>NC_069659.1:337676749-340076749 GCF_027244095.1 Hemicordylus capensis
GTCCCTGATTCGAGTCTTGCCTCCTCCTTGAACGCTGTAGGTGCTCTTCAGCAAGCCACTGTCTTCCTGCTTCGGTCTCTCAGAGGGAGGATCCAAAGACTAGCTGCTTTATAGGGTACTCTGTTTATTATTTAATTTAAAAACATGCATGCCTCTCTTGAATTAAGAACTTTCAAAGCAGCAGTAAATATTACAGTAAAATACCATCTTAAAATTAAGCATGTATGAATCACACTCAGCAGCAGAACAAAAGAAACGTAAATTCAGCAGTTAGAATCTGTAAACTGACATGGCTGGGCAAATATAAGATTTCTGCCTGGCTCCAAAAAGAGAGCAGGTTTTGTGTCAGGAGATCCTTTCTAGGAAGGGCATGCCAGGTAGGGAATTCTCAGTCCTGTTTTCTTATATCCCCCACCACTACCCACCTAGCCCCCAATGTACTTGAGGAAGGGCCCCCAAAATTGAACATAAATTAGGCAGGCTCCTGTTAAAGCACACTGCACACTCAAAAGCACGACATAAATGCTAAGTATTATGTTCTGAAACATTGCTAGGGTGTTGCATACAAAGTCTGGGTTCACACACAATCACAAGGATCCTGGTTAAAAAGCGAATCAGCATTAGTGTTCCTGATTGTGAGAACTCAGAGCATTTTAGCCTAGATATTCTGATTAAATACAGATTCAATAGAGCACTTTGACCAGGATTGCCCTGAAATTCTGGATTTTCACAACCAGCTCCATAGGGGTCACTAATCCTGATTAACCTTTTAGCCAGGATTCTTGTGTTTGTGTGAATCCAGCCAGAATTTCACAGGATGATGCAAGGTTAATGTATTGCTATGCCCTTGGCTCCCAGCCTTGGGTCCCCAGATGATGTTGAACTGCAACTCCCATCATCCCCACAACAGCCTTTGACCGTTATGACAGGGGATAATGGGAGTTGTACTCTAACGACATCTGAGGATCCAAGTTAATTTGGTAACATTTTTCTTTTCTGTATGAATAAAACTGTAGGGAAACTATTTGCTATGGTTGCCGGAGACCAGAGTAGCCATGGGGCCAGTATAATAGCCCTGGCTGTCTGTTGCCTACTCTAAACTGTCTAGTGGAGCAAGTTTCATGAAATCAGCCTTTACGCGGCTTTTAAGAGAGTGAGAGGGCTGCTTCTAAATAAAGCAGCTGGTAGCGTAGTCGTAGGAAAACCTATATATTATCTTTTTTGTGTGTTTTGGTTGAAATGTACTTCCTGCCATGTGGAAATTGAATGTTCTGCTTTGCAAAATGACTTCATGCTAAATAACAGCTTGAAGCACGTAGTAGTCACTGGCTTTCAGTTCCCTGTTGTTATTTGTTGGTGCTGATGTTATAATAGCTGTGTTTGCTTTATTTGCTCTTGCTGGTGCTTAGCGGTGTTGGTAATTAATAGGATTATTGAGTGATTATTTAATTTGTCTTCTGTTTATTTTGGCACGGGGATGACAAGGATGTAAAGGAAATAAGAACATTCCAGTTGGTGAACAAAAACACATTTTTACTTCGGTTTGGTCGGCCCTCCAAAGCCAATGTCTCCAGAGCTGGCTTGAAAGCAGATACCCCTGTGGAGAAATAACAGGGCCTATTAGGTGACAGCCATAAAATCCATTTCCCCCCCATTTTGTTATGCCAATCCTTTGGATTATTTAGCATGAGCCTTGAACGTTACTGCTGCTGCCCATTGATTGCAGCTCAGGATGGAAGTGATGCTTCATTACCACTTCAGTTTGGTGAAAATTATCAGCAAAAAGAGGAGCTGACCAGGTGTTGGTTTGTGTGGTGAGCGGTAGGCTGTATTGTCAATAGTGGGTGAACAGCTGGAGTGCATCTTTAGGCTCCAAGGACCCAATCCGTACTTTGCAAGGGTGCTGGATGGGGTCTAGTTCTGCATCCTTTTCTATGCCCCCTGCTACTTTTCAACACCTCGTCAGTACTTCCACACTTCCTCATAAATCTTCCTTCCTTCAAACCTGTCTTTGCATGAACATAGGGAGCTGCATAAAACCAAGTCAGACATTGGTCCATCTAGCTCAGTATTATCTATGCTGACTGGTAGCAGCTTCTCTGGGGTTTCAGTTAGGGAGCTATCCCAGCTCTATTTTGAGATACTGTACTAGGGTTTGAACCCAGGACCTTTTGCATGCAAAACTGCTGTGCTACTGCCAAGCTAAAACTCCCTTCTGAAACCCCACTTTTTCTGGCTAGCGTGCTTGATTCTATTTATTTAATCTCTTTTTAGCTTGCGCTTTAGTCATGTTGATTCCCCAAATGTTAAAAATCCACAGTATAGATAAGATCACAAAACAAGAAAACTGAATTGGGGGAAAAGAAAACCGATAGCCAGCCTAAAAGTGAAAGAACGTTAATTGTTGAAGCTGAAGTTAAACAAATTGTTTAAAAGCCTGTCCAAAAACAAAGTTTAAATGGCCTGTTTCAAATGGGGCACACTCAGTAGTATGCCACGTAGTGATGGGAAGTCGATTTCAAAGCTTGGGGGCCAGCCCAGAAAAGACTCTTTTTAGTCTTCAGCTGAAACAAGTTGAAATGAGTCGCTTTATCTATTAAACAATCAGGAGTTTGCAACCTTGGCTCTTCAGCTGATACTGAACTACAACTCCCATCATCTCCAGCCAAACTTTATTTATTATTGTGGCTGGGGATGATGGGAGTTGTGGTTCAGCAACAGCTGGGAGAGCCAGGGTTGCCTACGCATGAGCTAAAAAGTTACTGCTAAGTTACAGCTCAAAAAATAATACCGCTGAGCTGAAAGTGATAGAACCTTAGCTCTAAATTTAGAGGGGGCTGGTGAGGGACTGAAACCAGCCCCTGGCTATTCCCTTATTTTGCTGCCAGCACAGCCTGTTTTGAAGTAACAGTGCTCCTGCCAGTGGGTGCCATTTTCCCTCACAATCCCCCTCTCTGAGAAATGCTGTGTCGTCCTGCAGGATTCTTCTGAGGGGGGATTGCAGAGGTAAAACAGGTGACCATCAACCAGGCACTAAGAGGAAGACTCAGCAGTTACTGGTACCCCCAGGAGTTTTTTATTCTAACTAGCCGACCCCACACAGAGCATTTATTTTATTTTTATTTATTGTTAAATTTATACACCGCCTTTCATTAAAGCAATCCCAAGGCGGTTTACAGCAAAAAATTTAAACACAAGATGGTAAAAAAGACACAATTAAAACATTAAGTTGGGAAAAAATTAAACAAATCTGATTAAAAATTTAAAACAAAATCATAAAAGCAATACAGACTATAAAGAGCAGCAGCAGAGAATCAAATAAATGCCTGGGCAAAAAGCCAAGATTTTATACTTTTTCTAAAAGCTGTGATGTGCTTTTTCTAAAAGCATCTGTGTGCTCTTTGGGGCCAGCTGATACCTCTCCCCCCCCCCTTCTGCCCCAGTCTCTGCTTCCGGGCCCAGCCACCTCTCCTCCCCACTGCCACTTCTGCCCCCCACTTTCTTTCCCCACTAAGGGGCCTTGCCTCCGCAGCCGGGCCCACCACCTCTGGCCTCCATGGCCGGGTCACCACTGTGGCAACCAATCCTCCTGGGTGTGCCTCAGCCAATCAGGTGCGTCCACCACCCAGCCAATCAACTGGGCTCTGGGACGCACATTCCAAGGCACACCCAGGAGAATCTATTATATTAATTATCCTGGGTATGCCTTGGAATGTGAGTCCCAGAGCCCAGCTGATTGGCTGGGTGGTAGACACGCCTGATTGGCTTAGGCGCACCCAGGAGGATTGGTTGCCGTGGTGGCAGCCCGGCCATGGAGGCCGGAGGTGGCGGGCCGGGCCCAGCCACAGAGGCAAAACCCAGGAGGGGAGAAAGAAAGGGGGGGCAGAAGTGGTAGTGGGGAGGAGAGGTGGCTGGACCCAGAAGCAGAGACTGGGGCAGAGGGGGCAGGGGAGAGGTAACCACCGGCCCCATAGAACGCACAGATGTTCTGTGCGGGGTCAGCTAGTTAATATAATAGATTTTGCATCCAAGTCACTCCTGAAAACCCATCAAAATCATCCTCAATTGTTGCTGCCTGTAAATGGGATGGCAGTTCAGCCCTAGATACAAAACACATGCAATGCAGTAGTTGCAAATTACATGCAGCATGGGTTCCAGTGTGAGCAATTGCCAATGGTTTCAGGTTAACTCTGCTTCTGTCTCTTTTTAGCCTACTTTCCAGTAGGCTTATGAGATCACCCAACATTCTGTGTGTGTGACCGTGTGTGTGTCCCCACTACCCCCCATTTTGCAATGCCTGGACCAATATGAACCAAATCAGGTACAGTTGTAGGGACACATAGGGACACCTCAACAGCCTAGTTTGTGATGATGTCATCTACACTGATTCAAGATGGTAGACACGTAAACTTTGGAGGCACAAGTGGGCTAACTTGTGAACCACTTAACCGATTTAAACCAAATTTGCCACAGCTGTAGGGACACATAGGGACTCCTCAACGGCATAGATTGTGATGATGTCATCCAACCCAATTCAAGATGCCGGACACATAAATTTTTGAGCCGCAAGTGCACTCACTTGTTGACAGTCTAACTGATTTGAACCCAATTTGCTACAGCTGTATGGACACATAGGGATGCTCCAGTGGTGTAGTTTGTGATGGTCATCCACCCCGGTCCAAGATGATGGACATATGAACTTTTGAGGTGCAAGTGCACTAACTTGAGGACTGTCTAACCTATTTGAACCAAATTTGCTACAGCTGTAGGGATACATAAGGACGCCCTAATGGCATGGTGTGTAATGATGTCATCCACCCCATCCAAGATGGCAGACACATGAACATTTGAGGTGTGAGAGATCTAACTTGTGGACCTCGATTTGCACTAAATTTAGTCCAGTTGTAGAAACAGTGAAAGGAAAGTAGGCTGATTAGTTCCAGTAAGAACTTGTTTCTTTCTCAATTGACTTTTAGAGGTGTTGGTCTTTGGGTGTGTGGCTCTTATGCTCTCTTGTTTTGAGGAAGAGAGTGCTGATGCTGTGATTTTTGTTTCTGTGGTTTGGTGAACTTGGCTTGTTGCATGGCTGCAGTGTGGCTGTGCTTACATGACTTAATCATGGGAAGCTTGGTGTGGTCTTCTGCATTGTACTGTATGGGACCTTTTATGAAGAGATGTCACTACTGTTCTAACGGCATATTTTGGAACTTGCACAACATTTCTTGTTTTTTGCAATATTTGGGTGGTAGCTTAATCGAGATTCCTGGATTGCTTAATGTCATGCAAAAAATGTTCTGCATTTGTGTGTGTTGTACTGAGGTCACACTTCAAAAAGTCATCCCTGTCCTCTTGGCCAAGGCCAGCTGTCAATCTACAGCCCGTAGAGTCACTCCTTAGGGATGATTGATCAACACCCCCAGTTCAGGTGAATGTGGGGAATTTAGCTCAAAAAGGGTGAGAAAGTTCCAAGCAGTTTTAATTTGTGCAAGCACCTGAACTCAAGAAAATTGGCTTGAGAGGTTCTAATTAGCAAAAGGAATTTATTGCAAGAAAAACAAATAAAAGCAATAAGACTAGGTTACTAGGCAGTCCTAGCATAAAAGTACTACAAATATGTTTAAAACAGACTATTGTAAGGGACGTTTAGCTTAAAGTTCCAAATTATGTGTAAATTTCCAGGAGGGCTAGTGAAAGTTTTAAGATAGGGGGGTAAGGTTTCAGAAATTGGAGAGAGGGAAAGATTCAGCCCTGAAGGAGCCAGTCAAGAGGCTATATCACCTGTCCTCATGAAGGTCCAACTCTGGCAGCTGGAGACTAGCATCCATCCAAAGAGGTGAAGTGGAAAGTTGTCGGAATTAGTGTAGAGGGATGCCCACGATAATGTCTTCTCAGTGGGCCCAGCTTCCTGCTCCTGCTAGGTAAGCTGGATTGGTACACGGACAACCCAGGTAGTGATTTCAGCTCAGGTGGCCTCAATAGAAAGGGGCACACCAAGGGGGTCTGCTGGAGTTCTTGTTGCAGTGGAGTCCCAAGTGTATAATAAACGAGGAAGCACACTGAGTAATGGGGTTAGGGATACTTATATCCCAAAAAGTGCCTTGGGGTCACTTTGCTGTTATGCTCTGCTGAATAGGGGAGTCCAGACAGGCTTTTTTGGAATGCATGGTGTCTGGTTGTCCTTCCTGGGCGGGAAGGTGTGTGAATTGCCTATTGTATTCAAGGCTGATTGTGAGGACAACTGGAGTGTGCAGGTGCAACCAAGAGTATCCTGTGCTGGGAAGGGCTTGCCAATAGTTCTATCAAAAGTTTTGATATGTACCTCTTCAAAGTTATGTCACTGACTGATCCCTATTGTGAGGGAGTTTGCTGCTGCACTCGTCTCTATCTGCTTTCCCTAAGAGGCCTAATTGTTTCATTTGCAACAGGTGCTATCTCCCTTGTGAGAGGATGAGGGGAGTTTTAGAGTTCATCATCCTAAATCCAAAATGACCTTGGATGCCAGATAACTCACAATTGCTAGTTCTGGAGTCTTCTTAGCCGGGCCACCATGTAGGGAGAGGAGAGCAAAGCTAATCCCCTTTGCAATTTGTGTTACTTGCAGCCCAAGTCTAGGGGCAACCAGTCCACTGCCAGCTATAAGCGACTTGCCCCCATATATAACCTGGACTGGGAGCTCACTTTGCGGTGCAGCTCCTGAGTGCAGTCTCCAGATCTGGGGATGCAGTTGCAACCAGGGAGGCTTCTGGGAGCTGACAGAATAAGCTTAGCTGGTAACTCCTGGGCCAATCCCCCAATGCACTGTGCTCAGAACATGGCGTATTGTGGGAAGCCTAGAGGCCAGGTCATGCCATCCCAGCTCTCTGGAAATGCGTCCTGAGGGAGTGCGGACGGCTCTCCCACTAACAGTTTGCCAATTGTTGGGCAGCAAGAAGGTGAGTAAAGCGAAGCCTCCCCACCGCCCACCCGGACATGTGGATGACCTCGGTGAATATTTTCTGTTTCTGTGGTGACCCTGAAACATTGCTGAATGGACATATAACCATAAAAAGCACTCCCCCTTTCAGCTCAACCCTATTTCAAGAACACTCCTAACAGTTTTCTTGAGACAAATGGTAGGGAGAAATCATATCATTTACACACTAGAAATATTTGACATCAGGAACCTAAAAAGCTAAATATAATACTTTCTGAGATTGAAATAAGTGTGACTATAAGTCTTTTTATATAGTTTCTGATAAATCTGTTCCAGTGAGGAAATGTATGGAGTTCTTATCCCCAAGGTAACAATGAGAATAAGATTTACCTTATAAACAGGGCTGTAAACTTTTAATCTGCCCATGGAGGATTCCCCCCTCCCCCGCCAAATACCCCAAATAACTAATATAACAGTTATTTGTCAAATCTTTGGGTATGATCCAGTGAAAGTTTAAACACTTTGAAGATGCAGTGGTTGCAATGGGAAAGTTGAGCACGTTAAGAAGAAGGAGAAGTTGGAACTGGGCAGCCTTGATGAGCCAAACTAGATCTGATGGCCACAGTTCCATCTGCTTTACTGCACAATTGCCTCATTCGTATACAAAGAGGCAGGTGGAGGGGAGTGTTCCCCCCCCTTTTTTTTTACAAAGGGATGTGCACGTGAAATAAACAGAGTAGCCAGGAGCCTTGCCCCTTTGAGGATCACAGGCTGGCCCCAATAAAAAGCAGGCACTGGAGCTGACCTCCTCCTCCTCCCAAGTAGACCTATTAGGAGGGAGGTCCTGAGCAGCCAAGTGAGCACACTGTCTCCAGTGCTGGAGCTCAGCCCTAGCTCAGTGTTGCCTCAGCTCCTGGGGTCCTGGAGGTGATGGTGGGGTTCTAGGAATAGGGCAAGATTCCTAGATGGCCCCTAGCAGGGCTCCTCCAAGGAGACAAATGAAGGAGAGGCAACAAGCTCTGGCTGCCTTTTGGATCAAGGGGGCTTTTGTTGGGGAAGGGGGTCTGGTATCAGTTGGGGCGAGCTCCTCCTCTGCCAGGCTTTCCTCTAGGTTGCAATCAGGTGGGTCCTGATACCACGACAATGGAGTGGGGTTCCTTTCATTCTTGGTGGGCCAGTAGTAGCAACCTTATCATCATTTAGCTGACAGTTGTTAGTAAGCCATGTTTTTTCATCCAAAGTGCCCTATGTGGAGTCACCAGGTTACATTGGAAGCTGCCTTCTACCAGACCAGTGGTCCCGCTAGTTCAGTTTTGACAGATGTTAGCCCACAACTCCCATAATTCCTGGCTATTGACCACTGTGGCTGGGAACTATGGGAGTTGTAGTCCCAAAACAGCTGGAGGGCCAAAGGTGAGCAACCCTGGTCTGCACTGACTAGCAGCTGCTCTCCAAGGTTTTAGGTAGGAGTCTCTCTCAGCCCTATCTTGGAGATGTCAGGGGCTGAACCTGGGACTTTCTGCATGCAGAGCAGATGTTCTGCTCTGAGTTATGCCACATTCTGCAAATAATACATGTAGGAAAAATATAATGGCCCACCTACATGCAAACCAGGGCAGACCTTGGTTAGCACAAGGGACAATTCATGCCAGCTCTCCTTCCCATGTTATATGGGGCATTGTGTGTTGCGGGGGATGGGGGGTGGAAGATGGCACTAGAACATTGGTGGTTTCTGCCCGCCCACCAAGAATGAAAGAAACTCACATAAGAGGAAGAATCCCGTGGAGATCACTTAGTCAAGTTGCTCCTCGAATTTGGAGCTGGCTTTGCCTACATTATAGCTTAACTTCTCACTTGCCAGCATCCCTGCAGCATCCCGAATGATTGTTTTTAAACCTTCCGCTTTTGTGCAGCAAAAGCCACTAAAATATAAACATTGTTCACAGTTAGTCCAGTCCACAGTGTTGCTGTTTGTGCATAAGGCAAGCCTGGCCCCTTCCCTGGACCACTAGTTGATGCATTTTTGTTTGCTTTGATCTCCATTCAAAATCTCATTGTTCAAGCAATTACAGAATGCCTGGCTATAATTAGTGTGGCTGCCTGACTGTCTGCCGTGAGCAACATTACTACCAAAATTGCTGGCACGGGGTATATTTAGACGCAATTCTTCCTACACATGAAAAGCTAATAGTTTTTGAAACGGGAGGAGAAAATGTGTGTGCTACAATTATTTAGTGGGCAAATTTCTGCAGTTATATTAACTTTTGCTGTCTTGCTTTTACAGGTAATAGAAGACAACACGGGTGTTCGCCGGGTGGTGGTCACCCCCCAGTCTCCAGAGTGCTATCCTCCGAGCTATCCCTCCGCCATTTCACCAACCCACCACTTACCTCCGTACCTTGCGCATCATCCGCATTTCATTCCAAACTCCCATGCGGCTTTCTACCCGCCTGTCACTGGGCCCGGGGACATGCCACCGCAATTCTTTCCTCAGCATCATCTTCCCCATACAATCTATGGAGAACAAGGTAAGCCCAAACGCAGCATAGGAATTCTTATATGGCTCCTACAAAAGGAGGAGAAATTCCAGATGCCTTTGAATTGTACTTTAGTCTTGGCCCAACACATTTTGGCAAGGCTCTTTTTAAAAACATATTTCAGTTTTCAAAAACAAACTCTCTCTTTTTTTTAAAGGAACAAGTATTTTCAATTTGTATCAGATATACAGAAACAAAAAACTGAGAATTCTTAGGTAATTCACTAAGGTGCATCAAGTCTACCTATTTGTTTGTTTGTTACATTTATATCCCGCAGAGCAGCTTACAGCATTCATTAGAATTAATAATCCTATCCCAAAAGGGCACACAGTCTTTTAAAGCTATAAAGCTCTTTATAAAGCTTTTGAAAGATTTAGAACTAGACTCTTTTAGTTTATAGTTTTTAAAGTTTTAGAGTTGTTATCTGTATTTTAAACTGCTTTAATTGTGTTAATGTATGTATTGTTGTTGTTATTATTATTATTATTTTACATTTATATCCCGCTCTTCCTCCAAGGAGCCTGGAGCGATGTACTACATACTTAAGTTTCTCTTTCACAACAACCCTGTGAAGTAGGTTAGGCTGAGAGAGAAGTGACTGGCCCAGAGTCACCCAGCTAGTTTCATGGCTGAATGGGGTTTTGAACTCGGGTCTCCCTGGTCCTAGTCCAGCACTCTAACCACTACACCACACTGTTGTGTTTTTAGATTGCGAACCGCCCAGGGACTTGCATATGGGGCGGTATAAACAATGTGTTAAATAAATAAAATAAAATTTAAAAACCAAACAAAAGTTTAAAAGGAGTGGGGTGTGTGTGTGAATACTTACCAGTGAATAAGGTAAAGTGTGCCATCAAGTCGATTTCAACTCCTGGCACCCACAGAGCCCTGTGGTTTCCTTTTGGTAGAATACAGGAATACCATTGCCTCCTCCCGTGCAGTATGATGATGCCTTTCAGCATCTTCTTATATCGCTGTTGCCTCTGGGAAACATACCAGCGAGGATTGAACCGGCAGCTTTCTGCTTGTTAGTTAAGCATTTCCCCGCTGAGCCACTTAAGGTGAATACAGACATAAAATAAGTGATGGTAGCAATAAGGCTCTAATAATAATGCATTTTACCCATTGTCTACCTTATGACGTATCACTATGATTTATGAATATCAGACTTGGAAGGGAGTATTGAATTAAATCTGTCAAGTCTTGAATATGGGAGATTATTTCGATCTATGAAAATCGAAGGATAACCATCTTTCAAGAATAGCAAGGCCATTGTTCCAATATCTCTCAAAAGTTGGAAGAGGTTGAAAATAAGCCTGTGCTGCCAGGTGTGTAGCTATAACTGGACAAGGTAAGACAAATGGCCCTGGGCCCCTGCGTGAGAGGGGCCATGCTGGTGGGTGACAGATCACTCTTTGCTCTTGTGCATGGGGAGTGTGTGATGATATTTGTGTAGAGGCAGGAGAAAGGGTGTGCCGAGAATGTTTTGTTTTCTGCCATGTCCTTACAGCTCTTCTGCAGCAAAGATATAGGGACAGAGAAAATGAAACAGGTGGGGGCCAGGAGTGGGGCAGGGGGCCATCTTCACTACTTGTCCCAGGGCTCACTTCAGTCTTGCTATGTCCCTGTAGGCCGTTCCTTGTAACCGAAATCTATTGCCTATGGATAAAGGCCTCACCAAAATGTGTCAGGCCAGGAATAAAGTTTATTTTGGAGGTATTTGGGGTTTCCTCTCCTTTTTAACCTGATTTGGGGCTGTCTACCTTTTATTGCTGCTTTTAATTTGGACCCTATGGATTTAGGTTTGGGGTTCCCCCCCCCCTTTCAATGCAATGGTTTTTGGAAAAGGATAAATTGTGGATAAATTGTGGTTTTTGGAAAAGGATAAATAAATTTTTGGCTGAGGATGATGAAAGTTGTCATTCAGCAACAGCTGGAGAGACAAAGTTGCCTATCCCTGCTCCTGTGTTTGAAAGAAGAAATCCCTCCTAAAATGGCACTTGCCCTTTGCAGTTTTTAATTTTAAAAATTAAAAATCTGATATATGGGTCTACATTTTTAAAAGTCAAAATAGTTTTAAAATCAATTAATCTAGATTAAATTGTTGTAGCGCTAGTGTTTTGCTAGCTCTAGTGTTTTGTTCTGTGCAGTACAAAGTTTGTTGAGACTAGAGGGATAATATATATATCTTTGTGCAGTGTTTGCTTTGGTGAGAAATGCCAAATGTTCTCTCCTTTGGAGTTTCTGAAGTATGATAATACCTAAAGCAGATGTGCCCAAATGTTGTTCTGAGCAGGTGGCTCTGGCTTAGCATCAGAACTGTGGATCTGTACCCAGATGGCAAAAGAAGAATGGAGAAATGTTGGAAAAGATTCCGAGGACAGCCATCCACAATATTCTAGCAGGATTGACTCAAGGAACCGAATATATTTAGCCAGATAAAAATGATGCAGCACAAGGAGGGGATATGTGAATTGTGCTTTAAAGTGTGGCATTTAAAGTACTGCTAACCATCCGCCCACCCCAGCTGCTACTGAGTAAACAAAACTAAGGGCCAAGCACATTATTAACATCAGGACATCCTGACTAAAACACAACTTTGTGCATAGTGCAAGTGCATTGTGGGAATGCCAGCCTTCCTGCACAATTTCACCCTCATGTTGTTTTTCTGCTGCAAATTCCACCCAAGGTGATACTGGGAATACACTTCATGCCTTTGGTCCACATCCCCTTCTCTGCTCCCCTCACTACAATGAATTAGCTAGAAGATCTCACAACAAGAGTCCCTGCTAACTTGGGAAAGAGAATTTTAACTTCCAATCCAGTGAAAAGGTTGTGACCTATTTAGCAGGAGGAAAATAACTGTCCCTGTTCAACCCAGCATAGTAACCATCCAGTGACCACTGCTGGTGTCGTACTTGTGTTTCTTTTTTATATGATGGGTAGTGATGGGGTTAGTGAAGAGAATATGATCTGACAAGCCTTACCCAGAGGCAATGGCCAATGTCAGAAGCCAATCTGGGGCTCTGCTTTTCACTGATGACTGGAGATGAAGGACCTTTATGTCCTTTGTCATGTTAGTCATGCAACGATTTCGCAAAAACAGTGGGGAAAGAGAGAGGAATTGTTTTGTTTTGGCTTAGCCTGCTTCTTGACAATAATTTGCAACTGGTCATTGCAAAAACTCTATCTGGTCCCTGAAGATAACTCTACAAGCCTTAATACTCTCCAGGGGTATAAATAATCCGAAGCATAAGAGGGAGAGAAATGACTGATTTCCATCCAAACTACATTCTGTTATGCCTCTCCCAGCCTTGAGCGGAATCTGTTGTTTGGTCTGTGTGAGCAAAAGAAGGCAACATTTTTTTTAAAAAGTTGTACCTACATCAAGGGGAGAGAAAAGAACTCTTTCTCAGAAGGTGCCTAACATGGCAATCCTTCACTTACGATTGTTTTTAAATGTATTGCCAGTTTGGACGAAAGCTTGCTAACAAACGGCACAATCCTATCCCCTTCTGCAACTAAAGCAGCACCCAGTGCAAAACAGACCAGGCTTTCAGCCACAAGAAATGACTTGCTGCACAATTGTACACTGCCATTAAGGGAATGGAGCTGCTTAGGTTACAGTCGAGCACCTGTTTCTATCCCACCTTAGAGCACAGCTAGATACATTGGTGGGAAACCAATTTTTGTCTCTCCCATTTTTTTTGAACTGTAATTGGTGCTACGAGTAATGGGGGTGGTGGTTTATTGGGGATAATGCCATTGGTCAATCAACTTGAACACAAAGGTATTCAGTTAATCCAGGGCTTCTCAAACTTGGGTCCCAGAAGTTGTTGGATTACAGTGCTTATCATCCTTTGGCCATTGTAGCTGGGGGAGGATGGGAGCTGTAGTCCAACAATATAATCCACGGCTGCGATGGCCAAAGAATGATGAAAATGTTGTAGTCCAACAATGTTTGGGGACCCAAGTTTTGAGAAGTACTGAGTTAATCTGTGTTAAAATGCAAGCATTTGCCTCTCCTCTCTCAAGTAGCAGTAGTTTCCTTCTGCAATCCTCAGTAAAGAACTTGTCTTGTATAGAGCCTTCCTGCTGCCTGTACTGTACGGAGTCTGTCTTGTAGGGTGTCCCAGCCTACTGAGATGAAGCACTTTACTGCTGGAGTAAGCTACTGCTGTTTGTGAGACTAAGTGCAAACATACCCATTAACATAATTATTTTGGGTGCACAAACAGAACATTGCTATGGTAAATCAATGCAAGTGACATTCCCATGGGAAACTGAACTGTTCTAATTGCTTTAATTTCAGAAATTATACCACTATATGGAATGTCCAGCTACATCACCCGGGAAGACCAGTACAGCAAGCCCCAGCGCACAAAAATCAAAGACAGACAGATTGATCGCCAGAACCGTTTGAACAGCCCTCCGTCGTCCATCTACAAGAGCCATCTGGGAAGCTGTGCGACTGTGTACAATGGTACAGTCAAGACTCACAACGGAGCTGCAAATGGGGGAGGCGGAGGAGCCCCTGCAGTGAAAAAGATGGAACGCAGAGCAAGAAGCAGCCCCAAAGCGAACGAGCAGGATATACATGGTAATGGTAGTTGGTGCTTCTTAACGTTCGTTCATTAGTTTGCAGGGGTTTCAAAACAAGTTTGTGGGTGGAATAGATGTATCAAGGAGACACAGACACCATCTGCAAGACATGTAAATCAACTGATGCACAAAGGGGCATAGCGAGAGTCTTATGGGAGGAGAGCTGGTCTTGTGGTTGCAAGCATGATGTCCCTTTAGCTAAGCAGGGTCTATCTACCCCAGTTGCATATGAATGGGAGACTTGATGTGTGAGCACTGTAAGATATACACCTTAAAGGGATGGAGCTGCTCTGTGAAGAGCATCTAGGTTCCAAGTTGCTTCCCTGGCATCTCCAGGATAGGACTGAAAGAGACTCCTACCTGCAACCTTGGAGAAGCTGCTGCCAGTCTGTGTGGACAGTACTGAGCTAGATGGACCAATGGTCTGACTCAGTATATGGCAGATTCCTATGTTCCAAGGTTTAGTTTAGTTTAGTTTGTTTGTTTATATTTATTTTTTTAAACCACTGGTCTATCTAGCGCAGTATTGTTTTGTTTGTTTGTTTGTTTGTTTGTTTGTTTGTTTGTTTGTTTGTTTGTTTGTTTGCATTGAGAAAATCTCAAGGCAGCTAGGTTGGAGTGGGCCCTGAGACAAGGAGGGAAGATGGGCCCCTGGGTTCCCCACATACCTCTCCACCACCCCACCCCACCAAATCTTTTCCTGCAGAGGAATTATAAGGACATGGTGAAAAGCAAAAAGTTCTCAGCATGACCTTTCTCTCATGCAGGCAGAAACTTTCACACACACTTTTGCATGTGCACATCCCCCTGGCTCATAGATATGTACATTTTTAAACATATATACCTCCTGTAGAGGGCTTGACTTTTTTGAAGCCATGGTGAGCCCTCTGATCAGGAGCCAACAGTGTGCCGGTGAGCTAGGGCGGTGGGGATGAGAGAGAGAGAGAGAGAGAGAGAGAGAGAGAGAGAGAGAGAGAGAGAGAGAGAGAATTGAACTGTAGCCCTCCCTCAGGGGTCCAGGACATCTGTCCTTCTTTGTTCAATTATATTTGCACCCCTGGATGCATATGCTTTAGTTGAGTTAGCTCATGCTTTGAAATGCTTGTCCGCAAGACAATAAAGTTCTATATTTGTGGTATTTGTCTGGTCAGACCAATGAGGTCACCTCCACCTAACTCCCCTCTGCTCTCTAATGTAGCAAAATAAAATGTTAATTGTTCATTCATTTCATTGGATGGGGTTTGCAATAACAGTGAACAATCAGATTCAGATTTAATGCATGCAAGATAACAGAGAAGAAGGTTTAAGAGGTAACTTGAGGTTCAACCACATAGCATATTTTCATATTTATAAGTAGTATCATTGAAAATATTTGCTAGTTGGCAACATTCATGCATATAAGGCTTAATGGTGACCAGAGAAGCCTTGTCTCTCTGTCTGTTAGACTTGACTCCCTCTTTCAAAGAACCAACATCCACAGGTATATTAACATTGTAAAAGATAATGGGGTCTTGAATGCGGTGGTTTCTGGTGGCCACCAACCTTGTAGTTCATATTGTCAACAATGCTCTAAGTAGTCAACTTAGATGTCATTCCTGACTCCTTACTCTCTGCCTCAGATGCCACCTGGACATCTAATGACAATGCAAGATGAATCAGTTCCCCCAAACATTTGGTCAGAGGGACCATTGGCCGGCAGTATCTCTGTCTTACCTGGATTGAGCTGTAGCATTATAGCATGTTCAGTATTAAAGGTGCTCTATACATGATAAATAGTGACAGGCATTATTTAATTCATAAAATCCTCATAAGCCTGTTGCTGTGTTGTAGGCATGCAATGTCCAGTTATGGTATTAGGATCACTTAAGAACAAGACTGTGTTTTGTCCACAAAGACTTTGTTTTGGGTTGTGCAGCTGAGATAGATGTTACAAGTGTGTGTATGTAATTACCAAGTTGGAGGACAATCCTGCGGTCTTAGGGTGCTGCTATCTCAAAGGTCGTCTTTCCTTTCTGACGGCGCAGCCCCAGTGGGGTTTATGAAACAGCACACCTATGCTGTGCCTACAGTACTTCTCTTTGTTCCCAACAGTGGTGATGACTCATGTCAATGGGGTCCAGCATGTCAGCATTACAGACAAAGGTTTGTCTTTCTTGTCTTCTCCCCCGTTCCCGCGCCTCCACCCCCTCCCAGGTTTGGCCTCATCCATTGACTCCAGCACGTAATGTCTAATGCTGAAGTTTCAAGTAGAAAATGAAAGCATTGTTGTTAGTTCAACCTGGCAGGAAGGATAGCTATTCCTTTAGAAAAAGGAACATTGTACTTGAGCGTTTGTTCACTCAAATCTCACACTGCTGTTAGTGTCTGCAGAGGCTGCCTTTTGAAACTCTCTCACAAGGAGCTGATGCCAACAACCGTTACCCTGAAATTATTGCACAGCACCTCAATTCTCACTTACCTATCAGCAGACCTGGGTTCAGCACTGATGTGGCATCAGATAGCAATTGCATCTGTTCTGTGAGTTGGCCAAGCCAGTCTTCCCATAGGCCAGCTGGGCATTTTGCATGGGTCACCAACCCGTTGAAGTTGCCCAATGGCCAGCTGTGCAGCTTCCCAGACACTCCAATATCCCCGGGCATACTGATTGGCCATTGGCCATTGTTTGGTTGGCCAATCCCCATTGGCCATTGTTGCTAGATATGGCTTAACCACTCCTAAACTGGAATTGAGTCTGGTTCTTTTCAAAGGTGGGGGGGACAGGGCATGTGGGTGATATATTATGAACCCCCATATGTACAGTGAAGTTATCTGGCAATTGCCAGCCACTTCAGAAGTTGGCTTCCAATTGCTTTCTGAAATCTCTTCTCTCACCCATTCCCTTCTCTCCTTACCATGTCCAGAAGCTGAGCCTTGGTTTTGAAGCAGTAGCTTGGGGAAAGGCCAAGAGAGGAAAGAGAAAAAGCAGCAGTGGTAGACTAAGGGAGCCGTGCTAAGTATAGTCCACAGTGTGGGGCACAGAGAGGCATCAAGCCTCCAAAGGGACTGGCAAGAGGAGGAGAAGCACCAGTCCAGTGTCCGGCAAGGGAAAACTGGGCTCTCCCAAGACTCAGTTTCTGAAGTGGATGTTTGGTGGTGCATTAAGTGTTCCATTTATTGGGGGGTCTATACATGTTGTATAGTGACAGAGCAGAGTCAGGTGCAGCGGGGTGGGTGGGAAGCTTTGCTGTTTGTTGTCTGGGAGGAGGTCTGCTCATGTCGTGGCTGTGAAGTGGTCCTTGTCCTCAAAGTGAATAAAGACGCCGTTGCATTGCAGGCAACCCATGTGTATGCATCAGAATGAATGGTGCAAGGTGCCACTGCGCCGGATACACTCGTCCTTTGTAATAGGAGAGCGTGTTGTGCCCCTCCCTCTTCTGGGCATCCTGGCCATTGGAATTTGGTGATTGGATGCCGGTTCTGGAGATGAGCCAACACTTTCCAGAGAACTATTTTGGCATCCTTTGTATGTGTTGGGACTTTAGGAATTCTGAAGGAATTTAGGGGGTGGAGGTGACTACAGAGGACACGATAGAGGTTGATGAAATCATGCAGTGTGTGGAGAAAGTAGAGTGGGAAGTTTCTCCCCTGTTTTCATAATACCAGCACTTGTGATCATCCAGTGAAGTAGATTGGTGGTAGATTCAGGACAGACAAAGACAATGCCTCCTTAAGCAACACATGCAATTTATGTCAGGGGTTCCCAACCTTGGTTCCCCAGATGTTGGACTGAAGGCCATTGTGGCTGGGAATGATAAAAGTTGTAGTCCAACAACATCTGGGGACCCAAGCAGTGTTCCCTCTAACAGGGATTCCCAGATGTTGTTGACTACAACTCCCAGCATCCCCAGTGGCAAAATATCCTTTGCTTGGGGTTTATGGGAGTTGTAGTCAACAACATCTGGGAATCCCTGTTAGAGGGAACACTGGGCCCAAAGTTAGGAACCCCTGATTTATGGAATTTGCTGCCATAAGAAGTGATGATGTCTACTGGCTTAAATGGCTTTAAAGTGGTGTTAGAATACTGGTCTATTAATCACATCATGGATATATGGAACCTCCATACTCAGGAGCAGTATGCTGCTCAGTACCAGGTGCTGGGGATCAACTATGGAAGAAGGTTGTTGCCTTCAAGCCCTGCTGGTTGACCCCTGTGGGAAATGCAGTACTGGGCTAGGTGGCCCTTAGGTATGATTTAGCAGATATGTTCTTATAAGAATGGCTCTATTTTGTGAGTGAGACATCGTGAGAATACAGACAAGAAATCTAGTTGCATCTAAGTACAAAAATATGCTTGGGGTTGTATTTGAAGTTAACACTTCAAAGGTTTTTGGCAGGTTATGCTACCAGCCTCATGGAAGTGACCTGCTTGTCTGGCTGGTTTGCTGTCATGCTTAACCTGGAAGAAGTGAACCTATGTTTTTTCTATCTGTTGTAGGGTGTGGATCTGATTATGAGGCATTTTGCAGCTAAATTTTCTGGGAAATTCTGCAGGCCACACAGCTGTGGAGCATGAGCACGGCTGAAAAATGCCAAGAAAACGAATGAAGTCAAGTCCCTGGAACGCTCACTAGGTCAGCCAGGGAGTACTTTTAGTTAAAGTTGCACAAAGCAAAGGGTGAAAAATGTTGCAGAAAGTCTGAATCAAATGGGTGGAGTGAACTTGGGTTTCTTGCACTTCAGTGGTGCCTTTTCAGATGGGGGCTTCACAAAGTCTCAAAGTTTGAAACTGGCTTGCAGAAAGCTGGTTCCTTGTCAGACTGCAAAAAGAAGAAATGCAAAAATGCCTTGAGCTCCATAACGCAGGTTCTCTGCAAACTCTAAAGGGGGAAATGGAGAAGAATTTTCCACTGAGGACTAAGAATACACATTTCCAAAGCCATGGAAGTCCTTCCGCTGAGGCCTAGAGCCAAGTACACCAGAACAAGAATGCTTGAAAAGCCTCTTGTGGGCTGGAGAGCTTCCCATGGAATAGACTTTGTACGCCTTGCCACTGCACCTGACCACTGTCTCAGCAGGCTACTAGAGATGGAATTCTTCGATAAGCCCCATTAGAGCATGAACTCATTTGTCCAAATAGCCTATGGACTCGGGGTGGGGGAGTCAGCCAAAGCATTATGACCCTCTGAAGGTCACAGGAACGAGTGGGCTCTTTACTGAGAGCCACACTAGCAACCTGGCCAATTCTGAATTAACTGGGACAAGACTGGCTAATCGGAGACTCTCCTGCTGTTCATGGACTACAACTCCCATCACCCACAGCTGCAATTGACTCCTTGAGTAGCAGCAATGATGGGTGGAGTGGGTTGGGACAGCATCATTGGGCAGGCATGGCAGAGTATCAGGCAGGCACAGGTGGAAAGGCAGAGGGTAACTCTTTCCGTTAGTTCCCTCTTCTCCAAGGGGGGCCAGCCTCTGTCCTCTATGGACACTGCCTTACAGCGCCCTCCTATGCATATTTACTCAGAAATCGGTCCCATGGTACCCAGTGAGGCTTACTCCCAAGTAAGCATGCCTAGAATTGCAGCCTGAAAGCAATATCAATTTAGGGAGAGGAGAGGACTTGGCATTTGTTGAGGGCTGTCGTGTACTCCAGGTGCCCCATTGACTGAATTTTCTGGCTGCTATCTTTGGTTAAAATTGTGGGTCCATTGATGGTTAAAATTGTGGGTCCCAAGTAGCTAAAAATGGCTTTCATTAGAATTTGGTGGGCCAGAACCAACCATGGCTTAGTGGGCAGGGGCAGAGATCAATTTTCAGTACATTATTACATGTAATATGCCTTGAAAATTGATTAAAATAATGTTAATGTCTTAATGCACTGAAAATTGATCTCAGCCCCTGCCCACCAAGCCATAGTTGGTTCTGGCCCACTGGAACTTTTGAGTTGAGCAATCTTGGCTTAGACGAATTCTTGGAGGGCGGGTCTAACAATGGCAATTCATGGCTACTAGTCTTGATGGCTGTAGGCAACCTCCAGGCTCAGAGATCGGCTATCTCTAAATTTATTTTATTTTATTTTATTGATTTATTTACATTTATATCCCACTTTTCCTCCTGGGAGCCCAGAGTGGTGTACTACATACTTAGGTTTCTCCTCACAACAACCCTGTGAAGTAGGTTAGGCTGAGAGAGAAGTGACTGGCCCAGAGTCACCCAGCAAGTATCATGGCTGAAAGGAGATTTGAACTCAGGTCTCCCCGGTCCTAGTCCAGCACTCTAGCCACTACACCACGCTGACTCTGGAATACAAGTTGCTGGGGAACTACAGCAGGAGAAGTGGCAAGCCTTCATTTCATGCTTGTGGGTTTCCCAGAGCATCTAGTAGGAAACAGAATATTGGACTAGATAGACAGGCCCTGGGTTTCATCCAACAAGACTGTACTTTTATGTTCTGGTATCAGGTTAAAAGATGGAGCTACAGATCAGGAAGCCCTTGGTCTGAATCTTGCCTTTGCCATGAACTTGGTAGGGGGGCCCTTAGGCAGTTCATTCGATTCTAGCCTGAGCCCCATATAGGCAACATGAGGATAATATTCACTTACCTTACAGTATTTTTGCAAAGATTGCAGACTTACATATGCAAAGTGCTTTGGACATACAAACCTTATATCTGTTTCTGAAAGAGCGGAAAATGTTACAATCCTTGTGGAAGCTTAACTGGAGCATCTGTGGGGAGAAACGGTGACACCAGCAAGCTTGAGGTAACCTGCAGATATATTGGTTTCACAAAAATCTGAAGAAGAAAAAGTAAGGGGACAAATAAAACACAAAACTGCCCAAAATGTAACTCAGTGGAGTAGAATGTTTGGGGACACAGGACAGTTAATGGACAGCCAGGAGGGTGGAACTAATGGAATTCTGTTGTGGATCCATACCTGTTCTGCTTCTTATTTATTCGGAGCCCTTGAGCAAGTCAAGTTCTGAGCCTGAGAGTGGAACCTCGGCATACTGGAACCTTGTACCTCAGCAGATGCTGGGTGTGGAACCTCCTGAGTTACTCAGGAAGCTCACAAAGCAACCCCTGCTCCTAAGCAAGGCAAGGACAACGCTCAGTACTACAAATCCACATTTCTTTGCTTACCATAATATTTGTGTGAGTCAGTGTCGCATACGTGAGTGACTCCAGTACAGTATTCACCATGGTTTGGATCTGTGCAATGGCAGAAAATGGGCTCTCAGAAAACAAAAGACCTCAAAGAAGCTCATCCCTCAGTAGAAACAAGAGCAAAATTCCAAGAAGGACGTATGGGGCGGAAGCCAAAGGGGGCATCACCCCCAGTTCCTCCAGCCTCTTCCTCTATCATTTCATTTTGTAATAACGTTCCTCCTGCCAGGATTGCCTGCCCTCTATGTGGGCAGGCGGTACCAAGGTTTGCAGTCAACAACCTTATTGATGAGATTCTGCTAGGGATTGAACCTGAGACCTTCTGCATGTCAAGACTCTGCCACTGAGCTATGGCTTCATCCCCCCAGTGAGAGGCAGAGAGCTTAGAGCAGGTCTGGTGGTGGAACCAAAGGTTGGGAAGCCAATGATCCGGAAGTTAGTCCCTGGTTTCTTTCCATCATGCATAGCAGAAAGTTAGCACTTTGTCTCCGTGGTCCGTGCATGCGATCTCCCTTGCGCAGGGGGTGGGGGGGACCCTATAAACCAACCTGCTGCATTTAAAGCAAGTAAACCTTTTTTAAAAACTGGCTAAGCCTAAACTTGGCAAGTATTTGATAAATTATTTGCATTTTAGGACACAGGAAAAAAGCTCTCTTGCTGTTTAAAATGTAACTGTGGTGGAAATAGATAGAAAAAATAAACATATAGGAGGCAATAGGTGTTTGCCTGCAGATCCACAAAAGTACAGTTTGGAGTGTGTGTTTCAATCCAGCAAACAGTATTTGGTCCTCGTCGGCGAGGTCCACAGTGTAGCTGACATGTGTACGAAATGGCAGCTGGCAGCCGCCTTCTAGATCTCCAAAGCAATCTGGAGAGCCAGCTTCTGCGATGTGATTTTGGCAGGCATGTTGCTGTCAAACAACAACAGTCTTGTTGCCACACAAGCTGCAGAGGAGGAATGGTGCTTCAGGATCCCTATACATAGCTGGTGCTGAAATCTCCGGGACGGGATTCTGCCTGCAGTGCGAGGAGGAATTTGAGTGTAGTAGCAGTGGAGGGACTTGAAAGGGAAGAGGCCAGCTCTCTCTTCAGAATCTCCCTGGGATTCTGAAGAGCAATTGCAGCGTTTTATAGACTTTTTCCAGATGACCCTCCTTTTGCACAAAAAATGTAGTGTTATTCAGTTGTTGCGGAAACCTCTTTTCTCTCACAGGTGGTGCACCTGTTAATGGGGCAAATGCATTTTCCTATCATTCAGGCAGAAATATGCTGTCTCTGGGCAGACATAATTTTCTTCCGGGGGGGGCAATCCAATTGCACTCACAAGTTCCGCATTAGCTGTGGTTATGCAGGTCACGGCTTTCTATCAGATAGTGACTCCATCATCATGAGATATACAGAACGTGACTAATATTCTTCTGTATGCCTTTTGTGTCGAATGTGATAGATAGATAGATAGACAGATAGATATGTCTCTGTGTGTGTGTGTACGTGTACACACACACACACACACACACACACACACACTCTGTAGAAATATAGTGCTCCTCTACTAAAAGCACTCCATTTATTGAGTCCATTTTGTTCTGTTAGTTCTTCTGACAGTATATTTTTATCGAGCAGCATTCAAGCCAAGTTTACAATCAGATTGCTGATCTGAATGCTTGTACAGTTATCCATATGTTACATTTAGTGTGTGTACAGCAATACGCCTCATCTCCATTCTACATCTTTGAGGGAGTCAAATACTTGTGTTGACTTTCAAAGTTTACACTTATGCAGTCATGCAAAAAAACTTGTATGTGCGACATCCTGTGTGAATAGCTTTTGAAGGAGAATAAGTTTTTGGTGAATTTTCCTTTTTTTATATCGCACCCTTACAAGTAATTAGTAGGACTGTGCATGACTGCAGATATTGGGTTGGGTTGGATCCAGAGCCCCAGATGTCGGTTCAGGTCCTTTTGGACCCTTCAGAAGGTTAGGGTCAGAAAAAAATGGACTTTTTTAAATTGGCAAATATCGTCCTAGAAGTCTGTGGGAAAAGAAAGAAAATTGCTGGCCGGGGGATTGGGTGGTGGGGGTGGACAGCTAGCCCAGGAGCTCTGAAAATGGGCATACATGCTGATGCTAAGGGGCAGTGGCTGCTCCCCCCCCCACCACACACATATTAAGTAGGTATGCATAAGCTTATATTCCATAAGTGGTCATTTATTCATTCATTTATTTTTTTACATGTATATCCCACTCTTCCTCCAAGTAGCCCAGAGGTTGTTGTGAAGTAGGCCAGAGGTTGTTGTACATGGTTATGTTTATCTTCACAACAACCCTGTGAGGTAGGTTAGGCTGAGCGATAAGTGACTGGCCCAGAGTCACCCAATGAGTTTTATGGCTGAATGGGGATTTGAACTCGGGTCTCCCCGGTCCTAATCTAACACTCTAACCATGACACCATGCTGGCTCATGCAAGTTGGGGGTTGGCACCTGGGGCCCCTCAAGCCATATGTGGCCCTCAGACTGATAACAGTCACCTCCCAACTTCAGTTGCCAATCCAGTGACTTTTTCTGGCAGACCACTTTGGGGGGTGTGTGGTCAAGGCCCTGCCCTGCCCTCACTTTCTCCGTGAATTGGCTGCCTAGGAAAACTCATTTGCTAGTTTCCTAGAAAACTAAACTCAGGCAACGAATGATAAAACACAAAGGGGAAGAAAGTGCATTTGCTCTCTCAGATTATTTTGAACATTTAGAGCCAAGAATGGGTGTATTGGCAGCGGCGGGGGTGTGTGTTGTACATAGAAAGAAGGAATTTCCCTGTTGTAAATAAATCACTAATCTTGCATATAAAAGCAGCGGGGAGGGGGGCTCACATTTAATTCTTTAAAGATGTGTTGCAGTTTCAGGTGGGGGCTCCAAAAGCAGCATTGGGGCTCTTCTGTGTGACGGTTCGCATCCCGCCAAGGGTGTGTATGTGTGGGTCCTGTCAAAGTGTGTCTGCTTATCTTGTGTTAAGAAAGCTGAAATTACATATAAGAATTGTTGGCCCAAGATACCCTAATGGCTGAAGCAGAAACTCCAAGTGCCCATGCCAGTGCTAAATGATGATGATCAAATAAATAAATAAATAATGATGATAATAATTAATAATAAAATAAATATAATAACATGAATAGACAATTCACTTGCCACGATACCCCCAAATTGCATCACCTTGCTTCATGGTAGGGTGTATTCCTGCATTTTTAAAATATTCATTGGGGGTGAAAACAGCATGGTCTATGGTGGGTGGGGTAAGCTCAATGAAAGAAAGGAGTTCTTCTCAAGCTTGGATTATTATTTGAACCAGAGGAAATGCTCAAGTACCATAAAGCTCATCTCATGGCAGAGGTAAGCCTTATAAGTTATTGAAGTTCCTGTTTTGTACCAATGGATTATGAACTTTGGCAATGCCACTGACAGAGAGAGACCTTGATTATTTTTCTCTCCATCTGTGAAGGGTGAGCAATTGTGCCATTAGGTAGAATATTTCTTGTAGTGACCACAACAGTGTGGAACGATTCATTTAAGAGTTATAACTCTCCTGCAACTCTAACAGCAGGCATCTAAGGTAGTATACAATGGACATAGTCCATTGCTGTGTGATTATGCGTCACACAATGCATAATGAACTTGTGGAATTCTCTGCCATGAGATGTGGTGACAGCCAACAACCTGGATGGCTTTAAGAGGGGTTTGGATAACTTCATGGAGGAGAGGTCTATCATCGGCTACTAGTTAGAGGGCTATAGGCCACCTCCAGCCTCAAAGGCAGGATGCCTCTGAGTACCAGTTGCAGGGCAGTAACAGTGGGAGAGAGGGCGTGCCCTCGGCTCCTGCCTGTGGGCTCCCCAGAGGCATCTGGTGGGCCACTGTGCGAAACAGGATCCTGGACTAGATGGGCCTTGGGCCTGATCCAGCAGGGCTGTTCTTATGTTCTTATAGTATACAGCCAGGCTGCACAACTTCGACCCTTCAGCTGTTGTTGGATTACAACTCCCATCATCCCCACCCACAGTGACCATTTGTATACCACCTTTCGTTAAAACAATCCCAAGGCGGTTGGGATGTGGGAATGATGAGATTTGTAGTCCAACATCTGCAGGAGGGCCAAAGTTGTGCAGTCTTGTGCAGTAAGCATTAGAGTTTTTAACCCTCATCTGAATATTGGGGTAGATTTCCACACCCAGCTGTGTAAAGGTGCCTAAACAAGCAACCACTGCACTCCAGCTATGCTCTTCTTGTCAAATCTTACCTGCACTCTGGTACATAGTGTAATAAAACGTATGGCCCCTCACCAGTTATGATATTTAGGCTGTTAATACAAATATGACACAGGGTAGAAAACCACCCCCAAATGGATGGATTCCCTACGATGGGGTGGCTTCTATCTCATTCCCATGTTAAGCCATTTGGGAGAGGAGAGCACCCTGAGCCCTTTCTCACAATCGGTAAGAAGGGGCTCAAGGGAGAGCGGGGAAGAAAGCTTCTTGCACATACCTCCCTGCAGAGGATCCCTCATGGCTCCCTGGATGGGCGCATTGCCCGTCCCCCTGATTGCCAGCAGTCGCCGGCAGCACAGAGGGTCAGAGGCTAGGACACTTTGTCCTAGCCCCTGGAACTCCCATAATACACTGTGCAAGGGTGTGGTGCATTATGGGGATTATTTATTTATTTGTTTGTTTACATTTCTAGCCCACCCTATACCCAAAGGTCCCAGAGCGGGTTACAATAAAACCAATATAAAACATAATTAAAATTCAGCATCATAAAATCAAAAATACAGTAAAAAGATTAGGGGTATACACAAAATCGGCTGTCCTGGTTCGGTTCGAGTCCAAACTGGACCAGGCCAGTTCATTCCGGCACCCCCTTGAACCCAGCAACCCGCCCCCCATTTGATTTAGGGGGTTTGTGAATAAATTTTCTAAATTTTCCCCCCAAGTTATTTACTCCCTCTAGGGGTTGCTAGAGCAGCTGCGGGAGGGCCTCTGGAGGTGCCTCCCCCCCTCCAACTGGCCTCCGAAATTGCCCCCCTCATCCGGGTTGGGCGCTCTTTGGCCTGTTCTGGGCCTCACCCCCATCGCGGTGGCCATTTTTGAGGCTGCTGCACATGCCTAATGGGCCTCTGCCTGCCCTGTGAGTGGTTGCATTTTGCTTCAGGTCTATATTTGGGTACTCTGGCCCTGACATCCATGTCAAAAGGCAGGTCCTGTATCAGCATGAAGCTTCTGACCAGTTATCAGGGGCAACTTATGTGTTTGTAGCATTCTGTGTGTGTGTGTGTGTGTGTGTGTGTGTGTGTGTGTGTGTGTGTGTGTGTGTGTAGAGAGAGAGAGAGCGCGTAATCCTGGGAGTGAATGGGAAGAAAGTTTTGACGGGCTCTGGATTCTCATGGTGTGCTGCAAGCTGAAGTTATTAAAGAGGATTAGAGCACACAGCTGGTGAGCAGATGGAATGTTTGCAATTTCAAAGCCTCACTGAGCCATAAACCAAAATTTGCACAATACCTATTAGCTTTTTTTTTTAATTACAAGTAGCTCAGTTCATTTGTTCATACCTGGACCATAATACAATTCAAATTTGAGGTTCTGTGATGCTCTTAAACCAATATCTAGCTTTGTAACAAGCTTCTTATCACCTCAGCTGCACCCCAGTGTGGTTTGAAGTCAAAATATTAATTTTACCAAGCTCTTAATAAACTCTGATTTTCCCTTAGCCTATATGTGTATGCCTTCTGCTGCGTCTCCCCCCCTCCCCGTTCCCCCACTTTTTTCTCTGAAAAAGCCAAGTGGTTCTTGTAGTGAATGAGTGAGGAATCGAGAGAGACTAGCCTGGATTGTTCAGCTTCCCTTTCATTGACCCTGATAATATGTCTACTTTTAAAGATTTGATCTTGTCGCTGGAATGGACAATTTAAATTCCTTCTGCCACCAAAAACCTTCCCAAGGTTCAAGTCTGCTTCTCACCAGGTTCAAGTCTGCTTCTCAGCTTACTGGCTTTTCATGGTCTAGTAACACTCGGGGATCCTCAGGCAACCCTGCATCCCAAACCTGGATTCAGGTTCCGTTTCCCAGAGGACATGAGTATTTATAATGAAGAATGGAGTATTTATAATGAGGAATCCCAATGGAGTGGGAAAAAATCCTCAGCAGGGATGACAACTTCCACAGGCCTCTGAGAAATACTGCAGTGGGGATCATGGATTTGTCTCAACAAAAACCTTCATTAACATCAAATTTCCCAATTATGAGGAAAACCTTCACCTGAAAGAGGCCAGAAAGCACATTGGGTGCAGATGCTCATCCTCATTTGCAATGCACATCCAGATGCAAAGATTCAACATGCCCCTCATCTGCACTGCAGGCTGTGGGTAGAAATGTGTATTCTGATATGTCTCCCAATATGGATGTGTCAGTGTGATGCTAACTTGCACTGAGTCAATCCATTGGTCCATCTAGCTCAGTATTGTCTATCCTGCTTATAAGTGGCTCTCTGGATCTCTGCATAGGAACATAGGAAGCCGCCTTATACTGAGTCAGACCAATGGTCCATCTAGCTCAGTATTGTCTTCACAGACTGGCAGCAGCTTCTCCAAGGTTGCAGGCACGAATCTCTCTCAGCCCTATCTTGGAGAAGCCAGGGAGGGAACTTGGAACCTTCTGCTCTTCCCAGAACGGCTCCATCCCCTGATGGGGTCTTTCCCATTCCTACCTTCTGCATGCAAAGCGGGTGCTTTACCACTGAGCTACGGCCCATCTCAAGCTGTACATAGGAAGCGGCTTTACACCAAGTCAGACAATTGGTCCATCTAGCTCAATATTGCCTACACTGATTGACAGTCGCTCTCCAAGGTTTCAGGCAAGAGTCTTTCCCAGCCCTACCTGGATATGCCAGGGATTGAACCTAGGACCCTCTGCGTGCAAAACAGATGCTCTGCCACAGAGCTACAACCTCTATCTTATCTGCACACTGCTGCCTTGGGTTGCTAATTGTGCACACAAGTGATCCCTGGATCAGGGCCATTGTATGTTTAAGGTTTGTTGATACAGTTACATGGTATTGTAAAAGTTTGTGTGTCCTATTAAGATAGGAACATAGGAAGCTGCCATATACTGAGTCAGACCATTGGTCCTTCTAGCTCAGTATTGTCTTCGCAGACTGGCAGTGGCTTCTCCAAGGTTGCAGGCAGGAATCTCTCTCAACCCTATCTTGGAGATGCTGCCAGGGAGGGAACTTTAAACCTTCTGCTCTTTTGTATATAATAGTTAAGCAAAGCTGTCCTTGTGGCTTGTTTCTCAAACCCTGCAAGCTCCAAACAAGTTGGGATTTGGGTTCCTGAGAGAGGCAGGGGAGAGAGAGAGAGAGCACGCACCTGTGTGCTTTGTCGTTTACAGTTTTCCACTCTCAGTTTTGCAATGGGCATCCAGACATGTTCAGTACTTCTAACTACTCGAACACTCATTGCACAATGGGAAATCTGGAACTCGGCCCAGATTGAAGTCAAATTAATCACTCTATGAATGTCAGTTAAGACAGCACGGGTAAGTGGAGGAAGAAACAAATCTCACGTATACTTTGAAAGGTTTTCAGGCTGTTTTTTATGGACGTCTCTTTTTTTTTGCCCTGCCGTCTTTCATGTCATTGTCTTAAACTCAATGGCTTTGTGAGGGTCTCTTTTGCCAATTAGACTTTGACTGCAAAGTTCTTTCTAACTCACCCCTTGGTTTCATTTTCTATGGAACTCATTTAAACTTGGTAGACCAATTTCTTTCTTGTTCAAAGACTGCTTGGTTATATGATTGAAAAGTGTGTCCATTGTGAGAACTCACTTAAAAAAAAAAATTAGCTGCAGGACATAATGCAGACTATCCAAGTCCTCCATTCAGCTCTTTATGACAGGTTTATTTTTCAGAAGGTTAAGAAAGGAGAACTGTGTCAAGTCCAGTGCAAACACTCCTATGCTTTTATACCTCATTGAAATCTTGTTTTACAGGCACACCATTTCCTTTTGGAAGGCTAACTGGTGTAAGGCAGTGTTAATGAAACACAGCGGTAGAAAGTCACAAGGCTGACACTTACCTCAGCCAATTACAACCAAAAGCCCTAAGCACAAAAGGTAGCATGTGTGAATTGTTGGTCTTGGTTCAATTCCTAGACAGAGACCATAAAGGCCATCACAATTCCACTTTTACATCTCAACAGAAGAAACGGATATTTTTATTAGTTGCTTGACTTGTGATCTACTCTATCCTTGGAATACATCACTGTACTTTTAACACTCCCTCTGTCTCAAAAGGGGGGGGGAGTGAAATTACTGTCCCTGTGTGTGTTCCTTTTTACAGAAATTCCTCAAGTCCTGGACTAGTGACCCTCTCTTAAACAGAGGACGTTCCTTATGATATCACACAATTTGTGATATTATACCCATTTGCAAACTGTCGCTCTAAGCACACTGTTGGTGTGAAATAAATGTTTAATAGCCACCACAGAAATTGCTAAGAGCTTGCTAAATACCAGGCTTTTATTTCTGACATTCAGAGGTCTCATTTCATTTAATAATT
The DNA here is from genome assembly GCF_027244095.1 of Hemicordylus capensis. Taxonomy (NCBI): domain Eukaryota; kingdom Metazoa; phylum Chordata; class Lepidosauria; order Squamata; family Cordylidae; genus Hemicordylus; species Hemicordylus capensis. The sequence continues at coordinate 337,706,540 of NC_069659.1, forward strand.
ATCACATTTCTATAGTACTTTAGAACAATTCAAAACATTTTACAAATGTTATATAAAAATTATCTCGGTCATCCTCACATCTCACACACATTATCTCAGTCATCTCTAGCTGCTTTAGAGTACTTGAGAATATTCCTCACACATTATCTCGATCATCCTTACACCAGCGATCTAAGATAGGTCACTATTGCTCTCTCCATATTGCAGATTAGGAGGACAGGGCTGAGGCAGGTAGGTAGCAGTTTGCCTATGGCCACCAGTGAGCTTGTGATCAAGGTACAATTTGAATTGGGGACCCCGCAGCTCACTCTCTTAGCCATGAAGGTACACCAGCTTTTCAGCAATCTAGACAAGAATTTTGTCACTTCCTGCTGCAGACAGCAGGGGACTTCCTAGCTATCCCAGCTGGTGTTTATAGTAAGAAGGGTTGTGTTAAACCAACCCATCTGCACTTGCTTTTTATCAATTTGTGTGGTTCCTGTATTGCTGTTTAATTTGCTGTTCCTTCAGAACTAACCAGCTGTAGCTGTGTTGTACAATGTATCTGTCAATGTTGGCTCAAGATCTCTTTGTATCAGGGCGGGGGGGGGCACCAAATGCTTCCTCCCCTTTTGCACACCCTCCCCTCTTTCCTCCTTTGCTTAAAGTGGGGGGAAGGAGGCCATCTTGCTGTCTCACTTGTGCCCCAATTATCTGCTGCCTGAGGAAACTGTCTCATCTTGCCTCATGGAAGAGCCGCCCTGGTATCTGTTGCTCCCCTTTGACAGGCCCAAAGCACTCTCTTAGGGAAGCAAGCATCGGTAGCCTCACCTGTGTGCACCCACCAAGTTGTCACAGGCTAGAACAGTTTACCCAGAAGGCTCTGCCTGCCACAATTCAGCGTGTGTGTCTCTTTCATAGTACGGATTCACTCCAACCTTGAAGTGGTAAAATAAGGAGACAGTTGTGCGGGCGCTTTCCAGACTAGACCCTACAACGGGGTCAGGACTTATCTCAGAAGTGTGCTTCCTCACTTCCTGCATCACGACACCACAGTCCGTACGGGGACAGCAGAGTGCCATTCATATTTCCAATGCCTTGTTGCAAATTCAATAGTGGCGATATAGAGCAAGGACGTCGTACATCCGGCGTGGAAAAGTTGCTGGTTTTTTGGGTTCTTAGCTGCTGCAAGACTGCTCCCCCGGTTTACATTCCGAATGCGACTTGCCCGCATTCTGCTGTTCCAGCAGCTAGTCTGGAAAGCGCCCTGCTGCTGCTGTATGCAACAGTTGTAAGACAGGGGAAGAAGACACTAAATCCAAGAGAAACACACACTTAATTTATATATGTATTTGTTTTACAGCAAAGCCCTCAAAACAGTATACAATCGCAAAATCATCACAAAAGTAACACCATGCAAAACAAAGGGAAATATCTGCCCCCTAACGTAGGCTCCATCACCTTGCCTAACAGTTGGACAGGACCAGCTAGTGCTATCCCATACTGCGTGGGATGCAGTGGAAGGAGGGTTTTTTTTTGTAGAATCATCTGTGCTGAGGCCAAAACTGTGTTCCAGTCAGCTGGTGGGCGGCTGGACTCCCATAACCGTCAGCTGTCTCAAGAGTATGGAAAGATGCGAGGCTACGGTTGAGATCAGTCATAGCATGATACCAGCCTCTTAGACAATCCCTCTTCTTTTTCAGATGGGTGGCTGCACTCTGCATGACCAACCCCAGGTTGCTGCCAGTATTAGAGATTGTCATGGCCTCTAGAAATCTGGAAGAAATTCCAGGAGAGCCAATTATGTTTTGACTGGCACATCTGCAGGCCGGGGGGGGGGGCTGCGCTTGAGAATGAGCCAGGCCATTTGCAAAGCCCCAGTTCTGATGTCACCTCACTGGAATGAAGGGGCTGTTGAAATAGTAAATACTTGCTACAGCCAGCCACTAAGTGCCTAGCTGGACCTCGTCCTCCTTGCTGCGAAGGGAGGGATGGGTGGGTCAGTCCAAGGAGCCCTCCAGGCATGTTTACAGGGGAGATGCTTGAATTAGTTTTAGGGCTTGCAATTCAAACAATTTGCATAAAGCAGCTGCTGTCCCAGGCAAACATGAAAATCGCTCCTTGTGGGAACTTGAAAATCTAGTTTGTGATACATTTTTCCCCTGTGCATGTGCATTAAATCTTTTCCTTGCTTTGTAAAGGATTTCAGGGGTGGGGAGCAGAGTGGAGGGACTGTGTTCCAGTTCAGGAAGAGCTGAGACATATGGTGGTAGCTGACATTTCTCACAAATGACTCTTTGGTTTGCCGTGGTCCTGGCTCCAACATAATTAACTCCCATGCTGCGGTTTGCAAACTTCCTTACTGTGGGAACCTTCCCCATGTTGACTTGTCTGCGGAGGAAGCCTTGAATGTATGCTTGTGCATGCCTCCTCCCTCAACAGGGGGAGTTCCACATCAAAGGGACTTGGCACATTACCTGGGAACCTTGAGCAACAAAGATGCAGATAGACCAGAAGGGATGCAGCACCGTAACTCCAGGAACATAAGAAGACCATTGGTCCATCTAGCTCAGTATTGTTGTTGCTGACTGGCAGCAGCTCTCCAAGGTTTCAGACAATGGTCTTTCCCAGTTCTACCAGGAGCTGCCTTGGCTTGCATTTCTATAGGTCGCTACATGTGAGCACCTTCTGAGGTAACACATTCTCCTTAGGGGATGGGGCTGCAGCTTAGTGGCAGAGCATTTGTTTTGCATGCAGAAAATCCTACATTCAATCCCTGGCAACTCCAGGTAGGGCTGGGAGAGACTCCTGCCTGCAGCCTTGGAGAAGCCACTGCCCATCTGTGCAGACAGTACTTAGCTGGATGGACCAGTGGCCTAATTCAGTAGAGCAGTAAAGTATTCCCAAAATATGAAAGCACATATGATATTTCAATAATATGTAAGTACAACAGCTTTCCGGTAACATTTGCTGTTTCGGTAAACTTTTTCTAGTGCTCAAAAAAGTTCAGTGGTTCTTCAAAAGATATTAGTAACATCTTCTTTATACTTCTGTGTTGAATAATACATCATTTTCCATGGGAGTCTATGAATCTTCTCCCACCATATGTCCATTCAATGCAATGTTCTCACAGCATTCCCACAGGGTTATCAAGGACCTACCTTCTCAAAGGTTCCCAACAGAGATATAGTGGGAGAAGATTTGTGGACTCCCATGCCAAAGACACCAGCAACAGCCCCTGGAAGGATGCTGTGCTGGGGTTGGATAGGGCCAGTTGCTCTCCACCTGCTTAATATAAGAGATTACCCACTTTAAATGGTGCCTCTTCACTCCGTTAGCAAGGGTAGCTTCAAGAGCTTGATCCTTAGCAAACGTATATGGAATTAATTCCCACTGACTTTAATAGAACTTAACTACTGTGCATTGCATCTCCAGTCTTTGCAATAAGATGCTCAGTTTTCAGCAGTTTTTGTGTGTTTGGGGGGAATTTAACCCCCCTCCCACTCAGTACGCCACATATAGTTCCATCTCCTTGTTGTGAGCTTTCAGGGGCCCTATGGGACATCCTCTCAACTTTATCTTGGGGTTTGACTATCTGAGCTGCTTTCTAGAAATGACCTGAAACTTTTGTAGCACTTAAAATGTGAATGTCACTTCTGTTGCATTTTCATTGTCACTTTCCCCCAAAATAGGCATGTGCAAAACACTTTGCCGGTGAAACATTTGACTTGAAATGGGTTGTTTCGAGTGTTTTGAGCTTGAATCAGAACACCCTTTAAATAAAGAGCCTGTTGAACAACCCCTGTTTTGATTAAAACATTTTGGTGTTCTGAGCACCATTTTGGATTCCTGTTTTCCCCCTTGCTGATTGGTTTTCTGACACTGGCTTCTGATTGGCTTATGATCTCCTTGCTTCTTGGTTGGCTTGTTATTATAGAAATCAAGTATTTTCATGGGCAACTGTGCCCCCATTGGCTGGGGGGAGGGAGGAGGGAACACCTTTGGAGGAAATTTCAAAATATATTCAAAGGGACTGAGTGTCAGGGAAAGACTTTATGCCTCTCTTGAAGAGGATACATCAAGAGGAGAAGAAGGTATGTTTGATTGGTCTTCTTCTCTGAGCACTGTGTGCTGTTTCTGCTATAACTACTATAACTATCTGGTTTTGCTGGGTCTCAGATTGACAAAGGCAGAACTTGGGTGCTTGCCTTGAACCTTCCTTATGTTGTGGTTTGTTTTGTTTGTGAGATAGTGAGGTCATTCACACAATCAAAAACTGTGTTTTACCCTGGTTTGTGAGCTGTCTGTGCTCCCAATTTTCGGTTGTGTGGAAGCAAGTTAGGAGGAAAATCTGGGTAGCTTTTCCTCCTAACTTGCTTTCATACAATCACTTCTACCCAGGTTTTCCTCGAACCTTGCTTCCACACAGCCAAAAATTGGGAGCGCACACAGCTCCTTATCACCCAGCCCACAAAAGAAATGGACAAGCAGGCGATATTTAACAAATTTTTAATCTTTCCATAAAACCATAGGATCCTATAGGGGGTTTGGGGGAAAAGTTACAAATTTATTTAAAATCAAATGTTTGCCCGTTTCTTTTGTGAGTTGGTTGGGTGCTAGGGAGCACCCATTGTGCCCTACCACCCAACCCACTTTGGTGTCCATAGGAGAACAATGGAGTGTTTCATGTTTCCCCATTGTTCCCTATGGCCAAAATACTAAACATTTTAAGTTGTTCCGTCGAAACAGCTGGCTCGAGTGCTGTTTTGACGGAATGTTTTGGCCATTTTGCATTTTGTTTCAAGCTCTCAATAGAACACAAAACCCATTTTGTGCACAACCTTACCCCAAACCCATATGTATTTAGGGATGGAGTGTGTGTGTGTGCATGCGTGCGTGCGTGCAGAGGTGCTCTTATGGCATCCAAGGTCCAGGGGGGCCTCCAAAGACCCAAGGGGCCTCCTGCCACCACCCCACCCTGCCACTGCCCCGCAGCACCGAAAACTTCAAGCATGCTAGCCTCACCATGTCCGCAGCCAGGAGGTGTGTGGGGGTGCCAAGCAGGCCTTCCCCACCCCTGTGGTGGCGGCATTGGCAGGTGGAGCGGCCGCTAGGCTCGACCATTTGGCCCAGCGGCCCTTGAGAACTGCAAGGAGGAAGCTCTGCCTGCTCACTAAGCGGGTGCAACAGTTCAGGGCAGCAGTGGGATGGGGTGGCAGCAGAAGCCCCCCTTGGGTCTTTGCAGGTACAGGTTTAACTCTTTAAAAAAATTAACTTCTTAATTTTAACTTGCGGTGAGGGGGCAGTGGGGTGGGGGGGAGGGCTCCAAAGCCCTTCAGGCCCGGCCACCAAAATTACCATCCGTGTGTGTAACGCTTGTTAGCTATTTTGAGTTATTTCTTTTCAGACAATAAAGCCGGGATAATGAATAATCTTTCTTGCCACTTCTCTACAAGGAAAAGCTTTAAAATTCCAGACTTTTCAGATTAGAGAACAAGGTTGCCAAAAAGAAAGGGGAGAGGTATGTGAAGAGCTGCCTCCCTCCACCTGATTCTGCCTATCCACTCAAGACTTCAGTGGGGCCTCTTCTCGGGGTCCCATTGCCAACTGAGGCTTGGTTGGTAGGACAGGGCCTTCTCTGTTGTGCCACCCAGGCCTTGGACCTCTGCCCTGGGAGGTCTGGCTGGCTCCGTGAGTGGTGCAGTTCTGCCCTCTTATCAGATCAGTTTCATTCTGCTGTGTTTTTAGCCTAGAGACCGTAAATCCATTTTGCTCCTGTTCTCCTTGATGTGGTGGTGGTAGTTATCCATTATTACACTTGTATCCCATGCTTCCTCCAAAGAGCTCAGTGCAGCATTCACGGGATAGCCTCATAGCAACCCAGTGAGCCACATTTATCCTTGGAGAAAGTGACTGACCCAAAGCCAGCCAGTGAGCTTCATGACTAATTCAACAATCCTAATACAACATGCTAATTGCTTGACTGCCCCTCTTCTAATGTTGCCTTTGTATCACGTTGTGTTACTGTACAGCAGGGCTTCTCAATCCTGGGACCTCGGATGCTGTTGGACTACAACTCCCATCACCCCTTTCTATCCATTCTGGCAGGGATGATGGGAGTTGTAGTCCAACAGCATCATCTGAGGACCCACATCTGATGACCTTTGCTGTTCTGTTTTTAATAGAATAGTTGCCAACCACCCTGACAGTTTCCTTATGAATTTGGGTTACACAGGAACATGGGAAGCTGCCATATACTGAGTCAGACCATAGGTCCATCTTGCTCAGTATTGTCTACACAGACTGGCGCAGCGGCTTCTCCAAGGTTGCAGGCAGGAATCTCTCTCAGTCCTATCTTGGAGATGCCAGGGAGGGAACTCGGAACCTAAATGCTCTCCCCAGAGTGGCTCCATCCCCTGAGGGGAATATCTTACAGTCCTTACACTTCTAGTCTCCCTTTCATATGAAACCAGGGCAGACACTGCTTAGCTAAGGGGACAAGTCATGCTTGCTACCACAAGACCAGATCTCTTCCTAGGTTGCAACCCTATACACCCTTACTTGGTAGTGAGCTCCATTGCACACAGTGGGGCTTGCTTCTGAGTAGACAAACATAAAATTGCACTGTTAATAAATAAAAGGAGTATAAAATGAATGCCAGACATTCCGCCATTTCTCTTGCTTTCTTTTGCCCACTTTTCAGAAGCCAACTCAACTTTGCATTTGGGGAAGGTTTCTTTATATCTCTAATTGGCGGCAATACTTTTCTCAAGTGACTCTACTCACAAGTGCCATTCTAAACTTGCTTTCACTTTAAGCACTGCTCTTGTCTGTCTTCATGGCTTTCTAAAGTTCAAGCTCTTCCTTGTATCTCTTTGGCCCCTCCAACCATTAAGGGCTCTAAGAACAGATGGGATTTTCTCCTATTCAGAATGCCCCCTTACAATGAGGGATACTTGGGGAGTATGTAACAGAACAATCCGGCCCCTAGGACTTTGGATAATCCTTTTCTATTTGTTGTTGATCCAGGCCAGCATGTAGGCATCCTATAGGCCTCATAAAAGCCCATCTGGTTCATAAAACAAACTTTAAATCCAAGAAACGTGACAAATCAGCAAAAGGTTCTAGCAGGCTCCATTTATTTTTCCTTCTTTACTGAAAGCCAACTGCGCTAAAAAATAAATGTCAGCATCCACTTCCCTTTACTCATTATCTAACTCAGTTTTGCCACCTTTATTTTATTCAAATTTGGACTTGGGTTGGGGGGAGATGATATAAATCTTGCTATTCCCATGATCCGTATTCATCCCACTTTCTTAATTTTCTCCCTAACTGAAACGTGGTGCCCCATATTTGCATAACACAGAATTGCATTAGGCAGACAACAACATTTTCTCTTCAGGATATATATCTTTGAATATATATTTTATGATGAAAGCCTGCATGATTTGCAGTTGTAGTCGGGCATGAGGCTACCTGGGGTTCAATGTAATTTGTTTCAGTCTTGGGTGCCCAAGTAGTGGAATGCGCTACATCTTCTGACAAGGCTTAACCCCTGTGGTTCACTGTGTGCTAGAGTCACAATCTGGAAGGCTCTTTTAGGCATACCAAAAGAGCTCAGATGTTTCCAGCTGGAGTTTAGACCTAAAAACAATTATTTTGAGTGGTTGCCCTGGACGCTGCATCATGAACAGTTGGGCTGGCAGATCTATGGATGCGCCAATAAATGTATTTATTTTTTGTATTTATATGCGGCTTTTCTGCAGCAAAGTTCCCACATAATAACTCAAACATGGCACATAAAACATACTAGCCATTGTAATAAAGAGTGTAGCAGTCAGGGTGGCCTTGCCATGAGGCAAGGTGAGGCGGTTGCCTCAGGCAGGAGATTACTGGGGCACAAATAGGGTAGCAAGACACCATTCTGCTCCCTGCTTTTTAAAAAGAGGAGATTTATACCCTGCCTCAATTTCACAGAGGCATGAATTGCCCTCTTTACCAAACAGAGTCCACCATAGTTTGCACTGGAATGGGAGACTACATGTGTGATCATTGTGAGATATTCCCCTTAGGGGACGGGGCCTCTCTGGGAAGAGCAGTACATGTTTGCATGCAGACGTTTCCCTGGCATCTTCAGCTAGTATCTTCCCTGGGAGATACACCTGCCTGTCACCTTGGAGAATCCACTGCCAGTCTGGGTAGACAGTTCTGAGCTAGGTGGACCAATGGTCTGACTCGGTATAAAGCAGCTTCCTGTGTTCCTATGTTCGCTGTAAACAGTACAGCAATCTGAGCAACCAACTGCACTTTGCAACAAGGGCGTAACTATAATAAGGCAAGGGGAGACAGTTGTCTGGGGGCCCACTGCCTTGCCCCCCCAGAGGCAAGTCACATGACTGACTCCCCCAGCCACACACCCGCCCGGGCTTCCCTCAGTTGTATTCATCCTCCAAAACTGATGTGAGTGTTAAGATCTGGAGCTACCAGAACAGCGTGTCTTTCTCTAGTACCATGAAATGACTTGCATCGTCCACAATTTACAAAACCTTTATAATTTAGGATTATGTTCTATTGTGGCACATAGGTGTTTTTATTTATATATATATATATATATATATATATATATATATATATATATATATATATAAAATTTTTACTATGCTTTTTGTTACCACTATTCAGCCTCATTTAAGATGTCTTTACTTCATAAGCTGAGCTTCGGGGGGGGGGGGTGCATTTTAAAATCTTGTCTCTGGGCCCAGTCCAACCTTGCTATGCCCCTGCTTTGCATTAAGCATGTTGTTGGAGCTCACATGCTTGTTTTTGCTCCCCCACCCACCCCATATGTGCCAGAGGGGGCAATCCAGATCGGAACCATGACATAGCAAGAGGGAGGCTTTAATCCTTTGCCTCATCCATAGTCCTCATCCGAATTGGGGGCCCCCATGACTGCTAAGTGACACCCAGGGCAGTTTTTATCCTCGAGCAAATAGCAGCCATGTGGTGGGCAGGGCTGTTCCAGATCAAGAGCATGCCAGGGGCCAAGCAACCCCCACCCCCGTGTCTCCTACTTCCCATTAATGGTGGGCTTAAGGCAGTATTTGGCCCATAGAGTCTGGCTGACAACTGATCAACAAGTTGGTTGTATTGAAAAGTCAGGCCAGAGACAGCAGCTTTAAAGGACCAGGTGGGATCCTGTTTGTGATATCTGAGCTTTACTGAGCTGGTAGCTGCAATTCCATCTGGCTTTTAGACTGCACAGCATTGGCCCTCTAGCTGCTGCTGTTGGATTACAGCTCCCATCATCACCAGCCACAGTGGCCAGTAGCCGGGGATGGTGGGAGCTGTAGTCCAGCAAGAGCTGGAGGACCAAGATTGTGCATTCTCAAACTATATACCAAAGGTGGCCAAACTGTACTCAAATTTATTGAGGCTGGGGATTATGGGAGTTGTAGTTCAACAATAGAGAGTCTCAGGTTGGCCACCCCAGAACTATACACAGTGCTGTCGCTGAGTGCTGTAGGGAGCAGGCCAGCAGCAACCATCTCTGGCAAGCTCCCTGTAGTAGTGCAGAGAGTGTGGTACTTGACCTGGGTGTCGCTGCTAGACTTTCCAGCCCAAGAACCCTGGGCAAAATCCTACACAAAAGTGCTCTGGAAATGCTGTGTTTTAAGTAATTTCCAACATAGTGCAGGGGACGCTCTTTGTGATTAAAATTAAAATGTTCAGCTGGCCTCGGGCCACAATTGTGTAAATTGTGGCTTATGTATCATTTCTGCATGATCCCAACAGTTCCACAAGTAGGACAGTAAGTCAGTGTTCAACTCAATGTTGTACATATTCTATACATCAGAGAAGAATGTTGTTGTTAGTTTGTAAAAATAATGGTTCCTGGAGCGTAGCAAGGTTGGAGTGGGCCCAGAGGCAAGATTGTAAAATGCACCCCCCTCACTGAAACTCAGCTCATGAAGTAAAGAAATGTTAAATGAGGCTGAATAGTGGTAACAAAAAGCATAGATAGATAGATGGATAGATAGATAGATAGCCTATGTGCCACAATAGAACATCATTTTAAATTACTTTTAAAAAGGTTTTGTAAATTGTGGATGATGCAAGTCATTTCATGGTACTAGAGAAAGACATGCTGTTCTGGTAGCTCCAGGTCGTAACACTCACATCAATTTCGGATGATGAATACAACTGAAGGAAGCCTGGGTGGGTGTGTGGCTGGGGGAGTCAGTCATGTGACTTGCCTCTGGGCCCCCCCCAGGCAGTGGGGCCCCAGACAACTGTCTCTCCTTGCCTTATAATAGTTATGCCCCTGACTGGTTCTGTCGTCATGGTTTTCAAAGTGCAAGGAAGAGGATCTGGCAGTAGTTAGGCAAGACAGAAGCTGCTGCTCCTCACTGACATCTTTGCCTCCAACTTTCTGTTAGCGCCCTGACTGGGCCAGGGGACAAGTTATTCCCTCCCAGTCAGTCCAACTTTCTTGTTGTGAGCTGGCTGACCTTGCGGGGGGGGCAAGGGGCAGGATGGGAACACTTCTCATCTTGAGGCTTGCTTATCTGAGCTCCTTTCTGGAGCTGAACAGAAAGTTGCACTTTCAATGCCACTGTCACTTTCCGCAAAAGTCATCCTGATAGTTTGTGTGTGTGTGTAGCTTCTACAGAATTATTTTGACCACTGCTTCAATGGCATGATCCTCCAGTGACATCTTGACAGAGTGCACCTTGATTTAACATGATTCCGTGTGTCAAGTTAGGGTTCACACACACACACACACACACACACACACACACACACACAGGCTCATGTTTTCCTGGTCAGTTGACTAGCCTGTGTGGACCGCATAGGAACATAGGAAGCTGCTTAAAACTGAGTCAGACCATTGGTCCTAGGGATGTGTACGGACCGGTGTGGAGCCCATTCTAAGGACCTCCGAACCAATCCAGACCTGGGGCCGGTTCAGTGGTTCAATGCGGGGGTGGGGGTGGACCTTTAAGGGTGGGGAAGGGTGTACTTACCCCTCCCGCTGCTTTTCCCCCTCCAACGCTCCCGGTTTTTAAGGCATTTGGGGCGGCAGGGTATCTCCCTGCCACCTGTTCCCCTGTTCCTCAGCTAAAAGCTTCAAAAGGTGGACTGCGCATGCACACGCATGTGCATGTCACGTCTGTGCATCCCGTGCATTCGTCCCATGCGTAAGATGTACGCACACATGGCATGCACACGGATAGTCCACCTTTTGAAGCTTTTAGCCGAGGAATGGGGGAAGGGGCAGCAGGGAGGTACCCTGACACCCCAAATGCCTTAAAAGCTGGGAGTGCTGGAGCGGGGAAAGCGGCAGGAGGGGTAAGTACACCCTCTCCCAGCCTTAAAGAGTCCCCCTCCCCAGTGCCAGACCACAGAGGTGTGGTTCCATGCACATCATTAATTGGTCCATCTAGCTCAGGATGGTCACTGAGACTGTTCTCACAACCAGGTGGGCGGGGCAGCAGGGAAGGATGCTTAAACTTACCTTCCCTGCAGATGATTTCCGGGTCCTTGCTGGGCACGCTGACCAGGCGCCCAGATGGTCACTGGCTGCCCTAGGCAGCTCAGAGCTTTGGGGACTGGCATGTATAGTCTTGACCCCCAGAAATCCCACTGCGAGTGCACACTGCAATGTGGGGATCCTCCACAGTGACAGGCAGGTATCCATCAGGGTTACAGCGCTGGCTAAAAGCAGCCAGCACTGCACACAGTCGGGGAAATGTGGTGAAGGGAGTGAGTGCTCACTCCCTTATCCCCACTGAAGAGGCGGGCTCCCTAGGCAGGTTTGCTGCCAGGCGCCGCTGGGAGCCGGTTGGCTCCCGCAGGTTCCCACAAGCAGCCAAGCCTGGGCTTATCTGCCTTAGCCCAGTCTTGGCTGCTCGTGAGAATAGCCTCACTGACTGGCAGTGGCTCTCCAAGGTTTCAGACCGGTGTCTCTCCCAGCCCTACTTGGAGATGCCAGGGAGTGAGCTTGGGACCTTCTGCATGCAAGCAGATGCTCTTCCACTGAGCTACTTCCCATCCCCTGAGGCAGGGCTGGAGCCACCATTGAGCAAATGGGTTCAAAGAATCTTGGCTGCCACCCTTCAGGGGCTGCACCTCACGCCGCAGCCACACACCCCACATCTGACGTCAGATGCAGGGGGCGTAGCTTTGCTTGCAAATGGGGCCACGTGACCCCGTTTGTGAGCTAAGCCAGCACCACGTTTGCAGCATGGGCGGGAGTGACTCTCCCTGCCTTTTTGGCAGGGAGATCTGCTCCGGCCGCACTGTGAACACAGCTCTGGCTGGGGTTTTTGGCTGTAGATGGGGCCGCATGGCCCAGTTTGCAAGCAAAGCTACACCCCCTGCGTCTGATGTCAGCTGCAGGGGGCGGAGTTTAGCATCTGCCATCAGATGCAGGGGGTCGGGCTAGGGGGCCACGGCGGTGGGCTGAACCCGGGCCACCCCTGGTCTCCCTCCTCTCTTGCCCTGAGGGGAATATTTTACTGCAGACAGTGCTCCCATGTGCAAACCAAGATGAATCCTGGTTAGCAAATGGGACAATTCAAGACCCAGCTCTCCATCCCATAGATCCATGTGCCTTAAATTCTGGAAAATGAAGAGAAGTCATGATGTCACATGTTGTTGTTAGAACTGTTTGCTAAGTATTTGTGCTGAAACAATTCAGTTTTTCTGTTTTTGTAACCTGGTGCCTGATTCACCAAAGCTAGTGAATTCACCAAAGCTTTTTAGTCACTTTTCAGTTGGAGGCTGAGGTTCCCCCAACATCTGAGGTCAGGCAGGTGGTTGCCAGAGAAGGGCCTTCTCTGTGGTTAGCCCTCTGGATTTCGAACGCTCTCCCGAGGGAAGTTTGACTAGCACTATTGTTGCTATAAGTTCAGCACCATCCCAGTTTCCTAAACTTTTAATTAGCAACAATAGTTGTCTGTTATCTGTCTTTTTTAATTTTGGGTTGCCATTTTATTTTTGTGTTTAATGTAAGTGGTAGTTGTGGTGGTATTTTGTTTTGTGAATTTTTTTAGAAATCTACCTCATGAGGTTTTTGTAAATGGAACAGCAGGATATAAATACTTTAGATAATGCTTGATTGTCTAACTGTTTAATTGACAAAAGGCAAATCAGTTCCCAGTGCTTTCTAAGTGTGAGTGTACACATAAAGCTTTTACCAGTAAATCTCCATGCAAGATGAGAAGTCCTTGTATTACTCCATGTTTCCTTTTGATTCCTATATGTTCTTATAGCCTCTGAGGCAAGTTGCCTCTAAATACCAGTTGCGGGAGAGTAACAGAAGTAGGGAGAGCATGCCTTCAGCTCTTGCCTGTGGGCTTCCCAGAGGCATTTGCTGGGCCACAGTGCAAAACAGGATGCTGGACTAGATAGGGCTTGGGACTGATCCAGCAGGGCTGTTCTTATGATTCTTTTAAATATAAATGTGTGTCCATACTACTGAATGATGACAGACTTTCGAGGATCTTCTGTTAAACCTGAATTGTCCCCTGTCCATAGTTGCATCTGAATTTCATCACAATTGGATGCATTTATAGCAACAAACAATTCAGGAAATGCTACGGAGCTTTCTGTGTTTTCACTTTCAGACCTAAGGCTTAGAATATGAAGATAAAGTCCATGAAGGCATTTCTCAGATGGGTGCCTCGTTCTTCTAAGCCTTTATGGAATGATCTGAACTCTCTTATTTGGCATTCTGCACTTTCTGCACTGGTTCACTGTTTTTAACACTTCAGGATGTCATTCTGGCTCTCAGCTGACCTCTGCTGGCTGCCGAGTTCTCAGCAGACATTGCTACTGAGATAAATATAAGCTTCTGACACTATCCCCATCCACCTGTTGAACACGCCTGAAGCCTTGGCTTTCTCTTTGGCTCCTCTTTCTCCTCTATTCCGCATATCCAATCTATTGCCAAATCCTGCCGCTTCTCCCTTTACAATATTATAAGAATAACCCCCCTGCCTCTTGGCACCCTTAGCAAAATGTTTAATTCATGCCCTGATCGTTGCTTGCCTTAATGACTGCACCCTCCTCTCTGGACTACCACTGGCTTGTCTCAGTCCCCTCACTGCGATCCAACACTCTGCTGCTAAAATAATTCACCCCTCTCATTCTTCAGCCACATCCCTCATACTCCTCAAATCCCTTTGCTGGCTCCTTGCTTATTATCCTGGATCCAAGACAACCTTCTTGTCCTTACCTTCCAAGCCCCCCCACCCCCGCAACTCTCTGATCTCATAACATGTTATGCTCCTGCCTGTAAGCTTTGCTCTGCCATTCTCAGGAAGGTCTCCTGCTCCTTCAGTCTTCTCCATCCTTTCTCCCTTGCTACCCCTTATGTTTAGAACTGCCTCTTGAAAGACCTGCATGATGCCTTCTCCCTTACCTCATTCAGACCCCTTTTTAAAGCCCCTCTTTTCCATGAAGGCTTTGGCACAATGCCGTGTCTCCATTATCTGTTGTAACGAAGCTCAAGTATGTGTAACTGAAACATTCACATATGCTTCCCCTGTTTATCTCCTCCTCCATTTCCTTCCTCTGTTTCCCCCTGGTCAGTATCTAAGTCAGTATCTTAGTCTTGAAGGAGGCTACAAGGTTATCTGTCTGCACTGCCATCTTGCCCGTCTCCCACTTGCCTGTCTACCCCAAGGAATTTGCCCTACCCATGGGCCTGAACCCCTGGCACATGTATGACCCTCACTGGCCTGGGCATGTCTATAAAATTATTATGTTATTAAAAGAATCTGTAACTCCCTGTTGCTCAGTATGTTTCCAGTTCTGCGTCGGTTTTTTGAAAGCTTTCATATAGCCACCATATTTATTTCATGGTGCCTGTATCTTATTACTCCTGACTAGTGCTTGAGGTGGAGTGTACTAGTCATCATTGATTTGGAAAGGGTCAATGTGAGGGTTAGTTACTGTAGAAAGCTGTCATTTTTCACACAGAGAGGGAAATGAAACTTCATTTTGCTTTGTGGGTTTATTTTTATCTCCGCTCATTATGGTGCATGACTAGAGGCCTTGCCGCAGTGCAATCTAAGAAGAGAAAATGTGCTCCACATGTTGAGGATTTAAGGTCAAGAAGGATTCAGGTTTAGCTTCTGGCAGCTAAGGTGACGTAATAACTATAAAGAATTTTGCCATCGCTTAGTAGGGAGCTCTGAAAACCCCTCTGTCTGTAGAATCAGTGTCAGGCCAAGTAGGTAGTAATTTACCTTATATTGAGCCCTGCTTAAAAAGTATCATTACCTGCCCCAATCACATGGGACTGGGCTGATAAACTTCTATAAAAGAAACCCATACATGAATACAAAGAGAATATCCCTTATGCAGCTAGAGTGGAGCCTGAACTGCGTGAGCTCAAATTATATGGGTTGGATCTGCCTTTATAATGGCCCAGAATGATAATACTGAATCTTAAGTTGGCATGTGCAAAACCACAGGCAGAATGCCATTTTTCAGTTCTGTTTTCCTTGTCCTAAATGATGACTTTTCCATGGAAAATCCATTTTATTCAGATTTCATCTGGTTTTGCTGCTGATCCTCTGCTATAGTCCGTTGCTTGTGTTGATAAAAGGCCTGGCCTTTTCATGCATGTGTGTTTCTTTCATGGTTGCACAGCATCATGGATTTTGTATTTGCCAGGCTGCAAAGATCATTCTAAATGCATGCATGTTTCCTTCACAAGAATGAATTTGGCTTTGTATATAAGGCGTTTATTGCCCAAATGCAGGTGACTTGGTACAAAAATGTTGAAATAATGTAAGAATATAGATGTTGCAAGAACATATATCTGTATTAGTCAAAAGCATGGCAGAGTTAATAACAGCTTTTGGGATTTTCAGAGGGGAAATTGAGAGCTGTGGCTTTTGCCCCAAGTGTTGGTACTGCAAATTTCAAGGGCAACACTAATCTCAAGTTTATTCCTCTTGGAAAGAAATTTGAATTTTATTTTCTCCAGGTGTTCATCCAATAGCCCCTTTGCATGTGCTCCAAAATCCAGGGTTTGGAGTACATGTAGAGGGGTGATTCAGAGGAACGACCCTCTCACACGATAAAAGTGCATCGGTATGTTCGCCAGTGATGTCAGGATGGGCGTGTTCTTGGCACAGCCCCAACATTGCATGTAGAGAGCTGTGTTAGGAGCATAGGAAGCTGCAGTATACTGAGTCAGACCATTGGTCCATCTAGCTCAGTATTGTCTACACAGACTGGCAGTGGCTTCTCCAAGGTTCGTCTGAGCTGGACATCTGTTTTGGTTTTTACCACCTTGAATAGCTTGGTATCATTGGCAGACCATCTAAACACGAGGAGAGTGAGCTTTCTTTAAACCTTGTTTTCATCATATACAAATGTATGCAGGATTAATCTATTTAAACTCAATAAGCTAAGATTTATTTAACTGGCTGATAGCCCTAAAAATACTCATGAGTACTGACTACAGAGAAGTCTCAATATGAGGTGCGTAAAAAGCAAGTAGACTCTTTCCACCAGGCACTTTAGCTGTTGTTGGGCCACAACTCCCATTATCCCCATGCACGATAAATTGTGGCTGGAGATGATGGGGGTTGTAGTCCACTAATAACTGGAGGGCCTCATGTTGGCCATCCCTGCTTTTACTGAATCACCCTGTGTAGAAACAGGCAGATAGATGGCTGTGGTGATATTTGTGCTCCAGAGACGTTTGGTGTTTTTGCCGGTGGCTGAATAATCAGCCTGTGTTCCTTCCTTCCAAAGGAAATTGTCTGAAGCCGACTGCTCAGCTTAGTACAGTCTGCCTGTCTCTGAGCACAAGACAGTCTCCACGCAGCATCATCCTGGATGTCACCTTCTCTCTTTCTTTAATATGTTCCTGGGCAGGAAAGGTGACTTGCTGCTTGCTTGCTAGACTGCAAAAGAAAACAGGCAAGCGTCCAAGTTCCACAAATGACGAAATTGAGATATTTTTGGCTAGTCTACCACTGTGGAGTCTCACCAGTGGAGCTAGAGGAGGCAGCATGAGCCCCCCCCCCCTCTCGTAGAAGAACTCAGAAGATTTTGCAGATACCAAATATTAATCTGCTCCATTATTTATCATAGTGTGCTATGATAGGGGGAGAGCTGGTCTCTCTCAACCCTATCTAGGAGGCCTATTTAAATAGCCTTAGGCCCGATCCAGCAAGGCTGTTCTTATGTTCTTACTAGAACCAGGGGTCATCCCATGAAAATGAAGGCTGGGAAATTTAGGACTGACAAAAGGAAGCTCTTTTTTAACCAGCACATAATTAATCTGTGGAATTCTCTGCCATGGGATGTGGTGATGGCCACTAGCTTGGCTGGCTTTAAAAAGGGCTTAGGCCCTTTTTTCATGGAGCACAGGTCCATCAATGGCTACTAGACTGGTGGCTATAAGCCACCTCCAGCCTCAGAGGCAAAATGCCTCTGAATACCAGTTGCAGGGGAGCAAACACAGGAGAGAGGGCATGCCCTCACCTCTTGCCTGTGGGCTTCTCTGATGGGCCACTGTGTGAAATAGGATGCTGGACTAGATAGGCCTTCAGCCTGATCCAGCAGGGCTGTTCTTATGTTTTGGTCTTGTCGTAGCAAGCACAACTTTGCTAAGCAGGGTCCACCCTGGTTTGCATTTGAATGGAAGACTACATGTGAGCACCGTGATATTCCCTTTAGGGGATGGGGCTGCCTTGGGAAGAGCGCCTGCATGCAGAAGGTCCCAAGTTCCCTCCCTGGCATCTCCTAGATGAGGTTGAGAGAGAATCCTGCCTGCTACCTTGGAGAAGCCGCTACCATTCTATGTGGACAATACTGAGCTCGATGGACCAATGGCCTGACTTGATATAAGGCAGCTTCCTGTGTTCCAGTTCTTTGTTTCTTGGGTGTTCTACAATACAATTTGTTATCTAGATCAGGCATTCTCAATGTGTGGGTCCCCAGATGTTATTTGACTTCAACTCCCATAATCCCCAGCCCCAGTGGCCTTTGGTTGGGAATTATGGGAGTTGAAGTCCAATTACACCTGGGGACCCACACGTTGAGAATCCCTGATCTAGATGTACCACAGGCCTGCAAGGTCCTCATGCTGCACAAGAGATTAACTCAGAAGAACTTGGGCTCAGTGGCAGCTGGTATGGGCAGATTGGGGAGGCAGGAAATGAGCCTCAGGTGAGCTCTTTCTCCCTCCTCTCACCCTGTCCTGGCTGCCTCACTCTCCCTTGCCATGCTCAGCCATGGCATTAACTGCCTGTTCTCAGGCTGGCCCTTTGCCCGGTCTCCCAAACCAGTGAACAGCCAGCCTATGGGCACGGAGTTAATGCCATGGCCAGGAACAACAAGGGAGAATGAAGCCACCAGGATGGGGTGAGAGGAATGAGAATGAGCCTCATTGGGGCTCACCCCCCACTCTTGGTTCACTCATACTGGCTGTCAGTACTTGCTGGGCTTCATGTCCAGATGAGTGCATGAACACAGACAGAGCTGCCAACAGGGCCGGGGAGAAAAGGACCTTCTGTACTGGGCCCAGAGGCAACAAGAGGTCTTGCTGTCCAAAGATGCCTGTGCCTGTCCACCCTCCACTATCCCTCCTCCTCTCTGCTGTAAGGAGGCCGGTAAAGTGCTGTTAACAAGAGCATTACGCATCCACTATCTCTTGGATTCTGAGTTCTTACGTGGAGACCTTTAGAACTGGTTGACGCTCTTCCACAAAATGTTAGTAACTTACGATTCCCTCTCCCTTTCTCCTCTTTTGCACAGAATGTGACTCGGAAACAAAAAGGGTTCAAGACGTTCTTTCTGGGATCGAGAAGCCGCAGGTATGTGATCCGGAAGCATGTGGTCTTTACACAAGAGTGTAACGTTGAAGAGATACTGCCTCTGTGTATTTTTATGTTTGCATGCAAAAAAGATTCAAAGGCCCTGAAGTTTGCAGGCAGTATGAAGCCTCTGAATTGCTCACACCTGTCTGAATACTGGGAACTTTGGATTTCTGCCTCTGCCTTGTCAAGAGACTGTACCTGCAGCCTTTATGCCTTTGGTGTCCCCTACTTCGAGCTTTTCCAGCAGAAGTGCCTGGCTCCAACCACTGGCCTTAGGGACTGAGCCAGAGTCCCTAAGGCCAGTGGTTTAGGTTCAATTTGGTTTAGGCTCCCGGCCTGACAAGGCCCTGTTGCAGCAATAGCCCTGATGCTGTCTTGGCACAGCTGTGCCCCCCCCCCAATCTCAAGCTGCTGCTGCAACAACAACAAATATTTATATACCGCTTTTCAACAAAGGTTTCCAAAGCAGTTTACATAGATAGATAGATAGGACATCTCCCTGTCCCCAAAGGGCTCACAATCTAAATGGAAACAAAAGATAGACACCAGCAACAGCCACAACCACTGGAGAGATATACTGTGCTGGGGATGGATAGGGCCAGTTGCTCTCCTCCTGCTAAATAAAAAGAATCACCACTTTGAAAAGGTGGCTCTTTGCTCAGTTAGCAGGCAGCAAACATCTTGCTGCTGTCGCTGCAGCTCACGGAACCACCAGACCATTAGTCATCTGGCTTTCCAAAGCAGCGGATGTGCAGAAATAGTCCCTATAAACACATGAAATGCTCTAAGCAGCATTCCTGGCATATTGCTGGTAGCTTTCCTTTCACATGCGTGGCCTGCAGAGACTATGTAATAGGACAGATTGGTAGACAGCTTTTACTGGCGTTGGTTTCAGATGACCTGCATGCTTTGCTGGTGACTTCGGCACATATGTAAGTAATATGGCTACTCGCAATTTCTTGCTGGTATTAACTGTGCACTGTAGACTGTCCTCCAACATTTCATGCGTTCAGGTCTAAATGAGAGCGCTATGCGCATAATTTAATCATTTAGTGTTATTGAATTAAAAAATTAGTACTGGCTGCATTATTTTAATTATATGTTTCAGTTAAGGGGAAGGCAAAAGAAGCAAAATGATAGTTTAGGGAAAGATATAATTTGGAGCCAGTGAGTCAAGGAAGCAACTAGGTTTATAATTAATTTAGATATTACATTTATATCCCACTCTTCCTCTAAGGAACTCAGGGCAATATAAATGGTCCCCTCCCCAAACACATCCTCACAATAGTCCTGTGACATAGTGAATGACGCAAAGACACCACGTGAGCTTCATGGCTGAGTGGAGAATTGACCTTGGGTCTCCCTTGTCCTAGGCTGTCCTCCTTCCATCATCAATCAATCAATCCAGTCAGTCAGTCAATCATCACATTTATGTACCGACCCATAAAAAGGCGCTGGACAATTTACAAATTCATATCATGGAGAGGAGAGCTGGTCTTGTGGTAGCAAGCATGACTTGTCCCCTTAGCTAAGCAGGATCAGCCCTGGTTGCATATGAATGGGAGACTTGATGTGTGAGTACTGTCAGTTATTCCCCTCAGGAGATGGAGCCACTCTGGGAAGAGCATCTAGGTTCCAAGTTCCTTCCCTGGCATCTCCAAGATAGGGCTGAGAGAGAGTCCTGCCTGCAATCTTGGAGAAGCCGCTGCCAGTCTGAGAAGGCAATACTGAGCTAGATAGACCAGTGGACTGACTCAGTATATGGCAGCTTCCTGTGTGATTAAAATCTTAGATAATTTAAAACAAATTAAAATAACCACCAGTAAAACTTTTAAAACCCATGTATCCATACATAACAAACGTTGCATACAGAAAGATAAAGCCCCATTTGTTCTAGTCTGTACCCTGACTTTAAGGCAGGGCTGCACAACTTTGCCCACCCCCCACCTGTAGATGGTGAACTGCAACTCCCCTCACCACTCACAATTGGCCACTTTGAATGGGGATGATGGAAGCTGTAGTCCAAAAACCGCTGGAGGGCCAAAGTAGTACAGCCCTGCTCCAATGGAAGGGGATGGAAATATCAGGGGAGGTAGCATGCTGACTTACCTGCTGGTCTCCAGATTTCAGAGTCACTAGAAGCACAGGTGTGGCATTAATTGATTGATTGATTGAATTTATATACTGGCTAATATTGAAATCTCTAGGTGGTGTACAGAATTAAAACATAGTACAAAATATAACACATTTAAAATTCATTAAAAGATAATTATAATAGATAAAAACACATTCAAATTTTAAAAAATTGGTCTCAGTTGAAGGTCTGGGAAAATAGGTACGTCTTCAGGGTCCTCCTAAAAACAGAGAAGGAGCAGGGATTTCAGTAGGGATTGAGTTCCAAAGCTTTGGAGCAGCCACAGAGAAGGCCCGGTTCCGAGTTGACAACAAACGAGTGGCATCTCATTTGGAAAACGAGTGGCACCTTGTTTGTTCTGTATGTCTTGAAAAGACATGGCATCTTTTCAGCTTGTTCAAAATTTGGAATTGCATTGAGGTATTATCTGAAATGTTTCTGGATTTGAATTTGGGGATGTGATCCAAGATCCCCTTTTTAAATCACGTTCTCCAAAACAATGCCTGCCTATTGGGTGAGGCAAGTGGGAAATGGCATCGTTTAATGCTTTCTCCAAGATGCTCTTGATACAGGAATGTAGGGAGCTGTCTTATACCAAGTCAGACCATTGGTTCACCCAGCTCCCTGTTGCCTACAGTCACTGGCAATGGCTCTCAAAAGGTTTCAGGCAGGAGTCTTTCCAGCAGTGTAGCTATTATTGACCAGGTGGGTTCAAAGAACCCAGCCCCCCCTCAGCTCCTGAGGGGCCCCCAGCTCCACCCCTCCCTATTTTCTTCATGATCTCCCTCCCTCTGAGGGGCTGCTGGGGAAAAGGGCAAACACGAGCCCCCTTTCCCCTAGCTACGCCCCTGAGTCTTTCCCAGCACTACCGGGAGATGCCAGGGATCAAACCTAGAACCTTCTGCATGCGGAGCAGTTTTCTTCACACTGAGCTACAGCCCCATTCCCTAAGGGGGATATCTTACAGCAGACAGCTCTCGCATGTAGTCACACGTCCCAATGCAACCAGGTGAGACCTTGCTTAGCAAAAGGGACAATTCATGCTCACTGCCGCAAGACAAGCTATCCTCCCCATCCTCTGGATCGACTTTTCTCTCCCCTGTTCTTATTCCTATGCACAATTTTTGTGCCACAGCTGTACCTTTCCTGCTGACTCAAAGGCAGAGCTGTATGAATCATTCACACCCTAAGGCAAACTCTGGTCTCCCATATCCTGATGAATCAGTAGCATATATGTATGTATTGGTTTATTTTGGCCCAAGGCCAGCATATAGTAGCATATATACCCTGGGCAGTATATCTGCGTTAAAGGCCAAAGTTTACCTTTCCCCATCATCTAGAAAACTAGCCAGGTAGTCTTGGTTGTTCATTATTTACCACTTTTTATTTAGTTAACCCCCTAAGAGCACCTTGATTAAATTAGCCCCATTTGGGCATTTGAAGTAGCTAACAGTATATCTCATTAATACAATAAGTGGCATTTTGGAACAATTTGAAAATTGCTTTTCCATTTTTAAATATCACAATATACCCTATATCACAAAGCTGTCATGACCCTTACTCTGAGCAGTGAGCTGCCCACTGATATGCGGGTTGCAGCAGATCGTGGAGGCACAAAATCAGATCAGATAGATTTTATTTGCATTAGTCATCAGCCCATAGCAAAACAGCAAATAAGCAATTAAAACCCTGATAAAACAAAGTAAAATAATATCATACGCATCTGCGGAGGCCAGTTCAGCTTAGGAACTGTGGCATGGCACAGGTGGGCTGCTGGGGGAAATGCTGGACCAGTAAGTACTCCAAAACTACTTTTAAAGGTGCCTCTTCCCCCCACCCCACCCCACCCCACCCCACCCCACCCCACCCCACCGCTCTTTAGAAGCCATTTAAAGCCACAATTCCCCTTTGTTTGTAAAAGGAAATCCTCACCAGATTCCCCTTTACAAGCATAGCCCTTCGAACCAGGCTCGGTTCGGTTTGGTTGCAGACCAGCCCGCCACCTCTGGAAGCCAATCTGGTTTGTGATTGAACCATCAAAGTGGCCCAGTTCATGATGGACTGGTTTGCGATCAAACGGTTTGTGCACATCCCTAGCTGGAACTATTTCATGGAAGATTTTATCTCTCTTCTCTCCCTGCAGTAAACTTTGTTCAGTTACCTTCTGAGGACTGCTTAAAGCAGATATTTTAACTTCTGCATTGCAAAGTGTACATGCTTTGGTTTTCTGATACATGCACATAGAGCTCCTTGTGACACAAGTATGTGCTGTAATGTGTGTGTCTGAGTAAGAAGGGATGGGGGGACCAAGTAATCGTATACGATAACTTGTAGAATTGGATGACTTGGATTACCCAACCAACCTAAGAATGTGCTCTTTATGTTATTATGGGTGTCCCATCTCTGTAACTGTTACTATACAAGGGGGAATCATTTCTCTAAGCTAAAGAAACTTCAGTCGTTTGAAGTATTTTAGTTACAAAGGGCATAGGCTCCATTGAAATACATCCAAGTTGTGCAAGTGTACAGATATTCATTTCAGTGGAAAAGTTCCCAGTGGAGCGCACATAAAATAAAGCAGGTCCTTACCAATAAATAGCCTGTGTGGTGGTTGCAGCTGGTGAATGGTGGCTTGCTCTGACTGTCTGGAGTCTTACAGTCCCATTCAAGGTGTTCAGCTATGCACAGATGGAGTTGCCTTCTACTCGGTTCATCTGTTCCTCTGTTCATCTGGCTCAATCTTGTCTATGCTGGCTGACAGAGGCTCTCCAGGCTCTGACAGGAGTCTTTCTCAGTCCTACCTGGAGATGTCAGGGACTGAACCTGCAAGATCGCCTGCATGCACAGCTTTTTAAAACTTGTTTTTTAAATTGTCTGTTTATTTAATTGTTGTTTTATGATGTTTTTAAATTGTTAATTATTATTTTATGTTATATAATTTTTGTTTTAATTAATTGATTTTAATGTTGTTTTAATGTAAACCGCCCTGAGCCTTTTGGAAGGGTGGTATAAAAGTTTTTAATAATAATGATGATGATGATGATGATGATGATGATGATGATGATGCAATAAATAATAATAATAATGAAGCAGATGAAACTGTGGACCACGTAATCAGCTGTCGTAAAAAGATTGCACAGACTGACGACAAACAAAGGCATGACAAAGTAGCAGGGATGATACACTGGAACATCTGCAAAAAATACAAGCTACCTGTAGCCAAAAATTGATGGGACCATCAAATTGAAAAAGTTGAAGAAAATGAAGATGTAAAAATATTATGGGACTTCTGACTACAAACAGACAAACATCTGCCACACAATACACCAGATATAACTGTAGTCGAGAAGAAAGAAAAACAAGTCAAAATAATCGACATAGCAATGCCAGGGGATAGCAGAATAGAAGAAAAAGAAATAGAAAAAATCACCAAATACGAAGATCTACAAATTGAAATTGAAAGGCTGTGGCAGAAAAAGACCAAAATAATCCCAGTGGTAATTGGCGCCCTGGGTGCAGTTCCAAAAGACCTTGAAGAGCACCTCAACACCATAGGGGCCACAGAAATCACCATCAGCCAATTACAAAAAGCAGCTTTACTGGGAACAGCTTATATTCTGCGACGATATCTATAACAACAGCAACAACATTGACAATCAAATTCAGCTATCCTAGGTCCTTGGGAAGGACTCGATGTCTGGATAAAACAAACCAGTCAATAACACCTGTCTGACTGTGTAAATTAATAATAATGATGATGATGATGATGATGATGATGATGATGCAAAACGTATGCTTTATAGCCCAGAGCTATGGTTGATGCTTCGAGTCTGCTTCTTTGGCCCTCCATATAAGCATATGAAGGTGCTTTATACTGAGCATGACTAAAGGTCCCTCTAGTCCACCCCTGCTAACTAAGCAAAGAGGCATCTTTCAAAGTGGCGATTCTCTTATATTTAGCAGAGGGAGAGCAACTGGCCCTATCCAGCCCCAGTACAGCATCCCTCCAGTGGCTGTTGCTGGTATGTGCCTTGTGTTTCTTTTCAGCTTGTGAGCCCTTTGGGGACAGGGGACCATCTTCTATACATATTATTTATTTTTATGTGTAAACCGCTTTGAGAACTTTGGTTGACAAGCGGTATATAAATATTGTAGTAGTAGTAGTCCAGGGCTGTACCACTTCGGCCCTCCAGCTGTTTTTGGACTACACCTCCCATCATCCCCACCCACAGTGGCCAATGGTCAGGGATGATGGGACCTGTAGTCCAATATCAACAGAGGGGCCAGAGCTGTGCAGCCCTGCTCTAGCCCCAGGGTGTCTACTCTGATCGGCAGTGGCTCTGCAGGGCTTTGAGTGGAGTCTCTTCTAATCCCACTGCCTGAGATTCTCTTAACTGAAGGTGGCAAGGATTGAACCTGGGATCTTCTGCATGCAAAGCACGTGCTCTGCCTCTGAAGCAAAAGAACCTCCCCTTCGATATCTTAGAGTCTGCCTCCTTTCCCCATGTTCCATCAAGTGTGACCAGTGGAATCCGAAGCCCCCCTCTTCGTGGCATGTGGGAACTTGTCTCCTAGCTCAGAGTATCGTGGACTTGGTAGATGGATCTCGGTTGCTCGCCATTTTTGGCTGAGGACAGGCCAGTGTCAGCACGCTCTGGTGGTAAAAGATAGGGATGTGCACAGAACCGGCAGGGGCCAGTTTAATGGTGGGGGTGGTGGCTTTAAGGGCGGGAGAGGATGCACTTACACACACACCCCATGTTTCCCCTGCCAGTGCATGGTTCCCTCCAGGCCCGTTGGGCAGCAGTGTACCTCCCTGCCCCCCTGTTTGGGCATTGTCCTTAAGTAACCGGAAGTAGTGGCTGCGACTGCTCACATTACATGCACACACACCCGACATTATGTATGTGGCAGTACAATGGGTATGTGTAATAGGATGCACATGATTAATTACATGCCCTTTCCTAAATTGAAGTGCTTTCCAACTCAGTCACAGGAGGTTTGTTCTTTATTGTGACTCATGGGTGGCCACTAGAGGGGGTGGCAAAGGCTGCAGCCCTATACCCCCTTACCTGGGAGTGAGGCTCAATGAATTCGATGGGACTCATCGGGTGGGGGGTGGGGTGGGCGGGAACGCCCCCTCTTGCTCCCCTCCTCTAGACACCCATGTTGCAACTGGCTCATTTATAAAGTCACTGTGCTGACTTAATAAATATAAAAAGCAATAAACATTTGCAATGTACATTGGCCTGGTTCACACAGTTATCCAAATCAGAGTAGGAGGCAGGCTGTCCTGCTTTGCATGATGGTGTGAACTCACAAACATCCCTCCAGCCCAAGTTGCTTTTAAAGCAGGGTAATCCAGCTTTCCTGTCCTAATCTCAACCAAGGTAGAAGAAGAGAGCTATCCTGCCTTGATTCTCTGGTCATGTGAACCCACTTGCCTCTTCTAACCGACTACCAGGACCCAGCAGGCATGGAAACAATAGAGAGCTGTGACTACAGGAGCTGCAATCCAAGGACATGCCACTCTGTAAAGTACACTCTGTGGTTCTGTAGCTGGAGCCGCTTCAGGAGGACTGGGTTCATGGACAATCAGAGGACAACTGCTGACGTCATGAGGCTTCCAGTCTTCTGGCAGTGCAAAGCATGCTGTGAAGGCATGGAGGCTGTTAGAGGACTTTCAGCTCCCAATTTCCACAAAGGACTCTGCACCGGGCTTAATTGTGTGTCCTGAATTTCTTGATCCAAACAGAGGTTCTGATCATGTGCTGAAAATGGAGTAGATGCTCTCCAACCCACCCCCAAATGGTCATGTGAACAGGACTATGATCTCAGTCTTTTTTTTTTTTTTTTAAAAGAACAATCTGGAAGGGAGGTCCATAATAATATCCCCATCTTGAAGAGAGCTGGGGATTTGAATTTAGGACTTCCTGAGAGACAACTTGCTGAGAGATCCACTAGCTGAGAGATCATCACTTGCCTTAAGACCACTAGTGTAGAAAGTCCTAGTTTTAATCTCTGGCATCTCCAACATAATCTCTCGCATCTCCACCTAATGGCGCAGCAGGGAAGTAACTTGCCTATTGAGCAAGAGGTTGCTGGTTCAAATTCCCACTGGTATGTTTCCCAAACAATAGGAAATGATATAGGAAGATGCTGAAAGGCATCATCTCATACTACACGGGAGAAGGCAATGGTAAACCACTCCTGTATTCTATGAAAAGAAAACCACATGACTCTGGTCACCAGGAGTTGACACCGACCCAACAGCACAACTTTACCTTTACTTTATTTCCACATAGGGCTGTCTGAATCACTGGAGATTTTCTTTGAGGGGTCTCTAAGAATGTTTATTTCTTTACTATCTGGGTTTTACTAATTATAAAAGTTCATAGAAGGACAACATGTTTTTGTTTTTGTCTTTAGCCATATGTTCTACATTGATGCATGTGTCCTAGCTAGCGATCATAAAGGAAAGAACCCCTTCCAATAGAACATTGGCTGGATATGGTACATTAAGTTCCAAGTCCCTGTCTGAATTTATGCAAAACAGTTATGCAAGCATGTGTATATAATAAAAGAATTGAATTTTGAGAGGAAACCCTCCTTTTAGTTAGCTGCACTGGTTTATCAATCTACCCGTAGAAGTTTGTCTTTGTTCCTCATTTTTTTGACCTGTATAACATTCCTAATTGATATCAAACACAGAGTGCATTTTAGCTGTAAATATCTTTATTCTTGGCTAGCATTTCATCCCATTAGGATACCTGAGTCATTTTAATTACACCATCAGATCTGAGACAGTGAGCTTTGCTACAGACGTCTGGCTTAATTTGATGTCAGTTTTAATCAGTCCAGGTGTTTGAGGCAATTGCTCTTTACATAAGCTCAGAAAAATGTTAATGCTACAAGAAATCCTCCTCAGCCTGATAAACTTTGCCTGCTTACAAGATCTATTTTTTTAGAAGCTGGATCTAAATAAGATCAAAAAGTCATTATTGAAATGTTTAAATGTTGCAGATGTTGTAGTGCAAGATGAGAAGATTCACCAAGTTTACAGAAAACTTCTCTGCTTTTGCTGTCCTGTCTGGGTGATGAAGGATTTCAGAGTTTGAGCTTGGCACAAAATCCATGTGCTTGTTATGTTGGAGCCAAACCAGATGCAGGAGGTCCATAATTAGGATCTCCCACAGGTCTTGGATGTGGTCTCTGTGCATTACATGTTTGGGCTTTGCACCTGCACAGAGACCACATCAGGAACATTCCAAGCTTCTATCTTCTTATAGTTTTGGCGAGATCATAGGAACACAGGAAGTTGCCATATACTGAGTCAGATCATAGGTCAATCTAGCTCAGTATTGTCTACACAGACTAGCAGCGGCTTCTTCAAGGTTGCAGGCAGGAATCTCTCTCAGCCATATCTTGGAGATGCTAGGGAGGGGACTTGGAACCCAAATGCTCTTCCTAGAGCGGCTCCGTCCCCTAAAGGGAATATCTTACAATGCTCACACATCTAGTCTCATTCATTTGCAACCAGGGTAGACTCTGCTTAGCTAAGGGGACATGTAATGCTTGCTACCAGCTCTCTTCCCCATGTCCCTTCCCTCAATATGTGCATGTGTCCCCCTTTCCCTGGGAACTTATGGAGCCCTAGTTTCCATAGAATCAGGGGGCATCCCATGAAACTGAAGGTTGGGAAATTTAGGACCAAAAAAAGGAAGTGCTTTTTCACACAGTTCATAATTAATCTATGGAATTCTCTGCCATGGCATGTAGTGATGGCTACTAACTTGGATGGCTTTAAAAGGAGCTTAGAAAAATTCATGGAGGACTGGTCTATCATCAGCTATTAGTCAGAGGGCTATAGGCCACCTCCAGCCTCAGAGGCAGGATGCCTCTGGGTACCAGTTGCAAGTGAGTAACAGTAGGAGAGAGGGAATTCCTTCATCTCTTGCCTGTGGGCTTCTCAGAGGAATCTGGTGGGCCACTGTGTGAAACAGGATGCTGGACCTGATAGGCCTTGGGCCTGATCCAGCTGGGCTATCTTTCTTCATCTGCCGACAGATCGACTTTGTCTGGAACGCTGCAAGCTTCTGGGAAATTTTTTGTTGTTGTTCATCCTCCTCCACCTTTTCTTCTTCCTATTCTAATTCAGTTTGTATATTCCTTTTTTCTTATTTAAGTGTGATTGATGTATGGCCCGCAAAGTCACTTTCAAATAGTGCACAAGGTGCAGGGCAAAACACTCCTCAACCAATAGCCATAGGCACTGCTTTTTTTAGCCTCAGCAAGGCACATATAACAGATTCCTGGATGCACTGCCTAAAATGTACTTTCTGGTCTTTGACCCATAAATAAATTTGACTTGGCCTAAAATATACGAAGCAAGCCTGCAAAAACAGCGCATCCAGGCTCCATTCATGGTTTAGGAAACAAGCCCTTCTCTCCTCAAAAGCTGCTTTGGTTCCCTGTACTATGCAGTGCTCCATGGAAGAGAGTATGCCATTAATACTGGCTTTGATACTGACCACCATGAGCCCACCAAGCATTCCAGTACCGGGCTCATCTCACAATCTGAACATTGAGTCTCCTCTTGCATTGACCGACTTCTTCGGCTCCAATGACTCAGTCCACACTCCTAAAAAAGAAAAAGAAGAAGCGACAACTTCACCCATCAGGCTCTGAAACTCAACCCAACAAGAGCCTGCCTAAACTACCAAAGAAGAGGAGCCAAACCAGACCCCTCGGCACCTCTTTAGTCGAAAAAGAAGTTGATCCTCACTGCAGAAGCAATCTCCACTGATCATCCCCCGATTCCAGCAAAAAATCTGGCATCATGGGCACAACAATCCTCAGGTTCCATTATACCAGCAGATATGGGACAATAATCTCCCCAATTGACATACTCAGCACTGACAATTCCTTTGGTTCCAAATAAACAAAACCCAATTTTCAAACCCAAAGAAGATCCCCTCGTTGAGCCCAAGGAACCCAATGAGCTAACGTGTCCTCTCTCAGACACTGAAGCTGTTTACTCTGACCATGAGGAACCACCCTCGGAGAAAACCAAAGGCCTCCACTCCAAACCTGAAAACATTCGTCCAGACCCAAGAATTACGTACCAGGAGTCAAGGCAACACTGCTACCCACTCTATGAAGAGTACTACCACCCTGACCAAAACCACAATGAGCAGGATGCCTGTCAACCTTATTATTGATATCAAGAGACAGGACAGGACAGACACTCCTGTTTCTGATTATAGGTACAGCCAGGGGCATAACTATAATAGGGCAAGGGGAGACACTTGTCTGGGGGCCCACTGCCTTGAGGGCCCCCCCAGAGGCAAATCACATGACTGACTCCCCCAGCCGTGCACCCGCCCGGGCTTCCTTCAGTTGTATTCATCCCCCGAAACTGATGTGAGTGTTAAGACCTAGAGCTACCTAAAACTATGCTTTTTGTTACCACTATTCAGGCTCATTAAGATTTCTTTACTTCATGAGCTGAGCTTCAGTGAGTGGGGGGCATTTTAAAATCTTGTCTCTAGACCCACTACATCCTTGCTATGCCCCTGGGTACAGCTTAGACTGGTACTGACACAGACCACTACCCGCCTTCATGGAACACACCTGCAAATAGATACCGTGATCCATACCACACATTTGGCCTTGCAAGGGTGGATAGATACCAGGAATCCTATGAGGACTCGTGGGAAGATCATTACTAACTCATTACTAGTGCCAAAGAATCTAAACACCTCAAAAATTCCTAAAATATAAACTCAGTGGCTTGAGCCACCTAATGGTGCAGCGGGGAAGTAACTTGCCTAATGAGCAAGAGGTTGCCGGTTTGAATCCCCGCAGGTATGTTTCCCAGACTATGGGAAACACCTATATTGGGGAGCAGCGATATGGGAAGATGCTAAAAGGCATCATCTCATACTGCACAGGAGATGGCACTGGTAAACTCCTCCTGTATTTTATGAAAAAAGCCCACATGGCTCTGTGGTCACCAGGAGTCGACACCGACTCGACGGAGCAACTTTACTTTACTTTACCCAGTGGCTTGCAGGTTGGCACATGGGATTCCACTAATTGCCCACCTCCACCCACAAAGCAGTGGGGTCAAAATGAACAGAAGAAATGAAGGTGTGTAATGAAGACACCAAAGAATCTAAACACTTCAAAAATTCCTAAAAAAATAAATAAATGGAATATCCCAGTGTGTGGGAGGGAGGGGGGGATGGTGTAGTTGGCACACAGCAGTTGACAGGCACTGTCCAATGACAGTCAAAATGAATAGAAGAAATGAAGACGTATAATGAATCCTCATAGAGATTCATTATGAGGAAAAGTTATTAGATACAAAATAATCTAAACATTTCAATGTTCTTAAAAACAAACAGACTGAGTTTGTGTAGTTGGCACAAATTAAAGCTGGGGATCCATGTTAGGGTTAGGATAGGGCAACTTTGAATCCCCATTATTTCCTATGGTGGAAATGTACAAAATCAGTTGAAACTAAATAAAACAATTAAAAATCAACCAAGTGCCCCACTGCCTTGATATCTGGGTGGTAGGTAACACCCATGGGGACCTACCCAAATTGGTACCACTAGGGCCTTTATAATTGGTCCAAATCAATCAAAATCAAATCTGGGCTGATTTGGGAGGACAGATTCAGACACAAAACAAATCGGGTGATTCGATTCAGGCACAAATCAGATTAAAAAAATTGATTTGTGCACATCCCTAATTTCTATTTATTTGGTATGTGTGCTTTTGCACAATCCTGATACTGTTCTATTATTGTTTACCTGTAACATAATTAAAATAAGAAACACGAGCCTACGTCCATCCTACCTGGGGCATTGCAGAAGACTATAAACATTTAAGCGTGCATATAGACAACCTATTTTTGTTACTTACGAAGTATTTTTAACTGTATTTAAAAGCTGAAAAGAGCAGCCCTGCTGGATCCAGCCTATCTAGTCTGTGTGGCAGTGGCCCACCAGGTGCCTTTGGGAAGCCCATAGGCAAGAGGTGAGGGCATGTCCTCTCTTTTGCTGCTGCTCCCCTGCAACTAGTATTCAGATGCATCTTGCCTCTGAGGCTGGAGGTGGCCTATAGCCATCAGATTAGTAGCCATTAATAGACTTGACCTCTATGAATTTGGTCCACTTGGCATGCACTTTCCAGAACAGACCTGAAACCCTCTGGAATGCAGCCAGTCTTGGGTTTGTTCTGAATACCCTTGCATCTCAAGTGGGAGTCTGGAAGTCTGATTATGGCAGAACTCAGGCTGCGAGTAGCAATAGTAAAAATTCAGCACAATCATGGAGTGCAGCTCTGTTGGTATGGACAGTACTGCTTTTATCCAGCACCATTTTTGTTCCGAGTGTGCCACTGATACCTTTACTTTTTCCTGTTTGCATATGTTTATAAATGTTGCATGCAGACAGGTGCATTAGAATTCCAATATGCGTATTCACATTTGCACTAACTAAAGCTTCTTTCCCTTCTCCCCACCCCAAGGTTTCAAATATCCAGGCAAGAACGGTCGTGCTCACTTGGTCTCCTCCAAACGGCCTTTTAAGTGGGGATAGACACAGCAACAGTTTGCCTTACACGTGTACTTACGAAGTTGCCTTATCAGACAAAGGGAGAGATGGAAAGTACAAAATGATTTACAGGTAGATGTATATTATGCATGTGCTATATTTTTACATATATGTGTGTAAATCCCAGGTTGTGAGTGGGGGGAGAGACTGGAGAGGACTCGCTGTCTTTCTTTTTCCAGGGCTGAGCATGGTGTTCCTTCCACTTTCACAGTTGTTGCCATTTTGCCATTTCCTCCCCCACCAGCAGCTTTTTCCATAGTGTTCACCAGCTGGAAAAGCTGCCTGTTTAAGTATTTATATACATACCCCAATGACTTCCAGAGTGGAATTTTGGTGACAGGCCAACTTGACTACTGTGTAGTCCACACATTTCACTTAGAAAGAGGCCTTTTAGCAGAGAAATCTGTGAAATTGCCTTTTGTATCTGAGAGTGTTCCATAATCTGGATATCATCTGATGTTAATAAGCAGCAATAAAGCTTATGGGGCTGTAGTCTTTTTCATTTTATGAGAAAGTTAAAATAGAGCATTTGAAGTAGGGTTCTCAAAAATGTAAGGCACCCCCCCCCCACACACACAGAGTGGTGCACAACCCCTTTTGCACAAGGCTTGACTCTGCACCTTGAACACTCCTTGCCCTTTTTTGGTGAGTTTTCCTTCACGTACCTAAAACAAAATCCTTACCCAATGGGCAATTCCAAGGGTAATGGAATCGGGCATGTTACAACTTTTTTCAAAGCCTGTAGCCATAAGCAGTTTTTCAAGTTAATGCTATATACACCCACTGGCAAGAGAAAATCTCTTGTTATAAGACCAGATCTTTACAAAACCCTTAAATATTATAGATAGTGTCTGAAACTTGCAAGATGCATCAGTAGTGGAATCAGAAATTATGTCCAAAAATACTGATTCCATTGCCAACGTATTTTGCATGTTTCCGACACTATCTATAATATTTAAGGGTTTTGTAAAAATAAGGTCTTATGGCAGTTTTGTAAAAAAATATGGCAAGAGATGTTCTCTTGCCAGTGGGTATGTATAATCTTAATTTGCCCCCTGTGGAGAGGGAGTAGCAGATGGTAGGGGGTTCCATCAACAAAAAGGAGGCCCCTCAAGGCCTCCTGTTGGCTGAGAATTATACCTGGAACCATCTCTTCCTGGTGGGGATCATGTGGCTTACAATCATGCCCAAGCAGGAAAAGATGTTTTGCAAGCAATTTTCTGCTGTGAGGAGGGCTTGTGGGGTTTATCCTGTGTTACAGGAACTAGTGCTGCCTTCTCCCCAAAACGTTACTGTATTTACCTGAATCCAAGACTATGTCCCCCGCAAAGTTCTCTGATATTAGAAATTGGGGGGTTGTCTTAAATTCAGAGTCTTCTGCCTTGAGGGGCAAATACAGGTATAATCTATATGTAACCTGTATATATAAAGGGGTTTTTCTTACATTCAGAGTCATCTTTTATTTGGGTAAATACGGTAGGCTCTTTTAGCTTGGGGATGGGAGAGCAGTAGCTGATGCATACTGTATACCAGGCGGATTACAAATATATTAGACCCTGGAATGAATACATGTGGCCTTCTGAGCATTCCTGTCAAACTCAAAGACAACAGTTTATCCTCAGGTGCAAAAAGGTGGAGCATCCCTAAATTAAATCTGTAGCTATCACATGTAGGAGGAATCTGTCTGTATCTTATCCCTCGTGGGTACCTTACTGCACAGGACTTGCAGCCAGTTGCCATGACCAATTTAGCACCTAGAGGATGGGCAAAATGAGTGGGCATTTGTCATGCACATTATGACTTGGTCAGTGGAGTCATACAATTGCTCTTCGTTTCGTGGTGACCCGAGAATGCTGCCTTTTGCGGCCACACTATTGGTGTCTTCCTGCGGGGCTTCTACTTGGGATCTCTCATGCTATCCCAGGATGCTTCATGGTAGAATTATAACCTAATACCCAAGTAGAAGAAAGGCCAGGCCAAAAAGGATTCGGGCCTATAGCCTCCATGAGCCAAGGTGATCCTTTTTACTGTTGTTCTTTTGCTCTCTGGCAGCAGCAAGCATGTACATGACTGGGCTGCATTAGACATTGTTTACAAGGTTGCTGGGTTGTGTTTTGTTGAATATTTACTCTTAACTGGAATCAATAAAACCTCTAGCATCAGTTCTCTGGTGTTTAATTACATTTTGTAGGCCTTCGAGTTACATTAAAAGGTAGCTTCAGGGCCTACAACTTCAAGGTAACTTAATACACATGTAATTAGATGTTTGTTTACATTTTGAAGGCTTTGAAGGTACCTCCAGCAAATCCCTTCTTATGTTTTAGGGTAGGGATTCTCAACCTTGGGTCCCTTGGTGTTGTTGGACTACAACTCCTATCATCCCCAAAGGCCATTTTTAGAGAACTCCTGTTTGAGGGCATACAGTACATATACCTAACGTTGCTTGTGTTTTTCAATACAGTTTTGTTATTTCATTTTCAGTGGCGAAGAGTTGGAATACAAACTGAAAGACCTTAGGCCAGCAACAGAATATCATGTCAGGTGAGCTACAATATTTGGGAAGGTTTCATGCTTTTAATCTGTTCCATGTTAGATGTTCCAGCAAATGACCAAAAACTGGTGGATGTCAATGTTCATGCTGAAAATAGATGTGTTTCTCCACATCTAAATGCCTGGAAAAAGATGGGTTTCTCCACACTTTCCAGAGACAGACAGACAGACAGACAGACACACACACGTAAACTGGACTCAAAGAGTAAATAAGGAGCAGAGGCAGGAATTCAGAGAAAATCAGGTAGGGGTAAAAATCCAAGAGAGCAGGGGCTTGAGCAGAATTCTCAGTGGTGGAACTATAATTAAGTGGATATGTTCCATGAACACGGGCCACCTGAGAAGAGGGGCTGCCAAGAGCTGTTCACATGCTGCTCACCTGCCACCACTTCCCCTGCTGGGCCACTGCCTCTGAAGTGGTTTGCTAAGGTGAGCCGACTGCAACAGGTGCTGGGCTGTGACGTCATTATTAGGAATGTGCGAAATGTCTTGAAGTTGAAATGTTTCAACTAAAAATGGGTCATTTTGAGTGTCTTAAGCTTGAAACAAACCACCCTTTATCAGAGGCACTCCAACCCCCAGACCGTGGTCCATGGCCTCCAAGGTCCTGGGGGCCTCCTACGGCCACCCCACGACTGCCCACCACAGCGAACCTACGTGGTTTGTTTGGTTTTTTAAAAATCAAAGCCGCCGCACAGCTGAAGGGTGGTTGCTGAGGGTGTGTCTGAGCAGTCGACCTCCTCCTCCCTCTCCCAAGGACCGCGGAAGCAGCGGGGGGAGTGATCGCTGGGCACACGGCCAGAGGACGTGCCCAGCAGTTGCTCCCACTGCCACTGCCGGGGGGGAGGAGGAGGTTGACTGCTCAGCTAACACACACACCCCAGCAACCACCCACCGGCCCTGCAGTGACTTTGATTTAAAACAAACAAACCACATGGGTTTGCTGCAGGAGGCCCCCAAATGTAGGTTTCAGGGGTCTCGTGGCGGTGGGGGGTGGCCTTGGTGAAGGGCTGGTCCGGGTGCCAAAATCACCTAGGTATGCCCCTGCCCTTTAAATAAAGGGCCTGTTTCGAACTTGGAACAAAACAAACCTCTTTCGATTTGAAACATTTCGACGTTTTGAACACCATTTTTGGAGGCCTGTTTTTTCCTTTGCTGATTGTTTTTCTGGCACTGGCTTCTGATTGGCTTGCAATTTCCTTGCTGATTGGTTGGCTTGTTATCATAGAAATCAAGTGTTGCTATGGGCACTGTTCTCCCATTGGCTGGGGGGGAAGGAGAAAGGGAGCCCAAAAAGAGTTTCAAAATGTATTTAAAGGAACTGGGAGACAGAAAGAGCCCTTATAGTGTGACCCTCTTGATCCTATGGGGGTTTGGGGGAAAGGTTAAAAATTTGTTAATCACCTGCCAGCCCGTTTCTTTTGTGGGTTGGGTGGTAGATAGCACCCATCATGCCCTACCACCCAACCCATCTTGGTGTCCGAAGGGGAACATGGGGTCTTTCAAGTTTTCCCCATTGTTCCCTAAGGCCCACACACTAGAAACTTTTTGAGGTTTCTTCCAAAGAAACAACTGGGTTGATCACTGTTCCAATGAAACATTTCGGCCATCTGCATTTTGATTCGAGCTCGAAACAAAATGCAAAACATGTTTACTGCACATCCCTAGTCATTATACTGTGCTACAGCCGGCCAACCTTAGCAAGCAAGCCTTGGCCACTGAGGGCTTAGTGGAGCCGTTGTGGAGGTGGCAGCTGAATGGGGGGAGAAGAGTGGCATATGACTGCATCTGGGCTCGGGGAGCAGCAGTAGCAGTGAGTGTGGCAGTGGTTGCCCACCCAAAAAATGTGAACATGGGCCGCTGCCAACATCACTGCACCACTGAGCATCCTCTTACCAGAAAGAAGTTGCTCAGGCTGAGGAGCATCTTTGAAGCTAGGACTTTATGGGGACTACTGAACTGGGATCAGTCCTTGGGGGTCAGCTGATGGAATATTCAGGCAGGCTTGTACTTCAGCCAAGAAGCCCAAAGCCCAGTCTACCAGGCTTACAATGGAAACACGACCCTGATGGCACAGGAAGTAAGGTATCAAAATCTGACTACTGGGAACCCCACACATCCTGCACCCCCCCACCCCCCGTTCCTTACAACAGGGTTCCTAACCTTGGATCCCCAGATGTTGTAGTCCACCATCTGGGAATCCAAGGTTGGGAATCTCTAGCTTACACAGTCAGAATTCACTAATGTATCTCTGTCTTCTCAAACTTCTCAGAATTTGTCTGGAATTGTTGATGTGCACACATGAACACTGCCACTTTATCTCAGACATTCACTATAATTTAGACAAGTCAAAATATTGGAGAAGTCAAGGACAGGTGATAAGTTCAGTTGCTTTTCCATAGTTCACAGTAGGGCTGTGTATGGACCGTTTGGTGCGGTTCAGTTCTAATTCGGACCAAACTGTGCCAAAGCAAACCCGTTTGATCGAACTGATGGGCTGGTTCCAAGCCGATTCTCAGTAGTGCAGTTCATGAGCAAACTGGTTCTGCACATCCCAAGTGCCCAAGTATGCAAACCTAATTTGTTTGGCTGCATTTTTAGAAAGCCTTTTTCTGCTTTTTGTGTGTGTGTGTGCAATCATTTATAGGGTTGTCATTTCCAAAGTAAAACAGAAAATGGCTTCTGGTACTGTTGGATGGTGAGAATAAAGTGACCTAGATGTTCCTATGAACATCTGGTGTCTCAGGCTTGCCAGAATGTTTAACTAACAAATAGCAACTGTTTGTAGATTTCTCAGTTTGTTTGTATGGGATGACTCCGTTGTACATGGAGATAGCAGAATTGCATTTGGGACACACATTCAGAACACAAGTCTGTGTCAAGTTTGACTACCCACTCTGTCGTCCTACCTGTTTTCAAAATGCTGCTGGGGTAGCGCAAAGCATAATGTAGTGTGATAACCTCCTGAAATATTGGAGTAAATATTGGTTTGCACATTCAAGACAATCTTCTGCATTTCAAGGGAAAATTGCAGCCAATTGAGCCAAGAAACACCCTGTTAAAGTGACGGTTCTCTTATATTTAGCAAGGGGAGAGTAGCTGGCCCTATCTGATTCCAGCACAGCATGCACAATCTATCAAAGACTTTTCCTGCTTCTAATGATGATATTACCAGTGGTTCGTGCAGATTAGTGAAGTGTGTGTACAGAGGAAAATGTGTGTGCATTTTTCAGCATTTCAGATTAAAGTAGCATGGGCACTTACATGAAGGGGTGTTTTTTGCTGATATCCCCTTCCCTCAGTACTTTGAAGGTTGAGCAGCTCTCAGGGACATATTTTTGAGTGGCACAGAGTGCTTCAGAGGCAAGAGGAGGTTGGCAGAAATGCCCTTCAGACTGCTCAAGTCTGGGAGGGAGCATAATGTGCATGTGCTTCATTAGTCTGGATGTCAGCCTCTGGGTCTGCACGCCAGTACTGGGGGTGACTGATAGATATATAATGTAGATACCATTATTAATGTATTTAAACAAGGAAAATTGCCAGCAGTGTTCAAGTTGGATCCCAGATGGCACCATACAAATTGTAAGAGACAAACAAGCATAATTAAGATTTAGCTCTTGCAGCTGTTTTTCGTCTTTTTCTTTTTCTTCCCTTTCCTTTCCTTCCCCCCACCCCCCTTTCCCCCCGGTGCACAATTTAAACAAGTTTGAGCAGTAAAACATGCCACCCCCACCCCCCAAGTCAATGTCATTCTGGGTCTAGGTCTTCTCAACCTTGGCAGTGTTACCAGAGGTTTACATTTTCGCTGGGATAAACCGTTCCTGATTTTATTTTATTTTATTTTTTGTTTGTTCTGATGCATCAGATAGCCATGGTAATTTCTCAGCATCTTGCATAAGTAACCTCATTTTGGTGTCTTATTTCTTCCCAAGGGGCCTTTTGTATGGGGCCGTTTCAATGTTAGGTGGTTGTTTAACAACAATCATCATCATCATCATCATCATGATGTATATATAAGTAATAAAAAAGTATTGAGCTTTCTTTTTCACCGGATCCGTAAAGAAGCACTCTTGCTTATGACGGCAGTTCAAAGATCACTTACAGTGTATGTGCATTTGACTCAACTACCCTGAGCAGTGGGAAATTCTGGACAGCTCCTCCATGCTTAGTTTTTACAAGTGCAAATCTGTTTGTGCGGTCCTCCTCCTCCTCCTCCTCCTCCTCCTCCTTCAGGGGAACAGTTTCTGTCCAAGTCTACAGGTTGAACAACTACTAATGCATCAATAATAATTGGCATAGTGCTGTACAGTGTGCCAAAAACACTCCATATGTATTATCTCAGTAATCCTTGCAATCATATATTATCTCGGTGATCCTTGCAAACAGCTCTGTAGAATAGGTCAGTATTATATGCATATTGTACATGGGGGAAGTCTTCCAAACGACTGTTGCTATTTATTTGTTTAAAATATTTCTATCCTGCCCCTCCAATACAACACTGCTTGGGCTGGCTCACAACAATAAAACAAAACAATATAAAGTAAATAAAACTCAGGTGAAACGATACCTAGTTAAAACCAATTATACGTGAGACAAGACGTGAATAGGCTCCTGCTCCTGGCCATACCAGCTCTCGGGCAGTGCTAGTCCCAAAGCACAATCAGTGCATGTTTAACAAACCCAGATCACATGAAGCTGTGCTTTGCAAGCTTCCATAGCTAGTACCAAACTTGACCAGTAAGCTAATATGAAGGTTTGGGGGTGTATTTAGAATTGGCCCACTTCAGCCTGAAGCAAAACACCATCTGGTTAGAGTCCAAGGAAAGCAGGTCGAACCAAATGCTTTGCTTACCAAAACTACTTATGGGGGACTGGGCAGGAGACAAGCCACTTTCCTCTACCTTTGCTTCTGGTAGCAAGCAAGCAGGCAGCAGTCTTCTGCAGCCTGACTTTTAAAATGATTGGCTGACAATCTGTGCAAGGGAACATCAGTGTTAGATGTCCACCAGGGCTTCTGTGCAATGTGGAAGCATCCCCCCGCCCCCAATGGTGTTTTCTGACAAGGCAGCTGTGGAATGACCTAAAACATTTTCCAGGCATTTGCACAGGGCTTCTTCTTCTGTTCCCAACTGAAACAGCACTGCACAACTGCCTGCAGGCTGTTTCAAGTCATTCCGCAGCTGTTCTGTCACACAACACCATCACATTGTGCAGCAGCCCTCGCGGGCCTCTAATGCTGGCATTCTGCTGTGTGGAATGTTGGCCACATTTTCCACCTTTCCCTGGAGTCCTGGGAACAGCATGGGTGCTTCTGGGAAACATAGTCTTTTCTGAGGCTGCAGCAATGAAGTGGTAAGGGGCGTCTCTAGACCTGAGGCTCTTGGTTTCAGGTTCTGACAATTCCGGTTCTGTGGAAGCTCTCTTTTTGGTAGCTGAGTGCACTCCATTTCATCATCTAGCCAGGATGCAATGGATCTAAACAGGAACAGGAGCCCTAAGCAGTGATGCTCTTGACTCCCAACCAGGGTGCATCTCCCCTCCATCCCCAATGCTTCTATTTTGTATTGCATTTGTGCCTTTGAATTTGCACTTGCAGGACTATCCTGCAAAGGCTGACTATGCCCTAAGGCAGGGCTGCACAACTTTGGCCCTCCAGCTGGTTTTGGACTACAACTCCCATCATCCTCAGCCCCAGGGGCCAGTAGTCAGGGATTATGAGAGTTGTAGTCCAACATCTGCAGGAGGCTGAAGTTGTGCAGGCTTGCCCTTAGGGAAATGAGATAGCACAGTGATAATTGCTTTTCTCTTTGTATTGTGAAACTCTGTCTGATTTGAACTGCTGCCTACGGATGATACTGAAAATCTTCGAGTGTTGGCCACTGTCATGTGCATGCTGTTCATGGATTCTTAAGCCAAGTCTCCAGATGGGGGAGTTCATAAATGGATTCAATTTGTTCTAATTTTCACCAGCCAACAACTAGGAAATAAAAACTAGCAGTTCTGGAAGGTGTGTGTGTCAAGCTTGGAGACATTGTCCTTGACCAGAATTGAAAATATTCTGTGCCCCACTCCTAAATCAAGGAATCCTGTATCAAGGAATCTCATTCTGGACATTATCACACACCTTGCCAAGGAAAGGCTGCTTGTTCACTTCTTTTTATTTTGCTGTCTCCTGGCCTTTGGTGGAGGCTGATAGGACTATTTTTTTCTGTTTTAACCCCATTATTTCCCTGTTGTTGTTTTTTAGTTGATGATGATGATTTGTTAGCTACTTCAAATTTTCTTTTTTCAAAGAGGGTATGGAGCAATATGGTGGCAAAAAGAGGCAGGAGAGATAAGATATGGGAGGGAAACACATCTGCAGAGAAGAGCAATAAGTGAATCCTTCAAGCTGACTTCTGTTGATGTGCCCAGTTAGTTGAACCTGGGGTTTTGAAGCATCCTAGTATGATATGGTCAGCTTATCATCCTAGTCAGCTTGAAGGATTCACTTACTGCTCTTCTTCCATTTAGACATAAAGCCTACAAGGGATGGGGCTGTAGCACAGTGATGTGGCATCTGCTTTGCATGCAGAAGGTCAAGGTTCAATCCCTGGCTTCTCTCCAGGTAGGGCTGGGAAAGACTCCTGCCTGAAGAGAAGCTTGGAGATAAGGCAGTTTCCTATGTTCCTAGCATATCTGTACATCTTCTATATAATTAATTCTTGTAGAGGGGATACGTGGGGATGTGGCAAGCTCCGCCCCCGCTGCAGCTCCAATGGCAGGCCCAGAGGGGGCGACATGTGCAAGGGCGGGAGGGAGGAGCGCGTGCCAGGAGCCGGTTGGGGCACCAGGTGAGAGGACTACGGGCGGCAGGAGGAGGACGGGTGGCGGCCAAAGCCCCACCGCCCCAAGGAGGAGGACAGTGAGGCAGAGGGAGGCAGCGGGATGGCCTGGCCCTGGCCCCCCAGGGTGAGGTGACGGTGGCATGGGGGGCAGGATGGCTGGGCCCAACTAGAGGCACAGATGCTCTGCGCCCGGGTCCTCTAATTGTCCCTGTTGCTTGTTAGGATCCAGATGTGCTGCTTTGAGACCCTTCAGTGGGCTCCAAGAGCACCCCCAATTTAAAGAATGTTACAGACAAATCTCCCCAGTCTTAAGGTTGACAACAGGCATGATGAACCTCTCGTGTGTCAAAATATAAACAAATTAAGGATTGTGGGTTCTCAAACTTTGTTTCTGGTTGCAGGGTTTACGCCATGTACAATTCAGTCAAGGGATCCTGTTCAGAGCCGGTTAGCTTCACTACTCACAGCTGTGCCCCGGAATGCCCTTTCCCACCCAAACCTTCCCACAGGACCAAAAATTCCCTAACTCTTCAGTGGAAGGTAAGTGGAATAAAAACTCATGTAAGAAAGAGAGGAATATATTAACCTTTTAAAATACGATGGGTGGACAGTTTTTAAAGCATCTGACCAAAGCAGTAGAAGGAACGGTTGTGTTTAAGAGTTTTTTGTTTTTTTAAAAAACAGCCTCTAGCCATTGGTGAGCTGCCCTTCTCTTCCTCAGTTTCCCTTCTCCTCTGCCTGCAGATAAGGAAGCGTTGCACTTGTGAAGGAACATGACTCAGCAAACAGGAATAGCTCTGCATGCCTCTTCCCTGCTCAGTTTTTTTAGAAGAGGGAAGGAAAAAATCAGATTGTCCAGTCTGGGGTGGTTTCATTCTTATTCAACATTTTTTTAAGAACACTGATACTGTAGACAGCCACCTAATGGTGCAGCGGGGAAGTAACTTGCCCAGGGAGCAAGAGGTTGCCGGTTCGAGTCCCCGCTGGTATGTTTCATAGACAATGGGAAACACCTCTATCGGGCAGCAGCGATATAGGAAGATGCTGAAAGGCATCATTTCATACTGCACGGGAGGAGGCAATGGGAAACCCCTCCTGTATTCTACCAAAGAAAACCACAGGGCTCTGTGGGCACCAGGACTCAACACCAACTTGACAGCACAATTTTACCTTGATTTTTAATACTGAAGAAGGCTGGGCATGTGGATTGCAAGCAAGGAAGCTCAGGATCAAACTCCTGCATTTTGTGGAGGGGGGCAGGTAATTGCCTGCCACCCCCGCCACCCAATGATCCAGACCAAAACAGCAGCTCTTTGCTCTGGTGGAGGGGGAAGATCCCATTAGAGGAGAACCTGAATCAAGACCATAGCATGGGGAGGGAGTTAACCCCCTCCCCTGTGCCTCAGTTGCAATCTGAGGGGGGCAACCTAGCTCAGTGGTGCCCAACCAGGGTTCCTCCCGATGTTGCTGAACTACAGCTCCCATCATTCCTAGCTACAATTTATTGTGGCTGGGGGTGTTGGGAGTAGTAGATCAGCAACATGGGGAGGAACCCTGGTTGGGGACCGCTGGTCTAGCTATTTACGGAATAAAAATAAGCAGTTGGTCC
The DNA here is from genome assembly GCF_027244095.1 of Hemicordylus capensis. Taxonomy (NCBI): domain Eukaryota; kingdom Metazoa; phylum Chordata; class Lepidosauria; order Squamata; family Cordylidae; genus Hemicordylus; species Hemicordylus capensis. The sequence goes on from NC_069659.1 coordinate 337,750,111, forward strand.
CCAATCACATGGTCCAAGTAATGTCTAGCTTGCTGTTGATTAGAAACTAGGGGAGGAGAGCTGGTCTGCTGGTAGAAAGCATGAATGCTAAGCAGGGCCCACCCTGGTTGTATTTGAATGGGATACTCCATGTGAGCACTGTAAGGTATTCTCTTTAGGGGATGAGGCCACTCTGGGAAGATCACCTGCCTGCTTGCGTGCAGAAGGTTCCAAGTTCCCTCCCTGGCATCTCCAAGACAGGGCCAGCTGAGAGAGAGACTCCTGCCTGCAACCCTGGAGAAGCCACTGCCAGTCTGGGTAGACAATACTGAGTTAGATGGACCAGTGGTCTGATTCGGTATAGGGCAGCTTCCTATATTCCTAAACTGGAGTTTAAAGGGGCAGCCCAAGGTATTGCAGCACTTGATTATTCCACCTCAGGTGGAAGGTTCCCAAGGTTGGGAATCATTGCTCTAGGGCTAGGCCAAGGGTTCCCAACCTGTGGTACTCCAGATGTTGCTGGACTACAATTCCCATCATCCCCAGCCACAATTTATTGCGTTGGTGATGATGGGAGTTGTAGTTCAGCAACATCTGGAGTACCACAGGTTGGAAACTCCTGCTCTACGCTACTACTCACGCCCAAAAGAGGGCACAGATGGAACCTATAAACATGTGAGTGGGTTACATACACTCACTTTCCAAGTATCTAATTTTCCAAGTATTTAGTGTCTTAGTACAGGTTTCAAATTTTCAAGTATTTTTCTTTGTACTTTCCAAGTATTTATTACAGAAATGCTTGATTTCTGCAAAATTCTTCCCCTCCTCCTCTTCCTCGCTCTTCCGTTTTTTTTAATGCAGGGCCCTGTTGACAATGGTTCAAAAATCACCAGCTACCTTTTAGAGTGGGATGAGGTAAGTAATAATGCACCTGTTTTGTTTTCTAATGTGCTTTTAAAGAAATAACCATTCTGTTTTACCATAAATATATTGAGGGAAGAGAAGGGATCCCTTCAAACATAGAAGAATGAGATTGTGAAAATGCAGAATCACATTTTGGTCTTATGCTGTATAATTAGGTTAGACCATATGTAAATTACCATTCAGAAAGAACCATAAGGTGCCCAGATTGGTTATATGACTAATACGACGGGGTTACTGGGTGGAATTAAATGACGATTCTTTGACTTCATAAGCATTTTGCTTTTCATCTCTTTTCAATTCATTGTATCGTATTCAGAGAAAGTTAGTCATGACTACGTCCCATTGAAATTAATGGTCCTTAGTAAATGACTAACTAGTATGGATGTATTGTGGTGATCTTGTTAATGATCTGTGTGTGTGTGAGGGGGGTTTTTCATTAGAACAACTTACGAATCCTCTTCATCATACACACAAATACACCTACAAGATCTTATGTTTTTTTAATAATAATTTTTCAGACAGGATGAAAGACAAATAAGACCACTAAATAAAACTGATAAAATTCTTCTTTCAACATAATACAATATTTCCCTATCTCAATTTTATATAGTATATAAATACTCATCCCATTTCTCAAAACCCGCCCCTGTTTAAGCAAAACAAAATAAACAATAAACAGAATAAAACAGTAAAAAAAAGAGCCTACTAACGGAATACCTCTGACCACTAATTTCTACAAAAATATCTTTCCTAATGAATATAGTTCCAAGAATGTTTTTCAGATTACCTGGAATTTGTTCTGAACCTTTTTCATAAAATAAGCCATTTTTTCACAAGCAACCCAAAGCGATACATCATGTTTTATTGTTAACCTATGGATTACAAAAATGTGCTACCAACTAAAGGCTAAATCTGTCACTGATGTGCATTAATATATGCTCCTATGCAGGGGCGGAGCCACCATTGTGCGAACGGGTTCAAAGAACCCGGGCCGTCAATGGAAAGGGCTGCCAAAGCCCACAGGAGGGCGTGGCTCGGACTCCGGAAGAGCCCTGAGTGAACTTCCCACACCCGGGCTCTGGAGAGCCCCGAGTGAGTTCTCCCCTGTCTTTTTCAGGCAGCGTTTGCAGCCTGACAGCCTTTTATTTCCCTTTCTCTCCTTCCAGCGAGGGAAAGAAAGGGAGATAGATGTTGTAAGGCAGCAAGTGCTGCCTGAAATGACAGGGGAGAGCTCGCTCGGGTTCTCTGGAGCTCAAGACCACGCCCCCTTTGTGTGCGAAATCATGCACAAGGGCGGCATGGCCTCATGCTCTAGAGAGCCCAAGCAAGCTCTCCCCTGACATTTCAGGCAGCGCTTGCTGCCTGACAACATCTATTTCCCTTTCTCTCCCTCGCTGGAAGGAGAGAAAGAGAAATAAAAGGTGGTCAGGATGCAAACACTACCTGAAAAAGACAGGGGAGATATTGCTTGGGGCTCTCCAGAACCCGGGCATGGGGAGTTCTCTCGGGGCCCTTTCGGCACCCATGCCTCGCCCTGTGCACGTGACGTCATGTGCACAGGACATTGCTAGAGGGGCCACCGGGCGGGGCTGGACCCAGGCCCCATTGCGGCTGGTTCCATGCCTGCTCCTATGTGTCATTCTATAGGCCCTAGGACACTGGCCTTAAAAAGATAATAGCTAAGTATTCTGTAATTTGGGACACAAGGAAAAAATTCCAAGTTGTACTATCTATCTATCTATCTATCTATCTATCTATCTATCTATCTATCTATTTATTTAAAAATTTATACCGCCCTTCCAAAAGGCTCAGGGCGGTTTACATTAAAACACCATTAAAATAAATAAATTAAAACAAAAATTATAAGCTGCATAAAATAATAATTAACAATGAAAACATCATAAAGCACCAATTAAACAGCCAAAACCATTTAAAAACAAGTTTTAAAAAGCTGAGAAAGCTTGGTTGAAGAGATGTGTTTTCAGAAATTTCTTAAAAGTTGCCAGAGATGGGGAGGCTCGTATCTTAGTAGGGAGCGCATTCCACAATCTTGGGGCAGTAGCTGAGAAGACCCGTCTCTGTGTAGCCACCAAACGAGTTGGCGGCAACTGGAGACAAACCTCCTCAAGTGACCTCAATGGGTGGTGGGGCACATAGCGAAGAAGACATTCTCTTAAATACCCAGGGCCTAAGCTGTTTAGGGCTTTATAAGTTATAACTAGCACTTTGTATTCTGCCCGTAAACCTATTGGCAGCCAGTGTAACTCCATCAACAGAGGAGTAACATGGTCTCTCCGAGATGACCCGGAGACCAACCTGGCTGCCGTATTCTGAACCAACTGAAGTTTCAGGACTACATACAAAGGCAGCCCCACATAGAGCGCATTACAAAAGTCCAGTCTGGAGACTACCAACAAATGTACCACTGTTTTGAGGTCACTGATCTCGAGAAACAGGCGCAGCTGGCGTATCAGCCGGAGCTGATAGAAAGCACCCCTGGCCACTGCCTCAACCTGAGAAACCAGGGAGAGGTGTGAATCCAGAAGTACTCCCAGACTGCGAGCCTGTTCTTTTTGGGGAAGTGTGACCGCATCTAGAACAAGGAGATCAAAATCATCTCTAGCATTCTGACCGCGCACAATAAGTACCTTCATCTTATCTGGATTCAGCTTCAATTTATTCTCCCTCATCCAGCCCATTACTGCTTCCAGGCAGGCATTTAGGGAGGATGTGCCAACTCCTGAAGAGGTTGACATGGAGCAGTAGATCTGGGTGTCATCAGCATACTGGTAACATCCAGCTCCAAATCCCCTGATGATCTCTCCCTACTATTGAATTTTATAAGCTACCATCATTGGTTTCCAATCCCTGTAGAGTTTGAGGACATGGGAAGTAGATTGAAAGCTTGCTTGCAAAAACATTCTCTATAAATGTGACATCACATTAGAAGAACTATATACAAAAAACAAAAGAACTCAGGGTTCTTATGGACTACCTTGCCTCAAGTTCTTGTCTAAAATGACAGCAACTACTAAAACATTTGTTGTTTTGAACATAGAAAGATTTCCAAACAATTAATGCCTGGTTAATTAAAAATATCAGCTTGCCTCTGATGATGATGCCAGTGGAACGTGAAATATGAGCTACTGTGAGGCATTTGAAATATCAGCCAGCCCAAATGGTGCTTGGGAAATATGCCAGGCCAGTTGTGGCAACAACTAAGTATGGGCATGGATTTGCTTTTTAAAGTAATCAAACGAAAGACGATGGTCTGAAAAAGCTGATAGAGCCTTAAGCAAACAGCACTACCTGCTACAAATGTTTACCTGAATGTTTATGTAAATGCCTTTGGGTACGATAAAATGGCAGGGCCTTGTGGAAGGGGTTCCTAGCCTACTAATCCAGCAATGGGAGCAACTGTGATGTTTCCATGTATGTATTTTGGTAATGAGTCTGCCATTGGCACACCACAGGTCATAATAGATGCTTGAATATGCATCCAAGGCCTGACTGTTTTATGTTGCTCAAAATATTAGAATTTGGAAACAAATGTGAACCCAAGAATTTCCAAACTTTAAAAAAAAAAAAAGCATATCTCTTTTCTCACCATAGGGCAACATAAACTTGCTTACATTAAAAGAAGCAAAAGCAAGGACAGAAATGTAATTTCAAGCAACTGTAATTGAAATGCAATTTCAAGTTGAACCCTTGGTGAAAGAAAACCAGTCCTCATTGAAATCATAATCAAACTACCAAAACAAATGCAAAGGATCACCCAGCCTTGAATGCTTTTTGAAGTAGCTACTGTAGTTCTTTACTTGGCACTTGAAAATGAGGGTAGGGGGCCATGTAGGCCTCTCGCAGGAGGGAGTTCAAAATGTTGAGCCACCACTAGAAAGACCCTGTCCCTAACGCTTCCTCCAAGGATCCTCCCAGAATTAAGAACAAGAGGAATTCTTTATTTAAAACGTCCATCCATTTTCCTTCCACAAGAAAGAGCCTTTGGAGTCAGGTGGTATATAAATACAATAAATAAATAAAAACAATAGCAACAGGAGTGTAGGTGTAGTGCTAAAATTAAAGCTGCTCCCAGTTGCTATTCTCAGGGGTGTAACTATTAGGGATGTGCATGGAACCCGTGGGGGCTGGTTCGACAGCGGGGTGGATAGCTTTAAGGGTGGAGAGATACACTCCCCACTGCTGCGTTTCCCCCGCCGGCGCTTGGTTTCCTAAAAGTCTGGGGAGGGGGGCAGCATATCTCCCTGCCGCCCCCTTTCCCCCTTTACCGGCAGTAACCAGAAGTACTTGACACGCCTGCATGCTTCAGGTGTTCATGCAGGTTGGGTGCGTGTGCAGGTGCGTAGAGTACTTCTGGTTACTTCCAGTAAAGGGGGCAACGGGGCAGCAGCGAGGTACACTGCCGCCCCGACGGACTTTTAGGAAACCGAGCACCGGTGGGTGAAACATGAGAGGGGGTTCATTCTCCCCCAGCCCTAAAAGGCCGACACCTCCCCTCCTTTGAACCGGCCAGTGTTCAAACCTGTTCAGAGGCCCGTAAAAGGGCCTCCAAACAGGTCCGTGCACATCCCTAGTAGCTATAATTGAGCTGAGGGACCCCCAATTCCACCCCTCCCTTTCTTCATTATCTTTCTCACTCCAAGGGGCCTCCGGGAGAGGGGCAAACATGGGCCCCTTCTCCCCTAGCTACGCCCCTGGCTATTCTGCCATCTGAAGTGAGGCAGGGCTTCTTAAGGTAGACCTCAAAAGATGACTTGCATGTACCAGCAGGCTTGTGTTCAAGGAGATGATTGGAGACTGAAACTTAAGACTGGTGCAGGCACCACTTGGAAAGAACTGTGCGTATGAGCAGTTTGTAATGAAGATGCACATTTGACCAAGCATCCAGTCCGAAACCCCCGCAGATTGGTTTCAGAATATTCCCACACAACATTTTGTTCTTCATGCTTTGCTTGCATGCCACTAAATTGGCCTTATGTGTCCCCCAAAATGTGACTCAGAAATGGACTTTACCCCGCTGCAAAGTCCTTTCAAAGGATTTTCTTTCTTTTAAAGTCTTTAAGAACTTATAAAATTGGTATGCCATTTTATTCCAGGGGAAAAGAAGCAATGGTTTCAGAGAATGTTACTTTGGGAGCCAAAAACATTACAAGGTGACGAAACTCTGTCCAGCTGTGGGCTACACATTCCGAGTAGCAGCTCAGAACGACATAGGCACTAGGTAAGTCCTTGCTGCTTTCTGGACAACCCAGAAGTTATGTAAAGAGCTGCCGTATACTGAGTCAGACCATTGGTCTGTCCAACTCAGTTCTGTCCACCCTGACTGGCAGTGGCTCTCCAGGGTTTTATGTTCAGCACATGTACAGCAGTACACTTCTTGTCTGTATGCTGCATTTCAGTAGGTCTGTACACAGGTACACTTTTAACATTAACTTAAGTGCAGTTGTTCACATAAAGACATGTACCTGTGTACAATTTATTGGGATGTAATATCTTTGTCACATGTATGTGCAGATACTATTTGCAAGATAATTGTTATTGTTATCTATTCATTCTAAACTATTAATATAGCATCTTCAGTTATAGACAAAACGGATATATGTGTTTTGTTTATCTCCTCCACATAGATCCTTAGATCTTTAGATGTAGCACAGTTTGTGTTTTTGCAATTATTGGCAACTTTTTCATGGCCCCTCTGTCTCTACATTTTGCACGGTTCCTTTTTTGTTTTTCCTGTTGATTCGGCATGCATCCCGCTTTTTTTCTGACATCCTGACGAAGGCAGCATGGACATGCCGAGAAGATGCATCCATGCTGCAAAAAGCTTCCGCACCACCATTCCACCCATGTGCGCTGCAGGGGGGATTTTTATCACAGTGCTCTGTGTCACCTGAAAATATGTCCCTGAAGGCTGCATAACTCTCAGGGACATTTTTGGAAAGTGTATAGTATTTCTTGGGGAAGAGTAGATTGTCAAAATTCACCCCCGCCCCCAACCACTGCACACCTGGGGAAGCTCTAAGAAGCTGCCATCTACTGAGTTAGACAACTGGCCAATCTTCTCAGTCCTGTCTAGCTGACCAGCAGTGACTCTTCAGAGCTTTAGGCAGGAATTTTCTCAGCCCTGTCTGTAGATACCAAGGAGAGGAGAGCTGGTCTTGTGGTAGCAAGCATGACTTGTCCCATTAGCTAAGCAGGGTCCACCCTGGTTGCATATGAATGGGAGACTTGGTGTGTGCACACGGTAAGATATTCCGCTCAGGGGATGGAGCCGCTCTGGGAAGAGCAGAAGGTTCCATGTTCCCTCTCTGGCTTCTCCAGGATAGGGCTGAGAGAGATTCCTGCCTGCAACCTTGGAGAAGCTGCTGCCTGTCTGTGTAGACGGTATTGAGCTAGATAGACCAATGGGTCTGATTCAGTATATGGCAGCTTCCTATGTTCCTATGAACTTGGGACCTTCTGCTTGCAAAGCAGATGCTCTGAGCAATGCATCATGATGCATCTTCCTGATTCATCTGTCTTAGGATATCAGCCTAAGTCTGAATGGTGCTTCAGAGAAAGCAGGGCTAGAGGGAAATCGCACAAACCACAGTTAGTTTTTGTGTCTGGAACACAATTCATGGTTTGGAGCCTAAACTATGCTTTGTGCATCTGAACCAACTCAAATACTTAGAACCAGTAGTTCACATGATCCAGGAAAGTCATTTAGAACTGTCTGGCCAAACAGGGGATTGGAACTTTTGACCAGTTTCGTTTCTTTGTTCTGACTGCATGGTTAAACCTTCCCATACAGCATCTGGGTTCCTAGCTTGTGCGATCCAGGAAGTAACATTCTTCACCACTTTTTGAGCTTGACTTCCTGTCTTGGGAAGTGCTGCCACAGCTGAGAATCAGCATTGTCGCTTTTGTTCCTCTGTGGTCTCAGCCTGCTCTGCAGCTTCTGATTTGGAGCACTACAAGTGAAGCTCATTTCTGCCAAGGACCTAAGGCCCATGTACATGTTATGTTCCACACTTGTACCATGAGTGTGCAGTGTACACAGTTGCAATCATTCAGATGTTATGCTGAACGTAGGTACAGCCGCACATTTCCTATCTGTAGCATGTATTTGAAGAGCCTGTATCCAGGATCAGTTTTAAAATGAACACAGGTGCAGTCATTCACACAAACACATGTACGAATGCACAGACATCTATACATTCGTACAGCATAATCCCTATCTCTGGCAATTTTTAAAAAACATCTAAAAACCCATCTTTTTAACCAAGCTTTCTCAGCCTTTTAAAAAAAATTGTTTTTAATTTTGTGATTGATTTTAAATTGTTGAATTGTTTTAACTTTTTATGTGTGTTTTAATTGTTTTATGTTAACTGCCCAGAGATGAAAGTTTGGGTGGTATTTAATTTGATAGATAGATAGATAGATAGATAGAGAAAGAAAGAAAGAAAGAAAGAAAGAAAGAAAGAAAGAAAGAAAGTCTGAATCAGGCTCTAATACCTTATCCATATCATATTGAGTATAATTTTGAATACATGGTATTTGGTGTCTCTACTAAGCAAGAGAATTGTTGGTTTGAAAAAGCATGCCTTCTGCATTTCCTTGATGTTTTGGAGAAGGGTGTTCTGTAAACTTTGCCTAAGGGTCATCTGTTGCCCTCGTCTCTGTTGCTTCATAGTGGCTTTAGCCAAGAAGTGGTATGCTACACATCAGGGAATATTCCTCAGACCCCTTCTCCACCGAAACTTGTTCGTGCTGGAGTCACATGGATCACTCTGCAGTGGAATAAAGCAGAAGGCTGCACACCAGAAGAAGTCATTAGCTACACCCTGGAGATTCAAGAGGATGAAAATGTAAGTTCTGAGTTAACACAGCAAAAGACCGAAAGCCACTGCCATGTTCCATCTCTGTACCTAAAGCACTTTCCTTACGAGGCAAGGCTACATCATCTGAGGCTTTTTCGTTTCGGAAAAAGACGACTGAGAGGAGTCCTGATAGAGGTCTATAAAATCATGCATGGTATGGAGAAAGTGGCTAGAGATCAATTTTTCTCACTCGCTCATATCATTAGAATCAGGGGGTCATCCCATGAAACTGATGGCCAGGAAATTTAGGACCCCAAAAAGGAAGCACTTTCCCCCATAGCACATAGTTGATCTGTGGCATTCTCTGCCACAAGATGTGGTGACGGCCAACAAGATGTGGATGACTTTAAGATGGGTTTAGATAAATTTCTAGAGGACAGGTCTATCAATGGCTACTAGCCTGAGGGCTATAGGCCACCTCCAGCTTCTGAGGCAAGATGCCTCTGAATACCAGTTTCAGGAGAGCGACAGCAGGAGAGTGGGCATGCCTTCAGCAATTGCCTGCGGGCTTCACAGGGGCATCTGGTGGGCCACTGAGTGAAACAGGACACTAGACTAGAAAGGCCTTGGGCCTGATCCTGCAGGGCTTTTCTTTTGTTGTTATGTACTGGCAAAGGCGATGAGGGCCCTGCACTACCTGGGTGTTGCTCTGAATGCCTCAGCAATGCAGCAGCTGCACAACCCCAGTCTTTCTCAAATTTAAGGGGGGGGGGCTGTCCTCCCTCTTTCCTCCACAGTTTCAAGGATGGGAAGAAGGCTGGCATTTGCTCCTCATAGTTGCCTGATAGCAATGCTCTCCTTGCCAAAGTGAGCTAAAACTTGGAACCCTGCTTCAAATTATAGGAAGTCTTTCCACCTCTGGCCCTCCTATAGGTGTTGGACTACAACTCCCATAATCTCTGTTAGCCACTGTGCCTGGGAATAAAGGGAGTTATAGTCCAAAAACAGCTGGTGGGCCACAGTTGTGCAGCCCTGAATTATACGAATGATCCTTTTTATAGGTTAGTGAAGTCAGGAACCAATTAGATTTCCTAACCTCCATTCAATATTATGGTGGATTCCCAACATACATTTTTTTATAGGGCATGTCCACCATGAACAAATAATGATTGCCGTACAAGAATGACCTTTCCAACGTATGCTGCTGTAATGCTGCTTTGTTGTGTTGAGTTTATTAGGCACGACATAGCATTGCATCCTTAACTTGAAAACCGTTTTTCCAAAATGTGATGGCCAAAGAGAAGTCATGACCTTTTGATTGTAAACTTTATTACAACCAATAAACTGTAAGACATAAAGCTTTCATGTTCTGTGCCCTTTTAATTACAGAAGTTTTAATTTGTCCTGGCTCACACTTTTAATTTCCACAGGGTCTTAAATACTTTAGATCAGGGGTAGATCAACATTTTGCTGAACTACAACTGGCATCAGAATGTATGTGATTTAACCTACTTTAGATAATTTGTATCTAGTTGTACTTTTTTTTTGAAGTCTGCTTTCTTGCATGCCCTTTTGCTAACCAGCCAACAAGTGGTAACACTTGTTGATATTTGAACCCAAATCGTTTCAACAAACACTTTAGCTTTAATTCTATCAAAAGATAAGATTTCAGTGCAAGCAAGGCAACTTTTAATGCCCGCATGACAGCGATGCATTGTTGCCTGACAAAATTATGCGCTGGCAGTGAGGTTTCTTAATTTATGTTGTTTAACTTGTACCCAAATTTATATCTTAGGATAGTGTGTTTCACTCAAAGTACACTGGAGAAGACCGAACCTGTACTGTGAAAAATCTCAAAAGAAGCACACAATATAAATTCAGGGTAAGTGCCTCCTTTGCTTTTTCACCTCACTTTCTCTTGCAGGGATTAACTCTGAGAACAATGATGGCACATCCTGCATTTATACTACTAATATTATGGGGGACAAGGAAACTATGCTGTTTCCTTTGTAAGAATTCTTAATGGCTTGGCATACAATGTTATCACTGAAGTTAATATGATTTGGAATTATTTATTATTATTTATTTAATACATTTATTATAGATGAGCAGTCTACAAATCTGGTGGTATACCAATAACGTTTAGTAAGCTGGTGTATATATATAACCAACACCCTTACTACAGTGCCAATGATTAAATCTTATTTATTTATTTATTACATTTTTACACCAAACTTTCCCAAACTTTCATCTCTGGGCGGTTAACGATAGTATAAAACAAGTTAAAATATATACAAATCTTAACAATTTAACAATTTAAAATCAACCACAAATTAAAACCTTAAAATTTTTAAAGAACAGAATGGCATTGGGTTGGTTAACTGTGTGCTGCAGATTTAATTTTTGGTGCAAGTATAGTGTTTTGCCACAAGGTGGCACCCAAACCTCTTTTCTTTTTGCAGGATCATTGATCCTGCATGCAAAGATTCTTAAGTTAATTGAAATGTATACACACAATGTTTATTTAACAACGTAGATAACATGAAGGAAGTGCCTTGAGTTTAACATTCTGTGTGATTTGCTCAAAGGAAGTAGAGATAAAAATACTGGGAAATGTTCTGAATGAAAAACATGGTATAGATATCCTCTTGATAATTGTGTAAGCACCTGTCATTTATTGTGGGGATGTAAAGTTTGGAGGCAACAGTTGACAGGATTACCCAATACTGTAGGTACTTATATAATAGAAGATTTGCTTCTTGCATGGATTTCCCTTCCCTGGTGAAGGGTTATCAGCACACACTGGGCATAGAGAGATGATATCTCCACGGTAAATCCCTCACGTCATTGGCTAGCCTGTTTGCCACCTCTTTTTCTTTTGCTACTGTTTGGGCACCACCTTTTTGCTTTGCATTTTGAATGCATCCAAAAAGGAGCTGGCTATAAAATGAGGAGCCTTGATGAAAGGCACCTCCCATCCCAAGAGGCAAGATGCCTCTCAAGACCAGCTGCAGGGGAGCAACAGCAAGAGAGAGGGCCTGCCCTCATCTCTTGCCTGTGGGTTTTTCCGAGGCATCTGATGGGCCACTGTGTGAAATAGGGATGTGCACGGAACCAGGCAGGGGTGGCTCGAAGGGGGGGTAGGACTTAAGGGTGGGGTAGGGTGCACTTACCCCTCCCTCAGCTTCCCCCCCACCGGCACTGGAGTTTTGTCAAATCCCTCAGGGCGGCAGCATACCTCCTCAGCAGGGAGGTACACCGCCGCCCCAAGGGATTTTATAGAACTCCAGCGCCGGTGGGGGGAAGCGGGGGAGGGGTAAATGCACCCTCCCCCGCCCTTAAAGTCCTACCCCCCACCGAACGTTCGAACCAACCAGTGTTTGAACCTGTTTGGAGGCCCGTAAAAGGGCCTCCGAACAGGTTCGTGCACATCCCTAGTGTGAAACAGGATGCTGGACTAGATAAGACTTGGGCCTCATCCAGCTGGGCTGTGCTTGTGTACTTATTTTGTTACTCTGCTTGCATTGGCACTGCAGAATACGGAGGAAACAAGATAACAGGGTCGGCTGTAAACTTGTACTGACTGAGGGCTTCCACCTCCAAGTTCTCTAGGGCAGGTCTGTGATGGATGATACTTCATTTCACAGCCTTCACCTTGCAGAGCTCTGAATTGTACCTTTTCGCTGCATCCCTGGCTAACATCCAGACTTGCATTGCACACCAAAAATGTTTAGCATGGGCAATGGAGGAGGAGAGATCTTTGCCATTCTCCGTTTCCCTCTGCAGCCCACTGTGCCTCCTGAAAATATGTCCCTGAGAGTTCTGTAGCCCCTCAGGGACATATCTTCAGGAGGCACAGTGAGTTGCATAGAGGAGGAGGAGAGAGAGAGAGAGAGAAACCAGGCCTCCCCTATTGTGCATGCAAAATGCTTTTAGGTATACACAGTTTTAGTCCAGATGTCAGCTCCTGAGATTTACACTGTGATCCCTAAGTGCACCGCTTGGAAATAATTATCACTGACTTCAATAGGACTTGGAGCCAAGTTACATATGATGCTAAAAGCATCATTGTCATTCCATCTTTTTAAAAGTAGCCGCTACAGTGGAACCGTTTGGGTCCATGGTACAGAGGGAGGGTACTTAACCCTTTAGCTTCATGCTGTGCTCCTGACAAAAAAACAACCAACCAACCACACTTCTGCTATTTGCCCTTTCAAGGAAGGTGCCATTGGCATCAGTGGTGAATTCCCTTTGGAAACAAATAGCAGTGTGGCAGGGGGTGGTTTTTGTTGGGACTCTGGTGCAAAGAAAAAAGATTAAACCTCTTTCTTTCATGCCATGGTCCTAATCAGACTTGCCCCTTGCAACTGTTACTTGAAAAGAAAAACAAGGACAACGCAGTGCTTTCTTGACTGTGTGTCGTTTGACTCTTATTTCAAAGTAGTGGGTGCACTCAAAGGAAGGCATGCTAGATTAAAGTTCACTGAAATCAACAAACTGTGAAGCACATGGCTGTTCCCTTCGCTTCAATGAGATTAACGTCTCGTGGTTGGTACCCAGGGTTTTTCAGATCTTGGAATTGGAGCGGTTTGTGCCTGCAAATTTCTGAGCCTTAAGCTCATGCCTCTCTGTGTTCTTGCACAAAGTGTATTTTATCAAGAGATCCGTTTTCTTTGGAGTCAGCTGTGCAATGCAGCTCCATCATCTGACTCTCAGATTATCTCCTTCTTTTTGTCCCAGCTCACTGCCTCCAACGCAGAAGGGAAGAGCAGTCCCAGTGACATCTTGGTCTGTACAACAAGTCCTGACAGGCCAGGGCCTCCCACCAGGCCTGTTGTTAAAGGGCCAATAACGTCTCACGGCTTCAGTGTCAAATGGGGTAAGAGTTTTCTTCCATGTCTGTAGACCTCATTGTCTTGCATTTCAGACCCCTACAATCAAGAGCAGAGCTGTACAACTTCAGCACGCCTGCTGCTGTCGGGCTACAAATCTCATCATCCCCAGCCAGAGTGTCCAGTAGTCAGGGATCATGGGAAATGTAGTCCAACAAGATCTGGAGGGGTTGAAGTGGTTGCAGCCCTGATTGAGGGGATATCTGGAATTCAAGAGCGAGAGGCATCTTGGTTTTTAAAAAAAGGAAAATTGTTATTTTCCCAATTTTGTTTTAAGATTGCTATTACTTATCGTGTGGCTGTGGGTGTGCATGTGCATGCATGTACGTGCATGTGGCACAATCCCTTTCTAGGGGGAATGCAGCAAAGAAAGTGGTTGACAACCGCACAGCAAAGATGGGGATATGGAATAATTGGACAGGAGTGGAGGACAAGTAAGGTGTAAGAAGAATGGTCCAGGAAACAAACTGCTAAGCTATAGCAACCCTGACTCTTCTTAACCCCAGCCAGTTTTCCTGATTAAAGCCAGCATTTAAGATGGGGTCTGATGAGTTTTCCTTGAATCAGAAGCTAGTACTAATGTCGTTGGGAAATAAATACTGACAGAAGGACTAGATTGGGTTCGGAATCACTTAATTGTAAGTGCTTTCTTCCAATTTTGTTAATAAGATCTTCTTCTTTTGTTGTTGTTCTTTTTTTTTAACAGATCCTCCTCAGGACAATGGTGGCTCAGAAATCCTAAATTATCTGTTAGAAATTTCAGAAGGAAACTCTGAAGGTAAATTGAACAAGTATCTCTTGGTCCTGTTATTTGTAATTATACATGTTCTTCCGCTAGAAAGCTTTTTTAGGTAGCCTCGATTGAAAATAATGCTATTACAGTCGTCCAAAGAAGGTTGTATCAAACAGCTTAGCTCAGAGGTAGACAACCTTGAATCTCCAGCTGTTGTTGAATGACAGCTCCCATCATCCCCTGCCACAATAAATTGTGGCTGGTGATGATGGGAGTTGTAGTTCAACAGCATCTGGAGAACCAAGTTTGCCTGCCATTTCTTAGCTAAGTTGTTTTAATCTCTGTACTTCCCCACCCCCCCGCCCTGAAGTCATAGGAACATAGGAAGCTGCCATTTACTGAGTCAGGCCATTGGTCTGTCTAGCTCACTGTTGTCTACACAGACTGGCAGCAGCTTCTCCAAGGTTGCAGGCAGGAATCTCTCTCAGCCCTATCTTGGAGATGCTTCCAGGGAGGGAACTTGGAACCTAGATGCTCTTCCCAGAGCAGATCCATCCTTTGGTTGTCCATTTATTTACCCTTGAAAAAAATGAACATGGCACTTTGTATGTACAGCAAAAAAATAAAAGGTCCAGCAGCATTTCTTTCTGAATCAGGGTACTCATTTAGTGATTTCTCAGTGAAATGATAGATTGTTAATTGGATTCTGGCCAATGTAAACCCCTCTTCTCAAATCAAAGCATCAAATATTGGCTTGCTTGTTCATACATACCATTGTTTTATGCCGAAATTAATTACTTTATACATGTGAAGAATTTTCCTGCATCTTTCCTGAATTTCACAAAACTTTGATTTTGGAGGGCAAAGTGTGTATATACCCTTACTATTGTGAAGGACAACATGAGCAAAACCCCATATCAAAGACTTAACAAGGCATCCGCAAAGGGCAGAAGCAGAGACAAAGTGGGAACAGTGATGTACCAGGAACAGAAACCAGGACGCGGGAACTGTCTCTGGTGGAGAGCTGGTGTAGCATCTTGCCAAAAAGAGGGGGTCTCAAACTGCAGCCTTCCAGCTGTTTGTTTGTTTGTTTGTTGTTCAATTTATATACCACTTTTCATTAAAATCATCTCAGAGCAGTTTACAACATATAGTTAAAAATGATACACAGTTAAAATACAAAAAGTAGAGCTATTAATATGACTATAAAAATAATTTCTATTTAACAATTTAAAAACCTCTATAAAACAATGATACATAAAACACAGAGCAGCTGCAGTAAAAACTAATCTCATTGAAAAGCCCGGGTGAAGAGCCACGTCTTTACTTGTTTGCTAAAAAAAATGTGGTGGAAGCTGAGGAGTGGACACCAGCCGGAAGAGCATCCCAAAACCTGGGGGCAATGACTGAGAAGGCCCTGCCCCGCATGCTCGACAGCCGAGCTTCTTTCACCATCAGCACGCGAAGCAGAGCCTTCTCCGATGATCTCGTCCAACGGGCAGAAACCCTTGGGTTTCTGTTGCTGGCCTGCAAGCAGGGGCGGCCTCTTCATGAGGCCAGGTGAGGCAGTCATCTCTGGCAGCAGATAACTGGGGCACCAGCAGGGCAGCAAAATGTCCCCTGCTGCCGCTGGCATTGGATCAGCTCTCCAGGACTCATCTAACCTTTGACAGCTCTGCAAGGAGCCAGCTCTCCTCCCACCCCTTGCATAGTTCGCCGAAACATAGGACAGAAGAGGAGGCTGCTGGCAAACTTCTTTTTCCCTGCCACTTTCAAAGCCTGCGAAAGCTGGCTTTGAAAGGGAGCTGCCCCCTACCAGCGCTGTGGGGCATGGCTTCGTTTGGCACCTTGCTTCAGGTACTGCAGTACTTTGGGCCATCCCTGCCTACAACTCCCATCATCCCTGGCTGCTGGCCTTTGTGATGGGGATGATGGGAGCTGCAGTCCAGTAACAGCTGAAGGATCACAGTTCAATATTGAGAGAAGGAGCTGTGAAATCAGGACTTCCTTGGTTCAACTCTCGCCTCTGCCTTGGTGACGTAAGACAATTTTCAGCCTGAACTCCTTGTCTGCAGTATGGAGATGATCATCCTTCCCTTATAAAGTGCTGCAAGGGTTACAGCAAAGTACAAACTACAAGGTGAAGCGCATAAGACAAGCCCTGCTGGATCAGGCCCAAGGCCTGTCTAGTCCAGCATCCTGTCTCACACAGTGGCCCACCTGATGCCTCTGGGAAGCCAAGAGGCAAGGGTGTGCCTTCTCTCCTGCTGCTGCTCCCCAGCAACTGATATTTAAAGGCACATTGCCCTTGAGGCTGGAGGTGGCCTATAGCCACCAGACTACTAGCTATTGATAGAGCTGTCCTCCATGGATTTGTCTAAGCCCCCCTTTAAAACCATCCAAGCTAGTGGCCATCACCACATCCCATGGCAGAGAATTCCATAGATTAATTATGCGCTGTGTGAAAAAGTATTTCCTTTTGTCAGTCCTAGATTTCTTGGCCATCAGTTTCATGAGATGACACCTGGTTCTAGTGTTGTGAGACAGGGAGAAGAATTTCTCTCTGTCCACTCTCTCTATTGCATGTATAATTTTATACACCTCTATCATCTCTCCCCATAGTTGCCTCTTTTCCAATCTAAAAAGCCCCAGATGCTGTAGCCTTGGCTCATAAAGAGCCAGCATGGTATAGTGGTTAGAGTGCTGGTCTAGGACCAGGGAGACCCGAGTTCAAATCCCCATTCAGCCATGATACTTGCTGGGTGACTCTGGGCCAGTCACTTCTCTCTCAGCCTAACCTACTTCACAGGGTTGTTGTGAGGAGAAACTTCAGTATGTAGTGCACCACTCTGGGCTCCTTGGAGGAAGAGCGGGATATAAATGTAATAAAATAAAATAAAAAATAGGAAGGTGCTCCAGGCCCCTGGTCATCTTTGTTGCCCTTTTATCCATCTTTCTCAGTTCTACAGTGTCCTCCTTAAGATACGGTGACCAGAACTGTGCATAGTACTCCAAATGTGTGTACCTCCCACAGTTGTTGTGAATTATTATCATTAAATTGGGGCAGTTCGACTGTGGTCTCATAAAAGAATGAACCTACAGCACAGTGAAATGTGGGACGTTGAACACCACTGGCACTGCTGTGTGTATAAAACCTTGCCCATGCTGTTGCAGGACAGGACATTGATACCCACGGGAAATACCACTGCTACAAATCTCTATATGCTGCAGTTTACATGGAAAAATAAAAAATATGGTTTCTTGTCCCCAAAAGGGGTCACAATCTGAAAAGAAACACACAGTAGATACATAAATTTTATTACGGTCATAGACCAGCCGATTAAATTTATATATTACATTTACATTTTAAACACTTTGTGAATGAGCAATACATACGCTACAAAATTTGCAAACAATAAAGCAAAACTTGGCCACATGAATAGAAATTACAGGTTTAAAATTGGACAGCAGGTACTCTAAATAAAAATGATCGGTGTGGCCAGGACCATTCTTTAAAAGGGGTAAAATACCAGCAACATCCATTGGAGGGGTGCTATGCTAGGGCTGGATGGGGACAGGTGCTTTCCCCCTGCTAAAAATGTGAGCTAAAAGTGGGAGTCACGTCACAAAAATATATTTACAAAACTTTAAGTTGGAGCAGAACTGCTCTTCTCTGCAGCAGCGCAGCTGGGCTGGGCTTTTCCACACCTGCAGCAGTGCAGCCCGTGCAGAACTTGTGTGTGTCAGCCACAGCCCTTTCTACAGGGCGTATCGAAATCCAGCAAAAAGGAAGCCTCTGTGCCTTCCTAATGGATAACGCCTCTAAGCAGACCTTTTCAGTGGGTAAAAAGGTCATCTTGGTCTCCAACCACTGGCTAACCTCTTCCCATAATGCACTCATTGACATTAATCGGTGGAAGGCCTGTGATTTAATGACAGCTGAACAGTACACTCCCTCGACGGAGGTGGTTTGTTGGTTAACCTGAGTGAGTCCAATTAACTTTGCAGCAAATCAATGGGAAGTGGCATTTAGAGGATCGGCTACAGAATGTACGTGCACACGCTTGAAACCAGGCACTTTGTATAAGCTCCGGGCATGCTGTATTAGCACTGGTGGACATAGTCAGGTCAGTATTAGTTCATAGAGCAAAGCACCTTACCTCCCCCCCCTCTCCTCCCCCCTCTTTCACCTCCCTCCACGTTTACTTTTCTAAAAGCTTCTCTTGTGTCCTGCATGATGGCCTTGTTGCGAAATAGTCAGGTCGTTTTCATGACCTTTGTTGCAGGGCTGGGGAAGGCACCACCACCAGCAGTGGCCATCTTGGGCTCTGCCTGCACCGTGCAACCACCAACTGTGGTTGGTGCCGTTACAGAGTCCCCAGCTGGGAGCAGGAGGAGGTAGCAGCCATGTGTCTTCATGCAGACGAGGGCTGATCTTAATTGTTCAGGCTTAAGATTGAGATGCAGTTAGAAGCCACCCTGCAAACTCTCAAGGGGCTGCATAGCAGGGAGGCTGAAATCCATTATCTGGCCTGCTTTGCAGTGAAAGGGCTGAAACATAAAACTGCCTTATGAGGTGTGCAGACTATTGGACCATCTTGCCCCAGATTGTCTACTCAGGTTGACCAGGAATGAACTTGTGACCTTCCTGTGTCCCGTTGCTGAACTCCAGCCCCTCCCTTCCATGATCCTGGCTGGTGGTGGTCCTGGAAGGACAGTGAGGTCATCTGCTACTCTTTAGGAATCCATGAACATCCAGCTGCAGTGCTGGGCTGACAAGGTCCCCGTGGGAATGTGAGATGGACGCTGAGATGTTTCCCTGCTTCTCGCATTGTACACCTCAATTTAGATTTTGTCTAATTAGTAGAGTCACTAACTCTTCTCTTGGATTTCCCCCCATAGTGTTCTGAAAGTTTACTTGCTCGTACGTTAAGCATAGCACCGCGCCAGTGTCAACCACCCCGAGTGTTGGGGAAACCAAAGCATAAAGAAGTACAGCTTCAGTGGGGTGAGTTTTGGGGACCTGACTTGAAATCATTGGTTTGGTTTATTAAGAAAAAGGTAGTAGAAGTCTGGGTTTTATTTTATTTTATTTTATTTTATTTTATTTTATTACATTTATATTCCGCTCTTCCTCCAAGGAGCCCAGAGTGGAGTACATGGTTATGTCCCTCCTCACAACAACCCTGTGAGGTAGGTTAGGCTGAGAGATACATGACTGACCCAGAGTCACCAGTGACTTCCATGGCTGAATGGGGATTTGAATCTGGGTCTTCCCGGTCCTAGTCCAGCACTCTAACCATTCTGCCATGTCAGCTCTCCACGCCATGCTGGCTGTGTCACCATACATTTTATGAAGAATAATGGAGAGAGAGTCTTGGCACCTGACTGTGTATGTCAGGACTGCCCTACTTTGGCCCTCCAGCTGTTGTTGGACTACAACTCCCATCATCCCCAGCCACAGTAGCTATTAGGGATGATGGAAGCTGTAGTCCAGCCGTAGTTGGAGGGCCAAAGTGGTACAGCCAGTGTAGTGTAGTGTAGTGGTTTGAGTGCTGGACTAGGACCGGGGAGACCTGATTTCAAATCCCCATTCAGCCATGGAACTCACTGGGCGACTCTGGGCCAGTCACTTCTCTCTCCGCCTAACCTACCTTACAAGGTGGTTGTGAGGATTTTTTTTTTTTAATGTGGACACTGCTCTAGGTTCCTTGGAAGAGCCTTCTTCTTGGAAGAAGAGCAGAATATAAAGGTACAAATAAATTTAAAAAATTAAAAATAAGGCAGAGAATGAATGCACCCAGTGTGAACGGTGCATGGACAAAGCACCAACTAGATTTGGTGGAAGGGCAGTGTGGCCTGTCTTGCCACTAGTGGCCAAGCCCCCTTCATATAATGTCATGTGCCGGGGCATGGCCAGCACGTGCACAGACCAATACAGGGCAGGGGGCCACTGGGAAGAGCGTATTCCATGGCTGCCGGTACGCTCCCAATGAGATCTTATTTATTATATTCATACCCTGCTTGTCAGCCAAGATTGGCTCCCCAAGAGGTTTGCAATTAAAATGCACATGAATGAAGGTACAATTTATAATAGGGAGGATACGCATGTGTGTTGTATATAGTATTGTTGATTATCTGCTTTAACTATGGTGTTATTGGAGTAGTGTATGGTAATTACGGAACAAGTGTGTGCGCATGCATGTAGGTAGTTTTGGTGCCTGGATCAAGAGCAACTGATGATATAATCCTTTTTATGTCCCTTTTCAAGATGCACCCCCTGTGTCAGAAAGCAGCTGTCACATCTCGGCATACAGTGTAGAAATGACTGGACCAGAGGAGGTGGTTTCTGAGGTCTATGATGGTCCAGACCTTGAGTGCACTGTCAGCAACCTCCTGCCTGGCACAACATATCACTTCAGAGTGAGAGCATTGAATGATGGAGGGGTAAGTAAGCTATATTCAGCCCAAGGGGAGGCAGCCTACGGCACACCTGCCAAAAGTGGCCTGCGAAACAGTTTTGAGTGGCACTTACATTAACTCCTAAGAGGAGACTGCACCAGTGGCCTCAGGAACAACATTCAGACCAACATTGGTGTTTCAACAGTGGATCTTAAAAAGTAACTTGGAGCTGTGTGAATTCAATATTCCAAATGTAAACGTAAGATCCTCAGGAGAGATCCGGTTGCAGTTACCACCAGCTCGTTTGGTGATGTCCCCAAACCGGGCCTTTTCTAGGGTTCCCCAGATGAATGGGCCTTCTCGAGGATTGCCCCAGTATGTTACTGCTCGGGGCTGCTCACTACATTTATAAAACAGGTTCCCAAATGAAATCAGAACCTCCCCATCTCCGGCTGTTTTTAAGCGACTCTTGAAAATGCACCTATTTTATCAGGAGTTTATAATATTTTTAAGTTTTACTGATGGTTATTTTAATTTGTTTTATATGAATTAATGTTGTGTTTCAATTTGTATACTGCCCAGAGATTTTATATGGGGCAGTATATAAATGTGATGAATAAATAATAAAATAGCAGGCAGCAAAACAGCATTATAGGTAATCGCAGAGTGCAAAAGTTAAGTTTCAGCCACAGATTCAGAGTAAGGATTAAAGATTCAGTAATCCAGTGTCACTAAAAACTGCATTGATTTAACTGAGAAGATTTACATTTTAATAATTTAAACTTATTAAGCATGTCACAAGCATCATTTATTTTTCATAGAACAATAGTTTAATTATATATAGGGAGAGACTTTCTACACTAAAATGTATTGGTGGCACACAATACCTTACTTTGGAGCGAATAAATGAAGACTTGGCACACCACTTTAGGAGTCTGCAGAACTGGTTCTGTTGGTGGGGTTCCCCCCTTTGCTTGTAAAGGGGAATCCTCAGCGGATTCCACTTTACAAGTATGCCCCCTCAAACCACCGAACCAGTCTGACACTCAGACCAAACCAGGGGCCGATTTGACTTGAACCAGCTTGTGGGCTAGTGGTCCAGTTCAAGTTCAGCTCAAACCAAACCACCAGAATCTGTTCTGTTCACACCCCTACACCACTTCTGAATGGTTGCTGACCCATGATATAGCCAGTTTGTCTATAAATGGCCAATAATGTTGGAATAAGCCTTTGGAGGATCAGAGGTTGAAGTCCCAGCTATGCCATGAAATGTATCAAATTATTTGTAAGGTGCTGAGGAAGAGTTATATCCCTACCTCTCAGCTTTAGTTTAATAAAGTTGTGTACTTGGTGACTATTCAGTGACATTTGCTGGTCTGTCTTTGTATTTTCAGACGTCTATTGTCATTATAAGATGATCACCATAATAAGTTGTGTGTGTGTGTATAGATAGATGAATAGATATTATTGCATGGCATATACCATGTTTTGTTTTGTTTTTTCCTTAGTATGGACCATATTCTGAAGTGACAGAAGTCACAACCACTGCTGGACCTCCAGGGCAATGCCGAGCACCTTGCCTTGCCTTCCTTTCCAACACAAGTGTGCTTGTCAGCTGGGAAGTAAGATGAGCTCTTTTCTGTATTTCAGATTGCCAGCCTCACTGAGGTCTGCGCTGTGTATGCCATCCAGGCTGCAAGTGGGAGAATTCTTTTTTAAATTTCTCCTTTGCATAAAACATTTCCCTGCAAGCAGAATGCTAGCATGGCATAGAGAGGATGAAATTAGAACTTTTCTTCCTGTGATGCTAGTCTTTTACATGCAGGGAGTTTTTTTGTTTGCTTGCTTGCTTGTTTACATGGCAGTGCATTCAAAAATGGCACTTTCAACCTGAAGTGGTTCAGTCCATTTTACCACCACAGGCTCTTGGCCAAGGCTGATATGAAAAACGCTATGCACTGATAGTAATTCGAAGGGAATTCAACTGCTCAAACCACTTGAAAAGCTGCCTACACATGATGGCCCATAATGGGCTTCCCATCTCTCATTTTCCAGTAGAATTTGGGCTAGGACATGCATGTGTATTTGCCACTTGATTTCTCCACCATTAGCGACAAGAAGGTAGGTGAATGTGTGAAATGATTCCATGGAAAATAATGGGATGAGATCCATATTTCAGCTGCAGTCTGGGAAGCCCATTTTCGTGATTTATACACCAAGGAAGTAGAACGGTGGAGTCTTTGAGGTGGAGTTTGGGTCTGCTTCTCTCCCTGAGTGACCTCCATTTATGGCTGCAGAGATAGCCAATTTGATGACTCGGTTAAAAACAGGTAAAACCCCTGGGAGCGATCTCATGCCACTTGATTAAATTAAAAATAATTTAGAATGGTGGGCCCCTATTTTAGCCTCTCCTTTTACCTTTCTTGATAATACAGGTCGTCCCGTATTCTCGAAGAATGGGGATTGGCCATAATAATGCCCATATTTTAAAAGGGCAGGAGAGATGATCTAGTCAGTTATCACCCCGTAAGCTTATTAAACATCATTAGTAAGATTTATGCCTGCCATTTATATGAGAAATTGCTCGACTGGTTTGAGAATGAACTGATTCTAGTGGAGGAGCAAGCCAGATTCAGGTCTGGTCGTTCACCCAATTCAACTGTTATAATCTAGGATGAATTGTTATTAGTGTTTAAAATTTTATCTGTCTACTTTGCATTGCTGGTCAGAGACTGAACTAAAACTGAACTGAACTGACCCAAATGTCTCTCTTATGCAAGTGGGAAATGCTTCAGTTTGTGCATGGAGGGAAAGGCAAAGGTTTTCCTGACAGCAGCCCCTCAGAACCTATGGGAAACTGCACTGGATGGGTTATCAAGCTGGGCAGTGCATTTCGGCTACCACTTCAAGGGAAGAGTTTAAATGGTCCTGTGCAGCTGCCCGTGCTTATCTGGATCCCACCCACTGTAACTGAGTTGACATGGAGTAATAGGAAAGTTCTGTCTGTGACGTTTCATCTAATGGCTCACCCATACATGCAGATCATTTCTGTCAAGTGTCTGAACACGCATGTGTCAACCTGCCCTCAAAGTCATACACATTACACAGAACAAGGTGTTAGACTGAGGTGGTTGAATCCTGACTGTACTACTTCAGACTGAAAACCTTGGAGAGGTTTGGGAAGCTGCCTTATACCAAGTCATTATTGAGCTAAATGGACGAAAGGTCTGACTTGGTATAAGGCAGCTCCCCATGTTCCAGGATCTGGAACAGGGAGTAGGGTGGGGGGAGAGAAGGAAAAGGCATAAGGGTGAGCACAGAGGTGCTGTAAGGGAAGCTGTCCACAGGGGCGTAATGATAGGGGGCGAGGGGGCATGTGCCCCGGGCGCCACCCCGGCGGGTCACGTGGGGGGTGCCAAAAAGTGGCTTCCCCCCCCCCTGGATCGCCCGCCGTATGGCGGCGTGCGTGCGGCGATGTGGCGGTGGTGAGTGGCGGCGGTGGCTGGCAGCGATGGGCTGACTGTAGCGCGGCCCGAGCGGCGGCGGATCGCCCGCCAAGGAGTTCAGGCAGAGAGACGCCGAGCCTGCCTTCTGGCCCGGCGTCGCTTCCCGCCTGCGCAGTTGGGAAGCGACGCCGGGCCAGAAGGCAGGCTCGGCGTCGCTCTGCTTGAACTCCTCGGCGGGCGATCCTCCGCCGCTCGGGCCGCACTACAGCCCATCGCCACCAGCCAGCCACCGCCACACTCGGCGGGCAACCCGCCGCCGCTGCCCACACCACCGCCACATCGCCGCCACCACACCACCGCCACATCGCCGCCACCACACCACCGCCACATCGCCGCCGCCGCACAGCACGCCGCCCACACCACCGCCGCGCCGCACGCCCGCGGTACTCGGCGGGCGACCCGCCGCCGCTGAATCGCCACCACCGCGATCTGCCGCCTGGGGGGCGCCGCCGCGCCCTCACAGGTATGTGGGGGCCGGTGGGGGGGTGCAATTTCAGGGCCGGCCAGAGCTTGCCCTGGGCGCCGTTTCCCCCCGATACGCCACTGGCTGTCCTCACCACTGAAGAGGCAGCTGCCTGATCCTCCCACTAGCTGTTTCCCTTGACTGGTTGTAAGAGGCCATAGTAGCCTGCTTGTAAGGACCTAGTCACAAGCAAGGAAGAGGAGCCTGGAAGCAAATACTGCTGGAGCGCCACATTTAAAAGGCAGCGGGAGGCAAGCAAGCAAGAGCTCTGGTTAGCCAAGTAATGTGTACCAGGAGTCTGGAAGGATTAAGAACAGTGTGGGGATGACCCTTCCCCTTGACTAAAGGGATCGCCACTTGGGGGCCTAAAGCTTGCCCCGACCTCTTACATGCATCCTGGATGTATGTTTGTTTGCCAGTATGTATATGAAGTTAACTATTTGCAGAACCTATACCTCCTTGTTCCCTCATTAAGTAGATCAAGTTGGTCATGCAGAATTTAGCTTGAAGCATACCCACAAACCAAATGGGATGATTTACAGTTGCACTACTTGCAGTTTCATGGTTAGTTCAGTTTAGAATATATATTTATATACCACTTTTCAGCAAAAAGTTCATAAAGTGGTTTTACATTAAAAAAAAAAAAGTTCCCTGTCCCAGAAGGGTCTCATGGTATTTTTCAAAAAGAGAGTGGGGGAGAGAGAGCACAGCAGCAGGCACTGGAAAGGACCCTCTGCTGGAATGAATAGGGATAATTGCTAACACCCTACCACCTGCTAAATAGAAGAGAATGACCACTTGAAAAGAGCCTCTTTGCCTAGTTAGCACAGTTAATTTGACTGAAGAGCCTGGGGACTCCTGCATCCTTGTGAACTGCTTTTTGTGGCTTTTGTCTTAATTTGAAATTTGGCCATGGTGGAGCATAACTTGTCAAGGGAACAGTTCTCTCAGCCAGTTTTTCCCACGCCTTCCTGATTTTAGAAGTCTGTACCGAATCACAAGAGAGGCTGCTCATCTGCCTCAAAATGGGGCTGCCAGGTATCTGGAAAATGTTATCTTAACCAGTGCTTTCCTTTCCACTAACCTTTGTGAGACCACGAGCAAAGAATTTCCTATTTAGATTTGGATAACACCCACATTGTTGTGTTGTGTTGTGTTGCAGAGTCCCGAGAGCTTTGGTGCTGACATCTCAGAGTACAGACTGGAGTGGGGAGAAGATGAGGAATCTCTGGAACTGGTATATAGTGGCACAAGCAACTCATTCGAGATAGGTCCATTGTTAGCTGCAGCGCACTATGTCTGTAGACTACAGGTAAGTCTGTTGACATCATTCTCATCTTGGCTTGCAGTCTTATCCTAACTTCTCACTTCTATTCACTGTTTTCTTTCTTCATAACCTACCTGACTATGAAATCCTTTATTTGTTATAAGCAAGTTAGGATCTAGGTAGAGTTAAAGGAGAAATTTAGACCTTCAGGGTTAAATACTGAAAGCTTTAATTCCCTGAATAGTGATAGAAATGTAAATCTTCAAAGATGTCTTCATAAAGTTTGTTGGCCTCATATTATGTAACTAAAAAACTATCCGTCTATCTAACAGATTTATATACCACCCAAAACTTGTGTGTCTGGACAGGTTACAATAAAACAACACAAATCAAAACAAAATTAATACATTGAAATAATTTAAAATTTAAACAACATTATATAAAACTTGCATCACTTATAATGGAAATGTCCGAAGTTTTAAAGATCGTGAGCACCATTGCTATAAATCACTTGCTTTTATTTATTTTATTCATTTAGTTTTACACTTATATCTCACTCTTCCTCCAAGGAACCCAGAGCAGTGTACATGATTATGTTTCTCCTCACAGCAGCCTACAGGCAGGAGTTGAGGGCATGTTCTCTCTCCTGCTGTTAATCCCCTGCAACTGGTAGTCAGAGGCATCCTGCCTTTGAGGCTGGAGGTGGCCTACAGCCCTCCAACTAGTAGCCGATGTTAGACCTCTCCTCCATGAAGTCATCCAAACCCCTCTTAAAACCATCCAGGTTGTTGGCTGTCACCACATCTTGTGGCAGAGAATTCCACAAGTTGATTATGCGAGTTTAATGGCTGAAGGGGATTGAACTCAGGACTCCCCAGTTCTAGTCCAAATCTCTAACTACTACACCACGCTGGATGTTCTGAGGCAGAAGCAGTCCAAGCCATGCACAGTTCTTTGCTGGGTCTCCTGTTAGCAGCTGAAATGATGTTTCTTTAATAGTCTCCTGATAAAAGTTGACCAGTGAGCAGAATGCATTGCACCATTTTTTTTGTTGTTTTTAATGCTCTTTTAAGACAGAAATAAAGTTTTTCACCTTCTTGTTTTTGTTCATTGTTTGGACAACATGTTTAGATGACAAAAATCTTCCCTCAGTCTCCCTCAGTTTAGTTTCCAAATCAAAAGTATTCAGATAACTGAGATATGGGTGTGAAACAAGCTCATTGATGGAGTCTCATTGGTGGAGTCTCATTGCCCCTTCCAAAGGCATCTCTCATTTGCCAAACCATGAACATACCCAGCTTTGCTTTCTTCTGCTGGGAAAGATTCTTCTAGTTTCGCTGTAAAATAAAGATCAAGCTCTTAGTGAAAAGCGTTCTGCATGATGTTGAGGTTCATAGGTCTTCACCCTCCTGGGCCTAAGAGGTCTTCAGAAAAGACTAGAGGTGGAGTGAAGGCACCAGAGCAGCAACCATGTGAGAGGCAGCCTCAGATGCACTCAAATTTTATGATGTATAGCAGAGGCTGCACTAAAAAAAATATCCAAACCACCAATACAAATGCAGCTGAGGAAGCAATGCATTCAAATGGCAGGTGAACAGCAAGTTTAACATAGTTTTTAACATTGTGTTAAACTTTAAATTATTTTAATGCTTTATCACAGCCTAATAGGTGCTTGGAAAACTTTTATAGAGTGCAATTGCAGGATGACACCTCATTCTTATGGAGTCATCCCACCCCTAATTCCATCGTTGTGGAGGTATCTCTGCAAAAGACCAGGGGACATGGCCAGTCGGCAGAAAGTTGGACTTCTTCAGGAGAAGGCTCTATTCAGCCTCTGCTCTTCACATAAGGGTGGCTAATTATTAGGCATATAATCCTAGGTATAATCACTTCATGTGGGAGAAAATAGCCCCCTTTCTGGATCTAGTTTCTCAGGATAAACATGACCCTGCCAAGGCAATCCTGCGGGAAGCGATACAAGTTGCCAAGGAAGAACTATACTCGGCCAAACTCTTGGTGGAGTGTGCAGCCAAAGTGATGGCCACGTCGGTGACCCTCAGGCGACATGCCTGGCTGCGTTCCTCTGGACTGACTTACAAGGCACGCGCTAGGGTGGAAGATCTCCCCTTTGAGGGCTCTAGCCTATTCGTGGAGCAGACTGATGACATGCTTCAGAAAGTCCCGAAGCTACGGAGCATGGCAAGATCCATGTCCTATTCCTCTCCAGCTTCTAAACAACAGACGTCTGCACGATGGTTGCCTTATCAGCAGAAGGCTTCCCCACAGCAGCGATCCTCGTCTGATCAGCCATTTCGTGACAACAAGTTCCAATCCAGATACAACTCAAACCCTCAACCTGGCAAACAGTCCTTTCAGAAGCATCGGCCTAGTCCCTTTCCAAAGAAGCGATGACTCAGGGAGTTTCCAGACAGCATCCTATCTTAGATCTCAGGGCTCTGAACTGACATCTAGTGTACAAACGATTCCAAATGCTGTTGGTACCAACCATCATGACCATCCTAGAAAAGGATATTTGGATGGTGTCACTGAACTTAAAAGACACATATTACCATGTGTCTATTCACCTTCAGCATCTGTGCTTTCTGTGCTTTCAGATGGGGGGGGCTCCCTACCAGTTCAAAGCCCTGCCGTTTGGTCTCACAACGGCTCCCAGAATATTTACAAATTGTCTAGCCCCAGTGGTGGCTTTCCTGCAAGAACAAGGCCTACAAGTATTGCCATACTTGGACGATTAGATAGCAAAGAAAAAAATACCACCCAATGAATAAAGCGTAAACAAATCCAAAAAACAATGGTGACCAGTATACATATCAAATATCACTTCATTAATAACTTCATTTTTGACAAGGTTTCGCGATATATCCTCGTTTCACAATAAGCTTCATCAGAAGTACATGAACAATTATGTAATACAATCGTGATAAACTCCACAGCTACTAAATATAAATCACTTCTCCCTGGTGTATGGAATTATTCATTACTTCCTCCAAACGCATTTCTTCAATTCCTCCAAAGGAGTGTGAATTATTTCCAAAAATTCTTAAATTCCTCCAGGGGAGTTTGAAAAAGTCCTTGTAGATGTGAATTGCTACAAAGCACACATTAAAGAAAAAAATTTATACAAAATAATACAAACTACATATATAAACATCAAAGATAATTACCCAATGAGTGCAACAATTCATAAAGCTGCTGCCGAAGCCTGACACTTAGTCTTTATCACACCAACTTGAATAAACTGACCAAACTCTCTTCCTCCAACTTTATAGCACTCTCAATTATTCACAGCTGTTGAACCTCCTACATCTGCTGCTGTCTGGCAATCATCACACATAATTAGGTCACCAGTTACAAAAAGCAAGATACTGTAGATCCAAATTTGTATTTAAACCATAGGGTTGCAATAAGTTTAATCTGTGTATATAAAAAGATTCCTGTCTGTGTAACCATCTCACTGCATCTACGTTACACTGTCTGAATCTTTCCTTCCTAAAAGTGGAGATCACCAAAAACTTAAAGTCATCAGACTGATGACTAGCTTGCAAAAAAAGTTCAGTTAGTGGTGCCTCTAATATGCCGTATTTTATTCTGTAATGATGTTCAAGAATACGTTTTTATACTGGGTGTATAGTTCAGCCAACATATAACGTATGTTGTTATAATGTAATGTATGACCTATAATGTAAATACGTGCTACGATCAGTCTCCTTAGTGTAAAGTGATACAAAAATGCAATGATCTGATCCAATGTGTACATAAACATCCAAAAATGAAACTCTGGATGGGCTTATATGACTCTCAAATTTAATCATTTCATGAATGAGATTAATCCATTCAATAAATGCCTGAACCTTCTCTCTATCAGAAAAAATAATAATGAAGTGATATCTGATATGTATACTGGTCACCATTGTTTTTTCTATTTGTTTATGCTTTATTCATTGAGTGGTATTTTTTTCTTTGCTATCTTGAGTTAGTACCACTCTCCTCTTACATATATATATATCTACTTGGACGATTGGCTGGTCCTGGCAAACTCGAGGTGGATGGTTCTGGACACCCTCGAGATGGTTGTAGATACCCTGCAAGGTTTGGGTTTCCAGATCAACATCATGAAATCCCAACTGAAACCGATCCACAGAATCCAATTCATTGGGTTGATCTTCGACACAACCTTGGAGATGGTTTTTCTGCCAGAGGCATGTGTACATACCCTATCGAGGCTAGCCGCAGCATTCCTGGCCGGAGGTCCCCAGACTATGCATTCAGTGCAGCGCTTGTTGGGACACATGGCAGCCACCACTTACATGCTTCCTCTGGCACACCTTTGGATGTGGATAATCCAATGCTGGTTCTTGGATGTATTTGACCCACTTCAAGATCCAGCACATTTGGAACAAACTCCCCCTCAATGGGTCCGAGAAACCACAGCCTGATGAGCCAAGAGTCGCCATCTGACAGTTGGTGCTCCTTTCAAGGCTCCTCGGTCTCATTGGGTGATTGCCACTGATGCGTCGGAGCTTGGTTGGGGTGCACACCTGGACGGGTTTCGCCTGAGCAGACATTGGTCCCCCATTGAAAGGACTCAACACATCAACTATTTAGAGTTGATGGCCATTTTCAATGCACTCAAGGGGTTCTTACCTGTGATTACGGGTTCTTCGGTGATGGTCCAAACGGACAATACAATGGCGAAAGCCTATGTCAATCATCAGGGCAGCACGTCTTCAAGGAGCCTTTTGTTCCTGTCAGTGGATCTTTGGCACTGGTGTGTGACACATGCAGTGTACATTCAGGGGACCATGAATGTACAGGCCGACACATTGAGCTAGATGGTGTCGGTCTCCCACAAATGGACCTTGGACCAGAATGTTCTCCAAAACATTCTCACAAGGTGGGTTGTCCCGATTCTGGACCTATTGGAGTCCAGGGAAATGCTCGGTATGGCCTCTATTGCTCCAGAGGAGGGGAGGGTGAGGGCTCTTTGGGAGATGCCTTTGTACTGTCTTGGACGAGTCCTCTGATGTACCTATTCCCTCCATTTCCTCTCCTTCCAAGGGTGCTGAGCAAACTGAGACTGGAGCAGGCCACAGCCATTCTGATAGCCCCTTGGTGGCCCAGGAGGCCTTGGTTTCCAGCCCTGAGGTGGTTGGCGGTGTCCTGGATGTGCCTCCCTGCTTGGCCGAACCTGCTGTCACAGGAGAGGGGTTGGGTGCTCCACCCGAACATTCAGGACATTCACCTCACGGCCTGGAAGATCTGGCCAACTTCCCACCGAGACTGAGGGACATTTTGGTTGCAGCCTGGAAACATGTTGTAAATCTGTTAGCTCGGCTAACCCAACAGGATTTACAACTGCTTCAGCTCTCCCCTTGTGAGTTAAACAGAAAATAGCAGCGAAGCTGCATGAGGGAAAATGAAAGGCTCACAAAGAAAATATTAGTAAACGAATCAAGTCCCCTGAACTGAACTAGGTACCCCCCTCTACGATAACTGAGTAATAACTGGAAAGAAAACAACAGAGCAAGGAATGAAATAGAACAAAGGACACCAGAGCAAGGAATTAATGGAACAAGAACACAGAGCAGGAAAGAACAGAACAAGGACAAACTGAAACTCGAAAAAGTTGAGGAATTCAAAATAGAAACATGGTCAGCAATAGTTGCTAACATAATATATGGCTTCATATATGCCTCAAGAGAACCAGCAGCCAATCAGGCTTCCCTGAGTCAGCACTTCTGCTTCCTCTCTTGTGATTTCCTGTGCCTGCGTGTCTCCCACTGAGCTTTCCTCTTGAGACGTCTTCTCAAGAGAGGTGAAATCCCAGCCTCCTCCTGATCAGCCTCCATGTCTGGCAGCTGTTCCGATTCCTCAGCTCCAAAGTCTGGTCTCCCTGCCGAATCCTGTTGCTGTGCCTCTGAGCCCTCACTACCAGGCGAATCCTCACGTTCCTCTTCTGACTCTTCTGAGTCAGAAGTCAGAGCCATGACAAAATAGTCCACTAGGAAATCCTATGATCATAAGTGGACTCGTTTTGGTTCCCTTGCTAGCCTGCATGGGTTTGATGTGTAAAACCCTTCTGTACAAGATGTTTGTAATTATTTTCTGCCACTTAAGGAATCTGGCCTCAAGCTGTCATTCCTTTAAGTACATTTGGCTGCAATTGTAGCTCATTCTCCGGCATCCCGGGTTTCATGATTTAAGGACCCAGTACTTAAGAGTTTCCTCAGTGGTCTGTCCCATGTTTTCCCTGATGATCCTGTAGTGTCACCAACCTGGGATCTATCTGTGGTATTGGCCAGATTGATGAGACCTCCATTTGAGCCTTTGGCTTCAGTTAATCCCTGTCTCCTTACCTGGAATGCGGCCTTCCTGGTGGCCATCACCTCCGCTAGGAGGGTGAGTGAATTGCGGGCCCTGAGGATTGATCCACCTTACCTAATCTTTCACAAGGACAAGGTAGTGCTTAGGCCTGATATACAGTTCCTCCCTAAGGTGGTTTCTGTGTTCCATCGTTCTATGCCATTAACTCTGCCGGTATTTTTCCAGGATCCTTCCTCCAATGCCGAGCGTTGGTTACATCGCTTGGACGTTAGAAGGGCATTATCCTTCTATGTCCAAAGGTCTGCTGAATGGAGAAAAACTCCTTCCCTGTTTGTTCTCTATGATGGGCCTCATAAAGGCCTCCAAGTTTCTGCTCAATCTATGTCCAGATGGATAGTTTCTACAATTGAGTTATGTTAATGAATTGGCTCATAAGCAGTTGCATGCTTCTGTTAAGGCCCACTCAGTCAGGTCCGTGGTGGCCTTGGTCACTTTTGATCATGCAGTCCCTTTGGACACCATTTGTCAGGCAGCTACTTGGGCTTCGCCTCATTCATTTATCCGACATTATGTTATCGATGCCAGGGCACAGAATGATGCTGTATTTGGCAGGAGTGTCCTGCAGTCTATTTTCAGTTGATGTATTTGTTTCTGAAATAAACAATTCTGGTTGATTGCATATTGCTTTGTTGTCTTCCCTCCTCCTTGGGTGCTAGCTTGTTTATGCGCCCATTGGTGTAAAAGACAGAGACCATGGCAAAGAACAACAGGTTACTCACCTGTAACTTTGGTTCTTCTAGTGGTCATCTGTAGTTCCACATGCCCTCCTGTCCTCCCCGTGGGGTCTCCTGACAGCAGACTCCATGACTTTGGGGGTGAGGAGTGGCGCACTGCTGGTAAGCTTACACAGTCCTTTTTGAATCTGCAAAGAATTTAACACCTTAGGAGATGAGTGTTCCTTTTTGCAGACTGGGAACTGGAGCAGAGCTGGTCTTGTGGTTGCAAGCATGAATTGCCCTCTTTGCTAAGCAGGGTATACCTTAGTTTGCATTTCAATAGGGAGACCACATGTGAGCACAGTAAGATATTCCCCTTTCAGGATGGGGTCACTCTGAGAAGAGCATCTGAGGTTCCAAATTTCCTCCCTGGCGTCTCCAGATAGGTCTGAGAGATACTCCTACCTGTAACTTTGGAGAAGCTGCTGCCAGTCTGTGTAGGCAATTCTGAGCTAGATAAACGAATGACTCGGTATAAGGCAGCTTCCAATGTTCCTGAGGTTGTGAAATAATGATTTGTCTGAGGCAAGCCAGTCAAGTTTCAGGGGTGAGCTTGCCTTTCTGGTCTTTTGCATCTTAAGCCCATTGTACATGCACTGAAATGAAGTGAAAATGATAGCAAATGAAATATATGTTTTCTTCTGCAGGCGATAAACCATGCAGGAGCAGGACCTTACAGTGACCTCGTCACCTGCCGAGCCCCGGCATCTGTGCCTGATGCTGTAGCCACCCTCTACGTGACAGACGATGAGCACTTAGATGCCTATCCACTGTCACCCTCTGTGTGCCTTGTCCTGAACTGGGAAGAACCGTGCAATAAT
The DNA here is from genome assembly GCF_027244095.1 of Hemicordylus capensis. Classification (NCBI taxonomy): domain Eukaryota; kingdom Metazoa; phylum Chordata; class Lepidosauria; order Squamata; family Cordylidae; genus Hemicordylus; species Hemicordylus capensis. The sequence continues at coordinate 337,784,039 of NC_069659.1, forward strand.
GGGTCTGAGATCATTTCTTACAATATTGACCTTGGCGATATTACCATCCCAGTGGGTAACGTCACGAGTTACGTTATTGATGACCTGCTTCCAGAAACCATGTTCCGGTGAGTGTGATCTAAAACTATAATGTTCTTCAGTGCGGTCCTGGAAGGTTATGATCACAGAGCACACTTTAAGCACTGATGTTAAGATTCATTCGAGAAAGCGTGGCAAAGGGCAAAAATAGCGGGGTCAGGGTGGGGAGAGAACCTTAATCACTAATATAATAAGTAAATCATTTTTTAAACTTCTTTTAAGAATAGATTTCTTCACAATGCAAACAGTTCATTAAAATTAGACCAGATTGCTGAAGATTCCTTCTCTTTTCCATTCTGTTGAAAAAGGGGGCGTTCAAATGTTGACAGGGAATACTTACAGTTATCCAGAGTTACAGATCAAGAGTAAATTTGTCCTTCCAATATTGCAATTCCCCATGCTCCAAAGTGTTGAAGATAATTCAACCTGTGTAGTGTCGGATCATTTGGAAGTCCTGAGTTTCTGTATTTTGCTGGTTATCAACCCTACTAGTTAATGTGGGACAAATTTCATTCTTGTGATTAAAATTTGAGATGATTGCACTGAATTAGCTGATTAACATTTTCAGCCCTATCAGTTTATACAGTGATCACTATACAGTGATCACTGTATAAACAGTAGCCTGAGTCACCACAACTGGAAAACCTAACCCTGGTGAAGGGGATAGAGCCAGAAGAAGAACTGCTTCCCATTTTCTCTTAGCACCACGCGTACAGCCTTTCTGTACCTCCAGCTCCTTTTGGGTCTAGGATGGATTCTTGCAGGCTTACCCAGCTCCCAACCTCTTCTATATCCATCCATGTTCTGCCTTTCACAGAAACGGCCTGAAGCAGAAAATCTAAAGGATGGGGCCCACAAATGTGTGGTCAGTGGCATCTCTTTCTGGTCACCTCTTGTCTCTGGATGTCTGACACAAAAGCTGAATTCAGACATAACTCAGCACTGGGACCCTCAGTTCCGCTCTCCCCCACCCACTGCTTGCACTTACCTGTCCAAATCCAGATGTAAGTGCTGGCCTCCTCTCTGCAGTCTGCGATACTGCTGAGAGGAGGGGGGGCTGGCTGCTGGGCTTCCTCCTTTGAGTGATGGACAGCCACGGCAACCATTCAGGACAGAAAGGAGGAGGAGGTTCCTTCCCTCAACTCCAGTACCAGGGAAGGCTGCCTCCAGTTCTGCATTTAGACATAATGGAGACAGCCACAAAACAGAGGCCCAAGCAGTGAACCTCACTTCAAACCGAGGGTTCAAATTGGAGCTTGGTGAGTGAACCCTTGGTTTGAGTTAGGGTCCAAACTGCGGTTTCACACATTGGAACACATTGGATCTGTTGTCTTGTTTTTATGCTTGTTTTATATGTTTTTAGCTTGATGTTTTTATTGCTTGATGTTTTTATTGCTTTTATTGTATGTTTTGATTTTTGTAAACCGCCTTGGGGTTTTCTTTTAACGAAAGGCGGTATAGAAATGTAAAAATAAATAAATAAATAAACACGCTGTTAAATGAACCCCAGCTACATGTAACTCCGGTTTCATGTGATGTCCGAATGTGGCCAAAGTGAAAAACTCCTCCAAGTTCTTGCTACCTTGTGTCAAGGGCTGAACAGGGTTGGACTGACCACATTTTTAGGACTGATCATGGTTGATTTGATTTGAATCAAATTGATTTTAAATCATGATTTAAATCGTTTCACAGAGGGACTCAGTTTTAATGATGTTAATCACTAGTCAGGAAGATTCTATTTAATCAGCCTTTTCTAGTAAAAGTACATTCTTGTCTAATATAACCTTAATACATATTCAGGGTTAGATGTAGGTTTCATTTTCAGAAGGTATAATAGGTACACACTTCTCATAATGCAGTTTCATTTGGGCAACCAGGCCTTGCATTTCTTTGTTGCACTGTTTGCATTTCACACACATGCCAGTCTTACCCACAGGTACAAGAACATCATTAAAATATTCCCAAATGAGGTCTCTCTTACTGCTGCCATGATAGCTGTCTCCCTTCTATAATGGAGGATACACTCGGAAAATGTTTCCTCAGAACTTCATGAATACGTTCTGTGCACTTTTATTTTTATTTTTACTTTCTGTTTCCCTCCCTTATCCCTTGCATTTATATCCAGACTCTTCCTCCTTGCTCAGATCTTCTCCATCCCCCAAATAATTTATTGGTCTTCTTTAGCCTGATTCAAACATTATGCTGTACGAGTATACAGATGTCTGTAAACTCGTACACATGTTGGTGTGAATTACTGTACCTAGGTTCATTTTAAAAGGCCCCCAAATGCATGGTACAGATAGGAAGTGCGCTGCTGTACCTGCATTCAACATAACATGTGAATGACTGTACTTGTGTACAGATTTGTCCCTGTGTACACTGTACACTCATTGTACTAGTGTTGAACATAATGTGTGAATGGGCCTAATAGCTTTACACTAATAGAGAGGGGGTCAAGGACTTGACTGTGTGTGCGCGCGCTGCTTGTACACCACCTGCAGAATAGGACTGATCAGGTCTGTTATCTCTCATCCCCATAATCCCCATATACTGCTGTTAACATGTTCATAGAATATAATTAGAAGTTATGATTGACATTCATGATGCTATCAGTTCAAGATTTATTACAGTCTATGACCAGCACAACAAGGAAATAGAATAGAACATATAACACGGTTATAAAAACGTAATACCACTTATATCACAATACCCTAGGGTATATAAATCAAATAAATAAATAAATAAATAAATAAAATATTCCCGAAACCACCAAAAGCCTCCCAATCTTAAGGAGGGAGTTAATTACTAAAACTCAAAAATGTATAAATAAGACAGAGTGAATATGCAGTTGAAATAAAAGCATAAATAACAATTTAAAAGGTAACAGGTCAACAGTCTCAAAACCCACCAACTATACTATAAATAAAAAGCTATAGGGCAGCACTGGATTTATTAATTAGAAGCCAACGCAATCTTTGAGCTGCCGCACAGAAGCCCACCACTTTCCAAGTAATGGCAGGAATACTGTCCTCAAGCAGGAAGGCCACTTGTTGGCTAGGCAAATTTCCTGGGGAACGAGCCAGCAATGGAAATATTAATTCTAGATGTAAGTCCCATAAACAGAGCAATGAAGCAGAACATGTTCGATAGATTCAACTTCCCCATCACCACAAGGGCATAGACGCTCCGCATAAGGAGTCCCACTGTAGCGACCTTCAAGAACAGCAGAGGGAAGGCATCTACATCTAGCCTGTGTGAAAGCCAACCTATATTTGGGGATGCATGATGATATCTTTGACCAAGGTTCTTTTTTCATGAATTTTTAAAAATTAAAATCTGATTTAAATTTTTTAAAATCTGATTTTTAAAAAACCCATCAATTTTTATAAACCCTGGGACTGACCCTTTAGCTCTCTGCACCAGCCAAGGCCACACAAATGGCTTTCAGTGACAGTGCTATGTTGCTGGAGGGAGGAGGGCATGTGTGGATGAAGAGGAAGTCCTTGCTTGCGCTGTTGCTCGTGTGCACCCTTGGTGGTGAAACACTGCAAGCTCTGGGACAGCATTGCACTGGTGTGTAGGGATAGCACCTGATCCCATATATTGCATTGCTGGTGCACCTGCCCATAGAATAGTCTTTAAACTTCCCACTGATGTCTTTTCCTTGCTCATTGCCATTTGTTCACTATGTTCTTTGACCTTCTCTTTGTCTCTAGATGTCTGAAAACAATGATGGCTGGTCTAGCATTGTAGCATGAATAAGTAAAGATCAAACTAATTACAATGTGCATTCTAAATATAGGAAGCCATTAAGGGTTTCTACGGAAGAAGGCTGCTTCATTGCACCGTGGAACACACTCATTTTTTAGATCCTGTGATTATTAAATGTGCATATTAACTCTGTTAATGTGCCTATGTGGATAAATAAGTGACAATTGTTAATTATTGTGATTTTTTTCCCCCTGCGGATGTCTGAGAAAAATGAATGATCATTTGTCTAAAATATCGTACCAGAGCTGCAAAAAGATCTGTCCACTGACAAATTCATGGTGGAGAGGTCTGTCAGCAGCTCTTCACCATGATACTGCTCTCCAAGGGGGAGTATCTCTTAGTACCAATTGTTGGGGAACAAACCATGAGGAAATTGTTCATTCTCTTTCTCTCTCTCTCGTTGGCCGCAGGGGGAGGAGAATGTTGGACTTGATATTTGATTGATTGATTGATTGATTTTTACATTTATATCCTGCTCTCCCTCCAAGGAGCCCAGAACAGTATATCTGGTTATGTTTATCATCATAGATACCCTGTGAGGTAGATCAGGCTAAGTGATTGACCCAAAGTCACCCAGTGAGTTTCAGGACTGAATGGGGATTTGAATTCAGGCCACTCTGACCCTAGTCCAATGCTCCAACCATTACAACACACTGCCTTCTAATCCAGAGCTCTTTCCTTTGCAAGGCACAGCTTCCAGGGCTTCACCTTGCCATTGGGTCCTGTGGGATGTCTCTGGCACATGGCACTTTTCAAGTAATTCTGCGATGCAGTGCAATGGCACATCATCATCAGTGTATCGATCCCATAGCCCTGCAGAAGAGCTGGCTTCCTTGCCACTTTCTGGAGCAGGAGCAGAGCCTCCTTGAGTCTTTCCATGGGATGTGCTGGTCAGCATCACAGCACAGTCGGCGACTTGTCCTCCTCCCTTAGCCTTTTGTCTCAGGTTGATCCCAGCACCAAGAAGGCTAGCCCAGTCCTCTAAACACCTGAGGCAGCAAGGTGCTGTCCTCCACCCACTCCGGTGGCATGTGGTGTTGTTTTTATATACAGGCAAACCTCATGACTCATGGGGGTTTTGTTCCTTGCCTACTACCTCGAGGAACAAAACCATGAATAACAAGGCATTATGCCAATGGGAAATGGGGCGGGGAGGTTCCAGAATGGAGGGAAAACACTTTAAAACCAGCTAAAAATATGAAATTGCTTACTGTACCATGCTCTATGGGGTCTGCATGTGCCCAGGAATGCCCCCACAAAGCGCACAGTGCCCCCACAAACCACGGGGAAAATCAGTGGGCTTTTTTTAAAGTAATGAGCCACAAAATGGCCCCGGCAGACAAAATGGCAGCCAGAAGATATCTCCACTGTCATTTCTGGCCGTCTAGGAACTGAAGATTGGTGGGTTTTAACCCTTTTGTATCTGCAAATAATGAAAATGGGTGTCAATTAGACACTCTTGGATACGCGCAATGGCAGATGTTAAATCTGCGAGCGAGGTTTCTCTGTACCACTTTTCAGCATAAGTTCACAAAGCGGTTGTGATGGTCTGTTTCATTCTCCCCTCCACCCCCGAAAAGCACAGAGTGCACCGCTCTTCCTCCCCTAGTGACATACAACATCCTCTCCTTACCTGGGATTACACAGCAGTAGGAGCTGTGGCAGTGGTGAGTGGCAAGATACACCACTAAAACACCACTGGGTAATGAGTGGTGCTGGTGGGGGGGGCAGCCAGAAGTAGGAAAGAACATGTGGGTGAGTGGGGAGAGGGAAGGAGGAGAGGTGACGCAGCGGGCAGGCTGGTGGGCTGGCATCTGTGGTGGGGAGAAGCAGATAGCAGCACCTGACACTTCTCCAGCCCACCACCTGAGGTAACTCGGCTCATCTCGACTCATATGTCCAAATACAGCTCCCATCATTCCTGACTACTGGCCACTGTAGCACCTGAAGGGCCGAAGTTGTGTAGCCCTGTAATAGAGGAAGCTGCCTTATACTGAGTCAGCCCATTGGTCAATCTAGCTCAGTATTGTCTACACTGACTGGCAGTGGTTCTCAGAGGTTTCGGGCAGGAGTCTCTCCCAGCCCTACCTGGAGATGCCAGAGAGTGAACCTGGGACCTTCTGCATGCCATCATGCTCTTCCACTGAGCTACAGCCCAGTCTCCTAAGGGGGATATTTTACAGTGCTCAAATATAGTCACTCATCCAAATGCAAAGCAAGGCACACCCTGCTTCACTACAATAAGGCCAGCTCTCCTCCCCATTATTAATTAATTCATTTATATATCACCTGACTCCAAAGGCTCTAGCCAGGGTCTTAGGAGTCTTGGTGGGGTCATAGAAGGGCTGACCCTGAACCCCAGTTGCCAACAGCCAGAAACTTGCCCAAGGGGTTTCTACAACCTATAGACGGTTACTGACACAGAATCATTGAAGCAGAGTATTGGAGAGGGTGTGGGCAGTGCTATAGGCCTTGTTGACATACATAATCTGATCTGTCGATGTATACCATGCATTGTTAGTTGCCTTGTAAAGGTAAAGTGTGCCATCAGGTCGGTGTCAGCTTCTGGCAACCATAGAACCCTGTGGTTTTCTTTGGTAGAATACAGGAGGGGTTTATCACTACCATCTCCCGCATAGTATGAGATTATGCCTTCCAGCATCTTCCTATATTGCTGCTGCCCGATATAGGTGTTTCCTGTAGTCTGCGAAACACACCAGCAGGGTACAAGCAAGCACATAATTCAGTATGAGTCTCGGCTTTTCATTTGGCTGTGCATGTGTTTTAAAAAGCAAGTTTCCACCCTGTATATCTGCAGAAACTTGCAGAATATCTGCAGAAATAAGCTTGAAAATATGCCAGAAGCCATTAGGAGGCTGAGCAGGACTTCATCAGTAAAACAATTAGACAACAATGCTTTTTGTACCTCCATTTCCTTGTCTGTGACAAGCTAAACCTGAATAAATTAAGCAAAGCACGCAAATACATGCTTATTTTTTATAACTCAGCTTGCCGGGTTGACCTTTTGAGGGGGGTGTACAGAATTGGGGTAATGAATTGTGCACAATCTGATTTATAATACTAATCTTTAAAACTTCCCAGCTCTGTGCGGAGAAGTATTTTGGAACATAGCAATCTGCCTTATTCTGAGTTAGTGCACGGGTCCATCTAGCTGAGTAACGTCTGCATTGAGGCTCTCCTAGGTTTCAGGTTGGAGACTCTCTCAGCCCTACTGGAGCTGCTGGGAATTGAACCTGGGACCTCCTGCATGCAAATCAGATGCTCTACCACTGAGCTACAGCCCCATTCCCTGAGGGGGATATCTTACCACAAACAGTGCTCACAGGTAGTCACGCATCTAAGTACAAACCAGAGTGGATCCTGCTTAGCAAGTGCTCACTATAGCAGGACCACAAAACACTTATTTTTTACGCCTTGGCGTCTGTATGACTCTGCTATGAATAATTAAAAAAACCTTAAACCTCATAAGCGTTAACTTTACTATATGGCCAATTAAACACCGAATAAACAATTTTGCTTCACTGAATAAGCTTTGGAAGATGTCTAGTGAGAACAATAAAAGATAAGTGTTGAGGCAGAAAAAATAACCTATGACAAGGCTTCTATGCCTTCCGGGAAAAATACTTTTCATTGACTCTGTCTTGAAAGCCCAACAGGGAGTTGCAGACATTTCTCATGAAATATTGACTCAGCTCTAAGCCTTTGATCCTCCTGTGCAAGTCAAAGGAATTCTCACATTTTAACAGAAAATTTACATTATGAAGATCGGCTGCCAAAGCATTCTGTCAGTGGCAGATCGATAATGGAGCAAACTTATTCAGTGAGCATTGGCCACCACTAGGAGAGCCTGAGTTTTTGATTTAAATCATAATTTCCTCATAGGATTTCCCATAAGTCAATGGGAAATTCAAAAATATTAATAACTCCTAAATGGCTGGGCAGAAAACTCTGAAATGTCATGTGGTTTTCCTAAATGACAATAGCATTGAATGTTGGGACATTCAAGGAGATCAGTCCACCTGTTGATTTTTAATGAATTTGTTTAAAGTTTTAAAACTTGTAAAAATGTATTAAAAATCCTCAGGTGGACTGATATATTTATATTTTTTTAATAACATGGTCTTTGTAGTACTTAAAAAGCAAACTTATTATGTTTTAGAAGCATGAAGAGGTTTAGACGACTGTTCACTTTTTCAGATGCTGAAATGAGAAATAGCTTATGCTATTTCATTTGTGCCTATAGAATAAGATCTTGAAAAGTTGCTAGGAGAGGCTGGGAGTTCGTCATCCACTACCACACAATACTAATATGTCAATGTGACTTCTTATTCCAGCATCCAGGGACTAATTGGGCACAAATTTTAGACAAGGATTGGCATAATTTATACACTCTGTTCTTTTGCCATTGGTGACATTTGAGGGCCGGTTTATTTTTTCTTTGGACAAAATAATTCATCTCTCTTTTTTCTTCTTCAGACGACCAATTGGCATGCATGAAATATGGCAAGACGTGCAAAGTTGTCTTCCACCTTTTTCATACTGGACTGATGTCTGATATATGCATTTTATTACACGTGGATTAAGTGTTCCTCTTTAGCCCTTTACAGATCCGGGAGATTTCTTCCTCCACACAAGGGCACACCTAGGTCCAAAACAGCCCAGACCTGAAGGGCTTCAAAGGCTGCCACCCTGCCACGGCTCCTGTCTCCAGGGAGGAGTGGCTTCACATGATTGGGGGGCTCCCAAGTGCCCCATTGCCCTGCCCGCGCCTGCTCCGACACTGTGCTGCTGCCCTGTGCCAATATTTGCCATCTTCACCACCAGGGGTGGGGGGTGAGCAGCAAGTGGAGCAGGCCTCCCCCCTTGGTGGCGGCCTGTCAGTGGGTGCACCTGCACAGTGTGGATATGAAATGTTGCATGTCGGTGACATCACAGCATGCTGTGTGCCATAGCCACACTGCACAGGTCTGCCCACCAGACAGGCCACCGCTGTGGGGAGGGGGAAGCCTGCTCTGCTCACCACCCACCCCTAGCAGTAAAGATGGCAAATATTGGCGTGGGGCAGCAGAACAGCATCGGGGTGGGGCTCTGGGGAAGCCCCATATCATTCAGAGCCCCCCCCAGGAGGCCACAAACCTGGTCCCTGAGGTCCGTGGCTAAACCCGCCTCTGTCTCCACACATCAACCAACACAGTGTACTTAATGAATGGCAAACTCCTGTATATTTACAGGCCCAGCCTTGTGGGCTGTTAGCTTTTTGAGCTGGCTGTGGCACAAATAATGGACTGTTTTAAATGACAAAGCAAAGTTGTGCGACCTTGTCATTGCACAGAGGCATCAAATGCAGTGGTTTGGCCGCTTTTGTGTATGAGGCGATGCTTCCTGTGTTCTTGAAAGAAGGAGCTTGTCTAATTGGGCAATTAATCGGTGCCACCAGGGATGTCTTCAGTTTCTCAGTGCACAAAGCATTGGGCCAAGTCAGTCAGCAGTAAAGTTGATGGTGCTTGTTCTGGCTGAGCAAATCTGGTGATTAGGTTGTTGTAAACAAAATAAACGGCAGGAGGTTCTTGCTGTCAGCACCAGCAAAATAGGAAGGCTTGATGAAGATGAAATATTTTGGTTCTGAGCTTTTGAAATCATTGGCTCTTTCACAGTTGCTGTAGTTGTCCTTTCTGGCAGAATTGGCCTGGGACATTTTGGTGTCTGAGAGAAACATCCAAACAAGGCTAGTCTGTCCACTCGGTGGTTGCCTAGGGCTCCAGTTCTTGGAGGGTGCCAGGCTGACCTCTCAAATAATTGGGCAGTGGCACAAGGTGGCAGCAGTGGTCTTATGAATTTTAAAAGAAATAATCTCCTTCCTCACCATCCTGCTGGTCTAGGATTGCCAGGTCCAGATGGTGAGAAAAGTCAACATCCATAGCCAAAAAAGTGGAAATAAGAGGACACTTCACCCAAGAAAATCTCCACTTTGCATAAAATGTGCTTATGTTTAATGGTGTTATATATGCATATTTTGATTTTTTTTAAAAAATTGGATAATTTGAGAATATATACAACTCACCCTGTGAAACTGATGCTCAAGTGAGCTGTATGTCTGCTCAGTCAGCATGTCAGCTCTGCAACCTGCCACTGAAGCAGAACCTCCCCTCTAGCTTCCCCATTGGGTGATGCAGGATGTTGGCAAGGGGGAAAGACAGAGGAAGAGAAGCTGCTTGTGAGAGCAAAATGTTCTGAGCTCATGAAATGTTCCAGCTGCTCCCCAGAACTTTGGATACCTCAACAAATGCAAAATAAAGTTGCTTTCCTTCTGAATGCAAAAACAAAACAAAACAAAAACAAGTCATTTGTTACCCAAAATAGTTCACACTGGGCTGATGTCTGCTATATGCAGTTCAACTTTAGTGCCTCCCCCAACATTCAGTTAAAAATATGTTTTGTCAACTTACCACAGGGATTCCCAATCTGTGCTACCCCAGATGTTGCTGAACTACCATCAACCCCCAGTTACAGTTTATTATAGTACCACAAGATTCTGCCTTACTGTATATAATTTTAACTGGAAGTGAGGGGGAGCATCCAAGTCATACTTCAGTTAGGCCCGTCCTTGAATCCAAATTGTACCACCCAGGATGGGGGGAAATACAATAAACTACTACTACTACTACTACTACTACTACTACTACTACTATAAATATGTATATACCACTTTTGAACAAGTTCTCAAAACAGTTTATATAGAAAAATAAATAATAAAGAAGATGATTCCCTGTCCCAAAAAGGCTCAGTGTTGAAAAAGAAACACAAGGCAGACACCAGCAACAACCACTGGAAGAGTGCTGTGCTGGGGTTGGATAGTGCCACTTGCTCTCCCCCTGCTAAACGGAAGAGAGAACCACCACTTTGAAAACTGCCTCTTCGCCCAGTTAGCAGGACAATTTGTCCCCCTTTAATGGCACCCCCCAAAATCTCCACCTGCCACAGCCCATGTCAGGGGTCAGCTTTATTGAGGAGCTGCCAAAGGCCCTCAGAAAGGACCACTGCTCATCTCCGAGGCCACTTCTGTGCCCAGAGCCTTTATGTTGGAGTGGCAGACTGACTCTCTTGGGGCCCATCCAGGTAGGAGGGCGCTCATGGAGGGCACTTTGCTGAGAGCCCCTACAAACCTGCAGACATCCCTGTGGGCTGCCTCACACTATCTAGTGGCTGAACCATCCTACCTGCAGCTTGTTGAAGAGAAAGGGTGGGGCATGTAAAGCATCCAGAAAGAGAGAGAAGAGGGTTGCCTCAACTGGAAGGCTTATTCTTGTGGAAAGAGAATAATCAAAAATCCAGTGTGTCTATTTTACTTATTTTATTTTTACTTTTATATCCCGCTCTTCCTCCAAGGAGCCCAGAGTGGTATACATGGTTGTGTTGATCCTCACAACAGTCCTATGTGATAGGTTAGACTGAGAGATAAATGATGGTCACCCAAGGAGTTTCATGGCTGAATGAGGATTCGAACTCTGGTCTCCATTGTCCTAGTCCAGCGCTCTAACCACTGCACCAACACTATGTCATTTAATCACAATGTGTTGTGATTAAAATCTTCCTCAGAGTCAACAGAGTCTGATTTTCTTTCTTTTTTTCTTCAGTGAGAACGGTATTCTTCTTCCACCTTTCATTGTTCTAGCCAGTGAGGGAAGTCTCACCTAAGGATGCACAAGAATCCCAGCAGTCAATCTGAAACGGATTAAGTTTTTTTGCACGTGTTCCAAGCAAACACCTACAAAAGCTGAAATCTGTGTGCATGGGTAGATTCAGTAGTTCACAAAAGACTTAAAGGCATCCACAAAGACAAGTGATTGCATCGACCAATCGCAAAGGCTCAGATGCAGAGCACCCATTGCATTGAGACCACCAACTCCTCATTTCCCTTCCCCCCAAAATGGAGGGCTTCCCTTTTGGCACTGGGAAATGGGGGGAGACCCAGTAATATGCTTAACTAATGCTTCTTGTGTTGTTTCTACTGGGGAGAGGGCAGAAGAATCGGATAAACTGACAAAAGTTATCATTTCTGTTCAAGTTGCCCTCTCCTGTAGTTGGTACATTTTATAAATGGAAAAATTAGGCCATGGTGTTCCAGCTAAAATTAGTCCAGTTTTAAATATACTGGGGTTCTTTTTTTTTTCTTTTTTCTTTTTGGTCTTTGTTTATTTTGAGGATCAATTTATGGTTGAGCTTCGTTTGTACATTTTTGACAATTAGTTACAGAGGCTTGTGCTATATGGCAAAAATGTCATTTATCCAGTACTCCACTTGAACTGGCCTAACTGCGCAGAATACAGAATCAAGAGAGCTGCACCCAATGACAACAAAATATCTGAGGGTATTGCAAGAGGTTATTTGAATTCAAAGATGTATGGCAGGACATTTTCCACTAGAGATACACAGCTCTCATCCCTGTTCAAGAGGTCCAAACGCCAGTTCCCCAAAACTATCACTACAATTGTCCTCTAGTAAGAGATTTCAATAGAGGAGTCATGAGTTGAGAGTAGGTCACTCCAAAAAAGCACTTGAGAAAGTGTCTGCACTTAGGTTCTTACTTGATGCACGTTGATATGAACAGTCCTGGAACACAAACCATAATGGTTTTCTGTCCCATCTGGGAGTCCTCTGTGACCCCGTTACATGCCACAGATGGGTGGGAAGCAGCTGCCATTATTCTCTAGTCTTCCTCAGATCTCTTTTTCCTAGTGATTGTGGGCCAGTTCTGAAGCAGGTCTGTGATTGCTACATGTCAGAAAAGCATCCAGGCATTTCAGGGTGCTGAAGATTAATGTCTTCTGCCATTTGTATCCGCTTACATGCCCTTTGATAGGACATTTCTCGTTTTATATTTTGTACTTAGGTATGAAATATTGGAGCACAAAAAAGAATTCACATTGCATCTGTTGACAATGGCACATGCCTGTTTAAATGACAACTTTTCTAATATATGGAAGCCATGACCAGAAAAAATGGGACCCCATTTCCTTCTGTTTTGCAAGGAAAATAAAGTATTGCTTATTGCTTCCAAAATGCCTTAACTCAGGGCATTTAACTCCCAGGGTCACTTGAGTAAAACATTCTGGCTCAGTTCACACAACATGCCATATCTTGGCTTGCACTAGCCATAGTTTAGAACTCAAACCATGTTTCCAAATGTGCAGGCAAGTCATGGTTTATAGTTGTGGCGTTCTGGGGTAAAAATGGTAATTGCCAGACAGAGCACTGGTTACCTTCACTTCCCCACACTCCAGAGATTGCTGAAATGATTTGGTTCCATTTTTGCTACCTGCGACTGGGTGGGGGGTAAATGGGGAGGGGGCATTTCAAGATAGCAGTAGTTTGGACTCCTCCTAGTACTTCTTCTTTGTGTCATTCATTTGAAATCTATTTTGAACCTTTTGCAGAGTTTTTAAACTAAGTTGACACTCTTGTGTTCTGGGACTTTCAGTTTAACTTTTTGAACACATTATTGGTTGCCTTCTGTGTAACTGCTGCAATGATGGAGAACCCAGTGGATTTGAAAAATGATTTTGGTGTTGTGTTTTTTCTCCAATCACAGGATCCGGATTCAGGCTGTCAATGCGATTGGAGCTGGACCTTTCAGCCACTTCATTAAGGCAAAGACCAGGCCACTGCCACCCTTACCTCCACGGCTCGAGTGTACTGCAGCAGGTCCTCAGAGCCTGAAGCTGAAATGGGGTGAGAGTAGCTCCAAGCAGCACGCCACTGATGACATGGTGTACATCTTACAGATAGAAGACAGGAACAAAAGGTGAGAGTGAGCACCGCTCTGTCAAACCAGTTCTGAAATGCAGCTTTATACATGTGTCAAGAACTGCAAAGAGGTCTGTTTGTCTGCTTAATTAATTGTAGGTTTGTGCGCACTAGGGGAGAAGACTAGTTGCATTGGCCGCTGAATAGATTGATCTTTTCTGTTGGCACTCTGCTACTGGAGAGCCTACGCAAGGGTGCAGATATCCCATGGTGGATATCCCACAGCAGTGGCAAGGCATCTTGCTGTTATCCCAGCTTTTTCCAAAGTCAGTACAATATCTCAGAGATGCCTGCACCCTTCACTCAATCCTGGAGAGTGAGAGAATCTCCCAGATCTTACACTGAGCTTCAGAGAGGGAAAACAGTGAGATCTTGGTGATCTCTAAGGTACATAGGAACATAGGAAGCTGCCATATACTGAGTCAGACCATTGGTCTATCTAGCTCAGTATTGTCTACATAGACTGGCAGTGGCTTCTCCAAGGCTGCAGGCAGGAATCTCCATCTGCCCTATCTTGGAGATGCCAGGAAGGGAACTTGGAACCTTCTGCTCTTCTCAGAGTGGCTCCATCCCCTGAGGGGACTATCTTACAGTGCTCATACAGGTTGTCTCCCATTCAAATGCAAACCAGGGTGGATTCTGCTTAGTAAAGGAGACCATTCATGCTTGCTACCGCAAGACCAGCTTAATAGGGTGAGGCATGTACACACACACACACTCTTACTTGAAAGATGTCCCCACAGTTATGCTAGGCCTGAGGCCCTGATGTCACAAAACCCCAACCTGTCCCCTTAGGGGTGCGGGGAACCTGGTGTGCACAAATTCTGACTGTCTACCAAGTCTTGGCCATAACTTTGCTTATCCAGATAATAAGTGTTGCTGACTGTGTTTTGGATTTCTGCTGTTCTGTTGTCATGATGGCAAGCTGCTGGACTAAATTTTCCATTAGATATAAGGGTTAAAAAAACACACAACCAGCCTGAGAGATCAGCAAAAGGTCTCTCTTTCCCTGCCCTCTGAGGCTCAGTGTAAGACCTGGGGGATTCCCCCACCTTCCAGGCTGGAGAGACGGTGGGGACATCTCCCAGTTGGCTAGCACACCTGCTTCCAAAGCCAGTGCAGTGCAAATCCTTATTGCACAGAAACCGAATACAACAGAAACCTGACAGAGAAGGGCCTTCAGCATGGGAGGTGGGAGCAGGCTCAGAAAGTGGATCCTTGTTGTGAGAATAGTAGTGTTGCAGGTACACAGTGCAGGTGTCCCCACTTTGGTCTGGTCAGTGTTGGAGGCTATGTGTTGAATTTCACCTGCTGCAAGGTCTGGACCCCACAGCCATGATAGCAAGCAGGAAGGCAGGTAATAGGACCATATCTGTCATCTGACTCCCCATAAAGCCCGAAGCCTGCTGTTGTTTTTCTTCTTCTCAAGAAACACCAAGAGAGTTCCAATGAATATAAATGCCCCTTGGAAACAGCAATGAATAAAATATCCGCTTGGTTGCAGAGCCATGCCTGGCAGATGTATGGTCCCTGCCGCCATGTGTAATTGGACAGGATGAAATGAATTTAATATCTGGCAAGCTCTTTCACTGGCCCACACTTTGAGCTGCTAGTAAAAATGATTGGGGGGGTGGGCAGTGTGAGGGGGGCCGGAGGCAATTGTTGGATCTGTTATGTAAGACTGTAAGAATTGCTTTCCTAGGTTAGGCTAAGATCCATTGGCTCACATACAGCGCAAGCATATGTGCACATTGCAACATGTTATGCCATTTTTGCCGGTGTGCAAACTTGCACAACTGTGTGCACACTGTGTTACAATGTGCACGGAAGCTTGTGCTGTCCAACATTCTAGCCCTATTCAGACATTATGCTGCAGGAGTATACATATGTCTGTATACTCACATGTGTCTTTGTGTGAATGACTGCAGCTGGATTCCTTTGAAAAGTGAACCTGGACACAGACCAGTGTTTCCTCTAACAGGGATTCCCAGATGTTGTTGACTACAGCTTCCAGAATCCCAGCCAAAGGCCATTGCAGCTGGGGATGCTGGGAGTTGTAGTCAACAGCATCTGGGAATCCCTGTTAGAGGGAACGCTGATACAGACCCCTCAAATGCATGGTACAGATAGGAAGTATAGTGCTGTACCTGTTGTGTTCAATGTAACTTATTAATAACTGTCTGAATAGAGCTTCTGTTTCCAGCAATGGCCAGCCCAGAAGCATCTGGGATGCCTCACAAGTAGGACATGAAGGTAGTGTGCTTTTTCCACAGCATCAGATATGCACAGATACACTGCCTTGGCATATGCAAATTCCACTAAGCTATCAAAGGCCTTTCCCAGACGGCGGGCTTAACCACTGGATTGAGTGGGGTAAAGTAGAGAGACTTATGAGGTCATATATTAGCCACATATATGCCAAATAAAAATAATTCAAAGAAACTTGAGAGCTGTTCACATAGGGCTGCTTTAATAGGGCTCCTCTCGGTTCCTTCCAATTTTCCCCATGCCCCGTTCATACCACTTGCTCCCGGATCTTTCTCTGGTCCCTTCTGGATTCATCTCTTCTTCTTCTGCTTCAGCTTTGCAGAAGGCCGACCTCTTGACTGGTTTGCTCCTAAAAACGGTAGATCTGGTTTTTGGCATATACGTGCTCTAATCACTTCCATGCTGAGTTACTGAAATGCGGTTTTACATGGAGACCATCCTTGAAGACAGCCCAGAAACTGCCATTGGTTGAGAATGTGGCTTTTAGTCTTGTTTGGAACCAGCAAATCAGCTTATATTACACCAGTTCTTTGTCTGCTTCACTAGTTGCCAATTTGTTTCTGGGCTTAGTTAAAAGTGCTGACTCTGACCTTTAGTGGTTTGGGATCAGAACATCTTAGGAGCCGCCTGCCCCATATTAATCTGCCTGCCAGTTCTGCCTTATATATGAAGCCTTTTCTTGGTGTTACCTCTTGTCAGATAGTCAGCTGGTGGGTGTGAGGAACAGGGCCTTTTTGGTGATGGACCCATATTATGGCATGTAGACATACACCATATTATGGCAAGAGACATACACCTGGTCTTTTCATTGCCCATTTTTATTTCAGTGGACTATTTTTAATTCTGGTGTGTGTTCATGTGTACGTGTGCATGTGTGCATCTTTAAATTAATTAAATTCTATCAGAATCTGATTCCTATAATTGATGCTTTTAAATCATGCCTGTTTTCCTGCTATAACTTCTTTTATTGTTGTGTTGTTTGTTAAAACCCTTGTGAGTTACCCTGGGTGTATCTTTACTAAAGAAGGGGAGTGGGAGATGGTTTAGAAGAAGAAGAAGAAGAAGAATGAAAACAAGAAGCAATATACCAGCCAAGGCTCAGGAATAGCTTGGGTGCAGTGTTTCCTCTAACGTGTGCGCATTTGCCATGCTCACAAGTTTTTGGATGTCCACTCGGTTCATTTTAGATCCTGCTCAGGTCAAATCAGGAAGGCCCCACTCTGAATGCAGGTATGCATACACGGTCTTGATACTTCCACCCAGAACAAAACTCATTCTGCACACAGATTTATTTATTTTTTTAAGTGGTGAAATTTTGGGTTTCTGCTTGGGTTTCTGCTTGAACAGAAATATTTTTAGCTGGTCCCTAAAAATTAAGTGTAGACACTTGCCAAATATTGCTGGGGATGCAGCAGTGAAAAGGGCACAGTTGACATTCGGGTTGCCTCTGAAGATATGAGCACCTAGAACAAGTCCTCAACAGAATTTCTGTAATCGACTTTCCCATGTTCCTTTGAGGAGGAGAGCTGGACTTGTGGCAGTGGGTACAAATCAACACCTTTGCTAAGCAGAGTCCACCTTGGTTTGCAATTGGTTGGGTGACCACATGTGAGTACTGTAAGATACTCTACTTTGGGGTTGGGCCATAGCTCAGTGGTAGAACATCTGCAGGCTTACATGCAGGAGGTCCAGGGTTCCCTGGCATCTCTAGGCAGGGCTGAGAGAGACTCCTGCCTGAAACCAGAGAGCCGATGCTAGTCAGTGTAGACCAGGGCTACACAACTCAAATGCCCTGGTGGGCCGGAACCACTCACAACTTGGCGTAAAGGTAAATATTATTAGTTACTTGTGGATCTATTCCCCCAGTCAATGGACCACTGTTCCCTCTAACAGGGATTCCTAGATGTTGTTGACCACAACTCCAAGCATCCCCAACTGCAGTGGCCTTTAGGGATTGTGGGAGTTGTAGTTAACATCTGGGAAATCCCTGTTAGAGGGAACACTGCAATGGACCCAAAGTTTTAACCAAGGATAGTGGCCAGAGAATAGGTCCTGTCCCGGCTCAATCAGTGGGGCCCCTAGAGTGCATGCCAGCCCCAAACAATTGCCAAGTCCTCTCCTCTCCCTAAAATGTTGTTGTTTTCAGGCAGCAATGCTAGGCATGCTTTCATGGAAGTAAGCCTCACTGGGCACACCATGGAGCATATTTCTGAGCAAGCATGCACAGGAAGGTGCTATAAGGCAGTTTCCAGCTCCTGTGTTACTGCAGGGTACCTGGGGGCCAGTAAAATAGCCCCTGCGGGCTGAATCTGGCCCCCAGGCCTTATGTTGTGCAGGCCTGATGTAGACAATATGAACTCGATGGGCCAATGGTCTGACTTGATATAAGACAGCTGCCTGTGTTCTTTTTCTTCTCCATAAGTTTAATCCACCTCTCTTCCTCCAATGAGCCTGATCGTCCAGGTTCCAAAATGAGAAGATAAACTTACTGTGCATTCCATGCTGCCCCTTGCAGACAAACACACGGCCTTCCTTCCAGGGGCATGGCTAGCAGGTGTGTTCAGTGGCATGGCTACTCCCCATCCCCAGTGAGCACAGGGAGACAGATTTCAGAAGAGGGCTACTGAGACAGAGTGCCCATCCACCTAGGGAAGTTTTGTCTGTTCTGACTGGCAGCAGCTCCTGAGATCTTCTCAGCCAAGCTCCCTAAGATCTGCTTTCGACTGGAAATGCCAGGGATTGAACCTGGGACCTTCCACATGCAGAGCAAATGGCTGTACAAGATGCCTTATGGCAAGTCAGCCCATTGGTCCATCTAGCTCAGTATTATCTGCAGTGAATGCCACAGCACTCCAGGGCTTCAAATAGGAGTCTTTCCCAGTTGGAGATGCCAGGGATTGAACCTGGGACTATCCGCATGCAAAGTATTGGCTCTACCACTCAGCTACAACCCCTCCAGACTCTGTTGAGTTTGGGGGCTTTTTGTGTTTTGCAATTTAAACTTGAATATGTTGCCCACAAGACCAAAATTTCTTGCCTTCTTGACTACTGACACCTCAGCAATAAGGCTTAATACAACGGGCTTCACTATAGTTGATGCTTCATCGATCACAGAGATGGCAGATTTGGAAACCTTCATTAACTAGGAAGCTTGACAGAGTGTGAACATAGCAAATATCTGGACTAGGGTCTCCATTGACTCTCAACTTAACACCCTCTCCCTAGGGAGATTGTTAGCATCTCTGGTTTCAGTTTTCTTTTTGTTTCCTCTGGAAATGAAAGGTCTGTCTCTTTTAACCTCAAGTACATTGAGAAATTTGTTCAGAGTGAGTGTGTTCTCTTTTTGTGTGACGTTCTTGGTCCTTCCTTCCTTCCTTCCTTCCTTCCTTCCTTCCTTCCTTCCTTCCTTCCTTCCTTTCTTTCTTTCTTTCTTTCTTTCTTTCTTTCTTTCTTTCTATGCCTTTATATCCTGCTCTTCCTCCAAGGAGCCCAGGGTTGTGAACGCAGTTTTATTTATCCCCACAACCCCCAGGTGAGGTGAGGTTAGAGATAAGTGACTGGTCCAGAGTCACGCAAGAAGTTTCATATCTGAATGAGAACTTGAATGCAGGTCTCTCCAGTCCTAGTCCAGCACTCTAACCATGTACCAGCAATAATGTGGAAGAACCATGGTAGGTAAACTGGAAATGGTTTTCCAGAGCACAGTAGAGATCAGTGTTCCCTCTAACAGGGATTCCCAGCTGTTGTTGACTACAACTCCCAGAATCCCTAGCTACAATGGATTTTGCTTGGAGATTCTGGGAGTTGTAGTCAACAACTGCTGGGAATCCCTGTTAGAGGGAACATTGCTAGGGAAGTACATGTTTGGTAATAACCATAATTCAGGTTTGCCACATCAGCATCAACTTTGCCACATCAATATGTAAAAGGATGTTGGATATGGAAGAGACGTAGAAGGTCTTTGGGTCTTGCCCCTGTTTGGTGCAGAACCTGCTAACTGGGTAAAGCGGCACCTTTCAAAGTGGTGTGTCTCTTATATTTAGCAGGGGGAGAGCAACTGGCCCTATCCATCCCCAGCACAGCATCCCTCCAGTGGCTGTTGCTGGTGTCTGCCTTATGTTTCTTTTTAGATTGTGGGCCTTTGGGGACAGGAAATCATCTTATTTATTATTTATTTATTTTAATATGTAAACTGCTTAGCAAACTTTTGTTGAAAAGGTATATAAATAGTAGAAGTGGTGGTAGAGATTTGCTACAATATCCCTGTTTGAACACCTCCCGTGAAGGAGGACCCACTACTGTGTGAGCCAAACTGTTCCACTGTCGAACAGCTCTTATGGCTAGGAAGTTCCTCCTAATGTCTAGCCAGAATTTGTTTCTTTGCAGTTTTAGTCCATTGGCTGTAAAACTGCTCTCAGGAGCAACAGATAACATATCCACTGTTCCTATGTGTCATCCCTTCAGGAACCTGAAGGCTGCAATTGTACCTTCCCTTTGTCTTCTCCATGCTAAACATACCCACTTCTTTTAACTGTTCCTCACAGGACTTGGTTTCCAGACCCTCACCATCTTTGTTGCCTTCCTCTTCACCTGTTCCAGTTTACCAATGTCCTCTTTAAAATGTGGATCCCCTCCAGTTCCATGATGATGATAATGATAATGATAATGATAATAATAATAATTCGATTTCTATACTGCCCTTCCAAAAATGGCTCAGGACAGTTTACACAGAGAAATAATAAATAAAATTTGTCCTCTTTCAAATGTGGATCCTCTCCAGTTCCATGTTTTTGTCATCCTCAAAATCTGGATCCCCTCCAGTTCCATGATTTTAGCTACAGAGCCCAATAAGTGTTCTAAGAGAGCAGATGGGAACAACTCTAGCTTATGGTTATTGCCACGGGTATTGTAAATGCTATAATTCTTTTATCATTATTATGCAGCTTTATAAGAAAAGTGCCTTCAGCACCATATTCATAACATATTTGCAATAATCATGTTGTGCTCCAGAAACGCAAGGAACAAATTGGATTGTGCTTGGTGAAACATTGCAAACACTTTGCTTGATTGTAGGCATTTGATCTGTTTAACCACTGCATTATTTTAAGAAATAGAAAAATGAATAATTCATCCCAATAGAGTATATTTGTAAACTATATAAGCAATGCTCAGTGCAAATAAAGGTTGTTACCATTGGCCTAAGTACTTATTTTATTTATTTTCTTGGTACTTAATCTAGTGTCAGGATGTGCATATTCCATTATGGTAAGTATATACCTTTAGAAGGATTCTGTGACTGGGGCAGAATTACACTTCCGGATGTGCAAACCATTAATTAGCTTGGTTTGAATAGCACTGAGCAGAGAAAAGGAGAGTGAACAAATTTGCAGTCTCTTCTAATAGGTTTTCTTTGACCTTATGGGAGCCAGGCTCATCAGGCCACGTGGTTACATTCATAGGGAAAGGTCAAAATGTTGTTTGAGTTCTCTCTATGCCCTGTAAATAATATGTGCACTGCAGTTGTTTGGTAAGATAATACTCATTACTCACCTCCTCTTACCTCTAATGTTGATGTTCGCCTCTGGAGGGGCTTCTGACCGTTTGGAATGTCATTAATGATTTTTGGATTAGCTTTGGAAAGTGATGACATGCAGACTTTGGCGCTGTTGATCAGAAACTCAGTTTTGATTTCGATTTTTTAAACAATGTAGCCATCCTGACTAGACACATTTGCCCTTAAAAAAAATCTAAATCAAAACTGAGTTTCTGATCAACAAACTCCAAAATCTGCATGTACTCGCTTTCCAATCGCGAATCTAAATATAATATTTCTCATGCAAAGGCTTTTGTTTGCCTGGTGTGGAAAGAGCGGTGAGACCCCTAATGCAGCAGCAACTGCCATAATGCTGACAATATTCCTGCCATTACCAAAATCCAAGATTAACACACCATCTATACATAGTCTGGATATTAATAGTTAAGCTTGATTATTGTATTGTTTTTTTTAGTTTTATTCCTGTTTTATGCAGCACATTTGCTATTCAGTTATTTTGTTTTCATTTTCATGTATTGTTCAATTTTTATAGTGCTTTTCATAATCCATCATGAGATGGTTTACACAAGTTAAAACACAATAAAGTTCCATAAAATTGACATGTAAAACCTTAAAATCAGTGAAACAGTAAAAACCATAAAACATATTTAAAAACAACAACACCACCATAAGATAAACAGAAACAGAAAAGCTGAGAAAGCAGGCAGGCCCTAAGGGGTAAAAGTCTGAACCAAAAAAAGGTCTTTCGTTGTTTTTTAAATCAGCCACAGATGTCAAAGAACGGACATTCACTGGGAGAGCATTCCAGAGCCTGGGGGTAGCATCAGAGAAGGCCCTGTCCTGTGAGCATGACAATTTAGCCTCTCTCAACTTCTGCACATGGCACAAAGGCCTCCTCAATGACCTTGCTGGGTGGGCAGAAACCCTGGGGAATAGGCGGTCCTTCAGGTATCCAGCACCTTGAATTGGATCCAGAAGCAAATTGGCTGCCAGTGCAGCTCTTTCAAAATAGGTGTAATATGCTCTGAGTGAGCAGTTCCAAAGAGAACCCCAGCAGCTGTATTCTGCACCAATGGAAGTTTCCAAATATTCTTCAAGGGCAACCCCACATAAAGTGCATTACAGTAATCCAGCCACGATGTGACTAGGGCATGGGTAACCGTGGCTAGATCTGCCTTCTCGAGAAAGGGATGCAGCTGGCGCACTAGCCAAAGTTGTACAAAGGTCCAGCATGCTGTGCACTTGCTCTTTCAAGGGGAGTACAACCCTGTCCAGAGCTGGTTTGACTCACCCTGCCCTGAGTTTATTTTCTACTGACTAACAGCACCTCCACCTTGTCTGGATTTAACCTCAGTTTGCTAGCCCACATCCAGCCCATCAATGCCTCCAGCACCCCCGCTTCAGTACATCCACTGTTTTCCCTAGGATACAATGTCAGGGAAAGGGAAAGCTGAGTGCATATTAACACTTCAGTCCATACCCCCTGATGTCCTCTCCCAGCTGTTTCATGTAGATGCGAAACAGCACAGGGGACAATACTGAGCCTTGCAGGCAGGGGCATAGCAAGGTTGGAGTGGGCCCACAGACAAGATTTTAAAATGCCGCCACCCCCGCCCCACTGAAGCTCAGTTCATGAAGTAAAGAAATCTTAAATGAGGCTGAATAGTGGTAACAAAAAGCTAGTAAAATGTATGTGTTTGTGTGTGTGTGTATGTGTGTGTATCTATCTATCTATCTATCTATCTATCTATCTATCTATCTATCTATCTATCTATCTATCTATCTCCTATGTGCCACAATAGAACAGCATATATATAACCTATGTGCCACAATAGAACATCATCCTAATTTTTTTTTTAAGGTTTTGTACATTGTGGACGATGCAAATCATTTAGTGGTATTAGAGAAAGACAGGCTGTTCTGGTAGCTCCAGGGTTTAACACTTAGATCAGTTTTGGAGGATGAATACAACTGAAGGAAGCCCGGGCAGGTGTGCGGCTGGGGGAGTCAGTCATGTGACTTGCCTCTGGGGGGCCCCCAGGGCAGTGGGTCTCCAGACAACTGTCTCCCCTTGCCCTATAATAGTTATGCCCCTGCTTGCAGGACCCCAAAGGCCGTTGAGCCGAAGTTCCCTCAACACCACCTTCTGGACCCCCCCCCCCCAGAAAGGACTGGAACCACTCCAATGCCCAACCCCTAATTCCTATACCTGAGAGGTGGTCCAGAAGGATACCATGGTCAATGGCATCAAATGCTGCTGAGAGGTCCAGCAGAACCAACAGGGACACACTCCCCCTGTCTAGTTCCCAGCATAGGCCATCCACCAGGGCGACCAAGACAGTTTCAATCCCAAACCCAGGGCGAAAGCCAGATTGAAAGAGGTCTAAATAATCCGTATCATCCAAGAACCTTTGCAGCTGAACTCTATCACTTTGCTTAAAAAGGGAAGATTTAAAACAGGCCGATATTTATCAAATAGAGCTTGATGTTTTTAACATATTGGTTTTTAAATTTTAAAAAAAAATCAGCTAGTTTGGATTTTTAAAAAATTAAAAAGTAAGTTAGAAAAGTCTGAAATAAAATTGTTTTAATTGATTGCAATAAAACCACAGTAAAACTGGGTTGGAATTTCCCCCCCAGAGCAATCTCAAATGCTTGCAGTTCTTTCTGAATATCTATAAGGTTGGACTCTCAAGCAGGGTTTGACTACTTAAATGTGCCTTCAGCATAGAGATACTCTCATGCACAATACATATGTACAGATAAATGTCTCCTAACAGAAGAAAGATCTCTACCTCTTCCTCTGGTCACTCATAGATTCTTACAAGCGCCCTCCTTTGAAATAACACAGAGATGGCTCCTTGTGAAAAGCGCTGTTTTGCCTGGAAAAATATCACTTGGCTGATGATGATTAATAATCAGCTACGGGATGCTTAATGCAGAAACAACCATGGTGTGACCGTAATTATTATGTATCATTACTGTTTGTTCAGTGTTGATCCTGCCACCCCCAGAGTTCAAGGGGTCCAACAAATCGTCCATAAATATATAATCTTCCTTTAAAAATATATATAAAAACAGATACCTGTTTTTAAAATGCAGTAAAAACAAAGTATAATGAAACAGTTTTCCTAAAATCAGAAGAGCATCAAACACTTAAAAGGCACAACTCAGTTAATATTAAGTGCTTTTAAGCCCTATTTATTTCAGTAGGAGAGAGCTAACCCTTTAACTCCCCCATTGAACTCAATGGGATCCTGAAAGAGCTTAATTTTAACACTGGGCACAATTCAGTTAAAGCAATTCACATATGCTGAACCCGCACAGAGCATCTGTGCGGTAGTACACTGAGCCTGTGGCATCCCCCACCCTCTCCTCGCACAACTCACTCTCTCTCCCCACCACAACTTGCTCTGTCTATTTGTCTCCCCCCACAACTCTCTCCCCCAAAACCCTCTCGCTCACATGCTCTGCCCCTCCACAACCCTCTTGCTTGCACGCTCTGCTCCCCACAACCCTCTCACATGTGCGTTCTGCCCACTATAACCCTCTCGCTCGCGCGCTCTGCCCCCAAAACCTCTCGCTCAGGTGCTCAGCCCCCCACAACCCTATCGCTCGCTCGCTCTGACCCCCACAACCCTCTCGCTCGTGCACTCTGGCCCCCACAACCCTGTTGCTCATGCATTCTGACCCCCCACAACCCTCTCGCTTGCGCGCTCTGATCCCCACAACCCTCTCGCTCATGCGCTCTGACCCCCACAGCCCTCTCGCTCATGTGCTCTGACCCCCACAACCCTCTCGCTTGCGCTCTCCCCCCCACAACTTGCTTCACTCGCTTCCCCCACACACACAACTCCTCCCACCTCCTCCCTCCTGAGGCGGGTGGGGCTTTGCCTGCCAGCTGGGCTTCTCCTGAGGCCAGCGGGGCTTCTCCCCCCTTCCTGCCAGGCTGCTTCTCCCCCCGCCACCACTGCACCTCCTCCTAAGCCCGTCAATGGCCTTCTCCGGGCGGCAGGGCTTTGCCTGCCACCCGGATCCCTTCCTCCCTCCCTTCCTGCCAGCCAGGGAGCCATTTTTGGGTGGCCGTGCTGCTGCCGCATTCCCTCCTAAGCCTGTTGTCTGTCCCAGCGCTGAGCAGCAGCTCCTCCCCCACCTTTTCATTGGTCGTGGCTGCAGCAGGGGCGGGGCTTGCCAAACATCCACACACATCACCACATCCCTACGCAGTTCTCTCCTCAGTTGGCCGTAAGAGAATTAAATATATAGATTGTGTACATCAACCATGTAAGATAGATAAGCAGGCAGAAAGCAACTGATCCTATCCAACCCCAGCACAGCATCCCTCCAGTGGCTGCTGGTGGTATCTACCTTGAATTTCTTTTTAGCTTGTGAGCCCTTTGGGGACAGGGAGCTTTCTGCTTTCTTATTCTGTGTAAACAGCTTTGAATTTTTTTGTTGAAAAGTGGTATATAAATAGTAGCAGTAGTAGTTGTGGTGTTTTCCCTTGTATTTCAGATTTTGGATCAGCGGGCAGACTGCAAGATAGTAGCTTGTTTAAAGCCACCTACTGAGTTTCTGATAAAGCCAAAATTTGAACCAGAGACTTTCTGCATCTTGGTGTCTTAAGAACATAGGAAGCTGCCTTATACAAAGTCAGACCATTGGTCCATCTAGCTCAGTATTGTCTACCTAGACTGGCAGTGTCTTCTCCAAGGTTGCAGGCAGGAATCTCTCTCAGCCCTATCTTGGAGATGCCAGGGAGAGAACTTGGAACCTTCTGCTCTTCCCAGAGCAGCCCCAACCGCTAAGGGGAACCCATAAGTGCTCACACATGTAGTCTCCCATTCAAATGCAAACCAAGGCAGACCCTGTTTAGCAAAGGGGACAGTTCATGATTGCTACCACAAAACCAGCTGTCCTCCCCTACTCTGCTGCTACCTATCCTGCAGTACCTGTGCAATCCTTTCTTCCAAAACCTCTAAGACAAGGAAATTATATAAGCTTTCTAGGCAGAGTATTCATAAGAACATAAGAACAGCCCTGCTGGATCAGGCCCAAGGCCCATCTAGTTCAGCATCCTGTTTCACACAGTTGCCCACCAGATGCCACTAGAAGCCTACAGGCAGGAGTTGAGGGCATGCCCTCTCTCCTGTTGTTACTCCCCTGCAACTGGTACTCAGAGGCATCCTGCCTTTGAGGCTGGAGGTAGCCCATAGCCCTCCAACTAGTCGCCGATGACAGACCTCTCCTCTATGAAGTTATCCAAACCCCTCTTAAAGCCATATATTCCACTGGTGAATTAAATAATGGCAGCAATTTTTTCACAGTGTCTAACTTAAATCAGCTTTGTTACGATCTATGTCCATTTCTTCTTGACCTCGTTACCAGCAGAAAGAGTAAAAAATGTTAGTTTCTGGGTGTCCTTTGAAACAGCCCACATAGCTGTCATCACCCTTTCCCCTCCAGAACCCCACTCCTCCATAGAACATGGATTCATCTGGGTTGTGCACTAAGGAAGCTTTGCATCTGAAGCCCATTCTACTTTGTAAGGCTGGCCTAAATTTTATTAAGATTCGTCGGGGTGTGTGTGGAATCTTCCCCCCAGTGTTCCACACAAGTTTTTTGATGCCTGCTCAGTTAATTTCAGATCTTGATCAGGCTGAATAAGAAAGGCCCCATTCTGAATGCATGTGTGTGTGCACACTGCCTTGATACTGCCACCCAGAACAAAACTCATCCTGTGCACAGATGGCGGGAGGGGGGGAAATAGAGGGAACACTGTTCTTCCCCATAGTGGTAGAACAGGGGTGACCACCTGAAGCTCTCTAGCTGTTGTTGGCCTACAACTCCCATCATCCCCAGCTGTAATACATTGCAGTTAGCGATGATGGGAGTTGTAGTCCAACAACTGGATGGGCCACCCCTGCACTGGAATGTAATCCATGATCACCTGTGTTTGTGGGGAAGGGGTATTTAATAGAAGCAAGTGATACAGACGTATCTATTCATGCAAGCTGGAAGTGGCTTAACCCTGTTGCTACTGAGATCCAATTCTGGATATCAGCAGTTTGGATGTAAAAATGTAAGCCGCACAAAGCACACAGCCTGCTTGGCCTGCTGATGAATACAGCTATTACCCAACCACCACAGATTATGAGGCGCCTAATTAGAAAATGGTTTACACTCTTAATTGAATCAAGACCATTAACACCCACTTTAGCAGTGGTGCTTGGTTGTCATCCAGCTTGGAGAGCTCCAGAACTGGATTTGAAAAATACAGAAATAGGCACATTAGCATGTTCATTGATAATTGGCATGCAAATAGTTTAAAGCTCTGGCTAGCAAAGAAGGAGCGGAAATTGACAATTAAGACTGAGCCATGTGGTTGCTATAGTGTGCTGAAAGACCCCAAATCATCAGGAACCAGAGAGGAAACAAAAATAAAATTAAGCTGACATCCTAGTTGGCGAAATGTATTGACTGACATCCAGGCTAAATTTCTCATGGATAGTCCCACTGAAATTAATGGGACAAGTTCATCACTAACTTGTCCCATTAATGTCAACTAGTCGACCCCGCAAAGAGCATCTATGCGCTCTTTGGGGCCGGCAGTTACCTCTCCCCTGCCCCATCTGCCCCAGTCTTTGCTTCTGGGCCCAGCCACCTCACCTCCCCACTGCCACTTCTGCCCCCCCCCCCCCGCCACTTTCTTTCCCCACTCCTGGGCCTTGCCTCTGCAGCCCGGCTGGGCCCGCCGCCTCTGGCCTTCATGGCTGGGCTGCTGCCGTGGCAACCAATCCTCCTGGGTGCGCCTCAGCCAATCAGGTGCGTCCACCACCCAGCCAATCAGCTGGGCTCTGGGACGCACATTCCAAGGCACACCCAGGAGAATTAATATAATAGATCATACCACTCATGAGTAACTTTGGATTATATTAAGGATTTGCATTATAAAGTTACATAATGGACCAATACCACTATGCAATATTTGTCCATATCCATTTGAATGGTTTTCCTTTCTTTTCCGGGTCACATTCTTAGGCCGTAGCTGAGCGGTACAGCATCTGCTTTGCATGCAGAATATCCCAGGTTCACTCCCTGGCATCTCTAGGTAGGGTTGGGAAAGATGCCTCCCTGAAATTTTGGAGATCCCCTGCCAGTCACTGTTGCACAACTTTGGCCTTCCTGGAGTTGTTGGACTACAACTCCCATCATCCCTTACTATTGGCTACTGTGGCTGGGGATCATGGGAGTTGTAGTCCAAAAACAACTAGAGGGCGGAAGTTGTGCAGCTCTGGTGTAGACAATACTGAGCGAGATGGACCAATGGTCTGACTCAGTATAAGGCAGCTTCCTGTTTTTCTTGGTAGTGGCTATTAACTGAGATTCTTTGTGTCATCTGACTAATAAGAGAAAAATTCACTTAAAGCTCCTGCAAATAAAGATCTGCAAAGGATTATTCTGCTCTCTCTTGCACTGAGAATCCCAAAACAACCAGGTCATAGAACAAAGAAGGATGGTTACATAAGACTCACTATGCTGTGTCAAGTCTGAAATAACCGTAGATTCTAGAGCCCACTGTGGGTACCAAGACACTTGCTAGATGCCCAAGGAAGCATCTAAAGACTCTCTTACTAGCAAATGTCACTGCAAATGTCCTAAAAGACTCTTGGACTACCAAAGGTCACAGTATATCCCATGGCAATGAATTTCATAAGTAATATAAACACAGATACGATGGATATTTATAGACCACTTTTCAACAAAAGTTCCCA
Source organism: Hemicordylus capensis (assembly GCF_027244095.1). Classification (NCBI taxonomy): domain Eukaryota; kingdom Metazoa; phylum Chordata; class Lepidosauria; order Squamata; family Cordylidae; genus Hemicordylus; species Hemicordylus capensis. Next base: position 337,813,310 of record NC_069659.1, read on the forward strand.
AAGAGGTTTACATAGGAACATAGGAAGCTGCCATATACTGAGTCAGACCATTGGTCTATCTAGCTCAGTATTATCTTCACAGACTGGCAGTGGCTTCTCCAAGGCTGCAGGCAGGAATCTCTCTCAGCCCTATCTTGGAGAAGCCAGGGAGGGAACTTGAAACCTTCTGCTCTTCCCAGAGCAGCTCCATCCCCTGACGGAAATATCTTACAGTGCTCACACTTCTAGTCTCCCTTTCATATGCAACCAGGGTGGACCCTGCTTAGCTAAGGGGACAAGTCATGCTTGCTACCATAAGACCAGTTCTCCTCTCTAGACCAGTTCTCTTTTATAGATATAAATAAATAAAATGGCTCCCTGTCCCCGAAGGGCTCACAATCTAAAAAAGAAGCATAAGATAGATACCAGCAACAGCCACTGGAGGAATGTTGTGGTGGGGAAGGTTAGAGCCAGTGGCTCTCCCCCTGCTCAATAAAGAGAATCACCACTTTAAAAAGGTGCCTCTTTGCTCAGTTAGCAGGGGAAACATAGAAATCTGTTTTCTGTGCCTTAAATGTAGAGATCCTCACATTTTTCAAGTGGGGACCACTTTGGTAAAATACCTTCAATGCGAGAGCCATTTCCCACTTTGCTGACCTCTGCACAGTACTGTGCTTTTCTCAGTGCTGGAGGGCTCTTTAAGAGAGAGAAAGCCCTCTCTTAAGAGCTTGAGTAGGAAAGCACTGGGAAGGGCTACCTTCCCAGCATTCCCTATACCTTCCAAGATAGTGCAGGGGCTCAAGTTGGCTCAATTTCCCTTCAAGGAACACCACTGTCCCTGAGCAAAGTGCAGCAATGCGCACTGGAAATGGGTGCCTCTACGTGGTAGAGATGTGCACAGAACTGGCTGGCCCGGTTCAGTCTGACACCCCCTCAAAACGCCCCACACAGTTTGGTTCGGTCCAGGGTGGGTGGGTTGTGAACTAAAAAAAAACAAAACTGGATTTTAAAAAAAAAGATTTTTAGAATTTTTTTAAATTTTTATCCCCTCCAGGGAAGTTCTTGGAGGTGGCGGGGGGGGGGGTTCTGTGGAGGTTCCCCCTTCCCCCTCCGGCCTCAATGCAGTCCAAACCAGCCCGTCCGGGTCCAGGCCTCTCAGAGGCCAATTGCGCAGACACGGTGGCCTTCAAAATGGCCACTGCGCTAAGAGGGAAAGCCCGAAGAGCCGGCTGAATGGGCTGATTTGGGCTGCATTGAGGCTGGCAGGCGGAGGGGGAACCTCCACGGACCCCACTAACGCCTCCAACAACTCCCCCAGAGGGATTAAGTGCCTTAAGAAACAATTTTCTTCAGTGTTGTTTTTTTTTAAATAGTGAACCCCCGAACAGTCAGGGGGTGTTCGGTCCGGGGTCAGACCGAACAGGGGATGGTTCATTTCGACCCCGAACCATCGAACCGAATCAGTTCAACGTCGAACTGGCTCAACGTCGAGCCTGTTCACACATCCCTACTACATGGTGCCAGAAGGACTATGTAGAGCAGGCTTCGTAGAGCAGGGCTGCTCAGCTTTGGCCCCCAAGCTGTTTTTGGACTACAGCTCCCATGATCCCCAGACACAGTGGCCAGTAGCCAGGGATTATGGGAGTTGTAGGCCAACATCTGTAGGAGGGCCAAAGTTGAGCAGACCTGATGTAAAGTACTCGGCTTCAGCCAAAGCTTTACACAGGCTCAACAAACAACTAAAGTTGTTGGGAGCCAGCATCTGCTCCCGGGCCTTACAGTGAAGGACACTGCATGAATGTTTCAAAATGCAACGCTTGTTTACATTTAAGAAAAGTACTTGTTAAATGTACATTTAGGAAATGTACTTTTAGTACTCCAGAATTGGATCCACAATTATTCCATTTTTTCTGCAAGCAGCCAGCTGACAAATGCAATAATTAATTTTATTATTATCTAGTTCAGTGTTTCTCAACCACCAGTCCTTGGACCAGTGCCAGTCCGCGAGGCATTGGATACCAGTCCGTGAGACATCAGTAATAAAAATCACCACCACCCCCAAATGGGGCCACTGGGAGCTCTCTGGGTAACATTCCTTCATTCATTCATTCCTTGAAATGAACATTATCCAGCAGAGAGGGCTGCCTGGAAATGAGCTCCAGAGAACTGCCCAAAATTGTTTTTTGGGAGGTGCCTGGGGGTGGGAGTGAGTGGGGTTGACCCCCTTACTAACTGCTGGTCCAGGAAACTGCACATGAATGATGTACCGGTCCATGACTCCAAAGACGTTGAGAAACACTGATCTAGTTCATTGTATCAATCTTATAACGGAGGGTTCAGGAGGAGGCCAGGGTGTGCTTAGCCCGCTCTGCCCGCAGCCGAGCAGACGCTTGTAGCTGGGTGGCCGGCTCCGTCACGGAGTCAGTGGGGGCTGTGGGGATTGGGGGCCGCATGGCCTCTGGAAGTTCCAGGATGTCTTGCACAAGTGCGCGGGGCATGGGGTCTACTCATGTGTCACCGTGCGCCGCAGTGACACACAAGCAAAAAAATGAGGTTAACAGAGTGCTCGCTCCGTTAACCTCATTTAAGGGGGGAAGGAATTAGGCACCTGCGAGCCCAGTGGTTCCCACGATCCCTGGAAAGCGGGCTAAGCTCCTTTAGCCCGCTTTCCAGTGATTGTGGGAATAGCCTCACTACCTCTGAGCAACTCATTTATGTCCGGTAATGATTTGGCCCCTGTTTACTTTTCCCTACTGAAGTGTTGCTCAATCAGAACTTCATGTTCTTCAATCCATTGGCCAAATTATCTGTGGCTGTTTTGAAGTTTCCTGGGTGCCATTTGCACAACGTGTGGAATGGGGCGGTGGTGGGGTGGCGGGGAGAGCTGGAGTTTTTAAAATGTTCAGTCAACTGGACTGAACAGTGTTTTTCCCCTAAGACTGGGAGATCTGAAGCATTTATTGTCTGTCTAAAAAACAACCACACACAAAGTCACTTTTCCTGTGGTGATAATCCCATTTAATTTAGCTATTAGCAGCTGTTGCTTGGCAAGATGTGTAAACCTTGGTTTCAGATGGTGTGGAGAAAACAGCCTCAGGTCAGCAGTTTAGCTCATTAGTGTATTAATGATATATCTCCCTTTCTCATTTCCCTTTCTCTGTTACTTACATGTGGACTACAAATAATGGCTGCATTTGCACTGAGATAGCAAAGCATCACTCATGCCTTCGTTGATGCCGCCATTATATTTTCTCGAATGTTGCCCATTTATTTAATACTGTACATTTTAGGTGGGGTTTTTGGGAGGGGAGGTTATTTAATACTGCACATTTTATTAAATACTATTTATTTAATATTGCACATTTTAGGTGGGGGTTTTTTAAAAGTGGGAAGAGGAAAAACTGTTCTTCAAAAAAAGCAGGGAGGGAAAAACCCCAAATGAAAGTTTAGACTCAAGATTGCAGAACAAAGGAGGTTCATTATTCTATACATAACTCCTACGCGTGATTTGGTATCTTAAATGGGTGACAGGAAATTCAATATGGTGACATACAAATTGTTTCCGAGAAGACCCCTATGAAAGATGAAAATATATTGATGGCAAATTGCATCCCCTTTCATCTGAACATTCTTTCTAGGAACACCATGTTCTTTGGGTAATTAACCTATTGCTCTGTTTGACATCAGGATCCTGGGGAGTGAAACCTGGTTCACGCTGTTAATGTAAAAAAGATGGGAGGGGGGTTAATTTTCTAGGGACTGTCTTTGAGCTTCCATGAAACTGCAAAGTGGAGTGGCATTTGGATGAGGTGTGACTTGTTTGCTTCATGGCCTTAGCTTGCTTTAAGAAATATCTGAATGTTTTGTTTCCTTGTGGTATGGCAGTACATAGGTGCAGTTGTGGTATTTATTTTAACCTTGCTTCATGAAAAGCAGATATGGTGAATAGTGATTCCTGGACTTTGAACCTAGAGTCTCATGGCCTGATGCTGGAACCTACCTTGGACAGTGTGTGTCTCCTGAGGCACAGATGGAAACATCCTGGATGGGTGAAGCACCCAAGGGCCTGTCTAGTCCAACATCCTGTTTCCCACCAGATGTCTCTGGGAAGCCCGCAAGCAGGAGATGAAGGCATGCCTCCCCTCCTGTTGTTGTTCCCCTGCAACTGGTATTCAGAGGCATCCTACCTCTGAGCCTGGAGGTATCTCATAGCCCTCAAGACTAGTAGCTATTGATACACTTGTCCTCCCTCAAGAGATATTTGCAGGTGTAGCACAATGGCTATGAGACCAAGCTGTAAGCCAGGAAGTCCCTGGTCTAAATCTGACTTCTGCCACAAACTCAGTAGGTGAAGGGTTCTCGGCCTGTGGTTCCCCAGATGTTGCTGAACTACAACTCCCATCATCTCCACTACAATTTATGGTGGCTAAGAATTATGGGAATTGTAGTTCAGCAACATCTGGAGGACCACAGATTGGGAACCCCTGCACTTGGTGATCCTAGTCAGGCCACACACTCTCTGTCCCAAATTCCCCCAATCTGTTATATGGAAGCAATAATACAAACCTGCTCAGCAGGATTATTGTCAGGAATACTGAGACAATGTGTATGAAGTGTTTTGAACGCACCAAAGTGTGTAAAATATAAAATATTATTTCATGATTTTAAAACTGTGCATATTACCTCCGTACATCTCATCCTTGGGGGCTAACCATCCATTCCAGAAATATAAAGGGGGGGGGCAAATGGAGCATGCTGTTACCCCTTTTCATGAAAGCCAAGGGCAAATTCCTCCACATGCTTGTGGAATGATGGTCCAAGGAGAGTGTTAAGTTTCAGAAATTTTTGTAAAGTTCTGGCTTGAAACAAACCACATTTCACAATTTTTAGCTATTTTTACAAAAATTTCAAAAATTCACAAAATATCAAGTTGTTGACCAATTCTCTTCAAATTCAGTAGAGAGGGCCCTGACCTCTTTCCTCACATGTTTGGCTGTAGAAACAACCAATGATTTTAAATGATTTTTTAAAATTCCCCCATTCATCTCTATACTTTGATATTTTTGAATTAATTTTGTTGTTTGGGAATTAATTCCTACTTTACCAATCCAATTTTTTTTTAAAAAAAAAATCAGATTTGGATTTTACAGATTTTTGCTGATTTGAGGCAATTTCAGATAAAATTTGAATTTTTGAATCCAAATTTTCATAGGCCTACTAACCACTGCTTTCTGTGCACAATACTTTTTCAAAATATACTTTGTATCTTCATCACATTTGTTGAAATCAAATAAACTCTGTTTGAAAATGAGAAGGATGTTCTCAATGTTTGCAAGCAATCCTGTAGACAATGGAAAAGGAATACTTCCTGCCTCTCACCCCCAAGATTCTCACAACAACAAAAGAAGTGGATATTTTTGGTCCTTGGGGGCACTTAACTGTCCAATATTAACATAATTATGTCTTTTAAAAATACAGTATGATCTTTCTTGTCCAAGAAGGGGCAAATCTGTGCTACTCCGAAATCTTACTAGGAGATACTCTCAGCTTATACCAAATACCTACTTCAAGTCTTAATTAAACTGTACATTTTATTAATATACCAACTCAAGTTTGAAGTTTAAATGTTTGTAACGAAGATGGAACCTCTTGTTGCCTTTGCTTAAATCACAATGTGATTTTTTTCAGACATAACCGATATTCATTGCTGGAGCTATTAGGGCAGTTCATACAACTGTAAACTAAGTAGGAGATCCTACTATCCCATATCATTGTAAACTGCCCTGAGCCATTTTGGAAGGGCGGTATTAAAATAAAATAAAATAAAATAAAAATCAGGAGCTGGACATGCTCCTCTTTTGTAATTGTGTATTGAATAAAAAGGAGGTAGGGAGCTTGATTGTCAAGTCTCAGCAGGGTTGGATGAGAATCTACCCAGATTCTCTTCCCCACCTTCTGCATGAGGTAGACACAGCAAGGACTTGACAGATAATCAGACTCCCCGATTCCTACTTGGTTTTTATCTAACACACAATTGCAAAATGGGAGCATACCCAGCTCCCGAAACTAGGAAGGACTCCTCTCCTCCTCACTTCATGGTCATGAGAACTGCCCTGTCTTCTTGTTTTCTTCCGATGCAACTGGAGAAGCTATTTCCCTAAGACTATCTATTGTAACATGCCAAGGATGTAAAAGAACCTCCATCACTCTCTTGAGTATTGTAGGCACGTGTAGACACAATGTGGTTCTGGTTCACTGGCTAATGTGTTAGGGGAAAGGTATTTAGCAGAGAACTATCATTAACTATGGTCAGATAACTATAGTTTGTATGGAGGAGAGCTGTTCTTGTGGTAGCAAGCATTAATTGTCCTCTTTGCTAAGCAGGGTCCACCCTGGTTTGCATTTGAATGGGAGACTATGTGTGTGAGCACTGTAAGATATTCCCCTTAGAGGATGGGGCTGCTCTTGGAAGAGCACCTGCATGTTTGCATGCCCTTCCTGGCATCTTTAAGATAGGGCTGGGAGAGACTTGGAGAAGCCACTGCCAGTCTCGGTAGACAATCCTCATCTTGGTGGACCAATGGTCTGACTCAGTAGAAGGTTCCTAAGAGCACCCTAAGGGACAGGGTAAGCAATTGTTCTGAAGTCCCATAACTGTGTGACATTATTTGAGCCCACACTAGTGGCACAGTGCTTCCTGATGAAAAGTAGCCATTGCAGTTCAGTTGCAACCCAGCTACCAGGTATTGTGTGATTCCTCAGGCTGTGTGCAGCCCAAGGAGTCACTTTATGTGCCTATCTTAGTGGGGAATCTCCAGTGCAGCGCACGTGCCATGTGTTGCATTGAGGGATGCCTGGAGGCTGGAACAAAAATTTCTGGATCCCCCTGCCCTGCTCCTTGCTTCACGGAGCTGCACAGAGCAGGGCTGCCCGTGTGGGCATGCAGGAGGCACACTGAAGCCCAGCTGCTTGATTGTGTTCGGGGAACCCTGGAGCTGGTCTTGTGGTAGCAAGCATGACTTGTCCCATTAGCTAAGCAGGGTCTGCCATGGTTGCTTATGAATGGGAGACGATGTGTGAGCACCGTAAGATATTCCCCTTAGGGGATGGAGCTGCTCTGGGAAGAGCATCTAGGTTCCAAGTTCCCTCCCTGGCATCTCCAAGATAGGGCTGAGAGAGATTCCTACCTGCAACCTTGGAGAAGCCGCTGCCAGTCTGTGAAGACAATACTGAACTAGATAGACCAATGGTCTGACTCAATATATGGCAGCTTCCTATGTTCCTATGTAAGGTAAGGTGAAGACAGCCTTCCCCCGTGCCCTCCCCGCCTGCCCAGGACAATAGTGTGAATAGCCTCGTTGATAGGTTAAGAGCTGAGAATTGCATATGGAGTTTATAAGAACAGGCTTGCTGTGTCAGACCAAGCTCTATCTAGCCCAGCACAGGGTTTTCAGCAATAGCTAGCCAGATGCTTCTGGAAGCTCACAAACAGTAAACCCAAATTTGTTCTGATAAATATTAGTATTCAGCTACTATATGGTTTTATGTTCCTGCTGTTGCTAATTAGAAGTGCAGAAAATTCAAAGCACTGGCTGTCCATGCCCGAACATCAGTACACAGTATGTGTTGAAAAATTATCAGGCTGTGAGATTGAGGAATCGGACCACATCATTATGCTTTGAATTTGCTGTGCATACAGGGCTAATGTTTGGTTGCCTATCAGTCTTCAGTCAAAGAGTCTACAGGCCCAAGCACTGGTCCATAAAATGTTGTATCTTAGCAGCATGGATGTATTATATTTGCACTGGATTCACACGACATTTGATGCAGCAGGAGAATAGTTAAAATTTTGAGTCAACAGATGGAAGACGGGTGATGCATTCTTTTCCTAAATGCATTTAAACCAGGGGTTCCCAACCTTGGGTCTCCAGACAGTCATTGGGCTACAGCTCCCATCATCCACAGCCACAATGGCTGAAGTCCATTGCAGTTATGTGTGATGGGAGTTGTAGTCTTCCAACATTAACTCCTGATTTAGACTATTTGCAGTGCCTGTTTCTTACTAGACAGATAGAACTTTATTATACTAGCCATCAGCATGACAGAATAGATCAATATGTATATGGTAAACCTTACAAAAACTTAACAGTGGGTAGGTATTCCAGCCTCTATTTTTTTGTGATCAGCAATCTTGTCCAGTTTCCTTTCCCTGATGTTCTTGGCTGCCAAACCAGAGAGTATACAAAAACCATAATATTACTCAATAGGAAACACAGGATTTCAACTGTGGAGCTGGTTGTTCCCATATTTAATAGAGAAACTTTATGAGCCCATTCTTGATGGCAGGGAAGGCAGCAGAACCTCACCTTCCCCGCAGACAATCCCTGGAGAGTTGCTGGGGGCGTGAATCACATGCCTAAATGGTCCGCCATGGGCAGCACAGAAGTCAGGACCAGTGCCCCTGTAACAGGGATTGTTGACTACAGCTCCCAGCATCCTCAGCTGCAGTGGCTGTTGGCTGGGGATTATGGGAGTTGTAGTCCACAACATCTGGGAATCCCTGTTGCAGGGAACACTGGACAGGACACATCATCCCAGCCCCTAAAAATCTCACATTGCACTATGCAAGTGCACAGTGCATTGTGGGCATCCCCGCTGGCAACAGCCAGAAGCCTACTCCTGTGCCAGTGCTGACTGGGAGCAGCCGGCACTTGCACACTAACAGTTAGCCCGAGTTAAGGACGCACTCACGCCCTTAACCTCGGCTGACTGGCAGACTTCTTTAGTGGGTTTGCCACCAGGATCTGCATGGATCTCAGCGCTTCTCACGGGCAGAACTGCTCGTGAGAACAGTCTCTATGAATGATAGATAGAGCCGTATTTATTTGTCAATTGACAATAAATGTGTTAGATTACCTTCGTACTTGTTGATCTTTTAAGACTGAGATTGAAAGAGACCCCCCCACACACGCACACATTCTGCATTCATGCATGCACGCACACACACTCCAAATAACTTCTGTATGTGCACATCTGTTCTTTTCTTCCCTGTAAATCCTCAAAATATATCAAATAACCTCTTGAAAAAGTTCTCACGTTTTGAGAGTGTTTGTCACATTCTGTTGGGAGCTGTGATGGAAAGCATGTTGTCTCTCAATCTATAGGTACAGAATAAGGAAAGGGTTTTTAGAAAACTGCAGGCCAAATAAAGCACTTTATGGGGCATTCAGCATTCTTCGGATTAGAAATGACAGAAATGTCTTGCAAATTAGAGTCTGATGGTCAAGATTGTGCAGAGATGGGAATGAAGATGGAGTTTGGAAAGCTGCGATGAACTGGAAGAGATGGAGAAACTTGGTGTGTGAGTGGAAGTTAATGAGTGTAAAAGAAGAAAGTAGGGGAAGGACATAGGGAAGAGAGGGAAACAAGAAAAATAGAGCAAGAACTAACAGACAAAGGCATTTTTCTTCATGAAGACTTGCCTGTTATCTAGCTAGCAAAGGACATCATTGTTAAAAATATCTATATAAACGAGTGTTCATTTGTGTGTCAGTTTTCTACAGTTGTTGCTTAGTTCTAGGTTTATTGAGTGAATTCATACAATAAAGAAATATGGCAGCTTACTCCAGAGATTGATTACCAGGCTACCTCTCCTTGTATCTATAATGGAAAGAAAACAGAAAGAAGCACTCCCATGCTGTGTTTTTGGATCCTAACCTAAATTGTGTTAAATATTGTTACAAGGCATTGACAGTAATATTGCCCCAAACCAGGAATCTGTTTTACCTGCATTTGCTCTAGGGCACACCCCAACTGACTAACAAATAAAATTACTTATGATTGATTGATTGATTAAGTGCCATCAAGTCAGTGTCGACTCTTAGCAACCTATTATGAATATTTATTTATTTATTTATTAGAGACATTTAATATACCGCCCACTCCGAAGACTCTGGACAGTGTACAACAACAGGCAAACAGGCAACATTAAAAATCACATTACACTAATAATTAAAAATTATTAGAGAACTAAAGTAACTACCAAAAAACAGAAAATGAACTACAGGGCAAAGGCCTGGCGGAAAAGAAAAGTCTTCAATAGCGATTTGGAGATCGGTAAGGAAGGTGCTAGCCAGATCTGTAGGGGGAGAGAGTTCCAAAGGAGCAGGGCAGCAACCGAAAAGGCCCTTTCATGGGTCCTAGAGCCCCAAACATCTCGGAAATCAGGGGCCGACAGAAGGGCCATCTGAGCTGATCTAACCGAACGGGATGTAACTGGATGGGAGAGGCGGGTCTGTAGGTAGACAGGCGCCAGGCCCCGCAAGGCTTTGAAGGTCAGAACCATGACCTTAAATTGAGCTCAAAAGCGAATAGGCAACCAGTACAATGACTGTAGGAGAGGTGTTACCCTGTCATATTTTCTGGCACCCATGAGTAGGTGAGCTGCTGCATTCTGGACCCGCTGCAGCTTCCCGATCGTCCTCAAAGGTAACCCTAGATAGAGAGCGTTACAATAGTTTAAACGGGAGATAACAAGGGCATGGGTCACTGTCATTAATGCCTGCCGATCAAGGTAAGGGCATAATTGGCGAACCAAATGAAGCTGGGCAAAAGCACTTCTGGCCATAGCTTCCACCTGCTGCTCAAGCAGGAAGCGCGACTCCCAAAGGACCCCCAAACCACAAACAAGCTCTTTTGAGGGCAGCGCCACCCCATCTAGAACAAGTTTCACATCCAGCTGTTGGCCATTGCGAGGGCTGAATAAAAGTAATTCAGTCTTAGTGTGATTCAGTCTGAGCTTGTTTTGATTCATCCAGACCTTAATAGCTTCCAGGCAGTGAGTAAGCACAGAAACAACACCCCCAAAATGGCCTGGGATGGCAATATATAGCTGAGTATCATCAGCGTATTGATGAAATCTCACCCTAAACTGGGAAATGACGTGACCCAGCGGCTTCATATAGATGTTAAAGAGGACAGGGGCAAGAACTGAACCCTGGGGAACTCCATAAAGGAGTGGCCATGAGTCAGAGCACCTGTCCTCAGTGCATACCGACTGGACATGCCCGCTAAGGTAAGAACGGAACCACTGTAAAACAGTGCCCCCAATACCCAACCCACGCAGGGAGTCGAGAAGGACAGCATGATCGATAGTGTCAAAAACCGCTGAGAGATCTAAAAGGACCAAGAGAGGAGCACTACCCTCGTCAAGGTCCCGAAGAAGGTCATCTACCAGAGCGACCAGTGCTGTCTCTGTGCTATGCCGAGGCCTGAAAGAAACCCGACTGATATGAATTAAGATAACTAGTTTCTTCCAAGACCCTCTCAAGCTGGGCACATACAACCCTCTCTGACACCTTTGCTAAAAAAGGGAGGTTGGAGATCGGCCTATAGTTGTCAAGGACCTCAGAGTCCAGGGAGAGTTTCTTCAAGTGAGAGTGAACTATCGCCTCTTTAAGAGCTGCTGGCACGAAACCCTAATGTAACAAGGAGTTAACCAACTCCCGTAGCCAATAATTAACATTCCCACCAGCTGTTCTAACCAGCCAGGAGGGGCAAGGGTCCAAGCAACATATTGCCGCACCCATACCCGAAATTACTATGTCCATGTCCTCGACCAACTCAAAGGTGTCCCACAGGGCGGAATCTCCTCTATCTGATCTGATCCTATAGAAGTAGAGTCCAACTCTAGCTGAAGGTGGGTGACTTTATCAGCAAAGAATCGACCAAATTGATCATAGCGGCCAGATTGAACATCTACTGGATCCACTTTCCTAAGAAGGGAGTGGGTAATTCGGAATAAGGCAGCTGGACGAGAGTCAGCTGATGCAATAAGAGCGCAGAAATAGTGAGATTTCGCCGCTCTTATCATCCTAGAATACTCCCGAATATAAGCAAGTAATCGCATTCGGTCAACCCTATTGAAATTAATGGGGCAAGGAGTAGCCCTGTTGAAATTAATGGGGCAAGGGAGTCATGACTAATTGTCCCGTTAATTTCAGTAAGGCTACATATAATTTAGTCTCGTTGTCAGCACCACCACCAGGAGCAACTTCCCCATTCATTTCAAGAGGAAGCTGATTTGCACATGCTTACTTTTGAGCTTCAGTGGAATGTGTTTCTTAAAAAGAGGATTCCATTCAGATGAATTGTTACCTCAGTGCACACAAGAGTCGCAGTGCACTTGAATGTGCATAGGGGTCTCTGGACTGAGATTGCCTTAACATAAAATTGTTGGATCAAAGTGGCTTGCCTCTTACTTAGCTGAGTGTAAAGAGCATACTTTGTTAATTACACACGCTGTAGCAGTGAGTAGTTACTAACCTAGGCTTCTCTCCTCTTGTGTTTAGGTTTATTCCAATTTATAGGGGACCAAGTCACACTTACAAGGTACAACGGCTGATGGAATTTACCTGCTACGCATTTAGAATACAAGCTGTAAACGATGCCGGGGAAGGACCTTTCTCAGAAGTGTTCACCTTCAGCACAACCAAATCTATTCCCCCCGTCATCAAAGGTAAATAAGGTGCATCTCCCAACCTGGAGGGTGGGTTGAACAAAGAACAGTTTTCATTGTTTATTACAATTGAAAATAGCATGATCCCTGCTTCTAGTGTTGCGTGAGGCGGGGAGGGGGGGACCTCCCTATCCATTTTCTCTGCACCATGCATAACTTTATAAGCCTCAATCATGTCCCACTTTAGCTGCCTCTTTTCCGAACTAAAATGTCCCAAACATTACAAGCCTTTGCTTGTAAGGAAGGTGCTCCAGCCCCCGATAATCTTGGTTGCCCTCTTCTGCATCTTTTCCAGCTCTACAATGTCCTTTTGGAAATTATTTATTTATTTATTTATTTATTTATTTGATTGGTTGATTGCTTGATTTCTATGCCGCCCTCCCAAAAATGGCTCAGGGCTGCTTACACAGAGAAATAACAAACAAATAAGATGGATCCCTGTCCCCAAAGGACTGCAGCAGCCAGAATTGTTCACAGCATTCCAAATATGGCCACACCTTCGATTTGTAGGAGGGCATTATAATATTAGCAGTTTTCTTCTAAACCCCCTTCCTAATGATTCCGTAGCACGGAAAATGCCATTCTCACAGTTGCCACACGCTGGGCTGTGCCTGGAAGCCCCCTACACTCATAATTTACCCAGCTGCCATGTCAGGACAAAATTATGATGCATGTGGCCATTCACAGGTTACTTTGTTCACTCCTTTTTGTGTGTTTCTCTGTTTCGAAAACTGACACAAAAATTCTCACGTGATAAAAAGATAGATTAAACATCACATGATTGTGGCTTCTACTATGACTAATTTCACTGGCCTGTGGGACAAGTTGTCTTTATCAAGCACATGTTCAGCTGTGTGTGTGTCTTCTTAAATAAACATTTGTTCCTGTTGCCATGAACCAAGTTCACATCCTCTTCCCCCTCTCCTGTTTCTCCCCCCCAAGGGTAAAAAAGGATAGCCTAAGGCTGACTGCAGTTGGTTTGATCATTGTCATGAGCACGGATGCTCAATTGCACAACTGCCATCATGTGACTCTTGCTTAAAGCTTTATGTTTTATTGATGGACCAAACTCCTGTAGCTGATGAGCCTGAAGTGACATACAGTGGCTTTTGGCTGATGATATTTTTCCCTCCCGAGAGTGATACTCGGCTTGCCGGCAGAGTTTGAGCTGATGACAAATCATGCATTCCTCCAAGGCCAGAGTGCCTACTGTGAATCTGAATAGCAGATTCAAATGGAGACATTCCAGAAAGATGGTTGAATTAGTCTTATAGTTGTCACAAAAAACAAGAGTCGAGTGCCATCTTCTCTGAGTGTATCAAGTCGATCAATCTTAAACTACTCTCTGTTTTTTTCAGCAAGGGAACCAACAACAACAACAAATATTTATATACCGCTTTTCAACAAAAGTTTCTAAAGCGGTTTGTTTATTATTTTATTTATTCAATTTCTATACTGCCCTTCCAAAATTTACAGAGAGAGAGAGGCAAATACATTAATTAATTAAGCAAGCTAGATCCCTGTCTCCAAAAGACTCACAAAAGAAACATAAGATAGACACCAGCAACAGTCACTGGAGGGTACTGTGCTGGGGGTGGATAGGGCCAATTACTCTCCCCCTGCTAAATAAAGAGAATCACCACGTTAAAAAGGTTCCTCTTTGCTCAGTTAGCAGGGGTCAACCCAGATTATTCTGCAAACAGACTGCAGTGCACACGCAAACTTGTACATATATTTACTTTGGATAATTCTGCCTCTGGGAATCAGGCTGTCTCAATGATTTTTAGCAGGAGTTTGGGTAGAAAGAAAGCAAAGAGGGAAGGGAGGAAATAATGGTATGGAGTTTGGGAACTGGTGAGGAGCTGGGGCAGTGGGACCGGTTACTGGAGGCTGTGGAGTTTCACCCAATGAAATCTCCATCATGGGTAGTTTTCTCATCTCTGGGGTCTGGCTGATTACCATGTTTGGGGTTGGAAGGGATTGTCTCTCTGTACCCTTCCCACGTTCAGGATCAGTATATCCTAGAGAGCAGATGCGAGAATGAAGATGAGAGGGGATGTGAGTGTACATATCAATTTCTTTTTAAAATATAAGCTTGGTCCTTCTGTCAGCCGGGTCTGCTTCTTATAAAATGTTTCAGCATGCCTATTATAGAGCTGAAATTTAAAGCACCTCTCCCCCGCTCTCTCTCTCTCTCTCTCTCTCTCTCTCACACACACACACACACACACACACACACACACACTTTCATTTTTCTTCCCATTTGGCTAAGTTCTTACACCTGCTTGATTTGCCTTTCATTTATAGCAAGATTTCCATTGCAATAGCAGGTTTCTGTCACTAGTGTCTTCATATTATTCTCATTTATGCTCAGGCCATAGTTCTGTGAAACCAAATTCATCATCTTTAATGTACCCTGGAATTTTAAAAAGAAAAGGTGGAAAATCATAAACAATTGATTGCAATATTTTTTTGCCTTCTTTGATTAAAATGTGGCATCTTTATTTTAGCACCTCGAGTGAGACAGTTAGAAGGAAACGCCTGTGAAATTACGTGGGAAACAGTATCCCCGATGAAAGGAGACCCTGTCAGTTATGTTCTGCAGATCCTGGTCGGAAGAGAATCGGAATACAAACAGGTAGGAAAAGAGTGTGATTTTACACAAAGTTAACATAACCAGTTTAGAAATGTCCTTTTGCTAAGTTTCTTTTCTAGAGCTGGAAACTGCATAAACCTTAGTCTGTGGTTTACATGGGAGAGGTGGGAGAAAACAGAATATTTGTTGTGTCTTATTCAGGAATGAGAGATTGAATCATAACAATTAAAATGCGGCTACTGTTTGGATTGGCGTAGCTTTATGTGTTAGTTTCAGATGCTATGTAGCTTCTCATCAGGACATGTGAAGAACAATGGCTCACTTCAGATAGCACACTGTCAGTGTTTAAGGGAAATTCCAGCTGCTGTGTCAGGAGCACATACAAGACGTTTTAGGTCAGTAGAAAATATTCCACTGTAATGCCCTGTCAGAAAGGTAGGAGGTATCCATGCAAAAGGCCAGTACCTTTTTCTCTCCAGGGTACCTCTGTGCCAATGAGAAGCCCACTGTGGAATCTGTACTGATCCCAACAGTCATCTTCAGCTGTAGTACGAATGGGGACAAGAGCAATGTAAGATGCTACCAGGGGCGTAGCCACCATTGTGCGAAAGAACCCAGGCCGCCAATGGTAGGAGCCGCTGAAGAAGCCCCCGGGGGGGAGGGGGCGTGGCCTCGAGCTCCGAAGAGCCCGAGCGAGCCCTTCCCTTTCATTTCAGGCAGCGCTTGCTGCCTGAAAGCATCTATTCAGAGGGAGAGAAAGGGGAATAGATGCTTTCAGGCAGCAAACGCTGCCTGAAAAAGATCGGCAAGCACTCGCTGGCTCCCAGTAGCCCGGGCAGGGCGGTGTGGCACACAGACGTCAGCAGAGGGGCCACCAGGCAGGGCTGGACCCAGACCACCGCTCAGCTGGCTCCGCACCTGTATGCTACATGTAACAATGTGATATGTTACAGCCCATATGGAATTTGTTCTGAATCCAGTGCTGATTTTTGCCTCTCCGCCCATGTTGTGGGCAGGCTTTTTCTTTAGACATCTTCAGGCACCTGGCGTGGTTATCTGGTTAATTATTTGTTTTCAGGGCTTTTCTGTTCTTTTCTTGAAGCCACTATGTACATTTGGGGTTGTTGTTTTTAAAACTGGAAATATTGCTTGGTGGTGCAGGGAGTGGGGGAGAGTAGGGACCCATGGGGACCCATAGGGACCATGGAGCGAGGGGGAACGATTGTCCCCTAGCTGCCAGGGTTTGGGGGAGCTGCCAAGGCTCTCCCTTGGCCAGGGCACCCCCTTGCCCCTCCTGCACCCAGCCGGAGAACAAAGCGCTTGCTGACTGGGAGTGCGAGGCATACCCCTCTCCTCTCCAGCCAGTGAGTCACCAGCCAGGGGAGGCCCAGCCAGCCATAGGAGGGATGGGAGAGGGTCCAAATGGACCCTCTCCCGGGTCTGGCCCTGCCCCTGCATCTGATGTCAGAAGCAAGGGGCGGGGTCAGTGTCAAGAACAGGGCCCATCAACCCCGGCAGAGCTTCCCTTCCCCAGTCAGTGGTTCGTGGAGCTCCTGGGAGCTCCTTTCCCTGCCTCCTGTACGCAGATGCCATTTATATGTCGACGCCACCCGCAGGCTGCTGGGAGCAAGGAACTTCCTGTTCCCAAGCAGGAAGCAGCCGTGTGGTGTGGCTTTTCAAATCAGGCTGTTTAATATAGACAGCACCGTGGTGGGGCAGTGGAGGAGTGAAGGAGGGGCAGGTAATGGTAAGACCTGCCTTCCGCCTTTTAACGCACCCGCTCTCCTCCACTCCCCAACACATGAAATGCTTTGTGCACATCCCTGCTTTTTCCTTTCAGAAGTAGAGCTTGTTTCTATTCTGTTCCATATCTGTCTGAATGCTGTACTCTGCTCCTTCTTTTAAACATGGTGTTATACTGCAGAAAAGCCCTTGTTTGAAAATAAGTCATCTGTAAATATTCGTTCAGAGAAATCTCAGAAATCTAGCCCTTTCTCCCATAAATAAATCCTGTGTGTACTTAAGTGATCGCAGTTCCGTGGCAAAGCAAATACTTTCCATTCAGAAGCTCCCAGGTTCAGTCTGCGCCATCTCCTGCTCAAAGCTGTCAAAGCTAGAAAAAGCCCCTTTCTTGAGACCTTCATATATTCATAATGAATCCTGTGAAGACAGCGGCAGACATGAAAGCCAGCCCTGTTGGAAACCATGGAAGTAGTGCAAGTGAGCAGTGCAAATTGTGCAAGTGTGCTCTTGTGCAACACCACAGGAGCAGGGTTTCATGAGCACAGCACCTCGGAAGATTGGAAACACCGACACTGCATTGTGCAGCATGTCAACAATTGATAGTTACCATGCCTAATTCCCTCCATGAACACTGGTCAATGCTTGAATATGATGAACCCAGCATTCCACATAATATCCCTTAGAATAGTCATGCAGAGGAAGTTGTCTGCAGGATGGCTGTTTTCATAATGTTGTTGTTTCTGTGGGTTTTTTTGCTGCCCAGTTCTCTCTCTGATGTGCCTGATAGATTGTCCATTTCACAGCAGTGCCTGAGCCATTATAGAGTGCATTTACAGTTGCCTGCTCTCCCAGAGCAATTGCCTGATTCTAGAGTGATGGATGCTGGAATGATTACTTCCCATTTGCACTGGCTTCTGGCTTTCCACATCCATTTGTAGCACTGCTGATTACATGACCATGACTGACTAACTGAATCCCTCAGATCCTTTGCAAAGTAGACCTTGCAGATTGCTTTGGGAGCCAAAATATGCAAGGGATTGTGGAAGTGCAAACTGCTAGGATATTCCCATTTTGACACCTACTCCTAAAGGGGCAGTGGCTGACTTACTGCACAACATTCCGTGTGCCTTTTAACGCACCATGCGCACAGTTGTGCAGGAGCTCTGTTGCACAAATACAAAAATTATACAAATGTGTGCAATGGGCGACTTTTTCCAAGGGCCATCCATCATGCAACTCTGCTTGCACAAATTTGTACATTTGCAAAAGCGCTCTTGTGCAACTGTGCACACATTATGTTAAAAGGCATATGGAACATTGTGCAGTGTGTCAGCCAATGTGTCTAGATGTTGTACCTCTGAGAATTTTCCCAAGCAAAATACACAGTGTATTTATTACCTGAATAGCCCTTAATGGCTTGGGTCCAGGGTATTTAAGAGAGCTCCTTTTTTGTCATAAACACTCCTGCCTGTTAAGATCATCTGGGGAGGTCCGGTTATGGTTACCAGTGGCTCATTTGGTGGCTGCTCAAGACTGGACCTCTTCTGTGACTGCCCCAGGGCTTTGGAATGCACTCATTCTCAAAATCAGACCTTCTTCATCTCTGGCTGTTTTTAAAAAGACCATTAAGACACACCTGTTTTCTCTGGCTTTCAATTAATTGATTCTAAATGGTCTGTTTAATATCATTTTATCCACCTAGGGATGCACATGTCAGGTGGTATATAAATATGATAAATAAACATGAGAGTTGGAGGCAGGCTCTTCCTGTGGAATTGTGGATAGGTGGTAGGACAGTGTCATAAAGGATTTGGGCAAATGGTGGAGAATAGAGAAGAATTTGTGGGGCAGGGACATGGAGGAAGAAAAACCTGTATTTTGGGACGGGGAACAGAATGAGGAAAGAGGCTGTAAATAAATAGTCTGAATGCACAGGGTCTCCAATGCATCTTTTCCCTTCAGCAATTCAAAGCCCCAAATAAAATAATCGTTAAAAGGTAAACCAGCTTCTGAATGAAAGGGTTCTCATCTAAAGTTGCAAGTAATAAGGGAACCAGCCTTAAGATGGCTGAAACTGGCAGTAGAAGTTGGTTATAAAGATGTCATCCAAGACCTCTTTCCTCAAGAGCTTGTAGGCTCTACAGTCTTTAAATTAAAAGTTCTGGCCGAGATGGTGATGGGAGAAAATTCAGAAATGTACCTTGAGTTTCCAAAACCAGGAGGCAGGAATACAAATATTTCCTAATTTATTTCATTTATTCATCTAATGATTTCCATGTTCCCTTTACAAGTTTGAAGGGCCGGATTGACATTTTTGATCAATCTGGTGTTAGCAGCGTTAGGGGTTTTGATGATCTCAGCAGGCTAGAAGACTCTGTGAGACTTGTTGCACTTCCAACCAACAAATTCTACAAAGAAAAGGCTTGCTGAAATTGAGGTTAATTCTCAACATTCATTTTAGGGTGAAGATGAATTCTAGGATGTTAAGAAGGGTAACTGTGTGGGTCTTCATATCCCGTGTGAGTCTGTCTTTGCAACATGTGTGATAAACCTGCATATGAATACAACAAATATTTATATACCACTTTTCAACAAAAGTTCCCAAAGCGGTTTAATAAATATAATAGCTTGCCTGCCTCTTCTGTACATCTTGTACATATCTTGCTTTCCTCTTCTGTACATCTGGCATTTCTCCATTCAGGTTTACCCACTTGACGTGGGATGAGGCAGGGTTGTCACTCAGTGGTAGAAAAACCGCTTGGCAGGCAGAAGGTCACAAGTTTAATCCCTGGCAGCATCTCCAGGTAGGGCTGGAAATGGCTCTTGCCTAAAACCTTGGAGAGCTGCTGCCAATCAGTGTAGACACTACTCAGTTAGATGACCTCAGTTAGTGACCTGATTCCCAAGGCAGCTTCCATGTTCCAAATACAGCCAAGCCATTGTTTCCAGAGCTTGTCCTTTGTTTCGAGAACTCTGGCACTGCTGCCAGAGATGACCCAGATAACACTGCACATTTGTAAGTGAAAATTTCTATCACTGAATCTTTCTAAGAGTTACTTGGCAATCTCATTGTACTGGTGACTGCCTTCGAGCTGCCTATTCTATTCTCACCCTGGAAATTATACAAATGGTTTCACAGAAGGAGTGCATGATCGCCAGCTGTGGGCCTGGCTTCCAGCAGTTTCATACCAACGTTATGCAAATAATGAGTGCTGTGAAGAAAATATGCAGATGAGTTGGTCCCTTGGGCTGCAGTTGCAGACATTTATGTGTGTGGTCCTCAGTGCTGACGGAAATGTGCATCCCTGTTTGTGAAGCAAGTTTCTAAACAACCAAAGCCTGTGTCAAGTTTAGCTGTTTGCTCTGCACCATTATAAGAGCAAGCCCACATCAACAGTGGATGCATGCTGCAGCTTTGCTGCAAGGGTAGAGTATAAAAAGACAGTACTTTTATTCTCGTTGTGCTCTCACTTAAAATTTGCACCAATTTCTAGCCCCAGACCAGGAGCTCTCCCCAAAATAGACACACAGTACAGCAGGCCTGTTACAGACATAAGAGCCCTGCTGGATCAGGCCAAAGGCCCATCCAGTCCAGCATTCTGATTCCCTTTGTGGCTAATCAGATGCCTCTGGGAAGCCTTCAAGTAGGGGTATGCACGAACCATTTGAAGTTGAACCAGTTTGCATCGCAAACCAAGCCTGGTTTGAGCAGACTAATTCGACTTTGAAAGCAGCAGTGCAGGGGTAGCAGTGGGAAAGGTAATCTAAGGTTCTTACCGTTCAGCATGGCTGCCGGTGCTGTTGCTAGACCTTTCCCCTAGTACAGCTCAGTCGCTGCTGCATCTGTTTTTAAGCAGGCTGCCCACGTGGTGGTGGCGCAGTTCCTCCTCAGATGCCACCTCCGCAGATGCGGTTCCTTGTTTTCCTTTTCCCTTTCTTGTTTCTCCTAACTTTTGTGTCGTGTCTATTAGATTGTAAAGCTAAGAAACATCCATGGAGGGCAGGTCTATCAATGGCTGCTAGTCTTGATGGCTGTAGGTTAACTCCAGGCATCCTGCCTCTGAGCCTGGAGGTAACCTATAGCCATCAAGACTAGTAACCATTGATAGACTTGTCCTCCATGAATGTGTCTGAGCCTTACAATCTACTAGTAGTCACGACACAAAAGTTAGGAGAAACAAGAGAGGAAAGAGGAAAACAAGGAACTCCCGACTCAGAAGTTTTGTAATTAATGTTACATACAAAGTTACATAAAGACCATGTAGAATGACTACTTGACTTAACAGTTCTGGGATTGGGGGCGGGGCTGAAATGACAGCTGACCCAGCCAGCCCAATGGATACACAACACTGTAATCATTCCCTCTATTGAACATTTTTATGAGGAGTACCAATTGATCGCCTGGAGGTGGTGGCGGCTAATTATCATATCTGCAGGAATCAGCCAGTGAACCATTTTATGACATGAACATCAGCATCACTAGCTGCTAATGTTTGCAGAAAATGCTGTTGTTAGCCACAGCAGGGGCCAGCTAGAAAAGGTGACAGTTCTAGCATCTTAATATAAAGATGACATAACCTGAAAGTTACAAAACCATTCTGATGATACTGACCAAAAAAAGACAACAAATAGTGTAAGAATTAGAAAAGGGGGGCGGGGGAACCATTACATCAAAAATTAAAATTGTGCAAAAAGTGGGAAATGGTTCTTTCCATTTTTCCATTTTTGTGTGCAGTTGGTAACTTCGGTTAATAAGGAAACAGCAAGGAAATGGTAGTAGCAATGGCTGTGCTAACCTGAAGAAGAACTAGGTTTTTCTAGTACAAAAATAATGGTGCCTGTTGGTTTTGGGAAATGCGATATTCCTCACAATAAAGGTGCAGTGTCAAGAGAAGGTATTTGCATGGCGTATGCCAAATGGCTCACAGCTACGCATTTATTGCATTTTTAAAAAATGACCTAGAAAGCCTCTCTGTTCAATTTGCAGCTGTTTCTGGGAATCTATTTACAGCCAGTGTCTGCTCAGTATAATTGGTAGATTCTACTTGTTGCCACTTACAGACCAGAGGGACAGCAGTGCTACAGCCGAGCTGGCTGACTTTCTCTGAATGACTGTTGCTTGCTGCTTTGCACATTCACCGCTGAGCTTCGGCTTTTGTTTTCCGATGGGGGAAGGAGTCAGGAGGCTCGAGTATGCGTGAGTTGAGGGAGGAAAAGGCCTTTCTGCAAAATAGAAGCAATCAGCAAAACCCTTGTTCCCAATAAACAGACTGAAACTCTTGACTGCATCCCAGAGCAACTGTCGTGTTAGTGGTGTTTAGTGGTGGCCGCAAGCAAGCTGGAGACCTGCCGAAAGCACTTTGTGACGAATAGGGTGTGGGTAGTATGCTCTCTTCACCTCCAACCAAAGCTGAGTGGCTAAAGAGATCAGGCTCACAGTTCTGGAGAGTAAAGGTAAAGTGTGCCGTCAAGTCAGTGCCAACTCCTGGCAACCACAGAACCCTGTGGTTGTCTTTGGTAAAATACTGGAGGGGTTTACCATTGCCTCCTCCCGTGCAGTATGAGATGATGCCTTTCAGCATCTTCCTGTATCGCTGATGCCCAATAAAGGTGTCTCCCATAGTCTGGAGAAAATACCAGCAGGGATTTGAACCAGCAACCTCTGGCTTGCTAGTCAAGTCAGTAGACAGCTCTTATAACCCCTCAGAGGGAAGAGCGGGACAGTAACCAACCGCTCTCTCAGCTGCAGACCTTCAAGTCTTCTTAGGGACATAGAATGCTGCCATATACTCAGTCAGACCATTGGTCCATCTAGATCAGTATTGTCTACACAGACTGGCAGCAGCTTCTCCAGGGTTGCAGGCAGGAGTCTCTCTCAGCCCTGTCTTGGAGATGCCTGCAAGCAGGCAGATGCTCTTCCCAGAGCGGCCCCTTCCACAAAGGGGAATATCTTATACATGTAGTCTCCCATTCAAATGGGAGAGAGCCAGCATAGCGTAGCGGTTAGAGTGTTGGACTAGGACCGGGAAGACCCGAGTTCACATTCCCATTCAACCATAAAACTCACTGGGTGACTCTGGGCCAGTCTTGTATCTCTCAGCCTAACCTACCTCGTAGGGTTGTTGTGAAGATAAACATAACCGTGTACACCACTTTGACCTCCTCAGAGGAAAAAGTGGAATATAAATGTAAATAAAGAAAGAAAGCAAAGCAAAGCAAAGCAGGGTGGATCCTGCTTAGCCAAGGGGACAGTTCACGCTTGTTACCACAAGACCAGCTCTCCTCCCATCTTCCTTCAAGAAGACAGTTTCTATGCCTTGCCTCAACTCAGTTAGTAGGAAGACCAGAAGAGATGGACCACCCTTGGCTGAGGTGGCAGTGCCCTTCACTCAGTTTTCAGTATTGACTGCAATGGTAATCTCCTGCCATGGGCTAATATTCACAGGTCAGAAGCACAGGGCTGGGGGCCCTTAGGCTCACCTCCAAGGTTCACACCTCAAGCAGAATAAGCCACCTTAGACCTGCAGGGGAGAGGAGTAGACATCTTCAAACTGGAGCCCAGACAAAATAGATTACAGCCACCGTCAATCTTGCCCCTTTCTCGCCTATTTAGACGAGACAAATTTGTAACGCACCCAAGTTTGGAGTGGTTCTTTTTTAGTTTTGTTTAGCCCTTGTCCATTTGTAGGATAGGTCATACCTGTTGGAGATGAACTTCCAGTGCATCGACCTTTTGCACCAACTGTCCTAATGACCACTAGGGGCATTGGGAGTAGAGACAGTGAGTCAGGGTCTCCTTATCTGTCCCTACTCTATGACCCCAGAACTGACTCTGCAGCACTTCCTGTGCTGAGTCACAATCCTTCCTTTCCTCCTAGAGAGCAGATGGGAACATCTCTCTCTCTCTCCTTACCTATCCACTATGTAGTCCTTTAGATTAGAAATAGGTCTTTCCTATCTAAGTGTATTTAACCAATAAATATTTAGTGTTTAGTGTCATACAAGGATCTCCATAGCTGCAATATCCGAATTAAATAGCTGCAATATCCAAACCATCCTCTGCTACCTACTCTGTAACTGGAGTGTGTGCTCATTCCTTAGTGCTCTGCTGTTTTACCTATTGTGGGTAAAAATCAGTAACCTCTAACAATACCGTCAAGCCAAGCCAAGTAGATCTGTTGTTAGTTTAGCAATTAGCCTTCACAACGTGGGGCAGAAGAACCGGTCACATTAGGGCAAGGAGGTTCAGTTCCATTGACTCTGAAGGAACCTCAGTGCCTTTGAGCAATGGATGGCTCGGGAGGTATTTCCCCCCTGCACGGGTGTAGGAAAAAAACACAAGCAAATCATTAAATCTTTTGTGTGGACGTTACACAAGTGTCTGTGTTGCAGGTGCACATTTGGAAATTGCCATTAGAATTTCTGCTTGCATTTGTCATAAATGAGAGTTGGGGCAGAAGCAGGGATTGGAGGAGACTTGTGTTCTCCAGAGATTCTGTGGAGTTTTTAGCTATTTGAGTTGCTCTGAACAAGCAGGTCTTGTAGTAGCAAGCATGGATTGTCCCAGGGCGGAGCCAACGTGGCACAAATGGGTTCGAAGAACCTGGGCCGCACACACCCACCCCTCAGAGGCCAAGCATCACACCCCTGCATCTGACGTCAGATGCAGGGGCATTATTTTGCTTGCAGGTGGGGCCACACGGCCCCGTTTGCAAGCAAAACCAGTGCCGCATTCGCAGCATGGCCGAGAGCGACTCTCCCTGCCTTTAAAAGGTAGGGAGAGCTGCTCTGGCCATCCAGCAAATGCACCGCTGGCCAGACTTTGCTCGCAAATGGGGCCATGCAACCCCATTTGCAAGCTGAGCTACACCCCCTGCGTCTGACATCAGACGTTTCTGACGCAAGGGGCATGGCTAGGGCCACAGCAGTGGGCTGAACCCAGGCCACCTCTGGTATCCCTCTGCCCCTGAATTGTCCCCTTGGCTAAGCAGGGTCTACCCTGGTCTGCATTTGAATGGGAGACTACATGTGTTAGCACTCTAAGATATTCTCCTCAGGGAATGGGGCCGCTCTGGGAAGAGCACCTGCATGCCTGCTTGCAGAAGGTTCCAGGTTCCCTCCCTGGCATCTCCAAGACAGGGCTGAGAGAGACTCCTGCCTGTAACCTTGAAGAAACTACTGCCAGTCTGGGTAGACAATCCCAAGCTAGATGGACCAATGGTCTGACTCCGTAAAAGGCAGCCTCCCTATGCTCCTAACATACCTGAACTTGCCTTTATAGTGAGTCAACATTTCTTCACTTTTACTTCTCCTACTTGTCTTCATAAACTTTGCCAGGTAGAGTATCTTTGTTGTCACTGTAGAGAAGTACCTTTTTGAAAGTCACAAGCAGCAATCAGTGAATGTATTTTAATCAACTGCAATGCTGAGTGGGATAAAAACACTTCCTTTCTGAGCACTGTGTTATATAAATGCCCCCTTTCTACAGCAGATTGTTATGGGTGTGATTTTTGCCTTTATATTGAGTGTAGACTCCATGGGTATTCTTTTGCCAGATCTAATGGTCAGTATTGATTCCAGCTCTGATCTATTGCTGTGTGTGTTTCTCTTTAAATCAAACATCTCTCCAGGCTTGTTTAGCTGTTTGGAGGGAGAGTAGGCAAAAAACGTCATTCATTTTATTTTCACACAGCATTGCTGATGTGCAAATTTAGTCCTTACGTTCATAGAGGAGGAGAGCTGGTCTTGTGATAGCAAGCATTAATTGTCCACTTTGCTAAGCAGAGTCTGCTCTTGTTTGCATTTGGATGGGGGACTTCATGTGAACTCTGTAAGATATTCGCCATAGAGGATGGGGCCATAGCTCAAAGGTAGAGCATCCCTGCAGATTCACTCCCTGGTAGCATCAACAAGTAGGGCTGGGGGAGACTCCTGCCTGAAACGTTGGAGAAGCCACTGCCAGTCAGTGTAGACAATACTGAGCTAGATGGACCAATGGTCTGACTCAGTATAAGGCAGCTTCCTGTGTTCCATAGTCATGCAAAATGTTTTTGCAGTGATCATCAGAATTGGAACTGTGTAGTGGTGTGGTGGTTGTGATTATGATTGCAGCAGGCCTTGACAGCTTTTCTTTGGATCTAAGAGCCATCGCAGAAATTTAAAAGCCGGACGGACAATGGACACTTGACAAAATTACCAGACTTAGTGATGGTCATGTGGGGTCTGGATAAAATGGGCATTTATTTATCCTCTTTACAAGTAACATACTTCGAACAGAAACAGGACTACCTGGGACAAATACAGATTTTATTTAAGAACTCTAGCTCTGGCTATCCTAGTCTCTACCTCTGAATATCCTAGTCTAGGCATCACAGTTAAGTTTCTAGGTACCTGCGATTTTTCAAGCCTTGTATTAATATTAAAGATTACACCACTTTGCAACAAATAAGTTAACATAGGATGTTCCCGCCTTATACCAATTTGGACCATTAGTCCATCTCACTCAGCATTGCCTACACAGGTTGGCAGCGGCTTTTCCAAGGCTGCAGGCAGGAGTCTCTCTCAGCCCTATCTGGAGATGCCAGGGAGGGAACTTGGAACCTTCTGCATGCAAACAGATGCTCTGCCTCTGAGCTACAGTCTCATCCCCAAAGGGATTACCTTACTGCTGCAATTTTCACATGTAGTCACCCATCTAATGCAAAACAGGTCAGACCCAGATTAGCAAAGGGGACAATTCATGCTTGCTACTGCAAGACTGTGTCACCTTAAGTAGTACAGCAGGGAAATGCTTGACTAACAAGCAGAAGGTTGCCAGTTTGAATCCCCGCTGGTACTATATTGGGCTGCAGCGATATAGGGAGATGCTGAAAGGCATCATCTCAGACTGCGCAGGAGGAGGCAATGGTAAGCCCCCTGTATTCTACCAAAGAAAACCACAGGGCTCTGAGGGCGCCAGCCAGGAGTCGAAATTGACTTGACGGCACACTTTACCTTTACTGCAAGACCAAATCTCCTCCCCCTGTTCTCCAAGTGGTTTATATTACAAAAGAAAATAGATGATTCCCTGTCTCAAAAGGGCTGACCTTCTACAACAAAAGTACAAATAAGCACTGGAAGGTATGCTATGCTGGGATGAATAGAGACCGTTTATCTCCCCTGCTAGATAGGGCAGCCACCACTTGAAAAAGTCCTTCTTTGCCCTTTTAGCAAGGGGAAATAATGCAGATTGTTTCACCAAGCAAGCAGAGTTGTTGGTGAAGGGTGAAGAGCTTGACAATCTCTGGATGTGTGTCTGTGTAATACATTTTACACGCACATGTGATACTGCTAACTTAAGTTGGTGTACATAAGCTTTAAAATGTGTGAATAATGTCTGGAAAACCCGGAGTGGGGGAGCAGAATTTCCAGAATTTGTCTGTGTAGGGTGGAGAATCAGTGTTCTTTCTAATTTTTTTCATATGTGTCTGGAATGAGTTTTGTTCTGGGCAGGAGTATCAAGGCAGTGTGTGCACACCTGCATTCAGAGCAGGGCCTTCCTGATTCAACCTGAGCGGGATCTAAAATTAACTGAGCAGACTTCAGAAAATGTGTGAGCGCAGGCATGGCGCATGCCTTCGAGGGAACACTGTTTGGGAGTGGGTCTTAGCCTGTACACCATTTCATTCTTCCCCACAACTACAGAACTTCTACAGAGGTGCGAATTTGGATTGGTGGGTTATATATGGATGGATGACGTGTATCTATAATATCACAGAATTCTGCTTTTTGTGGAACACGGTTTAGATTCTTTTTAAGAATTCTTTTTAAGAATTTTAGATTCTTTTCATGTGCCATATTGCCATAAGAACCAGCATTACAAAGGAGATGTAATGTGGAGGAGAGCTCGTCTCATGGTAGTGAGCTTGAATTTCCCCCTTTGCTAAGCTGGGTCCATCTTTGTCTGCATTTGGCTGGGTGACTACATGGTGCTCCAGTAAGTAAGTAAAGTAAAGTGTGCCGTTGAGTCGATGTTGACTCCTGGCATCCACAGAGCCCTGTGGTTTTCTTTGCTAGAATACAGGAGGGGTTTCCCATTGCCTCCTCCCGCGCAGTCTGAGATGATGCCTTCCAGCATCTTCCTATATTGCTCCTGCCCAATATAGTAGCAGTGAGGATTCGAACCGGCAACCTTCTGCTTGTTAGTCAAGCATTTCCCTGCTGCGCCACTTAAGGTGCTCCAGTAGTTTCTCTTTATCTGATATGGCCCCTATTTTCAAGTACCTTTCCTGAAAAACGCGTTCCTTGCTTTTTGCTTTTGTGGCGGAGAGGATGCATTGTTAGAATGTTAATAACGGTGGTCAAAAGCATTAGAAGGTAGAATTCAAGAGCTGGACGGGATCTTGCAGAACTTCTAGTCCAACCCCCCACACACACACACACACACTCAGTGCAGGAAACTACAACTATGGATATTTATATATCGCTCTTCAACCAAAGTTCTCAAAGCGGTTTACACATTAAAAAAATAATAATACATAAGAATCCCTGTGCCCAAAGGGCTGACATTCTAAAAAGAAACATAAGGCAGATACCAGCAGCAGCCACTGGAGGGATGCTGTGCTGGGGTTGGATAGGGCCAGTTGCTCTCCCCTTGCTAAATATAAGAGCACCACCACTTTAAATAGTATCTCTTTGCTCAGTTAGCAGGGAAAACAGCATCCCTGTCAGATGTCTTTTCAGCCTCTGAAAACACCAGTGAGGGAGAAAGCACCACTGCACAAGGCAGAATATTTCGCTATCAAACCGCCCATTGTTGTCCTTCAGTGCCCACCTCCAGGGATTTCTAGAAATTAAATCTCTGGTGGGGGTTGGTGACTGCATTTAGTCTCTTGTGCATATTCAGGCAAGAATATGCACCTGAACATTAAGATACTGCATCGTGCCCCACCTACACATTCATACCTGCAGCCAGGCTTGCCAACCTGTTGGTTTTGGACTATGACACCCATCATTCCTTGCCCAATGGCTGAAGGCTGGGAATGATGGAAGTTGTAGCCCAAAACCAAGACATTACCCAAGACTGCCTGTAGCTTCTGAGGGATAACTTGGATATCTTGGACTTTGGATCCAAAGCCCGGCTCGCCTCTAAAGCTCAGTGATGTCCTTGGGGAAGTCACTGTCTCCAACCCTCAGTGCCCTGTCTGTGAAATGGGAACAGGGGTAAGAACAATGAAGGTTTTGTAACTATTTGCAAATGAAGTGTATATGAATGACAAATACTAGATGTGCCATTCTGAATGATGAAAGAGCCTAATTTTGCATTCTGTCCTTTGTTTTACATAGCAACATAGGAAGCTGCCATATACTGAGTCAGACCATTGGTCTCTCTAGCTCAGTATTGTCTTCACAGACTGGCAGCGGCTTCTCCAAGGTTGCAGGCAGGAATCTCTCTCAGCCCTATCTTGGAGAAGCCAGGGAGGGAACTTGAAACCTTCTGCTCTTCCCAGAGCAGCTACATCCCCTGAGGGGAATATCTTGCAGTGCTTACACATCAAGTCTCCCATTCATATGCAACCAGGGCAGAACCTGCTTAGCCATGGGGACAAGTCATGCTTGCTACCACAAGATCAGCTCCCCTCCCCTTTTCCTTAACTGTGCTGTGGTTGCCTGTTCGGATGATGTCCAAGATAAATTTCATTTGCATAAAATCACAACAAACCAATAAGTTACAATGAATCCTTAATTATTTGGTTAAAATTCATATCATTGCAGCTAATCGGCTCTGGCTTATTTTATATGTCAACATAATTGCCCGACAGCCACTTAAAGCTCTTGCTATCACTGTTTCCTCCCTTCAACTTCATGTAATGAGACAGAAAAGTTGATAATAGGATAGCAAAGCAGTTCCCCCCTTTTAACATGTAAAAGTGGCTTATTAGTTGGAGACATTTTCCAAAAGGGTTGGGGATTAAATCGCTGCACTTTCTGAGTGTGGAAAACGCTTCACACGAATCCCCTTGATGTGATCTGCATAACAGCCCTTGAAGGCAGGGCTGAACAACTTCAGCCCTCCAGCGGTTGGCGTTCAGCTCCCATCATCCCCTCGTCAGCCGCAGTGGCCAGTGGTAAAGGATGATGGGAGTTGTAGTCCAACAACTGTTGGAGGGCTGATGTTGGGCAACCCTGCTTTAAGGCAAGGAAGTATGATTATCCACAGGCAGCAGCTGGAGAGCTGAAGCTAACACAGAGTGACTTGCCAAAGGCTACCGTAGCTAGTGATTAGTGGCAGAGCCAAGGAACCAGGAACGTCCCGATTCGTGGCTTAGTAGTCTTAGTCCCTATACTAGCTTTCCGATACAGATGGAAAACCTGGAGCCCTGTGCAGACATTGAGGCTGTTCTCACGAACAGCCAGGGCTTAGGTGCCCGTGAGAACCCCCAGGATCCGCGGAGACCCCTTCAATGCCAAATCCAGCACCGAAGCCCGGCTCTTCACCAAGGTTAAGAGCGCAAAGGCAACCTAACTGCCTGTTAAGAGCATCTGGAGCGGTTCGTCTGCAGTTGCCGCCAACACGTTTGGCGGCTACTTGGGCACGGGCCTCCTTCGTTGCTGCCCCTGGACTTTGGAATGCGCTCCCTGTTGAAACAAGAGCCTCCCCATCTCTGGCAACTTTTTAAAAGGCACTGAAGACTCATTTATTCACCCGGGCTTTTAATTAGATTTATAGTTTTAATACTTTTAATGTTGGTTTGTAACTGGTTTTAATTGTTTAATTGATTTTAATATTTAAATGATTTTAATTGTTTAATTGATTTAGTGTTTATTTTAATTGTTATTGTTATTTTGATGTAAACCGCCCTGAGCCATTTTTGGAAGGGTGGTATAAAATAAAATAAAAACCCTGCTCCGGGGATCATGTGTCAACGCGGGCTGCTTGCAGCTTGCGCTGACACAGAGACGAGAGCCTAGACTGCCCGTCC
This sequence comes from Hemicordylus capensis, assembly GCF_027244095.1. NCBI lineage: Eukaryota > Metazoa > Chordata > Lepidosauria > Squamata > Cordylidae > Hemicordylus > Hemicordylus capensis. The sequence continues at coordinate 337,844,106 of NC_069659.1, forward strand.
CCTGGGGAATCTACCAAACCCGTGCAATGCACTGTGGGATGCTCAGAGGCTGGGATCACGAGTCTCAACCCCAGAGCAATCCACCCTACTCTGCACTGCACGGAGCTGTGGGGATTGTGTGGGAGTGCTGAGCACACCCCCACCAAGGCCAGGATGGGAAGGGAAGTTTTGTGAAGCCTTCTGCCCACCTACCCACCCAGTAAATCATGCGAAAGGCCCTATTACGTTGTGCCTGTGTACTGGTATCTATACACATGTACATCTTTGGCGGTGAATGACTATACATGTCTTCTTTTTGAAAGTGAGCTTGAGTACAGGCCCCCTCACACACAGGGTACAGATAGGAATTGTACAGCTCTACATGAACTAAACATAATGTGTGGATAACTGTACATGCATAAAGATCTGTACGTGTAGACACTGTTTGTAGACTACAGGTGAAACTTGGAAAATTAGCATATTGTGCAAAAGTCCATTAATTTCAGTAATGCAAATTAAAAGGTGAAACTGATATATGAGACAGACGCATTACATGCAAAGCGAGATAAGTCAAGCCTTAATTTGTTATAATTGTGATGATCATGGCGTACAGCTCATGAAAACCCCAAATCCACAATCTCAGAAAATTAGAATATTACATGGAACCAAGAAGAGAACAATAGAACAATATCGGACCTCTGAAAAGTATAAGCATGCATATGTATTCAGTACTTGGTTTGGGCCCCTTTTGCAGCAATTACTGCCTCAGTGCAGCGTGGCATGGATGCTATCAGCCTGTGGCACTGATGAGGTATTATGGAAGACCAGGATGCTTCATTAGCGGCCTTCAGCAATTCTGCATTGTTTGGTCTCATGTCTCTCATCCTTCTCTTGGCAATGCCCCATAGATTCTCTATGGGGTCAGGTCAGGCGAGTTTGCTAGCCAATCAAGCACAGTACACTGTATACTTTTCAGAGGTCCGATATTGTTCTATTCTTCAATCCTTGTCTTCTTGGTTCCATGTAATATTCTAATTTTCTGAGATTGTGGATTTGGGGTTTTCATGAGCTGTACGCCATGATCATCACAATTATAACAAATTAAGGCTTGACTTATCTCACTTTGCATGTAATGCGTCTGTCTCATATATCAGTTTCACCTTTTAATTTGCATTACTGAAATTAATGGACTTTTGCACGATATTCTAATTTTCCGAGTTTCACCTGTATATGGGTCTTGACCATAGTGTGAATAGGGCTCGTGCCTCTAATTTCTGAGGCTGATTCTCCTATTGTGAATTGCAGACACGTATCCAGATTTTGCTTGGCAATATCTATGGCTATAGCAAAAATAATAATAATAGCACATCTGCGGTATGTTCTTATAAAGATGCTTTAAGAGCTTCCACACATTTCTGATTCACAGCAGGATACAGGTCAGGTATCCCTTGTCTGGACACCCGAAATCCTGCAAAATCTGGACACTACGGCCTTAAAAAAACAACAACCACGCCTCAGCTCACTATAAAAATGCAGTCAAGCCACCTTCCTCAGGGCCAGGGCCGTTCCTCCACTTCCCTCAGGCCCGGCCCGGGCAGGCTAGGCCGTCCCGCTGCCTACTCACCCACCCACCCACCCACCCACCTCCTTCGTCGTCAAGAGCACCTCCCACCTCCTCTACTCGGCCACCTCCTCGCTGCCACCGGCGCCTCCCACCTCCTCTGCTTGCCCACCTCCTCCTCTCCGCCACCATTTATTTTAAATTTTTTGGCCGGTGGAACTCTTGCACACTCTCGCAAGAGTTCCAACTCACTGTTTATGGCCGACTCCAAAATCCGGAAAATTCCAAAATCCGGAACTTATCCGGTCCCAAGCAGATAAGCGATACTCAGCCTGTAATGAAATTGGGTTTAAGATTCCCAGTGGCCACCACTACATTTGCTACCTCTATTGAATAGGAATATAGGAAGCTTTTGTATACTGAGTCAGAGCAGAGCTGGATCGACCATTGGCCCACGTACCTCAGTATTGTTGACAGTGACTGACAGCAGTTCTCCAAGTCTGCAGAAAGGAATCTCTCCCAGTCCTACCTGGAGATGCCAAGGATTGAACTTGGGACCTTCTGCAGATGCTCCATGGCCTCGGATATTATGAGTTGTTTGGGTTAGAACAGGAATCCAGAGTGGTGTAGTGGACATGGGGGGGGGGCTTGGACCTGGGTTCAAATCCCTGCTCACCTATGAAGCTCACCGAGAGACGGTCATCCTTCCTCTACTTAACCTACCTTCTCGGTTAACATGGTTTAGCCCCCATGTGCATTACCCTGAGCTGCCCTGAGGAAGGGCAGGATAAAGAGTGATAGCTAAATACATAAATAACAGCGAAATAAGACATTTCCAATGTTTTTCACACATGATGGTGAACACAGTTGTACAGGAGTGTCTCCATTCAAGGAAGACGTGCTGTGAGAATGCTGTGCATTGAAGCACTTTTGGAGGAGAATGACAGTTCATGCTGCGTCATCTTGAGATCAGCAGCATTTTGCTGGAGAGGTGACTGTACTGTCTCACTGAAAAAATAATTGGAGAAGTAACTATATTGTTGTTCTGCCACCAGGTCCCATTATCTCATCAGTACCTCTTGTGTCAGTTCCTTTGAATGACTTTGGGGGATAGGATCTGAATCAAGTAAATACAGTGTAGGTTAGACACAAAACACATTACGTGAAACATTGCTAGTGAAATGCAAGGGAAATATTGCCCTTCTAGAGAGCAGTGTTCCCTCTAACAGGGATTCCCTGATGTTGTTTACTAAAACGCCCAGAATCCCCATGCAAAAACCATTGCAGCTGGGGATTCTGGGAGTTGTAGTCAACTACATCTGGAAATCCCTGTTAGAGGGAACACTGAACAAGAGCTATTTGCAGCATACATTCTCTGTAGATCCCTTTGTTTTTAGTAGCCCAGGGCAAGGAAAGACAATGGTTGACCCTGCTGTCTTTCCTTAACTTGACCTGGCTCTCTGGCCTTGCAGTCTGGCCATGCTGGATGCACGTGAGGCTTCAAGAGCCAGGCAAGACTGAAATACAGGCCATCTTTGACTAAGACATGTGGAGACATAGGGAGAGGAGAGCTGGTCTTGTGGTAGGAGGCATGACTTGTCCCCTTAGCTAAGCAGGGTCCACCCTGGTTGCATATGAATGGGAGACTTCATGTGCGAGCACTGAAAGAGATTCCCCTTAGGGGATGGAACCGCTCTGGAAAGAGCAGAAGGTTTCAAGTTTCCTCCCTGGCTTCTCCAAGATAGGGCTAAGAGAGATTCCTGCCTGCAACCTTGGAGAAGCCACTACCAGTCTGTGTAGACAATACTGAGCTAGATGGACCAATGGTCTGACTCAGTATATGGCAGCTTCCTATGTTCCTATGAGTAAAGACTAAGAGCACTAAAGACATTTGTAAATTGCCACCTTGTTTCAGCTTTGCAACCAGATTTAGGATTCATTCAAAAACCTAGGATTCTACAAACGATGAAATGGAGTTACTTTGGCCTCCAAACCTACAGTTTGTTTTATCTTAGATGTTTTCTAGGTGAGAAGAACTAGGTGAGAAGAACACATATATACTACAGATGGAAATGGAGTCCATATGCTTTCAGAGAATATAGCAATTCTATATATATCTTAAAAAAATAAAAATAAACAGATGCTGCCTGCATTTAGACCAGGGTTGCACAACTTATCCCTCCATCTGTTGTGGAATTACAGATCCCCTTCTCCCAGATGATTCGCCACTGTGGCTGGGAATGAGGGGAGTTGTAGTCCAACAAGAGCTGGAGTGCTGAAGTTCCACCACCTTGGTTTAGATCAGGGCTGCTCAACTTCAGCCCTCCTGCAGATGCTGGCCTACAACTCCCATAATTCCTGGCTATTGGTTACTGTGGTTGGGGATTATGGGAGCTGTAGTTCAAAAACAGCTGGAGGCCTAGGTTGAGCAGGCCTAGTTTAGATTATCCATGGTTTGGAACTTCAAAAGCAATGCTCTCCTCCCCTCCCCTTACATATGAGGCTTAATTGATGTCTTCCTGGTTTAAACAGATTGTGGTTGCAAACAAGGATCAAGCCCTGATTTGCAATCCTGAGTTAGGGACATAGGAGGTTGCCATATTCTGAACCATTGGTCCATCTAGCTCTGTATTGTCTACACCAGGCCTGCTCAGCTTAGGCCCCCCAGCTGTTTTTGGACTACAACTCCCATAATCCTCAGCCACAGTGGCCAGTAGCCAGGAATTATGGGAGTTGTAGGCCAACAACTGCAGGAGGGCCGAGGTTGAGCAGCCTTGGTCTACACTGACTGGCAGGAGCTCTCCAAGGTTTCAGGCAGGAGTCTTTCCCAGCCTGACCTGGAGTTGCCAAGGATTGAACCTGGGACCTTCTGCATGCAAGCAGATGCTCCCCCACTGTGCCGGAGCAACCCCAAGGTTGCAAGCCAACTATGCATTGATTAAAACCAGGGAGTGATGCATGAAGCCGTGAGCAGGAGGGGGAGCACATGAGCACAAGGCTTATATCCAGAACTCCCACTCATTATTTGGAGCCTGTATTTTGGAGCAGTAAAACCCCTGCTAACTGAGCAAAGAGGTACCTTTCAAAGCGATGATTCTCTTATATTTAGCAAGGGGAGAGCAACCGGCCCTATTCACCCCTAGCACAACTTCTCTCCAGTGGTTGTTGCTGGTGTCTACTGTTATATTAAGACCCAAGTTCAAATCTCCATTCAGCCATGAAACTCACTGGGTGACTCTTGGGGCCTGTATTTTTAGCTTGTGAGCCCTTTGGAGACGGGGGACCATCTATCTATTTATTATTTATTTGTCTATGTAAACCACTTTGAGAACTTTGGTTTAAAAGTGGGATATAAATACAGTAGTAGCAGCAGGCAGCAGCAGCAGCAGCAGCAGCAGCAGCAGGAGGTCTGTAATACTTTATAGTGAGGTAATGTTGGGTATGTTGCCATTTTCACTGCTAGGTCTACTGTATGTATCCATGAATTTTCTGTATAACCACCTGTCTCTGAGATTTCTTCCCTTTGGTCATTCACACACTGTGCCCTCAACATACTGTCTGAATTCCCCCGGAATCCATTTTATTATTTAAAATCCAGAGGTTTCAAACTTGTTGCATAATGGTTGTAGCATCGTCCCTATTTCTTTTTCCAAATCTCCAAATCACTGCAAGGCATCTCCAGAATCATTCACAGCAGTCATCCTGAGCTGACAGAGAGCAACGCAATAAAATAAATGGAAAGGGAGTAGCCGTTTTCGTCCAGCACAGTCCCATTTTGCATTTGAAAAATAAAATAGTTTTCTGGTTGTAAACCGCCCAGGCACATAAGTTTTGCGCGGTATAAAAATATGTTAAGTAAATAAAATAAACAAACAAACAAAATGGCTGGCTTCAAGGAAACTGTTGTTCGTCCTACCAGCTAGATAGAGAAAGGGATACTCCAATGGCAGGTGTGTGTAGAAAGCGAAGGTACCTTTGGCACTTCCATGCGCACAGATGCACATGGTTTGTTTTTGTTAGCACCGTAATTATCCAATGGTCATGCTTTTAGTTGACATCGAGGGTGTGTGAAGAGCAAATGTAACCAAGCAGTGAAAATTAAAAGGGCATGCATTGAGAGGCTACTTTACCTGAGCCTAGTAACCATCGTCAGCTGTTCGTTTTTTCTCAAGACTACTCTATACCCAAACACTAGAGTTTTATAAAATGTTGTGTGAAGTGGATAAAGTAAGTAAAGAGGTTTTTCTTCCTCTCTCATAATTGTAGGGGTTATTGAATGAAATTGATTGGCAATAGATTTGGGACAGGCGAAAGCCCTGCTCAGATGCCGATCTCTGTACCATTCATACATGTTTTTGGTGTGAATGACTCTACGTCTCTAGGTGATTTACAGACCAATTAAAACAAACTAGTTAAAATACACAGAGGCGCTCTGATCCCCGGACCTTGGGGCCCCGACCTGGGTCCTCCAAGGATCAGAGGGGCCTCTAAAGGCCGGGGGGGCTCCTGCTGCTGCTGCGAGCCCCCCCACCACCACCATGAATCCTCCCCCCGATATTCCAGCTGCCCATGTGCGTGGCCAGGGAATGGGGGGTGAGGCGATGTCATGGGCTTGCGATGCTGTATTCAAACTGCACAGGCGCACTGGAGCGCCTTGCAAATCTAAAAGGCCGCTGAGCCGGAGGGTCGACCATTCCCACTCCACCCGCCACCGCAGGCAGGGAGTGGCCTGCTCACCTCACCCCGCAGCTGTGCATGTGGTCAGCTGGCATATCGGGTTGGAGGGCTTGTGGGGGAGGTCCTTATGGCTGGGGGGTCCGGGTGCCCAGTTTGCCTGGGTGCACCACTGAAAATACAGAAATAAAAGCCTAGTTCTACAAAGTCAATTAAACAGTGAACAAGCTGGTTAAAAGGGTGTGTCTTTGGGCACATTCCAGAGCTCAGGGGTTGCTACAAAGAAGGTCTGCATGGTGTAGTGGTTAGAGTATTGGACTAGGATTGGGGATATCCAAGAACTTACAGTGTCTGCACTGACTGGCAGCAGCTCTCCAAGGTTTCAGGCAGAAGTATTTCCCAGCCCTACCTGGGCGTTTTCCACACAGGTCTTTTTAATTCGCATCTCCTCCGGAATGGAGGGTGCACATTCACCTATTGGCCGGATTTACCCCCAAGTCCCTGCGTGCTATCGGGGAGCACTTCACGCACGATTCGGGTTTTTCAAATCACGGGCTTAAACAACCTGTGAAACACTCAAAGGCAAGGATAGGCAAATATGACTCCCCAGTTTGTTGTTGAAATACAACTCCCATCATCCCCAGGCAAAATAAATTGTGGCTTGGGATGATGGGAGTTGTAGTTCAACAACAGCTGGAGAGAGCTAAGTTTGCCCACCCCTGCTCTAATGCTTCATGGTTAAAATGAAACTTTGAGGCTTTCCTCACGCGCAGGCAAAAATGGGCTAAGAAAGCCATGCCCAGGTTTAGTCTGCGCATGAGAACCACCAGGAGCCATGCAGATCCCAGTGGCGCGCAGTGGTACACCCACTTCCAAAGGCCGCCTCCAAAATGAGGTTAAGAGAGCAAGCACTTATTTTCCTGCTCATCTGCCAGTCTCGGCTGCTTGTATCCGGCTAGGAGACTGCGGGGCTCCAAGCTGGCATTAGGGAAATCCCCACAATGCACTGCGCACTTGCATGATGCATTATGGGAGTTGAGGGGGCCGGGCAATGCTTTCCAGCCCCTGACCCTCCGCGCTGCCAGTTTATTTATTCATTCATTTATTTATCAAATGTGTATACCGCCCCAAACTTTCGTCTCTGGGCGGTTTACAATAACAGTTGCAACAAGCAATTGTCCGGGCAGGCAATCCACCCGCCCAGCAAAGACAGAGGGATCATCAGTGGGAAGTAAGTGCTAGCAGCCTTCCTCCCCACTCTCCCTTGAGCCCTTCTTCACTGATCGTGAGAAAGGGCTCATTGATTACTTGCTACCTAAATTGTTGGAAGTGGTTCATTGTTTGCAAAGATTGTTGCGAACTCCCTTTGGCTTTTTCTTCCACCTGAATCTGAACACCCACTGCCAGGCGTTTATGCAGATTCATATTTTCTCCCACTTACAGTGACTCATATTCACTGAGTCATAAGTTCCCTATGTTTTATTGGCACGAATCAGCGAAATCGCAGCTACATGCTTAATAATAATAATATGGGTAAATGCACCCAAGAGAAGCACTTTCTCTCTCTTGTTTTCTTAGCAGTCTTGTGTATGTAGGGAGCCATCTCTGTCCCCTTGCTGCTCTTTGGAGACTATAGAAGGGAATAATTTACCCAACAAAATACTAAGTTTAAAAATGAATAATGCCTCATGTTCAATTTGGATGCATATAATGTGCGTGTTTGTGCATGCTTATCCCCTGTCAGTAATTATGGAGATTATGTATGTATGCATGCATTGCACATGCAAATTACTAAGCAGCTCATTGCACTGGAGGGAGTATTACTGACTACAAACTCTACAGTGATGGGACATTGAGGGGGGAAATAATTTAACCTTTCTGTGCTTCAGAGTCCGCTAAACTGGGCTATTGCTGGCTCTCATGACAATATAGCACATAAATAGGCCAAATATTTTGTTCCTATCTCTGCCAATGTTTGATCACTCTTGCTGAAGGACAATCATCCTTCCATCTGGCAGAAAATAACCAAGTCAGCTTTTGAAGTGTTCATTGATTACAGAGATAACTATTGTGTCATTGTAATAAATGTCATGTCATCTTTAATGTAAGAGGTTATGGATTACCACTGATCCTGCAGAAGTCCAACTAAATGAGCCAGGTCTGATTGTTGGCAGATACGGGTAAGGTAAATGACTGGGAAGGAAATGATATCATAACAAAGATGGGTTGCCATATTGGTTTCACTGTTTTGGGAGGTAGATTTTTCCAGAATGTCTAGCTTCATTGCACTTGTGTTGCCTCCACTCCCAAACTTAATCTCTACAGAAATTCAGAAACAAGCTTCTCTCCTTTTCCCCGACATGATTGAGGAAATGCATGCTCTAATCTCATCACATAATATGTTCTCCCTGCTTTCCCTTGGCATTTACATCACTACATGTTATATGCAGAGGAGAAGGAAGGCTATGGCCGCATTTGCACGTAACACCAAACCGGAGTTGAATAGGGCAGAGGTTTAAATTTGTATACATCCAAATGTGTGAAGCCACAATTTTGCAGCAAAGGCAACCTGTAGTTTCCCTCGCCAGACTCCAGTTTGAACCTTAGGTATGTAGTGAGTTTTACTGCTCCAATCTGGGATTTGAAGGTGGCAGTGTTGTTTTCGAATGCAGACACCACCATAACTGCAGATTTTGTGCTGTTTCTGGAACCAAGATCATAGAGAGGACGGCCCAGACCTGCCCAGGAATATACCCGCTTTATGCCTGCCGCGCTTCTCAGTTACTGCCTCTCCAAGCACTTGCCCCATCCCGCTAGTCTCTGTGGTGCTCAAGCCATCGCCCAGCAACAGGGATGCTACCTTGTCCCATCCCAAGTGTCTTACCTGTCAAAGGGAAAAGTCCCCTTCCCACTCTTCTTCCCCACTCTGGCACTCAAAGGAGAAAGGGGATGGGATGGCACAACAGGCACTATGTGTTTTGTTCACCAAGAATAAAGTATGAAAAAGTATGTTCACGAGCACATGCAAGTGCAGTCACACCATAAACTATGGCAAGGCAGCGATACCCAGGGTCAGCATTAAAAGGCTGGCCCATCCAGGAATTCTCTAATGGCTGTGCTCTGTTTTTTGTACAATACAGTTGGGGAAGGGGGCCCCAGCCCCTTCCCCTTGGGTCTCTGGCATGCAGTCTCTGGTGGTACCTCATGAGAAGAACTGTCCAGCAGGAGCAGCATTGCCTCCAGTTAATAGAGAAATTTGTCTTGTGTGATGCTGCTGCTTCAGAGCTGTCCATTCATGAGAGTGAAAGGCCATGGAGACATGAATGTGGCCGTACGGCAGATGCCGCCCAACCTAGTTGCTTGACACAAGCGGGGATGAGTAACCTGGCACCTCTCCCTGTCCTGGTGACTGCCACAAAAAAGCAGTCCAAGTAGTCCCTCTACCAGTGCAGACGTCCATTGGCACATATCCATTTTTGGTTTTACTTGGTACAGCAACCCTGCTTTCCTAGGATCACTGATCATCAGGGCTCCCCTCTCCTGTGATTCTCTCTGGTGGCCAAACTGCATATTCCACAACATAGGTCAAAACCCGGGAAATTTGAGTGAGAGTAAATATCTGTCCCTGGTCCAGGCATTTCCCTGGTCTGCCCACCCGGACACATGGAGCAGCAATTACTCCTTGGGAGTATGAAAGGGTTGCCTGGAGAGGAAAGGGTCACAGAGTACAAGTTCTGTTATTTACCATAGAGAACAGGGGCCCCACACAAGTGGGGGGCCTTTGATTTGTGTGGCCTAACTTGTGAGAGCGCAGTCCAACAGAGGACCAAAGGCCTTGGAGCCTCTGGTCCTCCCCAGTGGACTGGCCTCTCATGAGAGGGCTAATCCCCAGCCGGAAAGCCGACATGGAAACAGGAGTGTGCTTGGGTGTCCCTGGATTGCTTTGCCAGGTTTAGGGTTGTGCACAGAACCGAGCAGTTCTGCCAGGGGGTGCATCTTTAAGGGTGGAGAAGGGTGCTGCACCTACCACTCCCTCCGCTTTTCCCCCGCCAGCACTCCGTTTTTACCAGAAGTACCTGACATGCCTGCATATGCATGTCACACCCACCACGCACATGCACCCACCGTGTGTGCCCGCAATGTACACACACCCGCGCCACACATGCGCAGGCGTGTCAGATACTTCCAGTAAAGGGGGCAATAGGGCGGCAGGGAGGTATGCTGCCACCTCGATGGACTTTTTAAAAATGGAGCACCGGCAGGAGGAATCTGGAGGGGTAAGTGCACCCTGCTCTGCCCTTTAAGATGCATCCCTCTCCTTCAAACCACCGCCGCCTGGTTCCGTGTACATCCATAGCTGGGGTCTTACCATCACAGGATCATCCTTGGTCACAGTGGACTAGATCCCAGGATCCTTTGCCTTCCCACATATACATATTCGCTCCTAGGAAGTCCTCATAATCCCTTCCCAGAGTAGCAGAAAAATCATCCCCCTCACCATCTCTCCCCGCCCCCATTGCCAGAAATTGTGCTTGTGCAAGACAGTTTTGCTGCAGGGCTCTTATGAGGGCAGTGGTGCAACTGCGGTCAGAAGAAGGCCTTTAATGCCATTTAAAGGGACTTACATGCCCTTTCCCTGCCAACAGGGGCAGTCCATTCCGAAAAGGTACAGTCACGCTTGGCATGCCCCCTTGAAGATCGTGGCCATCTGTTTCTGACCTGAGGGGCAAACTACACCTAGCAATAAAAGTGAATTTGTGACAGGCGTAAATTGACTTGTGAGTAGCAGCTGTACAGGGCCACAGTTTGGATCAGGGCTGCAGTCCAGAGTTAGGGATTGTTCAACCCTTCCCCTCCACGCTGTGTTCTTAAGGAAAATTGCACCCCTGAAGTGGCTGTTTGACCTGAAAGTGTCATTCACTATAATGGCACTTTTGGGATCAATTTGCTTATTTGGGGGAGTGCTTAGTTTGGCCCTAAGCCTCCCGTGTAATTTCTCTCTAAATGCACTGAAGAGTTTCTATGTTTCAGTATTTGTTAGGAAGGATTCAATCAAACAAGGTTGCACTAACATGGGATTTTTTCCCTTTTCTTTGCAACCTCTGTGAAATACCATCATTACGTTGTGGACTGCAGGCTCCACAACTGACTCACAACTCATTTGCCATCCTTTTGGCAAGCCTGGGTGGTAGTGGTGGTAGAAATATTTTATTGTTGTTACTGAAAGCATAATGCTTTCGTCAACTATGATGTGTAGGAACCCTTCATATGATCCAGTTTATAATAACCAATACCATAAAGCAAAGTCACTAGAACTGTTTTGTTTCGCAGATCACGAAGTTTGCTCAGAGTGTTGGTGGACCACTTAGACTCAGGGGTGTAGCAAGGTTGGAGTGGGCCCAGATACAAGATTTAAAAATGCCCCCCCTCACTGAAGCTCAGCTCCTGAAGTAAAGAAATCTTAAATGAGGCTGAAAAGTGGTAACAAAAAGCAGAATACGTGTGTGTGTGTGTGTGTGTGTGTGTGTGTGTGTGTGTGTGTGTGTGTGTGTGTTTTAAAAGGTTTTGTAAATTGTGGACGATGCAAGTCATTTAATGGTACTAGAGAAAGACATGCTGTTCTGGTAGCTCCAGGTCTTAACACTCACATCAGTTTCGGAGGATGAATACAACTGAAGGAAGCCCAGGCGGGTGCGTGGCTGGGGGAGTCAGCCATATGGCTTGCCTCTGGGGGCCCTCTAAGGCAGTGGGCCCCCAGACAACTGTCTCCCCTTGTCCTATTATAGATACTCCCCTGCTTAGATGACTTCTTCTTCTTCTTCTTCTTCTTCTTCTTCTTCTTCTTCTTCTTCTTCTTCTTCTTCTTCTTGGTTCTACAAATCAAAGTGCTTCACTCATGCAGGCAAACCTTGATATCCACGGAGGTTCTGTGGTGGGGACAGGGCAGATGCTGAAACCATGGATAGTGAGGCATTGACTTTCTGGAATGGGGGGGGGCGTAGATTCCTGGAAGCTGGAAAGGGGGCAAAAAGGGGCAAACACATGAACAAAACCACAAAAAAGTCCCCTACCATGCTCTGCGGGTACCCAGCTGTCCCGGATTCTCTGGACAGAGCTACCATGCTCTGTGGGTGTTCAGCTGTCCCCCCAGGCCCAAATTCCCCATTTCCCCCCACAAAAAAATTATAGGAAAATATGCTTGGGGGCGCGGAGAAATGAGTGGCACAATGGCTCCTTCTGACAAAATGGTGGCCAGAAATTACCTCCATGGTCACTTCCAGCCCTCTAAGAACTTCAGATTAGTAGGTTTTAACCCTTTCGTATCTGTGGATATTGAAATCGGGTGTCAATTAGACACCCATGAATATGCAAAACTGCAGATATAGAAATTTGCCTGCATATAATTCTTCTTCTTAAAAAACCAATCAGTTTCTGGGTGAATTACTAATATTTCAGACTGTTCTGCAACCTTTCTGTGGACCACCTGGATGAAGCTTGCAGACCATTAGGGCTTCACAAAGCACATTTTGAGAACCCCCGCCATAAAGTAGAGACATCCATAGTTCAATGAATCCATGGAGGACACACTCCTTAAGTTTGTCTAGAGTGTGAATTGTCCCAAAAATGGCAGACATTCTACCCAGTGATTCTTATGGAATGTCTGCTCTTTGCCTCCTGACATCATTGGACAAGGCCCTGATCTGTATTCCACCCATCTGTAAAATGTGGTCTGTGGGTGAAGACATACAGTTTGAACATACATTCTGGAACGCATTTTCTGAACAATGAATATAAGAACATAAGAACAGCCCTGCTGGATCAGGCCCAAGGCCCATCTAGTCCAGCATCTTGTTTCGCACAGTGGCCCACCAGATGCCACTGGAAGCCACAGACAGGAGTTGAGGGCGTGCCCTCTCTCCTGCCATTACTCCCCTGCAACTGGTACTCAGAGGCATCCTGCCTTTTGAGGCTGGAGGTGGCCCACAGCCCTCCGACTAGTAGCCATTGATAGACCTCTCCTCCATGAAGTCATCCAAACCCCTCTTAAAGCCATCCAGGTTGTTGGCTGCTACCACGTCCTGTGGCAGAGTGTTCGACAAGTGGATCACGCGCTGTGTGAAAAAGTACTTCCGTTTGTTGGTCCTAGACCTCCTGGCAATCAATTTCATGGAGTGACCCCTGGTTCTAGTGTTGTGTGAGAGGGAAAAGAATCTCTCTCTCTCTCTCTCTCTCTCTCTCTCTCTCTCTCTCTCTCTCTCTCTCTCTCTCTCTCTCTGAAACACATCCTGAATGTGTTTCAGACAGTAGCCCTATTCAGACATTATGTTTGACATGGGCACAGGTGTCTGTACAGACATATTTTTGTGTGAATTACTGTGTGTTACTTTAAAAAATGAGCCCAAGTATAGGCCCCCTGAAATGATAGGAAGGATTCTACTGTACAGGGGTTGAACATGGTGTACAAATAACTATGTGTGCTTACAGATCTGTGTGAACACTGAACACAGCTTGTACATGTGCTGAACATTATGTGTGAATAAGGCACACCCCAAGTATGGTGAAAGTAGTCTTCCCACACATTCTCTGCCATGAAAACAAATGCAGCAAATCTGGTCAAGGCCACTTTCACCACACCTTGAGACAGGAATGTTGCCTTTTTGATCATGGCCCTTCAACCACATAGTTTGTTTTGAAGAAAGGCCTACCTTTGCTTGACACTTCAGACTTTTGAGAGGAAGGGGAAGACCTTATTTTTCCAACAAGCCTTTAGATAGTAAGGATTTCAGTGAGGCTACAGTTGTTGAATAATTTTTTTAATCTTTTGATTTTAGAACAATGTCTATGCACGCACATTCTATAAAGTTACCCTTCCCATGGCCACATCCATTGTGGACTGCTTGAATTCATTCCATGTGGGGGCATTGAAGCATGTCTGGGAATTGCAGCAGACAGAAGCTACTTTCCTGCCATTTATTTGTTTGTTTGTTTGCATGTTTTTATACCACCCAAAACTTAGGTCTCTTTGAATTACAGTTCAAAGTGACTTACAATTAAACATAAAACCCATAATATTGAATATTGTCCGCTCATTTTTGTTCTTGGAAGGAAGCGAAAAGCCAACTAAAAGTTTTATAAACCAGTAGTAAATCAGTGGAAATATACAGCTCTTTGTAAAATACTCCTTCAGATTTTTAATATAAATGTGATGTCCATTGGATCATTCCACAGTATTTTGTCTCTGACGGTTCTATATTTAGACGACTTTTGTCCTTCATTTTGAAATCCAAGGATAAAGGTTGTCATCAGAACATTCCAGATGTCAGGGGCAGCCCTATCATGAGGCAAGGTGAGGCTGTCACCTCAGGCAGCAGGAGGGTGATGGGATGCCTCCCCTCACTACTGTCTGTGCAGCTCTTCGAGACCAATCTGACTCTTCCAAACCCTGCAAGAGGAACCTCTCCTCCTCACACTCCTTGCAAAGCTTTCAAGGGAGCATGAGGAGAAAAGAGGAGGCTGCTCACCTCCTCCCTGCCCTCCATGCACTTCCAAAGCTTGAGAGGGTGGATTCTGGAAGTGGAGGTGACCCTTACCAGGAGATTGTGGCATGGCAGCATTTTGTACACCACCTCAGGTACCACAATACCTTGGATTGCCCCACCAGGTGTTCATTGATTTTGTTCCAAACTTAACTCTGAACTGTTTGTTTTGTTTCAAAAGGTATACAAGGGAGAAGAGACGGTGTTCCAAATCTCAGGCCTTCAGACTAACACAGACTACCGATTCCGTGTGTGTGTTTGCCGCCGGTGCTTGGATACCTCACAAGAACTTAGCGGACCTTTCAGCCCATCTGTTGCCTTTCTGCTTCAGCGGAGTGAGCTCATGCTTACAGGGGAAATGGGAAGGATAGACGATCCCAAGACGAAAAGTATGATGCCTTCTGACGAACAGTTTGCAGCCCTCATTGTCCTCGGCTTTGCAACTGTCTCCATATTGTTTGCCTTCATACTGCAGCATTTGTTTATGAAGTAAAAATGTCCGACACAAGGGTCTGAGGTATCGTTTTATCTAATGCTACGCATTATAATCTACATGTTTTAATTCAGATATTCCTCTTTATTTTCATTTTCAATTTTATTTTTCCAGTACATTTTATACATTTTTCCTAGGGTTAGGTAGGGGCAGGGGACAATCCTAGACCATCCTATCTAGGAAATAAACATTGGTGTTTGGATGCACCTTTTTGAAATTCAAGACTAGGAAACATCAACCTTCAGAAATATTCAAGCCAGAAACCAAAAGCAAGTATCCTCCTTTGGTGTGTGTAGTTTCTTTTTTCTTTTTTCTATTGCAATCTGTATTTGATAATTTTCCAGGATTCAGAATTGTAACCAATTTGCCTTCATATCTTGTTTTTTGCTGAAATCATTGCAGTCTTTAAGTTGCAGTTTATTACACTAGAGTAACCATTTGCTCTCCGCTCTCCTGCATCTGCGAGCCTTAAGTACCAGTTTGTAATAGTGTTGCAGCTAGAGTGCATTGTTCGGGAATACACAGTGTTAGACGAACAATAATTATCAATGTTGCATATTATAGTTACTACATTTTCCCCTTCCCCCTGCATTATTTTTTTCTCCATGGTAAAAATAAAATAAATTAAAATCTCAGTTATGTTTATCAACTATATATTTAGCACATTTCAATCCAAATAATTTATCCCGCAACCTGAAATCCTTTTTCCATAATCTCTTTTTATTCCAGCTGTTTGCGCACTATGAACTGCCTGTATAACGGATCCGATAACCAAATAGCTTTATAAATGACAAAGCATTACAGGTTTTTTACCATTTCTTTATTTTATAGCTGTAATTTTAAGAGGGCATTGTGCAATAGTTACTCCCATGTCCAGCTGTTTATTTTTAAAGCTGCTTTTAACTCATTTGCCTTTGTATATAACTTACTCTTAATCCAATCACTAGGTATGATATATTCATCTTGATGTTTGTGTTTAGAACTGGTGAAAGCTTGCCGCTTTTGCTGTTTATATTAAGTATTACCTTTGAGATAAGTAACCTTTCGCAGTCAATCAGCCACTAAGAGGAAGCAGAACCCATCTGCTGAAAAAATGGAGATTAGTCATTTGAGGCATCTTGCAGCTAGACATTACGGAGCACCAGTGGAGTGGCGTTCACGTTTTTGGTGCACCACTGCAGCCACCCTGCTCTCCTGTCACCTCACCCCACTCACCTGCAAGTGCCACCTCTCCGCTCCCTCCCCCAGGCCCCACTTCCCCGCCACCTCGGCAGCGGCTCCACTAAGCATACAGTAGCCGCAAGATGCAGCTAGCTTGCTAAGGTTTACCGGATGTGTACCTGCATAATGACATAACAGCCCATCGCAGGCCATCCCCAAAGCATGAAGTGAGAAGCAGGGCCTGTGGGGGAGAGGCGGTGGAGGAGAAGCAACCAGTGAGTGGGACTCAGTGGCCTCTTTTCTCAAGTGGGCCTGTTTTCTTGGAACATGTCAGCCCAATTGTAGTCATGCCACTGCAGAGCACATGTGGCTGCTGCTGGTATCTCAGCCTTGCATCTCCTCCTCCTCCTCCTCCTTGTATCTCTCCTGTAACATCGAGCATTTCAAAATACATAATGTGGCACTTGCCATTTTTTTGTGTGCATTGCCATTTTTTTCCAGCCCCAGTCAGCTTCAATGTCTGCCGCTTGCAAGAGCAGCAAAATTTATATTTTTGTAGTAGTGGACATTACCAGGGGTGTGGGAAGAAGAGAAGGAAACACAGGGCTGTTGATTTCAATGACAGTCATGTACACTCTGTAATATCTACCTCCAGCCTTAAATTGGTATTCTGACCACCACATATGTGATCCATTGCAAAAGCCAGTCCCCTTTTCCCTTCAGAGTTTTGTGTCTGTCCTTACATCAGTGGCCCCAAACTTGCATATTAATCCAATCCATTGAAACCTTTGATATTCTTTTTTTTTTTTTAACTTTGAGTCATTGGATTATTTATATGATGTCAACGACGTTTAAGTGCCTCAGGGAT
Organism: Hemicordylus capensis; assembly: GCF_027244095.1. Classification (NCBI taxonomy): domain Eukaryota; kingdom Metazoa; phylum Chordata; class Lepidosauria; order Squamata; family Cordylidae; genus Hemicordylus; species Hemicordylus capensis. Next base: position 337,861,379 of record NC_069659.1, read on the forward strand.
ATCAATGAGCAGGAGGTGCATTTCCAAAAGGGTGCAACAGACACAGGGTGCACTCCACTGGGTGCTTCTCCTGCACATGCTCTGTTGGAATGAACTGGAACTCCATCTTTGCACAATCCCCGTTCATTTCTGCACAGCACAGGATAAAAGCTGTTGTGCTGCTCTTGTTTCTTCTAGCAGCGCATGCGCTGGAGAAATCCCAGGGATTTGCACCCCTTACTTTGTATATCCCCTGCTTTTCTTTATAAAAAACAGTTTTGTATATTTTTGCTATTTTGGTTTTTGCTTCCGTCATGGCTCTTCTTGTCCTCTGTGTTTGCTATGATGCAGCGTCCTGTACTAGCCTATATTCCCATAACCAAAGCAATGGGGAAACCAACATTATTTTTGTTTTAGGTTTATTTATACTATATACTGCATACAGTACTTTAAATGCCAATTACAGTGCAATCTTATTATTTATTGTAAAAAATTTAAAAAAATAATAAAAAATGTACTTATGTACTAAATTTTTCCCTCCCTTGTAGCATGTTGTATCTCTGTTTTTGTTTTATACGAGCATAAAATGTTTTCACCCCTCCCTACAGCAGCATTCCTAGTAGTATTAATCTTCTTACCGTTTCTTGTTGTGTGTAAAAACTGGGAGTGTCTTAGTGCATTAAATGCCAAAAAGAAGGAACCCCGCCTGACAGTGGGTACAATAATCCAAGCCTCCAAGCTGTGTGATGGCCGTTCAGTCTGTGGGATTTGCCTGGCAAGAGAGCTTGTCAGCTTCTGCTCTCAGTCAGTGACTGAAAAGTTTACATATAGCCAAAAAAAATCATGACCATCTCTTGGAAGAAAGTGCTAAAATGGATGAATTATTCTGTGTGCCTCTGTAGATGTAGCAAAATAGTGCAAAGGTTCTGTATTTTATTACTGACTATTGTTAGTTTATACATTTGCCTTGACAACTAGTGGCATTGAGCTAATTCACTGCTTCGTTTATCTTTCCCTCCTTTGGCCAAAGTTGTGGCTTGTCAAATGTTTCTAGTACCTTAAAAAAATTTTTTAATGTGTGTGTTCTACAGAACTTGGGTAGCCTTTTACATTTGGATTTTGAGAGCATAACAGGTCCAAAATGATTATTTGGTGAAACTGTGTTTTGTTTTGTTTTTAAATAGAAAGATAAATTGTCTTTTAAAAGAAAGAAAAGGAAAAAACACTGCTCCATCCAGAGAAAGTTAGTTGAGCTTCATTGAAATCTGTGGCTAACACGTTGTGTAGCATAACATGGGTATTTCTGAGCCGCCCGCTCTGCTGTGGACTCCCAAGGAACCACCTTGTTTTGCACAAGAGCACGTATACTTAAAGATGCATGCCCACAGTCTGGGAGTGCTACATGGTTTCTAATGTAAGAAGGGTTCCCCACTGAGTGCAGGCGTGCTGCTTTAAGTATTTGTGGTCTTACACAAAAGTGCAAGTGGCTGATGATTCCTTAGGAGCCTGCAGCAGCACAGGTGGTTCAGAAACACCCATGTTACACTGCACAAGATGTAGGCCAGTGAGAAAAGTAAGCATGACTCCCTTAACCCCATCAGTTGCAATGGCTTTAAGCATGAATAGCTTCCTCTGGATCAAAAGCAGCAAATTTGGGAAGTCGGTCATTGGGAATGCCACAAATTTGAAAAGACCTCCTTGCCTCCGAACTTTTGGCCTACTGTAGTAGCTTCTCTGTGACAATAAAAATAGAAATATCTCCTGAATGCTTCTTAATTCAGTGGGAGATTAACTAGTGCAAACTTTCTAAAGCGCTCTCTAAATCCAAATTTATATATTTTGCATCTTTTAAAAATATGGAGCAGTTTTACATAGGGGTGGATAAATGTGATGTTGAGAGAGATCTGTAACACTTTATTTTAATATATTTTCTTGATACTAATTTGTTAGCCATTTTTATTTTCGCTTCAGAGTCCAATGCCTGTCTCTAAACTGCCATTCAGGCAAAGATACAGTTATCTCAGTAAGACATCAGTGCTTACCCTGAATATGCTGCCACTCAAGTCATGAGGATTCAATAGAATTCACTTCCAGTCCAGCCATAAAATAAAGTGTTACACGTTCAAACCATTCCTGTTTCTACTTCTGTAACCAGCAGACACAATAGTTTCATTGATTATTTTGTATTTTCATGTATGTCTTTTCTGACCCTACTAATGTCAGCTCAGCAGTGTACAACCAACTATACCCTCCTCCCCTGCTCCCTAAAAACTCCTGTAGGCTCTAAAGAAAATGTAAAAATAGAAAGTGGGAAGAGTATTTTAAGAAACTATTTAAAAGGAGAAGAAACCTTTTTTATATTATATCTGCCTTTGTCCTTTATGAACTTGAAATGTTGTAGTTTTCTAATCCTGTTTTGTCAGCAACATTCAATCAATATTCACAGTATTCATGGAAAAGTGCCCTAAACTGAGTATTTCTGAACATTATCCTTGCACAATTGGGGGGGGGTGTTTTTTCTTTACCTCACTTATAGGACATACATTCCAAGCTTTCAACTTTGAGAGAAGTAATCATACGTTTTCTTGCATTGTAAATTTTAACTATTTCATATGCATTGTATTAAAACTGCCATATCAATTTTAATGTATAGATTTTTGCAAATATTACGCTATGTATGTATGACTTAACTGTATCTGTAGTGTATATGTAATATATTTATGCCCAATAAATGTTTAATTCTTTCTTGATAGCAGAGATTTTTTTCTCTATTGCATGATCTCTGCCCATGAAAATTCATTTATACTTTGGGCAGTACGTATCTAGTATGTCTATCAGCCCAATCAGAGCCGCTGTTAGTCACGTCTATGCCCAGTGCAGCATAGAAGCATAGTTCATCCCAGCTATCATATTTCTACACAGAAACTGAGACTAGTTAAATATGGTTGTGGTTCTCTAAGAATACTATTTCTGAAATCTCACTATTTGGATAGACTATACTTATTTATGTTTTATTTATTTTTACATTTTATATCCCGCTCTTCCTCCAAGGAGCCCAGAGCGGTGTACTACATACTTAGGTTTCTCCTCACAACAACCCTGTGAAGTAGGTTAGGCTGAGAAAGAAGTGACTGGCCCAGCATCACCCAGCTAGTATCATGGCTGAATGGGGATTTGAACTCAGGTCTCCCCGGTCCTAGTCCAGCAATCTAACCACTACACCACGCTGGCTTACTTGCTCAGAGGTTTTGATAGTAGGGGGGAAAAACACCAAACATCTAGTTGATATTTGGAGAGTTCAAACCATATAGCTAGCACTACATATGAAGAAGGGGGAATGCCAAGGGTTCACCTTGCCAGATGTCCTGATGCCCTCCCACTTAATCCTTTGATTGTATGTGCGGGGCTGTTCATCCAAATGGCCCCTAAACATCTACTCCAAGTATTTGTTGGGGGAGCATGTGGGGCATGGATTGTGTGTACCCCCACAAACAATCGAGGGATGTGCCAGGAGGGAAGCAGGAAGTCCATAGAAGTTGTCCTGATGGGCACACACCCAATCTGCCCCATTCTTCTTCCTGTGTGCTGCCAGCTATATTGTTAGAACCACCCCACTGTCTCATAACACATCTTTGATTCTCCTGTCCCCACCAGAAGTATTCACTGGCTGAATGTGCTTTAATAGGTTGAATGACAGGGCAAGGCCAATGAGATGCCACAGTGGTACCAATCCACTTGGCCTACTTCCCTCACAGACCATCTCAGCAAACCAATAGTTACCTTTCCAATTACCACCTTGAAAACATTCAGGATAGTGTGTTTTTACAGACTAAGCACATGTTTTTCTCTTAATATTATGTAATCTTTGCAGATGTTGTCTCCCCTGCCAGTGTCTTGCCCGTCCCCTCATCCTTACTATACTTCCGAACTCCATGGTCACAACCATAGTAGGAACACCACATATCTTATATTGGATGTGGTACTAAAGCTCTCAAACTGGAATAGGAGGAGCTGAATCTCTCAGGTATCCATCCTTATGTAGACATGCCCTTCTCCATAAGAAAGGGGAAGCGTTCTGCTATGGCCTTTGGCTGATACAGCAGTTGCATAAATCTAATTTGTAATCATTATATCTGCTGGGGATGATTGAAGGTTGGAGGGTTTTGGAGGGCACTTGTACAAATTAGAAGGAAGCATAACTCAATGGTCAAGAACATGCTCTAGAGCAGTGTTTCTCAACATCTTTTGAGTTATGGACCAGTACATTCTTCGTGCGCAGTTTCCTGGACCAGCAGTTAGTAAAGCCCCCTCTGCCCCTGCCCTCACCCCCAGGCACCCCCCCCCCAAAAAAAACCCCAAATTTTGAGCCAGCAGGAGCTCTCTGGGGTTCATTTCCAGGCAGCCCTCACTGCTGGATAACCTTCATTTCGAGGAAGCAAAATGAACAGTATCTAGCAGTGAGGGCTGCCTGCCTAAAAATGAGCTCCGGTGAGCTCGCGGCGGCGGTAGCCCCCATCTGTCCAAAATTGGTTTGGGGGGATGATTTTATTAGTGATGCCTTACGGACCAGTACCCAATGCCTCGTGGAGCGGCGGTTGAGAAACACTGCTCTAGAGCACATATAGAATGTCCCAGGTACAATCCTTGGTATCTCCATTTAAAAAGATCCTGGGAATCAAGATGAGGAAAGACCATCTCCCGGGGAACCACTGCCAGAGCAGAAACTGTTGGCTACATGGACCAAGAATCCAACTCAACATAAAGTGACTTCATATAATCATACACATTAGTACTGGGCTACCTAGAGACCTGTTGGTCATTCTTTTAGGGTCTTCAAAAGAGTTTGTCTTTGCAGGCAAATGTGTATTTGGGGGGGAATTTACCCATTGCTGGTAGAATGACAGTTGTAAGATTATTTTTTTTAATAAAAAGAAAATTGCCTAAAGTCTGGGATGTAGCACACGTATTTAGCAAGCAGTCTAAATAGCAGTCCAGTTGTCATACTGGAAAACAAGAGACTTGTTGTCACACTGGAAAACAAGAGACTCACTTTCATGAACAGCTGACCATGCCTTTGATTTACTCGATGGAAATGCAGGATATGAAGTACATGTCTATCTGTGATTTGTAAAGTATTGATTGGTTATTGGTAAAGTATAGTTGTTGGTTATTGGTAACATAGAGTTATTAGTTGGCTTGGGAAGATGGTTCAAGTATTACGAAGATAGACTGAAAGTGATATGGAGATGCTATTGGCTAAAGTATTAGGCTTCAGTCTCTGTTAGACTTGGAGTTTAGAGTTAGGAAAATTTGGAAAATTTGGAAATAAGCATAGAGTAGGATGTGGCAACTGGTCAAAGAGACCAAAAGCCTGCAGGGGGGAACAAACATGCCAGTGACACTTGGGAAGGTTCACAATATATAGATATGTATATGCTAGAAACCTCCAAGCCAAGACAGGAGGAACTAGGATGCTTGGTTGCAAATGAGAACATAGCTATAGCAAGTATTATGGAAACCTGGAGAAATGGAGAGAACCAGTGGGATTCCTGGGTAGGAACTGTATAGAAAGGATAGGGAGGGGTGCTTTGGCGGCAGGGTGCAGTGCTGCATGCCAGAGAAGACATGGGATCCAACAACCTAGAAAGGTTAGGAGGACTGGACTCCATAGAATTGCTGTGGGTGATATTACTAGGGGGGTGCTATCACCCTCCTGATGAAACTGCTGAGGGGATCTTCAGTTTTAGAAATCAGGGAGGCATCCAAGGGAGAAAAGTGGCATAATAATGGATGACTTTAATTACATTCATATAGGTAAGTTCATGTTACAAAGAGACCAAATATCTAGATGTCCTAAATCAGGGATTCTCAACATCGGGTCCCCAGTTATTGGACTTCAACTCCCATAATTCCCCAACCAAAGGCCATTGGGGCTGGGGATTATGGGAGTCGAAGTCCAATAACATCTGGGGACCCAACATTGAGAATTCCTGCGACTACATGACTGAGCCTTAGAACAATCATGGAACCTACCAGAATGGAAATGACTCTGGACTTAATCCTAAGTGGCTCGCCAGCACCTGATGCAAGATGCAATCAATAAGAGGCAACTTGTTTATATATCTACAATAAAACAGAGAAGGAAAGCAGTTGCTTACCAAATTCAACATATTTGCAAGTAAGGAATTGCCAAAATAGTCCAATGCAGAGCAATTTGGCTTCAAAGGAGGAACTTATTTTTTAAGGGTACTGATGAAAAGAAAGAGTCATATCTTTCCAGAATGCATGAAGGGTATTTTTTTAAAAACCCAGTAACAGAAATTCAGCTAGAATGTATACCTGAAGCAGGTAAGATACCACCAAGTCCAAGAAGATGCCAGAATTGCTAGTAGGTAATGTCAAGGTAGCTATAAAAAGCAAGACCTCCTTCAGAAAATGAAAATCTGACCCAGATGAGGATGAGAACAAAAAAAATACAAACTCAGGTAAAAGAAACTGAAGCTGACAATAAGGGATGTGATTAAAGAATTCGAAGTGTGAGCGGTTAAAAACATCAAGGCAAACCATAAAAACTGTTGGGAATTCTCTCTGGTAAGAGAAACCCTTCTAATATAGCAGAGTGCACAGAGGCACAACACAGCAGAGTCTGCCCAGGCATGCGGGTATGCTGAGAGCAAAATAACTTGGAGCCACTTCATAGTTTCAAATCAATATAAGGAGTATTTATTAGTGAACTCCATTCTAGACAGTAAAGTGGAGAGATAGGATCTCTAATCTAGCTAGCTAGCTGGATGCACATGGATTCTGCATCTCTGCACACATGGTGCAGGGGGAGAGCAGCTTGCATGTTGCAAGGGAGAGGGAAGGAAAGGAAAAAAGAAGTGGCAGGCAGGCAGGCAGGAAGTGTCCCTGAGAGTAGCAATTTACATATCAAAGGGACTGTCAGAGCAGTAGAGAAGGGATAACCAATGTCTTGACCTCTCTAGCCCTCTGACTCACTAGTCTGTCACCCTCTGTCATTGAGACATGAGACAGCGCAAAGTCCTTCACTTCCAACAAAAACTGCATACACCAGAAGCAGAAATGTGCCAGGGAGATGGTTGATGACAAAGGCGTGAAAAGGATTCTTATGGATATGAAGACTGCAGAGGAGCTGGGTGAATTATTTCCACCTGTCTTCATTACAGAAGATATAGGGAAGCCCCATACTTGAATCCTCCTTCTCAGGGAGGGAGGAGGAAGCGTCCAAGCACTGGAAATGCTGTCTGTATGATCTTCGGAGCGATTCCTAGCCACTGCTTAAAAGCCATGGTCTCCCTTTCTTCTCTCTTGAGTGTGTGATGATTCAAATCTCCTTCACTGTATGCTGGGGAAGAATAGGAGTGATTGCTTTCAATGCCATGTTACACTTTTTATCTCAGTAACTGCTTTGGGGGTGACTTTCTAGGTCAGGAAAGCAGGGTATGCATAGGTTAGATCAGTATTCAGCATTTAACACAATGTGAAAATCAATCACCAAGAAATAAAATGGACAGATCATGTTTCCTTCATTGTCAACCTCTTGTTGTTTACTGGGAGGTTGTTTTCTCTTTCAGCACTGAAGCAATGGGGATGAATGCTTATGAGCAAATCAAGCAAGTGGAAGCAAATACCAGTCACCAGGATAAAGGGCAGGGAGAGCTTTTAGTGAAATCTACACCCATACTACCCTGAACACACCTGATCTCATCTGATCTCAGAAGCTAAACAGGGTCAGGCCTGGTTAGTATTTGCATGGGGGCCCAGCTGGGAATCCTGGCTGCTGTAGGCTTGGAAAGAGAGCTGGTCTTGTAGTAGTAAGCAGGAATTGTTCCCTTTGCTAAGCAGGGTCTGCCTTGGCTTGCATTTGAATGGGAGTCTACATGTGAGCACTGTAAGATATTCCCCTTAGGGATGAGACCAGTGTTCTCTGTAACAGGGATTCCCAGAGGTTCTTGACTACAGCTCCCAGAATTCTGAGCCAACTGGGATTGCTGGGAGTTGCAGTCAACAACATCTGGAAATCCCTGTTACAGGGAACACTGGAAAGGGCCATCACTCAGTGGTAGGGCATCTGCTTGCAAGATCCCAGGTTCAATCCCTGGCATCTCCGATAGGGCTGGGAGGAGAGAATTTTCCTGACCTGATAACTGAGCAGGAGCCCAGGGGTGGTCTCAGGTCCCCAGATCCTGTACCAGGTTCAGCATGTGGTTCATTCGCAGAGCACCTGCTTTGTAGGCAGGACAGGAGGTCTCGGGCTCAACTCCTGACATCTCCAGGCAAAACTAGGAAAGATCCCTGGCTGATATCTGGGAGAGCTGCTGCCAGCCAGTGTCAGCAATACTGAACTAGATGCACCAAGGTTCTGGCTCTGTAGGAAGCAGCTTCACATAGTCAGAAGATATTTGGATTTGGTCAGCAATTGCAAATGGGGACCACTGGGGCCTTGTGTAAGAGCAGGAAATGTATAAAGTTTCACTTGTGGCGTGTGGAAGAAACATCGCTCAAAAGAGCCTACCCCTGTCTTTCTGCACTGAGTCATTCATTGATCTGGACGTGCCTCAGCCATCACGCCCGCTCTTTGGTGTGCCCTCTGCTCCACCTTCAGCTCATGGCCAGTCTCCCTCAAGGAATGGCTGACATGCAGAAGCTTGTTTGATAGCTGCTTCCCTCATCACCTCGAAGCAATCTTATGTGTATTTAACTAAGCTTTAATCAGAAATAACTCCCTTCTTCCCCCCCCCTCCCTTTCTCCTCTCTTTTCTTTTGGCTCTTCCCCCCACACTCTCTACAGGAGAGGAGATTTGGTCCTGTGGTAGCAAGCATGACTTGTCCCCTTAGCTAAGCAGGGTCTGTCCGGGTTTGCATTTGAATGGAGACTAGAAGTATAAGCACTGCAAGATATTCCCCTCAGGGGATGAAACCGCTCTGGGAAGAGCAGAAGGTTTCAAGTTCCCTCCCTGGCTTCTCCAAGATAGGGCCGAGAGAGATTCCTGCCTGCAACCTTGGAGATGCTGCTGCCAGTCTGTGAAGACAATACTGAGCTCGATAGACCAATGGTCTGACTCAGTATATGGCAGCTTCCTATGATCCCTATCCCCACTGGGACAAGTGTCCAAATGACAAAATGCAAAAGATTACTGGATAGAATACAACAAAAGTCTTAGGTTAAATCCCTGCCACCACCAGATACAGAGTCCTGTCTGAAACCCTTGAGAGTTGCTGGCAGTCAGTGTAGGCAACGGGTGGGGCACACATAACACCAAAACATGGGTCCAATGGACCTGTGGTTCTGTGTCCCCACCTCCATCTCAACATAATGCTCCAGAGGTCAGCAAGACTGCAGAGAGGCGGGGGAGCTGGCTGTGCGGGCTTCCTTCTTTCCTGAAGGACAGCCTGCACAGCCAATAAGGTGCCGGAGTAAGGGAGGAGTGTCCTCCCTGAACGCTGGTTTTGGAGCAGTGAAACTGCGTGCCAGTATTCACATGTCATGCTGGCAAAGGAAAACTGGAGGCAGAGCAAAGGATACCTAGAACAAACCGAAGGTGACAAAATCCAGTTTGGGAAGGGAAATCGCAGGTACATTTTTAAAAGCTTTTTTAAAATTTTAAACCTGCAATTGCCCAGACTGCATGTTCAGGTTTTGGAACTGGAGGTGAAAGGACCTCCCAGTTTCCCATTACGTGTGAGCCAGGCTATGCTGGACTAGGACTGGAGAGACCCGAGTTCAAATCCCCATTCAGCCATGATACTTGCAGGGTGACTCTGGGCCAGTCACTTCTCTCTCAGCCTGACCTACTTCACAGGGTTGTTGTGAGGAGAAACTTAAGTATGTAGTACACCGCTCTGGGCTCCTTAGAGGAAAAGCGGGATATAAATGTAAATAAATAAATAAATAAATAAATAATTGACAACGGTGGACCAATGCTCTGATTCAGTAGAAGGCTGCTTCGTATGTTCACTTCCACCTCCTGTAGTGCAGAAGACTATTCAAAATGGTGCCAGGAACGCAGTCTCATGGTAAGACTGCCCCTGACTCCCAGGTCCGGTGTGTCTAATTTTAGGGGTAGGCTTGAAGATGGGTGCCTCTCCTTTTAGAAATTAAGCTGACACCACATAATCACTTGGCAGGATACATTCAACAACACTGGCTTTGGAAAAATGGCTAATCCAGGGACATCACTATAAATCCAGATTGCTTCTCCACCACTATATCCTGGAGATGTTCAGTAATACTACAGAAAAACATTTGCATTCTGTATCCAGGTATCTAAATTCTGTGCCCAGAAAAGATGGATTACATGACGTGCCTGAATTATGCAAATTGAGCAGATGTGCATAATTTATTTTATTGCAGAATTCCTTTTACTATTATTGTACTTTTATTGCAGTTTTCCTTTTACTATTTTGCATAATTTTTTTTCTGGTTTTGCTACCAATACATACCAAGAGCAATACAGAACACTGAAGTCCTGCTCCCAGTTCCAGCTAGGAATCTTCTAGTATGCAGCCACCACTGTGAAACATTGGCAGTCATTGTCCATATAGGAACATAGGAGGCTGCCATATACTGAGTCAGACCATTGGTCCATCTAGCTCAGTATTGTCTACCCAGACTGGCAGCAGTTTCTCCAAGGTTGCAGGCAGGAATCTCTCTCAGCCCTATCTTGGAGATGCCAGAGAGGGAACTTGAAACCTAGATGCTCATCCCCAGAGTGGCTCCATCCTGAGGGGAATCACACATCAAGTCTCCCATTCATTTGTGACCAGGATGGACCCTGCTTAGCTAAGGGGACAAGTCATGCTTGTTTACCACAAGACCAGCTCTCCTCTCTTTCAAGTATATCTCCATAACCACAACAGCTAGAACTCTGAAAAGCACAGCTTACAGTTCTGACTACATGCATGCTGCAAATGGAAAGCAGGTAATCAAGTGTGTGCAGAGCATGTTGTTTCCCGGGTACCAAAGCAGATAATCAGCCAAGCCCATACCCTTGCAGATGAACATAGGGATGCCCTTGCAACAACCCATTCTCCTACCAAGGATTACTGTCCAAGCCTACACCCGTGGCTTTGCATACAGAAGGTCCCCGGCCCAATCTCTAGCCCCTGGAGAACTACAGCCACTCAGCAAAGGCAATACTGAGCTATACAGACCAATGTTTTGACTCAAAGTAAGGCAGCTTCATACGTTCCAAGATGCCATTTGCACCAGTACCATATTCTGGGATTTGATTTCCCATGGATTCCTAGTGGCAGGCACATGGCCATAGGTATGCTTATGCCAGGGCTTCTCAAACTTGGGTCCCGAGATGGTGTTGGACTACAACTCTCATCATCCACCACTCCCATGGCCATCTCAATGCTGTTGAATGTGAGATGCTGATGCTGCAACCTTTGTACACAGAGGCGCACCTATGTAATTTTGGAGGCTGGGCCTAAAGGCCTTGGGATGCCCCCCCCCAGCAAATTAAGCATTGTCATGCCCCACCGGGAAGCACACTACTCGAAACAGACTAAAGAGGATTGCGGGGGGGGGGCAGGGGCTGTAAAGGCCCCAGACTTTGGCCCTGAAGTCCAGGGGTAAGAGCACCTCTGTTTGTGCACTCATGCTACACTGATGTGCTAGTGCAGGGTTTCTTAACCTTGGTCCCCCAGATGTTGTTGGACTACAGCTCCCATCATCCTCAGCCACAAAGACCGTGTCTGGGGTTGATGGGAGTTGTAGTCCAACAACCTCTGGGGGCCCATGGTTAAGAAACCCTGTGCTAATGCATATATATTGTGGCTAGAGATGATGGATGTTGCAGTTCAACAGCAGCTAGAGAACTAAGCTTGCCTCCCCCCGTTCTCATGGGCGCAGCAGTTCTTAGAGCCCGACTCTCAGGATTTCAAACTAAATATTCAGAATTAAATTTTTAAAAGGAAAACATTGTCCCTGTGGAGGTAGAGAGGTGCTGTGCTGTGTGTTGTACAAGTCTTGAGTGTATTCTTCTGTTTACTCTCCAATAACAATCAATTTATTCTCAGAAGAGGTGAGAAATAATCAATCTGGTTTCTTTAAAAACTGGAGGGCCAACATAAAGCGAGGACTCCTTCTTCAAACTGAATGATGGCCAGTGGTGTTGTAAAACCAGAGGGAGTTTTAAGAGATGAACTGCTTGCTTCATTTTCACCTGCATTGAGTGGTAGGGGGGGAATTTCAGCTTGGCATCTTCACCCATCAAAGTCTTCTAGACGGTTTGTCAGTGACAGTGAAGGATAGGCGCTCCAGTGCGTTTTCAAGTGGGCTACATTGCCAGAGGTCTGAATCACCGACAGCCTTTCTAGCCTTGCTATCAGCTGGTTTAGGCTAGGTTCTCACATGACTGAAAAGGCATACAGAGCTTCAACTTGACTGATAGTCTTTGTGGGGAACAATGGCATGATGGGAAATTCACTCTTTGCGGCTCATTAAGCCCTCCAGCTCTTTGCTGAAATTGGCAGCAAGGAGGCCAGTTGTAGAGATGGGTCTTGCAGCAGAGAAATGGGACCAGCCAAGTTCACCTTGAGCAGAAGTACTTTGAGTTTACAGGGAAAGAAAGCTAGAAGTCAAACGACTTGATCACTGTAAGCAGTGGGCGGTGGGGCGGAGGGGAGACGGGCAGGGGTTGGAGGAGAGATTCCTGGTTGGAACTACAACACTCTTGGAAAGAGAAAAGGGATTAAAGATGAAGACTTTCTCCCTGTCCTGTTTTCCCACAGAAAATCCCTTCCATCAAAGAAGAGATTTGCCTTAAACTAAAATTTCTGTACCATGGGCAGTGGGATTTTAGTGGGGAACTAGCACGTGGGAAAGAGTGAATATCTCCCTCCCTGCATGCTGCAGCCTCAATCAGGCTGATTACCCGCAACTTCATCCTCATCCATTTATTTATGTACATGCTGGCCCCACCTCCACATCTGATGTCCGATGCAAGGGTCCAGCTAGCCATGCCCCGTAGTTGTAGGTCATTGGAAAGTATGACCTTATTTTCGCAAAATCCAGCCAACCAACCAATTATTCAAAATATCTAATAGATATCATGGCTGTTCTCTCACACAGCCAAGACTAGGATAAGGTTAGGCAACCCAGCCTGGTCTTGGCTGCTCATGAGAACCGTGGAGATCACGCCCGATCCTGGTGGCACTTTGATGGCAAACCCTCCTGTGGAGCCAGCCTCTTAAATAAGGTTAAGGGCTCACTTAGCCCCATTTTTTTGTAATCGTGTGCAGTACTGGCTGCTTTTAGCCAGTGCTGCAGGGATCCCCACAACGTACCGCACAGTACGGCCCCAGTCCTCTGCGCTGCCTGGGACAACAGAGGATTGTCCGAGGGTGCTATGTGCATGCCCAGCAACAGAGGAGCAGTCATCTGAGGGAAAGTTAAGTTTCAGTAGCCTAAGCCTTCCCTGCCCCCGCCCCGGTAGCCCTTCTTACTCATTGTAAGAAACGGCTCATTGTTTTTCAACGGAAAAGTTCTCAAAGTGGTCTACAAAGAAAAAAGAATCATAAGATGGCTCCCTGTTGCCAAAGGACTCGCAGACTAAAAAGAGAGACGCCAGCTACAGCTGCTGGAAGGGCACTGGGTTTGAATAGGGCCCGTTGTTCTCCCCCTGCTAAATATAAAGAAAATCTACACTTGGAAAGGTGTTTCTTTGCCCAGTCAGTAGAAGGCTGCGAGGCTAGGGGTTTTATTTAATGAAAAAAGGCGCTTTCGCTTGGAAGCATGTGTCTTTAGCATGTGTTCCTGCAAATGTGTTCTGACCCTGAGAATCTCAAGAAAGAAGTCTGTAGGTTATAATTTCTCAAGGGGGAAAAGGCCAGGACTGTTGCCTGAGAGCAGTTCCTAATCCCTGCTCAGTCAAAGTTTACCAGCAGAACTTGGACCAGGCAGTATCTAAGCTACTCTACAAGGTGGTTGTAACGATAATAAAGGACATTAGATATGCTGCCTTTAACTCTTTGGAGGAAGAGCACATTCCTTGTACACTCTTTCTTTCCCTGCAGTAACTCCTGAAGAGGAGTATTGTCTAAAATGGATACAGAGTTATCCTACACCATCCTACAGATGGGACCCTAGCCTAATGGTAGAGCATCTGCTTTGCATGCAGAAGGGTCCCAAATTCAGTACCTGGCATCTTCAGGTAGGACTGGAAAAGACTTCTAAACCTGAAATCTTGGAGAGCTGTTGTCAGTCACAGTAGACAATACTGAGCTAGATGGACTAATGGTCTGACTAAGTATAGGGCAGTTTCCTATGGTCCATCACGAGAGCTCTGCTTGCTGAAGGTTAGGACCATCTTACTCCATTCCTTGCAGCATCAAGTGGATTTACATATTTTCGGTTAGGACTCCATCTCCAACTGATTCTCATTCCATCACCTTAGAGAGTGATTGTGAATCTATCAGAATTAACAACCCTTGAAAAACAGTATTCATGCTAAGCAGCAAATCCAAGCAAGACTTATATGGTAATTTTAGTGGTTCTGATTGTTTTGATTTAAAAAAAAATCAAAACGTTATGCTTAAAACAGATTTATTACATTTTTGTCCACCTATAATATTCTGTGGTCATTAAATCCTGAGACTTTAATGCTCTGAACATATTCACACTCGTATACACTGTCATTGTTACTAAACCAATAACCTTTACATTTTCCCTTCAATATTCCCTGCCCACTTAATCAAGGTTCTTCTATTCTTTGAGTTGTATGAAGTTTCTAACCAGAATCTAGTGAGTCTTTTAAAATTGATGGAATCAGTAAGCAATCAGAAGTATTGGCAAGAGATCCTACAGTTTATGTGGAAGTTATTGGATGCAATGGGAGTTGGTAACAATTTTATCAGGGCCATCAAAACAATATATTCAGAGAAATATGCCAAAATTATTATAAATGGGGAAGTATCAAATAACTGTAAAATACAAAAAGGAACTAGACAAGGTTGTCCACTTTCCCCATTACTTTTTATGTTAGTTCTGGAAGTGCTTTGTAAAAACCTTTAGAGAAGATGACCAAATACAAGGACCAAAAGTAGGGAAACAGGAGTATAAACTCAGAGGCTTGGCAGACAATGTGGTGTTTTTTTCTAGAAAATCCATTAGGAAAGGTTGGAAGGCTCTTGGGGAAAAAATGAAACAATTTGGCCAACTGGCCGGGTTTTATATTAATAAGAGTAAAAGGAAGGTGTTGACAAAAAGTATGGACCAGAAATCAAATAATAGACTTTATGAGATAAGTGAATTGAAAGTGGAGAAGAAAATAATAATATTTGGGCATCTGGCTGACAAATAAAAACTCTTGGTTGTTTTCAAATAATTATATTAAAATATGGAATACAGTAAGAATTGATTTGCAAAAATTGACTAGAATGGACTTATCTTTAATGGGAAGAATTTCAGTTGTGAAGATGAATGTTTTACCTAAAATGTTTCTTTTTCAGACTATTCCTATAATTAATATGCTAACCTGTTTCAAGCAATGGCAAAAGGATATAACTAAATTTGTTTGGCATGGGAAAAGACCAAGAATTAAATTTAAAAATTTAACAGATGCTAAAGAAAGAGGTGGTCTTACCCTGCCTGATTTAAGGCTGTATTTTGATGCTGTTTGTTTGATGTGGTTGAAGGAATGGATAACATTAAGAAATCCCAGAATACTTGATCTGGAAGGATTTGATAGAAGGTTTGGCTGGCACTCATATGTGTGGTATGATAAAAGCAAAGTGCATAACGACTTTCTTAATCACTATGTAAGAAGGGAATATGGGTAAAATATAAAAAATGGTTGGAGGGTAAAACTCCACTATGGGTATACCCGATTGAGGCTTTAGCACGTAAAGAGATAAATATGCAATCTGAATGGGGTACTTATAGGGATCTGTTATGTTTTCAAGAGAAGGGTTGTAAATTAAAAAATTTAAATGAAGTACAAAATTTGGTTAGTAATTGGTTTCAGTATCATCAGCTAAATGAAATTTATAAAAAGGATCTTAAGGTTGGGTTTCTGGATCAAATGTTGAGAATTGAGAAGGAGCTGGTGAAAATGATGAAAGATTAGTCTCTAAGATGTATAAGTTGTTGCTTTTGGAGGAGACAAGAGATGAAGTGGTTAAAATGACTATGATAAAATGGGGTCAAGATGTGGGTCATAATATAGATATGGGTGCTTGGGAAAAATTATGGAAATAATTCCGCCCTTAAAGCTAGACATCTCCCCAGTGCCAGACCGCACTGCCATGGTTCTGTGCACATCGCTACATGAAAACACTTGGAGAGATCAACAGGAGGTTTGATGCTGGGTGTTATCAATATGCTGATGACACCCAGATTTACTTCTCCATGCTGACCCCATCAGGAAATTGCATATCTTCCCTAAATGCCTGCCTGGAGGCAGTAATGGGCTGGATGAGGGATAACAAACTGGTTAAATCCAAATAAGCTGGAGGTACTGACTGTGGGGGGCCGGGACCTGAGAGATGGTAGATCTACCTGCTCTGGATGGGGTTATACTTCCCCTGAAAGATCAAGTACATAGCTTGAAAGTGCTCCTGGACCCAAAGCTCTCCCTGGTTTATCAGGTTGAGGCAGTGGCCAGGAGTGCTTTTTTCCAGCTTCGGTTGATATGTCAGCTATGTCCATTTCTAGAGGTGAATGGCCTTAAAACAGTAGTACATATGCTGGTAACCTCCAGGCCTGACTAATTGCTGTAATGCGCTCTATGTGGGGCTGCCTTTGTACATAGTCCAGAAACTACAATTGGTACAGAATGCAGCAGCCAGATTGGTCTCTGGAACAACACGAAGGGACCACGTAACACTGGTTCTAAAAGAACTGCACTGACCGCCAATATGTTTCCAGGGGAAATACAAAATACTGGTTATTACCTATAAAACCCTTAATGGCTTGGGTCCAGGCTATTTGAGAGAGTGCCTCCTTTGTCATAATCCCGTCTGTTAAAATCTTATGGAGAGGTCCAGTTAGGGTTGCCACCGGCTCGTTTGGTGGTGACCTAGGACCGGGCTTTCTCTGTGGCTGCCTTAGGGCTTTGGAATATGCTCCCTGCTGAAATAAGAGCATCTCCTTCTCTGTTTGTTTTCAGGAAGCGCCTCAAGTCCCTCCTGTTCTCTCAGGCTTTTAATTAGAATTAATTTTAATAATTTTTAAAAACTTGTTTTAATAATTATTTTATTCTATTGTTTTTATTGTCATGTATTTTAATTTGTGGCTTTTAAATATTTTAAATTTTGTACACCGCTTAGAGATGTACATATCTGGCAGTATAAAAATATGATAGATAGATAGATAGATAGATAGATAGATAGATAGATAGATAGATAGATCCCAAAATGGCTGAGAGAACACTTTGCTCCATATGTCCCTGTGCAGAAGAAGAGAGGCAATCTTCCTTCCTAGCCATGCCCCACACCACTCTCAACACTTGCAAAGGTTGGTATTGAAAGGGGGATTTATTTTAATAATTTGTTTTAATAATTTAATTCTATTGTTTTATTGTCATGTATTTTTATTTGTGACTTTAAAATATTTTAAATTTTGTACATTGTCTATATATAGATATATAGATATCAGGTGGTACAAAAATATGATGAATGAATGAATGAATGAATGAATGAATGAATGAATGAATTACTAGGATCGGAAGTGTGTGGATACTGACAGATGAAATCCATGAAAGGGGGGGCGGGACTGCAGATTTCCAGTCAGCAAGTATTGAAGCTTTAGTGTCCTGCAGTGGCATCGCTCCTTTCCACGATGAAGGAGAAGCAGAATAAATGATGCAAATAATGCAAATATACAAAAGTTCCCTAGAACCCACCTTTTCTCCACATGACTGAATACACACAGCCTTCCATAAAGAGTGTGAAGGCATAATGTACAGAACTGATCTCCCCAAGCATACTTTCATGTGGTTTGCTTTTGTTCCTGGGCCTCCTGAGGGTAAAGGCACATCTCCTGGATGCAGAGAACATTGGGGAAACCAAGTCCACTTGTAGGACTTTTTTGATATTTTTTTTAAAAATTCAAAAAATATTTAAAAATAAGCAATTTGTCCAATCCATTTCAATTTCAATATTCAGAGCCTTCCCACACTGTCTTATATCTGTGCCCGATATCAAAGCCCTATAGGAAGCCATTCCATAAATATACAAGGGGGTGGGGAATTATGAACAAAGGGAAATCCCATATCTTTTGTTGCTGGCTCTGAGAAGGAGGAGGAAGGCACAAGCTTTCTGTACAGCCCAGGGCTGTAGGGCAGGGAGGACAGAGGGTGTGCCCAGCGCTCTGGTGGGCAGCACTGGCCACTCTGCCTCCTGGCTGGAGAGAGCTTCAGGAAACTGGGAGACCTTCAGAGAGGCCTGCTCCAGCAGAGAAGCCTTTGGAACCCCCACCCACCCACCTAACAGCTGAGAGTCCATCCTGGGAAGAGAGCTGTAGCAGCTCTTGTGCAGGGAGCCTTTGGATAGCAGGCTAGCCTGCGCATGGTTCCTGCAGGCTGCAGTTCTACGGATTGGTCAAGCTGGGAGAGGGGAGAAAGGTCACTTTTTTTGCAGGGCATGCTGCTCTCCTGCAGGGCCTGGGGTGGTCGCCCTGGTCGCCCCACCCTAAGGACATGCCTGACTGCAAGATTTTCTTGGTTTTTCTTCAGTGGCTGGTCTTCTAGAAGACCTTCCTATATATAGCATAGGGGTTCCCAGTACTGTGTTCCCAGATGTGGTGGGACTAAAAAACTCCCATCAGGCCATTGTGGCTGGGGATGAAGGGAGTTGAAATCCAGCAACATCTGGGACCTCAAGGTGGAGAACCACAGTTATAGCAAAAGCCTTCCACAAGGCACACATCTGAGGAGGTGCCGTGAAAATGCATTCCACTGCTGTGTCCATGAGAAAGGAGTCTAAGGTTTAATGCTGAGTAGAGAGCAGGGCCTTAGCAAAGAGGGTATCACATGCAAACTGCAAATCTCATATCCCCACAAAAGCCCAGATTTCTGCTCTCTGTTATTATCTAATATGACCAGCCAGTAGTTTTCACTTCCTTCTTCCTGCCTATACTTCTTGTTGAAGTCTCTTCCTGTTACACAATAAAGTAGTCTTCGCCCATAATGGCTGCCTTCTTCTGAGCTCACGTTACATCCAAACAGCCACATTATCTAAAAGTTCACACAGCCAATCCTCTTAATCAGAAATTTCAGGATCAAGGGTGTACTGGACCACATAAACCATCAATTCAGGACCAAAAAAAGGGTGTGGGGCGGCTGGGGGACCAGTAATACAAGTAAAATATAATGCAGAGGTTGCTCAAACTGCATGGATTTAGATTTTTAAGTCATGTGTTCACAAAGACTGCACATTGAGAAATCAGCCATTTTTATTAGCCTGAGCCATTTTTGGAAGGGCGGTATGTAAATCGATCAATCAATCACATAAATAAATAAATAAATAAAATTGGAGGCCTGATGTGATAGACAATTCCAGTTGAGATACTCCATACTCATGGAGAACAAGTCTATCAATCGCTACTAGTCTGAGGGCTATAGGCCACCTCCAGCCTAAGAGGCAAGATACCGCTAAATACCAATTGTAGGGGAGCAACAGCAGAAGAGGGGACACTAGGGATGTGCAGAACTGGTTCTATAGTGAACTGGACTGCCATGAACTCGGCCAGTTTGAGAGGTTCTGTCGCGATCTGCTCCAAAAATTTCAAGCTGGTTCATTGTACCAACCGGACCAGCTGATCAGTTCGACTGAACTGGTTCAAATACCCGCATTTCGGTCCAGATTCTGTTCCAATTTGGACTGAACTGCTCCAACCAGTTTGTGCACAGCCCTAGAGGGCACGCCCTCAGCTCTTGCCTGTGGGCTTCTCAGAGGCATCTGGTAGACCACTGTGTGAAACAGGATGTTGGACTGGATAGGCCTTGGGCCTGATCCAGCAGGGCTATTCTTATGTTCACAAAATTACATTAAATTATAACATAATGTTAGTGCAGTTGAACAATGTTGTGTTCCACACTAAGGCTGTGGTGGCAATGCAGCGGGGGGGATGATCTCCCCTTGCTTCTGCAGCTGCCTGGGCCACCCAAAAATATGTTCCTGAGCCACAATAAATCTTTTAATCTTTAACAGTCTCTTATGTGAAGCAAAGTGGTGCAGCAGAAGTATGCTGGTCCCATAACCTAGAGCAGGGATGCTCAACTTCGGCCCTCCTGCAGATGTTGGCCTACAATTCCCATCACCCCTAGCTATTGGCCACTGTGGCTGGGGATTATGGGAGTTGTAGTTAAAAAAACAACTGGGGGGCATAAGTTGAGCAGGCCTGACCTAGCGGTTGATGGACTGAAACTATTCTCTGCCAATTTATTATTTCAAGTCCCAGAACATGATCTAAGGGCACATGATACATCTACTTTGCAGAAACTGAGCAGGTCTTGGAGTGGTCAGTACCTGGATGAGAGACCCATGTATGCCACCTTTGGGAATGGGCCATAGCTCAGTGATAGAGCATCTGCTTTGTATGCAGAAGGTTCCAGGTTCACTCCCTGGCATCTTCAGGTAGGGCTGGGAAAGACTCTTGCCTGAAACCTTGGACAGCCTCTGCTGGGCAGTGTAGACAAAAGTGAGCTAGATGGACCAATGGTCTGACTCAGTATAAGGCAATTTCCTATAATCCGAACAAGAGTCTTCCTTGGTTTTGCTGTAACAAAGTAACAGGCTAACCCTCTGGCAGATGTTAACAAAAACAAATACTTTTATTGAAATACAAAAAGGGAATGATGACATGGGGGGAAATGGACCAATTTGCCAAACACAAGCAATGTGACCCCACAAGTTCAAGAAAGTTTGCCCAAAAGCGTAAGTGCACAGCTAAAGGTCCATCTCTTCAGGTTTTCCTCACAGTTCTTTAGGTGCAATTGATTCCAGTTGTCCTACATACCTGCTTCTGGGGTGACCCAAATTAAGACGGTTGCTCTTGGTAGCATTCACTTCTTCTGGCATGTGTACTTCATACATCAATGTACATTTCAATGTATCATCAGTATAGTTTCCCTGCAATATTGGAGTGGCATCAGGTTTTGCAACCTTGTGCATGCTTAGCTATTGGTGTGCCTCATCCTTGCCACTTCCACCTGCTGGAAGGGTGAGATTCCACATGCATGTTCATCACAGCATCAAATAATGGCCTGTACTGTATTTACCCAAATAGAAGATGACCCTGAATTTAAGGTGACCCCCCCACTTTAAAAATATGGGTTAAAAATAGGGTTAGACTATTTACCCAAATGGAAGAGGACCCTAAATTTAAGGCAACCTGCCCCCCGCCATTTCTAACATCAAAGAACTTGGTGGGGGGAGGATTTAGTCTTGGATTCAGTTAGATACAGTATGTATAAATCAGTCAGCATAGAGCAAATACCATCAAGAGAGCTTTCCTATCATGTTGGGCCACAATTACCTTCAGAGACTCTTCACAAGTTCCCTGCAAGTCACCATCATAAAGAATCATCAGATGATGTACTTGTGTGTGTGAATCAGCCCTAAGTGTACCATATTTACCCAAATCTAAAATGTGGTCCCCACCACCCAGTTCTTTCCTCTCAAATATGAAGGGATCGTCTTAGATTCAGAGTCCTCTTTCTTTTGGGTAAAAAAGGGCATAATCTGTATTTAACCTATATTTTTTTAGGCATCGTCTTAAATTCAGAGTCGCCTTCTATTCGGGTAAATATGGTACTTCACAGCCACCTTTGCCTACACAGTCTTTAAAAAAATGTTTGTCCTGAGTAGAGGATTCTGCCCAACATCCTGACTAACTTTGTGCTGGTACAAATATGTTCTGCTAGCACAAGGCTGCTGCACTAACCAGTCGCATTATGTCTGGGCTAGAGCTAATACGTTGATCCTTGTGCACAACCTATGGAATGCATCAAGAATGCATGAGTACAGTTCTGAACATCTCCCTTATTCACAATCTTCTTGCACGGGGGCAACTTTATTTGTGATGCAAGCACAGTGTTAGCCTGGATGTCGGCCAATGGGCTTGAATACTCAACACATAATTACAGTCTTTTCTTCGTATCCATTTCTTCTCAACCATAATGATGGTGAAATCTACAAAGCTCGCTTCGATATAGCGATTTTAAAAACAAAAGCGGCTCTGCTAACACTCTTCCCTGGCACTTTTTTTAAATTCCATGGGCAACACCCAGATTAAGTCACAGCTAAGTCCCATCAATGGGACTGAAGTTAATCATGACTAATTTGTCTCATTGAAGTCACTGGAGCCTCCTTGACATGACTAACTAGACTGGATGTTGGCCCATTTTGACATTCTGTTAATCCTTACATTTAAAGGCAGAAGCTCTCTAGAGAAGAGCATTTTGGCTGTTGCATACAAGGTAGCTGCATCTCTTCACTATGAAAATTCAACAACAAATGTAGACAGGCAATGGGATCTCTTGATGTTCCTGAAGCATTTGTGTGAGCAGAGCCATCCTTGGACACTTTGATGACTAGGCAAGATATTGACATCTCCCTCTTCCCCCACCCCCTGCCACCACTGGATCCTGGACATCCTTGGCACTGCATCATACTTGTCCAATCCTAGCAAGATCTCCTTCACCCACTCATCCACTCACAGAGGTGCCTCACTCAACTTCTTCCATCTAGAGTAGATGGTGCATCTCCTTCACACCACTAGGTGATGTGTCTACACATCCTACCCTCATATCTAGCCCCAGGCACTCTGGATTCCACACACACATTTCCTGTTCCTTCAGTAGCTACATGTAGTGGGTCCTGATCCCACTCTGACTAATGCCAGATTAAAAGAGTTTGCCCCATAGCAGTGTGGAGAGGACAATTGGTCTTGTGGTAGCAAGCATGACTTGTCCCCTTAGCTAAGCAGTGTCTGCCCTGGTTGCATATGAAAGGGAGACTAGACGTGTGAGCACTGTAACATATTCGCCTCAGGGGATGGAGCCGCTCTGGGAAGAGCAGAAGGTTCCAAGTTCCCTTCCTGGCTTCTCCAAGATAGGGCTGAGAGAGATTCCTACCTGCAGCCTTGGAGAAGCCACTGCCATTAGGTGAAGACAATACTGAGCTCGATAGACCAATGGTCTGACTCAGTATATGGCAGCTTCCTATGTTCCTAAGTGTGGGTGAGAGTCTCCCTCTGTTAATGCCAGGATTCTGCCACCCAAATGGGGTCTTTCAAATGGGAAGAGGACATCTGTGTCACTCAAACCTTTCTCAACTCTGCTTTCGTCGCCTTCCCTCATCTATAGCATCACATCACATTTCCTTTGTTCAACTCCTGCAATACCTGTACAACACAAGCACAGTATACCAACATGTGACGTACAGAAGGGAGCATCCCTTCCATTGGTTGCTGCATCACAAGTGCTGCCGCTAGGGCTGCATAGCAGTAATGGCCAGCCCTCTTCATGAGCATTATGTTAGCTCATGTCCTACATGCTACGAATGGCAGAAGCAACTCCCTCCCCAAGGTCTATAGGTATAGAAACACAGATGCCAAGAAATGACAAAAGGGGAGCTATTTCATCTCGGGTGATGATTACTGAACACAGATCTCCTTGAATAGCATCCCCTCTGCTCTGCAGATTCTCTCTTCCGTAGCTGCCTGTATTTTAAATTTCAGCCACTTCCAGCCATGGGAAGAAATAACCTGAATACCTTTGCATTTTGGTTATGGCTTTTGTTTTGACAGCAAAGTCGTGACACTTATATTGTCATGTTGCTCTGATGCTGGACTCTGTCCAAGTGTGAGATCCACCCTCCTTATTCACTGAGAGCCTCTTTTTCCTGGTGGGCTTGATCCCAAAGAATCTGTAAGCTGCTTTCCGATATTTCTTTGACATGATGTTGTACAGGATTGGGTTGATGGCAGCACTTAGGTAGAAGAGGACGAAGGATACTAGATTGCAGTATTGGCTGATGACGGCTATTTCCAAAGATCCGGCCTCAAAAGATTTGGAAAACAGGTAACGTCCAATGTGGAAAGGCAACCAGCAGAGGATGAAAGCAAAGACCACCACCGCTACACGAAGAGAGGAGAGAAAGAAAGATGTGTATGTCAGGCAACTGGAATGACCATGGAATTTCCAGGAGATTATATAGATTTATATGTATTACAACACACAATACTGCAAACAAATAAAACAGAACTAAACAAACACACTTTCACTGGAGCTACCAAAAACCACAAAAGACCAAAAAAAGAACTACAGCAGAGGCAAAGAACTATGTTGAGAAAAGAGCTGGTCTTGTGGTAGCAAGCATGAATTATACCCTTTGCTAATCAGGGTCCACCCTGGTTTACATTTGAATGGGAGACTACATGTGGGCACTAAGATAATCCCTTAGGGGGATGGGGGCCATGCTGGGAAGAACATCTGCATGCCTGCATGAAGAAAGTTCAAGGTTCCTTCCCTGGCATCTCCAGATAGGGCCAAGAGAGATTTCTGCCTGGGAGAAGCCACTTCCAGTCTGTATAGACAATACTGAACTATATGGACCAATGGTCTGACTTAGTATAAGGCAGCTTCTTATGTTCCCATGTTGCTCCTTATTCCTAATTCCCCTTTAGAGATGGAAAATAGGTGATAGCTTTATTGGCACTTATAGCTTTCTCTGTATTATCAACCCTTTTTTACCCTAACCTCCAAATGATTAGAGTAACATTATAGCAAGGGTTAGGGTCAAGGTTAGAGTAACAATGAGTAATGATATTGTTGTATATTCTCCATGGAGTAATCTTTGGAGGACATTCTTGTCAATTGTCACTTCCACTCCTCTAACATCGATAAAATGTGATGTTAGTTGGTGTGTGTTTAAACCATCACACCATTGTAAATTTGGCCACTACAGGCCTGGTGATCAGGAAAATGAAAGAATGATAACTCACTGAAAGCTGGACGTATTGTAATACAATAATCTACTTTCCATCTCTAGAGATGTATTTCTGCCCGTTGTCTGTTCAACCCTTCCCAAAGCCCTCGGAATTCTGTCTAAATTGAAACACCTTCTTCTGTATGATCCCCATCGCATGTTGAGGTCATCTGGAGAGGTCCATCTCCAGTTACCACCACCGGTATGTCTGGTGGCGACTTGGAGCCAGGCCTTCTCTGTAGCTGCTCCTGGCCTATGGAATGCACTCCTGGAAGATATCCACAGTTAGGGCTTGCTGTTGGCCTTTATGAGAACCCTAAAAACTTACTTGTTTGGCCTAGCCTTCCAAGATTTTTAAATTGTTTTAAAGTATTTTAATAGGTTTTTAATGGTTCTGGATTGTTTAAAAATTGTTTTTATATCGTTTTAAGCAGTGTGTTTTAAATGGTGTTTGGTTTTATGTTTTTTAAACTTGTTGTGTACTGCCCAGAGCCTTTGGATGGGGCAGTCTAGAAATGTAACAAATACATAAATTATAAATAAATAATATTCCTTGTCAAAAAGCACAATGAGCATTCTCCCTAGTACTGACCACTCCATCTGGCTCATGTACTAAAATGTATTCACATTATATCATCTTGTTTAATCTGAGCAATTTTGTTTAATACAGCTAAAAAGGTACCAAGCAATCTCATTTAATACAGTTAAACCCCACAGTTTGTTGTACCATCTTCTCAAATGTGGAATTTCATTCTAGGTTTCATTCACCTTGTTGCAGGGTATTTAAAGAATCTCCTTCTTCAATATGCCCCTGTCTGCCCAGTGAGGTCACCAGTTCTTGTGCCTCAGAACCATCAAATCACAGATGATGGAGGACAGGGACCTTTTGGTTGCAGCACCCAGAATGTGGAGCTCCCTAATTTTTGAAGGCCCATTTGGCCCCTCTTGACTAGCACTTTGGCACATTGTTGGGATCTTTTTGCTTCACCATGTTTTGAGCTTAGCTCCATTTCTTCCTCCTTGTGGTGCTCTGTTGCTGTGTCTCTCTGTTTTGGTTTTTGCTTTTAATGCATTTTCATCTACTCTTTTTGTAATTTTAAAGTTGATTGATGTAAGCCACCTTGGAGGCCTCCTTTGGATTCACAAGCAGGAGGGCAAAATATTTTAATAAATAAGTTTAATAATCTTTTGCGTAGCTCATTTCCTCTAATGTTGTTGAAGTGCTAAAGAGCTGGCGTAAATTGGTGGGTAAGGCTCAAGTTTGATTATCAATGGCGAGGGGCCTGGAAACCAAGTCCTATGACGAATGGTTGAAGGAGCTGGATATGTTTAGTCTGGAGAAGAAAAGATGAAGGGGAGATATGATTGCTATAGAACCCAAGTGAAAGAGTTGCGCTATGCAAGGACAAAGCAGTGGTGTAGAATCAGGAAAATTAATAGTTTAACCAATTGACCCACACACAGAGCATCTGTGCGCTCTTTGGGGCCGACTACCTCTCCCCCCACCACCTGCCCCAGTCTCTGGCTGGGCCGAGTGCCGCCACCGCGGCCAAGGTGCTGCCTCCATGGCCGGGCCCACCGCAACCGCTGCCGCTGCGGCCTGGCCCACCACCACCACCACCGCAGTTGGCCCACCGCCGCCTTGCCTCCACAGCCACACAGCCACCAATTCTCCTGGGTGCACCTCAGCCAATCAGGTGCCTCTGTCACCCAGCCAATCAGCTGGGTGCTGGGACGCACATTCCAAGGCACACCCAGGAGAATAAATATAATAGAATGAAAGAGATATTAAGTACAGAGAGGCCAGTGCAGAGTCCTTCCTTTTCAGTGCTCTTGCTGCTGGCTGTTTGTTAGCCCCAGCTCTCTGCTCCAGTAACTAAAGCCCCATTCAAAAGCTGGCCTGGACCAAGGAATGGAATAACCAAAAACATCACCATTAGGAACAGAGGAAGCTGCCTTATACAGAGCCAAACCATTGGTCCATCTGCCTCAGTATTGTCTACACCAGGCCTGCTCAACTTAGGCCCCACAGTTGTTTTTTGACTACAAATCCCATAATTCCTAGCCACAGTGACCAATAGCCAGGGATTATGGGAGTTGTAGGCCAACAACTGCAGGAGGGCTGAAGTGGAGCAGCCCTGGTCTACAATGCAGATGCTGTTCCACTGTGGCCCCATCGCCTAAGGGGAATATCTTACAGTGTTCACAGATAGTCACCCATACAAATGTAAACAAGGCAGTCCCTGCTTAGCAAAGTGAGCAATTCATGCTCACTACCACAAGACCAGCTCTTCTCCCCAGGTTGCAGGAGAAAAATGATGGACAAGGGAAGGATTAAGCCTGGAGTTCTCAATCTTGGGTCTCCAGATGTTGTTGGACTATGACTGCCATCATCCCCTGCCACAATGGCCGAAGGACACATAACACTGGACTGAATATCAGCCATTGCCTTTAATGAACTGCCTAGAAAATATTTATATGCTATAGCAATGTATATACAAAAAAAATAAAATCAGAAACAGACAATAGATGCAATCACCATAAATCCGTTGGTGAAAGCCTTGGAGAATCAAAAGGTCTTTATCTAACTCTAGAAGGTGAGGCCGCTGTTGATTGGGTAAAGTCATTTTACATCTTAAAATGTTATTTACAGCTTTCCCCCAGCATATTCTAGTGTAAAGTAGTGCATTCAGCTACTTTTAAGTGGCAGGATTGTTTATACCAAGTTTGGTATTTGTAGGTAATTGTGAAGTGTGGCTTTATTTCGCACAAACCAATCCACAAACAAATTCTTCAAAATATATAATCAATATAAGTAAAATAATGTTGTATTAATGTGCTTGCATAACAGGAGTAAAACAACATTTTGCAATTTGTAGGATGTCAAGTTCAAACATTATTCATTTTATTGAATAATTACCATATATAGTCAATTTGAATTGTAGGAAATTTGAATCAGAGAAAGCTAATCTGCTTTGGGGGGCATGAGGTCATTTTTGAATTATTGATCTGATTATTGAGTCTAACAATTCTGATCAGAACAATAACAGTTAAAATCTGGTGATTGTATTCAGTATTTCTTCTTTAATAAATTAAACCTTTCCCCTTGCAAATTCCAGAGTAAAAAGTAGTTCATTCTGCTAATATCAGTGGCAGGATTGTGTATGTAAAAGTTGCTATCAGTAGATAATCAGAAAGCATGAACACACTCACAAACTCTTCAAAATATATAATAGATTTAATTTAATGGTAAAACCACTACCAGCCAACTTACCTGGAGAAGATATTCTATAGCCAGAATATCCCCACTAAAAAACAACAACCCTGATTGGCATCCAAACTATTTCTCCGTAGTTTAGTTACACTGAAGGACTATTTGATTTCAACAGGATTAAGCCACCTAATGGCACAGCAGGGAAAGGACTTGACTAGAAAGCCAGAGGTTGCCAGTTCGAATCCCTGCTGGTATGTTCCCCAGTCTATGGGAAACACCTATACTGGGCAGCAGCAATATAGGAAGATGCTGAAAGGCATCGTCTCCTACTGCGTGGGAGGAGGCAGTGGTAAACCCCTCCTGTATTCTACCAAAGACAACCACAGGGCTCTGTGGTTGCCAGGAGTTGACACCGACTTGATGGCACACTTTACTTTACTCAAGAGAAATTTGGTCTGTGTCTCAGGCCCTGTTGTCACCCATATAAGCTCTAAAGTAGAAGTAGAAGCATCCAAAGGTGAATCTCCAGTGCAGATAATTTCATCTTTTTGAAGAAAACCCATTCTTGCTCTGCCACCCTCCCTCCAAGCTAAAAAGCTGAGTGCACATTGGAAAAAATCAGACACAACACAAATAATGTTGAAACACACTTTGTTCTATGGATTTTTAAAGAGGCTGAGGGGAAAAAACAGAGGGTTGTTAACTTGCAAGTGTTTGCGAAAAACCCTCCAGAACATCCCTCTTTTAGGGTTACTTTAACATACGCCCCCTCTTAAGTACATATTTTCTGCAGTACAATTGATCATGAGAAGCACAGGGCAGAGTGACATTATGCCAGGGCAGAGGAGTGCAACTAAAGCACTCTGAATTGGATCTATTAGGACAAAGAACTGCTAACATCAGCAGAAGGGGTGGGGGGAAACAGGTGTAATAAAGAGATACTGTGCATTATATAAACCTTCCAGCCGTGGTAGCATCTGGAAAAAAATTGAGGGAAGCAAACGGAAAGGGCAAAGTACATTTCTGGGTGGGCGAGTTGTATCCCTCATGTTTGATTTCTGAAACAGAAATGGAGTCAGGTGTGGAGCAAACCTTGTGCGGGGGGGGGGGCTTGTCCCCCCTGCTCTGAAGACATCCCTGCCTTCTGGCTGGAATATTGTGTTCAAGTTGTTATAAGGAGCCCTGAAATGCATGTATTCCTAAGTCCTCCGACTATTTCAAGGACCAAGCCACATGGCAAAGTGCATGATGTGGAGTTCCATGATCAAAACTACAGGGTTCTTTTCTCCCCCGCCCCCTGCAAAAACAAACAAACAAACAAACAAACAAACAGAAAGAAAGAAAGAAAGAAAGAAAGAAAGAAAGAAAGAAAGAAAGAAAGAAAGAAAGCAGTCATAGGGGACAGCACAGGCAGAAGAGGACCTCACTCAATGTTCTTCATTGCAAAGCCAATGGCAGCTCCCATCGTTCGCAAGTTCATCTCCCTAATTATTAATTAGGCCTGTGCAAAGCTTCAGCCAATGCCACATGCTCCACGCAAACTCCCCTGGCACTGTGCAGAGGTGACCAATGACCATTCCCATCACCCAGTACTGTGCTTTCCCCTGCACTGCTGGAGCTCCTTTAAGAGTCCTCTCAGACCATGCACCATCTGGGAACATGTGCATGGAGTTCTGGGAAATGTAGTCCTTCCCAGGGTTTTCACCATAGAGCTTAGTGGGTAGAGCTCTGGGAAGACCTACACTTTCCAGCATCCCTAGTGCATCTTCCAAGATGGCGCTGGGGGTTTGTCAGGCCTCTGTTTCTCTTAAAGGGTCTACCCTCCACTGACCCCCTTCCCCAGCACAGAGAGAAGCACTGCACTGCACTGAAGATAATTTGGTGGGAAATTGTGTGCACGCTGGAGGATTTTTGCCAAAGTGGCCTCCAACTGAAAAACATCCTAACCATTTCCCCCCCCATGAGCCCTGGATCCAAATTGCTCCTCTCTGCCCTGAAGATGCTAACAGCCATGGATGAGAGAACGTATTGGCACAAAACATTTCCCTCTTTGCAGCGAAGCATCCATTTCAGGGGGCTGACTGGAGCAAAGTGTTAAATACCCCTCCCTCTGAAGTGGGGCTTTATCGAGCTCCTGCCCCACCGTGGCTCTTTCACGGAACTCCCATGTCAAGTCTCCTTTGACCCTCTGTGGTTGGGTTTTCATATTTCCAGGGGAAAGAGTCTAATCATTTCTGTTGTACCGCAGTACATCTGGGCGAAACAAGCCAATACACAAAATGCAAAACGATGAAAGGGGCGGCCTTTCATGAGGCAAGGTGAGGCAGTCACTGTCAGACAGCAGATGATCAGGGTCCCAAGAGGGCAGCAAGATGGGCCATGGCCGTTGGGGCAACTCTTCAGGGCCACCTGTGCCTCTGACCCAAAGAGCTCTGGCCCATGAAAGATGGAGCCACAATTTGTCTTTAAAGTGCCACAAGACACTCGGATGAATTTTAATACACTTATTAAATATTTTGTCGCAGCAATGAATTAATCCATGTGACTGATATCAGAGGTTGAGCCCAAGACAATGGGTGCTAGGCAACCATTGCCAGGGGTGGGGGGACCAGCTCCTGCAGTCTCCTTTTACTTTTCTTTTTATTGTGAGCCCTTTGGAGACAGGGAACCATCTTATTTATTATTTATTTTTCTATATAAAGCACTTTGAGGACTATAGTTGTCAACTGTCTAAGGGCTCCTTCACTCCTCCCACAAACAACTTCAGCCTTAGGCCTGCCATTTCCCCTTATATTTGGAACTCTCAGGACAGCTGCATGATGCCTCCTCTCTTTCTTACTTAAAATTCCTTCTTAACACCCACTTTTTCCATGAAGCCTTGTCCCAACCCTTTTGTCCCCACATCCCTACTGTAAGTTACCTTAAGTACATGTAACTGAAACATTTCCATATTCTTCCTCGATCCACCCTTTTCTCCATTTCCCTCTCCATTCTCCACGGCCCCTTGTGTCAATATTTAGATTGTGAGCCCCTTGGGGCAGGGACCTCTTGTTTTATAGCTGCTTCCCCCATAAACATAAAGTAATCTTATCTTTGCTTAACTAAGCTTTATTCAGGAACAACTCCATTTTTCTCCTTCTCCTTTCTCGCCCCTTTCTTTCTGGCACCAGCCCCCTCCACTTTCTCTCTATACAAGATCCCCACTGGGACAAACTTCTAATCAACAAAACATAAAGGACTGCTAGACAGAATACAACATATCGTTCCCCTTTATAACTACCAGAATTTAATTTATTTAAAATTTGGCGACAAAGTCCTTAAGTCTTTTAGGTGCTCTCCTGTCACACACCCTTCTCCTAATTCTTGGGGTCTCTGGCACAGGAGCTCTTAGTGATTTGTTTCCTGAAGATTCTCCATCACTTTCATCAGCCTCATCTGTGAGGTCAAAACTGGAGGCAAGATCAAATTCCTCTACAGTGATCAGACTCCCTTCCCCTTTGTCTCATAGCATGCATGCTTGAAAGTCTCAAACTGTTCCATTGCTTTCCATCATCCAATATGGCAGAATCTCCTTGGATTTTGATTATATTTTTTGGTCCAGAAAATTGGGAACATCCCTTTCTCACTTTACAAGGCAGCCATACTCAAACAAAGTCCCCCACCTGAAACGTTTGCTGTTTTGCACCCCATTTCTGATCCACATACCATTTATATTTTTGTTGCTTCTCCCTTACCCAGTCCCTGCATCATTAGGGTAAGATGGCATGGAAAGCCCTGTCAATTGACGCTATTGGGTAAGTTTGGTAGTAGCTTTGTCTCCTCTCAGTAGTTCAAATGGTGATTTTCCTGTAGCAGAATGAGGAGTAGTTTGATAAGCAAGTAGAGTTTCACAGATCGCCTCTTTCCAGGGTTGTTGTTGCGTAGTAGCCAGTTGTAAACTTTCTTTCACTAATCTGTTCATTCTTTCCACTGAGCCATTCCTTCAAGGATGGTAGAAGGAAATAGTCTTGTATTTTATCCCATGATTATGCAAATATTGCTCCATTTCAAATGAGGTTAGCTGTGTCTCATTATCATTCACTAGTTCTTTAGGAAGACCTTCCCTCGTAAAAACTGCAGTCATGGAACTGGATCACCTTGTTTGTAGTAATGTTGTCAGCACCTGGAATAGTAATCCATCATCACTATAACAAATCTTTAGTTTTGTGGGTTGGTTATTAAAAGGCCCCATTATATCCAGAGCATTGGGATACTCTACTGGAGTCAAGGTAAAATTCTTCTGTGATTTGTCACATACAGCACAAGCCATGCAGTGCCTGACTGCATTTTCAATGTGTGTGTCCATACCTGGCCACAAAATTTTTCTCTGATTCGCCTTTTAGTCAAGCTCATGTCCAGGTAACCTTGGTGGACAATTTTGATAACTTTTGCTTGTAAGGAGGCTGGCACCACCAAACGATCAGTTCTCAGCACCAGCTCATTGAGAAGGGACAGCTCACTCGCCACCTACAATGTATGACTGAAGATGTTCAGGTAACCAGTTTTTGCATGGTCTTCCATTAGTTCAGTCAGCACTTTATCAGCACTGAGGGCTGCTTTCCACTCAGAAGACATCACTCCACGAATGGATGAAGCTATTTGTACAATTACTACTCCTTCATCCTCTTCTTCTTCACTTCCTCTTGGCCTGGAAGTGGAAGTTGAGATAAACAATCTGCAGTTGTATTCCGAATACCTGACAGGTATTCCAGCTGGAAATCAAAGTCCATAAGTCTGGTGATCCATTTGGCTATTCTAGTAAATAAAGTAGATAGGGGTTTATGGTCCGACTATAAAGAGAATTGTCTGCACCACAAGTCAGTCTTGAAGTGTCTCACCTCCCAGAAACATGCTAGAGCTTATTTTTCAATGACAGAATACATCTTCTTTGATACAGTAAGCACTCTGGAAGAACAGGCAACTCTAACTTCGCTATTACCTTTTTTCTGGGTCAAGACAGCACCCAACCCATATTCAGAAGCATCAGTGATTACAATAGTGCACCTGTTGGTGCCAAAAGAAGTGAGAGCAGGGCTTTCAGCAATGGCTGATCTGATAGGCTAAAAACTAGTCTTGCAGGATGCATCCCAGTTAAATGCTACAATCTTTTCTTTAAAAAAAAAGAAAAGAAAAGATGCAATATGGCAGTTTTTGAGGCAAATTGTCCCTGAGACCTTGGGTTAGGGTGGTATAAAAATGCGCTAAATAAATAAATAAATAAATAAATAATTTAGGGTAATACAAAGTTCTAAAAACGATCCAAGTGCATTCTTTTTATGTGGCTCCGGTGCTTCCTAAATAGCTTTCAGCAAATCTGTTTGGGTATCTACACCACTCTGAGATATTCTGTGTCACAAATACATCACTGAGTAGGGATGTGCAAGCTGGATTGCTTCGATCTGGGCTCAACATTGAGCTGGCCTGGTTAGCACAGTCCAAGTTCAAACTGGACCAGCCCCGCTAAGTGGAGAGCTGATCCATGTTTGAACTGGACCAACCCACCGACTCACAGGGGTATACTTGTAAAGTATACAAGAGGTATACAAGGCTCAGGGGTATACTTGTAAAGGGGAATCTGGTGAGAATTCCCCTTTACAAGTACAAGGAACTCCTTAGCCTGAGGTGGGGCAAAAGAAAAGGTACTTTTTACCTTTAAAATTCAGATGGCGGGGCAGCAGGGGCAATGACATTGGCTGCAGCACCAGGGGCTCCTCTAACCCCTCCATCGGCCTCCCAAATGAAAACCTGGGTCGGCTGCAGCCCAGTTCAGGCCTCTGCACACATGCAGATGCCATTTCCTCTGTGCATGTTCATGCATGCACAGAGGCTATTTGCATCACCACAGCTCCCCTGCCACCTGAATTTTAAAGGTTAAAAGTACCTTTTCTCTCTCCGTCCCTTAGGTTAGGGAATCACCCTGTACTTGTAAAGGGGAATCTTCACTGGAATCCTCCCTGTTCGGCCCAGCTCATTGGTCAAACTGGACAGGACGGATTAGGCTGAGGCCTAGCCCAGGCCGGGTCGGTTCGAATCCAGTCCAGATTTGAACCAAACAGGGCTAATGGCCGGCTCGCACATCCCTGTCACCGAGTGTGTGAGCAGAGGAATTTGATGATAGGCCAAAGACAAGTCCAGCGTTGTGAACACTGAGGCAGCATTTCATTGATACTGGGTAATGGATGACAATCCACTATCAAGTTAGAGGTCACATCTCTTAAATCTACACACATCCAAAGTGCACCATTTGATTTAGATTCAAAAACAAGAGGAGAGACTCATTCTAATGAATCAATGGGTTCTGTTATGTTAGCAGGCTGTAGTCTTGAAAGCTCCTCTTTAAATGGTTGGCACAATGCTATGGGTATGTTCCTCACTTTGTGATATATGGGTATTACATTTGCCTTTAGCTGAATTTTATGTTTGAAATGTATGGCGGTGCCAGGAGTAACAGCAAAAACATCCAAGAAATCAGCCATCATATCAGCATGTGGATGTTCCATCGTCTGTAATATGGGTTCCGTGTTATTTGGGTCTAACATGATCTGTAGGTCTTTCTGATGTTTGCAGCCCAATACTGAAACTCCTTTTTGTGACACATACACTTTCCTTTCTGTAATACATCCTTTGTATTCCAGGACAGCAGTGAATAGCAATGGGGAACCTCCGTGTCCGTGTCTGAAGGCTGCAGGTGCAGATCTGATGCAGTTTCTTGTAAAGCAGATGTAGTTCCTTGTAGGGCTAGAGGCATCACCCTAGTCACTCCAGCCTACGGATGGCCCTGGCGACAGCTCCTCCTTTCTGGTGCTGCCATGTTCTGGGGCAGTGCCATACAAAAATATTGGGATTGGAAGGATTTAGACTGAATAGCCTGGATTCCAGGAATTTGGTTTGGGGTACCAAGGAGAGGGATTTGGCACAGTGAAGAGCATTTTCCATCCTCCTAGCCATCTCTCTTAAGTCAGATGTTGTTTATGTTTATTATGATTAGGTTTGTTTTACTAAGCTTTATTCAGACAGAACGCCATTTTTCCTCCTCCTCCTTTTCCTCCATTTTCTTTCTGGCTCCCCCCTCCCCCACGCTCTACAGGATCCCCACTGGAAAAACTTCTAATTAACAAAACATGAAAGGCTGCAAGGTCGAACACAACACCTGTCCTCCACTCTTTGTAAAGCACCATGTACATGTTTGGCACTATATAAATAAATAATCAATACCCTATACAGCAGGCCAGAGTTGTTATATTGAAGATTATGTCTGAATACTTTTCATTATGTCTGAAGCCATTCCTGGATACTTCTTCTTTTTTTCTTCTTCCAACTTTCCCCCAGATATTATTTCACAATAGCATAGGATCATAGGAAGCTGCCTTATACGGAATCAGACTATTGGTCCATCTAGCCCAGTATTGCCTACACTGACTGTAGCTCTCCAGGGTTTCAGGGAAGAATAATTCTCAGCCAAGCAGAGATGCCAGGAACTGAACCTGAAGCCTTCTGCATGCAAAGCAGATGCTCTACTACTGATCTGCAGCCCCATTCCTGCATCAAGCCATTAAAATCTCTAGGATTGTTTCCCAATAGTCACTTGGAGAGTAATGCCAGTTTCTGGAGACTCTAGGCCAATCCTTGAGGGATTCCCACCAATCAAAGAATAGGGTATGCACACTGGCTCCATAAGATTCCAAAGCCCGCCCGCCCTGCTAGTGAAGATGGAGAGGCTCCATGCCTACCAAGGATTGTGTCATCCCTGTAGCGATGACTCCCCCATTGGAAATGATGGGAGAATCATCACTACAGCGAAGATGCAGCCCTTAGTAGCCACAGAGCCTCTCTGCCTTTGCTAACAGTGAGGGTAGGCTGTGTCACAGCTGAGTCACACAGAACTAGTGTGCACACCCCATTCTTGGACTGGGAGGGCACTGTGCAGAATGTAAGCCTTTGTCTTGTCAATGGTTACCTGGTGAGTTCATGGTTGACATAAGAACTTCCCAGGTTCACAGGTGACACGTTTCAGCACTGCACTAGAGAGCACCTTCTTCTGCATGATCCCAAGCACACATTAAGGTCATCTGAGGAGGTCCATCTCCAGTTACCACCAGTACGTCTGGTGGCGACTCAGAGGTGGGCCTTCTCTGTAGTTGCTCCTGGGGGGTGCAATGCACTCCCTGCAGAAATCCGTAATTTGAATTCATTATTGGCCTTTGGGAGAGCCCTCAAAACCTATCTGTTTGGCCTGGCCTTCCAGAGTTTTTAATTTGTTGTAAATGTTTTTAACTTAAAACCTGGTTTTCCAGGATTTTTAAACTGTTTTGAATGTTTTAACTGTTAATTGTTTTATGGCATTTTAAAGTCTGTTTTTAATTGTTTAATTGATTTTTAATTGTTTTGTTTTAATGTAAACCGCCCTGAGCCATTTTTGGAAGGGTGGTATATAAACCGAATAAATAAATACATACACAGGCACAACAGCTTCTTGGATTAACATAACTTAATATATGTATAAGGCAAGGGCAATGTGTATTTCAGCTTTCGCCTTCTCCAGCTGCTCTGGTGATGATATTGGAAAAGTGAGGTATCTATAGTGACAGAAATACAATGTTTTTGATGGTGTATCCAGCACCGTTGGATGCTCTTGCTGAGATGATGTCAGGTATTATGCTCAAGGCGTGTGTGTGTGTATATACACACACACGCACGCACACACACACAGAGGGTTTTTAGTAGTATTGAAATGGCAAGTTTTACTTTCAGCTGCTCTTGCACCAAACTTTGAGACCGGTTTTCAAAACTCGGCAGAGTTTCAAAAACAGTGCAAGATGAGTCGGGGGACTGTTGAAAGAGAAAGAGGTGGTTGAAGTTCCACACAACAACAACGATAGCACAGCACTAATGTTCCGATTTCCCCCACCTTTGCAACTAGATTCACCGGCCCCCAATCCAAAGAGAGTCAATTTGCAACAACACGATTAGTACTGAGAAGGCAGAAGCTGCATGCAGAGTTCCCAGTTAGCACATGAGAATACACATTCTCACCAGGAGAGAGAGAGAGAGAAGCACCCACGGTTTCTTTCACAAGGCCAAGGCAGTCCTTCCATGAGGCGAGGTGAGGTGGTTGCCTCAAGGGGCAGTTTAATGGGGCCTCAGTGGCATAGCAAGATGGCTCCTGCCACTCCCTGCTGCCTCACCTGCCTCTATCGAAGCAGTTCTTCATAGAAAGGTCTTGGATATAGGGAAGAACACTGAGAGTTAATATCCTGCTGTATTCAAGCAAGTTCGCCCTGGGACAAAAAGTGATGTTTGACCCCACCTTCTTCAAAGAGGAGTGAGGAGGGAGAGCAAAGAGCAAGCTGTCGCCTGCCCCACAGGCCCCCCACCTTCAGCGGCCCACAGACATTTGTCATCCCCACCCCCACCTGCCTTGCTCAATGGCAGCTACGCCAGGTATTAAATGCTGCTTGGCAGCTACGCTTTAATTCCACTTGCAGTTCGCGGAGGGAAAACCATTCCACAACCGCACTAAAGAGTTCTTGTGTGTGGAAACACTCAGTGTTGGCGAGGTTGGACATTCTCATCAGAAAAGGGAGTCGCTAATCGCTTTTTTAAATGGAACAGCAACTGTAAAGCTCCTGCTAGACAAATAATGGGGAGTTTTTAAAATCCTGGATCAATTAGTTGCATTGTGGGGTGTCTATGTTTTTAAGCAACAGGAGAAATTCGCAATTGTGTTCTGTTATAAGGGATTTGTAAGGCTTTCCTTATGTGGGTTTGTGATCGTGATTCAGTGGCGGGGGGCAGTGGGGGAAGTGCAGGGATGGAGCGCAAGTACTTCTCGGCTTCTCTGGCTGTTGGGGTGGGCATGGCTGCATAGAGAGCGCCTGCCATAGAAAGCGCCTGCACTCCGGAATTTGCAACTACATCACTGGGGGGACTACATCACTGAATTTGCATTGACATCACTGTAGGAAACGTACAAAGATACAGCAGTGAAGAAAGCAGACTGAGCACTCTTTCCTTGCCAATCCTGGATCCCCAATTCTTAAATTCCATTGGCTGACATGAGGACATTTACTCAATGTAGTCCCACTGAAATTAAAAGGACCAGTAAGGCATTACTTGAGCGTGGCTACTTTGAGCAATTCTCCTCATGCCAGCCACTGATTTCTGTAGAAGAGTTATGCGCTTGCTTAAATGGCTTCCACTGAAATCAATAGGACTTAACAATACTTCGCTTGGCTGTATCGAACCCTGCCATACTACAGTCCCCTGCAAGCGACCAGTTCCCCAATACTTCCTTGATATGTGCTGCTCTTCTGCAGTGTTTGTCATGGAGGAGCCACGGCATTTCAGTCAGCACTGGGCCAGATCCAGGAGGGGTTTGGCTATGCGCCTATGTTAACAGCACATGCACACGTGAAGATGGCAGCTTCAAAAGACTGCATGGAAAAGGCTGATCCGAGTCCCGCCTGTCCTGATGGCCCTGCCCTGGGCTCTTCATGCCCCCTTCCCTTTCATGGTGAATAGCACAAATACTTCTTTAAAAGCGATCAGAGATCTTGCTGTTTGGGGAGGAGAACTGGCTTTGCAGCAGCCAGCAAGAACTGTCCCCTTTGCTAAGCAGGGTCTGCCCTGGCTTCCATTGGATGGGGGACTTCATGCGAATGCTGTCTGCAGTCAGATATTCTCCTTGGGGCAGGGGACGAACAACATCTGGGGACCTCCCAGTTTGAGAACCCTTGCCCTAAACAGAATGGGGCTGTCACTCCGTGGAAGAGCATCTGCTTTAGCTTCAGGTTTTTTACATTTTATATCCCGCTCTTCCGCGAAGGAGCCCAGAGCTGTGTACATGGTTGCTTTTATCCTCACAACAACCCTGTGAGGTAGGCTAGTATGACAGCTTCCTATGATGCTGTTCTGTAAGAATGTTCACTGACATGCTGTGCAGCAAAATGTAGGCAGTTGAGCACCACCCATGCGGCTACATGTGCCTACCACACCACTGGCATGGTTGCAGAACAGTGCTGCTCCACTCCAGCTTTAAACTGTGGAAGCGCAGTTGTGCAACGCTACCTCCATCCTAGAGAATTGTCTGTGATATTGTAAGAATATGCAAGCTGTTTAGCTGACACAGAATCCTTCATCTGGTAGAAGTGTTCTGTGAAACTCCAAACCTTGCATATTCCTACACCAACTGTAGCCTATCCAAAAGGAGATGCCATCATCACTCTTACCGTATTTACCCAAATCAAAGTCAACTCTGAATTTAAGACAATGCCTTAAAAGAGAAGTTATATACAAGTTATACCTGTATTTACCCAAAAGAAAAAGGAATCCAAATTTAAGATGACCTCCCCCCACCCCACCATATTTAACAGGAAAGAACTGGGAGAAAACCTCATTTTGGATTTGGGTAAATACGGTATTCCACACGCCTTGGATCCACAGAAGACAAGCAGACACAGGATGGAATAAGCCAAGATATCCTTACCTAACATTTTCACAGTTTGCCTGTTGTACTTGTCCCTGACGGAGGTCTTTGGCCCTATCTCCTTTCTCTTTCTCCTCCAGAGTTTCCTGACAATGAGGCTGTAGAGCACAGTCAAGCAAAAGACAGGGAGGAAAAAAAAGATGCTAGACGTCCACACCATAATGGTCAGCAGCCCGGACTGGATGGCGTACTCCGTGGCCCTGCATTCATTGGTGTCCCAGGGGTTTGTCCCATTCTCATGCTCAACCCCAACCAAGACAAAGATGGGCCCAGCGCTAACAAAAGACACTGCCCAGAGCACCAAGATGACTAGCCGGACTTTGCCTTTGGTGATCACCACCTTGGCCCGGAGTGGAAAGCAGACGGCAAAATACCTCTCCACGCTCAAGGCGGTGATGTTGAGGATGGTGGAATACGTGCAGCACTCGCTGACAAACTGGAAGAGCTTGCAGAGAAGGTCCCCAAAATTCCAAGGCCGGTACTGCCAGAGGCGGAAGAGATCCAGGGGCATGCAGAGAAAGATCAGCAGGTCCGAGAAAGCCATGCTGGAAAGGTACAGGTTGGTGGTGGTCCTCATGTCGTGGAACCTGGAGACCACCAGCATGGTCATCAGGTTGCCTAGGATCCCGACCACAAAGAGGAGCACGCATGTGACCGTGACGGCAGCGAGCAGCGGCACAGGGAAGAGGTGCAAGGGCTCGTCCGGCCATGTCTCGTTTTCGTAATCCATGACAAACCCGGGCTGCCAGCGGCTTGCGTTGTACATCCCTAGGAACAAAGTGGCCTCCTGGGCACGGGCCGGATTCAGATGCTCTGCTGCGTCAGTGGCTCGTCATGTCTGAGGTGTGGAGGAGTCAACTGCAGTGGCTCAGCATGAGTTGAACATCCAGGAGGTCTACATGAAAACAAGCCAATGACAAGCTGAGCTAGGTGAGACAGGCATGGATAAAGCCACGAGAAAGCAACACTCCAGGACAGAGCATGTTCGCCGAGGGTCACCTGTGCAGGGAACTAACTAAAAGATTCCAAAATAATCATCGCCCTCCTTCTGCGTCCACATTGCAGGTTAGCATTCATCATAGGTTAGTTTATGCTCGCATGAGATTATTTTGGTACACTCGGTGAGAGCTGTTGAATATGTTAATTATACACGAGGGGAAATTTCTATCTATGGTGACCCATTCATACATTGCTATTATTTAGACGATCGATACCCTGCTTTCCAGTCAACAGATGTCCTCAAAGTAGCTCACACAACAAAAAAGAATGCAAAGGTGGTTCCTGTCCCAAAAGGATTTATGAGCAACTCATACTAAAAATATGCTAGGAGCACTAATAAGGGTTTTGCTCAAGATGACTCAGGCAATGAAACCCAAGCCCATCACCACCATGCCCATATACACAAGGGAGACACTGCCAGCAGCCTCTAGAAGAGACAGTATACTGGACAGTTGCTCTCCTCTTGCTAAATATTAGAGAGCCATGAAAAGGCACCTCGTTGCCCAGTGAGCAGGAATAATTGATTCCCTGTCCCAAAGGGGCTCACAGTCCAAACAGAAACACAGAAGGGAGACACCAGCAACAGCCACTAGGAAGGCTGCTATACTGGGCTGGACAGGGCCAGTCACTCTACAGCCGCTGATTATAAAGAGAATCATTATTTTAAGAGGTGCCTCTTTGCCCCATCAGCAGGGAATGGCATGGGGGAAGTCATGGCTGAATGCTGCAGTCATCAGTCACAGAATTAGAGATTTGGAAGAATCCGTCCAACTTGCTCCCTACCACGCATGTGCACGCACGCACGCACAGCACAGCACAAAGGGTAAGATTACTTGTTTACCAAATCCACCTGCTCCACTTGTTAAACTCAGACCATAGACACGCTAGAAGCACACATAAGGGTTTTGCTCAAGATGATGCAGGCAAGCTGCGTGCAAATCGCTAGCACATAAA
The DNA here is from genome assembly GCF_027244095.1 of Hemicordylus capensis. NCBI lineage: Eukaryota > Metazoa > Chordata > Lepidosauria > Squamata > Cordylidae > Hemicordylus > Hemicordylus capensis. Next base: position 337,903,012 of record NC_069659.1, read on the forward strand.
GCATAAACCACACTTACATGGGCATTCAAAAGACAGTGTGGCACAGTGGGTAGATGGCTGAGCTTGAATGGCGAAAACAAAAATTCAAATCTCTGTTTGGTCCTGAAGCTCACCGAGTACCCTTAGGTCAGTCACTCACTGTCAGCCTAACCTCCCTTACAGGGTTGTTGTGAGGCCGCTACAAAGAGAATAACCACAGGCATGACATCCTGAGCCCCTTGAAAAACTAAGGGTGGGGTAGAGATGTCATTAATAAGTAACTTAGAAAGAAAGCGTGCTTTTCATATTCTTTCACCACCCAGGCACAAGATCAAGGATCCTGATATTATTACCTGATTCTAATAAAGAATAATCCTTCTGCTGCTCACATCCTGTAAAGCAGAGGTTCTCAAGCTTGGGTCCCCAGATATTGGTGGACTACAACTCCCATCATCCCCAGTCACACGATGAGGATGATGGGAACTGTAGTTCAACAACTTCGTACCCTTGAGGACTGAAGCTTGAGAACCCCTGCTGTGAAGTCATTCAGAATCTCTTTGCTATTTCTTAATGAGAAGAGAAGAGAGAGTGGGGGAAGATGTGTACCAGTTTAACCTCCTTGGAGGAAAGATGGGATCAAAATACTGTATAATAAATCATAATAATGCCAGCTGTAATGCCCACACCGGATCCGAACCTGCATTTTTGCTTGGGAATAAGTACCTTTGAACTGGGTCAGTACAGCTCAGCCCTCTGTTGTGCTGAGAGCAGAAAGAAGGGGTTTGCTCGCGATGACTCGAGCAATTCAGCCAAGCTGCATGCAAATCACCACTACAAAAAACAATTCCTGTTTTTACCCAATTACATGGGTAATATAGGACGAGCTTGCTAATGTGCACTGAAAAGACTAGGACAGGAATTTCTAACTTTGGGTTTTCAGATGTTGTTGGACTCCCATTACCTCCCCGCACCCATTGTGGCTGGGGATGATGGGAGTTGTATTCCAACATCATCTGGGGACCCACAGTTGGAAACCCCTGCATTACGGGGAAGCCACCCCACCCTTAAACCCCTCTGACTGTGATTTATTTATTTATTTATGTTAAGAGTCTGTGATGTTGTAAGGGGTTGGTTATTCTGGATTCAGAAGAGGGCTTCTCCCCCAAAGAGCAAACAAAGGATTTCCAGTCCTTCGTCCCCATCAACCAGCGATGCCTTCCTGCTGCGTAGCTTTCTGCGTCTCCATCCATCTCTCTCCCTCCGTTTATATCAGAGCAGCAACTTTTCCCCTGCACACTTCTGGCCCTTCCACCAGGCAGCTGAGCATCAGTAACTAATTAACAGCAAAGGCAGACAAACGGTCCTGCAGATCAATTGGCCGTTAAGCCTGTGCCCGGCTGAGCCGCCGAAGGACAGTTCTTTCCAGGGCTCAGTTCCAGAACCTGCTTTTGGTACCAGGATAAAATGCTGGAAACTGTGCCACAATCATATCTAGGAGAAAAGGAGCCTCCCTTGGAGCATATGCAGAGTGCCTTTCCCTTCCCAACTATACCCCGCCCACATATCTAGAGTAAGTACGGACTCCCCTGGAGCATGTGCAGAGTGCCTTTCCCTTCCCAACTATACCCCGCCCATAAATCAAGAGTAAGCGAGGACTCCCGTGGAGCATGTGCAGAGTGCTATTCCATTCCCAACTATACCCCACCCACAAATCTAGAGTAAGCTAGGACTCCCGTGGAGCATGTGCAGAGTGCCTTTCTTGGGTCCACTGACCGAGAAATATCCAGCCATGCTCTTGAATTTGAAATCTAGAGAGGACAGAGGACTTTCGGGGCAGGCGGAGACTTACAGGCAGGTTTGAGCCCGGGCAGCTGTCCAATTCGCAATGAAGCAGAAGCAGCAAATCAGAAGAAAATGGTCATAAAATTTAAAAAAAAAAATCACCTGGCTGGAAAGGCGGGAGCCGAGTCGAGCCTCTCGCAGTCCCCGCAGTGGGCGATCAGCCTCTCAGAGCGCCGCCGCCAGCCTCCGCGCCCAGCGCGCCTCTACCTGCAGCGACTTCCCCTCCGCCTCCCTGGGCCATGCTCCGCAGCTGCCCGCCGCCGGGAAGGACTGCCGCGGAGTTCGGCAACCCGCCGGGCCAAGCAGCAGCCCAGGGCGCCCCGCTCCGCCCTCTGGTCGGCGCCCGCCCGGCTGTCTGGGCAGAGAGCAGGATCCCCCGATCACCGCCCGCTCTCGCGCATCGGAGCAGCAGAGTCCTCAGCAGGAACCGGGAGGCGAGTCGCCGTCTTGCTGCCCGCCTGCTGCCTCTCGACGCCAGGGGGTAGGAGGAGGCGAGTGCGCGGAGCGCGGCAGGGAGAGCCGGTGTCGGGTTTACGAAGCGGACTTGCCATGTGTTCGGAGGGGCTGCTGGGGGCGGTGCCACCGGGAGGAGTGTGTCAGGCGTAAGAGTCACGGCTTAGCAGGCAGGCTCCCATTCATTCAGGCAGTCTTCTCGCCTGCCTTGATCTCCTCCACTCCACCACAGATCCGATGTCGGCAAGAAGTTCAACACCATCATTAGATACTGTTTGATCCCTTGCCCCAGGGCTTTCTGACTGGCCAGGATGCGGAAGCCGAAGGCTCTTCGGTCTGATCCAGCAGGGCTCTTTTTAACTGCTACCTGAGCAAGGGCGAGGCACCTTTTTAAACTGGGCTTTAATTAGCAGAGGGAAAGCAACTGGCCCTATCCATCCCCAGCACAGCATCCCTCCGGTGACTGCTGCTGGTGTCTCCCTTTTGTTTCTTTTTAGCCTTTTGGGGACAGGGAGCCATTTTTATTCCTTCCTATGTTTTTTGTTGAAACCAGTATACAATTGTTTGTCGTATTTGTAATGTTCTCTTTCATTGTTTTCTGCAGCCAGCAACAGCCTATCCCTCTGGGGGTAGCCTAAATCTCCTGCCCATCAGCTTAGTTGGGCTCTAGTATCATGAGAAAGAGAAAGAAAACTTCTCTCCCATCATTTTCTTCATACCATGCATAATTGTATTATTTATTTATTTTATTTATCAAACTTCTATACCGCCCAAACTTTCATCTCTGGGTGGTTAATATAAAACAATTAAAACACATATCAAAAGTTAAAACAATTCAACCATTTAAAATCAACCATAAAATTAAAACAGACAATTTTTAAAAGCTAGGAAAGCTTGGGTGAAAAGATGGGTTTTCAGATGGTTTTTTTTTAGTTGCTAAATTGATTGTATCTCAACAGGGAGCGCATTGCACAATGCACACTATAAACCTCAGTTATGTCCTTCAATGATTATGATTGATGAATATTTATATATCACTTTTCAACAACAACAATAAAAGTTCTCAAAGCTCATAGAAAAAGAAATACAATTGGTTCCCTGTCCCCAAAGGGCTCACAGTCTAAAAGGAAACATGAGGTAGACACCAGCAACAGCCACTGAAGGGATGCTGTGCTGGGGATGGATAGGGCCAGTTGCTCCCCCTCTGCTAAACATATATGGTGCCTCTTTGCTCAGTTAACAGAGAACACTCAGTACTCTTGTTTCTAGATTACAATGCCCAGACACTTTAGCTTTCCTTGTAAAGAAGGTGGTCCATTCCCGTGATCATTTTGTTTTCCCCTTTCTACACTTTTTCCAACTCTCCAATATACGTTGGATACATACAGAGCCAGGATGCACTGCCACTGGTGCAGTGAGAGTACAGCCTGACAGAGTGCAGCCTGATTAACTGCAACAGTGCAGTGGGGAAGGGGCAATTTTTGATGCCCCCCTCTCCTTCTCCAGGAAGCCCTCTGTGCCACCCCAAAAAATGATCCTTGAGGATGGCACAACCCTTTCAAGTGGCACAGAGGGCTTCCTAGGGAAGGGCAGAGGGTCAAAAATTGCCTCTTCCCTACTGCACTGGTGCAGTGAGTTAGGAAACTCTGTCAGGCTGCTCACTCACTGCACGGTGGCCGCCAAAATGGCGGCCGCGCGCTCCTATGGAGGCCCAAAGGGGCCGAAAATGTTCATTTACCTGGCTGCAGCGGGCCGCGGCGGTGATGAAGAAGGCCGGTGGGAGGAGAGGGAACCCACGCAGACACATACACACACACCCCGCGGCCTCAGCAAGCCCCCTGAAGGGGCTAAATGTACTTTAAAAATAATTTAATTTTTAAAAACAAAAAACATGGGAGACTGAGTAGAGGTCTCATTGGCCTATTTTTGTTGATTATAGGATGATGATGATGATTGATGAGGATGTTGATGAGGATGATGTTTTATTAAGAATATTATATATACCACTTTTCAACCCCCCCAAAAATAAAAATTCACAAAGCAATTTATATAGCAAAAAGAATGAGAAGATAATTCTTTGTCCCAAAGGGGACCCACTTGCTAAAAAAGCAGCACATGAGAGATCCCAGCAACCACTATTGGGAGGGATGCTATGCTGGGTTGAACAGGGGCAGTCGCTCTCCTCCCGCTAAATATTTTGCTTCCTCAAGGACAGTTCCTTATCTAAGAAAGCCACCACTTTAAAAAGTGCCTCTTTGCTCAGTTAGTAAGAGTTATGGATGGGATGTGGTCTTTAAATGGCAGAAGATTTGGTGGATGAGAGCTCACTTCATCCGATGCATGAACACAAGGTGTTTTTCTGAAAAGTGGGGGAGAGGGCGGGGGCAGCGGGAATCGTGGAGCAAGAATCGCAGAGCAAGTATGTGACGGGGCAGCCCTTTCATGCGGCAAGATTAGACATTCTGCTCAGGCAGCGGGTTTTTGGAGCATGCACGGGGCAGCAGAGTAGGGATGTGCATGAGCTGGTCCAGCACCTCCTCTGGCTGAACCGGCTCAGTCAATGGTGTTCAAATTGGCTCAGCAGGGTGGGGAGTGGTTCCCTTAGAAAGGAGGCAAGGAGCTCCTTACCTGTTTGTCTGCTGCCCCACCACTTTTCTGGCTGTGGTGCCTGCTCTCCAAAAGGCCATGCGCAGCTGCAGCACTGTTCCCTGCAGCCTCTGCATGGCATTGGCACGTACACTGCCGGCGCGCATGTACACATGCAGGTACACTTCCTCCTGCTGTTGCTCCCCTGCAACTGGGATTTCGAGTCCTCTGAAGCTGGAGGTGACCTATAGTGCTCAGACTAGTAGCCATTGATAGACTTGTCCTTCATGGATTTATCTAACTTCCCCTTAAAGCCATTCAGGCTATTGGTTGTCACCACATCTTGTAGCAGAGAATTCCATAGGTTGATTATACGTTGTGTGAAAAAGTACTTCCTCTCATCGGTCCTGAATTTCTTGGCAGTCACTTTCAGGGGATGATCCCTGGTTCTAGAGTTATGCGAGAGGGAGAGAATTTTCTCTCTTTCAGTCTAATTTGCTGCGGGACTCCTTTCGGCAAGGAGTCGTCTGCTTGCCTAGATTGGGGACCTGCTGACTCTGAGGGCAGAGCAATGGCTGTTTGCAGTGCTGCAGCCAGCCAGGACCCCTTGATATGTATCTGGAAATGAACCAATGATTAAAGAAGGAAATGGAAATTAGCCTGTCTCAGGCATGACACATGCAGCTGAATGAGGTGGGAGAATTCAAAGATGGAGCAGACAGAATTGTACATTTTCCAGACTCCTGGTGAGACATCCCATTTTAGTGCCAATGCAGATACCCAGGTTTAAAATATCCTTGCAAGAAAACATTGAGGATTTTAGGGGAGAAAGGATTTAGCAAAAACTTGCCATCCCGTGAAAGTGTTGTCCTTGCAGAGTATATTTCGAGTCATAGGGAAACATTTGAAATGTGGTCCATTAATTCCAGGGTTCCCAAATCTGTGGTACTCCAGAGTCAATAAATTGTAGTGGATGGAGGATGTTGGGAGTTGTAGTCCTGCAACACCAAGAGTGCCCCAAGTTGGGAACCTCTGCATTAATTTCCTGCAAAAAGAGCATTAACACATCCGAGAGAACGTATCTAGCATGGCCTTTTCCTGATATACAAGATTTCTGCTCACTGGAAGTTTTCTTCTCTCTCTCACTGAGGAAAGCATTCAAAATATGATCCACTAACAGCAGTCTATGTTATCAGCTAAGCATTCTGCCATTAGAATCTGCTGCATCTGCAGATCTAGGTTCGCCCATCTGCAAAAGAGCACAAAGCTGAAATGCTGGCAGGTAAAGAGAAGAGGAACTCTATCGGCTGCCTGTTTTTGCTGCATAGTGCTTAGCCAATCAAATTGTTCAAGAAGGAGTCAACAGCCCTTGAAATTGCTTTCTGATCTTGCCATTGGGGTTTGCCAAGTTACCTGTGCAGCAAAAAAGCCTCTTCCCCAGTAGCTGCAGAAATGCTTCATTGCTTCAAAATGTGCTGTTTAAGACTGGTTTGTTTGGAAAGGAGAAGACGACTCAAGAATGGGCACAATATGGAGGGACAAACAAATAATTCAAAACTGAATGAAATGAAGCATTCAGGGCCAAATAAGCCTTCTCAAATAAGGGCCAAATAAGACTTCAGGGCCAAATTGCAGGGCCAGATGAATAGGAAAGAGATCTGGTCCTAGAACATAGAAAAATAGGAAGCTGCTCAGTATTGTCTACACCAGGGATTCTCAGTGTTGGGTCCCCAGATATTATTGGATTTCAACTCTCATAATCCCCAGATGTTTGTCTGTTTGTAGTCGGAAGTCCCATAATATTTTTTGCATCTTCATTTTCTACAACTTTTTCAATTTTATGGTCCCACCAATCTTTGGCTACAGGTAGCTTGTATTTTTTTGCAGATGTTCCAGTGTATCATCCCTGCTACCTTGTCATGCCTTTGTTTGTAGTCAGTCTGTGCAATCTTTTTACAACAGCTGATCAGGTGGTCCACTGTCTCATCTGCTTCTTTACAAAGGCGGCACTTGCTGTTTGTTGTGGATTTTTCTACTTTTGCTCTTATTGCATTTGTTCTTAGTGCCTGTTCTTGTGCAGCCAGTATTAAACCCTCTGTTTCTTTCTTCAAGTTGCCATTCTTAAGCCATTGCCAGGTCTTGGTGATGTCTGATTTTCCACTTATATTGTGCAAATATTGACCATGCAGGGGCTTATTTTTCCATTTTTCTGCTCGGTACTTGACTTGTTCTTTCTTGTAGGCCTGCTTTCTTTCATTGGTGTTGAATAGTTTCGCATTATTGACCATTTGACGTGCATCTTCTTCACTGTCCTTGATATATTTCTCTTTTCTCTTCCTCTACTGTTTCAGGGACTTGCAGCATTCCTCTTCCACCTGAGCTGCGAGGGAGGTATAGCCTATCTACATCACTGCGGGGGTGCATGATTGATGGTCATGATTTTCCTGGTCTTACGATCTAGCGTCTCTAGCTCTGCCTGGGTCCAGTCTATTATTCCTGCAGTGTATCTGATAACAGGTATAGCCCAGGTGTTTATGGCTTGTATGGTGTTCCCACCATTGAGTTTGGACTTGAGGATTTTTCTAACTCTCCTGATGTATTCACGTCCAATTTTTGTTTTCACTTCAGTGTGTGCAATGTTATCAGCCTTGAGAATGCCCAAGTATTTGTAATGTTCTTTCTCTTCCAGGTTCTTGATGTTGCTTCCATTGGGTAATTCTATTCCTTCTGTTTTTCTTATTTTTCCTCTGTTCATTATTAATGCAGCACACTTGTCTAGTCCAAACTCCATTGCTCTATCGCTACTGAATATACGGACAGTGTTTAGCAGTGATTCGATTTCTGATTGGGACTTTCCATACAACTTCAGATCGTCCATGTACAGCAGATGGTTGATTTGACTTGATGTTTTAGATGTTTGGTATCCGAGGCCTGTTTTGTTTAGTATTTGTGAAAGTGGAGTCATGGCGATTACAAACAACAGAGGGGATAGTGAGTCCCCTTGGAAAATGCCTCTTCTAATGCTAACCTGTCCAAGTGTCTCACCATTGATTGTTAACTGTGTACTCCACATGCTCCTTGCTTTTTTAAATAAATATCTGAATGTTTTTGCTGACGCCAGTTGTTTCTAAACATTTTAGTATCCATGTGTGAGGCAATGAATCGAAGGCTTTCTTGTAGTCAATCCATGCAACACTTAGATTTGTTTTTCTCCTCTTGCAGTTTTCTAAAATCATTTTGTCAATCAGCAGCTGGTCTTTTGTGCCTCTGGTGTTTGGGCAATTTCCTTTCTGTTCAACTGGAAGCTGCTTGTTAGTTAATAAGTGTTGCATCACTTCATCTGCTATTATTCCAGTTAATAATTTGAACATGGTTGGCAGGCAGGTTATCGGTCTATAATTACTTGGAACTGCACCTTTTGCTGGGTCTTTCATTACGAGATGAGTTTTCCCAGTTGTTAGCCATTGTTCAATATTACCTCCTTGCAAAATGTGATTGAACTGTTTTGATAGTTGTTTATGAAGGCTTGTTGGGTGTTTAAGCCAAAAGCCATGCAGTTCATCGTCGCCTGGTGCAGTCCAATTTTTAATTTTCTTTGCTCTTTCACTTATTAATTCTGGTGTTATTAGATTTTGCATTTGTTGGTTACATTTTTTGACCTCTTTCACCCAGCCTGCTTTTTTATTATAATCTATTGGATTGTCCCATAATTTCCCCCAGAATTGCACTGTTTCTTCTTTATTTGGTGTTTCTACGTTTCTTGTAGTTTCTCCTTCTATGCTTTGGTAGAAACGTCTCTGTTTTGATTGGAATTGGAGATTCTGCCTGTGTTGTGTAATTCTGGGTTCATATCTGCTAATCTTCTTTGACACTGCTGTTATTTGCTGTTTTATTATTTCCAGGACTGCTCTAATTTTCCTTGAATCTAGGTGGTATTTTTGGATCAGATACTGTTTGGTGTTTTCATTCTTCAGCTTCTTGTCTTTCATATCTTTCAATTTACTAGCATCTGATCTAAGCCTGGAGATTTTATTTTCTAATCTAATCTTCCATTTAGGTGATGTACTACTTTCTTTTTTTTACAAGTCCACTGATCTTATATCCGAGCTCTTGTGTTGTTATTGTTGCTGCACTGTACATTAGTTGGTTTGTTTCTTGCAAATTATTGGTTGTTATTTCAGCAAGTGCAGCATTGACATCTTTTAATGCCTGAGCAAGTTGTTTTTTGGCAACTGTTTTTAGAGCTGGAAGTCGAACCCTGGTGGTTGTTTGGTTCATGTGCTCAATTATTTTTTGCTTTAGTTCTTGTTGCTTTTCTGTTAAACGGCATTTGGTTTTTGAGGTGAAGGCAAAGGGGAGGTTGCCTGGTTTTGATTTTGATTTTGGAACAGTTCAGCAACAGTGGCATCCTCTATTTCCAACACCTCCTCCACCTGCGCCTGAGCAACTTCTTCAGTTGGTGGTAATTCTTCTTCCATATCTTGAGCCTGTGTTGCTCTTTGCAGTTCTTCCAGCTCAACTCCTGTGAATACTTTATTTCTTATTATGAATCTTCTCTGGTCTGCTAGCCTTTGTTCTGTTATTTCTGTATCTGGATGCTTCTCTTTCCAAGTTTGGTACGTTCTTTTTAAATAACCTCTTCTAGTTGGACTAGACTTGTAATAGCAGATCATTATTTCCTTGTTGGCATTTTTCGTATATTTTTTCTGGTTAAGCGACGTTTCTTCCAGTAACTTTGCAGTCTTCAGCCCTGGTTGCTCAACTGAAGATCCTGAGTCCTGTAGCCCACTTGCCACCAGATGTCCAGGGACTTTAGCACCTGGTGCGGTCCTTGTTGACCTGGGCGACGACCGATCCGGTATAGATTTATTAAAGTTACATCTCACTATATTGTTGATGGGAGAAGCACTCTTCATCTGGCTCCTCTGGTGAGACCTGTCCAGTATGGTTGGACCTCTGGCATAGCTCTCACCTTCCTCAGAGCACGCAAGCCCCACAACCACGCCAAGGTAGTGCCTCACTGGGGGCACTACCTTATTATCATTATTATTATTAGCATTAGCATTTATATCCCGCTCTTCCTCCAAGGAGCCTAGTACTACATACTTAAGTTTCTCCTCACAACAGCCCTGTGAAGTAGGGTTAGGGTTAGGGTTAGGGTGAGAGAGAAGTGACAAAGTGCAAAACAAAAGTTAAGTAAATATTCATCACGTCGTTTCCAACCATAGGATCTGGAAGCCAAGCCCTATGGGGAAGAGCTGAAGAAGTGGCACATGGAGCGTCTTCAACGCTGGATTGCCACTTTCAAATATCTGAAGCCTGGTCATATAGGAAGAGGACCAGACTCTGTGGCTACTGAGAGCAGGACTGGAACCAGTGGGTTGTAAAGGAAGCAGATTCAGCAGGCATGTAGGAAGCTGTCAGCAGCAGCCCCTAGGCACCCCAGCGACACGCCACGCCACCCGCATCTGATGTCAGATGCAGGGGACGAGGCCACGTGCTAGGAAGCCAGGGCTGGTCGAAGCTTCTCACAAACAGGGCCATGCTTCAGCCAGTGCTCGGTTTCCGGCCTGGCTGGGAGTGCATCTCTCTGCCTTTCAAGGCAGGGAAAGGCACTCCCAGCCAGGCTGGAATCCCAGCACTGGCCGAGGGTTTTGCGAACGGGACTTTGCAGCCTGACTCTGCATATGACCACAAACCCTGTGTCGGATGTCACGTGCAGGGGGCGTGGCTACATTGGATGTGACGGCTCCACAGGGGGTGGCAGCCGGGTTCTTTGGACTTGTCCGCACAATCGTGGCTCCGCCCCTGAGATTCAGACGAGCCAATAGGAGGGATTTACTAACTACAAGCGCTGTTCAGCAATGGAACAGTCTGCCTGGTGCAGTGCTAGGCTCTCCTTTGCTGCTGTTGGTTTTCAGACAGAGGTATGATGGGATGCTACTGCACAGGGTTAGGCAATCTTGGCTCTCCCACTGTTGTTGAACTACAACTCCCATCATCCCTAGCCAAAATAAATTGTGTTTGGGGTTGATGGGAGTCATAGGCAAAAACAGCTGAAGAGCCCGAGGATGCCTACCTCCACAGCAGTTTCCTGCACTGAATTCTTAGAAGACCTGCAAGGCCCCTTACAGCTCTAAAATTCTATAATTCTAATGTATGTACTCAAATGAGGTTTGTTTATTTCTCACTTTTTCATTCTGTTCCTCCATCAAAGAATTCAGAGCAGTCTAGAGAGTGTCCATCCCCCATGTATCATTACACCAACCCTGTGAGGTAGGGTGGGCTGAGACGCACCAAGTTTCTTAAAGAAGCATAGAAGTGGACTCTGTGTCTGAGGAGGGATTTGAACCCAGGTCTTCTAGGTTTGCCTGCTTTAGGGTTGCAGATGCTCTTCCACTGAGCCATTTTCAGCTGATCCTTACAGGTGTCCCATTAATGTCAATTGGAGCTTCCGTAGTAGATTATGCCATAAACAGTTTCACTTGCTGATTTCAGCCGATCTCTATTAAACAAACCACAGACCTCTATTAAAGGCACATGTCAACGTGCTGCCCAGTACATCACACCGGCTCTCACATAGGAAGCTGCCTTATACAGAGCCAGACCACTGATCCATCTAGCTCAGTCTTGTCTACACTGACTGGCAGCAGCTAGGGGTGTGCACAAAACCATTTTTGCTGGCTTGGTCCGGATTTGAACCGAATTCGAACTGGCCTGGCTTGGTTCAGGCTCTTGTTGAACTGGACCCGGTTCGACCTCCAGTCTGTTTCGAACCAGTTCGCGGACCGATTTAGGGGTATACTGGTGAAAGGGAATCCAGTGAAGATTCCTCTTTACTAGTAACGGGGGAAGGGGCGGGGGCTTCCCTAAGCCTAGAAGGGGTGGGAGGGAAGTCTGAAGTACTTACAAATAGTGGCGGTGGCAGCAGCAGTGACTCCCCCTCCTGCCTCTCTCAGATTAGCCTGTGGTAACTCGTAGGGATGTGCTGACCGGTCTGGTGGTCCGGCAGCTGTGTCCTTGCAGAGGGCATTGGCACATGCACGGCGGCCGCCAAAATGGCGGGCACGCGCTCATACGGAGGCCCGAAAGGGCCAAAAATGCTCAGTTACCCAGCCGCAGCGGAGATGAAAAAGGCCGGTGGGGGGAGAGAGAACCCGCGTGGAACCCCCCCCCCTTGGCTTCAGCAAGCCCCCCGAAGGGGCTAAAGGTACTTAAAATCTAATTTAATTTTTTAAAAATTCACAGATCGGTCCAGGACCGGACCAGACTGGAGGGGGGGAGGTTCGATGGGGGGCTGGACCGAACTGGGGGGTTGTTTCTCCCTTTCATGATACCAGAACATGGGCTCATCCAATGAAGTTGACGATGGGGGTCCGGCCTCGAACTGAACCAGGCCAGACAGTTCCATGCACACCCCTAATAACTCAGTTCAGGCCTTCTCCAGCCCAATTCTGGCCTCTGACATGCACAGAGAACAGAACTGGGCCAGATAAGAGCCAAACCAGGACACCACTGGCCCTGGCTACTCTGGGGGAGGCCAGCAGGGGTGGGAGGGTGCGGGTGCTGCCCCCCCCAACCCCCACAGCCACAGCCGCTGACACTATTTGTAAGTACTGCAGGGAAGCCCCCCTTTCCCTTTACCAATATACCCCCCAACTAGTCCAAACATGTTTGGTTTGAAATGAGGTCAGTCCAATCCAAACATGGACCACGCGAACCAGGCCGGTTTGATTTGAGCCATGGTTCGAATTGAGCTGGCTCACACACCCCTAGCAGCAGCTCTCCAAGGTTTCAGGCAGGCGTCTTTCTTCGCCCTATCTGGAGGTACCAGGGATTGAACCTAGGACCTTCTGCATGCCAAGCAGATGCTTCTCTGTTTTAGTTCTGAACTACTAAATCCATTACAAGGAACAGAGGGTTGAATATACAACATGTCCCCCTCCCCATTCTGAGTTTGTTTTAATCAAAGCTCTCCCTCTGACTTATTTATTTCATTCCTCTTACACACACACCCCCTCTCTCTCCAGGCTTTCCCTCTCTCTCCCCCCCCCCCTCTCTCTTTCTCTTCCCTCACCCTCTCTCTCTCTTCATGGCTTTCACTGAGCTTGTTGCATCACAATTTGTTGTCATGGAAATATTTTAAAACTCAGAGTAAAAAACAGATGACCAGCAGAAAGGGGGGGGGATCTATCAGTTAAAAAAGGTTACATGTTTCCATCATTTTACAGAAAAGCAAGGAGGAGTTGGATTATTTGATTAGTGGGTTTAACCGTTGTTCCTCTTTGCTTTTGCGAGGTTTGTTGGAGGGTCCCCTTTCTGTCATATAGCTGCATTATGGCCTACGCTCCTGCAGATTATGTTTCAATGATTTACGGTAACCTCGCATCACACAAGGACAGAGTGTACTTTCATGGCTTTCAAATGGTCCGCTTTGAAGACAACGTCCTCCCAACAAACTGGTCCTTTCTACATCCCCACTACGCATCCATCAGTTAGTGCTCCACAATAAAGGAATAAAGTGCATTACTTTGACTCCTGTGATTGTGGTTGAAGGTATGCGTGCACAGAAGAGAACCTTGCATACAGCTGGGTTTGTTATTCTTGTTTAATGTTTACTCTTCGTGGCCAAAGAGACAAGCTGCATTTTAGCTAAGAATGTGAGAATTTTGTTCCTGGATCAGACCATCCAGTCCAGTGGTTCTCAGTCTTGGGTCTCCAGATGATGCTGGTCTACAACTTCCATGATCCCCAGGTAGAATGGCCATAGATAGCACCCTGTTTATGAAATAACCTCCCTAATGAGGAGGCTTCAGCATCTGGGGCTTTTTAGTTTGGAAAAGAGGTGACAACAGGAGGGGAAATGACTTTACTAGCAAGCCAGAGGTTGCTGGTTCGAATCCTGGCTGATATGTTTCCCAGACTATGGGAAACGCCTATATCAGGCAGCAGTGATATAGGAAGATGCTGAAAGGCATCATCTCATATTGTGCATGAGGAGACAATGGGAAACCCCTCCTGTATTCTACCAAAGACAACCACAGGGCTCTGTGGTTGCCAGAATTCAACACCGACTCAACGGCACACTTTACAGATGTATAAAATGATGCATGGAATAGAGAGAATTCTATAAAAGCAGAACCAGAGGTCATCCCAGGAAACTGATTGCCAAGAAACTGAGGACCAACAAAAGGAAGTGCTTCTCACACAATGCATAATTAACCTATGGAATTCTCTGCCACAAGACGTGATGACAAAAACTTGTCTGGATGGCTTTAAAAGAGGCTTAGATAAATTCATGGAGGACAAGTCTATCAATGGCTACTAGTCTGATGGCTATAGGCTACCTCCAGTTCAAGAGGCAAGATGCCTCTAAATACCAATTGCAGGGGAGCAACAGCAAGCGAGAGAGCAGTTCCTCCCTTCTTGCTTATGGGCTCCCCAAAGGGATTTGGTGGACTACTGTGTGAAATCAGATACTTGACTAGATAGGCCTTGGGCCTGATCCAGCAGAGCTGTTTTTTGTTTTAATTTATTTTACATTTTATATCCTGCTCTTCCTCCAAGGAGCCCAGAGCGGTGTACTACATACTTAGGTTTCTCCTCACAACAACCCTGTGAAGTAGGTTAGGCTGAGAGAGTAGTGACTGGCCCAGAGTCACCCAGCAAGTATCTTGGCTGAATGGGGATTTGAACTCGGGTCTCCCTGGTCCTAGTCCAGCACAGGGGAGTCCAACCTAAGGCTCTCCAGCTGTTTTTGGACTACAGCTCCCATGACCCCACCACGATTAGTTGACCACTCCTGCTCCAAGCTCTGTTTGGACGTTGTGCTGTGCCTGCATGCAGATGTCTGTACATACATGTATGTTTTGGATGAATGACTGCACCTTGTATTCATTTTAAAAGTGGACATGGATACAGCCCCCCGAAATGGAGGGAACAGCTAGGAAGTGCCTTGCTGTACCTGCATTTAACTTACCGTGCTAATAATTGTACCTGTGTCTAGATCTGTACTTTTGTACACTGTAAATGTATTGAATGAATGCTCAACAAAATGTGTGATTCGACTGGAACTGGAGATTCTCTGCCTGTGTTGTGTAGTTTTGGCTTCATATCTGCTAATCTTCTTTGACACTGCTGTTATTTGCTGTTTTATTATTTCCAGGACTGCTCTAATTTTCCTTGAATCTAGGTGGTATTTTTGGATCAGATACTGTTTGGTGTTTTCATTCTTCAGCTTCTTGTCTTTCATATCTTTCAATTTACTAGCATCTGATCTAAGCCTGGAGATTTTATTTTCTAATCTAATCTTCCATTTAGGTGATGTACTGCTTTCTTTTTTTTACAGGTCCACTGATCTTGTATCCGAGCTCTTGTGTTGTTATTGTTGCTGCACTGTACATTAGTGGGTTTGTTTCTTGCAAATTCTTGGGTGTTATTTCAGCAAGTGCAGCAGTGACATCTTTTAATGCCTGAGCAAGTTGTTTTTTGGCAACTGTTTTTACATCTCGGCATTAATGCCACTGATTGCTAGGCAGCCCTGCCAGAGTCATGCCAGTTGTGATAGCTGGGACAAGGAAGACTCTGTTTCCCCCAGCAGTGCAAGAATCCTTTTGGATCAAACAGGCAGCTAGTCTGCTCCAGAATCCTGCTTCCTACATTGGTCCGTAAGAAAAGCCCTGCTGGATTTGGCCAAAAGCCCATCCAGCCCAGCTCCCTGTGTCATGTATGGGCCAGCCAGGTGCCTCTGGGAAGCCTGCAAGGGGGGGAAAGGGGAAAACCACCCCTGCCTTCTCGGATGCTGGTGGAAATATACACCTACCAGGGCTAGTAGCCATTGCCCTAGACTCCACGCATTTGTCCAACCCCTTTTAAAACACTGTGGAGGTCCTGAAGCAGAAGGCATTCTCATTTGAACAGTGTGGTCATTTTACATTATTTTTGTGTTTCTCACTAGAGTAAGACCTACCGCAAAAGTAAGACCTAGCAGTAATTTCTGATGTACTGCTAATTGCCCTAGTGCATTTTTGGGGGCTAAAATTAATATAAGACGCTGTCTTATTTTCGGGGAAACACGGGTATATGTGTGTGTGTGTGTGTGTGTGTGTGTGTGTGTGTGTGTATATATATATATATATATATATATATATATATATATATATATAAAAATTTTAAGTTCAGCAGAACACATTCCTTGGCACGGTATGTAGGTGATACAAGAAAAGTGTCTCTATTAAATTTTGCTAGCTAGAGAGTAAAAATAGATAATTCAGTAGAATGGGTATTATGTGAGTGTAATGGGGTGGGGGGTTTTTTGGCTGTTAATGAACAAACTCAATACATTAGAACAAAGAATTTGCTATAGTCACAAGACACACAGAGTTCTGTATATTTCATCTCTGAATAGAAGAGGGGACAGCAACCAATCACACTCCTGGTATCTTGTGGGTTGCTCAGTCTTCCCGATGGATAAGAACTGAACAGACATCCAGTAGGCTAATGAGCATTGACCCTTGCTCGTTTGAATGCCCTTCCCTCTGCACTGCTAGACGGGAAATAGAAGAGTTCCATATGCATTATGTCCTTGCCCTTGTGGCTCAGGGGATATAGAGTCAGTTGTTCATGTTATTCTGTATTGCCAATTTTGTAGGGATGCTTATATTGTTTATTGCTCCTCTCTTAAAGAATCATCCTGGCCAGATGGATCAATTTTACTTGGATTTTTCTTCATCCTATCTATTGTTGGGAACCCTGTAAATGAAATGTTTTGCTCCTATGAAGCCACTAGTGGATCTTCCAAGATAGAAACTCTATCTTCAGAAACTCCTGCCTGCAGCCTTGGGGAAGCCACTGCCAGTCATGTGTAGATGGACCAATGTTCCTGAAACTATCTAGATTGGTGGCCATCACCATATCCAGGGGCAGTGAATTCCACAGTTTAACCATATATTGTGCAAATAAACTTTTTGTTTGTCCTGGATCTCCCAGCATTGGATGACCCTGGGTTCTTATGAGACAGAGAAAAATTTCATTTTATTCCAGATGCTACTGGGAAGCCCACAAATCGGTCTCGAAGGGAACAGTCCTCCTATGTTGTTGCCCTGCCAACAGCTGGTATTCAGAGGTATCCTACCTCTGAACATGGAGACTCCCTTTAGCCATCATAGCCAATGCCTTGGATAGACTTCTCAACCACCAAAAATGTGTCTAATCCCCCTGTATAGTCACCCAAGCCAGTGGTCTTCTCAATCGCTTTTGGCAGTGAACCCTGTGAAATAATGATGCATTGTATGAAATGCTTCCTTTTGCCCATCCTCTGTTGACTGCCAGTCAACTTCATTGGATGAGCCCATGTTCTGGTATCATGGAAGGGAGAAACAACCGCCCAGGGTCTTTGGAGTGGGCGGTATATTAAATGCTTCTAATAAATACTCTCCAACCACACTCCACCCCAGGCATAACTTTACAGACCTCTATTATGCCTTTCCCTGCCCTCTTCTTCTTAAACCAGAAGTTCCTAACTTTGGGTCCCTAGATCTTGTTGGACTACAGCTCCCATCATCCCCAGCCACAATGGCCGAAGGATGATGGAGCTGTAGTCCAACAATATCTAGGGACTCCAGGTTGGGAAGTCTCGTTGAAAGAGCCCCACACGTTTTCACAAGCTCCAACACTCTGACCCTTTGGGGCACCTTTTCCAGCACTAAGATATCCTTTTGCAATTGCTTTTCAGTCGCAGGAAAATGCAACTTTTCCCCATGACAGTCACAACTGGGAGAAGCTATTTAGACCTAGCCTCTGCCCCTTTAGCAGCAGTTTGAGCTTCAGCAATCAGCAGGTGAATATCTTTTTCTCCCTGCCATGAAAAGCTTCACCTGCAGATTTCTGCATATCAAACTTCAAGATCATGAGGCTTAGCCCGTTTTCCCCGCAGACGAGCAAGCTCACCCTGAACGACCAGATGGGCTGCCCACACAACTACCAGATCTGTCACGTAGCTAGTAAGGGCGGTGCAAGTTGGGGGCCGCCAGAACACCCAAGAGTGTGCGGGGCATTTGGGGAGACCCCGCCCCGAGGCTGGAATGCTTGTTGGAGCCTCCTGGGGGTCTCCTCATGAGTTGCCATGGTGTGGAGCTCCGCTGACTCACGACCGGACTTCAAGCGGTCCTGTGAATAGTCTCCATGTCTGGTTTCTACCCCACTCCCAGTCTGTTCCCCCTCCCCCGCTTCCCCAGCCAGTTGGCAACCCTAAGAATGTGGTGTCACAAAATCCCAGGTAAGAAAATGCAACAATGAAAGGCTACATTAATGGTTAAAAAAAAGTGTCATTTCTTTTTATAAAAAAACAAATACAAAATTTGTAGGATCAGAAGTGGCAAGTAATGTACACTTTGGTAAACAAAAAAACCCAAACACAATTGTAATGTTTCTGCTAATTTGCCTCAGTTTCCCAATATGTGTGCTTGTGTTTAAAAAAAACCACACACATACACAAACACACACACACGATGTGCTACATGTGATAATCAAGGTGTTGAAAAATCTTAAGTCCACACAAATTCACTGCTGGAAACCAACGATTAACACTTTTCTACCATTCTGCTGTTTTCTTGAGATCCCAATGCACTCTCGGAAAAGATATATCTGTAGCTGCAATACATCCTCTGAGATGGATGTTATGGAGTCAGCCTGCCCTAATTTTCTGCTTAAGAAGGGTGGGTGTAGGAGGCCAGTATAGCTTTGGCCAGTTTAGTGAGTTGAAGTGACCCATGGAGAACATGGCAAGGAGCGATCACAACACGGACTTGCATTGGGTCGCTTTCCACATCCCCCCCCCCCCCAAACTTAAGTATGGTCAACAGATTCCTTGCAGTAGATCTCTACCAACTTCTTACATTCATGCAACATATTTAAAGTGGTGCCAAGTGCAGAATACCCAAGCCGAGCAGGCTTTCTTCTGGGCAGGTGTGCAGATCTGGATGGTTGTGCCTCCTTACCTTATTTCAGGGATCCCAACCTTGGGCTCCGGCGGTTGTTGGGTCACAACTCTTATCATCCCCAGTCACAACGGCCAGCCACTGTGGCTGGGATAATGGGAACTGTAGTCCCACAAGAGCCAGAGACTCAAGGCTGAGAACCTTGCCTTATTTCAATGGATCCAACTGCAACAGGAAAATTGGGTAATGTATGACTGGTACTGCTTCTCAGGTGACTTACCTGTTGCCATACAGGTGACTTACCTGTTCTCATAAAGGAATCCTCTAGCTCAGGTATTTTTCTTGCTGCAGTCTCCCAGAGTGGTGACTATCATAGCTAAGAGGGCTGCCACCTTTTTAAGGAGAGAGCCCGAGTTCTTATAAGGAGCAACAAAACAGGCTCCTCAAACAAACAATATTTCCATTACCACAGTTCCATATCATGAACACCTGTTGAATTTCTGCCTGCCACACAGCTCTTAAAGGCAGAGCCTCCAGACACAAGGCAGGCAAAACTCAAGAACTGCTCTAGAAGAGTAAAGGGTATAGGCGTGGTTTTACAATGCAGCTGGCAACTGAATAAAAACCAATAAACTTGCAATAGTTGTTTTTTTTTTAAATCTGATCATTAAGGAACCTGAATCAGAGCCTCGAACTACTATAAAGAAAAAGAGTTTGTCTAAACAGCCTCACAATATTCTATTGACAGTTCTTTATCTAGAGATGGTGCCTATCTCTCTAGAACAGGCCTGCTCAACTTTGCCCCCACACCAGCTGCTTTTGGACTACAGCACCCATAATTCCCAGCCAGTGGCCAATAGCAAGGGATTATAGGAGTGGTAAGCCAACATCTACAGGAGGGCTAAAGTTGAGCAGGCCTGCACTGAAGCACTCCACAAAGAAAGCGGTGTTTGCTCTTCCTGGTTGAATGGGTTTCCTTGTCCACCATCTTCTTCTTTCTCACCTCAAGTCAGAGGCTGGAGTCCAGGCTTGAGCCACAGAGCAGGCAACAGAACAGGCTAGTGGATGTGATCAGGGACCGCATTCCCATACAGTGCCTCTTAAAGGAACAGGAAACATCACCAGGGGAAACACCTGGCAACCTTCAATTCCCAAGCTCCTTTGCTCCTCGGTAATGAATAGAGGCTGCCCAATGGTGTGAAAATGCACCTGAACAGCCCATTCTTGCCTAGCAGTTGATTAGGCATGATTCTAATAGTCAATGTTAAGGTCGCCAGAGACAGGCTTTGAAACAGCTCTTGAACGGAGCCGCACAGAAGGGAGGACCTAGCTCGTGTGGCACTGACCAAAGAAGCCACACTGGCTGGAATGGTCCCTTCAAAGCAAGTCTTAAGATACAGAAGCCCTCTCAAAGACATCTGCCAGGTGACTACAAAAGAAAAAAGGGCCCAGCCTATTCCTGTGTCTTTAAATAGCAGCTTGATATACCCAAGGCTTGGCACAGCAGAGAACAAGGCTGCACAACTCCCACAATCTCTGGGCTCAATGGCCAAAAGGTCCAGGATTATGGGAGTTGTGAGCCAACATCTGCAGGAGGGCCGAAGCTGTGCAGCCCTGGCATAGATAACACACTCTCGCTGTTAGCCCACTAAGCCGGTGTTCGAGGCATAGTTACAAGAACCAGTCAAAAAGCTGTCAACCCTGAAGAGGGACATTAAGGGGGTGAACATTTTCCTGGCATCTCAATAAAGTGGTGGGAAAAGCTTCAACTTACTAAAGATGGTGGACAAGTGAGTAGCCAGAACTACTCTGTGCTGTGACCTTTCTATACCATCTCTTCCTTCCCCACTGCAAGATCTGCTCACCTCTCTGAAGCACAAACGTGCAACTTTTAAGTATCCCAGCAGCATCATGGACTTGAATCAGCTCCCATTAGGGCTGCCTTTCTTTAAAAGCAGCCCCTGCTGTTTAAGTGTGTTGTGCAGACATCAGAAGGTGACAATTCTTAACTTCCATGGTGCTTAATCTGCTGATTTCGGCAGCTCAGATTGCTGTGGAAGGCACCCAGGTCTCCAGTGTTCATGCTGAAATGCTTTGCGTTGCTAGATTTTTTTGTTTTCTTGTTCATGTATTATTTTGTAAAAGATGCTAAGGCAAGGCTTCTCTTATATAAGAGTAGGCTTGCTTGAAAGTTCAACGAGTAGATCAGTTTTCAGCCTCTAAAATGGGTCGCATAGGGCGTCTTTTACAACACTGAGGTAATCTGATCAATTTGATCATTACGATTCATGGTGCACATATCAAAAGGAGATGCAAGTTCTGTTTTCCAACACAGATTGCCCAAGGGTGAGTGACAGGTTTGGAAGTATCACATGACCTAGCCTTCCTGGGACTGTACCACTTCGGACTCTGGGAAGGGAAGCAACGTGTTCTAGCCTTCTGCTAAGCAGCTTCTTCAACCTGAAGTGACCCAGTCCCAGAAGGGATGTTCCATGTGGTAATTCAGAACAGGTAGCTAAGCTCTTTTCGGTATCACTCCACTACAAAAGGTTCTGGGGATCATCGTGGGTCAATGGAAGCCTACCACGACGTTTTTGAGCACCTTGATACAGAAGACCCTTTAATATCATGGGGTTAATGTTCCATGAAAGTTAAATTAGCAAATGTTAAACCCAGGCTATCCAACTCTGAAAAATGGAGTTAGGTTCCTGAGCGGTAGCACAGGCTCCTCAAAGAGGTGAAGGTACAAGCATTCAACCTCCCACGAATGACTTCATGGTGTGAGGGTTGATCTAGCGCAGAAACCAGATCTGCACAAAATGGTGCTCAGCAACTCGATGTGCGAGCGCCAAGCAGACGGGGATTTAACAAATTAAAGGAGTTCTCCCAGCTGCTTCTCAGCTGAGAAGCTGTGCACAGGGTTGAAAATTTAAAATCTAAACCTCTTTGAACAGCCCAAGTCACTTCTCAGCTGGAATAAGCCCTTTAATATCCTCAGTCACTTCTCACCTGAGCAGCGGCACAGGCAACTTCCTTGTACACAAATTTAGTTATGATGGGGGGGGGGCGGGTATCTTTGTTCATTCACAGGACTGGAATGTAGAAGTTAAAGAAGAAACCCCCACAAAAGACACAAAACGACCACTGTTGATAACTAAACTGGTGTCCAAGGAAGTTGCCCACAAAAAAGGAAAAACCATGAAAGACAACCCAAAAAATTCAAGGGTCACCTGTATCATCAGAGGCTGACATACCACGCGAAGGTACAGCAGCCCAGTAACACTGCGTGTATGACAGTTATGCACACTGCACAAACACAAAAATGGTGCAGACGACATTATGCAAGCGGACGCCCCCTCCTTTCCAGTGGGGCTTACTCTTGTGTAACACGGCACAATTTTGGCATTTGCACAATGTGTATAACTTGCATACACCCAGTCCCTGGGCTGACGTACCCTGGTGTGATGCATTAGCCAGATGCAACAGCCCCCAGATTAGCAAACACAGCCTGCTATTCCAGAAAAGCACATGCCTACCGCAAGTATAATTCAGGGATGCCAAGCTCCATGTCTTACTCCATCCTGCTCCCTGTTTTGCACTCCATCGGCAGATGCAGTGGGCGGCATGCACCCTGGGGGTGAGTGTGATTTTCTGGAACAGGGCTTCTGCAATTCCCCCCCCCCCCCCACTCCTTTCCAAAATTAACCTATCTGGGGGGAGAAAGATCTGGCAGGCCTGCTGCATGGTGCTACAACTTCTAACCAGGCCACTGCAATCACCAACACTGGATCTTCTTGACAGGCTATAATGGCTGTGGCTTGTTTGTTTCTCAGCAAGACCACCACTTCGTGCTGGTTCATCTGGTAATAAGGAGTCCTGCTCCAATTTTGCAGTGGTCTTCCTCTTCGCAGAATTTCAAACCTGCTTCATTTAGAAATGTGAGGGGCTTTATTCAGGAGATCAGAAAGGCTCCGAAGAAACTGGCTTCTTTATCCATGTCCACCAGGCTCTCATCATTGATGGAGACAAGAATCCGATCGTTGCTTTTTAACTGGAACACTCCGCCTTGGTATATGGAGTAAAGTCCGTAGCTTGCCTTTTTGGACCAGCAGCTCGTCCTTGCACTTTTCATCAGCAGGATGGGGTCTGGATAATCCGTATACTTGGAAATGTACTGAACCATTTGCTTGGGGTTGAGGACGCTGTCGGATTCAGGGTTGGGATCAAACTCTTCATTCTCAGGTTCACGGAACCGAAAGTAAGTCTGAGAGTAGATATAGTAGAAGCCTGTTTGGGGGATGATAAGCTCCCCATTCCTCAATCCTACATTGTAGAGGAAGGAATGTGCTCTCTTGGATGGCTCCCAGTTGCTGATTTTGTACCCAAACATTCTTCTGAATGACAGATCTGTGACTGGTGGGAGAAGATAAAAAGCAGCTTTTAGGCATACAAAATACAGAACAAGTCCCATACCCTTAAATACTTTTAAAAGAGAATATTTTGCAAGTAGTTTCAAACCCAACCCCAAGCCCACCCGTGACCAGTTTTGATTCCAAACCAGAGGATTGTGCATACTCTAGCACCTGGCAATTGTTCTGATCATGCATAAGTCCCTGTTCATTTGGGTGAAGGGACCATGTACAAATGCAGCACGAAGCCAGCGTTGAGTAGTGTTGGATTAGTACTTAGGAGACCCCAAATTCAAATCGCTGTTCAGCCATCACACTCAATGGGTGACTCTGGGCCAGCCACTTACCTCTCAGCCTAACCTACCTCACAGGACTGTTGTGAGGATAACCATAACCAATGTAACTGCTCTGGGCTCCTTGGAGGAAGAGCAGGATATAAATGTAAAAATAAATAAGTCTGAACAAGAGTGGAATGTAAAATTGTTGTTGAAAATGAAATGAAGAGAGTGCCATAGCTAAAAGAAGCCAGCCAGCTTTCCTATATGGCAGGCCAACTCTACCAGCCTGGGAACATATGGGGACTCCTGAAGGGTGTGGCTATCCAGTTGCTTCCAAGCTTCAGAGGTCCAATTTAATCAGAAAGCAATCTGCATCTACTAGATCTTCATGGATTTCTTGGGCTGCCCTTTTCTTTGGATTGCCATCCTCTGAACATTCTCTCTCTCTCTCTTTTTATACAGAGCATGTAGATTATGAGGAGGAGGATATCAAAATAAAAATGCAGTTTTCTGCGTTCCTCTCCTGTGTTTTTTCAGATCCGATTTGTGATCACTTTTGGGAGTGTAATAAAACACTATTGCAGCGTCAGCCTGTCCAGTGTGGTCAAGACACAATGCTAAGGCTGCTTTTTGGGGCCCCTGTGCCTTTAAATTAAACACATCCGCTTTGCTGGGTCACAGCATTTTATTGCTCCCTATTGACCCCAGCTGATGGATTAGGGAGTAATTCCCCCTGGAACGGCCTCTCTAAATTGCCTAAATGCCCACTGGGGAAAGGAATTTAGTTACAGATTTACTCTTTCCCCCCATGTCATTTATAGCAAAATAGCTCTATTATGTAGAAAAAATAATTAATCTGACAATTACAAATTCTCCAGCTGAAACCATTGAGAATGTTAAAAACAGCCTGAATTTATAAGCAACACAATTATATTTGGAGCTGCTAGAGAGCTATGGCGAACAGTGCTTCATTCTTATTTTGTCTTAGAGTTCTTGTTTTTTTAGTGTTTGCATTGGAACCCTTCTCCTAAAGAGTGGTATATAAGATACCTGTGAGTAAACATTTTAGGAGGATCTTCGCCATGGGGGGAAAGCACTGCTGGGCAATATGGCAGTGTTTTAAATTGACATGTAAAACTTTCACTTTAATTCTGCTTTCAGCAAATTGGAGATAAGCAATGCCATAAACAGAGGTCTTAGCATTGAAGTATCCTAGGATGGAGATTACCTGTGCATCATTTCTATGTGAGAATTCTTTTTGTTGAATGATCCATTTTTGGACTAACTAACCCAGCAAAGAATTAAAAGGACTATAACAACAAAAACAAAAAGTGCAACACTTTTTCTTACCTAAAGGCTGTTCCATATTTTCTGGTACTTTCTCATTGCAATGCTAGTTTCACTGGGCCAATGAGGACCGGACAGAGGTACGGTACCTATAAGCACTGTCTGTGTCTTTGCACCTCTAGGAAGTTGCCAAGTACATAAATCCACTAAACATGTGCAACTATCTTAAGAGTCACGCTAGTGGTCCATGCAGCCCAAGTATTGTCTACTCTGGCTGGTAGCAGCTATCCAATGCATGTAATAAAGCAATTCTTCCACCAAGACCTTTTTATTATGCAAAGATTAAATACCAGATGTTACAAGTTAAAACAAAACCAGTTTCAATGTCAAAAACACCATCAGTTGCTTACACAAACCAAATACTGCAGCAGTGCTTAAATCCCTTTCTTTAGAAATAAGCACTGCTGAGATATTTGGTTTGTATAAACAACTGATGATTATGTTTTTGACATTGAAACTGGTTTTGTTTTAAATGGTAACATCTGTTATTTTATCTTTGCATAATAAAGACGTCTTGGTGGAAGAATTGCATAGAGTTAATATGCGCAAAGCATCGCCAACTTATCCACGTAATAATGTATTACCTTGCGGCGTTACAGAACTCTTCCTGCTTCTATTTGCGGTTAGGTGAGCTGCCGCTCTGGGCACCACAGGTTCAGATGGATCTCTTTCCGTTGCAGCGGAACCTGCAGAAACACCATTGATGACAATGAAGAATCATCAGAATGTAATCTTGAACTGCAGTATTAATGGAGGCATTGCTGTGGCCATGGGGCAGATCACATGCTTTGCATGCACAAGCTCCAATCCTCAGCTTCTCGAATCAAAGGAATACAGATAGGAAAACCCTCTCCCTGTGCATTGTTCAGCTGCTGCCAGCCAGAGAGGACAATACTGAGGCTGCATGGAGCAATGGTCTGACGTGTCATAAGGTAGTTGCACATGTCCATTATTTTCTGTTTATGAAAAAGGCAAGAAGGGCAGTAAACACAACACAGGAAGCTGCCTTATACGGAGTCAGACCACTGATTCATCTAGCTCAATATTATCCACACGGACTGGCAGGAGATCTCTAGGGTTTCAGATGGGGGTCTTTCCAACCCTACCCGGAGATGCCAGGGATTGAACCTGGGACCTACTGCCTGCAAAACTGGTGTTCAATCTGGAGCAACCACCCTGCCCCTTAAGCACACTGAATATATGAAGCTGCCACACACCGAGTCAGATCATTGGCCCATCTAGCTCAGCATTCTCTACAATGACTGGTAGCATGTCTTCTCTCTAAAAAAATTTCATCTGTGTGCGAATGAATTTTGTCCTGGGCAGCAGTATCAAGGCAGTGTGTGTGTGTGTGTGTGTGTGCACGTGCATTCAGAGTGGGGCCTTCCCGATTCAACCTGAGCAGGATCTAATTAACTGAGTGGACATCAAGAAGTTTGTGAGCGTGCACACATGTGCGCTGACTGGCAGCAGCAGCTCTTCAGGGTTTCAGATAAAGTTCTGGTACTAGGGAACTCCAGCTTATGCTCTCTTCCATTCATTCAAAAGCCCATATATATGAATGTCTCACAGAGCTGATTTACATATCCAGATTCTAGTCCATTAGGCTTTTAACTGATTTGTCAATAGTTTTCTCACGGCTTTAGTAAGAAATTCATTCATCATAGGAAGCTGCCTTATACTGAGTCAGACTATTGGTCTATCTAGTTCAGTATTGTCTACACTGATTGGCAGCAGCTCCCCAAGGTTTCAGACAAGACTCTCTCCCAGCCCTTCCTGGCCAAAGAGTAAGCCTGGGACCTTCTGCAGGCAAACAGATGCTCTACCACGGAGCTACGGCCCCATCGCCTCAAGGAAATACCTTGCCGCAGACAGTGCTCACATGTAGTCACCCATCCAAATGCAAACCAGGACAGACTGCTTAGCAAATGGGACAATTCGTGCGCGCTACCACAGGAGCAGCTCCTCCCTTTACGAGTAATTCATAAAGTTACTCCAAGAGCAATATAATTCCTAGACATGTCACTGTGTCCATACCTTTCCCCGAGGAGGCTGCTTCTTCCACACGGTTCCTGGCTATCATCTGCAATTGCAAATATAATTGATTAGCTTTCCCCCTTGAGAAATCAGCATAGTTAAAGAAATGTACATGCAGTTTCATTCTAGTGGCTCAGTAAACAGTAAGTAAGGAGATCTCCAATAAAACCATTTCCCACCATGTAATTCAATTAAGATGACTTCAATTAAGAAGTCCCACTAAAGTTAACTTTGGGTCAAGCCATATAGCAACCCAACAGTTATTAAACCTTCGGCAAATATGCTTTCCTAGTACATGTTCTGACTAGCAGGTACGATTAAGAGTTCTAATATACCCTCAGCCACCTGCCAACAAATAAGAAAGATTTTTATAAATTCTATGTACTGCTAATGGAATTAGAACAGTTGGTTAATAATATCTTTCAGTGGGTTTAATACATTTCCTTCTAGGGGTACTAACATTTTTAAATGCTTCCTCGTCTTCATCATCACTAAAACAAGTCCAAATCCACTACTGAGTCCTCTCTGTTCTGTACTGGTCCATCCTTCTGGCCAGCGGGGCAACACTCTTAAAATTCCAAGCTCCACTAAACCAACCAAGATATTAATAATAGTTTCTAAAGTTCTTTTGAACTTTAAAGTTTCTTATGCAGGTCGTCTAGTTTACCAATCATCTTTTATGCTGTGATTTTAGATAGGAAAACATTGATTCCTCACGATAGTCCTGTAAAGTGGGAGAATTAGCAGCTACAGTTGTCATACCTCACCAACTGTGGATTTCTCTAAAGTATACGCAAACTGATTTTCAAAGGCAGTCTAAGGCGGTCTCTCCTACCACGACTGAATACGCGCGAGTTATCATGCAATTTGGGTCACGAGAAGCATGAAAGAGATGGAAATGGAGGAGGGAGGGAGAGGAGAGAAGCAGACGTGTGAGAGAGAGAGAAGTTGGAGAAACTCTTCATTCAGACTGATTGAGCCTCTTCTCATGAGCAGTGAGAAGGGCTCCAGAAGGGGCTACGGTGAAGGCAGATTAGAAGTACCTTCCCCACAAATGAGCAGCTCTTCCTCCTTGGGCGGGCGGATTGCCCAACCAGACAGCCATTGCAGGGTCAGGGTGCCCCAGAGCTCCAATAACGTACCGAGTGAGTGCACAGTGCAAAATTGGAATCCCCGTTCCCCCTGCCCCCGAGTCTGAGACACAATCGTAAAAACAGGGTTAGGAGAGTGCTCGCTCTAACCCACTTTGAGGGGCCAACTGGTGCCGCTGCGATCGGATGCAATCCTGGTGGTTCACACGCACATGCAAAACTGGCCTGGGCTTCCTTAGCCCGGTTTTCACATGCATGTGAATAGCCTCATTGTGTTTTGGCGATTTCAAGTGAATTTAAGTGATTTTTGGTGGTTCCAGATTTTTCCTGGGGTTCAATCTACTCATTCTTCTTAGTGATTCTTCATGGATAACTTCATGGAGGAGAGGTCTATCAACAGCTATTAGTCAGAGGGCTAAAGGCCACCTCCAGCCTCAAAGGCAGGATGCCTCTGAGTACCAGTTGCAGGGGAGTAACAGCAGGAGAGAGGGCATGCCCTCAACTCCTGCCTTTGGGCTTCCAGCAGCATCTGGTGGGCCACTGTGTGAAACAGGATGCTGGACTAGATGGGCCTTGGGCCTGATCCAGCAGGGCTGTTCTTATGCTCTTATTCTTTGTGATTCTTAGTGACTCCTAGTGATTTTAAGTGCCTTCAATTTCCCCCCCTTTTTTCAGAGGTGCATTCGTGACCGCAGGTCCCCTAACCCTCCAATTCCCCTGGTCTTGCCAACTGCAGGGTTTTGCTAGAACAGAACCGTTGGCAAGGGACACCTGTACTGTATCACTTCGAGCCCTACTAGGGCAATCGCACAGAGATCCTAAAATATCTTTATAAGCATATGCTAATATTACCACATCACCTTAAGTGGGGCAGCGGGGAAATGCTTGACTAACAACTAGAAGGTTGCCGGTTCAAATCCCCACTGGTACGTTTCCCAGACTATGGGAAGCACCTATATCAGGCAGCAGCGATACAGGAAGATGCTGAAAGGCATCATCTCATACTGCACGAGTGGAGGCAATGGTAAACCCCTCCTGTATTCTATCAAAGAAAACCACAGGGCTCTGTGGGCACCAGGAGCCAAAATCAACTTGACAGCACACTTTACCTTACTTTAATATTACCACTCTCAGTAATACAACGCTGTATTACTGTCAGTGGATGGCATCCTGACTAACGAAGCGTGCAAGTAAATTGCACCTCTGAACACTCAACAGGACCACTGTCACTTTCCTTTCGTGTGCAGATTTGCAGCATGGAGCCGGTGGGCACTTCCCACGGCTCACTCGCCTGCACTCCCAAAGCGCTCTATTGTGTATACTATGGCCCTCACTTTAACTCCCAATCAGGACGGCAAATGATGAGGTTTCCCAGTTTGGGTGCAGTGGATATTGTTAACCATGCTATTGACTAGAATTCAAAAATACTACAACAGGAGATAGTGGCCATTCTAAATTAAGCAGTGCACAAATTCCTTGTACTCTGAATGTGTCTGCACACCTAAAGCAGGCCTTGACAAATCCCAGGCGCCAAGGAGCCATGGTGCCTAGAAATTTAATTGCGGTGCCCAGACTACAGCAATGCCTCAGTGGTGATATTCAGGAGACTTATTTAAAATCTTTATTTGCCCAAGACAACCAAGGGCAGCTGCAAGGGCCCCCTCAAAGAAGTAGTTTGTCCCAAAAACACTGTTCCCTCTAAGGTACGCGCATAAGCACTCACAAGTTTTCTGATGTCCGCTCAGTTACTTTTAGATCCCACTCAGGGGCCCCATTCTGAATGCATTTGCGCACACAGTACTTTGATACTGACACCCAGAACAAAACTGATTCCACACAGAGATGAAAAAAATTAGATGGGCCACTGCCCCCAACCCCTTTTTCAGAAATCTAATATGTGGGACAAAGCTCACCCACCCATAAATGCACTTTGCCCCAACAGTTTTTTTCTGGTGCCACAGCCCTTTTTCTGTTCCAAGTATGTTACTTGTAAAGGGAGAAAAAGAGATCCAAATCAAATTAGTCAAGACCTGACTTAAAGCCACTTCAAACAACATGAAGAGTGCAATTTATAGGAAGTCTGCAGGCAAACATGCCCCTGCCCCGCCCCCGGCAAATGCTCATGTATATAGAACATGGAATGTTGCCAACTTTTGTACTGGCAGCTGGTCCTGCACCCTTAAGAGCAACTTTACTTTCAAGATAGTAGCAGATAATGTTTATCTTCATGCTATGAAGTGATTCCTCAACATCATCAAGCTGCTGTGGCACAGGAATAGGCCAGACTACTATTTCTAATTAGTCGGCTACCCTTGAAACGCATGCCAGCAAATATTGCTTATCACACCCACATTTTACATTCTGAGGTGTATACTTAAAACATCCCAAGTGCTCTCCAAAAATGTAAATGCGCGAAGTGGATGAGGTTCTACAGTTTGCATTTGACATGACAGCTGTTGATTGACAAGTACCTTCTTAATTAACCTTGAGAGCTGCCATCTGACTTGCCAGCAGGGGTCGCTATCTTCATTGTAATTTGGATCCAAGTCCTCTAGGTAAAGGTTTTCTCTGGTGAAGCAAGCAAAATTGCCTTTGGAATAGGTGTCACGGAGCTGTGTTAGAAAAAGAAAGCAGGCATTCATTAATTGACTCTGTGGGTGGGAAGATTCACAGTATTTCAGGTACAACACTGAAACAAAAACATCTTTATAGGTAGCAAAGACCTTTAGTTCTCAATGAGAAAGATAACCCCACTATTTTAAAAAACCCAAAAAAACCCACCTACCAGTTTGCTGTTTTTAATCAGACCTCCTATCTATTGATATCTCGTGATGATAACTTATTTTAAACATTTATATACTGCCTTTTTAAAAATAAAATTCAGAGCAGCTTACAAGGAAGTTAAATGCATTTTAAAAATTACAATTGTAACAGAAGCATAGCAACTACAACTAAGGAGGAAAACCAAGCTTTTCCAATTAAGGAAAGAGGCCAGCCTAAACAAAAGGATCTTAACAAGCTTGTGGGAAATACCAGCAAAGCAAGAGACAGCCAGATCTCCCGTGGGAGGGAGTTCCACCATTCCACTGACGCTCCCTCCCAGTAATATGGTTCTCAGATATTATTGTATTTACTTCAAAATGTACACTCCCCTACCCTTAAAGCAAAATTGACTTCAAGAAGCAGATAGACCATTTTTTAAAATCCAACAACATCAAAACAGTGATATTATTAAAACAGCAAAAGGTAAAAGCACCCAGACAGGAGAAGAAGAAAACCAAATTCAACAGATGTTCAGAAAAGCTTGGAAAAATAAATAAGTCTTTCCACAAGCCAAACAAAAAACCAGAAAGGTGTTAGGCAAACCGCCTTGGAGGAATGTTCCAAAAATGGGGTGCCACCACGGAAAAGGCAAAGAAATAAGGATTATACAACTGGATGAAATTCCAAATAGCAAGACTTCCCAAAAAGTTTAAAGAAGGATGTAGTTCACGAAGTCTATCAGTACTTACAAAACGGGCATTATACCAACCCCAAGAAGCAGCTGGGGCCCTAACAGTGGGGAGGACTCAGTCTGATCAAGAAAGGCACACGCAGCACTGGTCTCAGATCCAGGCGCCCAAACCTGGCCAGGACTGAAACCCAAATCTCTCAGCTGCGCTAGGGTGGCTCCAGTAGGAGAAAGCAAGGGCCCCATCAGCAAAGTAGCCCCTTCAGGTGTCCCCCATTTCTGTTTCAAAAATTGAACATGTCCGACACAGCTCACCCACCCAGAAATGCACTTTTCTGTGTCCCCCTCAATTCCCCCCAAAGCCAGAGTCCCAAACAAGGACCCCAAAGATGGCACCCTCCTGATCCAGATTCCCCGGAGGGACCAGCTCCCTCCACACCAGCGGCCTCACATTCCCCATTGCCAGCAAGACAAGAGGCAGAAATTGACACAGAGGTGACAGAGTTCCAGACTCCATGTTGGCAGATGTCCCTTGAACACTGTCAGGAAGCAGCTCTCTGGAGATTCAAGCAGGAGTCTCTCCCAGGTCTACCTGGAACTGCACCGTCTGCATGCAAAGTAGATGCTCTTCCACTGAGGTGTTCCTGAACCAAGTTGACACCAGGCCCTATTGGGAGGGAATGTGCAGCCTGATCCTGTGCTTGTCCACTCAGAAGCAAGTCCCACAGTGTTCCATCAAGCTTCTTCTCAAGCCAGTGCACACAGGGCTACAACTAGCTCAAGTCCCATTGTTTTCAGGAGATCTCAATCATGTTCCCTTTTTGCTAGATCATGCCCTGCATTTCTCCCGCAACAAGCTGTGAAAATTAACTGTGGAAATTTAGCCTTTATCTGCAGGACAGAGTTAAAGCAAAGGGAGGATTTTCTCAAGATACAATATCGCTCAACATAGAAGTCATAAGGTGCAACAGAGTTTTGGTTTGGGGGCCAGAAAAGCCAGATTAAGATCACTAGGCAAGAGCCACTTCCTGCACAACACAAATGCATCAGTGTTTCCAACTGGGTTTGCCACAGTACCCACCCAAGTGGAAACTGCATGGCATCGCTTCTAAGAACGGACAGTGGGGCTGTTTGCTATGGATAGCGCCGTGCAGAGGAGTGACGGAGGAGCAGGTAAGACCTGGCTCCCAAGGTTTAAAGCACTCTGTCCCCACCCTCCACTCCACCAAAACCTTTTGGATGGAGAAACTCAAATTGTTTTGGTGCCTCGAATTAGAGGCGTCAAAACTTGGAATGTGTGGACCAGCTTGAGCCAGTTCACCATCAGACTAAACAGGCTCAAGGCCTTGTCCTTGAGCTGGACCGGGCCTGGCTCAACTTTGAGCCGAACCCCGAGCCTAACATACCTCTCAAGATTGTTGTGAGGGTAAAAAAGCAGGGGCATAATCCAGCCAACATTCAGGACTTCCAAACCTCATTGATTCCAAAAGGGAGGGATTTTAAGTCAATGCTTAATTACCCCCTTGAACTCAATGAGATTTTAATGGGCCCAACATTGGCCAGTTCACGCCCCAACTCTGAATGAGAACCGTACTCTTTTCCTATTCCAATTTATCCAAAGAATCCCACTGTCTTGACCAGGATGCAAGAGCTCCAAGCTTGAGTAAGCTAGATGGGTCAAGAGTACTGACTGGAAGGGGGCAAGGGAGGGGTGCCTTCTCGGTCTCTGCAATGGCTCATTGTGCTGCTACTGAACCCTTGGACAATCCCTCCACAAATGGAGGGGTTGTCAAAGGGACTGTACATGCAGGGGACTGGATGCAAGTGGTGCACTTGGAGAGAGCGTTTATTTGTGTGTTCTATCATTACTTAAAGGTCATCCGAATTTCCCACTTGGCAAATGCAAAGAAACCAAACAAACAAAACTTATCTTCAAAAACCAAAAATAATATTTTATTAATAATATATATATATATATATATATATATATCTCCCTATCATTTCTTCTTCCTCCATCAAATCAAAACCCACATTAACAATGCTATGGATGTTCATATTGGACCTTTCGGATACTGAGAGATGGAGGAGCACCCAATGTTCAAAGGAAGCCTATTTCCGCTTGTAGATCTGGTTGGCGAGCATCTCTCTCATTTCCCCTGCTGTTCAGTCTACATGTAATCATCAGTAGATTCTTCTTCCTTTGGGTTACTTGTTGAAGCTTTTGCGGACCTGCAATTCATGGAGAGAAAAAGAAACTTGCTTCAAATAAATGCCGCCTCTGGCTTCTCCCCATCCCAGCTCTTTTCCTTACCCCATCCACAACCTCGCATCTCTGCCCCTTATTGCTTTCCCATATATGCATGTATACATACCCAGATTTATATTCCTCACTAGGATTGGGATATGCCACCAACTCCTTGGATTTTATCCTCCACAGAATTGGCAATGTTTGCACTCTTCTCCACTGAAGCTCTGTGGGAACTTGCACCTTCCTCTCTCGTTCTCTCTGTCCTTTCATTCCTATCCATCTTTTCTTTTTATTGCTCCCTCTTTCTCAGGGGATTTCAAGCAGTCACAAACACCTTGCTTTACAGACCATCCAGAGACAGCTCAAGTTAGCTGTGGCCACTGGCAAACACAGAATTATGACTTTTAGCAAGTATGAATCAGGAGTGTAGGGACCATGGAGAGGCAGCGGGGCGGGGGGGGCAACAGTCCTCCAGCTGCCAAGATCTGGGGTGTGTGCGCGCAAAGGCACCCCCTCTGGCACCCATTCAGCAAAGCAAGCGTTCGCCAGTTGGGAGCACGAGGCATGCCCCTCTTATTTATATTTAACATATTTTTATACCGCCCAAAACTTACATCTCTGGGCGGTTTACAACAAGATAAAAGCAAAAGTAAAACATTAAAAACAAAAACAAAACAAGAAATTTAAAAACAGAACCATTTAAATTTTTAAAGCAATATTCTAAAAACAACATTAAAACAACCAGAACAATCGCAGTTAAAAGCCTGGGTGAACAGAAGCATCTTTAGAGACTTTTAAAAAGTTGTCAGAGATGGGGAGGCCAGGGAGGGAGGGGAGGAGGTCCAAACCGACCTTCTCCCTGGCCCTGGCCCCGCCCCCTGCATCTTATGTCAGATGCAAGGTGGTGGGGCCAGTGCCGAGGGCTGGCAGAGCTCCCTTTCCCCAGTCAGCAGTTCATGGAACTCCTTTCCCTGCCTCCTCGAGAAGGAGCACCCAGGCAGCAACAGTGTTCACTCCAACAGGGATTCCCAGGTGTTGACTACAACTCCCAGAATCCCCAGCAGAAATGGCTTTGGTTTGGGGATGATGGGAGTTGTAGTGAACAACACCTGGGAATCCTTGTAAGAGGGAACACTGATCAGCGATTCCATGGGCCTCGGGACTGGCCCTGCTCCTTGCATCGGATATCAGCCGCAGGGTGTGTGGCTTGGGGGGCACAATTGTAAAGCTGAGGGCAGGGGAGCCACCAGAAGACTCCATCTTCCAGCCGCGGCCAAGCCTCTCTATGCCTCAGGTATGAATGGTCCCCACAATGCAGAATACACTGACTGCATGTGGCCCACGCAATTCCATTTCATCTACCAACCCATTCTCCTCTATGAAGGCAAGATCTTCTATGTATGCCTGCAGATTTCCCAGTGCATTGAGCAAGGAAAGGCAGAAGCCCGAAGCATGAAGAGACTTGCTTTAGAGCCGTCATAGGTCGTATTTCTTACTTAGCTTCATTCAACTCCACACTTCTTCCAAGGGATTCAAGGTGGCATACAGGGTGCCCCCCTCAAGTCTATCCTCACAACCACCCTGTAAAGCAGGCGAGGTCCAATGAGAGGGATTGGCCCAAAGCCACCCAGTGGGTTTCATGGCAAATGGGGATTTCAAGTCCTAATCTGACACTCCGAAGTCCGGGGTGCACAACTCCAGCCCTCCGGCTGATTTTCAACTACAAATCCCATCATTCCTAGCCACAGTGGCCAATAGTCAGGGATGACGGGAGTTGTAGTTCAATATCTGTGGCGGGGCTGAAATTGTGTAGCCCTGCTCGAAGCACTACGCCACCTTTTTTGCAAGATACCTCAAGCTCACTGGTTAGCCAATGCAACCGCAAGCACTTCAGAATCTAAATCTTTCTTTATCTAATTGTGGAACTAAGCCAGAAAAGAAGCAGCTGAACTCCTCTCCCCTCTAACCCAACTTGTTATGACTCAACTGCACCCCAGGAGAGAAGGGGTGGGGGAAGTTGACTACTCTCCTCTTTCTTTCCCACAACATATGAATCAGCAGGTTGGGCTAATACCAGGAAGAAAACAAGCACTGGATTGCAATAAAAAAGCAGGAAGAGCTCTTTTCTGGCAACAGTCACTTAATGTTAGCTGGTGGTGCAAAGCACTCTGGGACTCTACTTGCTCACACTCTCTCTCCCCACTCCTGACCCTTCAAAGCCAGTCTGCAGTCTGGGGCAGGAGTGGCTAGGCTGAGGCTCTCCACAGATTGCTGGACTACAAATCCCAACATCCCCAGCTGCAATATAGGAGAGGAGAGCTGGACTAGGAGAAGAGAGCTGGTCTTGTGGTAGCAAGCATGACTTGTCCCCTTAGCTAAGCAGGGTCCGCCCTGGTTGCACATGAAAGGGAGACTAGAAGTGTGAGCACTGTAAGATATTCCCCTCGGGGGATGGAGCTGCTCTGGGAAGAGCTGAAGGTTTCAAGTTCCCTCCCTGGCTTCTCCAAGATAGGGCTGAGAGAGATTCCTGCCTGCCTGCAACCTGGGAGAAGCTGCCGCCAGTCTGTGAAGACAATACTGAGCTAGATAGACCAATGGTCTGACTCAGTATATGGCAGCTTCCTATGTTCCTAATATATTGCCCCCGGGGATTATGGGAGCTGTAGTCCAACTATAGCTGGAGAGACTCAGGTCAGCCACTCCTGCCCTGAAGCACCTTTAAATCCTTAAGTAAGAGCCATTGGAACCTGTAGGAAAGCAACACAAAGCAGAGGAAAAGGAACACCTCAATAAGAAGACATCCTCACATTCTTCACCTGCTTCAGCTAATCAACCAATTTCCAAAATCCTGTTGCCTTTAAAGTCTCAGAAGGCAACATTCTTGGCTAGTCAGCATTCTTCAGAATCCTGAGACTGGCATAAAACATCTGAACTGAATTGTTAACCCATCATGATGCAACACATCCACAGAACCGGTGTTTTGTTAATGTTTTCTTCCTTGCATGGTTCAAGATGAAGTCTCCAATTTGCATTCTTCACAACTCTTGTGGAGCAACATAGTTACAATTTGAACAAATACTATAAGTGCCATAAGTTTGTAGCCTATCAAGGCAAGGAGTTCATTCACATTCTGTTTTGGACTGACCTTATTGGTAGTGTTTGTACCTTCTCAAAATCAACACTGGGCCTTTACTGCAGGATTACAACTGCTACCTAAAGCATGAACAGCTATGATCATAAAGTGTGCACAATCTAAAGGATCTAGATAATTATTATTCTTGATCATGCTTCTGACATCGACATGTGAAGAAGTCCTATCCCTACAAAATCCATGTGGTCTTCTATAAACGCCTTGAAGTTGTCAATGAAATTGTACAAGAGCCGAAAAGCGGAAAATACCAGTAACTGCAGTCAAATCTTTAGGAATGGCTGGTACAATTCCTGTATCTTTTGAAATTGTACATCTAGAAAAGAAACAAGGGGTCATACCAATGCATTCTCCCAACTCTCCAGGATAGTGCTTGGACATTCACAAGCACCACCTGACTAGGGTCAAGCATAAAAATGCTCCTCTCCTCCATAGAAGATCCATGCTGACAGAGGAATGGATGGTAGAAAAACAAACATCCCAAGAAGGAATGTACAATCGTCACCATCAAAATGTATGTAATGCCAAGGTGACCCAGGCCACCAGCAAGGAAGTCATTCAAGCTGAAAGCTGACACATATTTCACCATATTGTGACTGGTAATAGTCTCCCAGTATTTCTTGGAGGAAGCAGGAAGTTGAGGATTCAATGGACTAGTCTATGATTATTTCCAGAAAAACTTGCTGGGGAATCATTCCAGTTCAGAAATCACACTCAACTTGTTAGCAGAAGTAGCCATCCCCGGTTTGCTACCAGCAAGGCCATGGTTAACCCTTTACTTTCTACGTGGAAATACATGCAAAGTCATGGTTAACCCTTTACTTTCTAAGTGGAAATGATCTCCTCCTCTCGCTATTCCATTGTATGCACCACTCACAGGTTTCAGCCAACACATATTTTTGTTTCCAAATGCACAGGTAAACCACGAAGTAGAGTCACTTGTCTCTTCATTTTCCACCCGCTCAGCACTCTAGTTCCTACAGTGCAGGAGTCTATGGACAGAGAGCTGCAGCCATAACTGTGGTTTGTCTCCAGACATTTGGGGATGAGCTGATGCCCTGCCAGCCCCTGAGGTGCAGCTCCAGACACAGTCACCCTGCGGAAAGGACTCACTGGGACTGGTCTTATCATCCCTTACACAGGCTGCTCAGAGCCTGACCTTCTTTCGTTCTTTTTGCCCAGCCTTATGACGGGAAAGAAAAAAGAGCGGAAGCTGTTCCCACCGGCTGGGCTAAGGGTGGGAGAACTTGGCCTGCCAGCTGTTGGAACTACAACTCCCATCATCCCCAGCCACAATAAATTGTGGCTAGGGAAGTGATGGCTGATGTATTTCAACAGCTGGAAGGCCAAATTTGCCCACCCCCGGGCTAGGCAATGAATGTCCCTGCAAGTCCTTTGTCCAAAGACTTCATGGAGAACATGTCTATCCATGGTTACTTGTCTCCAGGGCTATAGGCCACCTCCAGCCTCAGAGGCACAGATGCCTCTCAATACCCATTGCAGGGGAGCCACCACAGGAGAGAGGGCATGCCCCCTCAGCTCAGGCCTGTGGGCTTCCCAGAGGCATCTGGTGAGGGCCACTGTGTGAAACAGGATGCTGGACTAGATCGGCTGTGGGCCTGATCCAGCAGGGCTGCTCTTCTGTTCTTAAAAGAACCTGCCTCCTAGTGCATGGTGTGGGGAACACCCAAGTCTAGACACTGGAGGGTGACAAGTAGGGATAGCATGGTTTCTCATCTCAAGTACCACCGCAAAATTCCTTGACAACAGATTGGTCATTTGAGTCATAGGGACTTCTCACTCTTTGTTTCTTCTTCACTGCTTTGCTTCAGACCTTTGTTTCTGCCTGTCCTGCTCACTCTCCAGTTCTTCCTTTTCTAGTTGCCAGGATTCCTATCGGGACCTGTCTGATGGCCTGCCTTCCTGCCTGTAGTGTTTCTGCATCCAAACACTCCTTTTCTCTGCCATGGTTCAGAAGCCATTCCAGATCTGATCCCGACAAGACAGAACTACTTCTCTGGCTGAGACCTGGCAAATGCCACTCAGAAGCCGGGCAGTGGTGGGGTTGAAAGTTTTCTGCAGAAAACTTTCCAGAATGGAAACTTTTCCTATACTTTATCTTTCCAAAGAAAATATTCCATTTCTAAGTGGGGTGCAAAATGGGGTGCTATACACACAAGCAGGTGTGAACGTTTTCACACGTGTATGAACTATGCCCAAATTGACTTCAACAGCTTACTTGAGGTCTCTACAGATCCGCTTCAAGGAGCAAGTTGCTATGGACTCAGAAATGGAGGAAGTGCTTGGGATTTGTGTGCGCATTTCTACTCTTTTTCACATCCTGCAAGAAACTCCCCTTGAACAACTTCCTTCACATCTCTCTTAAAAGCTCAGCAGATCTTGATAGTATTATCCATAGAACTGGGGTTGATCAAGACCAGAATAAGGCCAAATTCACTGGGGAGGAGGAAAGAGTTTCAATGGATCAGGCTGAAAAATGACCCAATTTTACCCCTTGTATCCTACAAAATCCTTCATAACCAATACAAAGGAGGTCTGGTGCAGGAGTAGGCAAGCCAGGCTCTCTAGCTGTTTTTTGAACTACAACTCCCATCACCCCATCCACAATTTATTGTGGCTGGGGATGATGGGAATTGTAGTCCAGCAACAGCTTGCCTACTCTTGGTCTAGTGGTTCTCTGCTCTCCAAAATTCCCACCAGATATCTTGGGAAATTCCCCACTGTGTGCCGTTTTTAGACTGAAAACAATACCCTGTGTCTCAATGCCGGCTATTTTTCACGGCTATTTTCAGCCTACCAGAGGACTGCTGCAATCAGTCATTCTGCTTTGTGTAGGAGTTAGCACTCTTGTGATAACCAGAGCTGTATTTAGGGTATGTGGTCTTGTCGTACGGCCTGACCTGAGATACGGCTCCAAAACATTCTAAGAAAGGCAACTACAGCAGAAACCACAGCCATGACTGATTTTTTTCATCCACTTGTTTGTGTCATTTTGTAACTTTACAGCCAAACATTGTTCATTACTAAAATACATAAAAGAGTCCCAACAGCCATGTCCCAACCCTCAATTTTGCCCTCCTTTCTTTTCTCTCTCTTTACTGTAGAAGTTATTCACACTACAATCCCTTTTATTGGATGCCAAATGCTCCTTTCCTAACAATTCCTCGTATTTAACAGCTTGTTAACCAGGGATATTGTTGAGAGAGAGAGAGAGAGAGAGAGAGAGATCCTTTTTAAACATAACTTTATATCATGAATCAGGGGTGGCCAACCTAAAGCTCTCCAGCATTTCTTAGACTAAAACTCCCATATCACCCCCTGCCACGATTTATTGTGAGGGGTGATGGGAGTTGTAGTCCAACAGCCACCTGAGAACCTCCGGTTGACCACCCCTGCCATAAATATAACTGCAGGTAAAACGTTATAGATTCACACTGGGTTTAAAATAATACTAACTATAGTCTGCATCAAGGTAACTCAAACCCCATGCTCAGACTAAGGTCCCAATCCTACGCATACTTACCTAAAAGTAAGCCTCCATTACCAGGTAAATCAAAGGGACTTACTTCTGAGTAAAACACACACAGGCTTCAATTGTAGAGACACAATGCTGTGTGCACTTACTTGGAAGTAAAACCTATTCAGCTCAGTAGCACTTTATTCCTGGAAATGCATGCATAGGATTGGGCTGCACAGCATGCAAATTAAGCATATTTGTCTCATTTGCATTGTTCAGTCTGCTTTAAAGCTCAAGCAAATTTGTCATGCACGAAGAACACGGAGACTGGGCATAGGGAAGCTAGTGGGTCAGCTGTCAGAGAAAGGTAGCCCAGTAGGATACTTGGAAGAGTATCCTAATTAGGTGAGATCTGGTCTTGGGGTAGCAAGCATGACTTTTCCGCTTAGCTAAGCAGGGTCCACCCTGGTTGCATTTGAATGGGAGACCACATATGAGCACTGTAAGATATTCCCCTCAGGGGAAGCTCTGGGAAGAGCAGAAGGTTTCAAGTTCCCTCCCTGGCATCTCCAAGTTTGGGCTGAGAGAGATTCCTGCCTGAAACTTTGGAGAAGCCACTGCCAGTCTGTGTAGACAATACCAAGCTAGATAGACCAATGGTCTGGCTCAGTATATGGCAGCTTCCTATGGTCCTGAAAACAGCCAGACCATGTTGCTGCACTGCTCCGCCGCCCCCCCCCACCTACCCCCGCTTTCTTTGGTTTCCAAGCATGACTCATCATCCTGTCTAGAGACCAACTTTAAGTGCTGTCTGGGCATGTGCAGTTCTTTCCCTTCCCAACACTGCACAACCCAGTGGATTATTTCCTGAAGCAAAACAGAATTTGCATGACTGCACCCATGCACCCCCACAAACTTCCCAGCAAATTATATACCAAGAAGAAACAAAAAAGTGCATGGTGAGGCGAAATTGGGATGTAGCTGCTTCCAAAAGACTGTGCTTGCAGTCAGGCTTACTGTCTGCTAACAGAAGTGAGCTGGCAAAATTAGCAACTGCAGCAAGGTAAGTGGAAGAAAATAATCCTTTTAGAAAGGACAAAACCAAGAGGAGAAAGAAGGAAAGGGGCAAACTGATGGCACAGAACAAGGGGGGCCAAGCCAGGGCACTGCAGCTGTTGTTGGGACTACAATTCCCATGATGCCCAGCCACTATTTACTTGCCAAATTCCATGCTCATATGATGTCCAAGGAGAATGTAAAAGCCCTGAAGTCCAAGACTATTAGTCATCCACTGTGAAGCATGATAGTTAGAAAGGGGCTTGAGAGATGTTCACAATGTAGTCCAGAGTATTATACCATATTCTGCGGGGAAGGGCAGAGAAAGATCAGTGTCTAACAACCCTGCAATGTAGGCCAGTGTTATTTCTCCAGTTTCCAAAGGTTGTTTCTTCCCCCCCCCCCCCACCACCACCCAAAGCGGAAAATTGCAGGCTGCGGATTAGTGCTACCAAGCTGATCACAGGGAGAGGAGAGGAGGGTGTGATTAGTTCTTTCCCAGCATGCCACCTTGGCAGTTGAAATCACTGAATCTCCCACTTCCTTTGCTATTCTATGAAAATCCCCCTATCCACCCCCTCCCCAGGAAAGCAGCCACGGAGAG
The DNA here is from genome assembly GCF_027244095.1 of Hemicordylus capensis. Taxonomy (NCBI): domain Eukaryota; kingdom Metazoa; phylum Chordata; class Lepidosauria; order Squamata; family Cordylidae; genus Hemicordylus; species Hemicordylus capensis. The sequence continues at coordinate 337,944,956 of NC_069659.1, forward strand.
TTTGGAATGCAAACACAGCCTGCAATTTTGATTGCAAAAACAAAACAAAATCCCGCCTCACCTCGTTCTCCAGAAATGCTATTGTGTAGTGTACACAATTTCACATCAGGGCTTTGTTTCATTTTTGGAAAGAAAAACTTTTAAAAAAAAATCCAGTGCTTAACATTGCAGTAAGGGAAGCATTCTCTCTTAGGGAAGAGAGCTGGTCTTGTGGTAGCAAGCATGACTTGTCCCCTTAGCTAAGCAGGGTCTGCCCTGGTTGCATATGAATGGGAGACTACATGTGAGCACTGTGATATTCCCTTTAGGGGATGAAGCTGCTCTGGGAAGAGCAGAAGGTTTCAAGTTCCCTCCCTGGCTTCTCCAAGATAGGGCTGAGAGAGATTGCTGCCTGCCTGCAACCTGGGAGAAGCTGCCGCCAGTCTGTGAAGACAATACTGAGCTAGATAGACCAATGGTCTGACTCAGTATATGGCAGCTTCCTATGTTCCTAATATATTGCCCCCAGGGATTATGGGAGCTGTAGTCCAACTACAGCTGGAGAGACTCAGGTCAGCCACTCCTGCCCTGAAGCACCTTTAAATCCTTCAGCTTAAGTAAGAGCCATTGGAATCTGTAAGAAAAGCAATGCAGAGAAAAAGGAACACCTCAATAAGAAGACATCCTCACATTCTTCACCTGCTTCAGCTAATCAACCAATTTCCCAAGTTCCAAAATCCTGTTGCCTTTAGACTTAAAAGTCTCAGAGGGCAAAATTCTTGGCTAGTCAGCATTCTTCAGAATCCTGGGACTGGCATAAAACATCTGAACTGAATTGTTAACCCATGATGATGCAATACATCCACAGAACCGGTGTTTCTGTGGAAGTGTGAGCAATGTAAGATATTCCCCTCAGGGGATGGAGCCGCTCTGGGAAGAGCAGAAGGTTTCACGTTCCCTCCCTGGCATCTCCAAGATAGGGCTGAGAGTGATTCCTGCCTGCAACCTTGGAGAAGCCGCTGCCAGAGACCAAAGTGCAATGGGGTTAGTACAGGCCTGCTCAACTTTGGCCCTCCTGCAGATGTTGGCCTACAACTCCCATAATCCCGGACTACTGTGGCTGGGAATTATGGGAGTCGTAGTCCAAAAACAGCTGGGAGGGCCTAAATTGAGCAGGCCTGTACTAACCCCACTGCACTTTTGTCTCTTGTTGTAGGCAATGTGTTTGGATTCCCAGAAAAGGTTACCCTACACTGAACACATCACGGGTTGCAGCAAAGGTCTAAAAAGGCCCCCAGAGACCCCTTCCTAACTCAAATCCAGCGCTGGAAGATGCAGCTGGGCTCCCTTGACTGGCATGCTGACAAGCTGCAAAGTGGAACACTGAACTTTCCAAGTCAAACCAGAATCTAGGCAGTGTTATGTCAGTCTAGGTTTTACTAAGTCTATGGTATGAGGGGACAATCTCCTCTTCAGAAAACAGAACAAAGGGTAACTCTGGGCTATGCGGAAATGATCTTATTACCCTTAACATTCTTTACAGGGAAGAAGGAAAATGGCCTCTTGAAGATAAAAAGCTGTGTGCAAAGTGCACCTGTAAGGCGTGCCCCTCCATAACCCATACAGAACTATTGCTTTTGTCATGCAAGCACAAATTGTGTCCATAAAGAAATGTTCCAGTATTGGCAGAGATGTTATTTATCACTTTGCTACTCTGGCCTTCAGCCAAGACATTGTGGGGTTATCCCATTCCATCCACACAACAACCCTGTCAAGTAGGCTAGGTTGAGGCATGGCCAAGCCTCACAGTGAGCTCAGGGCTGAGTATCAGTTTGAGAACCAGTGTGGTGCAGTGGTTAGAGTGCCAGACTCTGACCAGGTAGACCCAAGTTCAAATCACTATTCAATCTTGAAACTCCTCAGAGTTTCAAATTCTGGAACAGTCACTTATATCTCCACCTAACCTACCCCACAGGGTTGTTGTGAGGAAAAACAGAACCATGTATACTGCTCTGGGCTTCTCAGAGGGAGGAGGAGGAGGAAGAGGAAGCTAAAAATAGATAAATAAATAAAATCAGGTCTCTCTCCTCCAGATCCAACACAGTGCACACTGGCTTTTCCAGAACCGTTTTGAAGACACACACAGCACTTCTCTGTTTTGTCCACAACACATTATTGTGCATTGCCCCTTGTAGAGACAGGAGAGACCAATTTCAGACAAGATAGGAGAGACCTCCTTTCAGACAAGGAGGAAGCACAAATTAGGGAAGTGCCAAATTGGTTCGGGCACCAGCATTTGAACCGGCTTGACGGGGCAGGGATTGGTTCCTTTAAAAAGCAGGACCTTACCTGGAGATTGGAGAGACCAATTTCAGACAAGATGGAGAAGCAGGAAGAAGCACAAATTAGGGATGTGCCCGAACCGGTTTGGCACCTCCTTAGGGAAGTGCCGAACTGGTTCAGCAGGGTGGGGATTGGTTCCTTTAAAAAGCAGGACCTTACCTGCTTCTCTGCTGCCCCACCACTTTTCCAGGTGTGGTGTTCGCTGTTCAAAACACTGTGTGTGGCTGCAGCGCTGCTCCCAGCAGCCTGTGTGGAGCATCAGCACACACATGGCTGCTGCACATGCTGCATCTGCATGCCCCACACCCAGAAAGGCAGTGGGGCAGCAGAAAAGCAGATAAGGTCCACTTACCTGCTTTTTAATGGAACCGATCCCCACCCCACCCAAGCCATTCATATGCACATCCTTAGCACAAATCAATTGGGCTCATTACATCATTACATCCCAAATGGCCCTCAGAGTGTTATGCAACCAGGGGCTCCCAACCTTACTGATTTATTATTTATTTAAAATATTCATACTCCATCCCTCCAGTACACTACTGCTTTGGGGTGGCTCACGACCTACCTTGATTCCCCATGCACTGGGCTACATCCCCGAACATCCACAGCCACAATAGTGCAGGAGATAAAGGGAGCTATAGTGCAACAACTTCTGGAGACCCAGGGTTGGGAACCCCAGATCTCCACGTTTGTGTGTCCTGGGCACTTTCCAGATTACACACTACAACAGCAGTAGTTTACTTTGGCTTGGCAGGATCATATTGAAACCGTAAATACATGGTGTTGCACAAAGCCACCAGCAGGGGGAGCAGTCTTTATCAGCTTGCACAAGCCTCATACAACAGGAAAATACAGCGCTTTTTTTTTTTTGGCAGCCTTGTAGCACTGTAATGCAAAAGATAAAACCCAAAAGAAAGCATCAGAAATCTGAAGGGCAGTATGACACAGGCAGTATGAAAGCACACCTAACAGACATGTAGTGACACCATTGCAGTGTATAATCTGGAAAGTGCCCACTTCCAAGTCCCCACTAATTCCATAGTGTCAAGAGTGCAAACTTCAAATGAGAAACTCACTTCTAATTCACTCTACAAAATAAAGAGAAACGTGAGTAAAGATGCAAATGTTTCTCTTTATAATAACAGAATCCATCCAGTGGTCCCTCTAACAGGGATTCCCAAATGTTGACTACAACTCCCAGAATCCCCAGCTGCAATGGCTTTTGCTTTGTGAGCAGCACCGTAACCCTGAGGGGATGGGGCCTCTCTGGGAAGAACACTTTCATGCTTGCATGCAGAAGCTTCCAAGTCCCCTCCCTGGCATCTCCAAGATGAGACAGATTCCTGCCAGCAACCCTGGAGAAGCCAGTCTGGTTAGACAATACTGAGCTAGATGGACCAATGGTCTGACTCAGTATAAGGCACGAATACCACATACTTGAGGTACTTCTAAATAAGCCTTCCGGGTGTACGATTTCTCTACATTCTAGTGAGCAGGAGTAGGCAACCTTAGCTAGATTGTAGCTGAGGATTATGGGAGCTGTTGTTCAACAACAGCTGGAGAGCCAAGGTTTCCTCCCCCTGCAGTAGAGTAAATTTTTGCTGAAGAGAACCTGAGCAAACTCAAACACACTTCGATCAAAAAGCCAGCTCTTTTTGTTCACCAGAAAGAGAATGTTGTTCTATTCTTCAATCCTTGTCTTCTTGGTTCCATGTAATATTCTAATTTTCTGAGATTGTGGATTTGGGGTTTTCATGAGCTGTACGCCATGATCATCACAATTATAACAAATTAAGGCTTGACTTATCTCGCTTTGCATGTAATGCGTCTGTCTCATATATCAGTTTCACCTTTTAATTTGCATTACTGAAATTAATGGACTTTTGCACGATATTCTAATTTTCCGAGTTTCACCTGTAGGTGTTGGTTACAGAGCGATTGTCACTTGATTCAGAAGACCCCATTTCTCCAGCTCATATAGCTCAGCGGCATGGCGATCCTAAAGGTTTCCCTCCCCTTGGCATGCAAATGCATGTCCAGCACTCCGCAGATGAGCTGCACAAAGCCTGTTTTATTGGAGAATGTGCAAAAGCTTATTGCCTCCTCTTAAAACTCTTGGGGATGGCTGTGATAAAGTGACTAGACTACCCTGGCCAAACCGCTTTGTGTGTTTGAGTATCTTCTCCATTTGGGTCAATTCCCTGCATTGTTTCTCGAGGGCAATAAACTAACATTACCTTGTAAATCCATGAAAGCTGTTATCCTGCAAACCAAACAAGGTTTATCTCCTTCGAAAAATATCTGCTGAAATGAGGGCAGGGGACAAATTATGCAACCAACATTTACACACTGTTCTCCAAGAATTTTTTTATTTATTTTGCCAGTCAAAAGTTTATCATGTCCCCCTCTGTGGGGAGCAATAGGAATGCAAACAGAGAAAGCGATCGTTTTCTGCTTGAAATGCCACAGTTTAGTCAAGATTTGAAAACAAAGCTCCGAGAAGGAAAAAGCAGGAGGCTTAAACAAGAAGGAAGATAAAGCTCCCCCCACCCCCATAGAGGGTTATGGCTCCATGCAAGCCTCTTGCTGTTGTTATTGAGAAATCTGTTTACTCTTCAAGCACTAGCAACACTAGAAAGGAGCTAGATGCTGGAAGAAGGAGGAAGCACAGAAATGTTGGAGCAATGTATCTGCCACTTCCTAGGGGGAAACGCAGGCCCCTCTTTAATGTTTCCTGATGCCCGATCCTATGTTATCTTTACGCAGAAACGTCCCACTGAATACAACAGCACTTACTCCCTCTGCAAGTATCACAGGCGCGATCCTCTTACATGACTCTCGGAAATAAATGAAGATAGGATCGGGTTTCCAGCCTATGCCAGTCTACTCGGAAGTAAATCCCGCTGAAACCAGTGGAACTTACTGCCAAATAAGCTTGCCTACGCCCGCAGAAGTGGGCCGCGCGATCCTCTGTATGTTTACTCGAAAGTCAGCACGCAGAGGAGGACTGCAACTTTGCAGCCAGCCAGGCCTTATGCACGTTTACTCGCAAGTAAACTCCGCCGAGGTCGACGAAACTTGCTGAAAAGTAAACGCGCGCGATTCCGGCCGGCCTAACTTTTCCTATAATCTTTTTTCCAGAGTTGTCGCTGTGTTTCGTCTCTTGCAACAAAGACAACAAAAGGTCTGTTGGCAACTTCAGAATAACGCATTTGTTGTTGCATAAGCTTTTGTGAACTATATAGCCCACTTAATCAGATGCATGAAGTATGAAATTTAACAGAGAGAAATAGATACAGGTATAGAAAAAGATGTAAACATGGTCGTCAAATGGCCAGGAACTTTTCTGCCAACAAAATCACGTTTTTAATTCCATTGCATCCGACATGGAAACGAAATAGTTAATCAGATCTTCTTCTTTTGCAATGGAAGCATTCCCCGCTCCTTGCTTCCAGGCTCTCCGACCGTAAACAGCTTCTCCTTGTAACTTACTTCTAAGTAAGCTTACTTAGGAGAATAGTGCAGGGAAGGCTGCAATCCTGGAAGCCCACCGGCCACAGCCCATTGAGGCTCGGGGCGGACCTTCACCTATTCCATTTCCAACAAAGGATCTGAAAGGCCCAGAGTGATTTAGCCCTGCTTTGAGGGCGTGCGTGTGAATGGACGAAAAAAGCGTGTCACGGGGGCGGCAGAGTCGAAAAACAAAGCTGCAAAGACTTAAAGAAAAGAAAGACTCGGCAATCCTCTCCAATCGGAGAGCAACGAATCTTGCACTGACCTGTTGTAGTTCATTGGTGAAGTATAGGAAAGTAATAGCCACGCAGATGGATTGCAGCAGCACCGCAAAGATGAGCACCAGTCCGCACGTTTGCCCCGTGCTGGGGCCGCTGGAAGCCCAGGTCATGGCCGCGTACAAACAAAGGGCCGCCAGTGGGACCAGGAATCCTGTCTCCTGCCTGCGTGCGTGTGTGTGTGGGTCTGCGGGGCGTGTGTGGGGAGAAGGAGGGAAAGGGCGGACCTTGTTTTCTAGAGTGTTTTTTTTTTTTTAAGGTAGCAGACCTACTTTCTGGCTGCGCGTTTCACACTCTGCCTCCTTCCCACACCCCGCGCTGGGGCGTAAGCGAAGTTGCAGAGGAAGTTGGCATGCTGGGAGAAGCAAGAGAAAACTTCGGGGCAGCAGAAGCGCTTCTGGTAAACCCTCCAGGCGCTGGAGGTTGCTGACTCCAGACGCTTTCGATATAGGCCCGCCTTGCAGCAACCCACTTTATATTGCATGGCCGTTCAGACGTTATGCTGTAGGAGTGTACCGATAGCTGTACACTCATGCATGTGTTTTTGTGGGACGACTGTACCTGTCATTTTAAAAAGGACCTTTTCATTTTAAAAAATGAACCTGGATACAGGGGCCTTTCAAATGTGTGGTACAGCTAGGAAGTGTATTTCTGTATCTGCGTTCAGCAAAACGTGTGAATAACGGTACCTGTGTACAGATCTGTACCTGTATACACTTGTACCAGTGTTGAACATAATTTGAATTTCTCTCATATTTCAGAGAGCAGCAGTGTACTGGAGGGGCAGCGTGGTGTAGTGGTTAGAGTTTTGGACTTGGACCGTGGAGACCCGAGTTCAAGTCCCCATTCAGCCATGAAACTAGCTGGGTGACTCTGGGCCAGTCACTTCTCTCTCAGCCTAACCTGCTTCACAGGGTTGTTGTGAAAGAGAAACTCAAGTATGTAGTACACCGCTCTGGGCTCCTTGGAGGAAGAGCAGGATATAAATGATAATAATAATAATAATAAATATTCAAGTTAATACATTCATATACACATACATAAGAGAGACAAACAGGAACAGGTGTGAGTGCCTGAATATGCCTCTTAGTCTTTTCTATCTGAGGATCATTGCCTGAGATGGAAAGTTTGTTTATTATTTATTTATTTATTTGTGTACATTGCATTGTACACAAATTGGTATCCTGCTCTTCTTCCAAAGTGCCCAGAGTACATCACTATGTTTATCCTCACAACATCCCTATGAGGTAGCTTACGTTGAGAGAGAAGTGACTGGTCCAACTTCACCCACTGAGTTTCATGGCTGAATGGAGATTTGAATCCCAGTCCAACATTTAACCAATACAGTATTCCACTCTGGCTCATCCACCCTGCCTTTTGCCTAATACGTTTAGAGCAGTGCACAGAAAGGTCCTCTCCCCACACATTAATTTATTCCCACAACAACCTTGTGAGGTAGGTTAGGCTGAAAGAGTAACTGGCCCAAGGTCGCCCAGTGAGCCCAATGGGGATTTGAACCTGGGCCTCCCCAGTCTTATGCTCTAACCCAGAACTGCAGGATGTTGGCCCTCCAGCTCTTCTTGGATGGCAACTCCTCCCATTATCCCCAGCCACAGTGGTCAAAAGTCAGGTTGCAGCCAGAGGTGCACTTAGGTAATTTTGAAGCCTGGACCTAAAGGTCTTTGGAGGCAACCCCCCCCCCCGTCAAATTAAGCATCATCATGCTCCGCCAGGCTACCACACCACCCAGGACAGACTAAGGATTTGGGGGGGGGGCAGGGGCTGTGGAGTCCCTGGACTTTGGCCCCAAAGTCCAGGGGTAAGCACACCTCTGGCTGCAGCCCAAAATCTGCAGGCGGGCTGAAGTTGTGCAACCCTGTTCTAACCACTACATTGCACTGGCTCATTACCATTCTTCTCGGCTTCATGTATGTGAGAAAGCAGGTACTAGCCCAAGAAAGTTTGCTGCAGAGAGAACACATGTGAGGGTGGTGGTTGTTTCGCTAGAGACAAATGCAGGTATGAAACTGCAGGTGTGTGCAGTTCTGGTCACCGTATCTTAAGAAGGACATTGTAGAACTGGAAAAGGTGCAGAAGAGGGCGACCCAGATGATCAGGGGCCTGGAGCACCTTTCTTATGAGGCAAGGCTACAGCATCTGGGGCTTTTTAGTTTGAAAAAAGACGACTGCAGGGAGACGTGATAGAGGTGAATAAAATTATGCATGGAGTAGAGAGAGTGGACAGAGATTATTTGTTCTTCCTCTCTCACATCACTAGAACCAGGGGTCATCCCAAATTCAGGACTGACAACAGTACTTTTTCATATCGCGCATAATTAACCTATGGAATTATCTGGCACAGGATGTAGTGATGGCCACTAGCGTGAGTGGCTTTAAAAGGGGCTTAGACAAAGTAATGGAGGACAGGTCTATCCATGGCTACCAGTCTGGTGGCTATTGGCCACCTCTAGCCTCAGAGGCAAGATGCCTCTAAATACCAGTTGCGGGAGAGCAACAGCAAGAGAGAGGGCATGCCCTCACCTCTTGCTTGTGGGCTTCCCAGAGGCATATGGTACGAGCCACTGTGTGAAACAGGATGCTGACTGGATGGACCTTGGGCCTGATCCAGCAGAGCTGTTCTTAGGTTCTTATGAAGTAACACATTTGCATATGCAAGCAAATAAAAGCACATAGGAATAACATAGGAACATAGGAAGCTGCCATATACCGAGTCAGACCATTGGTCCATCTAGCTCAATATTGTCTACACCAGGGATTCTCAAACTTGGGTCCTCAGGTGTTATTGGACTTCAACTCCCATAATCCCCAGCATCAGTGGCCTTTGGTTGGGGATTATGGGAGTTGAAGTCCAATAACACCTGAGGACCCAAGTTTGAGAATCACTGGTCTACACACAGACTGTCAGTGGCTTCTTCAAGGTTGCAGGTGGGAGTCTCTCTCAGCCCTATCTTTGAGATGCCAGGGAGGAAACTTCTGATGCTCTTCCCAGAGTGGCTCTATCACTTGAGGGGAATAACTTACAGTGCTCACACATGTAGTCTCCCATTCAAATGCAACCAGGGTGGACCCTGCTTAGCAAAGGAGACAAGTCATGCTTGCTACCACAAGACCAGCTCTCCTCCCTTTGCACCAATCAGCTGTGCAAAGTGTGTGTGTGTGATGTATAAAAGCCACACCTCTGTTTGACCTTGCTGTATGGTTTTCAAATAATTTCAAGAAATCAATCCAAAGAGAGTTGATTTCTGGCTTTAAGCAGTTATTTATTATTTAGTCTGCTTTTTTAATTGTCAGCATCATGCATCTTCTGGTTCAATGAGCAGCCCTCCTTCCGATCAATATTTTTTCTGTATTCATTGGAAAAAAATGTTTCTTCTACATCCTCCTCAAAAAGGAGGAGTCTGTGGGTAAAGTCTCTGCTAGCAGGGTTAATTTCCTCAGCTGGCACCACTGAAATTGCTTCTGAGTGAAACGGGGGTGGGGGGTGGGGAATAGATCACAGTTGAACCTATAATGCATTCTTAAAAAACAAAATAGGTTGGTGAGTCTTTATAGTTGTGGTCCCGCCTCTCACCCACTCTTAAAGTGTGCTGTTGAGTCAGTGTCAACTCCTGGCGACCACAGGGTCCTGTGGTTGTCTTTGGTAGAATTTGGGGTGGAGGGTACCATTGCCATCTCTTGCGCAGCGTGAGATGATGCCTTTCAGCATCTTCCTAGATTGCTGCTGCCCAATATAGGTGTTTCCCATAGGGATTCGAACGGGCAACCTCTGGCTTGCTAGTCAAGCATGTTAAATCATAGCCCATACCTGCTTTGCAGGCGTAGGAAGAGCATAGAGGGCCTTTGTTCATGCCTGAACATGGGTGCCCCCCCCCCGCTTACCTGCCTCCCTATCCACCTTCTGTGCTGTTGCTCCTGCTGTCAGGCTCATTCCCACCCAGCCCACTGTGGTGCCAGCTAGCCAGGGTGGTTCGGAGCCTTCCTGCTTCCAGCTGGCCTTGGAGCCTGCTAGAAATGAAGGCCATGGGTCCTCCATTCCCAGCAGGCTTCAGGGCCAGCTGGAAGCAGGAAGGCCCTGAATCACCCTGGGGGAGACAGCTGGTATGGTGTGGGCAGGGCGGGGGCAGGCGTGAGAGTGGCAGCCGTGTCAGGGAGCAGGAGCAGCAGCAAGGCGTGGGAGTGGGGGGAGCAGCAGCAGGAGCAGGCGGCTGTTGGGGCAACAAGAGTGGCCAGCCCACAGGAAGAGGGGAGGGCAGGCAAGGGGGGCGGGGTTTGCAGTCCTCAGCGGGTGTGTTCCATGGACACATTGGAACACCAGGAGCTCCACCCTGGCCCGGAAAGAAATGCGTCGATTTTACTGTATGGTGCCGAGATGTTTTAGAACAGGGCTTCCCAACCTTGGGTACCAGAGGTTGTTTGCTTTACAACTTCCTTTATCCCTGCCACAGTGGTCAAAGGGTATGATGGGAGTTGTAGTCCAAGAATCTCTGCGGAGCCAAGGTTGGGAATTTCTGCTTTAGAATATCCAGGGCTTCCTTGATGGAGTATTCATAACGCAGTCTCTCCTTGCCACTCAAATACTCTACCTTTTTTTTTTTTACTTCATTGCATATGCTCTACTTTTAAAGTTCTTTTTACAGTTTTTAGAGTTGTATTTCACTAATGCTAACCATAATATAGCTACTATTTTATAGGTTAATTATAGCCATGGACTTTTTAGCTGTATCTGTCTGGTATAATTTTAACGAGCTCTAGTCCATTGTATTTGTACTATATTCTGTGCTGGTCTTTGACCGTAATAAAGGTGATTGAGTGATTGATTGATACTCTACCTTTGCTTGCTTGTTGGATTTATATCCACCTTCCCATTGCCATGCTGACAGAATGACTTCTCACAACAGTTCAGCACAAAGTCATAGCAAAGAATAATCATGGATAATCATTCTTGTTGGATGAGCTGAGCTGAGTTCTGGCGACTCCTTTACTGACTGTCCCTTAAAGCAGGAGTTCTCAAACTTAGGTCCCCAGATGTTGTTTGTTTGTTTGTTTCCCCTATTATTATTTTTTTACACTTCTATCCCACACTTTCTCCGAGGAGCCCGGAGTACATGGTTATTTTTATCCTCACAACAAACCTGTGAGGTAGGTTAGGCTGAGAGATACCTGACTGGCCCAGAGTCACCTAGTGAGTTTCATGACTGAATGGGGATTCAAACTCCGGTCTTCCCGGTCTAGTCCAACACTCTAACCACAATGCTCTGCTTGCTACAGTTCTCATCATCTCTGCAATCTCCAGCCATTGCAGATGAGGATGATGGGTGTTGTAGTCCAACATCATCTGGGGAGCCCTTTGAGAATGTCTGCATTAAAGATCTTTCAGAAGCAGTGGCAGGGGTGGAAAATGGAAGGGTAGAGTTTGCCTCTCTTGTTGCTCACAGATCGTGCTGCTGAAAGCTCTTCGGTAGCAACAGCTATTAAAACTGGGGCTGAAAAAGTGACTATTGTGTTGTCCAAAACATACCTTGAGTAGTCCAATGTCAGCAAGAACTTGCTGGTGATGAGCGGGTGGGGATTGTTTTTTCCCCTAAATGTTGTTGCTCAACATTTCCCATCAGTTTCCCATCACTTCTGTTCCTAACCTGTGTCTAGAAAAATGAAACCATTTACTCAGTGTGGTTAGAAACAAAGATAAAACAAGACAGAAACAGAAACTCAGAACAATTCCTTTATTGCCAACACATCTCATTCAGGGCATGTTTTATACTATCAGAGGTGTGAAGTAATTCTTCTCACAACTCTTTCAGTTTCGGTTTTACACTTTAAAGTCAGGTTCTAAATCTCATAGCTTTTGATGGAAACAGGAATTGCCGGCTGAATTGTCAGCCAATTGTCACCCATATGAACCTGCCCAGATCCTGAGATTCTCAGGAAGAGGTTGTTGTTTGTGGTCCACCACCATCAGAAGTGCATTTGATGGCAAGCCAGGACAGGACCTTTTCAGTGATGGTCCCTAGGTGGTGGAATAGTATCTTTCAAAGGCCCAGCCATTCTCCATTTTTCAGCCTACTGATTGTTCCATTTTTGATTGCTGTTCCTGTTGTTGCTGGCTTAGCTTTTATTGATAGTGGGGTTTTTTATGTTTAAAACTTGGGCAGGATTCTCTCTGTTATGGGTGCTGCGACCTGTAGCCTGGACCCTTGCCCCTCCTTAGCCAGTGGGAATGCAAGATCCTGGCTTCAGGAGTTGGTGAATTCTTCTCTTCGTGAGGGGTCTGTGCCGTCAGCCTTAAAAGAGGCTGTAGTGCGCCCTCTTTTGAAGAAGTATTCTCTCGATCCTGAGGTCCTTGATAATTATAGACCAATCTCCAACCTTCCTTTCCTTGTGAAGGTTTTGGAGAAGGATGTATGTTCCCAGCTTGAGAGAGCTCTGGAAGAATCTGATTTTCTAGATCCTTGTCAGTCAGGTTTCAGGCCATGGCATAGCATGGAAACGGCATTGGTCGCTCTGGTTGATGACTTGTATCATGACTTTGATGAGGGTAGCGCCCCTCTCTTGGTCCTTTTAGATCTCTCAGCGGCTTTCAGTACCATTGGCCATGGTATCCTTCTGGAACGCCTGCACGGGTTAGGTATTGGGGGCACTGTTTTGCAGTGGTTCCGTTCCTTCCTTAGTGGGCACTTTCAGTCAGTGTGTATGGGTGGCGAGTGCTCTGCCCTGTGGCCACTCCTTTGTGGGGTGCCTCAGGGCTTGGTTCTCGCACCCATTCTTTTTAACATCTACATGAAACTGCTGGGGCAGGTCATCCGTAAGTTTGGGGTGAGATTCTATCAATATACTGTTGATACTCCGTTGTATGTTGCCACCCCAGGCCACACCAGAGATGCCGTTCCTGTGCTTGCCCAGTGTCTGGTGGCTGTCAGGGTCTGGATGGGCCAAAACAGGCTCACACTTAATCCCTCCAAGTCTGAGTTGCTTTTGCTTACTCCTCGATCTGGCCAATTGCTAAGTCGGAGTCTCTCCCAGGACGCGGTTGTGCTGCCCCTGAAGGAGGTGGTCCACAACTTGGGGGTCCTCTTGGACTCGCGGCTCCTGCTCGAGCAGCAGGTGGAGGCCATGGCCAGAGGTGATTTTGCCCAGCTGCAGCTGGTCTGCCAGTTGCAGCCCTATCTCAACCGGCAGGCCCTGGCAACGGTAACTCATGCCCTCGTCATCTCTCGTCTGGATTACTGCAATGCGCTCTACCTGGAGTTGCCTTTGAAGACAATCCGGAAGCTTCAGTTGGTCTAGAATGTGGCAGCCCACCTGCTTATGGGCGCTAGAAGATATGATAGTATGACCAGGGGCGTAGCTATAATTGAGCGAAAGGGTTCAAAGATCACGGGCCCCCAGCTCCTGAGGGCCCTCCAGCTCCATCCCTCCTTATTTTCTTCATTGTCTCCCTCGTTCTGGTGGGCCGCCAGAGAGAGAGATGAGCACAGGCCCCCTCTCCCCTAGCTACGCCCCTGAGTATGACACCTCTCTTGCAGTCGCTGCATTGGTTACCTATTTGCTTCCGGGTCCAATTCAAAATGCTGGTTCTCACCTTTAAAACCCTTCAGGGCTTAGCACCTGCTTACCTTCAGGACTGCCTCTCCTGGCCAGTTCTGTCCCATCCTGTGAGATCTTCTCAGGTTGCCCTTCTTTCAGTCTCTGGTCTCAGAGAGGTCCGTAGTACTAGGGCCAATGGATGGGCTTTCTCTGTTGCCGCCCCTTCACTTTGGAATTCTCTCCCCTCCCCCGCCCGATTCGGTCTGCCTCCTCCCTTTCAGCCTTGAAGATCTTATTGAAGTCGTTTCTTTTCCGCCAGGCATTTGCCCTTTACATCTCTCTCTTTCTCTTTTATTTTTCCTTTCTTTCTTTTTTAAATCTCAGATGCTGTTCTTGCTTTGTAAACCGCCCTGAATCTGTGGATTGGACGGTATATTAAATCTTTTAATAATTAAATCAAATAAATAATGTTTATATTCATCTTTTGTTGTATACCGCTTTGATGACCCAGGTAGAAACGTGGTATAAAAATTTAACTAGTAAGTAGTACATATGCACTACTTACTTATGGATATGGATATGGATGTATATATCCACACATACATTATGGATATGTAATAAACAATATCCATAGAATTCTGTGGGGAAAGTGCTGGGAAGGGCCACACTTCCCAGTCTTCCGTGTGGATCTTCCAAGATGGTACTGGAGTTCAACAGGTCCACAATTGACATAAATTTGTAGAGCAACTACAGAGACAGCATCTTTCCAGTGGTAGCAGCACCTTGGTTGTGAAACTCCCTCCATTAGGAAGGCTTTTAATACTGTGCTGAATTGATTTCATTTCATCTTGATCTTTATGAGTTCTAATGCAGGATATTGATACAGTTGGTAATGTAAAAATCATAGTTTTGATTCCTATGGAAGAGCTTGCACAGATGCAGGAGAATCTTCAGGTTTCATTCCCCTTTTCTCACGCAGTGCTCGCTCTGGCACTGCTCTTCTGTGAGTGGAAGATAGTTTCCTTATGAGCCAGACTAGGATCTTTAGATCCAGCCCAGGAAATATATGGGACATGCTGGTGTCTATAAGTCCAATGTTCTGTCCCATTGGATTCTACTTTGACACTGATCCAATGTATATCAGTGCATCCTAACTATGTGGAGGAGGGACGTGGATGCCCACATCTCCTCTCCAATTGGTATTCCACCTAACTGCCCAGGAGGATGGTTCATCCAAATAGGCCCTCAACTCACACATTAAATACTTTTCTTTTTTTTTAACATTTTATATCTCGCTCTTCCTCCAAGGAGCCCAGAGCGGTGTACTACATACTTAAGTTTCTCCTCACAACAATCCTGTGAAGTAGGTTAGGCTGAGAGAGAAGTGACTGGCCCAGAGTCACCGAGCAAGTCTCATGGCTGAATGGGGATTTGAACTCGGATCTCCCCGGTCCTAGTCCAGCACTCTGACCACTATACCACGCTGGCTCTCACTTCATTTCATATGTGTGATCAGGCAGTAGTGAGATGGTGCACCAGATAGGGGGGATCTCCTATGTGATTAGGGTGTATCATCCATATTACAATCCCTTATCATATAGTCCATACTATTTTCTTTCTTTCTTTCTTTCTTTCTTTCTTTCTTTCTTTCTTTCTTTCTTTCTTTCTTTCTTTCTTTCTTCCTTTCCTTTCCTTTCCTTTCCTTTCCTTTCCTTTCCTTTCCTTTCCTTTCCTTTCCTTTCCTTTCCATGTTTATATCCCACTCTTCCTCCAAGGAGTCCAGAGTAGTGTATATAGTTAATGCTTATCCTCACAACCCTGTGAGGTAGGTTTAGGCTGAGAGATAAGAGTAACCAAGTGCGTTTCATGGCTGAATGGGGATTTGAACTCGGGTCTCCCTGATCTTAGTCCAGCATACTAACTACTACATCACACTGCTGTTGTAGGTCTTTAGTCCTGTGCATCTTCAGTGTGCAACCATTGTACCTGGGTGTATGGGATTTCTTTGCTGCAGGCCTATCTGATATCACAGTACATGGCAATGCAGTTTGGGCACAATGTTGGCATAATCTGAAGATGTCAAGAGAAGTATCACTGCAGGCATGGCATGTTTTAAACATTTTGTCCAACTACTGCCTTACACAAAATAATTTCAGCAAAGATCTTTTTCACACAAAGCAGAACTATGACTGGTGAGATCTGTGCCAGTAATAAGTGTAAATGAGCATCAGTAAACTTCTGAAGGTATTATAAATCGCAGGAGAGATATTAACATTGCTGTAGCCTACAACTAATTACTCAGTAAACAATGCTTAAATTAGCTTAAGGTAACCTGGACACTGGCTTAGGTCCAGGTTACCTTAGAGAACACCTTCTTCCCAGGGGCGGAGCTACCATTGTGTGAATGGGTTCAAAGAACCCGGGCCGCCAGTGGGAAGGGCCGCCGAAGCCCACAGGGGGGCATGGCTCAGGCTGCGTAAGAGCCCCGAGCGAACTCCCCCGCCCATTGCCCAGGCTCTGGCAAACTCTGAGCCAGCTCTGCCCTGTCATTTCAGGCAGCGTTTGCTGCTTGAAAGCCTCTATTTCCCTTTCTCTCCCTCCACTGAGGGAGAGAAAGGGAAATAGGTGTTTCCAGGCAGCAAGCACTGCCTGAAATGACAGTGCAGAGCTTGCTCGGGCTCTCGGGCTCTCTCTCAGATGCACAAGACATCGCTTGTGGGGCTGCCGTGTGGGGCCAGACCCCGGCCACCGTTAGGCTGGCTCCACGCCTGCTTCTTCTTTATGATCCCCACTGCATGTTGAGGTCATCTGGAAAGAACTATCTCCAGCTGCTGCCAGTGCCTCTGGTGGTGACTCAGCTTTCTCTGTAGCTGCTCCTGGGTTGGGAAATGCACTCCCCACAGAAATGTGTGGTTTAGAGACATTACCGGCCTTTAAGCAAGCCCTTAAAACTTATTTTTCTTTTGGTCTGGCCTTCTAGGGTTTTTAAAAAATGGTTTTAACTGTTTTAAACTGTGTTGGGATTGTTTAGATTGTAAGTTGGATTTTTATATGATTTTATTTTGGTTTGGTTTTGTAAATTGCCCAGAGCTGTTGGATCGGGTGGTATAGAAATGTCTAAATAAATAAATTAAATTAAATTCTACATGGTCTGTGCTAATGTTCTTACTGAGTTCCTTCATATATTTAATCCATAGGCCTGTGCAGTTATGTCAGTCCAAGGCCTCTGTTGAACCCTGTCGAAGGGAGCTGGGAGGAGAGCTGGACTTGTGGCGTGAGCATGCATTGTCCCCTTTGCTAAGCAGGGTCTACTCTGCTTTGCCTTTGAATGAGTGACTGCATATGAGCATTGTGTCCTGTGAGATGTTTCCCTTAGACAATGGGACTGCAGCTCAGTGATAGAGCATCTGCTTGCATGCAGAAGATCCCAGGTTCAGTCCCTGGCATCTCCCAGACCCTTAAAGGTAAAGTGTGCCATCAAGTTGATTTCAACTCCTGGCACCCACAGAGCCCTGTGGTTATCTTTGGTAGAATACAGGAGGGGTTTACCATTGCCTCCTCCTGTGCAGTATGAGATGATGCCTTTCAGAACCTTCCTATATCGATACTGCACAATATAGTACCATCAGGGATTCGAACCGGCAATCTTCTGCTTATTAGTCAAGCATTTCCAGACTGCACCATACACCCACTCCCAGGCCCTTAGCCAGCCTAAATGTCTGGGGTTTTTTAATTTTTTCTTCAAAAGTCATGGGGGGCGGGCAAGTTATTCAACCTTTTACAAACAATTTGCAACCTGAGGCACTTATACTGAAGTATTTCAAAAGTCAACAGAAATTGGAATTTTCTGAATCAGTGTCTAATAAATGCAATACAATTTCACATTTAACAATAACATTTCACTCCCCCCCTCTGTCTCACAAGAGTCCAAAAGTGCCCTTTTGCCTTTAATAAATAGGCATTAAAAGATAACTTTGGTAAATGACTTTTCCCTTAATACACTATTGCAAGGTTGTTTGGACAGTTAAATAGCTGACCATTACAGCTGAGACTATCCTAATAAACTATCTAATAAACGGACAATAAGCTCCCTAAATACTGTAAAGAGCCAACTAAAACAGTATGAAGATAGAAGGTCAGCAGGGGAAGGGGCACTTCCCAGTGTATTGCACAGAGTGCCACATGTACGACTATTTGCCCCATGGGCAGAAGTCATGGGTGTGTGCTCGGTGCAAGGAGCTCCTGGCTCTCAGGGAACAAATCCGTTCCCTCGAGACCAAGGTGGCAGATCTGGAGAAGCTCAGGGAGACAGAGAGGCATGTGGATGAGGCCTTCAGGGATGTGATAGAGGCATCCCACTCCAGGGCTGGTAGCTCCTCTGCTGTCAGGGAGAATGAAGGTCTTGGGCGAGGAGGACATCGGTCTGAGGAAGAGGGAAATGCTCCTTTAGAAGGGACCCCTTCCGTGGATGATGAGCCCATATCCTCTCGCACAGGGGATACTCCTCTGGGGGGTGGGGGCCTCCTTGTAGTTGGTGATTCGATCATTAGGGGGATAGAGAGATGGGTTTGTGACCCGCGTGTTGACCGCACAGTGACTTGCCTGCCTTGTGCGAAGGTTGCGGACATTACACAGCGTCTAGACAGGCTCCTAGGCAGCGCTGGGGAGGAGACAGCTGTCGTGGTGCATGTCAGCACCAGCGATGTGGGGAAATGCAGTTGGGAGGTCCTGGAAGCCAAATTTAGGCTGATAGGTAGCATTTTGAAATCCAGGACCCCCAAGGTAGCATTCTCAGTAATGCTACCTGTTCCACGCGCAAGTACAGTGAGACAGGCAGAGCTGAGAGGTTTCAATGCGTGGATGAGACGATGGTGCCAGGAGGAGGGGTTTAGATTTGTTAGGCACTGGGACACATTTTGGGGCAAGCAAGGCCTGTACAAAAGGGACGGGCTGCACTTGAACCAAGATGGAACCAGACTGCTGGCACTTAAAATCAAAAAGGTTGCAGAGCAGCTTTTAAAATGACACCTGGGGAACAGCCGATGGGAGCTGGGCAGTATCCCATGTGGCAAAAGCCATCCTTTAAAGTGTGAGGCTGCAAAGAATTCAAATAAAACAGATGGGGACGGAGCAGAACTGCATAAAGAGCAGACGGGAGGCTGTGCCAGCAGGTCAAAGAGTCAAAGGAATAGCATACATCAGGGGAAAGATTCAGTGTATAGGTGCTTGTATGCCAATGCCAGAAGCCTCCGAGCCAAGATGGGTGAGCTGGAGTGCTTGGTTGCTAACGCAGAAATAGACATAGTGGGCATAACAGAAACATGGTGGAACAGTGAGAACTGGTGGGACACTGTTATCCCTGGGTATAAACTCTATAGGAAGGACAGGGAGGGGCGCCTTGTAGGAGGGGTAGCACTGTATGTTAGAGAAGGGATAGAATCTAACAAGCTAGAAAACCTAAGTGGACTGGAGTCCTCCACAGAAACCCTGTGGGTGACTATACAAGGCTGGAAAGGAATCGTGCTACTGGGGACATGCTATCGCCCTCCGGATCAAAATGCCGACAGTGACTGGGAGTTGCAGGAGGAAATCAGGGAGGCATCAAGGAGAGGCAGGGCTGTAATTATGGGTGATTTCAACTATCCACACATAGACTGGGTAAATTCACATTCAAGTCAGGACAAAGAGGTCAAATTTCTAGATACGCTAAATGACTGTGCCTTAGAACAGTTGGTCATGGAACCGACCAGAGAGAAGGCGACCTTGGATCTAATTCTGAGTGACACCCAGGACCTGGTGTGTGATGTCATTGTCATCGACCCTTTAGGGAACAGTGACCACAGTGCCATCAAATTCAGCATACATGCGGGGAGAGAATCACCAAGGATGTCAAACACAGACATTTTAAACTGTAAAAGAGGAAACTTCTCCAAAATGAGGAGTATGGTGAAAAGAAAGCTGAGGGGGGAAATCAGGAGAGTCACTTCGCTCCAGAGTGCATGGCGTTTACTCAAAACCACAATACTAGAAGCCCAGTTAGATTGTATGCCCAAAAGGAGGAAAGGTACCACTAAGTCCAGGAGGATGCCAGCATGGCTAACGGGTACTGTCAAGGAAGCCATAAAAGGGAAGAAGACTTCCTTCTGAAATTGGAAGGCCTGTCCAAACGAAAAGAACAGAAAGGAACACAAACTCTGGCAAAAGAAATGCAACGTGACAATAAGGTAGGCAAAAAGAGAGTTTGAGGAAAATTTAGACAAAAGTATCAAGGAGAATAACAAAATCTTCTTTAAGTACATCAGAAGCAGGAAACCTGCCAGGGAGGCGGTTGGGCCATTAGACAATGAGGGAGTGAAAGGGATTATTAAGGAGGATATGGAGGTTGCAGAGAAACTGAATGAGTTCTTTACGTCTGTCTTCACGGCAGAGGATACTGAGCATATACCTGTTCCTGAACCAGGCTTTTTAGGGATGGAGGCTAGAGAGCTGAGTCTGATAGAAGTGACAAGGGATGATGTTCTAAACTGTCTGGAAAAACTGAAAGCTAACAAATCACCAGGGCCGGATGGCATCCATCCAAGAGTCCTCAAAGAACTCAAATGTGAAATTGCCGACCTCCTTGCTAAAATATTTAACTTATCCCTGAAATCGGGCTCTGTACCAGAGGACTGGAGAGCAGGAAATGTAACACCGATTTTCAAAAAGGGATCCGGGACGATCCGGGAAATTACAGGCTGGTTAGCCTAACGTCCGTTCCAGGCAAATTGATGGAAAGCATCCTCAAGGACAAAATTGTAAAGCACCTAGAAGAACAGGCCCTGCTGGGAGTGAGCCAGCATGGCTTCCGCAAAGGTAAATCTTGCCTCACCAACCTTTTGGACTTCTTTGAGAGTGTCAACAAGTATGTGGATCAAGGTGATCCAGTTGACATGGTCTACCTGGACTTCCAAAAAGCTTTTGACAAAGTTCCTCACCAAAGACTCCTGAGGAAACTTAGCTGTCATGGGATAAAGGGACAAGTACATGTGTGGCTTGCTAACTGGTTGAAAGACAGAAAACAGAGGGTAGGTATAACTGGAGAGTTTTCAATACGGAGGGAAGTAAGAAGTGGGGTCCCCCAGGGATCTGTACTGGGACCAGTGCTTTTTAATTTATTCATTAATGATCTAGAAGCAGGGGTAAGCAGTGATGTGGCCAAATTTGCAGATGATACCAAACTCTTCCGGGTAGTGAAATCCAAAAGGGATTGTGAGCAGCTCCAAAAGGATCTCTCCAAACTGGGTGAGTGGGTGACAAAATGGCAAATGCGGTTCAATGTTAGCAAGTGTAAAGTGATGCACATTGGGACGAAAAACCCCAACTTCAAGTATATGCTGATGGGATCTGAGCTGTCGGTGACGCACCAGGAAAGGGATCTTGGGGTTGTTGTTGACAGCTCGTTGAAAGTGTCGATTCAATGTGCGGCAGCTGTGAAAAAGGCAAATTCCATGCTAGGGATCATTAGGAAGGGGATTTAAAATAAAAGTGCTAATATTATAATGCCCTTATACAAAACTATGGTGCGACCACACTTGGAGTACTGCGTACAATTCTGGTCACCACATCTTTAAAAGGACATTGTTGAACTGGAGAAGGTACAGAAGAGGGCAACCAAGATGATCAGGGGCCTAGAGCACCGTCCTTATGAGGCAAGACTACAACACCTGGGGCTTTTTAGTTTAGAAAAAAGATGACTGCGGGGAGACATGATAGAGGTCTATAAAATCATGCATGGCGTGGAGAAAGTGGAGAGAGAGATTCTTTTCCCTCTCACACAACACTAGAACAAGGGGTCACTCCATGAAATTGATTGCCAGGAGGTCTAGGACCAAGAAACGGAAGTACTTTTTCACACAATGGGTGATCCACTTGTGGAACTCTCTGCCACAGGATGTGGTGATGGCCAACAACCTGGATGGCTTTAAGAGGGGTTCTCCTTTATGGAGGAGAGATCTATCAATGGCTACTAGTCAGAGGGCTGTGGGCCACCTCCAGCCTCAAGGGCAGGGTGCCTCTGAGTACCAGTTGCAGGGGAGTAATGGCAGGAGAGAGGGCATGCCCTCAACTCCTGTCTGAGGCTTCCAGCGGCATCTGGTGGGCCACTGTGCAAAACAGGATGCTGGACTAGATGGGCCTTGAGCCTGATCCAGCAGGGCTGTTCTTATGTTCTTATGTTCTAAGGTTGAACTTGATCACAGTAGCACTTAAGGCTTAATTAAAGCATATTAAAACATCTAGAAGTTCATTGTAATCACAACTGCCCCTCTCTCCTCATTGTCCTACCAATTTAACAACCACATGAACTGCCTTAGTATAAATGTAAGAGAAGATAGGAACATAGGAAGCTGCCATATACTGAGTTAGACAATTGGTCTATCTAGCTCAGTATTGTCTTCACACAGACTGGCAGCGACTTCTCCAAGATTGCAGGCAGGAATCTCTCTCAGCCCTATCTGGTAGTTTGTTGGTTCAATAAAAAAATCTTGTCCTATTTTAAAAAAATAAAAAATCTTGTCCTATCTTAGAGATGCCAGAGAAGGAACTTGAAGCCTTCTGCTCTTTCCAGAGTGGTTCTGTCCCCTGATGGGAATATCTTACAGTGCTCACACTTCTAGTCTCCCATTCAAATGCAACCAGGGCAGACCCTGCTTAGCTAAGGGGGCAAGTCATGCATGCTACCATGTTCCTAACTATCAGTGAGCTCTTTGGTGTGTCATTCCAGAACTGCATCAGATTTCCCATCATCTTTGTTGCACCCCCAAACCCATCCCTTGTGCCCTGCCTTCTCCACCTTCTCCCCCTTTACCAGTGACTGGTGAGGTGAAGAAAAGCTCTTTGCCCTGGAGGGAGCACTGCAGCAGCTGTCTCACCTTCCAGCAGCTGCACTGCAGATTAGAAGGCACTTCCCCTGCACCAAATTCTTTTCTAGGTTGCTGAGTGGTGTGTGTGTGGGGGTGGTGGTGGTC
This sequence comes from Hemicordylus capensis, assembly GCF_027244095.1. Classification (NCBI taxonomy): domain Eukaryota; kingdom Metazoa; phylum Chordata; class Lepidosauria; order Squamata; family Cordylidae; genus Hemicordylus; species Hemicordylus capensis. Next base: position 337,967,622 of record NC_069659.1, read on the forward strand.
TGGAATTCATAGTTTTTTCTGAGACTGCAGCCCAGAAATCCTCAGGCTACTCAAAGACCTGGAAAAGAATTTAGGGGAGGGCAGTGCTTTTTCAACTGCAGATCAGCTGGCGGAAAGTGGGACAGATGCATGCTGTAGCAGTGCTCTCCCTCCAGGGCAAAGAGGACCTCATAAAGTCTTTCTCCTCCTACTCACAGATAAAGCGGGGGGGGGGGAGAGATTAGGGCTGGGCAGGGGGGTTGGGCACAGGGTCTGTCAGACAAGTTGGATCTCTAACTTGACACTGTACAACAGTTGGGAGGGGCCAATATGGCTCCTCCCAACCATGCCACCATAGAGTTGCGTCGGGATCTGACACTGTGGGCCATGCACAGGCCTATTAAGCCAAACTTTTAATTCAGGGGTTCCCAACCAGTGGTGATCCAGATGTTGCTGAACTCCAACTGCCGTCATCCCCAGCCACAATGTATTGTAGTTGGGGATGATAGGAGTTATAGTTCAGCAGCATCTGGAGTACCACCAGTTGGGGTCCCCAGCTTTAATGCACAGGTCACACAAGAGAGGAAACAGCCTATTTTCAAGTAATGGTAGAAGTAAACCAAAGGATGTCTGCATGGGAAAGTCCCTCTGGATGCCAGTTGCATGGGAAGGATCTATGCACTCCGACCCACCCGCATGGTTGCAGCGTTTATAATGCCTAGAGCAGTGTTTCTCAATGTTTTTGGAGTCACGGACCGGTACATTCTCCATGTGCAGTTTCCCGGGCCAGCAGTTAGTAAAGGGGTCGCCCCCACCCCCAGGCAGGCCCCAAAAGATAATTTTGAGCTGGCGGGGGCCGGTGGCAGCAGGAACTCTCCGGAGCTCATTTCTAGGCAGGCAGCTCTCACTGCTGGATAAGGTTCATTTCGAGGAAGCGAAATGAATGTTATCCAGCAGTGAGGGCTGCCTGGAAATGAGCTCCAGAGAGCTCCTGGTGGCAGGGGACCCCGCCGGACTGTGGGTTTTTTGTGGGTTTTTTTGGTGGGGTTTTTTTGTGGGGTTTTTGGGGTTTTTTGTGGGGTTTTTTGTGGGTTTTTTTGGTGGGGGTGATGCCTCACAGACTGGTACCCAACACCACGTGGACCGGCACCAGTCTGCGGACCAGTGGTTGATAAACACTGGCCTAGAGCGCCCATCTCCTGGGAGAATCACCCAGTGCAATGCACTCAGCACGCAGTTCCTTGGGGGGTACCTGGAGGCCAGGATGCATCATCCCAGCCACTGGAGCTCTGCACAACAGTGGATCGTCTGGGAGCACAATTTGCACTCCCAGCAATGTCCCATGGCTCACTGGGGGGCGGGGTGGGTGGGAAGGTAAAATTCATGCAGCCTTCTCCGAGCCTGCCTGCTCCCCTGCTCACCCAGTCATGTGAATGGCCACATTCAGTTTTATGCAACACTTGTATGGCTTCACACAACACACAGCAAGACTGGTTGCCACACACCAACAGCAGCCTTCCCTCTAACAGGGATTCCCAGATGTTGATGACTACAACTTCTAGAATCCCTATCTGCAATGGCTTTTGCTTGGGAATTATGGGAGTTGTAGTCAATAACATCTGATCATCCCTGTGAGAGGGAATACTGACCACCTGCTCCCTGTGACTGCACACTTCTGGAGTGAGCCACAAGTTCAGCTTCTAGCATCTTGAACCACCAACCACCAACGTCTGAACCACCAGTGTCCAGTTCCACAACCGAACCTCCCTCCACCACTCAGTGTTTGTAAACAGGCTTTGCAGTTGGGTGGCTGCTGCCAGATGCCCGAGGGAATCTAGGAAAACAGATAAAAATTCAGACGACATGGCAGGACTGGAACTCACAGCTTGTGCTGGAACTATGCACAGGCCAGAAACTGGTGGTTTGCAGCAACCAGACTTGCCATGTGTCACGTGAAACCGCCCTTAAAGAGGCAGGAGGGATTTTCTTGGGTCTGTGCAGGCGCGGAGCTTGACCGCTGGCGGCCTGTGTGCGGCCGTGGCAGCAGCCCTGCTGACCCTTCCCCCACATCTGACGTCACAACCTCGTGTCTCACATCAGACGCGCGGGGGGGGGGGGGGCATGGCTGGTCCTGAATGGAGCCTTGAGGAGTTGGAGGAGTTCAACTCCCGAAGGGACCACACGCCAGTTTTTAAATTCCTGAAGGGGCCGCGCGGCAGCTGTTAAAAGTGCTCAGTGCACGGCAGCTGTTAAAAAGGCTAATTTCATGCTAGGAATCATTAGGAAGAGGTTTGGAAATAAAAAATGCTAATATTATAATACCCTTATACTAATCTACGGTGCGGCCCCATCTGGACTACTGCGTACAGCTTTGGTCACCCTATCTTAAGAAGGATATTGTAGAACTGGGAAAGGTGCAGAAGAGGGCAACCAAAATGATCAGGGGCCTGGAGCACCTTCCTTGTGAGGCTAGGCTACAGCATCTGGGGCTCTTTACCTTGGAAAAGAGGCGACTAAGGGGAGACATGATCGAAGTGTATAAAATTATGCATGGAGTGGAGAGGGTGGTCAGAAAGAAATTTCTCTCCCTCTCTCACAACACTAGAACCAGGAGACACCCCATGAAACTGAAGGTTGGGGAATTTAGGACCGACAAGAGTAACTACTTTTTTACACAGCGCAAAATTAATCTATGGAATTCTTTGCCATGGGATGTGGTGATGGCCACCAGCTTGTATGGCTTTAAAAGGGACTTAGACAGATTCATGGTGGACAGGTCTATCAATGGCAACTAGTCTGGTGGCTGTGGGGCACCTCCAGCCTCAGAGGCATGATGCCGCTAAATACCAGTTGCATGGGAGCAACGGCAGGAGAGGGGGCAAGCCCTTACCCCCTGCCTGTGGGCCTCTTGGAGGCATCTGGTGGGCCACTGTGTGAAACAGGATGCTGGATTAGATGCGCCTTGTGCCTGATCCAGCAGGGCTGTTCTTATGTTCTTATACTCAATAAAGAGAATCATCGCTTTTTAAAGGTGCCACTTTGTTCGGTTAGCAGGGGGCATTACTTTTTATTAATTTATTTACTTATTTAGCATATTTTTATACCACCCAAAACGCAAGTTCTCTGGGCAGTTTACAAAACAATAAAAACAACCAATAAAAATGATTAACACATTTCAACAATTAAAAAATTTAAAAGTTAAAACTATTGAAACACAATTGAAACAGATCTAATTAAAGGACATAAATCAATAAGTTCTCAATTTAGAAATGAAAATCAAACCTATTGACATTTTTTAGATTTTGAGATATATGCAGATGCTCCGTTGATCTTGTGACTAGTTTGGTATCACAAAACCTTTCTTGCTTATCCTAAAATAAACAGCATTTAGAATCCCCAGTAAAAAAAGACAATGAAAGATATTGTCCTTCAGGTAAATGTATTACATGAAAAAGTGATAAGGAGACCAGGGGTAATCAGCCCTTGTAGTTCACAGCTTCCACACAAAGGTGGAAATTAACAAATGCTGCACAATGGAATATTTTATGGAAAAGGACAGATCTGTAGGTGGGGTGGACTGCAGAGGGGAGTGGTCCCCTATGCAAATGTCTAGCCCCGCCCCCTGTTTCTTCAGCATCCTTGTTTAAATTTCTTAGTCTGTAACTCTTTTGCTTACAGAGTAATAAGACAAAATGTAAAAGCAGGATTCGACCCAGCTGTTCAGTAAGATGCACATTTGCTTCATCTGTCCAGGGTTCTGGCCAAGAAGGCAAAGGCACTGTGGTGGTTGATGAAAAACCAGGCAAACAATCATTACAATTTAATAGTAAGCAATTCAAATTATTTAATAAATCAAATAACAACTTGGTAGACTGGGACTTCTTCTTTTTTGCAAGTTTATGCATCAGTGACTTGCATACTACATCATCAGTGACATGCATACTACACAGACCAGCATTGTTCTATGTGAGGTGCACACACGCTGCTACGTTCTGCTCAAAAGCTTACGAGTGCTGGTTGCGGAGGCGGGGTGTCTCCATGCCTACTAAGCACAGTGTCATTGTATGGGAGCAGAGTCGGAACAGTGATGACACTGTGTGTGGTTAGTAGACATGGAGGCATCCTGCCTTCGCAATCAGCGCCTGCGTGCCTTTGAGCAGAGCACAGCAGATATGTGCATCTCGCTTAGAACCATGGTGGACTGCACAGTATGAACGGCCATGTGCTCTTGGGATTCCTCACTATGAAATATCTTGCTGAGGGCGGGTCTGGGGTGAGGGGTAGGGGTCACTGTTCCCTCTAAGACATGCGCGTGTGCATGCACTCATAAGCTTTCTGATGTCTGCTCATCTAATTTTAGATCCCGCTCAGGTTGAATTAGGAAGGCCCCACTCTGCATGCATGTGCACACGCAGTGCCTTAATATTGCCTCCCAGAACAAAACTCATTCCGCACAGAAATAAAAAAAATTAGAGGGACCACTGGTAGGGGTGTGCATGGAACTGAGAAGCCCGGTTTGAATCAAACCGAACTGGGTCTGGTAGGTTCTGTGCACGTCAAGCCAGGCCCCAGTTCAGCTCAAGGCTGAACCGGTTCAGGCCCAGCTCAAGGGGGGGGGGTTGAAAACAACAATTTTTTAAAAAACAAAACTTACCGCCAGGTCTGGCAGCCTCCAGGGGGTGCTGCTGCAGAGGAATCTCCAACAGTCCCTGCTGTCCCACTGGTCTTCCTCCAGTCTTTTTAGGGCCAGTTTGGCCAGTTTATGGGCCTTTTTGGCCATCTGACTGCTCGTGGTGGCCATTTTGAAGGCTCCATGCATGCGCACTAGCCATTTGCATGACTGGGTCAAAATGGCCACTGCAATTAGGCAGAGGGCCAAAAAAGCTCATAAATGAGCCGAACTGGCCCTAAAAAGACCAGGGGGAGGCTAGCAGGGGGAGCAGGGACCATTGGAGATCCCACCCTATGGCCACAGCAGCACCCGCTTGAGGCCACCGGACTGGGCGGTAAGTTTTTTTAAAATGTTGTTTTTAAACCCCAGAGCCAGCCTGAGGAGTTCGGCTCGAGGTCGAGCTCAGCCAAACCAAACCGGGCCCAATTTGGCTTGAGGGTGAGCCACTAAATAGACCCAGTTTGATGGGGGAACTGGCTCAACCTCAAGCCGGTTCGCACATCTCTAGTGAGGGGTCACCATTGTTGGGCAGCTCCTGAGGGCCCACAGCCCTCAGAGGAGATTGCTCTGTATCCATTGTCTTTGTGTGGTGGGGGCAGAGAGAGTGATTAACACAGCTCTTTGCTCTTGCATTCATTCCTGTCTTGGCATCTTGTAAGGACATGAACCAGAACTGCTTGAAAGAAGATTAGCATGTCATTATAACTTCTGACATGTACATTACTCAAACTGCTCTTGCAGAAATCCATTGAGAATGAAGCAAATCTCCATCCTTACTCATTATGGTACAGGGCTGAGGCACTGAATGTCAAGGTGATGCTTCCGCAAGTCTTATCAGATTTTTTTTAGGGAGGTTCAGCATAGCTTCTGTGTCACACCCTTCAAATAAACTTATTTTAAGTGTGCACTTGCTTTCATTATGTGTACCCAAGGTTGTTGGTGTATCCCTAATTTGTGTTGATTATTAGAACATATCTCTAGAATTAGTTGTTTGGGTGGTAGAATACCAGATGGTTTGCATTTTTTAGTGGCTAAGAGGATGTTGGTAAAGGAGAATGAATGATGAATCAGCAAGTTCTTAAAAATCTTGCAACTCAGCCATCAACCCACTAGATCAGTGGTTCTCAGGTGTGGGTCCCCAGATGTTGCTGGACTACAGTTTCCATTATCCTCGCCATAATGGCCTTGCACTGGATGAAAGCCCACATCTATCTGAATCAGCCCTCTTTCTGTAGTATTGAGATCTTAATGCTGGCTTTGTTTACTAGGATTCTTGTGAGGACTTCTGGGATTATAGCATGGATGTCCACAGGACATTTTCTAAGGAGAGAGGAAGTAAGCCCATGGGAGTTAGCCCCATTTAATTAAATGGGGCTTACCTGGAAGTAAGCCCCACTGAATTCAATGGGAATTTCTTAAGGGGGAGCAACTGTCCCCCTTGCTCCTCCCCTGGATGCCCAAGGATTATAAAATATTTGGAACACTTGGGAAAGCACCAGATACACATCTTTGATATGTCCACCTTTGTACTGTAATTCTAAACATTGGAAATATTTTAGAGATAATTTGTGACACACACTGGGTGCTTCTACACTAGCTCTTTTCTTTGGAGTTGCCATCCATTGCCCACTTACTTTATTGGTCTTGTGGCAGCAAGCCTAAATTGCCCCCTTTGCTAAGTAGGGTACACCCTGGTTTGTACTGGAATGGGAGACATGTGAGGAGAGGTCTATCATCGGCTACTAGTTGGAGGGCTATAGGCCACCTCAAGCCTCAAAGGCAGGGTGCCTCTGGGTACCAGTTGCAGGGGAGTAACAGCAGGAGAGAGGGCAAGCCCTCAGCTCCTGCATGTGGTTTCCAGCGGCATCTGGTGGGCCACTGTGCGAAACGGGATGCTGGACTAGATAGGCCTGGGGCCTGATGCAGTAGGGCTGTTTCTTATTTTCTTATGTTATGTTCTTATGAGAGCACTGTAAGATATTCCCGTTAGAGGATGGGGCCACTCTGGGAAAAGCATCTGCATGTTTGCATGCAGAAGGTTCCAGGTTCCCTCCCTGGCATCTCCAAGATAGGACTGAGAGAGACTCCTGCCTGCAGCCTTGGAGAAGCCGCTGCCAGTCTGTGAAGACAATACTGAGCTAGATGGACCAATGGTCTGACTCAGTCTAAGGCAGCTTCCTACGTTTCTAACTCTTTCTGTATCTTTGACTACCAGTTTGCTGCATTCCCATTTCAGGGTTTTTCAGATGTAGTTGTGTTTATTTCCTTTGCAGTAAAATGCAATAATAAAAAGCAATACATACATTCATTTGGGGGGCAACAAAATGCAATAGTACAATGAGGCACTTCAAATGATTAGCGTGAAGCACCTTGAGGTGGCTTGCTGGGAGAGCAGGCTTAGCCTGCAGATGATCGCCCGCGGAGCCCTGGGCGGCATTCTGGGGGACCCGCGTGCCCAGGAGGCTGCTTGTAGCCTCTCGGTCAGGGTCTCCTCATGTGTTGCTGCGCGCCGCGGCAGCACACAAGCAGAACAACAAGGTTAACAGAGGGCTCGCTCCGTTAACCTCATTTAAGGGGAGGGGGAATTAGGCGGGCTAGCTGCCTTGGAACCACTGGGCTCACTGAGTGGTTCTGACGATCACCAGAAAGCAGGCTAGGCTCCCTTAGCCTGCTTTCTGGTGACTGTCAGAATAGCTTCAATCAATGTTTAAACAGGGTTTTGTGGTGCGTACAGAGGGGGCAGTTCAGATGATCACCACTCTCACACTGTTAAAGGGCATTCCAACACCACATCAGGGTCAATGGTGTCAGAGTAGAGGTGCTCTTGGCAAATCCCTGCCCTTATGGTGCAATGAGCCAGGTGATGATCTGAACCAGCTCAGAGGGGAAATAGACAAGTTCCTGGTCCCAAGGAGATTACAGTCTGAACAGCCAATGGGGAAAATAGCAGAGGAGGGAGAGAAAAGGAGATGTAGGGATAGATGTGGGCAAGTGAAGTTACATAAAGCTTAGTTACATTTGGGAATAAAGGGTTAAACCAAAGGAACCCCATGGGAAAAGTTGATTTTGAAAAGGGCATTGAAGAAGAGAAAGAGGTGGCTCTGTGTACATGTTTAGGAAAGGTGTTTTCAGCAAGGGAGAAATAATGCCAGAGAGCAAGAGACATTTTGGTGACTGAGAGTGCTGGAGGAGGAGGAGAGAAGGCCATGGGTGGGATTTAATGATGAAACAGAATGACTGATGTCCCACCCAGAGATCCATCCATCTAAGAGACAGGCACATGGATGCATCCTACAGCCTGGAACATAGGAAGCTACCATATACTGAGTCAAGCCCATCCAGCTCAGTATAGTCTACACATACTGGCAGAGGCTTCTCCAAGGTTGCAGGCAGGAATCTCTTTCAGCCCTATCTTGGAGATGCTGCCAGGGAGGGAACTTGGAATGTAGATGCTCTTCCCAGAGTGGCTCCATCCCCTGAGGGGGCTATCTTACAGTGCTCACACATCAGGTCTCCCATTCATATGCAACCAGGGTGGACCCTGCTTAGCTAAGGGGACAAGTCATGCTTGCTACCACAAGACCAGCTCTCCTTTCCTGCCCATGCTGGTTGCAGAGCTGGGGCTGCACCATGCCTACTAAGCAATGTGTCATTGCTGTTACAGCGCTATTCCCAGCATTCCCTATGATAACAGTGTTGCAACTGCAATGATGCACTGCTTAGCAGGTCCAGAGCAACCCTGCCTCTCTCTACAAGCAGCATAGGCACGCTCAGGGGCGTAGCAAGGTTGGAGTGGGCCCAGAGACAAGAAAGACATGCTGTTCTGGTAGCTCCAGGTCTTAACACTCACATCAGTTTCAGAGGATGAATACAACTGAAGGAAGCCCAGGCGGGTGCGCAGCTGGGGGAGCCGGTCATGTGACTTGCCTCTGCGGGGCCCCCTAAAGCAGTGCCCCCCCCCGAAAACTATCTCCCCTTGCCCTATTATAGTTACGCCCCTGGGCACGCTGTAGAGCAGACATCCCCAAACTGCGGCCCTCCAGATGTTGCTGAACTACAACTCCCAGCATCCCTAGACACAATTTTTTGTGGTTGGGTATGCTGGAAGTTGTAGTTCAGCAACATCTGGAGGGCCACAGTATGGGGATGCCTGCTGTAGAGTATACTGCAGCAGCATGCATGCCTCTCTCTTGGGTGGACACATCTAAGGGATTTGGGCTATGGGAGGAGAGCTGGTCTTGTGGTAAAGCAAAGTTGTGGTAGCAAGCATGGATTGTGCCCCTTGGCTAAGAAGGGTACACCCTGGTTTGCGTTTGAATGGGAGACATGTGACCACTAGAAGATATTCCCCTTAGGGGCAGGGCTGTCCTTGGGGCATGGCAAGCAGGGCGACCACCCCAGGCCCTGCTCTTTTAACTGGAAGGGGGCCCCACACTGGCTGATTTGCCCTGGGCCCCGCAACCCGCCAGGGCGCTCTAAGGACAGCCCTGCTTAGCGGATGGGGCCACTCTTGGAAGAGCATCTGCATGCTTAAATGCAGAAGGTTCCAAGTTTCTTCCTGGCATCTCCAAGATGGGACTGAGAGACTCCTGCCTGTACCCATGGAGAAGCAGCTACCAGTCTGTATAGGCAATACTGAGATAGATGGACCAATGGTCTGACTCTGTATAAGGCAGCTTCCTATGTTCCTAAATTTCCTAGGCAAGGAAGTTTTTGGTCCTTGCTCTCTTCTAACATACTTACATACATACATACATATATGCATTTATAGAGCACTTTTCAATAATTCACATAACTTCATATAGATTATCTCAATGAGCCTTATTGATTACCTCTTTTGTTTATTTCATTCCATTTTTATACTGCCTTTCATAAAATGTATCCCAAGGCCATTCACAAATGTGAATGCAATGAAATCCCATAAAATCACATCACAATATTAAAATCAGTTACAAGCATAAAAACATGAAAATAACCCAAAGCAACAGCCATAAATACAGCCACACCAGAGAGTCTTACAAGATAGGACAATAATATTCATCTATAGTCACAGATTTCTTTGCTGCAGATGAGTGAAAGAGGCTGGCCTCTTACTGAATTAATGGCTGAGGGGAGAGTTGAATCAGAACTATCCTGGATAACAGCGCTATCTCTCTTAGTCATCTCACTACATTCACTCTAGGACTATGTTTCACTCAACTACCATGTTTTAACACTGCACTACCCCATTGGTACTATGCTATACTAACCTACTGTGGACAGCTAATGGCACTGCCATGTATTTACATCTAACAAATGTTGGAAGTATGAGTCACCCTTCCATAAAAATATTGCCATTGCCTCAGCACTTAGTTGACTATGACATTATGCATCGGAACAGTAGTGCAGGTGTTTTCTGCTTCTTGTTTCCTGCGATTCTCTGGATAGTCTGAAACAGAATTTTCATTCATATCTAATTTCAGGTTATAACTACATTGAAGTCTGCCTCCAGAGGAAGTTTGTTCTTGCTGTGCAACCCTTCTTTCAACCCTGATCACATTGCTTCCCCCTTGTCCCCCTAGCCAAGTTATGCATGGACTCGTGATGGATGAAGGATCACTTTTTTATGTTCCTAATCCAAATTCACAATGAATATGGTATACATATGAAAGTCGCTTTTCTTCACTGCTCGCCTCTGAACATGCTCTTGCCAGACACATGGGCCTAAAAGATGATTCACTCTGTTTGTATATTTTGGCAAAATGACTTCAGCTTATGTGTCTTAATGGCTTACAATCTCAGGACGCTTTTGATGCTGCCTGAGGAGTTCTGCTCAATTTGGCGGAGAGTCATGCAAGCCACAGTGAAGAATGACCTACATTCTTTAGCCTCTGTTTTTTACTGCTTCATCCTTTCCTGCTGCCTCCATGACCCAGTTCACACAAAGTACAAACGAAGTAGTTATAGAGCCCTTTCTCACGCTCGAGTGAGAGGGCTGAAGGGAGGGCAGTGGGGAAGGCAGCAGAGACTCACCTTCCCTGCAGACAATCCAGGTGGAGTTGTTGGGCGCGCAAATCATGCACCCAGATGGTCTGCGGCCGCCACAGTGAGCACGGAGGCCGGGGTCTGGATGTGTCATCCTGGCCCTTGAAAATCCCACAGTGCACCGCATGAGTGCACGGTGCATTGTGAGGATCACCCCCGTGATGGACAGGTGCCCGTAAGTGTTTCAGTTGGCTGGAGTGCAAATTCCAGTTGGAGTTGAAGCTGGAGTCTTGGAAATCCAGGAGAGAAGAGCTGAGATGAGCTGCTGAGAGTTGAGCTGAAACTTTCTGGAGAACTGAACCACTCTCAAAGCAGCTGAAGGGTCAGTTTGGAATTGAACCACCAGAACTGGATAGAAAGATCAAGACCTGAGGCTGAGAAAGCCAGGCTGCAGAAGCTGACTAGAGGTGATTATAGGAAGACTCCTGGTAAAGACTTTGAGTTGGCTGAAAGCAGCCAGTGCTGATACATGGTCAATTAAACAGGGTGAAAGGAGCGCTTGCTCCTTAACCTTGTTTAACAGCCCGGCTTCTTAGCCAGGTTTGCTGTCAAGCTGCTGCCAGGAGCCACCCAGCTCCCAGCGGTTCCCATGAGCAGCCAAACCCAGGCTTAGCTGACTTAGCCTAGTCTTGGCTGCTCGTGAGAACAGCCTCAAACTCTTCTTTGACTGTGTACCATTTCAAATAGTATTGTCAACTCCGATTGAAACTCTTCCTGGAGACATTTCCCCTGTAATTTTTCTCCTCAGTGTTTTTCACAAAATCAAGGCATTAAAATCTCCATTGCTTTCAGTAGTCACCTGGAGATTGGTGCTGATTCAAGGAGACATAGGAACCTAGGAAACTGCCATATACTGAGTCAGACCATTGGTCCATCTAGCTCAGTATTGTCTACATAGACTGGCAGTGGCTTCTCCAAGGTTGCAGGCAGGAACCTCTCTCAGCCCTATCTTGGAGAAGCCAGGGAGGGAACTTGAAACCTTCTGCTCTTCCCAGAGCGGCTCCATCCCCTGAGGGGAATATCTTACAGTGCTCACACATCAAGTCTCCCATTCATATGCAACCAGGGTGGACCCTGCTTAGCTAAGGGGACAAGTCATGCTTGCTACCACAAGACCAGCTCTCCTCTATTGAGACTCTATTGAGACTCCAGACCAATTGTGGGAGGGTTGGTGACCCTAATTTCAGTTGGTGCAGGATGGTCAGCCTTTGAGATACAGAGAATGCTGCTTCCGGTTGGATACTAACCTCTCCCCACCCGAGTTAGACAGAAAAAGATGTTTCTGGTTTAAAGAGAATAAAAGGATGCTTTCCTATAGCAGAGAGTTAGTCCAAGTTCAGGAGTTCAAGTTGGCTGGAGTGCAAATTCCAGTTGGAGTTGAAGCTGGAGTCTTGGAAATCCAGGAGAGAAGAGCTGAGCTGAGCTGCTGAGAGTTGAGCTGAAACTTTCTGGAGAACTGAACCACTCTCCAAGCAGCTGAGGGGTCAGTTTGGAATTGAACCACCAGAACTGGATAGAAAGATCAAGACCTGAGGCTGAGAAAGCCAGGCTGCAGAAGCTGACTAGAGGTGATTATAGGAAGACTCCTGGTAAAGACTTTGAGTTAGGGCACAGTATTAGGTGCAGGTTAGTTTGGATACATTTTTCTCTCTCTCTCTCTCTCTTTTTTTGTTCCTTATGCTCATGTGGCTGCTTTTTCTTTGTAATAAAATTTCCAAAAGGACTACTGTTTAGAATTGAACTGTTTTAAAATAAAAGTTCTCACTGTTTAATTTTACAAATTGTAGCCCCTTTCTGTTCCCCCCATGCCATGCTTAGAAGCCTCTCCATCCTACCTAGCTTTGAAGGAAACAGAGAGTTTGGAAGGCTATTTTAGTAGACACAGCCAGGGGAAACAAAATACAAATGTCTGCTTGGTGGCAGCAGTTAAGCTTAAGATCACGGGGCTCATTGAGACTGGGTCATGACACAGGATAACCAGACAACAGAAGGAAATGGATGGAAGCAGTAAATATAAATCTTCAGAAAGAATGCTACAGGGGGACAAGATGAATCAGCCCATCAATACACAAAGCATTAACTGTTTCAAAAGTTTGTGCTAGTATGTATATAGGCCATAGTACAGAACACTATGGTCTAGAAATCCAGTTTATCTCTTACCAAAAAACAACAAAACAAAACAAAACAAAAACAAGCCAATATCCAGAAACTTAATGAATGTGCAATTTTTTGTTTTAAAGAAAGCCAATATCCCAAATACAAATGGGTGTTTGTATAAATCCTGACCATGCTGCAAATTAGCATTTCAGGGCAGCAACAAGACGGAGTTAGTCATGCTAAATCCATCTGAAATTAATGAAATTTTGTTGGTTTGTTTATTATTCATCATATTTATATGCTGCCTGATATGTGTATCTCAAGTTAGTCCTGAGACGAACTAAGTTGTTTCACTGATTTCAGTGCTGCTTCACCATGACTAAGACTATCTAGTCCGGATTACAGAAGAATGTTGACATGCAGCTCAGAGATTAGGGAAGTTTGGTTCAGATGCTTTTCAGGAAGTGTGGGAGTTGTGAGAGATATCTAAAATCCATGAAGATGCTGGTAGCAGCGGTTTGGGAGGAGAGAGAAAAAAATCTTCTTATGGCCTGCAAGAAGGTGCTGGCGCCCTGAAGCAGGAAATTTAATTATGTCCTTATCTTCGATGTGAAGTCTTGGCCTTCCAAAGTCTAAAGAAACAGATAATAGGTAACTCTTTAGCATTCCTGATAATGAAAGCAACAAAGAGTGCATGCTTGCTGTGACTTATGGCCTTTCCAGATGAGTAGAGGGTTGTGAAATACATGCCCACTAGCTGAACTGGGTGCAGACCATCTGCGCATCTAGTCCCCCGCCCCCAGCTTTCTCCCCGTCAAGCCCACCCACCTGCCGCCGCTTTCTCCCCCCCTCCGGCCGCCACTTTCTCCCGCCCACCCCACCCCCCACCATGGGGCTTTTTTCTCCCATCCGCCCACCCACCGTTTTTCCTCCCCCCAATCCGCCCACTGCCGCCACTTTTTTCTCCCCCCATCCGCCCACTGATGCTACCACTTTTCTCTCCCCCCCATCCACCCGCCGCCGCCGCCACTTTTTTTGTACTCTTAAGTTTTCTTCTCCTGGCTAAGAACAGCTTGACTAGGGGGTGATGTTTGGCTTGAGGCCTCAGTGCGAGCCTTAGTGAGACTTCCCAGTTGCAGGGGAGCAACAGCAGGAGAGAGGGCATGCCCTCACCCAGAGGTGCTCTTACCCCTGGATTTGGGGGCTGAAGTACAGGGCCTCCACAACTCCTGCCCCCCCCATCCTCTTTAGTCTGTCCCAGGTGGTGTGGTTGCCTGGTGGAACATGATGATGCTTAATTTGCAGGAGAGGGGGGCCTCCAAAGGCCTTTAGGTCCAGGCTCCAAAATTACCTAGGTGTACCTCTGCCCTCATCTCTTGCCTGTGGGCTCCTCAGAGGCATCTGGCGGACCTCTGTGTGAAACAGGATGCAGGACTAGATAGGCCTTTGGCCTGATCCAGCAGGGCTGTTCTTATGTTCCCCTCTCCCATGCTGTATCCTAAATTCATATCAGAGCCCCCTTTGACTACTGATTGAAAGAATAATCAACTGGGAGCTCCCAGATAAATGTGGAAAGGGTTCCCTGAAGGGAGAAAGACTGGAAATTATAATGTTTTAGTATATCCAGATAGCAGCTTCCCATGTTCCATGTTAGCACATGGTTAGCACACTGCTAAGAGGATTAGAATACCATACCCCTGCAAAAGAGAGGGTTTTTCTTGAGGAGACCTACAGCTGTGAGTATGGGGCAGTGGCAGAGCCACAAACAAAAGATATGGAGAGCACAGAGCATGGAAAGTTAATTTCTGGGTGGGGAAATTTTGTTCTACATGTCAGATTTCTGAAAGAAAACGATGACGTATTTCACATTAATGCTTCCATCCATGATTCCATATGGAACTGCTCTTTATAGACCTTGATGCTTTGTTACTCAGGGTGGAGCTACAATTGAGCAAATGTGTGCAATGAACATGGGCCACCACTAGGGGGAGCTGCACCTGAATTTCTGATGTATGGTAAGTCATAATTTCCCATTAAGAATCAATGGGAAACACAAAAATATTAACTCTCAAGTGGCTGGACAGAAAGCTCTGAAATTTCACATAATATTCCTACATGATCATAGAATTAGGAGATCAATCCACCTGTTGATGTTTAATGAATTTTTTAAAGTTGCAAATAAAAACAAATAAATTTATTAAAAATCAACAGGTGGACTGATTTCCTTGGACATCCACACATGTAATGCTACCATTATGTGCTACTCTCATATGAATTTTGAGAACTTTATGCCAGCACATTCTGGAGTTATAATATGGGGTGCAAACAGTTGGGGTTCCACTCCTTTTATATGAAGGCAAGGACCGGTTTCCTACAAATGAGGACTGAATGATGGACAGAACAGGGGATTCAATTCCAGAATGTTTTATAACTTTCTGCCATGAAACAAAGCAGTTATGTAACTTTAAACAGTTTTAGAAACTTAAAAACAAAAATAAAAATAAAACAATATCCTTGAAAGTCTGCACACTGAGTCTTCAATGATTGTCTGAAAAGGTCAGTGGGCTAGAAATGGAGCCAAGCAACCACTTCCATTAGACTTGCTTCTTAAGGGTCTGTTTCCACATTGATGATGTTTCAAATGTCCTGAAGCAAGGCAACAATTTTGATGTTCCTCACACCTTGGGTTGACATATTCTGGCTTTCCAAATCTGGGTGCCTAATTTGCATATTATGTAAATTGGCTTGAAAATAATTTTTGAGCAGAATAGTGACTGCACATTTTGCTCCATAACTCCACTTCTACAAAGGCTAGAGCTTTGCTTCCCCCCACCCTCCCTTTAATGAAAGCTGAAACCCGAGTGAATCTGGGTGGGCCAGTCACTTCTCTCTCAGCCTAACCTACTTCACAGGGTTGTTGTGAAAGAGAAACCCAAGTATGTAGTACACCGCTCTGGGCTCCTTGGAGGAAGAGCGGGATATAAATGTAATAATAATAATAATAATAATAATAATAATAAGAAGAAGAAGAAGAAGAAGAAGAAGAAGAAGAAGAAGAAGAAGAAGCAATCTGGGTGAGATGCTTAAAATCTGGGTGAGATGCTTAAAATCTGGGTGAAACCAGATTTCGGGCATTGCAACTCTACTCACGCCAGACTTTTTGTTATGAGTTTTTTTATTTCTTAAGCTTGTGGAAAACTATGAATTGCTTTATGCTTTTGAAGCCAAGCAATTTCCTCTTGAAGCCAAATAAAGATTGCCCCAGGCGCAACTTCCGGTTCTCTGCACAACTATGTCCCCATGCAAGACAAAAGTGTATTTTTACTTACCTTGGAGAAGTATCTCTTTTCTCTTGAGAGAACAAATAGATTGCAGTTCCTTGTAAACTGGAAAATTACCTTTCAATCGGCAAAACAGTAATCAAAATGGTCAGATAAAAGTTTAACCATGATAGATGTCTTCTGTGACTGGTTTGAAAAGGCCAGAGGAACAGAAAAGAAACCAAGTAGCCATTTTATTTGGCAAGAAATAATTTACCTCTTAAGGACTTACATCCATGTTAGTGGTGACCACCTGTGCTCTTTTACACGTTCTTCTTCCTGAAGCAGTGCAACAATGTGTATCAGACTTTTTATGAGTTTGTTGCTTTCTTAAACTGATTGAAAACCATGCACTTTAAGCAGGGGCGTAGCAAGGTTGGAGTGGGCCTGGGGACAAGATGATTTTAAAATGGGCTCCTTGCTGTGGGCTGGCAATCCCCTTGCTGTGGTCGTGGTGACCCACGACCGGCACTCACATGTTGTATCCCATTCAAATGCAAACCAGGGAGGACACTGATTAGCAAAGGGCACAATTCATGCTTGCTACCACAAGAGCAACTCTCCTCCCCTGTGGGTTCCAAAGGCAGCTTCTGTTCCAAGCTTAACCATTTTGTCAGGGCTGTAGCATGGCAAGACATTAAAAAAAGAACAATATTCAGGGGTAAGAGCACCTGTGTATGGGGGTAATAATCCTCACCTGCCTTACCAGCAGGGCCGTATCTAGGGTGGGGCAGGCAGGGCACGTGCCCCGGGCACCACTTGAGGGGGGGCGCCATTTTGTAAAATTAATTTTTTTTTAAAGGCTGCCAAAAATAAAATGGCCACCGTGCATGCTCAAATGGCCTCTGTGAGGCCCTAGGTCATGCCAGGCCTTGCAGAGGCCATTTGAGCATGCGCGGTGGCCATTTTGTTTTCAGTGGCCTTTAAAAAAAGATTATTTTTAAAAATGGTCACTGCAAATGCTCAAATGGAAGGCCCTAGAGGCCAGAGTGGGGAGGGGGAACCTTTGCAACCCTCCCCCACAGACTTTAGAAAGCCCCCCAAAGGGGCTACAGGTTAAAAAAAAATAAAAAATTAATATAATATAAGACAATGTACACATATTCAGATTGGCACTATGTACAGAGAATCAGGGCTTGTGAATACTGAGCTGAAGCGTATGAGCTAGGATTGTATTCATTTGCTCTTACTTTGCTTCTTGTGATAAGTGAGTTAAATGTGATGTCTTGCTAATATGACTATTAATGGTGAGTTTGTCTCTGAATCAGTGTGAAATCCTTAATATTAAGGCCCACTAGGAATTTCTTGCTCTCTTTCTCTCATTTTAACTGTCTTTCTGAAATACTAGAATATCTTCCAAGCAGTGACACAGTTTACTCTGCATATCCTTTAATTATTTACAGAGTATCTGGGAAAAGTCAAATTCTCCAATGATTTTTAAAACTTATGTAATGGTGATGCTACAGTGCATAGTAGAGAATTAGACAGGCACTTCTAGTTTTCCAAGTACACCTCCACATAGTATTTGGGTATTTCATGAGCCCCAGAATACTGAAATTTGTAGTTTTCCTGCATTTTTTGGTCTGGCTATGTCCACTGCTAAATAGTTTTTGAAATATTAAAAGATTAACGAGCCTGACTTGTATTTTTTCAACTGATATTATGGTAAAGTTATCTGAAAGATGGGCGTCAGATGCTCCGACAGGGGGCACAATTTCAGTGCTTGCCCTAGGTGCTATTTTCCCTAGATACGCCTCTGCTTACCAGCTGGCAGTAAGGATGGCAAGATAATGTATGGACAACCTTTTGGACTCTTTAAACCAGGGGTGAGCAACTTGGCCTTTCAGTTGTCATACTACAACTCCCACCACCCCCAGCAACTGTGGCTGAGAAGGATGGGAGTTGTAGTTCTACAACAGCTGGAGAGCCAAGGTTGCCTACCCCTGCTCTAAAGCAAAAACAATTTATATTTTTTATTTAAGGGACAGCTAAAGCTTGCTTTTTTCTCTTTCCAGCCCAGTCCCACAGAATGGTGTGTTTATTTCGTAACACATGGCTTTGTTCCCAGATATTTCAATAAATGGCAGAACTCATACTGAAAATAAATGTTTAAAACACTCCTTGTAAATGAATAAAATAAAACAAAGGGCTGCTGATGAGTCAGCCAACCCGTGAACCTACATTTCAGAGAACCTTCTGTGGGGGATCTCTCAGTAGTGGTTGGAATTATCTTGCCTTCCTGTTTGGCATGATTTCACCCTCTTCTGGAAAGCTGACCAAGGGGCTGTTCATCAACTAGAGATATGCAAACAGGTTAGACGTAAAAAATGTTTGACATCAAACCAGTTTGGTTCGACAATTCAGGGTCAAACTGTACCACCCCGTTCGGTCCAACCCCAGACCGAACCCTTCCGGGGTTTCGTTAGCCACCCACCCCCCATTTTTTAATTTTCTTTGTAACTTATTCCCCCTGGGGGTGTTGTCTGAGGTGGCGGTGGGTGGGGGTTGCAGAGATTCCCCCTACCCCGCCAGCCTCCCTTAGTCCAGTCTGGCCATTCTTCTGCTGGTTTTTAGACTCGCCTTCCCCCGCCAGCAGTGGCCATTTTGGAGTCCGCCGTGCCTGCGCAATGGGCCTCTGTGTGGCCTGGTATGACCAAGAAAGCAGAAGTATACAAAAAACCCACCCTCTATGCAATATCACATAAAACTTATTATAACTTGTATGTAAAAACCTAGTATTTATTTTCACTATGTATCCAGTATTCACTATGTAGCCTGAATAAAACCAATAATCTGAACTTGCATCAATTCCAATCCAAAATCTACATAAAATCACAGAAATACATCCAGCTGTCGCTCATCTGGGCGGCCAATCTGCTCGCCCGAGGAGGCTTCCCTGATCGTCTGCGGGGAGAGCAGGTCAAGCCCGTCTCCTCACAGTACCCCTTTTGGCTCTACACACTGATCGTGTGTAGAGCCTTATTCTCTCATCTGCTAGATTACTTGGTTTCAAACCACCTCCATTGGTTACAAATCCCTTTTCTAGAACACACAGGTACTTCTTACCTGGCAGACTTAGTACTCTTTCATATATTAAAAAGAAACACAACTGCTTTGCCATGGTTATCCCATCTATTCTTGGGACAGGTAGAGGAGGAAAAACAAGCTGCTCCGGTGAGACGCTTCTTCTTCTCCCGCATCTCCCGCCAAATCTTGATGGCTAAACCTCACCAAAGAGACAATGAGCACATAATAATAGAGAAAACAAAGGTGATGTCATAATGGCCACCTGCAGAGGTGGGAGCAAAGACTTATCCTTCAGCACTGGGAAGAGATGTAGCTGGTGGGCACCTATCTGCACTACACACAGACACACTTTATACCAGTTCTATCCTGGAGTTCTAGTTTGGAGAGAGATAATTCTCAGAGTTATGAAACATTTTGAGTTTCCCATTGATCCCTATGGGGACATTATCTGATGGAGACATAGGAACAACATAGGAAGCTGCCATATACTAAGTCAGACCATTGGTCTATCCAGTAGGGATGTGCATGGAACTGGTTGGCCAATTAAAATTACCTTTAGCCCCTTTGCGGGGCTTCCGCTAGGCCATGGGGGGGAGGGGTCCGTGAAGGTTCCCCCTTCCCCCTCCGGCCTTGCTCATCACTGCCAGAGGCCCAAGGCTGAACAGGCCATGGTGGTGATGAGCGAGGCCAGCAGGGGGAGGGGGAACCTTCGTGGTCCTCCCCCTGTGGCCTAGAGGAAGCCCCCCAAAGGGGCTAAAGGTAATTTGTTTTAAAATGCAAATTTTTCAAGGTTAGACCAAATGGGGGGGGGGTGTCAGTTCAACCCCAAACGATCAAACTGAATCAGTTTGACATCGAACAGGCTCGGGGCCGAACTTGTTTGAACACCCCTACTATCTAGCTCAGTTTTGTCTTCATAGACTGGCAGCGGCTTCTCCAAGGTTGCAGGGAGGAATCACTCTCAGCCCTATCTTGGAGAAGCCAGGGAGGGAACTTGAAACCTTCTGCTCTTCCCAGAGTGGCTCCATCCTCTGAGAGGAATATCTTCCAGTGCTCACACTTCTAGTCTCCCTTTCATATGCAACCAGGGTAGACCCTGCTTAGCTAAGGGGGCAAGTCATGCTTGGTACCACAAGACCATCTCTCCTCTCCTAAGACATTGTTCAGTTTTTGAGACATTGAGACGTTCAGTTTTTGCACACAGAGCTTGTTACACCACTGCCTTTGTATATATGCCGATTGATGATCATGAATAAAGGTCTTCTGGATATGAAAAAAGTGCCTTTCTTTCAAGTTACTTGAGGGGTTGCATAATGAGGGTGGCAAGAGGGGAGAGCTACCGGCTGGAGCAGGGCCTTGCCCCCTTTCACCCACCCCCTGGCGCTGCTTTTTGTATCAGTAAGTGAATCAGGCATGCAGACTACATATCACTCATTTGTGCTTCATTGTTCCCTGTCAGCTGTGCAGGTTGCCAGTTGAGGTGGAGAAACACAGCAGAAAGGGACTGCTAGAGTGCATTCAGTCTAGACATGCCCAGTTAATCTATAACAACGTAATATTTGAACAACAATCCAGAGGGCATCTCTAGAAACAAATGAAATGCCAGCATCTTTCTTGCTGAGGCTGCACTAAATTTATCCTTATTTAAACTCCTTAGTGGCTGCTCCTTCGGTTGCTGTTCCCCACCCCTCCGTTTTATTTTTCAGTAGTCAAATTGATAAGGCTGAAGCCTCTAGAAAACAAACTTAAGATGTGACAAATAAAACAGGCCCGTCCTTTTCTGTTTCCAAGCAGCATTTCCTTATTCAGAAAACATCCTTGTGGTGGGGAGGAAATCAAACATGAAAACAGAGCCAAAAAAACTGATCACCAAAGACAAAATTATCAGTGTTTTGTATGTGGTGAGGCAGAAACAAAGGGCTGGACATCTGATTCTGGAGCCTCCCCTGGGATACAAAGAGCTGGACTCAGATCTGGCCAGCAGAGTAAGGAATCCAAGTTTGCAGGGGAGTAAAAGTTCAAGGCAAGCCATGCTTTAGACAGACATGCAAACATCAGACCCTCCAATATTTTACAGATGAAGAGAGGGACACCTTTGTGTACGTATAACAACACCCTACTTCTTCCAACAAGGATCATTGCCTGGTCACTCCCCTGTCCTGTATTACATATTGCAGAAGGCTCTCTTCTGCTTGTTGTGCATTACATTGGTTTGCTCCATATTAGGAACATAGGAATCAGATCATTGGTCCCCCTAGCTCAGTATTGTCACTAACTGGCAGTCTGTCCCAGCTCTACCTGGAGATTCCAGGGAAGAGATTGAACCTGGGACCTTCTGCATGCAAAGCAGACGTT
Source organism: Hemicordylus capensis (assembly GCF_027244095.1). NCBI lineage: Eukaryota > Metazoa > Chordata > Lepidosauria > Squamata > Cordylidae > Hemicordylus > Hemicordylus capensis. Next base: position 337,989,096 of record NC_069659.1, read on the forward strand.
CTGTCACTGCGCTATAACCCCATACTAGGGGCAGCTCAAGGTTTTGCAATGCATAAGGTGAAGAGCCAAACGCAGCCTTGGCCCACCACCACTGTTCTCTGTAACAGGGAACTGTAGCAGGGAACGGTCTCAGATGCTGTTAAGTACAGCTTCTCCCATGATCCCCAGCTGCAGTGGCCTTTGACTGGGGATTATGGGAGTTGTAGTGAATACTGTAATTGTCTGGGAGTTCCTGTTAGTGCCCATGACCCTCATAGTGGACAGCCCTCTTTCAAAACCGACTCTTGAAAGTTTTGAAAGTGGTGCAGAGAGTGCAGAGGAAGGAAGGTTGCCAGCACCCTCCTCTTTTCCCCCTGGTGCTTCTTGTACACTTTGCCTACAGGTGTGAGGAGCACTGATGCACAGGGCCTTGGTGCTAAGCACCCATTGGCATGCAGGTGCTCTAGACACATGGTGCATCCACCCTCCCTCCCACTTGGATACTGCATTTCTGGAGACTCAGGGGAAGAAGCTGATTCCTGAAGAATGGCAACTCTAGCAACTCACATATTGAAATATTGAACAAGGCATCTTCCAGAGGCAAAAACAGGGACAGTGATTTATCCAAAATGAGGGATTGTCTCTGATAAATAGGGACACTTGGAGCAAATACTGGCCTGAATAGTTCGAACCTAGGTTTAATGTGGGTTACCAACATTAGAGTGATTGTGTGAACCCATAACAAGGCAGTTTATGGACTGAACTGAATCTGAGATTCCTGCCTTGGTGTGGGTTCACATAATCACAGTCACTCATGATGATAACCCACATTAAACCTAGATTCAAATGATTGTGTGAACCAGGCTATTATCTCATACAACCTGTCCTCCATTGTCTTCTGAAGCATTGGGTATCAATATATTGGCTTTCGTTTAGCCACCACCCACCCCCATTATTTAAATAATGAGCCGATGCTCCAGACTGGGTGGGTATGGGGGGGGGGAAGGAAGGGTTGCATCTACCTCCCCCCCCACATGATCCACAGTGTCTTAGTGGGTGTGCCGTCATGTGTCCACACAATCCATGCTGCTTCATGCAGTGCGGATCTCTGGACGCTGGGACTTGTCGTCCCGACTTCCAGGAATCCCACAATGCATTGTGCAATGAGTGTGGTGCATTGGGAGATACCTGCTGTGAGACCAACGCTCCAGGCAGCCCAATCATACACATGACCCCCATACCTGGGATAAAGGGCACACTTGTGCCCTTTAACCCAGGTATAAGCCTGGGTACAGAATCCAGGCTTGCAGAGAAGGCAGCGCCAGGATCGAGGTCAATCCTGGCACTGCACATGAGCAGCCCTACCCAGGTAGGGTTCTCCTAACCTGGGTAGGGCTGCTTGTGTGCATAGCCTGACTGTTTGGGCTGCAAACCTCTGTCAATTCACTTGAGAGCAAGCCACATTGAATCCAGTGGGACTTACTTCCAATTAAATTAGCAATAGGATTACTTTGTTAAATCCTGATAGACTTGGTTGAATAGCTGCAACTCAGACATGTTTAAACAGCATTTCCTATTTACATTAACATTTATGAAGTGAACGTGGAAAAGGAACAATGCACTGGTAGTTTGAGTTTGTGCGCATGCTTGTCACAGGCATGTGCCCTAGAATTATCCAACACCCTCCCAGAGATGTCGCTTCTAGAGAGGGTAAGTGCCTGTTCCTGCACATTAACAGGATTTTTCAAAGGCACCACCATCACCATCTTTCTAAGAAGCAAAAGAGAAACAAAAGAGTTATAATGACCTACCAGGGAGTGGTAACAGAAATTATGCTTTCAATAGGCAGGCTAAGAAGCACTACAATTAACAAATACTCCAAATAACAATGAATTCCAGGAAGTTTGGTTTTCCCATTCTCGGCCCCATTTGCCAACAAGATACAGGCTTTCTTTGAGCAACCAATGTTAAACAATCACACCCCTCTGTTTTCCCCATAAATGCATGGAAAGGCAAGAGACAAATGGGCACAGAAGACCAATTAGTGCTTCACAGCATAGTGTGGTTCTTCACATTACTTACCAGAAAACAGGCATATATTGTTAATCCTGTTTCACAAAGGGCAATGTTGATATGTAGAGCATACCTATGCTCCTCAAATTCAAACTACTGGTGACATCCTAAAGATCTAACAAAAGCTCCTCCTCCTCCTCCTCCTCCTCTTCTTCTTCTTCATTAGGGTTGCCAGATTACAACTTGAAGAACCTACCTTACCTTTAAAGTACTAATGCTGTGGAACAGGATTTCCCAACCAGGGTCCTCAGATGTTGTTGGACTACAACATCCATCACCAGCCACAATGTGGGGATGTTGGGAGTTGTAGATCAGCAACAGAGAGCTGTTCTTGTGGTAGCAAGCATGAATTGTCCCCTTTGCTAAGGAGTGTATGCCCTGGTTTGCATTTGAATGGGAGACTACATGCATGAGCACTATAATATATTCCCCTTAAGGGATGGGGCCACTCTGGGAAGAGCATCTGCATGCTTGCATGCAGAAGCTTCCAAGTCCCCTCTCTGGCATCCCTAAGATAGGGCTAAGAGTAGAGTTGCTATGCCCCCTGGAATTCCAGGTTTTACCCAGATTTTAAGCATCTCACTCAGATTGTTTCGCCCACCCAGATTTGCCCGGATTTCAGCTTTCTTTCTTTCTTTTTTTTTTAAAGCTAAACTCTAGCCCTTGTAGAAGCAGAGTTATGGAGCAGAATGTGCAGTCAGTCACTATTCTGCTCAAAAATTATTGTCATAATTTACATAATATGCAAATTAATATGCAATTTACATAATGTGCAAATTAGGCGACCAGATTTGGAAAGCCAGAATATGGCAACCCTAGCTGAGAGAGACTCCTGCCTGCAATAGGGCTTGGCCAAATTCATGGAGAACACATCTATCAGTGGCTACTAATTCTGGTGGCTATAGGTTACCTCCAGGTTTAGAGACAGGATGCCTCCAAATACCAATTGCAGAAGAGCAGTGAGGGGAAGCCTACCACCATCTCCTGGTTGTGTGGCTCCCCAAGACATCTGGTGGGCCACTGTGTGAAACAGAGTGCTGGACTAGATAGGCCTTGGGCCTGATCCAGCAAGGCTGTTCTTATGTCCCTATGATGCACAGTGTCCTGGAGCTGTGTAAAGCTGCACCCTGGGGCTCAGGGGCATAGCTAGGGCAGAGGGGGGCCGTGTTCACCCATTGCCCCAGAAGCCCCTTGGCGTGAGGGAGATAATGAAGAAAACAGGGAGGGGTGGATCTGGGGGGCCTTCAGGAGCTAGGCCCCCTGGGTTCTTTGAACCCATCTGTTCAGTTAAAGCTACAGCCCTGCTGGGGCTGCTATGGACTCCCAAGGTAGCCTCAACACTGTTCAAAAGCAGTGGCTATGCAAGCAGCACTTCAGCCATTTTCTGCCATTATGGAAAATGGCGGCGGGGGGGGGATGTGGTTAGCACTGTTTGAGCAGCTGACAACTGTTGTTTCTGAACAGCGTCGAGGCTTGTTGTGAGCCAAGCCTGATTTGTACACTAGATATGCTCTGGAGCTAGCATATGAAATCAGGCTTGTTTCACCAGTGTAACAAATTGACCAGTTCTTTATACAGTGACCATGTAAAGTCTGGGCACAAAAGTCAAAAGAAGAACAAAACACTCCCCAGTAATTCAATGCGCTTTATTGAGTATAAAAGAGCTACAGCATCAACCTAACTGAGCAGAAAACAGAACAATCAATCAGAACTACTAGCAATATTTCAGTTATAACTAGTAATAACATCAACCCAGTGTTCCTAACTATCACATGTGTGTGGATGCATGTAAAGTCAGTATTAAATCTTCCTAAAACCTAACACAATTCAGACATAGATGGAAAGAGGGAGGGGGGAGGTAAGGAAGGCACAGGAATGGGATGGTTGGGAATCAGGAGTTAGTAGAGGGAGGAGGGAGGGGGAAGAGGGGAAGGGAAGTGGAATCCAAAACACTACCAGCATAATGTTAAATATTTTTTTTGTTATTTCTATGTTCTTTGTCCTTTTCATTAGATTTATTTTTGCAGGGGTGGGGTATGCTACGGGGCTTTTCAAAGCTTCCAAAACACAACCTGACAGATCCAATCATACAGTCAGAACAAGTTGTTCTGGTAAGAACTAATCAGCCTACTTTCCTTTCACTGCCTCTACAACTGGACTAAATTTGGTTCAAATGGAGGACCACAAGTAAGGTCTCTTGTATCTCCAATGTTCATGTGTCCACCATCTTGGATCGGGGTGGATGACATCATTACAAACTATGCCATTGAGGTGTCCCTGTGTGTACTCACAACTACTGTACCAAATTTAGTTCAAATTGGTTAGACAGTCCGCCAGCTTGGACCTCAACAGTTCACATGTCCACCATCTTGGATTGGGGTGGATGACATCACCACAAACTGTGCCATTGAGGTGTCCTTATGTGTTCCTTCATCTGTAGTAAATTTGGTTCAAGTCGGTTAAATTGGTTAGACAGTCCACAAATTAGCCTGCTTGTGCCTCAGATGTTCATGTGGCCACGACATTTAATTGGAGTAGATGACATAATCACATACCAAGCCATTTGGGTATTGCTATGTGTCCCTACAGCTGTAACAAATTTGGTTCAAATCATTTAGGCGCTTCACAAGTTAATCCACTTGGGTCTCAAAAATTTATGCGTCCGCCACCTTGGAATGGGGTGGATTACATCATCACAAACTATGCCATTGAGGTGTCCCAATGTGTCCCTACAACTGTGCCCAATTTGGTTCATATTGGTCCAGGTGTTGCAAAGTTGATAGGGAGGGGGATACAAGGGCAGACACACACAGAGACACACACACAAAATGCTAGCTGATCTCATAACAGTGGGTATCCCAGTGGGACACAGTTATCCCTGGATATAAACTCCATAGAAAGGACAGGGAGGGGTGCCTTGGAGGTGGAGTAGCACTGTATGTTAAAGAAGGGCATAGAATCTAACAAGGTAGAAAACCTGGATGCACTGGAGTCCTCTACAGAAACCCTGTGGGTGGCAATACAAGGCCTGAAAGGGAACGTGCTACTGGGGACATGCTATCACCCTCCGGATCAAAATGCTGACAGTGACTGGGAGTTGAAGGAGGAAATCTGAGAGGCATCAAGGAGAGGCAAGGCAGTAATAATGGGTGACTTCAATTACCCACACATAGACTGGGTAAATTCACAGTCAGGTAATGACAAAGAGGTCGAATTTCTAGTATAGCTGAATGACTGTGCCCTAGAACAGTTGGTCAGGCTTAATTCTGAGTAGCACCCAGGACCTGGTGTGTGATGAAAGTGTTATCGACCCTTTAGGGAACAGTGACCATAGTGCCATCAAATTCAGAATACATGCGGGGAGAGAATCTCCAAGGAAGTCTAACACAGACACTTTGAATTTCAGCAGAGGAAACTTCTCCAAAATGAGTATGGTGAAAAGAAAGCTGAAAGGGGGAATCAGGAGAGTCACTTCACTCCAGAATGCATGGAGCTTGCTCAAAACCACAATACAAGAATCCCAGTTAGATTGTATACCCTAAAAGAGGCAAGGTATCACTAAGTCCAGGAGGATGCCAGCATGGCTAACAGGTACCGCCAAAGATTCCATAAAAGGGAAGAAGACTTCCTTCCAAAATTGGAAGGCCTGTCCAAAGGAAGAGAACAGAAAAGAACACAAACTCTGGCAAAAGAAGTGCAAGGTGACTATAAGAGAGACAAAAAGAGTTTGGGGAACATTTAGCTAAAAGCATCAAGGGAAATAACAAAAACCTATTTAAATACATCAGAAATATTTAATTTAAATTACATTTAAATACATCCGAAGTAGGAAACATGCCAGGGAGGCGGTTGGACCATTAGACAATGAGGGAGTGAAAGGGATTATTAAGGAGGATATGAAGGTTGCAGAGAAGCTAAATGAGTTCTTTGTGTCCATCTTCATGGCAGAGGATACTGAGCATATACCTGTTCCTGAACCAAGCTTTTCGGGGATGGAGGCTAAAGAACTGAGTCAGACAGAAGTTACAAGAGTTGATGTTCTAAACTGTCTGGAAAATGGAAAACTAGCAAATTGCCAGGGCCGGATGGCACCCATCCAAGAGTCCTCAAAGAACTCAAATGTGAGATTGTTGGCCTCCTTGCTAAAATATATAACTTATCCCTGCAATCAGGCTCTGTACCGGAGGACTGGAAAGTAGCAAATGTAACACCGATTTTCAAAAAGATCTATTTCACATCTTCAAACATATTTTTCAACATGGCTTTGAAGTTATAATGAAGACAATATGAACTCATATGGACCCTTGAAAAAGTTCAAAAAAAGCTTTATCACCGGGGTGCTGTTGTTCTGTCATCTATTACGGACTACATAGTTCTCCTTTTTGATTCATTGTTGTTTAGTGTATTTCATGCCTTGTTAGCATTTTTGCCTCACATGATCCATCATTTAAAAAAGATTGTTTTAATGATTTAATTGTGTTTTAATCTGTGAGGCGGGTCTCATGATGGTTGAGACCTGCCTCCAGAGGGTTTGCGGGTTTGCTAATGATCGTCTCCCCGCAGACTATCATTAGCCCTCCCCGGACGGCCGGATCGTCCGCCCACACATCTTCCGCAAGTGCACAGAGCATGCTGGACAGACCCCCGAGCCAGGAGGCTGCATTTTAGCCTCCTGGTCGGGGGTCTCCTTGTGAGTTGCCGCAGTGCGAAGCTGCACCGCAGCAACACACAATCGTATAGCCCAGGCTAGCGGAGTACTCGCTCCGCTAACCTGGGCCAAGGGAAGGGCTTCCCAAGCGGGTAACCCGCTGTGAGGCAACCAGGCTCGCCAGTGAGGGCTGTGTTCCTCACGGTCTGCTAAAATCAGGCTAGGCTCCCCTAGACCGATTGTAGCTGATTGTGAGAATAGCCTCAGTGTGTTTTTATTGTAAACTGCCCAGAGACATGAGTCATAGGCAGTATATAAGTATGCCAAATAAATAAATAACCTAACAAAAGTAGTAATCTTACAGTAAGCCTATTTGCATTAGGAATACCTTTAAAGGAAAATGCATTATATATAATTTTAAATACTTTTGTTTTGTAATTAAATAAAAATAGAGGAGAGCTGGTCTTGTGGTAGCAAGCATGACTTTTCCCCTTAGCTAAGCAGGGTCTGCCCTCTTTGCATCTGAATGGGAGACTTGATGTGTGAGCACTGTAAGATATTCCCCTCAGGGGATGGAGCCGCTCTGGGAAGAGCAGAAGGTTCCAAGTTCCCTCCCTGGCTTCTCCAAGACAGGGCTGAGAGAGATTCCTGCCTGCAGCTTTGGAGAAGCCGCTGCCAATCTGTGAAGACAATACTGAGCTAGATAGAAGACTGAGCTAGATAGAAGACAATACTGAGCTAGATAGAAGGGTCTGACTCAATGAGGCTATTCTTATTATCGGCCAAAATCGGGCTAAGGGATCCTAGCCTGATTTTGGCAGAACATGAGAACCACCTGGTTCACAGGCGAGTCTGGTGTCCTCAAAGCAGGTAACCCTTAGACGAGGTTAGTGGAGCAAGCGCTCTGCTAACCCCATCTTTTCCATCATGTGTTGCCGCGGCATGGCTTTGTGCCGTGGGAACACATAAGGAGACCCCTGCTGGGAGGCTGAAACAAGCCTCCCGGCCCTGGGGGTCTCTACAGGATGCCCCGCGCACTCGTGTGGGGCATCCTGGAACTTCTGGGGCCGCACAGCCCCCAATCCCTGCAGACCCCACCGGCTCCGTGACGCAGCCAGCAGTTGTGTGGGTGGCCAATTTGGCCGCCCAGGGCTGCAGCCTGGATCGTCTGCGGGGAGAGTGGGCTAAATCCACTCTCCCCGCAAACCCTCTTAAGGTGGGTCTGACTGATCGTGAGACTCGCCTCAGTATATGGCAGCTTCCTATGTTCCTATGTTTAATTTAGAGACCCCTCATCATATGAGGCCCTAAACTGCAGCTTACTTAGTTTGTGTCTAAATCTGGCACTCTCCTGCTTAAGTTCAATCTTCTTCTTCTTCTTGCAGTTTCTCATTGTGCAAATGTGAACACTTGAAAAACAACCATGTAACCAGGTTTAGCCTAGCATCGCTAGATTGCACTTTATTTTCCAGGACTTCCTCAGTGATGGTGATACATTCTGCCAGAGCTTCCATAATCTTCTGGGGGTATTCCTGCTGCATTCTGTCAACTTTCACTGTGGGCCCGTTTTCTCTCTGCCAGCTGGAAGCTGCAAAGTTAACTTCCGTTACCCTCCCTGCTTAAGGAACCATTGAGTTATATGCTAAATGTGAAAATATTTAAGACTTTCAGCCCTCTAATGCTATCAGAGGCTGAAATTGCTTTATTATGCCAGGGGCATAGTTATCTCACAATGACGGTTGAGAGTTTGAATGAAGTCTGCAGACGCAAATGAGTCAGTAAAACCTTGTCCGGGAAAACAAAGTTTTGAAGGGAGTGAGCTGGTTCAATATAATTGTTTCCCTAGAATCCGACTTGAAGGTATGTTTGCACAGGTGCTTTCTTTTCTGTCCACATTAATCTTGTGCAAGGGTGGGCAAACCTGGCCCTCCGGCTGTTGTTGAACTACCACTCCCATCATCCCCAGCCATAATTGTTGCTGAACTACAACTTCCATCATCTTCAGCCATGGCTAGGGATGAAGGGAGTTGTAGATGAACAGCAGCTGAAGGACCATATTTGCCCACTCCTGGTCTATCGGTTCATGCATCAGATGTAGGTCGGTCTTTCATGTGGTCAGAAGCTCCGGTGTGCCTGTTGCGGCTGTTGGTTCTGACAGTTGCTACACCCAGCCAGATAATTCCATTCCAGCCAATTCTCAGCACCATTGTTGCTCTTTAGCGAACTCATTTCCACACCTTCAAGAAGCATTTGGAATGGATTCTTCTGGCAGCAAAAGATGGGAAGCACTAGAGTCACAAGGTGCCAGCTCTTTTGCACTTTTAGGCAGAAATTAACGTGGTGTGTGCTCTGCTCACACAAGAACCTCTTTTATACCGAGTCAGACCATTGGTCCGTCTAGTTCAATATTGTCTACACAGACTGGCAGCAGCTTCTCCTAGGCTGCAGGCAGGAGTTTCTCTCAACCCTCTCTCGGATATGCCAGAGAGAAAGCTTGGAGCCTTCTGCACGCAAGCATGCAGATGCTCTTTCCAGATTGGCACCGTCGTCCCCTAAGGGGAATATTTTGTGTATTTAGTCTCCCTAAACAGACCCTGCTTTGCAAAGGGGACAAATCATACTTGCTACCACAAGACCAGCTTTCCTCCATTGTATGCATTGCGTATGAATGTGTGTGAGGGGGTCGGGCGGGGTGCAATTGTGATTCCTCCTGGACACTTCTGAATGCAACATTTCCCCCTTGCTCTCTAAATAAATGGAATAAACAGAAGGAACGACAGTTGGGAAAATAACAGGGAGGTGAATTTGACTTGTCCCGAGGGGAGGGATCTGCTTGTTTCCTTATGGCTTTTCCTGTTAGCTTGGGCATGTTAACATTGATTGCTCTGAGCAATTGTCCGTGCTGCCTATTAGCTTGGGTTGTCCCTGACACTGCAAACACTTCCTTGTTCCTCCATGCTGCTACCAGAAGAACCAGAGCTGGGAAGTATAAGGCAAGTGACAGACACTTCTCTCCTAGGACAAATAGCAGCTTCTGGGGTGTGGTTTTAATTGAGACCCTGGCACAGCAGGGAAAGGGTTAAATACTTTCTTGCTGTGTGCTGCAGCCTGCCCTGACTCTTGACTGGCCCGCCCCCTGGATGCTTTTCGACATTTAACAAAACTTGGACTTGTCCAAATGTGTATACATTCTGGTTATTAGTGAACAGACATTAATAACTTCTTAAATGTTGGTATAATATTGGCCCATATATAGTATATACCATCTACCAGACTTGCCTCTGCCAAAGCCAATGCTTGATTCAGATGGAGAACCTTTTAGTCTGTTAGCTACTGCAGCTAAATATGTTACCGCTTTCTCTTGGAAAAGAAGAGGTCATAATTCAGTTAGAAATTGGTTTGACAAAATATGGTCATTAATTATAATGGATAAAGTAGCTTCTCTTCTGAAACTCAATCACCTACAAAATCAAAGTCTATCATCTGAGATGGGGAAATATTGGCTTTATGTTGAAACAGGTAATGTCCCGAAGCCCTGAATTATATTTATTCTTGGTGAAATATTTTACTACGTTGTAAAAAAAGTTGGTCTGCATTTCTATCAATTTGACTAGATGTTAATTTGTGTCATATGTTCTTTTTTTATACCCATCTTGTAAAATAAAGCCTAAGAAAATGCTTTCCCCACCTCAAACATGCGGCCAGTTTGGACAATACTTTATCGCAGGGCTAGGCAACCTTGACTCACCAGCTGTTGCTGACCTACAACTTGCATCATCCTGAGCCACAATTCGTTGTGGCTGGGGATGATGGGAGTTGTAGTTCAGCAACAGCTGGTGAGCTAAGGTTGCCTACCCGATTTACCACAATCAGGGGACATGGCAAGAGCGAGCTCATCCTGACATCTTCCATGGATATCCTGACCCCATCTCAGCATGGCCCTTTATCACATGAGGGGGTTGTTCATCAGAAGGGCTGCTCGCATTGCAGCCAAACCAGCCCCACGTATGGCCAAACTACACTTCCAGCATGTAGTTTGATCCTGTCTTGTTTGAGAAAGTCCTTGTGATCTCATAAGAACATAAGAACAGCCCTGCTGGATCAGGCCCAAGGCCCATCTAGTCCAGCATCCTGTTTCATACAGTGGCCCACCAGATGCCTCTGGAAGCCACAGGCAGGAGTTGAGGGCATGCCCTCTCTCCTGCAGTTACTCCCCTGCAACTGGTACTCAGAGGCATCCTGCCTTTGAGGCTGGAGGTAGCCTTTAGCCCTTCAGCTAGTAGCCGATGATATACCTCTCCTCCATAAAGTTATCCAAACCCCTCTTAAAGCCATCCAGGTTGTTGGCTGCCACTACATCTCATGGCAGAGAATTCCACAAGTTGATTATGTGCTGTGAGAAAAAGTACTTCTATTAGTTGGTCCTAAATTTCCTGGTAATCAGTTTCATGGAATGACCCCTGGTTCTAGTGTTATGTGAGAGGGAGAAGAATTTCTCTCTATCCACTTTCTCCATACCATGCATGATTTTATAGACCTCTATCATGTTTCCCTGCAGTCGTCTTTTTTCTAAACTAAAAAGCCCCAGGTGTTGTAGCCTTGCCTCATAAGGACGGTGCTCTAGGCCCCTGATCATCTTGGTTGCCCTCTTCTGCACCTTTTCCAGTTCTACAATGTCCTTCCTTAGATGTGGTGACAAGAATTGTATGCAGTACTCCAAGTGTGGGGGCAACATAGGTTTGTATAAGGGCATTATAATATTAGCCACTTTATTTTCAACCCCCTTCCTAATGATCCCTAGCATGGAATTGGCCTTCTCATGAGCATTTGTCATTATTAAGATAGACTGATTGATGCACTTGGCCATTAGCTGCCAAATGTGGGTGGGGCATATGTGCTTAGGAACCTAGGAAGTTGCCTTCTACCATGTTGGACCATTGGCCCATCTAGGCCAGTATTCTCAACACTGACTGGCAATGGCTCTCCAAGGTTTCAGGTGGGAGACTCTCAGAGCCCTCCCTGGAGATACTGCCAGGACTGAACTTGGGCGCTCTTCCATTGAACTGTGGCCCCATCCCCTAAGGAGAATGTCTTACAGTGCTCACATGTAGTTACCCATCCAAATGCAAACCAAGGTGGACCTGGTTGGCAATGCAGACAATTCATGCTCATCCTCACAGGATGCTGTCATGGCTAGAGTGTTAATCTAGGTCTGGAGAAACCCAAATTCAAATCCGCATCAACCATGGAACTCTGGCTGACCTTGGACCATTTGCGTTTCTCTCTGCTTACCCTACTTCACAAGGTTGTTGCAAGGATTATGGTGGGGGGGGGACGGGACACTTCTGCTGCCCTGATCACCTTGGACAAGGGATGTGACGAATACATTTCCTTCTTGATTTGCAACAGACAGCCAGATCTTGAGTTGCACCAGGCTTCTAGTTGTATATCATTCTAAATGGCTACTTCTTTCCAATGAGGGGGAAATGATTAGTGTGAACGTCACACTACGAGCAGCAAGAGCCATTCACCTTGGAGTGCATGTGGTGTGTATTTTCCTGCAGTCTCTTCATTCATACTTCCAGTAAATACTAAGCCAGGAGAGAGGCGGATGCTGACAACTTCCTGATTTGGACACATTTGACTTCATCAGCATCATCACCCAGGCTTTGCTTGGGTGCCCTTTATGCTGTGACCCATTAATTGCAGCAAAGCCTTTAGAAAATTTAATGGTTTCACGGTTATCTTCCAGCACAGGTCATATTTAAAGTGCACTCGTTCTTTGATTTATATGAAAAGCACAGGCACTGGAAGGCAGGGCAATTATTGTCAGCCTTTGGCTCTGGGAATCAAATTAGAAAATACCATTAAGAGAATAATAATTGCAGACATACATGGCAAAATATCATTATACGTTCACACTGTATAGGGCTCATCTCTCCTTAGAACTTTCCAATGCAGTTAGATTTGACAGATGACTGCCCTTTCATCCTCCTGTGAAAGAGAATATGGCCATTGACACAATAAAGGGAAGCATGAAGTGTGGAAATAAATCCAAATATAGGGCAGTCCTGAGAGCACGTTGGTGACCTGGTTGTGAACTAGCATTGCCAGTCCTGAATCTTCCCCAGCTCCTTCCCAGCAATTTCATCTGCAGCAATTAGAAGGTGATGATATTCCGCTTCCTGCCAGAAGAAGTTTCCCTCCTGATTTAGTCATCTCTCTTAAAGACCCTGGAGGAACATTAGCTGGTTTTTCCGGTCATCCCCCCACCAGTTGGCAGCCCTAGTTGAGCTTCTAAGCCTCAAAGAGAAAGGGCACATTGTTTGGGTCTGCTTGAGGAGCATGAACTTTGTCTCCTGCAGACTGGATTCAAATCCTGACTCAGCCAAGAAGCGTCCTGGGTGACCCTGGGCCACCCATGCCTTTCCTTTTCATCAGGATACTAACTTCAACTCTTGTTTGGAAGTGGCGGGGAAATTAATTAATTAATTCATTCATTCATTCAATTTCTATACCGCCCTTCCAAAAAATGGCTCAGGGCAATTTACATAGAGACATAATAAATAAATAAGATGGCTCCCTGTCCCCAAAGGGCTCACATTCCAAAAAGAAACATGATAGACACCAGCAACAGTCACTGGAAGTACTGTGTGGGGTGTGTGGATAGGGCCAGTTCCTCTCCCCCTGCTAAATAAAGAGAATCACCACGTTAAAAGGTGCCTCTTTGCCAAGTTAGCAGGGGTAACAAATGCATGGATTGCTCACCCCAGTTTATCTTACTTATTTATGTTTACATTTATAACCTGTGCCAACAAAACCCTAGAGGCTCTTCTCACAATCCGTGAGAAGAGCTTCTGTCAGGCTTGTGGGGAAAGCGGGCTTAGCCTGCTCTCCCCACAGACGATCAAAGGGCCGCCCTAGGGTGGCCGAATTGGCCACCCACAGGACGACTGCCGGCTCTGTCATGGAGCTGGCAGGGGCTGCAGGGATCGGGGGCCACACGGCCTCCGGAAGACCCAGGATGCCCCGCGTGAGTGCACGGGGCATCCTTGAGAGACCCCCGAGCCCAGGAGGCTGGCTGCAGCCTCCCAGTTGGGGGTCTACTCGTGTGTCACCGTTCACCACGGTGACAAACGAACAAAGAAATGAGGTTAACGGAGCACTCACTCCATCAACTTAAATTTAAGGGGTGTTCTAGACAGGCTTGCCGCCTTAGGAGCACTGAGCTCGCCTTGGGAGCACTGGGTCACCACGATCGAGAGGAAGAGGGCTAAGTTCCCTTAGCCCGCTTCCTGTGGATCATGGGAATAGCCTCCTAGTGTTTCCCTCATTCAAGTCATGAATAGGAAAGAGGCTATTGCTTATGTGCCTTGCATGCAGAAACACCTAGCCTCAAACCCTGGTCTTTCCAGGAGGGCAGGGAAAGGAAAATCCCTGTCTGACATCCTGGAGAATGGCTGCCAGAATGTCTACACCAAGAGTTCCCAACCTTGGGTCCCCAGATGCTGTTAGATTACAACTCCCATCACCCCTAGCTGCAATGGCTTTGTGGCTGGGGGTGATGGGAGTTGTAGTCCAACAAAATTTTTGGACTCAACATTGAAGACCCCTGGTGTGATTGATTGATTAACTACCGTCAAGTCGGTGTCAGCTCTTAGTGACCACATAGATAGATTCTCTCCAAGATGATCTGTCTTCAACTTGGCCTTTTAGGTTTCTCAGTGGTGCATTCATTGCTGCTGTAATCGATAATGCGTCCAAAGTATGATCATTTGAGCCTGGTAATTTGTGCCTCGAATGAAAATTCTGGATTGATTTGTTCTATGATCCATTTGTTGGTTTTCCTGGCTGTCCATTATATTCTCAAAAGTCTTCTCCAGCACCAAAGTTCAAAAGCATCAATACTTTTTCTATTTTGCTTCTTCAAAGTCCAGCTTTCACATCCATAAAATGGATCCCTGGTTTTGCATCCTTGAAGGCAGATCTAGCACTCTATATTAGATTCTCTAAGAGAGGCCCTGCTCCCCTAAAGTGCTTAACATTCAGCCTAATAGTGAAATAGTGAGCTGCCGTATACTAGGTCAGACCATTGGTCTATCTAGCTCAGTATTGTCTTCACAGACTGGCGGAGGCTTTTCTAAAGTTGCAGACAGGAATCTCTCTCAGCCCTATCTTGGAGAAGCCAGAGAATGAACCTGAAACCTTCTGCAGTTCCCAGAGTGGCTCCATCCCCTGAGAGGAATATCTTCCAGTGCTCACACTTCTAGTCTCCCATTCATATGCAAGCAGGGCCAAGGGGACAAGTCATGCTTGCTACCACAAGACCAGCTCTCCTTGCCCCAAGACTCAGCTCTCTCAGCCTTAGTATCTTCAAAACTATTCACTGCTGTTTTGTAGCCACTCACCTGCCCCATCTGTTCAGTTGAAAGAAAAGTACCTTCTCCAAGATCCGGTATCTCATTCAAAGACAATTAGAGATTCCTCACAGATGAGGTAACCATCCTCAGCTTTCATTGATGAAACATCAACGAAAGTTCCTGAACTATTAACCAGCCATCTACTTAATGAAGGAATGGTCCACCAGCCAGCAACTGTTAATGATAAACAGTCTTGTTTGCCTCAAAAAAAAGCCAGTGGGGTGGTTTGGACTTACTCCTACACCTCAATTACAGTGGGGAGAAGTGTGAGTATGCATAGAAGTGTGACCCTCATTGAGGTCACTGGAGGAGGTCAGTCTCCAGTTACCACGGACTCCTCTGGTGGCTACACAGAGATGGGCCTTCTCGGATGCTACCTCAAGATTGTGGAATGCGCTCCCTGCTGAGATACAATCTTCCCCATCTCTGGCAATTTTTAAAAAACACCTGAAAACCCATCTTTTCACCCAAGCTTTCCCAGCTTTTTAAAACTGTCTGTTTTTAATTTTGTGGCTATTTTTAAATTGTTGCATTGCTTTAACTTTTATATGTGTTTTGATTGTTTTTATGCTTACTGCCCAGAGACAAAAGTTTGGGCGGTACAGACATTAAATAAATAAACAAACAAACATATCTCTGCCAAATATTATCATCAATATCAAATAAATATCTGACTGCACACATTGCTACCACCAAATGGGCGGCACGAACCATTTCTCAATGCTTGGATGAACTGTGCACACCAACGCTACTCTCTCACATGATTCGGATGGAGGGACCAGAGGATATTTTGTCCAGACTGTCCCTGTTTGATGCCCCCCACCCCAGGGCTTGAGCCTACTACTGACACCTTCCCTCTGTTAGAAGGGAGAGATTCTCCCTGTCACTCGTCTCTTGGTTAGGTAATTTTCACTGGGTGCCAGTATAAAAGTTTCAAACAAAACTTTATTTAATGCTAGCGAAAGCTTCTGGGTGCGGCCACCCACCTTCTGGCAGCTCACTCGTATTTTATACTGTGTAATCAACAATTTTAACACCTGCGTATTGTATACAAGCCAAAACATTACTTTTAACCCCAAAGGATCCGATTTGCTTCCAAATGCCGTATTTCTCACTCACACTTCTCAAGGGATCTGGCTTGTGGTCTTGGCCTAGTTCCCCTCCCCATGGAGACATACTTTCAAACAGTGTCAAATATCCTCAAGACAGGTGGGGTGGGGTGGGGGGCAAGTGCCATTGATAAGGCGTCGGTACAAACATACTGTGCTTTTTGGCTGTTTGAGAGCTATTTGCAAATAATATTCCAACACCTCCTTCCCCTCACTCCTACCCATGACTCCAACCTTCTGCCCTCTCACTTTCATTAATATTTTTAATATTTTTAAGTTAAATGTAATAATTAATGTGCTGAAATTAACCTTGGCCCCCACACACCAAGTCATGGTAGATTCTGGCCCACCAAGGCATTTGAGTTGTACTCCCCTGGACTAGACCCTGGAAGTGGGTCTTTCAGATAATCCCTCCCCATAACTTACCTCTCAGATTTGTTTACCAACCCTAGTGCCCTAAAGAAGGGGAAGAAACCATGTGGTAAGTTTCCACGCCACACAGTTGGTTTCTGCAGATAACATGGTTGAATGGTAGGCCTGTGCAAAGGTTCAGCCTTAGGAACATAGGAAGCTGCCATATACTAGGTCAGACCATTGGTCTATCTAGCTCAGTATTGTCTACACGGACTGGCAGTAGCTTCTCCAAGGCTGCAGGCAGGAATCTCTCTCAGCCCTATCTTGGAGATGCCAGAAAGGGAAGTTGAAACCTTTTGCTCTCCCCAGAGCGGCTCCATCCCCTGAGGGGAATATCTTGCAGTGGTCTCACTTCTAGTCTCCCTTTCATATGCAACCAGGGCAGACCCTGCTTAGCTAAGGGGACAAGTCATGCTTGCTACCACAAGACCAGCTCTCTTCTTGACCACCCTCTTGACCAGACCTCCTCTTGACAAGACCAGTCTTGAAGCAGAATCTTTTGCATCTGGCCCTACATGGAGACAGCCACTCCCAACTGTCCTCCATATTGAATAGTCCATGCACAGCACTAGGGAGGAGCCTTAAAAGGAAGCCCAAGTAACATCTTGAAAGCAGTGTGGGAAAGAACACAAGGAACACTGGGAAATGTAGTCCTTCCCAGCACTTTCTGCAGAGAGCTCAAAGGGGAAGGCACTGGGAAGGACTACATTTCCCAGTATTCCTCACATGCCTTCCAGGACATCAGTAAGGATACCCATGGCTTCACTTCCTTTTAAGGGCAATTCCTGGTGCTGTACATGGACCATTCTGTGCAGAGCTAAGCAGCTGCGTCCATGCAGGATCAGGAGCAAGGATCAGGAGCAACGCCGAATCAATGCAGATGATTCAGCGTTGATGCTTTGAAGCCAAATCTTTGCACAGGCTTGTTAAGTGGCTGCTTGTCTATATTCAACCTTTATAACATTGGCTTCTGCTTTTTCTGCAATTCTAGCTATTTCTGTATTTTGTTGCTGTTGTTTTTGTTTCAACTGGGTTTTTAAAAAATTGATTTTATACTGCCATGTTTGAATTGATTGTGAGCTGCCTCGGCATCTCCCTGTAGAAAGGAAAAGCAGGATGTAAATGTTTGTCTAAACAAAGCATGAAGAAATGCTGGGTTGCAGATGAATTAATATACTGAAGAGGATCATTCAAAGCCTTGTAGGCACCTTATGTAAACAGATGTTCTAATTCCTTCTGATTCATTATGATCCATGCATTAAGAACTCTTTAAGTTACCTCTTTATCATACCCTTCTGCACCAGACCCTGCAGTGTGCTCACATTATGATAGTGAGTAAAAACTCCAACTCACTTTTTATTGCAGGCAAACAGATATGCTTCTTTATTGCTGACTAAGTAGAGAACATACCTGAAACCGAAAAGCAGAACAAAGGAAAGTCCAAGGGATGGAGTCGTAACTCTAGTCCCTAATGGAAAGTTTAAATGTGTAACTTTTCAAGGGTCATGAAAAGAAACAAACAGGATCTTTCTTCCAGGATCACTTAAGTCATCATAAGAGTTCTTGGTCACAAAAAATCCACTGTGTATAAGAGCAAATCTTCAGTAAGCAGACTTTGGGACCCCTCCCACTGGACTTTTGCAGTACACCAACACCAGCTTCCATATGCCCCCTTCCCAATTACAATTGCTCCTGTTCATAAAACAAGCTGTCGTTCTTTAAACGAAGCTGTCATTTTCATGTCACGTATTAAAAAGTCAATTCAACAACAACAACAACAAACCTAGGTGGGGCAAAGTGGTGCTCTGGGTGGGGCACTGTCCTCTCAGGGGGAATGTGCCCAACAGGGCTATTAGCACCATTGAGCGCTGACTCAATGGCCTTGGGCACCGGAGGCACTGACAACCACATTTCCCAGAATTCCTAGCTTCAGTGGGCTTTGGCTGAGGATGCTGGGAGTTGTAGTCAACAACGTCTGGGATTTTCTGCTCCCCATCCTGTACCAGCTCTGCTCCCTGGACCAGACCAATGCCAGCCTACCACCCTACCCCGTTCACCGCCCTCCATATGTTTTCCCTCGCATCTGCAGCCAGTGCACAAATCACCGCACCCTCCTTCCTGGCCCCACTTGACCCATGCTTCAGTGTGTCCAGATGCCGCCTCCCATTTGGATATGTTGAAGCATGGGGCGGGGCCAGTGAGGAGGGCGGGGCTATATTAGCATGGGCTGCAGGTGCTGGGGAAAACACAAAGAGGACGACAAGGAGGCGAGTGAGGGAACTGGCGGCAGGCAGGGGGGTGGGGTGCCCACACTCACTGAGGAGAGCTGGTCTTAGAAACAGAGCAAGCTGCCTTGTACTGAGTCAGAGCATTGGTCCATCTAGCTCAGTATTGTCTACACTGACTGGCAGCAGCTTCTGTAAGGTTGCAGGCAGGAGTCTCTCTCAGCTGGCCCTGTCTTGGAGATGCCAGGGAGGGAACTTGGAACCTTCTGCATGCAAGCATGCAGATGCTCTTCCCAGAGTGGCCCCATCCCTTAAGGAATTCCCTTAGGAATCCCATCTTACAGTGCTCACATGCTTGGTAGACAATGCATGCTTGCTACCACAAGACCTGCTCTCCTCCTGTTGTAGCAAGCATGAACTGTCCCCTTTGCTAAGCAGGTCCACGCTGGTCTGCATTTGAATGGGATACTACAGGTGTGAGCACAGTTAAGATATTCTGCCTAGGGGATGGGGCTGCTCTCAGAAGAGCATCTGCCTGCTTACATGCCGAACGTTCCAAGTTCCCTCCCTGGCATCTCCAGATAGGGCTGAGAGAGACTCCTGTCTGCAGCCTTGGAGAAGCCGCTGCCAGACTGTGGCTGCCAGTCTGTGAAGACAATACTGAGCTAGATGGACCAATGGTCTGACTTGATATATGGCAGCTTCCTATGTCCTTTAGCAGAACCACATCTGAGGCCATCACCTCACCTTGCCTCCTTGATGAGCCAACCTTGCATATGGGGAGGGAGGAGCACGTAAGCCCCTATCTTCAGGGGCTCCTTCATGTAGGGCCAAGCCATGGCATCTGAACCAGCCCTTTTATGTTCTTGAAAATGCAGGTGTGATCAGAAAAACAGAGATGCATTCACTGCAGTCCTGTGTATGGGCATATTTTACCTTATATTTTAATTATGTAATTTTTATAGTCTTATTTTAATGTTTGTGTTAACCGCCTCGGGATTGTTTTAATTAAAGGTGGTATATAAATTTAACAATAAATAAAAATAAATAAATATGTGTATGGGTTTGTCCAGAGAACAGCCAGAAAGGCACTACCCAGTTCAGTATACATTCTTATGCATACTGCAGTTAATGTTTTATTAATTAAAACAACACCCTAATGATTAATAAGGTAAGCTGTATCTTTTGCACTTCTAACCTACAGTTTAAAAGGCACTTTATCTGAGAAGAAGGAGTGGATTGTGTTCCCAGCAGTATTCTGGCACTAGAAACCTTTGGTGGAGCAGAGGCAAAAGCAAAACTAACTGAAAAAGCCAGGAAACTGAAACCTAAATTGAGTTGTTTTGCTTAACTGTTGGGGGTGGGAATCCAGTCCTCAATTAGTGGAAATGAGCAACGCCCTGATTGTTTGCTGGGACTTGCAGTTTTGTTCTGAAATGGAGTTTTGTGTATTTTGTAAGAGCTTAGCAGACATGGCTGAGCGGGCATGTGTTTTTTAGTCACGCTTGTCCTGTTCACATGTAAAATGGAGAAGTAAAAAAGGAAACTCCAGAGGTGGAATGGGAAGGCAGACAAACTGGAGCAAAGACATAAGAAAAATGATAGCATAAAGAAGGCTGGCACAACCCTGGCCCTCCTGCAGATGTTGGACTATAACTCCTATTATCCATTGCCAGTGGGGATGATGGGAGTTGTAGTCCACCACTTATTTTACCCTCCAACAGGGTTTGAGGCAGGGTTCAGTGCACGAACCTGTTCCAGAGCTTAGCCTTGGAATCTGTGTAGATTAATGCGGAGGCAAATTTGCCGCTCCTCAAACTTTGCCGCCATAGGCAAGTGCCTACTTTGCTTATGCATTAATCTGCCATTGGAGTGGGGACTCAAGGTTGGGAGCCCTGCTTTAGTCGCTATTCCAGGACCAAGCTTGACATCACACAGTGATGCTTGCAACAGCCTCCCGACTCCTGTTTTTGTCTTTTTCTAAAAGCAGCTGCAGGAGACAGTGAGTTTGAGCTGAGGCGTGCTGGGAGAGTGCAGTGGGTGGAGAAGGTTGCTTAACCTTCTGGGCATTGTCAAACAACATTCCCAACTGCATCCCCCCCCCAACACATTGGGCACCTTAAAGTAAAATGCAACTGGTGCGGGGGCGGGGGGGCATGGTTTTGAGCAGAAAACGTTCTTGAGATTCTCGCCATGATTGGTACCCATTTGGCAGGTTATAAATATGTGTCCAATTATTGATGGAGTATTAACTACCATCACTAACCAAAAAGAAAAATATTTGCTTTGACTAAGCACTGTTTACCTCCATATGAACTGCTGACTAGAAGCTTACGTACATATTCAACCAGTGTGCAGAGAAATGCAGGTTTAGTAGAATGCAGAGAAATGCAAGTCTTGGTCTGCGAGACCCAGATGAAAGAGTGCGAATAAAAACATGCGCCTCGTTCAGGAAGGGAATAGCAAGCGTGCAAAGAATTTGGCATCATGTCAAGAGTTGCAATCAGAAAGCATATTAAAAAACAAACAAAAAACCCCCACTACCTTGTCTCTTGGCAAGTCTCCTGGCCTCTCTGAATAAAAAGAAACTGACAGCACAATAATTTGCCAAATGTCCGCCCAAGTCTAAAGTGCTTAGACGCCTGTTATGAACAAGATGCATCTGCCAAAAGGTATCAAAGATAACACAGAATAATGTTCACAGAATAATAGAGCTGGAGGACAACAGGTAGGTCACGGAGTCCAACGCTCTGCAACATCCAGGGACTCCATGTTCTCTCAGGACATGGAGGTTTATCATTCCCTTAGGTAACTGAGCCCACCCCCATCCCCGATAAAGGGTTCAATTGTTGAACTGCTTGTACCACTGAAAGTACAACACCCGTGTAGTATAGTGTTTAGAGTGTTGAACTCCGAGCAGGGAGACCCGAGTTCAAATCCCCATTCAGCCATGAAACTCACTGGGCGACTCTGGGCCAGTTGCTTATCTCTGAGCCTAACTTACCTCACAGGGTTGTTGTGAGGATAAAAATAACCATGTACACCACTCCGGGCTCCTCAGAAGAATGGCAGAATACAAAAATACAAATAAATATATAAATAAAGAGAAGTTCTGCCTCATGTTCAACTAAAAAGGTAAAATTGCCTCCTGTAATTTACAAATCAATCTGTCAGCTGATAATAGCCTCCCTTTTCACACTATCTAACCCCAACTCAGAGTTACCCTTGCCAATCCATGCATTGCTCCCAGCAGCACGGGTAAACAGAGGCCGGGACTCATTGTCCTGGCTTCTGGGAATCCCATGATGCACTGTGTAGCATTCCCAACAGTCGCATTTCGGAGGCAAAAATCTCTTGTCCCAAACAGGATGCTGTTTTTCCTGTATTATTGGCAGAACCTGTGCCTCTCCCTCATCCCTCAATGGATTTGCATTGAGCCCTTTGAAGACTGGGTGAAGTCCATATTATAATGTAAAGGAAACAGCAAAGGTCGCACAAAAGAAGCCCCCATTGCTCTGCAAACTTGCAGGAGCAATTGCCTGGTTTTATTCACAGCTTGCAAATTGCTAATTGTTTACTTATCAAATGTAACTAGACCTACAGACTCCTGCTAACTGATTCATCACCTCTGGCAGATCAAAAAGAAACCTTCCGTGAGGCTTTCAGTGGAGAAGTTGAGGGGATGTTGTGTTGTGTATAATCCTGGGGGAGTCTCTTAATTTTTCACTCAGGACACTTGCTCTATGTCTGCATGGGATGGTTGTGTGAACAAGAAGCTTTGTGAAATCATGGGGTTCGTTTTGTTGTTGTTGTTATGAATGTATTGCTACTCAGGCTTCTAGGATGACCCCACAGACCCAGCCAGCCCCAAGACAGCCCCCCACCCCTGTGTCCCATATTCAGGCAAAGGAATGTTGGCAACCCTAGCACCCATGACATGTGCCATGCATTGGGGGATTCCCCCAAGCGATGGGCACTCTAAATTCCCGTCTCTGTGTGTGGCTGGGCTGGAAGCAGCCCTGCTCACACACAAGCAAGTAGCCTGGGTTTAGAAAGCACTCACTGGTTCGAATCCCCGCTGGTACTATACTGGGCAGCAGCGATATAGGAAGATGCTGAAAGGTGTCATCTCACACTGCGTGGGAGGAGGCAATGGTAGACCCCTCCTCTATTCTACCAAAAGGAAACCACAGGACTCTGTGGGCACCAGGAGTCGAAATCGACTTGACGGCACACTTTACTTCCTTTACACTTCCTACACTTTGGCAAACAAGCCAGGCTAAGGAGATGGTTTAGGTGGCACTGGCCCACTGGGATTGAGCCTGATTTTGGCAGTTCTCACACACAGCCTGACTCAAGCTGGGCATCCCTAGCCAGGGTTAGGCTGCGTGTGAGAACAGCTTCATAGTGTCTGAAGAAGGCTACTGCTGCTTTGCTGTCTAGAGACTCTCAACTGGCCTACCATGTTTATTTGCTTGGATATCTGTACTGTGCGGGGTACAAATGTTTTACATATGATCTACTCCCCCTCCTTTTCGGCTGCATGTATTATTTTGAACAAGGTTATAGCTTTCAATTGCTACATGTCAATCCCGGGAGTCAATCACACACAGTCTGTTATAAAGCTATCTTTATCCTCCTTTACGAGGAGTTCAAGCTCATCTTGTTTATTCCCCATGCTCTTTGCATGAGCTGCAGTGTCTGTGCTGCTATTTTCTTGCAAGGTTTGCTAAGCAACCCCATGACTCCCTCAGTTTCCCCTGTAGCATCCAAGTCCCAATATTTAGTACTTGCATTTGTACTTACCTTGGACTTTTTTCTCCATCTCCCACAAAACCTACAGTACTCTTTTGCTTTGAAATGGTAAACTTGGCTGTGTGCCATTGGAAATATTGGACCTTTGTCGTTCTTCAAAGGTAAAGGATTTTGCCAAACATGACATAAGAACATAAGAACAGCCCTGCTGGATCAGGCCCAAGGCCTAGTCCAGCATCTAGTCCAGCATCCTGTTTCTCACAGTGGCCTACCAGATGCTGCTGGAAGCCACAGGCAGGAGCTGAGGGCTTGCCCTCTCTCCTCCCATTACTCCCCTGCAACTGGTTCTCAGAGCCATCCTGCCTTTTGAGACTGGAGGTGGCCCACAGCCTTCCAACTAGTAGCCATTGATGGACCTCTCCTCCGTGAAGTTATCCAAACCCCTCTTAAAGCCATCCAGGTTGTTGGCTGTCACTACATCCTGTGGCAGAGAGTTCCACAAGTGGATCACGCGTTGTGTGAAAAAGTACTTCCGTTTCTTGGTCCTAGACCTCCTGGCAATCAATTTCATGGAGTGACCCCTGGTTCTAGTGTTGTGTGAGAGGGAAAATAATTTCTCTCTCTCCAAATTCTCCAAACCATGCATGATTTTATAGACCTCTATCACGTCTCCCCGCAGTCGTCTTTTTTCTAAACTAAAAAGCCCCAGGTGTTGTAGTCTTGCCTCATAAGAAAGGGGCTCTAGGCCCCTGATCATCTTGGTTGCCCTCTTCTGTACCTTCTCCAGTTCAACAATGTCCTTTTTAAGATGTGGTGACCAGAATTGTACGCAGTACTCCAAGTGTGGTCGCACCATAGTTTTGTATAAAGGCATTATAATGTTAGCCGTTTTATTTTCAATCCCCTTTCTAATTATCCCTACCTAGCATGGAATTTGCCTTTTTCACAGCTGCCACACATCAAGTCTTTTCAACGAGCTGTCCACCACGACGCCAAGATCCCTCTCCTAGTCAGTCACCGACAGCTCGGATCCCATCAGCATATACTTGAAGTTGGGGTTTTTCGTCCCAATGTGCATCACTTTACACTTGCTAACATTGAACTGCATTTGCCATTTTGTTGCCCACTCCCCCAGTTTGGAGAGATCCTTTTGGAGCTGCTCACAATCCGTTTTGGATTTCACTACACGGAAGAGTTTGGTATCATCTGCGAATTTGGCCACCTTGCTACTTACCTCTGCTTCTGGATCATTAATGAATAAATTAAAAAGCACTGGTCCCAGTACAGATCCCTGGGGGACCCCACTTCTTACTTCCCTCCGTATTGAAAACTCTCCAGTTATACCTACCCTCTGTTTCTCAGCCAGTTAGCAATCCACACATGTACCTGTCCCCTTATCCCATGACTGCTAAGTTTCCTCAGGAGTCTTTGGTGAGGAACTTTGTCAAAAGCTTTTTGGAAGTCCAGGTATACTGTGTCAACTGGATCACCTTGATCCACACACCCGTTGACACCCTCAAAGAAGTCCAAAAGGTTGGTGAGGCAAGATTTACTTTTGCGGAAGCCATGCTGGCTCACTCCCAGCAGGGCCTGTTCTTCTAGGTGCTTTACAATTTTATCCTTGAGGATGCTTTCCATCAATTTGCCTGCAACGGACATTAGGCTAACCAGCCTGTAATTTCCTGGATCTCCCCTGTTCCCTTTTTGAAAATCGGTGTTACATTTGCTACTCTACAGTCCTTTGGTACAGAGCCCGATTTCAGGGATAAGTTGAAAATTTTAGCAATGAGGTCGGCAATTTCACATTTGAGTTCTTTGAGGACTCTTCGATGGATGCCATCCAGCCCTGGTGATTTGTTAGCTTTCAGTTTTTCCAGACAGTTTAGTACATCATCTCAGAGCCCCTGGTGGCGCAGTGATAAAACTGCCGCCCTGTAACCAGAAGGTTACAAGTTCGATCCTGACCAGGGGCTCAAGGTTGACTCAGCCTTCCATCCTTCCGAGGTCGGTAAAATGAGTACCCAGAATGTTGGGGGCAATATGCTAAATCATTGGAACCCGCTTAGAGAGCTCCGGCTATAAAGCAGTATATAAATGTAAGTGCTATTGCTATCATCTCTTGTCACTACTATCTGACTCAGCTCTCTAGCCTCCATCCCTAAAAAGCCTGGTTAAGGAACAGGTATATGCTCAGTATCTTCTGCCGTGAAGACAGATGCAAAGAACTCATTTAGCTTCTCTGCAACCTCCATATCCTCCTTAATAATCCCTTTCACTCCCTCATTGTCTAATGGCCCAACCGCCTCCCTGGCAGGTTTCCTGCTTCTGATGTACTTAAAGAAGTTTTTGTTATTCCCCTTGATACTTTTGGCTAAATGTTCCTCAAACTCTCTTTTTGCCTCCCTTATTGTCATGTTGCATTTCTTTTGCCAGATTTTTTGTTCCTTTCTGTTCTCTTCATTTGGACAGGCCTTCCAATTTTGGAAGGAAGTCTTCTTCCCTTTTATGGCTTCTTTGACGGTACCCGTGAGCCATGCTGGCATCCTCCTGGACTTAGTGGTATCTTTCCTCCTTTTGGGTATACAATCTAACTGGGCTTCTAGTATTGTGGTTTTGAGTAAACGCCATGCACTCTGGAGCAAAGTGACTCTCCTGGATTTCCCTTTCAGCTTTCTTTTCACCATACTCCTCATTTTGGAGAAGTTTCCTCTTCTGAAATGCAAAATGTCTGTGTTAGACATCCTTGGTGATTCTCTCCCGCAATTGTATGATAGAGCTCCAGTGTTTACAGAGACTTGTTTTTCAATGCCCAGCTTCCTTAGTTTCAGTTTCTGCAGCCATTGTGGCTGTTCCTTGTTTATAGCCCTCAGTATGTAAACACAAGTCACTTGATAAGGTTTTACAGTTGTACAAGATTTCTCTAGAACCCTGAAGCCAATGAGTGCCAAAGCCTTTTTAACCCTTTTATAGTCAATCTTTTCAGCTACCTACTGTAGCCATGCCTTTCACATCTTTTTGATCTGCAGGTAAAACTATTTTCCTTTATGTCCTGAAAAGCTCCATTAGCAGATTTCTGGGGCCCAAGCTCTTGTTAAAGGCACAAAAGCAAGGTTATGTGGTTTTCTGTAATAACTTGGCAACTCTGAGTCTAATCTCCAGATCTGTGTTTCAAAATTTATTATTTTATTTATTTATTAGTCAAATTTGTACACTGCCCCAAACTTTCATCTCTGGGCAGTTAACAATAGCATAAAACAAGTTAAAACATATTCAAAATCTTAAAACAATTTAACAATTTAAAAATCACCCACAAATTAAAACCTTCACATTTTAAAGAACTGAAATTACAGATGGGAATTGCCGACATCCAAACTAACTAACAGAATAGTACATACTCACAGACTATTTAATTTCAGTAGGACTACCAGAAGTAACTTAATCTGGATGTCAGCCAATGTTTTTGGACAACACTAATGCACTTGGGCTATTGTGCCTATTTCAACTAAACTGTAATTTTAACTGGAGTGTCTGTAGCAAGATAGCAATGCAAACCACTCGTGAGTTGTTAGTCCTGCTACCAGTTTAGAAAAACTAAGAAATATCTTTCGTACATACACTCCACCATTTCACTGATGAAAACAGGGGCATGCCCATTAATGTGTAGGAGACGTGACCACACGAGATGTGTGATACACAGTGAGGCGCTTCACATGATCAAAGTGAAGTGCCTCAAAGTGGTATATTAGTCTGCTCTTCCCGCACACGAGCAGAGTGCTTGCCTTGGGCGGCCGGATCGGCCACCCACACAACTACCGGCTCTGTCATGGAGCTGGTTGGGGTTGCAGGGATTGGGTGCTGTCCGCCCCCCAGAAGTTCCAGAATGCCCTGTGTGAGCATGCGGGGCATTCTGGAGAGACCCCCGAGGCTGGGAGGCTTGTAGTAGCCTCCCAGTCAGGGCTCTCCTCATGAGCCGCCACAGCACGAAGTCTCACAACTAGGAAAACCATGTTAACGGAGTGCTCACTCCGTTAACCTGGTTTAAGGTGAGGGGGAATTAGGCAGGCTAGCCACTATAGAACCATTGGGCTCGCCCGCAAATAACTGAAGTGTATAGGGGCATCTTGAAGCAACCTCGATGGTGTTGGAGCTCAGTCATAGAGCATCTGCTTTGTATGCAGAAGGTCTCAAGTTCACTTCCTGGCATCTCCAGGAGTATATCCAGGCAGCAGGCTTTACTGTGAGGCTTTACTGCAAGTTTGAATTTGCCCCCCAAAAACAATGCAAAAAGTGATAGTTGTTTTTAACCCTGGGTTATGCTTTAATGCACAATGAAAACCCCAAATTGGTGGGGGGTGGGGGGTGGGGGGAGATCGAGATCGAGAGAGATCCCTGTGGAAGTGCTCCCCAATGCAGGGACTTCGGGGTAAATCTGGCTGATATATGAACGCACAACTTCCATTCTAGAGGATAAGTGAGCTAAAAGCCCCTGTCTGGGAATGCTCCAGGTAGGGCAGGGAAAGGCTCCTGCCAGAAACCCTGGTGAGCTGCTGCCAGTTGTCGACAATACTGAGCGGATGGACCAATGGTCTGACTTGGTGTAAGGCAGCTTCCTATGTCCCTGTGTAACCCAGCCTGTAATTCTGCAAGCATGCTTCAAATGCAAAGCAGGCAACCCAGTGAATGCAGAACACATTCGTCCAGATTCCCAAAGCATATGCACCTCTTACTTACAGTAGCCAGAAGTGGGCATGGGGTGTATTTGACACACAAAAAACAGGAGGTGTATTTTAAGGTAAAGTGTGCCATCAGGTCAGTTTCAATTCCTGATGCCCACAGAGCTCTGTGGGTTTTTTTGGTAGAATACAGGAGGGGTTTACCATTGCCTCCTCTCTCACAGTATGAGATGATGCCTTTCAGCATCTTTCTATATCGCTGCTGCCTGAAATAGTACCAGCGGGGATTTGGACCGGCAACCTTCTGCTTGTTATTCAAGCATTTCCACACTGCACCACTTAAGGTGACTGAGGTGTATTTTAAAGGTAAAGTGTGCAGTCAAGTCAATTTCAACTCCTGACACCCACAGAGCCCTGTGGCTTTCTTTGGTAGCGTACAGGAGGGGTTTCCCATTGCCTCCTTACGCGCAGTATGAGATGATGCCTTTCAGCATCTTCCTATATCGCTGCTGCCCGATATAGTAGTATCTTACACCCCACAAAATTCTCTCTCCCACCCCTTGCTGGCCTGTTTTGTGTGCTTCTCCTTGGCTTAGCATTTTCATAGAAAGCAAGAAATGCCTTCTGCCCCTGCAGATCATGTTACCAGGCAGCAGAAACAAAAGGTGTTATCACTGTGGAAGCCAAGACCGTTTGTTTGTGAAGACCATTTGTATGCTAATTTGCTAATTGCCCTGATAAGCCTATTGCTAGCAGTCTCTGCAGGTCTGGAGAAAAGAGCAGGAAGTAACAAAAAGAGTAATTGTTATCAAGTGTAGAGAAACTGAGTAACTTCTCACAACAATATATATAGCAAAGCATTTTAGAAAATGTTCCTTGCTCCCAGAATGTCTCACACAATACTTGAGAGCTGGGGAAGAGTGGAGCTAGTCTAGCATCCTGGATTATTTCCTAATTTTAAAGTGGTTTGCCTGGATATCCCTGCACCTCTGCCTTTCCTTTCTTTATACACACATCACTTTTATTATTAATATTGATAATAATAATGATTATTATTATTACATTTTATATCCCACTCTTCCTCCAAGGAGCCCAGAGCGGTGTACTACATACTTAGGTTTCTCCTCACAACAACCCTGTGAAGTAGGTTAGGCTGAGAGAGAAGTGACTGGCCCAGAGTCATCCAGCTAGTTTAATGGCTGAATGGGGATTTGAACTCTGGTCTCCCCGGTCCTAGTCCAGAACTCTAACTACTACACCACACTGGCTCTCTTTTTTAAACAAAAAGTCCCCAAAGCAGTCAATCTCTCTCCTGCCAAGATATGAAAAATTGTTATCTGCTCCCCTATGGTTTTCCTCAAAAGAACTGCATTGAGCTTTAAAATGTCTGCTCAGTGCTTATAATAGTTCATGCACAAATCATTGATAGAGGGGAGGGGGCAGTGGTGATTACAATAAACTTCTAGATATTTTAATATACTTTAATTAAGCCTTAAGTGCTACTGTGCTCAAGTTCAACCATGCAATAGTGTATTCAGGAAAAAGTCATTTACCAAAGTTCTCTTTTAATACCCATTTATTAAAAGCAAAAGGGCACTTTTGGACTTTTGTGAGACAGAGTGGGGAGTGAAATTTTATTGTTAAATGTGAAATTTTATTGCATTTATTAGGCATTGATTCAGAAAAATGCAATTTCTGTTGACTTTTGCACTACTTCAATATAAGTGCCACAGGCTGCAAATTGTTTTTTAAAAGTCATATAACTCCCCCCCCCTTTTGTGACACCCGCCCCCCAAGACCTTTAGGCTGGCTGGCTACAGTGCAATTCTAATTCATTCTCATTCAGTTGGCCAATTTATGTCTCATCCAGAAAATGCAAATTTGTGTTTCCTGCCATATCCCCCTCCTTTTGCTGAAAAGGGTCCTGTGCATCACTTTACAATCTGTGATAGTTTTCCCATTCAGTGCATTCTGGAGTAATCTCCGAATGTCTCTCAGTCATTATGAAACATTTATGTAGGGCAAAACCATAGTGATGGGCCCATTCACCTGCAGCGGGACATCCATCTTCCAACAATATATGTGTTCCCACCCCTGAAGTAAAGCCTAAAGATGGTTTTAATTGAGTTAACAGCTCTTTTCATATGTTCAATGCCATTTCCAACATCTGCACAGCAAAAGCTTCTTGGGAAAGCGCTCCTTAGACTTACATTTGGGCTTGTGCCATTCTGAACCCTGTTGGAGGATCCTTTCTTTGCTAATCTGAGCTGTCTTTGCCACTATTTTGCAACTAGATGATGATTATTTTACGTTTATATTCCGCTCTTCCTCCAAGGAGCCCAGAGCGGTGTACTACATACTTAAATTTCTCCTCACACCACCCCTGTGAAGTAGGTTAGGCTGAGAGAGAAGTGACTGGCCCAGAGTCACCCAGCTACTATCATGGCTGAATGGAGATTTGAACTCGGGTCTCCCCGGTCCTAGTCCAGCACTCTAGCCACTACACCACGCTGGCTCCCAGGTGTGATTCAGCACATCTGCCAAATTTATGTTATGTGGAACCCTATGATCAGATCTCCTAATTTCTCTTAATCAGCCACAGAGGTGATTGAGGCAGCAGTGCTGAGAGAGATGTTTAACCTTCAGTCTGTACTGTTTTCCTTTTCTAGATGGTCCATTAACACCTATTAGAACAGGGGTTCTCAAACTTGGGTCCCTAGATGCTGATGGATAACAGCTCCCATCATCCTCAACCACAATTGGCCCTTGTGGCTCGGATGATGAGAGCTGCAGTAACTCCTGTCAACTGAACAAAGAGGCAGCTTTTAAAGTGGTGATTCTCTTCTATTTAGCAGGGGGAGAGCAACTGGCCCTATCTAACCCCAGCACAGCATCCCTCCAGTGGCTGTTGATAGTGTCTGCCTTTTTAAATTGTGAACTCTTTGGGGAAAGAGAACCATCTTATTTATTTGTTTCTCTGTGGAAACTACTGTGATAACTTTTGTTGAAAAGTGGTATATAAATATTTGTTGTAGTGTAGTAGCTCAGCAAGAGGCCCCCTAATGGCGCAGTGGGAAATGACTTGACTAGCAAGCCAGAGGTTGCTGGTTCGAATCCTCGCTGGTACCTATACCGGGCATCAGCAATATAGAAAGATGCTGAAAGGCATCATCTCATACTGTGTAGGAGGAGGCAATGGTAAACCCCTCCTGTATTCTACCAAAGACAACCACAGGGGCCTGTGGGCACCAGGAGTCGACACTGACTCAACAGCACACTTTACTTTTAGTAGTTCAACAACATTTGGGGAGAGACCCAAGTTTGAGAGGCCTTAGGCTGTGAATCAGACATAACAGTGTGACCCAGAGAGGCCAAGGCGCTTTCAACTATCTCCTGTGTTCAATATAATTACTGTCCTTCAAACAACTACAAAGATCCAGCAGTAGGGTGGAAGTTGCTTGGGGACAGTTGTCTGGGCTTATCCTTATCCAGGCAGACCATACTGGGATCTGTCTCAATATAAGCCAGCTTCACATAATTCTGGCCTGGGAACAGGAGATGCTTCTGTTAAGACGGCCCAGTGCTGTGTGTATTTAGGTTGTTACGCCCTCATCCTAAACATGTTTACCCATCATCTCAACAGGACTTCTTGGTAAGTATGTTTTAGGATGATAAACCTCAGTTATTTTCACATGTTGCCTCTGATTTTTGCACAGACCATTGGAGTATTTGCATAACCAGGTCATTCGACTTTAAACACTAAGACCCTTCCCTTTTCTTTTGTAACCAATTTAAAATGTCATCAGCAGGTTTATACCTTAAAACTGAAAGATAACTGTTGTGGATTGCAGGCAGTGTTTTAAGGCAGTGTGTGGTTTTGAAACAAGGCCTCAGCCTGTTAAATTAGTGCAGTTAACAGTGTTAGCCAGGGATTAAGGTTGTTGCTAGACAGCAAGCTGGTCTGATCTTTTTGCTCAGTGATACCTGCATTTTCACACAGCGCATAATATGTGGAATTCCCTGCCACAGGATGTAATGATGGCCAGCAGTTTGGATGGTTTTAAGCAGAGCTTAGACAGATTCATGGAGGACAAGTCTATCAATGGCTACTAGTCTCTATGGCTTTCTCAAGGCAGGTTGCCTCTGAATACTAGTTGTAAGGAAGGAACAGCAGGAGATAGGTCATGCCTATTATTTGTGCTTGTGGGCTTCCCAGAGACATCTAGGGGGCTACTGTGGGGATAAGGATGCTGGACTAAATCACCCTTTGGTCTGATCCAGCAGGACTCTTACATTGTTTTTATGGGGCTTAAAACACATATTTTTAACCATATGCACATTTATGCAGTTTTAATTTATTAACCCATTAACTAAGATTTAATTAATCAGATGATAACCCTGGTTTTAAGATGTATTTTTTTTCAAGTATAGCAAAAAAGGAGCCTCATATATATCTAACTGCAAAAAGTAACTTAGCAGTTTAATGTTACAAACTGAATTCAAATCATTTCCTGTTCCTTCCAGTCACCAGCAAGGTGGGGGGGAAACCCCCAGCAGTTATCCTTTGAAGGAAGGAATGTGAAGCAATTTATCTGGCTGGTTTCCTGCTTTTGGAGAAGTATGTGAATTGCTTTGGCAAGGAAGATAGTAAAATTAATGTTTTTGTATATGAAGAGGCATGGGAGAGCTGAAAGAGCAAGGCACAAATACAGGGTACAACTATAAATCAGTCACAAAAGATTAGTGAGGAAAGTGTCTAATGCAAGAAAAGGGCATTCAGGTGAAACGAAGCAGGCATGGATGATCACCTGGACGATGGCAGCCGCTTGTGTCTAAATATTTTGGTGGGCTGCTGCCCCGGCCACCTCCGCTCCTCACTGCAGCTGGAAATAGGGGTTAGCAGGGGCCAGCAGTGAGCAAGCTAGGCTCCACAGTAGAGGTGGTGGGTGGTGGTTGTGGGGCCCTGCAGTGGAGGTGGCAAATGGCGGGCCGGCCGAGTGATTCCCTTCAAGGCTCACCATCCGGGGCGGGGGGGGGAGCTCCGGCAGTCCGCGGCTGCTCAATGACCCACCCCTGCAAGTGGATCAGTAATATCCTTCCTTAGCCCCAAAGTAGGGAAGAGCAGGGAACCGGTGGGGGCTGGTTCGAAGGCGGGGCTGGGACAACCTTAAGGGTGGGGGGGTGCACTAACCCCTTCCTCGTCCCCCCCCCCCCAGTGCTCGCTTGAAAACCGGTCCAGTGAGGCGGCAGCGTACCTCCCTCTTCCTGCTGCCTTGTCCACTCTTCGGACCGGAAGTAGGCGGAAGTAGCTCGTGTGCCTGCGTGTGCGCGAGCTACTTCCACCTACTTCCGGTCCGAAGAACAGATGGGGCAGCAAGGATTTATGCTGCCGCCCCGCCGGAATGCTTTTCAAGCGCCAGCGGGGGGAAAGCGGAGGGAGGGGTAAGTGCACCCTCCCACACCCATAAATGTGTCCCCTGCTAACTGAGCAAAGAGGCACCTTTTTAAAGTGGGGATTCTCTTATATTTAGCAGGGGGAGAGCAACTGGCCCTATCCAACCCCAGCACAGCATCCCTCCAGCGGCTGTTGCTGGTGGCTGTCTTGCGTTTCTTTTTTAGACTGTGAGCCCTTTGGGGACAGGGAGCCATTTAATCAATCAATCAATCAATCAATCACATTAATTAATTAATCAACACACTAATTAATTAATTAATCAGTTTGTGTATGTAAACCGCTTTGGGGACTTTGGTTGAAAAGCGGTATATGAATATTTGTCGTAGTCGTCGTAGTCCCACCCCCACCTTCGAACCCCTCGAACCGCCAGTGTCCAAATCTGTTCGAAGGCCCGTAAAAGGGCCTCCAAACAGGTTTGTGCTTATCTCTACCCAAAGGTCTGTTTTGTTGGAGCTCAAACTCCAGCAGCATCAAATCTTGGCATCATTTATCCTAGTGACCACTAGGGACATTAGGAGTAGTGTCAGTGAGGAAAGGTCTGTCTGTCTCTGTCTGTCTGTCTGTCTGTCTCTCTCTGATCTGCCTTTTCTGATTGGTGGACTGATATTCTCTCAGGGACTATTGCTCCACCCCTTTTTCTCCCAGACTGCTTCTTGCACTCTCTGCTGCTGCAGACTCCATTAGCCATGAAAAGCCTCTCTCCCTCTCTCTCTCCCCCTCCCTCCCTCCCTCCCTCCTATTAAGATAGAAAGCTCAGGCACACAGGTTTTCTATCTAAGCATGTAACTTCCCCAATAAAGCTTGCTTGCTTGCTTTTGGATCTTAAACTACTGTCTCAAGCTACTCTTTAATGGGCTTGACTTTTCCTGCTCATGCTAGCTCTGTTATAATTGGGGTTAGTCAAACTCCTCCCCTCCAACATGTTTAGGAAATTTTGGGTCCCTGATATGTCTTCTAAGGGTGATGCTACATGTTGTATTACTTGCATGAAATCTTGTGGGCATAGGCATTTTTCTCCACACACACACGATCCTGGTTCTAGTTAGGGATGTGCACGGAACCGCAGTCTGGCACTGCTGTGGGGAGTTCTTTAAGGGCAGGGGAGGGTGTACTTGCCCCCTCCCGCCGCGTTTCCCCCACCGGCGCCTTCGTTTAGTAAAGCTTTTGGGGCAGCAGGATACCTCCCTGCTGCCCCTTCCCCCAGTCGTTGGCAAAAGGCTTCACAAAACCTTTTGCACATGTGCACATTGCGTGCGCACGTCACGTCTCTGCGAGACACGCACGTGACACGGAGACGTGACGTGCAGCAGTGCCAGACCGCCGGACCGCCCTCAAGTCCGGACTGGTTCGGAGGCCTTCAAAATGGCCTCCGGACCGGTCCGGGCTCATCCCTAGTTCTAGTAGGTCATGAGGTGTGTGAGCACACCATCACATTTACAATTACTTATGTGTTCCTTTCAGGTTTTCTCCGTCATACATTTCTTGTGAATACCAGGTGCTACCTCATCATACCTTGCAGGCTCAACCTTGGTCAACGAGCATTTCCTTTCATTTTGTCATCACTGTCAACAGCTGACCAGCTGCTGCTGAGGTGCAGCAGTCCCCAAGAGGTTTGTGCTTTGCGGTGGGGGTGGCTCTCTCGGCTTACTACTGTGAGCAGCAACATCTTTTCTGCCCTGCTATATTCTCCTGCTCAGATCCGGAAGGCAGGGGTGTAACTATCATTAGGCAAGGGGAGACATTTGTCTCAGCGCCCACTGCCTTGTGGGGCCAGTGGGCGCTGAGACAAATGTCTCAGCAAGTCACATGTTCACATGCACATGCAAAATGGCAAGTCACATGTTCACATGCAACATGCGCGACGTGCACACACCAGGTGCGACATGCAGGGGCATAACAAGGCTGGAGTGGGCCCAGAGACAAAATTTTAAAATGGGCCCCTCGCCGATACACACACACACTTCACATGTGACTTGCCTCTGGGGGGCCCCTCGAGGCGTGGGGCCCCCCAGGCAGCCGCCTCCCCTTGCCTAATAGTAGTTACGCCCCATGCGACATGCATGTGCATGCTGGGCACAGGTGCAGTTGGTACTTCCAACTTGCGGTCAGGAGCGTTGGCAGAGCAGTATGCGCCAGCGGAGGAAGTGCGGCTGGGGGGGGGGTAAGTGCACCTTCCCCCACCCTTAAAGAACCCCCCCTCCCCGCGTCGAACCTTCGAGCTGGCACCATGTTCGAACTAGTTCAGAGGCCTCTACAATAGCCTCCGGACCGGTTCGTGCTCATCCCTACTCTCTACGTGGTGTGATGGGGAGAAATGTGCCACTGCAGAGAGTTGTCAGCCCTCTAGGATCAGGCTGGTGACTCCAGGCATCGACCTCAATCCTCAGGTGACAATTAGAAAGCAATCCTAGAAATTGTAATGGTGTGTAATTTATCCAGGAATAACTCCAGGCAGAGTTCTTCCATGGTACGGCTTAGAGAGAGAGAGTGCAAGCCACAGTCTGGTCTTGCGGTAGCAAGCGTGAATTGTCCCCTTTTCTAAGCATGGCCTGTCTTGGTTTGCATAGACAACATGTGAGCACTGTAAAGCTATCCCCCTTAGGTAGTGGTTCCCTAAATGGGAGCCCCCAGATGTCGCTGAACTACAACTCCCATCGTCCCCAGCCACAATAAATTGAAGCTGGGGCTGATGGGAGTTGTAGTTCAGCAACATCTGGGGGCTGGCAGTTTGGGAACCACTGCCTTAGGGGATGCGGCCATAGCTCAGTGGAAGAGCATCTGCATACTTGTAGTGCAGAAGGTCCCAGGTTCAATCCTTGGCAGTATCTCCAGGTAAAGCTGGGAAAGACGCCTGCCTGAAACCTCGGAGAGCTGCTGCCAGTTAGTGAAGTCAGTACTGATCTGG
Source organism: Hemicordylus capensis (assembly GCF_027244095.1). Lineage (NCBI taxonomy): Eukaryota > Metazoa > Chordata > Lepidosauria > Squamata > Cordylidae > Hemicordylus > Hemicordylus capensis. The sequence goes on from NC_069659.1 coordinate 338,025,752, forward strand.
ATAGACCAATGATCTGAGACAATATAAGGTAACTTACTGTGCATGCTAGCCACCCAATGGCGCAGCGGGGAAATGACTTGACTAGCAAGCCAGAGGTTGCCGGTTCGAATCCCCGCTGGTATGTTTCCCAAACTATGGGAAACACCTATATCAGGCAGCAGCGGTATAGGAAGATCCTGAAAGACATCACCTCATACTGCACGGGAGGAGGCAATGGTAAACCCCTCCTGATTTCTACCAAAGACAACCACAGGGCTCTGTGATAACTAGGAGTTGACACCAACTCGACGGCACACTTTACTTTACTGTGCATGCTTTCTCACTTCTTCCACTGGTAGAAAGCACTGTGCATGCTTTCTCACTTCTATCATAGGAAGTACTAGACCCACTGGACTATGTTGCCCACAGAGTTTGGGCATGCAAGTGAGGTGAAGCAGCAGCTCAGGCAAGAGTAGCCTCCTCACCCAGAGCTTTCCCAGACATGAGTTTATTGCAGGCTTCTTAAAGCTCCTGCAGTAGTCACCGTCTTGCGCACACAGCCCACTTGATTGCAGCACCTTTATTGTGCCCAAACCGCAGTTCCCATGCTTCCATGCTCTGGTCACACACTGAGCATGCGTTTCCACAGTGCCACCTGCAGGCCAGCATCTGTGTATCCACCCTTTGTCATGACTAATTCTAAGTATCTATAGAATAGGACAGAACCATGTGGACTGTGTGCGAGAAGCTGTAACCACTGCAGGAGCTTTGAACACCCACAACACATTTGCATTTGGAAAGAGACTGCACATACAGTCCACAGCCTCTGCCCGCTTGCTCATCCTGTCTATCTCAGTAGCACAGTAAGAAACTGGGGTGTGGCTAGGCACTTTAAAAATCTGGGTCCCAGGCCCACAACTCCCCCTTTGATGAATCCAATTATGTGCACACACACACCCTCCCCGCCACCCCCAAGAATAATTACATCCTACTCCTTCCCAAAGGGCCCCGCCACGCCCAAGAATAATTACATCCTACTCCTTCCCAAAGGGAAACTAGAGGAGACAAGTGCTATATTGAGGACTAAAGTATATGTTTTGTCCCCAGCACAGCACCTTTTGGGAAGAGACAGAAGACCCATCCACATGTTATGTTCAACACTCGTACACGTATACACAGCAGGCACAGTCAAGTCATTCACATGTTACGCTGAATGCAGGTACAGCAGGGCATTTCCTGTACCATGCATTCAAAGGGCCTGTATCCAAGTTCACTTTTAAAATGAACACAGGTATAGTCATTCACACAAACGTGTACAGGTATCTGTACATCTGTCTGAATCGGGCTAGAGATGAGAAGTGATCATTGTTGCTGGAGTAGCAGAGTGTGCCTACCCCACAACTGAGAAGGTGGTGGCTGATGAGATTTGGGGCTATAAGGCCCATGGTCTACCCCCAATGATACCCCTGGCAGGAAGGATGGCTTTATCTGTTGGAAAACAGATTTCAGGGGGCTACTTGAGGAACAACTTACAAGGGAACCACAGAGATTAGGGGATGCCTAAAGCCATAGTCTCAATTATCCTGGCAGAGCAAAAGCCATCAATTCTTGAGTAAAACAGCACAGCAAATGTGGAAAGATAGATCATGTATGAGAATAGTGGGCAGATTTTTATTTTTTGCCTAATTGGCCAGGCAATAATGAGGGCGCCTGAATGTTTTTACACAACTATTGCAAAGCATAGTGTAATCTTAACTTATTGCAAGGCAAACATCCGAAAGGTGACAGTTTTTGCCATATATTCCCACACAAAGGTGGGATACTGAACTTGATAATCCAAATATAGTCATGAAATGGAGTCAAGGTCCAAAGGAAAATCAGTGTTGTGTCTTTAAAATAAAAGATTAGTTACAAAGTGAGACCAGTCAGAAACTAACTTATTTGATAAGTTTACTGAGTCTTTGCTTCACAACACACTTGTTTCACACCTGTTAACTAAACACTGGAAGACCTCTTCCCTTGCCAGAGGAAGGCAACATTGAGCAGACATGGCCAAGTGGAAGTCCACTTATACTGTGCGTTTTATGTTCTTGACGAATTGTGGGGGGGGGATGCAAAAAGGAAATCCAGATGCACTACATAAAGACAGCATTTCCTCAATGCCAGGTACTTGGGGCACAATCTTTCCTGGATGATGCTAGTAGTCACACTTATATTCTTACAAAGTAAATATTTTCAGATGCAAGAATAAAGTAGCAATCATGTAAGATTAACAATTAAATTGAATTAATTAAATTAAATTATTAAGCAGCAATCTCATCTTATACTCAGATGATCCAGATTTCAGTGGGACTTATTCTCATAAGTGGACCTAAGATTGCAATCCTAGTGAATTTAACAAAGTATAGGTGGGCTTCTAATGTGTCCTGATCCTTGTGTGTTTGCAAGGAGCCTCTCTTGTAGGGTAAGAGCCCAAGAGTTGCAGCCATTTGTTGTGTGAATGAAGAGCTCAACCTTTTCCACTAGTATCAAGTTTTAAACACCAATACAAAGAATGAAGGACAAGGTACAGGTGAAGAGCTAGATACATCCCTCGAGTCTCACCCCATGATTCTTGCATGAGAAAGAAGGCCCTTTATACATCATCTGGCCGTTTACTAGGAGAGGCTCCTGTCTCCTACCATGAAACCTCTTGTGTTGATCTTGGGAGAAGAAATGGCTTACGACCACCAACTCTACAGCAACCGTTTGTTTGAAAGGCAAGAAAGAGATTGTGCAATGCCAGCTAGTTCAGAAGCAGAGACTGAAACTGTTTACATTCTGTATGGGTTCTCCATTGATATCAGTTCTCCATTGATATCAGGCCTACATAACTTTTGTTCCCCTGAGCCCAACACAGGCACTCAGCGGCTGGCTGAATCTCGTCCTGTCTGTCTATGAACTCAGGACAGATAAAAGGAAGTGCTTCTTCGTAAAGCACATAATGAATGTATGGCCTCACAGCCACGAGCTATGGTAGTAGTCACTAGCTTACATGGCTTCAGAAGGGAATTGGATACAATTACAGAGGACAGCCGTACTAGTGGCTACTAGTCATGAGGGTTACATGCTACTGCTCAGGTTCAGAGGAAGAATGCATCTGAGTAATCATTGCTAAGCAGCAGGGAGAGAGAGCTGTGGCCCTCATATCCTATTGGTGGGCTTCCCAGAGCCATGGGTTAGCCATTGTGCAAAAAAGGTAGGCTGAGATTTTAGTCGACATTAGACATTCAGAACAAATGATGACAAGTTTGGAATGGCAACAGTTAGTACATTGGTTGATGTCAAAGATTAGTTGTCAGGATACCCTAGTCCTAAATGCACCGTGCAGTCGCATGCAGCTGTACTTGGTAATAAGTCTTGGTGGTCAACATGATGTGCAGCATGTCGGTGATGATGTCCACCGCACTGGGGCTGCTGTAGACTCATAAGGCAGCCTCAGTGTTGTTCAGCATGAGCGGATGTGCAAGCAGTGCTACTGCAGCTATTCCCACTTGCCGCAACAGCAATAACTGTGGCAGTGCTGCTTGTGCAACTGCTCATCCTGAACAGCATCAAGGAGGTCTTATGAATCCACAGCAGCCCCATGTCATCTTGGCCACTGTGTTTAACAGGGCTGACTCTCTAGTACACGGGTTCTCAGACCTGGGTCCCCAAATGATGGTAGCACTGCAACTGCCATCATCCCCAGCCACAATGGCCTTGGCCAGTTGCAGTCCAACAACTTCTAGGGACCCAAGTCTGAGAACCCCTGCTCTAATTAGTGTGGTTAAAGACTGCAGAAATAAATTCCATTGGTCACAGTGGGACTTACGTCCAAGCGCTCTCTCTCTCTCTCTCTCTCTCTCACACACACACACACACACTTACTTGGGCTGCATGTCCCATGGATTTGAATGGAACGAAGGACAGGTCTACATATGCAGCAGAATTAAGTAGCAGAATAGACTGGACCACTTTAGATTGTGGAGGGGGGGAAATTTCATTTTTGAATGTTATCTTGTATAAAGGAAACCTCATGTTGTGCTAGTTTTCTGCTTGTAGGGAGAAGACAGGGAATGTTTTTTTTCTGACCAATGTCTCAATGTTCTACTTGCAGGGATTTTAAAAGAGAGTGTGAGAAATGGCACTCTCCCCCTGCATTCTCAAGTGGCACAATCTGTGGCAGCATTCTAACACCTCTGCTGCATAGCAGACAAGGCCTTCCTTCAGGGCTGCACAACCTCAGCTCTCCAGCTGTTGTTGGACTACAACTCCCATCATCCCTGATTATCAGCCCCTGTGGCTGTGAATGATGGGAGTTGTAGTAGTCCAGCAACAGATGGAGTTGTGCATCCCTGCCTTACTTCCTTGTACTGCATTTAGGACCAGGGTTCAAGACTGTGCTGAGTTTCCCCCACGATATAGCAACGGACAACCTGAGCAAACCAAAAGGAGACAGGAATGGTACACGCTATGCTGTAACAGAAGCTCTCCGATGGCATCTTAAACAAATGGCACAAGATTGCATAAGGAGTACACATGATTTTAAACCAACTGCAGTTTTTGATTTTGCAAAAAGGGCTCTCTCTTCACAGATTTTCATCGAGCCATTTGATATAGCTGTCTCTAGTGCGAAGTCCTGCGGAGAAACTGGTGGGCCAAATGGTAAAGATCATGCAGCCATGAAAACAGTCTTCAAAGTGGTCCACAGTCACCTCCACCCCTGCCTTCTCTAGCCGCTTGGCATACATTAACCCATCATCTCTCAGAACATCGATCTCACACGTCAGGATGTAAGTCTTCGGCTGTAGGTGGAGAACCCCTTTCTCGGCGAGCAACGGTGCTGCACGGACATCTAGTAATGCAGGGATCTCCTGGACGATTTCCGCCTTCCCCAGTGTGGGAATGACAGGCTTGTAGCTCTTTCTGAATCTCGAAGGCAGGAGGAAAGTCCAGTCCACCAGCTCCCTGAAAGAACTGGCCTGACTTACGTCAAGAGACGTATGATTGTTGACCACCATGGACTGGGCAAAATCATAGTTTCCATTGAAATAGTCTATCCAGAACTTCACCATGACAAAGCGTGGAAGGACAGGCGTGACCTCATTCTGCTGGTAGGAGGGAGTATTAAAATCAAATGGCTGAAGAACTGGGTAAATCAAAGCCTGCAGTTTAAACCTGGTGGTCACATTCTCCTCTTGACTAATCTGTAGAAAGACAGACAAACGGATACAATTCAGATGTTGGGAGCAATTCAGATGTTGCAGAGTACTAACTAAACCAGGGGTTCTCAAGCTTGGGTCCCTTAGCCATTGCAGCTGGGGATGATGGGAGGTGTAGGCCAACAACAACTGGGGACTCATGTTTGAGAACAACGGAACTTGAGGACTCCTGAATTCAACGACAAAGCAGATCACACAATCATAATCAGTAGGGTACGAGAAACCTCCTACCCCAATTTTGGAGCTCTGCATGCTCCTGTGTGCCAGTTGGCTGTTAATTAAAACCAAGGTTGGAGGCACTGACTGTTAGGGATGTGCATGAACCAAGTTTGTGCACTGGTTCGGTGCCGTAGGGAGGGGAGCGGTGAGCGGGACCTTTAAAAAAGGAGGCGAGCAAGTCCTTACCTGCTCTCTGCTACATGCAGCTGTATGTGGCGGCAGCGAGCAGGTAAGGACTTTCTCTCTTCTTCTTTTAAAGGTCCTGCTCACTGCTCCCCTCCCTGCCAAACCGATCCAGAACTAGTCCAAACCAGTTTGGTGCCAAACCAGTGCATGAACCTCAGTTCGTGCACATCCCTACCATCTGTGCTTGTGCGCAAAGAAGCAGCGGGGCCAGAGGACTTTGCTTCCTCCCTCATTCAGCAGCTGTGAACTGCCCTCATGGGTGTCAAAAAAAGAAAGCAAAAAGGCTACGTTCTCACATTATGTTTGATGCACATTCAGTAGTACACTTCCTTTCTGTACCCTACATTTGAGGGGGCCTGCATCCACTGTGTAAAATGAACACACATGCACCAAGTCACACAAAAACATGTCTGGGTGTGCAGACATACAATATAATGTTTGAATAGGGCTCAAGACAAGATTGTTTTGTTTTCTCCGCCTTCTAGTCTCTGTTACAGGAAAAACCTCTTTCAAAGAGAGATTATGTTGAGATGCAATTACAAGTAGTCTTAATTGTTTATTGTAAATTATTTGGAATTTTTATAGAACTTCTTGGGTGAGTGGCACTTATGTATGTTTACGCTAAAGAAAGCCTCATTGTATTCAAGGTAAGCATTCCTAGGTCTGTAACCACAGCCTAAGAGGTTCTCTTCTCTCAATGATCCTCACCAATGACCTGGAAGGAGAGGGTAATGTTTTACTCAGTGCCACTCAAGACCCATTTAGAAACCTTCCTCAGGTGTGCCACTATTGTTAATAAATAGAGACACTTGAGTACAAGGTTTTAATGCAGGGAATCTCAAACTAGGGTCCCCAAAGGCTGCTGGATTACAATTCCCACCATCCCCAGCCACAATGGTCAATGGCCAAAGATGGGAGTTGTAGTCCAACAACATCTGGGGGGCTCAGGTTTGAGAAACCTTGGTCTGATGGGGCATTTAGGGCTCTACAAGCCAGACATTCCCATTTGATGGCAGAGGAGTGGCAGTGTACTGGAAACTGCACTTATTGGCCCACTCCAGGCACCGAGGGCGGAGTCAGAAGTGCTGCAATATAGATTACGAATGTCAAAGGTGCAGAGCAGACGTTAAGCAGCATCTTTGTCTGCAAAGCCATGCTGGTCGCTGACCGAAATAAAGAGATGATGTCTGCAAAGAAATGTTTTTAAATTGGTGCACTTTACTAGTGGTTCATGTCTTATTAAGAACATTTATATCCTACCTTTCTGCCAATTACTGACCTTCAAGATGGATTGCAAGGTGATGGGAGCTGTTTGCTTTTGGGCTATAGAGGGAGGGAGAGCACAGCCTTGGCAATAAAAGTGGCAGAGAGAAGGGTCATGAAATCATGGGGCCTGGAAGGAGTGTGGTGTTTGCCACTTTAAATACCTTGTTGCAAAAAGGACTAGATGAGCTCTCCTGAATGTCATTGCTTTCTTGGGCAGGGGGCAAGACATCTGGATCCCCACAACTAAAGAACGTAAGAACAGCCCTGCTGGATCAGGCCCAAGGCCCATCTAGTCCAGCATCATGTTTCACACAGTGGCCCACCAGATGCTGCTGGAAGCGACAGGCAGGAGTTGAGGGCATGCCCTCTCTCCTGCTGTTACTCCCCTGCAACTGGTACTCAGAGGCACCCTGCCTTTGAGGCTGAAGGTGGCCCACAGCCCTCCGACTAGTAGCCGTTGATAGACCTCTCCTCCATGAAGTTATCCAAACCCTTCTTAAAGCCATCCTGGTAGTTGGGCTGTCACCACATCTTGTGGTAGAGAATTCCACAAGTTGATTATGCATTGTGTGAAAAAATACTTCCGTTTGTTGGTCCTAGATTTCCCAGCAATCAATTACATGGGATGACCCCTGGTTCTAGTGTTATGGGAGAGGAAGAAGAATTTCTCTCTATCCACTATGCATGATTTTATAGACCTCTTATGTCTCCCCGCAGTCTTTTTTCTAAACTAAAAAGCCCTAGGTGTTGTAGCCTTGCCTCATAAGAAAGGTGCTCTAGGCCCCTGATCATCTTGGTTGCCCTCTTTTGCACCTTTTTCAGTTCTACAATGTCCTTTTTTAGATGTGGTGACCAGAATTGTACGCAGTACTCCAAGTGCGGTCGCACCATAGTTTTGTATAAGGGCATTATAATATTAGCCGTTTTATTTTTAATCCCCTTCCTAATGATCCCTAGCATGGAATTGGCCTTTTTCACAGCTGCCGCACATTGAATCGACACTTTCAAGGAGCTGTCCACCACAACCCCAAGATTATTATTTTTTTTTTAACATTTATATCCTGCTCTTCCTCCAAGGAGCCCAGAGCGGTGTACTACATGCTTGGGTTTCTCCTCACAACAACCCTGTGAAGTAGGTTAGGCTGAGAGAGAAGTGACTTGCCCAGAGTCACCCAGCTAGTTTTATGGCTGAATGGGGATTTGAACTCGGGTCTCCCTGGTCCTAGTCCAGCACTCTAATCACTACACCCTCTCCTGGTCAGTCACCGACAGTTCAGATCCCATCAGCGTATACTTGGTTGGGGTTTTTTGTCCCAATGTGCATCACTTGACACTTGCCAACACTGAACCGCATATGCCACTTTGTTGCCCACTCCTCCAGTGCATCTGGGTGCATCTACACCACAAATTAAACCATTTTCAGGCCTCATTAATAGACCCTGGGAAGGGACAAGAATGTCTAGCAGAGGGTTCTCAGTTCCTTAAAAATTACAGTCACAGGGCTATTGGAAGGATAAGGGGAGGGAGTCCATGTACACTGACCTGAGTTACTTGGAGGAAGGGCAGAATATTTATCTAAGTAATGTTAGTGGTGGACATCCTCACTCATGGTTCAGAGGAGCAGCATGACAAGTGCCTCCATAATATTTACTAATGCGGTGTTGCACTGAGCACAGGGGGCAACAAATGTTACTAAATCTCCCTCCCCCTTGGAAGTGCTCCCTGAGACCCAGAAATAAGTAACTGAGGATCATGCAGCCCTTGGGGACCTACTTCTGGTCACAGGGAGCACTTCCAGGGTAAGGAAGAACTGGCAAAAATCATTCTTCTCCCTGTGTGCAGCAATGTCCTCTCCAATTTTTTTCATCTGTGTATGGTATGTGTTTTCTTCTGGGTGGCAGTAGCAAGGCAGTGTGTGTGCACATGTATTCAGAGTAGGCCTTCCTGATACCACCTGAGTGGGATCTGAGCTTAAGTGAGCTGACATCATAAAAAATGTGGGCACACACACATGCGCACGCCTTAGAGGGAACACTGGTGCACAGTGCGACTCTGAACAGAGGTGCTCTTACTCCTGGACTTCTGGGCAAAGGTCCAGGGACACCACGCCCCCTCGGGCCTCCCAAATCCTCTTTAGTCTGTCCCGAGTGGTGTGATCTCTGTGCCTTTTAAATACTATTACATTCTTGTGAGTTCAGTTGCTGATGGTGCCCTCAAGAACCCATGTGTTAAAAATACTGTGTGTATTACGGGGTGTGTGTGTGTGTGCGCGTAGGGGGATGATGCTTAATTTGCAGCGGGGGTAGGGGCACCTCCAAAGGCCTTTAGGTCTAGGCTCCAAAATTACCTAGGTGCACCTTTGACTATAAATTACTAAACACTATGGAGGTGCTTTGCATGTTGTGCCTCCACACTGAGGACAGCCATTATTATTAACAAGTGAATTTTGGCCCGTTGAATAATGGGCGCTAGTAATGGCGCTCCTGGCCCCCCGCCGCCATTACCCCTCCCTCCGCCGTACGCCCCCCCCTTTAAGGGCCAAATCGGCCCAGGCACTTGCCCCCGCCAGGCTGGGGAGATGGAGGCCGGGACCGGGGGCGGAGCGGAGGCCATGTAACTTTGAAATAAAAATTGCTCCCGCGGCGGTCACCGCCGACCGCCCACCCTCCCTCCCAGCTGCCGAGTCCCCCTTACCCTGGCCGACTCCTGTCAGCCGTAGACAGCCCTCAATTTAAGAGGCAGAGAGGAGCTCGCAAGCAGAGCTCCTCTCTGTGCAAAGCCTCTTGCCGAACTGCCGCTTTGGGCGCAAGGGACGCAAGCGCCCAAAGCGGCAGTTCGGCAAGAGGCTTTGCACAGAGAGGAGCTCTGCTTGCGAGCTCCTCTCTGCCTCTTAAATTGAGGGCAGTCTTCGGCCGACAGCAGTCGGCCAGGGTAAGGGGGACTCGGCAGCTGGGAGGGAGGGTGGGCGGTCGGCGGCGGGAGCAATTTTTTTTTTAAAGTTACATGGCCTTCGCTCCGCCCCCGGCCTCCGCCGCCTCGGTCACTTTCCCCCGCCGCCACCTCTCCGGCTTCTTCGGGGCGGCCACTTCTGGCCGCCCAAGATGGCTGCCGGTGCCGGCGAGCGTGTCTCCCTTGCCCTGTTCTGGGCCTGCGCTTTGCGCAGGCGCAGAACAGGGCAGGGAGGCACGGACACACGCTTGGTGTCCGTCCACGGACGGACACCAAGCGTTTTATTAGAGAGGATAATAATTTGTATGTCTGAACTAATAAATTGCACATTTGCTGTGCTAAACACGATTAGAACTCAGAGTTCTGTAGCTTCCTTGTTCAAAGCCAATTAGAAAGCCTGCACCCAGTTGCTCCCTGCACATTCCTCTGCTAGGGACTGTAAACTCTACTTCCCGTACTTGCTGCTTGCCAAGAGGAAAACTGGTGAGACGGCTGCTGCTTCCTTTGGAGGGAAGAACGGCGAGGGAGCATTTCAGCTGCCGCCTCATACCTGTGCGATCCAGGGATCCTTTAAAAATTCTCCAGTCCTCCCACCCCGCACCTGGAAAAGCACTTGGCAGTCCAGAAACAGTCTCTGTGAGTGTCTTGCTAGAAAGCCCACACCTCTTTAAATCCCCTTACCCCCCGCTTTCATTTGCGAAAAAAGAAAGGATAACCTGCGGGTTCTTGGTGAGAAAGTATAATATTTAGAAAAAAGGGGTTATGTTGAGATGCAATTACTAGGGGATTTGTGGAGTTCATAATAGTTTTATTGTTTTGCTTCACTGAAGCAAAGTTCTTTTGAAGTTCTTCAGCCTTTAGGATAGATCTGTGCCAGGGATTCTCAACCTTGGGTTCCCAGATGTTGTTGGATTTCAACTCCCATAATCCCCAACCAAAGGTCAATGGGGCTGGGGATTGTGGTAGTTGAAGTCCAACAACATCTGGGGACCCAAGGTTAAGAATCCCTGATCTATGCATATTATACCCATTTCTAATGCCTGAATTATGGGGAGGAGAGGCACAAGGCCTCTTATATCCGCCAGCCTCACCCCCATCCCCAATTTTAGCCAAATCACACCCCCTATAGCCTTCTAAAAACAGTCGCCAAGGGGGTCATCACAAGGATGCACTGCCTGCATCCAAAAAGCAGTCCTTACCTCTTGGCACACAGCAGCAGCTAAGTTGCCTCCTGCGCTGTCACCGGAAATAGCAACTCTGCTGGGATCAACAGAATACTGAGCTAGGACTTCGGGACGCATGAAGTGCTTCGTGGCACGTAAAACATCCTCAAACTGCACAGGGAAATGGAAGTTTGGCACCAGTCTGTACCTGCAGAGAAGAGAGCAATTTCCATAAGAGAAGCCACACAGTGCCAGATTTAGGCACAAGCAAAGTAAGCTGCAGCTTAGGGCCTCACATTATGAAAGGTCTCCGACTATCCCCCCCCACACACAAATGACTAAATTTTCGGTTTTTACATAATTGGTTCAAAAGTAAAGGAGAAAGGGGGGAAAGACTCTAAAATAGACATTATCATTCTGGTAAGACCAAAAAATACTTATATGGCTGCACAATTATTTATCATATTCGATGTATAAATCTGTGCAGAAATAAATGTAAACTATATCGAAAGTAGCTGGGCCAGGCGCAGAGCATCTGTACCTCTGGTCAGCTCACCCATCCGCCTCCTTTTTCTTCCCCCGCCGGTCCACACACTGCCTTTTTCTTGTCCACCCCTCCGCTGCTTTCTGGCCGGCCAGGTGCCGGCTCCCCCGCCCCCGCTGGGCTTCTTCTTCCTCCCGCCACCCTCCCCCCATTTCTGGCTGGCCGGCCGGGTGCTGGCTTCTTTTCCCACCCACCCCTTTCTCATCACCCCCTCCCGCTTTCTGGCCAGCCATAGCTGCCATTTTCCTTTCTCCCACCTGTCCCATGGCTATCTGGCAGTTTTCTGAACTCTCATGAGAGCTGCCACACATGGGATTAGCCACGAGTATGCCTTAGAGAATTAAATATATAGATTTTATTAGACCAGGGTCTGGTTTAGAATAATGCCTGCCAGCACAGATACAGGCAGCGTTTGCCTTTTCAGATAAGCGTTGCTGTAACCCTGAGCAGTGCTGCGAAGGAGTGAGTGAGTGGCATGCTAGTGAGTGTGGGACTTCCAACCCATTTTGCAATGTTATGGGATCTTTCAACCTTGACATTGCATAGGGCCTCAGTATATCTTAATCTGGCACTGCCACTGCATATTGTGAAAAATAAGAAAACTAGATTTGCCATTCTGCACCAACTGAATTCGGAAGCTTCAGTTAGTGCAGAATGCAGCTGCCGGAGTTCTTTATGGAAATGCTTGCTCGGAGGATACATTATTACGCCTATTTTAAAAGAGCTGCACTGGCTGCCAATTTGTTTCCTGATCCAATTAAAGGTGTGGCTTATTACCTTTAAAGCCCGTTAACGGTTTGGGCCCTGGATCTCTGGAGGACCAGCTGCTCCCAAGGGTTTCTGCCCGCCCAACAAGGTCATCAGAGGGGGCTTTGCTCTGCATGCTCACATTAAGAGATGCTAAACTGAGGGGCATACAGGGCAGAGTCTTCTCTGTTTCCCCCAGGCTCTGGAATGCTCTCTCAGTGAGTGTCTGCTCTTTGACATCTGCGGCTCCTTTTAAGAAACAACTAAAGATCTTTTTTATTTGTTCAGGGTTTTACCCCTTAGTGGCCACCAAGTTTCTCAGTTCTTCTGCTTTTTTATGGTTGTTGCTTTTTGGTGTTTATGCTTTTATTGTTTTAACTGATTTTAATGTTTTGATGCGATTTTATTAGAGTCTTCTTGTATTTTAATTTTTGTAAACTGCCTTGGGATGAATTTTATGACAGGCAGTATAGAAATCAAACTAATAAACTACCTCACAGGGTTGTTGTGAAGATAAAAATAACCATGTACACTGCTCTGAGCTCCTCGGAGGAAGAGCGGGATATAAATGTAATAAACTAAATAAACTAAAATGCATAAAAATTTGGCAAAACAATTATAATACCAGCCCAATAAAAGCTCTCCAACTTTCTTGGGCCAAAAGGTGCCAACTATTTATGGAGCTCACTTGGTTATAATTTGTTTGTTCTTTGCAGAACAAAGAAGAGAGAGAAACAATAGAAATAGTATTGGGTATAAAATGTCATTCAAACATAAAGCCAGTAGATGGCGTCAGTTGCATTAAAGCAAATCAAGCTGAAGCAAACCCTTATCATCCTCTCCAGAAAATGAAAAAATTTCTACACACATACATGGGCTCCTCCTCTCAAGATGCTTAAAAGGATTACCATGCAGGGGCGTAACTATAATAGGGCAAGGGGAGACAGTTGTCTGGGGGCCCACTGCCTTGGGGGGCCCCAGAGGCAAGTCACATGACTGACTCCCCTAGCCTCACACCCGCCCGGGCTTCCTTCATAGGAACATAGGAAGCTGCCATATACTGAGTCAGACCATTGGTCTATCTAGCTCAGTATTGTCTTCACAGACTGGCAGTGGCTTCTCCAAGGTTGCAGGCAGGAATCTCTCTCAGCCCTCTCTTGGAGAAGCCAGGGAGGGAACTTGAAACCTTCTGCTCTTCCCAGAGCAGCTTCATCTCCTGAGGGGAATATCTTGCAGTGCTCACACTTCCAGTCTCCCATTCATATGCAACCAGGGCAGACCCTGCTTAGCTATAGGGACAAGTCATGCTTGCTACCACAAGACCAGCTCTCCTCTCTTCAGTTGTATTCATTCTCCAAAACTGATGTGTTAAGACCTGGAGCTACCAGAAGTGCACGTCTTTCTCTAGTACCATTAAATGACTTGCATCGTCCGAGAGAGAGAGAGAGAGAGAAAGAGAGAGAGAGAGAGAGAGTGTGTGTGTGTGTGTGTGTGTGTGTGTGTGTGTATATATATATATATATGCTTTTCGTTACCACTATTCAGCCTCATTTAAGATTCCTTTACTTCATGAGCTGAGCTTCAGTGAGGGGGGCCCATTTTAAAATCTTGTCTCTGGGCCCACTCCAACCTTGCGACGCCCCTGTTACCATTGATTGCAAATCTGCTGTTGTTGCAGAAAAGGTACTTAGACATTACTCAACACTTTGTCCTATTCTACTGAATAGACAACGGACCAGTTCTCACAATTCCCATGACATCTGCTAATAAATGGTGTGCATGGAGCTTTGGCATGGTTTGGTCCGAATTATGGGTATGTGAATCAGTTTGGTTGAACGACTGGCTGGGCCAGTCGAAACCAGCAATTTGATTGCAGTTCAAACCAGCAATTTAATTGCAATTTGCAGTTGAGTCAACCTGGTTCACCATCTAATCAATTCTGCATATCGCTACTGCTAATCCAGAGGCACACATGCTCCCAATTTCCAGTCCTAAGAACCCAGAAAGTTTTGGTGATAGCAATAGCAATAGCAATAGCACTTACATTTATATACCGCTCTATAGCCAGAGCTCTCTAAGCGGTTTACAATGATTTTCGCATATTGCCCCCAACATTCTGGGTACTCATTTTACCGACCTCGGAAGGATGGAAGGCTGAGTCAACCTTGAGCCCCTGGTCAGGATCGAACTTGTAACCTTCTGGTTACAGGGAGGCAGTTTTACCACTGCGCCACCAGGGGATGTTGGTTTGGCACTATACCAGCCCAACATGTAGCAGAGATCAACAACCTTAGTTCAAATCCTAGATGACTATTCTTCGTTAGATTGAGAACCCCTGCCTTAAGGGTACCAGTGCTCTATCTGTGCTTTATTTATTATTATCTAATAATGTTCATTAGAAAGGCAGGTCCCCTTTAGTGTTATCAGACAGTTTCGTTTCCAAATAGAAATCAGCTCTGAAGTTAAAATTGCATCACTTGGGCACGTCTCAAGAAGCTCTTATGGGGCAAGGATTAGAGCAGGCGCATTGCTTTGTGAAGCAACGGCTCCGAGATAGAGATTTGCGGGAGGAGTCCGCACAGCTGCCCAAGGGAATATACTTAGGTTCTCAAACTTTTAACTGTAAACCAGCTGAATATTTAGACCAGATCTTGGTACCAAAATTTAGGAGATTTTTGACCCTCGTGTGATTGAACGTTCTCCCCTCGGCAGTACTTGATGGTAAATTCAAACAACTTCCTTAAGATCAACGCTGTTGTCCCTGTGGCTCAGGGGTTATAGAGTCTATCACCCATGTTATTCTTTATTGTCAGTTTTATAAGGATGCTCGCACCAAATTTATTGCTCCTATTTTAGCCATTTATCCTGGTCACACAGACCAATTTTATTTGGAAATTATGCTGACCAATTTCAAACCTGCAATTTCAGATAATGTGGCAAAGTTCTGTTTCGTGGTGTCGATGCTCTGTAAAGACTGTATTAGTAATTTTTTAAAAATTTATTTTTTTACATTTTATATCCCACTCTCCCTCCAAGGAGCCCAGAGCGGTGTACTACATACTTAGGTTTCTCCTCACAACAACTCTGTGAAGTAGGTTAGGCTGAGAGACAGTGACTGGCCCAGAGTCACCCAGCTAGTTTCATGGCTGAATGGGGATTTGAACCCGGGCCTCCCCGGTCCTAGTCCAGCACTCTAGCCACTATACCATGCTGACTCTCTCACAATTTGAACAGTTTGTGATTTTGTAAACTTTGAAATTTCTGAATTTTCTTATTAATGTTATTAATAGTTAATCTGGTCTGTGACCGCAATAAACTTACTACTACTACTAGAAAGGTAGGCCAGATAGGACCTAGAAACTAGTGGGCAGGAAGTGTGACAACTCTATCCAAGTGACAATTCCACTGTCAGATAGCAAGATTTATTCTCAGATTTACTCTCATCAAGTGTTTTGGGAAAATGAAAGACCTGTTTGCCAACAGTGCAACAAATATTAATGTCTAAAAATGTGTGTCTGGAAACAAGTATGGGGAGATAATGGAAGGAGATGGATTCTTGAGGGACAGAGTCTGGCAACTGGCTCTCCTTCTGGGATTTTTTCTAGGAGGTGATCAGGCATCATTATAATGGGTTGTTAGTTTGTCACTGGATCCCATGGGGGTGGGTGATGTTATCACAGAAAGGTGTGGGAAAAGAATACTTCATCATTGTGACAAGAAGCAAGTCCTAGTCAACAACTCTGTGTGGAGAGGGGAAAAGAGTGGAAGAAGGGGCTAGAAGGGAAATGATCACTTGTATAAAGTACTCTGTTATTATTTGCACTTCGTTTTTAACAACTCTTCAAATGCTTTCAAATGCCATTTTTGCTTGTTAACTGTTTTGCTTCTGTGATCTGTGCATGACTGTTCCAACTAACTTCTGCTTAAGCAGCTCCAAAATTCTGGAAGATAGGAAAATGTGTGAACAATAGCCCTGTCCACATATTATGGCCAACGCTCGTACTGTCTGTACAGTGTACACAAGTACAGATATTCACATGTTAGTCACCTTAAGTGGCACAGCAGGGAAATGCTTGACTAACAAGCAGAAGGTTGCTGGTTCAAATTCCCACTGGTACTCTATTGGGCACACTGTTCCCTCTAAGGCGTTCCGGCAGCAGCGATATAGGAAGATGCTGAAAAGCCATCATCTCATACTGCGCGGGAGGAGGCAATGGTAAACCCCTCCTGTATTCTACCAAAAGAAAACCACAGGGCTCTGTGGGCGCCAGGAGTCAAAATCGATTTGACGGCACACTTTACCTTTATGTTGAATACAAGTACTGCAGTACACTTCCTATTTGTGTCTTGTCTTGCATTTCATGGGGCCTGTATCAAGCCTCACTTTGAAAATGAACCCAGTTACAGACAGTCACCCACACAAAAACATGTACAAGTGTACAGATATAGCTGAATGCAGCTACAACATAGTGTCTGAACAGGACTTTTCTTAAACAGTGTTCTTCTCTCCACACACAGACACACTAGGATAAAACTAGACATTCACTGGAATGCATGTTAAGAGATATGACTCCAACCCAAAGCGCCCCCTTTCCCTCTCAAAAAACAGACACAAGGTCCCCACCCCAGATCCTGATTGGGACTGTAATGTGTGCAGAGGGAACATCTTTCCCCTTGTGCCTTTTTCGAGTCAAAAATTTCCCCAAAGCAGCAATTATTTGCAGGTAACATATATGGAGAGGAGAATGTTTGGCAGGAAAATGGGATGAGGGGAAAAGCACTCCATCATCTCAATCAAGATCAGGCCCCCAGTGTCCGTTTTCAAAGGAAAACAAGGAGGCACTTCCAATTGGAAGCACAACTCTTTAGTAGGTGTTCTGATGAACATCTCAGCTGACCCCCAATATACTGGAATTTCCTCATCTCTATGCTTATGACAATCTACCTTGCAATTAGGAGAGAGAGAGAATGGTCATTCAATTAAAGAAACTTTAAGGCAATCAAATGAATCTTTGTCCCACTTATTTGGGAGTAAGCCCTATTGAACTCACCTGGACTTACTTCCAAGTAAACATGCATAGGATTACGCTATTAACTGCTTAAAGCTCCATAAGTTTGCATATCCTCTCTAATAAAACGCTTGGTGTCCGTCCGTGGAGGGACACCAAGCGTGCGTTCGTGCCTGGCCTGTTCTGGGCATGCCCAGAACAGGGCAAGGGAGGCACGAACGGCAGGACCCGGCGGCCATGTTGGGGCCGGGAGAAGGAGAAGTGGCCGCCGCCTACGCCAGGAGGAGAGTGCGGGAGAGGCGGCGGCGCAGCCGTGGCCACGGCCAGAGGTGGCGGTGGCTGTGACAGGGCAACTGGCGGCGGGAGTGCGGGTGAGGCGGTGGCGGGGCCAGAAGCGGCCGCCGCAAATAAAGGAGAGAGGCGCCGGGGGAAGAGGCGGCGGGGAAGCTGGCCGAGGTGGCGGCGGAGCCGCCGCCGAGGCCTGGCGCCGCCAGTAAAGCCGGGCGGGGGGGGGGAAACCTTGGGGCCCGATCCCACCATTCCCGTCCCCCCGCCAAATTACTAAGGGCCAAATTGGCCCTGAAAAATGCCGCCGCCGAACCGCCCTCCCAGCTGCCCGATCCCACCATTTGTACAGGAAAGAGGAGCTCGCCAGCAGAGCTCCTCTTTCTGCAAAGGCTCTTCTCAAACTGGCGCTTTGAGCGGAAAGGGCGTCCTTTCCGCTCAAAGCGCCAGTTTGAGAAGAGCCTTTGCAGAAAAAGGAGCTCTGCTGGCGAGCTCCTCTTTCCTGTACAAATGGTGGGATCGGGCAGCTGGGAGGGCGGTTCGGCGGGGGCCGAAAGCATTACTAGCGCCCGTTTTTCAACGGGCTAAAATTCACTTGTAACTAATAAAGGTCTGAAGGGGGAAAAGCATATGCATGTAACTAAATGAGCTCTAAAGGGCAAAAAAAAAACCACTTGCTTTGTTCTCAGATGGTGCATGTGTACATTGCAGCAGGCACCATCTTAGAAGAAGAATTCTTTCCTATGGGAAAGTGAAAGTGGGAATGCCTCTTAAGATGTTGCCTGACAACGGTCATACCCCCTTTAAAAAATCTTGCCTAGTGATGGGATCAGCTGGAGTGGGAGGCCATCTGGGTGTATAAGGGCTTGCTTCACCGCTTCCTAGATGGGTTGAAGGTGACAGTGCTGCTGGAGAATGTCCTGGCGGGGAGTGAAATACCTGCCCCTGGGATGGTGGGTGCCACTCTCATGGAAGAGCTGGCCACTAAGGATCTTGTGAGAGGAGAAGCTCTTGTGAGTTGGGGGTTCTTCCCCACACCAAGACAGCAAAGCTTGTCAGGCCCCCTTGAAGCCTGAGAGGGCAGATGATGAGGTGGCTGTTATGGAGAAGGGCTGAGGTGTCCAGAGAGGCATCAGCCTTGTGATTTGTGCTTTGCTGCCAAGCAGACTATCCAGTGAACCTGAAAGGGATGGGGAAGACAGGCCCCAAAGCCTCACTGCTTCCTATTCTTAGCTCTGAGACAACTAGAGGACAGGTGACTGAAGCAGATGGGAGACCGGACACCAATTAAATGATCCAAGGCCTATTCAAGTGACTAAAAGGGTGTTTTGAGAACTTTTGTGTTGAAAAGAGGTACTGTAAGTATTAGTAGTAGTTTGATTAATCAATTAAAGCTTGTAGCCCCTTGTAGCCATTCAGTTTCTAGGATTTAAAGGCCACAGTAGACGATAACATTAGAATTATGCCCTTGTGAAATGAGACACTGCTGCACCCTTGTGGCAATGAGACACAGGTACTCTCTATGCTATCCCTATTGGCCAGGAAGACATAGTCACATGTGAAAACCACTTGTCTACTCCAGGGGTTCTCAAACCTGGGTCTCCAGATGTTGCTGCTGGACTACAACTCCCATCATCCCCAGCCACAATGGTCTCTCCAGTGCCTTTGGCCATTGTGGCTGGGAATGAAGGGGGCTGTAGTCCAGCAACATCTGAGGAGGAGGTGGTGGTGGTCAGGTTTGAGAACCCCTGGCCTATTCTGGCCAGCAGCACCTCTTCAAGGTATCATGCAAGGTCTTTCCCAGTGCTAAAGTCCAAAACTCATTTAACCAGAGAGGCTGGAGATTGAACACAGGGACCTTCTGCATGCAAAGAATGCATTCTACCACCACCACCACCACTTCCTTATACATACAGAAAGGTAATTTCCACCATGAAAGTGTCAGTTCGGACAATTCAGATGTCTCTGGGATGAATGAATGTGGAGTTGCTCTCCCAGAACCAACACAGGTTATCTGGGAACAACATGGCAGTACAGCTGCCTTTTGTGGGAGATCTCTCTATAAAACTGAAAGTGTAAAAGCATGCATAAGAACAATAGTATCATCCTAAGTAAGAAATACTGAGAAGTAACTTATTCTGTTCCTCTTAGTCACAATGGTTTTCAACAGGGAAAACATTAAATCCAAGGTAACCCCATTGATTTCATGATTGCTCACAATCTACTCACTCAATCGAGACAATGATGGCATCCAGAGATTCGGCGATAGTCAAGCAGAGATTGTTATAGAAGCTCCCTCCTGGAATCAGAGAGGACCAATGATTAGGTGGAAAACATTTCAACATTTTTAAAGACACCCAACATATGCGGTCGCATTAGCTTCCTAAAGTCTTAAAGACCTTCACACACAAGACTTCATGCAAATGTGGAAAAAAGTAAAATCCAATCATTGTAATGGTGCCATGACTTCACAAAACAGCTACAGGACAGTTCATTACGTACATGTAGATTGAGCTAAGCTTCCTTTAATGATTTCAAGAGATAAGAAGTGACAAAAGCTGTAATACTATGTACAATTACTGGGAGTAAGCCCCATTGAATGTAATGGGACTTAGAGTAAATATGCACAGGATTGTTCGCATGCAAGTAGTTCCAACCTGTCCTCAGTGTGTACCCAAAACAGAAACTTATGCAGTGTGGAGAAGAGAGAATTGAAGCATTTTCTTCCTTCTCTCATCCTACTGGAACTTGTGGGTCAACCCACTGACTCGCTGTGGGTGTAAAGAAGGTATTTCTTCACACAATTGATATTATTAACTGATGAAGTCACTCCACAAAATGTGGTGTTAGCTACCAGCTTAGATGGCTTCAAAAGGGATTAAAGTTCATGGAGAAGTGGTCTATCCACACCTATTAACCATGATAGCTACATGAAGCCTCCATGTTCAGAGCCAGCATGCTACCCAATACTAGTTGCTGAGGTCAACAGCCAGAAAGGGCTATTGCTAACAGACTTCCTGAAATCATCTGGTTGGTCACTGAAGGAAACAAGATGATGTATTTGAAGGATCTTTGGTCTGATCCAGCAGGGCTCTTGTCAGGATCTGCCTGAACACTGACCCCGAGGGATCTGAAATGAAGGGGTGTCTATCCTGGATCTGTCAGAACCAGAGTAGCCAGAACCAGTTGCTCCCTCCAGTGAGTCCTGAAGCACTGACAACCTGGCACCCACTGGTGGGGTTCCAGCCCCTTCCCTAAAGGCCCATCCACCACCCCAGGTCAACAGAAGCAAAGGCGACGCCAAGTCAGGGCTGAGCTTGGGCTAGAGGCCTCCCTCCTGATGGGTCTACCTGGGAGGAGGGGGAGACATGTTTGGGTGCCTCCTCAAGAGGAGCGCTGCCTTAGGATCCAGAAAGGAGTGGGCCCTTGCAAGACACATAGATGCCTTCAGTTGTCACAAGCTCTTTGCTAGTTCAGCAACTCCTATTCAAGCACATGCTTTGCTACCCCACCTGACCCAGATCAGGCAGTTCTTAATGTGTGAACCAGCTGAACACAAATAGGGTCTGCAGCAATTTCTGCTGTCCCAGTGGAACTTTTTCCAGCTGCCACGAGCATCCCGAGATGTTCTGCCAACAGCTCTGTGCCATCATGCAAAATGTTGAGTTTTAAATTTTTTATTATGTCGCATATTTCTATAGCAGCCTTCATAAAAAAAACCAAGAACGAAATTTTAAAAAATAAGTATTGTGGTTCTCAGAGATATTTGGGACTGCATAGATCAGCCTTCAAGCTCTTCATAGGATAGTGATAGAGCTTTCTTTAGAAAATAACCCACAACAAAAACGCCACATCAAATCTGAAACTGGTGAGGAAGGGACACAATAGGGCACTGATGGCCAGCAGGAAGGTGATGTAGGGGCTGCCGAGGATCTTGTTAAAACCGTTTTCTTGTTTGGTATATTTGGTTGCTTTCATAATTTTTTTTTTGAGGTTTTTTATTTTTAGGACATAAATATCTTTGTTTTGGGCATTTTATTCCCCTTTTTCTCCTTTATGTAGCCTATGTTTTGTGTACAATAACTGTTAACACCACCTGTCAACCACTGCCCATGGTTTTCCTTGCTCCCTCCCTCTCCATCTTCTCCCAATTCTTTCTCTCCCCGCCTCCCCCCAGACTTCAAATGTTATTGGCTGTGCCCTGTTGATTGACAGGAGAACCACCTCCTTTTGGAACCTTTGTGTGAGTATTCCATGGCTGCAAAATGTTATGAGCTCTCTGCTTCTTTGAGAGCTCTTTCTCCCCCCCCACACAAATAATAGTTTTAGGCATATCTTGTGTTACCTCCCAACACCCCAAATGCACACACCCCCTTAACAGGAGCTTGCAAAAACTCTGTGCCTATACACATGCTCTGTTAGCAGCCAGCAATATTTTAATAGATAAACAGAACGTAGCTCCACTGGACACATACTTGCACTTGCCAAGGCCCACCCTCCTCCATGGATGTAAACCACACTGCGCCTCAGCTTTTTCTCCTTCTTGGCAGGAGGTTCATACACTCTGACCTCCACTCCATCGAACAGAGTATCCATTATCTTCGCATGCTCCGAGAATAGGGGATTCAGCTTGTCAAATGTACCAATCATAAAGTTCAAGACTCTCAAGTGATGGCCAAGTCCCAGGGAATGAGCCAGGTTGCACTAGGGAGGGAAAAAGTCAAGAGGAAAATAAGTTGATATAAAACAAATTTATAAAACCAAACACATTCTGCTATTTACATTAGAATATGCATTGGTTAGTGTGTCTTCCCAAAAGCCACACTGCAAAAGTTAACACACTATGCTGAACTTCCTTGTGTGTAGGTTTATTTCCTCTGTCATTATTAATTTTATCTTGCCTCATCATCAGAGCACCCAACAACCAAAATATAAACATCTCGAAGACTGATCATACGTGTTCGAACAGAAACACCCTGTAATAATGGCAAGTTCTCCTACAGAAAGAAAAGTAATATAACCTTGGATTCTAATTCCAATGATGAGAATAGTTAGACAATAGTTTTCCCCGTGACACTCTATGGATGCGAAAGCTGGGCTTTGAAGAAGCAAGACAGAAAAAGCATGGATGCTGTTGAACTTTGGTGCTGTAGAAGACTTTTGAGGATACCATGGACAGCCAGGAAAACAAACAAACGGATCATAGAACAAATCAATCCAGAATTGTCACTAGAGGCACAAATGACCAGGCTCAAACTATCATACTTCGGACATATTATGCAAAAACCTAGTTCCCCTGAGGAGTCCATAATGCTGGGAAAGGGTGAAGGAAAGAGAACATAAGAACAGCCCACCTAGTCCAGCATCCTGTTTCACACAGTGGCCCACCAGATGCCGCTGGAAGCCTACAGGCAGGAGTTGAGGGCATGCCTTCTCCCCTGCTGTTACTCCCCTGCAACTCGTACTCAGAGGCATCCTGCCTTTGAGGCTGGAGATGGTCTATAGTCCTCCGACTAGTAGCCGTTGATAGACCTCTTGTCAATGAAGTTATCTAAACCCCTCTTAAAGCCTTCCAGGTTGTTGGCTGTCACCACATCTTGTGGCAGAGAATTCCACAAGTGGATTATGTGTTGTGTGGAAAAAATACTTCAGTTTGCTGGTCCTAAATTTCCTGGCAATCAATTTCATGGGATGACCCCTGGTTCTAGTGTTATGTGAGAGGGAGAAGAATTTCTCTCTATCCACTTTCTCCACACCGTGCATGATTTTATAGACCTCTATCATGTCTCCCCGCAGTCGTCTTTTTTCTAAACTAAATAGCCCCAGGTGTTGTAGCCATGCCTCATAAGAAAGGTGCTCTAGGCCCTTGATCATCTTGGTTGCCCTCTTCTGCACCTTCTCCAGTTCTACAATGTCCTTTTTTAGATGTGGTGACCAGAATTGTACACAGTTCTCCAGGTGTGACCGCACCATAGTTTTGTATAAGGGCATTATAATATTCGCAGTTTCATTTTCAATCCCCTTCCTAATGATCCCTAGCACGGAATTGGCCTTTCTCACAGCTACCACACATTGAGTCCACACTTTCAATTATCTGTCCACCATGACCCCAAGATCCCTTTCCTGGTCATTAACCAACAGCTCAGATCGCATCAGCGTATACTTGGTTGGGGTTTTTCATCCCAATGTGCATCACTTTACACTTGCCAACACTGAAGCGCATTTCCCATTTTGTTGCCCACTCCTTTTGGAGCTCCTCACAAACCCTTTTGGATTTCACTATTAATTAATTAATTATTTTTATTAATTCAATTTCTACCCGAAAGAGTTTGGTATCATCTGCAAATTTCACCACCTTGCTGCGTACTCCTACTTCTAGATCATTTATGAATAAATTAAAAAGCACCGCCTTAGTGCAGATCCCTGGGGGACCCCACTTCTTACGCCTCTCCAATGTGAAAACTCTCCATTTATACCTACCCTCTGTTTCCTGTCCTTCAACCAGTTAGTAATTCACACATGTACTTGTCCCCTTATGCCATGACTGCTAAGTTTCCTCAGGAGTCTTTGGTGAGGAACTTTGTCAAAAGCTTTTTGGAAGTCCAGGTAGACTATGTCAACTGGATCATCTTGATCCACACACTCGTTGACACCCTCAAAGAAGTCCAAAAGGTTGGTGAGGCAAGATTTACCTTTGTGGAAGCCATGCTGGCTCACTCCCAGCAGGGCCTGTTCTTCCTTGAGGATGCTTTCCATCAATTTGCTGGAATGGATGTTAAGCTAACTAGCCTGTAATTTCCCGGGTTGCCCCTGGATCCCTTTTTGTAAATCAGTTTTACATTTGCTACTTTCCAGTCCTCCGGTACAGAGCCTGATTGCAGGGATAAGTTATATGTTTTAGCAAGGAGGTTGGCAATTTCACATTTGAGTTCTTTGAGGACTCTTGGATGTCATCTGCCCCTAGTGATTTGCTAGTTTTCAGTTTTTCCAGACAGTTTAGATCATCATCTCTTGTCACTTCTATCTGACTCACTTCATTAGCCTCCATCCCCCAAAAGCCTGGTTCAGGAACAGGTATATGCTCAGTATCTTCTGCCATGAAGACAGATGCAAAGAACTCATTTAGCTTCTCTGCAACGTCCGTATTCTCCTTAATAATCCCTTTCATTCCCTCATTATCCAATGGCCCAACAGCCTCTCTGGCAGGTTTCCTGCATCTGATGTATTTAAAGAAGTTTGTGTTATTCCCCTTGATGCTTTTAGCTAAATGTTCCTCAAACTCGCTTTTTGCCTCCCTTATTGTCACATTGCATTTCTTTTGCCAGATTTTTTGTTCCTTTCTGTTCTCTTCATTTGGACAGGCCTTCCAATTTTGGAAGGAAGTCTTCTTCCCTTTTATGGCTTCCTTGACTGGCATCCTCCTGGACTGAGTGGTACCTTTCCTCCTTTTGGGTATACAATCTAACTGGGCTTCTAGTATTGTGGTTTTCAGTAAACCCCATGCATTCTGGATGAAGTGACTCTCTTGATTTTCCCTTTCAGCTTTCTCTTCACCATACTCCTCATTTTGGGGAAGTTTCCTCTTTTGAAATTCAAAATGTCTTTGTTAGACTTCTTTGGTGATTCTCTCCCACATGTTTGCTGAATTTGATCGCACTATGGTCACTGTTCCCTAAAAGTTCGAAGACACTGACATCATGCACCAGGTCCTGGGTGCCACTCAGGATTAAGTCCAAGGTTGCCTTCTCTCTGGTTGGTTCCAAGACCAACTGTTCTAGGGCACAGAAGAAGAGGACGACCAGCAGCAAGGTGTATGGACTCGATTACAATAGCAATGAATGCACCACTGAGACCCCTTAAAGGCCAAGTTGAAGACTGATCATCCTGGAGAGAATCTATGTGGTCGACACCGACTTGACGGCACTTAATCAATGTAGCCTAAAGTATGAGACACACTTTCTGCTCAATACCAACTCTGTCTGGGCCAATAAAAGCCTTCCTAATAGTTACACTACTAAATTATATTTGTATCCTCCCTTTCTTCCAAGAAGCTCAAATGACGCACACAGAGTTTTCCCTGTATTGTCCACTATACCTTGTGGAGGTATGGTAAGCTAAGAAATAGGAACTGGCCCAAAATCATTTAGTAACTTTGAAAAGTCCATCTCCCTGAGGCTTGTGCAGACCTCTTATCATAATTAAGAAAGCACAACATGGGACTGTGCACTTTGTCCCTAAGGGGTATCCCCCCATCTTGCCTTAACCATGGTTAAGAGATAAGTCAGCATGACATAAGCTATTACTGAAGCTCACCCAACTTATTGAAGAGAATGCCTTCTTTGTCGCAAACCCACTGCCAACTAAGATTGTCAGAGGAGGTTTGTTTGCAGCTACTACTGGCTCATCTGGTGGTGACTCATATGCAAGCTTTTTCTGTAGTTGCCCCAGGGCTGTGGAACAGACTCCCTCTTGATGTTAGGGTTGCACCATCACTGATGGCCTCAGGAAGTGTATTGAAGACATGTTCAGTTGATTTTTAAATCTGATTTTAATTTTAATTCTTATTTATTTTTCTGTATAAACTGTTTGAGAACTTTTGTTGGAAAACAGTTTGTAAGTAGTAGTATTTGTTTTAACTGTTGATAGGTCTTTTAATTGATTGTATACCACCTTGAGACCTAGTTACAGGTGGTATATAAAAGTCTTGAATGAATGAATGACGTTTAAGTCCTGTATCAGCCGGTTACTTCTCTTGAGCATGATGTCATTTTGGAATTATTGATCTGACAGTGTTAAAAATCTGTTGAGAAGGACTGTTAAAATATGGTGATTATATTCAGAATTTCATCTTTAAAGTCCCCAAACATTTAAACCTTTTCCCCAGAATATTACAGTATAAAAAGTAGTGCATTCAGATAATTTCAGTGGCATGACTGTTTATGCAAAATTTGGTATCTATAGGTAATTGGGAAGTACGACTTTATTGGGCACCAACCAACCTTTTCAAAAGATATAATAAATGTTCTTTCGGGACTAAGCGTAAGATTAGAATAGATGGCCTACAAGGGCCCCTCCAACTCTATGATTCTGTGGTCAGCAGGGCACCTTCCATAATGGGTAATTTAATTAGCTAATTTGTCTGTTCCAGTTAGGTTTGCCAGCTTGTCAATCAGCCATTGTAGCTGCACCTTTCACTATAGCTTGATCTGCAGCAACTGGCAGGTAATCACTTTTGTCTCGACAGTATTAATCTCACCTGCATACTGTTGTAGCTTCAGCCACTCTTAAATGCACAGCTACAAGCCAAGTGAAAGGCTGACACCCTGTCCTTCCAAGTCCCTGAAGCCAGAGGGGCAGTATGTACCACAGTGACAGAGTCACGCAATACAGGGCCTGAGACCAAAAATTTGGCAGAGTGCCTGAATGGAGAAAAATGCACACCAGACAGAGAGAAGGACTAGAGAAAAAGAGAACCTTTAGCAGAAATTTTGCAATAGATCAGCTGTGCAGTGACTTGCCAGTTGCAAAATGCCTATTTTTAAACAGAAGCATCCCCCACCATTAATGATCACAACTTTATCCTAGTTGCATTAAACCTACAACTCTGTCTAACTGTGGTATTTTAAAATCAATGCATGGTGGTTTTCAGTCTGGGTCACAAGATCCAACTCTTCCAGCTAGAGCCAATTTGCAAATGCTTTGGAGCTCTTTGAACCTGGTTAAATCAAGGTCAGCACAAATGAACTGCAGCCAAGTCCTTGTCTGGATGCTGTGCTAAGATCCCCCCAGTGCTGATTTGGCATACCACTGCCTTAGCAGTAGTAACCACAATTCATAGCATGAAATGGACAGCCTCCCAATGTTCTATGTAGAAGAAAAATTAAAGTTGTAACAGGGAAAAGAAAAAACTCTAGCTGCATCCCTATGCATACTAACCAAGGAGTAAGCCCCACTAAAAAGTAAACATGTTGGGGCTTGTGATTATTTAGCAAAGCACCAAGGAAGATACCACTCCAGTTAGAGAGTGCAGTTTAGTTACATAGGAACAAAGGAAGCTGCCATATACAGGTGAAACTCGGAAAATTAGAATATCGTGCAAAAGTCCATTAATTTCAGTAATGCAAATTAAAAGGTGAAACTGATATATGAGACAGACGCATTACATGCAAAGCGAGATAAGTCAAGCCTTAATTTGTTATAATTGTGATGATCATGGCGTACAGCTCATGAAAACCCCAAATCCACAATCCCAGAAAATTAGAATATTACCTGGATCCAAGAAGACAAGGATTGTAGAATAGAACAATATCGGACCTCTGAAAAGTATAAGCATGCATATATATTCAGTACTTGGTTTGGGCCCCTTCTGCAGCAATTACTGCCTCAATGCGGCGTGGCATGGATGCTATCAGCCTGTGGCACTGATGAGGTGTTATGGAAGACCAGGATGCTTCGTTAGCGGCCTTCAGCTCTTCTGCATTGTTTGGTCTCATGTCTCTCATCCTTCTCTTGGCAGTGCCCCATAGATTCTCTATGGGGTCAGGTCAGGCGAGTTTGCTGGTCAATCAAGCACAGTACACTGTATACTTTTCGGAGGTCCGATATTGTTCTATTCTTCAATCCTTGTCTTATTGGTTGCATACAATATTCTAATTTTCTGGGATTGTGGATTTGGGGTTTTCATGAGCTGTACGCCATGATCATCACAATTATAACAAATTAAGGCTTGACTTATCTCGCTTTGCATGTAATGCGTCTGTCTCATATATCAGTTTCACCTTTTAATTTGCATTACTGAAATTAATGGACTTTTGCACGATATTCTAATTTTCCAAGTTTCACCTGTACAGAGTCAGACCCTTGGTCTATCTAGCTCAGTATTATCTTCACAGACTGGCAGCGGCTTCTCCAAGGTTGCAGGCAGGAATCTCTCTCAGCCCTATCTTGGAGGAAGTAAGCAAGCTGTTAGAGTGGCCCGATTTGGAAAAACAGACTTGGGAAGAACTAACATCGGGTTTGAGCAACAGAACCTCCTTTCGAGGTCCCAGAAATAAACCTTCAAGGAAACGGGACGGAACAGGTGCCCCCATACTAGGGAATTGGAACGTTCCCCTTCTCGTAATCAGGTTAGTAAACTTGTATGTCATTTATGCAATGCTCGTGCATTGGAATAGGGAAGGAAGACGCGACCAAGAGGTTCACGCAGATGAGACAGTAAATCTCTTCTGGAAAAGTTTGTATGGTTATGTGCAAAAAGACAAGAGTATCTCTTCTAAACAGCAATGGGACAAATTATGGAAATGGATGTTGGACATAACCCCCCCCCCACCCGATTACCTGATGTGCCTTGTAATCCCCCACCCCCGAGTTACAGTACTACCTGCATATACTTCATAACTTGTGTGTTTCCAAATTCTTGTGTGTAAATCTTTGTAGATATATCATGTACAAACAACCACTTTGTATATAATTGTGCTTTGGCAATGTACTGTATGCTTTGGTAGTTTGTTGGTTCAATAAAAAAATCTTGTCCTATTAAAAAAAAAAATCCAAAAAAAAAATCTTGTCCTATCTTGGAGATGCCAGAAAGGGAAGTTGAAACCTTTTGCTCTTCCCAGAGTGGCTCCATCCCCTGAGGGGAATATCTTGCAGTGGTCTCACTTCTAGTCTCCCATTCATATGCAACCAGAGTGGACCCTGCTTAGCTAAGGGGACAAGTTATGCTTGCTACCACAAGACCAGCTCTGCTCTTGTTGCAGCTATTGAAGTAACATGCATGGAGATCACTGTAGAGTCTAAACTAAATTGATTTATTGCTGAAGTACATTTGAGATTGGCTAGACCTATCCTATCTATCAGCTACATAATGAATAGATAGGGAGAGAGATAATGTTTCCATTTTTTCTCTAGGAGGAAAGGGAGAGGACTGACTCACTACCGGAAGTATCTGGTCATAGAGCAGAGGCAAGCAGGGACAGGTAAGGAGACCCTCATTAGCTACCTCTGCTCCCAATGCCCCAGTGGCCATTAGGATAGTTGGTGTAAAAGGTCAATGCAGTGGAACGCCATCTCCAACAAAACATGCATAATATTGTCCTATAAGGCTGTAATACAGGGGTAGGCAACTTTTGTTTTCCATATGTTGTTGTTCTGTTGTTATTACAGATATTTATATACCTCTCTTCAACCAAAGTTCTCAAAGTGGTTTACTCAGAAAAATACATACATAAATAAGATGGTCCTCTATCCCCAAAGGGCTCACAATCTAAAAAGAAACATAAGGCAGATACAAGCAACAGCCACTGGAGGGATGCTGTGCTGGGGTTGGATAGGGCCAGTTGCTCTCCCCCTGAATCACCACTTTAAAAGGTGTCTCTTTGCTCAGTTAGCAGGGGTTGTTCTAGAATTCCCATCATCCTCAGCCACAGTTTATTGCAATGAGGGGATGATGGGAACCGTAGTCCAACACAGATGGAAAGCCTAGATTGCCTATCCCAGCTGTAACGTATCCCACTGAACAAAGAGGGACTTACTAATGAGTAATGTATAGGGTCATGCCGCAAATTAAACTAGCTCATGTTCTGAGGAAACCAGTTTCATTCATGCCCAATATATGCCACCCCATATAAAAGGTATTGGGCAGCAGTGATGTGGATTTTCCAGGGGGGGGATGAATTGGAACACTTCCACTCATTTGCATAAAATTTGCATTTTTCTTTTTTAAACACACACACACACACACACACACACACACACACACACACACACACACACGTTTTACTGATGCCCTAAATAGATTGTGATTTGATTTGGCATGTTATTTGAACTATTTACACAGAACGCACCCACCCCACAAATAATACCTCCACCCTATCAGGCAGCCCTGGATGAATCTGATTACTTGGATCCTTTCCAATCTAGCTTTGGGCCTGGATGTGGGACAGAAACTGCATTGGTCACCCTGGTGGATGACCTATGTCAAGAGATAGACCGAGGGAGTGTGACTGTTGATTCTCCTGGACCTCTCAGCATCTTCCGACACCATCAACCATGATATCCTTCTGGATCGTCTCTCCAGGCTGGGACCTGGGGGCACGGTTATATGGTGGCTCTGGTCCTATCTAAAGGGTTGTACTCAGAAGGTGGTGCTGGGGGATGCCTGCTCTACCCCTTGGCCTATGGGGTGCCACAGGGATCTATTCTGTTCCCTATGCTGTTTAACATCTACATGAAACCTCTGGGAGAGGTCAATCTGCTATAATGACACCCAGCTCTACCCATCTTTTAAATCAGCAGACACCATGGAGGCAGTGGATGCTCTGAACTGGGGTTTGGAGACTGTTCTGGATTGGATGGGGGCAAACAGGTTGAAACTTAATTCAGATAAGATGGAAGTTGGTAAAACTGATCTGAGTTTTATCTGATCTGAGATCTGGGTTGGTAAAACTGATCTGAGTAGTGAGGTAAATCTGGTCTTAGATGGGGTCACACTCCCTCTGAAAGACAAATTCCACAGCTTGGGGCTGTTTCTCTTTACTAGCCTGTGACCCTACTTGGAGAAGTCAGACCTGACCTAGGTCACTCATGTTTTGGTAACATCCAAAATGGACAATTCACTCTACGTGGGGCTGCCCTTGAAGACTGTTCGGAAGTTTCAGCTGGTCCAGAATGCTGCTGTGAGGACAGTCGTGGATGCGAGCCGCTTCAAACCCATCCTGCAGCAGCTTCATTGGTTACTGGTCCGCTTCCGGGCTAGATTCAAGGTGCTGGTCTTGACCTTTAAAGCTCTACAAGGCTTTGGGCCAGAGTACCTGTCGGACCATATTCACCCATATGAACCTGCCAGGGCCCTCCACTCTGGCTCTACTCATGGCCCTGCCACTAACAGAGATCCAGTTGGCAGGGTCCAGAGACAGGGCTTTTTCCTCCCTGAAGAGTTCCGTCATGCTCCCTCCTTCAGTGTTTAAAAACAACACCACCACAAATATTTTTAAAGATCTGCTGCTTATATCTGGTAGGTTCTTTAATTTTTATAGTTCTCAGTTTTTAGCTTTTAAAGTAACTTTTAATTTGAAACTTGTAATTTTAAATGTGGTTTTAGCCTGGTATTTTAACGCATCTAGTCTTATTTTACATTGTATCTGTTTTATCAATATTGTGAGCCACCCTGAGCAGTAGTGTACTGGAGGAGAGGGGTATAAATATTTTCAATAAATAAAAAATAGTTTCCTCTCACTGTGTCTCAGGTCTTTTCTAGGACTTTGTCTACCTGTGACTGATGCTGAATCAGCTTGCTCATATCTTGCTGCCAACCTGGACATGTGCACTGGTGCTTTGGTCTCTTGCCATGTTGGGGTTTCTTGCATGGGAAAAATACCTCCAGGCCCCCTGCCTGATAAACAATTATGTACAGTCTGTTCTTCCTTGCATTATGTCCCGAGGTTAGAGTTGTTGGCTGATCATATGTTTGTACCTCTGCAGTTCAAACAAAAAAGCAAGGTCTCTCTTTTATGTTAAGAATCAA
This sequence comes from Hemicordylus capensis, assembly GCF_027244095.1. NCBI lineage: Eukaryota > Metazoa > Chordata > Lepidosauria > Squamata > Cordylidae > Hemicordylus > Hemicordylus capensis. Next base: position 338,057,866 of record NC_069659.1, read on the forward strand.
GGCACTTTGAACCAGGCTATATATATTTCATGCAGTCATATAGAACTCTTAACTTGCAGGCAGCTGTACAAAATGAATACAACTATTTATTTGAGAAAACATGTTTAAACTTGATTTTTTTTCAAAACTGTTTTTGCAAATAAACACATAACAGAATAATGGTAAAATGGAAGCAAAGATGAACTGTAGTGCAAAGGAAACAGAAGAAGCTTCCAGGAGAAAAACATTTCATCCTTGACATTTTCCTCCGTTGTCCTTGTTGCTGAACAGCAGCCCATGGGGCAGGCAAGCCTTTCTTGAGCACCAAGAGGACCACCAGTACTAAATCCTGTCCACTAATGTCTCCAGTTCCTCCTCCTCTTTTCAGATGGCTTACTGGAAAATAAAGTTTCTCTAAATCAGGACTGCACAACCTCAGCCATTGTTTAATTAGTTATTGAAACTTCTTCTATACTGCCTCCTCCAAAGACTCTAGGCAGTGAACAACAGAAATACCAACAATCAATATATATATATAAAAAAATTATTAAAGGGCAAACGCCTGGCTAAACAGGTGTGTCTTAAGAAGGGTCTTAAAAGCAGCCAGGGAGGGGGCTGAACGAATCGCGGGGGGGAGTGTTCCAAAGAAGAGGTGCAGCCACAGAGAAGGCCCTCCTATGGGCCCAGGCACCACACATTACACCAGGGCCTGGGACACTAAGGAAGGCCAGCTGAGAAGACCCTGTAGTTGTTGGACTACAACTCCCATCATCCTCGACCAATGGTCACTGTGGTTGGGGATGATGGGAGTTATAGTACAACAGCAGCTGCAGGACCAAAATTGTGCAGTTTTGCTCTAAACAAAGCTGGAGCAGAGTGGAGCCCTCACCGCCTCAGAGAAATCTCCTGTCCTGTGCCTGATTAATCAACTGGCTTTTGAAGTGTTGTTGTTGTTGTTGTTTATTTACGATCTTAGATCAAACATCAATTTTGAAGTGTTTACCTCTTGTGTTCAGGGGTTTGATTCAGGTTCAAGACAGCCAACAGTTTTTTTAGAAACTGGGGAACCCTCTGGGACCCATGCAACAGCACCTCCCTGTCTCCCATTTATTGCAGTGGGGCTTGAAGCTTCCAGTGGACTGGGCCCTGTAAGTACAAATTTAAAAGCACCTAGGAATGAAGAAACTTAATGTATTTCTCAAAGCAGAAAGTGCATTTACTGTTTAGTTTATTTATTTATTACATTTCTGTTGTATATTCCTGCAAGACCTCATTCTTTGTTGTTTCAAGAACAAGCCCTCAGATAAATGGGTGAAAGGGAAGTTTGTTATCATAGGATGCAAAATATATTCCTTACTTTTGCAAAAAAAAACAACAAACCAAAACAAAAAACCCCTTGCTTTGTGCAACTAAAAAGCCTTGAGGAGAATATACTGAGGCAAATGGTAGTAGGCTGAAAATACATTTAGAAAGTAGGTGAAAGTTCAACAGCCACATTTAAAGAAACATAAAACCAGCTGGGGGCAACAGGACAGAGGAGTCAGCTTTGCAGAAGCATCAATTATTAGCAAGGTGTGCTACATGAAAGGGTAACACTAGCTACAAAAAGTGTTTTTAAAAAGGGAGAAAGTTGGTTTTATATACACTAGATCACAAAAGAACTTCAAATCAAGAAACAGTATACCTGCTTTCTTGGACAAAAGTAATATGTCCTGAAACTTAAATTGATTTTGGGCAAAAAGATTAATTTAATCATGAAATCAATGGGGCTTAAGTTTATTTATCATATTTATAGACCACCTGCAAGGGCTTGGGCACAGCTGGCCCTCAGTCTAACAATCCGTTGCCACCAAAAAGACTATTCAACCGGTATGACTGCTTAGACTTACAGACTATCCTTGTGCCATCCCTGGGCAGGCAGATATCCCGCCCAGACGAGCAGTGGCTCCTGCCGGCAGCTCCAAGGGCCAGGGTGCCGGGACACACTGCCCCGACCCCCTGGAGCTCCAATAATGCACTGCGCAAATGTACAATGCATTATGGGGACCCCCCTCCCCTCGTCTGCCAACTGTGGCTGACACACGATCACATAAACGGAGTTAAAAGAGCGCTCACTCGCCTAACCCTGTTTTGAGGGGAGGCTCCATAGGCGGGTTTGCCACTGTGGTGCTGCCGGGGTTCACACGCATATGCAAAACGGGCTTGGCTCCCTTAGCTGAGTTTTGCACATGTGTGTGAATAGCCTTACCATGTTCTACCCAGGTTTGGGAGTGGTGTGTGCTCCCAATTTTCAGTTGTGTGGAAGCACGGTAAAATGAAACCTGGGGAGAAGTGATTGTGTGGAAGCAAGGTAGGAGGAAAAGCTACGGAGATATTCCTCCTACCTTGCTTCCACACAACCAAAAATTGGGAACACACACAGCTCCCAGACCTGTGTAGAAGACAGTTTTTGATTGTATGAATTAGCTTACTGAAGCCCTTTTCACAATTGGTGAGAAGAGCTGCCCTCTTTTTGCGGGGAGGAAGCCTGAAAGCGCTGAAAGCCTGAAACCTCCCCACAGACGATCACAGAGGCGTCACTGGGTGGGCGGATCACCCGCTCAGACGAGCAGCGGCTCTCCTGCGGGCCACCCGCACCTTGCTTGGTGGCTCCGGGGGTTGGGCTCATGGAAGCACCGTTGCAAGGTGCCCTGCCCCCCAAAGCCCAAATAATGCATGGTGCAAGTGCATGGTGCATCATGGGAGCCCCACCCCCAGTGTGCTAGCCGTGGCTGACACACGATCAAAAAAACAAGGGTAAAGGAGCACTTGCTCCCTTAACCTCATTTAAGAGGGTGGCTGTTTAGGGGGGCTTGCCACCATGGAGCCACTGGGCTCGCACTCAAGCCCACTGGTTTCCCCGAGTGTGCAAAACTGGGCTGGGCTCCCTTAGTCCTGTTTTGCACGCTCGTGAGAATAGCCTCACGGTCTCCCTTTTATTCAAATATAAAGGGATACCTTGGCCAATAAGAGAGTTTGTTACCTCAGGCAACTAGAACCTTCTTTCTCCGCCTGGAGACAACCAATAGTAACACACTTTACAACTTTCCCTCCAAAATTCTGCAGCTGACAACTTTTACCTCAGAGCTCCTTGTCGGAGGTAGCAACATTTTTTAACCCTTACAGAGCTTGGAGTGGACACAGAATAAGGCAGGCACAAAACAAGTTACAAGCCATAAAACAAGAATGTGAAGGGGTCATTCCTTCACACCACCTGATGTGTATCCCTAGGTTGTGCATATAGTTTATCGTACAACAGGATAACACAATTAAAACCATTTTACAAAGCAAATGTAACATAAAACAAGCAATTTAAAACTGATTAACTAAAAGCCCGAGAAAACAGGTGTGTCTTAAGGATCTTTTTAAAAAGAGCCAGAGATGGACAGGGAGTACATTCCAGAGCCCTGGGGCAGCCAAGAGGAGGCCTGATCCGGAGTAGCCACTAACTGAGCCAGTAACAACTGTAACCGGATCTCCCCAGATGATCTTAAAAGGCGGGAGGTTCCCTCCAAAGGAGGCCCTCTCTTAAATACCCTTAATACAGTTAGTTGTGATTAACTAGTCTCATTGAGTTCAATAATGTACAGTTAAGACTGACTAGTCTGGCTGCAGCCCACTGAGATTATCTGTCAATCTTCCTTTCAAAAGATTAATTCTCCTTACTTGCACAGAACAAGTCAGCCTATGGATTTATTTCTTTTTCGCTGTTGGAGCTGGCTCCCCCCATAATACACCAGGAAGGCACATTGCTCCCAGAGCATAAAGGAGTGATCCAGCTGATCCCTTCATGCTTTGGGAAGGGTGCCTCCTTCTCAGTGCATTATGGAGCAAACAGGCCAGCTACAAACAAATAAAAAACACATCGCTGCTTCCCTGTTGCAAAAAACAACACCATGTCTTTGTTGGGGGACCAGTGTGCACCATTTTTTAAATCTAAGTTTGTCTCCAGATGAAAAGAAGTTGAGCAACATTATTCTAGGCTACTGTAACCCATTATTCACAGCTAATAATAGCCCTGTTCAGATATTATGTTATGTATGAGTACTGGTGCCTATACATGTACATGTTTTTCTGTGAATGATTGTACATATATTAATTTTAAACCAGGGTAGAGACCTCATCAAATGCAGGATAAAGAGAGAAAATGTACTGAAAATATGTGCGAATGATTTTGAATCAACTTAACAATTATCTGCATTTTTCTGGTCCCTGGGAGTACTGGAAAAAAGCTATCAGTGTCACTACGGATCTGCTAAGTGTGCTTTCATACTTCCTGTGTTGTGACACCGCAGTCCCTGCACTGATAGCAAGGTAGCGTTCACATTTCCAATGTGTTCTCTTGGATTCTATCTTTGTGTTATAGTGCTACAACACTGCATGTGCATCGCAAAAAAGTAGCTGTATTTTCCCATTGTAGGAGTTTGGGATTCTGGGGATCATTTTCAACACGATCCTGCCAAGCCGAAGCATTTTACCACTGTTGTAGCATGTGTAAAGTCTTTGTCTCCTAGCAAGCTCATGTGAGGGAAAGAAATACTGAATCATCACTGCTCAGCTGCATGACTAGGCTTCTCCTAAAACACTTCTGAATTTTTGTTAAGTGCAAAAATGGCTGCCACCACTCCCCATTTATCAATAGAGCTGCCACCACCCCAGGCTTGGGGTAGAATTCCCAGGGAAAACTTTATTTTGCTACTGAAAGAGTACAACAGTCTTCCATGTGGAAGCCTGCACGTGGTGAGGACACTGGTAGCTGCTGAACGTCTGAGGATGTGGTTGCACCACAGAAAAATCCCCCTTCAGCCCCCTGTTTTCCTGATTCCAGAAATCAACTCGAAGAGGCTTGTAAAATTCAAAGAACAAAAAGAAAAACAGTTTCATTTCCAATACTACAGACTGCTTCTGTCTGAGGTTTCCTCAGCTTTTATATACAGTTAAGAATACTCAGTAGGCTACAAGAATACTTCAAAAAACACCCCAAATGATGTTGGGGCAGCACACCTTATAAATTGTGGTTACCCAGTTGCAAAGAAGAAATATGTAGAAAAATACAAAAGCACACTTAAATGCTTCCAGAGTCTTTTGTAATGCCCTGGCTGGATGGACGCAGACTAGTGTTTCTTAGTTTAATTACGTTGTAGGTAAACTATAATAGAACAGTATCAGGAATATGCAAAACACACACACAAAAGGAATATCACTTCAAACACAAAGTCTTACTAAACGACTTTCTCCTGCCCTAAACTTCCAAAGCCAAAGCCCAGGCTTCCTTTTCTTGAACTCCCCAAACTTCAGTTGAGATTCAAGCCCCTGCTGTTCTATCTTCCAAGAGCTACAGTCATCCTCCTTCAGCCATCCTCCATGGCTACATTTATTTATTCATTCATTCGATTTCTGTGTCCTTCTCTAACAAAGAACTGCCTTCTTCCTCCCAAAAGCACTCTAGGTCCCACTCATCTGATTGGCTGAGCCCTGGGGATCACTTCCACTTAACTCTTTTAACGGGAGGGGTGGCTGATCACTACAGTGTGTAATCTGGAAAGCGCCCTGGTCTAAATAAAAAGAGGCATACTTTGCTAAACGTTCTCACTGTTGACTCTGGGTCTGGCAACCCTACCTTCTAGTGCAAGGATTCCTAATTTGGGTCCAAATATGTTGTAGGACTACTTCCATTATCTCCAGCAATAAAGGCCTTTATGGCTGGGGATCAGGGCTCCAGAAACAAGTGAAAAAAGTGACAAGTGTCTGTTCTAGTGTAGAAGAGGCTACATTCCTAAGAAGAATTCCCAGGAGGAAAGCTCAGATACTATGTTTCTTTCTACCAAACATATGTATGGCAGCCAAAAGACATGAAGAAAATGTATGTGTGCAAATATGGATCTAGGCACTATCTTTAGGCATAGTGAGTTTGCATCACTGCCTATATAACTGCTGATATAACTTAGGGCATGAATACAGGGTTGCTAGTAAAGTTTGCTATAAGTTATCTATATGAGCACTTATAATACACCTACAGGATGGAGGAAATATCTGTTTATATATTCTTACATTTATACCCCATTTTCCTCTAAGCAGCCTAGTGTACATAGTCATTGTTATCCCCACAACAACCCTGTGAGGTAGGTTAGGCTGAGTGACTGGCCCAGAGTCACCCAGTAAGCTTCATGGCTGAACAAGGATTTGAATTTTGGTCTCCATGGTCCTAGTCCAATACTCTAATTACTGTACCACACTGGCTCATTAGCAGCCTACTTTGCAGTAAGCTTATGAGATCACCCAGCATTCCATGCATGCCCCACCCCCCATCATCAACTTAGGCACAGCTCAAGGGCATAATATTATCCACCCTGATTCAAGATGGCGGACATGTGAACGTTTGAGGTGCAAGTGTGAACCGATTGGTTCCCTTTGCTCAACTGAATACACCTCAAACATAGTTTGTGATGATATCATCCACCCCAATTCAAGTTGGTGGCCGCATGTTTGAGGTACAAGTAGGCTAACCTGTGAATTGCCTAACCCATTTGGAGCAAATTTGGCTTTTAGGAAACAACTAAAGATACATCTCTTTAGCCAAGCTTTTTAGTTATTTGGTAGTTTTTATGGGTATTTTAATTTGATATTTTTATATGTTTTAATTGTTAAAACTTCTTGGTTTTATTACTGTAAACTAACTAGAGATTTTCTAGTGGGCGATATACAAATATGTTAAATAAATAATAAATTGAGCTCAGTTGTAGGGGCAGGAACATAGGAAGCTGCCATATACTGAGCCAGACCATAGGTCAATCTATCTCAGTATTGTCTACCCAGACTGGTAGCAGCTCCTCCAAGGTTATAGGCAGTAGTCTCAGCCCTATCTTGGAGATGCTGGGGAAGGAACTTGGAACCTAGACACTCTTCCCAGAGTGGCTCCATCCCCTAAGGGGAATATCTTACAGTGCTCACACTTCTAGTCTCCCTTTCATATGCAACCAGGGTGGACCCTGCTTAGCTAAGGGATCAACCCATGCTTGCTACCACAAGACCAACTCTCTAGTGAAAGGCAAGTAAGCAGATTACGGTAGTTCTTACTAGAACAACTTGTTTTCGTAAGAATGTGGTTCTCTGAAGCAATGGTTTAAGAAGCAATGGTTTCATGCAAAAGGTTCCACACTCCTTCCCTGGCATCTCCAAGATAGGGCTGAGACTCATGTCTCTAACCTTGGAGAAGCTGCTGCCAGTCTGTGTAGACCAGGGCTGCACAACTTCAACTCTCCAGCTGTTTTTGGACCACAACTCCCATCATCCCTAGCCACAGTATCCAATAGTCAGGGATGATGGGAGTTGTAGTCCAACATCTGCAGGAGGGCTGAAGTTGTGCAGCCCTGGTGTACTAAGCTAGATAGACCAAGGGTCTGACTTGGAATAAAGGCAGCTTCCTATGTTCCTATGACATCAGTCCATTGGCCATGGTCAAATATCCCATGAAATGCTGTTGGGCGAGGGGCAACCTATCCTTTTTATTGCATCACAGAACCATCCAAGAAACAAAGGTTGAAAAAAATAGTATGAACCTATGAAACTGTTTCCCATTGAGTCAGACTATTAGTCCATCAGTACTGACTGCCAGCAACTTTCCAGGCTTTCAGAGAGAGGTCTTTCCCAATTCTTCTGGAGATACTAGCAACTGAACTATGAACATGGAAAGCCTGTGCTGTATCATGAAGTTACAGCCCCTCCCATAAACAGATAGGGCTTGATTTGGGAGCCAGAGATCCCTCATTTCTGGGTTAACTGTTTCAAACTGAATGGAGTACTTCAGGATGGTGTTGCTGACCACGCAGACCATTTGCTGACCGGAGATGGAAGTTTGGGGTGGTATACAAATCTGATAAACAAACAGATGCCCACGCATGTGTGGACACCATGTGTGTCCCGGCGCTGCGCACGGGTTCTTGGGATGAGTACCGCTGCAGCAGTAAGCAGTGGCGGAGAGCCGGTAAGGACCTGCTCTCCACTTTTTTTTTTAAAGATCCCACTCCCCTCCCTGTGGTGCCGAACTGGTTCAGACCTAGTCCAAACTGGTCTGGCACCGAACTGGTGCACGGACCTTGGTTTGTGCACATCCCTACTTCGACAGCAGCATTAACTTTGCTCAACATTAAAAACATATAAAGCATGGAAAAGCTTAGAGCACACCACTAGCATTTTTCAATTATTTATTAGGGAATAACTCATCATAGTGGGACAAGCTATTTAGAGTTAGCTTGTACAACTTGTGGGTTGCAAGACATAGAAGTTGGACCATCAGGGGCTTGATAAACACCTTCCTGTGCCTGGGACAGCAAGAACAGGGAAGTATGTGGATGAGTCAAGCACAAAGCCAGACACAAAACACAGCTGATGAGCTGTGTTTACACTATTGGGTCAGAAGTTATGCTGATCTGGAGCAAATCCTATATAAAAATCTGCCAAGGACTTTACACCAAAAAGCTTAAGTACTTTGTTCACGTTACTATATGAAAGCAGCCCCTTCTCACTTCTCTGGCCTTCCCTAGTTTTTAGATCTCCTTGGACCAGATTTCCCCAGCCTCAAAATCTCTGTTGCCCATCTAAATTTTCTATTAACAGGATACAACCTTCCTGTTCACAGGTTCTGTGCAATACCTGGGTTGCCACCAGATGAGCTGGGCAAAATCCAAAGTGCTGGTAATTACCTATAAAGCCCTAAACAGAAATGATTCAACTAGGTCATGGATTCCCAACCTCTGATACTCCAGATGTTGTTGAACTACATCTCCCATCATCTCCTGTCACAACACATAATAGCTGGGGGGTGATGGGAGCTGTAGTTCAGCAACACCTGGATACCACAGGCTGGGGACCCCTGAGTTAGGTGCTGCCTATCAATACATTTGAAATATTTATTGATGCTGGTGTTCAGGAATTTTATTTTTCTGCAGTGTAAAGCGGTAAGTGCAGCTTCTAGGCAGGTTGAGCTTAGTACCTGAAATCAAGATTTGAGACTCCCAGTGGGGCAGGTAGCAAAACACCATCCTTAATCCTGAATTGTCAGAGTCATTTCTCTACGCTTACGGAGCAATTTCCGGGCATTATGCAGATGAATTGGCAGACTAATATTTGAAAGCTCCCTGCATCTAGCAAAACCCTGTGCCCAGCTTCTCCCTTTGAAGAACTACATGTGGGGAGTTGTTTCTAAATGAGTGTGCATGTCAGCTGTGTTTACACTACTGGGTCAGAAGTTATGCGATTCATAAATATCACCCCCCTGCTGCAGTTTGAAGTGGCATCATCTAGAATTCCACCATCTGATTTCACCTAATGAGTCCAACAGTGTTCAGAGGGAGCCAGCTAGTTGTACTAACAACAGACAGGAAACAAGAGGGTAGGTATAAATGGAGAGTTTTCACAATGGAGGGAAGTAAGAAGTGGGGTCCCCCAGGGATCTGTACTGGGACTGGTGCTTTTTAATTTATTCATAATGATCTAGAAGCGGGGTAAGCAGTGAAGTAGCCAAATTTGCAGATGATACCAAACTCTTTCGGGTAGTGAAATCCAAAACGGATTATGAGGCGCTCCAAAGGGATCTCTCCAAACTGGGAGAGTGGGCAACAAAGTGGCAAATGCGGTTCAATGTTGGCAAGTGTAAAGTGATGCACACTGGGATGAAAAACCCCAACTTCAAGTATACGCTGATGGGATCTGAGCTGTTGGTGACTGACCAGGAGAGGGATCTTGGGGTCGTGGTGGACAGCTCCTTGAAAGTGTTGACTCAATGTGTGGCAGCTGTGAAAAAGGCCCAATTCCATGCTAGGGATCATTAGGAAGGGGATTGAAAATAAAATGGCTAATATTGTAATGCCCTTATACAAAACTATGGTGCGACCACACTTGGAGTACTGCGTACAATTCTGGTCACCACATCTAAAAAAGGACATTGTAGAACTGAAAAAGGTGCAGAAGAGGGCAACCAAGATGATCAGGGGCCTAGAGCACCTTCCTTATGAGGCAAGGCTACAGCACCTGGGGCTTTTTAGTTTAGAAAAAAAGACGACTGCAGGGAGACCTGATAGAGGTCTATAAAATCATGCATGGTGTGGAGAAAGTGGATTGAGAGAAATTCTTCGCCCCCTCCCATAACACTAGAACCAGGGGTTATCCCCTGAAATTGATTGCCAGGAAATCTAGGACCAACAAACGGAGGTACTTTTTCACACAATGCATAATCAACTGGTGGAATTCTCTGCCACAAGATGTGGTGACGGCCAACAACCTGGATGGCTTTAAGAAGGGTTTGGATAACTTTATGGAGGAGAGGTCTATCAACAGCTACTAGTCTGTGGGCCAAGTCCAGCCTCAAAGGCAGGATGCCTCTGAGTACCAACTGAAGGGGAGTAACAGCAGGAGAGAGGGCATGTCCTCAACACCTGCCTGTGGCTTCCGGCGGCATCTGGTGGGCCACTGTGTGAAACAGGATGCTGGACTGGATGGGGCTTGGGCCTGATCCAGCAGGGCTGTTCTGATGTTCTTAGACAGGCAGTGTGTACACATGGCAAAGGCCTCTGAACTCTCAGCCCCTTGGCTTTCTGACCCAGTCCTACCCTGACTGTTGCCTAACACTGCAAACACAGAGCCGCCAAGTGCCTACTGCACCAGCTTATCCTTGAACAAAGCAGATTAAGGTTGCTACCTCCTAACAAAGACAGCCCGGCTTATTGTTTTAGAGCTCATCAGCTAGAAGACATTCTGGGATTGGATTAAGCGGAAGGTGCAGAGTAGGCACCCAATTTTAGACTGGTTTACACAATCAAGATTCAGGGGCTGCTATTTTAGGGTAAGACTAAGACGACAACAAGGGGTATTGCTAGGTACTTAAAAAATCTGGGCCCTGGGTCCACAGTCCCCCTCACCTTTGATAATTCAACTCAGTCATATCCCACCAAGGATAATTACATGTGTGTTTGATCTTATAATGCAGCATCTATGAAAGTGGAAACAGCAGAGGCTAGGAGCAATCTCTCATGCTCTGTGCAGGTGCCTCCACTGCTGCATTTCCTTTCTGGAAGAAGTCATGGAGGAGCGACGTGGCTGATGACATACAGGGCTCTGAGCAATTCACTGGGGGCCTGTGCCCCATGAGCCACCCCCTAATGACACCCCAGACGACAAGAAGATACTTTTAGGAGTTCCAACCATATACCTTTGCTGGTTTGTATCTGTCATGTGTCTTGTGCTGGCAGAAACAGGGAGCTAAGGGGTTGGTTCAGACATCACAGAGAAATACAGATTGTCTGGTTCCACCCCACACCCCCACGCCTTGAGAACATGCATTCCCTCCGCCCCGACCGCGTAAACATCTATTTCTGATCTAGGTTAGAATAAACCAAGATTGGTCATGACATATAAACTGACCTGAGTTTATATGGCTTGAGACTGGGTTACCAGAGAGAGAGCCTTGCCACATATGTCCCGACTCAGACCATAAGATCTTCTTCGGAGGCTCTGAGGCGGGTGGTTACTAGGGAGAGGGCCTTTCGGTGGTTGCAACCTGTTTATGGAATAACCTCCCCAGTGAGGTTCGCCTGGCTTCATCACTTTGTTCTTTTAGATGCCAGGCAAGGAGCTTCTTGTTCATCCAGGCCTTTTAAATTATGATTTTTAAATTTGATTTTTAAAATTGACTTAAAAATAAAAGTTTTTAAATTGTTTTGTATTGTGTTTTGTATTTGTGTGTGATTTCATGTGTTTTTTACTTGATGTTTTAATGCTGTGTTGTGAGCTGCCCACAGAACAATGTGTTATGGGGCAGCTAACAAATAAATATTATTATTATTGATTTATACTAACCTACTTACTTGAAATAAACTGTGATCCATAACCAAGGTTTGAAGTGAACCACAGATTGCAGTTTATTTCAAGTAAGTAGGTTAGAATAAACCCAGACTGGTCATCTTGGACATCATGACAAATCTTGATTTATTATGACCTAAATCAGAAGTAAATGCTTGCAGAAGCAGGAGAAGAGGGACTGCTCCTAAGGCTGACAGGCATCATGCAGGCCTATTCTGTGTGGTCCTTCATGGTATCTGCATCAGCCCCTGGCCTACATGTTGTAGTCTACATAGTGTAGTGGTTACAGTGCTGGACTAGGAAGACCCAAGTTCAAATCCCTATTCAGCCTAACTCACTGGGTGACCCTGGGCAAGTCACTTCTCTCTCAGCCTAACCTAACCCACAGGGTTGTTGTGGGGATAACCATAACCACTCTGGGGTCCTTGGAGGAAGAGCGGGATATAAATTAAATCAAAACGGCTGTTGCCACCACGTCCTGCATGTGAGCTTCCTGAAGGCCTCTAAGTGGTTCCTGTTGCAGAGAGAATGCTGACTCCAGGCCTTGACAAGTTGTTGACTTTTTAGATCTAGGAGCCAGCCCTCAAATTTAGGAGCCGGACAATGGTCACTTGACAAAATTACCAGATTTAGTTATGGACACTGAATGGGGGGGGGGAAGGCAAATGGGCTTCTCTTTAACCTCTTTACAAGTAACATACTTAGAACAGAAACAGGGCTGCCTGGGGCAAATAAAGATTATTTAAATACTTCTGTCGCTGAATATCCTAGTCTACGCATTGTGGTTGAATTTCTAGGTGCCATGGTTCCCTTGTGCCTCAGTGAGTGAAGTTACAAGATAACGAGGAACTCCATTTGTTTCTCAACCTTATTTGGCCTAACACATTGCAAAGGAGAAAGGAAAGAAGAAAAAAGGTACTGAGAGTTGCCAGTAAGCCAAGTTACCACCTCTACCAAGACAAAATACTGTCCAGCAAAACACATTAAGTAGCTCATTGTGTTCAAGGAAACTGAGACACTACCCTATTCAAGCATGAAAGGTTTCTGAGCTCTCCCGTCTGTATAGTCTGTCTTTATACTTATATGCAGCTAGGATTACCAGTTTAACTAGACTGGCCTAACAGGATTATCCTTTTCCCTTCCAGTGGCAGAGTCGCCACATTAGGAAGATGGCCCACTTAAGAGCTGTACATGCATAGACTTTCCACACACCCAGGAACTCTGCATGATAGAAGTCCTGGATGCATGGAAGGCACAGCTGTACCTGCTCCTTCTATGGATTTGGCCAAATGTGGATGTCGGGAAAGTGGACAGATCAGAGGGTACAGTCTGGGATATGCATGGAGGGGGAACATCTGCACAGGACTTGGAAGTCCAACTCCCCAGAACATGCCCAACACTCTCTTTGGTTGTACATCGTAGGAATCTCCTCCATCGCAAACAGGATATTGTAGAACTGAGAAAAGGGCAGAAAGCCAAGGCGAACAAGTGGTTGGTCAAGGTGAACAAGTGGTTGGAGTGCCATCCTCTTGGAGGGAAGGGTAAAGTGCTTTAAAGGTAAGGTAAAGTGTGCCGTTGAGTCGGTGTCAACTCCTGGAGACCACAGAGCCCTGTGGTTGTCTTTGGTAGAATACAGGAGGGGTTTACCATTGCCTCCTCCTGTACAGTGTGAGATGATGCCTTTCAGCATCTTCCTATATCGCTGCTACCCGATATAGTACCAGTGGGGATTCAAACCAGCAACCTTCTGCTTGTTAGTCAAGCATTTCCCCGCTGTGCCACTTAAGGTGATAAACAGTTGATTAAGGTGGGGTATAAAGAAGTTCATAAAATTATGCACCTTTGAGAAAGTGGACAGAGAGCATCTCTCTCTCCCCTTCTCTCAATGCTAAACTTTGGGGGTCACCCATTATTATTTTTAGATTTTATATCCCACTCTTCCTCCAAGGAGCCCAGAGCAGTGTACTACATACTTAGGTTTCTCTTCACAACAACCACCCTGTGAAGTAGGCTAGGCTGAGAGAGAATGACTGGCCCAGAGTCACCCAGCTAGTTTCATGGCTGAATGGAGATTTGAACTCGGGTCTCCCTAGTCCTAGTCCGGCACTCTAGCCACTACACCACACTGGCTCACCCATATGACTGATTGCAGCAGATTCGAGACAGACAAGACAATAGCCCCATTCAGAGGTTATGCTGTACAAGTGTACAGATGTCTGCACGCTTGTGCATGTGTTTGTGTGAATGACTATACCTGCGTTTACATTTAAAGTGAACCCGAGTTCAGGCCCCTCAAATACATGGTACAAGTACAGGTGAAACTCGGAAAATTAGAATATCGTGCAAAAGTCCATTAATTTCAGTAATGCAAATTAAAAGGTGAAACTGATATATGAGACAGACGCATTACATACAAAGCGAGATAAGTCAAGCCTTAATTTGTTATAATTGTGATGATCATGGCGTACAGCTCATGGCGGACAGCATGGGAGGGCTATAGCCTTCATGTCCTTCTTGGGGCTTCCTGGTGGTCCTTATTGGCCACTTTGGGGAAGCAGAATGGTGCACTAGATCAGGGGTTTGCAACCTTGGGTCCCCAGATTTATTTATTTAATTGATTTATATACCGACCTTTCAAAATGGCTCAGGGTGATTTACAACAGGATAAAAACAATTAAAACCAGTTAATTAAAATCATAACTATAAAAACGGAATAAAACCAATTTAAACATTCAAACAGCTAAAAACCCTGGAAAACCAGGATAACCATTTAAAAATGGATGTTGGACTACAACTCCCATCATCCCCAGCCACAATGAGGAGAGCTGGTCTTGTGGTAGCAAGCAAGACTTGTCTCCTTAGCTAAGCAGGGTCTGCCCTGGTTGCATTTGAATGGGAGACTATAAGTGTGAGCACTGGAAGATATTCCCCTTAGGGGATAGAGCCGCTCTGGGAATTGCAGAAGGTTCCAAGTTCCCTCCCCGGCATCACCAAGATAGGGCTGAGAGAGATTCCTGCCTGCAGCCTTGGGAGAAGCTGCTGCCAGTCTGTGAAGACAATACTGAGCTAGATGGACCAAGGGTCTGACTCAGTATATGGCAGCTTCCGACCTTCCTATGTAATGGGTTTGGCCCATAGGGATTATGGGAGTTGCAGTCCAACAACATCCGAGGACTCAAGGCTGGGAACTCATATCTAGACAGGCATTTGGTCCAGTTCTGGAAGGCTATCCCTACGTTCTCGTTATTACTTGTGTGGTTACGGCATAAGATGGGACCACCACAAGTTGCATTCATAAAATGTATGCAAGTTAAGGAGGATTATTCTAACGCTCACCTTTCCCCCTCCCACTATGGACCGACATCCTCACAGCAAGGATTACATGACACTCCTCCTTATCTTCGTTATCAATTCAGGTCAGCACCTCTAATGTGATTTTCAAGACTCCTGTGCCTTTCTGCTCAACAGAAGCAGAGGCAGGGCGGGGCTAGAAGATCAATCTACATAAGAAGAATGGAGAAAGTACAATATCTCTGTGTTGTGCCAGGTCAGGCAAGAGTCTTGATTTCCACAACATTAAAATGGCAAAGGTTGGCTTGCTATTTCAGGGAAGCTGTGGTTCTGCTCATAGCTGTGACACAGGAAGCCACCCTCTGTTTAAAAGGATTTTTTTATTTAATTGGTTTTCTTTGGGGAGGGGGGGCCCGATATGTTGCTTTTCAATAGAATTTTCAATAGAAAAATCCAAAAAGCAGCTTGCAATAGAATCTTGCAAGGGTTCCCAACCTTGGGGTATTGGACTACAGCTCCCATCATCCACAGCCATTGTGACAAAAGGTCACGGTGGGTATGGATGATGGAAGTTGTAGTCCAACATCCCTGGATTATACAACAAAAAGCTAGATGAGACAAAGATGCTTTTTTATTTTATCTCATAAGATGCCTTTATATGTTTTGTTATACTTCTGTAATGTTATGTAATTCAACAAAATTATTTTATAGATATTAAAATAAAAAGAGAAAAGCAGGGAAATGAGACACACACCACAAAAGAGAGAGAGATGCACAGGGGCATAGTTACAACTCTACACTGGGTGGGGCACACACACACACAAGCCCCTGAAGGGGGGGGGCGCACCAGCTGGGTGACAGCTTGTTCTTTGCCCTTCACTGCCAAAGTTGTATAGGAGGCGGTTGTAGTAGACAGAAGTGTTAAAACAAGGTTTCTAAGCCAGTGGAAATGCATGCATGCAAGCGAGTGTGCAGGAGGAAAACGTGATACTGTTTGCACGGCAGTGAGAGCAGAAGGGACCTGCTTATAAGGTCTGTTTTTCAGTTTCCTCACGCTTCTTCTGGAGCAAGGAAATGGGGCAGGTAGGAGGGGAAGGCGGGGGTGGTGGGCTGGGCGGGCCAGGGCCCCTTCTTCGCTTCCTGCCCCAGGACCCACATCCACCTTACCACACCCCCGCAGATGCCTTCGGGTCTTTTCAACAGAAATGCATCCCGCATCCCCTCGCACACTGCAGAGGGCTCCATAGCCAATGGCTGGTTGGCCAGGCGAGCAGGCAGCATCCTCTCTCCCAACGCTTCCTCGCCTCCGCCTTAGGTTCGCCTCGCGTCGGGAAGCTGCAAGGTGGGAGAAGCCGCCGCTCGCATTTCTAACAGCACGAGCTGGGGCGGGGAGGCATCCCGGCGGGCTGGCAGCTCCTCCCGCTGCCCCCCGGCGAGGCATTTCCCGAGGTGACGAGCGCGGAGCAGGCAACAGCGGACCGGCTCCCGGTGTCTTCTCCTGGGGGCTTTGCAAAGCGGGAGGGAGGGAAGGAAGGTGCGGACGCTTTGCTTACCGTTTGTTGCGCGACCCTGAAAGAAGCATCCAGCAGCATGAGCCGCCAGGGCTCGGAGACGGTGCTGGGCAGGGGCAGGTAGACATAATAGGCGCTGAGCGCGCACAGCCCGGCCAGCAGCACCACGGTGGACTTCATGCTGGCCGCTGCCGCCCCGTTCTCTCGTCTCCGGCGCCGCTTTTGAACCGGGTGCCTTCTTTGCGGCAGAGGAGGTTGCTCGCAGCCCCCATTCAAGGGTTTCATAACCTTCACAAGCCAATCAGAGGGGAGGCGAAGAGGAAGTCCAGGCTCTTCCGTCCCTCTCAGCCTCGTGTCCTTGCAATTGTTTTCACTTTAGTGCCGTTTTGGGGCTGAGCCGCGCACAGGGACGCCTAGCGGCCGGCCGGGCGTACGGCAGCGGAGACGGCAGTCTGACCTGAACAATTGCTCGCTTCGAATTAAAGCCTGCAAGGAACAACGACGGGATTTCTTCCTGACGAAGACTGCTTATAGGAGGGAGGGGTCATCTGCAAAGGCTGCAAACCTAGGACCACTTATCTGGGAGTATTCTCCGTTTAATGTAAAAGCCAGTGTGGTGTAGTGGTTAGATTAGGGCTAGGAGCAGCGAGACCTGAATTCAAATCCCCATGCAGCCATAAAACTCACGGTCTGACTCTGGGACAGTCAAGAGAAACATGGACTCCTTGGAGGAAGAGGAGGTATATCTTTATATACCTGTAAAGATAAAAATTCAGTGCGACTGGCACAATCCAGGGGTGGGGAGAAGGCCACCCTTGTCCCCCCCATATATGTGGTGTTTTGTCCTATTATTATTACATTTATATCCCGCTCTTCCAGACACAAGAAAGCCCATGTTGGAGAGTGCTTGAAGGGTGGGGAAGTGTTTGCCTGGAAATTGCATCTTGACCTGCACCAGGAGTGAAGCCATATAAGCCGTCCACACAGGAGCGAAGCCATATAAGCCGCCCTCCATATGGGGGCAGGGGGAGGCGGTTAGAGAGATACCTTGAAAAGTCTTAATGGGCAAAACCATGCTGAGCCCTCAAATGGTGGCTGTGCAAGTGCAGCAGACAGGTGAGTGCCGTAGGCGAGGCGGCTGCCTGGTGGGATGCCAGGTGGGGCTCTGCTGCTCCCCATGGTGTCCAGGTGCAGGCAGGCTTATCGCCTGTTAAGACTTGTTAAAGTATCTCTTGCTGCCCCACTTTGCTGCCCTCACTGGCACCCACTGCATAAGTGCTCTCTGCTCTGATTGTGGAAAATGTGTTGCCCAGCAGTTGGACTTTGTGATTCTGAGCCCTGCTAACTTGGCAAAGAGGCACCTTTTAACGTCGTGATTCTCTTTATTTAGCAGGGGGAGAGCAACTGGCCCTATCCAGCCCCAGCACAGCATCCCTCCAGTGGCTGTTGCTGGTGTCTATCTTATGTTTCTTTTTAGATTGTGAGCCCTTTGGGGACAGGGATCCATCTTATTTATTGTAATGGTGCAGCAGGGAAATGACTTGACTAGCAAGCCAGAGGTCTCCAGTTTGAATCCCCACTGGTTTGTTTTCCAGACTGTGGGAAACACCTATATCAGGCAGCAGCAATATAGGAAGATGCTGGAAGGCATCATCTCATACTGCGCAGGAGCAGGCAATGGTAAACCCCTCCTCTGTTCTACACAAATGCTTAAAAGTGTATGGAATTTACTGTGATGATGGGCACTAGCCCTCATGGCTTTAAAAGGGGATTAGGCAAAGTCATGGAGAACAAATCTATAAGAACATAGGAAGCTACTGTATACGGAGTCAGACGACTGGTCCATCTAGCTCAGAATTATGTACCATGACTATTTTCAATTTTATTTATTTATTTATTACATTTATATCCCGTGCTTCGTCCAAAGAGCCCAGAGCAGTGTAGATGGTTATGTTTATCCTCACAACAACCCTGTGAGGTAGGTTAGGTGGAGAGATACATGACTGGCCCAGTGTCACTCAGTGAGTTCTGTGGTTGAATGGGGGTTCGAACTTGGGTCTTCCCAGTCCTAGTCCAACACTCTAACCACTATGCTATGCATATGGCTCTCCAGGGTTTCAGACTGGAGGCTCCCCCAGGGGTCCCCCCCGCCCTACCTGCAGATGCCAGGGAGTGAACCTGGGGCCTTCTGCATGCTAAGCAGAGGCTCTTCCACTGAGCTATGGCCCCCTCCCCATTTGCTCTCTCTCTGAATAGAGTTGCTGGGAAGCCACAGCCAGAGAGGGTGACTTCCCTACCTGTCCCACTTCTGTGCTCCCCAGAGGCAGCTGGTTGGTCACTGTGGGAAAGTGGGTGCTGACTTGCTGGATCTTTGGTCTGATCCAGCAGAGCCCTTTGTAAAGCAGAGCTTGGCTGCTGTAAAAGCCCAGCCCATTAAAGGCAGGAAACTGCAAGATTGTCATGAGTCTTTTAAGAATCATCTCTAAACAAGAAGCCAGCATTGCATTGTGAAATGGATACTTAAGAAAACACAAAGGGCCGGGCCTGAGCTAATCAATATGCTAAAATGTAACTCACTATCAGATAATGTCTGTGCAAGAAATCTATGCTAATCATTGTCAATGATGGCCCTGCTATGCCCGAGGGGGAATTACTCAGTTGCTGTCTATAGAAATTCCACCCTAGGAGAACACCTGTAGATTTAGTCTTTCTACTAACACTTGCTCCCCCTCTCGCTCCCTTCCAAGTGCACAGTTTGCAGAAGATGAGATTCAGATTTCTCTGAACTGGCCAATATCTGGAATAATTAAAAGACATTGTCCAGAAAGTAACAGCTTTGTCACCCCTTCTGGGGAACCCAGGAAGAGATGAGATTTGTATAGATCAAAGGAAAATACACTATAAAGAGTGGAGGCCACTAGACAGAGAGTTAGCAGTTCTGTGCCTACGGGCAATCCTGCTCACAGAAGCCATCCCAGAGTTTGCTGCTAAGCCGCATGGAAAAAGCAGGAACTCTGCCCATGGATGCTCAGCCGTGCCCTGAGCAGACTGCAAAAGGCTCCTGTCTCCTACCAAAGGCCTGGCTTCCTCAGCTGACGAGATTCACCGTTCTCCAGTCTCTGGTCCTGGGTAAATATGCTGCTCCTACAAGCCTGGAAATCCTTCATCCCTTCCCCTTCTCCTGCTCCCTTCCCCTCGTCCCGCTACTAATTCCTGATTCTCCCCCCAAACCATGCCAGCCCTCAGACTACCTCCCCCCCTCTTTTTCTGCCTGTATCTGAATTGTATTAGGCTTTAGGAAGATTTAATGCACACACATATGTTAGCTGGGCACATTACACTACACCTTGAATCGGAAACATGTTTTTAATGTGGATTATTTCATCCTAATGAGCAACTTTTTATAGTAAAGCCCATTGAACTTTCTGAGTGTGTCTCTCTCTATCTCTGTTTGCGCGCCCAGATCCTATATGGTCATCATCTCCAAGAACCAACTCTGTTTGTGTATGATGTGACTTTGCCTCTTTCCCTCTGAGCATGTACAGAGTGCAAAACCAGGTATAGTTCACAACAGAGTCCTTATTCCTAAAAAGGCAGCCTATGGATACCTTGAGTGTGAGCAAAAGATGAACTCATTAGAATTCCAAGGGGTGATTTGGAAGGGAGTTGTTGCTTTTCTAAAAATCCGGTGCACAGATGGTTTGCGTGCGTGCAAATTGGAAGTGAGAGCTTGTTCAGTCTCCACACACTCCTGAAGGCTTGTGTCTTCTTTCCCTGTGGGATCCCATGGGCTGCTCAGATGGCCAGTGGGGACCTTGTGTGGTTTTCACAGCGCTGCCTGCTGGCCAGCTCTTGCTTTCTGTGAAGAATCTACTCTTTTTTTATTAGCACTTTTCTGACAAATGTGGAAAAAGGATGAGTTATTCACAGAACCCAAGAGCTGGCCAGCAGGTGGTGCTGTTGGGAGTGTGCAAGGTTCCTGCTGGCTGGCCGTCCAGCACATGAGATCCCATGGGGAAAGAAGATGCAATTGTTTGGGAGTATGTGGAGGCTGAGCATGCTCTTTCAGCTGGCACACAGTCAAGCTGCACGTGGTTTTTTTTTTCCATCTGGAAGGATTCAAATGTCATTAACAGTCCTGAAATCTTCCAATGTTTCTTTGATAGCAAGCTCCTAGAAAATGATAGGTATGCAGGCTGCCTCTGCACAACAGGAAGACAGATGGTGTGGGGAGCACAAGGGAAGAGATGTGCAATAAAACCAACGAGAAACCAAACTAGATGAGTAACAAGAGTACAGACATCTTGACGGAAGGATATTATAGCTGTGTCAATGAGGCAAACAAGACAAAATCTGGCAGAAGTGAAGCATCATAAAAAAGAGGAAGAATGAAACCCGAGCCTTTTTAATATAGTGATAACCACTTGTCTGCAAGGGCTGACATCTGTGCTTTCGTTTATATTTATAAGGAGAGACAATTAAATAGGTTGTAACGTAATTCTGGAAGCAGTGGTAGGACCACCTGTTTCTTCACCTAAGGAAGATATTCAGAATTGTGTCCCACTTCCCAACTTACAGCATTAGGTGCTAGGCTTGCCTTTTTATTAAATTTATTTATTTATTTATTTATTTATTTATTTGATTTCTATACTGCCCTTCCAAAAATGGCTCAGGGACGTTTACACAGAGAAATAATAAATAAATAAGATGGATCTCTGTCCCCAAAGGGCTCACAATCTGAAAAAATAAATAAGTGCCGTATCTATTTTAATAACTTATAGTATTACATAGGAACATAGGAAGCTGCCATATACTGAGTCAGACCATTTGTCCATCTAGCTCAGTATTGTCTTCACAGACTGGCAGCGGCTTCACCAAGGTTGCAGGCAGGAATCTCTCTCAGCCCTATCTAGTGAGCTAGGCAAAACATTCAGGGAAACCCACGCACATTTCTTAAAAGAGTGTGTGGTAGCCAAAAGAGTGTGGCAGGGAGTAAGCAAGCTGTTAGAGTGGCCTGATTTGGAAAAACAGACTTGGGAAGAACTAACCTCGGGTTTGAGTGATAGAACCTCCTTTCGAGGTCCCAGAAAGAAACCTTCAAGGAAACGGGACGGAACGGGTGCCCTCATACTAGGGAATTGGAACGTTTGCCTTCTCATAATCAGGTTAGTAAACCTGTATGTCATTTATGCAATGCTCCTGCATAGGAATAGGGATGGAAGACGCAACCAAGAGGTTCACGCAGATGAGACAGTAAATCTCTTCTGGAAAAGTTTGTATGGTTATGTGCAAAAAGACAAGAGTATCTCTTCTAAACAGCAATGGGACAAATTGTGGAAATGGACGTTGGATGTAACCCCCCCCCCCCGATTACCTGATGTGCCTTGAAATCCCCCACCCCCGAGTTATAGTACTACCTGCATATACTTCATAACCTTGTGGGTTTCCAAATCCTTGTGTGTAAATCTTTGTAGATATATCATGTACAAACAACCACTTTGTATATAATTGTGCTTTGGCAACGTACTGTATGCTTTGTTTGTTGGTTCAATAAAAAAATCTTGTCCTATTAAATATATAATCCTATTTTGGAGATGCCTGGAAGGGAACTTGGAACCTAGGTGCTCTTCCCAGCACGGCTCCATCCCCTGAGGGGAATATCTTACAGTGCTCACACTTTTAGTCTCCCATTCATATGCAACCAGGGTGGACCCTGCTTAGCTAAGGGGACAAGTCATGCTTGCGACCACAAGCCCAGCTCTTCTTCTTAAATATTGTGAAGAAGGTTAAACAGAAGGTCTGCTGCCTGGAGAAGATGGTGAAATGGTAACGGGCGATAGCGAGAAGAACATAAGAACACCCCTGTTGGATCAGGCCCAAGGCCTATTTAGTCCAGTATCCTGTTTCACACAGTGGCCTACCAGATGCCTCTGGGGAGCCCACAGGCAAGAGGTGAGGGCATGCCCTCTCTCCTGCTGTTGCTCCCCTGCAACTGGTATTGAAAGGCATTGTGCCTCTGAGGATGGAGATGGCCCACAGCCACCAGACTAGTAGCCACTGATAGACCTGTCCACCATGAATTTGTCTAAGTCCCCTTTAAAGCCATCCAAGCTGATAGCCATCATCACATCCCATGGCAAAGAATTCCATAGATCAATTATGTGCTGTGTGTAGAACTACTTCCTCTTGTCGGTCCTAAAGTTCCCAACCTTCAGTTTCATGGGATGACCCCTGGTTCTAGTGTTCTGTGTGTGAGAGAAAGAATTCTCTCTGTCCACCCTCTCCACTCCATGCATAATTGTATATACCTCGATCATGTCTCCTCTTAGTTGCCTCTTTTCCAAGGTAAAGCGCCCCAGATGCTGTAGCCTAGCCTCATAAGGAAGGTGCTTCAAGACCCTGATCATCTTGGTTGCGCTCCTCTGCACCTTTTCTAGTTCTACAATATCCTTAAGATAGGGTGACCAAAGCTGCATGCAGTACTCCAGATGTGGCCACAGAAGGCAGAGCTGCTTCACTTGGATTGTGCATCTACTCCCACAAGCAAAATGTGGCCCAGCGTAGCAATAGTTGCATTAATGAAGAAAGGAGATAATCATGGCACAAGATCTGTAAAGAGGTGTTAAGATGACATCTAGCTATTTGAAAAGCACCTAAGGCCAGGTTCAAGCAGAGGCGTATCTAGGGGAAATAGCGCCTAGGGCAAGCACTGAAATTGCGCCCCCTGTCCAAACATCTGACACCCATCTTTCAGATAACTTTACCATAATATCAGCTGAAAAATACAAGTCAAGCTTGTTAATCTTTTAATATTTCAAAAACTATTTAGCAATGGACGTAGCCAGACCAAAAAATGCTGGGAAGCTACAAATTTCAGTATGCTGGGGCTCATGAAATACCCAAAAACTCTGTGGAGGTGTACTTGGAAAACTAAACAGAAGTGCCTGTCTAATTCTCTGCTATACATTGTAGCATAACTATTATATAAGTTTTAAAAATAAATGGAGAATCTGACATTTCCCAGATACTCTGAAAATAATTAAAGTAAACTGTGTCACTGCTTGGAATATATTCTAGAATTTCAGAAAGACAGTTAAAATGAGAGAAAGAGAGCAAGAAACTCCCAGTGGGCCTTAATACTAAGAATTTCACACTGATTCAAAGACAAACTCACCATTAATAGCCATATTATTAAGACATCACATTTAACTCACTTAGCACAAGAAGCAAAGTAAGAGCAAATGAATATAATCCTAGCTCATAAGCTTCAGCTCAGTATTCACAAGCCCTGATTCTCTGTACTTAGTGCCAAACTAAATATGTGTAAAGTGACATATTATATATTTTTAAAAGAAATTACCTGCATCCCCTTCAGGGGGTCTTCCTAAAGGCCATGTGTAGGGGGTCTGCAAAGGTCCCCCCTCCCCCTGCTGGCCTCTAGGGCCTCACAGGAACCATTTGATTATGTGCGGTGGCCGTTTTTAAAATTTTTTTAAAATGGCCACTGAAAACAAAATGGCCACTGTGCATGCTCAAATGGCCTCTGCAAGGCCTGGCATGGCCTAGGGCCTCACAGAGCCCATTTGAGCATGCATGGTGGCCATTTTGTTATGGCACCCCCCTTCAAGTGGCGCCCGGGGCATGTGCCCTGCCTGCCCCACCCTAGATACGCCCCTGGGTTCAAGCATGCCCTCATCTCAACACTGACTGAAAGAGTAGGGTTAACTTCATCCATGCTGCTGGAATGACAATTCTAGCAATTAATCCAGGCAGCAATCACCCCACTCGAATAGAAGGTGTATCTGAATGTAATATAGAAGCTAAATGCAAGTTTATACCTGTATTTATCCGAAAGAAAGAAGAATCTGAATCTAAGATGACCCCCCCCTCCAAATTTTTAATAGGAAAGAAATGGGGGGAAACCTCAGGTAAATATAGTATACAGTACACTTTTCTTAGAAGCAAATCCCGCTGTCTTCAATGGGGCTTACTCCCAAGCAATTGTATTTAGCCTCATGATGCAGTCTTAACCTAAAAAAAGCTTTTGGCAAAAGTAATTTTTGGAGAAGTTATTCTAGATATTTTATACAGAGATTTGTGGTCCAGTTGTGTGCGAAACCATGTTGTAAAGGGAAATCCTGTTTTCCCCTTTCATGTAAGAAAGGAGAAGAGGGAAACCTTTTGTGTCAGGGGTGGAGCTACCATTGGGTGAACAGGTTCAAAGAACCCAGGCTGCGCCCACGGCCCTGGCACACCCCCTGCGTCTGACGTCAGATGCAGGAGTGCTGGTTTAGCTCCCGAGCGGGGGCCGTGCAGCCCCCGTTCAGGAATTAAATGTCCGCTGCATTTGCGGCGTGGCCAGGAGCGGCTCTTCCTTCCCTTTAAGGCAGGGAAGGGCCGCTCCTGGCTGCGCTGCAAACACAGTGCCAGCCCAAGACTAACTCCCGAAGGGGCTGCGCGGCCCCTTTGGGAGTTAAATGGCCGGCGCTACATTCGCCACGCAGCCAGGAACGACTCTTCCCTGCCTTAAAGGGAAGGAAGAGCCACTCCTGGCTGTGCCGCAAACGCAGCGGACATTTAACTCCTGAATGGGGGCTGCATGGCAGGGAAGAGCAGCTCCTGGCTGCACTGTGAACGCAGCGTAGCCCCAGTCTAGCTCCCGAAGGGGCTGCGCGGCCCCTTCGGGAGTTAAATGGCCGGCGCTGCAAATGCGGTGCCGACCAGACTCCAACTCCTGAACAGAGCCGCGTGGCTCTGTACAGGAGCCAGATCACGTCCCCCATGTCTGATGTCAGATGCGGGGGTGTAGCTAGCCCACCCATCTGATGTCAGACGCAGGGGGTGGGGTGAGCAGGGCTGCTGCTGCGGCCGCACACGGGCCGCTGGCAGTCAGGCTCTGCTCCTGGTTTGCATTCCTCTTGAAGTTAACCACAGTTCTCCATTATATCTGAATTTAGAAACTAGGTTTTGTTTCAAATCACATTATGTAAGGGAGAATTTGAGTCAACCCCTTATTTAGCAGAGAAACCCAATTTGATAAGAACAGAGCTCACAGAGGAGATCTGGAGACAACTGCTTAAGTAGAGGTTTATTTGAAGATGTTACCAACTTAGATAGAAAGACTACGTCCTGTACTAGCTACCTCATCGTGGAAGGAAGAAGGAATAGAGAGAACAAAGAAGAAGGGAGTGTACTAAGAGTATCAGTCTGCTAATCAAAAGAGACTTAGATATAGAAGTGAGGGAGAACAAGGAGGCAGACCTATATTCTCTACCTCTAGTCCTAAAGTACTTAGTCAAGAGCAAGTTTTGGTGCTGAGAGGCGATGCTTATGGAGTCACATCTCCAACAGATCTAATGACCAGGAGAGTGGGGTTTAACCTCCCCCCACCCCATGCTGTTTTCCTGATTAACATTTCCCCTTGAAGCTACCAATTGCCACTCATAGAGAAATCATATAGGGCCTGTATGGTAGCTATATGTTTTCTTCCATGGAAAGGCGGGAGTGCACAAGAGGAGCCAGCGTGTTGCTGTGGCTAGGATGTTGGACTAGAACTGAGGAGGGGAGACCTGAGTCAAATCCCCATTCAGCCATGAAACCTACTGGGTGACTCCGGACCAGTCTTCTATCTCCTAGTCTAATCTACCTCACATCTGATTATTTATTTACTTATTTCATTTATTTATAGACCACCCCATCCAAAGGCTCTGGGCAGTGCACAACAAGTTTAAAAAGACCTAAAAACAAACACCATTTGTAAAAACACTGCTTAAAACAATATAAAAACAATTTAAAAACCATTAAAAACCCATTAAAATACTTCAAAACAATTTTAAAACCTTGGAAGGCTGGGCCAAACAAGCACGTTTTTAGGGCTCTCTTAAAGGCCAAAAGTG
Organism: Hemicordylus capensis; assembly: GCF_027244095.1. NCBI lineage: Eukaryota > Metazoa > Chordata > Lepidosauria > Squamata > Cordylidae > Hemicordylus > Hemicordylus capensis. The sequence continues at coordinate 338,084,438 of NC_069659.1, forward strand.
AGCCTAAACTGCAGAGATCTGCTGGGAGTGCATTCCATAGGCCAGGAGCAGCTATAGAGCAGGCCCAGTTCCGAGTCGCCACCAGACGTACTGGTGGTAACTGGAGACGGACCCCTCCAGATGATCTCAATGCGCGATGGGGATCATACAGAAGAAGGCGCTCTCTAAGGTAGCCCAGACCCAAGCCGTTCAGGTCTTTGAAGGTAATAATCAGCACTTTGTATTTTGCCTGGCTGCATATCGGCAGCCAGTGCAACTGTTTTAAGACAGGCATAATATGGTCTCTCCGGGTTACCCCAGAGACCAGACTGTCTGCTGCATTTTCAACTAACTGAAATTTCCAAACTATGTACAAAGGCAACCCCACATAGAGCGCATTGCAATAGTCAGGCATGGAGGTTACCAGCTGATGCACCACTGTTTTAAGATAGTTCTTTTCAAGGAATGGATGTAGCTGTCGAATCAGCTGAAGCAGATGGAAAGTGCTCCTGGCTATAGCCTCCACCTGACATACCAGGGTGAGGCCTGGATCCAAGAGCACTCTCAAGCTGCGTATGTGTTCCTTCTGGGGAGATGTAACTCCATCCAGCACAGGAAGGTCTAATTCACCCCACAAATTCCAATCACCCACAATGAGCACCTCTGTCTTGCTTGGATTCAGCTTCAATTTGTTATCCCTCATCCAGCCTATTACTGCCCATAGGTAGGCATTTAGGGAGTGATGTTGATTATAAGGAGAAACAGATTTGGGTGCCATCAGCATACTGATAACACCCTGCACCAAATCCCCTGATGACCTCACCCAGCAGTTTCATGTAGACTAGCTTAACCCACACAGAGCATCTGTGTGCTAGTACTTGATTGCTCCCCTCACCCCCTCAACTCAGAGATCTCTCCACCCTCACTCGGCCGCACTCCTGCTCCTCCATCCAGTTGCTTCCATCCTCCTCATCCTTCTTGGTTGCGGCTGCAGCATTGCTGGTGCCTATTGGCCAAGCTGCAGCCCACTATCCCCAGAGACCTTGTTGGGGACACCCCCCCAGACCCCAACATTAAACTCAGAGCCACCAACCCAGAATTATATGGAACTCAGGCCTGTGTCTGATTCCATTTTATAAGAGTTCAATTAAATGCCTGAACTCAAGGTGAACTGACACCCAGGTCTCTTGCCTGCCTCATGTACTGCTCTATGAAGGAGGAGGCAATCCAGCATTGTATTGTGAAATGGGCACTCCAGAAACACAAGGGCTAGGCCTGAGCTAATCAATATGCTAAAATGTAACTCACTATCAGATAATGTCTGTGGAAGAGGCCAGGGGCTGATCTCCCCTTTCCTGTTGCAAGAAGTCTATGTTAATCTTTGTCAATGATTGCTCTGCTATGCCCAAAGGGGATTACTCAGTTGCTGTCTATAGAAATTCTACCCTAGGAGAACACCTGTAGATTTAGTCCTTTTACTAACACCTTCTGGGACCAGGCTCTAATCTGGGGACAAGAGAAGATGCCCATTTGCAGCTCAGAGAGGCAGATTTGCCTTGGGCAATGTCCCCTCCTCAAGATAGCAGCTAACAGAAGATGGGATTAAGATCTCCCTGGACTGCCTGAATAATTAAAAAGACATCATCCAGAAGGTAACAGCAAGTTGTCACCTTTTGGGACCCAGGAAAAATGATGGGAGATCAAAGGAAGATACAACTATAAAGCAGTCTTGTGCCTACACGCAATCTTGTGCCTACAAGCAAGATCTGCTCACGAGCAATCCCAGAGTTTGCTGCTAAGCCGCGGGGCAACAAGCAGGAACTCTGTCCATGGACAGGAACTGTCTGTGACTTCTACTGCGCAGTGAGAAGTCAATACTTCCCCAGCCATGGTGCTCTGACTCTCAGCCGTGCTCTGAGCAAACTGCATGCTTGATCTAAAAGCTCCTGTCCCCAGCCAAAAGCCTCTCTCCTTCAGCTGAAAGATCCACCATTCTCAAGCCTCTGATCCTGGTAATATGCTGCTTTCACAAGCCTTGGATCCCTACTTTCCTCCTCCTTACTAATCACTGCTACCCCCTTCCTAAGCCCCCCTCCTCCTTCTCCTTTCTCTGCTTCTCTCTAAATGTTTTATTTAGGATTTGTTAGGTTATTAGATATCTGTAATTACTGATTGCACACACATATGTTAGTTAGGCACATTACACTACACCTTGAATCGGAAACATGTTTTTAATATGGATTATTTTATCCTGATGAGCAACTTTTTATAATAAAGCCCATTGAACTTTCTGAGTGTGTCTCTCTCTATCTCTGTTTGCGCGCCCAGATCCTACATGGTCACCATCTCCAAGAACCAATTCAGTTTGTGTATGATGTGACTTTCCCTCTTTCCCTCTGAGCATGTACAGAGTGTGAAACCAGGTATAGTTCACAACATATAATTTGGTGTTTCTGCCCGGTTCATTTGGTGACACCATGGCTTTCTGGAAGTGTAAAGAGAAAGAGAGCAGATCCAAACCTGAATCCTGGGAGGGAAGTGAATTTAGTGGCACCTTTCTAGGACCCAAGAAGGGGAAGTGGGAAGCAGCCTTAGAGGAATTTGGACCTTCACCCTTTCCAAATTTAGATTTTGTTAGGCAGAAACTTTCAGAACTTGAAGACTGTAAGGCTTTCTTTGAGGAATACTGCAGTAGGCAGTGCCCAGATAAAAAGGACAGAAAAGCAGCAGCAGTTACTATTCTCAGAGTTTTTCTACATGAGCAGTTAGAGAAACATGACCATAAAGATGGAAAAATTAGAACACTCATAGACAAGAATGAAGAGCTCCTTGCACAAGTTAAGAGCATAACTCTAGACTTGGAGGCACGTATTGCTACTTTGGAAAGGGAGCGAGATATTGCCCTAGAAAAAGTGTGCATATGTGAAACCAAGGAAGCCATGGCTCTGAGACAATTAGAGGAGAACACAATCAGACTGGAGGACCATATTAGGAGTTTAGATTTCTCCAATCAGAGATTGGTTGAGGAAGTAGCACAGTTAGAAAAACAGAACATGGCCATTCCAGGATTAAAAGAGCTAGTAAAGGAACTCTCCCTGCCAAAACCCCAGCCAGTCAGGAAGGACAATCCTTGTGATTGTCACTTTCAAGTCCAGCAGCTAAAAAGACAGCTAGAGCAGAAGACCGTACAGATCTCTAGCATCACGGGAGCAGAGCCCGATCCCAGCTGAGAGCCTGTGGCAGCGATTGAGGGACCAGCCCGAGAACGCACTGCCTCCCAGGGAATGAATCCTGTAGCAGCGATTACTTCCTCAGCCACTACTAGGCTTAATGCACAGGGGCAGCCAGAAGGAACCGCTGTCACGGTCAAGAACATAGACCTAGTTGAGGCTAGGGAGCTAGCCAAAACGATGGTTCCATTAGGCCTAGACACCATTGTTGAATGGATGGCAGGACTAGTTAGGCTTCAACACGATTTAAGATTAACCATAGAGGAAACACGGACTTTGATCCGTGCGGCTGCACCAGCTGGTTTACAGGCCCAACTTATTTCTAAGTTCTCCCAGAACACAGCTATTGTTCAAGGCGTAGAGACCCTTGATACATGGGGAGCATGCCGGGACATGTGTGCCGTGGTACTTCCAGCTGGGGCTATGCAGGAACACACAGTCACTGCCAAGCAAAGGAGGGGTGAATGCCCAACACAGTTCCTTTACCGAGCAGCAATGGGAAGATATCTGGCCGGTCTAGTGGCCATGCCAGCAGGGGCAGGCACCCTCGCCCAGGCTGCCTGGACTGTGAGGGACCTAAAAGCCATGATCCGGGGACTCCTCCCATGGTACAAGGACAAGGTGGGCTTGCTAGGGGAACATGAGCCAGGCATTTCAATGATCTCCTAAAGCTAGTTCAGTGTATTGTCAGCCAGCATGGCTTTGAACCAGCTCCTGAGGAAACTGAAAAGCCCAGTAAACACAAGGTAGCGGCAGTCACCACAGAAACAGCCTCCTTTAGTAGTAGGAGTGGGGTGGTTCCAGAGCAGAGCTTTAAACAGCAAGAGCAGAAAAAGTGGTCACAGAAGCCAGCATCCGAAAGGGTCCAGCTTTGGTGGGCACTGGAAGAGTTCGGGGAGGACATGTCCAAATGGCACAGAGTAGAGACAGACAAGCTCAGGCGCTGGGTCGAGGAACTGGTCACACACCCAGTCCAACACCAAGCGCAGCAATTCCCTAGGAATGACCAGGAGAGTGAGCGAGCAGTGCAGGCTGTTAGAGACTTCACAGAGACAGGAAGCATGGGATTCCAAAAGAACTTTGAGAGTCCATGATGGAAGTCCGAGCCAGACTAGAAGGACTGGAGAAAACTCAACAGGAAGGCCAGTGGGCTCCCTGGCAAGTTGAAGCAGTGGCCTCTGCTCCCAGCAGGCATCAGGAATTCCCACCGCTGCCCCCTCCAGTCACCCAGCCAGTCCAGACTGTGCAATATGGAATTCAGACCAGCCCAGGGCCTGGGACCATTTTTGTACCAGTTCCCACTCCAACCCCAGTAGCCAGCACTGCCTATAGTCAGCCAGGAGGTAGCCTAGTCCAAACTGTATCCACCCTTGTGCCGCCACCACCTGTCATTCAGCAACAATGAGGGGGCCCCGACACCAGGACTGCAGCTATGGACCAGAACAATAGCCAGAACCAGGATAGCTGGTGTCTCTTGGGGAAAAATTTAACCTGGGATTTTCACAGAAGTGGAATTTTAAAAACTGAAGTAGGGGGAGAAATAAAGAGGGACTCATTAGTGGAGATAGTGCATCCCGCTGTGCCAGCACAGTGGCAGTATCCGGTTTCGAGCCAAGCAGAAGCAGGAATTGCAGCTGTAGTAGAAGAGCATTTAAAACAGGATGTGGCCGAGACTGATGGCAGTTCCGCCACACCAACAGAAGAGAAATGTATAGGAGCTTGGCAGGCCAGCCAAGTTGTCTCTGCCTTGAGAGCAGAGGAAGAGGAATCCTGGAAGAGCCAGGTTCCCAAGTTGGTTTCTGCAGAAGCAGGGGCAGGAGTAGCCCCTGTTAGTGAGGAATTGTTGCAGCAGAAAGTTGTCTCTGCTTTGCCAGAAGAAGAAGGGGAATCCTGCAAGAGTCAGGCTTCTGAGGTCAGTTCAGAGTTGAACTGTAGGCTGGCTTCTGCAGAGGCAGAAGCAGAGGCAGCCCTTGCCACTGAGGAATTTTTGCAACAAAGGGTGTTGCCAGTATTGGAGTCAGACAGATTAGCTGAGTCTTGTGAGTGCACACAACAGTTTTGTGAGGGGTGGGAGTCCCCATCTGACATACTGGCAGAAACCCAGAAGTTTGGAGAAGTCCAACTGGCCCCAGTCCAATCACAACAGGAAGTTGATGGATTGGTAGTGGTTCAATTGAACACCCCTGAAAGCAGTTATTTGAGAAGTACAAAAGTACAAGTAAAACCTCTCAGAGACAGCACTAGCCAGATCACGCTTTGCCCAAGAGAGCTGTGTCAGAGAAATGAAGTCACGAAATCAGCAGAGGAGGGAAACAAACCAGGAGGATCCATTCAAGAGATCTTTGGAGGAAGTAACTGTAGTGTAAATAAAAGACCCATTGATCCAGGAGGGGTTGAGTAAGACACACTCCCCCTGCAGGACATTTGGGCACATTTTGCAAAGCCAGAGATCACAGGACACTAGTAGCACAAAAACCATGATCCCCTGGAGCAAGAGGGGGAACCTGGCATAGCAGATTCCCAAGCCAATATGTCAGCTCCAGCTGTTCTGGAGCAAGAGGGGGAAAACTGAGGGATCTATGGAAGGCTTCTTAAGAAGTGGTCTAATCATTTCTTCCTTCAAATAAGGAGGCATCCTATCCTCCCTCAGTGATTAGTTAATGATATTAGCTAGGCCGCCTCCAACAATCCTCATACATGGTTGTTGTGAGGATAAGTATAACCATATACACTACTCTGGGCTCCTTGGAGGAGGAGCAGGATATAAATGTAGTAAATAAATGAGGAGGGTGGCATTGGACCCCCTGCCTCAGGCCCAAAGTGTTCTTGAGCTGTCATTGGGGTGGGTCATCTTTTTAATTGGGAAAATGACACAGGAAATGAGTTAACCCCCCTCCCCCAGCACTGTGTCCCCAATCCAATTTAGGATGGATTCTGATCACAGGTCCATCACAACTGTTTGAGCCCTGGGAACTGAAGAGTCTTTGGAATTCTAGTAACTGGATCTTACCCATTTAATGTATACTGGTTCCATACTGGCTTGCAGTTTGCACTCTGAACAAGCTGAAATGGCAAGTCTAAATAATACGAAAACTTGCACACAACTATTTAGCATATAAAAGAGAAATTGCACCCAAACTGTTTTATATTAGGGTCCTATTATGTTTATGTTGCAAGGCAACTTCCCAAAACCTGTATTAAAAAGAACCAGTAAATGCAAAAGGAGTGCTTTCTGGTTCACAAAGTTTTAGTAGAAGAGAAAAATAAAAAGGATGCATTTGAGCAGCATTAGTTTCTGTCCGTTTTATGCCTCTGCTCAGGCAATAGAATGTATTCACATTTCATTTTTGGCTTCCCATATCTTCCTTTGCCTTAAGATTAATCATCCACAAACTCCACGGCCTCGTCTAAGAAGGAGAAAGACTCATCCTACTTAAGGTGTTTGTTATTTTTGTATAATGAAATTTTGTTCAATAAGATTTGCCTTTGTATTTTTAAATGTTAAAGCAAGTTTTTGTGTGTGTGTGATCCTACTATTTGACTGAGTGATACTGTATATAAGAGCAATGTTTAATTAAAAGAAGAGGCAAAGCTTGTTAAGCATTATTTGGCACTTTAGAGTGTTCAAAGCAATGACTTCTACTTTATTTGTATACCTTTCAGGGATGTTCAAAGGTGTTTTTGGCAGATCAAGCAGGAAGAGCACCTAAAATATTTTCTTTTAAGTCTGGTGCAGTGAGCGTGGCTGCCAAAAGTAAGCAGTTGAATAGATGACAAAAGGAGATTTACTAGCTGATGTTTGAGGCAGGGGTCTTCAACTAGAGAGCTGTCACCCAACAAGAGGGTCATGACCTAACCCCTGAGTGGGGTGAGGGATGGGGGTCACCATGCCAGCATCCTCTCCTAGTTCCTTTCTTTAAAAGCATCTCTTCTTTGCTGCTGCTTTTAGGGAAGAACAGAGCTGGAAAGCAAAGAAAGGCATGCACATTGTATGTCCTATTTCAATAAAATAAATTGGGTTTTAAATATTTTAAATGATTTTAATTGTTAATTGATTTAATGTTTTAAATAATTTTAATTGTAAACCACCCAGAGACACAAGTTTTGGGAGGTATAGAAATATTTTAAATAAATAAAAAATGTGTGTGTGTGTATGTCTGTGAAAAGCAAAACGGGTGATGCTTGACTCTGGCACACCAGCAATTGGTATGAAAGTGCTGACTAGTTTCATGTGGAGGTAAGCAGCAAAACTTGGAGAAACAAGAACCCTGGCAAAAACATTGCCTCATACATTCAAGGAACCTCTGAGAGCAGAGTGGGGTGGAGTTGTGCCTGCTAGCTACATCCACAAACACGCTTGTTGGTCATACTGCTGGGCAGTGGAGGGCTCCTCCAGGTGGTTTAGAACCCTGCATGACCACAGGCCCATTCACACATGAAGTTTAACACTCATACGAGTGTACAGTGTACACAGGTACAGATCTGTATGAGGTACAGTTATTCACATGTTACTCTGAACACAGGTACAGAAGTACACTTCCGATCTGTACCATGTATTTGAAGGGCCCCTGTATTCAGGTTCACTTTTTAAATGAACACAGGTACAGTCATTTCACAAAAACACATGCATGAGGATACAGACATCTGTACACTCGTACAGCATAATGTCTGAATCAGGCTCATGGGTTCACTAAACACATGGAGAGGAGGTTCTGAATAGGGCTAGGTTGTCTGAAGGTCCAGTCCAGACAACCTTCCAAATTGTGGTTTGACGTTCTGGAGATAAACCATGGGGTCATGAGCTCCCTGCCCACACCCACCCTCATCTCCCTGCTTCCCATTTAGTGTAAACCGCAGTCTGTCACGATGTTCAGATTTACCAATTTACTATCTCATTGTCTGAAGCAGGTTCCCAATTCTGGTTTGGAGGGAACACACACCATAGTTTGCCCACTTTATACATGATGGCAAATTATGGTTTTTGCTAAATGAGAAAATGAAGTGAAGCAGTGAGAGATTGGGCAGTTTCTCATGATCTGGCGATTGTAGTTATACCCCCAAATGTTGGACAGCACAGAGAGATGGAGGCATGCATGTTCCTGATTTCCGGTTCTCTGCATAATGAGAAGGGCCAGAAAGTGATTGTGTAAGAGGGGGTCATTGTGCTTGTACAATGTGGGCAACCAAGACTGGCAAACTTATATTTGAAGTAGGGTGATTCAGCTCTCTGTTGCTATTTGGAACTGGTGCCTCTGATATAATATCTGGTCATCATCAACCCACATAGCGGGAAAACAGAATATGTGGGCAGACTCTCTCAGTTGTCAAGACTGCTCGGACTCCCATGAATGGTTCCTGGATTGCACAATTATAAAAGGCCTATTCCAAAGATGGGCTCAACCACTACTGGACCTTTTCACCACAGCAGCAAATAACCACCATACCCAGTTTTGCAATCGTGGTGGACATGATCCAGAATCCCTGGGGGAATGCCTTTTTGCTCCCCTGGATGTCAGGGCTCCTCTATATGTTTTCCCAGTCCCTTTCATACCGAGAGTGCTGCGGAAGATACAGATGGGGAACTCAGACTGCATACTGATTGCATCATGGTGGTCCCATGAGGTGTGTTTTGTAACCCTCCTGTTGCTAGCAGGGACACAATACATACCTCTTCCCAACAAGTCCAATCTACTTACCAGAGAACAAGGGACAATATTCCACATGGACATAGAGCATCTCTACCTGATGGTGTGGCGGATTCATCCAAAGTGATAGAAGATCGGACTATGTTACAGGTCCTTACAGCATCAGAAAGCCATCACCCCAGCATCCTATAGAGTAAAATGGAAATGCTTCATCGTCTTTGCAAAGGTTCGACATTTCTGCCCCAAAAGCGCTTTACTAGAGTTTATATTGACTTACCTGTTGCACCTGAAAAAGTCAGGTTTATCTGTTACCTCGTTGAAGGTTCACTTGGCCACCGTTGCAGCCAATTCCATTCACATTCATATTGACGACTAACTGTTTTCTGCTGGAGGGAGTTAAGATGGCGACGATGCAGTAGCTCCAGCCAAGTGTTCCGGAGTGTATCCGTTTATTTATTGTTTTATCTTCAATTAGTTTAAGTTTAAATTTTACTGTCTTACTGCTATTACTCCCCTGTTTTTTGATGCGATGAGTGGTTTGCTTTGAATGAGACTGTCAGCTGTTGCTGGCTTTTTATGCATTGTGATTCTAGCCCAGCTGAGATATGGGTCCGAAGAAAAGACTGCATTCATCGACTCAGCTGTCAGACACCCAGGCAGGAAAACAGTTGAGATTAGATCACTTTTGGGTGAATGAGGAGCTGGGTGATACTATAACTTATCTTCCCATAAATAACAAATTTTCAGTTTTGGAAACGTTTGATGGAGAAAAACAAACAGTACCGCCAGATTTGACACCCCTCTCACAAGGTAAATCACAGCACTCTGTCAAACAATTAGATAAAAGTATATTTGAGATGCTTTCCAAACAAGCTCTTACCATGGCAGAAATTGGATTAAATGTCTTTGAAAAACTTCATGGGATGGAGGATAAGCTTGAAACCTTGTATAAGGCAATTGATTTATTAATGGGCAATATAAAGGGAGAGAACCAACACTTGGAGCCTCCTACTAGCTTAAATGACTCAGCTAATTTTAATCCTGCCCCTCAGGAGAAGCACTCTGTGGATCATTCATGTAACAGAGATATTGTTTCTGGCAGTATTAAAACATCTCATGTTTTGCAAAGGAATCAAATTGTATTGTGCATTCCTCATGGGGATTTGCACTGGAAATTCTGGGACTCATATCAGCAAGTTGCTCAATCTTTGTGTCTTTTGCTAAACTGTAATGCCCCACAATTAGAGAAGCGTTCACCTTTTTGGCTGCCAAGAGGCATTTATTATAAGATAACAGTCATTATATTTAAAGACTTCCAACAATTTACTTCAATGCCATGGGAACCTCAGGAAATTTGGTATTGTGCCTGTACAAATGTTTAAGGATATTACAGCTCTCCCTTTGCTTCAACAGAAGTATACTCTTCCTGCAGGGGCTGCTACAAAATATTGCTCTGACCTTGGGAAAGAGAAATCTGACTTTTGTTGGCACCATTCCCAACATAACAAGAGAACTCAGCCAGGAGTTCCTGGCAAATGGCCCATTCAGGTGAGCAGTAGCTCTAATGAGACACTGCCTAGATATTTACGTACCCAGGAGAGAAGAGCCTCCATCTATTAGGATTGCTAAAAACCTTTCAGAAATTGTTCAGGCTTATAGGGATATCTCTTTACAGCCTGTTAAGAACAATAATGACTTATCTGTGAGGGAGGGCATGAAGACTGGATGTACATAGCTTGTGGCAACTAATTTTAGCTCATCAGCACTGGATACACAAGTTTCATCTGATCAAGTTGTATGTTTACCCATGGAAGTTGGTTCTTCTTGCTCTGAATCTACATCACTACCTAAGAACTCTGTTTTAGACAGCTACTTAGATGTGTGAGCTACAGCAGGCAATTATGGTGCAGAGGATTTTTCCTCAAATATTTTTGCACCCCTAAATTGATGGATAAACCATTGCAGGTACCTTCATGCTCCCTCAGCCCACCCGTGAGAACACCCCTGAGGGACGCTTCATTTCTACTGCTGGATACTTCCAGTGATTGTACTATTCAATCAGTTGACCAGATGGAGTTACTAGTGATGGCTGATAAAGGGGTCTCATTTAAGTCTCCCTCGGGAACACCCTTGAGGGTCCACTCTTCACAGGATATGGCCTCTACAGACATCTGCGAACTGGATTCAAGAGTCCATCTCAGCATTTCATATGACTCACAGAATCTTACACCTGCCAAGTCGCTAGCCCAGGAGCTAGCTACATGATGCTCAATTGACTGATGTTGATAGCCTGCCCCACTCCTTTTTGGGAACCCAGCAGGAGATTGAGCTTTCCAAGTATGATTCCCCTGAACATCCTACACATGATTATTGTGCAGTCCCTCCTATTGAGAAAGAGTCTGAGGCATCTCTATCCCATTTAACTGTTAATCAGGCAGCCAAGGCTGATGGCACATTGTCCTATGAGCTTGATGCATTATGTCATAGTAATGATTTTGTCACTCTTTTGTTGTGGTATATTTAGGAACATAGGAACATAGGAAACTGCCATATACTGAGTCAGACCATTGGTCCATCTAGCTTAGTATTGTCTACACAGACTGGCAGGGGCTTTTCCAAGGTTGCAGGCAGGAATCTCTCTCAGCCCTATCTTGGAGAAGCCAGGGAGGGAACTTGAAACCTTCTGCTCTTCCCAGAGCAGCTTCATCCCCTGAGGGGAAGATCTTGCAGTGCTCACACATCAAGTCTCCCATTCATATGCAACCAGGGCAGACCCTGCTTAGCTAAGGGGACAAGTCATGCTTGCTACCACAAGACCAGCTCTCCTCTGTCAAGGTGGGTGACTAAAAAAAACAATAGCACCTTTATTACATATGATATTTATCTGGGTTTGATATTATATTGATCCAGGAGACATGGATGTTAATTGATATTGATCTAGAAGGGTACGGTTATTACGGGCTGAAAGCTGACCTTGCAGCAACCAAGGGTAGGGCCAAAGGAGGGTTGGGTGTGTTCATTTCCACAAAATTGCGGGGGGAAGTGTTGATACGTGAACCTTATGCTTCCTTTTCTAAGGCTATAATTATCACATTTATTGGTTGCAGTTTGTTGATCATCAATGTATACACCCAACCCAGAAATTGCATTCTGAAATTAGAGCTGTACGGAGAGGTTTTGAGGTTTATGTGTATAATCTTCTTATGAAGTTACCAAAATTCTATGTTGTTATAGCTGGTGATTTTAATGCTAGATTGGGCCCAAATAACATCACTTTATATACATCCCATCAGAGATAACCCCTAGAAAAGGATTGTCCCGCACTCTACTCCAAACACGCCAGTCCAAAGATCAGGTTAGTAATCTCGCAGGCCTTTGTTTGGCTAATCTAATGAATTCTCTGGATTTTTTTGTAATGAATGGTGCTATGGAAAACTTGAGAGAGGGGGAGTTGACTCAGGGGGCCACAATGAGGGCAAGTGTTTTAGTTTGTATTCTTGTATCATGCAGTTTACTGAATTTGCTGGATCAATTTAAGGTAGATAACTGCATAGATAGTGACCATCTCCTTTTGGTCCTTTATCTGAAACCCCCTGCAGAGGGATTATATTTAGAGCATATTTTCCAGACTGCCTTTAGTGATGGTGGCAGGTTCACTAGAGTGAAATGGTCTACCCGACTAGATGGACAATTTAAGGAGCTGTTGCTCTTGGATAACTTATTACAATGTTGGGCTACCTTGCTAACTGATAGGGTACTTGATCACTTCTAGACTCTTATTCAGTTAATTCAACAGGCCCTTGTCCAATGTGCTAAGAACAGATCTAGTGGACGTAGAGGTGGTATTAGTGGATAGTTTGACCAAGATTGCCTTAATGCAAAGAAGGCCTTAGTTGCCAACCTTAAACTTTATAGGGCCAGAGGTGTATCTAGGTAATTTTAGAGCCTGGACCTAAAGGCCTTTGGAGATTCCCGCTCCCCTGCAAATTAAGCATCATCATGCTCCACTGGGGTACCACACCAACCAGGACAGACTAAAGAGGATTTGAGGGCACCCAGGGGCTGTGGAGGCCCTGGACTTTGGTCCCGAAGTCCAGTGGTAAGTGTGCCTTATGGTACAACACATTCTCGATCAGAAAAAACAATATAAAACACTAAGAAAAAGGGGAAAAGAGAACTGCACTTAGGGAAACCTGGGAGCAATTATGGGTTGCCTCTAGGTCTAATGATACCACCACTTTTCTTCTTCTTCTTCTTGTGGAAAGTAATGGCGTACCAGGACTGTAAGGTCCCACTAACGCCACCTACTGAAAGTCCAAAAAAGAGCACAACTGTCCAGAAAAGGAGATGGTTTCATAAAGACTCAAAAAGATGCATTGACTGAAGAAATCTCCACAAAAGAGAGGTAGCAATCTTCCATTTACAACGGTCCGAAAATAACGCCTGAAGAGACCCACCACAAAGGTCAGCAGACTGAAGAGACAGGAGGAAACATTCACGGTCATCACAAAACCGAATGCAGTCCCACAAAAGATTATCTATGGTCTCGGACACTCCACAGAACAAGCATAAATCATCCTCAGATTTTCCAAGGAGAAACAACTTGTCTCTAGTCGAACAATGGTCCGTTAATGTCCTAAACAAAGAGACTTGTCGGGTCCTACCCGGTATACTGAAAAGTCGAAAATCATTTAGATTTGGACAAAAAGCATAAACCCTCCGACTCATAGAATCAACATCCCACGCCTCTTGCCAAATCTTCCTCATCTCCGACCCAACCCATGACCTAATTTCCATACCATTTAAGGGAACTCTGCAATCCACAACCAGACAATCCAAAGACCGTTTCGCAACAGTATCCGCAAGCTCATTCCCAAAGATCCCAATGTCAGAACGAACCCAGCGGAACCTAACGCAAAAACCCCGGGAATGAAGAAGATTGTTCAAATTCCAGATGTCAGCAACAACAGGAGACTTGTTCAAAAAACTACCCCCTCGGATGGCTTGCAGTCCCGACAAGGAATCTGAAAGGATCACAAATCCCCCAGGGCGCAAGTCCAGAATCCATTCTTACCACCACTTTTTGGAATATCTGTCCATTCCTCTGGCAGGGGGCCTGAGCTGGGCTGTCACACCCCTGCAGATGTGTGGGTAACCAATTTTCGAGCTTTGTATGAAATGTCTGCCCCTGATGAAATGCTCTTATTCTCCCAGCTAGAATCTCTACCGATTTGGCCCTCGGTTTCCACCAAGGGGGTCACTAGTTTAGTGACCCTACTCAAACTGGGTAAGGCTCCAGGGTTGGATCAGATATTTTCTGAAATGCTAAAATCGAATGTTGAATGGTGGGCCCCTGTGCTTGCAAGACTCTTTACTTATATTGATTGTACCACCTGTATCCCAGAGGAGTGGGGTACAGCAGTGATTATTTCCTTCTATAAGAAAGGCCAATGCTCTGACCTTTCTAATTATCGACCAATCAGTCTGTTGAGCATGATTAGTAAATTATATTCTAGACACTTATATGTTAAACTCACGGACTGGTTGGAACAGGAGAACATACTAAAGGAGGAAAAGGCAGGGTTTAGGTCCAGTCAGTCGATTCTTGATCAGGCCCTAGTTCTACAACATCTGGCTGAAAAGTATTCATTGCTGTACACAGTTTTTATTGATTTTAAGGCAGTGTTTGACTCTATATCTACGGAGCGCATGTGGAGTAAACTTGCCAATTCCTCCATCCATTGTCAGCTGCTTCTCCTTATCCAAATGTTGCATGAGGACACCTCACTGAGGGTGAGATGCAGTGTCCAAGGACATCTGACCCAGTCTGTACCCACACAGAAGGGAGTAAAAAAGGGATGCATTTTGGCCCCACTTCTTTTCAGTCTTTATATAAACTCTTTTATTGAATGCATGGATAACCCATATTTCCACCCTCCTCAATTAGCCAGTAAACCTATCGTAGTGCTGCTTTACGCTGACAATGAGGTTATTCTATCCATAACATTTGTTGGCATGAGAAGAGCTTTACAGAGGTTAGCTCAATACTGTGAAGAGGATTATTTATCTATAAATGTCCAAAAGTCTAAGATCATAGTTTTTGCTAAAAACATGTCTGGCAGATTAATGGGGAGGGGAAACACCTATATTGGGCAGAGGCGATATAGGAAGGTGCTGAAAGGCATCACCTCACACTGCGTGGGAGGAGGCAATGGTAAACCCCTCCTGTATTCTACCAAAGAAAATCACATGGCTCTGTGGTCACCAGGAGTCAACACCGATTCGAAGGCATGACTTTAGCTTTAATTGATCAAATAAGGATGTATAAATACTCGGGAGTGGTTTTCAATGAAAATGGCTCTTGGAGGGCCCACTATGAGCATATTGCAACTAACACTCAGAAGACGGGTACCTCTGCTGTCTTAAGGTTCTTCTTCCACAGAAGTGGCCACTGTATATCTGCTGCTCTTAAGATTTATGAGGCTAAAGGGCTCTCACAAGTGATGTATGGTGCTGCTATTTGTGCTCCACATACCGTCAAACAAATGGAGGTGGTCCAATCAAAATTCTTGTGTGTTCTATTCTTGGCCCTCAGATGCGAACCCAATGTCAGTCAACGGCTGGAGGCTGGTCTAACAAGAGTGGAGGCCAAGATTTGGATGCATGTATTTAACCTTTGGATTAAAATCATTTTCTGTCCTAAAGGACTAGTCCCCCTTGTTTTGGAAGACAGCTTCCAATCTAGCTGGCATAAATGACTCTATGATATGCTGGGCAAGCATGGATTTCCCCCTCAATTTCTAATGCCTACCCTAGATACGCCCCTGGGCCTAATTTAGGCCCAGGGGCATATCTGGGGTGGGGCAGGCAGGGCACATGCCCCTGGTGCCACTTGAAGGGGGGCGCCATTTTGTAAAATTAAAAAATATTTTTAAATGGCCACCGAAAACAAAATGGCCACTGCACATGCTCAAATGGCCTCTGTGAGGCCCTAGGCCATGCCAGACCTCACAGAGGTCATTTGAGCATGTGTGGCGGCCATTTAGTTTTCAGTGGCCATTAAAAAATAATAATTAAAAAATGGTCTCTGCACATGCTCAAATGATCCCTGCGAGGCCCTAGAGGCCAGAAGGGGGAGGGGGAACCTTTACAGACCCCCCCACGACATTTAGGAGGCCTCCTGAAGGGGCTACAGGTAAATTTTTCTTTTAAAAATTAATATAAGTCACTCTGCACATATTCAGTTTGACACTATGTACAGAGAATCAGGGCTTATGAATACTGAGCTGAAGCTTATGAGCTAGGATTGTATTCATTTGCTCTTATTTTGCTTCTTGTGATAAGTGAAGAGGGAACATCTTGGCAGGGCAGTGACTGTGTCTGGGCTTCTGCCCCACCTCTTTCTCCAGGTGTGTGCCATCTACCCTCAGCCTCTGTGGCTTTAAAGCTGGGGCTGGGCCAGGGACGTGAGCCTCTTGGCGTGAGCCGAAGGGCGAGAGCATAAGGGCTCTCGTCCTTGTGGCTCTCAGCCGTGGGGCGAGCTGCCTGGAGCCCTGAAGACCTTTTCCTCCTGCCTTGACGATCCATCTTCCACCAAGCAAGAAGTCAGCAGGGACTGTATGAGTCTGGTCTTGGTTTTAAATTAAGCCAAGTAGCCGTGGTGGAATAGTCTGGGGAGATGTGTCTGGGAGAGCAAAAAAGTGGGTCTGGAGTGGGGGCGGCAATATCACGGGTAGCGGGCAGAGGGAGGTATGGATGACCTACGCCGGGAACTAGACAGGGGGAGTGCGTCCCTGTTGGTTCTGCTGGACCTCTCGGCGGCGTTCGATACCATCGACCATGGTATCCTTCTGGGCCGCCTCTCGAGTATGGGAATCGGAGGCACTGCGTTGCAGTGGTTCCGGTCCTTTCTTGAGGGGAGGGTTCAGAAGGTGGTGCTGGGGGACTACTGCTCGGCCCCGTGGCCGTTGGCCTGTGGGGTCCCGCAGGGATCGGTCTTGTCCCCCATGCTGTTTAACATCTACATGAAGCCGCTGGGAGAGGTCATCCGGAGATTTGGACTGAGTTGTCAGCAATATGCGGATGACACTCAACTCTATCTCTCCTTGTCATCTGATCCTAGGGAGGCGGTGGATGTCCTGAATCAGGGGTTGGAGGCCGTGATGGGTTGGATGTGGGCTAACAAACTGAAACTGAATCCGGATAAGACGGAGGTACTGTTGGTCAGTAGGAGAGCCAATCGGGATGAGGAGATTTTACCGGTTCTGGATGGGGTTGCACTCCCCTTGAAGGAGCAAGTACGCAGCTTGGGGGTACTACTGGACCCGGCTCTGCTTTTGGAGGCTCAGGTGGAGGCGGTGGCCAGGGGTGCCTTTGCACGGCTTCGGCTGGTGCGCCAGCTGTGTCCCTTTCTCGAGAAGGCAGATCTGGCCACGGTTACCCACGCCTTACTCACGTCGTGGCTGGATTACTGTAACGCGCTCTACGTGGGGCTGCCCTTGAAGAATATCCGGAAACTGCAGCTAGTGCAAAACGCGGCAGCGAGGGTTTTATCCAGAGCTGCCCGTTGGGAACATATCACCCCCATTTTGAAAGAGCTGCACTGGCTGCCGGTTCGTTTCCGGGTCCAATTCAAGGTGCTGGTTTTGACCTTTAAAGCCCTAAACGGTTTGGGCCCAGGGTATTTGAGGGACCGCCTGCTCCCAAGGGTTGCTGCCCGCTGGACGAGGACATCTGAGGGGGCCCTGCTCTGGGTGCCGACAATGAGGGAGGCCCGGTTGTCGCGCACTCGGGACAGGGCCTTCTCTGTTGCTGCCCCCAGACTCTGGAATGCTCTCCCAGTGGCCATTCGTTCCTCGGACTCCATCACGGCTTTTAGAAAGCTTTTAAAGACTTGGCTTTTTACCCAGGCTTTTACATGATTGTTTTCTACTGCGGCTTCTTTGTGTTTCTATTTGTTGTATTTGTTGTGTTGTTTTTATGCCTGTTTTTATATGTTTTTGTACTTTTAACATGATGTTTTTATTGTGTTTTTATTGTATGTTTTTATTTTTTGTAAACCGCCTTGGGGTTATCTTTTTAATGAAAGGCGGTATATAAATGCAAAAATAAATAAATAAATAAATAAATAAATAAATAAATAAATAAAGTGAGTTAAATGTGATGTCTTAATAATATGGCTATTAATGGTGAGTTTGTCTTTGAATCAGTGTGAAATCCTTAGTATTAAGGCCCACTGGGAGTTTCTTGCTCTCTTTCTCTCATTTTAACTGTCTTTCTGAAATACTAGAATATCTTCCAAGCAGTGACACAGTTTACTCTGCATATCCTTTAATTATTTTCAGAGTATCTGGGAAAAGTCAAATTCTCCATTTATTGTTAAAACTTATGTAATAATGATGCTACAATGCATAGTAGAGAATTAGACAGGCACTTCTGTTTAGTTTTCCAAGTACACCTCCACATAGTATTTGGGTATTTCATAAGCCCCAGCATACTGAAATTTGTAGTTTCCCAGCATTTTTTGGTCTGGCTACGTCCACTGCTAAATAGTTTTTGAAATATTAAAAGATTAACGAGCTTGACTTGTATAATTCAGCTGATATTATGGTAAAGTTATCTGAAAGTTGGGTGTCAGATGCTTGGACAGGGGGCGCAATTTCAATGCTTGCCCTAGGTAGGGATGTGCGGACCGGTTTGCGGGCTCGGGGTCGAACCGAACCACCCCCCTGGTTCCATCAGACCGGGACCGGACTGCCGGGTTTAGTCCGGCCGGTCTACAAATTTTTTGTTTTTTGTCTTTTAAAAATTAAAGTTGATGATAAGTACCTTTAGCCCCTTCGGAGGGCTTTCTGAGGCCGTGGGGTGTGTGTCCGTCCATGCAGGTTCCCTCTTCCCCTGCCGGCTTTCCTCATCACTGCCGCGGCCCACCGCGGCTGGGTAACTGATCATTTTCGGCCCTTTCGGGCCTCCATACGAGCATGTGGCCGCCATTTTGGTGGCTGCCACACGTGCCAATGCCCTCTGAGAGGCCATGGCCTCACACTGGGCATTGGTGCATGTGCGGCAGCCACCAAAATGGTGGCCGTGTGCTCGTATGGAGGCCCAAAATGGCCGAAAATGTTCAGTTACCCGGCCACGGCAGGCCACGGCAGTGATGAGGAAGGCCGGTGGGGGGAGAGGGAACCCGCGCGGACCCCCCCCATGGCCTCAGCAAGCCCCCTGAAGGGGCTAAAGGTACTTATCATCAACTTTAATTTTTAAAAACAAAAACAAAAAAATTGCGGACCGGGACCGGACCGGACAGGGGGCGGGTTCGATTGGGGGCTGGACCAAACTAGCCTGGTTCTGTTTGAGGCTGGTCTGGCCTTGAAGCGAACCGGGCCAGACGGTTCCATGCATACCCCTAGCCCTAGGCACTATTTTCCCTAGATACGCCTCAGGGGGCTTGCTGCTGCTAAAGGGCTTATAAAACTATGTATGTATTTATTTTATTTTTTACATTTATATTCTGCTCTTTCTCTAAGGAACCCAGAGCAGTGTACATAATTAAGCTTCTCCTCACAACAACCCTGTGAGGTAGGTTAGGCTGAGAGAGAAGTGACTGGCCCAGAGTCACCCAGCAAATATCATGGCCGAACGGGGATTTGAACTCAGGACTCCTCAGTCCTAGTCCAGCATTCTGACTATTACACCACATTGGTTCATTGAAAAGCAGAGCGACCTGGCACCAATTTTAGCAAAAAACCTTCTTGGTAGTTTCACGAATTACCCTAATCCAGCCCACTTTTAAAAGTATTTAACTACGTTGTCCCAGAGAAGGGCCTTCTCCCTCGCACAATTTAACACACTTCGATCTGCTGTACTGGAGGGTAGGTACCGTTAAATCCCTATTACAAGTCAAATCTCTCCTTGTAGACAGGGTGTCGAAACTGTGACTCATGTTTTTCTGTACTGCTCATTTTACAGAGATATTCATATTTCTCTTATCTTCCCCCTCTTATCAAACATCCCTGTTAGAATGGATGATGGAAATACAATTTTTAAATTAGCTGATTACTGTGTATCTACAATACTGTGTGTGGTAGGGTTGCCAACATTCCATTACCTAAATACAGGACACAAGTGTGGGGGTGTCTTGGGGACAGAGTCAGCTGTGGGTCGGGTCATCCTAGAAGCCTGAGTAGCAATACATTTGTAAAAACAACAACAAAGCAAGCCCCATGATTTTACAAAGCTTCATGTTCACACAGACCATCCCATGTAGACATAGAGCAATTGTCAAGCGAAAAATTAAGAGAAGCTCCCAGGTTTACACACACACACACACACACACACACACACACACACACACACTACATCCCCACACTTTCCCCACTGAAAACTAGGGGTGTGCACGAACTGGTCCGGAGGCCATGCTGGAGGCCCCCGGACCGGTCTGGTTCCGAGCTGGTCCGGTGGTTCGGCATGGAGGGGGGATGTAGCTTTAAGGGCGGGGGTGGTACATAACCCCCCCCGCCGCTCTTCCCCCTCTGGCGCTGTGATTTTTGATGAAGATTTAGGGGCGGCAGCGTTCCTCGCTGCCGCCCCTGCCCCCGTCGTTAGCCTGCAAGTGGCGAAGTAATGATGACGCATGCGCCCGGGTGTGCACCGGGTGTGAGACCCTAGCCCGATTTTTGCTAATCATGAGAACCACCGGGCTCAGCTGTGAGCCTGGTGGTTCTTGAGTGGGTAACCCGCTCCTGTAGCCTTCCCCATAGCCCGGGTTTGCGGAATGAGTGCTCCACAAACCCGGGCTATCTGATTGTGAGTGGCCGAGGCGTGACTCCGCGGCGCGGCTACTTGCGAATAGACCCCCGGAGGGGAGGTGAAAAGCCGCCTCCCACCTCCAGAGGTCTCCCCAGTATGTCCTCATGCAGGGCATACTGGGGCTTTCGGGGGCCGCGCAGCCCCTGAGCTCCCCAGCCCCCGCTGGCTCCATCACAGAGCTGGCAATCATGTGGGTGGCCAATCCGGCCGCCCAGGGCTCCTTCCCTGCTCGTGTGTGGGGAGAGCAGGCTTAGCCCACTCTCCCTGCACACTGGATGAAACTGGGTCTCACTGATCGTGAGACCCGGTCCTTTTTCTATTTGCCAGAAGTGGTAAGTCGATTAGCAGGAGTCTGTAGGTCTATTTACATTTGATAAGTAAACAATTAGCAACTTGCAAGATGTAAATAAAACCAGGCAATTGCTCCTGCAAGTTTGCAGAGCAACTGGAGCTTCTTTTGTCAACTTTGTTGTTTCTTTTAGATTTTGATAAGGACTTCACCCCAAGGGCTTGATGCAAATGCATTGAGAGATGAGGGGTAGCCCCACGCTCTGCCAATAATACGGGGAAAACAGCATCCTACTTGGGACAAGTTATTTTTGCCTCAGATACGGGACTTCCTGTATAATATGGGACTGTTGGGAATGCTAATGTGTGGCCAAATTTTGTGTGGCCGCATGTAGGATCAGGTCTGAGCTGATTTAAGTTATCAGTGTTTTGTATTAATGTATTCTTTTCATTGTGTTTGCATTGTTTCTGTGATGTTGGGTCAATGACCGGGCCTGGCCCGGCCGCGGAGGCAAGGCAGCGGGCCAGGCGGGTAGCGGCGGGCCTGCCCGGCCGCGGGGAGGCCAGAGGCGGCGGCTTGAGGCACAGATGCTCTGTGCCCGGGCCCACTAGTATTATTTTATTTATTTATTTATTAAAACATTTTAATACCAAAACTTACGATTCTGGGCAGTTTACAACAGAATAAAAACAAAGTAAATCCATTAAAAATTGATATTTGCAGCTATAAACATATAGCATTGAAAAATACAGAATGTCACAGTTGGCCCACTCCTGAGCCACTGTGTGAAACAGGATGCTGGACTGGATGGGCCTTGGGCCTGATCCAGTAGAGCTGTTCGTATGTTCTTCTGAGAGGTGTCCATGTAAAGAAACTACCATTTTTGAGGCAACCAGGACAAAGGCATGTGATCTTAGGATCTGAAATGGAGATCTTGGTAGAAAGCTGAAGCATCTCAGGATGCAGAGTTTGGACTCTCTGATGATAACCTGTTGCTGTCTTTCAAGAATGCTGTGCTGCCTTCAGTTCTACCTAATGCTCAACCTGTATATTTATGTGAATAAACCAGCTATTGCAAAGACATTATTAAAAAGTAGGCTGTACCTGAAAGCTTACTGGAAGTCCTGCCCAGTGTCATCAACTCTCCCAATGTCTCACATACTTACAGTGCTCATCTGAACAGGCAAATGCTGTTAAGTGTGATGGTGGGCACTTCTGTGAGTGAGAATTCAGTTGCCCGAGTCTCCTGTTCATGGAAGCGCCCGCCATCATGCTTACAGCATTTGCCTCTTCAGACAAACTTTGAAAGAGTGTGGGGCGCATCAGGAGAGTGACATATTGGGTGGACTTCCACTAAGCTTTTGGAGGTTGTACTCTGGTTCAGCTTGCTTTTTAATAATGTATGAATGAGGCTGTTATGTTCAACACTTGTACCTGTATATAGGTACAATTATTCACATGTTGTGTTGAACACAGGTACAGCTGTCATTTCCTATCTGTACCTATCTGTGCACGGTTCTATGCATTTGAGGGGCCTGTACCCAGGTTCACTTTTAAAATGAACACAGGTACAATCACTCACACAAAGACATCTGTGCACAGACATCTATACACTTGTATAATGTAATGTCTGAACAAGGCTCTAGAAGCTATGAAAAAGGTTGAGGGGACTTGAGTGCAAATGGTGGAAACTTGATTTGAAGCTGACTGAATGCACTACAGAGCCCATTTGCAGGTCTATGCAATGATGGTGATGGCAGTACGCAGTGCTCATCTTTGCCGTATTTGCATCGGCTGAATTAAGCTATTCCAGATAGCCTGTGGCTTTCACACCCTCTGCTTAGTAGTAACTAACTACAATTTGTGTGGCAGAAGGGGACCTTGATAGATCAAAAACTTTACCAGGGAAAGCTGAAACGACAGCGTCCTAATCAGAAACATTTCTCATAGAGCAAACATTTCTTGGGTGGTGCTTGTTTGCACGGAGTAAATAGGAACATTTTATTTATACAGTGAATAATTCGTGAACATATCCTTTCCAAGATCGTTCCCCAGACAGTGAGATCTGGCCAATTGCATGCACGTTGTTGGCTTCAAAGAAAGGCTCAGTGCTCACAAAAGGGAGACGAGGTGGGTGTACAGCTGCAAACTGCAGCTGGGGGAACGCTCCTTCAATTGTATTTTTTAAAAATCCCTCCACATAAAAAACTAAATGTCAAGGGGAAGGGCTCTAGTTTACTCTTCTCCCTGACGTATTAGGTTTCTTTGCGCAAGTTTGGTACATTCCATCACGTGAATCCCAAAACTGCATTTTGAAAAGGTGCAGGTGTACGGCTCATCGGCTGTTCGTGAGGACTCAAAGATCTCTGGGAATTGTAGTTTTATGAGGGGGGCTGAAAGGTTTCGTGAGCGACCGCTGCGAACCTCCTAGAACTACAATCCCCAGAGTTCCTTGCGCGGCAGGCACTATGGCCGTCAAGCCATGTTTGATTGAGAGACGTTGATTTTAAATCTGTAGTAGACATGCCGCGTAGGCTTCTTTCAGGCTCCTTCCTACCGGTGCAACGGAAGAGAGAGAGAGAGACCGAGGTTGCTGACGCAACATTGGAAAGAGCAGAGCGGCTTGTGCCGGGCAACATCCGGGTGCTTGTGCAGTTTGAAACAACCGCTTGAAACAAGGTGGGGGGGTGGGATTCCGCCTCAGCCAATCCTGAGGTGAGCTTAGCCTCCTGTGCGGTGGGACAGAGAAGCTCAATCTGCACAGCGACCAACTGAGAGCATCAGAGCAACAGAGCCCGACCAATAGAAAACCTCTTTACAAGGGAGAGCTGTTCTCTCAAGCTTTCAACACAAGCCCGTTTCTATGGAGATCAGGGACAGACGATAGGACAAACTTATCTGTCATTCGCCCTCCGCCGCAGCTCCCCGCCAATAGGAGGCCGGCATTCCCCACCGAACGTTGCATCTTCCCGCCCCCTCGGCCGTGATTGAGGAGAGCCAATGGGCGGCGGGCTCGGAGCAGGCGCTCGCTTTTTTGAATTGGGGTGTTGTGCGGCCGGGCTTGAAGGGTGGATTTTGCTGGAGCGGAGAGACGGGTGGCTGCGGTGAGCGACGGTGAAGCGGGGAATGGGGGAGGCGTAAGGAGGTGCGGGAGGCTGGGCTGCAGGTGCGGGCCATGGAAATTTGGTAGGAGGGTAGATAGGTGGGGGATGCGAAAGCAGCAGGTGGGGGAAGGGAGTTGGCGGAAGTGACGTATGTCGGGGGCAAAGTAAGCTGGGGGAGGCTGCTGTGGGCTGTGTAGGGGCGGGCGGGTTCGCCCTGAGGCATAGCTGAGTTTCAAGACTTACCCGCCCCACCCCGGCTCCCATACCTGGAAACTGGGCTAAGGAAGCTTAGTCTGGATGTCGGCCATTATTAATCCTGCTACGTTACTCACGAGTAGTCCCGTTGAAATTAATCGGGCAAGTTAGTAATTATGAGCACGACCCCTGCTAACTGAGCAGAGATCAGTGTTGACTACAACTCCCAGAGCCCCCGGCTGCAATGGCTTGTGCTTGGGAATTCTGGGAGTTGTAGTCAACAACATTTGTTGTTCCCCTGCTAGAGGGGACACCGGCAGAGATGCACCTTTAAAGGGATGATTCACTTCTAGTTAGCAGGGGGAGAGTAACTGCCTCCTTCAGTCCTAGCACAGCATCTTCGTGGCTGTTGCTGGTGTCCACCTTGTGTTTCATTTTAGATTGTGAGCCCTTCTGGGACAGGGAACTACCTTGTTTATTATTTATGTTTCTATGCAGACTATTTTGAAAACTTTGTTGAAAAGTAGGATATAAATATTTCTTGTTGTAAACTAGTCTGGATGTCAGCATGTAATAATTTTATTTATTCATTCATTCATTCAATTTCTATACCGCCCTTCCAGAAATGGCTCAGGGTGGATTACACAGAGAAATAATAAATTGATAAGCTAAGATGGATCTCTGCACCCAAAGGGTGTCCAGTCTAAAAAGACACATAAGATAGACACCAGCAACAGTCACTGGAGGTACTGTGCTGGGGGTGGATAGCGCCAGTTACTCTCTCCCTGCTAAATAAAGAGAATCACCACGTTAAAAGGTGCCCCTTTGCCAAGTTAGCAGAGCTCAGAATGATGAGCTTGCATTATTACTCCCCGTACTAGCACTGTACATCCATCAAGCTGCTGACACTTGTTTGTTTCATTTTTAAACCACTGTATACAAATGTCTTGTGGTGGTTTACAAAACAAACGATAAAACCAGAATTATAAAATTTAATTTAAAAACAACAACAGAAACAGCAGAACAACCTACTAGAGATGTGGAAGCTCTTAAAACAACAGGGAGTCTGTTCCAACGCCTCAGGGCAGCTATAGAAAAGAATGGAATAGTAACTGTAAGGAGGTTTTCTGGCAGCTACTGTGCTGCATGTGTAACAAATGTACTGGGCCCAAATGGCACTTGCAGGATGAAAGAGTGTCTGTCTCTCTCCCCCCTCCCCCTCTCCATTTATTTTGTAAAGGTAAAGTGTGCCGTCAAGTCGATCTTGACTCCTGTTGCCCACAGAGCCCTGTGGTTTTCTTTGGTAGAATACAGAAGGGGTTTACCATTGCCTCCTCCCGTGCAGTATGAGATGATGCCTTTCAGCATCTTCTTATATTGCTGCTGCCTGATATAGTACCAGCGGGGATTCGAACCGAAAACCTCCTGCTTGTTAGTCAAGCATTTCCCCACTGCGCCACTTAAAGTATTTTGTACTTGGCAGTTATTAGGGTTCTGCTCACATGAAGAGCTAACTTTCTTGCACATCTCATACTTGAGATATGAAGGCAAGAAGTGTGTTAGTCTCCGAGCCCTGCAGTAATAGACCATCTTGTCAAGCATCCTATTTCCTATAGTGGCCAACCAGATTGAGGTACCACTGGGCCATCATGGCTAATAGCTGTTGATAAATCTATCTTTTTTGTGTTCCCTGACTTCCACATTGCATTGGGAAGAACTTTAGATGTAACAGAATCTTGATACAGAGGCTTAGTGAGTGATGGGGAGACATGATTTTAGCAGAGGCATTTTGAAGCAAATAAAATGGGAAGGATAATACTAGAGAAGGTCTATGAGGAGGCTTTGTAATTGTTTAAGCAAGGCTTTTGTGGTTAGTGTAAACTGAACTGGAGAAGCTGAAAAATAAGCAGCAGCAGCATGACTTGGTAATAGCATGAATGTGAAAGAGAAAAAACAGGCTTTGACAGTTTCCATAAGACAACTAGCCTTGGTCATGGAGATGGAAAAATGTAGGAGTCTTCTGTAGAAATGCTACTCTTCCTTTTGGAGTGTGGTTAATCACTGCTTGCTCTAATAACAGATGTCCTAACTGGTTGTTTCTCTTGCAGCTGTTGAAGGGAAATGTCCTTTTGATCATGGCTGAGAACAGTACATTCATGTCTGATATAGGGAGGAGTCTTTTGGCAGATTCTTCTATTCTTGACTCGAAAGTTGCAGAAACTTCCAAAGAGAACATATTCACAGGACCTACTTCAGATGGTGAAGGTAATCTAGAGGACAGCATTTACTACTTCAGTATGTGGAGAATAGTCACTGTCAGTGGGATATAATAATACAGTATATCATCCATGCACCATTATAATATCAGACAAAGTACCTGTGCTTTGCGCTGTATTCTTCTAATCTTTGGGGTATAAATGTTTTACTGCACAACTGTGTGGTGACAATATTTATTAAATATTGCAGCTAAAATAGCTATGTAATTTGACTTTCTGGATGCCTGAAAATGGTGATAGATACCTATCCTCTAGGCTAAGTTCTATAGCCAAAACCTTAACAGATATTTACACTCCATAGTGTCATCCATATACAGAGCAACTCCTAACGATATTTGGAACTGAATTTGGTACCTTGAGCAACCAGCAACTTAAATGTTTGCTCTGTAATTTTTTTAAAATGAAAGGTTTATATTTGCATTGTACAAAAATAAAGATGCTAAATCCAGTGAGTGGTGCAACTGGCACTACATGGCAAGAATTGTTCTCGATCACTTTGCTTTCTCTGACTTTCTAGATCTGGAATAAAAAGCTCTATACAAAGTGTGACTGTAGTTGGGAACAAAACCTCTTTTCCTTCTATTCTTCCTTCCCTCCCTTTTTGATGGGGAAGAAAATTTGCTGTAATTCTGTTTGATACGGTTGGTTCTCTTTTTGTTTATCAGAGGAAATGCCCCAGATTGAAACCAGGGTGGTTCTAGTTCAAGAAGCTGCTAAATATGAGGAACTCCTGAAAGCTTTAGAGGTAAATAGATCTTATAGTTCATAATATTGAAATATTGGTGCAGTTGGGACTCTGGGTGACTTTCATTTCATACTGAAGTTATCCTCTTCTGCAGACCATTAAGATAATGGAAGTTCCAGTTATAAAGATAAAGGAAACTATTCCTGGTAAATCGGAGGAGAAACTAATTAAAAGTATTGTGCATATGGTATGTAGGAGACATGTGTCTGTGTCTGCATGCAGCATGTTATACTACTTGGGACTGGAGTCAATTACCACTCTCTTGACTTGTGGGTAAAATAAAGGCACAATAAAGGTAAATGGTGCACAATGGCATTAGTTGAACAGAAACTCATACCAGCCTTGTAATTGTCCATAGGTTGGTATTGGTTCTTAATTTTTGCATATCTGATTGTTAAAGTGAATCTCCTGAGTGGAGCTTGGATTAGATAAGCTAAAACTCTTGTTCTTGACTGGGAAAAGCAGTCAGGTTTCTGTTCAACTGGCTTCACATTTAATGGCATGTCTCCACCAAATATATGTGTATTAAAAGTTGTAGTCTTGTTGTATTACACAGTGTTGGGAAATCTTATAGGGGTACAAAATAAATTTGGCATTAACATTATTATATAAATAACATTTGAATTCTTTTCCAACAAAGGAAATTAAGGTGCCTTACATAAAGACAGAATCATTGAAAGCATATGAGGACTCTGACTCACTAGAATTTGAGACCATCTTTGTGATAGCAGACTTCCAGGATTCCATTTTTAATGACTTGTACAAGGCTGACTGCAGAGTTCTTGGGCCGCCAATAGTAATGCACTGTGCTAGAAAAGGCGAGGTAAGAATATGGCTCAGGGGCCTATAAATGATTAGTGTCTGTGCTTGATTTTATGTATATATTTGAATGCGACTATTGGTTTATTTCCCCCTGTAGTCCTGAAGTCTGGACCTGTTTATAAATACACATCTACCTAAACTCCTTGTACAGCTTTCTGATTCAGTGGACATCGTAGGCAGTTGACAGTAAATCAATTGCCATGAAGTTATGCTAAAAAATAACTGCAAAAACAATAGCACACAATAAAATGATCACATCACAATAATCAATATAAATTTGTTTGTAACTTGAACTAATAGCCATTCTTGGGTACAAAAATGAGTAACCTTTTTCAAAACTTCCAGACAGTGCGAGCTTTGAGAAGTACTTTGTTAACTTCTGGTACATGCACAGTGACTTCAGTTTGGATACATCTATGCAATCACAGGATAGTATTCGAATCCTGTGCCTATTCTTGGAACATGTATCTTAAACAATCAGGCTTGAAGTGTGATGAGCTTGCAGCTGAAGAGGCCCATTAATAAACCCCTCTTGTCTGTCTTGGTCGCATTTCTTGAGTTGTAACAGAGCTGCTGTGGAGTACACTTTTTACTCTCTTTCTGTGCGTACATGAATGCATCTGTGCATGAGACAAATGTCAGATGTAGCCTAAGCTTTTTGATGGTCTGTTCCCTCCATTCAAACATTTGAGCTTGAAATGTTTCCCCACCTATGCTGTGCACATGATGGCCAACACCTCCTATTTCTACTTGGTGGAGCTGCTTGCTGTTTCTCCATTTAGCTTCTCTGGGGCATTTTAAAATGTGCTCTGCTCATATGAAGCCTCTCCAGCCTGGAAAAAAATGGATTTTCTAGATGGCAGCATAACATATTTTTAAGAGTTGGCCTGAATGTTTTTAGGCACTAGCCTTGTATTGGGATGAATTAATCTTTCAATTATCTAGTTTTATATTTCTGGGTGCCCCTCCTCCCCCGAGCATATTTGAGTATCTAATATTGAATAAAAAAAGCTGAAGCTCTTGAGAATGAATTGTACATATATTTCAAATCAGCCTTGCAAATAGTATGTGGATGGACTTTACTGATGCACAGGGGTTGATGTACAAGGATAGCCAACATCTGGTTTGTACTGGCTTTTAATTTGTGTTAAAGTGTTCTGCTTCCTGCCCTCATAACATCTAGCTTTCACATTGCTTGTCTGAGCTACTGAGATACTTCTCATTTTTCTCTTCTAAGCTCTGTGACCTGATTCTTGTGCAACAGCTGTTGGGGAATACTTCTCCATAGTTTCTTCAGTAATGTCTAGATGGAGAAATCATATAAGCAGGGCCAGTAATGTGGTTTCTTCCACTTCAATATGCCCCTGTTGCAAGGGACTGAGTTGTTTGCCTGGGAGGGAACCATGTATTTGTCCTTCCCCTGTGGCTTCTACATTAAATGTTTTCTGGACTAGTGGAATGCCTGGGAAGTTTCTTTTATTCAGTTCTGCTTTAGGAGCAAATTAGGCCTATAATTTCAGGAATGGCATTAAAAAATCTTCCTAGGGCCTAGTGTTCTTAAGTGTGCTTAACGGCCATTGGAATGGGCTCCCTGTTGAAATAAGAACCTCCCCGTCTCTGACAGCATTTAAAAGGTTAAAGACCTTAACCTTTTAAAAGGATAGTCAAGCTTGTTCACCCAGGCTTTTAATAAGATTTACAATTTTAATAGTTAACACTTCTAACATGTGTTACATTTCATATTGTGTTAATGTTTTAACTTTTGCTTTAATGGTGTTTTTATTGTAAAGCGCCCAGAGATGTGAGTTTTGGGCAGTGTAGAATTTGTTAAATACATAAAAGATAACTAATCAATTTTAAATTTATTTCAGCCTCTGCCTTTCTCATGTCGTCCACTGTACTGTGCCAGTATGCTGAATCTTGTATTATGCTTCACAGGATTCAGAAAGAAAGAAGAATTGGTAAGATTGCCTACTGCACATCTTTGAGTGGTGCACTTAACTTCAAGTAGCAATCTATGTAGGGTTTACTAGTCTTGTGATTTACCAACTGCAGCAGCAGCACCACCACTTGGATGTTTAGTTGCTCATCTTCTTCTTTTTTTTAAAGGCACTCCAACAAGTCCTTCAGCTCATGCGCATATTGATGTTAAATGTGCAAGCAAGTCAGTCGGTGTGAAGTAGTGGACATCCTAAATAAGTGTGTGGCTGTGTGCCCACGCTGCAGAGCATTTGACTTAGTTGCACAGCATTTGGGGTGGGAAAGATCAGCAAAATCCCCCCTTGCTTTCATGAATGCCCACACTATGATATTTGGAAATACTTTTAACAGTGTGGATGCTTCTCCCTGGAGTGCCCTTGCATCGAACTAGATGTCATTGGAGTTTTGAGTGTTGTTCAGGAAGACCTGGATTTAAAGTTCTCCTTAGCTATGAAAATCACTGGGTGATTGTAGGCTGAGAGAGGGTGGCTGTCCCAGCTTGCCTTGTAGGGTTGAAAGGAGGTGAAAATGTGATATAACTCCATATATCTCATCTTGAGCTCTTCTGAGGTACAGTGGGATACAAAGGGTGTGCTGAATGAAAACTGGTGATGACATTCAATGTGCCTAGCATTTTGTGAGGTAATATTGTAAAATTTGCCTAGCAGAGTGGCTTGAAGGATATCTATGAAAACCCAAAAGACTGTCTAAATGCCCTCATGGGAATACTGGTTTTGTTTCTAACAGCAATTTCAATTTAAAGCTCATTTTCAATGTTGAATATATTTAACTTTACTCCAACTTTGTTTGTAGGTTAAGCTGGTGACTTTGGTTCATCATATGGGAGGGATCATTCGGAGGGATTTCAGTTCAAAGGTTACACATCTGGTGGCCAGTTCTACACAAGGAGACAAATTCAGAGTATGTGAATTTCACTTCCTAATCTAAGATTTGGATGAGTCCCTCTCCCTTCCACCCCCCCCCCCCCCCGCCAATATGTCCAAGTGTATGATGCAAAAGGGTAAGTATATATGTCTATTGGAAAAAAGTAAACATTAGGTTTTTTCAGCCACTCCATGTTTTTGGGCTTTAAAAGCAATGGATGATCTTCTCTAACCTACCAAGGGGCAACACTCTAGCCAAGGAAATATGAAGTGTATGATTCTTAGATGAGTTCAAGAGCTGGAGATATTTTTTTTAAGCTTGGCTTTTTCTAGTGTATTACATTGTAACTTATTTTTTTTTTAAAAAATTTGATTGTTAGCTGCCCTGAACCATCTTGGATTGGGTGCTGTAAAAATGAAATAAGTAAACTGGAGTGCAAAAATAGGTTTCTACCCATGGCTTACTCCAGTTTCCCCCTCAGCCAGCTGCTGCAGTGAGCTGCACGTACTCAGTTCTGGGCCTAAGGAAGTGCAGCCACAAGCCAAACCTACAATTGTACTATGAATTGACAGCTCTTTCGGTCTTTTTCGGGGGTGATGGGAGTAGGGAAAACTAGGCTCTTCTGCAAAAAAAACACCCCTTTCCTTATCCTGTTGAGCAGTACAGTGATGTGGGGGGCAGGACAGGCTTATATACAGGTATAGGATTTTTGTTGTACAATAATGTTTGTGATGTATCAGAAATATTAAAGCAAGTAAGTTTTTAACTCTATATAAAAGCAGTTGCAGTCAATACAGTGAAGTCTACAAGGAGGAACAGATTTTGCATTTAAAACTTGAGTGGTTTAGATCTTGCACCTTGCTGTTAAAACTTTTCATATGTTGTAGGATCCTTCGGAGACATGTTGCATTCGCATAAGTTTCTATGAAGTTTTAATAGACTTAAATATTAACCCTGACAAAACAAACGCTTGTTTGGCTTCATGAACTGTATTCATTTGCCTCAAAAACCTAGTAAAAGAACTGAAATTTAAAGAAATCCTCCTAGATTTGTTCTGAATTATGAGTTTTTATTTATCCATCCCAATACTATGATCTTTCCTATCTCTTGTGGTGGTAATGCGTTTGACTAGTATAACTTAGTTTACAAGGAACAACCAGTTTTATATTTTGGAATGCTTCAAGTAAAGGAAGATTACTTGTTTGGTTTGCAGGTTGCTGTGAGTCTAGGAACCCCAATTATGAAAGCAGAGTGGATTTTTAAGGCATGGGAGAGAAGAGATGAAATGTATGTATCTGTTTTTCTGCTTGAGAGTAGATACAGCATGATACTGAGTGCGGATTCCTCTGTGAAGCAAAGCTGACAAATGATGCAACTCGGTCTAAATGTCTCTTCCCTCCATTCTTTAGTGACTTCTGTGCTGCTAATGAGGAATTCAGGAAAGAATTCAAAGTTCCTCCATTTCAGGATTGCTTGTTGAGTTTCCTTGGGTTCTCTGATGAAGAGAAGAAGAATATGGAAGAAATGACAGAAATGCAAGGTTAATCTAAAAGCATTGCAACAATAGGAGGCAAATACTATTATGAATGCACAAGTACTTTAATTTTTTTTAAAAAAAAAAAACTTAACAAAAAACAGAGATGGTTTTCAGCGCAGGGTGTGCCAGCAGACTCTGCTAATAGCTAGCATGTCTTCATGGTACTGATATTGTGGATTTCACAATATGAAATCCATTGTTGGCTAATGTACTGAGAGCATATTGGATGTGTATCTTTGTTTTTATATTTGTATCTATATGCAACAGAAGGTGGCTTGTTTAATAAGCTGTACACTCACACTGGATTAATCATGTGTGTGCCATGCTTCTGCATGGTTAATAGTTGCTCTCTTGACTTAGGACTGTTCCAACTTAATGGTGGGATAAACTCCTGGTACCTTTTCTGAACTGTGAGTTTAATTGGCATGTCTCAGAATCTGGTATTTCCTTTCTAGAAGAGGGCATGCACCTTATGTAAGTGAATTTGGTATATATGAGGAGCATCGGCTTTCTACCATTTAGTAACTAAAACTAGCATGGAAAAGTATGTATGCATCTCTATCAGTATAGAACACTATGCACTTTCAGCTCTTTATCAAGTATATCATGAATCATTGGGATATCAGGTTCAGTATTTCTATAGCAGGGGCTCTCAACCTTGCATCCCCAGATATTGTTGGACTACAGCTCCTATTATCCCCAGCCAGGATGATGGAAGTTGTAGTTCAACAACTATGGGGACCCAAGGTTGAGAACTCCTGGTCTATACTGGCTGGCAGCCGCTCCCCAGAGCTTCAGTCAAGGGGTCTTTCCCAGCCTTACCGGGAGAGGCCAGGGATGAAACCTGGCCTTTCTGCGTACAAAAGATGTGCTCCACCGCTGATCTATGGAGAGGATTGCTGGTCTTGTGGTAGCAAGCATGACTTGTCCCCTTATTTAAGCAGGGTCTGCCCTGGTTGCATATGAATGGGAGACTAGAAGTGTGAACACTGTAAGATATTCCCCTTGGGATGGAGCTGCTCTGGGAAGAGCAGAAGGTTTCAAGTTCCCTCCCTGGTTTCTCCAAGATAGGGCTGAGAGAGAAATTCCTGCCTGCAACCTTTGAGAAGCCACTGTGAAGACAATATTGAGCTAGATAGACCAATGGTCTGACTCAGTATATGGCAGCTTCCTGTGTTCCTATGTTCCTAGATACTGTGTGTAAGAAACCTGTGCTCCTACCTAAAAACAAGAATAGTATTTTCTACTTCTATGATTGGTTTCTATATGGCTTTTCCACAACAGTGCCCAAAGCTTTTTGGCACTAGTGCTCAAAGCACAACAAATACTTTTAAAATATAAGAGGCAGTAACTTCCACTGAAGAGCTGGAATTTCACCGAGCCCATGATGGAGGCAGGCTTTCCCTGGCAGGCAGTTGCCAGACAGTACTGTATTTTCACAAGTATAACTTACAGCTGATAGTTGTTTGTGTCAAAAAAATTCTTGTACAGCCCACATTTTGCAGGTAGCCGCAGCTGCCTTTATCATTCCCTGAAGCTTTTTTGTCTGACAAGGTAGTGTTCACTATGTAAAAATTAAGTTGTATACCACATACCCACTTAATTCACCCCCCGCCGTGCATGCACACACATGTGCAGACACATCGGGATGCAAAAACTTGCACAACCCATGGGTTATATTTATGGAAATAAGGTAATTTCCACGGAGAGGCATTGATATACTGCTCTAGAGTTCTCAGAGCACTCAATAATATGTTTCAGCTGTGTAGGAGAGGTCAATATTATCTCTGAACTGCAGATACAGATTGTGGTTCTGAGAGTGCTTGCCATCTAACAAGTTCATGTCTGTGGTAGATTTGAAGAAGGGATTTTGTGCTCTTGACTGCTATGTGAATTGGTGTTGCGTCCATTTTTATTTATTGCTTTTCAACATATTTCACAAAGTGTGTTAGACAATGGTTCCCTGTCCCAAAGAGG
Organism: Hemicordylus capensis; assembly: GCF_027244095.1. Classification (NCBI taxonomy): domain Eukaryota; kingdom Metazoa; phylum Chordata; class Lepidosauria; order Squamata; family Cordylidae; genus Hemicordylus; species Hemicordylus capensis. Next base: position 338,118,910 of record NC_069659.1, read on the forward strand.
TTCACTAAGGGGTCATAAGGGCCTTTGTGAAGTCTTTGTTGAAAAGCAGTATATAAAATTAACAGTACACTTCTGGCAAGCTTATTCAGCATAGGAGCAAGTTAGGAAAAGACAATAGGGAGATGCCAGCAATAGTTACTGAAGGGACACTGCGCTGAACAGAATAGGGATAGCTGATTTTTGCTTGCTAAAAATGACAGCACCATAATTTTAAAAGGAAACTCTGTCTAGTTTGAAGGGGTTAGAAATACAATGCTCTCTAACGCTACTTATTGTCTTAAATGACTGAGAGACTAGGTGCTGAGAACTGTACGCTTTCAAGGGGGTTTAGTTCTGCTGACTTGGACTTCTCTTTACTCCCCCTTGACTGTACAACAGTAGTATTAAATGTTGAATTCAGTGAAGAATAGATTAGTCTTACCTATCCTCTTCTGTTTGTAGGTGGACAACATTTACCTGTTGGTGACACAAGGTGCACTCATCTAATAGTTGAAGAAAATACAGTAAAAGACCTCCCATTTGAGCCATCTCAAAACCTCTATGTTGTAAAGCAGGAGGTTAGTTTTTAATAGAACATTCTGGGTTTTTAATCATGCAAATAACTGTATAAATCACTTGGCTTATCCTTTAGCTACTGAAAAGGATGGATTGTTTTAAATGTAGTTTATTATGGCTAGCTGTATATGCTTGAACACATGACAGAATATTCTTTCTCTCCCTCTAGTGGTTTTGGGGAAGCATACAGATGGATGCCAGAGCTGGAGAATCTATGTACTTGTTTGAAAAGGTGAGCTGCTACTGAGGGATCCAAGAATTTTGGGAACAATATGCAGAACTTATCTGGGATCTCAAACTTGTTTCACACACACACACACACACACACACACACACACACACACACACACACACACACACATATACACACACACACATACATACATACATATGAATGAAATGAATTTAAAGTGTTTAAGACCCACGATGTCTTAGAGGCTACTAATTCAATTCATATAAAATAGCAAGAGTTAACTGCTTCGGTTTCTTAGTTCGCACTGAAATAGTAATTAGTTTTAGGTGGCTATGTCTTTCAACTGCATGTAGATCTAAGCTACGGAGATTCAATGAAAGTTACCAGTCTAAATTTTGTATTTAATTGCAGCCGGACAGTCCTGAACTCAAAAAATCTGTCTCGCAACTCTCTCTGAGTACTCCAAACAGCAACCGAAAGAGACGTCGCTTAAAGGAGACCCTTGCTCAGTTGACGAGGGAGACAGATATGTCTCCCTTCCCACCTCGGAAACGGCCATCAGCTGAACATTCCCTTTCTATGGGATCCTTCCTTGATATTTCCAACACGCCAGAATCAAATGCAGCTAACGGAGGTACAGCTGAACCAGCTCAGTGCATTTTAATAGCTCTGGCTAAAAGACAAACCACTGAATTCCTCTAGTGACATAAGTAACAGTGTGTTTCCTCTTCAAACTATGCAGGGGACAGGACAGAATTGAGGAATACGAATACTGATAGACAGAGAGGCAACTTTCGTTTCAATAAATTTAGTCGGATGAGGAGGAAAACATGCAGACTCCCCAGTTGTATTCCTCTGGATAATGTTGCTCCTCAGTGTTGTATAAACTCTTTAGAAAGCCTACAGAAAACCATCAAGGCAGCTGTCAGTAAGCCATCTGAAAGTCTAGTTAATGGAGCATCTCAAGGAAGGACAGTAATGAATCTTCAAAAATATGTTCTTTTTCCAATGGAAAGCAAAGAAGCTTCTGTAAGCCTCTGTTCCCTTTCAGCTCTGAAATACAATATTGCCTTATGTGATCATCATCTAGGTAGATACGTATCAAGACCACCACAAGATGGTGATGAGTCGGCTTCCTTAACATTTCCAGATCAAGATTACCATTTAGGCCATGCAGAACTTGATTTAGAGTGTGATTCATGTACTAAAAGGGCAATTTCAAAATACCGATTGGATCAGATCCTGGAACCTGACTTCCAAAACAAACTACATTTCTTCCATGAAGTAGAGAGATGTAGATGTGGTCATGTTGAAAGTAAGTCGGCTATGACTTGTGCAAATGTTAGTGCTGAAACGCAGCAAGTGATCTGTGAGAGAAGCAGCCAGGAACAAGGCAGTAAGGAGAGGTGTACCTTTGATGATGGGACACCAATTAATGAAATTAATAGTTGGACAGCAGGCCCTGAACCAATCTTGGATTTAAACTCAGGTGCCAATTTCATTTGTACTAATGCTGTGCTGATAACAGGTAAGCATTAGATACTCTTCAGAATCCTAGTTCTTATTGCATCTGTAATCTTGGGTCATCTATCCTTCCCACAGTATTAAACTTCATTTTTGTCCTCTGTGTATGTATACATAGCCCAGTTATATTCCCTGTTGGTATGGGCTGTATCTGTTCTTGTACAAATAGTTCATATGGGAGGGCAAGTAGTGGACTTGGCTGAACTGCAAGATGCAGGATAACATTAAGACAGAGTTTTCTCTGGTTTAAGAAAGTTTTTTTATTTTGTGCAACATTTTAACACTTGGAACAGTACTCTATCATTCTGTTAAAGAATGAATGAAAATACTTAGATAATCTATTAGAATAGATCTTCCTGTCTCTAAAAACATAACCTTTTTTGCATATTCATGTCTTATGTCTCCTCCCACAGAAACTCCTAAATCATGTACAAAGCCATCCAAAAACTCAACTCCTCTTCCTCCAAAGCAGTCTGCAAGATGGCAAGTTGCAAAGGAGTTGTATCAGACGGAGAGCAACTATGTAGACATCCTGACAACTATAATTCAGGTAATGCTATACTTGTCTTTTCTGTGGTGGATGAAAGCTTTCAGCAAGGGCTTACCACATCACCTTCTAAAATAATCCTTTTAAAAACTTGGGCTTTTCCTTTTAATACTGGTATTGCAACAAATGTCTGCGGCCTGATTTCTTTTTGCTGCAGGTAAGTTTTCATGTCTTGCAGAAAGGACAGTTTTTCCCCAGAGACATGGAGATAAGACAGGGTCATACACTAGGAATGACAATTGGTTATGGCTCCCTGATGCATGCCCACGCCATGGGTTGTGTGTGAACAGACCTTTACATGGGGCTCCCAATTGTCTGCCCTCACCCCCAAGGTGGGCAGGGGGAGGAAACATCCTAAAATGCTCCAATTAAAATATTTAACAGCTGGTGTGTTATGAGGCAGAGGCTCTTTTTCATAGGCAATTGGTGTTTTCTAGCATTTTCCCCATGATGCTTCCACCCTTAACAAGTTTTGCTTCCCACTCAGGTGTCTGGTCACATTCATGATCCATCTTGAGTAGTATTGTACTGGAGGGGAGGATATGAATATTGTAAATAAGAATAAAATGCTTGCTTTGCTTTATCGGTGCTGAGGTATTGGGAGCTGCTGGGTAATTCACTGGATCCATCTATCATATATTTTAAATTAAATTGCATCTTTGCATTTTATGACCTAGTCAGTGACTGATTTTTCCTGGAGGACCACTTTGCGAAGGGGTTGAAGGGTGGTGTGTCAGTGCTTCTACCTGTTTGGCTTTTAGCCAGCTCTGTTAACATGGGTGCCATTTTCTTCAACTCTGGGTTGGGTTGGCCATTGGGAGAACAACAGGAAAATATCCAAAGGTGTTGGTAAGTCTTAATAATACACTAGGGCAGCGTAGGGCACCAGGCAGCATCTCTCAAGGGCATGTTTGGCTCAGGAGCCTCCAGTTGATATACACCAAAATACATATATGTCGCAAATACATCTTTTGCATAAAATTATCAATCTGCTTTTGAGTACTAGTTCCAAATATGGTGACCATGGTTTTCAGTTTTTATTTTTCTGAAACTCCTGTTTGCCCAAGAGCTTTCCTTTTTTCAGGTCTTTCAGGTCCCTTTGGAGAAGGAAGGACAGCTTGGAGGCCCCATTCTTGCACCAGAAGAAATTAAAACCATATTTGGCAGTATTCCCGATATCCTTGATGTACACATTAAAATAAAGGTTAGTTTAAGACTTGTACATGCAGGGCCTCCACCCCTGTGCTGCCTCACTCTTGAGTTTCAACTTGTTTGAGCTACTTGAAGAAAACATTAATGCACCTTAAATGTTGGTTGGCAAAGAAGAAAAACTGGAACTTTTGGGAACTTTTGTTGAAAAGTGGAATACAAACATGTTGTATCTTCAATTCTTAGAATTGTGTGAGTTTTGAGTTAGAGTTTATGCAGAAGTGAGAGAACTCAGTGTTTGTATCAGTTATTTCTGTCTGAGTGTCTTGCTTGAGCATGGAAGGCAGAAGATTCTTAGTTTAAGTTTCCAGTTCCATAAGATTTCTAGTGCTGCTGCTGTTCAGTGCAGTATCTAGAGAGTCAGCCCCTTGAAACTGGCTTTCATCAGGCTTGATATTAAAAAATAAATAAATAAATTCTGAATGCTTGCCTCTTTTTCCACACCACGTATGTGGCATCTGAGTTGAAGGTAACTGAGAAGAGGGAAAGACACGCAAGGACAGGGTGTGACTTACAGACAGCAAATACTTGGGGGAAAATAGACAAGATATCTTCTTTGTTATAGGAGGACCTTGAAGATCTTATGATAAACTGGGCAGAAAGCAAAAGCATCGGTGATGTCATCCTTAAATATGTAAGTGTCCTCCGCCAATATACGAGCTGTGAGCAAGTGTTGACTTTGAAGAAACAAGAGTGCATGTAAAGGAACTTCTTGGTCTTGGAGGCATCAGAGAATTTGAAACATCAGCTCATTCTAAATGGGCCTGCTCATATTTATAGTGGTGGGCAAAGGTTTTATGGGTTGCAATCTCATGCCCAGTTTAACTTGTAAGCCTTAAATTTGTTGAGCTCAGTAGAATTAAGCACTTGGAGTGAGGCATGTGATTGCAACCTAAGTTTGGCTTTGATTGTGTAGGCTTTTGGGCTCATCCCTCTGAGATGTGCGCACAAAAGTTTTTTTATGCCCGCTCAGTTAGTTTTAGATCCACTCAGGTTGAATGGGGAAGGCCCCACTCTGAATGCATGTGCGCACACACTCCCTTTGATACAGCCACCGACACCTGTGTACATGTGCAACACAGTGTCTGAATAGAGCTAGGGTCTATATAGCAGTGGCTTTAAGAGTCTGAATATGCTACAGACTTCAGTCTGTGCTGGTCTCAGAGGCTTTTACCAATCAACTATGACAACTGCTTGTTCCTTTCAGCAGTTGGAATGAGAATCTCACTAGAGAAAAGTTACCTACTTGTCCCCAGCAATTATTCCTATGCTTTTGATACTTTGGTTGATGATCTGGTAATGGACACATCCCCTAAAAGTATCTTCTTGTCTGCTTTCCTGGAGTAACTGAACTGTACTTGGCGACATTGTACTGGGAATTAAGCCAAAGAAGAATTTTCAGTTCAAATTATGTAGGCAAATATAATAGCACTGAAAAGTAGCTGCCTACAATTCAGTCTTGTGGACTTCTCTAGTTTTGTCATGTGGTATAATCAGATTTGTTTCTAGTTTTTCTCAGTGAAGTGAATAAATTAATTTAGGTTTCAGATGTTGACACGAGATTCCCTTCTAGAGAGGAAGTCCTAAGAAAAGGGTGTAGTGTCATACTGTTTTGAATCTTAATGCATAAACATGTGATCATTTGAAGCAAGGCTCTGCCAGACAAAGAAACTGGCTGACAGCCTGACTAACACAGCCTGGTGCAACAGGAGAAGCACCGGTGGTGTTAACAAAACAGTTGGGGGTAAATTTCGATCCGCTCCCCTTCTCTGGGAAGCACTCTGTGCCACGCAGAAATATGTCCCTGGGGGTTGCAAGGACACATTTTTGGATGATACAAAGGCCTTCAGGGGAAGGGGAGGTCATTGAAATCTGCATCCCACCCACCCACCCCCACACACACTGGTACAGTGTTCATCTGAAAGTGGTTAGAAGCACAGCGCTTCAATAATCAGCATATAGGCCACTATTCTATTTAGGATGCCCAAGAAGCTCTGTTCCTTTGGTTTCTCTCTGTGGTCAAAACTTCAGATTCGTTATCAAAGTTTCTTGTAATAGCATGTATGCTGGACAACTGTCCCTCCCAGCAACAGTATGGTACAACTTCATGAAAGTATGAGGAGTTGCTTTATAGGCTCTCCTGATTGGTTTGGCAGTAACTTAAATCACACATATCAGTAAATTTAAGCTGATTACTATGATGTTTTAAGAAAGCGAATCTATTGAAATATTTCCCCTCACTTTACCTATGTGCATGTTGTGAACAAAATTTTTCATTCTTTCAGTCAAAAGACTTGCTGAAAACCTACCCACCTTTTGTGAACTTCTTTGAAATGAGCAAGGAAACTATTACCAAGTGTGAAAAACAGAAGCCTAGGTTTCATGCTTTCTTAAAGGTAATGGTTCTAGTTGCTGTTCCCTTTAATGTTGTGTTAATTTTAAATACTTTTAAATGTGCTCCTTAGTGAAATAAGAGCCTCCCCATCTCTGACAGCTTTTTAAAAGTCTTTAGACACATCTGTTCACCCAGGCTTTTAATTAATATTGTTTTAATGGTTTTAGTGCTGTTTTAAAAATTTTAAATTGTTGTAATATTAAACTTTTTGTTTTTGTTTTAAATAATGTTTTCCCCCCCTGTTCTTATTTTGTTGTAAACCACCCAGAGACTTAAGTTTTGGGTGGTATAAAAATATGTTAAAAAAATAAATAAAATAAAAAAACAAAATAGAATTGCATTCTTTAGAATGTGTGCTGCCTTCTGAAACACTTGACTTGGATTTTGGACACTGCGGGAAGCATCAAGGTCTTAAAAACCTTGGTTTGTTTTATAGTAGGAAAAATTGCAGCATTGAAACCTACACTAGACTATGAGCATATCTTTGCTTTTAATGTAATAGTTTAGCTGCCTCTGATTTAAGTTCCTTTAGAACTTGCTAATCCTGTTGGGAAGGTATAATCATGAAAGCAGGTGAACTTGGCTGTTGTTGAGTAACTGAATATCTTTATTGGTTCTCCTTGCTTTCCCAACAGTTATTGATCAATATTAATGCATTGAACCAGACTTTTGCTCAAACACTGGTGGCTATAATTAAGTATGAAGCCAAGCTTAGCCAGTTGTAAATGACTCTCTGATCCTTGGGACTGGTGAAGACCCAAGGTGGTAGCTTCTAGGAGATTCCTCCTTGACAGTATATAGACTGTCTTATCCTGAATCAAACCATTGACCTGTGTAGGTCCATATTGTCTATGCTGACTGGCATCTCTCTAGGGTTTCAGATAGGCCTTTCCCAACCCTGCCTGAAGATAGATACCAGGGATTGATCCTTGGATCTCTTGTGTATAAAGCATATGCTCTTTATCAGTGAGCTATGGTGGTTCCCTCCTTCATGTACAGTGGGAAATAAGATCTGTGATACTGACCTGATTTGGCATAGTTATCCTGGTGCCAAATAAAGCAGTCTAGACCTTGACAAATCCAGGAGCCAGGGCGCACCTAGACTAGGATATTCAGAGGTAGAGTTATTTAATAAAACATTTTTGTCCTAAACAATCCTGTGTATATTCTAGGTATGTTATTTGTAAAGGGGATACACAACTTATCCCGCCCCCCATGTCCCTCACTAAGACTGGTAATTCTGTCAGGTGTCCATTAGCTGGTTCCTAGATCTAGAGACAATTTGTCAAGGCCTAACTAGCCTTGGATTCTGAATCAAGTGATGAGACTTTTGGATGCACTGGCTCCCCCTCTTCAAAATATAGTAAAGCATAGTAGAAAGCAATTTAACTGTTAAAATCATACATTAATACTAGGGAAAGAGAAGAGGTTTTAGTAATGCAGCAAATGTGCACAAACAGTTGTCCGCCAACACTGATTGATACTGTTATAAATATTAACCATTGCTAATCACCTTTGTGTGAACACTGTTATGTGGCATGGTAGGTTTTTTTTAACAGCAACCTAGAAACATGGATAATGGAGAAGTATATTGGAAAGTGGAATCTGTAGTAGTTTGATATCCCAAAATAGTTAAGCAAATACAATTCTCTCATTTTTTTAAGTAGCAGCAAGAACTGAGTTTTAAAAATTTAGTTGTCTTTGGCATAAATAATGCCATTGTTCTCCCCTTGATAGATAAATCAAGCTAAACCAGAGTGTGGCCGCCAGAGTCTGGCAGAACTCCTCATCCGACCTGTTCAGAGGCTGCCTAGTGTTGCTCTTCTCCTAAATGGTGAGTATGTGGGCTTCCTTGTTCTTGCTTGTTAATCAGGGATCTACAAATTTAGGCTTAGCTCACTAGCCCGCCATCATTTGTGATCACCACCAATCCTCTGTCTTCTTTCTGATCTTTCTGATCTTTCCTCAGCAGAGGGCTGAGGAAAGAAGTGGAGCATCTGTTGTTTGCTCTTGGAGATGGTAAGGAACAGCGGGAGTCATATCCTACTGAAAGGATTCTAGCTGTTTCTTACCTTGTCAAAATGGCATTAGAAAGGAGAGCTCTGGTGAGAAGACTTGTGCAGTCCTGGGTGTCGTCCTTACTAGAGGGTGCTTACAGCTGAGAGAGGCAAATTTTCTGCAAAATGGCTGTATGTTATCTGATGCCATATAATTTTGTTAAAATGTTCCTTTTCAAAGTTACCATAGTGATGGTAAACACCTAAACATTTAAACATGAATGTGTTAGTTCTCAAAAGAATAGGTAATTTGTTTAAAACTGTGTTGGTTTCAGGCTCTGACTAATTGAACACTAAAGAGATCTTTTTAAAAAATGCTTTAAGAAGAATAATGGAATGTAACTGGACTGATTCTTGAGACATGATTAAGTACTGGTAGTAATACATGCCACTCCTTTGGTAAGCTACAAAGAGACTTAGATAGGCATTGTCACTTAGGCCTAACCAACATAAAGTTATGCATGTTTTAATATAAGATAGATGTGACATGGGTGTGTTAAAATTTTCAGATGAGTAAAGGTGAGAAGCTGTGATGGTTTGGGTCTTTAATCAAACCTGTAGAAGAGCTTCTATCTGCAAGAAGTAAAGTGCTAAAAGCTCACTCAGATCTACTAGGCCAAAACTTTTTTAAAGCCCCACACTTAATTTTTCTGTAGAATTTTTTCAGTTTCTAAAATTTCTTCTTGGCTGCTTTAAAAACCTTTGTGGTACAGTTAGGGGAAATTAATATGATGGATTTTTTTTAAAAAAAATTGTATAAAGTCAAATAACATGCTAGATCAGATCATAATCTATGCAAGGCATCAGGAAAATTTCATGGTACTTACTTGGGGGGGGGTTTGCAAATAAGGGAGAAATTTGCTGGGGGAAATCTTCTGCAAAACTTTCCAGAAAACTTTTTAATTCAAAACTTGCTAGAAAACCCACATCCCTGGCCAAAAGAAATGCTACCTATATTTAAGGAGTGAGATCTCTTTTTAAAAATATAAAACTTTTGCCTGGAAAGGAGAAGGTCCATTGGTCAGTGGGAAAGGAATTATGCTATAATCTCTACCTGCTTCTCTTCTCTCTGAGCCTTTATTTTTACTTTGAATACATTAATCCTCCATCTAGATCCTCTGCCATCTTAACCCTTCTCCCTAGAAACTAGCCCCCAAAGGCATCGTGATTCTTTTGAAAGATGCACAGACCTCTGCAAGTCTCCAGAGGGACATTCTCATAAAGTGGGGCAGTCAACAAAAGACACAAGTTCTCATATCATATCACTCTTTTCTGAACCTGGAGTGTTGGGAGTAGCATTAAGAGGATATCCTCAGTCAGTCCTTGGTCTCCCAATAATGCTTCAGCAAAAAAAACCCCAAAACTGTATGCATTCAAACATTTCCCCATAGCCTTGAAAGAAATGGGGAACATGTCCTTTTTTTTTTTTAAGGGTAAAAATGAAGTTTATTTAGCTTCTGACATATCTGATTCTGCACTTTAAAAGGCACATGCTGCAGTTAGTAACCTACATGTTTGAACATCCACAGCCTCTCATGTTGCAAGCTCTCTTAATATCCAGTGTCTTGTTGGCATGAACACAATGAAAAGTAACAACACTATTTTCATACTTTCCTATTGTAGACATTAAGAAACACACAGTGGAAGACAATCCTGACAAGGCAACTCTAGAGAGAGCCATTGAATCTCTAAAGGAAGTGATGACGTAAGTGGTCTACTCAACACAAGCTGGAAAAGTGATACTTTCTACTTACTCTGAAGCTATTTACAGTAGATTAATTTGGAAAGAATGGATACTGCCTGTTGAGCATATATGTGTGCTTTTGTGTAGCTTGTTTTGTGTTATGGTGTGCGTGCGCAGTGTTCCCTGTAAGAGGGATTCCCAGATGTTGTAGACTACAACTCTCATAATCCCCAGCCAAAGACCATTGCAATTGGAAATTATGAGAGTTGTTATCAACAACATCTGGGATTTCCCATTACAAGGAACATGCTCTGTGTGTGTAAGTTTAAAAAAACACAAACACCAAAAACCACACTGGCTGACTTGGAGAGCTGTAGCGGGGCTGCTACTGTGACTCTAGGGCCAGAGCATAGTATATGAGAGCTTGGGTTCAATCAGGAAGTTGGCCATTCAGCTGCACATAGGACTTGAGCATTTAATTTTCCTAGAACCTAGCAAACTTAACGTCTGACACTACTCTTCCTTGGATAGCTCAGTTATTATTGGTCAGTTACCTTTTTTTAAAAAAATGAGTTGCCTTATTTCATTCATACACACACTTGATAGTTCTCTACCTGCCTAGATCGTTTTGTAAAAAGGAGAAAAATAAAGTGTCATCCCGCATCGTTTCCTCCTCCCCCCCCCCCCGCACTGGTCCACCCTGGCCATACATAGCAGAATGTTTCTTAAGGTTATGGAGTATATTCTGAATGTTTTCCTCTTCATTTCAACCGTGAACATTCAGGTGGAAATGATGGACGACTAATACTTGATTTTTGTTAAGCTGCCTTTCGTGAACTATGCATGGCCTGCCATTCCACTGATAGAGACTTCTTAATGCTGGAATTGTAGGAATGTGTTTGATAATTATGCACACTTGTGCATAACACCTACAGAAAATGCCTGAGAGCTACAATAAGTACCTCTCAATAGCTGCAGTCAGTTGGAAAGTTTAGGGAGGAGTTAACACCATAGCAACTGCATGCCACATAGCCATTCCAGTAAGATAAATAGGTTTGATATGCTAGGAAGGGTAGTGACTTTGTGCCCCCTACCAAACAGCTCGATACATTTGGTCTCCAACTTCTTACCTGCCATATGGCCTCGTGTCCTCCCAGCCCCCATTTCCCCCCTTTTTACAAATCAGTAAATTGTAATCTCCAGAATCCTGGCTGTACTGAGTAAATACTCATTAAAATATGGGTGTTCTGCTTGCACAAAACTTTGAACTTTTGGTGCAGAGATCACAAGTCCTTGCATACATCTAGTGTAGTTCACGTGCAGTGCTAGCCCCTACAGACCTGGCTTAAACAAGATGCTGGACATGTGGAACACTCCATGGGTTAAGCTTTTCTTATATATCTGACGTCCTGTTTAAATTGGGTCTTGCCCAAACTTTTAACTAGATTGTGAAACAAGGTGATCAGGAATGATACAAGCATGAGCTTGAATTCACGATTAAAAGGTAAACTTGTATGTATTTTTGTTTTACTTGTTCTGTTTTTAAAAATATGCTCAATGTGGTTTAAAATATAAAAACATGTAAGAGAAAAACAGCAGTAAAATACATCAGAACAATAAAAATATAAAAGGCAACAATAAAATCACTTCAATTGCATGTTGGCAAAGAAGTTCAGAGACCCAGCAGGTCAAACACACAGAAGTCTACTTGTCAGAAGGGAAGTCTTCAAGCCCCATATAGACTAGGTCCTGCTGGTTATTTATGGGAGTTCATGACTTATTCTGTGATTCCACTGGACACAGAGGTGGTTGCATTCAACTTCAGAATAGTAAACAAAACCTATTTAAGTGTGTGGCACATACTGAGAGAATTTCTGACACAACACAGAGCTAAGTCAAGATGGTGAGCTAAGTGAAGCAAGACTTATGTACATTAGTCTTGCTATTTTCTAGATTTATGGGCTGATGCTTGAATGAATGAAGGGTTTGTTCATAAATAGAAATGCTGTTTAAGGTGCATGTATGCACCAGACTATGGGAAACACCTATATCAGGCAGCAGTGATATAGGAAGATGCTGAAAGGCATCATCTCATACTGCGTGGAAGATGGCAATGGTAAACCCCTCCTGTATTCTACCAAAGACAACCCAGGACTCCAGGAGTCGACACAGTCGATTGCACAACTTTACTTTATGCACTCCTGCCAAATAAATGCATAACTAAGTGGAATATTTTGATTCTCATGTTCTGTACAATGAGGACTAGATATCTGGATATCTTTTTCAATGTGAACTTAAAAGTGAATAATTTGTTTTAATGATAGGCCTATCTTGATTTCCCCCACCTAGGCATATTAATGAAGATAAAAGGAAAACTGAAGCCCAAAGGCAGATTTTTGATGTTGTTTATGAAGTAGATGGCTGTCCTGTAAGTATGTGGAAAGAGTAATGATGAAGCCTGTTAAGATAGGTATGGCCTCTTGGCGGAAATGATATTAGGGTAAGAACATAAGCCTTGGACCAAATTCATCAAGACTCCTCTTATCTAGTCCAGCACCCTGCTTCCCATAGTGGCCCACCTTGTTGTTGCTGTTTACATTTATATCCTGCTCTTCCTCCAAGGAGCCCAGAGTGGTGTACTACATACTTAAGTTTCTCCTCACAACAACCCTGTGATGTAGGTCAGGCTGAGAGAGAAGTGATTGGTCTAGAGTCACCCAGCAAGTCTCATGGCTGAATGGGGATTTGAACTCAGGTCTCCCTGGTCCTAGTCCAGCACTCTAATCACTACACAAGCCCACAAGCAGGAAGTTAAGGCATGCCCTTCTTCCATGACATGTTGGGAGGTTTCCTGCCTCTGAACCTGGCCGATAGGCTAGCCTTTGAAACTAGCAGCCATTGATAGATCTGCCCTTCATGAATTTGTCAGGACCCCTTTTAAAACCATCCAAGCTGGTAGCTAACACTATATCTCATGGCAAAGAATTCATAGATTATATATTGTGTGAAGAATACCTCTGGATCTTTGAGGTGGTCTGGTATTGTCCAAAATGTAGGTTAGGCACCTGCACAGTAGCACCTGTAGAAGGATTTCATAGCTCCTCAAGGTACTTTGAAGCTCCGCGCTTTGCATGCAAAGCATGCTTGGTATCTTTGGCGGCAGAGTTTTGATCTCTGAGGTGATCCATGTTCCCTCACAGTTGTGTGTTTGTGCCTGCGCAGTAGTCCCGCGGAGGAATATCAAGCTCCATGAGGCACTCTCTTGCATCCTGAAGTGCACAAGACACATCTATTAATTTCAGTAGGAGAGCACCTCTCTCTGTTCCTTCTTGTCCACCATGCTTGTCGCATCATAAGGTTCTGCTCCTCTCTCGGCCTGTGAAAACATTACATTTACTGCTTTCTTGTCTTAACTTTGGACCATTTTTTGTGACTGTTTTCTGGATTTCCCTCTCAATTTTGGTCAGTTATACAATTCATTTTTTGGACCCATGGCTCAGTTTAGACTACTCCCTTGCCTTATGGACTCAAAGAAGACATTCAAATTCCTGCAGGGGTACCGTCTTATTTTCTGACAGGCATGAATGCTTGATTTGTTTGTGGGGAAAACGACAATATAATTAATGCAAGATCTGCCGATCGTTCTCTAAGCATGCAAGAGCAGGGAACTTCGCCTACGAGCTGCGCGTTGTATGAAACTGCCCCCAATGCCGAGCCCATCAACTTCGTCAGTCACAACACCAGCTGACCATCGGCCACTGACAGCAACTTCGACATTGAGTGTTCAATCCTCAACGATTTTGAAAAGCCATGGTGACTCCACCTCTTAAAACGCCTGCATCAGTCGACAAGGACGACTGACACAGTCAACACAAGGAATATAAACACGACCACTCAGATACCACTGGCCAGAGTCTAAGTGCCATCATGTACCATCTTCTGGTACATTATGGCATCGAGGTCGGGGCTCCCATCTTACTTACTGACCACTATGTCGTCTGCACATACACCATTGTCTTCCACAGCTCAATGTCATGGGATTGTCTCACCTACATCAACTCGACATACTGCTTCCAATTCTCGCCGTGCTAAACTTAAGGACTGCAGTCTCGTCCATGGTTCCTGAGCACTCATCGACACTGTCGCCAGCAGCACCTTCAAAGTCAACGATTCCCATCTCAAAAACACTGCTGTCTACCATTTCCAAGTCTTCAGTACCTCATCCTCCGATATCCATGCCTTGTTTGTCTTTGATACCAGCAAAGCCTCCATCACCAATCATCGTTGAACACTCATTTGCCTTCTGTAGCGGATTAAAGCCTTTGTCTCAGAGCAATGTCACATGAGGGAAAGAAATGCTGAATCATCCCTGCTTGAACTGTCTGGCTAGGCATCTCCTTAAACTATTCTGTAATTATCGGTAAGTTCAAAATGCTGCCACCAAGCACCCTAGAAATTGTAGAGAACTGGACCAATGGATTGGGTACTGTAATCCAAGGTCCTTCTGTAACTGGGTATTGGACAAATTAAAAAAAACAACCTTCCATGTGTAGGCTTACACGGGATGAGAAAAATGATAGGTGCTGAAAATCTGAGGACATGTTTGCACCAGAGAAAATCCCCCTTCGGGCCCCCACTTGAGTTAAAAACCAACTTGGAGAGGCTTGTAAAAAGAAAATACTTAAAACAGTTTTATTCAATTACTGCAGACTGCTTCTGTCTGAGGCTTTCTTAGATACAGTTAAGAATACTTAGTAGATTACAAAAATAGGTTGTCTTAGGCATGTTTAAATGTTAAGACTCTCTGAGTTTTTTGCAATGCCCTTGGTAGGATGGGTGTAGGTTAGTGTTTCTTATTTCAATTACGTTGCAGGTAAACTATAACAAAATCAGGAATATGCAAATCACACACCAAAGAAGTATAAGTTTCTAACTCAAAGTCTGACTAAACAAACTTGTCCCTCAATTAATCTTCTCAAAGCCAAAACCCAGGCTTCCTTACCTTGAACTCACCAAACTCCAGATCAGAATTCAAGCTTCCTCCTGACCTCCTATCTTTCAAGGAGCTGCAGAGTCATTCTCCTGCAGCCAGCCTCTGTGGCTACATGTCGTCCTCTGAGCAGCTCCAGCCTAGCTGCTCTTCTTGAACGAAGAACTCTCTTCTTCCTGGCAACAGCTTTCTAGGTCCCACCCATCTGATGTGCTGATTGGCTGAGCCCTGGAGTTTTCCATTAAGGGGTTTAATTTACATGGCCTTGATGATAACACTGGTTCACTTCCACCTGTGCTAAAGTCCCCTTCGGCATCTCTGGCTCATAATACTCCCAGGTGCTCCCCGTCTTTTCGCTGGAGGGAAAGGCTCCACAGCTTCCATCCCAGCCACTTAACTATTGGAGTTTGCCGAGTGCCCTTGACCCTGGTCATATTTGTGGTTGTGAATGCTACAGAGATAATCTTCTCTTTTCCTCCCTGGTCTCTCCTATGATTTCGATGATTATAGGTTGTGGAAGACCATGAAACTAAGAGGCCTTCTTAACGAACCACAAACACCTGCCCACAAAGAAGCCCCACAAAGGGGCTTTGGAATATGCTCCCTGTTGAAATAAGAGCATCTCCTTCTCTGTTTGCTTATAGGAAGGCCTTCAAGACACACCTGTTTTCTCAGACTTTTAACTGAAATTAACTTTAAACTACTTAATTGTTTATCTTATGATATTGTTTGTTTGTATTCTGAAATTCTAACTATTTTTACTCAGTTTTGTATTTGTTCTGTGTTCTGTACACTGCCTAGAGATGCACATATCAGGTGGTATAAAATAGATAAATAAATAAAATAGCCAGTTTCATGGCCAAATATCATTACTCCATTTGCGATACTTTCAAAGAAGACATCAAGGACACCTCAGACACGATTAAATACAAATTTAAAGAAGTCCTTTCTAAATCTGCAGATATTACTCACCAGCACCTTAGCACTGCTGAGCACCTCACAGTAACAGATTCCTGCACCTTAGCAGGTGCTGTCTCCCTACACAGACATACCTGGCTCTGTTCTTCTTCTCTCCAAATGGATATGAGGGACAAAAAAACTCTTCTCTTCAATGAAGGATCATTTAGTACTCAGACTGACGATACCATGGAAAAGATGAGAAAATCTAAATTTGCAGCAAAAACGTCTACATCTTCGTCTTATTTGTGGTCATATTCCCAGAGATACAAAAAACATGACAAGCAAAAATTTCAGTTCAGCAAGCCAGACCACAGGAACTACAGAAAGCCCTTCCAGTACAGTCACTGGTGGTCCTATCCACAAACAAAAGCAACAGCAAAAATCCAAACGTCTGGACCAGTCCAAGCAACACCCTTGATTGGTTGCTTTGCCCACTTTTGTGACTTGTACAGCCAACATTTGCCCCTTTCACTCCAGCTTGGCCTCTCATTACATCTGATACCTGGGTGTTAAGTATCATCTCCACTGAATACACAAAATTTACCACTGCTCCCATGGGCAGTGGTAAATACACCCATGCAACTCCTACCTTGTTACAGAAGTACAGGAACTGCTGGGGAAAAGGGCAATGGTACCTTTCCCCCAAAAAACACCAATGGATGGGGGTTCTATTCAAGATACTTCCAAGTCCCCCAAAGAGACAGCAGTCTGCCCTATACTGGACTTGTATACCTTCAACTACTTCATTCACCTGAGAAAATTCTGAATGTTCACCCTGCTGGGCTGCCTTCCTCTCCTACCAGAGGAGGAATGGCTTGCTATCCTAGATCTGAAAAATGCCATTCATATCGCTATTAATCCAAGACACAGGAAATACCTTTTTATTTCGCTGTGGGAGATAAAGCCTACCAATACATGGTTCTCCCATTTGGCCTCTCCACAGCGCCATGAGTTTTCATGAAGTGCATAAGCACTGTAATTGCCCACCTGAGAACCCAAGGTGTTTCAATTTTCAAACAGCCAGCAAGGACTCTCTACCGCTCATGCAAAATTCAATCCTTTCTCTTCTGGAAGATCTAGGCATCCAGGTAAACTAGAAGAAGTCCAGAAACTGCCTCAAACTGCAGAGTCCAATACTCTTCAAAGGCACCATTCTGGACACCCAAATGAAATGGGCATTCCTTCCAGAGGAAAGGGGACTGACTCTCAATTGTACACTTAATCTGCTCATTCAGAGCCAACCTAAAGCAAAGGGCTTGAGCGATCCAAAGACTTTTAGGTTTGTTGGCTTCTTGTACAGCCACCATAGAATACTTCTGGCTTGGAATGGGACTGCTCCAGATGTGGTTTCTGTCAGTGTTCAGACCGAACATAGACAGCTAACATTTATGGCTTCTGATTCTTCAAATGGTCCTTGAGTCACTACTCTGGTGGACTGTTCCAGAAAACTTTGCAATGAGCATTCCCTTTCAGCCTCCTTTTTCCAATGATCACTCTGACAACCTACTCCTCTCTCAAAGGCTGGGGTGCCCATTGTGTTGGACTCCACGCGCAGGGCCTGTGGAACCATCACCAGTCAGCTCTGCCTATAAATTTCCTGGAGCTCCTGGCTGTTCTTCTAGCACTCAAATCCTTCCATCCCCGACTCAGAAACCAAACTGTTCAAATTCTTCTGGACAACACAATCAACAAGGAGGAACGTCTCCATGTGCCAAATTATTGAGGGGGTCACCCTTAATTAGGAGTACTACTTCGGATAGGCTAGTACAAGTCCAAAAAACAGATGCCGGACACCAGCTGGATTTAATTCATCAGTTTATTATTATACCCTAAATACTAGTTAAACTATAATTCATTCACTCACATACCGGTATGTATTCTTACCAGCCCCACTTAAAGGTGATCAGTCTTTAATGGGGAGTTGGGAGAAGCTGGAGGCCCCACGATCTGTGCTTCTCAGAGAAAACCTCTCTTGATGCCTGACTTAAAAAGGGTTGCCTGCCTTTGAAGCTGTTTGCTGTTACGTGTTTTCATCCGTCTTCTGATCCCAGGATTGACCATAGTCCTTGTTTTCAAGCAACTCCTTTCTGCTGTCTTCGGCATATTTTATCTGGTTTTCCCTGGTACTTTTGGGTCCTCTGTATTTCTTTCCCAACATTTACCATGTTTTGGGGGCTGGTATATCCTTTGCTTACTCATGCATTCTTTCAGTCACACACACAGTTCATTTTATTATTTGTTTAAACAGAAGTAAATCATTCTATTATGTTTGCAGACAATCCTTTAAGTGGGAACCATTCCTCTTATCAACATCAATACTTCAGTTATACACGTAGGCTATAGAACTACCACATAAACAATCACTTTTAATCAAATAATTATACTAGCTGTATTATATGTCATCCAGATCCCTGTGCAACCTAGCTATCCAACTTTGTGACTGGAGTATACCCTCTGGTTCTACACATAAAGGGCACCGACAACATCCTTGCAGACATTCTAAGCAGAAAGACTGATTCCTCCCATCAGCATGAATGGAAAATCAATCAAGACATACTCTCTGATTTCTTCCTTCGTTCAGGAACTCCAAAAGAAGATCTTCTTGCCTCCATGAACAATAAGAAATGTAACCTTTTCTGCCCAAGAGCAGAGGTGGAGGAGGGATCTCTGAAGGATGCTAATCTCTTTACTCACATCCCTCTAGTGTCCAAGGTACTCAACAAAGTCCTTCAACACAAGACAAGGTGTACCATGCTTGTCCCCTGGTGGCCGGTTTAAATTTTGTTCCCTCTCCTAAGTCTATCACAAGGATCCCATCGTCACCTCCCTTAACACTCCAACCTTCTGTTCCAGAATGATGGCAAAATCCACCATCACAGCCTTTGAACCTTTAATTTGATGGTGTGGAAGCTGAACTTCTAGACAATATCCTATCGCACGAGAGGAAAGCTTCCACGAAATGAAACTACAGTTGTAAATGGACAAGGGTTGCCAATTACAACAAGGCTAGAGGTTTTTAATCCCTTACAAGCCTCTATACATCATGTCCTCTTATATCTTACCTCACTGACGGGCTTGGGCCTTTCCAATTGATCTATTAAAGTCTGTACGGCGGCCCCACCTGCAGTTCATGCAGGCTGGAATACGAAGTCACTATTCTCTCCCCTGGACTGCAAAAGGTTTCTTAAGGGAATTGACAACCTTTTCCCACCAATTGAACCCTGGAGGCTCTCCTTAGTAATTGCTACGCTAACAGAGGATCACCAGAGAGATCACCTGTTACAAGTAAGCAACCTGCTGTTCCTTCTTGACCACTGTTGTGTGTGCTTTCCTCTGGATTCGCTCTTTAGTAATTTCTATGCAAACAGAAATCCCCTTTAAAGTACTATCTTCAATACCCATTAAGTTTTTATAATTGCTATCATTAACAGCCTTTTTGATTGCTACCACCACCGCACAAAGGGTCAGCAAACTCAACACTTTGAGAATAGATTCCCCTTTCACTAAGTTCTACCCCAAAAAGGTGGTGATGAGAACAGACCCTCCCTTGGTTTCTAAGATAGTCTCTAACTTCGATGTCAACCAGGACATAATCTATCCATCCTTTTTTCATGACTCCAACCACTCCTTTACAGCATTCTCTTCACGCCCTGGATATCCATAGAGCATTCCTCTTCTATATAGGCAGAACTAAAGTCCCATTGATGCTTTGTTACCTTCAGGGGCAAGAACAAGGGCCAACCAGTCTCTAGACAAAGTCTTCCTAACTGGCTTGTCCATCTCATTTTTATTTGTTACAAGAAACAAAGTATACAGCCTCCAAACATTATTAAAGCTCACTCTACCAGAGCCGTGGCTACTTCTGCTGCTCACTTATCAGGATTTTTTTTTGCTGACAGATGCAAGGGTGCCACCTGGTCTTCTAACTTGCCCTTCATCAAACATTACATCTTAGACTTCTGAACTGCAGCTGAGGCTAACGTGTTTAAAAAAAAATTCTCTAAGAAACATCTTCCAGTGCCCATATGGGGAACTTGTAAATCACCCATGTTGTGGACGATACCAGATCACCTCAAAGATAAACAGGTTGCTTACCTGTAACAGGTGATCTCTTGGTGGTTCGGTATCATCCACAACACCCACCCAACCTCCACACTGGTTGGATGTTTCTGCTTAATACCCTTACCTCTACAAAGACCTGCAGAAGCTCAATCTTCACAGCAGTCGATCAGGAAATGCTAAAGGGCACTCTGCTGCTGTAGATGCCGAGTATGTTTTGCACGTGAAGGGCAGAGCTCCTTGAGGCGCTATGGAATCCTTCTGCATCGGCTACTGCACAGGCACATAACCCATGTTGTGGATGTACCTTACAGATAAGCAACCTGTTATTGTTCTGCATTTTTCTTAATCTTTAAAAAAAAAAACTTTTGGAGAAAGTTAGGATTAGCAACAATGTTGGGACATTTGTAAGAGTTTCTTCTATCCATTTTAAATGGTGAGTGTTGGAATTAATTATTTATTAAAAAGGAAAAATAGTATCATGTGACTTGATCTTGGGAAGGAGGCATATATCTAACAAATCTGCAAAATATAAAGTGACTGTCCAGCATCTTATGTTGCTAGACTTGGTGTATTCACAACTCCCTAAAATCTTTGAGGTTAAAAGTCCACTCTGTGAATTTTGTGTGTGTGACAAAGGAACGTCCTGAATTATTTTTAATAAGCTGCTTTTATGCCCTTGTAGGCCAATCTCCTGTCATCTCACCGAAGTCTAATTCAGCGCCTGGAAACAGTGGCACTTGGTGATGACCTCTGTGACCGAGGGGAGCAGGTCACTCTGTTCCTTTTTAATGACTGCCTGGAGGTAAGTCTATCCATATTCATTTGGCTATGATATTCTGGAATGACTTGTAACCCAAAGGAACAAATAGCACTCCAAACACCTGGAACCTCTGAAAGACTAGAACACTTTATTTGTCTTGACAAAAAGCATTATGTTACATGTACCACTCAGTCAGTCAGTAAGAACTACTGCACAAGCTGTCAGAAGAAGCTCTTTATTTCTCCAGACATAATGCTCTGTAGCTCAATATTTGGCGATTAGTGAGTCAGAGAGAGAGACAGAACAACTTTCTGCTGCTATGTCTTGCTACTGGCAGGGAATGATTGGCTGGAGAAGGGGAAGGAGAGATGCTGTCGTAGAATCAATAAGGAAGTCCCTTCAATACTTCATCCCCCAGCATGACTTCTGGGGAAATGAAGTCCCTAGGAATTATATGGGCTTTTAAATTTATCATAGCAGCTATGATGGAGTTCGTGTAATAAAAAGAAAGAAATTATGTGACGAGAGGCCAAACTCTACAACCTGTATACATTGAACAAATCTACATAACTTCTGTTCAGGGCATAAGAAATCTTACTTGGTCATCTTTACTTGTTTGTATGTTTTTTTGTTTTTTTGTTCAATGAGAAAAAACAACCAAACTCAGGGTGGCTCACAATCTATTAAAAGCAATAACAAATCGGTAATGGTAGCATGGTGAAAACAGCAGAGATGATAAAATATACATGAGCAATGAAGGGCAGACTGAAATCCTAATCCTTCCCTGGCACAGGGAATATGTGAGAATTAGTACTACGTGAGCCTCTCTCTGGGGAGAGTGTTCCAGAGGCAGGGTGCTGCAGCCGAGAAGATGCTCTCACTAGTTGCCACCTGCTTTGCTTCAGACACTTTTTCACCACTGTGAATTCAGTGATCATTGCCACGTACTTCCTAGCATGTGTCTAGCCAGGAGGGCTAGAGACTTGTGTTTTTTTCTTTTAAAATGAACAAGGTTCTTGGGAAGCTAAATTCTGCCCCCAGTATTGCACTGCACTTCTTATGCACTCCTGAAAATTGCAGCAGCCATGCCTGTGACAGAGATCCAGTTTCCAGTTACAAAAGGTTGTACAAGGCTATGCAGTTCCAGGATGAGCTGTGTCAGATTGTGTCTGTCAATTAGCCATTTTCAGAGGATGCTTATTTACCATCTGTAAACAGTATTTGTTGGTGGAGGCAAAAGCTTCTTTTTTCCACTTCATAGCTGCCACTTAGTTTGTGTGGATCGACACTCTTTGTTAATCCAGCAGTGTCTGAAATAGCTGTCTTTTTATTTCCCGAAAGCACAGCGTGAACCTACATAGGAACATAGGAAGCTGCTATACACTGAGTCAGACCATTGGTCTATCTCAGTATTGTCTTCACAGACTGGCAGTGGCTTCTGCTAGGTTGCAGGCAGAAATCTCTCAGCCCTGTTTTGGAGAAGCCAGGGAGGGAACTTGAAACCTTCTGCTCTTCCCAGAGTGGCTCCATCCCCTTGGGAATATCGTAGAGTGCTCACACTTCTAGTCTCCCATTCATATGTAGCCAGGACGGATCCTGTTTAGCTAAGGGGACAAGTCATGCTTGCTACCACAAGACCAGCTCTCCTCTCTCAAGATCAGCTCTCCTCTCTGTATCTGAATCGTGATTCGTTGGATTCATAATGAAATGGGTTCTGCGCCTGTGCAGGGACCTCATGGGCAGACGAACTAGCTCCTCAA
The DNA here is from genome assembly GCF_027244095.1 of Hemicordylus capensis. Taxonomy (NCBI): domain Eukaryota; kingdom Metazoa; phylum Chordata; class Lepidosauria; order Squamata; family Cordylidae; genus Hemicordylus; species Hemicordylus capensis. The sequence continues at coordinate 338,141,606 of NC_069659.1, forward strand.
GACGCCCACTCCGCCCAGCACGTGCTCCGTGCTTTCATTGAAAACAGTGGTTGGGAGCGTCACTTCTTCAGTTTTTGTTTAGCCACCAAAGCATCTATACCTTGGTATTAGCTCCTCGGTTCAATTGAAATAACAAAAAATAATAGAGAATTTAGGATTGACTTATACGGACTATTTACCTCAGGACTTCCTTTTTCTACTCTTAGCTATGACAATTTAATTAGTAAAAGTAAAAATAGACTTTGAGAGACACTTTGCGACTTTGGCCAGACGTGGAGGCTGTTAGCCCCTTCTGTTTCTAGATAGGGAGGCTAAAACAACATTCAAAAGATGTGTAGAATGCTGCGCTATGTTGCTGTCTACAGACCATCACGACTCGTGCTTGTGTCTTAGTGAACAACACAATACGGCAGCTTGTAAGATATGTTGCTCATTTTCAAAACAAACTTTGAAACACAGAGTGCTACGCCTACGAGCAGCACTTCATGACGAGGTGCTCCAGCCGCCAACTCTGAGGCCAAGCCACTCTTTGGCATTGGGAGCTACCTTGGTACCGAACTTGATATCGAGTGCCCACGGAGCTGCCAAGGAGCAGTCTAAAACCATGGCATCAGAGCCTGTCTTTTAGAAATCGAAAGAAGTATCGACAAAGACCCACAGGGACAAAGAGAAGAAGCGGATGTTTGACTCGGAGCAGGAGTGCTTCACCGCCTGCAAAGAGACACCGCAGTGCACCACTTAGTGGAACACCATCACCGACGCTAGTGCAGGAGTGTAACTCGGCATGGGAGTTGGAGAACTTGTTGACATCGAGTCCTGTACAGAGAACTTCAGTACTGAAGTCTTCAGTGTCCATGCCAATGAGCTCGGCATAGATGGGCTCGGCATCAAAAGCGTCGATGTTGACACTCTTTGACCCGGTACCGACAGTGTCGACAGCGAAGCCACCTTCGGCATCAAAAAGGCATCTCCTCTCACTGGCGCAAACCTCAGTGTGGTCTCCTACCCCCCCCCACCCCCCCCCAATGAGCAGCACAGTGGCTGGAGACGTTCATAAGATGCACTTGTTGGCTGATTATGACCAGGATGAGGGATTCTCTCTGGATCAGGATAAAGCTATTTCTCTATTGGAGCTGTTAGTCTCTACATCCAGCACACCGTCGGGATCGGCGTTCCAACGTTTTCTTAGCACTGGACTTGACGTCAATCAGGATGTGGACAATGAGCCAGACCCACCTCCGAAGACGCCATCGGTATCTCCCCTACAAGGAACGAGAATACACATGGCTAAACAAGCACCAGTACAAGACATGTCAGGTTTATTAAGGCCAAGAGCAACTCCTGTGCCAGTAACAGTTTCTAGCACATCTTCAGCATTAGTGCCTTTGACATGAAAGTCCCCTAGCTAATATGCTCTTTCGCAGGGACTTCATTGACCAGCTACTCAACCAATTCATAGAGAGCTGACACACTCTTGTGGGTTTAGACAAACACTCCCAGATTACACTGATTATCTCCGATGGAAGGCTCAGTAGGAACCTATCCACCAGCCTATTCTGGCTCAACAGGAACCTGTTCAACAATCTGTTTTAACACAACAAGAACCTATTCTAGTAACGACTGCAACCCAGGCTGCTGAGGATTTTCCTGTAGAGATGGCCTCTGTGGCATGCCAGACTCAACTGCTAGAGACGCTGCAACCAGGTGCACCTTCCCATGGATCACTACAGGTACCAGTGGTACTGGCAAAGATGTCTGGTAAGCGGAAGAGAAAAGCAACCCCACCTCCAGCTCCGCGATCACCATCATCGGCAGAGGCCGAGGGGTATTCTTCAGAATCTGCTGAGTTAGATTCGGACAGGGCTAGTTGCCAATCAGACCCACCCTCTGATGTGCCTCCAAGACTGTTGACATCCCTGTCGGAAGAGCTAGAGGCTTATCATGCTCTTATCAGGGAGATTGCTGAGGCTCTGGATATGGATTTAAGGATGCCGGAGATGGAACTGAAAGATCCAGTATACAACATGATGGCAGCAGCTAAATCTTCACCCCCTATAGCCCTACCTAATGATACTGCTTATCACTAAAGCAGCTAAGACAGTCTGGGATGTTCTCCTGATATCTACACCTACACTGAAGTGCCTAGAAAGTTTATACGGTGCATGAGGAAGATAATACTGAGGCACCTGGTGCTGAATGACTGCGCATCAGCTATGAAAGGGGGTTGTTGGCACACAACACCTTCGTACAAGGAGGAAAGATTAATAGATGTTTTGGGCAGAAAGATATATACCACATCTAGCCTGGCAATTAGAATTGCAAATTATGCAGCCTGTATGGCTCTCTATAACCACTTTTTATGTGATACTCTACTCTGACTCCACTTCAATGACTCCAGAGGAGTTTCAGGAGAGATTTTCAGAGCTGTATGAGAAAACAACCTCAGTTACGAGACAACAGCTCAGTGCCTTCAAACACCTCACCGAGTCTAGAGCGATGGTGACTGTAATTATTGCCCTGCTAACTGGGCAAAGAGGCACCTTTTACCGTGGTGATTCTCTCTATTTAGCAGGGGGAGAGTAACTGGCCCTATTCACCCCCAGCACAGTACTTCCAGTGACTGTTGCTGGTGTGTGTCTTAAGTTCCTTTTTAGAATGTGAGCCCTTTTGGGGACAGGGAGCCATCTTATTTGTTTGTTATTTCTCTTTGTAAACTGCCCTGAGCCATTTTTGGAAGGGTGGTATAGAAATCAAATTATTATTATTATTATTATTATTATTATTATTATTATTATTATTATTATTATTATTATTATGCATCATTACGCTTGGCTCAGGTCCACAGAGCTTCAACAGGACATGCGAGAGTGTGTGGAGGGCTTAGCGATCGATGGCAAAGGACTCTTCAATGAAAATACAGCTTCCATAATGGAGTTGCTGAAAAAACCACACTGCAAAAACAGTCATGGCCTCTTTATCAGTGTCAACGGGCTCACGTAACCGCGCGTAGGTTGCCAGAGACCTTCTAGGTACCAGGACCGAAGAGAGTTTAAATGTCAGTATAGACCCTTTCAAAGAGCTAAGGGTTTTGGGCAAAGAAATAAGAATCACAATGTTGGTACGAACAAGGACAATGCCAAGCAGAATCTTTGATTAATCTGTCGGTCCACTACACATTCAACATCAATCAATTGTCAACACACCCAACATCTGCTTTGTAGTTGCCAACAACACCATGCGGTTGGCAAGCCATGCTCAAGCGTGGCAAAACATAACAGGCCTGAAGTACACCAAGGCCACATCAGTGCTTCAGCAGGAGGTGCAGGTACTTCTCAAGAAGTATGCAATTGTGGCAGTGCAGTGGACAGACATGTTGTCTGGGTTCTACTCCCACTTTTAACAAATCCCAAAGTGGGGTGGGGGAATTGGGGCAATTGTGGATCTTTGGGGGCTCAATTGGTTTGTTTGGGCTTGGAAATTCAGAATGACAAAGTTGTAGGCAATTCTACCTTTCCTATGCTAGGAGGAGTGGGCAGCAATGTTAGATTTGAAGGATGCCTACTTTCATGTGGGGCTTCAGGAGAATCACTGCAAGTACCTCAGATTTACGGTGGGAAGTGCGGTGTACCAATATGCGGTCTTGACTTTCGGACTGTCAGTGGCCCCACGCATCTTCACAAAAGTTATGGCTGTGGTAGTAGTCTGTTTACGAACACAGGGTCTGGTGGTCTACCGCTACCTAGATGATTGGCTTCTGGTCGGCAACAGCAAAGAAGAGTTAGTTTCGCAGCTCCACTCTATGATTTTGCTGCTGCAGGAATTAGGAATCAATATCAACTGGAAAAAGTCAAAGCTAGAGCCACAAAAACGGCTGAGTTTCATTGGGACAATTCTGGACATGGAAACAAAGAGAGCATACTTACCTGTGGAGCGTTGTCAGCAGATCAAGAATCTTGCACTACAATTCAAGCACAGTCCAATACAGCCTGCAGGGAACATACCACGGTTAATGGGTCTTATGGCATCTTGCAACTCAACCGTGCAGTACATGCATCTACATGTGAGACCATTGCAGAGATGGTACCTAAGGAATTTCCGCCCAAATGTAGACAGTCAGAAGATGCATCTGACAATTCCACACTCGGTGTTGAACTCACTTCATTAGTGGATGGCAGAGGAGAATCTCTTAGGGGGAGTCCTGTTCAAACCCTTAATGCCAACTCAGTGGGTGACATCGGATGCCTCCCTATCAGGCTGGGGAGCTCATTGTGGGGCTCATCAGATTCAGGGCAAATGGTCCAAGCCACAAGCTCAGCAACCTATAAATTACTTAGTTGCAAGCAGTGTTACTGGCTCTACAGGCATCCAAACCCATGCTCAAGAACACAGTGACACAGGTGCAGGTGGACAATACAATAGCGACTGCATACCTCAACAAACAGGGAGGCACGGTGTCGTTTGTTGTGTAGCCTGAGCATGTAGATATGGGAATGGTGCATTGCTCATACGATAAATCCAATAGCAATACACATAAAGGGGTATGGACAACATTTTAGCAACAACCTCAGCTGAACATGGCCGTATGACCAACGCCATGAGTGGGAGATCAAAGACTCCTGTCTCCAAAAGGTTTTCAACATGTGGGGACATCCAACAGTGGACTTACTTGCAGTTGCTGCCAACAAAAAAAACGGTCTGAAATACTGTTCATGTGCAGGAATAGGCGAAGGATCTCTGGATGATGCATTCCAACACAGATGGAACAAGAACCTCCTATACCTTCACCCACCGCAACCTGTAATCGATCATGTTCTAGCACAAACTCTAAGGGACAACTCGACGTGCATACTGATGACACCGTGGTGGCCGAGGCAGCTGTGGTTTGCTCTGCTGCTTTGTCTTGCAAAGGGAAACTAGCACAGGTTCCCACTCATCCAAACCTTCTGGTGCGAGAGAAGGAGAGGGTGCTACATTCAGATGTAAGAACTCTATGGATGACTGCTTGGAAGATCGGCTTTTAAAGAAAATACTACTGAACAATAGGCGACTGTCTATGTGGCACAATTATGGCAGCAATTGGAAACGATTTGCTAACCATGCTCGGAAGCATGATTTCTACCTGTTAAGGGCCATGGTAAAGCAGGTGCTCCTATACATGATTTCCTTAAAGATGAGAGGATTAGCAAATATATCGATAAAGGTCCATCTGGCAGCCATTTCTTCTAGGCACAAGGGGTGGGATGGAACAACTGTATTCTCTCATCCGGAGTGTAAGCGCTTCATGAAAGGATTCAACAACCTATATCCACTGGTGAAGCAGCCTTTAGAATCCTGGAGTTTCTTTAGTTCTGTCAGCACTAATGGAAACCCCATTTGAGCCAATGGAGACTGTGAGTTTGAGGATGCTCACACTCAAAGTTGTGTTCCTGATCGCGATCACCACAGCATGTGAGTGAGCTGATGGCTTTGAGAATGGACATACCGTACACCCATTTCTACCTACACAAGGTTGTTATGTGGCTAGATCCAAACCTTCACCCAAAGACTATTTCTGACTTCTATCTGAACCAGGAAATCATCTTGCCAACCTTCTTCCAGGAGCTGGAAACAGCCTTGGAGAGGGCACTACATTCTCTAGATATCCGCCGGGCTCTCCTATATTATCTAAAGAAAACAAAGGCAGTATGGAGGATGAAAAGACTATTTGTGGCATATAAGGGGAAGAGCAAGGGTCTGGCAATATCGAGGAAGAGGCTGGCTCATTGGTTAGTAGAGCTGATTGTTCATGCCTACAAACAACACGGGGTTGATCCTCCACGCACTATACGAATGCACTCAACAAGAGCATATGCTGCCTTGGCTGTGCATTTGTCAGGAATTCAGATGGCTGATGTCTGCTCAACAGCAACATGGTTATCTCAACAGCCATTCATCAAGCATTATGCCATTGACTTGCAGATGGCAAGACAAGCTGAGTTTGGGAGAAGTGTTTTGAAAAAGGAGTTGCTATAAGCTAAGGGTCTAGTGTGCTCATCACCATAGATAAAAGCTGGCTAACCACCCATTTCATTATGAATGCAACGGATCCTGATCCTGATAAACAGGTTGCTCACCTGTAATGCTTGATCTGGAAGTGATCTGTTGTATTCATAAGACCCTCCCTAACCATCCCCACTACAGTAGAAAAATAAAAGGGGGGGGGACCCAAAATTGAAGAGAGGTCACTTACCAGAACTGCGACAGATCGTCAAGTACAGGTGGTCTGCAAGAAACTGAAATGGTTTTCAGCGAAAGCATGGTGCACGTACTGGGTGGACTGGGCATCTCAAGAAGCTAGTTAGTCTGCCCGTGAGGTCCCTGCACAGACACAGAACCCATTTCATTATGAATACAACGGATCACTTCCAGAGCAAGTTACAGGTGAGCAACCTGTTCATACCTGCTTAGAGGTGCATCCTAGTATGCCTAGAACTTCAGCCACGGTCTGTCAGGAGCCGTTTAGTTGCTGGGTGAATTGGGGGGATGTCAAGTGTTGTAACAGCTTGGCTGCCTGTACCTCAGACCTTGGTATGATTTAGTACAATAGCTGCTGCTTAGCCTGAAAGGAGAACTGCTTGAATCTCCTCAACAGCCACCTTTTTAGTCCCATCTTCCCATCCCTAATGTCCACTTGACATCTGAACAAGTGAGAGAAGATGCTAGACTGGCTTTTGCATCTGGAGGATTGATGCATCTTGGTTATAGTCGTGTAACTTGTCACAATCGCTCTCTCTCGGCACCACTTAACAATCCTGGCACTGCTTCAAGTTTTCAAGACAATGGCTCAGCAGCACATGAGTTCTCATGGGACTCATTTGTATTTAATATGAGCAAATAACGTGTCTGTGTCAGGTTGATCTGTTTAGCTTCTGCTTAGGCTACTCAAAAACAGACACATAAAGTGACCACACAAGCAGTATAACCAATAATTGCTGTTTGGAAAGATACTGAGCTTGGGGACCAAAACTAATCAGGTTTGAGAGCTGAGCCTAGCATGGGTGAGACCATAAAGTGTGTGTTCACTGTGGTCTGTCAAAGTTATACTGTGAGGAATATAAAGATCTTCTCGCAAGTCTGCCCTAAATGGTCACAAGTTAGTTTGACTTCTTCCCTTAACCAGTGGTGGTAAATGGTATGTTCTCTGTCCTAAACTTAAAAAAAAGAGCCCCCTAGAAGCTACTAATTGCCATCACACAAAACAAACACAAAAATCCAACCCCAAAAGCAAAACCAGCAACAGCATTAACAAATCAGTAGGCAAATACAAGGTTTCCAGACTATCCCAATGAAATGTGAATCAAAATTGTATGGCCTTCAACAGACGCCTAAAGGTACATAGTGAGAAATTCTGCTGGATCTCCTGGACAAGTTGCACAACATAGGCACTAATGCCAAGAAAGCTGTATCTCTCATGCTCTCCAGTATCTCCTCCAGGTGGTGGTGGGACATGTGTGTTAGGACACATTCCAGCAGCTATCAGGGTTCCAGTTTAGGACTTTAAAGGTTCAAACCACACTCAGGAATGGGTCCAGAAACACATTGGGAGCCAGTGAAGTTGGTATGATATTGGTGAGTTGTGATCAGCAGAATGGGCTCCTGTCAGCACCTTAGCTGCTACATTTTTTACCAACTAGAGTTTCCAGACACTTTTCAAAGGCAGCCCCATGTTACAGCTATACAGGAAAACCTCTGTATTCATGGCAGTTCTGTTCCCAGCTAGTGCCACAGATACAGAAACCATGAATACCAAGTCATTGGGGCTATGGAACTGCGGGGGTTATGTTCCTAAGGGGAGATGAGCCAAAATTTGGTTTTTTTGTGTGTGTTTTTAAAAGAAATTGGCCAAAAATTGGGTGAAAATAGTTTAAAAAAAAAAATCACGAGTGATGGTGGTGGGATTGCAGCGGAGGTGGCGCATTTTACCTTTGAAAATCACTGCAGCGGCAACAGCAGGGATCGGATAGATCCAGCAGGTGCATTTTGTCTTCTTAAACTGCCACAGAGGTGTCTGAGCAGCAGGGATCCCAGCAGAGCCAGCAACGGGGACTCCTTCTCCTTCCAAGCCTCTTTTACCGTGGGTGTTAGTCTGGAGCCCATTTCAAGCCTCTCTGAGCATGCTATTTTTTAATGTAAAATGCTGCCTCCTTTCCCCTTGCCTCCCTCAAACCCAAGCCCTTTACTTGTAAAGGGGAATCCTTGCCAGATTCCCCTTTACAAGTATATTGGTGGCTGACCTGCGGATACGCAAATCTGTCCCCACCCCCACACCGCATATGCTGAGATTGGGTGTCTCTTACCCAATCGTGGATACATGAAACCGCAGATGGTGAGTCTGCGATTAACGAATTTCTCATGTATGTTACGTTGGTGGTAATATGCCTTGGTGACATCCATATCATAAGTTATTGTGGCAAGATCCGATTATGAAGATATGCTTGAAAACCTGCACTGGTTTCTAGGGCCTGTGGTACAGCCATAATTCCCATTTACAAAAACTGTAAAAGAGATACTCCCGCCAACTACCTCATTAGTCTCCTGGTATAATTAGTAAGTTGTATGCAAAACATTTAAATGAAAAACTTCTGGATTCGCTGAACACGTCTTGGTGGAGGAACAGGCTGACTTTAGAGCTGGCTGTTCTCCATTAGACCAAGCCCTTATTGTGCAGCATCTGATTGAAAAATATACTGACAAACCTGGTTCTGTGTTGTATGCTGCGTTCATTGATTTTAAGTTCACATTTGACTCAATTTCCAGAGTAAAATTGTGGTGCAAACTTAAGAATTCCACCATGGATTGATGTCTGTTACTTTTAATATTCAAACTGCATGAAAATTCCTGTTTAAAAGTCCATTGCAGCATATAAGGCCATCTTACCAACAATTACAACATGAAGAGGTGTTAGGCAAGATTGTATATTAGTGGCATCACTATTCAATTTCTATATTAATTCCTTGGTAGCTCATCTAAATCTTGCCCACCATCCCCTGAATCTGGCAAATAAATACTTTGCAATACTACTTTTTGCGGACGACATGGTTTTACTGTCTCAGACTTCAGCTGGATTAAAATGAGCATTGTGCTCTCTTGCTCTGGATTGTAATGAGGAAGCTTTAGAGATTAATTACAGTATGACCAAGATCCTGACCTTTGCTAAGCACCTCAAAGGTAGCACTTGGTATCTGGTCACAAAATTGGATAAGTTAATTTTTAAAAATATATCTGGGCCTTGTTTTCCAAGCCGCCAGAAGGCTCACTTGGATTATGTTCTGCAAAATGCCCAGAAATCAGCATCAGCCATTCAATCTTTCTATTATTCCAGAGGTACCTTATCTATCCCTGTGGCAATAAAAATATTTTTAGCTAAATTTTGTGCACAGCTCCTGAATGGTGCACAATTTGGGCTGTATGGCAACTTTACCCCATTGGAAGCTGTGCAATCCAAATTTCTAAGAAATATTTTCCAAGTAGCTAGATGTGTTCCAAATGTGTTTCTCTTCTGGGAAGGTGGTGAGACCAAGGTAGAGATGGGGTTATGGTCAATGATCTTCACTTACTGGCTAAGGCTGCTCTTTTCCCCAGTTGAACTATTCCCCCTAACGTTAGTTGACAACTTTAATTCAAAATGGAAAAAATCCCTCCACCAGGAACTGTATTACGGCTTCTCTCAGGAAGCCCTCATGATGGGTTTTGAGCAGGCCAAGATAGCACTTAAACAATGAGCTATGGATGTGGAAGGGCAATTAGACCAAACTTGCCTTCCAAGAGGTCTATATGTGAGTAACCAACTATTTATTTTAGTGCCTCTCAGATATTTAAATCAAATAATGGGGTCTACATTTTAGAAGAACTTTGACTCCAGTGTGTGTCTAATGTGCTTCCTATAGAAAATTCCATATGTAGCCCAGTTCTGCCCTTGTGGTGCAAGAGCCATTGAATCAACAGCTCATGTCCTTCTATACCGCCTCTTTTAATAAGGATATTCATTCTCATCTCACTACCCCCTTTTAATCAAATTTCCAGGCCACTCAGATTAATCTTACCTTCAGTATTTACTGTCTGGCCAGAATGACTTGATTTCTTAAAATGTAGCAAAATTTTGTTTTATGGTTTGTAAAATTTGCCAAGAGTTGGTTAAATTGTTCTGACTTACTGGTTGGTGGTTTACTGTTTTGCTATCTTATTTTATTTTGATTTGTTAATTTGGTCAATGACTATAATAAAGATTTTTCTTCTTCTTGAATACTTCTAAAAAACAACAAACCCAAAGGCTTTCAGTTTGAAACCAACACTTTCAGGAGAGCTACAATGTGTCACTGATTGTTTAATTAAGCATTGTCAAGTCAGTGTCAGCTCTTAGTGACCACATAGATACTCTCCAGGATGATCTGTCTTCAACTTGGCTTTTTAGGTCTCTCTGGTGCATTCATTGCTGTCGTAATCGAGTCCATCCACCTTGCTGCTAGTCATCCTCTTCTTCTTTTTCCTTCAACTTTCCCCAGCATCTCTCAGAGGAGCTGTGTCTTTGCATAATGTGTCCAAAGTATGATAGTTTGAGTCTGGTCATTTGTGCCTCGAGTGAAAATTCTGGATTTATTTTTTCTAAGATCCGTTTGTTTGTTTGTGGCTGTCCGTGGTATCCTCAAAAGTCTTCTCTAGCATCAAAGTTCAAAAGCATCAATACTTTTTCTGTCCTGCTTCAAAGTCCAGCTTTCGCATCCATAGAGTGTCACAGGAAAAACTTTTGTACGAATGATTCTAATCTTTGTAGGTATAGACTCATCATGGTATCTAAATATCCTTTCCAAGGCAGCAGCCCTACCAAGTGCTAGTCTGTGGGGTATTTCTTGACTGCTGGATCCTTTACCATTGATGGCTAATCCTAAAAGGCAGATGCTATCCACCACTTTAATGTCTTCATTATCAATGTGTTATACAAACACAATCACCTTTTTAAAGTAATAGAACAGTGTTGAGCAAATTTAAATGAGGTTTGAAAGGTCTAGTAAAAAGGTCTTTGCCAGGAGTTACAAAGGCATGAGTTCTAGTGCTGAGTAAGCTTTTCTGGGGAGAGAATTTCACAAATGGGGGGCCCTTGCCAAGAAGCTCCACACCGTTTTTGGCACCTACCTCATCTCACAAGGTGGGGGCTCCCTGAGAAGAGCCTCTGAAGATGATCTCCACATTCAGGGAGGCTCATGTGGGAGTAATGCAGCCCCCAAGTACACAGATCTCGAGTTATTTAGGACTTTAAGGTTAAAACCAGGAATAATTCAGAGTGCTGGAAACTGATTGGCAGCCAGTGAAATTGCACTTAGTTTGGCCCTGCTTGACAGTCTAGCAACTTTTTTTTCGGACCAGTCTGTTTTAAAGTAGTCTTCTGTGGTGCAGTGTGTTGCAATAATGTGGACAGTGTCCACAATGTCTTCCAATGTCTGGTGGAACCAGATCAGACTTCTAATGGACCTCAGTCCAGCCTCCTTTCCCATGGCTAGCAGAAGCAGAATAAATTATTCAAAGTAAAATGAGCCGTGCAAATCTTAAAGTCAGTGTATTTTATGCATATCTCAGAATCCAGTAGTTGTTCAGCTTATTCTTCTGCCAAGGTAACTGCTTGCAGAGGCAGGTATGTATGTTCTGCATAGGGGCATAATTGGATCCTTTGGCACAAAACTTAGGCATCAGAGCAGAGATATCTTCAGATATATGTACACTTGCTTACAGCTTTTATCAAAGTCAGTAGGTTTGTTTTTTGTATTTACCTAGGGGTGGAAGTTATGGTCCTTAATTGGAGGTAGCAAGTACAAGGACCCTCTGCTAGGCATATGCAGTGCTGGAACATTTGTGAAAACAAGGCAGAAGAGAGGAGAGATGTGTTCGGATTGGCATGTGGTGTTTCAGAGAACATTAAAAACTGTGAATCCCTCTCATAAAAGCTGGAGGAAGCTGGCATTCTAAGCAGGAACATAAATCCATATGTTGGAATTGCTTAAGATTTTCAAAAGTTGGTTTGCTACAGAACATTTACACTTGAAGGTCTGAGGGGATGTTTTTGCTGGGGCTTTACAGGTTTTTTATGTTGTGTTTAAACAGATTGCAAGGAAGCGGCACAAAGTCATTGGTGCTTTCAAGAGTCCACATGGCCATACCAGGCCACCAGCATCTCTCAAGCACATCATCCTCATGCCCCTGTCTCAGATCAAGAAAGTCCTCGACATCCGAGAGACAGAAGGTCCGAACCTTTGGAATGGAATGGCTCACTGCTTGGTAGTGGTGGGGTGGCTGGTTTTGAGTACAGAGTCACGGAGTAAGGGCTGCAAATGCTGATCAGTCTTGGCATAGCTGAACAAGACCTCTTCCAAAGAGGTTTTACCTGAAGGCCAAGGAGCCAGAAATAACCCGTAAAAGGAGTGTGGAGGGGAGACAGTCAAATGTCAGTTTTGAACCTCTAGCCGGAGAAAACTCCTCAAAGCTTTTAGAGCACATAGCCCTTGCTCTATGAGTGTTCCCATGTGCCTTGGCATAATGCTTTTTCTAAAAATAAAGCTTCATGTGTGGGCGTATTAACCTTTTGAGAACAAAGGTTTACATGACTGTCACTCCAGTTGTAAGCATGAGCTTAAGCCCACAGGCCTATGTTAAAATCCTTTCGCAAGCATGCCTTTATTGCTCTTATGCTCATTAAAGGGCTGGAATGAATTGCATTGCGTATTGAAAGAAATGCAGCTTCTTTCTAGAGTGAGCATTCTGACTAAGGCTCCACAAGAGTCATCAGTATTTAGTGCAGCACCTACTGGAAAGATGATCTTGTAAGTTTTGAAGTAGTGTCCCACAGCAAGCCTTTGAACAGACTCTCCCGAATGCAGTCTTGTAAGTATTGAGGTTTGGGATTAGGTTGCAGGTTTGTGCTTGCTCTTGCCCTGTCCACAAATGCCCCCCTCCCCCAATCAATCAATCAATCAATCTGGATTTGGTGTTGCATGATGCTGCCACCTTCTTCTGTTAAAACGAGTCCAAGGTTGTTCCTAAACCTATCTCTTGACAACACAGACTAAAATTAGGTTTTCAAAGTGGGTTTAGGAGTGTCCCCAGATTCATTTTAACCTGGCTTAGTGGAGACACTGGTGATGAGTAGGCTCTAGTTTAGAAGCAAGAGGAAAGCACATACAATATTCCATAGCCTTCTCCTGACCCCCAGCTGATTCCTAAACTAGCCTTTAGAAAAACATTGATGGATTTTGTGTGGTGGATAGATCAAAAGATCACTTTAATAGGTTATCTACCATACCTGACGTCTTACAGTGCTTAAAGTGCAGATCACTTTAAAAGACTGGTTTCTTTTTAATTATCGTGTGCATAATTTATTTTAATTATCGTGCACACACCCCACTCAAAAGTATACGGGGTTGTATCAGACTTTATGCATTTTGATGAGAGATTTGTATGGCAAAGACACTCATCTTGGACAGTGACAGGCATGCTAAATGCAACTCAGCTTTTGCAGAATTGTCTGTATTTTACAGAATTCTCTGTAGTGACCATATGTTGTAGCTGAATGTGGGCATTAGCTTCAGTATCTTTATACTGATTACATGACTTTATAGTCTACTTTGTCCCATGGGATACTGTGCCTTGTCTTAGTTGCTGCAGATTTATAATGGTTAATAAAAGCATCATTGTCTTTAAGGCACTATTTTATTTATTTATTTTATTCCATTTCTATACCGCCCTTCCAAAAATGGCTCAGGGTTGTTGAATGTTGTCCTGTTGCTTCTGTAGGTGGAAAAACCCATTCATCATGTATCCCAGGGATGGGAGCTACCCTAAAAGAGTGGATTCCCATGGCTGGAATTATTTTTAGCCTTAAGGTTCTAAATTTAGACTCTGCAGAGGTAAAATTCTCTCCCCAGTGCCCCACCACAGCATACAAGAAGCCTTTTAGACTTCTTTCTGTAGCCCCTTGCAAGCAGTAGTTAATGGGGTGCAGGGAAGAGAGCACCAGATCTGTCAGATTTGTCATAGGGAAGAGTCTGTGAAGGGTTTAATTCTGTGCTGAGATAGTTTGGAGGTTAGTTTGTTAATAATCAGGCTTTTAAACTCCGGGTTCTTGTGCTGACCCCATGCTCATCCCATTATATTGATTATAGTCCATGCTATCTCCTACTGTAATCACGAGGACTTAGATAACAGACTTTTATAGAACTGTGGCTTTTCTTTACAGACTGCCACAAAGCATTTGCATTGGTTGTGCGGCCCCCAACGGAGCAGACCAACTTGCTGTTCAGCTTCCAGATAACTATTGAGGAGCCTGCCAAAGAGGACTGGTTGAAGATGCTGTGTCGACATGTAGCGAACACTATATGCAAAGCAGATGCTGTAAGTTCTGAATATTTGTGGCTGAGGAGAAAACTCTACATTGGGATGTGAAGACTGATATCCAGGAGATCTGTGTGGTGACTAATCTTACTGATACTGAGCTGGCACGAAGGGAATCCTGTAGGTTGAGAGAGAATAGAATAATAGCACGTTCTGGCACTTTGCCATGATGTGATTGGGCCCTCCTGGTTTCTGCAAACCAAACTTCTGACAGTATACTGCCAAGCAATGCAGTGTACAGGTGCAGTGATACTGTGTTTGCTTGGTACACCTGGAGAGTGGCATTCACAGGTGCAGCACGTTTGCGCTGGGAGTTGGCGCTCGTTTGTAAACATCGCTGTATGCAGACCTGCTTCATCTGCCTTCCTGTTGAGCATGAAGTAAACTAGTTTAATGGCACAATGAGAAATGCTGTTTCCTGCTGAGCCTATGTTTGTGCAGCTGGATTTGTGATGCTCACTTGACTGACAATACTTCTATAGAAAGAGGGTTGCTTAAGGTTGCCAAGTGTGCTTGTCAACACTTTTATTTAAAAGAGGAGAACCTGATGCCATAATGAAGCTGTAGGAAGAAAAGGAAAGGTTGTGCCTTTGAGTCGGTGTTGACTCCTGGTGACCACAGAGCCATGTGGTTTTCTTGGTAGAATACAGGAATGGTTTACCATTGCCATCTCCCACGCAGTATGAGATGATGCCTTTCAGCACCTTCCTATATCGCTGCTGCTTAATATAGGAGTTTCCCATATTCTGGGGAAGACATCAGTGGGGATTCGAACCAACAGCCTCCTGCTCCCTAGGCACGTTGCTTCCCTACTGTGCCATTAGGTGGCTAATGATGTTGTAGTGTACAGTTACTTATTACTGGGTTCACAATTCATTTTATTTTAATGGGACAACTTGGGGTTGCAGTCTTAGCATGCTCCAAGAAGGCACTACCTCAAACAATAACACATTTTCAATTTTTTATCTTAAGCCCAACCCCCAGCTTATTTACTAGGGTGGAAGTCCCATTGAACTTGGTAGGGTTCTTCTGAGTGTGCACAGGATTGGACTCAAAAGTGCAAAAGGTCAAACTTTGAAATGGAGTAGGCTTTGCTGTGCTGGCAGAGCCTCCCCCCGCCCCCCCGCAAACTTGAGCATCTATAATGAAATATGCTGCGATGCAGGAAAGAAACTGTCTTAAAGGCATTTTAGCTCTCTTTGTTATACCTGAGCACTCGGTCTCCAGGTTTGAGTGGAATGATACAGTACATGGTCTCTGGGTTGTTTGGCTGTGTTTTGAGGCTTCTTTGGGTTTTCTTTGACAAGGGGGATACAATCTAAATAATAATTACAAAGGAAATAGACTTTATCCCCTTTGCCATTTGAAATTGTACACTTCTCATCTCTTCTCTCTCAACAAGCCTTGCATCTGTTTTTCTAGATTGAAGAGAGCTTTTACATTCATGCCCCACGTGGGGGCAGCAGATGCTTTAATTTTGTGGCTATTTCCTACTTGCTTGTCTAAGTGGTAGAATGCTCTGAAGCAATGATTTGTAACTCCCATGTGGGTATGCATAGTATACAATATCTGATTTTGTTTTTAAATGTTCATATTTTGCTTTTTCTGCTTAAATATGCAGGTAGTTCAGACTTGAGGATTTAAGTGTGCCTAGATTTTTTTGAAATGCGGATCTTAAATTTCAAGGCTTCTTCTTATCTGAGAGTTAATTCTTCAGCCTTCTTTCTTTGCAGGAAAATCTTATTTATGCTACTGATCCTGATTCTATTGAAGTAAACACAAAAGACATGGATAGTACATTGAGTAGGGCATCCCGGGCCATAAAGAAAACATCTAAAAAGGTAAGGGAATTGAGAGGCACGATTCTGAAGCGACATCCTTCCATTAACTGCTCACATTTGGTAGCAAAACCTGTGCAGAATGCAGATCCCTCTCAAGTGCAAAAAACTAACAGAGAAAGACACTTGCACACATTCCATACTTTTGAAGAGAGACTGAAGCTATGAAGCCACCTTATATACTGAGCACACATACTACACAATTGAATGTGGTGCCTATGAGATGCTGTCCGTGTCTGTGTCCATCACTCCCTTCTACAGGAAAACCTTCGTATCTGTGAGGGTTCCATTTCCGCCTAGTGCCACGGATACCGAAACCACGAATACCAAGTAATTGGGGCAGTGGCATCTTGGGGGTTAGGTTCCTAAGGGGAAAAACAGCCAAAAAGCTCATAAAATGCCCTACCATGTTCTTGCTGTGTCCCCCAAGAGTTGAAAACTGGCCGAAAATTACTTTTTTCCTTCTTGGGGGGGGGCAAAAGGAACCACAAAATGGCTCTTCTCCTCAAAATGGTGGCCATAAATGATCTCTGAAGTCATTTCCAGTCACCCCAACCTGTGGATATGCAGATTTAACCTCCCCCTGCCCCATTCCCGGATTTTCTACCTCTTATATTGAGGCCAGGTGTCGGTTACCCAACTGTGGATACGCAAATCCATGGATGCAGGATCCACAAATATTGAGGTTCTCTTGTACTGTGCCAAATCATTGATCCATATGATTTAATATTAACTACACTGGTTGGCAACAGCTCTTCAGAATTTTAGACAAAGATATTTCCCAGCTGTAACTTGAAGGCGTTGGGAACTGAACCTGAGGCCACTACCATCACCAGCATCCCTTCAAAGTAGGTTAAGCTGAGAGATAGTGACTTACCCAGTGAGCTTTGTGGCTGAGTAGGGATCTGAGCCCAGGCTTCCCCTGTCCTAGTCCAACATGCCAATTACACTGGCTCTTTCATGCAAAACATGTGCTCTGTCACTGAGCTATGGCTCTTCCCAAAATGCAAACCATCAAGTGACAAATGTCACTCTTTTACAGGTGTATCATACAGTAACCTATAATTCAGCAAACTGCTTGCAACTGCATTGTGTTAGCTTTTTTGAGCATTGCTCCTTCTGGTGTAGCATATAGGGCTTGTCACTGATACAGTGATAATTTTCGTTTTCATATTGGGAAAAAGTAGCTCAAAATGCTTTGAACAGCAAATACAGATTAAAACTAAATGTGAGGGAATTTGCATTATCCCGAATTAGGTAGTTGCCTTATTTAATCCCTGGTATTTTAGCTAAAACAAAACACCCAAGTTCTGGTAAGAACTAATTTGCCTACTTGCCCTTCACTATAATCTTCATTGATAATTACCATCCTCACAAGTTAGCCCACTTCAGCCTTAAACGTTCACATGTCTGCCATCTTGAATTGGGGTGGATGACATCATCACAAACGATACTGTTGAGGCATCCCTATTTGTCTCTACAGGTGTAGCAGATTTGGTTCAAATTCGTTAGACTGTTCATAAGTTAGGTCAGTTACACCTCACATGTTCATGCATCCGCCATCTTGATTCGGGGTGGATGACATTATTGCAAACTATGCAATAAGGTTTCTTGAGGTGTCTCTGAGTCCCTACAACTGTACCCAATTTAGTTCATATTGGTCCAGGCGTTATGAAGTTGATAGTGGGATGGGGAGACATGCACGCATGCACACACAGCCAGGTGATCTCATAAGCTTACTTGACTTACGAAAGTAGGCTAAAAAAGTGCAATAATTCATAGCTGTGACTTAACATGTAAAATTCTTACTCTGCAAAATGTGTTTCAAATCTCACATCGAGTTAAACTTCAGAATTGAAAATGTTGCATTGAAATTGAGCAGGCACTAATGCTAATTACAATGTCTCCTCTAACATTTACATTAACATGGATCTTGTCAATCTCTGCAGGTCACACGCGCATTCTCTTTTTCCAAGACACCAAAGAGAGCACTTCGAAGAGCTTTGATGGCACATAACAGTGTTGACGAAAAGAATTTTTGCACAAGTGAAAGTTACTGGGGGGGGCGCATGTGTAGCAGTTCATCACTAGCGGTAAGTGACTGTGGAGCCCTATATAATAATTTTTAAAACCCCAGCCTGACTCCTCCCCTTTACTTCTTGAACAGTGAAGCTTGTTCATCTAATGATGAAGCATTTCCATAATTCTGAAGTCATAACACTTGTGGTCAGTTTGATAGTTCATATAATATCAATAACAGAGAAATCCTCTCTAAACATCAACCAGAAGTGAGTCCATATGATGGAGATGTTAGGGAATTTAGGTCTTATATAACACTCCATTGCATGATCCAGCTCAAGATAGGATACTTGACATGATTTCTTTTTGGTGCTTATTCCTCTGAGCTGGTGGCAAAATGGGTTTCCTAAGAAAAGTTAAGTGAGAGAAACTAGAATATTTGATGTGATACTCAGTAGTGATACAAGGGGATGTAACTCAGTGATGGAGCATACACTTTCTGTGGTAGAAAGTCACAGGTTCAATTCCTGGTATCTCCATGTAGGGCTGAAAGAGACCTGTCTGATACCTGGAGAACTGCTACCAGTGGGGATAAACATTACTGAGGTACATGGACCAGTGGTCTGATTCTGTATAAAGTAGTTTCTTATGTCTGTAGGTGTTCATATGAGAGATGAGCAGGTTCAGTGAGAAAGGTTGGCCTACTCTCTGCCTGACCTATACTCCTCTAGTGGAATTAGCTTCCTCTAACTAAAACCAGCATGACGTGATTGTCTGCTGGCCACAAGGGAGGCATCATTAAATGGACTCTCTCACCCCGTCACAACAACTTGTGTAGTGGGAAGACTGTGATTTCAAGGGCCTGGCATTCTGTCAAGAAGCAGTGGTGCCCACTGTGATGAAACGGAAAGGTAAAGAAAATGTGTAACTGGTTGGTTACTTTATGGAATTCTGTAGATAAAGAAACTGCATATGTAAGTTTGCTTGCACGAAGCGGTGAATGGCTACATAAGGTGGCAGCATCATGTGGTAGGAGACATTTAGTGGTGAGGAAGAGGAGAGAGTTAACAAACAGGAAAGTGGGTTGATGGTTGAAAGGGAGACCAGTGCTGTATGAAAGATGGGTATCAATCACTGTTAGGAGGAAGATGAATGAGTCAAGAATTACTCATGATTAAATTTGGTATAGTGAACCATGGGGCTTGGTTGGTGACACCCCCCAACCACCACCACCACCAGTGAACTGAATGGAAATGGTTGCAACATAATTTGAGGCCATATTGTGCTACACTAGATGCCCCTGTGCCGTAAGAATCTATTCTACTTAGCTTGGCTTGCTTAAGATGCTTTATAATTTCTGTGTATCTCTGGATAATAAATGAGCTCTAAGGTTTAAACCAGATGGTCGCGGCGTGTATTTAAGGATCTTTCCTTAGAGGCAGAACAGCTTTAGTATTTGCTTTTCTCAGCATCATGCTACTGACATCTTCCAAGCGCATGTCCTTATGTTGAAACAAACTTTCTTTTTTGGTAAGGTGTAATTTACTACAATACAAAACTGACAGGATTCATCATAGTACCATAATATCTGAAAAGTCTAGCTCAAGCTAATTCTGAGCATGTCGGACTGAAGGGTTCAGAGGAAGCTGTTAGTATGTTATCCTTGGTGTGTGTATGTGTGCTAGCCAGGCTCTTATTTCAGAAATAATACAAGAGCTTTAAAAACCTGGACTGATGTGTGGATTAACTCTTCATTCCCTCTCCATGTTTCCAGATGACTCGCTCCTCTTCTACATACAGCTTAACTGGATCAATTAAACACTTTATTAGTGTGCAACGTTCCAACTCTATTGATGGGAGCTCCCAAAGCGCTAGGCCCCGACCTGTGACCTGCAATTCCCATGGTCTGGAAGGGCGAATTACTTCTAGCTCTGAAACTTTAGACGGCCACTCCCTGGCCAATCCTTGCTTGGTCATCACTGCCAATAGTGGTGAAGTGAGTGATGACCGGAACGCTGCCTAAAGTGAGCTCCATAACCTCTTTCCTGGGCACTCCTTGGAGATAAAGTAATTTGTTTAAATGAGATGCACACTCTATCAAATATTCTCAGGTTCTGGGTTTTCCTTTAGGTCTCTGTGCACACTCTTTCCTTGAGGTATCTTAATGTCTTGAGTAAACAGCCTGTGTCAGAAAGTGGAGTAGTCACCACTGATACTGATCTGTCCTGGATTTCTTTCCAACACTTTAAGAACAAGGTGCTTTTTAATATATTGTGGGGCATGTATAGATGTTGCTATGAACCTCCCATCTTTCTAATCCAGAATGTGAACAGAAGTTGGAGTGGATTTGCATTTGCCAGCTGGACTTCAGTGTCAAACTTTTTATAAAAGTTCACATTTGCTAGTTCTCTACAGTGTTACATTCTCTGGCAGCTGATTGGTAGCGAAAGCATTGAGAAAGATCAACTTCCTACAGCATATAAACTAGAGTGACCTGCGGGTCCATAAGTGCATCTGTTTTTTAGAAACTCTTTTTTTTTTTTAAGAAACTGTTTTTTAGAAACTTAAAATTAATTAATTTTAAAATTAAACTCATTAGTGTTCCAGTTTTATTCCAATTCCAGTCTTTCAAACTGCTGGATGTCAAGATCTTGAAAAGCAAAGCTTAAGCTTGCCCTACACAAGAACATAAGATTTGAGCTTTATAGCCGTTTAGTAGGGCAAGGGGTATGGGTTTTTTGCCTCCCTCCTACAAAGTGACAACTTCGATGGAGACTTGATAATGCAGCTGGTACAGTATGACCAACATGACATGGTTAAATGGCAAGCAAAGTCTCTATGTTGCTCTTGAGGTTTGAGTGCATAGCTTTATGTGGGAAAACTTGGAAAGAAATGTTACTATTACTGAAAGCCTGAAGCTCACAGAGGGCAAATTTTACTTCAGAAGCTGGCAATGGACACAAATGCAACACAACAGTGCTGTTGAAGACATGCATGTGTTTGAAGTTGCAGAAAGCTTGATAATCAGAATTAAAGAAATCCTCTGCCCCAATTATACAGTTAACACTTGTGTTTTTTGTTTTTGTATTTAAATAGGGCATCCACTCACCCTCCTTGGTCAGCCTGCCGTCTGTGTTTGAAAAGAGGAGCCATACTTTAAGTCGATCGACGACTCACTTAATATGAAATGAGCAGAAACTGGAGTTGCAATTTAACATTATGGCCGACAAAAATGGTTTCGCTATTGAAGCAACCACTTACTGACATGAATGGTGGTACTTAGCTTGCCCTTAGTGGCAATTAGTTAGCTTTTAGATTACACTAAGTTAATCTCCAAGAATTGTCTGGTCTTGTCTACAAGACGAGTAATAGACTGGGTATTAGTTTGGACATAACTCATTTCTTTGCACAAATGACCCTGCTGACATAATGGAAGTATTCTGCTCAGTGTAAAAAATTCCTTAGCCTTTATGAATAAAATGGTATTGGAACTGAATATTGAAATTTAGAGGTTGCTCAATGATGCTCCCACTGGCTGAAGATGATGGATCTTGTGTTTAAAATAAGCTGTGTTCAACTTAACTAGTGCATGGACCAATAACTGGAGTGAAATAAATTATTTCACATTTAGACAACAAACCTTATTTTATAGGCTATCCAAATGATGTAGGTTTGTAGGAGCCTGGATATACTTTAGGCATGGTGACAGTGCATTGGTGGTGGTGACAGTGGAAATATGCAACACTTTCTCCAGCTTTTCATTTGGTCCAACCTTGTTTAATTGCTAGAAATAACTTTTGCTCAACAATATAGTAAACTGCCTGAAGTGGAAGCCTCTGGAAAAAAAATCACTGTGCTACATAATTTTATTTATAAACTTTGAACGGAGACCATTTTTAAAAAGCTATCTGCAAAAACTAGTGAAACACATTTTTATACAGGCTATTCATGCACAGATTTTGATATGAAGATGAAAATGTAGATCTGACTTCAATATCTACAGCTGCTATTTTTTATTCATAAGTTTTCATATAAAACTGATTCGCTATATTTTCCTATATTTCTGGTTTTTCCTCTACAACACATTTTTTTAGAATAATAAAGTTTTCAGAATATATTCCTGCGCTCACTTTAGAAATTGTTTCTGCACATAATAAACTGTTTTTTTGCTACCAGTATTTGGGAGTAGGGGTGGGTAGGACCCACAAGCCTCTTTAGTCACAGATTTCTACTACCTTGTAAGTGTAAGTTGTTATGTTCCTTATTTTTTGTGTATTTTTAATTCTATACTGGTAGAAATTTTGTAAATAAACTGAACTGTTGATATTGCTTAACGCTTTTTTAAATGTTTAACACCATGGATTCTAAAAAGTACCAGGAAGCTCATTTGATATTTGTTCTATATCTTAACGAAACAGACAATACACAAACACAACTGTGTTTGAATTATTTTTATTTTACTGTGGAAAACTGGCCAAATATGTATGTTAAAGTATGGGGTGAGAAATCTCAGTTGAATTCCTTTTTAAGCTTAGGTATCTGCTTTTGATAGTTTTTTGATCCAAAATAGGTTGCTGCAAAACCTCATTATTACCCAAACGTTCTGGAAATTCAGGAATATTTCGATTTAAATAATCCCATTCTCTCTCAGTGGGGGAGTGTATCCGGAACTGCTGGGTTGCTCCTCCCTCCTGTTCCGAGACAGGGCCAATGAAAAATGACTTTGTCTGGGCCCATGGGAGGAACTACCTCCCTCGGACCCTTTTATGCCCTTCTCGCTCCAGTACAGGCATGCTTTCTTGAGCTCCATGTGTTTTGCAGCCTGTTCCCTATCTTTGCTTCTTTCATATCTGCCCCACCACCCGACCTCCCTTTTGTGGATTAGTGAGAGTTAAGGGGGTAGGGAGATGGTTTGCAGTGCACTCCTTTTCTGCCGGTTAGCAGCACTATTCACCACAGTGCGCTGGCGGGCTTCCAATATGGCCACACACACTTCTGGCAGTGAGAGAGTGAGCTCTCTCTCCCTCTCCCTCCTCCACTGTGGTCTCCAATTGCATTGCGGACTGGCTGGTGGCAACACTTCCTGCTGACAAACGGCCCTTTAAAGAGCTAAAAGGATTGAAAGACGGAGGTGAGCAAGGCAGCACTAAGGGCATGCGGCTTCCAGCCAGCGATTCCAACTCCCTGGTTACTGCAGACCCTACCAATTTGATTCCAGCATTGGGGGAGGGCTCTTGGGGAGGAGGCCAGCAGGGGCAGCCTTGGCCAGGGTCATGTCCTCTGAACCCCCCCCCAACTGACCCCGAGAGCAGCCACCTTCCATAACTGGTAGCACCTGCCCGCCTGTTTTCCACCATGCAGTCAGCAGTAGTGGTAGAGGAGGAAATTCCCACCAGAATACAGAAGCTCCTCAGGTGTTTAGTGGCGGGGGAGCTTTGGAAATGTTTGGCACACCCTATTCCCACCAACCCCGTCCCATCTACGCCAGCCACTCCAGATCCCACCCCGGCAGGCAATAATACCGAAAGGGGGCACTCTCATCCTACCAAACTGCTTAAAACAATATAAAAACAAAATTTTAAAACATTTAAAAATATTTAAGAACAATTTAAAAATCTTGGAAGGCCTGGCCAAACAAGTAAGTTCTTTTTTTGGGGGGGAGCTCTCTTGAAGGCCAACAACGAGTCCAAACTATGAATATCTGCTCGGAGTGCATTCCACAGGCCAGGAGCAGCTACAGAGAAGGCCCATTTCTGAGTCGTCACCAGACAAACCAGTGGTAACTGGAGACAGATCTCTCCAGATGACCTCAACATGCAATGGGGATCATACAGGACCATTATTAGGATCATAAATCTAAATTATTAGATTTATATCCCACTATTTCCAACAGAGTGGCTTACAGCATTAAAAATAAATAAATCCTGTCCTAAAGGGGTTCACCACCTTTCCCCCCCCGCAATAAACAGGGAAAAAGGGGGGTGGGGTTGTCAGAGCGGAGGGTCCAGATGATAGTTGACCCTTCTAAGGCCAATGGAGGAGCCTTGCTGAGTAACAGCTGAACTGTCCAAGTGTCAGTTTTGTAAAAGAAGGTGTTGCCAAGGAGTAGATGGATACTCTTGATCGCTGGATCAAATCTGTTTCATTTGGTTCCATAAATACAAAAGGCAAAGTCTGTTATGCTTGATATTCTAATACAGAATGCAGGTGGGGGAATTAAAAAGAAATATCATATAGCAGCTTGCTTAATCATAAAAGAAATCAAAAGCCTGCAAGTTAACGAACTGCGACTTGTTTGGCGATGAGCAGTGCCTCTCCCTCTCCCTCTCCCTTCCCCACTCTCTACCTGCAATAGTTTATCCACCTACTGTCTGGCAGGGTAACAAGCTCTAGTATCAATTGCCACCTTAGGGTTAGGAGCCCTTCTGATGAGGTGTGTGAGAAATGTGTAGGATGGAATTACTCAGGTTTGAAGACAAATCTTTCTCCCTATATCAGCACTGTACTGAAATGTTCCAGTCAACTCAGTTCTATTTAAAGTTCCCAGTGCTGTTTGAACAGGCATATATTCTCACTGCAAGCTATTAAAGCATTTATGGACTATGGTGATTCATCTCTGTGTTCTTTGCTGAAGAGTGGTGGTGGTGAGATTGGAACAGTTATGAGAGCACCTGTTTCTTAGCATTATCCATGGGAGCTAAGATGGCTGGGCTTTACTGTGTGCTAAAAAAAACAAAAACACTGCTATTCTTCCCTGTCTTTATATTTCTACTGCCTTTGAGACCTTTCAGCAGCCTGCCTAAAGGACACGGGAGATCTTCTTTATACAAACAGACATTTGGACAAGCTCTCCTGAAGTGTAGGGATGTGGAAACCTCCCCGTGTCCATCTGAAGAGTGATCTTGTATTTGCAAGCACTTCTTTGAAGTGCTTTTGTGAGTACTTGGCTTAGGGGTGGGGTGCTTACAGAACCTGATGTTTGCCTTATGCTGCAGGATCTTTTAACACTCCCTGTTCAAGTCAAGGTGGAGGCTCTGTTTCTCCCTTGCTTTGAATAGGAAATGGTAAAGTGTCTGCAGTCCAAAAATGGCTACTGTAGGGGTAAAAAGTAACTTACTGCTGAAGACACTGAGTCCCAAGGGTTTTTAGCAATGGGTTGCTTTTCTCTCTGCACCAGTTGCTTTCAGACCTACATGTGCTTTTTAATTCTGCCTAGCCCAAGCAATGGCATATCTATGAGTCTATTGGTCTGCATAGGCAGAATTAAAGGGCTTGCAATTCTGAAAACTGCTCCTGGGGGTAGAAAAACAACCCGTTGCTGGGAGAAGGGGATCTTTAGTTGAAGGTCAACCTTTCTCCCCTGGTCTGCTGGAGCATCATGACTTCAGCTACAGAGCAGGAGCGCTGCCAATCCCAGGATCTCTGTTGCAAAAAAAACAGAGACCTCTGGGGCAGAGGGGTGCTATATCTGCATGTAGGATATATTAAACAGTTAAGACTATCTTAGCTGTTTAAACCTTTCTAACTTTTAGTAGGACTTAATTTGGTAAAGAGAGAGGTGCTAGCGCCTTTGCCTTGATTGAAATAATGCCTTTAGGCCCAGAAGCCCCAACCCTGTGCAGCGGGACTTTTTGTGATGGCCTGATATGCTTGCTAACTCAATTATTTCTACTTAGATTTTTATACCAGAGACCATTTCTAGCAATTGATCTGAACTGAGATGGTTCATTTGGTCTTTCCAAAGTGTGTGTGTATGGCAGACAGACACTCTTGAACATATTTGCCCATCATGCTATTGAAATATCTGAAGGTGGAAACTTAATCTTTAGTTGCTGTTTGCATGTATTTTCAAGGGGCACATAGTAAACAGTGTGTGCATGTGCACTGTGGCACCTTTCATTTTGTACCTGGCTATAAACAACCATAAGGACAAATTGATCCATAAGAAGTTGTGCTTAGTAATGAGGGAAGAACACGGAAGTTGTGGCTAAGTGTGAACAATGCCTTTTCTTGTGGGGGTGGGTGGCGGGGGGAGGAAAAGCCCCATTCTATAGGGTCCTCAGTTGCCTGCTGTTTAAATCTCTTCAGTACACACAGACTACTCAGATTTCCATGCATACATCCCCAGGTGCATAATCAGGACAGTGTGTATGGTTTTAATTGCTGGAGCTAGGACTGTGGCAGCATCAGTTCTTAGCTGCAATGTCTCATAGTGACCACTGGGTTTTTTTAGGGTCATGGTTAAACATGCTCCTCGTCTTTGTTCTTTCAGTATAAGTCTCCATTTTGTCTCCAGAGACGAGCCATGAGCTACAACTGCAATTAAGCTGCAGGCGTTTTCACATTTGTTTGTAACATTTTCTTTAAATAAATCTTTGTAGTTTTTAAATACTAAAGAACTGTCTCAAGACCTCTTGCTTTGCTGCTTTCTCACCAAACTGGTTTAGCCTACCTATTTGGGGACTGGACTGCCATTCTTTCCCCTACAAAGGGTTATGGGTCCAAAGCCAGTAAAAAAGAGAGAGAGAGAGAGAGAGAGAGAGAGAGAGAGAAGCCTAGAGAGTTAAATAGAAAGCAAAGAGAAAAACTTTGGAAATGTTTTTGGAAATGGAGACAGCACAAGGATTCCAGATGATTAAAAGGTTGCAAGGTCCTAAGTATGAGCTCTGGTCTTTCAAGATGGAAATGCTCCTCAAGAGTCATGGACTTGGCAGTGTTCTGCACACCCAGCATCCTGCAGATGCAGGAAAGCAGCAGAAAGAATGGGACAGAACAGATGAAAAGGCATTAGGAATGATTTGCTAGGCGGTGAGTGATCTCATCTTAGTGCATAGGCCATCTTAGTGCATAGGCAAATAATATGTGGGGGAACTCTGAAGGGCTTATATATAAAGTATGTGGTTTCCAAAGTGCATCTAGTAAGAAAACTGAGCAATAAAAGACTTAGAAAAGGAGAAAGCCTGTCCAAGCACATACAGGTGAAACTCGGAAAATTAGAATATCGTGCAAAAGTCCATTAATTTCAGTAATGCAAATTAAAAGGTGAAACTGATATATGAGACAGACGCATTACATGCAAAGCGAGATAAGTCAAGCCTTAATTTGTCATAATTGTGATGATCATGGCGTACAGCTCATGAAAACCCCAAATCCACAATCTCAGAAAATTAGAATATTACATGGAACCAATAAGACAAGGATTGAAGAATAGAACAATATCGGACCTCTGAAAAGTATAAGCATGCATATGTATTCAGTACTTGGTTTGGGCCCCTTTTGCAGCAATTACTGCCTCAATGCGGCGTGGCATGGATGCTATCAGCCTGTGGCACTGATGAGGTATTATGGAAGAGCAGGATGCTTCATTAGCGGCCTTCAGCAATTCTGCATTGTTTGGTCTCATGTCTCTCATCCTTTTCTTGGCAATGCCCCATAGATTCTCTATGGGGTCAGGTCAGGCGAGTTTGCTGGCCAGTCAAGCACAGTACACTGTATACTTTTCAGAGGTCCGATATTGTTCTATTCTTCAATCCTTGTGTTGGTTCCATGTAATATTCTAATTTTCTGAGATTGTGGATTTGGGGTTTTCATGAGCTGTACGCCATGATAATCACAATTATAACAAATTAAGGCTTGACTTATCTCGCTTTGCATGTAATGCGTCTGTCTCATATATCAGTTTCACCTTTTAATTTGCATTACTGAAACTTATTTATTTATTTATTTTTACATTTTTATACCGCCTTTCGTTTAAAAGAAAACCCCAAGGCGGTTTACAAAAATTAAAAACATACAGTAAAAAGCAGTAAAAACATCAAGCTAAAAACAGGCATAAAAACAAGACAACAGATAAAAACACACAAGAACAGCAGTAAAAGACGATTATGTAAAAGCCTGGGTAAAAAGCCAAGTCTTTAAAAGCTTTCTAAAAGCTGTGATGGAGTCCGAGGAACGAGTGGCCACCAGGAGAGCATTCCAGAGTCTAGGGGCAGCAACAGAGAAGGCCCTGTCCCGAGTGCACGACAGCCGGGCCTCCCTCATTGTCAGCACCCGTAGCAGGGCCCCCCCAGATGTCCTAGTCAAGCGGGCAGCAACCCTTGGGAGCAGGCGGTCCCTCAAATACCCCTGGCCCAAACCGTTTAGGGCTTTAAAGGTCAAAACCAGCACCTTGAATTGGACCCGGAAACAAACCGGCAGCCAGTGCAGCTCTTTCAAAATGGGGGTGATATGTTCCCAACGGGCAGCTCCGGATAGAACCCTCGCTGCCGCGTTTTGCACTAGCTGTAGTTTCCGGATATTCTTCAAGGGCAGCCCCACGTAGAGCGCGTTACAGTAATCCAGCCGCGACGTGACTAAGGCGTGGGTAACCGTGGCCAGATCTGCCTTCTCGAGAAAGGGACGCAGCTGGCGCACCAGCCAAAGCCGTGCAAAGGCATCCCTGGCCACCGCCTCCACCTGAGCTTCCAAAAGCAGAGCCGGGTCCTGTAGTACCCCCAAGCTGCGTACTTGCTCCTTCAAAGGAGTGCAACCCCATCCAGAACCGGTAAAATCTCCTCATCCCGATTGGCTCTCCTACTGACCAACAGTACCTCCGTCTTATCCGGATTCGATTTCAGTTTGTTAGCCCACATCCACCCCATCACGGCCTCCAGCCCCCGATTCAGGACATCCACCGCCTCCCTAGGATCAGATGACAAGGAGAGATAGAGCTGAGTGTCATCTGCATATTGCTGACAACTCAGTCAAAATCCCCGGATGACCTCTCCCAGCGGCTTCATGTAGATGTTAAACAGCATGGGGGACAAGACCGAACCCTGCGGGACCCCACAGGCCAACGGCCACGGGGCCAAGCAGTAGTCCCCCAGCACCACCTTCTGGACCCTCCCCTCAAGAAAGGACCGGAACCACTGCAACGCAGTGCCTCCGATTCCCGTACTCAAGAGGCGGCCCAGAAGGATACCATGGTCGATGGTATCGAACGCCGCCGAGAGGTCCAGCAGAACCAACAGGGATGCACTCCCCCTGTCTAGTTCCCGGCGTAGGCCATCCACTAGAGCGACCAAGGCAGTCTCAGTCCCATACCCGGGGCGGAAGCCAGATTGGAAAGGGTCCAGATAATCCATATCATCCAAGACCCTCTGCAGCTGGGACGCCACCACACGCTCCATCACCTTGCCCAAGAAGGGAAGGTTAGACACAAGTCTATAATTGTCCAGGTTGGAGGGATCAAGGGAGGGCTTTTTTAATAGAGGTCTTACCACCGCCTCCTTAAGGCACGATGGCATCCTGCCCTCCCTTAACGAAGCATTAACGATCACCTCCAGCCATCTGCCTGTCCCCTCCCTGGCAGCTTTTATTAGCCATGAAGGGCAAGGGTCAAGAGCGCACGAAGTTGCCCGCACACTGCCCAGGATCTTGTCCACATCCTCAGGCCGCACCAACTGAAAAGAATCCAAAACAACTGGACCAGATGGTACCAGAGGCACGTCTGCCGGAACTGCCAAAACTCTGGAGTCCAGGTCAGCACGGATGCAACGACTTTATCTGCAAAGCGACAGGCAAACCGATCACAAAGAGCCGTAGATGACTCCTCCCCCATTGTCCGGGGGGATGTGTGGAGCAATGTTTTCACCACACGAAACAGCTCTGTTTGCCTGCACTGAGCAGACGCAATGGAGGCGGAGAAAAAACATTTCTTCGCCACCCCCACCACCACGGCGTAGTCCCTAAAATGGGTTCTAGCCCGTGTTCGATCAGATTCGTGACGATTCTTCCTCCAGCGTGGCTCCAGCCATTGTCCGAGTTGCTTCATCGCCCTAAGCTCCGAGGAAAACCAAGGAGCAGAACGGGCTCCACCAAGCCGGAGAGGGCGCTTGGGGGCAACCGTGTCAACAGCCCGAGCCATCTCTCCATTCCAGAGATCAACCAAGGCCTCGACAGGGTCACCAGCTCTGGACACTGGAAACTCCCTGAGGGCCGTCTGAAATCCAAGCGGATCCATAAGCCTCCGGGGGCGGACCATCTTAATCGGCCCACCACCCCTGCAGAAGGCAGACGGAGCAGTCAAACTAAACCCCACCAGGTGGTGATCTGTCCATGACAAGGGAGTGATCTCAAATTCCCCCACCTCCAGATCATTTATTTCCCGGTCGGCAAAAACCAGATCCAGAGTGTGTTCCGCCACGTGGGTAGGGCCCGATACCAATTGAGACAGGCCCATGGTTGCCATGGAGGCCATGAAATCCTGAGCCGCACCCACTAGGGGGGCCTTGGCGTGGACATTGAAATCCCCCAAAACAATAAGCCTGGGGGAACCCAAAGCCACCTCCGAGACCACCCCCGCCAGCTCAGGTAGGGAGACTGAAGTGCAGCGGGGTGGTCGGTACACCAACAGAATCCCCAGCCTATCTCGGAGGCCCACCCTCAAGGAGAAACACTCAAAATTCTGAGATTGTCTGACCGGGCACCAGGAAACGGGGAGGGTCTCTCGAAAGATGACTGTAACGCCTCCTCCCCGGGCCTTGAGGTGGGGCTGCTGCACGATCTGGAAACCTGGAGGACAAAGCTGAGAGAGACCGACCCCGCCCAGCGGATCCAACCAGGTCTCCGTCACGCATACCAGGTCAGCACACTCATCCACAATCAGATCGTGGATGAGAGATGTTTTTGCGTTAACTGACCTGGCATTCAGCAGCAGCACCCTAACCCTCGAATGAGTGTTCTCAGAGCTCCCTAGGGTCAGAGGGTTGGGAGAGGGGCCGGAAAAAGGAACAGGCCTCAATTGCCTGGACCGATTTCCCCAGTAACGGCCCGCCCAACTCCCACCGCCATATCTCCCTCTGCCCGCTACCAGTGATATTGCCGCCCCCACTCCAGACCCACTTTTTCGCTCTTCCAGGCACATCTCCCCAGACTAAGCCACCACAGCTTCTTGGCTTAATTTAAAAACCAGGACCAGGCTTATACGATCTCTGCTGATGTCTTAATTGAAGGAAGACAGATCTTCATGGCAGATGAAAAAGATCTTCAGGCCCCAGGCAGCTCGCCCCACGGCTGAGAGCCACAAGGACGAGAGCCCTTGGGCCAGCCTGCCCTTTATATTGGCAGAAGCCCCAGCTCAGCAACAGCCCAGGAGATCTTACACACCTGGAAGAGAAGTGGAGCAGAGGCAACAAACAGTCAGTGCCCCACCCAAGCTGTTCCCTGTTTCCTTCTTCTCCCAAGCCCCTGGGCCAGCCTGCCCTTTATATTGGCAGAAGCCCCAGCTCAGCAACAGCCCAGGAGATCTTACACACCTGGAAGAGAAGTGGAGCAGAGGCAACAAACAGTCAGTGCCCCACCCAAGCTGTTCCCTGTTTCCTTCTAAATTAATGGACTTTTGCACGATATTCTAATTTTCCGAGTTTCACCTGTAAATGAAATCTAAGAAACATCGAGGCAACTGCGAGCTCAAAAAGTAATCATGCCAGATGCAGTTTTGATAGGATTGCTGTTGAATTGTTTGCCACATTACTTTGACAGTGTGTCTAGTGCCTTGGAAGTCAAGGAGGATACTGACTTACAACTTGTAATTAACCATCTAGAGGGCTTTGAGTTGCACAGAAGGGATGAAAAGCAACTAAAGGAAAGGGAAGAAAATGCATTTAGAACCTTGCAAAGAAATAATAAATACTTTATTTTTGGAAGCCCCAAACACTTGCAAAATAAGTGTCCCAAGAATAAATTGCAGACAAAAGGCAAGCAAAACAAAGTTACAAAGAGAGTGAGTCATCTGGGAACACAGTATATAGAACTTACAAGCAAGCAGGGACTAAAGCTAGTAAGCAAAGGATACACCTTGCAAGGACAGATACAGTTTTGGAAGCTAAGTCTGAGAAATGCAGCTGTGGCATTTGCATTGACTCAGGTGCTACAAGCAACCTGATAAGAGAAAGGGAGAGATTTATAAACCTAGATCCAAGCTGTAAAATCCCAATATATTTGGCAGATGGAAAACATGTATGCAGAAGGGAAAGTATCTGCACAGTTGCTGTGCAAACTGGAGAAAGGAGAAACTATTGGATTAACAGTTGAAGAAGCTTTGTATGTGCCTATTCCAGAAAAAGGTCTGATGTCTGCAAAATATGCTAAAGAAAGGGGCTACAAAGTAAAATTTAAAGGAAGGCATTGTTTCATTACTCATAAATAGGAACTGCTTATGAAAGCAGTTTTACAAGAGAATGGATTGTTTGAAGTAGAATTTGTGACTGAAAAGGCCAAAACTGTGAAGGAATGCACACACAAAGGATGTCTGAATTTGTGGCACAGAAGGTTAGGCCATAGAAATGCCAAAATGATATGTCAGGCTGAAAAGTTGGATTTGGTAAAGGGTCTAAAAATAGCTCCCCTGCAGCACTGGTTCAAAGTGTGCATGCTGTATAAGAGCAAAGGCAACACGGCCTGCTTTTCTTCCGTGCAACGAAGAGAAACATAGCATCCTTTGGATCTGATTCATAGTGATGTTTGTGAACCTATGCAAGTTAATACATCAGGAGGAAATAAATATGTTCTTACTTTCATTGATGACTGTCAGGGTCCCACCCTGATGCCCCTCTCAGTTCCAGGGAGGTGATTTGTGTTTGTTCTATGACAGTTTAGTCTCCAGGATGTGGGACTTCATTCAGCTTTTACTTTCCCTCACTGCCACCATATAAATTCTAGTTACCCTGCTCTCAGTAGTCAACACCATTGGCTGCGTAGCCTCGCGAGTGTAGGATAGGTATATATGTTCAGGTTATAAAATGAAACAAAACTTGAGATATAAAATGAAAACAAGAATACATTTATTATTTACTGATTAGAATAAAGATGTCTGCAAAGCAGGGCATACAAGTTTCTCTACCAAGTTACTAGGTACATCAGCTGTTCTGGATAAAATGCAACATATAGCTAGGTGAGATAGCTGGGACAGAGGTAATTAAACTTGGGTTTGTAAATTTAGTGAATTCCTCCAGACTTTCTTGTCTGTTACTAGGAGCTGCCCAGAACACTGCTGGTTCTCCAGCCTCAACACATTCACCCTTCAAGATCCACAGAACCCCCCCTGAACAATCTCTCCTGTTCAGAACAAGCACCCCAAACTCTCAACCCCAGCTCAAAAATACCTCCAACTCTCTCTGTTCTCTCTCTGTCTCAACTGCCTTTCTTAAATCCCACCCTCCTGAACCTTCTTTGCCTTAAATAATTTAATTAATTATTTGATGAGAAATTTGCTCCCGCTGTAAAACACACCTCGGTAAGGACACTCCTAAGCATTGAATCAGCAAAGGAAATGCAAGTGGATCACATAGATGAGAAAACTGCATTTCTTCATGGAGACATCACAGAAGATATATGGAGAGGCCTCCAGGATTTTTGGAACCTGATAAAGAAAAAGTTGTAAGTGGCAGAAAAGTATTTATGGACTAAAGCAGGCTGCAAGAGCCTGGAGAAGACTTTTGAGGATACCATGGACAGCCAGGAAAACAAACAAATGGATCATAGAACAAATCAATCCAGAATTTTCACTCGAGACACAAATGACCAGGCTCAAACTATCATACTTTGGACACATTATGCAAAAACCCAGCTCCCTTGAGAAGTCCATAATGTTGGGAAAAGTTGAAAGAAAGAGAAGATGACCGGCAGCAAGGTGGATGGATTCAATTATGACAACAATGAATGCACACCGAGAAACCTTAAAAGCCGAGTTGAAGACAGATCATCCTGGAGAGAATCTATCTATGTGGTCGCTAAGAGTTGACACCGACTTGATGGCACTTAATCAATCAATCAATAAGTCCAGTGAGGGATTTAACCAAGGAAAGGCTGACCCTTGTTTGTACTCGAGGTTCAAAGACAACAGATGGACCTATATACTTCCGTTGATTATCTGATAATTTGTTATGAAAATAGAGAGGACAGCCTTGAAATAATAAAGCACGTGAATGGTGAGATAAAAGTAAAAGAACTTGGGCCTGTTTCACACTATCTTGGGATACACATAGAGAGAGAAGAGAATGGAAGCTATTTGTTTAACCAAAGCCAGAAAATAAATTATTTGCTAGCATATTTAGGACTTAGAGAGGCCAAAGAAATGAGTACACCTATGGAAATGGGTTACCTAAAACAGAAGAAGAGAGTGAACTTCTGCCAGACAACAGTGAGTACAGGACAGCGATATAAATTCTTTTAACATGTAGCTGTGATAACAAGACCAGATACAGTTTCATATGTGGGCATCTTGCGTAGGAAAGTAAGCACACCCAGCAAAGATGACTGGACTGCAGTAAAGAGACTAGACAGGTACCTAAAAGGGACAATCCATCTAAAATTAAAGTTGTCTGCTAGTAGTGGGACCCACATTAGTAGGTTATATGGATGCAGACTGGACTGAGGATCAAACAGATCCTCCGTTAACCAGTGGTTGTGTGGTGGAGCAGTCAGTCGGTGTAACTACAATCAATCAATAGTTGCTCTTTCATCTACTGAGGCAGAATATGTATCTGCCACTCAAGCATGTCAAGAGGTGGTGTGGCTGCACAAGCTAATGTTGGATTTCAACATAGACGAACCAAAACCCATTGAGATGTTCGAGGATAATCAAAGCTGCATCCAGATCTCACAAATGGAGAAAATTAAATTTAGACCAAAACACACTGAAACAAAATATTATGTGCAGGATGAACAAGAAAAGGGACTTGTAAAACTGATATATTGTCCAAGTGAACAAATGGTAGCAGATGTGTTAAGCCATTGCCCAGGGATCATTTCAAAACCCTGAGAGACAAGTTGGGACTTACAGACAGCAGCATGAGCTGATGAGAAGGAGTTTTGGTCTCTCTTTTCAGCCATGAGCTACAGCTGAAATTAAGCTGCAGGCTTTTTCACATTTGTTTGTAACCTTTTCTTTAAATAAATCCTTGTAGATCTGGAAGTGATCCATTGTCATCATGAGAAATGGGTTACTGTGCCTGTGCAGGGATCTCTCGGAACAGTCGGAACACCGGATTCTCCTCTTTGGCGCTCCTCCCTGCTGTGCATGTGATCTGTGCCTATCTTTGTCAGCAGCCGGGCACATTTTGTCTCAGTTTCTTTTCAACCACTGATGCATTCAGACCTTTGGTTCATTGCTCCTCAGTTTGAGAAAGGAAAGTGTTATTTTGGACTGATTTTCTAGTGATAACTTGGACTGTGATCTCGACTATTCTTTGTCTTTTCCCTTGGACTTCGTTCTCAGATATTTGAACTTTTGGTACTTGACCTAGGACTGTAAGTTGAACTATTCTTGGGGTTTTGATTCGGATTTGACGACTGCCTTCCACGGCTTTGCTGTCGGAAAAGTCATGGCTGAGAGAAAGAAAACTACGTTTAAGCATTGCTCTCAGTGTCGAGCTAAACTTCCCTCAACTGATGAGCATGAACTCTGTTTACTCTGTTTGGGAGAGTAACATGTCCTAGCTTCTTGTAGGATTTGCAGGTGCTTTTTGAAGCAGACACTGAAGAATCGCTCTTTACGCCTTAGAGCCGCTCTCTACGGAGACGCGCTGTGTCCGTCAACACCGACACCGGAATCAACACCGATCTCTGTGTCGACATCAATAGGCCCATTTTCGATGTTGGCCCTGGGGTCTGTGCGTGCACAGTCTCGAGCCCTGCAGGATAATCTTGAGGAGATTGTCTTCAAGAAGCCTAAGTTTTCCAACTGTGGGCATAAGAAGAGCAAATGACATTGTGTGGCCTCCGATAGTGACTCGCCGCCTCCAAAGAAGCATAAGTCAAAGTTGGCTCATTCTTCGAGGTTGAGGACGCCCTTGCCATTGACAGTCCACTATTGACTGCCGATGCTGCCATCGAGTCTGTCGAAGCCGCTGTCTACTGATGCGGGGGCTAGTCTTTTTGTGCCCTTTTCAACGCCATCATGTTTGGTACCTCCGGCCATTCCGTCGACCTTGATCTCAACTGCCGTCTCAACATCGATGTCGACACCAGTTTCCCCGATAACGACTACTTTGGTCTTCCCCTTGACTTCCTCAATGTCAACGGTCGATACCGAAGTGGGTGTCCTGCATAGTGTTCCTCCGTCTTCACTGATGGCTACGGTTGTTCCGCAACAGCATAAGCCGCTTTCTCTCTTGCCTGTGAGGGCACCCTTGAAATCGCCTCTTATGCTCTTCGATACCGCAGACAATGTTCTGTTGGATGTCAGTACTGCTAAGTCCCTGTTGAGTGTTCTGGACTTCACCACGAGTAACCCTTCGGATTCTACGTTTCAGGGATTCCTCACTCTGGGTTTGGATACCGAGCTTGATGTCGAAGACTATGTACCCTCTAATACTCCCTCAGTGTCTCCTCTTCTGATTGGAGCCAGGTCTTCCACCTATACGGTGCCGCTGACTGTTCCAACTACTATTGCTCAGCCCTTGAAGCCACCGCCTTCCTTTTGTGCCACCTCCTTTGGTGCCTCTGAAGGACCCCATTCATGCCTGCGGGTTTAAACATACTATTTCTCCATCGGCACAGCTGGATTGGGCAGAGTTCTAATTAGTGGTGTGCCCAGACTGGTCCAGAGCCATGCAAAAGGTGGACCGGTCCGGAATTCGGCCGGTCCGGCAGGGGGGGGGGAGAGTGTCGCTTTAAGGGCAGGGGGGGTTAGTACTTGCTCCTCCTGCCACTCTTCCCCCTCCGGAGCTCGACTTTAAGGTAACGTTTTTGGGGCGGCAGGGTTTTTCCCTGCTGCCCCTGCCCCCATCGTTGGCTGCAAAGCTCTGGAGCAAGTAGAAGCTGGCGCCACGCATGCACCCATGCCACATACGTCGCATACTTAAAGTTGAGCGCCGGAGGGGGAAGAGCAGCAGGAGGGGTAAGTACTACCCCCTGCCCTTAAAGCGACACTCCCCCCAGTGCCGGACCACGCCTCCGTGGTTCCGTGCACATCCCTAGTTCAAATTATAGAAAGCACAGCATATGCTGCAAGGCGCCTGCTGCGTCAACCTATGCTCCCTGTACAGCAGCGGATGCCACCTGCCCAGCCTCTGGCACAGCTGCCATCTAGACTTTCTGTACTGCCTGTGCTCATGAGCCAGTATTCAGATGAGACAAATGCTACTTGACACCCCCGCATTACTCGCGGACAGGCATTACTCTGCCTGTCCCCAGGTGCCACTTATGCCAGTCAAGCCTTTGGAGTCTTCAGTGGAAGATTCTTCTGACTTGTCTGACACGGACACAGACCGCGACGGTGATGCACCGAGACATCCTTCTGATCCACCTTTGGATGTGCCTCGGAGTCCTTCCACATCTCCCAATGAGGAGCTGAAATCATATACCAAAATGATTCAGCAAATAGAAGAGATGCTTGAGCTTGAGATCAAATGTCCTGCCGCTGACCTTCAGGACCCTGTTTATAAGATGCTGGCGACCATACAATCCACACAACTGATTGTGCTGCCCATGTTACCTGCCATAACTAAGGCAGCTAAAACTTCTTGGGATTCCTTGCAAACATCGACCCCTACGTCAAAACGTTTAGAGATATGCTATCGTGTGCAAGATGAAGACAACCTCTACTTGCTCAAGCATCCCATCCCGAATTCCCTAGTAATTGACTGTGCTTCTTCTAAATCTGGCCACTGCTATGCTACCCCCTTTGACAAAGAGGGTAGGAAGCTTGATGTTTTTGGGCGGTGCATTTATTCTACTGAGAGTCTCTCTATCCGCATAGTGAACTATGCGGCCTGCATGGTTCATTATAATTATGTACTTTGGGACGCATTCAGAAGCCAACTGACCACGTCAAATGTGGAAGATCTCTCCAAAAAGTTTGATACTAGTTTCTGGACTGCAAGTAGGGCAGAACATGCCAACAGTGGGTTTGTATGATGCACTCCGTGTTAGCATAGCCATATTGTCATAGGACATCGGGCTCACGCTTGTGCTCCAGGAACCGGTGGTTTGCCCCAGCTGCTGGTTCACCATGATGTCTGAATCTGCCCATAGTAACTGTTTGGCTGGAAATCATCCAGTGAACTTCAGGGATGAGTGGGGATTTGAACCCAGGTCTCTGTGGGCCCAGTCTGACACATGAACCCCTTTGAGGGCTCCAGAAGCACAGCAAGATGTATGTAGGCTGTGCATTTGGTATAGCTCCTTCTCTCTCTTGTGTGAAGCAGTTTTCTGTCAGGTCTCTCAAGCAAAAGAAGCGTTGTCCTTGACAGCATAACCAGAGAAATACCAGGATACAGTTAAGAATTACCTGCTGAAATTAGAGCCTCCCCATCTCTGACAACTCTTAGAAAGTCTCTAAAGACACATTTATTCACCCAAGCTTTTAAACTAGACCTGTGGTTTTAAGATTTTAATTTGTTTAATTGTTTAAAGTGCCCAGAGACGGAAGTTTGGGGAGGTGTACAAATATAATAATTAAATTAAATATACTGTATCAAGTTTTATTGTGTCTGTATTAAGTCAAGCAACCTAATTTACATTACTGGGGCCATTGTTGACCCAGATATCTACACTACAAATATCTACATGCTTACTTATCTACAAATTAATTTTATATGAGTTTAACTGTTATGATTTCTTCCATAACCATTTGCAATATAAGAAAAGATTTCAGAGTCCATGAGGTAACCTAATTCTCATAATCTTGGAAGATGAAAGATTCTTCTAATTGTTAACTTTCCTCCTCAAATCCCAATTGTCATTCCATCCCGCTCGGGACAAAACTGAGTCAAAGGTCTAGGAGAAATATTTTATTTCTAATACCATTATTTTGATTCTCCTAAGTTCTCAGGAGCTGCTCTGTGCACTTGCCTTGTCCTTCTCCTCATCTGGAAAGCATAGCGTGCTCAGCATTAACCTAGTTATAGAGTCTTTTAGACTGGAGTGGAGTGGAATATAAATCATATGGCTCAAGAGTTTTGGTGCATCTTTTTGAGACTATAGTGCCTGTTTACAGCTGCTGGAGTTTGTCAGGGGGTGGGGAAGAAGACAGGGACATACTAACTACTTCTCAGCATCCGTGTCCTTATAAATATGCAAACTCCCCTTCCCGTTGCTTAAAGAGGAAGTGATTTATTGACTGTATTGGCTTGCAAGCGTCTACATGCTTCTCTGCTACTCTGCGATGGTGAAGATAATATTTCGGTCACTTCTGCAGTGTCTCAGCCTGGGGTGAATGTAAATAGAAGCACAATTGATTTCCAGAAGTGTGCTGCTTTTTTTCATCCTCTGAACCACAGTGGTTTGTATGTGTTACAGTTGGAACGGCTGGCAAATCAGGGCCTGGCTCCTCATTAAAAAGTAACAGGGCTTCACACTTTCAGCTCTGTTAACAGATCAGAAGCGTCTGCTATATGAGTGAATGCGAGCAAAGCACTAATGGTGACAAGTCTAATTATTTGCAATTTTGCTTTGACTGAACAGGTTGTGATATCTAGGACTGGCAGGGGCAGCTCATTGCAGAATTATATATATGCAACCAGTTCCCAATGCTGTTCTCTGAGCATCTTTCCCCCGCTTCCAAACATTTTAAATATCCTGCTGTTCCTCCAAGGAGCCCATAGCGGTGTACTACATACTTAGGTTTCTCCTCACAACAACCCTGTGAAGTAGGTTAGGCTGAGAGAAAAGCGACTGGTACACAGACACCCAGCAAGTACCATGGCTGAATGGGGATTTGAACTCGGCTCTCCCCAGCCCTAGTCCAGCACTCTAACCACTACACCATGCTGGCTCTCCCTAGTGTGGCCAAGAAATGGCATCTCAGTGTAGTTTAGCCAAGAAATGCAATATAGGACATATTTGTGTGTGGCTAAGCTTGTGCCAGATACTGGGGTTACCAAGAGCAAGTTTAGTGCCCCCCCTTCCCAGTACGGTCTCTGCAAGCACCCTTTTTCAACTTGTGTAGCCATCCTCCTTCCCAAACCTTTACATCTCTCCGCAAAACCCACTTTTAACGTGATGCATATACCTATATAATTATAATGAACCATCTGCTGTTGTTAGTTCTTGGATTTTAAAAAATAGCTTTAAAAAACTGGAGGCAGCTTTTCAGCTGACCAATAGTTGTAAAATATAATTGATTTAAATGTGTGTGGGGTGTGTGTGTTAAATTCACATGAATTTTTAAAAAATACACGCTGCTTCAAATATTGTACTTTGTGTCAGTAAAATAAAATTTGTCCCTTCATTTTAGCTATAAAAATGTTCCTCTTTCTGCACAAAGCAAAATTTCTCTTAGCTGTTTTCACTTAAGTGGTAGAGAGAGAGATTCCTAAAATGGAATTATTATCATCTCACATTAAAAGGGCTATTTTGGCCAGAAATAGAGGTGTCTAATGGTGCCTCAATGACATGATATGTTCTTTCGTGCACCATTTTTTCTCATGGATCCCTTCAGCCTCATCCCCACGAAGGACAATAAGGCCTTCAACTTTCATCTACAGAATGGGACAATTCACTCGCCAGGAATTGATGCTGTTTCTGAATTTAATTCATTTGCGATGCTGGAACAATTCTAACAAGCATATTTTAACTTAACAATAGAAAGGTAGGAAGAAGAAAAGTAAAGCGTAGGAGTGCTTTGAGATGGCCAGCATCAACTATCTGCACAGGAATGCTTGACAAGTTAGGAAGCCATATTAGATGGAATGCTTCAGAGAAATGTCTGGTGGTATTAAAAATGTTACTCAAACTGAATCTGCACCTAGAGCTCATTAAAAATAGCCATTTATGCTTGAAAGCATAAAGGATCTCTCAAGGCAAAGACCACCTTGGGTAATTGTGATTAAAGGTACCACACCATACTTTAAAAAAAAAAAAACACTTTCCCAGTCTTCCTCTAATATTTGTGGGGTAGGGGAGCAAATAAAATAGGTATTCAGTCCTTGTTTGCGGAATATTCATGAGCTCTGAGTCCGATTCACTTATTTTCCCTTTCATGTGTTCAGGGGAACACCTGAGGGGAGGAAATGGGTCCACTGGCCATACCAACTAGCTTAGTATGAAGGGGTTCTACATATTTTATTTATTTAGTACATTTATATACCGCCCCATAAAAAAAAGTCCCTGGGAGATTCACAATATAAAACCATTAAAATAATAACATAATTAAAACAATATAAAATACAGTAAAAACTCTTAAAACTAAAGCTTTAAAATGATAAACTAAAAAGCCCGACTAAACAGATAAGTGTTTAGGTCCTTCTTAAAAACATTCAGAGAAGGGGAAACTCTAATTTCATTAGGAAGCATGGTATATGCACAGCTCTGTCGTTTGAGAAACCTGAGGCAACTAAACAAGTACAACTGGATATGCATAGAGTCTTTTAATATGGGTGTTGATTGGTCAGTGAGTTGTAATCCTGTTTCTCCCCCTGCCCAATACCCACCAGTTTCCTGAATGTGGGAAGAAGAAAAGTGTGAACTGCTCAGTATTGTCCACAACATGTATATTTTGCTCCAGTGTAGCAGTAGATGGACCATCAACTGCAGCTATCCTTGGGGATTGGCCTGAAGATATTTACCGTATTTTATGGACTATAAGACTCACTTTTTTCCTCGAAAAATATCCGCCAAAATTCAGGTGCGTCTTATATGTTTTAACAGTCTAATATGTTAAAACTCTGAAAAACTGGATTAAAATTAAGGTGCGTCTTATAGTCCGTAGCGTCTTATAGTCCGTAAAATACGGTATACAATATCAGGCCTTTCAAATCTCCGGAATTGCTTTCAGTTGTCACCTGGAGATTTATGCTGATTCCTGGAGGCCTGTCCTCATGGGCTGGCAACCCATAGACTTGAGCCCTTTTCAGGTGTGAAAGATCACAGTGGCGATCATGTTTACAGCTCTGGAGGGTGGGAAACCTCCCCACTCCCCCCAGTGAACAGAACTGCTTTGGTTATGACTAGAGACATGGACTGGGAGGTGGGGGGCGGGATTGGTTGTGGAAAATAGACGGATGAGCCAGGAGCGCTGCTTGCTTAGAGACATGGCTGTAAATACCTCCGTGACTGTCTGGTTGACTCTGGGTAATCTGGCCAGTTTCTCCTCTTTGATACACACCTAAACTAAAGGCACTAAATGTATCAGAATAAACTTCCCAAGCTCCCTACCCCCTCACTCAACATCTCTCTCTCCCTCCCTCCCTCCCTTTAAAACAAACAAACAAACAAACAAACAAACAAACAAACAAACAAACAAACAAACAAACAAACAAACAAACGGGTCAGACCACTCTGAATGGACATACCTGGATTTGTGTGTGTGTGTGTTTTGGTTTTTCTCAAGGACAGGGCGATTTGCACTCTGGAGTTAATGGGGAGATCATCTTCATCACCATCTTCATCACCAAGACATTTGTGAAGTGAGAAGACTGGAGATGGGAGTGTAGAATTGGAGCAATGGAACGTCCTCCACAGCATATGGAATTTTCAATTGTTATAACATGTTCAAAAGGAGAAGGGTACAAAAAGAGAGTGCTGGAAACGTAGAGGGGAGCAGAGACAGTATCTGTGGATGAAGCCAGGGGAAGCTGAGCCTCCTCACTTTCGCCAATCGATGGGTTTGGAGAGTTCCCAGCAGGGTTCCCTATAACAGGGATTCCCAAATATAGTTGAATAAAACTCCCAGAATCCCTAGCTGTAATGGTTTTGCTTGGGAATTATGGGAGTTGTAGTCAACAACATCTGGAAATCCCTGTTAGAGGGAACACTGGTGCCCAGCCCCCTTTTATTTTGGAAACTGCATACTCAAAGTGTCGACAGCCCAGCTATTTGCCACTGATATTCTATGCAAAACAGACTCTGTTTTAATCTGTCCTCATCCCTCCTCTTTCCCCCGTGCCGCCCCCCCCCCCCCCGTTCTGCCTGGTTGGACGGTGAGCTGGCTAGAAGTAGTAATAACAATTGCTTTTTTCATTGATACACGTTTCTCTTTTTCTTCTAAATAAATGCATAAACAAATTTGGTGCTTTTCTTGCATTTCTCTCCAGAATAGCCAACACAACTATGACACCCAAGCGAGGCTATGCCAGGCTCCCAGTGCTTATGCACAGCATGTGCCGACTGCCCTAGGAGGCCTGAGAACAGCCACTTAGGGTTATAGGTCTGTTTGTCTGAAGCGGGGTAGCGCCATAACTCATGGCTGGTGCTTTATTGAGCAGCAACTTCAGGTGATCCAGGTTGCTGCTCACGGAAGTACTGACCATCGTGTTTATGGTGGGCTCCTCCCTGTCCCCCACTTCAGACAAACATAGCCGTAACTGTGAGTTCCTTGCTGCAGGGACTGAGTGACAGCTTCAAGACTCGACTGCTTCCTGTAAGCGTTAATGTGTGTGTTGGGCTTTGATCTACCATTTTACATTTCCTCATCCATAGCCCTGTGGTAAGAAAAGTACTGCTGGGCCTTTTAACCACGAGAGTCCATTCCCCGTCCAGCCTGTTGTCAGGGATCAGGGTTGTCAGACATTTGCTGAGGCCCATGACCCAGCATGTGGCCTACTGACAATCAAACCCCCCAAACTGACTGCTGATGTTAGGGCCAACAATGTCAAGAGATGAGCTTTAACACAGGTGGCTGGTGAATGTTTATTAAATGTATATAGCACCACCCGCAAGCATGACTTGTCCCCTTAGCTAAGCAGGGTCTGCCCTGGTTGCATATGAATGGGAGACTTGATGTGTGAGCACTGTAAGATATTCCCCTTAGGGCAGGGATTCTCAACGTGTGGGTCCCCAGATGTAATTGGACTTCAACTCCCATAAT
Organism: Hemicordylus capensis; assembly: GCF_027244095.1. Taxonomy (NCBI): domain Eukaryota; kingdom Metazoa; phylum Chordata; class Lepidosauria; order Squamata; family Cordylidae; genus Hemicordylus; species Hemicordylus capensis. The sequence goes on from NC_069659.1 coordinate 338,185,667, forward strand.
TCCCAATCAAAGGCCACTAGGGCTAGGCATTATGGGAGTTGAAGTCCAGTAACATCTGGGGACCCACACGTTGAGAAACCCTGCCTTAGGGGATGGAGCCGCTCTGGGAAGAGCATCTAGGTTCCAAGTTCCCTCCCCGGCTTCTCCAAGATAGGGCTGAGAGAGATTCCTGTCTGCAACTTTGGAGAAGCCACTGCCAGTCTGTGTAGACAATGCTGAGCTAGATGAACCTATGGTCTAACTCAGTATATGGCAGCTTCCTATGTTCCTATCTGTATTCATGGCTCTTCACATGGAATGAGAAGATGGCTCTCTGTAGGTTCACTATCTAAAAAGAAACTCAAGGGAGACAACAGAGGAAAGGGACTGAAGTGGAGAGAGGGGCAATGGGAGGAATACATGATTGTTTAATGTACTGTGTATGTACTTAGTTGCAGTATAAAGTACACAGTTCTTGGAGGACTAAAGAAGGGGTTAGGCCCTAGACATCAGCTTGGTGCTTCCACGAAGCAGTACAAAAATGAAGTAACCCTATACTGCTATAGGAAATCACAAATATGAAGGCAATGATGTCAAAACAGCACATATTGTGTCACCAGGACATCTCTCAACCTTGCAGAAGATGCTTCAACACATACCTTCCACTAAGCTGACCAGAGTGAAGGAGTGAGGCCTGGTCTGCCCTTCTGGCTGTTTCTGGCTACAAGCATCCAACCTTGGACAGCTGCTCTGGTGCTCAAGAGGCTGAGTTTGCCATCAAAGATGTGGCAGCAGGTATATGAAGGCTGAGGGGCATCATCATCATCATCTACTGGCAGCCCAGAAGTGTGTGTATAGGGCAGGCCTGCTCAACTTAGGCCCCCCAGCTCTTTTTGGACTACAACTCCCATAATCCCCAGCCACAGTGGCCAATAGCTAAGGATTATGGGAGTTGTAGACCAACATCTGCAGGAGGTCCGAAGCTGAGCAGCCCTGCTGTAGGGGAGCTCTGGTGGGTCTCCACTAAGGCCCATAAAAACACTGAGCCAGCCCTGCCTCCCATTTATAAAGCGGAGTATTGTGATGACAGGTTGTTCAATATTGCCTGCCTTAGGTTCAGAAGGTGGGTTAAAAGGAAGGCTGCTTTATATCACTTGGGAGAGTGTGATGTAATTCACCATACCGATTTGACCATTTTATCCACCCCACCAATCTGCACGCTTAGCCACTGCATATGAATGGCTCATCTGTAGCAAGAGTTGCTTCCTTTAGAGTGGTGTTTTTGGTTAATCCATTCCTTGATCCAGGCCAGCTTTTGAATGGGACTTTAGTTACCTTTATCCCAGTCCTGGAGTAGAGGCGGGGCTAACAAGGGCATGGAAAAGCAGGCTGCCCTGGCCTCTCTGTACAGAACATCTATTTCATTAAACTGTTAATATTCCACTCTACTGCCTTGTCCTTGCAGACCACAACTCATCCATCCCCTTGGATTCTGCACTGAGCACATGATCTGACTTGCTGGATCAAGCCAAATGTCCATCTAGTGATCTCTACTACTTTTCAAGTGGGGATCCCTTTTGGGTGGGGTGTGGGACATTCTGTGCAAGAACCATTTCCCACTGCACCGACATCTGTGCAGTGCTTTCCCCAGTTCTGGAAGTGGGCCCTTTATAAGCAATGGAGTCTGGTCAAGCCTCAGCACCATCTTCAATGTGTAGTTCTCCTCGGTGTTTTCTCCATCAAATGCTGCGTGGAAAGTGCTGGGTTGGAGTACACTTTCCAGTGCTCTGTCTGCACCTTCCAAGATGGCACCGGGGCTCAAGAGGGCCCAGTTTCCCTTGAACGAGCTTCACCAGCACGAGGCAAAATGCAACATTGTGCTGTGGGAACAGTCACCTCTGCATGGTGCTGGGGGCTGTGTGGACTATTCGGCTTTGGCCAAAGCTCCACACAGGCCTAATGATTAAAAAGAAGACCGACATTTGATTTTTGTGGTGTTTCTGGTCAATCCATTCCTTCATCCAGGCCAGCTTTTGAATGGGGCTTTACTTCCTGGGGTAGAGGCGGGGCTACCAGAAAGCCAGCAGCAAGAGCACTGAAAAACAGTCTGCACTTGCCTCTCTGTACAAAATATCTATTTCGCTAAACTATTAATATTTCTGATTCCGGTCCACTGCCTTGTCCTTGCAGACCACAGCTCTTTTGCTTGGATTCTACCATTTTCAACAGTGCAACCGGTCAGATGCCTCTGGGTGCCCAGGAGCAAGGTATGAAGGTGATAGGTCTTCTCTGATGTTTGTCTTCAGTAGCTGTTACACAGAGGTATACGGCCTCTGGGCTTTGAGGTTCCAGTGAAATAAAACAGCCAATAGCTGTTGAGATGGCTATTCTTTGTGAATTTGTGTAAACCCCCTCCCTTGCTCTTTTTTTTAAAAAGCCATTTAAGTTAGTGGGCATCACTACATCTTGGGGCAGCGAATAAGTTCATTTTGTGCAGTGTAAAAGAGATGGAGGAGAGGCTAGAAGGGAGATTGAAGAAAGAAGTACTTCCTTTTATCTGTCCTGAACCTGCTGTCAGTCAGCTTCCCTGGTTGAACAGATCATGAGCATTTCCACATGGGGCAGTTTAAAGTGATCTCTGTGCGGATGTAACATGTACTGCAGGCCTGAGGTGTGCCCTTTCGTGATCTCTTCTGCAAGAATTCATTTAGTTTAAATATATCTTTTAGGGGGGAAAGGGAACTATGCACCTGCAGTAGCACTCAAGAATATAAAGTGTTGGATTAATGTTTGCCTGCATGTGTGCATAAACCTATATTCTGGTTAGTGATCCAAGTATTTCAAAATAATTGGAAGAGAAAGAGGGTTGCAGGAACACATATAACTATGCTCGCAACATCCAGTGGTACCGTTGCTAACAGAGTACTTACTGCAATGCAGAACATTATGAAAGCGTTATTTGGCAATTATACTGGCTTTTGTTAGTAAGTGGTGATGCTGTAATCTGAATATGCTCATCACAACAGTGTGAAACGGGAAGTATGGATCACTTGCTACATCCAGTTAGATTCACCATGAAATAGGGATGTGCGAACCGGTTCGGATCCGAACCGGTTCGGGTCCGAACCGGTTCCGGTTCGGAGGTTCGGATCGAACCGAACCACCCCTGGTTCGGTTCGAATCCGAACCGAACTGGGGTGGTTCGTTTCGAACCGGTTCGGACCGGTTCGGATCGGTTCAGAAAGCTGAAAATTGGTCAGATGGTAGCTGGCACCCAGGGGTAGCTGGCACCCAAACCCCAAAGCAATCGGACACTTGTACGATTTTTTATGAATTTTTGAAAAATATTTTTATTTTTCTCTCATAGGATATAATGGGACCCGAACCAGGCCATTATTTCTTATTGTGGAGCACTCATGGGTGCCAACAACCATGCAAACCCTGAAGCAATCAGACACCCCTATGATTTTTTATGAATATTTGAAATATTTTTAATTATTTTTCTCATTGAGTATAATGGGACCCGAACCAGTCCATATCCCCTGTTGTGGAGGACCTAGGAGCACAAAAGCAGGGTGGGTGGTAGACAGGCATGGGTGCCTACCACCCAAAAAATCTCAAGGCAATTGGACACTCCTCTGATTATTGGTGAATTGTTAAGTGTTTTTGAATTCCTCATAGAGAATAATTAGGATTGCAGCAAATGTATAGCTTCACGTCGGGGGGAAAGGGGTGTCGTAGAGTGCAGTGTGGTGGGTGGTAGTTCCTAGGGTGGGCAAGGAAGCTATCAGAATTATTTGAAAGGAATTGGGCAAAGAGGTGATTTTTAAGTGATTTTTGAAGTTTACGCGTCTTTAAGGTTTTTCCTCATAATAAGTTGTAATGGAGCTTTCAGCAGCCCTATAAGTGCACATGGGGGTGCTGGGGTGGCCCAGAGCAAGTGGTGGTGTAGTGCACATAGGGTGCCAACCACCCCCATGGGTTTCTAACCCATGGGGTACAGGGATCTCTGGTAGGGGCACCCCCATGGGTACAGGGTTCTCTTGTTTCTGAGGTATTGAGTGTGGATTCTATGATAGCAAATGAGATTTTCAATGAGACACCATCAATCCACTCTAATATGCTATCATAGAATCCACACTCCGCCTCCTGCTTCTTCTCTGTGTGTGTGCTTAGTAGGGGTGTGCAATTTGGGATTTCGGGTGATTTGGCTTGGACCCGAACCGAATCACCCCTGTTCTGTTTTGTGCCCGAATCTGGGTCACCCGAATCACCCTTGATTTGGTTCGGATTCGGATTTAATCCGAATCCGAATCCGAATCGATTCGGGGGGTAAAAAGGGGCCCAGGGGCAAAATTTTGGGGTGGGGTGGTAGTGCCCAATGGGTAGAGTCTACCACCCCAATTTCAGGGGGATTGGGCAAAGGGCTGATTTTTGGTGAATTTTTAAAGTTTTAGTGACTTTGGGGCAGTTTGGGGGCATAGCATGGGATCTGGGCAAAAGGAGTGGGGTGGGGTGGTAGTGCCTAATGGGTGCAGGCTACCACCCCAATTTCAGGGGGATTGGGCAAAGGGCTGATTTTTGGTAAATTTCTGAAAATTTCATATCTTTGGGGCATATTGGGGCAGAAAGTGGGGCCTGGGGCAGAATAGTGGGGTGTGATGGTAGTGCCTAATGGGTGGAGGCTACCACCCCAATTTCAGGGGGTTTGGACAAAGGGGTGATTTTTTGAGAATTTTTGAAGTTTTAGTGACTTTGGGGCAGTTTGGGGGCAGAAAGTGGATCTGCCCCAAAAGAGTGGGGTGGGGTGGTAGTGCCTAATGGGTGGAGGCTACCACCCCAATTTCAGGGGGATTGGGCAGAGGGCTGATTTTTTGAGAATTTTTGAAGTTTGGGTGTCTTTGGGGCAGATTGGGGGCAGAAAGTGGATCTGCCCCAAAGGAGTGGGGTGGGCTGGTAGATAGTGCCTAATGGGTGGAGGCTACCACCCATCCCCAATTTAAGAGTGATTGGGCAGAGGGGTGAATTATGGTGAATTTATTTGTATGAGGTTTGTCTTCATAAGGTGAAGTGTGCTAAATTGATTACTTCCTCATATTATTCATAGTAAAGGAAAGTGTGAAAAAGTGAAAGTGGGGTCATGAGAGTTGTTTAATTGAAAAATATCTCATTTGCTATGATAGAATGAGAATTCACACCTTTTCTATTCACCATAATTCACCCCTCTGCCCAATCACTCTTAAATTGGGGATGGGTGGTAGCCTCCAGCCATTAGGCACTATCTACCAGCCCACCCCACTCCTTTGGGGCAGATCCACTTTCTGCCCCCAATCTGCCCCAAAGACACCCAAACTTCAAAAATTCTCAAAAAATCAGCCCTCTGCCCAATCCCCCTGAAATTGGGGTGGTAGCCTCCACCCATTAGGCACTACCACCCCACCCCACTATTTTGGGGCAGATCCACTTCCTGCCCCCAAACTGCCCCAAAGTCACTAAAACTTCAAAAATTCTCAAAAAATCACCCCTTTGTCCAAACCCCCTGAAATTGGGGTGGTAGCCTCCACCCATTAGGCACTACCACCATACCCCACTATTCTGCCCCAGGCCCCACTTTCTGCCCCAATCTGCCCCAATCTGCCCCAAAGACATGAAATTTTCAGAAATTTACCAAAAATCAGCCCTTTGCCCAATCCCCCTGAAATTGGGGTGGTAGCCTGAACCCATTAGGCACTACCACTCCACCCCACTCCTTTTGCCCAGATCCCATGCTATGCCCCCAAACTGCCCCAAAGTCACTAAAACTTTAAAAAATCGCCAAAAATCAGAGGAAGGTCCAATCGACTTGAAATTTGGGTGGCAGGTAGAACACAAGGTCCCCTTTCAAACCAGCTATTTTTTGAGATCCGAACCGGGGGGGTGGTTCGGCAAAACCAAAACCGAACCACCCTGGTCCGGTTCGGACCCGGTTCGGATCCGAACCGAACCGGGAGAACCGGTTTTATGCACATCCCTACCATGAAATACATGGTGCTTCCAAGAGAACCAGAGTAACTGGGTTCACAGGTTCAACTGAACTGCCAGAGTCCCAGGAAAATGCACACCCACCCTATTTCTGATTTTGGAAAAGATATACTGAGACTGGGTGTGTCATACAAACTCACCAGTCTGGCATATTCTGTCCTACTTGTGGTACAAAACCTTACACCTGTTCCTCACTTCAAATCTTAGTTACAGTTGTTGGGTTCCATATCGCAAGTAGGGTAGAATAAGCAGAGATTGGTGGATTCATACAACATGCCCAGTTTCGGCATATCCTGCCCAAGACCAGAATAAGGGTGTATGCGTGTTCCCGGTGCTCTAGCAGTTCCACTGAAGCTCAGGTTTTGTGCTATGTGTGAACACATGTAGTGAGAGGGGGAAAAGAAATGATCGTAATGTTTGGAACTGCCCTTATAGACCCAATGGCAAGACATCTTCATTTTAGAAAGCTACATACCTGTTGCTACTTTCCATAGAAAGATCAATGTAATGGTTTTAATGGGTATGAAAGTTGTCAGTGCAGGAATTCAGCAAGAAGTGGATTCATTGATAGTGTATTTCTGTGTCTGTAGGAACTACAGGCTAAGATCTAGGATTCTGAATACCTTGGAAGGTGATAGCTATGATAGCTATGCAAGTGAGCCCACACAGGGATGACTAATTGAATTAGGAAATGGAGACTAAGAGAATTGATCAGGGACTATCTGTCTTCTAGGTCAAGAGAGTGAATCCACTGCGAGCACTGAAAATCGTCAGACTCTTGTGCAAGAGCACCCAGAAGTGGGGACGCTAGTGCTGCGATCATGCTTTTATTAGAAGCACCTGTACATAATTAATCAGGATGTTGGCTAGTATTCTTCTAGGTAGTGCTCAGACCCATTGGGTATGAAATACACTCTGATAGCTTAGATAAGTTACTAGTAATCAAAGGTGGTTCTTCAAGGACCCTGATTTTGCATAAGAACTGGGTTAATTTTTCACCTGCCTGCGCTGACTATAGAACAGACACAGTCACGTGCTCTAGCTATTATTTTTATCTAAGACCCCTTATTAGCTGTATAAAAATAAACCCTGATTGTCAAGAAATTTAAGACCAACAAAAGGAAGTACATTTTCACACAATGCATAATCAGCTTGTGGAATTCTCTGCCACAAGATGTGGTGACAGCCAACAACCTGGATGGCTTTTAAGAGGGGTTTGAATAAATTCATGGAGTAGAGGTCTATCAACTGCTACTAGTCTGAGGACTATAGGCCACCTCCAGCCTTAGAGGCAGGATGCCTCTGAATACCAGTTGCAGGGAAGTAACAGCATGAGAGAGAAGGGAGGCATGCCCTCAGCTCTTGCTTGTGGGCTTCCCAGTGACACTTGGTAGGCCACAGGATGCTGGATTAGATAGGCCTTGGGCCTGATTTAGCAGGACTGTTCTTAGGTTCTTAACCCTCTTTATTGGGTTTGTTCAGCTATAAGCTAGGCCTGGGCTGAACTTTGGCCCTCTTTTGGTATACTACAATTCCCATCATTCCTGACTACTGGCCACTATGGCTAGGGATGATGGGAACTGTAGTTCAACAACAGCTGGAGAGCTGAAGTTGTGTAGCCCTGAACCATGCCTTGAGAGGTAGGGTTGTCAACCCTCCATGATTGTCCAGGAGTCTGCAGGAATCACCCCCAATCTTCAGGTCACTATTGCAAACAATGCTGGAGATTTTAATGATGTGATAGCGTGGAAAATATTGGAAAAAATGTTGCGGCAGAGTGAGTGACGGCGACGGTGGAGAATATCCAAGAACAGCTTCAGTCAGAGTGGGCAACCCAACTGAGGTGTCATGCTTGTGAATGTCCATAACTTCAGCCTAAAAACCAGTTGGGAATAAGGGTTTTTGTAGCTATATAAGCAGAACATGCGACCAGTTTTCTTGTACCCACCATGGCCAAGGAAGACTGGGATTGTGCAGCGCTGTGTTAATCTTTGTAGTATTCTGCAGGCTAATTGTCTGCCCCTTCCTCCTTTTCCCTCCCAGGTTAATGAGGTGCTTAAGAGGGGAGGAGAGGAAAGGCTTCCCAAGAGCATTGCCAGGCAAATGGAAAAGGTCAGGGTAATACATTCTGTTATCATCTCTCATAGACTGTACAAAGGCATCCCAGATTCGGCGCTTCATCATGATGGATTATAACAAGAAAAAGGCTCACTGTTCTCTCTGCTTTTTTGGTGACAATAACTGTTGTTTAAAAAGAGAGAGAGAGAAAGGGAATCTGGAAGAATGTAGCCCACCTTCACCAGCTGGTTTTAAGATTAAAAGCGTGCAGGAGGACATGGCTTGGAGAGGATCACCAGATGCTGTTCTTCAAAACAGCAAGTGTGGGTTTGCGTATTTCTGAATTCCTCTTTTCCTTATAATTACTGCATGGTGATATTTTATCCTCTGGGGTTCCTTTTTCTTTTCTGCCTTGTGCCGTCGCCCTTAAGCAAATCATTTAACTTCTCAGTCAGTTTCCAACTCCCCTCCTCGGCCTTTCTATAATTTAATCTTGCCACATACTTGGTTTCTTCAGTACTTGAGGTTGAGTAGGCCAGGCATGTTCCATAGACAAGACTCCCCCCACTCCATTCTCCAACGGAGAATGTTCTTTCGTCAGCAAAACCAAACATTTCTGACAGGAAGACTTTGCTATTTGGAGAAAATGGTCCTGTAATGTTCTGATGGTGTTGATCAAAGGTCTGCTAGTCCTTAAGAATACTGACTTATATACTGCGCAGCACCACACTGATGGAGGACTGGGGCATGCATGCTGGCTCCAGGCTAATCCAAAGCCTCTCCATGTGAGGAGAGCTGGTCTTGTGGTGACAAGCATGACTTGTCCCCTTAGCTAAGCAGGGTCTGCCCTGGTTCCATATGAATGGGAGACTAGAAGTGTGAGCACTGTAAGATATTCCCGTCAGGGGATGGAGCCGCTCTGGGAAGAGTAGAAGGTTCCAAGTTCCCTCCCTGGCAGCATCTCCAAGATAGGGCTGAGAGAGATTCCTGCCTGCAACCTTGGAGAAGCCACTGCCAGTCCGCGAAGACAATACTGAGCTAGATAGACCCATGGTCTGATTCAGTATGTGGCAGCTTCCTATGTTCCATGTTGTTAGTGAGCCTGAAGAAGCTCCGTGGCTCCTAAGAATGGCGTCACAGCTATAGTGCCGATTTTTCCATTGGGAATGATGGGGGAAATCAGTGTGACAGCTCTGACACAGTTCTTAGGAACCATGGAGGCTCTCCATGCTTGCTAGCAGCATCAATGGGTTTTGGATTACCATGGAGCTGGTGTGCACGTCCCGCTCTTCCATTGGCAGAGCACTGTGCAGCACATAAATCAGTGTTCCCCATGACTTTGCATGAGCGTGTGTGCACACACATCACCGTGCATGCATGGGTAGTGCAGGCTCAAATTATGACCCATCAAGCCAAATGTAGCCTACTAGCCAGATGTGGTAATCCACTGGTGCTTCAATATACCTCCTGCTCTAGTGATCTCACTGTCATCAAGGGGACTTTCACCCACTTATAAAGTGGGAGATTGGTAGCCATGTATCATGTACCATTGGATTAGGCAACCTTGGCTCTCTCACTGTTGTTGAACTACAACTCCCACCAACCCCGGCCATCATGTATTGTGGTTGATGGGAGTTGTAGTTCAACAACAGCCGAGGTTGTCTATCACTGATCTACCACAACTCTAATTTCCCTCCACTTGGGCTGTACTGGGCCCAATTATTCTGGGCCCAATTCAAAGTGCTGGTCTTGGCCTTCAAAGGCCTCCATAATCTGAGACCAAACTATCTCAAGGATTGCCTTCTCTTGTATAAACCTCCACACAATGTAAGATCTGTTACAGAGGCTGTAGCTTGACATTGACAGAAATCCACTTGATGGGCACTAAGGGCAGAGTCTTTTCGGTAGTGATACCTCAGTTATGGAATGCCCTCCCTAGGGAGAGGCCCCTTCCCCATTGTGTTTGGGCAGAAGGTTAAAAACCTTCCCTTTCTGGACAGTCTTTTATTCTGTTGGATGAAATACTATTCTCTGCTATGCATCCCTTTAGTGGTTTTTGGTCTGTTGTCTTAATCTGCTGCCATCTAATTATATACAGGCATTAGTATTATACATTTATTTTATATTATGATTTGTATGCTGCTTTGGCCATTTGTGGACAAACAGGATATAAACATCTATATATATTTCTCTAAGGCATACCCGTCACTAATACCATGTGTGGGAGCTCTCATGAGAGTTCATGAGCTAGCTGCTGGCAGGAGAGGAAAGCGCTGGCGGACAGCTGGGAAACAAAAATGGTGGGTGGGGGAGGAAACAGAGGGTGCAGGTGGGTGGGGGAGAAAACAGTGGTGGTGGGCAGGTGGGGAAGAAAATGGCGGCGGGCAGATGGGGAAGAAAATGGTGACAGTGTGTGGGCATGGAAAGAAATTGGCGGTGGTGGGCAGGTGGGGGAAACATGAAGGAGGTTTTCCCAGGGTGAAGCTCATCCATTGCACTGCGGGTGTGTTGACCTCTGCGATTTCCCCAAAATGTGGGAAACCCGACTGCATAATTAATAGGCCCAGCTAGTTTTAAATAAAATCAATGAGCTATTGTTGCAAACAGACAAAATAGAAAGCTAGAGAAGTTAGAGGGAGGGCAGGCAGTTGTGGGGCAGTAATAGAAAACACTTCTCTAAGTTCATACTATATTCTAACCAGGAAAATGGTGGGCACTCTTGATTGGTTTGAAAAAACGTGACTGGCAAGGAGATGGTCCCTTATGTATGTCTACTCACATAGAAAGCAAAATCAGCACCTTGAAATGTTCTCTAAAGCAGGGGTTCTCCACCTGAGGTCCCCAGATGTTGTTGGACTACAACTCCCATTGCACCCAGCCACAGTGGCCAAAGGCAGAATTTCCAGATTGTGGAAATGGCCTTCCTGACATGAGGAAAAATTGATTTCTGTGCCGTTAACAGTGATCAGTAAATTAAGCGAATCTCATGGCATGGAGATAAACATGATCACCTACTAAACACTGCCAATCTAGCCACAGTTAAAGATGCAATTGCAGGGCTGATTCACAGGCAATGCTGAAGACAACAGAAAGGCAGAAAGGAGATTTCAAAGCGATTGTATACAGTACTTTAAAAAAACCCACCCAGATCCCTAGGCAGAAAAGCTTGTTTTTAAACTGCATAATGCAGCAGGAGCCATGAGGCATACCAGCATTACTGTTAGTTTACGTGTGACTTTAGAAAATAGGAAGCATTTAGAAGGTAATTTTAATGATTGTGGAGCGATCCTTCCTATTTGCCTTGCTTGCATGCATCAAAAAAGGATGCTTGTCACCGTGCCATGTAGTTCCACTGGGGGAAGAAAAATCTGGCACAATTACCCTGCCTCCCTAACAGGCAACTCTGCAATAATACTTTGTCGCTCTGTCCCAGGAGCCCACACTAGCTCAAGGTAGCTTAGATGATTCAGAAAATGTCCGATCAATTCTGGATTCCATTACACAATTGCTTTGAGCCACTGTTGCATAAATCAAGCTGTTGCCCTCCGGGTGGGCTCATGCCTTTTGCATGTCTTTTGATTGAAGAGTTTATGAAAATCTTGCTGGGCTTTATGAGACCATATATTCTGTGAGCCCAGGGCAAAAAACCCCACAAGGCAGCTGAAGGGGAAAACAGGAGCACTTAATCCTGGAATGGAAATGGTCTGAAGGTGCAAAAGGCAGCAACCAAAAGGCTGCAGCTGAAAGGTCTGCGGGACCTCCTGGAAGCTCTGTATAGGCTCCTTTTGAGTTCCATTGAAGAAAGGTGGAATATAAATACAATCAGTACATATTCAGTGGACTTAAGCCAGGGATTCTCAACCTTGGCATCCCAGGTGATGCTGGACTACAACTGCCATCATCGCCTACCACAGTGGCCTTCAGCCTCTGTTGCAGGGGATGATTTTCTTATGAAGAAGGGTTTAGATAACTTCATGGAGGAGAGGTCTCTCAACGGTTACTAGTCAGAGGGCTGTGGGCCACCTCCAGCCTCAAAGGAAGGATGCCTGAGTACAAGTTGCAGGGGAGCAACAGCAGGAGGGAGGGCATGCCCTCATTTCCTGCCTGTGGCTTCCGGCGGCATCTGGTGGGCCACTGTGCGAAACAGGATGCCGGACTAGATGGGCCTTGGGCCTGATCCAGCAGGGCTGTTCTTATGTTCTTTCCAGTAGTTTAACTATAGCAAGCAAAACAGCAAGTGTTGAATAAATAAATCTCTGCCATGACCTGCCTTGTGCTTATCCCTTTGCTCTCAGCCATGGTATTCCTCACTTATAGGATACGAATATTTATTAGTTCCCATTGTCCAGAACTTTCTGTAGCTCTGCTGCTCAGTGTTAATATTGTGTGATATCTGATCTGTAGCAACTCAGATGTAGATTGGTCCTAATGTATGTAGTTCATGAGGTGCAGCAGGGAATTCTCCCAACTCTTGGAACCCCTGTTTTGCATCTGGCTCCACTGCACCCCTGCCACTCTTGTGTAGCCGACTGGTTGGTGGACCCTGGCATTGTAGTGTACGGCAAAGTAGATCCCACAAGCCTGACATCAGGACAGCCCTGTTCCAATGGAAAGCTGTAATGTGATCTGCATTTGACCACTGGAGGGAGCCCTTGTGGAAGGAATCGGTTACAAGGCAAATCCTTAGTTTAGCCAGTCAAAGGATAGCTTGGAGTGTAGGCTACAGAAATCTTACAGTTGCCCTCTGTGGGTGGGAGGGAGGAAGCAGGCTGGTGCAAGGACCCATTGGGGAAAAGGGATGGCAGCCAGCAGCCCAGTGGTAGCCTAACCCACAGCTTGGGCGAGAGATATGGAGATGAAGTTACCTGCTGTTTCCTCCCCACAGTGGGATAAGTCCCCAGTCATCCATGAAGTTTTTTCAGGGGCGGGACATGCTTTGCATGTCGAAAGGTCCAGGTTCAATCCCTGGCATCTCGAGTAGGGCTAGGAAAGATTCCTGTCTGAAATCCTGGGGAGCTGCTGCTCCTCAGAGTACACAAGAGGTTCCCAACTAGTGGCCAACTCCCATCATCCCCAGCCAAAATAAACTGGTGCTGGAAATGATGGGAGTTGTATTTCAGCAGCATCTGGGGGACCACAGGGATTCCCAGATATTGTTGACTACAGCTCCCACAATCCCCCAGCATAAGCCATTGCAGCTGGGGATTCTGGGAGTTGTAGAAAGCAACATCAGGGAATCCCTGTTAGAGGGAGCACTGCCCTGGTGTAGACACCGCTGAGCTAGATGGAACAATGGTCTGACTCAGTATAAGGCAGCTTCCTATGTGCCATATGGTTACAGTCAGCAGGGCGTGTATGAGCATTGTACCTTTAAGATCAAAATGGGCTCAGTTAAACAATATCAGTCCTGCAAAACTTCTATTGATCCAAATATGGCTGCCAGCCCTCTACAGCAGTTCCCTGAAGGGTTTGGTAAGCATCTTTTTGTATCCTGCCCAGGACTGCAAAAACGAAGGGTTCGTCAAGCCCTTTGCAGGCCACAAAACAAGTTTAGTGGGCTGTATTTAGCTAGTCGGATCAAGAGTTGTGCCAGCCTCTTTTCCATGCTGGAACCCAAAGCTCAGTGCTTCGCAGCCATTTCTTGTTATTTGCGCACGGATGTCTAGGCACATCTGTAGAAGGCAAAACCTGCTGCGCACACGCCTGTGTTTTGAAAAGAACAAGTGGTGGTTTGTCCAAGGAGGTTCATCTTCTGGACAAGACCCATTGCTCGGAATGGGAAGGCTCATGGAAGACCACTCCAGTTGGACGGTGCCCAAAGTCAATAATAGTGCAATGATGCGAATTCCCTACCAGGTTTGAATAAACAAGACCATTCTGCAGAAGAACCCAGTCAGGCATCCCATAAACGTTTATTCCTGTCAGATGAGACTAATGAAGTGCAGGAGCTTGTTGCTAAAGACGAGCTGTACGGAGGGGACACCTCATTAATTTGAAGGCCGGCCTTTGTTGTCCCAGCTGTCAGACTCCTGCTATATGAATGTTCCCTTCTTGCCATCCTGGGTACAGGATGGGAACATCTTCCCCAGCAGGACTAGCAGGGCTGTTCGCTTTGAAGCCGCTTCATTTTCATTTTCTGCCTCCTCGCTGTTCGGAGTTTTTTGGTCTTTAAGAAACTGTCTTCTAATTGGTATAAGAAGTCTTCTATTACTCCAACCTGCAGGCAAACATGAAAGCAAAGGGGCTGTCAAACAACACTGCATCCACCTGCGTGCAGACATTCACTCTTTGTTAGACAGATGGTTTCTCCTTCAAAATGAAACGATTGATTTCATAAAAGGGGTCTTTTGATTTAGGTTTAAAATAGCATCTCAAATATTTCACACTCCCCCATAAGTTGGGTCTCTCCTATTCCTTCATCTTTGCGTGCACACAACCACCAATGAGGAGTGCACACGGCTCTCTCTACCCTGGATAGACGCTCCTCCTCCTACCTTGTTTGGGTTGTGAGAATAAGCCTACTGAGTCTGAGATGTTGCGCGGCATATAAGATAAAATACAGTGTGCTTTCCTCATAGAAAAATGAGGAGGTAGATATGAGGATTTCTCCTCAGCTGCTGCTGCTCTCTGCCTATGAGCTTAAACACAAGTTGCCCTTGGCAATTTAAAAAAAAAAGACTGTGCCCATCTTTCAGTAATGAATTGCTCACATTCACATTATAAAAAGAAACATCAAGACCAGTTATGATCCATAGATCCCAAGCTGGAATACAGGAATATCTATATGTTCCTAACATTCCTATAGGGACATAGGAAGCTGCCATATACTGAGTCAGACCATGGGTCCATCTAGCTCGGTATTGTCTACACAGACTGGAGCGGTTTCTCCAACGTTACAGGCAGGAATCTCTCTCAGCCCTGTCTTGAAGATGCCAGGGAGGGAATGTGGAACCTTTTGCATGCAAGAATGCAGCTGCTCTTCCCAGAGAGGCCTCATCCCTTACGGGGAATATCTTACCGTGCTCACATATGTAGTTTCCCATTCAAATCCAGACCAGGGTGGACCCTGCTTAGCAAAGGGGACAGTTCATGCTAGCTACCACAAGACCAGCTCTCCTCCCCTCTTTTCTCTTCCTATTGCTTGCCCTTCTGGTCCTTACATTTACTCATCTCCCTGGCCCCAATCATAACTTCTATAGTAATAGAAGTTAATACAGGAATACAGGGATTAATAGCCACCTAGTGGCGCAGCAGGGAAGTAACTTGCCTAGGGAGCAAGAGGTTGCTGGTTTGAATGCCCGCTGGTATGTTTCCCAGACTGTGGGAAAATGTTTCCCAGACTATGTTTCCCAGACCATGGGAAACACCTATACTGGGCAGCAGTGATAAAGGAAGATGCTGAAAGGCATCATCTCATACTGCACGAGAGGAGGCAATGGTAAACCTCTCCTGTAGTCTACCAAAGAAAACTACATGACTCTGGTCACCAGGAGTCAACACCGACTCAACGGCACAAGTTTACCTTTACATGGATTAATATCCTGCCTTATCAAATGTGCCTCAAGGCGGGTAACAATATTGTTGAAAAATCACTTATAAATTATTATTATTTTTTTGGAGAGGCATTTTAGTTTTTAATTTGCTGTCTGTTTCCAGTAGCCTTTTAATCTGCAAATCTGGTTTTAATTGCATTTTATCAATGCAATGTGGTCTGATCTGTTTTATTGTCTTTGTGAGCTGCCCACAGCAGTTTGGCACTGGACGGCTGGGATGCAAATGTTTTAAATCAATAAATGCCTTTGGATTCTAGTCTGCTTGGACTCCACACATTGACTCATGAGAGCATTTCTTTGTATGGTTTAAAAGACGGCCTCTTGTCACCATCATTTTTGGATCAGGGCCATTAGGAGTATAAGGGTGCATGTCTGTGTACAAGGTGTTTGTGTACAAAGGTTTGCATGTTTGTGTACAAGTTGTTTGTGTTCAAAAGATGCATGTTTGTATACAAAGGGAGCATGTTTGTGTACAAAGGTAACAAACATGTTTGCAAGTTTTCAAATCTTTGTACACAAACACCTTTGTTTGTGTACAAAGGGTGCATGTTTGTGTACAAAGGTATGTGTACAAAGGTTTGTGGACAAGGTGCTGCATATGTCCTTCTCCACACTCTACTCAAGAAGACTGGAATAGTCTACCCCATCTGATAAATCATGCTGTAGCACTGTGTGTGTGTGCACGCATGCGTGTGTGAGTGTGTATGCATGTATATGTAGTGTTCCCTTTCTGCTCTGTTCATATGGATCCTGTTATTTCCCTGATGTGGGATGGAGTGATGATAGTGCCTTCATTCAGCTTGTGTATGCTACCATTGGGAATTTATCAAAATGCTGTCTTTAACTGGCATTGAAAAACAGCCACTTTAAAAGGAAGGCACGCCGGGAAAATTAATCTTGAGCAAGTTTTCCTGATAAGAAGAGAATGCTGAGAGAGAGCTGGAGCTTCCGGCGTTCGCTGGCTGGAAGTCGGAGCAGGGAGAAAAATGCGCATTCCACATTGCCATGGCAAGACCCATTTTTCTATTAAATCAAAATGAAGTTCTGAATAAATACATTTCCCTGAGAAATATCTTTCACCAGAGGGTTCAGTAAAAGAATAAAGGATGCAAAACAATAATTCTTGCAGAAGCCATCCATCTTCTTCTAGAGCAAAGCAATAATTATTTTAATAAGGAGCATATTGAAATACCCCTTCCCCCCACAACACACATCATGAGCAGCTTTAAAACGATTTAAAGGAGCATCTCTGTGTATATGGATGCAGAGCGCAGCCAGGTGTTCCGACTGAATGCCACACATACATATTTCCATGGCTGCGTAGAGTCATCATTCATGTTTATTCATAGGCACTGCCATTCTCAGAAATGCAAACAGCCCAATAAAGCAAGCACAAGATAGCTGAAGGTTTGTAATTAATTATAATATACACCAAGCCACCCTATCGCCTGAGATATACACAGTGACAGAATCTACACTGGATGGGTAACTGCTCTACTCCTTTCTTAAAAAAAAAAAAAAAAGTATTGCATTGACATCAACTTGGTGGAGGATTTTTTTTGGTGGTGGGCGGGTGGCAGGGCTGGGGTCACAACAGATGAGCACAATATGAATCAATTTGAGCGTGGTTTACCATTTCAGTTATGTAAAGAAAGTTGATGCTGTGTGGACAAAAACCACTTTTAGAAAGGGAAAATCACTTTTAGAAATGCACCCTGCTAACTGAGCAAAGAGGGACCTTTTAAAAGTGGTGATTCTCTTTATTTAGCAGGCGGAGAGTAACTGACGTTATCTGTCCCCAGCACAGTATCCCTCCAGTGGCTGTTGCTGGTGTCTATCTTATGTGTTTTTTTTTAGATTATGAGCCCTTTGGGGACAGGGGGCCATCTTATTTATGTATGATTTATTTTTCTATGTTCACCACTTTGAGAGCTTTTGTCAAAAAGCGGTATATAAATATCCATTGTATACCCTATTCAGAAACAGGACAGATACCAGTGCCCTGTTAAATATGTGCTTACAGAGCTGTGCAATTCTGTACATAGGAGCATCGGAAGCTGCATTATACTGAGTCAGAGCACTGGTCCAGCTAGCTCAGTATTGACTGGCACCGACTGGCAGCAGCTCTCCGAGGCTGGAAATCTTTCCCAGTCCTACCTGGGAATGTCGGCAATTGAATCTGAGACTTTCTGCAGGCAGAGCAGATGCTCTACAATCACACAGCGCACCCAAAAGCCATGTTACACATTATATACAACATGTGTACAATCTGTGTACAGTGTATCATGTACAGCTCCATATGCAGAGACAGCTGTTCACATCTGTAGGAATGTGCCTGTTTGTTAAATTCTTCATCAGAGCTCCATTCAGGGTGCCCCCAATGTGAGAGGGAGTGAAACCAAAAGCATGGCCTCCTCTGTGGTGGCACCCCAATTGTGCTCCAAATGTTCTTTTGGTGTCCTCTCCTATCTTTTGGTTGGCAAACTAGAACACTGTTATTTGTCTAGGTCTTTGGCCAGCTAAGTTAAGAACTATTGCTTTACTGTTGCTGTCAACTGGTTCTTTTTGAATTTGTAGCCTTCTTTCTGAAGGGACATGTGAGATTATCATGTCTGTGTCCATGTGTCCCCCAATGATGATGATGATGATGCCTCTGAATACCAGTTGCAGAAAAGCAACAGGAGGAGACGGGGCATGCCTTCAACTCTTGCCTGTGGGCTTCTCGGAGGCATCTGGTGGGCCACTGTGAGAAACAGGTTATTGGACTCACGAGGCCTTGAGCCTGATCCATCAGGGCTGTTCTTCTGACTTTTTAACATTTGTGTTTACAGTCTGATAGAAATCAAACTCACAACACATAGAGGGAGACGTAGGGGACCCCAATGGGGGTATTTTTTCTGGCACATTGGTCCAAGATGGCAGCCACTCAAGTACAGCCAACACCCCTTTGTTACCCATGTGCTGATAGTTGCAAACCAAATTCACAGCACTTGGGAAGGAGGCCAGGGGACCCTGACCTGTATTTTTTGTTGGGATATGCAACAGCTACAGCCTAACTTGCTGTGTAGCTTGTATGCAATCTACTGTGAAACCAGAGGAGGCACTATAGTTCCCTCTGTATGGGTTGAGCTAGCTGGGAGTTTCTACTCTTTTTCCTGTTCCGGTTCCTTCTTGTTCCTTTGTGTGTGAGTCAGCAAGTTCTATACTGACCTCTAAGCGTTTGTCTCACAAGTAAAGTTGTCTTAAGCCTTGCACTGGTGTGTGTCCTGAAAACCACGCAGACAACTCACATTCTGCAACATTTTTAGCCTACTTTCCAGTAGGCTTATGAGATCACCCAGCATTCTGTGTGTGTGTGTCCGTGTGCCCCCCTCCCCCATCAACTTTGCAACGCCTGGACCAATATGAACTGAATTGGGTACAGTTGTGGGGACATATAGGGACACCTCAATGGCATAGTTTGTGGTGATGTCATTCACCCTGATCCAAAATGGCAGACACATAAACCTTTGAGGTGTAAGTGGGCTAACTTGTGAACCACCTAACTGATTTGAACCAAATTTGCTATAGATGTAGGTACACATAGGGATGCCCAAATGGCATGGCGTGTGATGATGTCATTCACTCCAATTCAAGATGGTGGCCACATGAACATCTGAGGCGCAAGTGGGCTAATTTGTGGACTGCCTAACCTATTTGAACCAAACTGGGTACAGTTGCAGTGAGTGACACACATGGACACCTCAATGGCATAGCTTGTTATTATGTCATCCATGCCAATTCAAGATGGTGGACACATAAACTTTTGAGGTGCAAGTGGGCTAACTTGTGAACTACTTAACCGATATGAACCAAATTTGCTGCAGCTGTAGGGACACATAGGGATGCCCCAATGGTGTAGTTTATGATGATGTCACCCACCCCGATCCAAGATGGTGGATGCATAAACCTTTGAGGCACAAGTGCACTAATTTGAGGACTGTCTAACCGATTTGAATCAAATTTGGAACAGCTGTAGTGAATGACACACAGGGACACCTCAATGGTGCAGTTTGTAATGACGACATCCACCCCGAACCAACATGGTGGACACATGAACATTTGAGGCGCAAGAGATCTATCTTGTAGACCTCGATTTGCACCAAATTTAGTCCAGATGTAGAGACAGTGAAAGGAAAGTAGGCTGATCAGTTCTTACTGGAACAACTTGTTTTTTGCTGATCTGCCATGCTGGTTCAAGATGGCAGCCACTAAGTATATACAGAACACCCCTTTGTAACTCATGTGCTGACAGTTGAACGTAAACAAAATTCCCAGTGCATGGGAGGAGGTCCTGACTCCTAGGTAAGAGTCACCATGAAGCAGAACGTAAGCTCCATTAGATCTATTTAGAACTACTTGTTACTTCATGAGGTTTTATTGTTTTTAGGGTTTGTAAACTACCATGAAGACTTGTTTCGGTTGAAAGTCAGTGTATAAATGTTTGGCGTCAGGAGGAAGAAAACTGGTAACCCCAGTTTTAACCCCTGTTTGAAGCTTGCTGCTTCAGTTATAGAATCATAGGATTTTAGAGTTGGAAAGGACTTGGGAGATCTTCTGGTCCAAGCCCTGCCTGCTCTGTGAATGACTCTGCTACAGCTTCCCTGAAAGCCTTTGTTTGAAAACTTGTAGAGAGATTTTGAATGCCCATTGCAATTTCAATTACGCCTTTTAATTCCAACCTATTGGTAATTTCAATGATGCCTTGTAATTTTGACCCATAGGTTCCAATCCTGCCCTCAGGAGCAACGATCAACATCCTGACCGATGCTGTATGTGTGCAGCCAAGGAAAAGCATGCTTAGCTGTGGCATTCCTATGCAAAGCAGAATGAGTGCTTGCATGGTGGGGTGGGTAATTTCATGCTGCTTATCTCTCCTTCCCTCTGAAGCACTCTGTGAAGCACCCAAAAATATGACCCGGAGGGCTGCACGACTCTCAGGGAATGCATGCCACCCCCCCCATTCAACTGAAACACTAGCAGCAGTGATGATGATGCTAGCGATTCCCATATGATCTGGAGCCTCTATTTTATTGGAACTATGCAGTTATTGTTCAATTATAGCTACATCCCATGTGAAGCACATCAGGGGTACAGATCCCCCTCTAAGGGTTTGAGGAGTCCCCCCCACCCCGATGTTACTGAACCTTACACGTAGTCACCCATCCAAATGCAAACCAGAGTGGATCCTGCCTAGCATAGGGGATAATTTTATGGTTCTATATTGTGCATGTTCTTTAAACTTTTAATTAGATTTGTATTTTTATATTCCATTTTAATATTTTTATTGTGTCATTTTTATAGTTTTAAATGTTTGTAAACTGCCTTTGGATTTTGGAAAGGTGGTATATACGTTTATAAATAAATAAATAATCTGTTTTTGCTACCACAGGTCACTCAAATGCCTGGTACAGATAGGAAGAGCACTGTTGTATCTGTGTTCAACGTAAGATGTGAATAACTCTTTCTGTGTTCAGTTCTGTACTTGTGTACTGTACACTCTTTGTACGAGTGTTGAACATAACATCTCAATGGGACTAGTATGGTTCTTGATTTAGGAGGAGGGGACCATAGCTGAACTCCCCTCCATGAAACCTAATAATCCATACCTTCAATCCCCAAAACATATTCCACCACAAAGTGTCTTTCCTCTCCCTCTCAAGTGAGAAGCTGCTTCTTAAGCTTTCCCTCTGTCTGCATCCCTGGAGCATATACTTTGTATGCAGAAGGCCCAAAGTTCAAACCCTGATTTCTTCAGGTAGGGCTGGGAAAGTCCCATGCTGAAAATCCTGAAGAACGCTGCTAGCCGGCATAAATACTTAGCTAGATAGACAAATCTCTGACTTGGTGTCAGCAGAGGTGCTCTTACCCCTGGACTTGGGGGCTGAAGTCCGGAGTCTCCACACCCCCTGGGGGGCCCCAAATCCTTTTTAGTCTGTCCTGGGTGGTGTGGTTTGTGTGCCCTCAAGAACCTATGTGTTAAAAAATAATGCTTAACTTGCAGTGGTGGGGGGCTCCAAAGGCCTTTAAGTCCAGGCTCTGAAATTACCTAAGTGTACCTCTGGGTGTCAGGCAACTTCAGATGTTCAATGGGATACAAGAGAACTCACATGCCTTTGATTTCTCGGGTCACAGTGAAGTCAGACTAGAGCTCCTGTGTGGCTAATTGCCCTACTCTTATCCCATGGTTAGTACTACACATCACGCTACAGCCTGGTATATTTCCTGTTTTGATCTCATCTGTCCTCTATGATGATACGCGAGGGGTGGGAGAAACAGCCGGCTGTGTGATTGGTTATGTCACCCCTGCAGCTGATGATCTTCCAGCCATAGATTGGATGATCTTCCACTGAAGTCAGTCAAGCTATATAATTAAACTGTGCACAACTAGTCTGTCCACACATCAAATTATCACATGAAAAGAATGGGGGGAACCCCTAAATCCCCCCCCCCCCATTTTGCAAGATATTAATGGGGGTGTGAGAAAAATAATTAAATATATTTTGCTTGGCTACAGCCTCCAATAGTGCTCACTCATGGCTCTGTGTCTGCAATTTACACTTTGAAAAAGGAACTTGGAGGTGGGGAAGAATGTGAATCTTCCTTCGGTCTGCCTTTTAAAAGCTGCTGCTTCATCTGCCTTCAGAAAGAAGAAAAGCGATGAGGGTGCATCTCCTTGGGAAATGCTAGCATTATTATTTTTATTTCTTTGGCTTTGCAGAAAAGTGTTTAAAGTGCGAGGCCTGGATGTCAGCTTGAAGAGATGTATTTGGCAGGTGGCAACCAAGGGGATATCAAAGAACAGGTCTTCATTGAAGCTGCCAATGTGGCTGTCACTGGGAGAGGGCTCTTTCCGAAGAAAGTGTTTCTGGCTTTTAAAGCGGAGGGATTGCTCAGAGGAAGAGCTGAAATTAGCCACTGATGGACACGGCTACGCCCTACAATTGTGCAAGCATTTAGGCTGCCATGGGAGATTTCTCAAGATCAGTTCCCAGGGACAGACTTGGGGATGGCTGTGTTGTCTGGAAGCTGTTGACGTTTTTGTGTCTTCCCCCTGGGGAAGAATTGTAGTTTGGTGGAAGCTGCTGAAGTTTTGTTCTCTCCTCCTGGGGAAGGATTGTTGCTCAATGAAGAGCATTTGATTCGCATGTGGAAGGTCCCAGGTTCAATTCCTGGCATCTTTAGATAGAGCTGGAAAAGTCTCCTGGCTGAATTACTGGAGGGCCACTGCCAGTTGGTATAGACCAAGGCTTTTCAAATTTGGATCCCCAGGTGTTGCTGGACTACAATTCCCATCATCTCCTAGCTGAAGGCAGTCATGGCTGTGTGTGATGGGAGCTGTAGTCCAACAGCTTCTGGGGGCCCAAGTTTGGCAGTACTGAGTTAGGGGGACCAATTGTCTGAATTTGTATAAGGTGGCTTTCTGTGTATCCTGTGACAGTTCCTGAGCTGCTGTGAAGCCATATCCCTGCTTACCAGGTTTAATCTCCACCACTGGCCACAGGAAGAGGACAGGCAGCCATTATGACTTGGGCAAGTGAGTGAGCGATAAATGACAACTGCAAGTAGCAGTAGTCCTGCCTTCTGCACTCTCACTGTAGGCAACGGACTGGACAAAGAGATGGAGAAGCAGGTGCCACCAGGAGAACCAAAGGTGGGGCTACTGGGGGTGCATTGTCAAGGAACCCCCAAACCAGGGGCTAGCTCTGGATGGCCAACCTACCACAAGATGGAGAGAGATTGCCCCCTTGAGTGGCACATTTTGAATGCTGTGATTTATTGTTAGTATTTCCTTTCTTGCTGGATCAGATCAAGGTTCAGAATTCAGTGTCCTTATGTGTTCTTTAAGCACATATATCACCCTTGCAAACCATTACAGGACACATCAAAAGGGTAGCTGCCAATTTCTAAACTTGCGAAGCGGTCCAGAGATCACCTTGATGATGCTTCCTTGTCTAAAGATACGAAACATGTTTCCACCTCCACAAAAGCAGGGGTTCTCAGCTTTGGGTTCCCAGCTGATGTTAGGCTACAACACCCATCCTCCCCAGCCACAATGGCCTTTGGACATTCAGTCATTGTGGTTGAAGATGATGGGAATTGTAGTCCAACAACATCTGGGGAAGCCAAGGCTAGGAACCCAAGGCTGGGAACCCCTGAACTAAAGGAAAAACACACACCATCCCTTGCACTAGTCTCTTATTGGACATTTATTTATTTATTTATTTATTCATGCATTCATTCCTGAATGTGATACTGGGAGCTGCACAGGATTGGTTGATTGCCTTCAGTTCTTTAGCTGAATCATGATGTGGAGTTATATTTAAGAACAAGAGTCAGCCACCTTTGTATAGCACTGAGGATGACGTCTTACACATAGGAATGTTTGCTATTTTACTACATCTGTGGTTTAGTTTTTAAGTTTTTAAACTTCTGAATGTTTTCAAACTTTTAACTTTCAATTGCGCATTAAAGAAGGTCATTGAAAAACGCTATTGATTTACAGTTATATCCCACTCTTCCTTTGAGGAGCCTAGAGCGGTATGCTGTACAAGGTTATGTTTGTCCTCACACACAACTCTGCGAGGTAGGTTAGGCTGAGAGATAAGTGACTGGCCAAGAGTTACCCAGTGCGTTTCGTGGCAGAACGGAGCTTTGAACTCAGGTCTCCCCAATCCTAGCCCAGTACTCTAACCACTACACCACACTGGCGAACTTGGTACCATCCTGGGCGACTGCTTTAGGAAAGAAAAGGAAACCTTGGAGGAAAACCTACCTGGCATTCAGGTCATCTGTGGTTTGAACCTCAGAGTGGTGTGAAAATCGGGAAAGGAACTGTCGGGAGCAGGGTCGTAGCTAGGGGAAAGGGGGGCCGTGTTCACCCCTCTCCCTGGCGGCCCCTCGGAGTGAGGGAGATAGTGAAGAAGATAGGGAGGGGTGGAGCTGGGGGCCCTTCAGGAGGTGAGGGCCCCCCAGGTTCTTTGAACCTGCCCGCTCAATTATGGCTACACCCCTGCTGCTGCTGTTTGGATATCTGGACCTTTTGTAAGTCAATAAACATTGTTTGTCCACATTCCTGTATGGGCTGAGTCTGCTGCTGCCTGCTGAAAAGACCAGACCTAGACAACCAAACGAGGAACCCTGGCTCGCAGGCTGGCAACCCAAGCCAAACGCCTCCCTTGGCTTTTTGTCAGAGGAACAGATGGTTCCTTCTGGAAAAGGCCTTGGATAGCTTTTGGCAAATGAGGCCTACATTCTGAGGCGAGGGCGTCAGTTTCCCACAAAACATCTGCTGGGTGCCAGGCTCTAAGTGCTGTGGCAGCTTCGACGAGATATAAAAATTGAGATTTTTTATGGAATGAAATATGTAAACAGATAATAGGCTCGGTGCAGTTTATTCCTTGTGCTATTTAATTTGATATTAAATCCAATTCGTTTTACGTCGTCCATAAATTTTCCTTGGTGCTTCAGATTTTAGCATTGACAGCTCATAATGGCACTGCAGACATTGCCAGGTTTAGAAGCTAGAGGTTGATCTTAAGGGCTCGTGGGGAGCGCTTGATGCCAGGACTGGGAGAGGGAAGCAAGTTTGTGGCAGAAATAAATTGATCAGGCATTACATACCTGCCACAAAAGTTCAGCAGGGATAGTCTAAATGTCGAAACAGCAGTCTTCAGAATTGGGCTGCAATTTCTCAAGGCTGTTTTAAATTACGCTAACTGCAACCATAGGAGGAAAATATGATTATTTTACATCTGCTCTTCGTTCAAAAGGTGGCTAGCCAGTCTTAAGAACTAGAAGTGTACATGGGTATTATGAGCTCTTTTTAGTTTTTATACCTGAGAACTAAAATTCTTTCTTCATTTATTTTGACTTTGCCATTACATGGTGGACGACAGAATTTTAAGAGTAAGCCAAACTTCTAGAGAGAAAATGAAATACTAACTGATCATTAGATGTCAGTGCTGACAGCATAAATCGCATGGACAAGGCTATGATTGTGATGCTTACACTGCAGGAGGAAAAGGCAATTGTACAGGAATTGTTTTTTTACCCCCTTCTACAGCTGCTACCTTCCAACAGGGGTGACTCTAGAACAACTAGTTTTGGGGAGCAAAGGGGTTATTAAGGGAGCAAGAATTTTGCTATACATTAAATACTTATGAAGGTAAGGTGATTAATATTGTTGGTTTATTTACCTTTCCAATGAAGCTTCCTGGTATTTTCAAATTTATCCAGAAAATGGGCCAGATTAGAAAATACTATCTTTTTGGATTAGGCCAACCTTCCAGCCTGCTTTCCAGACTAGTTTCCACTTCCTCTACACGACCAGGGCGCTTTCCAGACTAGCTGCTCATTAGCAGCAAAATGCCTCCATTGGGAAGTCACATTCCAAACGTAAAAAGTAGGGGGAGCAGTCTCACAGCAACTAACAACCCGACAAAACAGC
This sequence comes from Hemicordylus capensis, assembly GCF_027244095.1. NCBI lineage: Eukaryota > Metazoa > Chordata > Lepidosauria > Squamata > Cordylidae > Hemicordylus > Hemicordylus capensis. Next base: position 338,211,767 of record NC_069659.1, read on the forward strand.
AACTTTTCCATGCCGGATATATGACGTCCTAGCTCCATTTCGCAGTGATTAAATTCAAAACGAGGCATTGGAAATGTGAATAGTACCCTGCTGTCCGCGTAGGGACTGCGGTGTCAGGATTCAGGAAGTGTGGAAGCACACTTCCAAGGTATGTCCTGACCCCATTGCAGGGTCTAGTCTGGAAAGCATCCATGTGGCAGAAAGGACTGGAGTGGAGAGAAAGATCAGTACCAAGCCAGGAAAATCTTCAGGAGAGATGATCTTGCACTTGCTTCAAACCTGGTCTCACCCAACCCAGTTCCTGGCCAGGAAGGAAGCTAGGAGATTGGCCTAGTTCCTGGGAGGCTGGAGGAGTCACCTAACCACCTGGCTGCCCATTTCTGGAGGTAAATGATCTTAAAAGAGTGGGACATATGATAATTTCCAGGCTTGAGTAATGTATTGTACTCTGCATGGGGCTGCTTTTGTACATAATCTGGAAACTACAACTGGTACAGAATGCGACAGCCAGATTAGTCTGTGGGACAACCCAAAGGGACCATATAACACCGATTTTAAAAGAACTGCACTGGCTGCCAATATGTTTCCAAACTAAATACAAAATGAAGGTTATCCTCTATAATAAAATGGTTAGGTGTGCGCCCGTGTCTTTCTCGGCTGTGTCTTTCTTGGCTGCATGCCCAGAACGTCCGAGAAAGATACAGCTGCAGAGACATGGCGGCCATGTTGGCCGCAGGAAGGCCGGAGGCAATGGCCGCGGGACAGGTCGGACTGCGGGGAGGGCGAAGGCGAAGGCGGCCAAAACGGCCTTGCCGCGGGGAGATCTGAGCCAGCAGCGGTGAGAACGACCACAGGGAGGGGAGAGGCGGCGGCGGCGGCAGATCCAGCCCGGCCGCGGGGAAGGGAACGACGGCGGCTGCGGGTCCGGTGGCCCTGCCGCGGGGACATCCAAGGCAGCAGCGGCAAGACCGGCCACGGGGAGGGGAGAGGCGGTGGCAGATCCAGCCAAGCCATGGGGAAGGGAACAGCAGTGGTGGCGGGTCCAGCCCAGCCGCGGGGAGGGGAGAGGTGGCGGCAAAGGATCCGGCCCTGTTGCGGGGAGGGGAGAGGCAGCGGCGGTGGGACCGGGCCCGACCCGGGAAGAAGAGAAACGACGCCGGCAGGACCAGCCAGGCCAGGGGATTAGGAGAGACGAGGGGGGTGGGACCGGCCCGGCCAAGGGAAGAAAAAAAAAACACCACGGGGGCAAGACCGGACCGGACCCGCAAACGAAATAAACGGCGGCAGCAGATCATATCCCTACTAGCGCCTGTTATTTTAACGGGCTTAAAAACACTAGTTACCTATAAAGCCCTTAATGGCTTGGGTTCATGTACTTCAGACAGCTCCTTCTTTGTTATGAGCCCTGTTTCCTATTAAGATCATCTAGGGAAGTCCGGCTGTGGTTGCCACCAGCTCGTTTGGTGGCAGCTCAGGAATGGGCCTTCTCAGCGGCTGCCCCGGGGCTTTGGAATAGACTTCCTATCAAAATAAAAGCATCCCCACCTTTGATTGCTTTTAAAAAGACCCTCGACGCAACTGTTTTCTCAGACTTTTAACTGAAATTAACTGTCAACTGACTTAATTGTTTTTACCCCGTGAAATTGTTTTGTTTTTACCCTGTTTTATATTTGTTGTGTTTTAAAATTGTGTACATCACATAAATATAATAAATAAACAAACAATGAAAAACAGCAGGAAGAAGGACTGGTTTGTGTCATGTATAATTTGCCTCTCAGCTGAGGGGCACTGATTACAAGAGGAAATGCAGGAAGCAATGGAGAAGGCTGGGCAGTTGGTGGAGCTGGAAGTCCACTGGAGGAGAAACAAGCCCTATTCAGACATTATGTTGAACACTCATACAACAAATGTACAGTATAGACAAGTACAAATCAGCACACAGATACAATTCATCACATGTTTATGTTGGACACAGGTGCAGTAATACACTTCCTAGCTGGACCATGCATTTGAGGGGCCTGTACCCAGGTTCACTGTTAAAAATAATGCAGGTAAAGCCATCCACATAAAAACCTGCATGAATGTACAGACAACTGTGCAACATAATCTTGTACAATGCAATAGCTGAATGCAGCTACAGAAACAGGAGGAGCTGTTTGTGCTTGTGAGATTTCCTGGCTCATATTTAAGGGCCAAAGTCCATGTAGCATTAAATATGTCACTGGTCTTTCGTAAAGGACAACTGTGTTGGGAGCCCACAGTGGATTTGGACTGTGATGGGTTTAGGGGGCTCTAATCCTACCCTAATCCTAGCACAGTACACTTGGGCTGGACTGACCATCTTGAGTTTGTGCCGTTTGCCATGGGAAAAGAGCTTCCAGTAGCACCAATGAGCAGAACGCTCTCCCAAGTGATAAAAGGAGTGGAAGAAATGGACAAAATAGCCCTCAGCATCAGGTCTTGAATTTTTGTCACTTGCTCATAAGGAATCTTCTCATTTCTTGGTTGCCAGGGCATAGGTTTCATCAAAGGGCTGTGGTTAAAGGGTATTTATATTCAATTTTAATATCCCCCCTTTCCCTGTTTTTAATCTTCACAACTTCAGCACAGAGATGGAGCGCTTGTAACCCCCACCCCCCGCCTTCAGTACATCACCAAAGGAACCTTGAAGCACTTTTCATCCTCTCGCATTGGGAAAAAAGATGAAAGGTATAATTCACTCTGTAAATGGCTGGATGGCCGACAAGTCAATTATTCGGCATTATATGTTAATTCTAAATTGACTACAGAAAAGGAGATGGCCTATGGTTCATTTAGTCACAAAGGAGAAGAGCAATGCACATTTAACAAAACTGCTATTATATTAGTCTGCAATAATGTGAGGAAATTACAAACAGTTAAATATTTTCCCTGCATATATTAAATGCTGTCTAGTGGCAATGCAGTCTCTTTTCACAAGGTAAGTGGATTAACTTGAGGACACTGAACTGTGGAATTGCTCCTCAATCAAGGGGGACGGATTTCAAGAACACTTTAGAGGGGGATGTTTTTATTCAGATGAATTTGTGTACACTTTCCCCACCCTGCAAGCAATATGATATGGAAAGAGCTTGTCTCATGGCGTATAACTCTGCCATGAGATAAGGAACAACACCATCTCTGAAATGAATAAAGATAGGCCTATTCTTGACCCAAGCTATCTCAACAGAAGCATCTTGTAAAGGGCATACACTGTTGGCTGGTAGATAAGGAAGGGAAAACACAGATAGAGGAGGCTGTCGGAGACTCTGTCAGTCAAAAAGGGATTCAAGGAGTAGCCACTACAGACTTAAAGTGGTCTAACATCATACTGTCTTCCCAGGAAATCCTGAGAACTCTCTCTCTCTCTCTCTCTGTAATGGCGATATTGTACAGGGAATCCTTGGAACTGTAGTTCTGTGGAGGAGGAGAGCTTTTATGGACTTCTCCATGATACCACACCAAAAATCAGGGGTATAGCTATAATTGAACAAAGAGGGACAAATGTCCCTGGGTCCACCCCAACCCCCGCTCGCTGGGTGACAGCTTGCTCTTTCCCCTCCCCACTCCCCCACAGGGATGAAGGGCGGGGGGGGGGAAGCTTTTTGTCCTAGGGCCCATTCCAACCATTCTTTGCCCCTGCAAACAATAATTCTAGGGTTGCCAACTCTGGCCAAAGCCATTCCTGGAGATTCCACCCCACCCTGATATTGCTTTCTCTTTTTTTTCCACAACACGAGCCATTAAAACCTCCAGGATTGCTTTAAATATTCACCTGGAGGTTAAGGCCAATTCCCAGACACTCCAGGCCAATCTCTAGGCCAATGTTCTCTGGGGGAAGCCATGATAGTTAAAGTGGCATATAATTGAAATAAGTTTGTAGGGCAGAGAGGGTTGTAGTCGTGAAATGGTCGACGTTTCTCCTTGTTCTCCTTGGGCAGCATCAAATCACTCTGACTCTCTGGCATAACATTTCCCTCTTTCTTTTTGCTTTCTGGTATTTCTCTAAGACCTTTGGAAAATGGGTCGGTGCAGGAAGAAACTTCCCACCCCCAAACTGGCCCTCAGAATTCAGAAGGGGGGTGCTCCAAGAGCACACCCATCCTGACTCCCAGGCATTCTGATGTTCTCCCAGCACATTCTTTTATCACATTGTAGGGTTTTTTTTGGTCAAAACCACTGCCCTACAGGCAACTCACACACTAGATTAAAGTAGTATTTTGAGTTATGTTTGGTTGAACTGCTCCCCCATGCAATACAGGGAGATATCAGGTCATTGGGACAGCCAGGAAAGTTATCAAGATGGGTATGCATGCCTTGCTTAATTGCATGGACTGGTTTGGCAGGGGGATCTATTGTCTGAATCAGCCCAAAGCTTTATTGCTCAGATGCTTGGGGCTCAGACCTGGGTGCTTTCCAGCTAGCTGCTCAACAGCAGCAAAATGCCTCCGTTCAGGCAAGTCACATTTGAAATGTAAACAGCAGGGGGAGCAGTCTCGTGGAAACGAACAACCTGAAGAAACAGTAACATTTTATGCTGGATATACAATGTCCTAGCTCTATATCACAGTGATTAAATTCGAAACAAGGCATTGGAAATATGAACGGCACCTTGCTGCCCGCGTAGGGTCTGCAGTGTCACAATGCAGGAAGCACACTTCCGAGATACGATGTGGCCCCATTGCAGGGTCTAATCTGGAAAGTGCCCTGGTTTCAGGCAAAACTGGTTTGGTTTGGTTCAGGCAAAACTGGTTTGATCTTGGTTTCACAGCCCAGCAAGAGTGAAAAAGGATTCTGCTCTGCTTTTTCCTCCATCTCATGGAGCTGGCCAGGAAAAAAAAGAGGTCTGGACAGGGGTACTTTTTCTTTCTTTTTTACCTGGAGCTGGAATTCTGGGGGGATGCAAATCAGGATTTGGGGCTGGTTGTCAGAATTTTGAATTAAGCTGATTTAGAGGTGTGGGTGTAGGTGGGGAGTAACCTGTTACACATCTTTCATGCTAGACCCCTCTAAGTATGAGGGGGCCCTTGGCAAATGACCACCAACCAAGGGCCTTCTTCAAAAGGGGGGTAGTTTTACCTTGGCAGGAGCCAAGTGATTCTTCTAACCCCCTCCATCAGCAAATGGGTCGATGCATGTGGTTAGTTGCTTTTCCTTCACCTACCCTTGGAAGGGATGAGGAGGAGCTGCTACTGTTGCCTTGGAGGAGGAGAGCTGGTAGCGAGTAGCATTGTTCCATTTGCTAAGCAGGGTCTGCCCTGGTCTGCATCTGGATGGGTGTCTGCTATAAGATATTCCCCTTAGGGCAGGGCTGCTCAATTCCAGTCCTCCTGCAGATGTTGGCCTACAACTCCCATAATCCCTTGCTATTGGCCATCATGGCTGGGGATTATGGGAGTTGTAGTCCAAAAAGAGCTGGGGGCCCAAAGTCGAGCAGGTCTGCCTTAGGGGATGGGGCCGTAGCTCAGTGGAAGAACATCTGCATGCAAGAAAAACGTCCAAAGTTCACCCCGGCATCTTCAGGTAGGACTGGGAGAGACTCCTGCTGAAAACCTTGCAGAGCTGCTGCCAGTCAGTGTAGACAATACTGAGCTAGATGGACCAATGATCGGACTCCTATGTCAGCTTCCCATGTGTGTAGTTAATCCATTCTTTGATCGAGGCCAGCTTTTGAATGGGGCTTAAGTTACTTATATCCCAGTCCTGGAATAGAGGCAGGGCTCTCAAACAGCCAGCAGAAGGAGCACTGAAAAGCAGTCTGCACTTGCCTCTCTGTACATAACATCTGATTCATTGAACTATTAATATTACTGATGATTAAACTCCACTGCCTTGTCCTTGCAGACCACAACTCTTTCCCTTGGATTCTACCTTCTGCTCCTGTTGCTGGGTCATCTGGGAGAAAGCCTATTTGCAGATAGGGAGGGCAGGAGAAGGCAGAGGTGATGCAAGTCTCTTCTATGAGGCCTGCATGGCTGCTGAACGAAAGTGGGTACTGGGGATTCAGGGTTTAGCCGGGTGCCCCCCCCCATAAAGGACATGGGCCCCTAGGACAGTGCCTGATCTGGCTAACCTCTGACTATATACTTTGTATACTATATACTTTTATATACTCTGTTCTATACTTCCTGATTTCCCCAACCAGTTGCCCAAAATCTCAGGAGAAGGGAAATATGCTGGTACTTCTCCTCCTCCTCCTTTGTGGTTGGCCTGGATTTAATCCCCAGCTCCCAACACACACACAGAGACAAAATCAAAGCACCTTCAGGGGTTTCCAATTATGACTGCAGCAGTGACTGTGTATGGGAGGGGGTTACCCTCACAAACAGTTTTCCAAATCTCAATCATGTCCCTCCTCAAAGTGGTTATAAGCCCCTCTAGAAGGGGAAAAATAAAATACAGGCACTGTTCCACTGGGTGGGTGGGTGGGGCTCATAGCAGCTTTGGGAGACTTGGGGATTTAGATCAGGAAAATGGAACAGGGAAAACCTGTTAGCCCCCAGTGCATCTGCTCCAATCAAAATTGGAGTCCCTCCATGCTTTAAAGTAAAAACAAGTGACAACAACCAACCCAAAAAACCTCAGAGTGATCCGATCACAATTCTCTGATGTTGCTTCTGTTTTGAATCTAAGCCCTGCCTCTTGGCTTCTAAGTGAATGCATTTTGAACTGGGACAAGTCTCTATTGACAGGATTAACACAACAACCTGGACGGTATCCCTGGATGAGTGCAAATGATGCTGCACGCTGTTCAAGCCCGACTCCTCTCAATACGCAGCAAGGCTTTGTCACTACTGAACACAGCTAAGGAAAGCCAGCTTTGCTGTTTGGCTGGCAGAACACTAATTTGCTAAATGGACTGTCCCACTGTCTCCTACAGCAGCGTCCCACAGAGAACCATCTGTTCCCTATCTACATATCTATTTATCGCCTCCTGGGTCTGTGTATGGACAGGGAAAGTGTCACTCGAGGGAGTGTCAGGCAGGGTAGGCAAGGGTCTCCATCAACTGCAGAAACCTCCTCCCTTTGCCAAAAAATAAAAATAAAAATAGCAAGGCATGAAAATGATTCCCTGCATCCTGCCACATTGTGCTGGTTAGGGTTGCCAACTGTCCTGCACTGTGCGGGATGTCCCTATTTCCTGTGGGGAAATGCTCATCCCGTCCGGGACATAATTTCTCCCACTTTTTGAGCTAAAAATTTCTTTCTTTCTTTAAACTTTTAAAACTCCCGTCTGCCTCATTTGGGAAAAAGGCACCTTCTCTCCCACTCCATCCTGCAGTGATTCAGTGGTGGTGAGTGCTTGAGTGCTTTTCATTCAGCTGCAGTGCACCTCTCACCAGAGCAGCCATGGCCCCTTCCCATAGTTCGGGAGTCCCTGTCCCATTTCAACCAACGCAAAGTTGGCAACCCTAGCTGGTGGTTCAGTGGTGACACATCTGCCCATTCCACTGGGGAGTATTTCAGGTAGGGAGTATTTCAGAGGGCGCTACACCAGCACTGGACCCCACAGGCTTGGGCTGAGGGAAAGCCTGCCACTTGCTTTCCTTCAGCCTTGACCAAGCTTCCTGGTACCTGGGTTGGAGGCCTAAGTTGTCAACCAGCCTCAGTCCCCAAGTCAGTCACTAGGACAGTGTCCTTCATTGTAAGGCCTGTGGGGTAAGGGCAGTTGAGGCCCCCATCAACTCTGGCTCCCTAATTGTTTTCTGGGCTTCTGTGAGGCTACAGTCAAAGCCCTTCTACACAGTCCCCCTGGCACCATGCAGAGATGGCCATTCTCATTGTGTAGTCCTTGGCTTTGTGTCACAATGGTGTGTGTGTGTCTGTCTGTGTCTCCTTTAAGAGAAATAGGAGCTCTCTTGAGCCCCTGCAACACCTTGGAAGGGTTTCACAGAGCGCTGGGAAGTGTAGCTGGTCTAGGAGAGGAGAGCTGGTCTTATGGTAGCAAGCATGACTTGTCCCCTTAGCTAAGCAGGGTCTGCCCTGGTTGCTTATGGATTGGAGACTTGATGTGAGAGCACTGTAAGATATTCCCTCTTAGGGGATGGAGCCACTCTGGGAAGAGCATCTAGGTTCCAAGTTCCCTCCCTGGCTTCTCCAAGATAGGGCTGAGAGAGATTCCTGCCTGCAACCTTGGAGAAGCCACTGCCAGTCTGTGTAGATGATACGGAGCTAGATGGACCTATGGTCTGACTCGGTATATGGCAGCTTCCTATGTTCCAGTGTTTCACCCACAGAGCTCTTAAGAAAGAGCTCTGTCTCTCTCAGGGGCGTAGCTAGGAGAGAGGGGGCCCGTGTTCATCCCTCTCTCTGGCAGCCCCCCAGAATGAGGGAGATAATGATGAAAATAGGGAGGGATGGAGCTGGAGGGCCCTCAGGAGCTGGGGGCCCGTGTTCTTTGAACCCTTTCGCTCAATTATAGCTACGCCCCTGGTCTCTCTTAAAGGGCCCTCCCAGGACTGAGAAATTACACTGCTGTGGGCAGGTCAGCACAGTGGGAAATGGCTCTCACAGGGAACTCTATCTATCTATCTATGCCAAAGTGGCCCCTGCTTGAAAAATAGTGAAGATCACTGCACTGGGATTTTTTCTGGCCGCACAAGAAGTATTCCCTGTGGACTGCTTCCTCTGAGCTCAACCCCAACTACAGTTGAATTGGGGGCAGAGGTCTTTTATAGCTGCTTCCCTTGCACACACAAAGCAATCTTATGTTTCTTTAAAGTAAAGTTGTGCCGTTGAGTCAGTGTCAACTCCTGGTGATCCCAGAGCCATGTGGTTTTCCTAGGTAGAATACAGGAGGGGTTTACCATTGTCATCTCCCACGCAGTATGAGATGATGCTTTTCAGCATCTTTCTATATTGCTGCTGTCCCATATAGGTGTTTCCCATTGTCTGGGAAACATACCAGCAGGGATTTAAACCTGCAACCTGTTGCTCCCTAGGCAAGTTACTTCCCCGCTGTTCGTTTAAGTAAGCTTTATTCAGACACAACTCCATTTTTCTCCTTCTCCTCCCTTTCCTTTCTGACTCCACCCACACCCCCTCAACAGGATCCCTACAGGGACAAACAGTCTAATAAACAAAACATAAATGATTGCTAAATCGAATACAACAAGGTCCTTGGACAATGCAATGATTGTGAGGACCTCATCTGCCTGGCCTTTGTGGAAGAATGCTGCTGATGGCACTGTTAGCCCTGATCCTAAGGTACACGTCACACTGCCATTGCTTTGCAGGGCTTAGCAGGCTTAGCTCTTGCGCTGAAGGGGATGGTCTGCCACAGATTCCTGCATGCAGAGGGGCAGATGCAGAAGAGAGACAGAAGGATGCAGCTGGAGGCAGCCCCATAGTCTTGAACTGAATCATGTCAGTGCAGGAAGAAGCAGCTCCTTCCTGGATGGGATTTCTCAGGAAAAAATGGCTTAAGGATTAGAACCAAAGTCATTTCTTCCCCAAGAAGGGTGGTTTGGAGCTGCATGTTTGCCCAATAGTCATTCCTGTTCCTTTCTCCCATGGATTTTGCCTAGTTTCTTTTTGAACTGAGTTTTCTTTAGCCCTGGTCTGTGATTTAATTGTTCACTTGGGAGGCAAAGCTAACTGGGCAGCAACAGGGCTTGTTAAATGATGGTCCCTGGCAGTTTAAGAAGGCAGGCGCATCAGAAGCCATGGTCCACTACCCCTAAAGCAAACAGGTGTTTGGCCAAAAATACAACCCTTCTCTCATGCTCTTTTCCCTTGTTCATAATCCCATCTGTCAGCAAAGCTCTCTGCACATGTTTACTCGGATGCAAGTTGCATCTGTTTTGCTTGGGTACCAGTAGGTATTTGCTATACTTTTCTGATATATGAAATGATTGTGATTCTTATGCACACAGACAATGACAGACAACATTATTTGTATTGTCATTATTTGAAACGTGTGGCATCTTGGAAGGAAACCTATTTGTTGCTCAGGGCTAGGAAATGTTTTTCAATTTGTACTGATCCCGTATGATGATAACATTTCTCCTGTGAGAAATATCAGAGTTCCAAATTACCTGGAATTCTTGCCCTCAGACTGGCATACATCCCCCATAAATTCAATATGTGAGTGCACTGAGGAAAAAACACTCAGGCTATGCTCAGAGACAACCTCTAGTTCATTAAGAATATAAGAACAGACCTGCTGGATCAGGCCCAAAGCCTATCTAGTTCAGCATCGTGCAGTGGCCCACTGGATGCCCCTGGAAAACCAGAGGCAGGCAGTGAGGGTGGTGCTGGGGCAACAACGACAAGAGGTACCTTTAAAAAGTTAGTACTGCTGGTACTGCTGGTATCCACAAGCGGTCTCAAGCTGCAGCACCCCACCCGGCATTCCTCATGGTCGCTGCTATGGCTCCGTCACTCACCTGGCCTCTGCGCATATGTGGAGGCCATTTGTTGGCGCAGTGGGGAAATGCTTAACTAACAAGCAGAAGTTTGCCAGTTCGTATCCCCGCTGGTACTATATTGGGCAGCAACGATATAGGAAGATGCTGAAAGGCATCATCTTATACTGCACGGGAGGAAGCAATGGTAAACCCCTCCTGTATTCTACCAAAGAAAACCACAGAGCTCTGTGGGTACCAGGAGTCAATATCAAACTGACGGCACACTTTACCTTTACCTCTTGCTTATTAACTTTTTAAAGGTATCTCTTGTCCCCGCCCACATCACCCTGGCTGGCTGCCTCTGTGGAAAACCCACAAGCAAGAGGAGAAGAGCTGGTCTCATGGTAGCAAGCATGACTTGTCCTCTTAGCTAAGCAGGGTCCACCCTGGTTGCATGTGAAAGGTTGACTAGATGTGTGAGCATTGTAAGATATTCTCCTTGAGGGATGGAGCTGCTCTGGGAAGAGAATCTGGGTTCCAAGTTCCTTCTCTGGCTTCTCCAAGATAGGGCTGAGAGAGATTCCTGCCTGCTACCTTGGAAAAGCTGCTGCCAATCTGGGTAGACAATACTGAGTGAGATGGACCAATGGTCTGACTCAGTATAAGGCAGCTTCCTATGTTACATGAATAGCACATAAGTGAGGTGACTGATTGATTGATTAAGTGCCGTCAAGCCGGTGTCGACTCTTAGCGACCACATAGATAGTGAGGTACTTACTTCTAAATCAACCTTCCCATCTCTTTCCCCCTTCAGCCAGTTTCATCCCACACAGAAAGCTAACCACTGGCATCCATTTCTGCCATATTACCCGGCATGTGACTTACCCACAGTTGCCTGCAAAAGCCTAAAAAAGAGTGGTATGCTGTAGAAATTCTGTCCGTCTACTTTTCAGCATTTGGGAAACAGGCCTCCCAGCCGTTATTCTGCTGCTTCAGAGGAAAACGCTGAATGTTTTTCATTAGGCACAGCAGCTGCTTCTATTGCAGCAGCCCGACTTCATTGGTGGGGACGACAGTATCAGCATTCTTCATTTAACACTAATTGCGCAGGCTTCAATGGTGGTTATTTTCCAACATGTGTAAATTAACTTGGTAGCAACAAAGACAAAGGAGTGAACCTGGATTTTCAACAGTGGGGGGATTTGTCAGAACAGGTGGCAGAGCGCTGCATACTCACGCATGCACATGATCCCCTGTCAGTGTCCATTTGATACCTCTGACCACCTTAAGTGCTAAGTTGCATGCATTTGAGTCAAGTCAAATGCGCAGAGAGAAAGAAAAGCAGTGAGGAAACAATAGGTTTGGATGCTGTCCCACATCAAACATTTCTTTTCCGTACTTTGGCCTATCCTTCTCATATGAACTGCCTTTTATGCTAACTCTCCTGCTAACTGGGCAAAGAGGCACCTTTTCAAAGTGGTGATTCTCTTTATTTAGCGGGGGAGAGCAACTGACCCTATCCATCCCCAGCACAGCATCTCTCCAGTGATTGTTGCTGGTCTATCTGGTGTTTCTTTTTAGATTGTGAACAGGGAGCCTCCTTCCTTCCTTCCTTCCTTCCTTTTCTGTATGTAAACTTTTGTTGAAAAGCAGTATATAAATATTTGTAGTAATAGTAGTTATGCCGAGTCACATTATTGGCCCATACAATCCAGTATTGTTTCCTTTGGTGATTTTCCAAGGTCTTTGGTGGAAAAGGGGTTTTCCTGGATCTCATTCCTGGGCACCTTCCAGATTATACCCTGCAATGGGGTCAGGACGTATCTCGGAAGTGTGCTTCCACACTTCCTGCATTGTGACACTACAGACCCTACGTGGACAGCAGGGTGCCATTCACATTTCCAATGTCTTGTTTTGAATTTAATTGCTGCGATATAGAGCTAGGATGTTGTATATCCGGTGTAAGGAAGTTGCTGTTTGGGGGGGTTGTTAGTTGCTTTGAGACTGCTCCCCCTGCTGTTTACATTTCGAATGCGACTTGCCTGAATGGAGGCATTTTGCTGCTGTTGAGCAGCTAGTCAGGAAAGCACCCTGATGTCCTTCAAAATGGAGATGCTGGGGACTGAGTCTCGGACCTTCTGCATGCAAGCATTTTGCTCTACTATGAATCTGTTGGCTCCCTGGTGCTTAGATATAGGATATCTGCCCATTAGAGTTATGTATAAATTCACACCAACCATGGCAAACTCACCAGTAGTTATATAGAGCGTGATGATAGGGGCGTTGCTAGGTACTTAAAAGACCCAGGGCTCGTGACCACAGCCCCTTTTTGATAATTAAGCACAGTCTACCCTCCCAAGAATAATTGCACAGTCTACCCTCCCAAGAATAATTATACTCTAGCAGCTATGAAGGTGGAAGCAGCAGAGAGCTAGGTGAGGCTAGGAGCTCCTTCCCATGCTCTGTGTAGGTTCCTCTACTGCTGCACTCCCCTTCTGGAAGAGATCGTGGGGAAGGGAAGTGGCTGGTGAAATCTGGGGTTCTGAGCAAATCATTGGGGGCTGCGTTCCCCCTAACAGGGATTCCCAGGTGTTGTTGACTACAACTCCCAGAATCCCCAGCTGCAATGGCTGTTGCTTGGGGATTATGGGAGTTATAGTAAACAACATCTGGGAATCCCTTTTAGAGGGAATACTGATTGGGGGTGCATGGCCCATGGGCCACCTCCTAATGATGCCCCTGCATGAAGATTTTGAATGCACCTGCCCAGGAACACAGAGGCAGCCTTAGTATTTTCACAACTATCCACTGCACCTTTTACCTGAGGGCAGTGCCTGACACCCTGACTAAATTTACTAGAGAATCCTGACTAGTACTTCTGAGCAATTTAGTCAGGAAGTCAGCCAGTGTCTCCGAATTTGTTTCATCCCGAGGCAAGTGTGTGTGTGTATATATATATATGAAGCTCCTCTATTTTTATTTTTATTTTTTTGCAGTGGCTTAGCTGTCATGCAACTGTTTATCGATTTATTTTTGTTTCCTCCCTCCATCTGCCCAGCAGCATGCATTGGGCAGCGAGTCAGTTCCAAAAGGGCACTCCCTTTTGGAGTCAGTTCCAAATTTTAAACTTATGCACCAGGAGGAACATTCCCCGTGCAATATGGGGTGAGCCAGCTCCAAAAGCATGACATTTAAAAGGCTTAGGATTCCACTAGTCCAGAAAAGAGGTTAGTTTCTGTGCACAACATCCTTAAGCAGCGTCTTTATGTTAGTGCAATAGTGTTACGCTAGCGCCACACTAGTTTGGACCAGGCTGTAAGAGCAGGAATTGAGATATCTCCAGTTCCGTTTTCAGTCTGCCACTAAGTGCTTAAGTGGCCTTAGGCAAGCCTCTCTTTCAGCCACATCTGCAGTGCAGCCACAGGGGAGCTTGTAGGCTTCCCCTGCCCTCACCACTTTGTGGAGATATAAGGAAAAGGTTGCAGGCAGTAGTCTACTCCAGGGATTCTCAACGTTGGGTCCCCAGATGTTATTGAACTTCATATCCCATAATCCCCAACACCCAGTGGCCTTTGCTTGGGGATTATGGGAGTGGAAGTCCAATAACATCTAGGGACCCAACATTTGTTGGAAGTTAAAGGACTTTGCGCTGTCTCTTGTCTTAGATAGTGGAGGACAGACTAGCTCTACTAAACTGCTTAGAAAGAAGTTAACCTTCTCGTGTTCTGAGTGCAAAGGCAATGGGGTAACTGACAAGCACTAGGAAAGCCACTGTATTGATATTTTAATACAATTACTTAACTACACACATCAGTAGATCTGTATTTAGATTCTTAGGGAAAAGACTGTTTTGCATTGGTCTCATCCACACTCACTCACAATCACAGTAGGCTATTACCTCACCACCAAATTTCTGGCTGCAGGTGGGTTTCTTGCAAGGATGACTGAAATAATGTATGTGAAGCCTGATATGTATGTTGGAGATCCAGCTCCAGGTGGCATCAACTTTTTGCACCAATAACCCTAATGATGACTAGGGGCATTGGGAGTAGAGATAGTCAATTAGGGTCTCATTCTCTTTCCTGTTTATCTCTGCCTCTATTGATAGAATGTACTCAGGAACTCCCTGGGAGTGACTTCCTCCTCCTTCTTCCCAGAATGCTTCTAGCTTGCTCTCTGAGCATCATGTAGCCTGCAGTTAGATATAGGTCTTTCCTATCATCATGTACTTCTAAATAAAGTAGATCAGTTTAACCTTAGGTCAATCTCCATACTTATCTTTTACAAGCTGTTGCCCCTGAGACCCTGCTAACTTCTGCTGTAATGGGAGTGAGTTCGCCCCTGAAATACTCTACTGTATAAGTATTTATTTATTAGATTTCTATACCGCCCTTCCAAAAATGGCTCAGGGCGGTTTACACAGAGAAATAATAAATAAATAAGATGGCTCCCTGTCCCCAAAGGGCTCACAATCTAAAAAGAAACATAAGATGGACACCAACAACAGTCACTGGAGGTACTGTGCTGGGGTGGATAGGGCCAGTTACTCTCCCTCTGCTAAATAAAGAGAATCACCACTTTAAAAGGTGCCTCTTTGCCAAGCTAGCAGAGTAGAATAAATTGCCCCCAACAAGTACTCTAAAATGCTGTAGAAATGCTTAAGGCTTGGACTCTTCAGATCTTTGGGCTGCTCCTATGTTCAGAAGGTGAGATAGCAGCATGGTGACATCAGGCTTCACCTCCCACCATCTACTTGATCCATTGAAGGATTCCTGATTGTGGGGAGAGGTGCTAGCCCAGTCCACTAAGGGGAATATCTTATAGTGCTCACATGTAGACACCCATCCAAATGCAGACCAAGGTGGGCCCTTCTTAGCAAAGGGAGAAATTCATGATTGCTACCACAAGACCAGCTCCCCCTCCAAACATCTGAAAGGGGCGATTATTAGATGGTTAAAAGGCCTGCTTTTAGCATGGCTCGGGATAGATGTGTATTACAGCTCTACACCCCCACTGAATTAATTATTGCATATGCTGAGGTAACCTCAAGGCACAATGATCCACTGGCAGGTACAAGCATCATAATTGCCCTTAGAACTTCGCGCAAATGGAAAGACAGTCAATGCCCGTCTAAAGAGGATTGGATTCTTAAAGTACTAGAATTGGCAGAAATGGCAAAATTAACATCACTACTAAGAAACAAATTTGAAGAATTTAAAAAAAGAATGGGACCCTCTTCTTGTCTATCTAAAAATAAATCACAAAATGGATTTCTGTCAGGCTTTTGAGGGCTAACAACAAATGTTTCAAAAACACCCCAAAGTTGTTTTCTATATGAACTACTGGGGAGAGAATGTTTAATCTATAGGCAAGATCCGGTTATTGTTAACAACACTTGTTCCATTGATGAGATGGAAGTCTTTATTCTGTGTGTTTGTGAGTGTTTGCATTATTTGTGTTTGTTCTTTTGTGTTGTGAAAATTGAATAAAAATGTATAAAGGCGAGAACTTGTATATGTGCCTGAACCAAAGCAATTCTATATTGATCATTGAGCAGAAGTATTCTGAAGGGTATCTCATCTAGTTAAGCCATATTTACTCTGACACCACTGATTATATTCAAAGTACCATCTATACCAAAGTACCATCAACAATAAAGGATCCAGCAGTCAAGACATATGCCACAGACTAGCACTTGGTAGGGTTGCAATGAAGGCCTTGGAAAGGATATTTAGATGCCACGACGTGTCTATACCTAAAAAGATTAGAATAGTTCAGACAATAGTTTTTCCCGTGACACTCTATGGATGCGAAAGCTGGACTTTGAAGAAGCAAGATAGAAACAGTATTGATGCTTTTGAACTTCGGTGCTGGAGAAGACTTTTGAGGATACCATGGATGGCCAGGGAAACAAACAAATGGATCATAGAACAGATCAATCCAGAATTTTCACTCAAGGCACAAATGACCAGGCTCAAACTATCATACCTTGGACACATTATGTGAAGATCCAGCTCCCTTGAGAAGTCCATAATGCTGGGGAAAAGTTGAAGGAAAGAGAAGAAGAGGATGACCAGCAGCAAGGTGGATGGACTCGATTATGACAGCAATGAATGCACCACTGAGAAACCTTAAAGGTTGAAGACAGATCATCCTGGAAAGAATCTATCTATGTGGTCACTAAGAGTCAACACTGATTTGACGGCACTTAATCAATCAATCAATCAATCACCATCTATTGTGGTTATTGTTTCTAGAGAGTTCTCCTGTGGACTTGAGGTTGCCAACTACTAGGGACTTTTATAGAGGACATGCAACTATTTTGGGGACCAAATGACTTTTTTTGAATGTATTATGGTGTCCGAAGTTCTGGGGAGCAGCTGCAACGTTCTGTGTGCTCAGAAGACGTTGCTCTCATGAGCAGCCTCTCTTCCTTTGTCTCCTTCCCCTGCCAGCATCCTGCTGCCCATCTATCCAATGGGGAAGTCAGAGGGGAGGTTCTGCTTCAGTGATGGGTTGCAGAGCCACATGATGCAGGAGCATAGATAGGTGGGCTTAGCAAGTGCAGCTTTCTTCCTTCATGTGGTGGTGGCAGAACCTTCACAATTAGCTATCCTGTTAATTGAGTAAAAAGGCACCTTTAAAGTGGCAAAACTCTTCTACTTCATGGGGAGAGCAACTGGCCCTATCCAACCCCAGCACAGCATTCCTTCAGTGGCTGATGCTGGTGTTACTTTGCATTTCTTTTTAGATTGTGAGCCCTTTGGCGACAGGAGAGCATCTTACTTACTTTTCTTTGAAAACCACTGTGAAACCTTCTGTTGAAAAGTGGTATATAAATGTTTGTAGTTGTAGAAAATGGGAAACCATGCACGCACCACCACTCCAGCATGCAAACAGGCTGGCTTGGTAGCTAGCTGGCTGCCCTGCCTCGAGCCAAGAGGTCAAGTTGCTGACCTGGCTGGGGAGAGCAGGCTGGGTGACCTGTCGGGGAGGAAGACAGTGGACTGGGTCTCACGAGTGAGGAGGAAGCCCTGGGCGGCCGGATCGGCCGCCCACACAATTGCCGGCTCTGAGGCGGAGCCGGCAGGGGCTGGGGAGCTCGGGGGCCGTGCGCCCCCCGGAAGCCCCAGTATGCCCTGCACGAGTGCGCAGGGCATACTGGGGAGACCCCCGAGGCACAAGGGGGTGTGTAGTGCACATAGGGTGCCAACCACCCCCATACCCACAAGCCTGTGGGGTACTGGGTTTTGTTGTTTCTGAGGTGTTCATTGTAGATTCTCTGGTAGCATATGAGATTTTCAGTGAAAAACAAGAATCCACTCTCATATGCTACCAGAGAATCTACACTCAGAACACCACAGAAACAGCAGAACCCAGCACCCCATGGGTTAGCAACCCTTCCCCTGGCCAATGTGGGGTCACTAAAGAGTGGGAAGAAGCAAAAGAGCCCATGGGTAACAAGGAGGGAATTGTCAGCAGGTCAGCCCATGATTTAGGTCACTGATCAGAAGGCTGGAAGGGTGGGAAATTCAAAGAGATGTCAAACACAAAATGGAGACTGACTCAGAGATCACCACAAAATGGAGGTCCGAAACAACAAAATGTTTTGTAGCCGAAACAGGGACATTTTGTTTTGTATACAAAACTTTTGGATCTGGAAAATGGGTGTTTTTGTTTTGTCTACAAAACACCCGAAACAGGCTGTTTTGGGTACAAAACGTTTTGTATCCGAAACGTTTCGCACATCCCTAACACCCACAGGCATTATGAGGAACGGGTGGCCTGAATCACCCCCTATATTTCCATCTAGCCCTCCATCTCTCTGTGCCTTGCAAGCCATTTGTACTCAGAGAGAAACAGAGCTCATGGGAGAATTCCATGCTGTGCCTTCAGTGAGAATAGGTCATTTCCTTAGTATTTATATAGTGCTTTGTTTATTTTATTATTTTATTTATTTATTTTAAAAACTTATATACCGCCCAAACTTTCATCTCTGGGCGGCTGACATAAAACAATTAAAACACACATAAAAGTTAAAACAAATCAACAGTTTAAAAAACAACCATAAAATTAAAATAGACAATTTTAAAAAGCTGAGAAAGCTTGGGCAAAAAGATGGGTTTTCAGGTGTTTTTTAAAAAATTGCTGGAGATGGGGAGGATCGTATCTCAGCAGGGAGCGCATTCCACAATCTCGGGGCAGCGATCGAGAAGGCCTGTCTCTGTGTAGCCACCAAACAGGTTGGTGGTAACTGGAGACGGACCTCTCCAGTTACCAGCATTGTTCAGAAGCTTTGCCTAAATTTTCTTTGTAATTCTAATAATAGGACTTAAGCAAGTACTTGGAGTGTGTGTATAGGGGCCATTCAGATGAACAATGCCCCCCACCCCCCACACAATGAAGGGACACACCAGAAGAGTGGCGGGATGTCTGTGGAGGATATCCCAATGGGGGTGCTCTTGGCAGGGCCCCTTCTTAATCGCCTGTGCTGCATCATCCAACCTACTGTGGTTTTTAGTGCTGCTGGAGGCATATTCTTTTATTTGTTGGTAGTGATTTGTGAGTGTTGCTCATTATTGGTACCGTATTGTGCTGATCATAGACTGTAATAAACCTTGAACTGAACTGAACTGGTACTGTATTTTTATATCTGGATGCATTTTTATATGTTAGCTACCTTGAGCATTTTATTGAAAATGGAAAGGTGGGAGAATAATTGTGGCTGACCTGCTGCACAAGGGTACGCCAGCCCGAGAACGTTGCACGCCTGCAAGTGGTGCAACTGATGTTACAGAAGAGTAGACCCATTTGAAACAATGGCTGTACTCTTTGTGTAACAGCAATTGTGCAATTTTTGCATTCGCACAATTTGAGCAGTTGCACACCTCTGTACACACAACCTCACTGGGCTGACCTACTCTTGCGCAGTATGTCAACCACTCAGGGCCGGGCCATCCACTCGGCGAACGAGCCTAGGTTGCCAAGTGGGGAGGGGTGCAGGCAGTGTGGGTCATGTGTGCCCCATGCCTTTGCAGGCGTGCACAGCTGCCATCATGGGAGTGGGCAGGCAACTGAGTGGGCGTTCCCCATCTTGGGCCCCCACCTGCCCACCGCTCCTGTGGGTGGCCTGCCATGGTGGTGGCATGTTATAATGAGCAATGGGTAGAGGTGGCATGGTGAGCAGATGGGCACCCATCTGATGGGAGGCATCTACCCACTTCCTCACCACGCCACCGAAACATGCTTCAGAACAATAGTAGGGAAAGAAATTCTACATTTTCCCTAGGCAGTTTCTTTTACAGGGCAATTGATGTATCTTACAGGCTGTCAGCTTCCTCCTAATACTCAATATGAATATACCTTCCTGCGTTTTCATCTTATCACTTCTTGTGTCATCGGGCCAGTTCAATCATACCTTTTCGCACAAAGCCAGATTCAGTCTGAGCTAATCATTAAGCAAGCTTCGTATCATAAGGGTTCCTAACCAGTGGTACTCCAGATGCTGCTGAACTTCAACTCCCGTCATCCCCAGCCACAATAAATTGTAGCTGGGGATGGTGGGAGTTGTAGTTTAGCAATGTATCGGGTACCATTGGTTGGGAACCCCTGCCATATCACACGCTGCATTAAATTAGTAGGTATGTGGAAGACTGGGGGAAGAGACACGGAGCAGCAATGTTTCTGGGTCTTCAGTAAAGTTCTGCCCTGAGCTAGGGGCCATAAACACTGGTTGACCTCCTGATGAGGGTGTCCTTGAGCAAGGGCATGATGCTAGGGCTAAGCTGCTGTGCTATCCACTTGTGCTCAGACTGGAGTTTGCATTCCAGATGAGTGCTGTGCTAGCACAAGCATCTTCGTGCTTGCGCAACAGTTGCACTCTGTGGGGTAAACCTGATTGCGCAACAGCTGCGCAATCTGTGGCACATCTCATATATTTTAAAGGGAACTTTTGCAAAAGAGCACAATAGTGCAATTTCGAACCCCACTTCCCCTGTTTTTAGCAGAGCTTTGCAATCTTCCTGTGCTAGAGCAACTTTCTTCATTGTGCAAGTGCACCATTAGTCAGGATGTCTGCCAGTGAATTCACTTGGGTGAAGTACTTAGACCAGGGTTTCTTAACCTTGTTTCTCTAGATGTTGGACTACAACTTCCATCATCCTCAGCCACAAAGGCCATGTCTGGGGATGATGGAAGTTGTAGTCCAACAACATCTGGGGGCTCAAGGTTAAGAAACCCAGACAAATTCATGGAGGGCAAGTCTATCACTGGCTACTAATCTTGTGACTCTAGGCCACTTCCAGCCCCAGAGGCAAGATGCCTCTGAATACCATTGCAGGGGAGCAATGACTCAAATGGTGAACTCACGATCCTGTGAGACCTGAAAGGCAACAGTGGAAACTACAAGCCTATAGCTCCAAACCAGGTATAGGGGTGTTCCTGGGAACCCCCAAATAAGTGATCTCAGCAGCAGGAGGGAGGGCATGCCCTCACCTATTGCCTGTGGGCTTCTCAGAGGCATCTGGAGGGCCACTGGGGAAAACAGGATGTGTATTAGACAGGCCTTGGACTTGATCCAGCAGAGCTGTTCTTAGGTACTTCTTTCTATTGGCAAACAATTTCACTGAGTGACCCTGAGTTCGAACTTGTGCCACTAAGGTGTAGAAGTGTATAAATACAAAATGCAAAATATAATCTAATTGCCTCAGGATTATTGAGATAATATATGGTAAGGTTGCCTTTCTCCAAGAGTATGAGTCATATGTCCCTGTCGCCTGTATTTTTAAATGTATGCAATGCACCTGCAATTTAAGTATAAATATCTTTTGGTAAAAAAATATATATAGATGGGGGGAAAACTACAATCTTTTGGAAACTTAAAAAAAAACTTTTCAGAACTCTCTTTGATTTTAACATTGTTTTCATCTCTCTCTTCCCACACTTTTGCTTAGGAAGCCGAGATATCCACGCTACATTATGCATAACCAATATCTTTGTCCTTTTGCCTCACACCTTATCTCAATGTTGCTTTGGAACCCCACATCACTTGATCCTTGTGATGCAGATGTACATAATTTTCGGGGTTGTCCCCATCCCTGTTCGTTAAATAGAGTCATGGGTGCATGTTCACCAATATTTTCAAACAACCTGTTTGCACCATCACAATAGCCTGCATGGGCAGAGGGAGGATCACTTTATGAGAGCATATCAAAGCAAGGAAGAAAACCTCACTCAAGGTTAGCAGATTTGGCATGAATTTGCCAAGCCCGAATTTCAGGATCGCGATGGGACCAACTTTTTCAGCCCCTTCAGAACAGACATGACCCCCAAGACAGACCTTTACTTCCTGACAACTGCTACATCTGCTGAGTCTTCAGCAATTTTTCCTTTTACCTTTTGGATTTTATTCCAGACACGTTCTTTATCACTTTTCCTTCCTTCGAGGGTGTCCATGGCATCTGCCATTAGCGACTGCAGCTGTGACACCAAGATAAAAATTATCGGAATGGAATTCACACAGAAATAACTTCTCTAAATACACAGATTAAAACCTAATTAAAAAATCATTTGTACGCTGATGATTTTATTACTCATCTTTCGCACAAAGAGCACCACCACCACATTATTTTTTGGGTCTCTTTCCACATTTACCCTGCATTATTGTGGGTGTATAATGCCCAACGATAAAGGAAGAAATTCCAGTGGAAAAAATGTGTAATTTAGAATACAGGTTTTAGTGCAGGAAATGTTAGCAGTTTTGTGGGTATTGCGTTTTATAAATATGGAACATGATCCAGCCGGGGCATTGTAAGGTTGGAGGCAGCCCTGGGACAAACCCTGCCTGGTTTCACCACCCCCTGCCTTCACGGCGCAGTGCCTTCCGTGGCTGAGGCGGAGAGTGGCCAAGTCAGAGAGCAGCTCCATGGCCAAGCTGATGCAGCCTAATGACATCACCAAGCTGGCGTTGCCGTGCCGACTGGGGATGCATCAGCAGCCCTGATGCTCTGAAAACAGGTAGTCTTACAGGGTTTTCATTGGGATGGGGCAGCTTGGCGATGTTGGAGAGCAGCAGTGGGTGGGGGAAGTGACAGGTGCCCCCCCCCCAGATAGGGATGTGCATGAACCGGTCCGGAGGCCATTATAGAGGCCCCGGACTGGTTCGAACCTGGCCCAGTCCAGCACTCCGGTGCACACTTTACCCAATTTAAATGCCTGCAATTTGCCCTGCAGGGGGAAATGTGTGTGAGTAATTGTATGTTTTCCTCTGCAGGGCAAAAAGTAGCTGGGGGGGGATTTAGATTGGGAGTACAGCACAGGGGAAAGGAACCCTCCCCCAGTGCTGCAACCCTGCTCAAATTCTCATCCCCACTATTAAGAAATAATGGGAAATCCTGATCATAGATCCCCCACATCTCATCTGGTTATACCCTAAATTTTATTGGCATATCCATCACTGAATATTCATCATGGGCTTTTGATTCTGCCAAGTTTTATAAAGAATGATAGAAAGCACTGCAAACACGCCGGAGGTTTGCTGGAATCTATCCTTGAGAAGGTCACAGTGTTTTCCGGAAGGTGAAGTTTGCAGCTGGGAGCGCTAGTTTTAAGTAATGTTTTCACAGCATGTGCTTAAGCTATGATGTATGACTGGGGCTGCCGCCTGTCCCAGAGGAAAACTCCTGGCCACTGCTCATTTACATGTAGTAATTAATTTAAATGCATGAAAATACAGAGTTGCCTATTGCTATAGCTGACAGTAGAACCCTGGGTTGTGGCTGGCGTCATGAGGACTAGTGCATTGACTTAGGGCCTTGAGGGCAAGAGTGGGCAACTGATGAGCTACTGGCAGATCTTTGGGTAAGCTGCAGTAGGCTGGCAAGGGTTTCTGACTACCATATATTAATAATAACAAATAACATGGCAATTATATATTCCTCTGCCATGGTTGCCCTTGTGCACCTGGTAGGCCTGTGTAGTCAGAGGAAGTCGGAATGTCTGATACACTTTTCTCATATAGGAACACAGGAAGCTGCCTTCTACTGAGTCAGATCATTGTTGCATTTGGCTCAGTCTTCACAAATTGGCAGTGGCTTCTCCAAGGCTGCAGGCAGGAGTCTCTCTCAGCCCTATCTGGAGATGCCAGGGAGGGAACTCGGAACCATCTGCCTGAGAGCATGCAGGTGCTCTTCCCAGAGCGGCCCCATCCCTTAAGGAGAATATCTTACAGCGCTCACACATGTAGTCTCCCATTCAAATGCAAACCAGGGTGGACCCTGCTGAGCAAGGGGGACAATTCATGCTTGCTACCACAAAGCCAGCTCTCCTCCCACAAGACCAGGTGCAACCAGTGCCAGGCAGTAGTTGCTGGTTGCAGTGGGAAAGTGCCTTTGTAATGGAACTGGTGGCTGTGCAGGGAGACCAGGAGGGTACAGGGATGCCAAGAGGGTGCATGAGAGGATGCTAGGAGAGCATGCAGGGGTGTTCAGGAAGAAGCATGGGATGCCTGGGGGCTGTAGTACCCCCGTGAGGTGGGAAAAGCACTGGGGGGAACTATGGTCCCCAGGCATCTCCTGATGCCGTCCTGCCCCCCTGTGTGCCTTCCTGCCCCGCCCCCCCCGCGATCCTCCCACCCTCCCTGTGAATCCTTCCGGCATCCCTGCACCCTCCTAGCCTCCTCTGCACATGTGTTGGTCCAGTTACACAGCTCACCCTGATCCCTCGGCTGGAATCAGCAACTACTATCTGGCACAGATTGCACTGTGCCTCCATATGGCCTGGGGGTGGGGTGGGGGAATACATGTTGGAGGCTCTGACTTCTTCCAACAGCACAGGGAATTCTTCAGAGCAAATAAAAAGCTAGTCGCCTTAAGTGGCGCAGTGGGGAAATGCTTGACTAACAAGCCGAAGGTTGCCGGTTTGAAACCCCACTGGTACTATGTCGGGCAGCAGTGATATAGGAAGATGCTGAAAGGCATCACCTCAGACTGTGCAGGAGTCGAAATCGACTTGACGGCACACTTTAATAAAAAGCTATTGTGTCACACAGTTCTGAAAACTGCTATTGGGGTGACAGGGCTGGGCTCCATTAGGGGCAATCTTGCCATCGCCACATCTCTATGGCAGGGTTTCTTAACCTTGGGCTCCCCAATGTTGTTGGCCTACAACTCCCATTATCCTCAGCTACAAAGGCCATGTCTGGCGATGATGGGAGTTGTAGGCCGACAACATCTGGGGGCCCAAGGTTAAGAAACCCTGCTCTGTGGCATAAGCAAAAGCTGGACTGCTGGACCAGACCTTAGGGAGCTGCTGCCAGTCAGGTGTAGATCATACTGAGCTAGATAGACCAACGGTCTGACTCCGTATAAGGCAGCTCCCTATGTTCCTACTGAATACCAGTTGCATGTGAGGGCTGCTGTCTTCGTGCCCGGCTAGTGGGCCTTTTGGAGGCATCTGCTTGGCTAGATGGATGATGGGATGGACTTTTGGTCTCTTGCTGCCTCTTTAGCTAATGCTCTCTCAATTTCCCGCTCCAGTTAAGCCTATTGGAACATCATATGAACAAAGCTCCTTATTGGATTTTTAGTTGCTTTGTTCATCTTTTTGTTTATCTATGTACTGTGACATTCATACCAGGGAATGCTAATCATGCTGTTTAGAATGCACATTGTTTCACCATAAAAACATTTAAAACAGCATATCCACAGTCAAGAGATTTGAGGTGGCCATTTAAATACGATCATCTCTCTTGAGACTTGCTGTGCAACCTCCCTGCTTAGCATTTGCTCTGCCAAAACATTGCTCCCTAGTTTCCAATAGCTATCACCAGGGCCTTTTTAAGACTCCAAGAGGCCCGGGTGGGGCGGGGGGAGAGAATGTTTATTTGAGCCCCCTTCTTTTCTCAGGCTGACATACCGTGTAACGTTACACATGCAGTGGACCATAACATTTATGTAGTTGTGCAGGAGTGCTCTTGTGCAAGCACAAAAATTGTGCAGAGTTGCGTGGTAGTGCTGTCATTATATATGACTGCACTGTCGCGCAATTCCCATTTGCTCAACTTTTGCACATGTGCAACAGTGCTCTTGTACACCTGTACAAACGTTGCATCCCACCACGTGTGTAGCATTGCACAGTATGTCAGCCACTGCCTCCTGTACCCATGTAATAACCCACAATACTGAAACAACTCTTGATCCAGAGGTTATATTTTAACAGCCATGAATCGGATCATTTCAAATGCTGAACCGTACTTTGGATGATCCCTCTCCATGTGTGGGGCCTGGGGCAACTGATCCCTTTGCCCCCTCAAAGGCCCTGGCTATCACTGGGGACGTGTCCTGAATGGTGGTCCAGTTCATGATTGAACCCCTCAAACTGGGAGCAGACCTGTTTGCTTCTATCCGTTCGCACACACCCCTACCCCTTGGTAAGGGTACTAAGTGAGGAAAAAAGGGCTGGCTTCCCTCTGGAGAAGGGGAGGCTGGAAAACAGTAGCCAGGGCTTCTACCTGTCCTGAACTCCATGTGCTTGCAAACTAAGTGCTCTCATTTTGCATACAAATCTCCAGAGAGTCTGCTCAACATGCCTAGAAGGACTCTGGGAAAACAAAGGACTGGGCTGGCCTTGTTTGCTAGCTATTGGTCAGAACAGGTGCCTGTAACCTATTCCGACTTCTGAATGGTTAGCGGCTAGGCTAGGCCCTGCCCACTCTTAGGGGGCGAGGGAAAGAAGAAAAAGGCACAGCCTGATTGGTGCTAGGGCATCACTACTGACACCCACCATGAACCACCTTAAGGGCAGGATTCCTTTAGTCACAGCCAACCAAGTGATGAATTTAGCAGAAAATCAGCACTAAATAGCCAGCTTCCAAGTGCTGGTGTGAATAATGGAGATTTTGGTTGAGACAAGTAAACAACTTTACAGAAGGAGAAAACCATGGGCTGGTGATTCACTTCTTTTAAGCTTAGGTTTGGACCTGCCTGCTATCAGCCCCACCTGTGGTTACCCCTGACTCCGTTTCCCCCCTTCTGACCCCCTAGCCCCAAGAATCAGCTGCTGCCACCACTGTAACAGGGATTGCACACACACACTCTGAAGCTATTCCCACTATCCACAGAAATCAGGCTAAGGGATCCAGTTTCTGTGGATCGTGAGAACCACCAGGCTTGCAGGCAAGCCTGATGGCTCCATGGTGGCTAGCCTGCCTAATCGCCCCCCTTAAACCAGGTTAACGGAGCGAGTGCTCCATTAACTTGGTTTTTTTGGCCATGAGACGCCACAGCATGTCTCCACGCTGTGGTGACTCATGAGGAGACCCCGACTGGGGGTCTCCCCAGGATGCTCTATGTGCTCGCATAGAGGAGGGAGGCATCCTGGGACTTCTGGCGGAGAGGCGGCCCCCGATCCCTGCTGCCCCTACTGTCTCTGTGACGGAGCTGATAGTCGTGTCGGCAGCCAATCTGGCTGCCCAGGGACAGCACCCTGCTCATCTTTTCACACCAATCGTGTGTAGAGCCTGCCTATCTATCTATCTATCTATCTATCTATCTATCTATCTATCTATCTATCTATCTATCTATCTATCTATCCATCTAGTCAGAGAGCCGGGTCTCATGATCAGTGAGACCTGGTTTAGCAGGGTGACCGGGGAGAGCAGGCTAAGCCCGCTGTCCTTGCACACGAGCAGGGAGGGAGCCCTGGGCAGATGGACCGGCCGCCCACACGATTGCTGGCTCTGTGACGGAGCTGGCGGGAGCTGGGGAGCTCGGGGGCCAAGCGGACCCCGAAAGCTCCAGTATGCCCTGTGTGAGCGCAGGGCATACTGGGGAGACCCCTGAAGCCAGAGGTGGCTCTTTGCCTCCCCTCTGGGAGGGTCTCCTCATGAGTAGCTGCGGTGCAGAGCCGCGCCGTGGCTACTTACGATTGGAAAGCCCGGGTTTGTGGAGTGCTCGCTCAGCAAACCCAGGCTAAGGGGAGGGCTAAAAAAGCGGGCTAGCTGCTTGTAAGCCACCGGGCTCTCCTACGAGCCCGGTGGTTTACACAATCAGCCAAAATCAGGCTAGACTCTCCTAGCCCGATTTTTGCTGATCGTGAGAATAGCCCCAGAACATTCTGCTTTGTTCCCTTCTTTGTCTACCAAAGCCAAGACAAGGATTGCAATTCCAGGGCTTACCAGTTCAGCATCCTGCTGGCTGATGTCCTGGAGATAAGGAATGGTTGCCAGCTCAGCCATGGCTTGATTAATCACTTGAGCCTGCTCCTTGATGCGCTGCAAACGGCCGAGGAGGCTGGCATGCTGCAGCTTCTCTATCACTCCAGAACAGGCGCAGAAAGTCTCCTGGGCGCAGAATGCAAAGCAAACTAGTTAGACAAGGGACAGGGCCCACCTCTTTCCTTGAGAGCTGACATCACAGCTTATCACTGAATATTTGCCCTTCTAATACCAGGACCAACGTACGGAGGACCTCTATGATAACGTTGCCACAGACAGCATCCTTTACCCAGCTGCTTTGAAAAATCCCTTTAGCATGAGCTACGACAACAACAGATATGGCAATATTTCTAGCCGATATGTATGAAAGTACTGTAGATAGCTAAGAAGAATGTAATTTTTCTTTCTGTTGTCAGGGTTTTCCATAATCCTCCTTGGGGAAAAAATGCACTGGCTGTTTTACTGAAACCTTAGGGTGGAAAACAAGAACCCTGTAATCCATAAATCTCCACAGCCTTTTCCCAGTCAATGTCAAACCAGTGTAACCTTGATACACTGGTAAACCGGAGGATTTGAACTTGATCCTGCAAACACAT
Organism: Hemicordylus capensis; assembly: GCF_027244095.1. Lineage (NCBI taxonomy): Eukaryota > Metazoa > Chordata > Lepidosauria > Squamata > Cordylidae > Hemicordylus > Hemicordylus capensis. The sequence goes on from NC_069659.1 coordinate 338,239,942, forward strand.
GGGGATGGGTTTAATTTAAGCTCATCTGCTCTGGTGAAGTCAGTGGGTCTAGCTGCCTGCTTCAGAGACGGTCTTATGCACACTTTTGGCAATCCCGGGACAGCAACTCCTGAACTTGCTTCAGCATCTTCTTTCATCCAACATTCAAGGGAATTATTTAGAGGCTGAAGTGAGCTGAAAGAGAGCCAGATCCCCAGTGCTGGCTCATGACATTTTTCTGCTTGATCCAATCTACCAAATGGCATGGATTTAGTGGATTCCCTCCACTCCCTCCCCCCCCTAATAAAACCACACACCTATTCCTTCCTTCTTTCAAATATCTCCCCCTTCCTCCCTTCCCTTCTCTACAAGAAAGAGAAGCATGGTGCCATTTTGCCCTCATTCCTCTGCAAGCCAGAAGATGCTGCAAGGGGCACCATTGAGAACTGGCCCACCATCAGGCCTGCTTCACCCTGCTCCAAGGTACAATTGGCCCTACACAACTCTCCCAGCAGTATTTATTACCCAATAAAGAGCCAGTTAAACTAGGAGGCTATTCTCATGATGGGGGGAAACTGGGCTAAAGGAGCCCAGGCTTGTTTTCCCCCATCATAAGAACCACCAGGCTTGTGGGCGAGCCTGGTGGTTCTCTGGTGGCTAGCCTGACAAATAAGCCCTCCCCTTAAATGGGGTTAGTGAAGCAAGCGCTCCGCTAACCCCGCTTCCCTAATTGTGAGTTGCCATGGTGAGGCTCCACAGTGCGGTGACTCGTGAGAAGACCGGAGGAGACTCATGACAGAGCCGGTAGTCGTGTGGGCGGCTGATTTGGTTGCCCAGCCATGAGTGACTGCTCATTGGTGGGGAGAGCGGGCTAAGCCTGCTCTCCCCACAGAGCCCGGTAAGGCTCTCCACACTGCTCATGAGGAGAGCCTCAATGACAGTTATCTCTTGTGAGTGGAGTTCCCAGCTCCCGCAGGAACCCATAAGGAACCCAAAATAATCAGCAAGGAGGTGTGTTGCCAGTATCTGGAATGCCTTGTTTTTGTGGCAGCTCTTCAGATGTTTCTGAACCACAACTCCCATCACCCCCAGCTACAGTGTATTACAGCTGGGGATGATGGGAGTTGTAGTTCAGCAACTCAGTCACATAGTGAGCCGGGTCTCACAATCAGTGAGACCCGGTTTCTTCGAGTGAGCGGGGAGAGCGGGCTAAGCCCGATTAGGGGTTACGATTGGGGAGGGAGCCCTGGGTGGCCGGATCGGCCGCCCACACGATTGCTGGCTCCGTGCAAGCTCCAGCATGCCCTGTGTGAGTGCGCAGGGCATGCTGGCGAGACCCCCGGAGCCAGGAGGCGGCTTTTCGCCTCCCCTCTGAGGGTCTCCTCATGAGTAGCTGTGGTGTGGAGCCGCACTGCAGCTATTCATGGTCAAATAGCCCGGGTTTGCGGAGCACTCGCTCCGCAAACCCGGGCTAAGGGGAGGGGTACATGAGCGGGTTAACCGTTTGAGATCCACCGGGCTCGCAGCCAGTGGTTCTTATGATCGGCAAAAATCGGGCTAGGCTCTCCTAGCCCAATTTTTGCTGATCGTCAGAATAGCCCCAGTGCCTATCCTTGTATGGGGGTCAGGGTTTGTTATCCAAGGGTGACCCAGACATAACCCTGAATTAAATTAACCAGGCAACTCAAAAGAGAAAGAAGGTGGGGACGGGGCACGGGCGGTGGTGGCATGGGCCTATGATCTCATTTCCTAGAACCCGTAATTGGAAAGGTTCTGCCTCTCATGCTGCTCCAGAAACCTGCTTTGCATCATAACACAAGGATGTCAAGATTGCGTTCAAGAACAGGCAGCTCTTCATGCTGGCTTTTCGTGACTGACCCTCCTTTTGACTTCAGAGAATTATGCCTTGCTGTTTGTCCCTAAGATCTGTTGGAACAGCAAGAGAAGAAGATTATTCCCTGCTAACTTGGCAAAGAGGCACCTTTTAACGTGGTGATTCTCTTTTATTTAGCAGGGGGAGAGTAACTGGCCCTATCCACCCCCAGCACAGTACTTCCAGTGACTGTTGCTTTTCCCCCAGTCAATGTGGAGAAAGTTGTTGAATGATAAACTTTTGGAATACAGGTTTATGCCCAGTGCTTTAAGAGCCCTAGGATTTTCTAAACCTAAAACCATAATCGAACAATGAATATGGGATACTGAACTACAGAAACATTTAAGATTGGTTGCTAAATACCCTGTATTTGGAAGTGTTAGGAAGAGATCTTTCCATGCTGGTTACTTGGTTAATTTAACAATTCTGAAATTTCAGAGGGCATTTATGCTAGCCCAATGTAACATTTTACCATCTCTTCTTTTGGATGGGAGATATTGGAAGGTGTCTTATCTTGAGTGTACCTATCCCTGTGCCAGGGTGGGGTGTGGAGAGAATGGAACCCGTAGGGCATGTTCTTTTAGACTGTCCTTTTTATTGAGAGATTCGTTTTGTTTTCATTACTCCTTTTTTACAAAGAACTCTAGGCAGGACTTATGAATTCTATCTTTTTCTTCTTCATTCTGAGCAGAATCCACAGATTACAGATAAGGTGGCTAGGTTAGGCTAGGTGAGCCCCTGGTGGCGCAGTGGTAAAACTGCCGCCCTGTAACCAGAAGGTTACAAGTTCGATCCTGACCAGGGGCTCAAGGTTGACTCATCCTTCCGTCGGTAAAATGAGTACCCAGAATGTTGGGGGCAATATGCTAAATCATTGTAAACCGCTTAGAGAGCTCCGGCTATAGAGCGGTATATAAATGTAAGTGCTATTGCTAGGTTCTGTGCAGCTGTTGCAGACGGTTAAGTATTATACTTTTAATAGTTGCAAGTTCATCACTTGGGGGCTCTGGTAAAATACTATTTGCTTGGTGGATTTTTTATGTAATACATGCTACCTGATTATAATATGCTGTATATAATACATGGTATGTTTTATGTGCTGGTCTATAGACTATAATAAACCTTCTAGCATTGGAGGTGGAGGGCTACATTGAGGGCCCTCTTATCCAATGGGCAAAGTGCTCAGGGCCCCCCCGTGGCAGGGACCCACCTGGTTTGGAGGAGGCTAAAGGCTGTTGCATGACCATCTATATCTGTGCCTGACGATGCCTTCCACAGAAGCTGTGGATTTGTCTTCTGCTCTCTTACTCTGTCAACAGAACAGGCAGTTCAAAGTGGAAAGGAGGGTACAGTAGCAAATAGTCTACTGATGTCGCTCACTGGCCGAATGGCTGTGTCCTCAGGCCCTACACTCTATTGCTCCTAACTGGTCTACTTGCATGTTAGTGCAAAGAGATGCAATATTGTGCTGAGCGTCATCCAGTGGGCACTGTTAAGCAAGCCATTCTCTCCCTCCTTCTTCCCTCCCTCCCTTTTTATTTCCTTGCCTTTTATCATGAATAAATGTAGTTTTTCAGATGGCACGCTGTTTTCTTAAAAGCAAGGGCAGACAAGTGTGCTCACGGGTTTACGCTTTGCCCAGGGTCCATCACTGACTGAAGGTGACCATGGCTACTCTAAGCATTTCTTTCTGATGGGCTCACTTACTAAATCTAGGGCTCTTCTCACAATGGTGCTAATGAAACCAAACTGGGGGTCTGACGTGGCTACTGCTCAGTCGACATGGCAATTTTATATAAGCCTGCAGTGGGCCGGAAACGAAAGGAAGAAATAACCTACGGGCAGATTCTCATCTTTAAGGAAAGGGGATTATAGCAGGTTGAACGCTGTCAGGGGTTGTGTTTCAGTGGCAAGGAAAAATGCAGAAAGAGAGTGTAAATAACTGCTTCTGGCAGCAATAAGAGCCCACGGGGATATGAAGTGCATGATGAGAATTACCTGAGCTACAGTGGAGTTCAAGAGGCTACTAAGCTGCAGTAAAGAAAATAATAAAGTGGCCAAGGATGAAGCTGAAACCACCTCATCCTGGTACAGTGAAGGTTAAGTAAATAGCAAGCTTAAATGGAGGCTTTAGACCAACAGAATTGGATGATTTAGCAGAGGAAAGAGCTGAACGCTTGACAAATGGGAATGGGAGGTAAGCAACAAACTCAGCATACACTTTCTGAAAATGGGCTGGCGATAGGAACGAAATGAGCTAACGGAAGAGGCACTGGCAGGCAGGACAAGTTCTGGTTCCTCGCAATTGTGTGGAGGCACAAAAAAGAGTGGGGTGGGGGAGGGGCTTGGCAGAATGTAGCAATGATGAAGAAAAACAAACAAACTGCAGCCCATACTTGTAGGGCTTGGAATGACCCGAACAATTGTCTCCGGAGGTGGACAACAAAGATGCCTCATCAGCATTTTGCAGCCTTCAGAGAGAAGTGGATAACAAGGAAAGCCGAGATGAATTTCTTGTGCACGTGAAATTTTATCATATGCATTTACCACACGGCTCCATCTGCTCATGAAGGACTGCAAGAGCACTGAGAAGCAGGTCTCTGCAGTGCTGATGAGGCAAGGTGGGAAAGCTTAAAAAAAAAAAGGAAAGTAAATGCAGACATCCATCACAATGAGTGACACCTTGGGCATCATAGTGTTCCTTGGGGAAATGTGCTGGAGTGAGAAAGGACTTCCTAAATACACACTGCATTCATCAGAGCTATGATTTCCCCCTTGGTTCTTAGATTTTGATGTTCAGAAGAAAGCTGGTTGTTCATCGAACTAGTAGGTCTTCAGTGAAGAAACCAGCCAATGTTTGGGCGGGTGGCACTCTACCTGTAAATAAAGCAAGTAAAGTGTTGACATGTTTTGAGTGCCGTGGCATAGCGACACGGGTGGTGGCCCATGTCGATTTTTTTTGTGGGCTGCCACTGCCGCCACAGCTCTCCACTCACCTGCTGCCATTGCCACTTGGCCCGCCTCTGGCCTCTGTTCACCGCCATGGCCAGCTTGCTTCCCTTTGTCAGCTGTGATGTGCTATAATGACATCCCTGCCTTGGCCTGAGCCCATCCCAGGGATAACAGGCACTGGGCAGTTGTGGCTGGCAAAGGGAAGCAAGTTACAACGGGAAGCAAGCCGTGGCAGTGATGGTGAGCAGGGGCCGTGGAGGCCAGCAGTGGGTGGGCGGATGCGATTGCAGCGGAGACAAATGACAGGTGAGTGAAGTGGCTCCTCTTGGTGGATCCCCTAGTGGTCTGTGTGCAGAGCACATGGTTGCTCAATGGTAGATCAGCCACTGTCTGAGTGTGAACAGCCTGTGTAGGCAGCAGAACTGCTAGATATTGTCTTCAATGTTGTTTAACATCTACATGAAACCGCATGGAGAGATCATCAGCAGATTGGTGCAGATTTGGTGCAGGGTGTTATCAATATGCTGATGGCACCCAAATCTATTTCTCCTTGTCAACATCATCAGGAGAAGGCAAAACCTCTCTAAATGCCTGCCTGGAGGTGGTAATGGGCTGGATGAGGGATAACAAACTGAGGCTGAATCCAGATAAGATGGAGGTACTTATTGTGTGGGGTCAGAACTCAGGAGACGATTTTGATCTGCTGGTTCTGGATGGGGTCAAGCTCCCCTGGAAGGAACAGGCACACAGTCTGGAGGTGCTTCTGGATCCGAACCTCTCCCTGGTGTCCCAGGTTGAGGCGGTGGCCAGAGGTGCCTTCTATCAGCTTCGGCTGGTACACCAGCTGCGTCCGTTTCTTGAGATGAACAACCTCAAAATGGTGGTACATATGCTGGTAGCCTCTAGGCTGGATTACTGCAATACACTCTATGTGGGGCTGCCTTTGTACGTAGTCTAGAAACTGCAGTTGGCCCAGAATATGGTGGCCAGGTTGGTCTCTGGGTCATCTAGGAGAGAACATATTATTCCTGTGTTGAAAGATCTGCACTGGCTGCCGATACATTTCTGAGCAAAATAAAAGGTGCTGGTTATTACCTATAAAGCCCTAAACAGCTTAGGCCCTGGGTATTTAACAGAACGTCTTCTTCACCATGGCCCCACCACCTGTTAAGATCATCTGGAGAGGTTCATCTGCGGTTGCCGCCAACTCGTTTGGCAGCTACTCGGGAACAGGCCTTCTTTGTTGCTGTCCCTGGACTTTGGAATGCGCTCCCTGTTGAAACAAGAGCCTCCCCATCTCTGGCAACTTTTTAAAAGGCACTGAAGACACATTTATTCACCCGGGCTTTTAATTAGATTTATAGTTTTAATACTTTTAATGTTGGTTTTAAATGATTTTAATTGTTTAATTGATTTTAATTGTTTTTATTTTGATGTAAACTGCCCTGAGCCATTTTTGGAAGGGTGGTATATAAATAAAATAAATACAATAAAATAAATAAAAATAAACAGATAGCTCTGTAGGGTGTGTGCATGGGCATCCTATTCCAGCTAATGGCTGGACACACTGCAGTGTGCTTTGTAGTATTAGTGGCTGATAGCAGGCACTGAGGAAGGAGAAATCAATTGTGCATACAGGAGTGGATGGACTGTGTCCATAATTTTGCTTTTGCTCTTATTTTGGTGCCAAGCTTTATTTCAGTGTAAGGTTACTGTCCCCATTGAAAACATAACTGGCAAGCTAGTTCAGCTGAAACGTTGGCAGATATCCTGACTAAATTTACTTGCACAAGTTGCATTTAAATAAAAAAGACAAGTTAAGCATGGCTAACCTTTCCTTTTAATTCTATGGGACTTCCTTGAGTAAAACTCCAGGCAGTTTTGGATGTCACAGATTATCTGGACCTGTTTCAAACTGGCTTTCTGGCGGGCTGTGTGGTTGAGACTGCCTTGGTTGGCCTGATGGATGATTTCCAATTGGCTGTCGACAGAGGGAGTGTGTCTCTGCTGATCCTCTTGGTAGCTTTTGATACCATTGACCATAGTATAGTTCTGGGTCACTTGAGGGAGGTGGAATTGAGTAGCACTGTTTTACAGTGGTTCTGTTCCTACCTCTCTGGCAGATTCCAGATGGTGTCACTTGGAGACTGTTCTGCAAAGCGAGAACTAAAGTGTGGCGTTCCACAAGGCTCCATATTGTCTTCAGTGCTTTTTAACATTTACATGAAACTGCTGGAAGAGATCATCATGAGATTTGGTGCAGGGTGTTACCAATATGTTGATGACACCCAGATCTAGTTCTCCATGCCAACTTCATCAGAAAATGGCATATTCTCCCTAAATGCCCCCCTGGAGGCAATCATGGGCTGGATGAGGGATAACAAACTGAAGTTGAATCCAAATAAGATGGAGGTACTGATTGTGGGGGGTCGGGACCCAAGAGATGGTTTAGATCTGTCTGAAAGATCAGGTACATAGCTTGGGAGTGCTCCTGGATCCAAAACTCTCTCTGGTCTCTCAAGTGGAGGCAACGGCCAGGAGCTTTTTTTAATCAGCTTTGGGTGATATGCCAGCTAGGTCCATTTCGAGATGTAAATGACCTTAAAACAGTGGTGCATATCCAGGCAACCTCTAGGCTTGACTACTGTAATGCACTCGACATGGGGCTGCCTTTGTACATAATCCGTAAACTACAACTGGTACAGAATGCGGCAGCCAGATTGGTCTCTGGGTCAACCCAAAGGGACTATATAACACTGATTTTGAAAGAATTGCACTGGTTGCTGATATGTTTCTGAACAAAATACAAAGTGCTAGTTATTACCTATACAGCCCTCAATGGCTTGGGTCCAGGGTACTTAAGAGAGCACCTTCTTTGTCATGAACCCTGTTGCCTATTAAGATCATTTGGAGAGGTCCAGTTATGGTTGCTGCCGGCTCGTTTGTTGGCGACTTGGGACTGGGGCTTTTCTGCGGCTGCCCCGGGGCTCTGGAATACTCTCCCTGTTGAAATAAGAGCATCTCCTCTGTTTGCTTTTAGGAAGACCCACAAGACCAGTGTTCCTCGCAACAGGGATTCCCAGATGTTGACTACAACTCCCAGCATCCCCAGCTGCAATTGCCTTTGCTTGGGGATTATGGGAGTTGTAGTCAACATCATCTGGGAATCCCTGTTACAGGGAACACTGCTCAAGACGTACCTGTATTCCCAGGCTTTTAACTGAAATTGTATATTCTTAATATGTTTTTATCTTCTGAGGTCATTTTTACGTGTTTTGCGACTTTAACTGTTTTTAATAGTGTTTTACATTCACTATGTTATTAACTTTGTACACTGCCTAGAGATGTCTATATCAGGCGGTATGGAAATATGATAATAAACAAACAAACAAACAAACAAACAAACAAACAAACAAACGAATGAATGAATGACTGCAGTCAGTACATCAGCCGCTGCAACTGGACTCAAGCAGGCCTGCTACTGCTAATGGGCTTTTTACATTCATGCATTCCAGTTTAATTTCTTTGCAGAGCTGCAGTTCAGTCCTGTGCATTTCTACTCAGAAGTAAGTCCCACGGAATTCAGGGATGCTGATTCCCAGTGCAGCCGAAGACATTTAATTAGCTCATGCTTTTGTACCGAGATGCTTCCTTCAGTGTCTTTCAAACAGGAAACCAGCCTAAGTATTTCGGATCCATCAGGAAATAATTGCATCATTTCAACTGAAGTATATTCCCCCTCCCCAAAAACATCTTCTTTTAAGCCCAAGAGAAATTCAGAGAGCTAATAGCAGGTAACTTGAAAGAAAGTGTTCTATAAAGCACATTCTTCTATAGAACAAGTGCTAAGGCTATTTGCGTGAGATAAATAACAGCTGCAAATATAACTCAAACAAAAATTGGGCTTTCGCAGCAAACAGAAGTGTCCAATTTAACTGGAGTGATTCTGGACAGGAATGACAGAGGTATTATCTTGTCTTATAATACCTTTATAAGGTATTATACCTTCTGTGCCATGAGCCAGATTGAGATCACCTGGGCGCTTTCCAGATTAAACCCTACAACAGTGTCACTACGGATCTGCTAAGTGTGCTTCTGTACGTCCTGTGTTGTGACACCACAGTCCTTGCACTGACAGCAAGGTGCCATTCACATTTCCAGTGCCTTATTTTGGATTTTATCTTTGTGCTATACTCTTACAATGTTGCAAGTCTGTTACAGAAAAATAGCTGTATTTTCCCGTTGTAGGAGCTTGAGATTCTGGGGATTGTTTTCAATATGATTGTTTTTCACAATTTTCAATATATGAATATGCCAAGCTGAAGCATTTTATCCCTGCTGTAGCGTGTAATCTGGAAAGCACCCTTGAGGTTCCTCTGCAGTTGCCACCAGCTCGTCTGGGACGGGCCTTCTCCGTTGCTGCTCTGAGGCTTTGAAATGCGCTCCTTGCTGAAATTAGAACCCTCCCATCTCTGATAACTTTTAAGAAGGCAGTTAAGACATATTTGTTCATCTAGACTTTTAATTAGACTTACAGTCTTTAACATTGTGTTAAATTTTAAATTATTTTAATGTTTTAACATTTTAATTTTGTTTTAATTTGTGCTGTTTTGTTGTGAACCACCCAGAGACATAGGTTTTGGGTGGTATAGAAATATGTTAAACAAACAAATAATCTGGTTTGAGAGGGTCAGTGGTGTAAAATATATCGATAAGAAATGAGAGAGGTTACCCTCTACTATGTCTTCTATTACTTTTTATGTGCATTATATGGTCAGATGTGCATTCTAAATCAATGAAAAACAGATGTATTGTGACATTTCCTTCTATTAATGCAAATCTTATGATTTGATAGTACAATTCTGCTAAGCAATTCCTCCCCCCACCCAACTCTCCAGCCCAGCCCCACCCCAAAAAAGTGACCTTGGGGACATTATTATTGTTGGCTCAAAAAACAACAACAACCACATTACCGTTATTCTTTTGCTGAGTGTTGAGGCGAGATGTTCCCATTCCCTCTATTATTTACCAGAGCATAATTTAAGAATTGCATTAAAAATCTAGTTCCCATGCAATTTGTTTTTGACCTTTCATGCTAATCAAAAGCAGAAGTACCAAAAGAAAAAAGAAATCATGATGTATGTTAAGTGAAAAAGTATAGAAGGGAACTGACAAAATGGCTGCATCAAATTTGGAAGTTATTTTGGAAGCTACTCTAGGTGGGGAGAAAAAGGGAGATTATTTTTATCCTATGCATGCATAGGGGCTTCATTTGTTGCCATCCTGCTGCTCATTCCCTCAATACAGGACCAACGGACAGAGACCCCTCAGAATCGTCTGCCCCAAAGGCTCTGCAGCTTTGGAAAAGAGAAAGATGTGTTACTAGGCACTTTCCCAGCCTGGAGGCTTTACTGTGGCATGAAGGGCCTAAAGTTAAGCTGTTCTGAGCACTGCACTGAAGTGCTCCCTTTTTAGGACACATATAACGTACAATAACTGCAAATTGTCAGGGAAAAGGGTGAACAATACCTTTGGCTGTATGAACGGCATTTTCTGTGACTATCCTGACGTCGCTGTAAGTGGTTCCCTTCTATGAACTCCTCCTAGCCTAAATAGTGAAGGGGCATTAAACTGCCATTTGGAAAAGCTCTGGGCTTTGAAGCTGGGACAGAATCAGCTTTTATTCATGAAGAACAGGTCTATAAACAGCCATGAGGACTAAATGGATCCTCCATGTTCAGAAGCAGTACCTCTGAATACCAGTTGCTAGGCGCACACCCTGTTTGTGGGTTCTTGGAAGCATCTAGTGGACCACAGATGGTAACAGGATTGGATTAGATGGATTCTTGGGCTGATCCAGGTGGGCTCCCTTCCTGTTATGTTCTTATCCATCAACTATCCAAGGCTGTTTGCTTTTGTAGAGGTCTCCACAAGAAAACGCAAAAGGCACAATTCAAAAATATTCAACAGTAGCACAGGACATGGCTATATGCCACAGCACTACTCATTCATACTCCTTGCGATTTCACCTGAGGGGCATGTCTGTGGTAGTGACCAGCAGAATTCTCTCTAACAGGGATTCCCAGATGTTGTTGACTACAGCTCCCAGAATCCCCAGCTGCAATGGCTTTTGCTTGGGTATTATGGGAGTTAATAGCATAAGAACAGTCCTGCTGGATCAGGCCCAAAGCCCATCTAGTCCAGCATCCTGTTTCACACGGTGGCCCACCAGATGCTGCTGGAAGCCATAGGCAGGAGTTGAGGGCATGCCCTCTCTCCTGCTTACTCCCCTGCAACTGATACTCAGAGGCATCCTGCCTTTGAGGCTGGAGGTGGCCTATAGCCCTCCAACTAGTAGCCGTTGATAGACCTCTCCTCCATGAAGTTATCCAAACCCCTCTTAAAGCCATCCAGGTTGTTGGCTGTCACAACATCTCGTGGCAGAGAATTCCACAAGTTGACTATGCATTGTGTGAAAAAGTACCTCCGTTTGCTGGTCCTAAATTTCCTGGCAATCAATTTAATGGGATGACACCTGGTTCTAGTGTGATGTGAGAGGGAGAAGAATTTCTCTCTATCCACTTTCTCCATACCATGCATGATTTTATAGACCTCTATCAGGTCTTCCTGCAGTCATCTTTTTTCTAAGCTAAATGACCCCAGGTGTTGTAGCCTCTAATGAGTTGCAGTCAACAACATCTGGGAATCCCTGTTAGAAGGAACACTGGTGACCAGGCCTGCTTAGGAATATAAGGACAAAGCTGCATCTGATTAAGTGGACTGAGGCCATAAAAGCTTATGCCACAATAAATGTGTTAGTCTGAAAAATACCACATGACTGACTCTACATTCTTTGTAGTTTAGCTGAATTTTGGCCTACATTAAAGCAAATGCTGTTATTTCTATGAGCTCCCCAAAGTGTACTATCTGACTTTGACTGGCCATTGGAATTTTGTTATCTTCAACTTTTTCTGTATCTCCCCCACAGTATATAAAAAATTGCCAGGTTATTGTGATTAGCGATCTGATATCTGAAATCACACACAATACAGAACATGTCTGAAGAATCTTTAAAAAAGCAGTGGCTATAAAATTGTTGAACGCCAAGATATATCCCCAAATTCTTTATGGGGTGCAGATCAGTCCTCTGGAAAATTTCTCTCAGCTTGAAACAGTCCAACCTAATTCCTGAGGGCTATTTTTCAGGTACCCAGAGGTACAGCAAATGCCATCTTTCATAGGGAAGCAGGGGTCACCACTCTGAAAGCAAAAGTATGGTTTTGCATAATTAAATTTTGGTTAAGCCTGGTCTTCCCTCCGGCTGGTCTTGCCCCTTTAGTGTTATCAGACAGTTTCGTTTCCAAATGGAAATCAGCTCTGAAATTAAAATTGCATCACTTGGGCACGTCTCAAGAAGATCTTACTGGGCGAGGATCAGAGCAGGTGCTTTGCTTTGTGAAGCAACGGCTCTGAGATATAGATTTGCAGGAGGAGGCCGCACGGCTACCCAAGGGAATATACTTAGGTTCTCAAACTTTTAACCATAAACCAGCTGAATATTTAGACTAGATCTTGGTACCAATATTTAGGAGATTTCTGACCCTCGCGCAATCAAACGTTCTCCCTTTGGCAGTACTTGATGGTAAATTCAAACAACTTCCTTATGATCAGTGCTGTTGTCCCTGTGGCTCAGGGGTTATAGAGTCTATCACTCATGTTGTTCTTTATTGCCAGTTTTATAATGATGCTCGCACCAAATTTATTGCTCCTATTTTAGCCATTTATCCTATTTGGAAATTATGCTGGCCAATTTTTAAACCTGTAATTTCAGATAATGTGGCAAAGTTCTGTTGTGTGGCATCAAAGCTCCGTAAAGACTGTATTAGTAATTTGAACAGTTTGTGATCTTGTAAACTTTTGAAATTATTGAATTTTCTTATTAATGCTATTAATTGTTATTGTTTGTTAATCTGGTCTGTGACCGCAATAAACATACTACTACTACTACTACTACTACTACTACTACTACTATTACTAGTACTACTAAAAAGCGTTGAGGATGGAACTCCACCACCATTTTGGGGAGCTAAAGAGACTGTACTGCTAACACAGATGCAAGAAGGCAGATGGTGCTGCAGCAAAACCATAGTGCTATCAAATTATAAGACTGCATTTTCTAAACTTGCTAAATTATAAGACTTCATTTTCGCAGGAGCATGACCAAGATTTGCAGTTATCCTGAGGCATTTATCTAGGATATTAGCCTTGTTAAAGTCTATCTGTGACTCTTTGGGGGGGAAGACATTTTTGAAATAATAGGCAGCAAACCATCATCATTCACTTGCATTCAAATGCTTAGTATTTATGGGGAAACCCTCCCCCACAGGAACCATACTCACCGTTAATTTGGTGCCTCTAATGAAATCCATTACTGGCAAGATCCTTTTCCCAACCGTTTCCAGGTGTCTCCCTGCCTCTTCCTTTGTGAGGGGACTGAAAGGGGCTTTGTGTTCTGTTAAAAGTATAACAAAACACCCACATCTGATTGTTGTAGTGCATTCATGTATTGTATTTTGTGCAACATGTATGTGTCTAGGCTCTATTTGGGCCTTTGGCTGAATGTGTGAAGTTGAACAGGAGGGAAAGAGGCATGATTCTGGTCCTCTGGTCTGCATGTTCATTTCACCAGATATGTCACGGGAACAGGAATATTCATGTTTCTGTAAAGTCTACTGCCACAAACAGAATGGGGGGGGGGGATTGAGCCACTTTTGGCATCTGTATCATATTCAGCCTCCAGATGCACATCATAGCTGCTTTAGACGTGATGTGCATCTGGAGGCTGAATATGACCAACCCTTTTGGCCAGCCTTTTAGGAAACACCTCCAGTCCGGAGTATGAAGCTGGGTCTACATATGCAGCCCAATGAGGTGAGGAGAAGTGGACCAATGATGAAATGCTTGCACCATTTCAGGCCACAGATGAGGCATACCACTTTTGACTGCTTCCCCACATTGTGGAAAACTAGTGCATCACGGAGAGAAGTTCTACTCCGTCTCTTTGCACTTCGTGCTGATTTTCTAGTGGGAGAGAGTTAAGAATGTAGGAAAGAGTTCAAAAACACGATCACCCCGCTGCAGTCTGAAATGGTGCAGCACATTATGTCACCTTAGCCTGCTCATATTCCTGCACATCTGTTTGAGACTGTGGTGGGTGATATAGGGCAGATGTGCCCTCCCCTTCCTTTACCTTGCCATGGTTTTGCCTCTAGACTGCACAGCTAAAGAGGAAGCAATAGTTCAGTTAGGAGAAGCAGCAGGAGTGTAGTCCTGACTCCATGTCACAGCTATAAGTGGAGCAACACGTCCCATTACTGCCTTGTGTCTCGAAAGCTTGGCAGCTGCTTCTCCTGTGCAGATCAGATCATTTACTTATTTAGAGCCAGCTCCAAAAGTGGAGCGTTTAAACTCCAAGCCTTTGGAGCTGAATCACCACATAATGTACTGGGAAGGCTGCATCCTTCCTGGGCGCTTTCCAGGCTAGCTGCTCAACAGCAGCAAAATGCCTCTGTTAAGGCAAGTCACATTCAAAACATAAACAGCAGGGGGAGCAGTCTCGCGGAAACTAACAACTCAAAAAACAGCAAGTTTCTTATGCTGGGTATACGACGTCCTAGCTCTATATCACAGTGATTAAATTGGGAATGTGAACAGCACCTTGCTGTCCGCGTAGGGACTGCAGTGTCACAACACAGGAAGTGTGGAAGCACATGTCTGAGATACGACGTGACCTTGTTGCAGGGTCTAATCTGGAAAGCACTCAGGTGGTAGCAAGCTGGCTACAGAAGCAGGGCATTTAAATGTCTCACTTGTGGAGCTGACATGAGCCTCATTCAGCCATTTTTTTTAAAAAAAAGAACAGCGTACTCTAGTATACTGTCCAAAATGACAACAGAAGTCCTGCTCCACTGGTGCATCCATCATTCTCCTCACAGGCGTTCACCTTTACAGCCTTCATCTGAAGTGGCAAAGGCTGAAGGCGTGATTGATGGTGGACACTTCTCTGATCGGGAGGTGTGGGTGCCCGAGTCTCCCAATCTTGGAAGCACCCACCATTACACTTACAGCCTTTGATGCTCTAGATCAAGGTTTCTCAATGTGTGGGTCCCCAGATGTTATTGGACTTCAACTCCCATAATCCCCAGCCCCAGTGGCCTTTGGTTGGGAATTATGGGAGTTGAAGTCCAATTACATCTGGGGACCCACACGTTGAGAATCCCTGCTCTAGATGAAGGCTGTGGGAGGGGCATTGAGGGTAATGACAGACATGCCAGTGGGGTGGGACTCCCGTTCCCATTCTGGATGGTTTACTCGAGTACCTTTTGAAAGCACATCTGAACGAGGCTTCCCTCTCTTATGGACCAGTAATGGTGAGTCCTTGCTGTGGCACACAGACCCGTGCCCCATGGCATACTAGTGTGCCACAGCTTTAGACTGACACTAGTACAGGAAATCATAGAGAGAGAGAAAATATCGTTACCTGAAAATGTTGGCAGCTTCCTGCAAGATATCTTTTCTAGGAATTTCCCAACCTCTTTGTTTTTGAAGCCCAGGGTCAGCAAATAAGACTGAGGAGAAGGACAAGACCAGTCAGCGGTCTGTGGTAGACTGTGAAGTCCATGCGGGTCTGAAATATAAGAGGAAGAACATTTTTCATCATGATATGATATGGAGGGTCATTTATGGGGGCCATTTAATGACACTATTATTTGCTGATGTGGTGTAGTAATTATTAGGACTGGGGAGGCCCAGGTTCAACTCCCCCTCTCAGTCATGGAGCAGCTCAGTGGATGACCTGAGGCAGTCACTCTCTCTCAACTCAACCTACCTCACAGGGTTGGTGCGAGGATGAAATAGCTCAGTGGATGACCTGAGGCAGTCACACTCTCTCTGACTCCACCTACCTCACAGGGTTGGTGCGAGGATGAAATAGTGCGTGAGGAGGAAGGGCTAAAATATAAATAAGTACAATTTTGTTGCTTAAAATTGCATTCTGTTTGTTTGAAGGCAACTCTGGATGTGCTTCAAAGTTCGTGTGCATAGAGTGGCCATTTGGATGAACAGCTCCACCCCTGCTATAAAGGGATGTGCCAGGAAGGTACCAGGAGCTTCACAAAAGATGTAACAATGGGTGTGCACTTGGTGCATCCCCTTTTTAATTGCATGGGTGGGCGAAGTATTGTCTGAACTGGCCCTGTGTGTGAATAACTTTACATGCATACAGGTCTGTACCTGCATACTGTATGTGTGTTGGACGTAATGTGTAAATAGGATTAAGGTATAGTGTACACACATACAAATCTGTACTTGCATATCACACATTATGTTCAATGCACATACAGTAGTAACCTGCATTTCAGGGGTCTGCATCCAGGTTCACATCTAAAAGGACATATATACAGTCATTCACACAACATGTACGAGTGTACAGACACCTGGTCACATGTATAGAGTAATGTCTGAATAGGGCTCTTATTTCTGCTGAATGCTGACCAGAGAGCAGATCCTCTGTTGGGCAATGAGGTCTGAGAATGTACTCCACTTCTAGGACTTACATGGAAATATTGAATATAATAGTGAGGATATTTTTTTTAATAACCAATCAATAATCTTTATTGATATGGTCACAGACCAGCATTTTTTAAAAAAACTGTTATGGAGGTTATGCTATTGGATCATTTTCCTGCCTCATATGTTGTTTTAAGCTGCTTTGCTGTGTTATTATTGTAATTTTTATTTATTTATTTATTTATTTGATTGATTGATTGATTGATTGATTGATTGATTTGATTTGTATACCGCCCTTCCAAAATGGCTCAGGGCGGTTGAGCAATATACGTTGAGCAGCATCCAGACTGTTATACATTAGTGCTACTTAGGAATTATTCTATAGGACTACTTAATTGCAACAGGACTACTCAGGAGTAATGGGATGCTGCCCATTGTTGTTTTTTAAAAATAATGTGTATTATCTCTCTCTCTCCCCACCATCCATCCCTGGTAAGTTATCTTGTTAATTTAATGTGTCCATTGAAGGGTGGGATAAAATATTCTTAAATAAAATAAAATAAAATAAAAACCAGCAGGATATAAATGTGCTTAATTTTGCTGAACTTCCCTTATGCTTCTAAATGGCAAGCTTCTCACCTGTATATATGTATTCTATATAGTCAGGATGTTTTTTGGTAAAAACTTCCTTCAACCTATCTATTTTTTCAGCTTTAACTTTGGTTGCAAATGGCGTGTACATCACAGAAAAGGATTCTGCTCTTGTGATGGCTTCTTCAGTCATGGCCTAAAAAAAGAAAAAAGGAGAGAAAGATATGATAGAGACTGTGCTGTTTAAAAGTGAGCAGCCATTAACAGGGGGGAAAAGACAAGAAGAGGAAAATGAAAAATAATTACCTTCATGGATGATATTTTCCCCTTAATAATTGCACAGTCATGCAAAGATAACATATTTTGGGTTTGAATATTAATTAGAGAAAAATTCAGATTAGTTCCAGAATGCATTGCCTATCTCACCCTCGGAAAATCAATTTCAATGTAGAAAAAGAACATCTGTAAACAGTTTTCACTGCAGCAAGCCTATGCCTTCAGTGGGAAGAATAAAGGCATTAGACAAATTATCACAAAGATAATAAGAAAATTAATTTTACTTTCTCTGAAGGTCATAACTACACCACAAGATATTTTTGTTCAAAGCTGGGAGAACTGGCTTAAATTTAGTTTGTTTCAGATGTAGATTATCCAGTCAGGAATGAAGAGGAGGACAGTTTATAATTCATGGGCTGTATATGATTATTTTTATAAACCCCAGCCAAAAGGAAGGGCTCAGAGAAACCTACTTTTAAATATGGACGGACCACTGCTAATTGAGCAAAGAGGCACCTTTTAAAGTGGTGAGTATCTAAAGTGGCTGTGATTTTTTTAATCTCATGTTTTAATGTGTTATAAGCCGCCCAGAGAACAAGTTGTTAGGGGGCAGATAACAAACAAAATTGTGTATCATCATCATCATCATCAATCTTGGCAGGAGGAGAGCAACTGCCCATGTCCAGCCCCAGCACAGCATCCCTTCAGTGGTTGCTGCTGCTGCTGCTGTTGTTGTTGTTATTATTATTATTATTATTATATTTATATCCCGCTCTTCCTCCAAGGAGCCCAGAGCGGTGTACTACATACTTAAGTTTCTCTTTCACAACAACCCTGTGAAGTAGGCTAGGCTGAGAGAGAAGTGACTGGCCCAGAGTCGCCCAGCAAGTCTCATGGCTGAATGGGGATTTGAACTCGGGTCTCCCCAGTCCTAGTCCAGCACTCTAACCACTACACCACGCTGGCTCTAACTTGTCTACCTTATGTTTCTTTTTAGATTGTGAGCTCTTTGGGGACAGATTTTAAGAACTTGCTAATTTTTAATTTATTTTTCTGTGTAAATATTTATATACCGCTTTTCAAACTATGTTCTCAGAGCCATTTACATCTCTCTCTCTCCATGTGCCTTGGGTGGCTTTTGCTGGCCACCAACCCCCCAATTGGAGAAGGCACATGAAGGGAGAGAGATGTAAATGGTTCTGTGAACATTTGTTGAAAAGTGGCATATAAATATTATTATTAGTTCATACCATTATTAGTAAATATTATTAGTTCATATTATTATTAGTAAATATTATTATTAGTTCATATTATTATTAGTTGTGGTTGTTGTCATGGCTGGTGCACAACCAATGACCTGCTCAACAAATCTTTAGGATGGAATAGGGAAAGTTACCCGGGATCAAGAAGAGTAGGAAATGTGGAGGTATTAGGGAAGATTTTCATTAATCTTACATAATGCCTACCTAGATCACTTCTTTATAGCCCAATTCAGACATTATGCTGTATAAGTGACAGATGTCTGTACATTCGTACCCATGTTTGTGTGAATGATTGTACCTGTGTTCATTTTAAAAGTGAACCTGGATACAGGCCCTTCAAATGCATGGTACAGATCGGAAGTGTACTGCTGTACCTGTGTTCAGCATAACATGTGAATGACTGTAACTGTGTACAGATCTGTACCCGTGTGCATTGTACACTCATTGTACAAGTGTTGAACATAATGTGTGAATGGGCCTTATGTGTGGTGGGGAAAGAAAGCATGCCTTATCCTTCCTGCCCACCAAGTGTGCCTGTTTCAATTCTGATATCACTAGATCTCCACTCATGGGCATACCTTTAGAATAGGGCATATGCACATAAAGTGCAATGTGTGAAGGATCATGTGGCATGATTGCTTCATGGATTATATCTGCATCTACAGACATTGGATTTTACCAAGGGTGGCCTTTCCATGAGGCAAAGTGAGGCAGTCTCCTCCAGCAGCAGATTACTGGAGCACTGGCAGGGCAACAAAGTGCCCCTTGTTACCTTCTGCTGCCACCTGTCTCCAAAGAAAAATAAAGAGAAGGAAGTGGAGGAGGGTGCATGCAAGAGGAGGTGGCAAAATCTGGCACACTGCCCCAGGCCCACTGAGGTCTTGGTCCACCACTGGATTTCACATATAGCCATCCAATTAAAATGTTACACCCACATGTGGACAAGCAAGGTGCCACATGGAGGAGAAGTCTATCAACGGCTACTAGTTGCAGGGCTGTGGGCCACCTCCAGCCAAAAAAGGCAGGATGCCTCTGAGTACCAGTTGCAGGGGAGTAACAGCAGGAGAGAGGGCATGCCCTCATCTCTTGCCTGTGGCTTCCAGCGGCATCTGGTGGGCCACTGTGCGAAACAGGATGCTGGACTAGATGGGCCTTGGGCTTGATCCAGCAGGGCTGCTCTTATGTTCTTATGAGACGCATGGGGAGGGAAGGTGCCATCTCGCTCCGAGCACACAAAGGAGAGCAATCTGGTATGTATTTGTCTGATCACCTTTTGTCAAGGTGTGTGTTTTGAGAAAGGATTTTAAGGAGGACAAGGATTTGGTTTGATGGCCCGTGGCTTTCCAGGCATGTACTGGAATAATAATAATAATAATAATAATAATAATAATAATAATAATATAATACACATTTATTGCACAGCTATTCTATGTGCCAGGGTAGTGATATCATACTGCATTGTGGTGTTATAATGGGAAGCAACTGGGGGCAACAGCAGTAGCAAGTGGGGGGGCTGCTGTGGAGGCCAGCAGCAGGGGTGGGGTGGGGTGGGGGGCCTGTAGCAGGTCACCAAAAAAATATAGACATGTGCTGCAACTACATAAGAACAGCGGTGCTGGATCAGGCACAAGGCCCATCTAGTCCACAGTGGCCCACCAGATGCCTGTGAGAAGCCCACAGGCAAGAGATGGATGAGGGCATGCCCCCTCTCTTGCTGTCGTCCCCTGCAACTGGTATTTTGAGAGATCTTGCCTCTGAGGCTGTAGGTGGCCTGTAGCCACCAGACTAGTAGTCATTGATAGACCTGTCCTCCATGAATTTGACTAAGTCTCCTCTAAAGCCATCCAGGGTAGTGGCCATCACCACATCCTGTGGCAGAGAATTCCATAGATTAATTATGTGCTGTGTGTAAAAACGACTTCCTCTTGTCGGTCCTAAATATCCCAACCTTCAGTTTCATGGGGTGTCTCCTGGTTCTAGTGTTGTGAGAGAGGGAGAAAAATTTCTCTCTGTCCACCCATTCTACTCCATGCATAATTTTATACACCTCCATCATGTCTCCCCTTAGTCGCCTCTTTTCCGAGGTAAAGAGCCCCAGATGCTGTAGCCTAGCCTCACAAGGAAGGTGCTCCAGGCCCCTGATCATTTTGGTTGCCCTCTTCTGGACCTTTTCCAGTTCTACAATATCCTTCTTAAGATATGGTACTCCAGAGGTGGCTGCACCATAGATTTGTAGAAGGGCATTATAATATTAGCATTTTTATTTTCAACCCCCCTTCCAAATAAAATTTCTGAACTGTCTTCAACAGCAGCCCCTTGAAGTCAGAGGCACTCTTAGCCCCAAACCTTGGGGATCTGGTCCATGGCCTCCTGCCTCCCAGGGGGACCTCCAAATATTTTGGGGAGCCTCTGCAGAGCCTCACCACTGCCCCATGCCCACTCTGCTGCTGCCCTGCTGCACCGATTTTTGCCATTTGTGCGGCTGGGGGATGGGGGGTGAGCCAAGCAGGCCTCCCCCATGGTGGCGGTGGCAGGCCCAGTGGCTGGTGTGCACTGCATCAGGCCAGAAATGTCCAACACATTTTCACAAGGGTGAGAGAATCTGGCACTCTTTAACTCAGCTCTCAAATTAATGAAGTAAATGTATGTTTTCTAAAAGGGAGAAACTCAGATTTTTTAACACCTTACTTTACAAGGGGGAGCCTAGGATATGTTGTGTGAATGATGTTTTTATAACGTGCCAGTTTTTAAAAGACCAGCTGCTGCGCCCGCTGCTACCACCATGGGGGAGGCTGTTTGGCTCACCCCCCACCCTGGCCATGCAAATGACAAATATCAGTGTGTTCGGACAGTGGTGTGGCAGGCATGGGGCAGCGGTGGGGCTCTGGGGAGGCCCCCCGGAACATTTGGAGGGGCCCCTGGAGATAGGAGCAGTGGTGGGGCAGCAACAGGTATTTTTTTTAATAAGGGGGGTCCTCATGGGGAGGCTCATGCATGCGGGGTGTGTGTGTGTTCCGAAGCCCTTCAGGTCCAGGCTGATTTTGGACCTAGGTGCTCCACTGCTTGCAGTGCTCATAACAGTAATTTAACCTGCAAGTGATTAGGGCATGAATGACTGAGGCCAGGTCCAGTTTCTCCAGAAAATGGCATCACTGCTCACAAAAGATGTTCCTTGCCTCCACTGCCATGTCTCTACCCAGCTAGCTCCACCTAGGGAACCACTTTTTTGAAATCAAAATCTGGTAATCCTAAATGGGAGCAGGTGCCATCATTCAATTATGAAACAAATCTCCCCTGAAGACCTCATGTTCCCAAACTCCTTATACAATAAATGAGACAAAGAGCTGTATCCTTTCAGTCTTCCTTTTCTGCTCTGCTGATAACAACCTGGCAGCTGGTGGCCACCTGAGTCCTATTCCTCCCAAGGCTTTCTACTTTCCCCCCCTTTAATCTTTGCTTCTCTGTTTTTAAGTCCACCAACTTCTTTGAAACAGGTTATCCCCCTTGCTTTTGCTCATCCTCTGTGGAACCTGGCTTGCCTGTTCTTCAGCAAAATGCCAGGACACGCAAGTCCGATGCCGTGCCTCTGGCGTGGGGGCCACTGTGTGTGTTTGTCAGCAATAAGGAGGACATTGCACCTTAGGAACATAGGAAGCTGCCATATACCAAGTCAGACCATTGGTCCATCTAGCTCAAAATTGTTTATGCCATGGTTTCTCAACCTTGGGTCCACAGATGTTGTTGGAGACATTCAACATGTTGGGGTTCTCAACCTTGGGTCCACAGATGTTGTTGGAGACATTCAACATGTTCATCTCCCATAATCTCCAACCAAAGAGCATTGGGGCTGGGGATTATGGGAGCTGAAGTCCAGTAACATCTGGGAACCCAAAGTTGAGAATCCCTGGTCTAAGCACACTGGCAGTGGCTTCTCCACGGCTTCAGGCAGGAATCTCTCTCGGCCCTATCTTGGAGATGGCAGGGACTTGGAAACTTCTGCGTGCAAGCATGCAGATACTCTTCCCAGAGGGTCCTACAGCTGACATGTAGTCAGACACCCTGTTGAGCTGCTGGCAGCATAGACAATACTGAGCTTACTGGAGCTAACAATAGTCTGATACACTAACTGAGCTAACAATAGTCTGATACACTATTCAGCAACTTCATATGTTCTTATCTAAGCAGGGAGGGGACTTGGGACCTTCTTCATGTGAGTAGGCAGGTGCTCTTCCCAGTGCGGCCCCATCCCCCAAGGGAAATATCTTGCAGTGCTCACATGTCGTCTGCCATTCATATGCAACCAGGGTGGACCCTGCTTAGCAAAGGGGACAATTCATGCTTGCCACCACAAGACTGGCCTTGGACTTTAGCAACGGTCATCAGTCCTGGAGATCTGATTTCTGCTCTGAATGTCTCTTTGCCAACTTTGCAAAGGATGAAGGCAGACATAACAGTGGTGGGGACCAGTTTTGAATCACCCTTGCTATATTCAGTACAAATGTACCTTTCGCTCCACCAGGTTGACCACTACATAAAAAGAGTCCGGCAAGTGTTCAGCATGTTTCAGGATTCACCAGTACTTGGACCCATTTCCAATAAGACCTCCTTCTCTGAAGAAGAGTTGGATCCTGTGACAGCCCCCAGCACAGATGGGGACCCCAAAGGAATCAACACCTCCTGGTAGCCAGAGAACACCTCACCCCTCAATGATATCCTGCCAAAGGAGACTGTAGTAGGGAGAGACACAGTGCTTACAATCAAGAACATGCCACCACCCCAGCTCTGGAGCTTCCCTGAAACCTCAAGATCAGGAGCAACATTGGGCCAATACTGAAGCTCAAATCTGGCAATGCAGTGCCCATTTGGCAGCCCTCCCCTCCATTTGACCTGCACAGAAGCAGTAGGAAAGCCCCATGTGTGCTCTGGACCATGGCCCTGAGAACATCCAGGAAGAGGCGGATCCACCAAGTCCACTATGAAACCATCCGGCCCAACTGCTCAGTGGTGGTGCAAGAACTCTGTGAGGAAGTTTCTCAAATCATTTCACAGGCCGGCCTTAGGCTGCTTAGCTTGGGCTGGACAGCTCCGCAGCTAGTCCAGACAGACCGACCTCCTGGGTAAGTCCCTGCTCTTGCCACCAAGTTACTGCTGGACAGCTCCCTGGCTAGTCCAGGTCTCCTGCTCAGTACTTGCTCCTGCTGGTTGTGACCTCTCCACCAACTGGCTAGCACTCATGTCATCACCAACAGAGCTCCCCGCCCCCACACACACCCAGAGCAGTTTTGCAACAGGTTCTAGGAAGATAAGAATATAAGAACAGCCCTCCTGGATCAGGCCCACGGCCCATCTAGTCCAGCATCCTTTTTCGCACAGTGGCCCGCCAGAGAGAGGGAGGGAGGGAGAGAGAGAGAATGAATGAATGAATGAATGAATGAATGAATACAATAAGGTGAACATATAAATAAACATATGCTTTGAGAATTTCCTGCTCTAGATAAGGTAGAAGCTGGATTGTTCCCAATTCCCCACTCACTCAGAATGGTGTTCAGGCAAAACATGCTCAGATTTGATTGCTAGAACAACTAAGGTTGTGCCCAATTATGCTTCAGCACCACACTCCAGCTAAGGAGAGTGCCACAAACCATTGCCCAATGCCCAGGCAAGAGCTAAATCTCTGGATGTCTTTCAAGAAGCCTAAGAGCCTCACAAAGCATCTATGGCTTGCATGAAGCTATTGAAGGGTGGAAGATGGCTAGTTAGGGACTTAGGGAGAAGAAGCTCTGATTAACACAGCTAATCAGTTAGCAGCCTCCAGACTGTGGTTGGGGTGGAAGAGGATGTCCACCTGAGACCCTGGCAAGCCACCCCAAGTCAGAGTAAACAATTCTGGCTAAATGAAACAACAGTCCAACACAGGATAAAGTGGTCTCATATACTTCAACACTGGGATTCACAGAGGTTTGGTGGGTGCAGAAGAGAGACGTTCTGCTTGTTCACAGTAACTTCCTACGGACATCTGATGTGCAGATCAATCAATCAATCAATCAATCAATCAATCAATTATTTCTATTTAGATTTATATGCCGCCTTTCATTAACATAATCTCAAAGTGGCTTACAATAAATCTGAAAAACAGCAAAACTATTCAACACTTAAGAACTACAAATATTAAATTGGAATATTAAAAAAATACAAATCTATTTAAAAAGTTTTTTTAAAACCCCATATACATAATAAAACCATAAAACGCAGCACAGAAGCAGCAGCAGCAACAACAACAACAACAACAAGAAAACACTCATATAAAAGCCTGGTTAGCAAGCCATGATTTGACTTGCTTTCTAAAAGCTCTAATGGAATCTGCTTTGAAGAAAAGGTGCTCTTTTACAGTAGTTCTACAGTAGATGTAGGATGCTCTGGTACATCCTACACCTACTGTTGGACACAAGCTCTAGGAAAGAGCTCAGATTAAGCCCTGGAGGTAGCCTCTCATCCCAGGTCACCATCAGTTTATGAACAGTCTGCTGGGGCGGTGAGGGTGGGTGGGGGTGAGATATTCCAGGAGAAGCCTGATTACCCTTTAAGTCATTTTACTATGGATTTTAGACCTTGAGGAGCATGACTAACTCTTTTTAAAAAATCCTCCTTTCCCCGCCCCCCCCCGAAATGTTTATGGAGTATGGACAAGATTTTATATCTGTGGAGACCTTAGCACACATAAATGTTAAAGACGATGAAAGCAAATAAGTGCCACACATGGCCATTATTGGTTGTGGGGGTGGGAATGGGTCCTACCCTCAGTGATGTTATTTACCAGCATCTCATGTATTGCTTTTCCTCTTCAGGTAACTGCTTAACTTCCCTCCAAACCAATCAAACTGTTTGCACATTGCTAAAATATTTTGTTGGCATGATCCGAACCCCCAACCCTGCAACCACCAACACCCCTTCGAATCAAGTCAGGTTAAACTAGAAGGGAATCACACAAGTGCTAGAAAAATCCTTGTTCAACCAGATCCAGGTTGTATGAGATCAAAGGGTAAAGGAAATGCAGGACGTGAAATAATCTCAAAGAAGAATATAGCTATAAACAACCTGCTTACCGCCAATGATCAGACTCAGGGTTCCAGCTATGTCACTGGAAAATGTTCGCACACTGCTTGAATGCTCCACAGTCCTCAATTCCGCCACAGTACTAAACAAATGGTCTTTTACCTTTACCTCTACCCAGCACAAAATAATCAAAAGCTATTCATCTATAGCAGGGGTAGGCAACTTTGACTCTCCAGCTGTTATTGAACTATAACTTCCTCCATCTCCACCCACAATTTATTGCAGTCCGAAAGCCGCTAGAGAGCCCAAGTTGCCTACGTGGTCCTCAACCTGGGGGGCCTCCAGATGTTGCTGAACTACATCAGCCATCAGTCCCAGCTATAAGTTATTGTGGCTGGAGATAATGGGAACTGTAGTTCATGTACATCTGAAGGCCCCCAGGTTGGGAATCACTGGGTTAGCTATACTAGGCTATACACCTTCCTCTTAACAGGGCTAAGAGCTGTACTTCCTTTTCCTTTCTTGGGAAATGAAAGGTCTAAGAAATTACAAGCTGACTATTCATTGAACAGCAGCCACGTGAGACAACTCAGCTCACTCCTGATGACGCCTGAGGAATCGTAGCCCATCCCCCTTGTGGGGAGAGGAAGGTGAGCGGTTCATTCCCCAGTAGATTCTCCTGAAAGTGTCTACTGGACCATTCCTTCACTACCACAGAGAGTAGTCATAAGTCATAGGAACATAGGAAACTGCCATATACTGAGTCTGACCATTGATCCATCTAGCTCAGTATTGTCTACACAGACTGGCTACAGTGTCTCCAAATCTTATTCAGACATTATATTGTATGTGCATACAGATGTCTGCAGACATGTACATTTTTTGTGTGAGGATAACTGTACATGTATTCACTTTAAAAGTGAACCAGGTCTCCCCAAATGCAGCTTACAGATAGGAGATATGCTACTTCACATGTATTGACAATGATGTGGTAGTAACTATAACCCTATTCAGACATTAATCCAAAGAAGCTATATGCAGGTACAAACATTAGAGATGTACAGAAATAGAATTTTGCCATTTGATTTGAGCTCAAATCGAATAGCAAAATACTTGAATCAATCCGTCAAAACAGCAGCCATTGATGGCTGTTTCGACAAATCAACTCAAATTGATTCAAGTGATTCAGTCATAGGGAACATTGGGGAACTCAAATAATCCCATTGTTCCCCATGGGTCGGTACTAGGGACACCAAAGTGGTCTGGGTGGTAAGGCATGATGGATGCCACCCTGGGGAAGCCAGCGTGGTGTAGTGATTAGAG
Source organism: Hemicordylus capensis (assembly GCF_027244095.1). Classification (NCBI taxonomy): domain Eukaryota; kingdom Metazoa; phylum Chordata; class Lepidosauria; order Squamata; family Cordylidae; genus Hemicordylus; species Hemicordylus capensis. The sequence continues at coordinate 338,266,819 of NC_069659.1, forward strand.
TGCTGGACTAGGACCAGGGAGACCTGAGTTCAAATCCCCATTCAGCCATGATACTAGCTGGGTGACTCTGGGCCAGTCACTTCTCTCTCAGCCTAACCCTTTGCTGTGAGGAGAAACTCAAGTATGTAGTACACCACTCTGGACACCTTGGAGGAAGAGCAGGATATAAATGTAAATAAATAAATAAATAAATAAATAAAATTAAAAAAATTAAAAAATTGTCTGCTTGTCCATTTCTTTTCTAGTTTGGGTGGTAGGTAGAAACCCACTTAGATGTCCCTAGGACCTACCCACAGGGAACAATGGCATGTTTCAAGTTCCTCATTGTTCCCTATGGCCAAAACAAGCAGAGTGCACAAATTTTGCCACCCTGTCTTGAAAAACATTGCAGAATAGAAGCACACAGTCCCTTCCAACACATTTTGGCAAAAGACAGTCACTGAACCAGAATCCACTGCCAGCCACAGTGCCTGCACTGCAGTAACATCATTGGCACAAGTTGCTCTCTCTCACACAGTTATGACTCCTTACTTCAGCATTGCAACAGCTGTCACAGCAGCACCCTTAGCAGCCAGAAAGCATAGCCATAAGCTTAATTAGAACAAATCTTTAGCCACATTTTGACTGAGTACAGATTGCAATGAAGAATGTAGATTGCAGAGTAAACCAGAGCAGTGAGTGAAGCACAAGTTATATTACACACACAGAGCTAAGCTGCCATTGTCCATTTCTCACCACAACACCATCTCACAAACAGACCAAACCACAACTCAAGGCAGGCAGGCACCCAAATTCTACCTTTGAGATATAGCAAAACCAGATAGTTAATAATGTAGCAGCAATAGCAAAGCATATTATACTCAATGCTGAGAAATGAAAACAAAAAAAATATCATACCTTCCTGGATTCCTTTCTCCCTCCTCTCCTGATGTATCGTCTATAAGGGTTCACGAAGGGCTCTCTCTGCCTCCCTCCCCAGGCCCTTTGAAAACATTTTGGAATACCCTCCTTTCCCCCCCTCCTCCCTCCACCCAGCCAATGGGGGCACATTGCCCATGACAACACTTGCTTTGTATGATAACAAGCCAACTAAGAAGCAGGGAGATACAAGCCAATTGGAGGCCAGTGCTAGAAAACCAATCAGCAAGGGGGGAAGGCCCACCAGAATGGCGCTTGAATTACTTGAATTGATCTGAGCTTGAATCAAGTTCAATTTGATTCAATTTGAATTTGAATCAGACCCTTTATTCTCAGGGTGATTTGATTTGAGTTTGGATCACTCAAATTGGCCTGATTCAAGCTCAGATTGATCCAACTTCAATCGATTTGCCCATCTCTAACAAACTTCCAAAAAAGTAAGTCCCATACCAGCCTGCCACTCACCATCAGCAGTGCACCGCTAACAGTTACAGCAGCATTTGTCTGAAGAGGCGAATGCCATATCCATGATGGTGGGTGTTTCCATGAGCGGGAGGCTGGGGCGCCCCAATTGAAGGAGATGTACATAAGAGCTAAGAACATAGGAAGCTACCTTATACTGAGTCAGACCATAGGTCCATATACGTCATGGTCTACAATGACTGGCAGCAGCTCTCCAAGATTTTGAGCAAGACCTTGTTTTTATAAATAAATAAAATCTTATATAAGGAGCTCAGGGTGGCTTACATGGATATCACAACTCTGTGAGGTAAACTGGGTCGAGAGTGTGTGACTGGCCCAGAGTCACACAGTGATGACTTGAGAGTGGAGAGCAGAGAGGAGATTTGAACCCTGGTCTCCCCATGCCTAGCAGTCCAACACATCAATCACTGCACAACACTGGCTCCCAAGCCTGCATTTTCTCTGGATATAAAGCTTCCTCCTCCTCCTCCTCCTCCTCCTCCTCCTCCTCCTCCTCCTCCTCCTTTATATATCCCTTGCCTTTAGAAAGGGCAGGACTTCTGCCTCTTGATGAATTCCAAGTGCATTTCATTTTCAGGATGTATTGCATCAGGGCATACAGATCAAACCACTGTTTTCATCGGAGGCAGTGTTCTGCTGAGAGTGAAGTGGTATAATGCGCACCAAAGTACCTGTTTATGTCCATTACAAAAGAGAAGACAAATACTGAATTACCTCAGCCCTTCCATTCCAGCTGAGCAGAGACAATTGTCTCAGCTTTTGGAAACATTACTCAGATTTACACATAATTTCTTGAGCAATTTTACATCACCGAGGAATGACCTTGAGAGCTGAAGTACTGTCTGTTCAGTCTGCCAGTAAAACTGCTAGTGGTAATTTCTCAGTTCCACACTGAGATTGTTGAGTTAGTCATTCCAGGGTGAAAATCTTTGCCTTTCCCCCACTCTGCCGCCCATTGCCTTTGTCAACTTGTCTCCACTAAAGGCAACATTTCCAAACTGGCCAGCAAATCAAATATATTTCTAATTAATGCGCTGCATAATTATGTAGTGTTGTGTAACCAAATTGAGACACAAACATGCTTCATGATAGACCTGTGCATATCCCCTGAATCTGGACACAATCAGCAAATGGAGGGCTGATCAGGATTGCACATACTTGCCTGATGCTGCCTTCCATGCATTGATAATTCTATGTGCGCAGCCCTTATATGTGCACAAGTACTATGCGCATAGGCTCTGTCTGTGCATAAGCTTCATGCACAATGAATGTTCAATGCGTGGAGGGTGGGCCAGCAGACTTCACCTTAACTACCCTTGATGTGTAAATTGTACTGCAATTTAGAAGATCTGCAAAGGGCTTGCATTTCCAATTTCATTAGTAAATTCTCCAACCCCACAAAAAGCTAAATATGGGTATTTCTGGGCAGAGGGAGAGTTCTTTTTGAAGGGAGGTTTAGTGATCTAGTGGAAGAACTGTTCGAGGGAGTTAGCCAGCATATACAAATGCTGCAATTCCCTGGCAGAGCAGAAAAAAAGCATAGAATATGCTATTATTATTATCGTTATTACATTTATAACCCACTTTCCCCCCAAGGAGCTCAGAGCGGTGTACATGTCTATTTTTATCCTCACAACAACCCTGTGAGGTAGGTTAGGCTGAGAGATACATGACTGGCCCAGAGTCACCCAGTGAGTTTCATAGCTGAATGGGGATTCGAACTTGGTCTTCCCAGTCCTAGTCCAACACTTTAACCACTATGCTATGCTAGCTATGCTATGCTATGCCATGCTATGCTGGTAGTCATTTAGCCTTGAGAGGTGGTAGTGCAGTGAACAGAGTGTCAGATATGGACAGGGAGTTGCGGTTTCAAATATACGTTCAGCCAGTCAGCATGCCATAGTCATTGTCTCTCAGTCTGATTTGCCTCAGGGAACTCTTATGAAGACAAAATGGGGGGAACCACATCTACAAAGGAGGGATACAGGATAACAAGAATAATGACATCAATGCAACAAGATGATCAGGGGCTTGGAGCACCTTCCTTATGAGGCAAGACTACAGCATCTGGGGCTTTTTAGTTTGGAAAAGAGGTGACTATGGGGAGACATGATGGAGGTGTATAAAATTATGCATGGAGTAATGAGAGTGGACAGAGATAATTTTTTCTCTCCCTCTTTCACCTAGAACTAGGGGTCATCTCATGAAACTGAAGGTTGGGAAATTTAGGACCACCAAAAGGAAGTACTTTTTCACACAGCATATAGCAATAGCAATAGCACTTACATTTATATACCGCTCTATAGCTGGAAGCTCTCTAAGCGGTTTACAGTGATTTAGCATATTGCCCCCCAACATTCTGGGTACTCATTTTACTGACCTCGGAAGGATGGAAGGCTGAGTCAACCTTGAGCCCCTTGGTCAGGATCGAACTTGCAACCTTCTGGTTACAGGGCGGCAGTTTTACCACTGCACCACCAGGGGCTCTATCATAGATATAATCAATCTATGGAATTCTCTGCCACAGGTTGTGGTGATGGCCACTAGGTTGGATGGCTTTAAAAGAGGCTTAGACAAATTCACAGAGGACAGGTCTATCAACGGCTACTAGTCGGAGGGCTATAGGCCACCTCCAGCCTCAGAGGCAAGATGCCTCTAAATACCAGTTGTAGGGGAGTGACAGCAGTAGAGAGGGCATGCCCTCATCCATCTCTTGCCTATGGGCTTCTCATAGGCATCAGGGGGGTCGCTGTGGACTAGATAGGCCTCGGGCCTTATCCAGTATGGCTGTTCTTATGTAGTTGCAGCACATGTCTAACACGACCCAGGCCACACAGAGGCCCATTGTGCAGGTGTGGCGCCCCCCCCCAAATGGCCACCGCACCATAGGGGGAAGGCCCGAATGGGCCGAAGAGCAGTCTGAATGGGCCAGTTTGGGCAGTAAGGGAGGCCAGCGGGGGAAGGGGGAACCTCCACGGACCCCCCTGCTGCCCCGAGCAACTCCTCGGAGGGGGTGGATTGAGGGGGTTCTGGACTGAACTGGCCCAGTCTGGTTTGTTCGAACTTGAACCAAACTGGACCAGCCGGTTCCATGCACACCCCTACTTTCTATAAGCCACTGTGAGCAGTATTACACTGGAGGGGTGGGATATAAATATTTTAAATACTGTATTTCCCTAAATCCAAGACTAGTTTTCCCTCAAGTTCTTTGATGCTAGAAATCAGGGGGTTGTCTTAAATTTAGAGTCCTCTTCCTTTTGGATAAATATAGGTATAACTTGTATTTAACCTCTTATCTTTTTAAGGGACTCATCTTAATCTCAGAGTCATCTATATCTGGGTAAATATGGTAAATAAATTCACCCATTGTAAATATTGTAAATAAATTCACCCAACACACCTACAGTGGTACATATCCTATTTGTACCCCACATTTGAGGGGGCCTGTACTGGAGTTCACATTTAAAACAAACACCTGTATACTCATTCACACAAAATATGCACTTGTAAGTACATACAACATAGTAGGCTCATTCACACAACTGCAATTGGGTCAGATGGTGCTGGCCTACCCAGCTCTCATGTCCAGCACTTTACCGAAGTAGGAGGAAATGCTCTCCAACCCAGCTCCATTCTCCTGGAAGAGCACTTCCTCCCCCTCTGACCTTGTTTACCCCTTGCACACAAACACAAAATGGGAGCATGTGCAGTTCCCGAACTAGGGTAAGACACTTGCCCTAATTGTTAGGACACTTGTCCTAACCTACCCTAATTGTCCTAACCTACCCTAATTCACATGTGAATTATCATGTGAATGTTGATGATCGAGGGAAAATGTGATGGCTTTACCAGGGAAGCAGGGGCGGAGGCCCAGTTGCAGTTCTTGAATTCGCCCCAGTCTGAATAGGGCTGTTATCTTTTTGCCTAAACTACCTCATCTGGTGAGTCTAAAATGGGGGAAACCCATGCATGCCATTCTGAGGCCCTCAGAGACAGGGCCTTTTCTGTAATGGCACCCAGACTTTGGAATACCCACCTCACAGACCATACGAAGAATATACTCCGTCATGATCACCTTAGGTTGTTTTTATTTGCTACAGGCAGAGTAAACATGTCAGATGGCACAGTGCATTATCTTTCTCTTCCTTCCAGTAGCGTTTATTAATAAATAAAACATGCAGCATATAATAGTTAAGAGCATCTTGCTTATCTGCCATGTTATACCTCTACCAATGTAGGTCACATCACATATCAGCTTATTATGTAGGTTCTTAAATGTGTTTAATAACTTAAGACGCTGGCAGTATTTTTGTACATGGTGTAGAGTTATTTTAAAACTGGTGTTGCAGAACAGCCAAAAATATATCTCTGTGTTCTGCTGAGCTCTAAAGGCAAAACCGCAGCGGCTTAAGAGATTTAGTTTAAAGTTCGGGAAGTGTTAGATAATACAACACACTGTAAATTCATTACTCTGCAGGAAAGAGGATCCAGACTTAGTGTCACTTCGATTCAGTAAGGGAGAGATGGGCATGGCTGTAGCTTCCCTGGATTCCCTTGCCGGATCAGGGGCTGGTCCTGTGCAGGCTGGGTACAGCTTCACATTCTGATGTGCATCTCCATTTGGATGTGCAATCGGACAATTCACGTTGTCTGATGGAGCCCCCACTGGTATTGCAGAGTTTGGCTAGGAATGCACGTTCCCATTGTAGAGGTAGAAAATGTGGACAAAAGGTGCAACCAATATCATCAAGGAGTTGCAGTGGCTTCCTTGTGGGGAAAGACTGCAATGTCCGGGCCTTTTTAGCTTAGAAGGATGGGAGATGGGGGACATGATAGAGGTGTATAAATTTATGCACAGTGTGGAACAAGTTGATAGGGAGAAGTGTTTCTCCCTCTCTTGTAATATTAGTATCCGGGGTCTTCTGTTGAAGCTAAATGATGGGAGATTCAGGAAACACATAAGGAAGTACTTCTTCACACACTGAAGTTATTCACACGAGCGTGCAAAACCCAGCCCGGTTTTGCACGCTCGTGTGAACTACCGGGATAGCTCCTGATCTCAAAGGCTACATGGCAGCAAACCTGCCTAAGTAGCCTCCTGCTAAAATGAGGTTAAGGGAGCTAGTGCTCGCTTGACCTCATTTTTTTGACCGTGTGTCTGCTGCAGCTGCTTGCAGCCACGGCAGGCACACTCGGGGGGTGGGGGGTGGGGGATCCCAGTAATGCATGGTGCATTCACGTGGTGCATTATTGGGGTTCCAGGGGGTGGGTTGACATGCGGCAGTGCTTCCCTGTACCTGACCAATGGAGCTGACAGGCGAGCTGCAGGCAAGCCACCACTCATCTGGGCGGGTGATCTGCCCAACCAGGGAAGGGTCAGCAGCTGTCTGCAGGGAGGGTAAGTTAAACCCACTCTCCCCACAGATCTCCACAGCATTATTGGGGCTCCGGGGGGTGGAGTGGCAGGGGGCGGTGCTTCCCTGCACCTGACCCTCGGAGCTGCCGGGTGATCCGCAGATGAGCCACCGCGTGTCTGGGTGGGTGATCCGCCCAATCAGGGAAGGGTCAGCGATCGTCTGTGGGGAGGGTAAGTAAAACCCGCTCTCCCCACAGATCTCTACAGAGCTCTTCTCCCTGACTGTGAGAAGAGCTCCAGTGTGTAGTTAAACTATGAACTGCGGCCACCAGATTCATTCATTCATTCACTCATTTTTATTTTTACATTTATATTCCACTGTTCCTCCAAGGAGCCCAGGGCAGGGTACATAGTTATGTTTCTCCTCACAACAACCCTGTGAGGTAGGTTAGTGAGGGTGGTGAGGGCCATCAATCAAGATTGTCTTAGAAATATATATTAGACAAATTCATGGAGAAGAGGGCTATCAATGGCTACTAGCTTTGACAGGATCAGAAGAGGCATGCCCTTGAACACCAGGTACTAGGGAACACCAATGGGAGGGGACAGTTGCCCTCTTCCTCCCTCTTGCAAGATTTGCAGGTGCTGGTTGGGCACTGCATGAAGCAGGATGCCGGGCTGGATGGGCCTTTGGTCGGAACCAGTAGGGCTGTTCTTATGTTCTTAGGTATCTGATGGAGCCCCCACGGATACTGCTAAGTTTGGCTAGGAGTGTTCATTCCTAATGCAGACTTGAACGTGCTTCTGCACCTGCTGGCTCAGGTTGCCTATGCCTCATTGTGCATTAGTGTAGTGCATTAGTGCATTAGTGTAGTTGAACCAGAGCTAGTGGCTGACATCCACTAATGCCGCACTGGTTCTGTTAAGTTGGGAGCTTGCGTTTCAGATCAGTGTTGCACTGATGCAACAGGGTGCACTTACACAACCAGTAAGTGCAGGTTTCTCCTGCCACGAAACCTTTTCCTCCATTCATATATGTTTCAGGGAGTGATGTAAAGCTATCCACTATCCTTGTTGCACAAGGAAAGTGGACCAAGAACACGGGAGATTGAGCAGCTTTGAGCATCAGCTCAGCTCAGGCCCTCCTGAGAAAGGTGCTTTGGGTCGACTAGGGCTGAACAATGTTGGCCCTCTTGCAGCTGTTGAACTACAGCTCTCATCTGTCACCTGACTACTGGCCATTGTGGCTGGGGAGGATGGGAGTTGTAGCTCAGCTGGAGGGCTGCAGTTGTGCAGCCCTGGGCTCGACCAGGGGAGGCACTGCTGCTTTGTGACTTTTGGATTTTGAATTGGATTGCTTTTTGAATCCAATTCATGGGTAGGTCAGGCACAGGCTCATGGGGCTATGCCCACACATGCCCACCTCATGCCCATCCACCTGGCCAACGACCACAATGTACCTTCCAACAACCAAAAGGAGTGTCCCCCAAGCCCCTGCATTACTGCAGGGCCTGGGGGATGCTCTCATTGGCCTATAGGGAGGGCAGGAGTAGGAGGAGCTGTCACATGACTCTCCAAGAGACTCGCACGGCAGGTGCTAGGAACATAGGAAGCTGCCTTCTATGGAGTCAGACTATAGGCCCGTCTAGCTCAATATTATCTACACTGACTGGTGGCTGCTCTCCAAGGTTTCAGGCAGGAGTCTCTCCCAGCCCCACCTGGAGATGCTAGGGAGTATGTACCTGGGAGACCTTCTGCATGCAAACATGCAGATGCTCTTCCACGGACCCACAGCCTCATCTCCTAAGAGGATTATCTTACAGAGCTCACACGTAGTCACCCATCCAAATGCAAAGCAGGGCAGTCCCTGCTTAGAAAAGGGGACTGTTCATGCTTGCTGCCACAAGACCAGCTCTCTTTCCTTTCACCCTCCCAGCTGGCCAATGAGCTTGCTCCCAGAGGCCCGTGCAAGTTCCTAGGGACCTTGGACTTGGTGGTGAATCCTCCCTCTCCTTTCCTTGGAGGGTGGGAGGCAGAGGAGCTTCTTCTTTTTTGGCCACCCAGCCATCTGTCTGCCAGTGCTGCTGGCTGGTAAGCTTGGAGGGGGCCCAGCACAACCCTGGGGGATCTAGGGGTCAGCACATCCCCATGTAGCTTGGCACAGGTCCTGTAACCAGATAGCTCTATATTGCCACAGGATGGGGGGGGGGGGATAAAAAAACCAGCACACATGTTCTGACATCTCCAGCAAAAGGGATCAGGTAGTAAGGATCAAGGAGGAAGGGATCAGGTAGGATCAGGTAGGAAGGGAGCATATTAAGGGATCAAGTAGGAAGGATCCCTGTCTTAGACCATGAAGGAGAGCTGGTCTTGTGGTAGCAAGCGTGACTTGTCCCCCTAGCTAAGCAGGGCCCACTCTGGTTGCATTTGAATGGGAGACCACATGTGAGCACTGTAAGATATTCCCCTCAGGTGATGGAGCCACTCTGGGAAGAGCAGAAGGTCTCATGCTCCCTCCCTGGCTTCTCCAAGATAGGGCTGAGAGAGGTTCCTGCCTGAAACCTTGGAGAAGCCACTGCCAGTCTGTGCAGACAATACTGAGCTAGATAGACTAATGGCCTGACTCAGTATACAGCAGCTTCCTATGTTCCTATGAGCTGCTGCTATTTACAGCAAACAGTACTGGGCTCGATAAAGTTTTGACTCAGTATACGGCAGCTTCATGTGTCTTGGGGCCCAGTCTGGCCAAGAGAAAGTCTAACATCGTGCACAGTGGCAATGCATTGTGGGCGATCACCCTTGCAGCACAGTTCAAGCTGTGATGATGCAGAGGTGATCTGCAAAGCCAGTACCTGCTATTCAACAGGGGTGGGGATGAGGAAGCTGATTTCTGACTGTCTGCTGAGTCGGACACGTAGCATGTACTTGTGCGACGTACCCAAATTGCGATCGACATGGCTGCTTGTGTCCCCTCTTAGTTATAAATGTGCAAGATGTTTGGTTAGCGAACAGCAGTATAATTTCAGTACCCGAAGAACAGCATGTAATAGGCGCCATGTGCTTCTACAGCAGGATTTTCCTTCAAGGGCTAGCAGAAGCATGGTGAGGAGCCGGCCGACAGTCATGATCCTCATCAATTTCACACTGCTGACAGTGCCTCATGAAGAGGGCTGCTACTTAAGTGCTCTGTTCCTTCTCTCCCCAAGGACAAAAGGATTAGGAGTTCTTCCCAAACAGAAGCTTTTAAAATAACCCAGACTCAGAAAAGAGATGGGCTAAAAACAGATGAACAAAATGAATGGCTGAGGTGTCCTGTGGCACTGACTACACATAGCGGACAGCTTACAAATGAAGCCCGCTCCTACTGGGAATGATCACATTTTCACCTCCTCACAAGACTAGGCCTCTCCTAGTGATTTGACTCTCCTGCTTTCAATAGTTTTCTCTGTACCCATGTCTGGCCCCTGCTAACCGGCAAAAGAGCATCTCGAGTAGTGGTTTTCTTTTATATAGAAGGGGGATAGCGATTGTCCCTCTTCATTCCAGCATAACGTCTTCTCCAGTGGCTGGTCCTGGTGTCTCCCTAGTTTTTCTTTATTGTGAGTTCCTTTAGAACAGGGAAACATATTCTTCCTTTATTTCTTTTCCTATATCAACTGCTTTGAGAACTTTTTTGGTTGAAAAGCAGTATATCAGCACATCATAATCACACACACACAAACACATCTGGTTCACACAACAGTGGCAATGTCTATGAAACTAAAAATGGCGATCCCGACGGGGTGTGCGCTTACGCAGAGTGTGTTGTTTGAACTCAGGATTTTCCACCGATCCCTGGGGGTTGTAAAAAGAACTCTCAACATTTAAACCGAGATCATTATTCTAGGATTTGATCTTGGGTTTTCAATGTTGGTTTAATCAATGTCAGGTTTTTGAAGTGCCACTCAGGGACTGGTGAAAAATCCTGACTTCACAACATGCTCTTGTGGGAAGGCATGTACTGCTGAGACGCCCAGTTTTCATTTAACACACATCACCACGATGGTGAGAACCTCCTCCCGTCCACAACATACAGACATGTCTAAAGACTACACTTCATGCTTCTGATGAATTAGACTGTAGTCCACAAAAGTTTATATTAGAATAAAACTGCTAGTTTTTAAGATGCCACAAAACTCTAGGTTGTTTTTACACTAAAAGTGACTGAGTGGAAGGCAAAGCTGCTCTGGTTAGGATGTCCAATGCTCAATACATTGTGTATTAATGTGCCTGACCTTCCTCTCTGACACTTTAGTCCTGTGACCTCTATCCCAAACTGCTGCCCAAATTATTCATTTCTCTTGTCACCCTGACCATGCGTTGCCAGTCAGGGGTGGCTGAAGGTACTGTGGCACCTGGAGAGAGGCACCACCAAATGCTGCCTTGCCCCATGACCCTGGAGGGCAGTACCTCCTCTTTCAAAGCTGACCTACTCCAGCTTTGAAAGTGGCACACTTCCCTTTAAAGGGAAGGTTGTCAGCAGCCGACTCTCCTCTCCTCACAAGTTTTGCAAGGAGTGTAAGGGGAGCAACTCCTTATCAAGCTTGCAAGGATCAGATTGGTCTCTCCCTGCAGAAGAGGCATCTTGCTGCCTTGGTGGTGCCCCAGAAATCTGGCGCCTGAGGCAAGTGCCTGAGGCTGCCTTGCCTCATGAAAGGGCCACCCTGATGCCACTTCTCAGATCAAGTCGCTGATTTCCCATCCCCTCACCAGCACCAACTCCTTGTCATTACTTTTAAATCACCCACGGCCATGCTCCACGCTTTCTTTTAGTTCTTGTTTCTCCTATATTCCTGTCTATGACCTCCACTTCTGATGGTCTTCCACTTCTCAACCGACTAAAGGACTCCTGCACCCTTAAACAACTGCATCGATCATTCTCCCTTGCTGCCCCCTATGTCTTTGAAAATAGTGCTTAGTTTGGGTTCTTCACTCTGTGATGTAGTTAAAAAATTTTTTTTGCAACATTTATTGGTCATTACTATATTCGTTTGATGGTTTTAAACACAATTGCCAGCCGCCCTGGGAGTGGTAATGCTGAACGGTGTATTCTACATTTCTAAATTTTTTTTAAAATGTGTGTGTGGCGGGGGGGGGGGGGGGAAGAAACTTGTCAAGGGAACGATCTCCTTAATCTTGCAAAATATGTTGTAATAAGATCTGCTGGGCAAAAGCAGAATCTAGATAAAATTGACAGGGGAAAAAAGCACATTTTTTTTAAAAAAAAAACAGTAATTAATCAGTCAGACAGCCCATGAAGCAATGTGATGGATTATCTATCATGGAAATCTTTAAAAGAGAGATTGTGCGTGTATGTGTGTGTGGTGTGGGGGGTGGGGAGGAAAGAGGGAGAGAAGCTGAGGATATGTTGTAATGCAGCTGGGATATTAGGCTTTGTGATGGAATTGCTAGTGAAATGATATGCCCTGCACATTATGTAGGAGGTCAAAGTAGATAATCATCCCTCCTGGCTGTAAAGTATTTCAATCCAGGAGGATTTATTATCTGCCTGAGGCAAAATGACACTACCGCACCCAGAACAACAACTTAAGAGAAGGGAATCCTGGAGGAGAAGGTACCAAATTGTTGACTTTCCCATTCTGCTGTATCTAGAGCTGCCAAATGCTGACCTAGATGCAACCAGTTCCTAGATTCTGTCTGAAGAACGTGGAGCTGTTCCTCCAAGCAACAGCTGTCTAGTGCTTTCAGATGATACGGACCAGCACAACCAGTGCCTCCACAGACACGTCCACCCATGGAAACGGATTTGCCTAGGAAACTGTATGAACCTACAGCCTGCACAACCTTCCTGCAAAAGATGGCTTTTCGGACATTACAAACAAGTATTGCTAGCTGAATGTGGAAGTTATTCTGCAGACGGATCAAATAGGTCCACACATGAAGAGCTGTCTCTTAAAAACAGCCAAGAAAAGATCTTCTACAACCTCCCATGCTCATTTGACAAGCATTGCTTAGAAAGGAACATATGAAGTTGCTGAATAGTGTATCAGAGTATTGATCCAGTTAGCTCAGTATTGTCTACTCTGACTGCAGCTCCTCAGGGTTTCAGTCAGGAGACTACATGTGAGCTGTAGGATATTCCCCTTAGGGTATGGGGCCCCTCTGGGAAGAGTATCTGCATGTTTCCATGCAGGAAGTTCCAAGTTCCCTCCCTGCCAGCTCCAAGGGCTGAGAGAGACTCCTGCCTGCAGCCTTGGAGAAGCCACTGCCAGTCTGGGTAAACAATACTGAGCTAGATGGACCAATGGTCTGACTTGGTATAAGGCATCTTCCTATGCTCCTATGTTCCTAGCCCTAAGTAGAGAGGCAGGGATTGAACCTGGGGCCCTCTGCATGCAAAGCAGGTGCTCTACCTCTGAGGTACAGCTCCTTTACTATCCCTACAAGCAAATGGGCACTCAAGAGGTCTGTAGGAGGTGAGGTGAGGTGAGGCGAGGTTGAAGAACTAAAAAGCTCCAGCTAAGCAACTTGTTCTGGACAACAGCCAGAAGTAGAATGAGGCCCTAAGGCCCTGCAGGTTCAGGTAGGGACGTGACAACCAGGTTGAAATGGTTTGCACTTGAACTGGTTTGGTTCGAAGGCTCTACCTCAAACCAAACTGCGTATAGTTCAGTCCGAGGTTGAGCTGAACTGCTCAGGCCCTGTTTGGTCCTGGTTCGAAGGGGGCGGGGGCTTCCGTAAATGTTAAAATACTTTCAAAAAATGAAGTACTTATACTCCTGCAGTGGCCTCGGAGGATGCTGTGGTGGCTGCAGTGGAGGGCTGTGGTAGCTCCCCGTACCCCTGTTGCCTCCACCCCCCATGAGTCTCCTGGGGCCGGTTTGGGCCATTTTGGGTCCATTTTTGCCTTCTGCATGTGTGTGTCGGCTGGGTTTTTTTTAGCTGCCATACATGCGCATGGGCCATTTGCATGACCACAGGAGTAAGTATTTCATTTTTTACCGCCCCAAACACCAGAATTTGCATTTTGGGTGGTATATGAATGTATTAAATAAATAATAAATACATTTTCTAAACAAATTTTTAACAATTATGGAAGTTACCCAACCCCCTCAAACTGGGCCTGAACTGGCTCAAATTCAAGCCAAGCTGGGCCCCAGTCCAGAGGGGCAGTGGGAACTGAACTGGTCCGGTTCGAATTCAAACTAAACCGGTAAAACTGGTTTTGTGCACATCCCTAGGCTCAGCCGACACTTTCCAAGCTCTGCTTGCAGCACATCCTCCTGGCATGTTGCCAGTGCTGTGTGCAGGCTCAGAGGAGTGTTCTTGGTGCAGAAGGGATCAAATTTTTGAGGGACTTGAGCTCAGGTGGTACTTTCTCAAGGGTTGCTGATTCTGGGGCATTCTGGCTGGCAGGTCCAGTGACTGACATAGAAAGAAAGGATCCACTGGTGCAGCAAGAGAGGTCTAAAGGACTTCCCAACTAACTGCACCAGTACAGCAGGGAAGAGGCCATTTTTTAAAATTACTTTCCCTTCTTCAGAACCCCCCCCCCGCCACTTGAAAATATGTCTCTGAGGGTTGTGCAGCCATCAGGGACATATTTTCAGGTGGCAAAGAGGGCTTCCTGAAGAAGGGGAGATTGTCAAATTTTTTTTGCTTCCCTGCTGCAGTTAGTTGGGAAGTTCTGTTAGGCTGCTCTCTGGCTGCATCAGTGCATTGCTCTCAGTCAGCCTGTGTCTGGACCTTTTGACTTCTCCCTCCTTGGGTAGGCCAGACTCTGAGCTACCTCTCAAGACCGCAGTGATGACAAATATGCTTGACAAATATGCTTGAGCCAGAATAAGTGGGTACAATCTCAAAAACTGGGGGTTCAGAGCTGGATTGCTACTGGAAAAGCAGTGAGATTTGAATGCCCTGAATGGCTCTCTTCTACTTCCCATGGGGTGCACAATTCCCCAAGCAGTTGCCACAGTACAAAATCGCTATTCATTTCAATTGGGGTTTTTCAGGTTTCCCCTACAGACTGGGCATTTTCAGGTTTGCAGGTGGAAAACATTCAGAAACCATGCTTGGGGGATTATGCCTCCCACTCTTATTGGCTCAAAGGAAGCTTTGGCACTGCAGCAGCAGAAAGCATAGCAAATTCTGTACTGCCCAGAGGTTGAAGATCACTTGACGTTGCCTTATGAATGGATGTATCAGCAAGGATCATCTATGGTAGTTAGCTTTTATGCTTCTTCATACAGTTTTCAATGAGGAGTAGAGATCAGAATGCATTCTGGCTCTTGCTGGTTTAGTAGAAGGGGAATGCAAACCACTGCTGTTAGAATGATTGCGAAGCCTGCTTATTAATGTTAAAATGATGGAAAAAATATCAAAATATATTTTAGACAATCAGGTAAATCACACAACAGACTCACAATGTATGTGGTGTGGGGGTTAGAGTGTTGAACTCCCTGTTCAGCCATGAGATTCACTTGGTGACTCTGGTCCAATAATTTATCTCTCAGCCTAACATACCAAATAGGGTTGTTGTGAGGATAAACCTGACCATATACACCACTCTGGGCTCTTCAGAGGAAGAGTGGGAGATAATGTTTTAATGACCAGCCAATAACAGCCTTTCCTTTCCTCTAATGAGTGAACCGGAAGTGTACCCTGTCCTGACTGATAGGCTAGGGACCAGCCACTCAGCACCTGGTGGGCAGGACCTTGAGGGGCATGAGAGAGGAAGAGAAGGGCTTCTTTGTTCAGAAGCAGCAAGGTAAAAGATGAGAGAGGACAGGGAGAAGGCTTAGTGAGCAGCAAGGGATTTTTGCTGCATCATGGTCAACAGCTAGCCTGGAGAATTCTCTCATGGAAGGACATTTGCAGATCCTTGAGAGACAGGATTGTAGGAAGCTTGAATTCTCTCCTAGAGTTTGGGATGAGTTCAAGGGGGAAGGAAGCCATAGCTTTTGGCTTCTGAAGGGTTTAGCCAGGGAACAGTTTGTTAGTTAGCTCATGTTAGGCTTCTTACTTTCCTTTGGTGTGCTTTCCAAATCCTTACAACTGTTTTAATGTGTTTTATCTGTAACACAACAATCTAAGGAATGCTGAACCTGTGCCCACTTATCCATCCAGGGCACTTCAAAAGTCTCTGTAACCTTTAAAGGTGCTTTTAAAGTTTCTTATATCCCTGTTCCATGCAACTGGGTGCTTTTTGAATTATCCTTGCAAATGGGTAACCATGATTTTTAAAGTGTGCCACTCCAATACCAGCTGGAGTGCTCTTTGGAAGTAATCTTGTAAAGTACTGAGTATTTATTTTACCTGTAACTAGAAGCTGGGAAAGCCTCAGATGGAAGCAGTCTGTAGTATTTTGAATAAAGTTTTTCTCTTTTTGTTCTTTGTATTTAATCTGCCTCTGAGTGGATTTTTAACTCAGGAAAAAGGGGTTTTGCTCTGGTGCAACACACGTCTCAAATTTAATTGCTCAGCAACTCTACCAAGTCTTCTCATCACATGTAGGCTGCACATGGAGGGTTTTTTGTTTTTTGTTTGTACTTTTCAAATAGTAAATAGAAAGAGAGCCTCCCTGGACATTCACCCAAATCTGGTGTGTGTGTGTGGCAGCACTATTGAAGAAGCAATTTTAGTTTTAAAGGAACAGCCTTTGTGAGTGAAAGCAAGGGAAAAAACAAGCATTTTTAATCCCCTCACATGGGCTTGCTTTGAGACAAAGGCTGGGTTAAATCTGTCACAAATGTAAAAATAAATAAATCAATAAATCACATTCAGAATCTGCGGTGACTGAAATACTTCACAATGTGATGGGTATGTTGCAATGTAACATTCATGCAGATACAAAGTGCACAATTTGTAAACAGTAACATTCATGCAGATGCAAAGAATACAAAGTGCACAAATTGCTCAGAATTGTGCCCCAACGTGGTCACTATTTCCAATTGCTGTAGCATTGCACAACTCTGCGGATGCAGTTTTTTTGCACTTGAGGAAGTGCGCACTTGTGCAACTGTTGCAGCTGGCCCTTGAGACAGCACCACTTGAGCTCAAGCCCCTCAAAAAATGGGCCCCCTTCTGCACCAGGATGCCTTAAATGCTGAAGCAGAGAAGGTGTTCAAGACAGAAGAAGGCTGCCTCTTTCAGTTTATCTGTTCCCTTGGCAGGAAGGCGGAACCTGGAAAGGTTGGTCTGACCCTGAAGGGACATTATGTTGCAACCCACATGTAGAGGCTGTTCTTTTGAGCAACCAAGACCAGGCTAAGGAAGCCAAGCCTAGGTTTGGCTACCTTAAGAACTGCTGGGGGGCACACAGCTCCTGGTGGCACCTCAGAAGCAAACCTGCCTAGGGAGACTGCCTCATACACGAGGTTAAGGGAGAGAGTGCAAGGTTAAGGGATCAGAGTGTTTCCCTGATTGTGTGCCAGCTGGGAGTTATTTGCACATGGCTTCATGCTGCGGGGTAAATGTTGAGTGAAGCCACTTCGAAGTACACTCGCGGCATTGAGGGAAGCAGCCCCTCCCCTCTGTTCTCGGGTTTGCTTTTGATGCAAGTTCACGTGTTTTCCTTCCTTGTTATTGTTCTAGCCAATAGTGGGGCGGCGGGGGGGGGGAAGAGACAGAGTGTACTGAAGAGCTACATCTGCATTTGTAAAGAGAGTCTCCTTCTGATCACACTAATGATTCTACGTCAGTGTCTCTCTCTGTTTAAAAGTAGCTTAAAACCAGCATTTTTAAGACCTGGAAATACTTCAAGATAAGCTAGAATTTGCAAGACAAAGCCCGACTTGTGTGTGGAGTGGGTCCAAGGATCTTGAAGGGACCTCGGGGTAAGTTTGGTTGATGGGTCAACGCACACACTCTCTCCCAAATGAGATTTGGGGTAGGAGCCCTGTCTGTAAAGCCTCCTGGTGCTGAAGCACTGCTGGGCACCTGCCCATCACTGGGGGGGGGGGCGCGGAAGGGTCCCCACAATGCACCACACACTCATGTGGTGCATTGTGGGATTTCTGGGGGCCAGGATGATGGGCAGCTGCAGACTGGCCACGTGGTCCTCAGGCATCATCTGCACGGAAGGTGGGCCTTTACAGCCTTCCCCGCCACCCGCCCGGTCGCGAGAATGTCCTTGTAATGTTGTGCAGAATATCAGGTGCCCAAACAGAACATCCCTATGCATGACAGCCAAGCCATATCATGTTCCCTCCCTATCCACATACAGAAGTAACATAAGTACTGCCAGGCCTGGAGTGACTGCACTTTGATGGAGGTTTAGTACTGTACTGTGTGGGGAAGTGGTAGCAACATCTCCCCCCATCACTTTTTAGAACTGGGTGTCTTGCAGGCTTTGATGAAGCACAAGGCGAGACCTATGATTTGAGCCGATTGTTTGTATAAGAGGGGAGGCATTCTATTAGAGGAAACGACTTCCTTGGAGGGCTGCTTTGTAAGACAGGAATTTGAAATGACTGCAACCCAGCGGGAGGAGGAATAAAAAAATTCAAACTACCACATAGAGGAAACTCACAGCTTGCCGGCTGCTAAGGGAGTTAACAGGCAAAGGAAACATTAACCCAATGATATTCTCTGAAGGAGCAGGCAGAACAGCCCACAGCGCTGCAGTACGGTGGGTTCCAAGAGTGAGATCTCTACCAAGAAGTAAACCAAGTCCACATAATTCAGCCAAGAGTTAAGAAGAGGGAGAGTGTTCCTTACAGACACTGGCCCACCTACTGAGCAGCAAGCTGCCAGTCTAAGTGACTGGTGCACTAGATGCTTCAGAGCTCCTTTGAACCCCACTGGTGCAGCTTGGGGAGACAGGAAGGCTACTAAGGCGTGTGTGTCATGGCACTTCTACTGCTACTCCCGGCATTCCCAATGGGAGTAGCAGTGGGAGTGTGATCACACACTCCTTAGTAGCCTCTCCGCCTTTACAAGTTGCACTGGCAGAGTTTAAAGGGGCTCGGAAGTGTAACACAGTTGCTGCAGATTTGGTGTTGGTGTAACTTTTGAAATGTACGCGGATTGAGCAGACACAACATTACTAGGCGGACATACTGTGGCTTAGTATGTCACATTTAAGAGAATAGCTTCTTCTTCTTCATCATCAGCACTGCTGCTTATTAAGAGCATTTGGGAAGGTCCACCTAGGGCTGCCAACATCTCGTCTGGAGGCGACTCAGGGATGGGCCTTCTCCATAGCTGTCCCCAGACCTGGGGATGCCCTCCTGGCCAGAATTAGCACTTCAGCATCACAGGCAGATTTTAGAAAAACTCTCAAGACATCCCTTTGTAGTTAGGCTTTTGATTAGTCATAATAATTAATAAATAATATAATATAATAATATAATATAATATAATCTGTCATTTTAAAGTGGTTTTTAAAATGTTTGTATTACTTTTAATTGTCCTTTGTTTTATTTTTTTGCTGTTTTGTATTTTAAATTGTGTAAACTTCCTTGAAACATGAGTTTTACATGCAACAAATAAATAAACAGACATACAGATAAAGTAAGTAAGTAAGTAGGCAAGTAAGTAAGTCTTGCCCAGATGGCCATCTAAGTGCTTTCAGGAAGCCCACAAGCAGGGCAGGAAGGCCACTGTTCTCCCTTGTCCTCTGCAGCTTTTATCCAAAGGTAGAGTGCCTCTAAACCTAGAGGTTCCCTTTAGTTACTATGACTAATAGCCACTAATAGACCTATTCCTTCTCCATGAAGGAGAAAGAATCAACGCATTGTGATTGTTTTTAACGAAAGGTGGTATATAAATTTAACAATGAATGAATGAATGAATGAATGAAGGTATCTACTGCCTAACAAGAACATAATACTAGCCCTTCTGGACCACAGCCAAGCTTCATCTAATTGAGGCCCGCAGTCACCCAATTGATGCCTCTAAAAAGCTCACAAGCAGGACAGGAAGACAAGCAGTTTCCCCTCCTGCACTTGTCCCCCAGCAGCTGGCATTCAAAAGCAGACTGCCTCTGAACATGGAGGTGCCACATAATGACTCTCATTAGCCCAATTCACATGTACAGGCTGCGTACAGTGTACGCACACACAGAGCTATACACATGTCCAGTCATCCACACATTGAGGCTGTTCTCATGAGCAGTTTAGCCTAGGCTAGGCTGCTCGTGTGGAGCACCAGGAACCACGCGGATCCCAGCGCTTCCACCCGGCCTAAGACGGACTCTGCCCAACCACCCGCCCATGCAGGTGTGTAAATAGTCTCATTATGTTCAATGCACATTCAGCAGTAACTTCCTCTCAGTACCTGTAAATGGCCCAGTTCAGACATCATGTTGTACCTGTGTTTAGACGCATGTACATCCTGACACATTGTTTATGTGAATGACTATACCTGAATTCATTTTAACTAGCTGGGATGGGCACAGAGCATCTGCACCTCTGATGGCCTGCCTGGACCGCTTCTCCCCGCACCCCGCCGTGGTTTCTGGCCGGCTTTCAAGCCAACCTGTCTCCTGCTGCCACCTCCTCATTCCGGCAACCAGCCCGGACTGCTGCAGCCTCCTTATCCCAGCGGCCAGGCCAGGCCCACCACCACCTCCTCATTCCAGCCACCGCCTCCTTATCCTGGCAGCCGGTCTGGGCTGGGCCCACCACCACCACCTCTTCATCCCAGCGGCTGCTTTCTCCGCATCCCATCGCTAGTCCAGCAGTTCCTCACGAGAGCTGCCACACATGGGATTAGCGACGGGTATGCCTAGGCTAACTGGTTGAAAGACAGGAAACAGAGGGTAGGTATAAATGGAGAGTTTTTGCAATGGAGGGAAGTAAGAAGTGGGGTCCCCCATGGATCTGTATTGGGACCGGTGCTTTTTAATTTATTCATAAATCATCTAGAAGTAGGGGTAAGCAGCAAGGTGGCCAAATTTGCAGATGATACCAAACTCTTTCGGGTAGTGAAATCCAAAACTGATTGTGAGGGGCACCAAAAGGATCTCTCCAAATTGGGTGAGTGGACGACAAAGTGGCAAATGCAGTTCAATGTTGGCAAGTGTAAAGTGATGCACATTGGGATGAAAAACCCCAAATTCAAGTATATGCTGATGGGATCTGAGCTGTCGGTGACTGACCAGGAGAAGGATCTTGGGGTCGTGGTGGACATCTCGTTGAAAGTGTCGACTCAATGTGCAGCAGCTGTGAAAAAGGCCAATTCCATGCTAGGGATCATTAGGAAGGGGATTGAAAATAAAGCTGCTAACATTATAATGCCCTTATACAAAACTATGGTGTGACCACACTTGGAGTACTGCGTACAATTCTGGTCACCACATCTAAAAAGGACATTGTAGAATTGGAAAAAGTGCAGAAGAGGGCAACCAAGATGATCAGGGGCCTAGAGCACCTTTCTTATGAGTCAAGACTACAACACCTGGGGCTTTTTAGTTCAGAAAAAAGACAACTGCGGGGAGACATGATAGAGGTCTATAAAATCATGCATGGTGTGGAGAAAGTGGATAGAGAGAAATTCTTCTCCTTCTCACATAACACTAGAACCAGGGGTCATCCCATTAAATTGATTGCCAGGAAATGTAGGACCAACAAACGGAAGTACTTTTTCACACAACACATAATCAACTTGTGGAATTCTCTGCCACAAGATGTGGTGACAGCCAACAACCTGGATGGCTTTAAGAGGGGTTTGGATAACTTCATGGAGGAGAGGTCTATCAATGGCTACTAGTCAGAGGGCTGTGGGCCACCTCCAGCCTCAAGGGCAGGGTGCCTCTGAGTACCAGTTGCAGGGGAGTAATGGCAGGAGAGAGGGCACGCCCTCAACTCCTGCCTGTGGGCTCTCCAGAGGCATCTGGTGGGCCACTGTGTGAAACAGGATGCTGGACTAGATGGGCCTTGGGCCTGATCCAGCAGGGCTGTTCTTATGTTCTTATGAGAAATAAATATATAGATAGTGAATCTGCATGCAGGCCACCTGAAATGCTGAATATAGATAGGAAGTGTACTGCTGTACCAGTGTTCAACCTAACATGTGAATACCTACCTACACAGAAATCTGTACCTGTGTACACTGTGCAGTCATATTTGTTTGACCATAATGCGTGAATTAAGAATAATGTGTGAATTAAGCCTGTACCCAACTTCACTTTTAATGTGAATGAGTGTACTTTACAGTCATTCACACAAATCATGTACATGTGGACAGACATACAGTATTTTGTCGGAACAGGGCTCCTGTTTTAAAGGGTTTTAACTTGTTGTTTTAATAGCTTTTTTTTTTTTTGTATTTATGGTTGTGAATCCCCTAGACCCTTCAGAGTCAGGCGGTATATAAATTAAATAAATAATAAAATGAACCCCCATCGGTCAAAAGCAGCATGAGAACATGCTGGACCGTCAGCATGCTTTCTCGGGACCACAGATCTGCTTATGAGAAGCCTGTGTACCAAGGGCGGGGAGTGTATATATGTAGCACTTGGATGATACAGTATCGAAGATGAAATTTTATGGTAGTCTGTAAAATTGAAGTATGAGCCAAGGGTTAACCACCTTGAATGTTACCCTTAAACTTAGGCTGGGGAAAATCTACTTCATTATAAATACGTTACTGCTATATAATCGCCTCCTGATTGATAAGCCCCTGAGCTAACTTAGCCGGCAGTCTTTTAAGCACCAATCCTTCATTTGGGCTGCAGCAGAGAGATGGGCTCCTCCTTCCTAGCTGGGCCATCAATTTTTACCTGCCAATACAGTTTGATGAGCTTGCTGGTATGCTGCTCGTTTCCTCCTGACAGCCAGTACATGTAGTCAGCAACCATGGCGCTCCTAAAGACGAGGAGAGAATAAGCAAGAGAAATAATTGCAGGTGAAGAAGGGGGCGGAGGGGGGGGAGACAGATAGAAATGCATTCATTAAAATGGATATACATATACATGTATTATTTATTTTTCTATGTAAACTGCTTTGAGAAGATGGATTGAAGAGTGATGTATAAATATATGTAGCAGTAGTATTTATTTATTTATTTATTTAAATGTTCTTATATATCGCCTCCTCCAAAGTCTCTAGGTGGTGAACAACAAAAATATTTTATTTATTTATTACATTTATATCCTGCTCTTCCTCCAAGGAGCCCAGAGCGGTGTACTACATACTGAAGTTTCTCCTCACAACAACCCTGTGAAGTAGGTTAGGCTGAGAGAGAAGTGACTGGCCCAGAGTCACCCAGCTAGTATCATGGCTGAATGGGGATTTGAACTCAGGTCTCCCCAGTCCTAGTCCAGCACTCTAGCCACTACACCACGCTGGCTCTCAATACTACTAACAATTATTTTTTTATAACAACAACAACAACACCATAGGGGCCACAGAAATCACCATCAGCCAATTACAAAAAGCAGCTTTACTGGGAACAGCCTATATTCTGTGACGATATCTATAACAATTGACAATAAAATTCTGGCATCCCAGGTCCTTGGGAAGGACGCGATGTCTGGATAAAACAAACCAGTCAATAACACCTGTCTGACTGTGTAAACAAGAAATAATTAATAATATAACAGAAATAAAAAATAAAAATAATAAAAAAATTAAAAGGCTAATGCCTGGTGAAACTGGTGGGTCTTAAGAAGGGTCCTAAAAGCAATCAGGGAGGGGGCTGAACGAATCTGGGAAAAAAAAAAAGAATGTTCCAAAGAACAGGGGCAACCGCAGAGAAGGCCCTCGTATGGGTCCAGGTACCACGCATTACACCAGAGCCCGGGACACTAAGGAGGGCCAGCTAAGAAGACCTCACAAGACAGGATACAACTGGCCGAGAGAGGCGATCCCAGAGATATAGAGGTGGTGGTGGTAGTAGTAGTAGTAGTAGTAGTAAAAGGACAGGGCTTTGGCTCAGCAACTGGTGGCCCCTGTGCAAAATCTGGCCTGCTGAAATGTATTACTTGCCCCTCACCATTACCAAATCAAAAGGTAAAGGTGGGGTATGGAGGGAGTGGCAGCTGCAGTCATAAGATCGGCGCCCTAATTAGCGCCCCCAATGAGGTGGCCATCTTGCCCTTCCATGCCATGCTTTCCTTTCAAAGGGACCCTCAGGTTTAAAAAAAAAAAGTTGCAGGCTAGAGGAATATAGGAACTTAGGAAGCTGCCATATTGAGTCAGACCATTGGCCCATCTAACTCAGTGTTGCCTGCACTCTCTGGCAGTGGCTCTCCAAGATTCCAGGCAAGAGTCTTTTCCAGCCCTATGTGGAGATGCCAGGGATTGAACCTGGGACCATCAGAAGCTCTTCCACTGAGCTATGGCTGCATCCCCTATCTTACAGCAGACAGTGTTCATATGTGCTCACCCATCCAAATGCAAATGAAGGTGAATACTGCTTACCAAAGGGGACAATCCATGCTCATTACCGCGAGACTGGCTCTCCACCCCCTATGGATTAATCCAACATCTGGGGAACCAAGTATGAGAACCCCTGCATTAAGGGCCAATCCACACATCAAATTTGTCCAAAAGACAGGCTTAAAACCTAGAAGTGGGAAAGGAACCCAGCTCAATGGAAGAGCATCTGCTCTGCATACAGAAGGTCCCAGGTTCAATCCCTGGTATCTCCAGGTAGGGCTGGGAAAGATCCTACCTGAGACCCTGGAGAGCCACTGCTAGCAAGTGCAGACAGTACTGAGCTGGATGGTCTGACTTGGGGTAAGGCATCTTCCTGGGTAGATGTCTCTTTTCCCACCAAAAGGCAGTCCAGGGTGTACGTGATATGGATCAGGATCCTCGTGCATGGAGAAAGGGGTTAGACTTGCCATCTGTCCTTATTTCAAGGAACTGTTTCCTTATTTAGGATTAAAACACAGAGGTCATTCACACATCTGAAAAATGGGTAGGACAAGTGTCCTACCCAGGTTTGAGAACTGCGTGTCCTCCCAATTTCCGGTTGTGTGGGGGCAAACAACTAGGTAGGAGGTGGAAGAAGCAGAGGTGCTCTTACCCCTGGACTTCAGGGCTGAAGTCCAGGGCCTCCACATCCCCTGCCCCCCCCCCCAAATCCTCTTTAGTCTGTTCTGGGTGGTGTGGTTTGTGCCCTCAAAAACCAGCGTGTTAAAAAATGATGCTTAACTTGCAGCAGGGGAGCTTCCAAAGGCCTTTAGGTCCAGGCCCCAAAATTACCTAGGTGTACCTCCGGGGAGAAGTGATTGTGTGGAATCGAGGTCAAAATTGGTCAAATGCTGGGCATGAAAACTGGGCAGGACAGTGCAGTCTTACCCAGCTTTTCCTCCTACCTTGAGTCCACACAATCATTTCTCCCTCCTTCTACCTAGTTGTTTGCTCCCACACAACCAAAAAGTGGGAGCACACAGAGCTCCGAAAACCAGGTAGGACATTTGTCCTACCCAGTTTTCGGTTGTGTGAATGACCTCAGTTTGTTCCTTTGTTTGGCTTTGGGGCTAATAAAGTACTGCTAGTGTTTCAAAATGTGTCATATGTCATTTTATTAAGGTCTTACAATGTGTTCCTTATTTTGGAGCTCTTCAGGTGGTATGCCTAAGAGGGGTTAATATCTACCCTACCACCACCTGCCATACCATTTCCCCAGCAAACATCTCCCTCCAAGGACTACTTGCTACAAATATCAGGGGGATTCCCACTTTGGTGGTGGGGAGCAATGTTTTCAGGAAACTGGTGCAGAGAAAGTGTAACCCCCTTCCCTCAGTCCCAACTAGAATCACTTCTCCCCTGCACTTCCTCGCTGCAGAGAGGCACTTCCGGTTTGAAACCTGTCTCTTAATGATGGGCTTAATGTAATGTGTTGTTTGGCCCATTGGCTTATTTACATATGCAGCAATATATATATTTGCATACAGACATAATTATCAATAACTGGCAGAGGATATAACATCCATTTGGAGAATCCAGGGAGCTGTTTTATTAGGCAACAAAAGTGCAGGGGAGAAAACGACCCTAAAATGTGTGTGTGTATATGTGTGTTTTTATTCTTCTCTTGGCATTGATGGGTTTTTCTATTTTTATTGTGTGCAAATATTTAACAGTCGCTCAAAAATGTTTTATTCTGCCTTGCTTTAAAGTATTTATGGACTCCCGTGCACTATATACAGTCAAAATTTATTCCAGGACAGCAATGGAATGTGTGATATAGTGCAACGCCAGCGTCGGAAAAATATCTCAGTCTGTGGCAAAGTCAAACACAGTTCACCTATGATTAAATTATGCTTGTCGTTATGGGGAGGGCTGGGTGGCTGAGGGATAAGGCAGCCCATTATGCAACTGATTGAATATGCTTTGGTGCCCAGAGTGTTTATAACAGCTACCACATTCCTCTTATTAGGCTGGGAGGATATTAAAAACTATTGTGCAATGGATATTAATGCAGACTTTAACAGACCTGAGAAAATCAGTTTACTTTTTTATAGCAGCTCCTCCAATACCCCTCTTGATTTCCTTCCCTCTGGAGTTTCCAAATCCAATTAAATGCGACTAGATGTAATTCCAAATTGTCACTTTAGTCAATTAAATATATAATAATCTGGTGCGTCTAATTACTAGCACAAGAAAGTTTATTTGTTGATGCATCCCTATCAGCGTGCACTTGCCCGTCTCTCCCTTCCTCACTTCACTGCCGATATATTTATTGCTCCTTGACATTACTGTAAATTGAATTTGGAATTCTCTCCCCAGTTACATGTGTTGTAAAATCCTAATCCCAGGCTGGTACTAATAGCATTTTAGAGCATGTTTTCACAGGCTGCATTATGTTCTTAATGAGATATGTCCAAATTAAAATAAAAGGGAACAGGCAGGGGATTTAAATAAACAGTTCAGAGCCTTCTTGGAATAGTCAGACGGGGAAAATTGGGATACTCTATGGTAGATCCAGCAAGAGATCAATCTGTCCTTGTACAGATGCAGGCAGCTTTTGGAATTCACTTGTAGAAAACTGTTAGAGAAAACTCAGTTACCCATGTGATTGATTGATTGATTGATTGATTAAGTGCTGTCAAGTTGGTGTCGACTCTTAGCGACCACATAGATAGATTTTCTCCAGGATGATCTGTCTTCAACTTGGCCTTTAAGGTCTCTCAGTGGTGCATTCATTGCTGTAGTAACCAAGTCCATCCACCTTGCTGCTGGTCGTCCTCTTCTTCTCTTTCCTTCAACTTTTCCCAGCACTGTGGACTTCTCAAGGAAGCTGGGTTTCCACATAATGTGTCCGAAGTATGATAGTCTGAGCCTGGTCATTTGTGCCTCGAATGAACATTCTGGATTGATTTGTTCTGTGATCTATTTTGTTTGTTTTCCTGGCTGTCCATTGTATCCTCAAAAGTCTTCTCCAGCACCAAAGTTGAAAAGCATCAATGCTTTTTCTATCTTGCTTCTTCAAAGTCCAGCTTTCGCATCCATAGAGTGGGAGCCATGTACTTTGGGTTTAATACCAGAGAAGCTTCCCAGCACTCTTATGCCAGCAAAAAGACCAGCAGGTTTGATAAAACCAAGATCATTTCTGAAGTTAACAAACATCTCTCTTCATACAATGGACACTCAATATGTCATCCGATGGATGGAGTGTAAGATTTGCTGCTGAAAACTTTGTAAATAATGCAGGAGACTGAAGGATGCAATGCAGGGACTTGTTGAATAATGTAACTTTTATCATGCTTATAGAAGCTGCTTGCAGAAAGCTGTTTCTGTTCCTTTCTGGGTTTGCCACATAGCGCCCAAGCATCATTTCTCTGGGCCCATTACAAATTTGTAGCATGGTCTCCATAATCACCACCACCACCACTGGATTTGTCTATTTTGAAAAACTGAAGGAATGATTGATGTCCTTTAGCTTCTTTTATTTCCCTTTCTTTATTTTATTTATTATTTATTATTTTTCACATTTGTATTCCGCTCTTCCTCCAAGGAGCCCAGAGCAGTGTACATAGTTACATTTCTCCTCACAACAACCCTGTGATGTAGGTTAGGCTGAGAGAGAAGTGACTGGCCCAGAGTCACCCAGCAAGTCTCATGGCTGAATGGGGATTTGAACCTGTGTCTCCCCGGTCCTAGTCTCTCTAACCACTACACCACTTACATCTCTGGGTGCCAATTTTGTATTGTTAACCAGATGCTGATGTGATCCATAATGGCATGAATCGACATTTGAACACTTCCCAACTAAGTGTCAGTTCCAGGGTCTGGCTTCAGCAACTGGTTAACAATTCAAATATAGCACCAGCTATACTTTGTGAAACTAGACAAATGTGACTTTGTGAAACTAGACAAATGACTGCCGCCCTGTAACCAGAAGGTTACAAGTTCGATCCTGACCAGGGGCTCAAGGTTGACTCAGCCTTCCATCCTTCCGAGGTCGGTAAAATGAGTACCCAGAATGTTGGGGGCAATATGCTAAATCATTGTAAACCGCTTAAAGGGCTTCCAGCTATAGAGCGGTATATAAATATAAGTGCTATTGCTATTGCTATATGTTATCTCAAATTCCTATCTGGAAATATGAGAATGACAGTAGCATGGAGGAACATTCAGTTATGTGAATCCGCACCCGCAGTCTCAACTTGTACAGCCCAGAGACATATGTTTCCCACCTCAGGGAGAACTAGGCTAGAACCTGATCTTCAATCTGTTTTTAACAGTAAAAATTGGACTTGAGGCCATCATGAGCAGTGGATCTTTCCCTCAATTCCGTGTTTGTCCACATTTGCCCTTACTTTTGTACTCCAACAAAATAAGTGTCCAGAGTGCTCCGTACTCAGCAATCCTTATGTCTCTGAAAGTATCATTATCATTGACTTACGTTCTGTGCAGCAAGCCGCTAACCTGAGGGAGAAACACACTTGCTGCTTCCGTGGTGCTCTACACTCTGCCTGGGCTGCTTCTGAAGGTGGGAAGGCTGCATGCATCCTGAGAAGTGTGTCATCACGCTTCGGACAGTACAGCCATGATTCCCCATGGGAATAATGTCGCAAATGTGATGATGCACTCCTTAGTAGCTATGGAGTCTCCCTGTCATTGGTAGCATCATGAGCAGGGTGTAAAGTGCCTTGGTGGTGGCAAATGCTCCTCTGCCTTGGACTGCTAACTGAGTCAAGAGGCACCTCTTAAAGATTCTCTTTATTTAACAGGGGGAGAGCAACTGGCCCTATCCAACCCCAGCACAGTATCCCTCCAGTGTCTACTGCGGGTGCATATCTTACGTTTCTTTTTAGACTGTGAGCCCTTTGGGGACAGGGAGCCATATCTATCTATCTATCTATCTATCTAGGCAAATTGCTTTGGGAACTTTTCTCGAAAAGCAGTATATAAATATTCCTTGTATTTGTACTTGCAACACAGAATGGAAGCCACAATCATGATCAGTATAAATTCCTGCAGATCAGGAGTTGAAGCTGCCTTGTGGTGCCAACAGCCTAACATTCATTCTGCAATCAACAGAGCAAGCAAGAGAGTATGAGCAAGATGACATTTGAGGCTACAGATCTGCAAAACTGAATCTCTGAAAATTACTGTTACATTTGAAGTGTCAGATATTGCATACAATCAATAGTGGCTTATAACTAGCATTCTCTCAAACTAAACCAGATAAAAGTTTGGGTTTTTTTACTCGAGCTGTGACTTCCCTCCATCCTAGTGTTTTCTAATTTGGGGCATCTATGTGGCATTGATAAAGCATATGTGTCAAACCATGGGGCCGTTGCAGCATTGTGGCAAAGACTGTGAGCAGTCTTTAGTTTAGGAGAATGCTAGTTATAAGCCACTATTGATTGTATGCAATATCTGACACTTCAAAGGCAACAGTAATTTTCAGAGATTCAGTTTTGCAGATCCGTAGCCTCAGATGTCATCTTGCTCACTCTGTTCACTGCAGAATGAACGCGAGGTTGTTGGCACCACCAGGCGGCTCGGTCACTGGCCAAGTAAAACTACTTGGGGTGACATAAGGTAGCTGTTTGCTTCCCCATCTTTGCTGTTGGCAGCGTAGGCTGAAGCCTCTCATCTGTTTGACTGATTTGCAAATGTAACAAATATTTCTCTCTCTTCTTGCAATGAAGCTAGCCCACTTCTATCATGCAGAGTGGAACTAAATATTATAAGAAAAATGTGTCTGTCTCTGAAAATGGCACGCCAGTGTTGGATTCTCTTCTTCCTTGGTCTGAGAAGGACATGGAAGGGAAGACTTCCAAGTCACCCTTCCAATTCTAAAGTCCTATTATTCCCTTCTGTAAGTTGTAGTACAACTGAAGTCATGAGGAAAGCTGGTCTTGTGGTAGCAAGCATGACTTGACCCCTTAAGGTAAGCAGGGTCTGCCCTGGTTGCATATAAAAGGGAGACTAGAAGTGTGAGCACGGTAAGATATTTCCCTCAGGGGATGGAGCCGCTCTGGGAAGAGCAGAAGGTTTCAAGTTCCCTCCCTGGCTTCTCCAAGATAGGGCTGAGAGAGATTCCTGCCTGCAACCTTGGAGAAGCCGCTGCCAGTCTGCGAAGACAATACTGAGCTAGATAGACCAATGGTCTGACTCAGTATATGGCAGCTTCCTGTGTTCCTGTGTTCCATGTCCTGATACCATTGGGCTGGATTGCACAATATCAGTGACATAGCGATATTGGTGGTGGCCCGTGTCCAATTCTTTTGGTGGTTGCCCCTGCTACCTCACCCCGCCACACATATCCAGCCCCATTCACCTGCCCCCACTTACCTGCCCCGTCAATGAGCAGGTAAGTGATGCCACTGGCCTCTGCAGCTCCCTTTGACAGCCATGGTAAAAACAGTCCACAGGCCATGGAGGTCAGTGAAGGCCAGTGGTGGAAGGGTGGGTGGGTGGGTGGTGGGTACCAGATGGTGAACGGTGGGACCTGTGGTGGCTTCCCCCCATGGGGATCCAGACAGCTACTCTCTCTTTCACAAAGCACTCAGTGGCCTATATATTTAGAACATGGTTGCTCAACTATAAATCTGCCCCTGAACAATAC
The DNA here is from genome assembly GCF_027244095.1 of Hemicordylus capensis. NCBI lineage: Eukaryota > Metazoa > Chordata > Lepidosauria > Squamata > Cordylidae > Hemicordylus > Hemicordylus capensis. Next base: position 338,297,552 of record NC_069659.1, read on the forward strand.
TATTTGACCCTTCACATGGAGGGGAGAGTGAGGACGCCTGTCCTCCCTAGTCATCTGATACATTTTCCTCCAGCATCCCCATGGGGACAAAACATTTAACTATGGCTTGTTTGCAGAAAGTCTAATGTGCATAGGCCAAAACAGTGTGGTCAGTTACTGGATTTTTTCTGAGGAATCAATACTATGATCCAAGTCCACATGTTGAATTTTACATAATTCAAATGTGATGTTCCGATATGGACATCAGATACACCAAGGGGGCAAGCACACACTCTCTCCCCCCTCCCTGTGATGGACTATGGGAAATGTATTAGCCACATAGGAGTTGCCTTATACAAAGAAGTATACCAAATCGGGCTGTTGGACCATTTGGCTGAATACTGTTTATATTGATTGACAGTGGCAATCCAGGGTTTCAGACAGAAAAGGGTCTTTCCCAGCCCTACTTGGATAAGCCAAGGATTGAATTTGGGATCTTCTGCCTGCAAAGCATGTACTCTGCCACTGAGCTGTGGCCACATAGCCTGATCTGGCCCACTGTGTTTTGCATTTCCTTACCCCTAGTGGCAGAATAATGTGGAATGTGGAGAAGGAAATGCACAACCTAATGGCTCAGATTACATTGAACAAGGAATAACATCTCACACATGCAAGGGGGGTTGGGTCAATTTTTGCTGCTACACCCTTCCATCCGCCACTTCTAAGGTCCACTATAAGATATGTCTCTGAGGGTTGGGGGACCTTCAGGGATATATTTGTAGGGGGCATCAGAGGAAGGGGCAGGGCTTGGCAAAAATTGCCCCCTCCCTCTGTGCATGCATTATGTTAGTCAGTAGGGCAGTTCACATGGTCACCACGAGGGTAGGAAAAGCCTTCTACCCTAATTTGGGAGCTGGGCACACTCTCGATTATTGATCGTGCATTTGATAAAAACAAGGTCAGAGGTGAGCTTGACTGTCGGTCAAGCCCATGTTGGGTAGGATGCAGATTCTGTCCACAGCTTCTGAATGAAGTAGGTGGGAAATCTGCCATTCCCAGCAGGGGCTTGACTGACAATCCAGATCCCTGCCTCTGTTGGGATGTCTCTCTGGTAAGAGATACCCTTCTATTACAGCAGAGCACTGAGGCAAAACACAATGGATTCTGCCCAGGCATGCGTGTTTGCTGAGAGCAAAAGAAACTTGGAGCCAGTTCATAGTTTCAAATCAATATAAAGAGTCTTTATTGGAGAACTCCATTCTAGACAGGAAAGTGGAGAGATACAGTAGAATCTCTAATCTATCTATCTAGCTGGATGCAGAGAGATGCTGTCTGCATCTCTGCACACATGGTGCAGAGAGAGAGGCGAGCGTGTGTGATAGGTAGAAGAAGAAGAAGGAAGAAAGAGAGAGAGAAAGAGAGAGAGAGAGAGAGAGAGAGAGGCAGGCGGGCAGGCAGGAGGTCCCTGAGAGTAGCAATCTACATATCAAAGGGATAGTGTCAGAGCAGTAGAGAAAAGGGATGACCAATGTCTTGACCACTCTAGCCCTCTGACTCACTAGTCTGTACCCCTCTGTCACTGAGGCATGAGGCAGCGCAGAGTCCTTCACTTCCAACAGCCTCCAACCTTGTTTTAATCTAACACACCACAGAAAATTGAGAGCACATGGTCCTGAATTAGGGTAGGAAAAGCCTCCTACTCTACTCTACTCCTACTCACGTTGATTGTGTGAACTGCCCTAGTATATGAGCCAATGACACCTGGACCCAATGCAAGTAATACAACATGTCACAGAAGGAAAGCATCATTATTTCCAGAGGTTTCTTATAGTTACACTCTCCTCTGTGAGAGACTTGATTAAAGAATTGGCTTCATATGCTCAGTCTGGGCAAGGCACTTAGGGGGCAATTTAGTGGCAGCAATATAAGGAGGAGCCATTGCTTGGCAACAGAATCCATGCTTTGCATGCAGGTTCAGTCCCTGGTGTCTCCAGAGGTGTACCTAGGTAATTTTGGACCTAAAGGCCTTTGGAGCCCACCCCAACCCCTGGCTGCAAGTTAAGCATCATCTCCCTAAACACCCACACATTACGTGCACCTAGGTAATTTTGGAGCCTGGACCAAAAGGCTTTGGTAAGCCTTATTTTGGTAGGCCTACTTATTTCATAGGCCCCCACACCCACAGTATTTTTAATGTGACCACACCACCTGGGACAGACTAAAAAGGATTTCAGGGGCCCCAGGGTGTGTGGAGGCCCTGGACTTCGACCCAGAAATCCAGGGGTAAGAGCACCTCTGGACACACACAGTATTCTTAATATGTGGGTTTTTGAGGGCGCAAACAGCACCTGAACTCACAAGAATGTAAGACTATAAAACAGGTATATTTATGCAAATATGCATCAGGAGAAACATTTCAACACACAACGTAACATATTCCCATCCTACATATTTCTTTCCCCTCCTCTCTCTCTAAAGCAAAGGTCCTGCTCAGCTGCCCAGTGCAGCATGGGCCAGAGGCACAGCATGGCGAACACACCACCCGGGACAGACTATTTGGGGCCCCCAGGGGATGTGGCGGCCCTGGACCAGCCCAGAAGTCCAGGGGTAAGAGCGCCTCTGGGTGTCCCATGGCAGCATGGGGGTGTGTGGGTCAAGACACGTTGTCTCAGGTTGGGCAGGAAAAAACCTCCTGTCTGAAATGCTGGAGACCCACGGCCAATCAATGCAGACAATAGTAATACAGAGTAAGATGGACCAGTGAATCTTAGACTTGGTATAAGGCAGCTTCCCATGTTCATAGGAACATAGGAACATAGGAAACTGCCATATACTGAGTCAGACCATTGGTCCATCTAGCTCAGTATTGTCTTCACAGACTGGCAGCGGCTTCTCCAAGGTTGCAGGCAGGAATCTCTCTCAGCCCTATCTTGGAGATACCAGGGAGGGAACTTGAAACCTTCTGCTCTTCCCAGAGCGGCTTCATCCCCTGAGGGGAATATCTTGCAGTGCTCAAACATCAAGTCTCCCATTCAGATGCAACCAGGGCGGACCCTGCTTAGCTATGGGGACAAGTCATGCTTGCTACCACAAGACCAGCTCTCCTCCCAAATAGTCTCTGAACTGCTGCGTAAATGAAGTTCTCTGGAAATCACACAGTCAAGACTTCACTTCCTCGTTTGTCAAGGGAAATTTCCCCGTCTGTTTTTCGGACAAGGAAGAGCAAACAGTGTGTTCCCTCCATACTATTTCCAGGAAGCAGTGGTGGGGGGTGGGGGTGGGGGATGAAAGTAGCTGAGGCATGGGAAGGGAAGTATAGTAAAGGTGTTGGGCACAAATCAAAGAGAAGTTCTCCTGTGCAAGCCACACTGAAATGAATGGAGCTGCACTTGAGCATGTTAAGTTACAGGAATGTCCCTGGGAAAAGGTAACAAGCCAGTGTCCAGGCAACTGCTGTGATTATGTCGCTATTAAGCATATGAACACAAGAGGCTTAAAAAGACTCGTTCTTTCACAATGAACATGGCGAGAGAGAGAGAGAGAGAGTGTGTGTTTCTGCCTCAAGACTCTTATACTGTAATGCAGAAACGAACACAAAGGAGGCAACAGAGGAATGGGGAGGAAAGTGAAGACAGAAGGAAGCAAGGGAAGATATGCCATGGTTTCAGTTACATGTACAGTATTTAAGCTGAGTAACAGTTACAGTAGCAGTAGGGTATGGAAAGTGAAGACAAAAGCTTCCTGGGAAAAATGCGTACAATAAAACTCACGTACATTTAGAGTATGACCTTTGTTGGATTTTTGGAGATTGAAACAGTTGGTGTTTCTTTTTAAAAGCGCATAAAGTCTGAGAAGCTCTGCACCACATTCTTAACATAGTTGGCTCTGTAGCTTCATCCCTGAGAAAATAATAGGGATGTGCATAAAACCAGTTCTCCCGGTTCGGTTCGGGTCCGAACCGGGTCCGGACCGGACCGGGGTGGTTCGGTTTTGGTTTTGCCAGACCACCCCCCGGTCCGGTCCGGTTTCGAACCGGTTCGGATCTGAACCGAACCAGTTCGGATCACAAAAAGTGGCTGGTTTTGAAGGGGACATTGTGTTCTACCTGCCACCCAAATTTCAAGTCGATTGGACCTTCCTCTGATTTTTTACAATTTTTTTTCAAAAATAAATTTTTGCCCATAACTCACAATGTGGAGCCCTTAGGGGCAAAAAAGCTGGGGTGGGTGGTAGCCACCCATGGGTGTCCTCCACCCCCAAAATCCCAAGGCAATTGGTGGCTCCTAGTATTATTGGTGAATTTCTGAAGAAATTTTTTTTCCATTGGCTAGAATGGGGGTTTGGGGCTGCCCCAGACCCACCTCTGTGGGGTGGCAGCACCCCCAAAGTGGGTCCGGGGCCATGGCAAAAATGCCCTCAGTCCCTCCCTGCAATCCCCGTAGAGATAGGAGTGATGGTTCTGTTGTTTTTCTGCGGTATTCTGAGTGTAGATTCTATGATAGCTTATGATATTTCCAATGAGACACCATGAATCCACTCTCATTTGCTATCACAGAATCCACACTCACTCAGAACACCTCAGAAAAACAACAGAACCATCACTCCTATCTCTACGGGGATTGCTGGGAGGGACTGAGGGCATTTTTGCCATGGCCCCGGACCCACTTTGGCGGTGCTGCCACCCCACAGAGGCGGGTCTGGGGCAGCCCCGAACCCCCATTCTAGCCAATGGAAAAAAATTTTTTCTTCAGAAATTCACCAATAATACTAGGAGCAACCCAACAATTGCCACCCCATCTTTTTGGCCCCTCTCTCTGGGCGCCCTAACACGTAACACCTAGTCAGTCCATCTTAATGCCTACCTACTACCACCACTCCTATCCAAGCAAGTAAGAGGAGGACACTCAGAGAGACAACACCCACTCTCTGATCTAACAAAAAGGCCACTGCTGTGCTGCCTGCCAGCACAGCAGCAGCAGCGGAGCAGCACACTAAGCACAAGAGCAGCACACACAGAGAAGAAGCAGGAGGCGGAGCAGCAGAGCAGCAGACCTGCCGCTCTGCATGATGGGTGACGTGATGCCCAAAGAAACCACCGCCTCACTCAGTGCCTGCCACTGACTAGGCCCGACAGACAGAAGCCAGCCAACCTGCTCTGCTCTGCTCTGATGTTCCGCATGGATGATGCACACACACCCTACATCTGCATCCCAATGACCAGACCAGACCAGACCAAGTGCGCAGAGTCAGCACAGGCCAGCAGCCACCAGCCCAGAAACAACAACAGCTACTACTGCTACCACCACAACCAGTGTTGCCGCTACAATAACATTCCCAGTCCAGTCACGCGCGCCACAGCCTGAGCCTAGCACACAGCCAACAGCTGCTGCCAGCCAGTGCCTGGCAAGCCCAGCCAACATGAGGAGGAGAGAGCTAAGTAGACGGCGCACGCACATCACCAACCCATCACGACGGCGCAACTGCAAGGGGAGAGGGCACAATTACAGGCAGCAGGAGGAGGAGGAGGCAAGGCAATCCTAGCACAGATTTGAAAGTTTAAAATCCACCAGGACATCTTCTAGAATCTAGACTTCTGTTTTTTCTACCACCAGCTGTAGTGTCTAGTTAGTCAGTGTGCTGTGCAGCTGAGCTGCGTGTGAGGAAGGATGATTGTAGCTAGTTCTTTAGTTTCAGCAGACTGAGCATTGAGCATGGGCAGTGGCCTTGGGAAGCAACACAATTACACGACACTCACCTGCTGCTGCTGGTTCTAGAAGTTGCCTCTTCTCATCTTTTCACCTCTTCGTGTGTGTGTGTGTGTGTGTGTGTGTGTGTGTGTGTGTGTGCAGTGAGTGCATGCCTTTTGCCTTGCTGGAAAGAAATGCTTCTCTGGTCCACCACCACATATCTGCTCAAGGACACAGAGGCCCAAGGCAGAGGTGGTGGCACCAGTGTGAGTGCATGTGTGCTGGTGGTGTTTGCCACCACAGGTGTTTTGTGTGTGTATGTGTGCGCTGCTAGCTAGGAGGGGGGAGGGAGGGAGGCAGGGGGGAGGAAAGGGGAGGGGGAGAGGGATGTATAGGGGATTGAAGGGGGGAGGGTCCGGCTCAGAGTTGGTCAGCCACATATTTGTGCACACACATGCTCACGTGTGTGCTTCGGTGGGAGAGACCAGACTCTCATCATCTGCCAGACCGGGGTTGGGGCAGGTGAGGCGGTGGTGGGCTGGAAGGGAGGGAGGATGGAAGGTGGTGAAGAGGAAGGGGAGAGGATGAGAGGGGAAGGATGGAAGGAGGCATGGGGGGAGGGAGTTGGGGGGGAGGAAAAAAAAACATGTAGACAGACACACACCACACTACACACAGAAAGCATCCACACACAGAGACAGTGCTAGGCATCCATTCACACAGGCAGACAGACAGACAGACACACAACAGGAAGAGACAGACTGAGCCTGCACCACACACACACACACAGACCCAATTCCCCCCCTGCACAGTTATCAATCAATATGTTGTGTTGGCAGCCAGTTCATTGCTATTCTGATGGTTTGGGGTTTTTTGCCATCAGCCAACATCAACAGTGACCACAATCAAGATGAACATAAGATGATAATAATTCATTCGTTTCATTTGAAAAAATCACCCAATCATTTTCTCCATGTAAACCAAGCCCCCCACACATGATTTCTGGTAACATTTTCAATAAAATCAATTCATTTGGCATTCATCATTTTGTTCTCCCTTTGTCACCTTTTTTTCTTTCTTTTGCATAATTTTGAGGCTTGATTTTAACATGGGGTTTAAAAAGAAAAATTTATTTACATGTTTATTTACATACAGTATTTACATATCTACACTGCATTTTAGAACGTATACCCACTGCTGCCGCTAAGTCTAGTACTCTGTGGGCTGTGCTACTTTGCGGGGGGGGGGGGGTGTGCCGTGCCCACGCCAGGTCCCCAAATGCTGACAGGTGGATAGATAAAGGGCCTGTGCTGGTCAGCATTGGGTTTCTTTTTAGGTGGGCGTGGGCATTGTAAACATCTGGCCAGTCGCAGCACTACAACTACTACTACAACTGCATCTCTGTGTGGGCACACTACACGCTGCAACTGGCTGGCACGGCTCAGCATCTGTCACGTCAGCTCAGCTAGAGGTGGAAGGGGGGAGGGTAGGGATAAGCACAGAGGTCGAGCCAGGCAGGTGACCAACCATGGGGCAACCCACGGTAATCACTCGCCCGGCTCAAACTCCAGCTTGGGGTAGCCCAACAGGGGGAGGTTCACCTTAAGGAAGACCAGCTGCTCCACCAGACCAGGGTCCAAGCGGGAGCGAGAGGGTGTCACCACGTCCCCGGTACGTGGAAACACCCGCTCGCTCTGGACACTGGTTGGGGGGCAGGAGAGGAGGCGCACAGCCACCACCGCCAGGTCCGGCCAGACTTGGCGGCGGCTCGCCCAGAACTGTGCGCAGTCCACGCCGTCTCCCTCCACAGGCTCCTCCAAGTACTGCGCAACGCATTGCTCAGCACTGGAGGGGGGCCTGGCAGGTCGAGCCTCCCGCATACCAGGCATGGCGCCATAGCAGAACCTCTGAAACCACTGGGCGGATCTCGAGTCGGTAGCAAATGGCTGCTGCGATGGCGCCGCCTGGGATGCCGCGCTGCTGGACTGGGAAGAGGGAGGGGAAGGGGAAGCTGACGCCGGCTGGCCGCCCATGCTGCTGCTGGGTGCGGGTTGGGCCACGAGGGCTGCCCCCGCACCACTACCAACACCCTGGTCTCTGCAGGCCCTAGCGGCCTCCTCCTCCCTAACCTTCTCGACCAGGATGTCCTTCCACCTGGGCAAGTCGTCGGCACTCACGGCATTGCCCTTGAGGGCTGGGTGACAGAGACAAGCGAGGACATACTCCTCCCTGTCTCCCAGCACATCAACGAGCCGCTTGTCAACCCCAGACCTCAGCCTCCCAGCCAGAGCACGACCCTCTGGCGTGGTCAGAGAGATATGGAGTCCACCCATCAGCTTCTCAAGACCAACAGCTGTGGGCAGTGCCTGGCTCAAGGGAGTGGTGTCGCCACACAAGCCCTTCGTGGCAAGCTGGAAGGGCTCGAGTGCCGACACCGCCACGGACATCTGCTTCCACTCTGCGTTCGAGAAGTCGCAGACATCCAAGGACTCGTCCCTCGCCAGGGCGACAAGGGCTCTCTCCTGCTCCAACAGGCGCTGGAACAGGAGGAAGGTGGAGTTCCACCGCGTCTCCACATCCGTAGGGATGAGATGGTGAGGAAGGCCAAGGTCATCCTGCTTCTGGCGAAGCAGTCTCCTGGACTTCTCACTGCGGTGGAAGTGGGCGGCCAGCTTGCGGGACTTATCCACAAGCGTGGCCGTGGCAGCAACAGCAGCTGGGATGGGGCGGGCCCCCTTCTCCTGGGACGCCTTCAGCTCCTTAAGGCCAAGGGCGTCCCTGACGGTCAGATGGAGCGTGTGTGCCATACACCGTATGTTCACACAGTCCATGACTGTCTCGACAGCGGCGGTAACGTTGGCTCCATTGTCGGTGACAATGAAGCCGCGGGAGAGGTGTGGACACCCGCCAATCCACTCCTCTATCTGGCGGTCGAGTACGGCCGCCACCTCCTCCGCGGTGTGCCTCGTGTCCATCGTCTCCACGTGCAGGACGGCCCACCTGTGCCGTAGTGCAGCGGGAGCCGCGCCGGACCCGGAAGCATCGCCCGCGGAGGTCCCCTCACTCTCCGGTCCCCACCAGTGGGCAGTGAGGGCCAGGAAAGAAGCGTGCATCCCACTGACACTGGTCCAGAGGTCAGTCGTGAAATGCACGCTTGTCCCGGCCGGAGCTGCACGCAGCTCGGCCGACACGAGCTCCCTGCACCGGCGGTACAGGGAGGGGACCACGTTCCGGCTGAACGTGGTCCTTGAGGGGATGACATATTCGGGAGCCAGGTATTGGAGAATCCGGTGGAAGCCGTTGTTCTCGACCACCTGAAACGGCTGGTCATCGGTGGAAATCATCTCCCCTATGAGGCGGGTGAGGTGATGATGGTCCACGCGAACAATACGCTGGCTGCCCGAGGACTGCATCCACCGCTGGATGGGCAGTGTAGCCTGCCTGCTGGCTGGCACACTGCCGCTGCCCGCCCTAGTGGCAGATGCACAAGGCGCACTAGCGCTGCCAGCCTGTCCCCTGAGACCTGGGTGGTGACGCTCTAGGTGTCTCCACATAGGCGTCGTACCCAGGTGCGCAGGGTCCCTTCCACGGCTGACAAGCATCCTGCAGTGGACACAGCGGGCGTGGAATGGGTCATCTTGAGGGACCTCAAAATGCACCCATGCACCACTGCCCTTGGCCTCCTGCGCCCTGGGCGCCGTCCTAGGCCGTTTCTCGCAGGGTGGCTGCAGTCCTGGGGGGGGGGCCGCCGCTGCCTGCCCACTGCTGCCACCCAACCCGCCCCTTCCGCCCTCCACAGCGGAGGAAGGGCCCGGCTCAACTGGCATCGGAGAGGCAGGCCTCTCCTCCACCACCTCGCCAGACCGCTCCCCACCAGAGTGTCGGGCTTCACGAGGGGGGGCCCCACTGAGCGGCGAAAGGATAGGGGGAAGGGGCCCCAGAGGGAGGGAGAACCTGGCTGCATCGCTGCCAGCCGCACGGTCCTCACCGCCCTCTACCTGCTCTTCCAACTCCACAGTCTCCTCCACCTCAACAACTGGCGGTAGCTCAGCAGCACCTGGTGCCGCCGGCGAGGAGGGACCCGCCACAGCCCTAACGGTGCCTCTGCCTCTGCCGCGATTGGCGGCAGCAGGCGTGGGGAACTGAATCCTGCGCACCAAAGATGGGGCCGGAGCAAAGAATTCTCCAATGGGGAGAACTGGGGTGTCCTCAGGCTCCCCGCGTCCTCTCCCTCCCCGTGCCACAGGCGCACCCCACACCTGGCCTCTCCCACCTCTGCCTGCCAGCCTTGAGCGAGCCCTGCCCGCCACACGGCGCTCAGACATGCTGCTAGGTCAGAAGGAGGGAGACTTTAGGAGGAAGGCCAGAGACAGGGTCAAAAAAATAATTTGGAGGGGCTTAGGGGCCAAAAAAAAGGCAGCTGATTTGGAGACGGCGGGGGGGGAGTTTGTTTTTAAAAAAGGAAGCCAATTGGGGGGAATGGAAGACTTTTTGATGGGGGGGAAGCCAATTGAAGTGAGGGGGAGGGTGTCCTTTTAGAATTTGGGACTCGGGAGTCAACCAAGCCAATTGGGGAGATGGGTCTGGGAGGGTTTTTTAAAAAAATAGGGGGTTAAAGGGTGGACCCCTGGTGTGGGTGGCACGGGCAGTTGGGTGGAGTAGTTGTGGTGTGGGTGGCAAGTTTTTAACTTTTTTGGGGGGGAGAGTGGATGGGGGGAGGGCACAGCACCTACCGGGGGTGGGGGAGGGACGCAGTCAACACTTGGGAACCTGCAGATCAAAGGAGGAAAGCCTTATTTAGTGAACTGGAACACAAAGTGTGGGTTCTGGGGGGTGGTTCTCAAGTAATGCTCCTGTGGGGGGAGCATCAAACTCAATGCAGCCTATTTAGTGACTCTAAATTGCACACAACCAAAACCAGAACCCAGTCACACCTAAACAGAGGTTGAACCCACCCACTCTGTGACTCTGCCCGCCCAATGCCATGGCAAGCAAGCAGCAGCAAACACTTGATGGCAGCATCATGGATTGAACATCATCATCATATGTGTGTATTGGCCCAGCATGTAGTGGCAGCATCCGATCCCCTGACCCCACTCAGACTGCCCCAGAGGCAAGGAAGCACTCTGGCATGGCATTGGCCCAGCATGTAGTGGCAGCATCCGATCCCCTGACCCCACTCAGACTGCCCCAGAGGCAAGGAAACACTCTGGAAGAAGGCACCTGTTCAAAAACCACCTGCAAGACGCATGCAATGCAACGCAACACACAGCAGCAGCAATTTCTTTATTGGGCATGAAGACACAAGTTACAACGGTACATCTCCTCTGCCTCCTCCCCACACCCAAATGCATTTCAAGATAGGGGTGTCCCTATTTAAAACCGCCAGCTAGGGAGAGAAAGGGGGCAACAAAAGGTGCACAATTGCACACGCACTAACCCCTCTTCTTCCGGTCCTTCTCCTGCCGCTCACTGCTGGTCACGGATGCGCCGCCAACAGCCAACCCCCTGGGCTGGGACACAACAGGGCGGCCGCACGAGGCACAGGCAACCGGGGTAGTTCAACGATGGAGGGGCAGAAGTGAGGAGACCACACTATTTATGTGTTGTTGCTCAACTCACCACCAAGCAGAGACAAATGAAATAAAACAACTTTCAAAAGAAAAATAACCGATGGCGGGGACCTCCAGGTGAGGTCGGAGGTAGGATACTGTGTGGCTGCAGCTGTGGGAGGAAGAAGAAGTGAAGGGATGAGGAGAGAGAAAGAGAGAGAGAGAGGAAGAAGAGAGGAGGAGCTGTAATGTAGCAGCAGGGAGGGGGATTCGGGTGTGGGAGGAGGACAGCAGCAGCAGCGGTGACGGTCCCAAGAGGGGGAGAGACCAACAGAGGGTGTTTGGGGGGTGGAGTGTGTTTCAGGGGGTCTGGGGTATGTAGCGGGGAGTCAGGGGGCAAGAGGGGGAGAGACCAGAGGGTGTTTGGGAGGTGGAGTGTGTTTCAGGGGGTCTGGGGTATGTAGCGGGGAGTCGGGGGGCAAGAGGGGGAGAGACCAGAGGGTGTTTGGGAGGTGGAGTGTGTTTCAGGGGGTCTGGGGTATGTAGCGGGGAGTCAGGGGGGCAAGAGGGGGAGAGACCAACAGAGGGTGTTTGGGGGGTGGAGTGTGTTTCAGGGGGTCTGGGGTATATAGCGGGGAGTCGGGGGGCAAGAGGGGGAGAGACCAGAGGGTGTTTGGGAGGTGGAGTGTGTTTCAGGGGGTCTGGGGTATGTAGCGGGGAGTCAGGGGGGCAAGAGGGGGAGAGACCAACAGAGGGTGTTTGGGGGGTGGAGTGTGTTTCAGGGGGTCTGGGGTATGTAGCAGGCAGTCAGGGGGGCAAGAGGGGGAGAGACCAGAGGGTGTTTGGGAGGTGGAGTGTGTTTCAGGGGGTCTGGGGTATGTAGCGGGGAGTCAGGGGGGCAAGAGGGGGAGAGACCAACAGAGGGTGTTTGGGGGGTGGAGTGTGTTTCAGGGGGTCTGGGGTATGTAGCAGGGAGTCAGGGGGGCAAGAGGGGGAGAGACCAACAGAGGGTGTTTGGGGGGTGGAGTGTGTTTCAGGGGGTCTGGGGTATGTAGCAGGGAGTCGGGGGGCAAGAGGGGGAGAGACCAACAGAGGGTGTTTGGGGGGTGGAGTGTGTTTCAGGGGGTCTGGGGTATGTAGCAGGGAGTCGGGGGGCAAGAGGGGGAGAGACCAGAGGGCAGGGTGTGTTTTGGGGGGATTAGTATGCGTCAAGGGGGATGAATCTGGGTGGGAGGGGGCAGGCAGGGCAGGAGTGGAGGAGGAGGAGGTGGCAGTGGGGGGAGTGGGTTTCTGGAGGGGAGGGAGGGGGGAAGCTGGGAGCAGAGGGCCACACAGAGAGGGGAACAATCAATGAATCAATCAAAGCAAACCAAACAATATGAAAAAAAGTCCAAAAAAAAAAAAAAAAAAAAACACCTGGGAACAATGGGCAGAAAGTCTGGGGGGGGGGGGAGAGGAACCAACAACAACCAGCAGGGAGGAATGGGACACACACACAGCAAAACCAGAACCAAAAGAAGCTAATTGATTTCACACAAAAAACCAAAGTAACTAAGACAGGACTCAACAGGCAGCAGCAGCAGCACCAGGGAGGATGGGGAACAACACTCAGTCTGGGTGGGAGGGGGCAGGCAGGGCAGGAGTGGAGGAGGAGGAGGTGGCAGTGGGGGGAGTGGGTTTCTGGAGGGGAGGGAGGGGGGAAGCTAGGAGCAGGACCACACAGGGGAACAATCAAATTTGAATCAGAACAATCTATACACAAAGTAAAAAAAAGGAAACCAAAGGGCAGCCAGAAAGTCTCAGGGCGGGGGGGGGGGGTAACAACTACCAGGGGGAGGGACTTGGGGAGTGGGTGGGACACACACAGGGAGCAAAACCAAAACCAGAACCTAATTCCACAAAGAAATCCAAAGAATGCAAGGCTCAACAGGCAGCAGCACAGGAGGGAAACAATCTTATCTGGGTGGGAGGGAGGGAGGGGGGAAGCTAGGAGCAGGGCCAGAGGGGAACAAATTAACAATCAAAATCAGAACACAAGGAATCAAATTGCAGCAATAATATAAACTAAATCCTCAGAAACACAACTCAGACAGGCAGCCAGCAATAACAATAGCAGAAGTTATTAATTAAAAACCAAAATCAGCAAATATATAAATTTACACAGAAGCAATAATTGAATGAAACTCAAAAAGTGGAACAAAAGTCAGGCAAGGCACAAAAACAGGAAAGCAATGCAGAAGATGGGGGTGGGGGGGGAGGAGGGAAAGCCAAAACTTTGGGAGAAGGGTTGAGAGAGAAAGGGTGAAGAGAACAGAAAACACAACAGGAAAAGTTGGAAAAAGTTGAGGGGAAAGTATTAAAGAGGTTTGGACAGAGACAGACAGAGGGCAGATGGACAAGGTGGCACACAACAACACACAGAGAGAGCAGAGAGACAGACACACACTAATGTGACACACAGTCAGCAGGGACTCACAGCAGACACCAGCAGCAAAAGAGCAAGCAAGGTCTCAGAGATGATCCCACAACTGCAGCCAGGAGAAGTTTCCAGAGAAGAGGCTTGGATTTATATAGGTTTGAAATTCCCTCCTTTGGGAGCCCCCACCTTTGCACTCCCCCCACGGCCAACAGGGTGCCAGCTCTCAACAGTGCAACAGCCAAGCAGCCTACCAGACCAAAGGACTCATTCTGGCCAATCAAAGGATCAATAGCGCAGCCAATACAATGCCTGAAAATAGCATCACAAAATGGATGCTAGGAGCAAAAGTTTCAGGAATGAGCCACAAAATGGAGGACACACTTCAAACTTTAAAGGGACACTCCACTGACTCCAGAGACTCAATTGAACTCCCGAACCGGTTCGGGAAACCCGAGCCGGTTCGGAGCCGAACCGACTCAGATTCGGTCCGGATCGGTCCCAGAAGGGCCCGATTCGGTCCGGGATCGAACCGCCGGATCCGGACCAGTTCGGGACGAACCGGTCCGGATCCGGACCGAACCGCACATCACTAGAAAATAAGTCCATTAAGCTTGGGAGAGGAGCTGGTCTTGTGGTAAAGTAAAGTAAGCCGTCAAGTCGATTTTGACTCCTGGCTCCCACAGAGCCCTGTGGTTTTCTTTGGTAGAATACAAGAGGGGTTTGCCATTGCCCTCTCCTGCACAGTATGAGATGATGCCTTTCAGCATCTTCCTATATCACTGCTGCCCGATATAGTACAAGTGGGGATTTGAACTGGCAACCTTCTGCTTGTTAGTCAAGCATTTCCCCGCTGCGCCACTTAAGGTGACTGGTCTTGTGGTAGCAAGCATGAAATGTCTCCTTTGCTAAGTAGAGACCATTTGGATGGGAATTGTACATGTGAGCGCTCTACAGTATTGCCTTGAGGCAGGGCTGCTCAACTGTGGCCCTTCTGCAGATGTTGATCCACAGGCCTCATAATCCCTGACTATTGGCCATGGTGACTGGGCATTATGGGAGTTGCAGTCCAAAAATGGAGTGCCAAAGTTGAGTAGCCCTAAAGAGATGGGGTCATAGCTCAGTGGAAGAGCATCTGTATTGCATGCAGAAGGTCACAGGTGAACTCCCTGACATCTCCAGTTCACTCCTTGGCTGGGAGAAACTCCTGCCTGGAACTCTGGAGAGCAACTGCTAGTCATAAGAACATAAGACCAGCCCTGCTGGATCAGGCCCAAGGCCCATCTAGTCCAGCATCCTGTTTCACACAGTGGCCCACCAGATGCCACTGGAAGCCACAGGCAGGAGCTGAGGGCGTGCCCTCTCACCTGCCATTACTCCCCTGCAACTGGTACTCAGAGGCATCCTGCCTTTGAGGCTGGAGGTGGCCCACAGCCCTGCAACTAGTAGCTATTGATAGACCTCTCCTCCATTAAGTCATCCAAACCCCTCTTAAAGCCATCCAGGTTGTTGGCTGTCACCACATCCTGTGGCAGAGAGTTCCACAAGTGGATCACGCATTGTGTGAAAAAGTACTTCCGTTTGTTGGTCCTAGACCTCCTGGCAATCAATTTCATGGAGTGACCCCTTGTTCTAGTGTTATGTGAGAGGGAAAAGAATTTCTCTCTCTCCACTTTCTCCACACTATGCATGATTTTATAGACCTCTATCATTTCTCCCCGCAGTCGTCTTTTTTCTAAACTAAAAAGCCCCAACGTAGATAATGCTGAGCTAGATGGACCAGTGGTCTGACTCAGTACAAGGTTACTTCCTATGTAACCCATCACTCTTAAACAGAGATAATGAACTAGTAATGATTAGTACATGTGTCCACACATAAGCCTAGTTATTACAAATAGCCAGCCTTTTTCCAGGATGGAACTAGGTAATATAGGTATGGTGTCCAGGTGTTTGTGATGTGTTTATAAAACCAAAGAAACTCCATTTTTGCCTAGAAAATCTCATTCTAACTTAAAGTAACCTAACCTAGCTCTGGGACATCATTGCCTCTCACGATTAACGTCATTATCTCTCTCCAGCTAAATTGTATTTATGAAACTTGCTAACACAGCTAAGATTCCCACTGCTAGAAAACAGGATCTAACCAAATAAGGAGTAATCACCCAATGAACAATGAATCAGGCATTCGCATGCGTACTAGATACTTAGACCACCATACTGTGTCTAGGGTGTGAGCACCTTTTTAGATTGCCTGTATGAATGTAAGGTGTACCTGTAACCGAACTGTAATTGGCTTGAGAGCATGAGTCTACTGACTACCTATTGCTATCTGCAGAAGCAATAAAGCCTCAATGATTTCCAACCTTGTGTCTGACTGGTTGGGTAAGCAGACCCAGAAACGAGCCCCATCCACATCAGTTGCCTATCCAAATACCAAGCCCTCTCTCATGATCCTGTGAGAGGGCTGGAGGGCAGGTAGTGGGGAAAGTTGCAGGAGCTTATCTTCCCCACAGATGATCCTTCTGCTGCCTCTGAGCATGCTGATTGCACGCCCAGGCGTTCTGCTGCTGCCTCTGGCAGCGTGGAGATGCGTGGGTCGGCTGGGAGCCCTGCAATGTCTCAGTGCCTGCTTCAAGCAGTCGGTGCTGACACACAAGCAATTAGATGTGGTTAAGGGTGTGAGTGCTCCCGTAACCTCAGCCAACTGGTGGGCTTCTTTGGCAGGCTTGCTGCCAAGGCGCTGCCAGGATCCACATGGATCCCATGGTTCTTACATGCAAACTAACCCAGGATGGGTGTCCCTAGCCTGGGCTGGGCTGTATGTGAGAACAGCCTCGACAACTAGTACCCAGAATTGCTTAGTTTTGGTTGCTGCCTCAGAAGATGCTCTGAGACCAGCCATATCCACACATTATATTCAGCCCACATACAATCTGAGTACAGTGTATGCATGTACAGATCTGTATGCATGCGCAGTTATTCATACAATACGTGCTGAATACACATGCAACAGTACACTTCATAGGAACATAGGAAGCTGCCATATACTGAGTCAGACTGTTGGTCTATCTAGCTCAGTATTGTCTTCACAGACTGGCAGCAGCTTCTTTAAGGTTGCACGCAGGAATCTCTCTCAGCCCTATCTTGGAGAAGCCAGGGAGGGAACTTGAAACCTTCTGCTCTTCCCAGAGCGGCCCCATCCCCTAAGGGGACTATCTTACAGTGCTCACACTTCTAGTCTCCCATTCATATGCAACTAGGGCAGACTCTGCTTAGCTAGGAGGACAAGTCATGCTTGCTACCACAAGACCAGCTCTCCTCTCTTATCTCTGTCCTGCATTTCAGGGACATGTACTCAGATTAACATCTAGATGAATGCACATGCAGTCATTCACACAAAAGCATGTACATGTTTACACATGGGAAGGCATATAACAATGTAATGTCTGAATAGGGCTCTAGAGTACAGTTTCTAAGCATCTGGTCCTAGTAGCACATGACTCTCAAGAAGAACACATTCAGAAGGCAGGTAGAGACCATGGCTGAGGATGGATTTGACTTCAAAGGGGCTCTTAAAGGAAGATTTGACCACTGTTCTGATAGAGCAGGCTACTGTAAGAACAATGCCAACAAAGCTGAAACGCAAAGTGGAATACAATGGATTTCACACTTGGATGTTATTTGCTGCAACTGGCCACTGGGTGGAGTAAAACCATAAGATATATGCAACGACAAAGCAGAACAACAGATTCTGTGCTTTGTCTTCTTTAGCCCTCATTGCAGACATTTATGGGATATATATATACTTTTAGAGTTAAAGGAGTTCTTATTATCCAAGAAGGCTAACAGCTGCATAATGAAGGCTAGCTTAGAGACACCAGAACTGAAATAACTAAAACACAGTAGCCCTGTCAGGTACATTACGTTGTACCTGTGTTCAGCCATCTGCACATGTTTTATCTGTGTTCATTTTATAAGTGAATGACCTCTGAACGTACTGGGCCACTGAAATGCAGGTTGCAGATAGGAAGCGTATTGCAGTACCTGGGTGCAGCACATGCGAATGGCTGTTTGTGTGTATGGATGTGCACCTTGCACAATATACACAGAATGTATGAGTGTTGAGCATAATATGTGAATAGGACTAGTGGCATTTGGCGCACAGACTAACATTCCTAAATGTCCCAAAGTCACAGTCTGGTAATACCTTTTGCTACCATGCTTTTTTGGATCCATGCCTCTTAAACATATGTATACCTAGTTAAGTGTCTGCAGCTAGGACATCAGCTCAAATATTCTGGTGGAATACTGGCTGGCATACTGTGTAAGAGTGAAGTGAAGTGTGCTGTCGAGTCGGTGTTGACTCCTGGCAACCACAGAGCCCTGTGGCTGCCTTTGGTAGAATACAGGAGGGGTTTACCATTGCCACATCCCATGCAGTGTGAGATGATGCCTTTCAGCATCTTCCTATATTGGTGCTGCCTGATATAGGTGTTTCCCATAGTCTGGGAAACATACCAGTGTGGATTTGAACCGGCAACCTCTGGCTTGCTAGGCAAGTCATTTCCCCGCTGCGCCATTGGGTGGCTACATGTGAATACCAGCCTAATAAATGTTGCATTTGCACAATTTGCATTATGCAAGAGTAAGTCTATTGGAAATAATGGGCTTACTCCTCTGTAATACAGTTTGCACGGATTTTGTGTTTGTGCAACTTGCGCACTTGCACAAATTGTGCAAACACAATGTTGCTAGGTTGGCATACTCTTGTGCAATATGTCAGCCACTGTTGTGAAACTGGGGGGAATACTCACACACTCCTTCCCTTCTGCAAACAACCCTACTAGCTGGGGAAAGCAGGCAGCTATATACCCAGTAGCCACCTAATGGCACAGGGGGGAAGTAACTTGCCTAGGGAGCAAGAGGTTGTGGGTTCAAATCCCTGCTGGTAGTTTCCCAGACTATGGAAAACACCTACATCAGGGAACAGAGATATAGGAAAATGCTGAAAAGCATCATCTCATACTTCACGGGAGACGGCAATGGTAAACCCCTCCTGTATTCTACCAAAGACAACCACAGGGCTCTGTGGTCACCAGGAGTTGACACCAACTTGATGGCATAACTTTACTTTATATAGCCAGTAGACTACTACTACTACGATGACGACTATTTATATACCTCTCTTCAACCAAAGTCTCAAAAGCGGTTTACATAGAAAAATAAATAATACAGAAATAAGATGGTCACCTGTCCCCAAAGGGTTCAAAATCTTAAAAGAAACATAAGACAGATACCAGCAACAGCCACTTGAGGATAGGGCCAGTTGCTCTCCCCCTGCTAGATAGAAGAGAACCACCACTTTAAAAGGATTTAAAAATCCTTGCCTTCTGTCTCTGTTTGCCCATCTGTGGTACTCTATAGTACACTTGATCCAAAGTGATTCATGTTTGCTGATGTGGTGCTAGTCATTCTGGGCCTAGTCTAACCCCTGATAACAGAGCAAACCTTGCTTAGTTATCAGGGGTTAGACTAGGCCCAGTCTAACCTCTGATAACAGAGTCCAGGCTAGGATAACCAGTCCAGTCTTCTGATAACTAGAACCCAGTCTAGGCCCAGTCTAACCCCTGATAACAGAGCAAACTTTGCTCTGACCAGCACCACATCAGCAAATATGAATCACTTTGGATCGAGTGTACTATAGAGTACCACAGATGGGCAAACAGAGACAGAAGGCAGGATTTTTCAAAAGAAAAAAAATTGTATTAGAAGAGCACAACGCAATAACCAGATATTCAGTATTAGTTTCTCTTCCGAGAAAAAGGAGGGGAAGCAGGGAATGATGCAGCCAAGTGATGAAGAACAGGAGCAGCAGGAGGAGGAGGAGGAGAAAGAGGAGGAGAGGAAAAGAAAAAGGGAAAGGGATGTATCTCAGGCAGTGGGATCTGAGATACCAGAGCCAGCGTGGTGTAGTGGTTAGAGTGCTGGACTAGGACTGGGGAGACCCGAGTTCAAATCCCCATTCAGCCATGATACTTGCTGGGTGACTCTGGGCCAGTCACTTCTCTCTCAGCCTAACCTACTTCACAGGGTTGTTGTGAGGAGTATAAACAAACAAAAAACAAAACAAATACATGTAAGGCCTTCACTGTGGGGGCAAGGAAGCTTCAAGGCTGCTGAGCTGACACCTTGATCCAAAGGCCCCAAATATCTGGGTACCAGGTTAGCACTGGGTTCCAATCTGGCCTCGTGCCACAAGCCAAGTCTCAGGGGTGGGTGCCAAAGCAGACTCTTGACAGGCAAGTCCAGGAAGTAATGGGCAGCAATGCCCACTGTCAGTCCCATGTCTGGAATCCCACGGGGTTAGAACTTCAGCAAGCTTGGGTAAGTTTGGACCCTTCTAACTGGGCAAAGAAGCACCTTTTAAAAGTGGTGATTCTCTTTATTGAGCAGGGGGAGAGCAACTGGCCCTGTTCATCCCCAACACAGCATCCCTCCAGTGGCTAAATTTCTTTTTTATACTGTGAGCCCACTGGGGACAGGGAGCCATTTTATTTATTTATTTATATCTATGTCAACCACTTTGGGAGCTTTGGTTGAAAAGCAGTATATAGATATCCATCGTATTTGTATTTGCAGTGGTGTGACTCTGCCATAAATATCCCCTGTACCTCTATTATAACCGTATTATTATATGCATTTTAAACTGTAAGTCTTTTAGGGAGCTCATCTTGGCCGAAAGGCAGAGTATAAATATGACAAAGAAACAGAAATAAATATACATAACTATTGTCAATATTTGGGTGGATCGCTGCACAACAGTGGGGGTGAAGGAGAGGAATACAGTTGGAACCATCACAGATGGGATGATAAATGCTGACTTGCTCAGGGAAAGAATGACCAATTGCATCAGCCCGGAGTCTGATCCATCCCTCCTATTCTGTCTCCCCCCTTCCCTTTCCCTGTGACTTAATGCTGTAGTAATACATTTCTGGCTGGCTTGAACTCTCTCTGCAACCTGCCAACTCTGAACCTTTATCATATACAAAGAAGCCATTGAGAGGCGGCATCAGGCAGCCACACAAGGGCCTGAGCATGCTGTTTCGGTAATGTGCGTATTCCCAGGTGACTTGGGCAGTGTGAGTCCTGGGCTGGGAAGAATAAATAAATCTCCTGCAAGGCACTAGAACATTAACTGCCAGGCCAGACTCTCTCTCTCGTTCTCTCTCTTTTTGTTCAGGGGTTGCCATTAAAATAGAAACCCATCTCGGTGTAATAAGCTGTAATATTTCTATTCCAAAAGCGGAATGTTGCAGAGAGAGAAATAAAGTGCAAGAACAACAACAAGAAGAAGAGAGTCCCTTTTGAAAATGACAATCCTTGTGGCTGTGCCTGCCCCAAGGTGAGGCATAATAGACTGGAAAAGGAGAAAACTGGAAGGAACAGAAGTGGGGGGGAATCAACACATTGAGCCCATCCACACAACCAAGATCTGGAGGGGAGGAGGCAGCAAACCCAGCTAGTCATGCCTGTGGGAACCCATGGGAAACCCTCCAACTCAGCCTGCTCAAATGTGGGTCGCCTAGATTCTGAACCGGAGGTTGTTTTTTACTGCAGTAGGACAAGAAGAGGAGCTATCCTACCTCGGTGTTTGCTTGTGACGTGTCAGTGCTTCCCTTTCTCTGCAGCTTCCAGCAGCTGGCCACCATGATTGTGAGAGAGAGCTGTAGCTACAGGGGCTGCTATCTGTGAATGGTGCCATTCTGCACAGCACACTCTATGGTCCCATGCTAGCAATGGTTTTGAATAGGGCTGGGACGACCTTCTGCCACCTCATGGCCAATCTGAGCGTGGCTGCTGTCTTCTTGGAGTTTCCTGCCTCCTGGCTGTGCAATACTGTACATGCCAAAGAGGTTCTCCTGGGATCAGGAGGACCTTCTATGTTTGACGTTCGCTGCTGCCATGGTCATCTGTGGGGTGTGTTCGCACAGCCAAATGGAGGATCTGACTGTCTGTGAGAATCAGGGGAGGTGTCACGGAAGCCAGTTTTCACAGAAATATGCCAATATTTTAATGCAAATATCCAAAAAGCTCTGCTAACTGAGCAGAGAGGCACTGTTTAAAGGGGAGATTCTCTAAGATTTAGTAGGGAGAGAGCAACTTGCTCTATCCAACTCTCCAGCTCAGCATTCCTCCAGTGGCTGTTTCCGGTGTCTACATTATTTTAGATGATGCGTCCTTTTGCGACAGGGTACCATATTTATTTATTATTTATTTTTCTATGTAAACTGCTTTGAGAACTTTTGTTGAAGAGCGGTATATAAACAGTAGCACTAAAAATAAGCATGTACATCGCTCTGAGCTACTTGGAGGAAGAGTGGGATATAAATGTAATAAATAATCCCCCCCCACACACACACTAAGTCCTGCTAAGCTGCCTCATCGTGACGCGGTGTGTGTGTTCCTGGGAGGGATGAGCGAAGTACGCCGGGAGGTATACTCCTATTAGGGTTACCCAAAGCGCGAAGGTCAGCCCAGCTGCCCAGCTAAAGCAAGCAGGCACCTATATTGGGCAGCAGCAATATAGGAAGGTGCTGGAAGCGGATGATCACTTCAGGTGACAATGACAAAGGTATCATTTCATATTTTTGGAGAAGGCAATGATAAACCACTCCTGTATTTTACTAAGAAAACCACATGGATAAATCTATCTATGTGGTCGCTAAGGGTCGACACCGACTTTATGGCACTTAATCAATCAATCAGTCAATCAATCAATCAATCAATCAACCAATCAATCAAATAAAAATAATAATAAATAGTAGCAGTAGTAGTTCCTTTTAGGACCAAGCTTCCTTCTGGGGCAAATAGCGATCATGGTGCATGTTCAATTGAGATCAAGATCACGCCAGTTCCCATGGCTTCTGTTTAGTAGAGAAAAGTTAAGCATGTCAGCCCTAATGATGTGCTGCTTAACCTAAGTTTGGCCCTAAGCCTGTGTCACTGACTTTCTTGGTAGACAAAGCAACTGGAATTAACAGATGAACATGGAGAAATGTATTGTGGCTTGAGGTCAAGAGGGTGTGTGCCCTGAGGGTGGGCCTTGAACCTCAGCACCATTACATTCTCTTGTCTTATGCATGCCTTGCCATCTCCTTTAAGAAAATAAACTGGGCTCATAGCAATAACATATTGCTTAGCTGGAGTTTAAAAAAAAAATTAATTAGCAATCAAAGCAGCCTCCAAAACTTGGCCCAGCTCAGTTTGAATAAACTGTTATTTCAGAACTCAAAAAGAAAAAGAAAAAACCACTCCAAAAACCAAACCAAAAACCTGGACAGTTGGAAGCTGAACAAGTCTAGCATCGAAATAGCAACTGGTATTTTTGGGATGCAGACTGACATCATATGCTGGTGTCAAATTAAATAATAGGCAGTGTGGACTTTCCTACAGCAGATCCTGATGAATGCCAGTGGCAACTTTCTTAGATCTAATTTGGAGTGGGCTTCTTTTTGAATGCCTCCCTGGGGACAGTGAGGGTCACAGCCCCATATGCTCTGAGCGCCTCTTTGCTCGATGTTTGCAGAAAACACATTCTTTGCTTCGCTCTTCCTTCTCTTCACTGCTAATCAGGCTGATGTCACTATTTGTCCTTTTCTCTCTGGCAGAGGTCTCCTTGCTGCTCAGCTCTGGAAGGGAATATTTGAAGCTGCACAGCTCCCACAAAACATTGCTGCTCTGGGAAAGATAGCTCTGGGCCGCTCTGGGAAAGTTAGGGCCCGTTGCTCCATGGAGGGCCCATAACTTAATAATAAAGGGCATGTTTTGCAGGTGTTGTGAAGCCTGCATTTCTTTCTTAATATTCATGGGGCATTTATTAGGGACCTAGAGAGAATTTGTATGGGAGACACAGTGGGTGCGAGGGGTGATTTGCCCTTCACCCTTCTTACCAATCCTTCCTTGTAAATGTGTGCTAGGCTGTTTTTAATTGAACATTTGCTGCAAACATCTACTTCTGCCCTAAAGGTGCCTGTAAATATGGTGTGAGAGGCAGCTAGTGAATGGCAGAAATGCTTGACCTCATATGCCCTATTCACAGGTTTTTTTAAATTAGTACAGTGAGTGTACAGTGTACACAGGTGCAGTTATTCACACATTACACTGAGCACAACTACAGCAGTACACTTCTTATCTGTACCATGCACTTAAGGGATCTGTACCCAGGTTCATTTGGAAACTGAATGCAACACAGGAGAATCTCCGTATTTGTGGGGGTTCCATTCTCCGCTGCTACCGTGGATACAGAATCCATGAATAGGGAAGCATTGGGACAATGGGATTGTGGGGGTTAGGTTCTGTTCCCCTAAAGGGAGAAATGGCCCTAAAAATGTGGGGGAAGTGGCCTACCATGGATCCCCATGAGCACAGCAATGCCTCCAACAGCAAAAAATCAGCTGAAAATTGTGGGGTTTTGCCTTTTTTTTCTGCAAAAAGGAGCCATTTTGAGGCTTCCAATCTCAAAAATGGTGGCCAGGAATGACCTCCGAGGTCATTTCTGGCCACCACCAACCTGTAGATATGAAAAAATTAATCCCTTAGTTGCCAATTTTTATCCGTGTATACTGAGGTCGGGTACCAATTCCCTGACTGCAGATATGTGAAACTGGGGGTATGAAGTCTGCGATTAATGAGGTTTTCCTGTACAGTCATTCACACAGACACATGTATGAGTACAGATATCTGTGCACGAATAGAATATAATGCAGAGCTGAAAGAGCTTCCCCCCCGCTTTGTGAGGTTGGGGGCATTCTGGTGATTTCAAGCAGGGTGCAAGAAGCTGGGAAGGAAATATAGGGCAACCTTTCTTTTTTTTAAACCCACATTCCAGAGTAGGGGCAGAAAGCATGACCCTTACTCTGCTGCAGCTTCATGATGGCATAGTACACAGATTGTGTTGCATAGAAATTACTTATCCTTTATAAGTTACTCATCATGAAGCCAACTTTAACTGAAAAACAAGATGGTTTATAGCTGCTTCTCTGATACACACTAGGAAATCTTTAGTAGATTTAACTAAAGGTTTATTCACCAACAACTCCATTTTCTCCTTCTCCCTTCCCCCCACTTTTCCTCTTGACACCTCTTCCACACTTCCTACAGGATCCCCCTTGGGACAAATGTCCAAACCAACTGCAAAAGATTACTGAATAGAATACAACACAAGAGTTTGATATTTATTACTTACTAAACATAGGCTGTCACCTTAGGTGGCACAGTGGGGAAATGCTTGACCAACAAGCAGAAGATTGCCGGTTCGAATCCCCGCTGGTACTATATTGGGCAGCAACAATATAGGAAGATGCTGAAAGGAATCATCTCATACTGCATGGGTGGAGGCAATGGTAAACCCCTCCTGTATTCTACCAAAAGAAAACCACAGGGCTCTGTGGGTGCCAGGAGTCGAAATCGACTTGACGGCACACTTTACTTTACTTAAACATAGGCTAAGAAAACAATAAACAGGCTAACAGTCTCTTATGCAGAGAGAGAGAACCTCTCAGGTTTTTTTTAAGGCAGCAAATGAGCATACAAACAAACAGTGACTCCATCCCCAAGCCAATACATAAACAAGCATGCCCCACACAAACAACTGGTACAATGTCCATGGCAAAATCCCAACAACCCCCCCTACTTTCAAGCTAAAGAAGTTCTTTAAAAAGGTTCTGACTCAGCTTTAGCTGTGATATCTGTGGCAGACCCAACTGACTCAAGATTGATCCATTTACTTAGCAGAGTCTTTTGGAATAAGTTTGTTTAAAGTGGATGTGTGCAGAAGGGAAATCCTTGAAGCTCATGGTTGGATGGAGACATGTGGATGCCTGCATTTCCTGGTCCACTTTCTTCATTCTTCTGTTTCCTCCATCTGGACTTCTCCACTATTCTATAGCTGAATGAATGTTTCAGGCTGCTTTTCAGATTAGGCAGAAGCACATTAACAATGAATGAAGCAGCTGCTTTCAACGATTCTCAAAGTACTTTCCAAACAAAGCAACCGAGGCTGCTAAACTTCTTTGACTGGACAGCATCAAATACCCTGAGCACTTTAAACAAGGGATAGTGACGGAACTGCAACCATGGATGGGATGCATTGGGACATTCCCCAGAACGTACAGGGACTGACAGAAAAACTGTACTTAAAACTGCACAAGTCTCTAGAGTGAGAGCAAGAGGCACTGGACTGACCTCACTCTGATTGAGCTTTTAGACCAAGAGTCACTTTGTAATTATTTTTTTAAAAGTTTTCTGGTCACTGCCAGGCCTGTGAAAATGATTCAGACAAGAATTCCATAAATGGTAAGAAGGTAGATCTAGTTCTTACAGTGCCCTCGCAGCAGATTTGAAATGGAGGCATGGCCATATGAGAACTTGCATTCCAAACAGCCCGCTTGCTACAAATCTGAATGAGTTTTGAAATCCCATTTGTTTAAGAGAAGCAAGAACAAAAATGGCTATTAAAAATACATCAAAATTAGTCGGCTGAAACAAAGAAAGCTTGGGCGGGGGGCGGGAAATGGGAGTGTGTGATTCTGCACTCAGTTTGGGTACTGATGACAAATTCCTGGTCAGAGGCATCTTGTTCTTTAACGTTAAGTGTATCTCTATCTTCCTAACTCATTATTTTGCATGGTTCTAGTGTAGAAAAAATAAAGTAGATCCTGCAAGCCTGATGTCAGTCCACTACCAGGGGCATATCTAGGGCAGGGCAGGCAGGGCACGTGCCCCGGGCGCCACTTGAAGGGAGGCGGCATTTTGTAATTTTTTTTTTAAATGGCCACCAAAAACAAAATGGACACTGTGCATGCTCAAATGGCCTCTGTAAGGCCCTAGGCCATGCTAGACCTCACAGAGGCCATTTGAGCTTGCATGGCAGCCATTTTGTTTTCAGCGGCTATATATATATAAATGGCCACCGCACATGCTCAAATGGTCCCTGTAAAGCCCTAGAGGCCAGAGAGAGGAGGCAGAATCGTTGCAGACCCACCCCACAGCCTTTAGGAAGCCCCCGAAGGGGCTATAGGTATTTTTTAAAAATTTAATATATATAAGTCACTGTACACATATTCAGTTTGGCACTATGTACAGAGAATCAGGGCTTGTGAATAATGAGCTGACGCTTATGGGCTAGGCTATTACTTTGCTTCTTTTGACAAGTGAGTTAAATGTGATGTCTTAATAATATGGCTATTAATGGTGAGTTTGTCTTTGATTCAGTGTGAAATCCTTAGTATTAAGGCCCACTGGTAGTCTCTTGCTCTCTTTCACTCATTTTACTGTCTTTCTGAAATATATTATAGATATATAAAATAGAATATATTCCAAGCAGTGACACAGTTCACTCTGCATATCCTTTAATTATTTTCAGAGTATCTGGGAAAAGCCAAATTCTCCATTTATTTTTAAAACTTATGTAATAGTGATGCTACAATGCATAGTAGAGAATTAGACAGGCAGTTTAGTTTTCCAAGTATACCTCCACATAGTATTTGGGTATTTCATGGGCCCCAGCATACTGAAATTTGTAGTTTTCCAGCACTTTTTGGTCTGGCTACACCCACAGCTAAATAGTTTTTGAAATATTACAAGATTAATGAGTTTGACTTGTATTTTTGAGCTGATATTATGGTAAAGTTATCTGAAAGATGGGTGTCGGATGTTTGGACAGGGGGCGCAATTCCAGTGCTTGCCCTAGGCGCTATTTTCCCTAGATACGCCTCTGTCCACTCCTGATTTCAGGTTCAGAGCTTGGGGGCATTTCCGTGCAAGACCCTAAAAAGTGGGGTTCCTTTATAGACTGCTAGGCAGGGCTGGCAGTACTTGATAGAAGGACATTGGTTTGATTTAGCAAGTAGCATTCTCTGTTTTCTGTGGCTGCTAGCATACAGTCATTTCTGCAGTTATCTGACAGATGCAACAGATTCTTGAGACTATGAACTATAAGCAAGCTCCTAGTCCTCATGGCACTGGACATACTTTTAAAAATAAGCAGGCAGGTGTTTTAACCCCTCCCCCCTCCCAATGTTCTACAAACAATATTTTGGGCAACAAACCTTCAAATTCTTCAGGAAGATAGCTTTATGAAGGTACCAGCTACTGAACATGTTTTATGAGCAGGCCAACACATGGCCCTGTGGACAGGTGAGGTTTTTGGTCGAAAGGGTTTCAGTAAAGAAAGTGAGTGGCAACATTATTGGTCAATTATCAGATGGTGCACACATGAGACTATGTGAATGGTGTATGTGCATATAAATGCAGTCAGGTGGACGTGAGAAAGTAAAGGGGAAATGGGCACAGATAAGGTACTCTACTCCAAAGCACACATCCACAAATTTATGAGGGTCCTCACTTGTATATCTAAGAACAGACCTTGACTCTTAATTTCAAAGGCAGATATTTCTGGACACCAGTGTCGGTTCGTTAAAGATTTACAGTCACTACATTAACCTGAACGTTCCCTCTTTATGGGCATGTTATTCCTGCTATAATTCTAGCGTAACTCCTCACTGCA
Organism: Hemicordylus capensis; assembly: GCF_027244095.1. Taxonomy (NCBI): domain Eukaryota; kingdom Metazoa; phylum Chordata; class Lepidosauria; order Squamata; family Cordylidae; genus Hemicordylus; species Hemicordylus capensis. Next base: position 338,325,752 of record NC_069659.1, read on the forward strand.
CTTGTATGCCTCCCTGGGACTCTATCTCGCCTGGAAAAAAAATCATTAGCCTTTCTGTCAGACTCTGAGTCCCTCTCTTAATTCTTCATCTGTCTCTCTCCCACCACCCAATTTAGAAACTCCCTCACAACATTTTTTCTATTTGGCATCGATGAAGCAATGAGATTCTTTGAGATTCTGACTTCTCTGCTGACCTGCAGTGAGTGTAGCTAAGATTTCCACAAGCCTAAAGCTAGAGCAGACTAATGGTCTATCTGATCTATCACCCTGTTTCCAACAATGGCCAGCTAGAAGCTTATCAGAAGAGTGTTTAGACAATAGCCCTCCCATCAATGTTCCCTGTAACAGGGATTCTCAGATATTGTTGATTACAAATCCCAGCATCCCCAGCTGCAGTGGCCTTTTGCTGGGGGTTATGGAAGTTGTAGTCAACAACATCTGGGAATGGCTGATACAGACAACACTGCCTCCCACCCCCTTTCATAAGAACTTAAGAAGAGCCCTTCTGGATCAGGTCAAGGCTTATCTAGCCCAGCATTCTGTTTCCAACAGTGGACTTACCAGGTGCCTCTCTCTGGGAAGCCCACAGGCAAGAGATGAAGGCATACCCCCTCTCTTGCTGTTGCTCCCCTGCAACTAGTATTGAGAGGCATCCTGTCTTTGAGCCTGGTGACAGCCTATAGCCATCAAGATTATTGAGGGGTGTGAGGAGAAACATTAAAAATCCTCACACAGCAGAGTATGCTCTGATGGTAAAGAGGTTTAGCCCAAGAGATTAACTGAAGACACTAGGTTGAGTTCAAAAAACAAATACAGATTGATTAAAAAACGAAAACATCACTTACTGAGAGACATCCATTGAACAACATACACAAACTGGCACTAGCCTTCAACAACTGAACAATTCTAACTGACTCTAACTGACCAAGAGAGGCCTATTGCAGAACTCCTCATGCCTCTAGTGGTCAAAAGAGGTTACTGCGGTGCTAAGAGTCAATGCTGTAGAATTCTCACTTGTAACAAAAACAAGTAGCCATTGATAGATCTGTCTTCCATGAATTTGTCTAAGCTCCTTTTAAAGCCATCCAAGCTGGTGTTCATCATAAGAGTGTAGCAAGGTTGGAGTGGGCACTGGGACAAAAAGTGAAGATGGGTCCCTGTCCCCCTGCCGCCATCTTCTTCAGCTATATGAGATGGGGAGAGCAAAGAGCAAGCTGGCACCCAGCTGGCACCCCTGCTCTCAGGAACCTGGGGCTATTTGTCCCTCAATTGTTCAATTGCAGCTGGGCCATCACTACATCACGTGGCAGAGAATTCCACAGATTAATTATGCATTGTGAGAAAAATTATAGGGATGTGCACAAAACCGGTTTGCCCGGTTCGGTTCAAATTCAAACTAGGTTTGAACCAGGAGGGTTTTGTGCCCCTAGGTGCTCCACAATAGGGGATAATGGGCTGGTTCGGGTCCCATTATACCCTATGAGAAAAATAATTAAAAATATTTCAAATATTCATTAAAAAATGCAGGAGTGTCCGATTGCTTCGGGGTTTGGGTGGTAGGTACCCATGGGTGCCAGCTACCACCCCACCCACTTTTGGAGGTTCGAACAAGTTCAAACTGGTTCGAAATGAACCACCTCTGCAACTCGAACCTGATGGCTAGTTTGGTTCTAATTCGAACCATTAAACTGAACTGGTTCGCACATCCCTAAAAAAGTATTTCATTTTATCTGCCCTAAATTTCCTGGCCATCAGTTTCAGGGGATGAGCCCTGGTTCTAGTGTTGTGAGAGAGGGAGAAAATCTTGTCTCGATCAGTCGGCCTACTTGGGTCCGCCCTTTTGCCTTCACAACAGTTTTGAAGTGATATGTTATTACCATTATTAATGTAAATATTAGGGCTTATTAATAAGCATGTAATGCAGGGTTTATGGAGGAGACAGGGAGAAGGTAAGTATTTGTTATAAGTACATGTAACCAAAATTTATTTATTTATTTATTTATTTATTTGCATTTCTAGCCCACCCTATATCCAAAGGTCTCAGAGCAGGTTACAATAAAACCAATATAAAACAATTAAAATTCAGCATCATAAAATCAAAAATACAGTGCCTGAGTGGGGGAAAAACCACCACATCTCTAGTCAAAGGCCAGGGTAAAGAGGTGCACCTTCACTATTCTCCTGAATGTACACAATGTCAGGGTTGGTGCACCTCAGAGGGGAGGGCATTCCACAGCCTCGGGTCCACCACAGAGAAAGCCCTCTCACATGCCCCTACCCCTTTAACTGCTGACAATGGTGGCACTACCAAGAGGGCCTCTCCTACAGATCTTAGCTGATGGGCAGGTCTATATGGGAGAAGACGTTCCTTCAGGTATTTGGGGCCCATGTTGTTCAGGCCTTTATAAGTCAGTGTTAAAACCATGAATTGGGCTAGCTGGCAAATTGGCAACCAGTGCAGTTCCTTTAAGACCAGTGTAATGTGCATCCGTCTAGAAGTGCCAATCAGAAGTATTGCTGCTGCATTCTGTATGAGTTGCAGCTTCCGAACCATCTTCAGGGGCAGCCCCACATAAAGCGCATTACAAGAGTCCAGTCTGGAAGTTACCAGAGCATGAATCACTGTGGCCAGGCTATTTCTGTCCAGAAAGGGCCGTAGCTGGTGGACAAGCCTAAGTTGAAAATAGGCACTCCTGGCCACCACTGCCACCTGGGCCTCCAGCAACAGTGATGAATCCAGGAGTACCCCCAAGCTATGCACCTGTTCCTTCTCGGGTACTGCTACCCCCTCAAGAACAGGATATCTCCTTTCTTCATGGATTCAAGAGCCCCTGACACACAGAAACTCTGACCTATCTGGATTCAGTTTCAATTTATTGGTCCACATCCAGCTCATTACCACCTCCAGGCAACGGTCAAACACCTCAACTGCCTCTCCTGATTGAGATGGAATAGAGAGATAGAGCTGGGTGTCATCAGCGTACTGGTGGCACTTCACTCCAAACCTGATGACCTCTCCCAGCGCTTCATATAAATGTTAACAAACATAGGAGATAAAATTGACCTCTGAGGAACCCCACAGGTCAACTCCCAGGGGGCTGAACAAAATTTTCCCATGGCAACTCTTTGATATCGACCTTGGAGATAGGAGCAAAACCACCGCAATGCAGTGCCTCCAACCCCCAACTCCTGAAGCCTTTCCAAAAGGATACCATGGTCAATGGTATCAAAAGCCACTGAGAGATAAAGGAGCACCAGCAGGGTAGCACTGCCCCATCGCTCTCCCAGTAAAGGTAATCAAGCAGGTTGACCAAGGCCATTTCGGTGCCGTGACAAGTCCTGAAGCTGGACTGGAATGGATCCAAATAATCAGCTTCCTCCAAGCATGCCTGAAGCTGAGTCACCACCACCTTCTCCAGTACCTTGTCAAGGAAGGGTATATTAGCAACCAGGTGATAATTATTCAATACTTCCGGGTCTAAGGAGGATCCCTTAAGGAGAGGCTGCACCACTTTAAGGGCCAGCAGAATAACCCCCTCCCGCAACGAGGCATTAACTACTCCCACAAACCACCGGCTATAGCCCTATGACTAGCTCTTATCAGCCATGACGGGCAAGGATCCGGGAGACACGTTGTTGGTCAGACCCCTACAAGCAGCCTGTCCACATCTTCAGACCACAACAATTGAAACTGATCCATAGTAACTGAACCAGACGGTTCTCTGAGCAACAGACCATCCTGAAATGGGGCCTCAAATCCCACGCGGATCTGTATGATTTTATCCTCAAAGAGCCTCATGAATTTATCACAGCAGGCCTCTGAGGGTGCAATACCATCCTTTTTCCGGCCTGATGTCACTAGGCCATTCGCCACTCGGAAAAGCTCTGCTGGATGGCTACTCGAGGATGCAATAATGGTGGAGAAATAGTTCTTTTTCGCCGCCATCACTGCAACATGGTAAGCACGATAATGTGCTCTAACCCGTGCTCGATCAGACTTGCATCAGGAAGCGCACCACCTGTGCTCTAGCCGTCGACCCTCCTGTTTCATTACCTGAAGCTCTGTGGCATACCAGGGTGCTCTACAGGTCCCATAACAATGTCAAGGACAATTGGGAGTGATCGTGTCAATAGCCCTAGTCATCTCATGTTTCCATATAGAGACCAAGACATCAACAGGACCACCATCCATGCCAACCGGTGATTCCCCCAGAGCATTTAGGAATTGCTCTGACTCCATAAGTCTCTGTGGGTGGACCATATCAATGGGTCCCTCATCCCTATGGAGGGGAATTGCCACTGTGAGTCCAAATCTTACCAGCGAATGATCCATCCATGACAATGGGTTCACCACCAACCTGCCTATCAACGGATTCCCACCAACCTGCTCCGTAGCAAAAACCAAGTCAAGGGTATGTCCCGCTGTATGAGTTGGGCCAATAACATATTGGGACAGCCCCATGGTTGCCATGCAGGCCATGAAGACTTGAGCTGGCCCACTGTGAGTCATCTTGGCGTGAATGTTGAAATCCCCAAGCACCACCATGGCAGGGGCTTCCAACACCACATCCAAGACTACCTTGGCCAGCTCAGCCAGGGAGGCTGCTGGACAATGGGGTGAACGGTACACCAGCAGCATCCCTATTTTGTCCCTCTGACCCCAAACTAGAAACAACCCTTCAAACCCAGTCACAGAGTGGATCGGTCGCCTGGCAAGAGAGATAGAAGTCCTATGGATCACAGCAACACTCCCTCCCCACCCCACTCGTCTGGAACAGTGCTGCACTGAGTAACCCGGGGGCAAAGCTGGATGAGACAAGGGCCACCCAAATCATCCACCCAGGTTTCGGTAATACACGCTAAATCCTTCCCTTCATCCACAATTAAGTCATGGATGACCGATGTTTTATTCTGGACCTGATCTTGAATTCAGCAGCAGCACCAAAGAAGCTGGCTGGTTGACAAGACTCGCCAAGGTCTTCTGGCTGAGAGGCGGACCAGAAGGGGTGATAGCTTTAATACAGCTAACACTCCTTCTCCCAATTAATCTCCTCCACCTTCCACCCCATATTTTCCCCTGCCCAACGTTACAGAGATGGGTGCCCCACAAGTTTCTTGCCCTCCTTCCCTGACTAGACACATTGTTTCCTCCCCCCACTCAGTACACCATATCGATATAAAACAGAATTAAACAGTTTTAGATTAAAAACAAAATATTGGGGGTATTTTGATTGACCCAGAATGTCATCAAGGTTGGGTACAGATCTCCCAAGGCAGGCCATTCTGAAGGGAGGGTTCCACAACTGAGAAGGCATTGTCACTTGATTAAACTACCAGTTTAGCCAAGTAAATTTTGTAGCTTTCCAAAAAAAGTATTTGTTTTAAGGTATTGGATTTGGCATCCTGATACATAACATTGCTTTAAAGTTAAAAGTGTGTGTGTGTGTGTGTGTGTGTGTGTTTGTATGCAGTGCCACCCATGTATATGGCATTTTGCAAAGAATGAGAGGATAAGACCCTGCCTCAATGAGGCTGGAAAAAGAAAATATCAAAGATTACCGTCCATGTGAAAGTTCCTTAATACTGAGTGAGACCGCTGATCCAGCTACCACACAATTGTCTACACCGGCTGACAGCAGCTCTGCAGAGTATCAGACTGAGAGATACCAGGCAGGCGCGGAGCCTGACTGCCGGCGGCCCGTGTGCGGCTGTGGCAGAGGTCCTGCTGACCCCGCCCGTCAGCAGGACTCCGTGTCAGTTGCCGTGTCAGTTGCCAGATGCGAGGCTGTGGTCTGGCTCCTGAAATGGTTCAGCTCCTGAAGGGGCCATGTTCAACTCCATGTTCAACTCCCGAAGGGACCATTTTAACTCCTGAAGGGGCTGTGCGGCCCCTTCAGGAGCTACTTAGGCTGGTGCTGCATTCGCAGCGCAGCCAGGAGCGGCTCTTCCATGGGCAGGGAAGAGCTGCTCCTGACTACACTGCGCGGCCCCTGCTTGGGAGCTAAACCAGCACCCTCGCGTCTGATGTCAAACGGGGGGGGGGGGTGTCGGGGCCGCGAGGCACGGACCCTGATTGGGTGCAGCCCAAGTTCTTTGAACCCGTTGGCCCAGTGGTGGCTCTGCCCCTGATACCAGGGCCCCGAGTTGAACCTGGGAGCTTCTGCATGCAAGGCAGATGCTTTACTACTGAGTTGTGTGGCTCATCCTCCACTACTTTTTAACAAGCCATGATAAAAGATACATTATCTTACATTTACATTTACTTCAGTATCTCGAAAAGGCACCTATTCTGACACATTTAATTTTAAAAAAATTATTAATCAGTTTATTTTAATCAGAAAACAGATTATTTTAATCAACTAATATTCTAATTAGTTGACAAATGTATCCCCCCTGCTTAAAAATCTGAAATATGACCACAACACCCATAATAAGGAGTATATAAACTAAAATTTAGAGAGTGTGAATTTGAGATTTGGAAACAATGGAAGCTAGCAGAAATAGTTTGAGACTGATTTTTCCTAAGTTCATTTCAGTTCTTAAAACAACCTTTTGATGAGAGGAAAGCAGTCTTTGAATTAGCCCAACATAATCTCCTAACAGATGAGGGGACATAGCTTAGTGGCAGAGTATACAGTTTACCTACAGAAAACTTCAGGTTCAGTTCCTAGATCTCCAGTTAAAGGATCATAGAATTTTAAGCCCGGTTCAGACATAACATGGAACCACGGGTCCAATGGACCTGCAGTTCCGCACCCCTCCCCCACTCTCCTATCCGCATTCAGACGTTGGGAAGACGTTGGACAGTCAGTGAGACTGTGCAGACTTCCTTCTTTCCTGAAGGACAGCCTTCACAGCCAATCAGGCCAGAGTCAGGAAGGGGCTTCCTCCCTCAACTCCAGTTCCATGGGGTCTAGAGAACGGGAGCCCAATGTTGCACACTGAACAGCCCTTTCAGTTAGAGCTTGATTGTATTTAGCCCTTAGGTTAAATAGGAGATGTTCTCTTGCCAGTGTGTATATATAATATCAACTTGAAGAATTAGCTTATGGTGACAGTCATTGAAAAAGTGATAACATGCCTGATTGTGTTACCCGTGTAATTGCCTATGGGCTGGCACTGATGCTGGTCCCCAGTGAATCAGTTTTCCCCTACAACCACCCTCTTTTGCTTCATAGGGGTGCTGCCCCATTAACCCCAAGCTTACCTTGCAGCCTCTGAATACCTCTCCAAGCATCGAAACACAGCAGCTTGCCGAAGGTGGTTACGGAAATAGGCAGGATTCAGAACTATGCTCCTTGGAAAACAGCAGACAAAGATGTCAATCAGAACCCTGAAGTGGGATATGGTTATAAGATCATTTCATGCCCAGCTCTGGATAGCATGCAGGCTGTATACATTCTTGCCATAATCCAGTTCTGCAAAGACAGCATTTCTCCCAATACCCCACAATGAATGATCACGTCTTCTCTTTTGACAGTGGAGATAGACGAACAGGCATTATTAAAATGTCTATTAAAGCTGTGTCATAAATGTAATTTCATTCATAGCATTGCCTATTACAGACACAGCGGTTAAAGCCCCTGTGAGCATATGTTATACTGCATTTAGGAAGCATATAAAATCAGCAAGACAATACGTATTCTTGTAATAATGCCTTTTGTTATCTGTCATCTGCATTTTTGAGTTGTGATAATAAGCATACATAATGCATGTGCAAAATTGACAACATAAAGACCAAAAGTATTGCTAGAATCACACCATTGTGTCTATAATGGTATGATTTATTTATTTTTGCTTCATTGACATATCTTGCAGTTGCATGTTGACAGGTAGCGACCACGCCTGCTTGAAATCCCTTTGCAATGCTTACCACTCAGGAGCTGACATACTGTATAATGTTCCATGTGCATTGTAATGTAATGGGCAGACAGTTCAGGGCTGGCACATTCACTCGCCAGACATAGGCAGTTGTCTAGGGCTCCAGTTCTCGAGGGGCATATAAACATGCCAGAATATAGCACTGCCAATTGTTCTTTCTCTCCCTCTTTCATTGCACCCCCTGAAGTACTGCATAGTGGTGTAAGAATGTAATACTGAACCATGCTTCCCAAAGGGACTGCACATTCTGCCCCCCAAAATGCACAGTCTTCTTTGCTCATTGCGCCTCAACCCCCAATAAACAGCTAGTCTCATGAGCTGCACTCCTAAAATGGCAGCCATTTTAGGAACCTAGGAAGTTAGACCATTGGTCCATCTAGCTCAGTGGCTTAGTCTACTGGCCCTCTAAGCAAGATGCCCACACATTGCAGCATCCTACTGAAAAGTACTCCCCCGCTGGTTGCAGACTTGCAGAGCTTCCATGGATCTTAAGCACAGTGTTACCATTCCAGCAATGAAACTTACATTGGGAATCATGGGAGCTTCACTGCTGGAGGGATGATGCTGTTCTTAGCAGCTAGGGAAGCTCTGCATGTTTGAAAGCAGTGGCCGAGTGCTTTTCAGCAGAATACTGTGGCGTGTGAGCATCTCTCATAGATGGATAGTAGACTGCTCAGTAAGTATGTCACTGTTGTCTACATGACAGCAGCCATTCAAGGTTTAGAACATAAGAACAGCCCTGCTGGATCTGGCCCAAGGCCTGTCTAGTCCAGCATCCTGTTTCACACAGTAGCCCACCAGATGCCTCTGAGAAGCCCACAGGCATGTCCCCTCTCTTGCTGTTGTCCCCCTGCAACTAATATTTTGAGACACTTTGCCTCTGAGGCTGGAGGCGGCCTATAGCCACCAGACTAGTAGCCATTGATAGACCTGTCCTCCATGAATTTGACTAAGCCCCTTTTAAAGCCATTCATGCTAGTGGCCATCACCACATCTTGTGGCAGAAAGTTCCATAGATTAATTATGTTCCGTGTCAAAAAGTACTTCCTTTTGTTGGTCCTAAATCTCTTGGCAATCAGTTTCATGGGATGGCCCCTGGTTCTAGTGTTGTGTGAGAGTGAGAAAACCTGCTTTCTGTTCACCCTCTCTAATCCATGTATAATTTTATAGACCTCTATCATGTCTCCCCTTAGTTGCTTCTTTAACAGTCTAAAAAGCCCCAGATGCTCCAGATGAAGCCCCTTGCCTCATAAGGAAGGTGCTCCAGGCCCCTGATGATCTTGCTTGCCCTCTTCTGCATTTTTCCAGTTCTAAAATATCCTTCTTAATATACAGTGACCAGAACTGTATTCGTATAAGAGCATAGTGATGGCCAGCGTGGTGTAGTGGTTAGAGTGCTGGACAAGGACCGGCGAGACCCGAGTTCAAATCCCCATTCAGCCATGAAACTAGCTGGGTGACTCTGGGCCAGTCACTTCTCTCTCAGCCTAACCTACTTCACAGGGTTGTTGTGAAAGAGAAACTCAAGTATGTAGTATACTGCTCTGGGCTCCTTGGAGGAAGAGCGGGTTATAAATGTAATAATAATAATAATAATAATAATAATAATAATAGCATTTTCATTTTCAAACCCCTTCCTAATGATCCCTAGCATGGCATTTGCCTTTTCCCACAGCTACTGTGCACTGAGTCAACAATTTCAATGAACTGTCCACCACGACTCCAAGATCTCTCTCCTGGTCAGTCACTGACAGCTCAGATCGCATCAGTATATATGTGAAGTTGTTTACCTTTTTTTTTTTTTTTGCCCCAATATGCATCACTTTACACTTGCTTACACTGAACCACACTTGCCCTTTTGTTGCCCACTCATCCATTTGGAAGAGATCTTTTTGTTGCTCCTGAGAATCTGTTTTGGATTTCACTCTCCTAAATAGGAACATAGGAAGCTGCCATATATTGAGTCAGACCATTGATCTACCTGTACCTTGCTCAGTATTGTCTACACAGACTGTCAGCGGCTTCTCCAAGGTTGCAGGCAGGAATCTCTCTCAGCCCTATCTTGGAGATGCCAGGGAGGGAACTTGAAACCTTCTGTTCTTCCCAGAGCAGCTCCATCCCCTGAAGGGAATATTTTACAGTGCTCACATGTGGTCTCCCATTCAGATGCAACCAGGGCAGGCCTTGCTTAGCTAAGGGGACAAGTCACGCTTGCTACCACAAGACCAGCTCTCTTCTCCCAGAGTTTAGTTTAGTGTCAGCTGCAAATCTGGCTACTTCGCTGCTTACCCCAACTTCTTGTTCATTTATGAACAAGTTCAAAATAACTGATTCCAGTACAGAGCCCTGGGAGACCCCACTTTTTACTTCCTTCCACTGTGAAAACTGTCCATTCCTGTCCTTCAACCAGTTACCCATCCACACTTTAACTTGTCCCCTTATCCCATGACTGCTAAGTTTACTCAAGAACCTTTGGTAGGGAACATTATCAAAAGCCTTGTGGAAGTCCAAGTAGACTATGTTTCAGGTAGGAGTCTTTTTCAGCTCTACCTGGAGATGCCAGGGATTGAACCTGGGACCTTCTGCATGCAAAGCAGATGCTCTACCACTGAGCTAGTTCTGCCCCATCCCATTTCTGGGATGCTTATCAGGGATTTCTCAGTGAGAACAGTAATGGCTGATGAGCTTTCCTAGGAGACAGCTCGCCACTAGCTCTGTTCAGGCATTATGTTCAGTGCATGTACAATCTGTGTACAATGTGCATTCACACAAATCTGAATGCATGTACAGATGTTCTGACATTATGTTCAGTGCACTTCCAATAGCGTATTTCCTATTTGTACCTTGTATTTGATGGGGGTCTGTGTCCAGGTTTACTTTAAAAATGAATGAATGTACAGTCAGTCTCATTATGTTCAATCACCTTCACCCAGGGCTGAGCCGTTCACTAGAGAAATCTAGGTGGTCACGTAGGGAGCCAATTCTGGGCGTGTGTGTGCAGGAGTGCCATGGGTGCCTCCACCCCTGCTGTGAACAGTTGCCTTCTACATGATGGCTGGGGCAGTAGCAGCTGGGGCAGGGGTAGAGGTGAGGAAGGGGTTAAACCCTTTAAATCCATAAGTTCTCTGCTCCTGCCCAGTGTCATTGCCCAGCTCTGCACAGAGAATATGTAAAATTATTAAAATTTCCCTTGCTAACGGAATGGAAGAGGCACCTTTTAAAGTGCTGATTTTCTTTGGCAGGGGGAGAGCAACTGGCCCTGTCCTTCCCCATCACAGCATCCCTCCAGTGGCAGTTACTGGTGTCTATCTTATGTTTCTTTTTTTAGACTGGGAGCCCTTTGGGGACTGGGAGCCATTCTCTCCCTCTCTCTCTCTCTCTCTCTCTCTCTCTCTCTCTCTCTCTCTCTCTCTCTCTGTAAACCATTTTGGGAACTTTTGTTGAAAAGTGAAACACCCACAATGAACCAGTAGCACAGAGAAGCTTTTGGTCAAACCCCCCAAGATTAGATCAAGCAGTTCCATGGCGTCCAAATGTTGTTGCCATTTTAAGATGAGTTTGCTCAGAGCATTAACACTTTAACAAACTGGATGATCACTGAGACCATTGCGAAGATTTTAAAGGCGATTATTGCTTTTGCAAACTGTAGTCAACAGTTGATAATAGCTACATCGATCTTGCCTCCCCCAGGTTATTGGCTGTACCACAGATAAGCAATAGCACTGGAGAAAAAATCAATCCTCTTCTGGTAGTTAGCCACACATTTTCTACTTTTAGAGCATGATGTGTTCTGATAGGTGTGTATGTACACACACACACACACACACACACACACACACACACACACACACCCCTAAGACAATGTTGTAGCAAAATTGCAACAAATTAGATTTCAGGATCTTCCCTTTTCAGGCGAATTCCTTCTTAAGACTAAGATCTACTCTGCTGTTCTCTATCTCTAACTTTACGGAGGTATATAATAGTATTTGCTAATACCTACAGGAAGTACAGCACTTGCTGGACACAGAGATATGTACTACTTTTGCTTACTTGATCATTTCAGGGCTTATCCAGATGATTGCTCAAAGCATGCCCTGACCATGTGTCAGCCTTGGCAGCATAGTCCTACAAGTCCAAGTGAAAAGCAATAGCATGGCATAACAAAAAGAACAGCCCTGCTGGATCAGGTACAAGGTCAATCTAGTCCAGTGTCCTATTTCTCAGAGTGGCCCACCAGATGACTCTGGGAATCCTACAGATCAGGCCTGCTCAACTTTGGCCTTCCAGCTGTTTTTGAAATACTACTCCCATAATCCCCAGCCTCAATGGCCAATAGCCAGGGATTATGGGAGTTGTAGGCCAACATCTGCAGAAGGGCCAAGGTTGAGCAGCCCTGCCATAGATAAAGGCATATCCCTTCTCCTGTCATTGATCCCATGCCACTGGTGTTCAGAGGCATCCTTTCTCTATACCAGAAAGTATCATATAGTCATCAAACTAGTAGCCATTGGTAGACCTGTGCTCCATGAATTTGTCTAATCCTCTTTTAAGATGTCCAAGCCATTTAGCATTCTCTCTCTGTGTGTGTAGTTTGAGTTAACATAAGAATAGCCCTGTTGGATCAGGCCCATCTAGTCCAGCATTCTGTTTCACACAGTGACCCACCAGATGCCTCTGGGAAGCCCACAGGCAAGAGTTATGTGCATGCCCTCTCTCCTGCTGTTGCTCCCCTGCAACTGGTATTTAGAGGCTTATTGTCTCTGATGCTGGAAGTGGCCTATAGCCATCAGACTAGTAGCTATTGATAGACCTGTCCTCCATCAATTTGTCTAATCCCCTATTAAAGCCTTCCAAGCTAGTGGCCATCGCTGCATCCCATGGCAGAGAATTCCACGTATTAATTATGGGTTGGGTCAAAAAGTACTTCCTTTTGTCGTCGGCCCTACATTTCCTGCCCATCAGTTTTGTGGGATGACCCCTGGTTCTAGTGGTGTAAGAGAGGGAGAAAAATTTCTCTCTAGCCACTTTCTCCACACCTTGCATAATTTTATAAACCTCTATCATGTCTTGCCCTCAGTCATCTTTTTTCTAAACTAAAAAGCCCCAGATGTAGCCTTACCTCATAAGGACGGTGAGCCAGGCACCTGATCGTTATGGTTGCCCTCTTCTGCACCTTTTCTCCAACGATGGCTACCATTTATATTCCACTTGTCCGGCTGAGCTCCCCGACCTCCCTGCAGACCGCCTTGAAGGGCCTTGGTCTTAGAGTCAGGGAAGGGGAGGGAGTTGAGCTTCACTCTGGTCCTCCTTCTGCCTCAGCTGATCAGTTGGGGTGCCTACCTCTCCCTGGAGTCCCAGACACTCTCTATTAGCCAATCTCTCATCCCTGGCCGGTGCCTCTTCACAGGCCATGCACCTCCCACTTCCTTGCATTGGGCCAATGTCCTCCTTTATTTCTCTTAACCCCTCATTCCCAACAGCTGCTGCCTAAGCCTCTCCTGGACCTCTCTCTGGCATCTCCCTGCCGTTGGGAGACACACTGGTGATGTTATCTGGGTGCACCTCCCTCCTGGCCCCTCCCTGCTGCTGTTCTGTCTCTGTTGACTCCGCGGCATGAACTCCCGTCTGTTTTGGCTCGTCCTGGGCCTCGGTGTTCTAGTCTCTGCCCTCCGGCAGGCCGTTCCTCTCCTCTCGTCTCTGCCTCCGCAGAGTGCCCTGCTGCCCCGGCCTCAGGGGTAAGAATGGCCAGCCAAGCCAGACACTGCTTTTCAACCAAAGTTTCCAAAGTGGTATACCCAGAAAAATAAATAAATAATCTTCTGGATCAGGATTTCTTAACCTTGGGCCCCAAGATGTTGTTGGACTACAACTCTGCCACAAAGGCCATGTCTGTGAATGATGGGTGTTGTAGTCCAACAACATCTGAGGACCCAAGGTTAAGAAACCCTGATCTAGATGGTTTTGTTTACCCAAAGGGCTTACATTTGAAAAAGATAGATATCAACAGCAACCACAGGAGTGATCCTGTGCTGGGGTTGGATAGGGCCAGCTGCTCTCCTCCTGCTACGTATAAGAGAATCACCACTTTAATAAGTGCCTCTTTCCTCAGTTAGCAGGGCTTTCCAGTTCTATATTAACCTTTTTGAGATATGGCATTTCATCCACAGGCAATGGAAGGGAGAAGGAAGCATTTTACTGCAGCAAATGAAATTGCCTTATTCTGGAAGAATCACATTGAGGCAATAAAAGTTTACATCTTGGTTTTTAAACACAGGAGAAGTGCACTCCTGCACTGGAGAGAAGGAGTGCTCAGCCTTCAAAAAACGGAAGACTATTTTGCAGGAGGGGGGAGGAAGCATGCAAAATGACAGAACATTGCTGTGGGAGGAATGGAGTCAGTCTTGTGACCTTTTTATTGAAAAAGGAGCCATTTTGGAAGGGCCGTATAGAAATCAAATAAATAAATAAATAAATAAAAGTGGTCTACCAATAGACTGCATTCAATAGAAAAATAAGAGGCAAGATGGATGACTAAAAAAACCCCGAGTGATGTAAGTAGAGGTTAAAATGAAAAGTTTGCCATCAAGCAAGAGCAGATGGACGGTCCATCTGGCTGTGTGGGAAATGACCAGGATGTGAATATTCTGAACAAGTACATGGCTGCATATGCTACAAGTGCCTTACTCTAGCCCAGCTACACAAAGCATGTCAAACGCTTGAAAGGGAGAGAGAATAGCTCCAGCGGTAGCATGATGGGCTCACTTAGGGATGCTTTGCTCAGACATCTGCACAATGACAATGACAGCCTCTTCTTCCCACATATGTGAAGGTCAATTTATGCTTGCCAAAAGTGTTGTTTGTGCTTGCATTTTCTCCTTAATGTGCACGAAGAGGGGTATTGGACCCTTTCTCCTTCCACTGTAATCCTGCTGAAAACAGCACCATGAAACTGCTATAAAGTCTGAGAGGAAAGCCTCCCTTGGTTAGACAGGCCAGCCCCACAGCAGCCAAAGGGAAACCACCAGGACCGGCCTGTCCACTAGGCAGACCTAGGTGGTTGTCTAGGGCACCAGTTCGTGGGGGGCACTACATGCCTCCCTTTCCTGATGAGTCTGACTTTCTGGGGGGTGCCCATTTATTCTCCTCCCTGGAGGAAGAATGGAGGGGGGGAGCGAGTGAGCCAAGCCAAGATAACCTTGCCTTCCTTTGCTTAGTTATCTGTGCCATCCTGAACTCTCTCCCACCCCAGTGAATGAGCAGCTGGTGCAGTTCAAGTTAAAGGCAGAACTCCACACTTCTTGGCTTGGGGGGAGGGGTGTGCATGAATAGTTCAGTGCCAAACTGGTTCGCCTCGAACTGGGCCAGTTTGGAGGTTCAATTATTGACCGAATTGAGGTGGTTCGATCTGCAATCCAACCAAACCAAGGCAGGTTTGAGTGGACCAGTTCGGTGCTCAATGGGTGTGTGTGTGTCGGAGGTGGCAGCAGCAAGAGAGGTAGTTCAAAAGGTCTTCTTACTGCCAGTGCAGCTGCCACCTCTGCTACCCACACACTCTCGGTGGAGCACATATCTGAAGCATGTATAATCCTCCCTCTTTTACCAAGCCACCCACTTGGTTCCAGCCTCTGTGCATGCTTCCACAAATGTTGTGGCCACGTGCATGTGTGCATGCCACCCAAATGGCCTCCACACATGTGCGGAGGCCAGAAGTGAGCCAATGCCACATGGACAGCTTGGTAAAATAGGGAGGATCGCTTCAGATATGGGCTGGGCCAGGGGAGCAAGCGGTGGTGCCAGCAGCCACACTGGGCGGTAAGACCTTTTTAACTACCTCTCTTGCCGTCACCCCCTGGGCCGCCCCTTCACAGGAGACAGGAGTTCCACTCCTTTACTTATAAAGGGGAATCCTAACCGGTTTGGTCAAATGGACAGCACATGGTTTGGCTCGAATTCGATTCAAATTCAAGCTAAACCACATTTTTGGTTCATGCCCACCCCTTCTTGGGGGATCCCAAAGTCACATTTTGCCTGGGGAGCCAATTATCTGATCAATTATCGTAATAAACTTATTCATTCATTCATACATCACTGTTACCCCATCACTGTTACAGGAGAACTGGTCGTGTGCTAGCAAGCATGAATTGTCCCCTTTGCTAAGCTTGAATGGGAGCATGGGAACTACATGCGAGCACAGTAAAATATTCCCTTTAGGGGATGGGGCCACTCTGGGAAGAGCATCTGCATGCTTGTTCAAAATTCCCTCCCTGGCATCTTCAAGATAGGGCTGGGAGAGACTCCTGCTTGCCAGGGGTGTGCACGAACCATTTGAAGTCATACTGGTTTTCATTGAATGGAACTGGTTGGGCAGATTGATCATGAACCCAACCGGGGCTGGTTAAGTCTGCAATCAAACCAGACCAATCCTGGTTCAATGTGATCTAGTTCGACTTCAACGGGTGTGGGTGGAGGCAGCAGCAGGGGAGTGGCTAGAATGGTTGTTCAAGGTTCTTACTGCTCAGCACTCATCAGCGCTCGCTGCTCCCAAGTACACCCCAGTCATCTCTGGAAATTCATTTTAAAAGGCTGCATGCACAGCGGCAGTGCAGTTCCGGCCTCTGCAGATGTGCAAAGACCATGCAAAATGGCCTCCGTGCATCTCTGGAGGCCAGAGCCACTCTGTGGCCATGCAGGCAGCCTGTTTAAATATATTTATGGAGGCAATTGGTTTGTCAGTTCAGGCTGTTTGGGCAGCAATACTTGTAAAGGGGAAACTGATGAGGATTTCCCCTTTACAAGTATTGCCACCCAAACTGCTAAACCGGTTTGATTGAACGGACCAGATCGGCAGAACACAGTTTGGTTTGAATTTGATTTGAATTCAAACTGAACCACATTTTGGGGTTTGTACACACCCCTACTGCCAGCAGCTTTGGAGGCACCACTGCCCATCTGTGTAAACAATACCGAGCTAGTTGGACCAATGGTCTGATTCGGTATAAGACAGCTTCTTATGTTCCTGTATTCCAACAGTCACCGCCAATGAGAGTTCTGAAATCCAGGAGCTGCTAATGTCATATATCTGATGAGGTGTACCAAAATGAACAGTCGTCCTTTTCAAAGAAGAGAGCAGAAGAGACTACAGTGAATTCAGATATCTTAGGAAACTTTAATTGTTGCCCAACTTTACTATGCATTTTTTTGTTGAAAGCTTTCCTAACTGCTTAGCCTTGGATGTGCAGTGGGAGGGATTTTGCCAGTCTCTTCCAGAAGTGCCGTGAACCACCTGAAAATATGTCCCTGAGGGTTGCACATTCTTTGGGGATATATTTTCAGGCTACACAGGGCACTTCTGGAGGCAGAGGAGATTTGAAAATTTGCTCCCTCTTCTGCATGTATGGGTGCTGTGGTAGTGGGTATACATCTTCCTGGCACACCCCACACAGCATTATTGAGCATATCAGCTATTGTAAATAATATAGATAAATAAGGGAGAATTTTTGGCATCTCAGATTCTCCTTGTGGAATGAATTAGTAATAGGTAACAGACTAACAGATTTCAAGAGAATCTATTCATGGTTGACAGTAAATGTTCATTAGTTCTCTCACTATCACATGTGCATGTGCACACACACAACCACACACAAAGAGTTTTAATTAAGAGAAGCATGCCCATAAAACTCTGCATACGAATATTAGACCTGTCATCTTGTGATGCTTCCCTCCAGCCCCCCGTTAAACTGCTGCACTAAAGTAAACACAAAATAGATTTTCATTTATTTTTCATCTCCCCTGTAATCTAAAGACTGTCCTGTAAATGTCTTCGGTAAATCATTTGGTCAGTTTCCCCTCAACCAAACAGCCTGTAAGTAATACAGTATATCAACCCATTTTTTGACATTTTCATTTTTTCTTCCTGACATCTTCTCAAAAACCTTCAAAATAATACAGTGTTGGCCCTATTATCTTTCCTTCAATTTTTTTTAAAGGTGGGGGGGACCGAGGCATCACCTCTCCACAGCAAGAGCCATCAGTGCACATGAATAAAGAATGTTCATATCAGACCATGATTCTCTTCCTACAGTTCGTTGCTCAGGTTTTCTGCCCGGCTCCAAGGAAATAGATAGTGCCAGAAAATCAAGGTGGTGTGTGAATATTGATTCCTGAATGTCAGTGGACTTCACTCCCCACCCCCTCAGTAGAGGTAAAATCTTATTGTTGCCTTCAGTGGTTAGACCAGGACGGATGGGGAGTTTATGCTGGAAAACCCTAATTAATGTTACGGAAATTCTAGGGCTCTGGGCTTTAAAGGTGAGTTTTAATAATGAACAGGGAAATATGAGCCAGGTTGGGCATGGGCAAGAAAAGGAATTTCTCTGAGAACATAAGAAGAGCCTTGGTGGATCAGGCCCAAGGCCTATCTAGAGCAGGACACTGTTTTCCACAGTGACCCACCAGATGCCTCTGGAAAATCCACAAGTAGGAGATGAAGGCATGTGCCCTCTCCTGCTCAGGGGCGTAGCTAGGAGAGAGGGGGACTGTGTTTGCTCCTCTCCCTGGCAGCTCCTCGGAGTGAGGGAGATAATGAAGAAAACAGGGAGGGGTGGAGCTAGGGGGCCCTCAGGAGCTGGGGGGGCAGGTTATTTGAACCCATGCGCTCAATTGTAGCCACACCGCTGTTCCTGCTCTTCCCATCAACTTCCCCTGCAACTGGTACTCAGAGGCACCCCGCCTCTGAGCCTGGAGGGAATCTATAGCTATTTTTATGTCTTAAAATATTTGGACTCTGCTTTTCCCTGTAAAAATGACCGAAGTGACTTAGAATAGAATTTTAAAAATCTGGCTGACATACTGCGCAATGTTCTCTCTGTGTTATAATGAAACATGTGTGCAGTTGTGCATGAGTGCTCTGGTGCAAGTGCACAAATGCAGTTGGGCGATGGATGGCCATTGGAAAGAATGGCTGTCTATTGCGCAACTGCGTGGCGCAATTCTTGCCCGTGTGCAAGAGCACTCTTGCGCAACTGTACACACATTTCATTAAAACACATACGGAACATTGTGCAGTATGTCAGCCTCTGTCAATAGATATTTATTTATATTTATAGTTTAGCATATATGTAGACTGCCCAAAACTCATGTCTTCTGGTTAGTTGCTGGTTTCAGTATCATCAGCTAAACAAAATTTACAAGAAGGATCTTAAAGTTGGATTTGAGGACTAAATGTTGAGATTCGAGAAGGAATTGTGTGAAAATGATGAAAAATTAGTCTCTAAGATGTATAAGTTGTTGCTTTTGGAGGAGACAAGAGATGAAGTGGTTAAAACGACTATGATAAAATGGACTCAAGGTGTGGGTCATAATATAGATATGGCAGCTTGGGGAAAATTATGGAAAACTGATTTAAAGTTCACTGCATGTTATACTTTAAAAGAAAATTATTATAAGATGATGTACAGGTGGTATTTGACACCGAAAAAATTAGCATTAATGTATAAAAATGTTCCAAACAAATGCTGGAAATGTGGACAATGTGAAGGAACCTTTTTCATATGTGGTGGTCATGCGGGAAGGCAAAGGCCTTTTGGGATATTATATATAATGAGTTGAAGAAAATTTTTAAAATGACATTTCCTAAGAGGCCAGAATCCTTCCTGCTGGGAATAACGCAAGGAGAGTTTTCCAGAAGAAACGTAACATTTTTTACGTATTCAACCACGGCGGCTAGAATAGTATATGCGCAGAAATGGAAAGATAATAAAATGCCCTCAAAAAGATTGGTTGATAAAATTTTTGGAATACACTGAGATGGCAAAACTTACAGCACTCATAAGGGATGAAAACTTGGAATGTTTCAAAGAAGATTGGGAGTCATTCCTACTTTACTTAAATAACTATTTTTTCCAATATGGACCTTTTAGCAGGGTTTGAAATTTAGTAGCAACAGCTGGCTGGTTAGGGTAAAATCGAGTTTGTAATGTGGAGTATATGTGTTTTGAATTGTTATAGCAATGGTAGATTTGTATAGCTAATATGAACCGTGCAGACTGGTAAGCGGGAAGTCAATATTTACTTAATTAAATGTAATTTGACTGTTAAGATATTGTAAAATCCAATAAAATTTGAAAATGCAAAAAAACTCATATCTTCTCTGGATGGTTTACAATAAACGACACAGTTCAAAACAGAGTTGAAAACTTAAAAACATTAAAACAATTTAAAACAATGATAGATTTTATACATCTAATTAAAAGTCTGGGTGAATAAATGTTTCTCAACATCCCTTTTAAAAGCTGTCAGAGATGGGGATGCTCTTATTTTGACAGGGAGCACATTCCAAAGCCTCAGCCTGTTATCCAGAGATAACAGAATAAATGAAAAAGCAAAGATAGACCCAGCAGCAGCAAAGAATTCCACAATCCATACTAAGTGAGCCCAAAGGCTTTCCTTAAAATCCAGGCTGGATTTGCTGTTGCTGGAAAGTCAAGTCAACAGTGTGAGGAGGGGATGCAGCCCAGTTTGGGAGTGCTGTCCACAGCCTTGGTGCTGCAGGCCCCCATTGCCAGCTGTGCTAGGGTTGCCATATCCCAGCCCCCAAATCCAGGCAGCTGTCTAATGTGCACATTTTGCAACCTATTTGCCAATTATGCCAAATCAAGTACATTATTCCCCCCCCCCCCATTAGCTAGTTGCTTTGTGTTGCAACTACCTTATGCTGGAGAAGGATCAGAGGAAGCATCTTTTGGCCGGAGTTCATGCCAAGATTTATATATGCTTCCTTCTCAGAAAGTGGCAATGCTTGTAGGCGAGAGAGGACGCACGTTGCTACCAGCTGACATCCAGAAGAGAGGTACTACCTATGGCACGCCTCAAGTTTTGCAGGGATCCTTTGCTCAAGGGCCCAAGAGTGCAATTCCAAACATTCCTGTGACTTCACACAGCAACGTGATCTTTGTGCCCTAGTGCAACTTGTTCCTCGCTCAAACACTTCATTTGTCTAGGTGTCTGCCAGGGTCTCCTGTCTTTGGAATTCTGCTTAGTTCTTGAGCAACTAGAAATTCCATGGTTGTTCTCCCAGGTCCTGAACTGAGCTCATAATGACAAACTACAATAGAGATAAGCCCACGTCACATGTTATGTCCAATGTAGTACAACTTGTACAGTGTGTGCACCTACAGATCTGAAAGCATGTTATTCACTCATCATCATCATCATCATCATCATCATCATTTCATTTATCAAACTTCTATACTGCCCAAACTTTAGTCTCTGGGAAGTTAACATAAAACAATTAAAACACATATAAAAAGTTAAAACAATTCAACAATTTAAAATCAACCATAAAATTAAATCAGACAATTTTTAAAAGCTGGGAAAGCTTTGGAGAAAAGATGGGTTTTCAGATGTTTTTTAAAAATTGCCAGAGATGGGGAGGATCGTATCTCAACAGGGAGCACATTCCACAATCTTGGGGCAGTGATTGAGAAGGCCTGTCTCTGTGTAGCCACTAGACGAGTTGGCGGTAACTGGAGACGGATCTCCTCAGATGACCTCAATGGGCGGCGGGGCTTGTAGTGAAGAAGACGCTTTCTTAGATACCCAGGGCCTAAGCTGTTTAGGCCTTTATAAGTTTTATCTTGCACTTTGTATTTTTTCTGGAAACCAATTGGCAGCCAGTGAAGCTCCATCAGCAAAGGACAGTCCATTATGTTCCATGCAGGTACAGCAGTACACTTCCAACCTGTACCCTGCATTTGACAGGCCTGGTTTGCTTTTAAAATGAATGCAGGTACAGTCATTCACACACAAACGTGTACATCTGTATGAACATACAACATAATATGGTCATTCGCATGAGGGGAGATCTGGATAGGAAGACAGGAGTGCTCGTACCTTCCCCTCAGATGATCTTCTTTTCTTTGTGAGCCATGCAGCTTGCATGATCCACACTGCTCCCGGTAGCTGGGAAAATGCAGCCTGGCCTCCAAATATCCTTAAAGGCACCACGTGAGGAGCACAGTGCATTGAGGGGTTCCCCCTCAGCCGGTAGGGCTGCTCGTATGAACTGCCTCCATGTCTGCATAAGGTTATTGAATCCAGATTGCTAATATAGCGATCCATATCAACAATATTACACCAGCTTCTCATGATTCTAGAAATGTCCTTCACCACACATCCCACAATGAGCTGAGATCAAAGCAGACTGTCTCTGAACATGTGCAGAATGCCCTTAACTCGAACAAAATTAAGTGGTGGTGGGATAATAACAAATGATTGCGAGGGACTGAAGGAAATGCCCCTCTCTGACTGCATTCGAGTGCAGGCAGAGAGAGATGCAGAACAGATTTGATTAAAGTTGAAAAGAGACAAAAGGGAAAGGAATGCAAGTCTTCTTCCACTTTGATAAGCTCAAGATTGTGCAAAGCTTTTTGCCTCATTCCCTCCCTCCTGTTATCAAAGTGTATACCAGAATACATGATGTGCCCGTTTCAAAAAACCTATTCCAGTGATAGTCTCGGTGATCACTCTTTTAATAAAACTTTCTTTGTCTATATGAGTGTACAGGAAACCACCCAACATAACCTAATCAATAACCAATAAGAACATAAGAACAGCCTTGCTGGATCAGGCCCAAGAATGCCCATCTAGTCCAGCATCCTGTTTCACATAGTGGCCCACTAGATGCCACTGGAAGCCTATAGGCAGGAGTTGAGGGCATGCCCTCTCTCCAGCTGTTACTCCCCTGCAACGTACTCAGAGGCATCTGAGGCTGGAGGTGTTCTATAGCCCTCCGACTAGTAGCCGTTGATAGACCTCTCCTCCCTGAAGTTATCCATACCCTTATATTCAGGAACCCTTATATCAGGAACAGAATATATTATAGATTATTCTGCTCCTTATCAGGAGTAGAAATATCCACACCTTATCAGGAGCAGAAACTCCTGAAGTCAGGAATTTCGGGGAGTGGGGTCACCAGTTACCAATCTCCTTTAGCCACCAGTTAAAGCCCCAGGGTATGTTTTTACCTATCAAAACTTCCCTCAAACATGGGGTCACACTTTTGCTCTTGTACCTGCCACCTCACTTTGGCTTTTGTTGGTGTCTTTGCCTCCTGCATTTGCTGCATTTGCCGCACACTTGCCATGGGATGCTGTGTCCCACGCTGCCTGGGTACCCCCTAATGAGCTTGCTTTATGCTTGAGCTCCCCGGAGAGAAGGATTCTCACAGCTAGATTCAGGTAGCCATGACAAATGCCTTTTCTCTTTCTCTCCTCTTTCACCTTCAAGCCTCTATCCCCCTTCCTAGTACAGAAACTTGGTAACATGCCTAACTTTTTCATGTTTTGTACCCCATTACCCCTCAATAAAGCAATTCATTGTTTTCAATGTCACATTTCTGCTTTTTTTGTTCCCCTTCCAGTGCGTCAACACCATGGCTGCAATCCCACAGGACTTTGAGTATTTTCTTGCTGTTCATGGGTCTGCACCCATCTGACGCTAATTTCTCCCACTTTAAGCAAAGCATAGAAATGGACCTTCCTGCCTCACCACAGAATTACCCCCAATGAGACATGTGGAAGCAGGCATTCACCCACTGTGCTCAATAATGGCCTAGGCTGAGTTACCCGAGAGTGCACCTTTTTCTGCAAGATCCCCACTTAAGATCATCTGGAGAGATCTCTCTTTGGGTGCCACAAGTACATCTGGGGCCAATTTAGGACTGGGCTTTCTCAGTAGTCACCCCTAGGTTGTGAAGAGATTGATCATCCCTGGAGGCCTCCAAGACAGCCATAAAGACCCACTTTTTTGGCATCTGAGACATAAAGACCCACCGTTTCAGTTTAAAAACACTAAAATGATGGTTTAACGGTTTTTATATGAGTTTTACGTTCATATTTTATATGGTTGTATTTTGATTGTGAACTACCCTGGGCCATTTTTGGGTGGGCAGTATATTAAAGTCTAAACACTGTAAGACATTTCCCTTAGGGGATGGAGCCGTTCTGGGAAGAGTATCTAGGTTCCAAGTTCCCTCTCTGGCATTTCCAAGATAGGGCTGAGAAAGATTCCTGCCTGCAACCTCGGAGAAGCTGCTGCCAGTCTGTGTAGACAACACTGAGCTAGGTAGACCAGTGGTCTGACTCAGTATATGGCAGCTTCCTATGTTCCTATGCTCCTAAGCCTGTGCACAGACCTAAAGGTTGTTCATAGGAACATAGGAAGCTGCCATATACTGAGTCCTATGTCCCTAAACAAAGAAATAAACAAAACACTCTTTCTATGAGACTCAATAGAACATTCTTTGATGAGGGTCTCATTGTAACTTGCACCAGCAAGGCAGGATATAGATGCTTTAAAATGAATATAAATATAAACAAACAGCAGCCTGCTCCCTGTTTCAGCACATGCAGCACACCAAGCCACTGCTGTAAAGGGGAGGCTTGCGTGTCCTCCTACATCCCCATCCTGCCTTGCTTCTCCTCCCAATGCGATTTCCTTGAGCACAAAACAAGTGGCAGCAACCCGCCCTCCCAACAACAACAATGACAACAACAACAACGGAGGGGGGCACAGAAGAGGCAAAGTGCTTTTATGCGTGGGTGAGCTGTGTTCCACATGTTAGATCTGGAAATAGAAATGGGCAGGTAGGGGACAAGCTAATTGTCTGAGGGGTGCTTGTCCCCACCCTTTCCCCCTCTCTGAAGCCCCCCTTGTTCAGGGTTCGCCATATCTGCATCTAGGTGAGAGGTAGGGATGTGTGGAACCGGTCTGGTGGTCCGCGGTCTGACGGTCTGGTCCGGGGGTTCGTGGGTTCGTGATCGAACCAACCCCCCCCGCCCCCGGTTCCGTCAGACCGGAACCAGACCGCAGGGTCTGGTCCGCGAACTTTTTAAAAAAAATTTAAAATGAAAAAGCAAATACCTGTAGTCCCTTCAGGGGGTTGCTGTAGCCGCGGGGGGTGGGGGGAGGTCTGCGCGGATTCCCTCTCCCCCCGCCAGCCTTCCTCATCACCACCATGGCTGGGTAAGCATAGCCTTTTTGGCCCTTTCGGACCTCTGTAAAAGCATTTTTAAAAAGTTCGCGGACTGGTCCGGTACTGGACCAGGGCGGAGTTCAATGGGGGCCGGACTGAACTGGCCTGTTTCCATTCGAGGCCGGTTTGGCCTCGAATTGAACCAGGCCAGATGGTTCCGTGCACACCCCTAGTGAGAGGTGCAATATGAACCTAGAGAGCTAGTTGTGAATATGGGAGGCATGCATGAACTGAATATCCCACATGGCCTACAACGTTGCATGCATATGCAGGCAGCTGGGCCCATGTGGAAATGGATGGATTGTGTCCTTAACCCCAGGGGGGGAAAATCAGTTGATTATCTAGGTACCCATAACAAGTTTATTTTAGCCGTTTAGACAGGGAATGCATTTTCCATCCTCACAATGTTTGCATACAGGACTCGGGGGTGATCTATTGTGAACAGCAAACAAACAGATAAATCTGTCCACCAGCTCTGGGTTCATTAACTATGGAAGAGAACAAAGAGATTGTTTTCCTTCCCTCCTTGCAAAATGAAAAGGAAGCCTTGTTTCTGAGCATCCATTTTAGCATCCTGAATTATTCCCAGTACATGCGGACACATCTTGCGCTCCCTGTCTTGTTCATAGACTACATAACTGACTGATTTCCCAACAGAATAAGGACTAATTTCTTGACTACCCAAATCTTGCTAATGTCTTCATAACACTTGTCATTTCGAGGAAGAGATGAATCTCTGCTTTTGTGAAACCTGTTCATAGCTGTTTGAGTCTTTCCACTGTAGCTGTAATTTTTATTCCTTCTGGGCAAAAATGTAAAAGACACAGCTTTTTGTACTTCCCTGAGAATCACTCCTCCTCTGCTGTATCACTCTTTAACTGAGACATCAAAATCAATGGGTGTGGTTTTGCTTTTGGCTCAATACTGCACAGCAATATTGCACAGATGGATGCTACCATAATCTGATATTTGATTTCTGACCTATATATTGCAGTGCTCAAACCTTACACCCAATTCTGTACAACTTATTTTCCATTGTGGGGGAAAAATATATCAGTGGCTGTGTGTACAAAATTCTGGTGTAAAGTTAATCGGCAGGGGGAAATCGTGGCTGGAGGTGGAAACTCTTGTGCAAGCTAGTTGGGGTGGGTGCATTTAAGAATAATTATGGAAGGCAAAGTTTGAGGTACATCCAAAGAAACATTTTATTACAAGCCATGATGTGGTTCGATGTCACCGATACTTGGATACACAAGCCCTATTCAGACATTAGGTCCATTCTCATGATCCTAACAAGAGGAGGAGGAATGGCCAGCCAGGGTAGGAGAGCCAGGTATGCTCCCGATTGGTGGCCATGTAAACCCACAACATGGTAGGAGGCAGGGAGAGTGACTGTGTGGGAGGCAGGAGCTGCATCGGACAGCTTTTCGTCCACCCTCGTGAAAATGCTGGGGAGATAATCTGGGTAGGGTGCACCCGTCTGACCCAGCTTCTGCCTCCCACACAATCTCTCTCCCCAACTCTTACCCTGTTGTTTGGGTTTACATTACCACTGATCAGGAGCACCCTCCGCTTCCCTACCCTGATGGGGCACTCCTCCTACGTTTGTTAGGATTGTGAGAACGAACCTGTTATGTCAGATGAGAGTACAACTCATGTATGACTGCTAATGTCTGTACACCTGTACATACACTTTTTTGTGTGAATGACTGTATCTGCATTCATTTAAAAAGTAAACCTGGGTACAGGCCCCTCAAATGCAGGAGACTGTGTTTGTTTGATTGATTAATTTCTATACTGCCCTTCCAAAAGTGGCTCAGGGTGTTGAGGCTAAATAGGGCCAATTTCTCTCCCTTTGCTAAATATAAGAGAATCACCACTCAAAAGTGCTTCTTTGCCTAGTTAGCAGGGGATTGATGAGTCATTGGGCTCATTCTCACAATCAGCAACATAAAGGTAGGAGGCAGAACACTCAGCTATTGCTGCTCATGAGAACCCACAAGTAGCCCTCCAACTCAGCCCACTCAAATGTGGGTAGCCCAACTTTCACTACTATTACTACGAATATTTATACACTGCTTTTTGACAAACATACCCAAAGCGATTTACATAGAGAAATAAAAATAAATAAATAAAATGACTTTTATGCCTTGATGTTTACTAAGGTAGGATGAAAATAGCCTACCCTGGAGTATGATCATGCAGTCAGCAGCCATGTTTGTCATTGAGTTCTGTGGCTAGAGGGGCCATGCAGAGACCGGTTGCTGTACTGAGGGCTGCCTCTCTACTATGAGAGCAATGCATTCTGGGATACTCCCTTGAGTCTTGGAGGCAGGGGCATAGCTAGGGGAGAAGGGGCCCGTGTTCACCACTCTCACTGGTGGCCCCTCAGAGTGAGGGAGATAATAAAGAAAATAGAGTGGGGTGGAGCTAGGGGCCCCCAGTAGCTGCCCCCCTGGTTCTTTCAACCTATACACTCAGTTATAGCTACACCCCTGCTTGGAGGGCCCAGTTCCATTTTTTAAGAATGGATTCCGTGACTGCCTGCATTGTGTATGGGGTGAGTTAGTAGAGCCCAATGGGGGCTCTGCTCATCTGTAGGGATCAGGGTAGGAGTTATTCCCTTCCCTAGATGATCATGTGAAAGACTTTGTTGTGGGATGAAGTTTTGTTTGGCTAAATTTTAATACTTGCCTCGTTTGCTGAGTGTTTTTTAAAATGAAAAATCTATACATTAATAGAGTCATCAGGACACCAAAATTTTCCTCTCACCATAATTTCCCTAACTCCAAGTTTTGTAATGTATAAGGCAGAATTGATCAACAACATTTCCATCCAAAACCATGGGAACAGACTGAGCCTAATATATGCTCTTCTCTGTAGTTTGTGACCTTTATCAATATAAATCTTCCTTGTACTAGCATTCTCCATAAAGCACAATTTTGTTTATTAATATTACCACTCTCCTTTCCCCTTCAAAAAAAAAATCTATAAGAAGAGAAATATCCTTTGCAGAATTTATTACATGCTGATTTACATTCTTGGATGCTTTTTATAATTAGTTTACAGAAGAAACAATTTCTGGCTTTTCTTTTCTGGTATTTCTGCCCTTGATTTAGGACGTCCCTTCTTTTTTCTTGGGTGATTTAAGTGACATAAATTGATGTGTGTTATCTATTTGTTGGATTGAATATGGATCCTGTCCTATCTAAGGGTGTAGGGTAGGCATCATGTTTTTTAAAATAGATAAAAAATTCAAAGGTATGAAATAAATGTCTTGTTGGGGACAGCTGAGGAACAGCTGCTCTGATCCAGCTCTAGGCATTCCTTGAAAGAGTATTTAAATGGGACTACTGATGCCATATTGTGGATGGTGATGCCCATTCATACGGTCACCTCATTTAAAATAATGCAATGTAGATAAATAGTATCCATACCTGGACGTGTGTTTCAATCAGTGCTCAGTTTAGAAGGAGGAAGGTGGGGCTTTATGAAATCCACACACCCCACTCCCAAATTCTCCAATTTTAGCCAAATCATCTCCCCAATAGTTTTCTAAAAACAGTAGCTAGGGAGTTATAAAAGGTAAGGGAATCAGGCTGGATGTCCTCTGGAACTTTTTGAATGTGAGAACTGGTTTTGTTGCACATACTGTCCAGAGGTATACCTAGGTAATTTTGGAGCCTGGCCTCCCCCCGCCCGGCAAGATAAGATACACTTTTTAGAAGAAATTCTTCATAAGATACTTCCCTCTGACCTGCACACCACATTTTGCACATGGACAGTCCTGCCACTTATATTAGCTGAATGCACTATTTTTCTTTACACCAGAACATACTCAGGGAAAGCTGGCAAGGTTTGGAGGGTATTTATACTGATTATATTTATACTGGAGGGTATTTATACTGATTCCAGGCACTGGGTCAGCATTAATTAATTAATCCAGACAATTAATTAATTAATTACTTTTATATACCACGCCATCCAAACAGCTCTGAGAGAGAGAGAGAGAGAAATGAAATTGCTGTCAGTGGCATTTTCATGACACCCAAATTCCAGATGCCCCTAGTGGCAGAAATTCTAAATGTCCCTAGTGGCAGACATGACGTGCAGTGTAACACTAGCATGTAGCTGGGTGAGACGCCTTATCTCTGGCAGCCCCTCTCCCTGGTGGCCCTCGCACATGCCAACTATGCCCCTGCATGTGGTGTCCCATGCAGGTGGCGTGGCCAGCACTCAGAAGGGCCCAAGTGGTTCCAATGAGTTCGTTTTCCAGCTGACAACGACACTGGCTGGGTGTTTTCTTCATCCAAAAGAAAACACCCAGAAGAAAATAATCCAAAGAAAACACCCAGCTGGCCATGAAGCTGACTAGGAAATGAACGCAGGAGGGTCAGGCTGGCCCTTATGGAACCACATCACATGAAGGGGGCATGACCAGCACCTTGAAGAGCCAGTCCTGGCCTCCTGAGTGCATTTCCTCGCTGTCTTGGTTGCCGTTCTGAGTGAGGAAGAGAATGAATAAAATAGGGAGGGGCGAGGGGTGAGCCAGGCGGGTCTCAGGAGCAGGGCGGCTCGGGTTCTTTGAATCTGTCCGCCCAATTATAGCTCTGCTCCTGACTGTGCTTGCGACCCACCAGGGCTGCTGCACATTTGACAGCCAACCCCAGAAATGTTGTGCAGGAGCTCTATTGTACAACTACCCAGCACATGCACATCTGCGTCATGCTTCTTCCATGGTTTTCAGTGCAATGCTGCCATGGTTGGCTTTGACTTATCTCCAGAGAGTCAGAATGCCGAGTTGCACAGCACATTGTGCTGGCCACTCACTGGTTTCATGTAGATGTTGAAAAGCATGTGTGAGCCTATCCCTTTGGGGCTACATACACAGAAGTATATACATGCGCATGCCTCTAAACTGGATTGGGACGTTGGTCGGTGTCTGCAAATAAAATAAAATAAAAAAATTGATTTGCTCCTCTTTGTGCAACAAATTTATATTAACTAACAGCAACATGCCATACATGAACTGCCTGTGAGAGATGAATCCATTGGCTAAGGCTGCCAAGGGATACAGAAATGCACATGGGCAATAAGCAAATAGCAAATGGAAACAGAAGAGGAAGATTTCAATACTGAGCCTCCCAAACCACCACAATATAGTAATGAGAGTGAAGGCTCACTAGAAAGGGGAAAAATTACACAATGGATGACTGGGATCTATTTATAGTTGGAATGCTCAGTGTAATTTATTTATCTTTTTTTGAAAACATACAGCTATTGATTATGCTTCAGGTTCTGTCTATGTTAATTATATCCCAGAATATTTTCATTTTAAAGTGCTGGATGTATCTGCTCCTGCTGACCTGCTTTTAGTAATGTGACGGGCATAGGGACAGCAGATATATTCTGCATCCTCTGTTACAAATTGAATTCAATTATGGTGAATTTGGCCATTATTCCCTGGCATTTCTTTTCTTCCTCTTAATCGGCGAACAATTTATAATGGGTTCACACTTTTATCGTTTTGATGTTGTTAGAGGCTCATCATTAGAACTGTATGATTTCTAACTACATTATGGAAGCAAACACCTGATCCTGAGCTACTCCAGGGGAGCCAGGCAGGAAAGTGCCATATGAGGGTTGGAGTCCATGCATCTGGGGAGGGTTGCTGGTCTTGTAGTAGAGAGCATGAATTGCTCCCTTGTCAAGCAGGTCTGCCTTGGTTTGCATTTGGATGGGTGACGACATGTGAGTGCTATAAGATATTCCCCTTAGGAGATGGAGCCATAACTCAATGGTAGAGGACCTGCTGGCATGCAGCAGGTCTCAGGTTCCCTTCCTGGCATCTCCAGATAGGACTAGGAGAGACGCCCACCTGAAACCTTAGAGAGTCACTATGGACAATAGGCCTGTGCAAAGTCAGATCAGTAAAATCAGACATGGCTTGATTTTACTGGAACTGGAGGGGTTCGGAAAGAGTCCAAACCTGAACTTAAACACCCCAGTTTGGGTTGGACCTTTCTGACCCCCACCGAAAAAAATTGGATCTCTCCAGAGCTCCGAATGGCAGTGAGGGTTCCCCCACCATGTGATCATGGCTGTTGTGGGGGGGGGGACCCATCTTATGCCCTATTTGCCCATCTGCCTGCCTTCCCCGTGCATATTTAATTTTTTTAAAGGTTTTTAAAAAGTGTTTTAGCCCATTTTAAACTCACTATCAGCAGCTGCCAGCCAATTTCCGGGTTTCTCATGTGATTCACTGAAGTTACATCACTTCCCTTTGGATTCCCTGTCCTTACATCAGTTCTTCTGTGACTCTCTGGTGTTGTGTGACTTTTCTTCCGGGTTCAAATACTGAGTAATATAAAGTTGTGCCATCGAGTCGGTGTCGACTCCTGGCGACCACCCATGGTTATTTAATCTTCTCCTCTGCATTTCCCAACTCCGACCTGTTCCTGACTCCAATCACAACCCCAAATCTGACTCTGAATCCAACCCCAACATTTGTTGGGGTCCAAAAGACCCTAAACTGACATTTGCAAGGTCAAGCCAGACCCAACTACAGCTTTTAGGTCTGTGCACAAGCTTAGGACATAGGAACATAGGAAGCTGACTTTTACTGAGGCAGACCATTGGTCCATCTAGCTCAGTATTGTCTTTACAGACTGCCAGTGGCTTCTCCAAGGTTGCAGGCAGGAGTCTCTCTCAGCCCTATCTTGGAGAAGCCAGAGAGGGAACTTGGAACCTAGATGCTCTTCCCAGAATGACTCCACCCCTTAAGGGGAATATGCGTCCTCACACATGTAGTCTTCCATGCCCCTGCCTCCAGAACAGCATGCCTTTCTCTAGTTCCATTAAATGACTTGCATCGTCCACAATTTACAAAACCTTTAAAAAAATAATTTAGGATGATGTTCTATTATGGCACATAGGTTCTATCTATGCAACTAGGGTGGACCCTGCTTAGCTAAGGGGACAAATCATGCCTGCTATGACAAGACCAGCTCTCCTCCCTTTTGGCTTAATGGACAAAACTGAACTAGATGGTCTTACTTAGTATAAGGCATCTTCCTATGTTCTTATGACCCCAGAGTGTACAACCTTCTCAACTATGTGCTGGTCCACACATGCATGTTGATGACCTGGTGACCTCACTTGCAGCATCACATGGTGGCTTATATATGTGACGGAAGGATTCCAGACCAAAGAGGAGAGCTGGACTTGAGGTACCAAGACTGAATTGTCCCATTTGCTAAGCAGGATGTGCCCTGGCTTGTATTTGAATGGGAGAAATGTGTGAGTACTGTAAGATATTCCCCTTAGAGGATGGGGCCATTGTGGGAAGAGTACCTGCATGCTTACACGCAGAAAGTTCCAAGTTCCCTCCCTGGCAGCATCTCCAAGACTGGACTGAGAGAGACTCCTGTCTGCAAACTTGGAGAAGCTGCTGCCCATCTGTGAAGACAATATTGAGCTAGGTAGACCAATGATTTGACTCAGTAGAAGGCAGCTTCCCATGTCCCCATGTTCCTGTGACTTGCGTGTCTTCTTGTATCATGTCATGCTTTTCATGGCGGTTGGTTCACAGATTTCGGGCCCCGTAGACATGTGAACTTGTCTCGATGGTTATATTCTGCCTTATTCAGACTGACTTGAGTCGATGCAGTTTTAGGTTTTAGCTTTAGATAAATTTTATTTAAAGTACTAAATAACAGAGGTGGGGTATACTCTCCCAGTCAGGTCTGGAATTGGGCCTGGAGACTATTTCCTCTGAACTCAGAAAACAACTCAGTATGTTGTGAGCTGAATCAACACCCAGTCACCCCCCTCCCATATTTACTTACTTACTTACTTACATTTCTAGCCCGCCCTATACCCAAAGGTCTCAGAGTGGGTAACAATAAAACCAATATAAAACATAATTAAAATACAACATCATAAAATCAAAAATACAGTAAAAAAAAATACAGTGCCTGAGAGGGGAAGAACCACTACATCTTGAGTCAGAGGCCAGGGTAAAGAGGTGTGTCTTCACCATTCTCTTGAATGTGCACAAGGTCGGAGCTTGGTGCACCTCAGAGGGGAGGGCATTCCACAGCCTCGGGGCCACCACAGAGAAAGTCCTCTCACGTGCCCCTACCCCTTTAACTGCGGACAATGGTGGCACTACCAAGAAGGCCTCTCCTACAGATCTTAACTGATGGGCACGTCTATATGGGAGAAGATGTTCCTTTGGCTATTTGCGGGCCAGGGCTTTATAAGTCACTGTTAAAACCTTGAATCGGGCTCGGTGGCAAATTGGCGAACAGTGCAGTTCCTTTAAGACTGACGTGGTGTGCATCCAGCCAGAAGTGCCCATCAGCAGTCTTACTGCTGCATTCTGCACTAGTTGCAGCCTCCGAACCATCTTCAGGGGCAGCCCCACATACAGCACATTACAATAGTCCAGTCTGGAATTTGCCAGAGCATGGATCACTGTGGCCTAGCTGTCTCTGTCCAGAAAGGGCTGTAGCTGGCAGACAAGCCTGAGTTGAAAATAAGCACTCCTGCCCACCACCGCTACCGGGGTCCTTATGTCAACTTAATGTCATAATTACGTCATCAGGGTTGTGACAGGGTCCATTCCCTACTTCAACCCCTCTGTCAACCTCCTGACCTCCTTTTATATTGCAAACTGCTTTGAAAGCAACAATTATAAAGTGGTATAGACATTTGAAAATAACCACACAAATTGTTCCCAAACTGTGCCATACGACTTGCATGCCCTGATACATTAATTAGTTCTACTACTAAGATGTATATTTATATACTGCTATTCTGAGGAGAGCTGGTCTTGTGGTAGCAAGCATGACTTGTCCCCATAGCTAAGCAGGGTCTGCCCTGGTTGCATATGAATGGGAGACTTGATGTGTGAGCACTGTAAGATATTCCCCTCAGGGGATGGAGCCACTCAGGGAAGAGCAGAAGGTTTCAAGTTCCCTCCCTGGCTTCTCCAAGATAGAGCTGAGAGAGGTTCCTGCCTGAAACCTTGGAGAAGCCGCTGTGAGTCTGTGAAGACAATACTGAGCTAGATAGACCAATGTTATGACTTGGTAGAAGGCAGCTTCCTATGCTCCTATGTTCCTCCCCACTCCCCCCCCCCCAATTATGGAGGTGCAGTCCTCAAAAATGGGAGCAGGCTTGGAGAAACGGTGTCTCCAAGCATGCTCCCAGGCTGATTTAAAGGGTCTGCACCTTAGATCTTGGGGGGAGGAGGCAAAGGCAACCCACCACTAGGGACCCTGACTAGGTCTGACTCATTATATGGCAGTTTCCTATGTTCCTATGAGGCAGCCTACTGGATCTCTGTATGAGCCTTCCTTAACACCTTCCAGTAATCTTCCATATGTAAATATGTAGAATTATTAAAATTTCCCCGGCTAACTGAGCAAAAAAGACACGTTGTAAAGTGGTGATTCCCTTATATTTAGCAGGGAGAGAGCAATTGGCTTTATCCAACCCCAGCACAGCATCCCTCCAGTGGCTGTTGCTTGTATCTGCCTTATGTTTCCTTTTAGATTGTGAGCCCTTTGGGGACAGGGGACCATCTTATTTATGTATTATTCATTTTTATATGTAAACTGCTTTGAGAACTTTGGTTGAAGAGTGGTATATAAATTTCATTAGTATTGGTGGTGGTGGTGGTAGGGGTAGTGGTGGTAGTGTGAATAATTTTATGGTCAGTGAATAATAGAAAAAAACAAGGGCTCAGTGACAGAGCACAAGCTCTGTGCAGAATGAAAAAATATTAGAGCTGGAATTGCTCTTGGAAGTCTTCTAGTTGAGTCGCCTGCTCACTGCAAGAAACTGCAACATTGGTCTCAGGTTCATTTCTGTTCTGCTGCAGCCAGCAACATGGGAGGGGCCATTAATAGGGATGTGAATGAAGTGGAACATAGGAACAAAGGAAGCTGCCATATATTGAGTCTGACCATTGGTCCATCTAGCTCAGTATTGTCCACACAGACTGGCAGCAGCTGCTCCGAAGTTGCAGGCAGGAATCTCTTTCAGCCCTATCTTGGAGGAGCCAGGGAGGGAACTTGGAATCTTCTGCATGCAAGAATGCAAGTGCTCTTCTCAAAGCGGCCCCATCCCCTAAGGGGAATAGCTTACAGTGCTCACATGTAGTCTCCCATTCAAATGCAACCATGGTGGACCCTGCTTAGCTAAGGGGACAAGTCATGCTTGCTACCACAAGACCAGCTCTCCTCTCCACAAAGTGTGTTGTGCACATCCTGGGGGGGTGGGAAGCAAGCACTTTAAGAGAAGGAAAGAAGGTCTTACCTGCTCCTCCATGGCCCCTCTGCTGCCCCCCGCCACCCCAGCACGGCGTTATCAGGATTAAATGCTCTACTGTGCCCTACTGTGCAGCGGAAGGGGTTGGTATGGAAATAGCATCTGCACATGCGCAGGCATTATCTTGAGGGGGTCAGCAACACCATGCTGACCATTCAAGATGGCGCCCGTACCAGCACAGACACCATTTTCATGCTGACCCTGCCCTTGGGTTGCTGGGAGCAGCCCTGCAGCCGCGCAGCGGGGCGTTTAATCCCAATAGCACCATACTGAGGTGGCGGGGGGTGGCAGAGGGGCCAAAGAGGAACAGGTAGGACCTGCTTTCCTCCTCTTAAAGCACTTGCTTGCCCCCACTGAAACAATCTGGTGGGAGTCGCTCGAAGCATTGTGTCGCCTCAAAACAGAGGCTCTGAAATGCTTTGTGCTCATCCCTAGCCATTAGTGGTAGCGCATATGCTTTGCATGCAGAAGGTCCCAGGTTCAATCTGGCACTTTTAAATACAGCTGGAAAAGCACCTACCTGAAAGCCTGAAGAGCTGCTGACAGTCAGGGTAGACAGTCCTAAGCTAGATGAACCAATAACCGGACTCCGTATAAGACAGTTTCACATGTTTAATTCTGCTGTATCTGTGCATCAGGTGTGATCAAATCAGGGGCATATCTATGATTGAACAAGGTTGGGGGTATCCGACCAGTCTATAGGGCTTTAGGCCAACATCTTACTCCCAGTTTCGTGCCTTCAAGCCCATTGAGTGGGTTTAAACACAAGCAAATGGGTGCAGATTAATGCCAGCACCACAAATTGTGGCTGAAAGCTGACGATCAGCCAGGGCAGTGCCTATGCATTTTTGACCATAGACTCAACTGTGAGCTCTTGAACACATTTCTCCCAAAACTGATCTTTGTGAATACATTTACAAATATATGCTTGGAATCTTCTCATAAAAGAATGAATCAGCATAAATGTCTATATATATGTACATTTACCTGTGGGAATGATTCAGTGCAAGGTCAGGCTTTCTCATCTTCAAGTAGCAGATCACAAGCTTTGTTTCAACAAAACTGGCAATACTTGAGATGTTGTTTGGAGAGGCTTCAAAGGGCTTCCCTAAAGCTGCACCTTTGCTGCAAAGCTTGCAAGAAACAAAAGCAACACTTAGTATTTCGATGAGACAAACCGGTGTGCCAGCTAAAGGCATTTGCAGATGAAATATACAGCCAGTATTCTTCTTCTTCTTTTTAAAAATGAAAATAACACCCAACACTTATATAGCACTTTAGAATCCTCAAAGTGCATCACATACCTTATCTTGCAGTCTTGTAAGCATGGGAAATAGCAGTCAGAGGTATGGGAAGCAGGGGTGAAGAAGCAGGAGGAGTAGGGACAACTAATGATGGAAGCAAAGATGAAGGAGTTCTTTTTGTAATTCCCTGTCTGGAAATCTTCTTCATCCCTACTTGACTGATTTGAGAAACTGGTTCAGATAATTGACAAAGCATATCCAGAGCTGCTCCAAATACTATGCAACTTGGAAGGCATAAGAACAGCTCTGCTAGATCAGGCGGAAGGCCCATTTAGTCCAGCTTCCTGTTTCCCACAGTGATCCACCAGATGCCTCTGAGAAGCTCACAGGCAAGAGATGAGGGCATGCCCTGCTCTTGCTCCCCTGCAACTGATATCAAGGCATCTTGCCTCTGAGGCTGGAGGTGGCCTATAGCCTTCAGACTAATATCCATTGATAGACCTGTCCTCCATGAATTTGTCTAAGCCCCTTTTAAAGCCATTCAAGCTAGTGGCCATCACTGGATCCCATGGTAGAGAATTCTATAGATTAATTATGTGCTGTGTGAAAAAGTATTTCCTTTTGTTGTTCCTAAATTTCCTGGGCATCCATTTCATGGGATGGTCCCTAATTCTAGTGTTGTAAGAGAGGGAGAAAAATTTGTCCATGCATAATTTTATACACCTCTATCATGTCTCCCCATAGTCACCCCTTTTCAAAACTAAAAAGTCTCGGATGCTGTAGCCTTGCCTCATAAGCACTCCAAGTTCACTCATGGTCCGCCTTCAGACATCATGCCAAACTGGAGGCCACCATGCCAGAGGTTTGGGTTTGTTTTCATCTGAAGGCGGGAACCTTGTTTCCATGACAAAGTTGATCCGAGGTTTCCGGCCACAAAACTGAATTGGAACCCTTTGTTCTTCTTCAGTTTCACCGCCAAAACCTCTGGTTGGACAGTGGTGTCGTGTCATCTGAAAGCTGCCACTGTTTGTAACCAGAGTTGAGGGTAGGAAGCTCCTCCCTCTCTCCATCTCTGGTTGGCTGCTGTGGATGTTCATCATTAGAAGGAGGAAGCCCACAAATCCTGTTCCTCCCCACTTTCAGGCTCCTAGACTCCAGATCTAGATTATCTGGGAGCGTGGGGTGGAGGGATGAGGCAAAGCACAAGTCTGTTGAACGCAGTGGTCCATTGGATCCACAGTTTGCCGTTGTGTCCGAAGGGGGCCATGGTAACCATGAAATTGATTTACCAAACCTAGTGCTCCTCACCCTGAGGTGTGAGCTGTGTCTGAACTTCTAGTTCATTCTAGGCAAGCCCACTCCCTTTGCCATTGGGACCAATGACATAGCAGATGACATAGGGAAGGCCTGCCAGTTGAAGGAGAGTGCAAGGCAGGCTAGGATAGCATCCAGAGCCTCACTGGCACACCCGGCCAGGGGTGTTTGCCTACCTCTGGCCCAACTCAGCTACTTTCAACAATCCAAAGTATGTGATTGTCTGCAGCGATAACTTCAAGTTCCCTCCATATCTCGGACTTGCAAAATATTGAATGTCTCAAGGAAAAACAGAATATTATGGAGTGAGATTTGAAAGATATAAACCGCTTTGAGATTATTTTAATAAAAAGTGGTATATAAACCATACAATACATACATACATACATTTTGTTTTAAGAGATGGCTGGCATACTGCAGAAGAATATACAAGTCTAGTTAATCTGCACGCATGAAAATTGTGCAACTACACAAGCGGCACAAATTGCATTACGCAACTTGTATGCATGTCATGTTATTAGGCTGGTATACCATTGCACAGTATGTCAGCCAGTATCTCTCAGACTTGAATTTCAAAATTGAATTGCTGAAGCTCTGAATTTTCAGAAAAGTAAAATTCAGAATCTTGGCCAAATAAGTTGCACTCAATTTATTTCCAACCCTGTGCCAAATTACAACAGGTCATCCTTGAGGTCTGGAAGGGACCTTGCAGGTCTTCTGTGCAACCTCCTGCTCAAAACAGGAATCAGAACAAAATATTGTGGGTCTCAGGACGCACTTAAAAGCAAAACTACCATTATGTCGAACATCCACTGGCATACCTAAACTGGAAGTTGAACACAGATGCCCAGCCAGGATGGTTATGCTGCCTGGCTGGGGACAGAGTCCTCACTGGCCTCCTTGTGTGGCCTAATCATCTTTCTGGATCACAAGAGTTGCTGGGACTAACACAGACATGAGGCTGGCTAATCGGAGCTGTGCTGCATGCCAGGAATTTTAATCTCGTTTTTCCTCAAGTGATCTAGCAATTGCTGGTTGTGTCACTGCCACAACATCCAATCCGTTAATTTGACATTTCAATCTCCTAGGACACTCTGCTTCTAACCTAAAAGTCAGCATTCTCCAATGATAACTCCACTTCAGGAGACACCGGCATGCAATTGCTGTACTAGAATGCATCAGCAAGTTTGACAATATTTGTTTAGGATTCTGTCAAGACCAAGGTTTTCTCTCCCATGGTGGGTATTAAATTAGCATAGCAAAGCTAGGAAAATGGTTATTGCTGACCACTGCTGTTGTTTATGGCCCTTGAGCTTATTTTGTATACCAGGGATTCCCAACCTTGAGTCCCTAGATGTTGTGGGACTACAACTCCCATCATCCCCAGCCACCATGGTCACCAATGTGTTGCAGTTGCATGCAATTGAGCTTTGCGTAGAAATGTCACAGACTGTAACCCTCTGTAGACATCATCGAAATTGTGGAGGCTGTTCCTAGGTACAACATCCATGGAAGCATGTCTCACCATCTCCACCCCCATTCCATGGACTCAGTACTTCCATGGTATAAAAGTATAAAATTGCCTTTTATAACCTTTCATTTCTACATAAATCTATTATTAGAAATATGCCTATATTGTTTTTCAACAACAAAATATGTTCTTGAAGCAGTTTCCATAACCAAAGGTATAAGAAAATAATTCCCTGTCCCAAAAGGGCTCATCAGAAAGAAAGAAAAACAGAGAGAGGGAGGGAAGGAAGGAAGGAAGGAAGGAGCGAGCATAAAGGACAGTTTATCCAACTGGGATAGTTGCTCTTCCTCTGTGAAAAATAAGAGAGTCACCATTTTAAAAAGCTGCTTCTTGCCCAGTTAGCAGGCAGTGGTTTTGTGTGTGTGTGTGTGTGTGTGTGTGTGTGTGTGTGTATTCTGCTCACTAATACATCATGCATCTGATGAAGAGGGCTTTAGTCTACAGAAGCTTATGCCACAATAAATCAGTTAGCCTTTACAGTGCGACAGGACTCTTCTTTTGTGTTAGTTTCATTAATATGCAAATGAACAGCATTAACCCCCCAAAATACAAGAAGTGTTCTCTGCTTGCATCAGTCCCTTCCGCACTCCCTGTGCAGGAGAGGCACCTCCAGCACCTCTCTTCTCTCGACTCTGGCACCAGCATTATTATCAGTGGCTCACGTGTTCTACCATGGTAGAGGGATTCTCACAAAGGCTGCTTCAGAGCTCAGCCTGAGCATTGCTGAGCAGCTGGACGCACATGGAGGGGGAGAGAAAGCAATTTTTGCTAATCTCCTCTCCCTCTAAAAGTGGTATATGGTGGGCAGGAATATGTCCCTGAAGGCTGCGCAGGGACAAATGTGCTTCTTGAGGACCCCCACCCACCCCACCCACAAGTGGGCTGCACAGAATGTCTCCCTATATATAAAGCAGCTACAAGAAGAGGCATAAAAGGAGAGAGAGCAGCACAATTAATCAGCAGGCAAACATCCACTTGTGAGAAAAAACCAAGATGGGGGACAGCTGGGCCTCAAGGGGCTGGGAGTTCCATAACCCCAAGTCCTACATATGGTACCGAGGGGAATGGGGAACAGAGATGGGGAAGGCCATTAAAGAAGCAAAGGGGGGGACAATCCACACACACCCCTCTCTCTTTTTGCCTACAGAGTGCTGGGGACCTCCTAGATTAATCACTTTGCTCAGCCGGCTGCATTGTGCACAGTACTTCCCCGTTGCTGATTCAGAATTGGTGCAAGATCACCCTGCTTATGTAACATGCTTGGACTGAATATTGAGCTTCTATTCATTGCCCATTATGAAAAGCTTTCAATGAAGCCTATTAGAGAACATGAAGGATAAAGTGTACCCCACAAAAATGGTATTCTAGGACCATTTAGGATCATTTTCTCCCAGTGACCAAAGTGAGAGTCTAATTTGCATATTCCTGAGTCACTGAGGAGGGTCATGCCCAAAGAAATATAATTCTGGAACACCTTTTATGATCCCTCCTCTCACTCAACAAGAATAGAAGAGGTTCAGATTAAAATAGGCTGCCCTAAATCATCCGTGAAGAAAGCCAAGGAAGAATATAAAGTAGAGAAATAATAAAAAGCAGTAATTTCTATTCTTAATTCTCAGTTAATGGGAGGGAATCCTTTTTTGTTCATCTGAAAAGTGGCCCACAGAATGCTCTAAGGAGGGAACAGGCCTGTTTTCATATTTCACTCTTATTATTCTTCCATGGAATTTAATGTAGAATAATCACATTATTACTGCACACTTTAAAAGCATTCTGAAATTCTAATGCAAGGCTAAGATTCTTTTTCCGTTTATATAAAGCAGTTTAAGCAGCTCTAGGGGAAGAGCGTAATTTTCTCTCTGTTCCATCCATATCTTTCTGTGAGCACAGTGGTTGCAGACCGTCTCACTGAGAAGTAGGGTGTCTTCGTACATATGGAGACCGGGATAAAATAGTAGTTTCAGGGGAGCGAGTTAGAGTGGGAAAATGGCACTGGGGTGGAAAAGTGAATCCCCCTTCCCCAGCCCTGAGCTAACTTGCCCTCTGCCTGCTTTTGCCCTCCAAAAGCAACATGGAAGATCTGATCACAGGTCTCTTGCCACCTCATCTAGTTTGATGCTGTGATATCCTCAAACACTTACTGGTCCTTCTCACCATGGCATCAGTCCCTGCAAAATATTCCATAGTTTGCTTCATTCCCTCCAGCTTAGGTTCTAGGCCTACACATAATAAGACAGTTCACACAACCAGAA
The DNA here is from genome assembly GCF_027244095.1 of Hemicordylus capensis. Lineage (NCBI taxonomy): Eukaryota > Metazoa > Chordata > Lepidosauria > Squamata > Cordylidae > Hemicordylus > Hemicordylus capensis. The sequence goes on from NC_069659.1 coordinate 338,367,344, forward strand.
CGTGGGTAGGACAAGCATCCTACCCAGTTTTGAGAGCTGTGCGCACAAAACTGATCATGTGTGAGTAAAAATCACAGTAAAACGTGCAAGCAGTGATCACCTGATAAGCAGCAGCTGGATATAAGGAACTGGATTCCTCACTGGATTCCCCTTTACAAGCATAGGCCTTGAACTGGGTCAAACTGGTCCAAATCAGAGCAGGCTCATTCCATTTTGAACTCAGACTGGCCGCCTTTTGGGAGGGCCAGTCTGGTTTCAGTTTGAACTGGCTGAATTGGCCGAATCTGCACACCTCTAGTCCTACCCAGCAACTGCACCCAGCTGTTGAATGAGGTAGGAGGGAAAGCCCTTGTATCCAGCTGCAGCTTAGCAGATGATCACTGCCAATGCCTCCTACCTTTTAAAAACTCACATATGATCAGAAAGCTGGATAGGATGCATATCTTACCCACTGCTCCTGCTAACTGGGCTAAGAAGCACCTTTTAAACACGGTGATTCTCTTTATTTAGCAGGGGGAGAGTAACTGGCCCTATCCACCCCCAGCACAGCATCTCTCCAGTGACTGTTGCTGGTGTCTATCTTGTGTTTCTTTTTTAGATTGTGAGCCCTTTGGGGACAGGCAGCTATTTTATCTACCTATCTACCGATGTAAACCACTTTGGAAACTTTTGTTGAAAAGCAGTATATAAATATTTTTGATGTTGTTGTTCCTGATTCTGTGAATGTGCTTATGACTACCATACCTTCAGTTGGATCAAGGCCATGAATTGCATTCCCGCCTTCAATAGGTGTTGCTACTCTATAAGTAATTGTACCGGAAGCAACTTTAACTGAGAAACAAAAATTTGATATTTATTACTAACTGAAACATAGGCTAAGAAAACAATAAACAGTGTCTTATGCAATGAGAGAGAGAACCTCTCAGTTTGAATTTAGGACAGCACGTAAGAAGCTAAAAAGAGGGAGGAGCTTAATCTCTCTACGCACACACACACACCCCCAATCACTTTGTTCTTTTATACTCCAGGTAAAGACATAACTATTCACTCAGGCTTTGATTTTTAAAATTGACCTTTTAAAAATTAAAACCAAAACCAAAAGTTTTTACATTGTTTGTATTGTATTTATTATTATTATTTTTTGGTGTGTTGTGATTTGATGTGTTTTATGTGTTTTTGTTGGATGTTTTAATGTTTTGTGAGCTGCCTAGAGGACAATTTGTTATGGGGCGGCTAACAAATAAAGTTGTTGTTGTCATTATTGCTAGACATTAGTCCTATTCAGACATTATGCTGTACCTATGTTCAGATGTCCGTACACTTTTATGAATTACTGTACATTTGTATGAATTACTGTACATGTGGAACATAAACTTGGGTACAAATGCTTGGCACAGTTACAGGTGTGGAGGGAGGCTGACAGTGGCCCATGTTTGGCCATGGCCCCGCCCCACGTTTGACATCAGTCGCTAGCCATGCCCCGCATTTGACGTCAGATGCAAGGGCGTGGTCTCCGTCCCAAATGGGGCCACGTGGCCCCATTTGGAAGGGAGATCAGCCTGCGCTGCCTCGCGGCCCCAGACACACATGCCATATCTGACGTAAGGTGCAGGGGGCGCTATTTCACTCCCAAACGTGGCCACGCGGCCCCATTTGGGGCAGAAATTGGCCCACGCTGTGTTGGCAGCGCAGTGGAGTGACTCTCCCTGCCTTTTAAAGGCAGAGAGAACCATTCCGGCTGTGCTGCCAATGTAGCGCAGGCCAATCTCCCCCTCAATGGGGCCGCGCAGCCCAGTTTGGGAGGGAGATAGTCCCTACTGTGTTGGCAGCGATGCCAGGAGCAGCTCCCTCTGCCTTTAAAAGGCAGGGGGAGTCATTTCATAATTCCCCCGCATTTGTACTTGTGGACACTGTATGCAGATTCTATGAGTGTTGTCATAATATGTGAATAGGCCCATAAATTTTCATTCCACCGGGAAACGGAATCAGCTAATTTGCCTCAGCAGCTGGCTGTGCACAACTCTGATTGGCTGGTGCCTGTGCAATCATGAATCCACCTTCCTCCTCTGTCTAGAATAGTTTTTAAATTAAAAATTCACAAAAATCCCCTACTGATTGTCCTTTTATTCTTTTAAAGTCCCAAATTAACTTGAAATGCAAAAACATATCAATGGCTCATTAGATAATAAAATGGTTGGCAAAGCAACTGAAGATGGGATGGGAGAGGGGCAAAACCAAAGCTTTCAATCAGCTTTCAATTCACAGGCAAGTATGTGTCATTTGTAGTGTGAAGGCAGAGAGAAGCTGGGTTCTTACTATGGAAGGAAAAAAACCCCAATCTGAACTTGTTCTGATCAGCACAACTTCATCACAATAAATTACTGGTTTGGGGCCAATGTGTTTTAAATAATAACATTCTCTCAGATATTGTGCAATGCAACGGTGTAAACACCGTTGACGGAGCTGTGCATCAGGGCTGCTCCTCTCTGGCGTAACATTGCACAGACACAGTTGCACAATGGGATGCCCATGGTTTTCAATAGACGACCTATTGTGCAACTGCATTTGCACACCGTTACACTGGAATGGAACTGCCCTGGTGTGCAACTCCATTGATAGTGTTTACATGGGTGCAGCAGCATGGGCGGGGCTTCTCCCACCCACATTGCATTGCGCAATATCTGAAAGTTATTCTGTAAAGCATATTGGCCCCAAACCATGGGCCCTTCGGTAACTGTACAATTATGGAAACCTCTCATGCCAGCCCTGGATAGGTAGCATTCTGGGGTCAGCCTGAGAAAATGGGCAGGTTCCCATGATTGCTGGGAAATTAGTAAGTTGGGAACCTCTGGTTCCCGTTGAGTGAGTGCCCCCCAAGCAGGCATATCATCCCAATATGCCAACCTCTGGTTGGCAGCCAGACTACCAACTTCAGACCAACTTCCTCTGCCCAACTACAGCCCTCCATTACAGATCTCAGGCTGAAGTTGGGGGCTGAGGTCAGGAGGTTTGGCTGCCAATAACAGGTTGGTGGGTTCGGATGACATGCCCAACGGGAGGATGCGATCACTGGGAACCAGAAGCTCCTGCCTTGCTGACTTTCTGGCAATTGTGTGAATCTGCCCAGAGTATATGGAGTGCTGAGTTCTTGAAGTACGCTATATAAAGATACTAAATATGATTACCTCTTTTCTTTTATCCAGCCAGTACCAGGAGAAATTGTGGATCAGACATGACATTCCTCGATTTAAAATTTCCAATATAATCTTGTAACAGGTAACAGCCATGCAATGGAGTTTATTGCTTGTCCATTGCTTACTCCTGCTCCTGTCTACTGCTGCTGCTACTACTTATACATGCTTTTCTACAAAAGTTCTCAAAGAGGGTTACATAGAAAAATAAAGTAGATAAATAAGATAGCTCCCTGTCCCCAAAGGGCTCACAGTCTAAAAAGAAATGTAAGACAAACAGCAGTCTCAGCCACTGGAGGGCTGCTGTGCTGGGGATGGATAGGGCCAGTTGCTCTCCCCCTGCTAAATATAAGAGAATCCTCACTTTAAAAGGTGCCTCTTTGCTCACTTACTAGGGGATGTCTGTCCATCTGTCTGTCTGATGAAGTTTCTCTGTAGGAAAAGCATAGAGGCTGTTATCACACACAGCCTAACCTGAACTAGGGACACCCTGTCCGAATTAAGCTGCATATGACAACCACTGGGATTGGCCCTGATCCTGACGGGAAAGCAGCTTTTAAGCCTGGCTGTTAGCCAAGGTTAAGTGAGCAAGTGCTCCCTTATCCCTGGCTGTCTGCTCTTGTGTGTGAGCAAGGGCTGCTTCCAGCCCAGTTGCACATGGAGATGGGCACCTAGAGTGCCCGTCTCTTGTGGCGGGGATCCCCCAATGTTGTGTGTGTGTGTCATGCAGTATATTGTGGACTTCATGGAGGCTGGGACAAGAAGTCCCGGTTCCAGAGCATGGAGCAGGGCTGATTGTGTGGGACCTTGGTCCACACTCCCACCAATTAAACAGTGATCATCTGGGGGGAAGGCAAGGTTTAGGAAGCCTTCTTCCCACCTGCCTGCCTGGTAGGCCATGTGAATGGCCTCATAGTCTATATGAATCAGAGAAGTACATTCAGCACAGTTCAGCAAGCAAGTATTGTCATCAAAGTAGGTAGTTTTTTGTGGGGGGGGGGGAGTGGCAGGGTTGTAATGCTTCTCGACAAACTAGGCCCTGCTATGGTCTCTGTAACAATTATGAAAACTGAAGAACTGAGGCTGCTTCTGAAACAGCCCATACTTAAATGATGGTGAGAAGGAGGAAATCATTTGGGATCATTTGTGATCTCTACATTAAAACCCTGCCCTTGAATCCTTTTAGAGGTATCTTTCTTGTTATTAAAAAACCCTAAACAACTTGAAAAGCTATGTTTAGCACCGTAATCCTTCCAAAGTCTTTGAAAAAAAACCCAGAAGCTATTGCAAGTTGTTTGAGGATATGAGATGTCTTCCAGATGTTCTTTGATGTGGAAAGGACAGAATGGTCTTGAATTTCAAGCACTGGATTAGGCTCAGGGGTGGACTGGGATTCCATTAGCAGCCCCTCTGGACTGTCCATCTTTGGTAAGAGTGTGCATTCATTTTGGAATGAATGAAGAATTGAGCCAAATGGGGCCCATTTGGTTCAATTTTGATTCATTATGAAATGGATGATAATTACTCATAAGGAATCATGAATGAGTTCATGTTTGTGACCCATTCATGACTCTTTTGGCAAGGTGGCAGGGGGCCTTCTCTGGGAGCACCTCTAAGCAGTTGGTTCCTGGTGTCAGTTTATTTTCCCACAATGCACTGGATGTTGCATTAGAGAATTGTGGGGGAGGAGGAAAGCTCGCTTTCAGTGGAAGTTGTGTTGCCAACTTGGGATTTTTATAGAGGGCATGTGACTATTTTGGGTGTATTATGGCATCTGAAGTTCTGGGGAGCAGCTGGAACATTTTCTTGGCTCAGGACACTTTGCTCTCACAAGCAGCTTCTCTTCCTTTGTCTCTGTCCCCTGCCGGCATCCTGCTGACCATCCATCCAGTGGGGAAGCCAGAGGGGAGGTTCTGCTTCAGTGGAAGGCTGCAGAGCCCCGTGATGCAGGAACATGGATAGGTAGGCCCAGCAGGTTCAGCTTCCTTCCTGCCTTCATGTGGTGCTGGTGGCGGCAGCAGTGAGAAGTTAGCAGTTAGCTAACTAATCTGAGTGAAAAGCCACCTTTTACCATGGTGAAACTCTTCTATTTATTATGGGGAGAGCAACTGGCCTTATCCAACCCCAGCACAGCATTCTTTCAACCCCAGCACAGCATTCCTTGCATTTTTAAAAAAAGACTGTGAGGCCTTTGGAGACAGGGGAGCATCTTTTTATTTATTTTTCTTTGAAAACCACTGTGAAACCATCTGTTGAAAAGTGCTATATAAATGTTTGTAGTCATAGAGAACAGTGAGTGAGTGGGAGTCGGTGCAGTCAGCACTGCTCCAGCATGCAAAGAGGATGGCTCGGTAGCTAGCTGGCTGCCCTGACTTGGCTGGGGAAAGAAGGCTGGGTGACCCGTGGAGGAGGAAGACAGAGGACTGTATGTGTGGTAAACCTAAGGAGGCGATGAATTTATGGCTAAGAAGCAGGGGCTCTGAGAACTCTGCACCTAGACAGCAGACTGAGAAGACATACAGCTCACCTGGTCATCAGCATAATCCGCTTGTGGAATTCTCTGCCACAAGATGTGGAGACAGCCAACAACCTGGATGACTTTAAGAGGGGTTTGGATAACTTCATGGAGGAGAGGTCTATCAACGGCAACTAGTCGGAGGGCTACAGACCATCTCCAGCCTCAAAGGCAGGATGCCTCTGAGTACCAGTTGCAGGGGAGTAATAGCAGGAGAAAGGGCATGCCCATACCTCTTGCCTGTGGGCTCCCCAGAGGCATCTGGTGGGCCACTGTGTGAAACAGGAGGCTGGACTAGATGGGCCTTGGGCCTGATCCAGCAGGGCTGTTCTTATGTTCTTATGCAAATTTTATGCAAAGTGGAGATGTTTTGGAGACTTTTTTTGGGGGGGTGAAAAGCGTCCTCTATCTCCACTTTTTTTGGTAATGGATATTGACTTTTTTCACCATTTGAACCTGGCAGCCCTAAGTGGAGGCCACCATTTGTGTGTGACTACAACCAGTTTTTCCTCCCACAGTGCCCTGGACCAACTTAGTATCTAGGGCATTGCGGGAAAACAACATGGTGGCATTGAGAAGCAGCTCCAGAGAGCTTTGCTAAAAGGACAAAAAGTGCATAGGGAAAATGAAAACATGTGGAATTTATCATGAAACAAATGTGAGTACAATTCATGAACAACTGAATGAATAAAGTTTATTTGGATACATTATACTGCTATATAGTATGGTACTGTTGAAGATACTATTATCCCCATCCCCCATTAATGAAAAATGAGAAGAAGGAGAGGAGAGCTGGTCTTGTGGTAGCAAGCATGACTTGTCCCCTTAGCTAATCTGGGTCTGCCCTGGTTGCATATAAATGGGAGACTAGAAGTGTGAGCACTGTAAGATATTCCCCTCAGGGGATGGAGTTGCTCTGGGAAGAGCAGAAGGTTCCAAGTTCCCTCCCTGGCATCTCCAAGATAGAGCTAAGAGAGATTCCTGCCTGCAACCTTGGAGAAGCCACTGCCAGTCTGTGAAGACAATACTGAGCTGGATAGATGAGACCAATGGCCTGACTCAGTATGTGGTAGCTTCCTATATTCCCGTTCCTAAGTGGGTAAAATATGAAGATTGGTTATTCTCGGCGTCATGTGGCAGGGGATGATGGGAGCTGTAGTCCTACAACATCTGGGAACCCAAGGTTGGGAACCCCCACTCTATCATTATCAGAGGAGAAAGGAACAGCCATATCTGTTCAAGGGACTTCAAAATTAGTTGGACATTTGCATCTAGCAGGTGTCTGTTGAATGGGAGACTAGAAGTGTGAGCACAGGAAGATATTCCCCTCAGGGGATGGAGCCACTCTGGCAAGAGCAGAAGGTTCCAAGTTCCCTCCCTGACATCTCCAACATAGGGCTGAGAGAGATTCCTGTCTGCAACCTTGGAGAAGCCACTGCCAGTCTGTGAAGACAATACTGAGCTAGATGGACCAATGGGTCTGACTCAGTATATGGCAGCTTCCTATGTTCCTAAAATAATTGAAAAAACAAAATCCCTATTCAGTGCACTACTAATCCTTTAGAGTTGCAGTTTAAGAATGAGACCAGATGTTTGATTCTCCTGAAAGTACAGCATGGTCCCAAATAATACAAAAGTCAGCCATTCCTGCTTTTAAGACGTGAATTTCATTTCAGGAAGTGCTTCTTAAGGAAGGCTACTTCTGGGAATGCGTCTCAGAATCTGGCAACTAACCTATTACTGCTCGTGATATAGCCCCCTGAGGGCTTCATTTGAGAGAGAGAGAGAGAGAGAGAGAGAGAGAGAGAGAGAGATTGCAATATACTAGACAAAGAGCAATCTCTCAAGCTATTGGCATTGCATGTGTATGCTGTTCAACCTTGCTCTTCAGGCAAAATGACAGAAAACCAGTATGACTAGTTCATGACCATTTTTTTAGTTGAGATAGATAGATAGATAGATAGATAGATAGATAGATAGATAGATAGATAGATAGGGGGAGGGAGATAAGAACAAATGGATTCTCAATGCTACCACTGCTCACAGCCCAATCTTTCTTATTCCTCATGCAATTCAATATTTTAGCGACAACTTGGGATATATTTTCAGCTGAGTTAGCAGGAGTTCTATTTTTTTTAAAAAGCCCTCTTGCCTTTATTGTTAATGAGAGTTGTGTAAATAACTTCCTGCATAATGTCTTGAAATTTTCATTTCATGTTAATTCAATACTAAATCTGCACGCAGCTGTCACCCAAGAGGAGCTAAATTTACTAGCCTTTATGCGAACTGTTCTGCAATTGCTGTCATTGAGAGTTTTATTGTTTGCTATTTTCATTGGCACTGTCAATGAGCTAGGTGGGGATTGGAAGGGAAACAAGCCTGGGAGACATGATAATGGTTGGGTTCACCATGACATATATACTTTCTGTACAGGCACGCTGTGTGGTATTGGATACTTAGGTATGTTGGGAACTTGGGGCTTCTTTGCAAAACTTAAATGCAGAAGTTGCTGTCGCACTAGTGGGATGGTTATTCTGAGAGCTGATCAGGCAATCTAACCACTGGCTGTGTTGCGTTAAATCCCCCTGCTCAGTACAGCGTCTGATAAAGACATGCACGGAAGTCCCAAGAGCTAATTCTCTGAGCAGATCTCAACCTCGACCTGTCACAGTCAGAAAGCTGCAGCTTGGATGTGCATGGGTAAACATATTCAACATTCAGCTGAACAAAGTGCTCACTTAAGCAATATTTCTTTTGTGCAACTCAGCTTTTGATTAGATTGCCTGAGTTGGCGCTGCAGCCCAGTCAGGCCCATTGAGTTCAAGTGGACTTATATTCTGTTGACAGGGTTTATATTCTGTGACATTTACAGAGTAGTACGGTCAAGCTGGGATTAAGCACCCTTGTATTCAATATACCTTTCCTTTTCTCAAAAAAAGGTTTAGGCAAATTTGCTGTACAAGCCATTTGTAGGCAGCACTGACTGGCTAGCACCCATGCCATGGGGACAGCACTGTATCATCCTTGGAGCAGTTTTTCAAGTGTTCCTAAAATGTTCATAAGGAAGATGAATGTATATACAAATAAAAGTAAATGTGGTAATGTTTTTGTTTTTTAAAGAGAGACAGCTTGTCTGAACTATGGACATAGAAAGGGAAGACAGGTGTCTGACTTGGCATTTGACATATTATAATACATATCTGTCTTACAGATTGTTAAGCCAGGAGGAAATTTCATTTTAAAAGTGAACCTGGGTGCAGGCCCCCTCAAATGCAGGGTACAGATAGGAAGTACACTACTGTACATGTGATGAACATAATGTGTGACTGACTGTATATGCATACAAATCTGTATGTGCATACACAGTACACAGATTGTACGTGAGTTGAACGTAACACGTGAATGGGAGTCTTCAGAAGGGGGATGAGCAGGCAATCTAAATGTGTAAATGAATTATGGAATCAATTTCAGAGTACTTGGAGTAGAGGTCTGCCTCATCCCAGCTCAGGAGAAACTGATCAAGTCACACTAATGGAGTTATGTTTACTATTTATTCAAGTAAGGGCCACTTTGACAGAAACCTTTCGATGTTAGAGCCATAGTATGAGCAACCTTCTCACAGTGCTGTTCTTTGTCCAGGCTAGTGTGGTCCTTTAAGAGAAAGAGAGCCCCCTTAAGCCCCGGCGCCATCTTGGAAGGTGCACACGGAACACTGGGAGGTATACTCCTTCCTGGCAATTTCCCCATGGAGTTCTATGGGGAAAGTGCTGGGAAGACCTACACTTCTCAGTGCAGCAAGAACACTTTGAATGCTGGGGTTCGAGAGGGCTTGATTTATCTTAAAAGGTCCCACTAGCACTGGGCAAAGCACAGCACTACACAATGGCAAAAGTAGCCTTTGAATGATACTAGGGGCTTCACACAGGCCTAATAATCAATAAATCTGGGAGCCACACGTAAAGTCAATGGGAGTCATCACTGGCTTCTGGGCCTTGCCATGAAGAGCACTGCATGAATGCACTTCTGGTGACTCCGATGCTCCCAGGATGAAATCCACAACATTTTGTGTTAGGATGTACATGCTGTTTCAGAGTACTGAATTAAGCTAGGTGCCCCACCAGCCACTTGGTCTCTTCCTCGGCTATTTACGCTGCTATGCCATAATATGGGGAGAGCGGGGTACGGGGAGCATTGTTCCGAAAAGCTGCCGCCACCACTCAGCTGCCGAAAGCTGGCAATCTCAAATGCATTATGAGCAAACAATCACACAAAATGCCTCCCATCCTGAATGGCGCCCAAAACCTCAGTGTGTCCTCCCACACCTTTCATTGTCTCTCTCAACAGCATCTCTCTCCCACCCCCCCCCCCGCCACACCACTTTGCCATTGTTCGTCCTTTGACACGGCAAAATAACAAAGGGCTCTGGTAACAGCTGTCATCGTGTCCTGCCAGTGTGTCTCTGTGCAGATCGCTAAATGTGAATAAAGTGCTTTAATAACACATTTCCCCCTGTCCTTTCCTTAGAGATAAAGTTCTTCTCAAATCAGTCCATGAACTTTCTGACTGAGCAGTTCGGCTGCTCTGGTCCTCTTCAAAATATAACCAGCTTGACTCGTCAGGCACAAATGACTACAAACAGAGTCTACTTCGTGTTTCGTATTTTTGTTATGCTTTCCTCCAGTATGGATTGGCGGTAGCTTGGCCTACATCAGGCTGCATTTTTCTCAAGGAAACATGTTGATTATTTCATAGGGAAGAAAACTGAATACATTGCTGGAGCCTCAGCAACCTAACCCTTGCTTGTTCTGGGCCACACGCCTGCTTGAGCTGACAGGCCCAGGTTCTAGAACCTCAGCAAGGTTGTAGAACTTGGGCCTGCCAGTTCAAGCTGGTGTGTGGCCCAGAACCAGCAGAGAGAGCAGAAGCAAGGATCAGAGACAAGTGTGTAGGAGGACTCCTTGGCAGGAGAAGCCAAGTTCCAAGCCAAGTTCCAATCAGGGGAAAGGAAGGAGGAGCTTAGGAAAGCTCCCCACACCAAAGAGAAGCTGTTAAGACAGAGGAGCAAGCACTGTAGCTAGGGCTTTACAGATTAGTCGTCAGGGATTGGCTCCTGGGGTCAGCTGATGCTTAGTTGGGCTGGAACTGTGGCTAAAGTGACACTCTCAGAGTTCAGGGACAAACTACATGTAACCATTAGGGCATCATGGAAGCCCTATTCACATGTTATGCTCAACACATGTTCAATCTGTGTACTGTGTACCCATGTTCAGATCTGTATGCATATACAGTTTGTTGCTTGTAGCACACATGTGCATGTTCTTGTGCGAATGACGGTACATGCGTTCATTTTGAATGTACAGGCTCAAAGGCATGGTACAGACTGGAAGTCCGCACACGAGCAGAGTGTTGTTCCTGGGTGGCTGGATTGGGAACCCACACAGCTACCGGCTCCGTCACGGATCTGGTAGGTCTGGCAGGGATCGGGGCCTGCCCGGCCCTGGAAAGTCCCAGGATTCCCCGCACGAGTACACGGGCCATTCTGGGGAGACCCCCGAGGCTGGGAGGCTTGTTGGAGCCTCCTGGTCAGGGGTCTCCTCATGAGCTGCTTTGGCACAGAGCCGTGGCATGGCGTCTCACGATCAGAAGAACGGGGTTAGCAGAGCGTTCGCTCCGCTAACCTCATTTAATGAGAAGGGTACTTAGCGCAGTTTGCTGCCAGGAGCTGTGCAACTCCTGCTGCAGCACACGACCACAGGAAAGTGGGCTAGGCAGCCTTAGCCCACCTTCCTGCAGGCGTGAGAATAGCCTCAATGTCTCCCTTCAAATAAAAAGTAGTTTGAGGGGCCCTTGAATGGGCCTGTAGAGATTAACCCTTTCTCTCGTGTCGCTTTCCTCTCAGAAGTCAAGTGGCTACTGAGGGCAAATCATCACATGGGGGCAAATAGCATTTGGGGAGTGGGGGAATTTTCTGCAGCAAGACAGCAGAGCAGAAAGGGTTAACTCCTCCATCCATCCCTCATGTCACAGTGGCAGTCTGGATCAGGGGACCCCTCTACTGAGCTGGTGTGTGTGCGTGTGAGAGAGAGACACTGATAGACTTTTGCAAGGATGCAAGGATGGTAACATATTGTTAGGTCCTCAGGCTGCTAGGCCTGCTATGGAAGCAGAGTATTTGTGATGCAGTCGGCAAGGAGCTGAATTCTGACTGCTGGGAATGCCAGCCACTTCAACATCCCCAGTGCCTTATGGAGATGTTGCCGTGCTCATTCTATTTCAGGGTGTAATATTCTTGAATTGAGAACTTTCAGGATCCAATATGTAGTAAACAATAGATAGACAGTCATTATTAGACTGTGAGTGCATAAAATAGGACTGCTGTATTTGCCAGCTCAGCTCCTACTGAGGTACTGAGGTGCTGCTTGGAGTCATTTAGTATATATTCTGGCCCAAACTTCTTAAAGGGACAGGGTCTTCACATCCTTCCCTTACAAGAAAACCATAGGAACATAGGAACATAGGAAGCTGCCATATACCGAGTCAGACCATCTAGCTCAGTATTGTCTACCCAGACTGTCAGTGGCTTCTCCAAGGTTGCAGGCATGAGTATCTCTCAGCCCTATCTTGGAGATTCCAGGGAGGGAACTTGGAACCTAGATGCTCTTCCCAGAGCGGCTCCATCCTCGAAGGGGAATATCTTACAGTGCTCACACTTCTAGTCTCCCTTTCATACGCAACCAGGGTGGACCCTGCTAACTAAGGGGACATGTCATGCCTGCTACCGCAAGACCAGTTCTTCTGGAGTAACAAGGGAGTAAAATACAGAAGCTTTAATCACAATTCTCTGTTAGCTTCTGGGCTGGCTTTCTTGGCCATGTACTGTAGATCTATAAGGCATAAGTTGCATCCCAGCCAGAGCCTCTGCTTCTCTTTGTTCACTTCCGTTCATGTCTTCTGTTGAATGCAATTTATCATTGACTGCTGTGACTGCGGCCATCACTTGTTCTTCCTCCTGTTTAGGAATCAGCTGACATTCTCTCCTGTTTCTCCTGTAGGTTTTTGCATCATTAGTGACCATGTCTTAGGACTGAGGAGGTATCGAGTGACCACTGCTTTCTGTGCCCATGTTATGCTATTATATGTACATACAGTGTCTCATGGGTGCAAAATTGGAAGATCACATCAGCTTCTAACATAATCAAGTTTCTTTTTGACTTTCTCTTGAATTTTCCATGCAGGAGCAACATCTTGGTATCCACAATCTATGTCCAGGAAGACTGATTCTCAGTTTTCTCCCAAATGACAGGTTAGCAAGAGATAATCCATTTTCAAAGGTGAAGACCTATAATTTGATACAGCCTAAAAGGATCAGTGTTTGAATCATCTGCTTTCTTCAGCATTCTTTAGGTGATCTTAACATCATTCTCCACCAGCCCATGATGATGATGAAGAAGAATTATTATTATTATTATTATTTATTTATTATTGTTCTTATACCTGGGACTGGAAGTAATATGCTTGAAACAGTGTTGCAAATGCTGTGAAATCATAACAAGCAAACTGCAGTACATTATCTGATATGGCAATAGCAGGTTTGCCATACCTTTCCAAAATGGACTTGAGGCAGAAAATGACATGATTGACAGTTCTGTTGGATAGCAGAACAATTTCTATTCGATTTCTATACCACCCTTCCAAAAATGGCTCAGGGCAGTTCACACAGAGAAACAACAAATAAATAAGATAAACAAAATGGCTCCCTGTCCCCAAAGGGCTCACAATCTAAAAAGAAACATAAGATAGACACCAGCAACAGTCACTGGAAGTACTGTGCTGGGGGTGGATAGGGCCACATTAAAAGGTACTTCTTTGCCAAGTTAGCGGGGGTAAATTGTTGTAATGTTTTAATTTTTCTGCTCTCATTTATTTTAACTAATGCTTTAATTGTAAACCACCCAGAAACATAAGTTTTGGGCGGTTTAAAAATATGTTAAATGAATGAATGAATGAATGAATGAATAGGGATGGTGCTGTAACTCAGTGGCTGACCATCTGCTCTACATGCAGAACGTACCAGGGTCATCCCCTGTCATTTCCATGTAGGTCTGGGAAAGACTCCTGCCTGAAGTCTTGGAGACATCACTGCCAGTCAGTGTAGACAGTACTAAGCTACATGGGCCAATGGTCTGACTCTGTATAAGGCAGTTCCCTGTATTCCTATTCTTCTTGTACTTTCAGGGCTGAGAAAAATCTGTTTGAACCACCATTTATGCTCCAGATGGGATTAAGCTGCAGCAACTGGGTCACAACCACACATTTATTCAGCCTTTCCCCCCCAGTCTGCTTTCTCCCTGTTTTTAAATCTGATTTTGGATTGCTTCTTGCTGCTGCTGCTGTTTAATTCTTTTCTTGTTTTATAATGAAGTTTTTGTTGTTGCAAACTGCTTTGGTCATTTTAAGAGAAAGGCAGTATAGAAATCTTTCAAATAAAATCAATATGCACAATAAAGCACTACTCTGGAAAAGCCCTTGGTCGTAATCCCTTGTCTGTCCTGATAGCACATCAGACACACAAGCACTGATCTCTGGAGCCTTTGTACAAAATGTAAATGATACCTTGTGAAGGAAGTTAGGAATTACTAATTATTTTGTGTTTCCAGAGCAGCAGCATTTTTTTAAAAGCTTTAGAGAGTCTGTCAGCTCTGGGGAAAATAACCAAATGTGCAGGGGAACCAATTAGGCCTAGTTATAAATTGTCCAATCTGTTTGGATCCTATCTCCTTCTTTAATGGAAAAATTCTGTGTACATCCAAGCATGTAGCTGTGAGGATTCAGAGAGAGAGAGAGAGAGAGAGAGAGAGAGAGAGAGAGAGAGAGAGACTATGCCACTTGTAGATCCAAATAAATGACAACTGTTCATGAAAAGAGAAATAGCAGAGCAAGACTCTTATATCAGATGTGGCGACAGCCAACATCTTTAAGAGGGGTTTGGATAACTTCATGGAGGAGAGGTCTATCAATGGAGGACAGGTCTATCATGGAGAAGAGGTCTATCAATGGCTACTAGTTTGAGGGCTATAGACCACCTCCAGCCTCAGAGGGTGGATGCCTCTGAATACCAGTTGCAGGGGAGTAACAGCAAGAGGGAGGGCATGCCCTCAGCTCTGGCCTGTGGGCTTCCCAGCGGCACCTGGTGGGCCACAGGATGCTGGACTAGATGGGCCTTGGGCCTGATTTAGCAGGACTGTTCTTAGGTTCTTAACCCTATTTATTGGGTTTGTTCGGCTATAAGCTAGGCCTGGACTGAACTTTGGCCCTCTTTTGGTGGACTACAATTCCCATCATATCTGACTATTGGCCACTATTGCTAGGAATGATGGGAACTGTAGTTCAACTGGAGAGCTGAAGTTGTGTAGCCCTGAACTATGCCTCGAGATGTAGAGTTGTCAGCCCTCCATGGTTGTCCAGGAGGCTGCAGGAATCACCCCAATCTTCAGGTCACTATTGCAAGCAATGCTGGAGATTTTAATGACTTGATAGTGTGGAAAATATTGGGGAAAATATTGGGGCAGAGTGAGTGGTGGCGACGGTGGGGAATATTCAAGAACAGCTTCAGTCAGAGTGGGCAGCCCTACTGCGGTGTCATGCTTGTGAATGTCCATAACCTCAGCCTAAAAACCAGCTGGGAATAAGGGGTTTTGTAGCTATATAAGCAGAACATGCGACCAGATTTCTTGTACCCACCATGGCCAAGGAAGACTGGGATTGTGCAGCGCTGTGTTAATCTTTGTAGTATTCTGCAGGCTAATTGTCTGCCCCTTCCTCCTTTTTCCTCCCAGGTTAATGAGGTGCTTAAGAGGGGAGGAGAGGAAAGGCTTCCCAAGAGCATCACCAGGCAAATGGAAAAGGTCAGGGTAATACATTCTAGATGGGCCTTAGGCCTGATCCAGCAGGGCTGTTCTTATGTTCTTTATTTTTTCTTTATTTTTCTATGTGAACTGCTTTGAGGACATCTGTCAAAAAGTGGTATATAAATATTTGTTGTAGTTATCTTAGTCACAGAGTAGCCTTCCTTGCAGTCCAGCAGTCATGCTAATGACCATCTCTACTCATATAGTCCTGCTCATCCTCTACAATCAGCTGAGGAGCTTTTTTTGAAGGTTCAGTTGCTGGCTAATGACAGGCTGGTGAGGACAAGTGACAGGGACTTATTTGCAGCAGCAGTATGGAATTTCTGCCCAGAGAGGTGCATCTTGCTCTCTTCTTGTGTATTTTCATTGACTGTTGGAGATTTTGCTTTATTTTGTTTAAGCACATGTTTAAATTTTATTTTGTTTTAAAGCACATGGCCCTCTCCACCCTCAGCACAGGACCTCCAGTGACTGTCGCTGGTGTCTATCTTATGTTTCTTTTTAGATTATGAGCCCTTTGGGGACAGGAAACCATTTTGTTTATCTTATTTATTTGTTGTTTCTCTGTGTAACCTGCCCTGAGCCATTTTTGGAAGGGTGGTATAGAAATAAAATAAAATTAAAAATTAAAATTAAATGTTTATTCTGCCTGTTGTTTAGCATGGGTTTTGTTGTTGTTGGTTTTGATGTGTTGTTGTTGTTGGTTTTGATGTATACACAGAACATACACATGTTCTGTGTATGTGGATGGAGCTTTTTACTCTCTTGGCTGTATGGTTTTATTGCTTTCCACTATTTTGTTGGCTCAGTGCTTTTATGGTATTTGATTTATTGTTTTTAACCTTTGTAAGGTTATGATTTTCTTAGAACTGGAAAGGCAGGATGCAGAGTTATAAAATGAATAAAAATAACTAAATGTTGCAAGCTTTTATATGCACGGTGTTCTTTCCAGCAGCATGGTATTTTAAAGCATGCTGCTGGGAAAGGAAACTATTGTGCACTTTTGACAGGCATGGTGTGGAATATGGCACATATCCAAACCCCACAGTATTTAGCATGTTAAATGTGTGTCTGAAGTCATCCTTGCAATGCTGACCAAGTTCATAATACACTGGGTTGTCTGTTGAACCTTGACTATTGATTCAGGCTCCACACAGGTATTACTATCAACCTAACAGGTGTATTAAATAGGATTACATACAGTTTTCTAGCAGGACTCTTGATAGAGGCCTGCAACAAGGTTTTTGCTAGGCCAACAGGGAAGGAGGAGTCTGTAGCTGTATTTAAAGGGACAGTGCATAGTTAGTTCAGACAATATGCTAAAATAGTTCATGTGATCCAATGTTCCAATGTGATCCTATTGGTGTGAGGAGACAACTTGTTCCTTCATATGGGGGTGGTACGAGCCTATGTACCGCTCTATAGCCAAAGCTCTCTAAGTGGTTTACAATGATTTTAGCATATTGCCCCCAACATTCTGGGTACTCATTTTACCGACCTCGGAAGGATGGAAGGCTGAGTCAACCTTGAGCCCCTGGTCAGGATCGAACATGTAACCTTCGGGTTACAGGGCAACAGTTTTACCACTGCACCACCAGGGGCTGTGTAAACACTAGGGGTTTACACAGAGATATAATAAATAAATAAGATGGATCCCGGTCCCCAAAGGGCTCACAATCTAAAAAGAAGCATAAGAGCGATACCAGCAACAGTTACTGGAGGTACTGTGCTGGGGGGTGGATAGGGCCAGTTACTCTCCCCCTGTTAAATAAAGAGACTCACCACGGTAAAAGGTGCCTCTTTGCCCAGTTAGCAGGGTTTATGGGCAGAACTGATCATGTGGTTACTTTTCACACCAGCTAGCACCTCATGCCATGGCCCTGAATCAAACTGAACAGGGAGGGAGCTGATTTTTGAAAAAGAAAAAGACATTGGAACCCCATCACGGAATTCCCACATCTCTAATTTGGCCCTCAGCTTGCACCTATGCCCTGCTTGTTTATTTGTAAAGCAAGTATGACAAGGATGCTGTACGTGTTTTCGTTGACTGTGTTTTCATTTCAAGGAAATTAAATCTGCGCAAAGCTACCCCTGGGGTTTCCTCACTGTTTGGTGAAGTGGATAGTGCATAACAATATTCATGCTGCCATTTCATCCCGAGGCACCAGACCAAGTTCCCTAGTAATTCTGAAATCTCATCTCCAGGGTGAAAAATCAAATGAATCCGCATATATAAAACATTTGACAATGCCACTGATGTGAATCTAAAGTTATGGATCTTATAATCCTGGCAGGTGGCATTAACTTGCATTACAACCAGATTTCTGTGTATAGTCGTCCCTCGTCAATCGTGGTTTTATCTAGTGCGGATTTGAGTATCCGTGACTGGGAAATTGTGACTGCCTTTGCCTCACCTAAGTTTGGCGAGTTAAAAAAATCTTTTGGTGGTTTTCTGGGGAAATTTCTGGTGTCAAGGGGTCATTTGGGGGTGGGGGATCAGGGGGTCATTTCCAGGGGTCAGGGAGTGTTTTCTGGAGTCATTTCCGTGGATCAAGGGTCATTTCCAGGTGCCAGGGGGACATTTCCGGGGGTCAGGGGGTGATTTTCGGGAGTCAGGGAGTGATTCTATTTTTTACTATATTTTGCAGTCTTTTCTCGGTTGCAATTTCCCTAACCCCCTGTTTGCCATTGCTTCCAATGGATCTCCAACCGTGAATTTGCCAACTGTGAGGTTTCCGGGAATGGAGCCTTTGCGGTTGGTGAGGGATGACTGTATTATATTGGAACTCAGAATGTTAAAAAGCACCATTAGCTGCCTTTTAAAATACATGACCCCCCCATCACAATGATGTAATAAAATGTTAATCATAATATACAAACACACAGTGGGGCTCATGTGCACTGCCGGGATCGAGGCTGTTCCCAGCGCTGCTTCCCCTGGTAGCCTGCGTTTTTATACCTGGGCTTTTACCTGGGTTAAAGGGTGCAAGGGTACCCTTTATCCCAGGTCCAGGGTTGTGTGTTCATGCAGCCTGAGCACCAGCCCATGTGTACACGCAGCCCAGGGTAATCCCCCAATGCACTCTGCTTGTTGCATAGTGCATTGTGGAATTCCTGAAGGCTGGGGAAATGGGTCCCAGCTTCCAAAGATCTGCACGGCACAGAGCAGCTCAGATCATGTGGGTGTGTGGTGGTGTACCGAAGAAGAAAGCATCTCTCATCTGAGGGGATGGTAGGTTCATACCTGCCTTCCACTTCCACCCACCCTCCATGCCCAACCAACGTTCATGTGTACGACCTTCGTATCTCCCACCACACACTACCATTATGACCCACACAATAAAATTGGAAGAATATAGTACCACTAATGAACATTTATAAAATGACCTCATATCTTACCAAATTCACCAAGTCATCCACAATTCCTCTGAAATTTAATTTGTCTTATCTCCCATATAAATACACTTACAAATACATATTGGAAGCATTTTAATAGTCTATCTATCTATCTATCTATCTATCTATCTATCTATCTATCTATCTATCTATCTATCTATCACATATTATACAATAAAATATAATGTAAATTAGTTCTAAAAATATAAAATATACAATACAAAGACATCAGTATTAATAATTACAAATATCAAGTATCAAGATTTTCTTTAGTCCTAGGTATGTTTACTCAGAATACGTCCCACTGAGTTCAGTGAGTTTCTCACACTCATAAATAGTTCAATCCTATACGTTTACTTAGAAGGAAGTGTAATTGCACTCAGTGGAGTTTACTCCTGAGTAAATGTGCACAGGATTGCAGTTTAGGTGTGCATAGGATTACAGCTTTAATGTGACAAAGTAATTCTCTGTCACAGTAAGGGTTAAGGTTGCCGTACTGATTATTTTTCAGAACTCAAACCCACAATAGCAAGGAAATGCAAGATAAGATGGCAAATATTGTACAGCAATCATTGTGTATTACAACCAACACAATGCACAATGATTATCACACAATATTTGCTGGCTTGGCTTAGCTTGCATTTCTTTGCTTTTGTATGTTTGGATTTTGAAAAGTAATTGGTATAGCAGTCTTTTCTATTAAGAAAAGAGATATTTTTGTCTATTAACTTCCTATGCTTTTAAAACTTTGTTGTACTCAAAAGTACTTCTTGCTGTAACTCTTTTGATGAGCATTGCAGCAACTTGTGCTGTTGGTGTCACCACCACAGTTCAATGGTTTGTTGAACCTTGACTATCAATCCAGGATCCACACAGATATCAGTAACGTACCAGGTTCATTTTTAAACCAGGGTAACTATGATTTCCTGCCAGGGCCCTAAACACAGACCCGCAGCAGGGTCTCTTCTAGGGACGGAGGAGGCTGTAGGCTGGGATGTCTTGAAACGTACAGTACACAGTTAATTCACAGAATACAACATAATCATTATGAAAGAAAAAGTGCACCATCCACCTTCCTCTTAACCAAGCCATTGGGGTGGTCCTCCCACGAGGCCAAGTAATACAATGGCCTCAGAAGGCAAAAGTGCCACAGGGCAGTGAGTATGGGTACGCCACCCTGGCCAGCTATGGACATCACCCCCCTGCCGGCCTGCTGCAGTCTACTGCTGCCACCCCCAGCATCCCCTCTGCTGCAACCACCCTTATTCTGAGCTATTCCCCCCCCCCCTTTACCCTCACTGGCACCAGCTCTGGACTGAAGCTCAGCAGTGACACCACCCCTCTTCCTCTTTGCAGATCTCACCCTTCCAGGGCATGCGGTGCTCTCCCATTAATGCAACGGGCACTGACTAGTTCGTTGACAAATTTACTCATCCATGCAAGATGTGCCGTGTCTCTTTTCATGTTTTGTGACTCTGCAAATGAATTTGCTATGCCCTACCCCTGCAACCAGGCTGGTTCATTTTGTAAGACTCTGGTCATATGGCAAGTTTTTGCCAATTGTATACTTATAGAGTTGTTGCCCTGTTGGCTCCAGAGAATGGAATTCAAAAGAGATAAGCTTAGACTTTCTGCTTGAGTGGCAAGATGCAATCTTTTAGATATACAGAACTCTTTGTCAGGCTGGAATGCAATCAGAAGGACTGGGGCAGGCCCTCCGGCTATCAGGCCACACCCTTTTGTTGTCATGTGCAAGGAGTGGCACACCAGTGGCCCTTTTCATTGGCAGCCCGGGTTCCTTGAACCCTACCGTGTGATGGTGGCTCCAGCCCTGGTCCTAGTCCTAGTCCAATACTCTAACCAGTACACCATGCTGGCTCTCCATCGTTTGCTCTCTCATATTTCATCTGCCAGGGTAAGCACCACCATGGGTTTTAAGGAAGCCCAGGTGTGGGGTCATGGAGGACAGTTTGCCAAGGGCTTCTTGAAACTTTGAGTCAACCCTGTTAAGACATGGTGGCCCTGGTTTGTACCCATGGAACTGGTTCTGCTACAGAGAGAGAACCTATTTAAGAGAACGTATTTATGTCTTTTTCGCTATGAACCACACCGCCCATTGAAATCATCAGGAGAGGTTCTTCTGCAGTTGCCAACAGCTCATCTGGTGGCTGCCCAGGGACAGGCCTTTTCCGCTGCTGCCCCGAGGCTTTGGAACACACTTTCCGCTGAAATAGGAGTTTCCCCATCTCTTACAACTTTTAAAAGGGCGGTCAAGACACATTTGTTCACCTAGGCTTATAATGAGATACTCTTTTAATTGTGTTTTTAATAGTTTTAACGTTTTAAATTTTAAAATGTAATGTGTTCTTTTTATTTGTTGTTTTATTTTGTTGTAAACTGCCAAAAGACTTGCATTTAACAAATGTGTTAAATATATACATACATACATACATACATACATACATACATACATACATACGACGAGAAAGGTCCTGGCATGCAAAAGCTTTCTTTATGCATCATAAAGTGTGTGGGTCTATGGACTGGGTGCATGCAATGCATTGTTTTGCACATTACAACATATAAAGGGTTAAGTCACTAAGACTACAAGCCCCCTCCCCCAAATAGCAAATCAACTTATGTTTATTTCACAATCACATTGACAGCGCCCATAATGACCATCTGTGGGTGATAGAATTAATCCATCTCATGAAAAGAGATCTCCATGGCCCTCTGGTGAATTCATCACACTTTATTTGAGATCTTCATTTCATATCCCAGAGACAAACACCATATTTGATATGGTATGCACGGAGATACAGTTGGAGCTCTTTCTCGGCTTTGAAGTAACACACCAGCCATTAACTTACTTCATTTGTTTGTTTAATGACCTGGAGGAGATTATTTTCAGGACAACAGAGTGTAAAATTTAATTCTGGAAGAGATTTATAGCACAAGGAAACCTTTCTAGAATTCGTATACCATCTTTATCAGTATAATTAATTGGCTGTCAAGAGATTTCTTGCCCCAAACATCTTGCTAACAGCTCTCAAATTTCTAGAACTAAGCCAAAGTTTGGCCTCTTCATTTCAGAGGGGCAGAATATTTCTGTGGTAAAGAAAGAGCCAAGTATTGTGTTCCTGTTTTTTGTGTTTCTTTGGTAACATTCAAAATGGATGCCTTGTGCATCTCCCCCCCCCCTTCACCTCTACCTCCATGCTCAAATACCAAGGTAACCACCATTTTAAACAGTAATGAAAAGAGGGCAACCAAAATGATCAGAGGGCTAGAGCACCTCTCTTCCAAGGTAAGGCTAGAACATCTGGGGCTTTTTAGTGTAGAAAAAAGTGACTAAAGGCAAACATGACAGTGGTTTATAAAATTAGGTATGGTGTGGAGAGAGTGGAGAGAAAGAAGTTTTTCTCCCTTCCTCACAGCACTCCAAGGGTCATCCCATGAAACTGATGGCCAGAAATCTAGGACCAACAACAGAAAGTACCTTTTCACATAGTTCATGATTAATCAATAGAATTATCTGCCATGGGAAGTGGTGATGGCCACCACCTTGGATGACTTTAAAAGGGACAAATTCATAGAGGACCAGTCTGTCAGTCAGTAGTTACTGTCTAAATGGCTATAGGTTGCCCCAGGTTCAGAGAAAAGTTGCCTCTGAATACCAGTTGCAGGGAAGCAACAGCAGGAGAGTCGGGCGGGGCATGCCTACATCTCCTGCTTGTGGCCTTCCCAGAGGCGTCTGGTGGGCCACTGTGGGAATTGAGATCTAGGACTAGATAAGTCTTGGACCTGATCCACCAGGGCTCTTCTTATGTTCTTATGTATGACCTACAAAAATTGGTGCTAGCTCTATTGGGTTGCAAAATAGGACATATCAGAAGCCCCACTTATGTGATCTCTCCATTAAATAAGTTACCAGAGCAGTCTGGGAAACAGCTACATAGAATTAGCAACCACATCACTCAGGGGATGTTTAAACTAGGTTACAAGATTATAGTGACAGTCAACTGAATGAAGATAGAAGATCAATTTGCAGAGTAAAAGTAGGTCTGCCAATTAATTGCAACTAAAAATTGGTCACAAATCCCCTGCTAACTTGGTAAAGAGGCACTTTTTAATGTGGTGATTCTCTTTATTTAGCAGGGGGAGAGTAACTGGCCCTATCCACCCCCAGCACAGTACCCTCCAGTGATTTTTGCTGGTGCATATCTTATGTTTCTTTTTAGATTGTGAGCCCTTTGGGGAAAGGGATCCATCTTATTTATATATTATTTCTCAGTGTAAACTGCCCTGAGCCATTTTTGGGAGGGCAGTATAGAAATCAAACAACAACAACAACAACAACATTGCACACACTGAAGTTAAAAGAAAAATTGGAAGTGAATACATCAGGAGAGTTAGAAAAATCCTCAAGTCCAAACTCAATGGCGGGAACACCATACAAGCCATAAACACTTGGGCTATACCTGTTATCAGATACACTGCAGGAATAATAGACTGGACCCAGGCAGAGCTAGAGACGCTAGATCGTAAGACCAGGAAAATCATGACCATCAATCATGCTCTGCACCCCCGCAGTGATGTCGATAGGCTATATCTCCCTCACAGCTCAGGTGGAAGATGAATGCTGCAAGTCCATCGAACAGTAGAGGAGGAGAAAAGAGGCCTTGAAGAAGATATCAAGGACAGTGAAGAAGATGGACTTCAAATGGTCAATAATGCGAAACTATTCAACACCAATGAAACAAAGCAGTCCTACAAGAAAGAACAAGTCAAGAACTGAGCAGAAACATGGAAAAATAAGCCACTGCATGGTCAATATTTGCACAATATAAGTGGAAAATCAGACATCACCAAGACCTGGCAATGGCTTAAGAATGGCAACTTGAAGAAAGAAACAGAGGGTTTAATACTGGCTGCACAAGAACAGGCACTAAGAACAAATGCAATAAGAGCAAAAGTAGAAAAATCCACCACAAACAGCAAGTGCCGCCTTTGTAAAGAAGCAGATGAAACCGTGGACCACCTAATCAGCTGTTGTAAAAAGATCGCACAGACTGACTACAAACAAAGGCATGACAAAGTAGCAGGGATGATACACTGGAACATCTGCAAAAAATACAACCTACCTGTAGCCAAAAATTGGTGGGACCATCAAATTGAAAAAGTTGAAGAAAATGAAGATGTAAAAATATTATGGGACTTCCGACTACAAACAGACAAACAGCTGCCACACAATACACCAGATATTACTGTAGTCGAGAAGAAAGAAAAACAAGTCAAAATAATCAACATAGCAATACCAGGGGATAGCAGAATAGAAGAAAAAGAAATAGAAAAAAAAATCACCAAATACAAAGATCTACAAATTGAAATTGAAAGGCTGTGGCAGAAAAAGACCAAAATAATCCCAGTGGTAATTGGCGCCCTTGGTGCAGTCCCAAAAGACCTTGAAGAGCACCTCAACACCATAGGGGCCACAGAAATCACCATCAGCCAATTACAAAAAGCAGCTTTACTGGGAACAGCCTATATTCTGCGACGATATCTATAACAATTGACAATAAAATTCTGGCATCCCAGGTCCTTGGGAAGGACTTGATGTCTGGATAAAACAAACCAGTCAATAACACCTGTCTGACTGTGTAAACAAGAAATAATAATAATAATTCCAAAGCAACTTGAAGAGCACCTCAGCACCATAGGGGCCACAGAAATCACCATCAGCCAATTACAAAAAGCAACATTGCTGGGAACAGCCTATATTCTGCGATGATATCTAGAGTAATAACAGCAACAACATTGATAATAAAATTCAGCCATCCCAGGTCCTTGGAAAGGACTCGATGTCTGGATAAAACAAACTAGTCAATAACACCTGTCTGACTGTGTAAACAATAACAACAATAATAAAAATAATAAATATTGGGTTCTGTGTATGGAGGAGTGGGATCTGCAATTGTGGGGATATAGAAATCTGCATTGCTCTCATGTTGTCGACTGTGCTTCATCGACAAAATGCTTGGATTTTAATGCCAGCCCTAGGGCAATTAGCATTTTGCATTCTTACAATATAACGCATGAGAACTACTAATTGTGGATGCAGCTGTAAGACTACAACACCCATGATGCAGTACAACTGTGAATGAAATCTACCAGTTGTCACTGAAAGGAATTCAACCGAATATGATCAATCAATGCAAAGAATTTCTGAAATTCAGATGGAAACAGTAGTAGACAAGATAGCACAAGAAGTTGACAGGCAATCTAACCCGAAGTTCTGTGACTCAAAGGACTCCTCAGATATTCAAGAATTCCATAGAATGCACTATGGTTACATCAAAGATAAGGATCTCCTAAGAGATACTAAGATTAAACTTCAAAATGAAATGGCCAAAGAAGCAAGTCTTCTCCAAAGAATCCCTCTTTTGGAATGCGGAAAGCGCATTGAAGGATTACCAGATCTTCCGGTTTTGAAGCAAAACTATGAGTACAAGTTTGCAATTGTTATTCACCAGGAAAGGAGAACTAAGTTGGGTAGGTGACTAGTTGGGTAAGTGGTTGGGTAGGTGACTAGAGCGCAAGTGGAGGAGAACTCGGTTCGAATCTGACAGGATTCAGCATGTGACCCATTTGAAGGCTTATGCGATGGCAGTGCACGCAGCGAAAAAGAGATTCTGGTGCATGCATTGTGGCTGCAGGTTCACGCTCGGTGGAGCTATCCCAGGTTGTGAGGAGTTTGGTTTCTGCTCCTTTTACTTCCAATCAGTCCCCGGAGTTGCTCTGCTGTGATGCCTTTAATGGGTTTTTTGCAAATAAGATCTCCTGTATTCGGGCTGATTTGGACTCGACTATTTCTGCAAGGTCTATGGAGGAGGTGTCCAGCAATCCCTCTTGCAGTATTAGATTGGATCAGTTTCAATCTGTGACTCCTGAGGATGTGGACAAGCTGCTTGGGGCGATGTGGCCTACCACCTGTTCTCTGGATCCTTGCCCGACTTGGCTGCTTCTATCTAGCAGGGAGATTGTTGAAGGTGGCCTAGTTAATATTGTAAATGCATCACTGAGGGAGGGTAGGGTGCCCCCCTGCCTGAAGGAGGCAATGGTTAAACCACTCTTAAAGAAGCCTTCCCTGGACCCCTTAGCGATGGACAGCTACAGGCCAATCTCCAATCTCCCTTGGTTGGGCAAGGTGATTGAGAGGGTGGTGGCTGACCAGCTCCAGGCAATCTTGGAGAAAACTGATTATCTAGACCCATTTCAAACTGGCTTTAGAGCTGGCTATGGAGTTGAGACAGCCTTGGTTGGCCTGATGGATGACCTTTACCGGGGAATCGACAGAGTGAGTGTGACTCTGCTGGTTCTTCTGGATCTCTCGGCGGCGTTCGATGCCATCGACCATGGTATCCTTCTGGATCACCTGGGGGAGTTGGGGATAGGGGGCACTGCTTTGCAGTGGTTCCGTTCCTATCTCTCAAGTAGATTCCAGATGGTGGAGCTTGGTGACAGTTGCTCCTCAAAACAGGAGCTGTTATATGGAGTCCCTCAGGGCTCCATTCTGTCACCAATGCTTTTTAACATCTACATGAAACTGCTGGGTGAGGTCATCAGGAGGTTTGGTGCTGGGTGTTATCAGTATGCTGATGACACCCAAATCTACTTCTCCTTTTCATCTTCAGGAAATAGCACTCATTCTCTAAATGCCTGCTTACAGGCAGTAATGGGCTGGATGAGGGATAACAAATTGAAGCTGAATCCAAGCAAGATGGAGGTGCTTATTGTGGGGGTTCAGAATCTGAGGGGTGAGTTAGATATTCCTGTGCTGGATGGGGTTACACTCCCCCAGAAGGAGCAGGTGCGCAGCTTGTGAGTACTCCTGGATCCAGGCCTCACCCTGGTATCTCAGGTGGAGGTCATGGCCAGGAGTGCTTTCTATCAGGTTTGCCTGATTCGTCAGCTGCGCCCATTCCTCGATGAGGATGACCTGAAAACAGTGGTGCATCAGCTGGTAACCTCCGGCTTGACTATTGCAATGCGCTCTACGTGGGGCTGCCTTTGTACGTAGTCCAGAAACTACGGTTCAGAATGAGGCAGCCAGATTGGTCTCTGGGGAAACCCGGAGAGACCATATGATGCCTGTTTTGAAACAGTTACACTGGCTGCCAATATGTTTCCGGGCAAAATACAAAGTGCTGGTTATTACCTTTAAAGCCCTGAATGGCTTGGGTCTGAGATATCTTAGAGAGCACCTTCTTTTACATGATCCTCACTGCACGTTAAGGTCATCTGGGGGGGTCCGTCTCCAGTTACCACCGGTTCGTTTGGTGGCGACTCAGAGGCGGGCCTTCTCTGTAGCTGCTCTTGGGCTGTGGAAGGCACTTCCAGCAGAAATTCATAATCTTAATTCTTTTCTGACCTTCAAGAGAGCCCTTAAAACCCATCTGTTTGGCCTGGCCTTTCAGGGTTTTTAATTAGTTTTAATTGTTTTAATGTTAACCTGGTTTTCAGCATTTTAATTGTTTTGATAGTTTTTTTAAAAAAATATTTTTAAATTGGTGTTTATATTTGTATTTCTGTTTTAATTGTTTTTAATGATTTCTGTTTTTAACTGTAAACCGCCCTGAGCCAGCTCGGAAGGGTGGTATAAAAATCGAATGAATGAATGAATGAATGAATGAATGAATACAGATGGGTGATCCCTTTTTCGCTGGAAGTTCTTCTGGGAGCACGCAGATACATAAATTTTCCGATTCAAAATGTTTCCTGGAATTTTTAATCGTAACAGATTCCCTGCTAGTAATACACAAACCCTCGGATGAGTGTTAAACAGGAGAATGAACCGAAGAGGAAGAAATAGACATTATTTCTTTTGAATACAAGATATTGCTGAAATAAAATTACGGGAATAATTAGAGCTATAATTTGATGATCCGGGAACGTTCTATAAACCTTACTTTGCTTATAGAGTAGTCATCTATATCTAAAGCTTTCCATAATGATACTTATTATTTAGGTTTTTAGGCTAAATCAAGTATAAACGAGCGATCTCTTTTTGACTGGAAGTCCTTTTGGGGAATGGGTAGATATACAAATCTTACTTATACCTAGTTCTTATTAACAAGAGCAGTTATCCACATCTGAAGCTTGGTTGCCTTTAATGATGCCTTTTATGTTATATTATATTATTATATTATCATATTCTTATATAGATCTCTTGGCTTTGTTTTAGTTTCTTAATGTGATAATGGTTGGAGAAGGGATGGAAGAGGTCTTTCTTTTTGAATGTTATTTTCAGTATCTCACATACTGTATATACTTTGTAAGTTGGAAGTTCAAAAGATGTAATCATACTTTTCTGTCCCCCCCGCTACACTTTAAATAATAAAAAATTCTATTTGAGAAAAAGAAAAAGAAATCTACCAGTGTAAAAAAAAAAGTAAATTAAAAAATCTAGGGTCTGTAATTCAAATTACAAATTGCTTGTAGCAGGACAGATAGGCTCAGTGGAAGTCCATAAGGGTAGACTTTCTGACCGTAAACATTGATCTGGACTCACTAGTCATATGAGGTGGCTGACTAGTGGCTTAGTCAATTCACTGCTTTTGCTGCCTGTTGTGGAAGGAGGTCTCATGGGGGTGGGTGGGTGCGTTAAGGGCAGGCAGTTGCTCACTCCATATTGAGCCAGTCCCACTTGATTCAATAGGGCTTACTCCCTGGTAAGTAAGTATAGGATTGCAGCCTTTGCTCTCTGCCCCAGAAATAGTCCTGTGGATGCCCATGGCCATGTTCGCAAGTAACAGGAAACCAGAGTTAAAGGGGCCAGAGGTTGCCAAACCTGTACGTCCAAATGTGTGCAACTCCAGTCCAGTTTATAAAGCGCCCCAAGGTTGTGCTTGGCAAACTCCAATTTGAACCCTCGGCTTGTGTTGAGTTTCTCTGCTCATACCTGAGTTTTGGAGTGTTACAAGCAAATGCAGAACTGGAGGCTGCATTCACTGTAACCGGAGTTGAGGGAGGAAGCTCCTCTCTTTCTCTGGCTGTGATTGGCTGTGCGGGCTGTCCTTCATGCAAGAAGGAAGCCCACGCAGCCAGTTCCCCCTCCTCTCTGCAGTCCTGCTCTCCGTTTCATCCGAATGTGGACAGGTGAGTGGGGGGTGAGTGGGGAGTGGAACCGTGGGTCCAATGGACCCACGATTCTGCATTACATGCGAATACGGCCCATGAGTCATCAAGCACCTAACTTAATATATTGCTGGTGAGTTGTGTACAGCTTAGTGGGTCACAAGTTATGAAGATTTGAGTTATTTTAATTGTTGACATTTCCCCATTGGCTTAGACACACACATTGCCTTCCTGTGCTCTATGATACCTCCATTTCTTCTCATAGTAATATGTTCCAAGAAAACTTCCAAATCCACCAGTGTGCACAGACATACTCAGGTGCACCACACTTTTTAGAACACATCAGTTTAATTCCTATTGCACAACTTTAATTGCAGAATTTGTAATTTCAGCCCAGGATTCTGGACCTGCTAACAGCCATCTGTTGGCAGTGAGAGTTAAAGGTAATCAATATTAGGCTACAGAGAAAAAAGATCAAGCATTTTTGGAGCAGCATGAATTACTGCACAAGGAATGCTGTAGCCTGCTTACTCATAAGAGCAGCTAACACCTCTCTCGGGGTTAGGTGCCGAGGAAATATTCTCCCTTGGGATAAATTACAGCAGCTAATTACATTTTGGTCCTCAGACGAAGAACACGGTTTGATAAACACACAAAAAAGTAGGCCATTTTACAGCCTCTGGGGAGCACTGCATTAACCAGAATGACAAAATGCACCTTTTAAGCCATTTTGAACAGCAGAGATCCTATGATAATGAGAATTAGCAGCAGGTCCCTGTGCAAATCAACGAAGCAGGTATTGAGAGCAGAACTGCTGAAGTGGGACGCCTGAACACTGGGGTGGGGATGGAGAAAAGCATAGAAAACCAAAGAAAGCACAAGGGGGTTGGGGCTGTATTGGTGTCAAATGTGATGGTCTGGCTCTCCCCCAGTGCCGGATGCAAGCTGCTCAAGGGCAGTCACAAACCACAAGGGCAGTCACAGACAGAGGAAAATGGTCTTGTGGTAGGAGGCATGACTTGTCCCCTTAGCTAAGCAGGGTCTGCCCTGGTTGCATATGAATGGGAGACTAGAAGTGTGAGCTCTGTAAGATATTCCCCTTAGGGGATGGAGCCGCTCTGGGAAGAGCAGAAGGTTCCAAGTTCCCTCCCTGGCTTCTCCAAGATAGGGCTGAGACAGATTCCTGCCTGCAGCTTTAGAGAAGCCGCTGCCAGTCTGTGTAGACAATACTGAGCTAGATAGACCAATGGTCTGACTCAGTATATGGCAGCTTCCTATGTTCCTACCAAGTGGCAGCCAAGGCAAGGTGTGTCTTTGCACCCCCTTAGTTTGTCCAGCTTTTGGATAATTTTAGTGCATTTCTATCTCCCTTCATGACTTTGATCCACAATCTGCTTGCACGGTTTGTCCCTCTCCTATAAGATATTTGCATACTATAAATCTGGGTGGGGTGCCAAAGGAGAATTGAGCCCTATTCAGACATTATGTTGTACCTGTGTTCAAATGTCTGTAAACTTAGGAAGAAGAAGAAGAAGAAGAAGAAGAAGAAGAAGAAGAAGAAGAAGAAGAAGAAGAAGAAGAAGAAGAAGAAGAAGAAGAAGAATTAGATGATGATCCAGGGAGAAACAAGCAACAGCCACTGGAGGGATGCCCTGCTGGGGTTGGATAGGACCAGTAGTTCTTCCCCTGCTAAATATAATAGAATCACGACTTCAAAAGGTACCTCTTTTAGGCTAAAAACCCAATACATGACCCTAATGCTCTAAACTACATTTACTCTTGGTGAAAGTGAATGTTCATTTGTAGAAACCAGCTGATTCTAGTCTGTATGTTCAAAACTGGTTATTTAATGGAACAATGCAGGGGGATTGATGTTATAAATATGTCTTATTTTTATTCCATATCATCATCATCATCATTATTATTATTATTATTAATAATAATAATAATAATAATAATTTGATTTCTATACCGCCCTTCCAAAAATGGCTCAGGGCGATTTACAAAGAGAAATAACAAACAAATAAGATGGCTCCCTGTCCCCAAAGGGCTCACATTCTAAAAAGAAACATAATATGATACCCACCTGTCATTGTATTTTGAAGGGGGGAAATTTCTAATAAAGTTTTAATTAAAAAAGAGAAAAAGGCACCTCTTTGCTCAGTTAGCAGGGGACTCTGAGCCTCAGGTACATGCCCTCCCTCTCTCCCATCCACATGCAAGCATCTACATCCTATCTAGGTTAATATCAGGGGCTGCAGCAGCAGATGAGCTGGGAGGGTAGGAAACAACCTACAGGCATATTGCATGTTCACCCTTCCTACCCACCCTGGCTACCTATCCCTTCCTCTGTGCTCGCTCCACCCTGTTCATTCACCATTCACCAAGTTAGGGATAGGAATCCCCAACTGTGCAATGAAAATCCCTACTTGCATAGGTGAGGATTCCTACCTAGGGGTGTGTGAACAGGTTTGATGTATGTATGTATGTATTTGTTTATTTAGGCCCAAGGCCAGCAAAGGTTTGATGGACCAGTGTCGAACTGAACCCCACCCGGTTCAGTTCAGCACCAGACTGACACACACACACTCCCTGGCCATGCAGAGGCCCATTGATCATGTGCGGCAGCCTCCAAAATGGCCACTGTGATGGGGGTGAGGCCCAGAATGGGCCAAAGAACACCTGAAGAGGGTGATTTCACACATAATGGAGGCCGGTGGGGAGGGGAAATTTCAGAGACAACCCCCCCCCACCTCACAGCCTCAGAAATGACCCCCAGAGGGGATAAGTAAAAATAAAAATTAAAAAATTGTTCAGAACTCCCCCGGACTGAACCAAACCGTGGAGGGGTTCGAGGAGGTGCCAGTCTGAACTGGCCTGGTCCGGTTTGGGTCCAATACATATGACAGGCAATTATGCACATTCAGCTGAATATCTGCAAGGAGCCTATACACGCACAACCATAACGCTGTAGTGCTCTCTCCATATGATACACCCAAGATTTTGCACCGTGTGGAGAGGACACTACACTGTTTGTGCTTAGGCTCTCTGCTTTATTCAGCCTCAGAGGCAAGATGCCACTAAAGACCAGTTACAGGGAGCAACAGAAGAAGAGAGAGCATGCCTTTACCGCTTGGCTATGGGCTTCTCAGGGGCATCTGGTGGGCCACTGTGTGAAACAGGATGCTGGACTAGATGGGCCTTGAGCCTGATCCAGCAGGGCTGTTCTTACGTTCTTACGTTAACTGAATGTGTGTATTCAAGGTGGGACCTGTCATTGAGTTCCCACTTCTCCCTCTACATGCATTCATTCAGCACACTTATTTCTCAAAGGTCCTACAGAGTTTAACCATGGAACCACCCACCTACCACCCACCCATCCACTCCCAGAGCTTGCAGTGGTGCAGTAGCTCAGTGGTGGAGCATCTGCTTGGCATGCAGAGCGTCCTAGGTTCAATCCCTGCCATCTCCACGTAGGGCTGGGAAAGTCTCCTGCCTGCAACCTTAGAGAAGCCGCTGCCAGTCAGTGTAGACAATACTGAGCTAGATGGGCTAATGGGCTGACTCGGTGTAAGGCAGCTTCCTATGTTCCTATGTTTACTACTTGATTCTCTTGACTGCGTAGAGATGAATTGTGAAGCCAGCCTCCCCCAGCCCCTAAAGTCCTTCTGCGATCTTGAAACCACTGACCTTCGCCGCACAGGAACCCGCTGATTTTTCTCGTTTGCCAATACTTCATCTAATTCGGGTGACTGCCAGGTGAAGTGTGCAGGACGCAAACAAGCCACTTCTGATATGTAGCCTACTTTCCCAGCATTTGACAATTAATCCCACAGGGAGGCGACATTTGAAAAGCCCTCGTGTTTTCCTAGCACTTTTGAAAGCACATCCAGGCTGCTGGGGACCTGGCATTTACAGCTGCATTACCAGATGCATCTTTGTTCAGTGGCTCACCAATGGTGCCATAGATTGTAAACATGTACTGTGGCCATCGGCCTTGTTGCTCAAAAATACACCCACAGCCCACTGAGCATCAGTTTGTCCCCCTTTTGCCATCACTTCCTCCACATGTTTTCTGATGGCTGCTACGCAGTACAGTATTAAAAGGTAGCATAACGGATATTATATCACCACTGCGAGCAACAGAGCAGAGCAGGAA
The DNA here is from genome assembly GCF_027244095.1 of Hemicordylus capensis. Classification (NCBI taxonomy): domain Eukaryota; kingdom Metazoa; phylum Chordata; class Lepidosauria; order Squamata; family Cordylidae; genus Hemicordylus; species Hemicordylus capensis. Next base: position 338,400,650 of record NC_069659.1, read on the forward strand.
ATCAGGACATCAGTTAGTAGGTCCAGCATTTTATTTTATTTATTTATTTATTTATTTATTTTATTAGCTTTTTATTACTCTGTTATAATAAACAATTTAAGACTAAAAAGTAACAAACAAGAATTAGTTCTCAACAAAATAGATATGGTTGAGAACCACTTTCTTTAGGTGGTTAAATATCCATACATCAGGGATTTGTTTTTGTTTTTAAATTGCAATCAGACACAAAATGTGCAGTTCCCAAAGAATGCACAGTTCTAAAAGAACATTTGTCTGGTTCAAAAATTCAAGCCATGCAGAAGTTTTATTGTGTTAAATAATGTAAAAGGTGACTGATGGTAATAATGAGAAAGGGCAAGGGAGTCATCCAGGCTGCTCTAGGACCCAGACTCTAATCAAGAGGACCCATTTCTCTTTCCCACAGACCCCATGGCTGCTCCCCACAGAATCTTCACCAGGGGATATAACAGGCTTCTGCAATTGTGCTGTCAAATTCACCACTCTGTGAATTTTCTCTCACTCTACGTAGGCTTCTAAATGTCATGGAATGTGTTATTCCATGTCACAACCCCATGTTGTGGGGCACAGACAGGGAAAATGCACAGGTGTGTGTTGTAGAAGCTCATGCTGTGTTCACAAATTACACTCACCTTCCATTGTGCAATTCTGAATTGTTCTTTTAAAATGTCTTGCCATACATTGATCACGTAACTGGCACACACTGTCCAAACACACACACACACACACACACAGCCTGGGGGCAGGGAGAAACCCTATCAAGTCTTATCCTTTTCCATTCTGCATTATATACGAATGCATGTACTGTATATATTACCCTTGCTAACTGGGCAAAGAGGCACCTTTTTAACATGGTGATTCTCTTTATTTAGCAGGGGGAGAGTAACTGGCCCGATCCACCCCCATTACTGTACTGTTGCTGGTGTCTATTTTATGTTTCTTTTTAGATTGTGAGTCCTTTGGGGACAGGGAGTCATCTTATTTATTTATTTCTCTATGTAAACCGCTTTGGAAACTTTTGTTAAAAAGTGGTATATAAATATTTATTGTTGTTGTTGCATTACTAAATAAGTTACCAGTCATCCTATCCCCGTATCCCTTCTCCAAGGACAAATAGCATATAACACACTCAAGAACCATAAATACATTATATAAAGTTAATTTATACTGAAACTCCAATTAACTAAATATCAATACTAAATCAGTCCCCATACCTAACCAAAAAAAGCCACAAAACCGATGGTTGACATGATACACAAGCCCCTATGCAGAACTGCCGATGGTAGGGTTTGGGGCCCTGCTGCTGTGGACGCAGAAGCAGTGGTGAGGCTAGAAAGATTGGGCAGTAGCGCTAGAAGCATTTCCACACATTCCTCCCATTCATAACAGTGGGAAGAAGTATGAGGCCCATTCACACATTATGTCCAACACTTGTACAATGAGTTTACAGGGTACACAGGTACAGATCTGTACATAGGTACAGTCATTCACATTTTAGTTTTTTGTTTGTTTGTATACCACCCACTAGTCTCTAGGAGGTTTACAACAATAAAACAAACCCAGAAATTTTAACAATTAAAACAGAAAAATTTCAAATTAAAATACCCACAAAAACTACCAAATAGCTACAAAGCTAGGCTGAAGAGATGCGTCTTTAGTTGTTTCCTAAAAGCCAATAGGGAGGGAGCAGCTCTAATCTCAGCAGGAAGTGCATTCCACAGTTCTGGGGCAACTACAGAGAAGGCTCGCCTTTGAATTGCCATCAGCTGAGCCCTCAGACGAACCTCCCCTGAAGATCTTAATAGGTGGCAGGGTTCATAATGATGTCCTCTGTTATGCAGAAAGCAGGTACAGAAGTACACTTCCTATGCATTTGAAAAGCCTGTATCCAGGTTCACTTTTAAGATTAACACAGGTACAGTCATTCACACAAACACATGTACGAGTATACAGTCATCTGTACAGTCATACAGCATAATGTCTGAATTGGGCTACGATAAGGCTTCTAACGCTACTGCTCGATCTCTCCAGCCTTGGCACTGATTCCAGGTCCGCAACAGTAGCACCACACGACCTGCCATTTATGTAGGGCTTGCATATCATATCCTCTCTAATAAAACGCTTGGTGTCCGTCCGTGGACGGACACCAAGCGTGTGTCCGTGCCTCCCTCGGCCGTTCTGCGCATGCGCGGAGCGCACGCGCAGAACGGTCAAGTCAGAAACGGACAAACGGACAAAGGGAACAGGCAGCCATGTTTGTGACTCTGCCCGGCCCCAGAGAGGACAAATGCGGCTGCAGCAGCTGCTTGGAGGCAGAGGCGGCGGTGGAACCAGAGCACCCGCAGGGGTCAGTCAAAGATAGGGCTGCACCACCCGCTTGAAAGCAGAGTTGGCGGAGGTACCAAAATACCTGCGGGCGGCATTTTCTAAACTGTGCTGCGGAGCTGCCAGGCAGCTGCCGTGGTTGCAGGGAGTCTGAGGCGGCGGCGGCGGCTCCAGGACCGCAGCGGAGAATGAAGAGGTGGCGCTACAGAAAAATTAAAAACCGCGGCGAAAGAGAGACAGGCCAGTGGAAGAAGGAGAATGGGGGCTGCTTCTGATGCCGCCATGGCCCGGGGGTGGCCGCTGCTGCTGCAGGCCGCCCTCTGCGTGCTGCTTCTCCCGTCGTTAAGGGGAGCTTGCCCGGCCCGGGACTGTGGAGTCCCCTCCGCTTCCTTGCTCCGCCAGGACTGACACAGGCGGGCACTGGAAGAGCAAAGATGGCAGCAGCTGGCCTGTCCGCGGAGACAACTAAGACGGCAACGGGGAGGGCAGAAGCGGCTGCAGCGGCCGCAGAGAGGCAGAGACGGCGTCGGAACCAAAAAGGACGGCACTCAGAAAAGCGGCTGTGTCAGCCGCTGGAAGGCAGAGGCGGCGAAGGCAACAAAAGCGCCCGGCGCCATCAGAAGCAGCCCCCATTCTCCTTCTTCCACTGGCCGGCCGCGGAGAAGACAGATGCGGCTGCGGCAGCCGCTTGGAAGCAGAGGCGGTGCCGGGACCACCCGCAGACGGCACTCAGAAAAGCGGCTGTGTCAGCCGCTGGGAGGCACAGGCGGCGGAGGCAACAAAACACCCGCAGAAACAAAAAGTTAACAAAAGTTACACTAAGCACTACACAAACCCCAAAACCACAAAAAGTAAAAAGAAAACTAATAGCAGGCTCAGAACAAATATTCACCAGAAATGTGGTGTATAAAGAAATACTATGAGGACAGAGGAGGAGGGGGAAATAAAGAAAATTAATTAAACCAAAAAAAGCCTCATGAATATGTAAGAACAAAAGAAGGGATAAGGAAGAGCAAAAAAAAAAAAACACACACAAGGGAGAGGGAAGAGAGAGAAAAAATGGTACAGGGAAACAAAAACAGAAAAAGAGGAAGAGACAGAGAGAGAAAGAAAACGACAAACAAGTAAAAACAAAAAAACCTTAAAGGGGAGGGGAAAAAACTAGCGCCCGTTATTATAACGGGCTTAAACATACTAGTCAGCCAATATAAACGTCCAAATATCTCATAGTATAGACAAATGGATGGAGGCATAAATATAAATATCATCATAGATATCAATATAATCATAAATATAAATATATTTTACATAAATATACAGACAAATATAAAGATAGACACAAGCATACACCTAAGCATAAATATAAACTACTATTACTATTACCACTGGTAATAGTAGTTGCAGAATATGAGCAATAGTGCCAGAATATGAACTTCAGTTCTGCAATTTATTCATATAACACTGATCCCCATGTTATTCACAGTGCATGAAAGAGGAGAATTCCATTTCCAGTTAGACGGGGGTGGGGGGGTGGGGGGTGATCTGCACACCTGATTCACATGTCATGTTGAAACCAGATACAGCAGGATGCTTCCTATGTGTGCCATGCAGTTGAGGGACCTGCACCCACTTTTAAAATGAACGCAGGCACAGTCATTCACACAAAAACATGTACAAGAGTTTGCAAAGTATTATCCCAGCTAGAAGGTGACATTTCATGGACTCATCCTGGTTTTATGTTTTTCTACCCATGCTGCAGTTAGGGATGTGCATTTCAATTCAGCTAAAGAATGTTTTGTGTCCAAAAATGGCACTTTTGGACATTTTGTACACCTACCGAAAATGAAAAATACCACAACAAAGATTTTTGTAGCCGAATCAAAATGATCCAATTTCAGAAACAAATCTTTGTTTTTCGGGGGGGAAATTCGGACCTGTTTTGCAATTGCTAGCAGTCTCTCAAGAGTCTCCCTTTAGTTCTTCTTCTGACATCGGTTTGAATTTCCTGCCCTTCCCGCCATCCCTTTCGTAGATTGGCAGGCGAAAGCAGAGCCAGATGCGGCAGGATGTTTCTGGAGCTGCAGGGACAGGGACAGGGAGCTTGGCTTGCTGGCCCAAGAGCTGCTTAGTGCGGGAGGTGGCGGCAGGCACAATTGTCCCAAGGGTGACACACAGCCATCATGGGTGTTCAGCAGATGGCGGGGTGAGGAGGTGGCAGTGGTGGGCCCTGGCAGAGGAGGTGGGCGGGCAAAAATGACGGGGAGGTAAGGAAGGAGTCCGGCACCGGGGAGGGAACAGACAGGAGAACAGACTGGGGAAGGAGAACAGAAGGCATGGAACAGAATGGGGAAGGAGAACAGAACAAGGAGAATAGAACAACGGGGAACAGACCGGGGCGGAAGGGGGGGAGCAGCGGGGAGATTGGCAGCCTGTAATTCGGCTTCGGTTTCGAAGCAAGTCGGCTCCGAAACAAAAAATGTGGGGTTTTGGGGGGCTTCATTTCGGACCTTATCTGGATTCAGCCAAAACCAAACCAAACCAAAATCTGAAATGCACAGCCCTAGATGCAATGTGTTTTGCTCAGGAGGAATAATAATGGGTTTTCAAGCTGCGTGCCTAGGTGCTGAACTAAGAGGTCAATTCTTGTGTGAGCACTGTAAGGTATTCCTCTTAGGGGATGGAGCCGTTTTGGGAAGAGCATCTAGTAGTAGTAGTAGTAGTAGTAGTAGTAGTAGTAGTAGTAATAGTAGTGATGTTGCATGGAGCCCAGCTGTAACTGAGGCTCCACATGACATCTGAACTGGTCCTGTGTGAAGAAGTACATCTTTTTGTCGTTCCTGAATCTTCTGCTGATCAGTCAAGGTTTCTTTGTGGGTTTATTCAAACATACAAAAACTTCTCCTCCTCCTCCTCCTCCTCCTCCACCACCACCACCAACTGTATGCTGTAGTAAAGTGTTCTTTAAAATTGTTGCTTGATCCTGCTGATCTTAGAAACTCATCCTTACTTCCAGAACAGGGCTGCACTTCATCCTCAGTGGCCAAAAGTCAGGGATGATGAGAGTTGTGGTCCAGCAACAGCTGGACAGCAATGTCTCCTTTTTAGGACATTGTAGCTAGGATTATGATGTGAGGGGACAGCGATGTGATATTCTGGCAGCATTTGCTTCAGCGTATACCACAGTGACCCTGCAGCTGCATGGCCTTCAGCTTTGGAGATGGCAACTCTAACAGGCCAATTGCCAATGATTAAGAGAGCTCAGTGCCATCATTAAGCCTGAGTCTGCACACGAGCAAACAGTTTATCATAGCCTGTTCCCTTCCCAGCAGCGGTAATCCAATTTCTGTTATTTTTCATTGTTAAAAAAATATAAGGAGATAGAGAGGGAGAGAGCTGCCATACATCAATCTGATAAAGATGTTTAAATAATGGTTGCTCTCTCTCTCTCTCTCTCTTTTTTGGTGATTATGTCAGTTTTATAGCGGCGTTATGGAAACATGACAGGGAAGCTAAAATCTGATTACGCTTAAATCCTGGCCCATTATGTGATTATTATGAGCCACAGCACAGTAGGAGTTACGCCGTTATGATAGAAGGGATTTCCAATATAATTAGATCGGATTGGAAGCACCATAGAAATCAGGGCATAACGTTACAATGGCTTTCCTGTAAATGCCAGTAGCCCGGACTTCCAGTCAACAGACACCTGCTAGGTGCAAATGTCCAGCTCCTTTTGAAGTCCCTTGAACAGACATGGCTGTTTCTTTCTCCTCTGATAATGATAGAGTGAGGGTTCCCAACTTTGGGTTCCCAGATGTTGTTGGACTACAGCTCCCATCATCCCCAGCCACACGATGCCCTGAATGATCAATCTTCATATTTTACCCACTTAGGAACAGGAACATAGGAAGCTACCATATACTGAGTCAGGCCATTGGTCTATCTAGCTCAGTGTTGTCTTCATAGACTGGCAGTGGCTTTTCCAAGGCTGCAGGCAGGACTCCCTCTCAGCCTTATCTTGGAGAAGCCAGGGGGGGAACTTGAAACCATCTTCTCTTCCTAGAGTGGCTCCATCCCCTGAGGGGAATATCTTACAGTGCTCACACTTCCAGACTCCCATTTATATGCAGCCAGGGTGGACCCTGCTTAGCTAAGGGGACAAGTCATGCTTGCTACCACAAAACCCCTGGAAAGTATCTAGTGACTGAGCAATAGAGAAAATCAAGAATTGACATGTTAGTTGAGTACCTAGACACCTAGCTGGAAAACCCATTATTATTCCTCCTGAGCAAAACACATTGCAACACAGGTAGAAACACATAAAACCAGGATGAGGCCATGAACCCCTGCTAACTTGGCAAAGAGGCTCCTTTTAACGTGGTGATTCTCTTTGATTTAGCAGGGGGAGAGTAACTGGCCCTATCCACCCCCAGCACAGTATCTCCAGTGACTTTTGCTGGTGTTGTTTTTTTGTTCTTTTTAGATTGTGAGCCCTGTTGGGACAGGGATCCATTTTATTTATTTATTATTTCTCTGTATAAACCGCCCTGAGCCATTTTTGGAAGGGCGGTATAGAAATCGAATGAATGAATGAATGAATGAAATGTTGCCTTCTAGCTGGGAGAATACTTTGCAAACACTTGTACATGTTTTTGTGTGAATGACTGTGCCTGCGTTCATTTTAAAAGTGGGTACAGGTCCCTCAGATACTTGGCACACATAGGAAGCATCCTGCTGTATTGAAAACTGGAATGTTGGGGGCAGCTTTATGACCATACGAAGCTATCTTATGCAGCACTAGACCATTGGTTTGCCTAACTGGCTCTGCGTGGGCCACTTTAGCTGGCAAATGCTCATAAAGAATTTGGCAGAGTTCTCCTCCAGCCCTGCAACCTGTAATCCTCTTAACTAGAGGTGCCAGAGAATTAACCTTGAGCCTTGTGCATGCAACACATGTGCTTTTTTGCTGAGCTATGACCCTTCCCCTTCTCCCTCATGTGGTTCTCCCTCTATGTACAGGGATGCTATGTGACATAATCATTCTTCAGATGATAAAAGTGTGATGAACCAATATATAGGGCAGATAATTATGCACATTCAGTTGAATGTCTGCGAGGAACATATACACATGCAACCATAACTGTGTAGTGCTCTCTCCATATGACACACCCTAGATTTTGGACTGCATGGAGAGAACATTATACAATGAGATCATTCATGCAATCATTTTAGGGGCAGGGAGGGTGGGTGGTGGGAGGAATGCGGGGTCAAGCTTATCTTCCCCCCAGACGATCACCAATGTGTGCTACTCTGAGTAGCACAGAACTCTGGAGGCTGGGAAAATGAAGCCTGACCTCCAGATATTCCTTAATTTTAGTTTTGGTGAGCCTGGAATGGACAAGCTGGGCAGAGAGAACTGAAGCATCTTGGAGTGCAGGGCTGATCAAACCTGTTAGGGGGCGGCCTTTTGATGAGGCAGTCCGGCATCTCCAGAGGTGGCAAATTATTGGGGTAGCAGCGGGGCAATGAGATACCCCCGCTTTTGCCATCGGAGCAGATCTTGCAGACTGATCTGACCCTTGACAGTTTTGCAAGGAGAGCTTCTCCTCACACTCCTTGCAAAGCTAGCAAGAAGCATACGGAGAGTAGAGGAGGCTGCTGGCAACTTTCCATCCTCCCGACTCCCACACCACTTTCAAAGCTTGATGTTGAAAGATAGCAGGCCCCCACCTGGGTCATGGGGCAAGGCATTTGATTATTTGCCTCAGGCACCACAATATCTTTGTTCCTCCCTGAAAACTGTTGCTGACTTCTTGGAGTGTTCTGTGAGTCTAGTGCTATCTCTAATGCTCAACTTGCATATTTGTAAACAAACCAAATATTATAAAATCTTCATAAGCCTCCAGTGATCTCTCCCTCAGAGGAGCCGGAATCTGAGTAATGCTACACACCTGGAATTTTCCAGCCCAATATTTTGACAGTCTAGTTTTAAGGGGTTAGACTTGTGATTCATTGAGGCAGACATCCTTGGCTTTTGTGCTCTCCCATAAATCATGGTGACTGTCTTCTCCCTAGTGCTCACATGTAGCAGATAATGTGTAGGGTTGTGTGAATCAATTCAGACTGAAATCAATTTTACTTGAATCTGGCCAATTCAAATGATTCAAATTTGAATCAAACCGGCCAGGTTAAAATTTGAATCGATTCAGATTGATTCAATAGCACTTTAGGGAGATTTTGGCACCTTACAAAACCACTCGGCACTCTGGTTCATCAAAAAAGGTGCCAAAATAGGTTGAATCAATTCAAATCAGAATCAAATAGATTCAGATTCATATCAAATTATCCTGTTTCCGGCCAATTCAATTTGAATTTGAATCAAATCAGCCAGTTATAATTTGAATCAAATCTGAATATTTGATTCGTTCACATCCCTAAAAAGGTGGCAAACCTGTTTCTGGAATGTACCACCTCAGACTGCAGATGTGGGCTCACATAACTGGATGCTCCTCCATACAAAAATAAAATTTCATGCACTTAGAAAATTAAGAGGAAGGTGGAAAGGAAGCAGGTGAAAAGGAAGAAGGTGTGAAGGAGGGCAGCCCTATAAACTTATGGCCAGATTCACATTTTGGTTTGTGTGGCCTTAAAACTCAGTTTCACTGAAGCCAGGTAAACACGTACACTTCTCTTGTATGTTTTATACCTAGAAACCTAGATAATGATTGCCAGCCTGAGAAACATTAAGAGTCCTGAATGCAAATAGAGGAGCACTTATCTTCCCTTTGTCTGCGTGATTGCTATAACATAGAATAATGGCTGAAGCCATCTCACCGGGCTCTGACTACTTCACACAATTATGTAATCCTGTTAGCTTGCTCTCTAAGGTGTTAGACTGCAGAGTAAGTGAGATTTCCTTTGTAAGAAGTTTTCTCTTTTATGTGTCCCTTTAAGTAAGGTGAATGAGGTTCCCAGTTCACTTCTGGGATTCTATTTAGGAAGTTATGTCCTAAATTCAGAGGTTGAGGCCTGGTTTTGTGGTTTCTCACCCCCCCAAACCATGTCTCTTTTGTTCCTGGAGGTGGTGGGGGAAAGGACTGCTACTGCCATGCTTTTAGGTGTGAAGTTCTGAATCAATTTGGGGGGGGGCAACTTTAAGAATTTTCACTTCCTGATCCATGGACACCTAGACCAGAAAGCAGGTATGAATGCTTTATGGTTTGTTTGTTTTTACTATTTTAAATTTTTGTTTTTATTCTGACCTTTAATTGCCTGTAAACTCTCTTCTTTTATTTTGTTGTAATAAATTAAGACTTTTTACTTGTTTAGTATAGCATTGGACTGTGCTGGTTTTTATACTATGGCCTCCTTCAGACAGAACGCCAAACTGGAGAGGCAACCGTGCCAGAGATTCGGTTTTGTGGTCATCCAAATGCATGAAACTGTGGTTTCGTCACCCAACTGACCCAAGGTTTTCAACCCCAAACCGTAATCGGAACCTTCAGTTTGTATTGAGTTTCGCTGCGAAACCTCAGGTTGGAAGGCAGCATTGTGGCCGTCGTAAGATGGGTTTTGTGCTGTGGCTGCTGTCAAAACCATAGAGAGGGCGGCTCATACCATCCTAGAAATGTGTCAGCTCCATGCCTGCCACACTTCTCACTGGCCACCTCTTTAGGCAGTTGCTCCACCCTCCACAGTCTCTGCACTCCTCTTGCTGTTGTCCGGCAACGGGGAATGCCACATTGCCGCGTCCCAAGCTTCAATGTCTGTAAAGGGAGATAACCACATTGGGGAGATCCCACTTCCCACTGTGTCTTATGGTCCCCCCTTTGTCAATCCACAAAGAAAGGATGGGGTGACAAGGTGGGCACAATGGGAGAGGTCTCTAGCAACAAAGGGCTGCAGAAGTATGTGCACAAACCCATGGAACCCTGGTGACACCAGGAACTAGGCAACTCAGTTGCTTCCCAGCAAAGATCACATGTGCCAGGGGAGTGATACCACGTCGCTTGGCAGAAATACCAAATGTGCCAACCCAGTGCAGGAACCCATGGAAATGCCATCCATGGAAAACTTCCTGTTGTGCAGTCATACAAAAAAACCCAACACATGTTGATCTCCTGTCTGTACCTGTCCATGTGCTTGTGTTACTTGAGCAACCTGCAATGCACACCCTTGGACATTGCCCAGCACACAGGACCTTTAATTGCAGTCACCATACAAGACATTTTGACAGCTTCCATCTGAGGAAGGGGAGGGGGCACACACTCAAGGAACCCTTTCATTAATAACAAGTGCAGCTGATCAAGTGTGGCTGCCTAGCAAGGCATCCTATTTAAGGTGTTGAGTGTGTTCGATCAGCAGGGCATTGATTTTCCTGATGCATGGACAATGCTTGTATTATTCAAGTTCCCATGGATGGTGCTGCTCCTGCCAACTGTATAGAGTGCTTCCCTAAACACTGCACATGCACATATATGTATGTGTATCCAAATGTGAAATCCAAATTCCACTTGCAAAATAATGCTCAGGATCATCCAATACAGATTAGAGCCCTACGTGGAAAGGGAAATGCTGGATGTTCAAGCTGGTTTCAGAAAACGCAGAGGAACAAGAGACGTCATTGCTGATGCACTCTGGATAATAGAGAAAGCCAAAGAATACAAGAAAGAAGTCAATATGTGCTTTATTGACTACAAAATAGCCTTCGATTGTGTCGATCATGTCAAGTTGTGGAATATCCTTAGGAAAATGGGCATCTCAGAACATCTCATTGTTCTCATGAGAAACCTACTGTATAACACAGGACAGGAAGCCACAGTCCAGACGGAACATGGTGAAACAGACTGGTTCCAGATCGGCAAATGAGTAAAACAAGGCTGTCTACTTTCTCCTTATTTATTCAACTTATATGCTGAACATATACTGAGAGAACCTGGATTGGAAGAAGATGAGCATGGTTTTAAAGTTGGAGGAGGAAACATCAATAACCTGCGCTACGTGGATGACACCACTCTGATAGCTGAGAATGTAGATGATCTGCAAGCCCTAGTAATGAAAGTCAAGGAGCACAGTGAAAAAATGGGACTGCGATTAAATGCCAAGAAGACTAAACTGATGACAACGGGTACAGCAACCAGCCTCATAACTGACAATGAAGACACTGAAGTGGTGGATAGCTTCTGCCTTTTAGGATTGACCATCAACAGTAAAGGATCCAGCAGTCAAGAAATATGCTGCAGACTAGCACTTGGTAGGGTTGCAGTGAAGTCCTTGGAAAGGATATTTAGATGCTGTGATGTGTCTATACCTACAAAGATTAGAATCGTTTGGACCATGGTTTTTCCCGTGACACTCTATGGAGGCGAAAGCTGGACTTTGAAGAAGCAAGATAGAGAAAGTATTGATGCTTTTGAACTTTGTTTCTGGAGAAGACTTTTGAGGATACCATGGACAGCCGGGGAAACAAACAAATGGATCATAGAACAAATCAATCCAGAATTATTACCTGAGGCACAAATGACCAGGCTCAAACTATCATACTTTGGACACATTATGCAAAGACCCAGCTCCCTTGAGAAGTCCATAATGTTGGGAAAAATTGAAGGAAAAAGAAGACAACCAGCAGTAAGGTGGATGGACTCCATTATGACAGCAATGAATGCACCACTGAGAGAACTTAAAGGCCAAGTTAAAGACAGATCAACTTGGAGAGAATCTGTCTATGTGATCACTCAGAGTTGACTCCAACTTAATTCTCTCCAACTTAATTCATCTTAATTCACTTAATTCATCAATCAATCAAATCCAGATGTTCAACCTTGGTCCCCCGCCTTGAGGTGCCCCAGACTGGTGCAGTACCATGCACGACGGCAAAGGAAAGTCTACCATTAAAGGGATAACCAAACATTTGGGTTAAAAGATAGCTTCTAGAATTCTTAAGTGCCTCTGTTCTATTTTTTGTACCAAGGGGTGGGCAGCCCCTTCCCCTTGAGTGCAAGCATGCAGTCTTGACCATACTTCATGAGAAGAACCATCCTGGGTTAAACCTGGATGATGTTTGGACAGGGACGTGCTTGAAAGACCACTGTGACAATAAAATGTGCAATAGATGTAAATCTCTTCTCCCAAGGACTGTTCTCTCATGATAGTGACAGGCCACAGAGACATGCATGTGGGCCGGAAGACTGTTGCCACCCAGCCTGGTTGCTGGATCCCTTCAAGCCCCAGGGAAGTGTATCCCGCAACACCTTTCCTGGCCCAGGCGACTGCTGCGAAGAAGGAGTCCAAGTGCTCACTCTGATAGTCTGGTCTCCTCGCAACACACACCTTAATTTGTTTTGCTCTGCACTGCCACCTGGCTAGCCAGGGATTGCTCTGATCCACAGGTGCCCTGCCCCAGTATGCCCCATGGTGGCCAGTCTGCATATGCCACAATATTGGTCCTAGCCCGGGATGTTTGAATGTGGACTATGATCTATCCCAGGTGTTTCCCTACTCTGCCCACCAAAGACTGCCTGGACACATGGAGCAGACCAGACTCCTTGGGCATCTGGGTTGAGTGGAGATGGGATGGTCTGGAGTATGGGCTATATTATTAAGCAGAGATACCAGGAGCCCCACATCAGTGTGGCCCCCTAGAGTTCAGGAGAAAGCAGCCCAATGGAGACCTGAAGCTAATGGAGCCTCTGGCCCTTCCCAGTGGACTGGCCCTCTCATGAGAGGGCTAATTCCCCGTTGCCAAGCTGACATGGGGGCAGGAGTGTGTTGGGGCTTCTTGGACTGCTTGGCCTGGGACTGTGAGTCCAAGAGCATTTTTTGTCGAAGTGGACCAAACCCCAGGATCCTTTGCCTGCTCTCATATATATATTCCCCCCAAGGAAGTCATCATGACCCCTTCCCGGTGTAACAGAAAACTAGTGCCCTTCTCCATCCCACCATACCAGTAGTTGTGCTTGTGCGAGACTGCATGGCTGCAGTGGTGCAAGTGGTGTGAGGAATGGATTTAAATGCCATTTCCCTGCCGAAGGCAGCCAATCAGAAAGATACAGTCGCACTGGGCACACCCCCTCGGAGATCATCGTGGCCAATGGTTGCCACTCTACTAATGTCCTGACACCTTGCCCACAGTCTGGGGTGTGTGAGTGCTATGGAGCTTGCTGCAATGTGGCCTCAGCAGACCAGGAAGAGGGAGGGGTCCCTCTGCCCACAAGCCGAAGGCTGCGAGACTGGAGCTTCACACACATCTGCGGGATGATTCACAGATTAACCACAGGTTTGTCTACCTGAGGTTTCACACTATGTCCAAAGGTGGCCTACGTAGGCCCTATCTGCATGCTGCTTTGCATACTACACGAGGGCTCTTGTGTTCTGGGCTTTTTCTTTAGGCTTCAGGGATTCCCCACATTGCATGCCTGAGGAGAGCTGGTCTTGTGGTAGCAAGCATGACTTGTCCCCATAGCTAAGCAGGGTCTGCCCTGGTTGCATATGAAAGGGAGACGTGAGACTTGATCTGGGAAGAGCATCTAGGTTCCAAGTTCCCTCCCTGGTATTTCCAAGATAGGGCTGAGAGAGACTCCTGCCTGCAACCTCGGAGAAGTCACTGCCAGTCTGTGTAGACAATACTGAGCTAGATGGACCAATGGCATGACTCGGTATATGGCAGCTTCCTATGTTCCTATGAGAGGACAGCTGGTCTTGTAGTAGCAAGCATGATTTGTCCCCATAACTAAGCAGGGTCTGCCCTGGTTGCATTTGAATGGGAGACTAGAAGTGTGAGCACTGTAAGATATTCCCCTCAGGGGATGGAGCCGCTCTGGGAAGAGCAGAAGGTTTCAAGTTCCCTCCCTGGCAGCATCTCCAAGATAGGGCTGAGAGAGATTCCTGCCTGCAACCTTGGAGAAGCCACTGCCAGTCTGTGAAGACAATACTGAGCTAGATAGACCAATGGTCTGACTCAGTATATGGCAGCTTCCTATGTTCCTATGTAACATTCCCTTTTGTTTTGAGTATTTTGGGCAGCACAGGTGTCCAACCTGCCTGGAGGTGGTTGTTTGTGGCAGGGGCAGCTCAAGAAGACTGATCAGGATGTGCCAAGGATTTAACAAACGGGACTGCACCTCCTGTTTTCCACAAAAAGATTCTAGCTTACCTTTATTCCTGAAATGCAAGAGTTGTCCATACAGGACATCCCCCCCCCCCCGGTTGTTGGTATGCATGTGGATTTAGTCATTTGAACCTTCTACTGTAGTCTGAGATTGTACAGCTGAGGAACAGGTTGACCTCTTCCTATGCTGTTTCTGAGAAGTCAGAGCAACGCTGCATGAAATCCAACATGTTCTGCAGCATGGGGAAACACCAGAACAAAAGCTGCATAGCAGCAATGCTTGCTGAATTGTGTTTCCTTCTGTTTCTGGCAGCTGGAGGCTCTCCCCAAATCCTCTGGCAATGCTACAATATGTCTTGTCCCACTCTTTAGAAATCACTGTTCTGTTGGCTATACAGTAGCTGCCGAGGGTTTTGATTTTTGTCTGAAAGGATTAGACAAATTCACGGGGGACAGGCCTATCAATGGGTATTAGTCATGACAGCGAAAGCAAACCTCCATACAGTTTGGACTCCAGGTTGGACTCAACTGATCCCACATGATCCTGCCCACACATATTGATCTGCTCATGAGGCTCTACATCCCACTGCCATCTGAAGTATAGCTAGTGAGTACCCAGGACAAGGGCTTTCTCATTATGGCACAAAGAGAGTTGAATTCCCCTTCATGTTGAATCTTTTAAAGGCTAGCAAAGGCCTTCCTGAGTAGGTGAGCCTTTAATGTACTTTATTATGCTTCCCTGGAGTTTATATTTATGCCCTTGCTCTTGCTGACTCAAGCCCTCTTCAGGTGTTATAAACAGTGGGGATTGTGTGCTTGAGTACAATGACCCTGAAGATGCACTCATGCGCTGAAGCCCCACCTCTCTATTGAAATCTCAGAAGTTCTGCCCCCTCACTGTTCCACTGGTGCTCCAGCCATGGGAATAAATTGTCCATGAGCACAGTGTTTGCCTCTGCAGACAAATGCCGCAACTGTGGACAGTGGGGCTGGAACCTCTGTGCATCTCTGTGCAGGAGTGGGGCTTTAGAGCATGCTCTCGAGGATGTGGTACATGAAGACAGCTTCCCTGCTCTTTATAGTGCCTGAACAGATCTTCTTTATGTTTTGGTATTTTCACTGCTGCGCCTTTTAAAAAAAATATTGGTTCGGTTAAGTGTTTTTCATATGACTGTGCCCCACTTTGAGGGCTTTGGGGCCCAAGAAGTGACTTGTAAACTTGAAAAACCGACAAGTAAAGAAAGACTCAGGGATGGCTTATCTCTGATTACCAGATACTGACTCGCTCTGTCATGCCCTCTGTGTTTGCTTCCCGGTGACACTGGGTGCAGACCTTGGTCACAGGTTTGGGTTGAGAACAGATCTTTGGTCTGTTCCAGCAAGGCTGGTACAGATGCACTTTGCTCGCCGCGGATTCGCTATCCACAGTTTCATGTATCCGCAACTGGGTAACTGACACCCAATTTTGGCATACACACAAAAAAAATAGAGGCAAAAAGGGAGTTAATTTACCATATTAGCATATCAATTCATGGAAAAAATGAAGTATTTGAACTTGGGAACATTGCTGGATAGCCACCGGAGGCACAGAGCACGGTAGAGCACTTTATTTCGCCCTCTTTTAAAAACATTTTGGGCTGTTTTCCCTGCGTTTTTTGACCCTCCAGGAACCTAACCTCCCAATTCCCACAGGCGTGATTACTTGTTATCAGCAGTTTTGTTACTTGCGGTTGTAGGCAAGGAACACAACCCCTGTGAATAACGAGCTATGCCTGTAATCCTTTTGTTCTTAGAGAGAACACGTGTATTTTCTTAGGCAACTCCTATATCCTTTCTCTGTAACCCCCACCTATACCAGAAGCTATGGCCTTTGATTATGCTACTGATATATATGCCAGTGGCTCATCTGCAGAGATAATGTGGGGGTAGGGGGATCCCTACTCACTGAGCAAGAGGAACCTTCTAGGACCGGGGAGACCCGAGTTCAAATCCCCATTCAGCCATGATACTGGCTGGGTGACTCTGGGCCAGTCACTTCTCTCTCAGCCTAACCTACTGCACAGGGTTGTTGTGAAAGAGAAATTCAGGTATGTAGTACACCGCTCTGGGCTCCTTGGAGGAAGAGCGGGATATAAATGTAATAAATAAATAAATAAATAAATAAATAAATAAATAAATAAATAAATAAATAAAGTGGTAACTCTCTTATATTTACAGTAGCAGCGGGGAGAGCCACTGGCCCTATCCAACCCCAGCACAGCGTCCCTTCAGTGGCTGTTGCTGGAGTCTACCTTATATGTATATATTTTAGATGAGCTCTTACAGGACAAGGTGCCATTAATTTATTATTTATTCTTCTATGTAAACTGCCTTGAGAACTTTTGTTGAAAAGTGGGATGCAAATTATTTATACTACTAGGAGTAGAATAAATATTGCTGTCTGGTCTGGCAGTTCACTATGCAGTGTCATACACCTCCCGCCCCCCCAAAGCAAAAAACGAAAAACAGTGAGTGTTCCAAAGGTGTACCTAGACCAAAGGTACCATTTTCCTTATGAGCGATGGCCCATATCATTTGGACTACACATGCACCAGACTGAATGATACTCCTTCCTGAATCCAGTCCATCACAGAGAGGGAAGCCTGCCCTCCCTGCTCACCCAGAACATCAGCCCCACCTCTGACGTTGCCACAGGTTCACATGGTTCAGCAATGCTCCAATACAGCCTGTGTGCATTAAATCCAAAGTGCAGAGGCCAAAATGGCACCATCGATCACTAGATTTTGTGGCCCCCATTTCCCCACGAGCGGGCCCCATCCTTCATCTTAAATCTCCTCCCTACCTCGAGTGCTGTTCTGAACTGCCCTGCTGCCACAGCATACTTCTTTTGCCTATAGCAAGTGCTGGCATCCTTTAAGGCCATCTGAAGCCACTTGTCCATCTGTGGCAGAACGCCCATGTCAGGTGCTGTCAGAGGACTGACACAGAGGATCTCTGCTTCTGGGCTGGTGGGCACCTGTGACTCCGAAAACTCATAGGTGACGTCCTCCTCATCTGTGTAGACCAGTTTCATCTCTACCTCCAAGAGACTTTTCAGAGGGATATGGGACAAAGGCATATTGATGGATTGGCCCTCTGGTTCCAGCAAGCGTGGCTCCTTTCTCAAAGCCAGCTTTTCATTGCTTTCCAACTTTCGTTTAAGGCCTGACCTGTCTAAATCATTACTTTGCTTTTCCTTGATGTTCTTTCCTGCTTTTGGTTTCTCCAGTACGTTCTCCAATGTTGCTCCCCCAGGGATGCTTTTAACCTCTTGCAAGCCTTCCGGAATCTCGTTCTGTCGGCACGACATCACGCTCAGCTCCCGCTTGGAAGGGTCCTCTTTCCGGCACAGTCCAAAACTTGTGCTGCTGCTCGACTCCATGACTCACAAAAAGCCAGACATAAAAAAACCCTGAGAGAGAAAAACAGTGGGAAAGTTTGCAACACTACGCTGGTGCAAAAAAATTCAAATACAAATGACACCGAGCAAATGTTTGATTCGGTTTGCCCACAGCTGACACCCTTTGGAGCTAACAATGAGCTATAGTTAGCAAAGAGCAGGGTGATTGTTTTTTATTTTTTTTAAAAACCCACTTTTGTGTATTAAAAAATAAGTGCAGTGACTGTATAATAGGTGCCTTTTTGTTCTAATATTGACTACTGTTTCTTATAATAATAACCTACCCACTCCTGACACCTGCCAAGTTCCCTTTTAATTTCTGGAGCATTAATCATTTCATTTCCCCATTCCGCAGCTTAGCAGATGTGTGAGGTTTTCACATGGACTTGGAAAAAGGAGACTTGGGTTAAAATCCTTGCACAGCCATGAAGTTTTTGGGCCATGTGCTATCTCTTAGCCTAACCTCCCTCACAGGGTTGTTGTGTGGAACAACAGGGTGGGAGCAGAGAGAAGAGCACACACTTTTTGTTCACTTCTGTGGCTGCTGCTGACAGATATAGCACAATAGGTTTGTGTTCCAATTCCGGTGTGAATGAAGGCAGCAGCACAGGGAAGTGTGTGCGACAATTTCCACAGTTGTCACTGCCAAGTTGTTTGCCACCATTTACCTTGCTCTCCTTAGCCGTCTTCAGACATTATTCTGTATGTGCCTACAGGTATACAGGTTTCTGTACACATGCACTGTTTTTTGCGTGAATGACTGTACTTTAAAAGTGAACCTGGTTACAGACCCCCACAAATGCAGGTACAGCTAGGAATATGGATTGTACTTTATGTGTGTTGAAGTAACATGTAACTTCAGGTGTGTTGAAGTAACATGTAACTGTACACAACTGGATGTGTGTATAGATCTGCACATGCATACACTGTACAAAGATCGTACCTGCATTGAACTTAACATGTGAACAAGGTTCTTCGTGCAACAAAGCTTGTTGGGGGTGGCTATAGATTTTACATATGTGTATAGATTTGACAGCAGGGGAATGGCGCAGTGGGGAAATGACTTGTTTAGCAAGCCAGAGGTTGCTGGTTCGAATCTCCACTGGTATGTTTCCCAGACTAGGGGAAACACCTATCCTGGGCAGCAGCGATATAGGAAGATGCTGAAAGGCATCCTCTCATACTGCACGGGAGGAGGCAATGGTAAACCCCTCCTGTATTGTACCAAGAACAATCACAGGGCTCTGTGGTCGCCAGGAGTCGACACCGACTCGATGGCACACCTTTACCTTTACTGTGTGGATTTGACATCTGTGTATATATACTGTATATATATCTCCCACTCATCCTCCATGGAACCCAGAGTTGTGTACATGGTTATGTTTATCATCACAACCACACCCTGTGAGGTACATCAGGCTGAGAGAGAAGTGACTGGCTCAGAGTCACCCAGTGAGTTTCATGGCTAAGTGAGGATTTGAACTCAGGTTTCCCCAGTACTGGTCCAACACTCTAACTGCTACACCACACTGGTATACCACATCTATCTATCTATCTATCTATCTATCTATCTATCTATCTATCTATCTATCTATCTATCTATCTATCCTTTTTGTTTACACTTTATTGGAATATTTTTTTGTTTTATAAACATTTCCAGTTGCCCTTTCCCTTCCCCTTGCCCATTTACCCCCCGCCATCCCACTTCTCTGACATAAACTCGTAAGCAAGTATAAAAATATTTTCTAAAGGAATAAAAACAGGCAAGCAACAATAACAAAACAAAAAACAAAACCCAAGCAGAACTATACGTAAGAAAACATACAGACTCTGAGGAAATCTGGAAGACATTGAGGATGTGTTAGAGAGCTCTGGAGGGGAGATTTCTTTATCTGCCCCAGCTAGAGAGTGGAAGTGCACAGGCGAGGGAGCACTGCTAATTAATACTGTCTGGAGACATGGAGTTAAAGTTTCAAATAAAAGTAGTTTATTTAGAAAATCCATCAGGGAGATAGATTGAGACCTCAATGCCTCATTGCTGCTAGCTACATACAGGAAGAGGGGAAGAGAGAAGAAGGATGTCTGTCTCTCCAGTGAGAGAATGAAACTGGAGACTATCAGTCTAACAGAGGGGAAGTAGAGTCAAGAGTTGTTGTTTTTTCAGATTGTGAGCCCTTTGGGGACAGGGAGCCATCTTATTTATTTGTTATTTCTCTGTGTAAACCACCCTGAGCCATTTTGGGAAGGGCGGTATAGAAATCAAATGAATGAATGAAAGCGTTGTCAGAGAGAGTGGGTTCCCTTGCTCACCAGCTCCACCTCTAGCGTCCCTAGTGGTCAATAGGGTTGCTGGTGCTAAGAGCTGATGCCATCAGCAGCTGCCTCTGCAACAGTGTGGGGTAAATTTATTTATTTATGGATTTAGATGCTGCTCTTCCTCCAAGGAGCCCACAGAATGGCACATGGTTATATTTATCCTCAGAATTGCCCCGTGGGGGCAGGTGGAGCAGAGCTACAATAGGGTGGATAGGTCTGAAGAACCCGCGTCCTGCCTCCGGAGCTGGCTTGCCCTGCCACAGGGGATGCCTTGCTTACCTCCTTGCCACTTCCCATCGCCAGTGATCTAGCTGACCAGCCACTTCCGCTGCTGCCCGCCGCTGTGTGTGCTCCTCTCCATGGTGCCATGCCGCACCATTTATTTATATATTATTTATAAATGGCCAACATCTATCTATCTATCTATCTATCTATCTATCTATCTATCTATCTATCTATCTATCTATCTACATTTTATATCCTGCTCTTCCTCCAAGGAGCCCACAGTGGCGTACGACATACTGAAGTTTCTCCTCACAACAACCCTGTGAAGTAGGCTAGGCTGAGAGAGACATGACTGGCCCAGAGTCACCCAGAAAGTATCGTGGCTGAATAGGGATTTGAACTCGGGTCTCCCTGGTCCTTGTCCAGCACTCTAGGAACATAGGAACATAGGAAACTGCCATACACTGAGTCAGACCATTGGTCTATCTAGCTCAGTGTTGTCTTCACAGGCTGGCAGCGGCTTCTCCAAGGTTGCAGGCAGGAATCTCTCTCAGCCCTATCTTGGTGATGCTGCCAGGGAGGGAACTTGGAACCTAGATGCTCTTCCCAGAGCAGCCCCATCCCCTAAGGGGAATATCTTACAGTGCTCACATGTGGTCTCCCATTCAAATGCAACCAGGGTAGACCCTGCTTAGCTATGGGGACGAGTCATGCTTGCTACCACAAGACCAGCTCTCCTCTCCACTCTAACCACTACACCATGCTGGCTCCAACAGTGTGTGGTGCTCCTGCAGCCTGTTGCTTCTTCCCAGCCACTTAGGGTTCTGACGGTCACAAGGCAGCCAGGAAGGAGGGCATGAGTGCCAGCTAGAGTGCAGGTGGTAGGATCCTGCCTCTTCCATTGTGGTGGGTTGGGAGGCCACCCCCACTGCACCTCTGCCATTGTTGCTGCTAGGGTAGAGAGCCTTCAGTGCCACTGCCACCATGAGAGGGCTGCCCATGAGCAACAGGCTGCCCGTTCCCTCCCTATGCCCCTGGAGGTAGGTTAGGCTGAGAGAGAAGTGACTGGCCCAGCATCACCCAGTGAGTTTCATGGCTAACTGAGGATTTGAACTCGGGTCTCCCCAGTCATAGGACATAGGAAGCTGCCATATACTGAGTCAGACCATGGGTCCATCTCACTCAGTGTGTCTACACAGACTGGCAGTGGCTTCTTCAAGGTTGCAGGCAGGAATCTCTCTCAGCCTTATCTTGGTGATGATGCCAGAGAGGGAACTTGGAACCTACATACTCTTCCCAGAGTGGCTCCATCCCCTGAGGGGAATATCTTCCAGTGCTCACACTTCTAGTCTCACTTTCACATGCAACCAGGGCAGGCCCTGCTTAGCTAAGGCGGCGAGGCTTAGCTCCAGCCTTGGGGGCGGGGTGCCTCTGGGTACCAGTTGCGGGGGAGTAACAGCAGGAGAGAGGGCATGCCCTCAACTCCTGCCTGTGGCTTCCAGCAGCATCTGGTGGGCCACTGCGCGAAACGGGATGCTGGACTAGATAGGCCTTGGGCCTGATCCAGCAGGGCTGTTCTTATGTTCTTGACAAGTCCTGTTTGCTACCACAAGGCCAGCTCTCCTCTCCAAACACTCCTAACCCAACACTCTAACCACTCCACCATGCTGCCTCTCTGCAACCTCTCATCTATGCACTCTGCAGCCTCTCACAGAGCACCATGGGAAGTGATATAGTGCATTGGATGGAGCTCAGCGCCCCTGACTTCTTATTGTAGGTTGGCATGTGTGCACATTTTTGGAAACGAACGGGAATGAAAATGAATGTGTCCCATTTGTTTTCATTTATTTTGCATTGAAAACAAATGGAAAGTGTAAAAAAAAAACAATTGAAAAATAAAGTGGAAGAAAATGAATCACTGGAAAAAAATGAGAAGACATGACAATGAATGTTTGCCTTGCATGTTCCTGCTGTTCAGGGTCCACAGTTCAAGCACGAGCACTAAATGAATAACAAAGTTGTGGCTTTCTGTTCAAAACTACACTGCTTCCCTAAAAAAATTCTGACACTCTAACTAGCTTCCAAAACCCTGGGCCGAAGGCAGACTCAGTTAGTAATGATTAAGCACCACTGAAATAAATGCCTGAAATTAATCATGACTAACTAAGTCCCATGAATTTCAGTCATGACTCACTAAGTGTGGATCCTGCCCACTAATAGTTTTACATCCAAAGCCCGGGGCCAAAACGACTACAACACCAACAATAATAGCACAGCCCGGTTGGTTCAATTAATTAATTATTATTACTTTTATATCCTGACCCACATACTGCATAACCAGTTGTAGAATCCAAGGGAAAGAGATGTGGGATGCAAGGACGTGGGATGGAATCAGGAATATTAAAAGTTTAATGAAATAGATATTACTAGCTGGGCCAGGCGCAGAGCATCCGTGCCTCTAGTTCTCCCTCCTCCTTCCCCCCTCTTGGTTTCCCCTCTGTTCTCAGTCCCCCTCCCTGCCGCCATTCTCATTCCCCATCTGCTGCCACCGCTTTCTTTCCCCCACCCACCCGCCACTTCCATTTTCTTTCCCCACCCACTGCCACTGCCTGTCACTATTTTCTTTTCACCTGCCTGACACCACTGGTTTCTTCCCCCTATGCTGCCATTTTCTTTTCCCTCTCGCCCACAACCCTGTCCGCCGGCACCAGCACTTTCCTCTCCCCCTGCCTTCAGCTCGCTCATGAACTCCCGCGAGAGCAGCCACACATGGGATTAGTAACGGGTACACCTTAGAGAAATATATTTTTTGTATATAAATATAAATATAAATATAAATATGAGTGTGTGTGTGTGTGTGTGTAGAGAGGCATGCATTCTTGCTACGGGCTGTTCTGTTAGCCCCACCTCTACTCCAGGACTGGAATACAAGTAACTAAAGCCCCATTCAAAAGCTGGCCTGGATCAAGGAATGGAGTAACCCAAAACACCACACAAGCCACACACCTAGGAACACGGGAAGATGGAAAGCTTGCCTAACACCAAGCCAGACCATTGGTCCATCTAGCTCAGTAATGTCCACACTGACGGGCAGCATGGCCAGGGAGTGAACTTGGGACCTTCTGCATGCAAGCAGATGCTCTATCACTGAGCTACAGCCCCATGCCCTAAGGGGAGTATCTTACAGCACTCACATGTAGTCTCCCACCCAGATGCAAACCAAGGTAGACCCTGCTTAGCAAAGGGGACAATTCATGTCAGCGGTCCTTCCCAGACCAGCTCTCCACCAAATGAACTCACATAGCAGGGTGAAAGGTAAGGTACTGTATGTCTGTCTCCTCTGCTGATTTCTTACTTGAAAACATAGGGGAGCATTAAAAAAAATGGTGGAACCCAATCCACCAGCTCAGAAGTCCAAGACCTCCCTCCCCCCTCATGCTGCTGCTTGTCTAGATCGTGCCCTCAGGGAGTCTCTGCCACATCTTTTGCAGTAAGTGAAGCACATTTATATATATATACCACTTTAAAACAAGCATTTTGCACTTTTATTTTTTAAAGGTCACATTACAAAGACTGCGACGGAGTCATTCTTGATAGCCCAATTTTACAGCAGGGCCATGAGACATGTCAGTGTGACTTTGCTGCAGGTGCTCCTTCAATTTGACCCTGGCCTTTAGCGATAAGAGAATCTACAGAAGATGGAACTACTCCAGCTGTCGAATAAAACAGCAAAAAGGCACAGGGGCAGGTATGAAATGTAAATGGGGGAGTGGTAATGCTTTGGAAAGATGCCTCCCCCCCCCTTTACACAGCAAGAGCAGAGCATGCAGTGGGCTAAAATTAGGTTGTTTCAAAAGGCAGCAGTGTGGTAATATAGTAAAACACCCCCCCCCCGCCCCGCGCGGGCTTTTAAAAATCGGTTGTCTTTTAGTTTGGGCTTTTAAATTTCAGAATACCTTGAAAGAAAAGGAAGCAAACATTTATTCCCTTCCCAGCAACTCTTAGAGCTACTTCACTGGGGACCACTTGATTGATGATTGATTAAGTGCCGTCAAGTCAGTGTCGACTCTTAGTGATCACATAGAATAGATTCTCTCCAGGATGATCTGTCTTCAACTTGGCCTTTCAGGTCTCTCAGTGGTGCCTTCATTGCTGTCGTAATCGAGTCCATCCACCTTGCTGCTGGTTGTCCTCTTCTCTTTCCTTCAACTTTTCTCAGCATTATGGACTTCTCAAGGGAGCTGGATCTTTGCATAATGTGTCCAAAGTATGATAGTTTGAGCTTGGCCATTTGTGCCTCTGGTGAAAATTCTGGATTGATTTCGATTTGTTCTATGATCCATTTGTTTGGACCACTTAGGGACCCTGAAATATAATTGGAACTGGGGGGACCCCCCCCCTCCACCCATCCCTGGGGGAGTCCCATCTCAGCTTCTGGAGTGGACAGCTCCTTCTCACAGTGCCATTATGGCTAAGAAACACAACCTCTGTGAAACAGTCTAACCTTTTTATTAAAAGTTACCTACGCCAATGCCCATTAGGATTGCCACATTTCCAGGATGTAGGAAAAGTGTCATCCTGGACAGAAAGTGCCAAGGGATTTCAGTGCAAAGGTTGTTTCAACTAATTTTATCTATTTTTCTGGTGCTTCTCTCCAGGCATTATAGCTACATTTATTTATTGTATTATTTATTTATTTGATTTATATACTGGGGGGTGGGGTTTTTTTTTTTTACATAAAAACAAAAACAACTAAAATCAACTAATAATTAAAATCAAAACTAAATAATAAAACAATTAAAATCATTTAAACATTAAAATCATTCACATTAAACACATTTAAAACCAACATTAAAAATGAAAGCTGTAAATCTAATTAAAAGCCTGGGTGAATAAATATGTCTTTAGTGCCTTTTAAAAGGTGCCAGAGATGGGGAGACTCTTATTTCAACAGGGAACGCATTCCAAAGTCCAGAGGCTGCAACGGAGAAGGCCTGTCCCTGAGCAGCCACCAGATGTGTTCGTGGCAACCGCAGATGAACCTCTCTAGATGATCTGGAGGTCCGTCTCCAGTTACCGCCAGCTCGTTTGGCGGCTACACAGAGACGGGCCTTCTCGGTCGCTGCCCCAAGATTGTGGAATGCGCTCCCTGCTGAGATACAATCCTCCCAGAGGCATATCTAGGGAAAATAGTGCCTAGGACAAGCACTGATATTGCGCCCCCTGTCCAAACATCTGACACCCATCTTTCAGATAACTTTACCATAATATCAGCTCAAAAATACAAGTCAAGCTCATTAATCTTTTAATATTTCAAAAACTATTTTGCAGTGGACTTAGCCAGACCAAAAAATGCTGGAAAACTACAAATTTCAGTATGCTGAGGCTCATGAAATACCCAAATACTATGTGGAGGTGTACTTGGAAAACTAAACAGAAGTGCCTGTCTAATTCTCTACTATGCATTGTAGCACCACTACTACACAAGTTTTAAAAAATCAATGGAGAATCTGACTTTTCCCAGATACTCTGAAAATAATTAAAGGATATGCAGAGTAAACTGTGTCACTGCTTGGAATATATTCTAGCATTTCAGAAAGACAGTTAAAATGAGAGAAAGAGAGCAAGAAACCCCCAGTGGGCGTTCATACTAAGGATTTCACACTGATTCAAAGACAAACTCACCATTAATAGCCATATTATTAAGACATCACATTTAACTCACTTATCACAAGAAGCAAAGTAAGAGCAAATGAATACAATCCTAGCTCATAAGCTTCAGCTCAGTATTCACAAGCCCTGATTCTCTGCACATAGTGCCAAACTGAATATGTGTACAGTGACTTATATTATATTAAATTAGATTTTTTTTTAACCTGTAGCCCCTTTGGCAGGGGGGCTTCCTAAAGGCCATGGGCGGTCTGCAAAAATTCCCCTTCCCCCTGCTGGCCTCTAGGGCCTTGCAGGGACCATTTGAGCATGTGTGGTGGCCATTTCAAAAAATATTTTCTTTAAAAGAAATGGCCTCTGAAAACAAAATGGCCACTGCACATGCTCAAATGGCCTCTGCAAGGCCTGGCATGGCCTAGGGCCTCACAGAGGCCATTTGAGCATGTGCAGTGGCCATTTTGTTTCCAGTGGCCATTAATTTTTTTTAAAATGGTGCCCCCCTTCAAGTGGCGCCCGGGGCATGTGCCCTGCCTACCCTACCCTAGATGCACCCCTGAATCCTCCCCATCACTGGCAGTTTTCAAAAAACACCTGAAAATGCATCTTTTCTCCCACGCTTTCTCAGCTTCCTAATTGTTTAGGTTTTAATCTCTGGTTTATTTTTAAATTATTAAATTGCTTTAAGTTTTTGTATATGTTTTAAACTTGTTTTATGCTATTGTTAACTGCCCAGAGATGAAAGTTTGGGACAGTGCACAAATTTGATAAATAAATAAATAAATAAAAATTAATCTTAGCAGGAGGTGGGGCTAATGGCAAAGAAGATGTTCTCTTAAATACCCAGGGCCTAAGCTGTTTAGGGCTTTATAGGTAATAACCAGCACCTTGTATTTTGCCCGGAAACGTATCGGCAGCCAGTGTAGTTTATTCAACATAAGAAATATCAGATCTGCTCCAACCTGACAGAGAAATTAATGGTGTGAATATCTGTGGGGGCATATTGTCTGTGTCCCCAGGTCAGCTGGTTGGAATCAGATCAAAATTTCGACATTTTACTAACATCAAAAATAAGTGATTTTCTGGAACTGCACTCTTGAAATCATGAGGAGTGCGAGATAAAAGCAACCGTGCATGAGGGACCCACAGGGCCAGAGGGTACCTAGTGGTGGGTTGTCTTTGCCCCCTCCACCCAAGATCTAAGGTGCAGACCCTTTAAATAAGCCTGGGAGCATGCTTGGAGACACCGTTTCTCCAAGCCTGCTCCCATTTTTGAGGACTGCACCTCCGTAATTGGGGGGGGGGACATAGGAGCGTAGGAAGCTGCCTTCTACCGAGTCATAACATTGGTCTATCTAGCTCAGTATTGTCTTCACAGACAGGCAGCGGCTTCTCCAAGGTTGCAGGCAGGAATCTCTCTCAGCCCTATCTTGGAGATGTTGCCAGGGAGGGAACTTGAAACCATCTGCTCTTCCCAGAGTGGCTCCATCCCCAAAGGAGAACATCTTACAGTGCTCACACTTCTAGTCCCCCATTCAAATGCAACCAGGGTGGAACCTGCTGAGCTATGGGGACAAGTCATGCTTGCTATCACAAGACCAGCTCTTCTCTCCATGGAGTAAAGCTCTCCTATACCATGGGGTAAAGGTTTGCCTTTACCAATGGGGGTAAAAGCAAACCTCTTGGGGGCCTCAGTGTTCCTGTAGGTCTCCTGCAGGGGGTTGCCTTTTCCTGCCCAACCTAGTTTTGGGGGTGTCTCCAAGCCAGCTCCCCGGGTGGTTTTTAAGGTAGGAACCTGTGAAACCAGGGAGTTGCATGCAAAACTATCTCCCATGTGGTCCCTCTGGCCCTATGGGTCAGTCATGGAGGTTACCTTTGCCCCCACCTCCAATTTTTGGGGCACAGTGCTAAAATAGGATCTGAGGAGACACTTTGGAGAGACTTTCTCTCCAAGGTGGCTCCCTAGCTGGTTTAAAGGGGCTGCACCCTAAATGTAGCCAGTCTGACAGGAATGTCAGAAATGGAAGGAGTTCAGATACAACAGGGATTTAGATGGAGTTCCGACTATTGGGGTCCCTGCTGTTGTTTCCAAAGTCTTTCCAACAGTGCCCAAGAGTGGGCATATTGGTCTGACAGGAACAATTGCACAGCCCTAGTGCTAACTGGCTAGCTTGAGTCTGCATATATGGCTCAGTAAATCCCTCTCTCCTCCTTTCCAGATCATCTCTTGAGTGCCCTCTTAGCAAGAGTGCCCTCTGGGTTTAGTTGCAAGGGTGCAACTCTTGGCCCCCTGGGTTAAGCTGTGAAGCATATGGACAGAGAAAAGCCCCTTTTCTTTACTGGCATTGTTGGGGTCCCATTTTTCTCCAGGATACTCATCGCCTGATGCAACACTTGCAGTCAGGAGAGAGCCCTCTTAGCCAACAGGAAGTACCTCCTGTGTGGAATAGCAGGAAGGAATGGAAGGACCAACAGGCCTTAAAACATAACTGTCCTTATTGTTACAACATGGAAGAAGTTCTGTTCCAGCTACTGCTCCCAAAATGATATGTGCTCCTAACCCTCTCCTGTGCAAAGAACGCTATAGAAAAAAAATGTGCAAAACAGCCATGAAGTTCCACTGCCAAGCACTCTTTCTACTCCTGGTCAAAAAGGTGGTGTTTTAAAATTATTCCCACTACCCCTGCTTTGACAGTTTTGATTGGGAAGTATTACTGATGAATGAGGCAACCTGGCCATCAGCACCTCTTGTGGCAGTGAGTTCCACAAGTTAATTATGCATTGTGTGAAGAAATATTTCCTTTTGTCTGTCCCTGAACGACCCCCTGACCCCAAATAACTATAACTCTCATTATGAGGGAGAATTTCTGTCCTTTTGAACACATATTGTCCTTAGTTTTGGAAGAGCTTCCTCCTTATTCTCCCATAAGACATTGCATTTATTATAAAACCCTGACAGTACAAACAGCAAGCACATTAACTGCTTTGCTAGATAACTGCAAAATAATAATGCAGGAATGTTAGAGGGCAATAGTTAAAGACCGGCCTCACTGAAGAGATTCCGGAGAAAAGTTTTCCTAATTAATTGAAAGTGAACAAGTACAAAAGAAATCAGATGGATCTGCCTCCCACACAACTGTGTTCCGTATGGGAGAGGCAGGTGTTGAATGGAGTTCATCCTTTTAATGCAAGTTAGCAACCTGCTTTATAATGTTCTTATCCCAATGTGCTTGCTTATATATTTAGCACCATCAACATAGATGACTTGTTACAGAGCATAATTAGCACAAGGCAGTTCCCTGCCCTGAGGACCAAGGTTTCTCCAAGGTTGCAGGCAGGAATCTCTCTCAGCCCTATCTTGGAGATGCTGCTAGGGAGGGAACTTGGAAACTAGATGCTCTTTCCAGAGCGGCTCCATCCCCTAAGGGGAACAATTTACAGTGCTCACACATCACGTCTCCCATTCATATGCAACCAGGGTGGACCCTGCTTAGCTAAGGGGACAAGTCATGTTTACTACCAACAGACCAGCTCTCCTCTAAAGAAGTTTATATGTCAGGGCAAAAGACATTTCAAAGGGAGAAGCAGCTTCCTTGGTGTGTGTGTGTGTGTGTGTGTGTGTGTGTAGAGATAGAGATAGAGATAGAGACAGGGATAGGGATAGGGACAGGGATAGAGATAGAGATAGAGATGGGCAGCCTTTTCTGGAAAGTACAGTTACATTGGGACATAGGAAGCTGGCTGTTGTCTTATACTGAGTCAAACCATTCATCCATCTAGCTCAGTATTGTCTACACTGACTGGCAGTGGCTTCTCTAAGGTTTCAGGTAGGAGTCCTTCTCACCTACCTGGAGATTCCAGGGATTGCACCTGGAACCTTCTGCATGCATTCCCCTGGTGGCGCTGTGGTAAAACTGCCGCCCTGTAACCAGAAGGTTACAAGTTCGATCCTGACCAGGGGCTCAAGGTTGACTCAGCCTTCCATCCTTCTGAGTTCAGTAAAACGAGTACCCAGAATGTTGGGGGCAATATGCTAAATCATTGTAAACCACTTAGAGAGCTCCGGCTATAGAGCGGTATATAAATGTTAGTGCTATTGCTATTGCTATTGCTATGCAGAACAGAGGTATCATTAAGCTATGGCCCCATCCTCACTTCCAGGTATGGAACAAACAGTGTTTCCTGCAGCATAAGAAACAAAGAAATGGACGGGATGGGTCATCTTGCAATAAGCTCCCTGTCTCCAACAGTGCTAGCCGCATGCAACTGGGAAACTGCACAAGCAAACCACCATGGTAGTAGCCAACACCAACATCTGTGAATCAAAGATATACTGCCATTGAACATGGAGATGCCATTATTAGCCATTGGGGCTAACAGTTTGTGGAACTGTTGTAGGGGTTCTCAGACTTGGGTCTCCAGATGGCTATTGTGGCTGAGGATGATGGGAGATGTAGTCCAACCACATCCAGGGACCCAAACCTGAGCACCCCTGATTTAATGTATGGAATTCACAGCCACAGATGGGAGAGATGGTTCTCTGGGTGACTCTGTGAGCTGCCCAGATAGCAATTTGTAATGGGGTGGTCAACAAATAAAATTGTTATTTTTATTATGGTTATTGTTGATATTGTTATGATTAGGATGCTGGACTAGATAGGCCTTTGGTCTGATCCAGTTGGTTTCCTGCAGTTATTGGTTGACATACAGACTAAGTAACTTTGTAGTACTACTTACAAGTTACTCTAGAGCAAGCCTGCACAGCTTTGGCCCTCCTGCAGATGTTGGACTACAACTCCCATCCATTCCTGACTATTGGCCACTGTGACTGGGGATTATGGGAACTTGCTAACTAATTTCCCCACTAACTAAGCAATTCCCCTGCTATCTAAGCAAAGAGGCACCTTTAAAAAGTGGTGGATCTCTTTATTGAGCAGGGGAAGAGCAACTGGCAACATCCCCAGCACAGCATCCCTCCAGTGGCTGTTGCTGGGGGTCTAGCTTATGTTTCTTTTTTAGATTGTGAGTCCTTTGGGGACAGGGAGCCTTATCTATCTATCTATCTATCTATCTATCTATCTATCTATCTATGCAAACTGCTTTGGGAACTTTCACTGAAAAATGGTATATTAATATTTGTCATATTGTACCGTAACTTTAATCCTAAAACAGCTGGAGGGCCAAATTTGTGCAGCCCTGCCCTTTAGATGGCTTGATTTCAATGGGACTACTCAGGAGTAACTTGGACCATATGTCAGACAGTGTTACACTTGACTTCCAGTTGTCTGATTTTTTTTTAAAGGCTATCTACACTAGCAGCCATTGCCACATCTGGAGGAAATGAATTTCATTCTAATTATGCATTGCCAGAATTCCTTTCTTTTGTTTGTCCTGATCCTGCTGCCAATCAATTTAATTAGATACCACAAGTTCTTGTGTGTTGGGAAACAAAATTGTCTTTTTATTCACAGCCTCTACAGCGCTCAGTTTATATCTCCTATAATGTATGTAGGCTGTATATATTTGCTAGGTGCTATGCTAGAGGCTCATTAATAAGTAATAATAATGATGATGATGATTAGAGACTTAAGAACAAATTAAACGTGATGTGGGATTTCTGTGATTAGAACTTCCACATTGTCTTGTTTCCCCCAAAACTGCAGCTTTGAGGAATTTGGATCAGGGAAGGGGTAGGGGATGTTAACTTCTTGCTGTGGTACCAGTTCGCCAATAAAATTATGCCCCTCCCACCAGTGAGAAGATGGAGATTGGAATGAAAGACATAGATGAGACTGGGGAAGGCTAGGCGGATTCAGGGTGAGGGACAGAATCAATCAGCGAGGACCCTTGCATAGGCTGCAGGGTCCTAGCACAATTTTCTCAGTTCCACCTGCTGGCCAGCCCTTGCATTGCATATAGAACTAATTACCACTTATATGGCAAATGGCAGGAAATGCAAGAGCTGACCAGCAGGTGGCGCTGAAAAAACCCATTCTAGGACTTTGTTCTGCATGTGGACAATGAGTGGAAATGCACAGGTTGGCATTCCAGAAGGATACTGAAATGTGTGGAAACACATTTGGAAAAGTGCTGTTCCAGCACTTCTTATTGCAATCTGGAAACACCCCAACTGTCTCTGTTTTTCAGGGGCAGTCCCTGTTTTCTGGAATCTGTCCCTGGTAAATTACTGTCCCCATTTTCCCCTCTTGGGATGTCTTGTTCATTTCCCCCCCATGTGAGTTGCTAAAAGCATGAGAACAGACCCAAAATGCCAAAAGTTGATAAAACATCAACAGAGCTTTGGTTCCAGCCAGAGATTTCCTGGCTATCTCTACAGAAGGAAAGCAGCATATGACTTCTGTGGGAGCAGAAGCCAATTCCTGTGATCAGAGGTTCACTCTTTGTGGAGGGAAACAAAACAGACAGGCCATATGTCACACCCCATAATCCTTCTACACTTCAGCCAGCAGAATTAAGCAGTTTTCTGACAGGCTAGTTGCCAAGAACGCCAGGCCATTGTGCATGATGCAATTTATCTGGGAGCTTCCGCTCAGGTGATCCTTCAAGGTAGCATTGGAATTCTTCTGCTTGGCTTATACTGCCTAATAGAAATCTAAGTGATAACTGGTGGGAGGGCACTGAAGCATTCATGCATGTAGAATCGTCAGACGCACTCCCCCCACCCCACACCCTAGAATTTCCCAACAGCATGAAAGAGAAGGGCAAAAATATTGGAAACTTTCAGAACTCTTCTTTAAGCTAGCAAGCAAGGGCTAGTTAGAAGATTGCTTGGGTTTTTCACTATGAGTATAAGGAGTTTTATTTCTCTCTCTAAATATCAGTTGTCAAGATTCCATCATATGTTAATGTGACCATGTCATAGAACGTGTGAGGTAGGAGCAAATTTAAGAAGCTGCCATATATTCATCAGGCCATTGATTTGCCTAGGTATTTATTGTCTTCACTGTGACCCTTCACTGTTAGACTACAACTCCCATCATCCCCAGTTACAATGGCTGGTAACCAGGGATGATGAGACTTCTAGGAGGAGATCTGCAGGAGGGCCACACTTTGCAGTCCCTGGTCTACACTGATGAGCAGCAGCTGTGCAGGATTTCAAATGTGGATTCCTCAGATCTTCCTGGGAGAGGCCAGGGAGTGAACCTGGGATCTTCTGTATGCAAAACAGGGGCTCTTCCATTGAGTTATGGGCCATCTCATTAATATATGGGATGTACTATATATATAATATACCCTTCAATATATACTTAGAATCTTCCATTTAGAGCTGGAAGGGACCTTAGGGTTCTTCTAGTCTAGGGATTCTCAATGTTGGGTCCCCAGATGTTCTTGGACTTCAACTCCCATAATCCCCATCCCCAGTGGCCTTTGGTTGGGGATTATGGAAGTCCAAGAACATCTGGGGACACAACTCTGAGAATCCCTTTTCTAGTCCAACCCCCTGCTCAGTGTAGGAAATTTCTACAACATCCCTGACAGATGGCCAACCAGCCTCTGTTTGGAAACCTTGAGAAAGCAAGAGTCCACCACTGTATAAGTTTGCTGCCAAGCAGCTCTAACAGTTAGGAGGCTCCTCTTAATGGATAGCCTGATTGGCCTCTTCGCAGTTTCAACCCTTTGGTTCTAGTCCTGCCTTCAGGAGCAACAGAAAACAAGTCAGCTCCTTCTTCCATGTGACAGCTCCATATCTCCCCTTAGTCTTCTCTGCTTCAGTCTAAACCAGTGATTCCCAACCTGGGTTCCTCCAGATGTTGCTGAATTACAACTCCCAGCATCCCCAGCTACAATTTATGATGACTGGGGGTGATGGGAGTTGTAGTTCAGCAACATCTGGAGGAAATCAGATTGGGAATCACTAGTCTTAAATATGAGGCTATTTTCACAATGGGGAAAAAACGGGCTAAGGGAGTGCAGCCCGGTTCCCTCCCCATCATGAGAACCACCGGTCTCACAGGTAAGCCTGGTGGTTCCCTAGAGGGTAGCCCGCCTGCCAACCCCTCTCCTTAAATGAGGTAAATGGAGCGAATGCTCTATTAATTAACCTTGTTTTGTGGATCGTGTGTTGCTGTGGCTCGGTGACACGCAAGTAGATCCCCGACTGGGAGGCTACAAGCAGCCTCCCGGCCTCGGGGGTTTCCCCAGAATGCCCCACGCACTTGCACAGGGCATCCTGGGACTTCTGGGGGCCGGGTGGCCCTGATCCCCACTGCCACTACCGGCTCTGTGACAGAGCCGGTAGTCGTGTGGGTGACTGATCCAACTGCCCAGGGCTAGCCTGGGGATCATCTGCGCGGAGAGCGGGCTAAGCCCGCGCTCCCTGCAGAACCAAGAAAGGCTCTACACATGGATATTGTGTAGAGCCTCTATATATTCAAGGGCTAGTAACCAGAGTCAGGAAGTGAATTAGCCCAAACCTCAATGAGTGCCCCGAGGGCCAAATTAGATGTTAGGGAAGGCAATAGCATGGTTGGTTTATATCTGTAATTGCTGTACTGGCTACCTATCATGCATATCACTCTACGTATCAACATACGCTGGAGTCACACAGGAGAGTTGTCGTTTGTATGATAGAGGCATCCTTGCCTGTGCTCCACCCACACATTTATTTTGTCCTATTGTCATCTCTGGTCAAACAGGTTTCACAAGTTTTCAAAGTGCTACACAAAAACCCTTGCGACACGGGTACATGGAGATGACAGTGGGATGGAAACTCTTCACACAATGTGGAGTTCACTACCAACAAGTGTGGTAATGGACAGTAGCACAGGCTTTGCTATGACACTGTGCCTGGAAACTCTGAAAATCAAAGAAGACCTAGACACTTCAAGAGATGAGCCAGGGCGAGATGCTGAGGCTTCAGCAGATCCATCCTTTCCACCCTGTCTGGAGGAGATGCCTCTGCTCCATCCTTGGACTTGGAGGACTCCTCTGAAGACTAACCTGTCTAGGTGAACACTCCCCAGTGTTGCTGAAGCCAGTGCCTGCAGACTAAAGTTTTGCCCTTTTGAGCTCCAGCAACCCCTACAGGAGAAGGGCAGAGAGAGAAAGAGGAAACAGGCACCAGGGCTATTTAAGGAGTTAGTGAAGATAAGAAGCAAGATTATCCTATTTTCTGGTTGATGCCCTACACTCATTCCTAGATCTATGCCATTTGGAGCTCTCTAAGTCCTGATTCTGCCCTGGGAGCTAACCTTGGTCCTATCCTCCTGCTGATCTCCTGCTCTGATTGAATTTCCTCCCACAACTGGCCTCGAACTGCTCGGACCCAATGTATTTTGCCATGGAACAGGATAGGTTACTTAAAAATGGGTCTATCAATGGCTATTAGCCACGATTGCTAATCTCCTGATTCAGAATCAGCGCGTCACTGATTACCAGTTGCTGGGGAGCAACCACGGGCAAGCCTTATTTCCTTCAGACCCAACTTGTGGACATCCCTGAGACATCTGGTTGGCCACTATGAGGAACCATACGGTGAACTGGATTGACTTTTGGTCTGATCCAGTGAAGCTCGTATGCCCCATAGCTTACATGGCTTTGCAAAATCACAAGACAAATACAGGCAGGATGGCTAAGAGCCATGATTCCCCATGTCCAGACACAGTATACCTTCAATGTCAATTGTTATGGACAAACATCTGGGGAAAGTCATCTTGGTAACCAGTTAATGGTTGGGGACAGGTCTGGCTGATTGTTACTGGAAATGAAACAAAAGACTTGCTGGACCCTAGTTCAGATTCAGCAGGTCTAGTTGTAGGAGTGTGTACATCATGGACTCAGTGCCTCTGTCATACCACCTTCAGTGTTGTTGTTTTTTTGGTGGTGGTGGGGGAAATCATCTATCTCCAGGCACAGATATTCACTTAAGCATTCTTCCTCCTTAGCCCTCCCCTTCCTTTCATCTCCTGCAGACAGCTGGAAGGACGCCAGCGTTATCACAGACTAATGCTTCTGCTGTAGCCCATGATTTTGTAACCTTTAAGTTCGCATGCAGTAATGTTTCATTTTATGACCTTCCCAAGAAAATTCCACCAGGCTCAAGGGGGCCAAGATGTAGTCACCTGAATTTCAATTCATGGCAAGGTGACTCAAACGTCTTGTGTCAGCTGAGTGGGAATTGTTGGCATTATTATTGTTAGGAACCTAGGAAGCTGCCTTTGGTCCACCTAGCTCAGTATTGTCTGCTCTTACTGGCATTGGCTCTGCAAAGTTTCAGGAGTCTTTCCCAGCCCTATCTGGAGATGCCAGGGATTGAACTGGGGACTTTCTGGATGCCAAGCAGATGCTCTACCACTGAGCTCTGGCTCCAATTTATCTCTAGTCATTCCCATAGGGCATGATGCTCTGCAAAGGAGAAGAGGAGAAGGCCCTGCCCCAAGGATATTACAAATATAAAATCACTTTTGTGTGGTTTCTAAACTACTCTTCTCCTAGCAGAACATCTCTAAGGAATTTTTTCAGAAGTTTGTTTTAAGTCTGTGTTCCACCTTTGTGAGCTCTGTGCCCAGAGACAGACCTAGGGACAGACCTTGGGACCTAGGAATCCATCACATCAAACTGTGTGGAATTTAGTATCCACATATGAATTGTGAGAATTCCCCCATTTTAGTTAAAAACAATTGCATTAGATGTCTTTAGTCCCTCCGCTCCACAAATGGTACAAAAATATGTTGAAGTTCTGGTTTTTTGCTGCTGTTTTAATTTTGATATTTTTATTGTTAAATTTGTTATTTATTGTTAAATTTGTATACTGCCTTTCATTAAAACAATCCCAAGGTGGTATGTTTCAGATATTAATCATTATATGTTTCAGAGATTAATTGTTATTGTTTTAGTTGATGTCTTCGTTCTATCATATCAGTTTGACTGAATTTTCTTGGAAATATTCTTATTTACTATTAATGGATATGATGTTTCTTTATTGCTATTGCCATAATCTACTATCAAGAAGTGTCATACAAATAAACCAGTGAATGAATGAATGAGAGTAATTATGCCTGACACCTGTAAGCATTTTTAGTTGATTAATCACTTCATTCTTTACCAAATAAGTGATTAATTGATTAAATTAAAAAATGGGTGTATAACTAAAACATAATTATATTTAATGGCTATACTAAGCTTTTCTCCCTCATGACTATATACAGCGAGGGATTTTCTTTATGTGGGGAACACTCAAACATTTAAATTGCTATAATAGTACTAAATTACTAAAGTGTCAGTCTGCAACTTTGTTCTGTATCATGTATACTCAGATTGGGCATTTACCTGATTTTAAAAAGCTGGTTAAGTGAGCAGCCCAATATTGTCAAATAACAGTCAAGTATTTCTAAAGCATTCACTCTGTTAGAACAAGAACACTATTATTATTATGCTATTTACACACAGTCTACCAGATGTTATTGACTGGATCTGGTACTATAATTATCAGGCCCTTTCCAAGGTTCTGGGATAACTAAAGAAAAATTAAAGATAGTGTCGTAGTATTCGTGCTGTCCTGAGTAGTGTGGCCTTCTGTAGCTGATGTGTTGTAATTTTATCAATGCCCAAGGTGTCAAGGTGGTGTTCAAGTCCTTTTGGCACTGCACCAAGGGCACCCACAACTATTGGCACCACTATTGTTTTCTTTTTCCAGAGCCGCTCAATTTCAATCTGAAGGTCCAGATCCTCAGAGGAGTTTTACCAAGAAGACAGCTGGATTGCATGGAAGAGATACTCCCAGCAGGGCCCAGCAAGGCCCAGCAACATAGCAGTGGATGATGGGGGGGGGAGTGAAGATGGGTCCCGACTCCCTGCCCCCCTTCTTCTTCTTCGTCTTCAGAGAGGAGCAAGGGGGCGACTCAGCTGCTGGGCCTGCTTCCCTCTGGGGTCCAGAGACATTTTTTCCCCTTTGTTCAATTGTCACTACACCCCTATTCCGCAGCAAACAAAATGGAGTCATTGGCATTCATAGGCATTAGCCTTGGAAGCTATTCCCATGACCAGGAGAGATCGGGGAAGAAGGAGCCTAGCCTGATCTCTACTGGTCGTCTGCTGCCATGGGAGTCGTGTGGCTCCCAGCAGCAAACTACCAAAACTACCCCTCCCCTTAAACAAGGTTAGCGGAGAGAGCGCTCCAGTAACCCCTTTTGTTGATTGTGTGAGGCCGCAGTGTGGCTCTGCACCATGGCAACGCATGAGGAGACCCCCGCTGGGAGGCTAGAACAAGCCTTCCGGCCCCCGGGGTCTCTCCAGAATGCCCCGCACACTCCTGTGGGGCATCCTGGAACTTCCAGGGGCCAGGTGATCCCCGCAGCCCCCACCTGCTCTGTGATAGAGCCGGTAGTCATGTGGGCAGCTGATCCAGCCACCCAGGGCACTGGGCAGGATCATCCGACACGAGACCCGACACGAGCTCTTCTCACGGATCGTGAGAAGAGCTTCTTTGTGTTCCTGTTCCGGTTTGTAAATGCTGGCAGCTATGGCAAGTGCTCAAGAAGAGAAGTCCCTAATTGGGGACCAGTTGCAGGGGAGTAACAGCAGGAGGGGGGGCATGCCCTCAGCTGCTGCCTGTAGGCTTCCAGCGGCATCTGGTGGGCCACTGTGTGAAACAGGATGCTGGACTAGATGGGCCTTGGGCCTGATCCAGCAGGGCTGTTCTTATGTTCTTATGGGAAGAGAGCTGGTCTTGTGGTAGCAAACATGAATTGTCCCCTTTGCTAAGCAGGGTCTGCCATGGTTTGCATTTAGATGGGAGACTAGATGTGAGGGCTGTAAGATATCCCTCTTATGGGATGGGGCGATAGCTCAGTGGAAGAGCAGAAGGGCCCAAGTTCATTTTCTGGTATCTCCAGGCAGGGCTGGGAGAAACTCCTGCTTGAAACTGCCTTGGACAGTTGCTGCCAATCATTGTAGGCAATACTGAGCTAGATGGACCAATAGTCTGACTCTGTATAAGGCAGTTTCCTATGTTCCTAGATTGAAGAACTAGGGAAGAAGCAGCCCCTATGCCTGCCCTTGCAAACCAATGACACCATAATGCAAGAATAATTTGCCAGCTGCACAGCAGCACTCTTACCTTCATGGAATTTGTCAGTATCTGACAGCAGTCAAATAAAAAACAGTCAGTTGATGACAACGACAACGATGAATATTTATAGACTGCTTTTCAACAAAAGTGTCCAAAGCGGTCTACATCGATATAAATTTAAAAAGATAAGATGGTCCCCTGTCCCCAAAGGGCTCACAATCTAAAAAAGAAACATAAGACAGCCACCAGCAACAGCCACTGGAGGGATGCTGTGCCTGGGATGGATCGGGCCAGTTGCTTTCCCCCTGCTCAATAAAGAGAATCGCCACTTTTAAAAGGTGCCTCTTTGCTCAGTTAGCAGGGCAAAGTAGACTCAATTGACTGTCAACTGAAAATATTTGACCAATCAGCTGACTACCCACTCTAATGTGCAGAGCACATCTGAGAAAATGTTTTCTATAATTGGTTTTAGAAGTATTTCAGTCCTAAAGACCTGCCCTCCTCCCAGCCTGAAGCTTATTTTTTAAAAAGGATGAGTGGTTACACAGGAAACCAACATAAATCTCCATTTCTTAGTCCAAGAAAGCTCTGTTCTTTTAATTGAGAATGAGATTACTGGAAAGGATCTTATAATATGATTTTTCCCCCTGTAAACAAAATGGCAATAAGTGGCAATATTTTAAAATTTGCTGGCATGCAGGCTCTAAATTTGATTGGAACAAAAAAAAAAGTTGCACTTCTCCCTCCCCTTGGCCATTGTTTCTCCAAATATAAAAACTGACCAGAAAGCTTATTATTAAATTAGCTGAGGGAAAATAAAGGATGTGTGTGGAGATAAAAATCAAAACTCTTGGCGGGAAGGGGAAGGAGTAGAGATTGATGTCCATAGGCATTGGCATTTGCAGACAATTTTGCTTTCCTTTCAGGGAGTACTGGAGAAATGTTGGCAGTGTGGTCTAGAGACTAGAGAAAAACTTGGATCTGGGAGACATGGATTGCGAGCTCCGCTACATACTTACAGTGGGGCCTTAGCCCAATCATTTTCAGCCTCAGATATTTAACTGAAAATGGGAATAAGAGTGACTTACTTCATAGTGTTATCAGGAGGGTAAAACAATAGTGAACATTTGGAAGAATGCTGTACAGCAGGAGGGTTGTAAAGAGAAAGGGTAGTATGTATGTATATTAACTGCAAGTATGCATGTGTGTATGTATGTATGTATGTATGTATAACCCCCTGCTAACTGAGCAAAGAGGCACCTTTTAAAAGTTGTGATTCTCTTTATTGAGCAGGAGGAGAGCAACTGGCCATCCCCATCCCCAATATTTATTTATTTATTTAACGTATCTTTACACCGCCCAAAACTTACGTCTCTGGGCAGTTTACAGCAAGATAAAAACAAAAGTAAAACATTAATTAAAAACAGAAACAAGAAATTTAAAGCACAACAATTTAAAATTTTAAAACAATATTCTAAAAACAACATTAAAACAATCAAAACAATATCAATTAAAAGCCTAGGTGAACAGATGCGTCTTTAAAGGCTTTTTAAAAGTTGTCAGAAATGGGGAGGCTCTTATTTCACTAGGGAGCACATTCCAAAGCCTCGGGACAGCAACGGAGAAGGCCCGTCCCTGAGTAGCCAGCAGACGAGCTGGTGGCAAATGCAGATGGACCTCTCCTGATGATCTCAATGGGCGGTGTGATTCATGACAAAGAAGACATAGCATTCCTCCAGTGGCTGTTGCTGGTGTCTGTCTTATGTTTCTTTTTTAGATTGCCCTTTGGGGACAGGGAACCATTTTATTTATTTATTTATTTATTTATTTATTTATTTATTTCTATGTACACCGCTTTGGGAAGCTTTGTTGAAAAGTGGTATATAAATATTTGTCGCCATTGCCATTGTATGTATGTAGTACTATGTGTGCAGTGGTGTCACCACAATTCAAGCACATTCAAAGGATAACGCAAGCACATTCAAAGGATAAGAACATAAGAACACAAGAACAGCCCGGCTGGATCAGGCCCAAGGCCTATCTAGTCCAGCATCCTGTTTCACAAAGTGGCCCACAAGATGCCTCTGAGAAGCCCGGGCAAGAGGTGAGGGCATGCCCTCGCTCCTGCTGTTGCTCCTGGATACAGACCCTGGGGCCCCAGAGGGCCACACTTCCTGCCTCCCCACCCCCTATGTTGTTCACCCCAGCTCTGTGTTCACCCCAACTCCTCACCAGCTGACAAACTGCAGACACTGAGCCACTTGAGGGGTTGGCATTTGAAAGGGTCAGCAACTTTTTGCCATGCTGACCCCTGAGGCTGGGGAATGTTGGGCAGCAATGAGAAAGAAGGAAAATTCAGCCTGGCAGTACAATGCACCAGGAAAGAGTGTAGTGCACTTACAAACAAACAAACAAACAAACAAACAAATATCATGAACAATGAGCAAAATGGGACAAGGGGGGAAATGGTGAGCCAAGCAGGGTGAATAAGCCGTGAGCAAAGTGGGGATGGGGGAAGAAGCAGTGAGTGAAGGGGAGGCTGGGTGCTTTGAATTTTGCACCCAAGCTCACTTCAACCTGTCTTTGCCACTGTTTCTCCCTTGCTGTGTGTGTTTATGGGGTGATCCATCCTGTCCTAGGATCCTTGAGTGCAAAGGTGAATCTACACAGGGGCTGAAGAGAAAGTGCCACAATAGTATAACTAACAATATTCATTCATTCATTCATTCATTCATTCATTCATTCATCAAATTTGTACACTGCCCCAAACGTGTCTCTCTGGGCGGTTAACAATTACATAAAACAAGTTAAAACCCACACACAAATCTTAAAACAATACAGACAATCTAAAAGTTGAAAACAGATTAAAACTTAAAAATTTTAAGAAGCTGAAAAAGCTTGAGTGAAGAGGTGGGATTTCAAGTGCTTTTAAAAAAAAGGTCAGAGATGGGGAGGATCGTCTTTCAGTAGGGAGCGCATTCCACAGTCTTTGGGCAGCAGCTGAGAAAGCCCGTCTCCATATGGGCCACCAGCCGAGATGGTGGCAACTGGAGACAGACCTCGCCAGACGACCTCAATGGGCGGTGGGGCTCATATTGAAGAATACTGTGGTTCTAGTGCTGAACTGATTAACTAGTTAGATTCATGATTTTAAAACCTATTGATTAAAGAGGTGTCCCAATACACTGAGTTGCAATTTAAAAAGATTTTCAATCAAAAACATTCAAGACTTGACAATGCAGGTGGCAAGCATCATAGCAGAAGAGGCATTCCTTCTGACCTAATACACAGAGTGG
Source organism: Hemicordylus capensis (assembly GCF_027244095.1). Taxonomy (NCBI): domain Eukaryota; kingdom Metazoa; phylum Chordata; class Lepidosauria; order Squamata; family Cordylidae; genus Hemicordylus; species Hemicordylus capensis. The sequence continues at coordinate 338,443,072 of NC_069659.1, forward strand.
AATGCCTCTTTTAAGATGGCACCTCTGCCAACAAATATGTGCATCGTCCAAAAAGTACATAGCTGACATCCAGGCTAACAAAGCACCAACTCTGGAATTGCATGGCTGCTGCAAATGGTAAAGCAACATGCTCACTTGGGTGTGTGTGTTCTTGCCGACCTCTCCTCCTCTGGAAAGTGCTCTGTGTGACCTGGAAGTAGGTCCACAAGGGTTGTGCAGCCCTCTGCGACCTATTCCTGGGTTGCAGGGAACAATTCCAGGGTGTGGGGAGATTGGTGGAAATTGCCCTGCCTGCATGAACTGAAGGGCTGAGCTACTCTCCAGCACAGCTTCTTACAGAGCACTCGTCCTTTGTTAGGATGCCAGCCAGTATGCTTTCCACCAACCTTCATTTTATTATTTTTATTCACTGGTGAATTTATGCGGAGTTAATTGATTAAAACTCATGCAATTAATTGGCTAAGATTTCCTTAACTGAGTGAGCAACGCACTTCGTATTTAGAAAAGTCAGTCTTTTCAGATATCAGTCTTCATCCAGTTTCCATCCAGCATAGAAGACTTCAAAGATACAGGCGAAAACAGAAGTATGGCTGTGAGAAAGTCAAGGTAATTGAAATAAGCAAGGTAAAAGAACCAGTCTGGGATTTGGCTGGCCACTGTTGGACTAGATGGACATTCTGTTCGATCTGGCTGGGCCATTTTTACCTGAGAATCACTTGCGCCTGCACAGCTGGTGGTGGTGGTTCCTGTGGTGGCCAGAGGGCTTTCTATCAGCTTCAGCTGATATGCCAGCTGTGCCAGTTTCTTGAGATGAACAACCTCAAAACAGTGGTACATATGTTGGTAAACTCCAGACTTGACTTCTGCAATGTGCTCTTTGTGGGGCTGCTTTTGTATGTAGCCTGGAAACTCCAGTTGGTACAGAATGCAGCAGCCAGGTTGGTCTCTGGGTCATCCTGGAGAGACCACATTACTCCTTTGTTGATAGACTATACTGACTGCCAATAGGTTTCCAGGCAAAATACAAAGTGCTGGTTATAACCTATAAAGCCCAAACGGCTTAGGCTCTGGGTATTTAAGAGAACGTTTCTTCATTATGAGCCCCACCACCCATTGAGGTCATCTGGAGAGGTCCATCTCCAGTTGCTGCCAGTTTGGCTGGTGGCCACACAGGGATGGGCCTTCTTGGTTGTTGCCCCGAGACTGTGGAATGCACTTCCTACAGAAATATGATCCTCCCCATCTCGATTTTTTTTTTAATTTTTTAGATTGCCTAAATTGTTTAAGGTTTTTGTGTATGTTTAAATTGTTTTATATTATTGTTCACCACCCAGAGACGAACGTTTGGGGCAGTGTATACATTTGACAAACAAACAAATAAAACAAAAAAAGCAACAATTTAGTGGCTGAATCCAGACTTGCAGAAAGGTGGCAGCCCCTCCACCACCTCCTGAAGAGCACTTAAAGGCCTCTGTGCCCTGAGAGGAAGGCAAGAAAGGTGGTGCCCAGGCCCAGGGAGAGCCTAACGTTGGCTCCTGTAGAGACCAGCACTGGCCTCTGTTGGGGTGGCCCCTCTCCCTCCTTCAGGGGTGCTGAAAGACCTGGGGGCCCTGAGAGGAACACAAGGAAGGAGGCACCCAGGCCAGGAAGCTCTTGTCCTCAGGTCCTGCAAAGACCACCAATGGCTTGAGATATTGCTGCAAGCTGTAACATGTCTATATATAATTCTCTTAGATGTACCCGTTGCTAATCCCATATGTGGCAGCTCTCATGAGAGTTCGTGAGTGAGTGAATGAAGGGGGAGAGGAAAGCAACAGTGGCGGGGAACATAAGGCTAACGGACAGTCCAGTGAATGGGTGGGTGGGGAGAGAAAGCAGCGGTGGTGGCGGCAGTGGGGGAAAGAGAAAGTGAAAGTGGCAGCAGACGGGAGGGGGGGAATGGCGGCCAGCCAGAAAAAGCAGCCAGAGAGCAGGGGCGTAACTATAATAGGGCAAGGGGAGACAGTTGTCTGGGGGCCCTCTGAATTGGGGGGGGTAGAGGCAAGTCACATGACTGACTCCCCCAGCCATGAACCCGCCCGGGCTTCTTTCAGTTGTATTCATCATCTGAAAATGATGTGAGTGTTAAGACCTGGAGCTACCAGAACAGCATGTCTTTCGCTAGTACCATTACATGACTTGATTCGTCCACAATTTACAAAACCTTTTAAAAAATAATTTAGGATGATGTTCTATTGTGGCACATAGGGGTGTGTGTGTGTACACACACACACACACACACACACACCTATATATAAACACCTGTTAAATATATCTATATTTAAAACACCTTTTATACTTTTTGTTACCACTATTCAGCCTCGTTTAAGATTTCATTACTTCATGAGCTGAGCTTCAGTGAGTGGGGTGGGGGGTGCATTTTAAAATCTTGTCTCTGGGCCCACTCCAACCTTGCTACACCCCTGCCAGAGAGGGGAAAAAATATTGGAGGGGAAGAGAGAAGAGAAGGGGGAGAGCTGAGAATGAGGGGCCGAGAACAAGGGCGAACTAGAAGTGCAGATGCTCTGTGCCCGGGCCAGCTAGTTTATATTTAATATTGTAAGCAGCTTTGGGTGACTTGGTCAAGGCAGAAAGGTGGTATACAAATGTAACAAACTATTAAAAAGGGCATGCTATTATTTGTCATTGTATAGTTGGATCTGTATTGGTTAATGGCCATAATAAGTAGTGGTATACCACTACTATAATAAACAAGGCTTTTTCCAACTTCTCTCCCACCTCCACCCCCCACCTCTGGTATCTTTCCTCACTGATCCATTTCTTCCAACTTTTTTCTTAAACATGTAAGGCCATTAATGGCATTGTTTTGTTTTCCGAGTGTTGTGAGCATCCTTGGAGCTTCTGGTCAAAAAGGTAGGATACAAATCGAATGAATGAATCACATGGTCCCAAGCAGGCAACATTTACTTACGGTGTAGGAGCAACAGCTAAGGATGGAGTTTCTGCAGCCCTCACTCTTGCCTCAACCCCGAAATCATAACTGGGACAGGTGTTAGCTCACAGTCTGTACAGCTGAGACAGACAAAAACCCCATGCCGTGTTTGAAAGGAAACATTCCAACAGCAACTGCCCACTTTCCTGGCACTCTGGAACACAGAAGTGAGGGTGGATCCAGCTGACTGCATCATTCACGTAACGTACTGAGCTTTTACATGGTAGCTGGATGGTGAGAGCACAATACAGCATAAAATAGATTTTTAATCTCCTGTGAGCAGCAGACTTCAATGGGGGAACAGACTCTGGCTCCCGTGTGATTAATGTTATTTCTTTATTTGAAATTTACTGAACTGCTTACTTGGCAAACCCCTGCTAACTTGGCAAAGAAGCACGTTTTGACATGGTGATTCTCTTTTATTTAGCAGGGGGAGAGTAACTGGCCCTATCCACCCCCAACATAGCATTCCTCCAGTGGCTGTTGCTGGTATCTATCTTGTGTTTCTTTTTTGATTGTGAGCCCTTTTGGGGGGACAGGGAACCATCTATCTATCTATCTATCTATCTATCTATCTATCTATCTATCTATCTATCTATCTATAATTTCTCCATGTAAACAGCTCTGAGCCATTTTTGAAAGGGCAGTATAGAAATTAAATAAGGAAGGAAGGAAGGAAGGAAGGAAGGAAGGAAGGAAGGAAGGAATAGACTATACTTCTTCATAGGGAAGCTTTCTGAGCAGGTCACAATTTCTCCCCTGTCTGCCCAGATGATCTGTAGGCTCTTCCAGGCATAAGCAGTTCCAGAAGGGGACAAGTGCCTCTGGGACAAGTTGCTGCCCCCCCATCCATTATTCCACATTGCTGGTCCCCTGTGGTAACTGGAGGGGTCCCCCATCCCCCAATCTCAGGCCCCATCCCCCAATCTCAGGCCCCGATTGGACATAGCATGGAACCTTGGGTAGATGATGCTGTGGTTCATCTGTGAAGCCGTGAATCATGCCGCTGATGTCTGATCGACTGCAGTTTGGCAACCTCTGGCTTTTGGGCAGAGGAGCCCCTCCCTCTACATCCCAGCAAGCTCCATTTTGCTTGCACTACCAGACTGTCGGCAAAGCGTCAGCATGCTGGTGAATCTGCAACCACTGGCCTCAATGTTATCGGGGGCATGCTCAGCGTGATCGTGCCTTTTCGGCAGTGTTCACCTGTCCTCAGCAGGGCAAAGACATTTCCACCCTTTCCTCACACCGCTGGCACCACTGTCTTCCGTAGTTGGGGAAGAAGGATCTTTTGGGGCCCCTATTCCCTCCCCTGGGAAGAGAGGATTTCTTCCCGCTTGTAACGCTTAAAGATAGACTTGACACACCCACACCAGCCCATTCTCCAGCAGATTAGAGGTGTGCATGGAACTGCTTCAGCCCATTTGAAAGGGTGGGGGACCCTTTCAGGGGTAAGGGGCAGCCAGGCAGGGGTGGCGAGTTAATAAGTAAGCTTCTTACCTGGCCAGCGCAGCTGCTGGTGTGACTGCCCACCATCACTCACCCTCCTGGAGGCCCCAAGCTGCATGCTCCCCCCATCTTTTATCAAGCCACTGACTCAGCGGTGCTTTGGTTCTGTCCTCCAGGATCAGACCATAGATACATCTTGTATAGCATCCTGTTTCCCAGAGCAGCCAGCCAGATGCCTCTGGGCAGCCCAGGAGTAGCAAACAAACAGCCTTCTCCCACTGTGCCTTCCCAGCCCGTGGTATCCAGAGTCATTCTGCCCCTGAACCTAGAGGCAGCATATCGCCATTGAGACCTCCTGCTAAATGAGCAAAGAGGCACCTTATAAAGTGGCAGTTCTCTTATATTTAGGAGGGGGAGAGTAACTGGCCCTGTCCACCCCAGCCCAACATCCCTTCAATGGCTGGTTCAGGCACCCACTTTGTTTTTTTAAAGGATTGTGAGCCCTTTGGGGACAAGGATCTATCTATCTATCTATCTATCTATCTATCTATCTATCTATCTGTCTGTCTGTCTGTCTGTCTGTCTGTCTGTCTGTCTATCTATCTATCTATCTATCTATCTATCTATCTATCTATCTATCTATCTATCTATCTATGTAAACTGCTTTAAGAACATTTGTTGAAAAGTGGTATATAAATATTTGTTGCAGTAATAGGAGGAGCAGTCAGGGGCAAAGCCACCATTGAGTGAACGGGTTCGAGGAACCTAGGCCACCGCTGATCAGGTGCCACGCCTGGCACCCCAGCCATGCCCCTTGTGTCTGACATCAGATGCAGGTGGCATAGCTTTGCTTGCAAACGGGGCCATACAGCCCCATTTGCAGGCAAAATCCCCAGCCAGCGCCACATTCGCATTGCAGCCAGAGCATCACTCCTGGCCGCACTGCGAACGCGGCTCTGCCTGGAGATTGTGCTTGCAAATGGGGCAACGTGGCCCCATTTGCAAGCTAAACCAGTGCCGCGTTTGCCACATGGCCTTTTAGGCAGGGAGAGCCACTCCGGCCGCACTGCAAATGTGGCGCTGGCTGGGGATTTTGCCTACAAATGGGGCCACACAACCCCGCTTGCAAGCAAAGCGATGCCCCCTGTGTCTGATGCCAGATGCAGGGGGCATGGCTTAGAAACTGCCATCAGATACAGGGGGTGGGGCTAGGGGGCTGTGGCGGCCAGCTGGACCCAGGCTGCCACTGGCCGCCCTCTGCCCCTGGCAGCAGTAGCCATTGATAGAGTTGTCCTCCATGAATTTAACTGATTCTCTATCTAATTACAGCAGTTTAAAGACATGGTAAATGTTGGGGTCCCCCTGCCCAACTTGTTCAAATCATGCTTATAGGTGAACGGAGTGTCCTAATCTGTGCTGGCAATGGGTGAGAATGCCCCTTTTCAACCACAGCATAATGGAAGGGGATGCCACCCATCATGATGGCAGGATGCAGAGGTTGTCTCCTTTGCTCATCTCCCTTCCTCTTATTGTCAAACCAGCCCTTATGGCAAGAGTGTCCAACCTGAGGGTCTCCAGCTCTTGTTGGACAGGATTGCAGTGGAGCATGATGGGAGTTGCAGTCTAACAGCAGCGGAAAAGCCTCCAGCTGGCCACCTCTGCCTGATAGCTTTCTCACAACTGATTTCTGACTGGTTTTTGTTTTCATTGGCCCTTGTTGCTTTCCCTCAATGCCTGAACGGAGGCCACTCTTTCTCTCTCTCTGACAGGTTTATAAAAGACCAATAGAACTTGGCAGGTATTTAGGCCCTAATCCAGACAGGCTCCTTCCCCATTTTAAAATAAATTACTTTTAATACTACCAAGACATTAATGTTTAAGAGAGGAGACTGCTCGGGTTCCATAACTATTTTTCAGAAATGTTTTAATACTTCCAAGCCTGAACTCTACCGAGGTCAATTTGGAGATTCTAAATAAATCTTTCGTTCCTTCACAGATGCATTGCTGTTCTTCTTGCATGAGAGGTAAACTAATGGTGCTTTTGTTACTTTTCAATGAATCGAACATACAATTGCCTTTCCACATAGATGTTCAGTCGAGGAGTGCGTTATTCTAGCGAAACGGGAAATACTGCCAAGTTGGCTGTGGGTTTAGCAATGTGGTAGGGATGTGAAATTTCCCTAAGAAATTTCAGGTATATGAGAGGAACTCCTCTGGCTTTCCTTGAACATTCATATCACTTTTCATAGAAATGAAATTGTGTATTCTTGGCTTTGAAATGTATCAGAGGTTTCACCTGAAGCAGAATCTCTAAATTAACTTCAAATTAGCTTCCAATGTCACATTACATAAAAGTATCTAAAGGACCATCTTCTCTCACATGACACTACCCAAATGCTGAGACTGAGTTAGCCTGGACGATACTCCACAGGATGGGGACGTGCACATCATGCGTTCCTCATCTTGTGGTGCACAGGGATGCTGGCTGACATGATCCACAGAGTTCCATCTCTGGAATGCCATGTGTCGGGGCTGCTGCAGATCCTCACAATGGTCCTGACACTGGTAAGAATGGGCGCTAGTGCAAGCAGTGCTTCCCATTGTCATGAATGGGGATAACTGCGGAAGTGTTCAGTGTTGGATTTAGGCACAAGCAAAATAAGCAACAGCTTAGGGCCTCACGTTATGAGGGCACTCCAAATAATAATAAGAAAGACTAAATTTTAAGTTTTACACAATTGGTTGAAAAATAAAGGAGAGAGGCAAAAAAGGTGGTAAAAGAGATGTTCTGATAAGTAAAATGTTGGGAATTCTCTCTGGTAGGAGAAAACCTTTTTCATTATAGCAGAGTGCACAGAGGCACAACACAGTGGAATTTAGTTAGGCATGCATGTATGCTGGGAGTAAAGTAACTTGGAGCCAGTCCATAGTTTCAAATCAATATAAATGATATTTATTAGAGAACTCCATTCTGGATAGGAAAGTGAGGAGTTAGGATCTCTAATCTAGCTAGCTAGCTGGATGCAGATGGATTCTGCATCTCTGCACACATGGTGCAGGGGAGAGGAGCTTGCATGTTGCAAGGTAGAAGGAAGGAAGAAGAAAAAAAGAGGAAGGAAGTGGCTGGAAGGAAGGAAGTGTCCCTGAGAGTAGCAATCTACATTCCAAAGGGATAGTGTCAGAGCAGTAGAAAAGGGATGACCAGTGTCTTGACCCTCTAGCCCTCTGACTCACTAGTCTGTCCTCCACTGTCATTGAGACAAGAGACAGCCCATAGTCCTTCACTTCCAACATTAAAAATATATACTTATATGGCCACATAATTATTTATCATATTGAGCTCATAGATCTATGTAGAAATAACTGTAAGATTTTGAAATTTCATTGGAACAAGGCCTGGTTTAGACCAACACCAGCCATCACAGTTACAGGCAACATTCTGCTCCTCAGATTTACTTACTTACTTACTTATTTTATTTATACCCTGCCCAAACTTAAGTCTCTGGGTGGCTACACAAGATGAACTCTGCTGTAACTGTGAGCAGCATAGTTGGGGTGGGGTGTGGGTGGGACTTTGGACCTATTTTATAATGCTGTGGGGGCTTTTAAGCTTGATAGAGCTTGGGGCAGGTCTGCACAGCTTTGGCCTTCTAGTTGTTTTTGAACAACAACTCCCATCATCCCCAGCCATACTGGCCAATAATGAGGGATGGATGGGAGCTGTAGTCCAGCATCTGCAGGAGGGCCGAAGCTGTGCAGCCCTGGCTTACTGCCTTAGTGTGCCATAATCTGGCTCTGGAAGTGCTGCTTGAGCTGTTTCCCATTCTTACCAGAGTCCGCGTCTTTGTCATGGGTCTTTGCAGCAGCCCGGACATACAAGCATTCTGCAAGGATGCTGCAGTAAATGTTGTTGGGTTCACTGGGATGATTGTTCAACCATGTCTCTGCATGCAATGCAAATGCTAGAGTATTATTTGGAGCTTGTGTAGAGAATAGCGCCCCCTGGGTACTAGGAGGGTAGAACAACATCCACAGTGCCTTATGCTGTGGAACTGGGCTGATATGAATATGAATACGACAAATATTTATATACCACTTTTCAACATGGGTTGAAAATGGGTTTACATAGATGAAAATAAATATAACGGCTCCCTGTCCCCCAAAGGGCTCACAATCTAAAAGAGAAACATAAGGTAGACACCAGCAACAGCCACTGGAGGGATGCTGTGCTAGAGATGGATAGGGCCATCCTGATGGATGAAGCATGGTCCAAACTGTTGGAGCTAGGACCTTGGCAGCATCAACTCTCAGCTGCAATGTCTCATAGTGACCACCGGGGGTGGGTGGGATAGGGTCATGGATAAAAGTGCTGGACTCCTCCCCACTTTGTTCTTCCAGTGTGTTAGTCTTCATTTTGTCTCTCCAGAGTTGGCTGTTTGTTTGAGTCTCTCTCTTCAGCCATGAATTACAGCTGAAATTAAGCTGCAGGCTTTTCCACATTTGTTTGTAACCTTTTCTTTAAATAAATCCTTGTATTTCTTCAGTGCTAAAGAACTGTCAAGACCCCTTGCTTTGCTGCTTTCTCACCAAACTGGTTTTGCTTTGCTATTTGGGGACTGAACTGCCATTCTTCTCCTACACGAACCAGCTCAGAGTCATCAGACACCCTTCTCTGTAGGCCCCTACTGGATATGTGAGAACAGCGGGACACACCAGACATCCCCCCATAAACTCAATATTTATAACAGTATTGTTATTAAAAAGTAGGAGATGAAAGCATGACTCCTCTCCTGCTGTTTGCTTCCTTGCAACTGGTATTCAGAAGCATCCTACCTCTGAACCTGGAGGTAACCTATAGGCATCAGAACTAGTATACATTGATATTAGCTATTGTCCACCCTGAATTTGTCTAAGTCCCTTTTAAAGCCATCCAGGCTGGTGGCAGAGAATTCCATAGATTAATTATGTACTCTTAGAAAAAGTACTTCTGTTGTTGGCCCTAAATTTCCTGGCAATCAGTTTCATGGGATGAACGCTGGCTCTGGTGTTGTGAGAGATGGAGAAAAACTGTCTATCTGTTTTCTCCACACCTTGCATAATTTTTATCAACTTCTGTCATGTCTTCACCTTTTTTTCTAAACTAAAATGCTGGGATGTGGCACATCAAATAAAAGGACTGGATATTATTTACATCTGAATGTGAGAGGGAAAGTGTCATATAAAATGATATTTATAAAAGTTATAACTTTTATGTTATATCTCTATCTCTGTCTCTATCTCTATGCAATACCAGTAAACATTACTGTGAGTGGATGGAAAAGTCTTGTCACTAGAGGGAGATATCAGCATAGTCATTAGGATGGTAGACTCCATGCGTGCAATTCGTCTAATGTCGCTGCCCTTATGTTCACATTTAGACCTGATTTACTTGATTTCCCATCACTTCTTAATTTTGGCCTTGATGAGTCAAAGCTTTATGCGGGAACCGACTGCACAGAAAAGGACTGTGCTTGAAAGGAAGTGAGGTAACATGGCCATTCTAGGGTGTGATCTGTGATTTATTTATTTATTTATTTAAAATATTTAGACCCTGCCCCTCCAGTACACTACTGCTCGGGGCAGCTCACAACGTTAATAAAATAGATATAAGATAAAGAAACATCTAATAAAATTAAACAAATTAAAAGACCAGGCTAAAACCACATCTCAAATGACAATTGGTTTTTTAAAAGTTCCAAATTAAAAATTATTACTAAAAAGCTAAAAACTGAGAACCATAAAAACTAAAGAACCTACCAGATATAAGCAGCAGGTAAAACAGTGAAAAGCCTCTTTTAAAAGATGTGTTTTTAATTGTCTTTTATAAATACTTTGGGAGGGAATACAGCGAAGCTCTTCGAGAAGGTCGTTCCGAAGCTGAGGGGCCACAACTGAAAAGGCCCTGTCTCTAGTCCCCACCAACTGGAACTCTGTTAGTGGTGGGGCCATGAACAGGGCCTGAAATGCCGAGCAGAAGGCCCTGGCAGGTTCATATGCGTGAATGCGGTCCAGCAGGGACCCTGGCCCCAAGCCATGTAGAACTTTAAAGGTCAAGACCAGCACCTTGAATCTGGCCCAGAAGTGGACCGATAACCAATGAAGCTGCCGCAGGATGAGTGTGACACCCATGAAGCAATTTGTGCTCATTATCATCCTTGCAGCAGAATTCCGGACCAGCTGAAGCTTCCAAACGGTCTTCAAGGGCAGCCCCACATAGAGCACATTGAAGTAGTCCAATCTGGATGTTACCAAAGCATGAGTGACTGAGGTCAGGTCTGACTTCTCCCAGTAAGGTCACAGCTGGCATACCAGCCATAGTTGGTAAAAAGCACCTCTGCTTCCAAGGACAGTGTCAGGTTCAGAAACACCCCCAAGCTGCAGACTTTATCTTTTATAGGGATAAAGACCTGATTTACCTCACCTCTTGGATGATCAGTTTTACCAGCCCAGAGCACTTCTGTCTTATCTGGATCAACTATCAGCTTGTGTGCCCCCATCCAGTCCAGAACAGGTGAGGCAGCACTGCCTAGCCCGGCTTCTAGTCGAGGTTAAGGGAGTGAGCACTCACTTAACCCGGGCTCCGCGGCCGTCTTTCTCCTTGGGCTGCATGCATGCAGTTACAGAAATGTAGTTATTTGTGTAGTTATTCAAGTGGCAGTTATTGTCTGTGTATGATTGAATCTAATGATCAAACATGGGGCTGTGGGCCCAGGCCCCGAATCCTTGAAAACCTAGCAACGCCCTTGATTTGTGCAGCTTGACATCATAGTGTAACTATGTTGTTGTGCAACACTGTCAGTGGTGGTTACTTGGATGCAGCAGCACTTGGATGAAGCAGCTCTCCAGGGCTTCAGACTGGGGCTTTTCCCAACCTGCAGATGCCAGTGACCAAACCAGAGTCTTTTTGCATGCCAAAAGCACTGAGCCTTTTAATATGTGCTACCGCTTAGCTACAGCCCCTTTATTTATTTATTTATCAATCAATCAATCAATCAATCAATCAATCAATCAATCATATTTTTATACCGTCTGATATGTAATTCTTTAGATGGTGTACAAATCCCAAAATTAAAATCACAGGTTAAAATACATAAAACACAATAAAAGCAATATAAAATAAATTATTAAAATTATTAAAATGTGAACTAAAAGCTTGCGAGAACAGGAAAGTCTTGAGGTTCTTCCTGAAAACAAACAGAGAAGGAGATGCTCTCATTTCAGCAGGGAGCATATTCCAAAGCCCTGGGGCAGCCACAGAGAAAGCTTGGTCCTGAGCCACCATTGGTCCTGAGTCACCACCAGACGAGCTGGTGGCACCCGCAACTGTACCTCTCCAGAAGATTGTAAAAGGCAGGAGGGTTCATGACAAATGAGGCGCTCTCTTAAATAACCTGGTCCTAAGCCATTAACGGCTTTATAGGTAATATCCAGCACTTTGTATTTCACCCGGAAACCTATCGGCAGCAAGTGCAGTTCTGGTGTTATATGGTCCCTTCATGTTGTTCCAGAAACCAATCTGGCTGCCGCATTCTGTACCAATTGTAGTTTACAGACTACGTACAAAGCCAGCCCCACATACAGCGCATTACAGTAGTCAAATCTGGAGGTTAGCAGCATATGTATCACTGTTTTAAGGTCATTCACCTCTAGGAATGGACATAACTGACCTATCAACCAAAGCTGATAAAAAGTGCTCCTGGCCATCACCTCAACCTGAGAAACCAAGGGGAGATTTGGGTCCAGGAGCACTCCCAAGCTACATACCTGATCTTTCAGAGGCAGTGTAACCCCATCCAGAACAGGCAGATCTAAACCACCTCTCAGGTCCCTTTACTGTCTTTTATTCTGATATAATTTAGAAAACTTCCTTCTTTTGCTACTTTATCTTTCCGAAGCAATCACCAATAGTGGGAGTTTTCTTATACTTCCAGTTAGCCACAACACACAGCAGATTTACGATCATTTCAGTGTCATTGCTTTCTGTTTTACCTGCCAGGTTATTTAGAATACACATTTCAGGGTCATTAGGCAATTCATATGCTGTGATATCTTTAATTAATAACCTAATTATCTTTGTCCAATAAACTTTTATCCTGGGGCAAACCCACCAAATATGAATGAAATCTGTGCATTGCAAATCCTGTTAATAGCATGCTCTGATTTGTAAATTATTGTAATTTATAAAGTGTCAAGTACCATTGATAGCATCATTTCCTATAAATTCTGTTTTACTAATGCACAGAGTAATTTAGATGGTGCGTGCTGCAAAGGGCTGTATGTACGGGGGCCTTATTAGACTTCATAATGAATACATGGCGGGGGGTGATGTGTGTGCCATCCTGCTTATATCTACCTTCATGTGTTCAGATAATGTATGCAAAGGGCTCTTTCTATATTTCCAGATCAAACAAAGGACGCATTAGTATTGAACCCAAGAACATTGAAAATAGAAGCTCTTATCACTTGCATCTGGACCACAGGTCTTGGTTATCAGTTATCAACAACCATATCTCCAGTTCTCATTAAGTCTGCTTTCAAATTTCCATATTGCCTACCAGCTGACTTGGGAGTTAAATTAATTCTACAATATGGTCATAACAGTGTTGCTAAATGTATTTTCAACTCTGTTTTTCCAAATCAGGTGAATTTTTGAATCGATAAACCATGAATGTTCTACAATATTTAAGAACATCCATTAATTCAAGGTCACCTGTGATCGAACATGCTTTCTATCAGCTCCGGCTGATATGCCAGCTGCCCCCGTTTCTCGAGCTCAATGACCTCAGAACAGTGGTACATCTGTTGGTAACCTCCAGACTTGACTTCTGTAATGCGCTCTACGTGGGGCTGCCATTGTATGTAGTCCGGAAACTTCAGTTGGTTCAGAATGTGGCACCCAGGTTGGGCTCTGGGTCATCTTGGAGAGACCACATTACACCTCTGCTGATGGAGTTACACTGGCTGCCTATAGGTTTCCGGGCAAAATACAAAGTGCTAGTTATAACTTATAAAGCCCTAAACGGCTTAGGCCCTGGGTATTTGAGAGTACATCTTTTTCATTATGAGCCCCACCGTCCATTGCGGTCATCTCTGGAGGTCCGTCTCCAGTTGCCGCCAGTTCTTCTGGTGGCCACACGAAGACCATCCTTCTCGGTTGCTGCCCCGGGACTATGGAATGTGCTCCCTATTGAGATACAATCCTCCCCATCTCTGACAATAAAAATATTTTAAAACCCATCTTTTTACTCAGGCTTTTTCAGCTTTTTAATAATGTATAGGTTTTTAATTCTGTGATTGATGTTTAAATTGTTAGTTTTTAATTGTTTTTATGTTTTTTAAACTGTTTTATCATTGTGAACCACCCAGAGTGTGGGGCGGTATACAAGTGTAATAAACCAACCAACCAACCAACCAACAAATTGTTGTGATGTACGCATGTTCCCCCCCCGACCGTATACATGTTTATCTTATCGTTTGCTGAGCAACATAATAACACATTAAATTATTGTGTACTGCCTCTTTAAAAGGCAAGTACAGAAGGCCTCAGGATGAGAAAAGCATGTGAGAGAACTGCAGACACAGCATCAGTTTTGCAGTAGAAGTCCATGTGAGTGGTTGTGCTTGTAGAAGCTCCTCAGTGACCTGGACATTCCTAGGTGTGGATGTTTCCCTTGTGTATATATTATTAGCTTCTTAGGGCAGGGACCACTCATTCTTTGTAAAGTGCTTGGATGATGCATAATAGAGGACAAGAAGAAGAACTTTTGAGGCTGTAAGGCTTGCTTTGCATTGAGGTAAGCATTAATACCCTGCTAAAATATAGATCTGTTCATACGACCATTTGCAGGTGGGTTGGAGAATTCTTACTCCAATAGCAGCACAGAAACATAACCTCTGTTTGGGTCAGCAAACCCAGGAAACACATGATTAAGCCAGGCATGGCGTCCATTGTTTAAACTGGGAGATGATAGTCCTCCAAGGCCTAGCAGACCTTCCCAGCATGCTTTGTGCTGCCAGTAGACTGGAAAGACTCATTATATCAGCAGCTGCCCTTTGATTGACCACAAAGGAGCAGGAGGCAGACCCAGCCTTGCTGAAGCTACAGGATCATAGAGTGTGCCTGTCATGGCTCAGCCTTCTGACTCAGAAGAGCAGGAACAGGAGGATTCACCTGCTAGTGAGGGCTCAGAGGCACAGCAACAGGATTTGGCTGGGAGACCAGACTCTGGAGCTGAGGATTCGGAACAGCTGCCAGACATAATTTCTGATGAGGAGGCGGCTGGGATTTCACCTGTCTTGAGAATATGTCTCAAGAGGATAGCTCAGTGGGAGTCACGCAGGCGTAGGAGATCACAAGAGAAGAAGCAGAAGTGCTGACTCAGGGAAGCCTGATTGGCTGCTGGTTTTTTGAGCCATATATATTTAGCAGTCTGTCAATTGCTCAGATGCTGTTAGCAACTTTCGTTGACTGCAGACCATGTGCTATTTTGAATTCCAAAATTTTCCAAGTTCCAGTTTGCTCTTGTTTGTGCTTTCCTGCTTGTTCTGTTAATTCCTTGTTCTGGGGTTTCCTTCATTCTTTTCATTCCTTGCTCTGTGTTTTCTTTTCAATTATTACTCAGATATTGTTAGAGGGGAATACCTAGTTCAGTTCAGGGGACTTAATTCATTTACTACTTTCTTTGTGAGCCGCTTATTTTCCTTCGTGTAGCTTCGCTGCTACTTTCTGTTAACTCACAGGGGGAGTGCTGAAGGGGGTTGTAAATCCTGATGGGTTAGCCAAGCTAACAGATTTACGACAGTGCCTTGTAGTATCACATTCAGGGATGGCAGCTCCTGTATAACCACAGCTCTCTATTGTTTCCATGCCTGCTGAGCCTCGATGGCTAGGTAGAAAGTTAAGTGAATCCACATGACCAGAAAAGCAAGGTAGGAGAGCTCTCCTCCCCTCCTACCTTGGTTAAGAGCAGGGTTGCCCTGCTTTGAGGAACCTGGATTGGAGGGATTTTTGTGGGTTCTTACAATCATGCCAAACAGGGTAACTCAGCTATTACCCTGATTTTAATGGTTGTGCGAACAGGCCTAATGTGTTTCTATGCTAGGAAATATGAATTCCAGGGACATCACTACCCTTCATACCTTATCTATGTGGTGTCCAGTGGCTTTTGGAATACTCTTCATCCTATCCCCTGGAATGCTGGCAATATTACTCAGCAGCTTAGCTTTCCTTCTCCAAATGTACTGGCAATGGCACTCTCTTCAAAATATTTTCAAAGGCAAGTCCTGTAATTCTGGTATTTTGAAACCTGAGGAATTCATCTTGTTTTTCTCTGTGGTTGGGCCAGCCCTGACTTGCAGCATGACTTACTTCAACCTATGTTGCTGTTTTGATGTGTCAAAACACTCTAGAGATTCTAACAGGCTTTCCTGAGTCAGAAACGGAGCTTGAAATTGTGCTGAAAAGGTAGTTCTTGGAGAACGGCAATTCAGCTGAATTAATTATCTCAGGATCAATCCATTGAGAAGCATCGGGCGATAACCTCGGCTGGTCTTATCGTCAATCATGCTTGTGGTTCAGAATATTACTCTGGACATATTGATAGAGCCATTATTTCTCTCCTAAATTTATGTACTTGTTATATTTTTGGCCATCTTGACGTCAACGATTTTAAAAAATAAAACAAAAAGACCACAAGGAGGTCAAAGGCTCCAATGTTTTGGCTTTGGCTGAGAAATCTCTTGTTGGTTCATTAAATGTTTGCTGTCTGTACCCTCTTGTGATAAGAAATCTGTTTTGAAAATTAGTAATATTCAGCAATAGCTTTGTGTATTCCAGCCGGAACGATTAGAAACATGTCTCTCACTGGAAGCAGAAGGGGAAGAAATAGTCAAATGATTCAGTAAAATGGATAAGAAAACAATAATTGCTAGTGGTTTCCCCCTCTATCATGAAGGAGTACAATAGCTGTATTAGATTAAGAATAAATAGTCACATTATACAATTAACAAAATGCCCATTATTCTGTTGAACTTATGGAATTGCCTTATACTGAGTCAGGCAATTGGTCCATCTTGCCCAGTACTGCCTGCTCAGACAGGTAGCCACTCTCCAGGGTTTCAGGCAGCGGTCTTTTCCATTACCTGTTACCTAATCCTTGTTAGGAGCAACCCCCGCTTTCAGCCCAAAACTACACTTATGGGTCTCCCAGGCAGTACCAGGACATTCCAGGTCCACACTGGCATTACCAGAGACCAAACAGAACAAGACATTTGGCAATGGAATCTGAGAGACGGTTCAGCTCTCCTATACTTGATAACTATAACATAAGGGCTGTGCAAGTCTGAGTAAACTGGATGACTTGAGAAGACACTAGAACAACTGCAGGCAAGTTTGGTATGCATAATACTATGAAGCCTTCTCCAGTAAATTAAAGGTAATCAAAGTAAATATATTCTTCAGCACAGCTATGTTCCTCCACAAGTTTGAAAATTATTTTGTACAACTGATTAGCCTTGAGGACTAGAACCTAATGATTAGATCAACCTTGAAGGGTGAACCTCACACCTATAATAAGCTCTACCGTCAGGCAATTTGGCTGATCTGAATCTCCCAGAAACCATAGATCACTAAACCACAGCACCAGTAAAGGTCCTTTTGAGCTATCCTCCAAATGCTCAGCCTTTAGGCCCCCGAATTAGTTTAGCATTCAGCATTTATGGTTCAGCTTCTATTCTGTGTCCATCTCGCTTTTGTTGTCCAGCATCAGCGCTGGTTGGCTTTGCCCAGCTCGCTAACCTACCTATGGATTCACCTCCATGCCACTATTCCCAGGGATTGAAGTCACTCTGATTCTTGTTACCTTGACCATCCACCCCACTGAAAGTCCAGATTGAGTGTGCTCTGTAGATGAGTCCTAGAGACTAGGGGTGTGCATTTTGGATTTTTTTTGTTTCGATTTGTATCCGAATCGAAACACCCGTTTTGTTTTGTACCCAAATTTTCTGAATCCGAATCACCCCTGTTTTGTTTTGTAGCCGAATTTTCAGAATCCGAATCTGAATTGATTTGGATTTTTAAAAAGGATCTCAGGGCAAAAAGAGTGGGTTGTGGTGGTAGAGTCCAATGAGTGGAAGCTACTGTCCAAATTACAAAGGAATTGGGCAAAGGGCTGGTTATTTTTTTGAAGTTTTAAAGTTTACACATCTTTAAGAATTTTCCCATAGGGAATAATGGGGATTCCAACAAATGTATCACTTCACATCGAGGGGAAAGAGGTGGCCCAGAGTGGAGTGTGGTGGATGGTAGTGCCCAATAGGGGCAAGGAAGCTACTAGAATTATTTCAAAGGAATTGGGCAAAGGGCTGATTTTTTGTCATTTGTTGAAGTAGATTTATCCCATAGGGAATAATGGAGGTTTCAGCAGCCCCATAATTCCACTTGGGGGGCACTGGGGTTGCCCAGAGTGAGTTGTTGTGTAGTACACATAGGGTGCCAACCACCCCCATACCCACAAGCCTTTGTGGTACTGGGTTTTGTTGTTTCTGAGGTGTTCAGTAAAGATTCTCTGGTAGCATATGAGATTTTCAGTGAAAAACAAGAATCCATTCTCATATGCTACCAGAGAATCTACACTCAGAACACCACAGAAAAAACAGAACCCAGCACTCCATGGGTTAGCAACCCATGGGGGTGGTTGGCACCCTATGTGCACTACACCACTACTCGCTCTGGGCCACCCCGGTGCCTCCCAAGTGCAGTTACTGGGCTGCTGAAACCTCAATTATTCCCTATGAGAAAAATCTTAAAGATGTGTAAATTTTAACAAATCACAAATAATCAGCCCTTTGCCCAATTCCTTTGGAATCTGGGTGGTAGCAGACTGGCAGGCACCCATTGGGGCATTACCACCCAACCCACTCTTCTGCCCCTGAATCCATTCCCAGGCTGACATGCAGTAGCCTTAGCAGGCTGGGTTCTGGCTGGCAACAAGGCAGGCATAGGCAATGGCATGGCATCATGGCAACTTGAGGAATGCAATTGTGCAAACTAGTGTTCTCTCTCTCTCTCTTCAATGAGGCAGAAAGGCAGAATGGCGACTACTAACTTGCTGAATGAATTGAAAACCCCTCCTTGAACTCCCCCCACCCTTGCCCCTTCTTTGATCCTTCCCCTGGCCAATGTGGGGTCAGTAAAGAGTGGCAAGAAGCAAAAGAGCCAATGGGGAACAAGGAGGGAATTATCAGCAGGTCAGCCCATGCTTTAGGTCACCGATCGGAAGGCTGGAAGGGCGGGAAATTCACAGAGATGTCACACAAAATGGAGACTGACTCAGAGATCACCACAAAATGGAGGTCCGAAACAACAAAACGTTTTGTAGCTGAAACAGGGATGTTTTGTTTTGTATACAAAACTTTTGGATCTGGAAAATGGGTGTTTTGTTTTGTCTACAAAACACCCGAAACAGGATGTTTTGGGTACAAAACGTTTTGTATCCAAAACGTTTCACACATCCCTACTAGAGACTCCCAATCCTGAGAATCTCTGAGCTGAAATCAGTATTTTGGGACCCTCAGTTAGGAGTGTGCACAAAACTGGTTTTTCCAGTTCAGTTCAAGTCCAGACCGGACTCGAACCAGACCAGGCATGTTCATTTTTGTGCCCTCAAACTAGAACACTGTCTCACCTCGTGTTCTAATTCTAATTTAGAACCCCAATTCGGGGTTCTAAATGTAAAAAAAAAATGTTTAATGCATGGCAGCCTCCAAAATGGCCTCCACAATCATGGAGAAGGCCAAAATGGCCTGCAAATTGGCCAAACTAGCCCATAGAAGACTGAGGGAGCCTGGCAAGGGGAGGAGGAACCTCCGGAGATCCTCCCACATCTGAGGCAGCACGCCTTGAGACCGCTGGACCTGCTGGTAAGCTTAATTTTTTTTTTAAAAAAAAAGGTTAAAACCCCAAGCTGGCCCTGAGCCGGCCTGGGGAGGTTCAGCTCGAGGTCAAGCTGAACCAGGCCTGGTCCAGCTCGAGGGTGAGCCCTTGAGCCAGTCCAGTTTGATGGTGAACTGGCTCAAGCTGGTTTGCATATCCCTCCCTTCAGTCTCTCACAAGCTGCTAACTTAGCTTCCCCTCATCATGTGGATCTCCATCATTCCTGACTAGGCAAGCTGCAAGATAGGTTAATATAGCCCCTTCCTGCGATTGCCCACTTTAGAACAAAGATTCCTTTCCTCTCTTCCCATTTCTTGTATGTCTTTTAGCAGTAGAAGCAGAGCCCCTGGGCACTCTATAATTGGTGTTTCTCTGTCTAATGCATTGGTGGTCAGAGGGAAATGGAGTCAACATATCAATCTTTGACTCCATGGGAAGAGACACTCATACAAGTGCTTTCCCTGTTTGACAAACGGAGCCAATTGGAGATCCATATTCACGAATAGGTTTCTCCAACTATGCACAAAGATTGGCCAAATTCTCTAAAAAATCTCCATCTTAACCTCCTCGGCTAACAACCAAAATTATAGTGACTAACTCAGGAGAATTGCCCTCTTGTGTTCATCTTCTCTCAAAACCTAGCCTCCCCTCTTTCTTCCCAAGCAGCATGCAGCTGCTGCTGATTTAAGTCACCTGATCTACCTCCAGAGCAGCTGCATTGCATTCACTTGTTTTGCCTATCCCCTCCTTTTTTGTTTGGTTCCCCCGACTGGCTGTTTTTCTTGTCTATTCACTCATGCCCGTCTCAGGAACCATCCTCATGCTGGCCACACTAGCATCTAGGCTTCACAACTTCAGCCCTCCTGCAGATGTTGGCCTACAACTCCTATAATCCCTGGCTATTGGCCATTATGGCTGGGGATTATGGGAGTTTTAGTCCAAAAACAGCTGGGGGGCCTAAGATGAGCAGGACTGATTTCACAAGGCGACTTGCTAGGAGCCACATCTCCCAAAACTCTATGGTTATCTCATTCATTTCAGTGGTTATTGAATGCATTGCTTTTCTGTGTTGATATTCATGCGAGAGAGACCAGTTTCTCAAATTCCCCATGTTTGTTATTTGGTTGGCTAGTATTACAAATAGAGATCTATTTTATTGATTCCCCAAATACGATTGTATGTATATTTTGATTACTATTCAATAAATGTTCAATATTTTGCTTTAGAAGCATGTGGATCCCATTTGTATTGCACCCACGTCTGTACCCAGGTTAACCCTCGTTGTAAAGTTCCTGCAGCATACACATGTCTTGCCCTATGCGTCATAACAGTCTTCATTTGATGAAGTCAACCCTGGACTCTGTGCATGCAGCGCATGTGCTCTGTCACTGAGTTATGGCCCCTGCCCATCATTATGATGTAGAAACTCAATACTATTTGGTTCTCAATATGAACATCCCCAGCTTACATTATGCAAATGCATCTTGAGGCAAGCTCTCTTGCCCTTGAAAACAGGTTCCTGTTTGCAATTCAGACCATGGCAGGTTCATGTGCCTGTTATGCACCTGCACAGTTTGCATTCCTCAGATTCAGAGGCTGCTCACACACACTGCCAAGCCTGGGCTAAGGCAGCCAAGCCTGCTCTTGGCTGTGCATGTGAGCCCATGGCAGCTGACTGGCTGTTGGCAGCACTTCAGCAGCAAACCCGCATGCAGAACCCGCCTCTTAAACCGGGTTAAGGGAATGAGTGCCCTCTTAGCCCCATTTTCTTAATTGTGTGCAGCACCGGCTGCTTTTAGCTGGCACTGTAGCAGCAATAGGCACCTGCCCGTCACTGTGGGGATCGCCACAATGCACTGTGCACAATTATGAAATTTCCGGGGACAGGGATGATGAGTCCCGGCCCTCAAAGTTGTGCACTGCCTGGGCCAACGGAGGATCTTCTGGGCATGCAGGGAGTGCACCCAGCAATGGAGGAGCAGTTGTCTGTGTGGAATGTAAGTTTAAGCAGCCTTCCCTGCTGCCCGCCCTCCAGCCCTTCTCACTGGTAGTGAGAAGGGGCTCAATGTGTTCAAGAAGACTGTTCTATATTGGCAGCTGGTTGGCATGTGTTTGTTCATTACTGAAATGGACTCGAACGTTTTAAAATGGGCATTTCAATTTACAGAATAATATCGTGGCTCCTTATGTACTTGCTGAGGGCAGGACATTCACCATCTCAATGTGACCTTTTCAAAACAAAATCAAACGTCTGGCTGTTGCGAAAACACAAATGTCAACTGTTTGGGGGGGAAAAACCCCTTTCTCTTGTGAATAACAACCCATCTAAATAACAAACCACTTTCCCTAGCCCCCACACCACAGTTCCCAACTGGCAGTGCAGACTTGCAAGTACAGGAAAAGAAGCAAGCCAATTATGATCAGGGAACCAAGCCAATTATGATAAATGAACTGAGGAGAGTTCACTTATCACAAATTATGACTGGGGTGTGTGTGTATGTGTGTGCACACACACATGCTGGGAGGGTCTCAATACAGGGATTGCTTGATAAGGTGGGTGATAACAATATGTTATACAGAGTGTTCAGCATTACTCTTCTATATGGAACTCAGTGAGAACCAGGGCTTAAAAAAAAAAGGTGCAACCAGACACAAAACATGCAGTTAAAATGCAGTTCTAAAAGAACATTTCTGCAGTTCCAAAATTCAAGTCACGCAAAAGTTGTATTGTGCTAGATGTTGTAAGAAATGACGGATGACAATGAGAAAAGGAAGTTTAATAGTCCAGGTTCCTCTAGAACCGACAGGTCTATCAATGGCTATTAGTCTGCTGTCTATGGGCTACCTTCAGCCTCAGAGGCACAATGCCTCTGAATTGTGATAATGCAAGATCAGGACCAAGGCCTAGCTAGTAGGGATGTGCCCGAACTGGTTTGGAGGTCCTTTTCTGGACCTCCAAACTGGTTTGGTGGTCCTCACGCATGTCAGGCACTTCTGGTTTGACGCTGACTGGGGCAGCAAGGAAGTACACTGCCGCCCCGTCCCAGCAATCTTGGCAAGAGCACCGGCAGGGGAAACGTGGTGGTGGTGGGAAGACACCCTCCCTGCAGCTTAAAGGTAACCCCCCCCCAACTGCCGACCTGGCCAAATGCCGAAGCATACACATCCTTACTAGCTCATCCAGCATCTTGTTTCCTACAGCAGCTCATCAGTTGCCTCTGGGAAGCCCACAACCAGGAGGTGAAGCTGTGCCTCTGTTGTTGCTCTCCTGCAACTGGTATTCAGAGGTATCCTGCCTCTGAATATGGAGGTAGCCTTTAGCCATCAAGACAGTGACAGAACTATCCTCCATGAATGTGTCTAATTTTAAAGAGGTCTATGCTTGAAACAACAAAACAGCACAATTGGGGGAAATCAGTTAAGTACCATGCCTTGCAAGGGGCCATTTACCGCTGAACTCCACTCTCAAATGAACATATCACAATGATTAACACTTTGGCCTTGAGCAGGCAAGAGAGTGGTTAGTGGGAAATGAATGTGATTTTTGAAGCTTCAGTAGCAAAATACAATAAACAAAATCTGTTTGTACAGAAATGTTGTTCAGGTTTAGAACCCGTATTGCTTTAAAATACAGGCATGGAGACTGCACACTGAAACAAAGCTGTTTTCCTTTGAGAGTTCCTGACAATATCAAAACTTTGAGAAGCTAGCTGCTTCAACAAAGTTATTCATTTGACCAGAACTCCCCAAAGAGAATGGTCAGCCTCATTACATGGGGATTCCTGAACCTCTCTGACTAACCACTGTGCCTGTTTCCCTCCCAGGCATCAACACACTCATGACTTTAAAAGGTCTTATTAAGGGTTGAGCTGGATTCCACACAGTCCTGGGATCCTGCCTGAGATGGGAGTATTCCTGAGATGTATGGTATTACGAGACTTATTTGTATATGGCAGTAGTTTCCAGGGTTCTTAAGGGTTTCTTTGATCCATTGGGGAAAAGTGGGGGTGGGGAAAATATTATCTTTCTTTCAAAGGTTTGTTGTTCCAGTCTTTTAAATGGATCTACCTGTACAAATCTCTGTTGCCTTTAGAGAGCTTTATAGGGCTACAAACTAAGGAAAGCTTATTGTACGAACTGGTGTTCTGATTGTGTGAACTGGTACTAAAGAAATCTCGTTGTATTGTATTGAACTGGTCTGGTATTGTATTGTCTGGTATAAGACAGTGGTGGGCAAACTTGGCCCTCTAACTGCTGTTGAACTACAATTCCCATCTCCCCAACCACAATAAATAATATAAAATCTCTTTATATTAAACAGGGAGAGAGTAACTGTCCCGATCCAGCCCAGCAGAGCATCCCTCCAGTGGCGGTTGGTGTTATCTGGCACCTGTTTCTTTTTAGATTGTGAGCCCTTTGGGGACAGGGAGCTATCTTATTTGTTTGTTTTTCTGTGTGAACCACTTTGAGAACTTTTTGTTGAAAGGCAGTATGCAAATATTCGTAGTAGCAGTAGTAACCCATCTAAGGAAATCTCATTGTATTGTATTGTATTGTATTTATTATTTATTTATTCAATTTCTATACCGCCCTTCCAAAAATGGGCTCAAACATTGTATTTGTTTGAGCTGGTACTAAGAAAATCTCATTTTACAAACTGATGTTGCTTAAGGAGGACACTCATAAATTTAAGTTACTGCTTAGAATAATAGAATCATAGAATCTTCATTAAATGTCTGGATGATTGAAGGAAGCTATGCCTACAGCTTAAATTAAGAGAAGCTTCTTGTTGGCTTCTTTATAGAGCACTCAATGTACATGGTGTATTAATCAAGTAGAACAAGCAATTTTTTTAAAAAAAAGAATCAACCAAGTCCCTGCCCCAAGAAACTTGCAATCGAAATTCCAGCAGTGAAGAGATAGCAAAGGGAAGGGAGAAAGGGACATGGCCAGGGTTACAAGGGATGGATACTAGCAATGATGGCAAGATCCCTCCACACCCACACACATACTCACACGTGGTTCCCTTGATGGCAAACACATACATAAAACTTGTTCCACATTCCAGTGGCATATTTATAATTGGGTGGATGCACTCTAAGGACATGGGCCACCCTGGGCCCCATGAAAGGAGTGACTCGAAGCATCACTTGCCTGCTGCCTCAACAACAACCCCACTAAGGCCACAGTTGTTGCGCGCACAGCCCAGCTTGCTAACTATTCATGGGCTAGGCACCAGGAGGATTTACAGACAGGGATTTCCCCCCAAATCCACTCCTGATTGGAGTGTGCCAGTCCACATATTGGATGGATTTAACCCGACCTCCCTGCAGGCTATCAGGGACCAGGACAGGGCTTTTTCTTCGAAGGGAGGCTGCAAATTCTGGCTTAGCCTGAGTTATGTTCGGGGTGAAACAATCCTCTATTTCCAGCAGCTCTGGGGGCTTCTGCTTTCTCAGAAGGTGTTGATGGAGGTGCTGATGGTCATGCGAAGGAGGTGCTGATGGCTATGCGAATGGTCCATCTAATCCTTCGAATTAAAATGCCTCGAATCTGTTGTGAAGCAGATTCGCTCTTCAGATACTCCGAGGCATACAGCCATGTGTGAAAAACCTCCAGACTGTGCAGTCATCATCTCATGCCATGGCCAGTGAAGGTTGAGAGCCAGTGCTTGTGTGGGGATTGTGGGCTTGGGGGGGAGCGGCTACAGAGGCCAGAGGAGGCTGCAAGTGGCTGGGCAGTGAAGCCAGGTGGAGGGAAGCAGGAAGTAGCAGCAACAGACAGGCAGGTGAGCGAATGGGCAACAAAGGCAGAGGGAGGCAGAAGAGTGAGTGGGCGGGCGGCAAAGGCAGGAAGGCGGGCATATTCCAACCTTGCCCCAGGGCTCTCCCTAGAATTGGAGACCCCCAATATCACCCCAAAATGGGGCCTGTGTGCAAGAACCACATGCAGCTGAGCTTGTTACAGCACTACAACCAGTAGCGTATCAGGGGGAAACGGCGCCCAGGGCAAGCTCTGGCCCTGAAATGGCGCCCCCCGCCCCCTCCCCCCAGCCCCCATATACCTGTGCCAGCGGCATCCCAGGTGGCAGATTGCCGGCGGTGGCGGCGATTCGGCAGTGGCGATTCGGCGGCGGTGGGTGGCGGGTCGCCCGCTGTCGTGCAGCGGTGGCTGGTGGCGATGTAGCAGCCCGAGCGGCAGCGGATCGCGCGCCGAGGAGTGCAGGCAGAGCGACGCCGAGGCCTGCCATCTGGCCCGGCGTCGCTTCTCAACTGCGCAGGTGCGCGCAGGCCTCCAAGATAGGGTTGATGTCAGGCATAGGCGTCGCTCTGCCTGCACTCCTCGGCGGGTGATCCGCCGCCGCTCGGGCCGCTACATCGCCGCCAGCCACCAGCCACCACCGCACTCGGCGGGCGACCCGCCGCCCGCCACCGCCGAATCGTTGCCGCCTGCCCGACGCCACACGCCCGACGCCACACTCGGCGGGCGATCCAGGGGGCGGGGCAGGGGATGCTACTTTTTGGCACCCCCCACGTGACCCACTGGGGTGGCGCCCAGGGCACGTGCCCTGCCTGCCCCCCCCATCATTACGCCCCTGACTACAACATCCAATGTGGGCCTCCTGGAGGAGGCTTAAACAGTTCTGTGGGGAAGGAAAGCTCTTCCCATCACAGTTTGTGGTGTTTTTTTGACATTATTTGACATTTGACATTGTTTTACATTTGTTTGATCCTTCCTCTCTCAATTAAGACAATTGCTTTCTCTTGCATTTACATAGGAACATAGGAAGCTGCCATATACTGAGTCAGACCATTGGTCCATCTAGCTCAGTATTGTCTCCACTGACTGGCAGTGGCTTCTTCATGGTTGCAGGCTGGAATCTCTCTCAACCCTATCTTGGAGATGCTGCCAGAGAGGGAACTTGGAACCTAGATGCTCTTCCCAGAGTGGTTCCATCCCCTAAGGGGAATATCTTCCAGTGCTCACACTTCTAGTCTCCCTTTCACATGCAACCAGGGCAGGCCCTGCTTAGCTAAGGGGGCAAGTCATGGTTGTTACCACAGGACCAGCTCTCCTTTGTGTTAATTCACTTTGCAGAAGGCCAGCTGGGCACCCCTCTTTCCCCTGCCCCCCATGTTGTTTTCCTAGAAACTCTTGCACAGTGACCTGAAGTCACACCACAGGCCTATGAGGCTCTGCTCCCTCCCATCTTTTTTGACGTACCTTCTTTGGGGCAAGAGTCAGCACTGCCAGACCAGCTGTCGGTCTTTACAAAATGTTTCATTTCCTTCTTGGGAAAGCCTCAACCTTTCCCCCCTCTTCTCTTTCGAAGGCGTATTGCCATTCTGCTGAGGCTGCCTGCACTGCAGACAGTCCATTGGGAAAGAGAACCGCCGTTGTTCACATAAGCAAGACTGGAAATTCTCCTTGCTGATTTTGCAGCTGGCATCTTGGTCTGCCCTTTGGATCTGTTGCATAAATCATTTTGCAAGGGAGTCCACGTAAATTCCCTGCTACCGTGAGGTGTGAAGTTCTGACCTGATTTATATCCTAGTCAGAATGATTGGCATAAATGCGTATGCAACTTGACCCTGAGTGAATATGCTTGTTTCTTTGCAGTTGCACCTGCAGTGTGTTTACAAAAAAGCTACCATTCCTTTCCAGAGAAGCTTAAGTACTCTGGACAGAATGACAGACAGCGGGGGCAAGAGGGAAGCAAGGAAACACTTTTTCTATGCAATTTCCCTTCTTGTTTCATGTCTTAAGCCTTCTCAAATATAATAATGTCAATAATCAATAAAGGTCAGTAATAAAGAGAAATACTGTTTAAGCAGGAAGTTATGAAAAACCAAGAATACCAACTACCTTCTTTTTCTGTTTTTACAAATCCTGGCTCCTGCCATCTTTGGTTACATCGGAAACTCCTGTGAGATCATTATTCATAAGGATATTTTTTTCATCTCATCTTTCCAATTTGCAAAACAAAAGCCATAAACATTTAAATTTTAAAAACCAACAAGATAAAAACAATAGCTTAGATTCTGTGCAGTGAGCTGCACACCCAAGAGGGAAGCGAGCTCACGGCTTGCATGGCACTTACTAGCCTGTCTATACACCCAGCGCAGACGGGGGAGGCTCCAGCCCAACAAAGCTGTACATCAGAGCAGCTGTGCTCAACTCTCAGCATTCCCAACTGGGTCCATGACTCGCTGTACAGTATGGACGCCCCACACAACCCAAAACCTATTACAGAATAACAACCTAGTAGAGAGATTACTTAATGTTTACCTGCCATCTTGTTCATAATGATTTGATGAACAGGATGGCAGATAAACATTAAACCATCTCTAGAGAAGGGCTTCCTATCCATGGGTCCCCAGATGTTGTCGGACTACAACCAAGGTCGCCCAAGGACTGGTGGTGCCCCAGGCGAAACGGGCGCCCTCCTTTGCCCAAGCGAGTGCCCCACCCCCTTCACCCAGGTAGGCAGGCAGCTTCCATCAGGTGGGTGGGCATCATCCCATCATCCACCCACCCACCCACCTATTTTTAATTATTCATTCATTCATGACATTTTTATACTGCCTGATACACACACACACACACTACAGATGGTGTACAGAGTTAAAACACAGCAATGTAAAACAAAAGGGAAAAAAATTCGCAATACAAAAACAATCTCACAAGATGAAAATAGATTAAAAAGTTTAAAATTAATTTCAGTCAAAAGCCTGAGAAAATAGGTGCTTGGCAAAGCAAACTGAGAAGGAGATGCTCTTATTTCAACCGGGAGCATATTCCAACGCCCCGGGGCAGCCACAGAAAAGGCCCAGTCCCGAGTCGCCACCAAACGAGCCACAAGGCAGCAACTGTATGCTGACCTCTCCAGATAATCTTAATAGGCGACAGGGTTCATGACAAATAAGGCAGTCTCTTAAGTACCCTGGACCCAAGCCATTGAGGGCTTTAAAGGTAATAACCAGCACTTGCTCTCCTTGCTGCCTTCTGCCACCACTCCTGCTGCTGGCCTGCCACTGCACGTTGTAATGACATTGCTGTGCAATATGGCAATGTGATTAAAATGTGCTGTGGCAGGCCAGCTGCCCAGAAGCAGCCGGCAGTGGCAGGAGTGGAGGGCAGAGGTGGCAAGGAAAGCAATTGGGCAGGCAACAGGATAGGGATCGCAAGCTCAGTCTCCCGCCTGCTCGCTCTCACCGGTGGGGGTGTCACATGACCCAGGTTGTTGGCACCCATCCCTCTTTAGTGCCTTGGGCGACCACCTAGTTCACCTAGCAGATGGCCCCTCTCTTGCCAAAGGCCACTGGGGATCGTGGGAGTTGTAGTCCAACAGCAGATGGGGACCCAGTGAAAGCCAGCATAGCATAGTGGTTAGATTGTTGGACTAGGACTGGGAAGACCTGAGTTTGGATCCCCATTCAGCCATGAAACTCACTGGGTGACTCTGGGCCGGTCATGTATCTCTCAGCCTAACCTACCTCACAGGGTTGTTGCGAGGACAAACATAACCATTGACACTGCTCTGACCTCCTCGGAGGAGAAAGTGGGATATAAACGTAAAAATAAATTTAAAAAAAACAACAACCCTGCTCTAAAAGGTAGTCAGCCTCCAGCTAGGTTGCATGCCTGCTGGAACAAGAATGTCTCCAAGACAGGTTGGAATAACATTCACTGATGAACCCCTAGAGGCCAGGAGTTCCCCAGCCTGGAGAAAGCCCTGTTGCACATACCTGCCAAATGTGCCTCAGGTAGGAGGTGGAAAGGGGCCACCCCAGCTGATCTTATGGCAACATAATATGGAAGGAGACAGTCCTTTAAGTAAACTGGTCCTAAGCCATTTATTAGGACTGTAAAGGTAATAACCCGCACTGTCAGGGGCGTAGCAAGGTTGGAGTGGGCCCAGAGACAAGATTTTAAAATGCCCCCCCCTCACTGAAGCTCACCTCATGAAGTAAAGAAATCTTAAATGAGGCTGAACAGTGGTAACAAAAAGCATAAAAGGTGTGTGTGTGTGTGTGTGTACACACACACACACACACACACACACACACACACACACACCCCTGTGTGCCACAATAGAACATCATCCGAAATTATTTTTTAAAAGGTTTTGTAAATTGTGGACGATGCAAGTCATTGAATGGTACTAGAGAAAGACATGCTGTTCTGGTAGCTCCAGGTCTTAACACTCACATCAGTTTCGGAGGATGAATACAACTGAAGGCAGGCGGGTGTGCGGCTGAGGGAGTCAGTCATGTAACTTGCCTCTGGGCCCCGCACCTAAGGCAGTGGGCCCCCAGACAACTGTCTCCCCTTGCCTTATTATAGTTACACCCCTGCACACTGTGAATTGAGCCCAGACATGGATCAACAGCCACAGCAGCTGGAGCAGCAGACCAACTTGCAGGCCTGAAGGGAAGCACACTCTGGCCTCCGCTATTGGCCCGAGGACTGAAGGCCTCTGGGAAGTTACACCCCTTGCCTCTTGGCAAGGAAAAACATCAGCCTGATCTCACCTTTGGCCAGAGAAAGAGCAGCTACAGGGAATCTGGTTCCCCCTTTCCCTCCAGAAAGAACTCTGGCTGGCATCCTGAATAATACCATGCAAGTACAACAAAGCTGTGCAAGCACAAGTAGATTGCATTGCTGCATGAAGTGACAGGAATTTCCCAAAGTGCACTGCTGTGCTGTTGTGCAACAATTCAAACTCTAGTCAGAACTTCACCTATATCAGCCATGTGGGTGTCCATGCCTAGATCGACAAAGCAGCCATTCAGTTTAACTCAGTGAAGTCTGGTTCCAAATGGAGAGATTATATAGTAGCCAAGAGCCCCACCCCTCCCTAGATCTTAGGCTGGCCCTGATCTAAAGAAGGCACCTGAGCTGGCCTCTGCCTCCTCTTAGGTAGACCCATTGAGAGGGATGTCGTGCGCAGCCAAGCAAGCACTCAGTCTCTGGAGCTGGAATTAATGTAGTAGCCAGGAGCCCACTCCTTCCTGGCCCTGATCCAAAGCAGGCAGATGGGTCATTGAGTTGACCCACTGGAGGGATGCCCTGAGCCACCAAGTGAGCACTCTGTCCTCGGAGTTAGAGCTTAGCCTTGGCACAGAGTTATTGCTGCTTTGGGGGGTCCAGAGCCATGGAGGGAGTTCTAGGGAGAGAAGAGGAGAAGAGTCAAGGCTCCTCCAAGAGGCTGACTGAAAGAGAGGTGATAGGCTCTAGCTGCCCAGGGTCTGATAGATATAGTGGGCATTTGTTTGGCTGTGAGTCTCGGTTGGGATGTGCTCCTTTTCCTGTGAGGGGGTCTCCTCTGGGTTGGAGTCTGGGTGGTTCTTGACATCAGGGCATTTGTAAATGGAAAGACTGGGTAGGAATGCTTTCAGTAAACTAATTTTCCTTCTTCTCCAATGATGAACTCTACTTCCTTGCCTTGGTCCCTCCATTTCTGACTGCTTGGGCTGGAGTCTCTTTGGTATTCTTCATTTCAGCTGTCTTTGGCTATTGCTAGTCAGGTACCTAATGGCGCAGCGGGGAAGCAACAATCTGGTAACATCCAGATTGGACTACTGCAATGCGCTCTACGTGGGGCTGCCCTTGAAGACTGTTTTGAAGCTTCAGCTGGTTCAGAATGCTGCTGCAAGGATGCTCGTGGGTGCAAGTCATTTCATGAGTATCACACCCCTCCTGCGGCAACTTCATTGGTTACTGGTCCGCTTCTGGGCAAGATTCATGGTGCTGGTCTTGCCCTTTAAAGCTCTACATGGCTTGTGGCCGGGGTACCTGTCAGACTACATTCGCCCATATGAATCTGCCAGGGCTCTCTGCTCATTGTCTCAGGCCCTGCCACTAACAGAGATCTGGTTGGCAGGGACTAGAAACAGGGCCTTTTCAGTTGTGGCCCCTCAGCTTTGGAACGCCATCCCTGAAGAGCATCTCCATGCTCCCCCCCCTCAGTGTTTTTTTTTTTTTAAATCTTAAAACACCTTTTTAAGGAGGCTTTTTAATACTCCATTTTTAGTTATATCTGGTAGGTAGGTTCTTTAGCTTTTTATAATTTTCAGTTTTCAGCTTTTAAAAATAACTTTAATTTGACCCTAATAGTGATTGTGGTTTTTAATCTGACTTTTAACTTGTTTGTTTAATTTGGTTGATTTTATTATTTTCATTGCATTGTGTATCTATTTTATTGTTGTAAGCCGCTCCAAGCAATAGTGCACCGGAGGGGCAGGGTATAAATATTTTAAATAAATAGATAGATAAATAATAAACAAACAAACCTACCTAGAGATCAGGAGGCTGTTGGTTCGAATTCCTGCCGGTGTGTTTCCCAGAATATGGGGAACTCCTATATCGGGCAGCAGTGATATAGGGAGGTGCTGAAAGGCAGCACATCATCTCACACTGTGAGGGAGAAGGCAATGGTAAACCACTCCTATATTCTACGAAGAAAACCACATGGCTCTGTGGTACCCAGGAGTCAAGACCGATTCGACAGCATCTCCTTTCCTTCTTTCCAGCCAGGTATGGTTGCAATACCACTTTAAGTGGTGCAGCAGGGAAATGCTTGACTAACAAGCAGAAGGTTGCCAGTTCGAATCCCCGCTGGTATGTTACCCAGACTATGGGAAACACCTGTATCGAGCAGCAGTGATATAGGAAGATGCTGAAAGGCATCGTCTCATACTGTGTGGGAGATGGCAATGGCAAACCCCTCCTGTATTCTACCAAAGACAACCACAGGGCTCTGTGGATGCCAGGAGTCAAAATCGACTTGATGGCACACTTTACTTTACTTTATGGTTATTATTATTATTTATTCAATTTCTATATCGCCCTTCCAAAAATGGCTCAGGGCGGTTTACACAGAGAAATAATAAATAGATAATATGGAGCCCTGTCCCCCCAAAAGGGCTCACAATCTAAAAAGAAACATAAGATTAGACAGACACCAGCAACAGTCACTGGAGGTACTGTGCTGGGGGTGGATAGGGCCAGTTACTCTCTCTCCGCTAAATAAAAGAGAATCACCACATCAAAAGGTGCCTCTTTGCCAAGTTAGCAGGGGTTTGCCAAATAAGCAGTTCGGTAAATTTCAAATAAAGAAGTAAGATTAATCGCACGGGAGGCTGTTCCCCCCATTGAAGTCTGCTGCTCACAGGAGATTAAAATCTATTTTATGCTGTATTGTGCTCTCACCATCCAGCTACCATGTAAAAGCTCGGTACGTTACGTGAATGATGCAGTCAGCTGGATCCGCCCTCACTTCTGTGTTCCAGAGTGCCAGGAAAGTGGGCAGTTGCTGTTGGAATGTTTCCTTTCAAACACGGCATGGGCTTTTTGTCAGTCTCAGCTGTACAGACTGTGAGCTAACACCTGTCCCAGTTATGATTTCGGGGTTGAGGCAAGAGTGAGGGCTGCAGAAACTCCACCCTTAGCTGTTGCTCCTACACCGTGAGTAAATGTTGCCTGCTTGTAATGCATATGTATATATGCAGGACAGAGACTGATCTACTGGTTATTATTGCCAGCCTTGGTTGTTTTCTCCGACAGCATCTCCTAGCAAGGCCAGACATGGGCAGGGACTTCTTCCAGATGAAGGGTCACAGGTTCCCCAAACCCAGCCCATTTCCTTTCCTTCCTTCTCACTTTTCTGAAAGTGTATGGGCGGAGAGCTGGTCTTGTGGAAGTGAGCATGAATTGCCCCTGTTGCTAAGCAGGGTCACCCTGGCTTCCATTTTGGTGGGTGACTACATTTGAGTACTGTGTGCTGTAAGATATTCCCCTTAGTGGATGGGGCCATAGCTGAGAGGAAGCCCATCTGCATGCATGCAAAAGGTCCCAGGTTCACTCCCAGGCAGCATCTCCCGGGAGGGCTGGGAGAGACTCCTGCCTGAAACCCTAGAGAACTGCTGCCAGTCAGTGTAGACAATACTGAGTTAAAGGGACCAAGAGTCTGACTCAGTATATGGCAGCTTCCCATGTTTCTACCTTTTTGTTTCTGAGTTGTACGAGCAGTTCAAGAAAAGAAAGAGATGGATGTGTTGATGGATATTTAGATTATTATTAAACTCTAACTTTCTCTGCTTTTAGCAGTCTGATCTTGAACATTGAACATCTGATCTTGAATTATTTACCTTGGAAAAGTAAGTCTTCATGGGGTTTCCATCCTCGTAAGTATTCTCAAGACTTAAGCATTAGAGTACTTTGCAGGCTGTATGCAGAGTCCACACACACACACACACACACACACACACACACACACACACACACACACGAAGTTGTGCATTCAGTCAGAGTTGACTCACTCGTCAGCATTGACTGTTCATCAAACTGCTTGATTAAAATATTGAGTGAAAATTGCGAGAAGGTTTAACGAATTATTTCTGTTCTATCTGAACAGAGGCAAAAAAACCCCAAACAGGCCCAATTCTCCTCTTAATTTTACTGGTTTTATGTAAACATGACTCCATTTATATCTGATTTGTATCTGTCTGAGATGAGAATGTAGCCCACATTTATTTCTAGTGAGCAATTTAAGGAGACAAGTGAGATTTTGTTTACGGTCTCTTGTCAAATGCAATAGGAACTTATTGCTTTCCTGGAAAAAAAGGAAGCTCAAAAACTTAGTAAATTTTATATTCTAAGTAAAGCAATGCATTATCTCTGTCCTCTTTATTTCAGACGATATGTACAGTTCTGGAGTTCTGGAATGTTAACACTACTGCCCCATTAGAGAAATCTGTGTGTACGCAAATGTGGGCATGATTTCTCACACACCAAGGGAATTTTCCAGTTCATTTCAATGAATGGAGCCAAACTGTGGTCCTGTTCACATATTATGTTCAATGCACGTACAATCTGTGTACAGTGTATGAATCTGTATGCACATACATTTATTCACACATTATGTCCAAGGCCCTTTCAGCAGTACATTTCAGCCGCATTCACACATAACTTGGAACCAACAGACCAATGGACCCGCAGTTCTGCTCCCCCGTCCCCCCGCTCTCCTGTCCAAATTCAAGCGTCATGGAGAGTGATCTCTCTGCAGTCAGTGAAAGGAGGGGAAACTGGCTGTTCAGGCTTCCTTCTGGCATGAAGGATAGCTCTCACAGCTGGAGGGAAGGAGGAGCTTTCTCCCTCAACTCCGGCTACAGTTAACACCGCCTGCGGTTCCTAATTCGGATGGCACACAGGCTGTGTGGAACCTCGGTTTGTGGAGACAAAACTCACTACAACCCCAGGGTTCATATTGTGGTTACAAAATTGAAACCAAGGATGTGTCACCTCATGGAATCACAGTTCCAAGCATTCAGACGACACGGTGAGAAAACCCCTGCGCCCTAAAACCCCGGTTCTGCATTATGTGCAGTTGCGGCCTCTCTGTCGGTCCCCCACATTTGAGAAGGCCTGTACCCAGTATCACTATTAAATGCATGTACAACCAGTCACATAACAACAGGTACATGTGCACATGCTCACTTGAACACATATACCGTGCAATGTCTGAATAGGGCTACTGTGTGCTTGAACCTGCTAATCACAGAAGCACCCAACATCACACTTACGGAGTTCACCTCTTCAGACAAATGCCTGTAATAGTGAATGACATCCCAGGTGGGACTTCCAGTGCACTTTCGGAGACTGTATGTGAGTACAGCCTCTATTAAATAACATCTGAATAGGGCTTATATATTGATCCAAACTTGTTCGTCCATTTTCATTACCCTATTTGCAGGTGAAAGTGTGTGTGTGTATGTGTGTTTGTTGCAGGGAGGATGTTTGGCTATGTTTGAGGGGGAGAGACTCTTAACAGTGGGGAATTTTAAAAAAACTGTGTGTGGGGGAGGCTTTCTACAATTAGTTTTGTTGGTGGTGGAACTTCTGTTTTCTTTCTTTCTTTTTGGAATGCACCAAGGAATGATGCCACACTGGGATGCCACCATGGCGTAAAATGTAAATAAAACCAAACAAATGAGCACACCTAAATGTTGAGATTCTTTTACATCTCACTCACTGCACTTTCCATGTTTACTTATTTATTTTATTTATTGTTAAATTTATATACCACCTTTCATTAAAACAATCTCAAGGCGATTTACAGCAAAATTGTAAAACAAGATTGTAAAAAAGACACAATTAGAATATTAAGCTAAAAATATACAATAAATCTGATTAAAATTTTAAAACAAAAGCATAAAAGCAATACAGAGTACAAAGAGCAGCAGCAGCAGAGACAATCAAATAAAAGCCTGGGTAAAAAGCCATGATTTAGCATGCTTTCTAAAAGCTGTGATGGAGACCAAGGAGAGAATAGCCACTGGGAGAGCATTCCAGAGTCTGGGGGCAGCAACAGAGAAGGCCCTGTCCCGTGTGCACGACAGCCGAGCCTCCCTCATTGTCGGCACCCAGAGCAGAGCCCCCTCAGATGACCTTGTCAAGCGGGCAGCAACCCTTGGGAGCAGGTGTTCCCTCAGGTATCCCAGGCCCAAACCATTAAGGGCTTTATCCCTCCCCCTGTGAACTAGAGAGAACCTCCCCACCCTCAAAAGCAAAATTCATCAAAAATATTATTTTTTAAAAAAAATGGATCAGCACTAGTTTGTGTCTATTCTATTCCTTGAAATGAATGGGAAGGCCATTGCAGGTGAAGGACTTTACACACAACTGGAAACTCTCACCAGGATTGAATTCCATATGTGTTACCAGTTATTCTTCATTTCCTTGATTGCTTGGCATGAATGGTTTTCAGATAAGTGTAGCCTGTGTTTTGAAGACTGTCCTCTTGGGAGAGTGCACTATACAATACATGTACAATTAAGCTCTAATATGAAGGTCCCAATCAAGGAAATGATTGCACAAGTAATCAAGTAATAAACACATGCAATCAAGCATTTACTTGCTCAGCAAAATGGGAAGCAATAACCTATGTATGCAACATTAAGAAACACAACATTAGGATTATGTTTGTTCCACTTATCCGGGTGTGGCGTATTTATTTACTCTCTGAAGAATTTGTGTTTCTGTTACTTTTTCTTAAAAGCTGAAGTTTCTAGCTCTCACCGTGTTGGGGGGGAAAAGGCTGAAAATGGGCGGGCAATGTTTTCTGAAGCCTCAGTCACTAAATGGGTATCTTATGCAGGACTTTGAAAGATGACATAGGAATCCTGGACATTTCCCTGTTGGTATGGTGTCATAATGAGTTACTCTTGGTATTGCTGTAGAGACTGGTGTGATGTTTCTGACTAACCTATTCAAGGCCAGTACTTTTGAATGCACTGGGTTAATCACATTGCAGGACATACTGGACTGGATGGATAACGGAACATAGGAACATGGGAAGCCGCCTTATACCGAATCAGACCATTGGTCCACCTAGCTCAGTATTATCTACACTGATTGGCAATGGCTTTCTCCTAGGCTTCAGGCAAGAGTCTCTCCCAGCCCTTCCTGGAGATGCCAGGGAGTGAACACGGGACTGTCTGCATGCAAGCAGATGCTCTTCCACCTAGCTATTGCCCCACCCACTAAGGCCTCACCCCCAAGGGATCTTACAGTTCTCAATGTAGTCACCTATCCAAATGCTAAGCAAGACAGACCCTGCATAGCATAAGGGACAATTCCTGCGCACCACCAGAAGACCAGCTCTCCTCCCCAAGGAAGGCTATATTGGTCTGTTTGTTGCTGTATGCAGAGGAAGAGCTCAAATATTAAACCTGCATATCTAATCCTGAGATCCCTCCCTAAAGGTCTTTAGCCAGTGGCGGCTGAAGGCCTTTGTAACCCTGGAGCCGGATGCCAAATGCCACACTTGTTGTGTGACCCGCCTCTCCTTCCCTCTCCCCCCCCTTTTAAAAAGTCGGGGGCAGAAGGGCTCCTTGCCACCTTGCTGGTGCCCCAATAATCTTCTGCCTGAGATAACTGCCTCACCTTGCCTCACAGAAGGGCTGCCCCTGACTCTCCATCTGGCTGCTGTCAGTCAGCCTGTGATGGGGTGTTTGGCCCCAAGGCCTTCTACTGGACTTGGGGGCATCAGCTAGAGGCTAGAAGTGGAGCCACATTGGAATGCCAAACAAGAGAACAACACCAAGTTCCTGGTGGCTATAGTGGGGGTGTCCAATCCATTTTCATAGTGCCTGATGTCATAGCAACTGATGCCGCCCATGCCTGTTTCCTCTTCTACCCAAAGATAGTTCTGAGGTCTGAGCAGACAGTCCAAGGTTAGTGGACTGGGCTAAGTCCCAACCTCAGGCAATGTGGATGGCAAGCCAAGCCACAGAATCCCGGGCACTGGTGCAGTCTGCAAAAATATCAGCTGCTAGATTTTGTGATTATTTTAGAAGAATGCTGATAAATGAGAGCTTTCCCCAGTCCCAGGGTTTATGACAAAGCACAGACACAGCTGGAAACAGTGGCATATTGTAGCCAACTACAATATGTAAGTACCAACAGGTACTTCCTAGCGATGTTACGGAGACACACAATTGGTTAAGAATATGAATTTTGCATGCTCATAATGTGTGCCTGCATTTCATATCAGGAATCTCTCCTTTCCCCCACCCCCAAATAGTTGTGATCTAATGTGAACGACAGGATTTGTAGCTTCCAGGCCATCTGATATCCATACTAAGGACATTAGGTGCCCTGGGGAAACTCCATTCCTCATTGGCTTCTAGGGTCATCTGACCACATCCAGGCTAGAATCAGCTGATCATGTTATTTATTAAATCTTAAATCTATTTCCAAAAGAGCTGGAAAGTTTATGTTCCTTAGGGACACATAACCATAAGGAGAGGAGAGCTGATCTTGTGGTAGCAAGCATGACTTGTCCCCATAGCTAAGCAGGGTCTGCCCTGGTTGCATATGAATGGGAAACTTGATGTGTGACCACTGCAAGATATTCCCCTCAGGGGATGAAGCCGCTCTAGGAAGAGCAGAAGGTTTCAAGAGCAGAAGGTTCCAAGTTCCCTCCCTGGCATCTCCAAGATAGGGCTGAGAGAGATTCCTGCCTGCAACCTTGGAGAAGCCACTGCCAGTCTGTGCAGACAGTAATGAACTAGACGGAACAATGGTCTGACTCAGTATATGGCAGTTTCCTGTGTTCCTGTGTTCTTAACCAGGGCACCCATGAGCAAGAGGAAGCTACCAGCAGGCTTGGTGTAACTTGCAGCAGATACATCAGTATCTGAATTTGAAGAATTCTGAATCTGAAGTCATAAATCTGAAGAAAAATCTAAGGGTGGGGGGAACCCGCACACCCTGGTATCTTACAATCATTAAGAAAAATTGTGAACAGACACATTTACAATTGCCAGCTTCCATTACTGCTAACTGGGCAAAGAGGCACCTTTTACCGTGGTGATTCTCTTTATTTAGCAGGGGGAGAGTAACTGGCCCTATCCACCCCCAGCACAGTACTTCCAGTGACTGTTGCTGGTGTCTGTCTTATGTTTCTTTTTAGAATGTGAGCCCTTTGGGGACAGGGAGCCATCTTATTTGTTATTTCTCTTTGTAAACTGCCCTGAGCCATTTTTGGAAGGGCGGTATAGAAATTGATTTTATTATTATTATTATTATTATTATTATTATTATTACTGACCTTACTCTTGGGCCCTGTACGAATAGTGGCCAATCATGTAGAAGTCAAGGAGGTGCAGCTTTTTTTAATTGCTTTGTCTCCATGTCAGGAGAAATGTCACTTGCTACATTTCTTCCTGTTAGGCTGCTGTTGAAGGCACAAGAGCAGAATCAGTCAAGATGTTGGCAACTGAAGTGTTCCACAAAGATTCTATATCCCACCCCCAGGCAAAAACATTTCCTACAATGATTCAGGAGGATCCTCATATCCTTTTCTCATTAGGTTGCTGGCAGGCGTTCAGGAGTGTATCATGCCTTTCCGGGTTTGACTATGGCTCGTATCCTGCATAAAACGTGCAGCAGGGAACAATCTAATAAAAAAATCCATCCAGATTTTTATGTGTGCCTGTCAGCCTGTGTAGCTCTGCAGGGCCAGTGGAATTCAGAGGCAAGAAAAAGGTATGTCTTCCAGCTATAGAACTGGGACATAAATCCCATTAATCTAGAGCTGCCATATTTCCATAGAGATCAATTCCTGTGTACAAGAAGACATGAAGAGGAAAAAATTATGTTGCACATTCTGGTATAAGGAGCTAAACCGCCAGCCTCTATACAATTTTTATGAATTTGATATCACTAATGTAAGGGTTCTCAAATGTGGGTTAGACGTATGCCTTTGGTCACTGTGGCAGAGGATGATGGGGGTTGTAGTCCAACAACCTGGGGCCCCAAGTTTCAGAACCCTTGCATTAACATATATATATACTCACCCTCAAATTCATAGGATTTTAGATAGTTACTCGTTGTTTCCTCCTCCTCCTCCTCCTCCTCCACACCCCTTCTTCTTCATTGCATGCTGTTACATGTTGTGGAAAACTAAATGCACATTAGATGTCTTGATTTATTAATGTTTATTCAGAGTTTCCTGCTTGGCTCACTATATGGTGAGCCACCATCTGGAAATGGAAATTACTTCAACATGTGCTGGTGAAGAAGGACCATAGCTCAGTGTTAGAGCATCTGCTTTGCATGCAGAAGGTCCCAGGTTCAACCCCTGGCATCTATCTGACCCTATCTGTGACCTATCTAAAACTCTGGGGAGCCTCTGCTACCCAGTGTAGACAACAGTGAGCTAGATGGATCAATGGTCTGATTCGTATGTA
Organism: Hemicordylus capensis; assembly: GCF_027244095.1. Taxonomy (NCBI): domain Eukaryota; kingdom Metazoa; phylum Chordata; class Lepidosauria; order Squamata; family Cordylidae; genus Hemicordylus; species Hemicordylus capensis. The sequence goes on from NC_069659.1 coordinate 338,483,243, forward strand.
ACGTATGCAAGAAAAGCTGTATACCTTGGCTTTCTGACCAATGTCGTTCATGTTTGAAGTGGGGTGGAGATGGATGTAAGGAGAGCTTATGGATCAGACCAAAGGGACAATGAGTCCAGCATTCTGCTTCTCACTATCTATCTCTAAGATCCCACAAAGCCCCAGAAACCAGCCAGGGAGGTGCTAAATAGATTACATGAAGTAATGATCCTGAGGCATATTTATTTGTTACTTTGTTCCTGAGTTGAGTTTTATCTGTTTTTTTTTTTTTTGTGGGGTTTTTTTTTTTTTTTTTGGTAATTTGTTTTCTTTTGTTCATTTCTGCAAAAATTAAAAATAAAAAGTATACAAATAGAAGTATACAAAGGATATACAAATAGAAGTATACAAAGAAGTATACAAAGGATTATCAGAGGACAGGGAGACTACAGAGAAGCTAAACGAATTATTTGCTTCTGTCTTTATGGTAGAAGATGCTGGAAAGACATCCACTTCCAAACCATTGTTTTCAACCAGGGTTTCTGTGGAGCTATGTCAAACAAAGAAAGGGTGACATTTTAGAACTAATTGACAAATTATAAAATAACAAGTCTCTAGGGCTGGATGGTAAGCCCTTGAGCCTTGCTGAAGAACTGAAGTGCTAAATTACTGAACTTTTCACAAAAATATGCAACATAACATTAAAATCTAGGGACGGAAGATAGACAACAGAACACCAGGCAACTGAAGATCTAGGAGAGTCAATAGATTGGATTAAAAGATAATCCAGTGCAGAAACATTTATAATTGGAAGCTTTAGTTCTTGTCAAATTGGGCTGCACATGAGGCAAAGTAAACTGTAGCCAGCACAAAGAACAGCAAAACCAGACTTAAGGAGACCTAACTTGGAGTACAGTGATGAGGAGACACCACCTGATCTGCTGTAGTCTATGGTTGGTCAAAGGTTTCCATGCTAGAAGATGGGTAAAGAGTAGACTTGGGAAAGAATATTATTCTGCATTATTTAGAATAGAAGAGAATATTTCAGAGAATTTTTCTACCCATTCTATTCAATGCATTGGAGAATATTCTTTTACAAGTCCAGTAAGGAGCACAGCAAGCTATCCTGAACTAAGTCAGTTCTTTTGTCCACCTAGCTCAGTATTGTCTACACTGACTGACAGCAGCTCTTCAAGGCTTAAGGCAGGAGCCTTTCCCAGCCCTACCTGGAGATGCTGCCAGGGATTGGACCTGAGACCTTCTGTAGGCAAGGAAGATGCTCTACCACTGAGCTCCTATGGCCCATCTGCTCTATGAGCCGATCAATCATAGTTTAATAATTTAATTTTTTAAATTGATTGTTGTTGGTATTTCTGTTGTCTACTGCCTAGAGTACTTCTGTTGTCTACTGCCTCTTTGGAGGAGGTGGTAAACAAGAAGATGCAATAGACAGATAGATAGATAGATAGAGCGAGCCATAGGGAGAGGAGAATAATTATGGGTTAAGAGTTTAGGAAGATATTAGTCTATTGCAAGGGAACTGCCTATTTAGGAGAAATATCTTCGCTCTCCTCCCCACTGTTTGGGGACACAATGGCTGTTAGTTACAATGACTGCGCTGAACTTGGAGTGGGGGCAATCCAAAAGATTTGGCTGCCTGAGGTGAAGGACAATAAAACACACATACCCCCATCTGTGAGCAGGTGCCCAGTATTCTTATGCCATGGTGCCTGGGTAGCAGCTGTGGCCCTCAAGCACTCTTGGATGATGCCACAACCAAGACACAGAGGCAGGGCTGTTCCTAGCTCACGTCAAGGAGGGGAAGAGGGGAAATAAGATGTGTGCCCCAGCAGGGGAGTGGAGAGGAGAGGACAGGCGAGGAAGGGCAGTAGCAGTAGGCAGCAAGGAGGCCTGTGGGTTGACACCTCTGCTAGTGTGCAACCAGCATCTGCCACCCTCTGCTCCACTCCTTGTGCCTGCATCTGAGGCAGCCGTCTCACTCTGCCTCAAGGAAGGGCCATCCTGTAATGACCTGCGTTGGCCAACTGCCCAGCAGCTGCAAAAACCACTCTTTTCAGAGGGGAAAGGAGAACCGACGGACAGGAACGGAGAGCCAGACGTAGTCAGTAGTCAACACCAGAGGACAGACGATCGGAGAGTCACAAACATAGCCAGAGGTCTAAACCGGGAAGTCCACAGGATCAGGGGTACATTCAAAACAGAGTCAGACAACAACACATGGGTCAAGGTTGCTCACGGTAGGGCTGGTCATTATAGCCATTGTTTCCAGCACAGATTCAGCTTCCAGGCTCCTCCAAATAGGCAGAGTGCTGAGAGCCCCACCCATCACTGCAGCTGAGTCTTATCAAGAAGACACAGCCAGGCCAGAGCTGGGACACCTGTTCCTTCTGGCCAGCCTCCCTGACCTACAGCATTCCTCCCTCTGAGCCTGTACTCTGGCCAACTGTCACTGTCGGGAAGCTGGGGCAGGCACCTTGCCTTCAGTGGCCTTGGGGGCTTCACCAGGAGGGAGGGAAGGAGGCAGAGGGGCCTGCAAGTCTGTCAGCTCTGGCTCTGTTTTGCTGGCCGGAGTTTCAGCCTGCTTCCCCTGCTCTTGGTCTTCATCTGAAGAATCCTCCTCCACAGCCCCATGGGAGTCATCACACCATCCCTGCTTGCAGGTGCAGGAGATAGATGTCTTTGAACACCTCTTGTGGGGAGTGACAGTGGAAGAGGGCAATTGTCTTGGGGGATCCCTATTTCCTACAAGCATCTGGCTGGCCTCTGTGGGAAGCAGAATGCTAGGCTAGAGGGACCTTTGGTCTGAACTAGCAGGGCTATTCTTATGTTCTTACTCCTGATCACAGCTTTCTTCCCAACAACCTCCAAAGTCCTTGACATCATGCACACTTTGCATCTCATGGCCCTTACAGTAAAACTGCTAATTGCTTGCCATTAGGATGGGAAAGGCTCCGGGCACAAAGGCTATTATCTGTTGAAGTTGGCACCCAAAGTATACAAAAGAAAGTTTGGTATAATTAATATATTAAGAGTGAAAGACTAAATCACCAGGAGGAAATTGGAGGGTGTGGGTGGCATGCTGCTTCCAGTTGCCTAGCAATAGTACTTGTGCATGGTGCGAGATTGATAGATATCACCCACTCAGATCGCTGGATTCCAACCTCCACCACAGTCCTGTCACATGCAAAAACTGGCAAGGGATCAGAAAAGAGAGAGCAGATGGGGAAGAGAAGAAGCAGAGGGCAAGCTAATCTCCTGGTCTCCAGCATTCCCAAGCCTTGAAGACCAGCTTCAAAACAATGCGGCACAACATTATTTTACATATTCTTTCTTTTCCTTTTCAAGAGACTGCATAAATAGAAACATGTATTTAAAAATATAATTCCTAGTCACATCTCTCTGGGCTGTGCAAGTGGAGGTAATAATATTCTAGAATTAAAATGGCAATTTAGTTTCATAATTTTAGTGATTCATATTGCATTACTTCTAAGTAGGATGAATAGAAAATTCTCAGGTATTATACATAATTATGATGTGATTATAGTGTTCTTGATCACATATGGCAAGGTTAAGATGCACCTCATTTCCCCCTCTTTTTCTTAGCACATCTTTAATCCCCCCACAAACATACATTTTTATATACCCTCTGCTCTGTCCCAGCTTGAAGGATGTTCTTTCCTTCAAAAGAAGTTTCATAAAAGGGCTGCTTCACACAGTGAAGCTGTGCACATGAGCAGCCCTACCCAGATCAGCCCTACCCAGATCCTACCCTGGATCTGTGCATGTGCGCAAATCCAGGATCGAGGCCAACCTCGGGGATGAATCCCTGGGTAGTCTGGGTTTTTTTACCCGGGCTTTTACCAGGGTTAAAGGGCACAAGTAAAAGGCACCCTTTACCCCAGGTCCAGGATTGTGTGTATGCTTGGGCTGCACTCAGCCCAAACATACACAGAGTTGGGTACCTAGAGAGCTCAACTCCCGGGGGAATCCCCCAATGTACTGCACTTGTCATCCAGTGCATTGTGGGATCCCTGGAGGCCAGGAAAATGAGCCCTGGCTTCCAGAGATCTGCACCTTTACAGAGCAGCATGAATCGTGTGGTGTGCGATTCATTATGTGGGTGAATTGTGTGGGTGTGTGGTAGTGTGTTGGAGAAGAAATCATTGCTTGTCTGAGGGGATGGTAGGTTTATCCCTGCCTTCCCCCCGCCACCCTCCCTGCCTAACCAACCGTTGTGTGTATGACTTTAGTATGTTTTCCGGTTTATCTAAGAGGGTCATCATATACAACAGAAAATCTAAAGAGCAGTAACAATAGATATAGACCTATTCAGATATGGCATGACTTCATGGAAGAAGGAAGAATGGCATCAATTTGTCTGGTTCCCTGATTCTTTGGAGGGGCCACCCACCGCCCCCATACGCACAACAGCATGTTTGGGAGATCTTTCAGCCCTTATAATAAAAGCAGGGAAGTTGGGTGTCCAGGAACTTGCTCCCCCTTCACACATTCATATCGTGTCTGAGGGGCCAGGGGAAAAGACATGTGATGGGTTTGTGATGGTCAGCCCAGTGTAGTGGTCAGAGTGTTGGGCTAGGACTGGGGAGACCTGAGTTCAAATGCCCATCCAGCCCCTGAAACCCACTGGGTAATTCTCAGTCAGTCTCTCAGCCTAACCTACCTCCCAGGGTTGTTTTGAAGATAAAAATAACCTCTGGGATCCTTAGAGGAAGAGTGGGATATAAATATATAAATAATATATAAATAAAATTTCAAGGTCGGACTTGCTTGATAGCGCAGTGATCATCATCATCATCATCATCATCATCATCATCATCTACATTTATATCCCGCTTTTCCTCCAAGGAGCCCAGAGCGGTGTACTACATACTTAAGTTTCTCTCACCAGGGGTGTAGCAAGGTTGAAGTGAGCCCAGAGAAAAGATTTTAAAATGCCCCCTCGCTCACTGAAGCTCAGCTCATGAAGTAAAGAAATCTTAAATGAGGCTGAATAGTGGTAACAAAAGGCAGAGTTTTTTTATATATATATATATATATATATATATATATATATATATATATATATACACACACACACACACACACACACACACACACACACACACACACACTGTTCTGGTAGCTCCAGGTCTTAACACTCACATCAGTTTCGGAGGACGAATACAACTGAAGGAAACCCGGGCGGGTGCATGACTGGGGGAGTCAGTCATGTGACTTGCTTCTGGGCCCCACCCCCCAAGGCAGTGGGCCCCCAGACAACTGCCCCTTGCCCTATTATAGTTACGTCCCTTCTCCTCACAACAAACCTGTGAAGTAGGTTAGGCTGAGAGAGAAGTGACTGGCCCAGAGTCACCCAGCAAGTATCATGGCTGAATGGAGATTTGAACTCGGGTCTCCCTGATCCTAGTCCAGCACTCTAACCACTACACCACATAAGAACGGCCCTGATGGATCAGGCCCAAGGCCTATGTAGTCCAGCATCCTGTTTCACAAGTGGCCCACCAGATGCCTCTGGGGAGCCCAGGAGGCAGCAGCTTCCACCACCACCACCACCACCAATATTTATATACCTGGCATGCCCTCTCTCCTGCTGTTGCTCCCCTGCAAGAGGCTGGAGGTGGCCTTTAGCCACCAGACTAGAAGCCATTGACAGACCTGAGCTCCATTAATTTGCTGAAGCCCCTTTTAAAGCCATCCAAGCTAGTGGCCATCAGCACATCCTATGGCAGAAAATTCCATGGATTAATTATGCACTGTGTGAAAAAGTACTTCCTTTCGTCAGACTACAATAGGCCTAAATTTCCTGGCCTTCGGTTTCATGGGTTGACCCCTGGTTCTAGTGCTGTGAGAGGGAGAAAAAATTCTCTGTCCACTCTCTCCACTCCATGCATACTTTTATACACCTCAATCATCTCTTTCTGTAGTCGCCTCTTTTTCAGGCTAAAGAGCTCCAGATGCTGTAGCCTAGCCTCATAAGGAACATGCTCCAGGCCCCTGATCATCTGGGTCACCCTCTTCTGCACCTTTTCCAGTCCTTCCTAAGAAACGGTGACCAGAGCCGCCCACAGTACTCCCAATGTGGCTGCACCATTGTGTTTGCTCTTTCTGCCTTTGCCAGAGACACATTTTGTGGCAACAAGCCTGAGTTGGCCTTTGGGAGGACACTCAAAAGGGCACTGCAGCAGCCAGCCTCAGCAGGGGCAGCATCCGGTGCTCAGGCACTAGGCCAAGGACCCAGGTCCACTGAAAGCCCACTCAGCTGATCCCTTGCAGCATCTGGGTTCTCCACGGCCAAATGGCATGCCTCCATATTGGAACTTGGCTTAATGGGTGATGGTGGGCAGAAGCAGATGCTTCTCTTAGTGGACACCATTTTAAATGTTCAGTTTCTACCAGCTGCTGAGAAGCATCCACAGCTCCATTGCTCTTCGCCATTGCTTAGTAAGCCCGGGTCTAATGAAGAGGTTTGCCAGGGATCGATGGACAGCAGTGGACACTCTTCCTGTGCACGTTTCTGGTGCTGAAAGGGGCACATCCATCTGCTCCCTTTTGACCTCTCCCATGTTGCTGGACACTATTGGGTGGGAGCAGTTGTGTAGCAGCGCATACATACCCCACAGCTTCGGGGCCCGCATGCCTTCCTAATAATGCTCAACCAGCATTAATCAATGCAGCACCATTCACCAAGGAGGGAGGGGTGGGAGGAGGCATCCACCCACCAGCTAGCCGCTCACTTGCAGCCCCGGCCATCCAGGCCCACCATTCAGGTAAGCTTACATAGCCATGGGGGACGTTGCAGGCGGTGTTTGCTCCCACTGAAGAAGTAAGCAAGAGTTATATAACAAAGGTCCATTGTTAGACAAGTCAGCTCCAATGCCGTTCTGAATTGCTTCTGCCCCTACTCTGTGCCATAATCCCAGGTACTTTTTAGTAGCTGTATCTTCTAACTATGCTTTCTCTCTGGATTACTGCATCATTGTTCCTTTCTGCTGTTCCACACTTCCAACTTTGTTCCACATATATTGATACAGGGAACATGCCAGGGGGCGCATGTCGGGGGCAACTCAGAAATATGTGGGGAGGAGACCCCAGGTAGGTCTTTGGCCCAGGGCCCTGGCTAGTCGATGCTATCCCTGGAACCTGGGGCCTTTGCATGTAAAGTCTGTGCCCAGCCACTGAGCTATTAACAGTCCTTTGGTCACCAGTTCAAGCCCCCCCCCCCGTGGGCTTCTATTCTGACACACAGCTAGCAGAACACACAGCTTTACCTGCAAATCTCTATTTGCCGGTTTCAAAAGGAGCTAAAGGGTACAAATATCAAAAGTTGTGTTTTTAATAAGCTAGAGCTTTTCCATTTTCATGGAATTAGTTTGCCGATTTCAAAGTTGCCACTATCCCAATATCTTCCACACATGCCCAGTGGCATTGCTAGGTACCGTTAAAGGATCAAATGACTTAGAACATCAGCATAAGCAGAGGCATTCAACAACATCAGAAGAAAAGCTGAAAGACAGAAAGCCCTTGTACCTCATGTAATCCAGTGCTTAGAAATCATCCCCGTAATTAAAAACAGCACAGAAACATTAGCAAACTTAATAAAAAGGAATAACCAGAGAGAGATAATGGAACACAAACTGCTGTCAGCTGGACAGCCTGTCTGAATTGTCTCCATAGCCAGCCAGCATATATTTAGTTCTTGCATAAAATATTTTTCCCCCAAACAAAACAAACTCCCCTCAAACATTGGTTCCAGAATTCAAACTGCCACATGTCACATTCAAAATCTGAATATCAAACCTTTGGTGGTTCAGCATGAAACCTTGACCAAATTCTGAAGATCCAAATGGTCACTCTCATTTCAGCATCGATCATGACTGTAAGGCCCTTACAGGAATCATACAGATGCCTTGTAGCTTATGAAAACACATTTCCCATGGCACCTTATTCAACAAAAGGCTGACCTAAGAACTATTGAGAGAATGCAGTTTATTCTTAAAAGTATGGGCCATCAACAAAATGTTGCAGGATATACTTGGTGCGCATGTGCGCCGCATGGTGAAAAAACAAATGTTAGAGGAGAAAGGAGCCCCTGCTGTAAGATGTTAGTAAATGCTGCCTGGACCTCCTGCTGTAACTTGGGCCTTACTTCATAGGCTAATAAAATGATCATCTAGACTAGGGATTCTCAACATTGGGTCCCCAGATATTGTTGGACTTCAACTCTCATAGTCCCCAGCCCCAGTGGCCTTTGTTGGGGTTTATGGGAGTTGAAGTCCAAGAACATCTGGGGGCCCAACATTGAGAATTCCTGATCTAGACCCATTTCAAACTTGCTTCCGGGTGGGCTATGGGGTGGAGACTGCCTTGGTCAGCCTGATGGATGATCTCCAATGGGGAATTGACAGAGGGAGTGTGACTCTCTCGGTCCTTTTGGATCTCTCGGTGGCTTTTGATGCTATCAACCATGATATCCTTCTGGAGTGTCTGAGTGGGTTGGTAGTGGGAGGCACTGCTTTGCAGTTGTTCCACTCCTACCTCATGGGCAGATTCCAGATGGTGTCCCTTGAAGACTGTTGTTCTTCAAAATCTGAAATTTCCTGTGGTGTCTCTCAGGGCTCCATATTGTCTCCAATGTTGTTTAACATCTACGTGAAACTGCGGGGAGCAGGGGCGTAACTATAATAGGGCAAGGGGAGACAGTTGTCTAGGGGCCCACTGCCTTGGGGGGCACCCCAGAGGCAAGTCACATGACTGACTCCCCCAGCTGCGCACCCGCCTGGGCTTCCTTCAGTTGCATTCATCCTCCGAAATTGATGTGAGTGTTAAGACCTGGAGCTACCAGAACAGCATGTCCTTCTCTGGTACCATTAAATGACTTGCATCCTCCACAATTTACGAAACCTTAAAAAAAATAAATTAGGATGATGTTCTGTTGTGGCACATAGGGGTGTGTGTGTGTGTATGCTTTTTGTTGCCACTATTCAGCCTCATTTAAGATTTCTTTACTTCATGAGCTGAGCTTCAGTGAGGGGACGCATTTTAAAATCTTGTCTCTGGGCCCACTCCAACCTTGTGACGCCCCTGGCGGGGAGAGATCATCAGGAGATTTGGTGCAGGGTGTTATCAATATGCTGATGACACACAAATCTATTTCTCCATGTCAACATCACCAGGAGAAGGTATAACCTCTCTAAATGCCTGCCTGGAGGCAGTAATGGGCTGCATGAGGGGTAACCAACGGAGGCTGAATCCAGATAAGATGGAGATACTTATTGTGTGAGGTTGGAACTTGGGAGACAGTTTTGATCTGCCGGTTCTGGATGGTGTCATGCCCCCACCTGGAAGGAACAGGTACGCAGTCTGTGGGTGCTTCTGGATATGAACCTCTCCCTGGTGTCTCAGATTGAGGTGGTGGCCAGAGGGGCTTTTTATCAGCTTTGGCTGATACACCAGCTGCATCCGTTTCTTGAGCTAAACAACCTCAGAACAGTGGTACATCTGCTGGTAACCTCTAGGCTGGATTACTGCCATGCACTTTATGTGGGGCTGCCTTTGTAAATAGTCCGGAAACTGCGGTTGGTTCAGAATGTGGCAGCCAGGTGGGTCTCTGGGTCATCTAGGAGAGACCATATTACTCTTGTGTTGAAGGAATTGCACTGGCTGCTGATATGTTTCTGGGCAAAATACAAGGTGCTGGTTATTACCTATAAAACCCTAAATAGCTTAGGCCCTGGGTATTTAAGAGAACATCTTCTTCACCGTGAGCCCCACCACCTGTTAAGATCATCTGGAGAGATTAGTCTGCGGTTGGGAACGGGCCTTCTCCATTGCTGCCCCTGTACTTTGGAATGCGCCCCCCGTTGAAATAAGAGTCTCCCCATCTCTGGCAATGTTTAAAAAGTCACTGAAGACACATTTATTCACCCAGGCTTTTAATCAGATTTATAGTTTTATTATTTTTAATATTGGGTTTTCAATGTTTTTAATCAATTGTTAATTGATTTGATGTTTTAAATGATTTTAATTGTAATCCACCCAGAGACACAAGCTTTGGGAAGTATAGAAATATTTAAAACAAACAAACAAACAAACAAATTCTGTGTTTTGTGGGGGTGGGCCACTGGTGCTCTGTTCCAGCTCCTTTTCAAATCCCTTCCTCCTCAGTAGCACAAAGTTGTGAAATGGCTGGTGAGAAAGCAAAAGAGTTTTACACACTCTTCCTTCAGAAACAGAAGAAACACTCCCCCTTCAGAAACAGAAAGGGTTAGACTTTTTGAGGGAGTACTTTTCAAGTTGAGAAATTTTCCACTCCTTTCCCCCCAATCCCTCCTTCCCCTCTCATCATCACAGTTTCATTAGCTCCACTGACCTACTTATTTTATCTATCTATCTATCTATCTATCTATCTATCTATCTATCTATCTATCTATCAAATTTGTATACTGCCCCAAACTTTCGTTTCTGGGCGGTTTACAATAACATACAATAATACAATTTTACTTGTCTGTTAAACTGCACTCTGAGCCTATGAACATTCCACCCTATTGATTAAGATTGGGCATTTGTGTGTGTGGCCCCTTGGCTTTTTTCTTCAGATTTTTTGAACACCAACGACTCGGTGAGTCACCCTGTGTCTGCAGAGTCTGCAGATACCTCCCACTCATCTGCAGACTCTTTGATTAGCCATCTATATGGTTCATAATATTTCCAGGTTTTTTGGAAATAGATATGAGATGTGATGGAGGGACATCTTGATGATGCCATCACAGGAATGCAGAGCACATGAGAAAGTGGTACCATAGACATTCTTCATTTAGAGACATATTCAAATTAAAAAAAAAAAATCTATATCAACTTATCACTGAACTTTGCCATGCAATCACATAGGCTACCAGGCAAAAAGCCTTTTGTGCCAGGAACACTGTTTTTATGTCATTTGCCTGTGCATCAAAGGAAAATCCCAACCTGCACTGGAATGGCATGTTAAGAAAACATCGCAATTACCAGAGCTTCAAGCTCTGAGCACATGCATTTTACCTATCCATCAGTGAAGGCAGACAATTAAAGCTGTAATTTAATGGGAGATTCTGGGGCAAATAGTGTTGGGAAGATCATTGATACGTTAATGAAGAATCAAGCTGTGGTAATGTTCCCTAACGGTAATCAGTAACGTGACAAACTGATTTTTCCCCCATACGAGAAAGTTAAAAAGAGATACAAAACTAAGGATCTGTGACAGTGGTATCATAAATTACAAGCTGTGTATAGTGTACTAGCTGTGCACTGTTTCAAAATCCAGCATACATCCCCACACCTGCATACCCCTTAGAAATCACACCTGCATGGTAGTAAATCATCTCTCTTTTTTTAGCAACTGTATTTTTTAAAACAGTTTTTTAATTAACGAGAGCTCCCCCCCCCTCCAATCAGGCCTATATGAAAGGGGGAAGGTTTGACTATATACGTATTCCAAATTGTAAACTTTATGTGTATCCCCTCAGTATTCCATTATAAAAGGTGAGTATGGAAAAATACTGGGCTGGTTCAGATGTCATATGGAACCATTCCTGAACCTCAAAAGCATGTCCTTGCCCACTTCTGCCCATGCAAATCACCAAGGGTGTGAATTCAGGTGTGAAACAAGTCAAGACTCTTTGTGATGTCAAATTGTTCGGATGTCCAATTGATTGATCTTTGCTTACTCTAACCAAAGTGCTTGAAAACACTGAAATTTGAAACCCATTTCAAACCTAGGGTTCAGATCTTGACTTTAGGGAAGTTGGTTAGAATTAGGGATGTGCACGAAGCATTCCATGCGAATTCAGGATATGTGTGTGTAGGCGGGGAGAGAGTGGTCACTTTAACAGGAAGAAGGCAAACTGCTGCTTAATACGAAGAGCTCCGCGCTGGGGTAGCAGAGGAGCAACAGAGGGGCAACTAAGATATGCCTTCCTCCTATTAAAGCAACCCACTCACCCCCGCCAAAATGATTCAGCTAGAGCACCTTGAAGCATTTCGGTGCCTTGAAACAGAAGCACTGAAATGCTTCATGCACATCCCTAGTTAGAATAAACCAAGTCAACTGATCTGGATGTCATGAGTCATGACAAATTCTAGTTGCCGGGGGTGCCTTTGCACGGCTTCGGCTAGTGTGCCAGCTGTGTCCCTTACTCAAGAAGGCAGATCTGGCCACAGTTACCCATGCCTTAGTCACATTACTGCTTGATTACTGTAATGGGGCTTATATGGGAGCAGCGACTATAGTGTGATCAATTTCAGCATACATGCAAGGAGAGAATCGTAAAGGAAGTCTAACACAGACACTTTGAACTTCAGAAGAGGAAACTTCTCTAAAATGAGGAGTTTGGTGAAAAGAAAACTGAAAGGGGAAATCAGGAGGATCACTTCTCTCCAGAATGCATGGAGTTTACTCAAAACCACAATACTAGAAGCCCAGTTAGATTGTATACCCCAAAAGGAGGAAAGGTACCACTTAGTCCAGGAGGGTGACAGTATGGCTAATGGGTACTGTCAAGGAAGCCATAAAAGGGAAGAAGACTTCCTTCCAAAATTGGAAGGCCTGCCCAAATGAAGAGAACAGAAAGGAACACAAACTCTGGCAAAAGAAATGCAAGGTGACAGTAAGGGAGGAGAAAAGAGAGTTAGAAGAACATTTAGCTAAAAGCATCAGGAGGAATAACAAAAGCTTCTTTAAATACATCAGATGCAGGAAACCTGCCAGGGAGGCAGTTGGACCATTAGACAAGGAAGGAGTGAAAAGGATTATTAAGGAGGATATGGAGGTTGCAGAGAAACTAAATGAGTTCTTTGCGTCTGTCTTCATGGCAGAGGATACAGAGCATATACCTGTTCCTGAACCAGGCTTTTCGGGGATGGAGGCTAATGAACTGAATCAGATAGAAGTGACAAGAGATGATGTAAAGAAGAAAAAAAACTCTGGAAAAAACTGAAAACTAGCAAATCGCCAGGGCTGGATGGCATCCATCCAAGAGTGCTTAAAGAACTCAAATGTGAAATTGCTGACCTCCTTGCTAAAATATATAACATCCCTGCAATCGGGCTCTGTACCGGAGGACTGGAAAGTAGAAAATATAACACCAATTTTCAAAAAGGGATCCAGGGGTGATCCAGGAAATTACAGGCCGGTCAGCTTAATGTCCATTCCAGGCAAATTGATGGAAAGCATCCTCAAGGATAAAACTGTAAAGTACATAGAAGAACAGTCCCTGCTGGGAGAGAACCAGCATGGCTTCTGCAAAGGTAAATCTCACCTCACTAACTTTTTGGAGTTCTTTGAGAGTGTGAACAGGTGTGTGGATGAAGGTGATCCCATTGACATAGTATATCTGGACTTACAAAAAGCTTTCAACAAAGTTTCTCATCAAAGACTCTTGAGAAAACCTAGCAGTCATGGGATAAGGGGACAAGTACATGTGTGGATTGCTAATTGGTTGAAGGACAGGAGACAGAGGGTAGGTATAAATGGAGAGTTTTCACAATGGAGGGAAGTAAGAAGTGGGGTCCCCCAGGGATCTGTACTGGGACCGGTGCTTTTTAATTTATTCATAAATGATCGAGAAGCAGGAGTAAGCAACGAGGTGGCCAGATTTGCAGGTGATACCAAACTCTTTTGGGTAGTAAAATCCAAAACAGATTGTGAGGAGCTGCAAAAGGATCTCTCCAAACTGGGGGAGGGGGTGAAAAAATGGCAAATGCAGTTCAGTGTTGGCAAGTGTAAAGTGATGCACATTGGAATGAAAAAACCCCAACTTCAAGTATACGCTGATGGGATTTGAGCTGTCGGTAACTGACCAGGAGAGGGATCTTGGGGTCATGGTGGACAGCTCATTGAAAGTTTCAACTCAATGTGCAGCAGCTGTGAAAAAGGCCAATTCCATGCTAGGATCATTAGGAAGGGGATTGAAAATAAAATGGCTAATATTATTGCCTTATACAAAATGGAAGTGCAGCCACACCTGGAGTACTGCGTACAATTCTGGTCACCAAATCTAAAAAAGGACATTGTAGAACTGGAAAAGGTGCAGATGAGGGCAACCAAGATGATCAGGGGCCTAGAGAACCTTCCTTAGGAGGCAAGACCACAACACATGGGGCTATTTAGTTTAGAAAAAAGATGACTTTTTTCTAAACTTTTTTTTGTGGGGAGACATTGTAGAGGTCTATAAAATCATTCATGGTGTGGAGAAAGTGGATAGAGAGAAATTCTTATCCCTCTCACATAACACTAGAACCAGGAGTCATCCCATGAAATTGATTGCCGGGAAAACATTCATCCCCAGATGAATGTGTGGGGAGGGTGTAAGCAGGGCAAGGATGGCGGATGAGTAGGAGGCATGCACACCTTCCTTGAGATGGGTCAAACTGTGGGAAGAGATAATCAAATCAAATAGTGATTTCATCCAAGCCAAGCAAGAAGAAAAGAACCACTTTAAGGAATCCTTTAGGACGAACAAATGGAAGTACTTTTTTACACAATGCCTAATCAACTTGTGGAATTCTCTGCCACAAGATATGGTGACAGCCAACAACCTGGATGGCTTTAAGAGGGGTTTGGATAACTTCATGGAGGAGAGGTCTATCAATGGCTACTAGTTGGAGGGCTATAGGCCACCTCCAGCCTCCAAGGCAGGATGCCTCTGGGTACCAGTTGCAGGGGAGTAACAGCAGGAAAGAGGGCATGCCCTCAACTCCTGCTGTAGGCTTCCAGTGACATCTGGTGGGCCACTATGTGAAACAGGATGCTGGACTAGATGGGCCTTGGGCCTGATCCAGCAGGGCTGTTCTTATGTTTCCAAATGGGCCCGCGCTGGGAGCAAAATAACACCCCCCCATCTGATGTCAGATGCGTGGTGTGTGTCTGGGGATGTGAGGTGCAGCCCCTGGGGGTGGCGGCCTGGGTTCTTTTAAGCCATTTGCCCAATTGTAGCTCCGACCTTGGTCTGAAGGTGGTCACTATCACTAAGCAACCAAAATAATCACATAAGAAGCTGAATAATCACATAGAATGGTCTACAAGGGAGGGGCCCTTGTAGACCATTCAGTACAACCATCCATTGGATGCAGAAAATACAGGGTTAGAACGTCCCCAACAGATGGCTGTCTAGCCTCTGCCTGAAATCCTTCAGTGAGGGAGAGCCTATCACACCTAGGTAACTGAGTCCATTATCAAACTGCTGCTACTGTTAAGAAGCTTCTAATGTTCAACCAAAATCCATCTTCCAGGAACTGAAGCCCATTAGATCTTGCCCTGCCCTTGGGACAGTACTGAACAAGTCTTTGCCCTCTTCTGTGTGACTCGGGTGTTTGAAGAGTATTATTATATCCTCCTCAGCTTTATGCTCTCCAGGCTAAACAGTCCCAGTCACTTCAACTTTTCCTCAGAGGGCTTTGTTTTCCAGACCCCCTAGCCATCTTCATTGTTCTCCTCTGAACCTATTCCAGATTGCTTGCATCCTTCTGAAAGTGTGGCCCCCAGAACAGCTGTATGGAGTACCGTGCATGGGAGGAGAGCTGGTCTTGTGGTAGCTCCATTCTGTGGTGATGGGCACTAGTTTGGATGGCTTTAAAGGAGGCTTAGGCAAATTCACAGATGACAGGTCTATCAATGGCTGCTAGTCTGATGGCTATACGCCATCTCCAGCCTCAGAGGCATGATGCCTCTAAATACCAGTTGCAGGGGAGCAACAGCAGGAGAGAGGGCATGACCTCAGCTTTTGCCTGTGGGCTTCCCAGAGGCATCTGGTGGGCCATTGTATGAGACAGGATGCTGGACTATATAGGCCTTGGACCTGATCCAGCAGGGCTGTTCTTATGTTCTTAATATGCTGGTTGCACTCAAATCTGTTTCTCCTTGTCATCCATATCAGGAAATGGCATTATCCCCTTAAATTCTTGCTTACAAGCAGTAATGGGCTGGATGAGAGATAATAAACTGAAGCAGAATCCAAGCAAGATGGAGGTGCAATCTGCAAGACAGGATAGAACTTCCTGTTCTGTATGGAGTTATATTCCCCCAGAAAGAACAGGTCCGCAGCTTGGGAGTTCTTTTGGATCCGGATCTCGCCTTGGTGCCTCAGGTTGAGGCTGTGGCCAGGAGTACTTTTTACCAGCTGCGATTGATAAAACAACTCTGCCCATTTCTTGAGGAGAATGACCTGGAAAAAGTGTTGCACCAGCTGGTAACCTCCAGGTTGGACTACTGCAATGTGCTCTATGTAGGGCCGCCTTTGTACATAGTTTGGAAACTTCAGTTAGTTCAAAATGCAGCAGCCAGATTGATCTCTGGGGTACCTTGGAGAGACCATATTATGGCTTTTCTTAAACAGTTGCACTGGCAGCTGCTATGTTTCCAGGCAAAGTACAATGTGCTGGTTATTATCTTTAAAGCCCTGAAAGGCTTAGGTCCAGGTTACCCAAGAGAGCGCTTTTCTCTACATGATCCCCACTGCTCACTGAGATCATCAGGAGGGATCCATCTTTGGGTGCCACCAGTTCATCTAGTGGCGATCTGGGATAGCATTTTTTATTTTAGTGTAAATCGCCCTGAGCCATTTCAGGAAGGGCAGGATGGATAGATGGATGGATAGATAGATAGATAGATAGATAGATAGATAGATAGATAGATAGATACAGGTGAAACTCAAAAAATTAGAATATCGTGCAAAAGTTCATTAATTTCAGTAATGCAAATTAAAAGGTGAAACTGATATATGAGATAGACGCATTACATGCAAAGTGAGATAAGTCAAGCCTTAATTTGTTATAATTGTGATGATCATGGCATACAGCTCATGAGAACCCCAAATCCACAATCCCAGAAAATTAGAATAGTGTGAAAAGGTTCAACAGTCTAGGCTCCAGGTGTCCCACTCCAATCAGCTAATCAATCCATAACATCTGCAAAGGGTTCCTGAGCCTTTAAATGGTCTCTCAGTCTGGTTCATTAGGAATCACAATCATGGGAAAGACTGCTGACTTGACAGTTGTGCAGAAAACCATCATTGACACCCTCCATAAGGAGGGAAAGCCTCAAAAGGTAATTGCAAAAGAAGTTGGATGTTCCCAAAGTGCTGTATCAAAGCACATTAATAGAAAGTTATGTGGAAGGGAAAAGTGTGGAAGAAAAAGGTGCACAAGCAGCAGGGATGACCGCAGCCTGGAGAGGATTGTCAGGAAAAGGCCATTCAAAAGTGTTGGGGACTTTCACAAGGAGTGGACTGAGGCTGGAGTTAGTGCATCAAGAGCCACCACACACAGACGGATCCTGGACATGGGCTTCAAATGTCGTATTCCTCTTGTCAAGCCGCTCCTGAACAACAAACAACGTCAGAAGCGTCTTACCTGGGCTCAAGAAAAAAAGAACTGGTCTGTTGCTCAGTGGTCCTCTTTTCTGATGAGAGCAACTTTTGCATCTCATTTGGAAACCAAGGACACAGAGTCTGGAGGAAGAATGGAGAGGCACACAATGCAAGATGCTTGAAGTCCAGTGTGAAGTTTCCACAGTCTGTGTTGATGTGGAGAGCCATGTCATCTGCTGGTGTTGGTCCACTGTGCTTCATTAAGTCCAGGGTCAACACAGCCGTCTATCAGGAGATTTTGGAGCACTTCATGCTTCCTTCCGCAGACGAGCTGTATGGGGATGCTGACTTCATTTTCCAGCAGGACTTGGCACCTGCCCACACTGCCAAAAGTACCAAAACCTGGTTCAATGACCATGGGATTACTGTGCTTGATTGGCCAGCAAACTTGCCTGACCTGAACCCCATAGAGAATCTATGGGGCATTGCCAAGAGAAGGATGAGAGACATGAGACCAAACAATGCAGAAGAGCTTAGAAGAGCTGAAGGCCGCTATTGAAGCATCCTGGTCTTCCATAACACCTCAGCAGTGCCACAGGCTGATAGCATCCATGCCACGCCGCATTGAGGCAGTAATTGCTGCAAAAGGGGCCCAAACCAAGTACTGAATACATATGCATGCTTATACTTTTCAGAGGTCCGATATTGTTCTATTTACAATCCTTGTTTTATTGGTTTCATGTAATATTCTAATTTTCTGGGGTTGTGGATTTGGGGTTCTCATGAGCTGTACGCCATGATCATCACAATTATAACAAATTAAGGCTTGACTTATCTCGCTTTGCATGTAATGCGTCTATCTCATATATCAGTTTCACCTTTTAATTTGCATTACTGAAATTAATGAACTTTTGCACGATATTCTAATTTTTCGAGTTTTACCTGTAGATAGATAGAGAAAATAAATAAGCATGAATGGGAGATAACATGTGTGAGCATTGTAAGATATGCCACTTAGGGGATGGAGCCGCTCTGGGAAGAGCATCTGCATGCTTGCATGCAGAGATTCCAAGTTCCCTCTCTCGCATCTCCAAGCTAGGACTGAGAGACATTCCTGCTTGCAACCTTGGTGAAGCCACTGCCAGTCTGTGTAGACAATACTGCGTTGGATGGACCAATGGTCTGACTTGCTATATGGAAGCTTCCTATGTTCCTCCATGTAGTTCTCCATGTACCAGAACACAGTACTATGTTCTGACTATTGCAGAACATAGTGGAGCCCTTACTTATCATGACTTGAGAGCTAGGGCTCTATTAATATAGCCTACAATCACATCTCTTTTGCAGCTCATGTTCCGCTTGTAATCAATTGCAATTCCAAAATTCACTTCACTTGTATTACTGCAAAGGTTTCCCCCATCCTATTCCTCAGGGCTTGACAATTCCCAGGTGCCACCTCACCATGGCACCTGGAAATTTAAGTGTGGGGCACAGGAACATAGCATGCTGCCTTATACTGAGTCAGACCTCTGGTCCATTTAGTTCAGCATTGGCTACTCTGACTGGCATTGGCCCTCTAAGATTTCAGGCAAAAGTCTGGAGATGCCAGGGAGTGAACCTGGGACCTTCTGCATGCAAGCAGATGCTCCCCTACTGAGCTATGCCCCCACCTGAGGCATCTGAGCCAGGTGATGCAGATGTATCCAGGACAAGTGAGCAAGAAAGGTAAGGGTAAGCAAGTCAGAGGAAGCCTGCCCCCTCATTTAGTGATGGACATTGCTGGGGCAGAGCAGTGAGTCTGGCCCCCGATGGAGCAGATGGTAGCCTGGCTCCTCAATGTTGTACACCGCCTTGAGATGCACTTATCAGGCTGTATAGAAATAGGATAGATCAAGGTTTCTTAACGTTGGGCCCCCAGATGTTGTTGGACTACAACTCCCAGAATCTCCAGACATGGCCTTTGTGGCTGGGGATTCTGGGAGGTGTAGTCCAACAACATCTGGGGGCCCAAGGTTAAGAAACCCTGTGATAGATATTTCTATATATTCCTATTTCTGGCCCAGGTCAGAAATCTGTCACATTCCACTTCGAAACGTCTCTCCCATTTGATGGGGCCATTGGGCTGGCACGGAGGATACTTTATCAAACAACCTGAACACATGACTTGAGCACACTCATCCTTCACCCCCATCCAGAACACTGGGGCACTGTTCCTTACCACTTGGGAAGTAGTTTGTCAAAACTGTCCTTCTGCATATGCTACAAACAATAGTTTAAATTAGTTTTTATAGTGCATGTAGAGGAGTCTTGGATGAATGGCCCTACAACCAAATTGAAAAAGCTGTCCAGGTGTGCCACAAGGGGAGAAGAACATATGCACTCATGGCATATATGCATCCTTATTGCATAAGATGGACAAAGAGTAATTGAACCAGCCCAATGACGAGCACTTTTTGAGTATGGTTCTTCAAACCTGTTTTCAACCTGTTGTGAATCTATTCATCTGTTTATTTTAAAAATATTGTATGCCTCCATTCTTCATGTGTGAATTCATGGCAGCTCACAACAATTTTTATATTTATAAAATGCAAAAATGTACAACAGCCTCTAAAGGCGTAAAAGCACAGGATAAAAAACAATCACTAAAACTGTCATTTTAACAGTCATTGATATTGATATTGAAATTGATATTGATATTGATATTTATTTATTTCCAGGGAAAGATCTGCTAAATAGAAAGTCTTCAATTTCATTTAAAGTTGAAAAGGGAGGGGGTGAGCCCCAGATCAAGGGGCAGGGAGTTCCAGAGGGCCAGCCTTGCCCACGCATCACTGACAATTGTGCTTCAGAAGGTGATGGGATGTGCAGCAGAGCCTCTTACATGATTTCATAGGCCTGGCCATATTATATGGGAGTATAACTGACCCTATTATCAGCTGGCCTTCATTTGACCAATTTGCTAACCAAAATACCAGGGGGATGCTGTCAAATGCTTTGCTAAAATCAGGATAAATTAGGTCCACAGCATTCCCACAATCCTCTAAGCTAATAACCCAATAAAAAAGAGATAAAATTAGTCTGGCAGAATTTGTTCCTGACAAATCCATGCTGATTGCTACTAATCACTGTGGTTTAATTTCTTCCTCAGGAGGAGTCCTTGCCCCCAAAACAAAGAATCCTGAAGAAGACATTTTCATCTGGGAAAGAAGCTTCCTTTGAGGAAGAAAACCTTAAGATATAACCAAAAGAATTTGTTCTTATTTTATTAGAACTACTTTGTGTGTGTGTGTGTGTTGTGTGTGTATGTGTGTGTAATTTCAACCTACAGGTGAAACTCGGAAAATTAGAATATCGTGCAAAAGTCCATTAATTTCAGTCCGATATTGTTCCATTCTTCGATCCTTGTCTTCTTGGTTCCATGTAATATTCTAATTTTCTGAGATTGTGGATTTGGGGTTTTCATGAGCTGTACGCCATGATCATCACAATTATAACAAATTAAGGCTTGACTTATCTCGCTTTGCATGTAATGCGTCTGTCTCATATATCAGTTTCACCTTTTAATTTGCATTACTGAAATTAATGGACTTTTGCACGATATTCTAATTTTCCGAGTTTCACCTGTATGCATGTTTAATCAGGGGCATGTTTAATCAAATTACCAAGGTAATTTGGGTGCCTGCACCACCAAACCATGAGGCCCCTCACCTGTGTGTGGCCCCCAAACCTCCTTTGCCAAAGCTCAGCTTAAAAATACCCAAAAAATTCTTACCGCCGCTGAGGGGTGGTCCCGCGGGGGGTGGGGAGCAGTCCTTCTCCCTCCTCTCCTCCCCCAGCAGCGGTGGCGTGGGAGCAGGAGCAACGCTGCATCCATCCGTTCGGGCCAGTGTCTTTAAGCAACTGGGAGGCACACCTGCGCAGTTGAGAGATCACCGCAAGCGTGTGACATCATGGGCTTGCGAGGATCTCCTCTGCATAGGAGCGCCTCGCATTTGCTTAAAGACGCTGGCCTGAACGGATGGGTGCAGCGTTGCTCCTGCTCCCACCCCATCGCTGCTGGGGGAAGAGGGAGAAGGGAGGATTGCTCCACTCCCACCTCCCGCTGCCACCTCTCGGCCATGATAAGAGTTACAAAAAAAGAGCCGAGCTTTGGCGGGGCAGGAGCAGGGTGGCTACCGGAGGCCCCTGGCCCCAGCTATTTGGAGGCTCCCCTAGACCTTGGAGGACCAGATCGGGTCCCCAAGGTGCGAGGGTTAGTGCGCCTCTGTGTTTAATTAATTAATTAATCAATCAAGTAAAGAAAGCCCTCCTTTTAGCCAAAGGCATCCAAACCTGGGAGGAGGCTCTTTTTAACTTTAAATGTTTGAAGTGTATAATTGGATGGGTGTGAGATGACCTTTATGGACATAGGAGGGGGAGAGATCATTGCAGTTGTCTCTGGATCATCTCCATTTGTTGTGGAGGACCATAGGACTGATGACTGTCACTGTCTTTTTTTTTAAAAAAAGTCTTGATGGTAAACATTTTTAAAAAGTGCAGATCAATAACGACTCCCTTACTGAGCACATTTCCAATTCTACTACAAGAGACAGAAAAACCAGGAGTGACATGTAGAACAGCTGCTGAATTGAATTGTTCTTTTCCAGTGTGGCAGCTGGGATCATGTTCCAGTTTGCTCAACGGCAGTGCCAATAGGTGGAGGGGGCGGGGGGCGGGAAGCACCATACAAAATAAATCAAAGTGCTAACTTAGATTTGATTTAAAACAAGATAAACTGTAACTGGTTTCAATGGTAAGGACGTGCCTAGGTTTTTTTTTTTTTTTTTAAAGAGTGACAGTCCAGTCCAACTGAGCATAAATACTACAAGAAGTCCTACATTTGGAGATAAGATGGAGAATTCACATCCGATGGAAAGCAGCAGACAAATACATTAAAGACCTGATGTACTCAAGCTCTGAGGAAAAGAGATATGATTGCTTTCTGGATCTCATAGAAGATGACTGATGTAGTACAGCAGGGGTGGCCAACATGAAGCTCCCCAGCTGCTGGTGGACTACAATCCCCACCAGCCCCTGTTGTAATAAATGGTGGCTGGGAATGATGGGAGTTGTAGTCTAACAGCTGGAGAACCTCAGGTTGGTCACTCCAGTAGGGAAGATTTATACAGATTAGGGAGTCAAACCAAACCTGCATCAGAACCCCCCAGAAAGTAGGGGTGCGCAGATTGATTCAAAAGTGAGTTGATCCACTGCAAATCTGGGCAATTAACTGATTTTTCTGTGAATTGAATTGCCTCTTAAATAAAGGGGCTGAGTCAATCACAAATCAAATCACCCCCAATTCACATGGATCAATGCGTTATTGATTCATTTAGCAGACACCATTTTGACTGTGTTTTTTGATGGCTAATGATTCTTATTTATTTATTTATGTGTTTGTTTATTAAAATTTTCTTATATACTACCTACTCCAAAGACTCTAGGCGGTGAACAGCAACAATACCAATACTACTACTACTACTACTACTAAGAGACAGTTGATCACCTTGTATGTTGTTGTAAGAAAATTGCGCAGAAGGCCACACTACTCAGGAGAGCACGAATACCATGACACTATCTTTAATTTTTCTTTAGTTATCCTAGACCCTTGGAAAGGGCCCAATAATTAAAGTACCAAATCCAGTCAATAACATCTGGTAGACTGTGTGTAAATAGCATAATAATATCTGGTAGACTGTGTGTAAATAACTACTACTACTACTACTACTACTATTTATTTATTTATTTATTTATTTACACAGTCAGACAGGTGTTATTGACTGGTTTGTTTGATCCAGACATCGAGTCCTTCCCAAGGACCTGGGATGGCTGAATTTTATTATCTGATGGCTGAATTTTATTGTTGTTGTTGCTGTTATTAAAGATATCATTGTAGAATATAGGCTGTTCCCAGTAAAGTTGCTTTTTGTAATTGGCTGATGGAGATTTCTGTGGCCCCGATGGTGTTGAGGTGCTCTTCAAGTTGTTTTGGAATTGCACCTAGGGTGCCAATTACCATTGGGATTACTTTGGTCTTTTTCTGCCACAGCCTTTCAATTTCATTTTGTAGATCTTTATATTTTGTTATTTTTTCTATTTCTTTTTCTTCTATTCTGCTATCCCCTGGTATTGCTGTGTCGATTATTTTAACTTGTTTTTCTTTCTTCTCGACTACAGTTATATCTGGTGTATTGTGTGGCAGATGTTTGTCTGTTTGTAGTCGGAAGTCCCATAATATTTTTGCATCTTCATTTTCTACACTTTTTCAATTTTATGGTCCCACCAATTTTTGGTTACAGGTAGCTTGTATTTTTTGCAGATATTCCAGTGTATCATCCCTGCTACCTTGTCATGCCTTTGTTTGTAGTCAGTCTGTGCGATCTTTTTACAACAGCTGATTAGGTGGTCCACGGTTCCATCTGCTTCTTTACAAAGGCGGCACTTGCTGTTTGTTGTTGTTGTTGTTGTTGTTAAAGGGCAAATGCCTGGCAAAAAAAGTGGGTCTTAAGAAGGGCCTTAAAAGCAGCCAGGGAGGGGGCTGAACAGGTGGAGAAGAGCAGATGCCATTTTGTCTCTGTGTTTTCCTGCTTCTGGCCCCCAATTGACTTGGGATCTCCTTGTGATTTGTCTTTCAGATCAAGTACTGCAGGGGTAACTGTACTTGTCAGGGGTAACAAACAAATTACTTGTCATGGGTAACTTGTCAGGAGTTACTTGTCAGGAGTAACAAACAAGTGGATCATAGAACAAATCAATCCAGAATTTTCACTGGAGGCACAAATGACCAGACTCAAACTATCGTACTTTGGACACATTATGTGAAGACCCAGCTCACTTGAGAAGTCTATAATGCTGGGGGAAGTTGAAGGAAAGAGAAGAAGAAGACGACCAGCAGCAAGGGGGATAGACTCGATTACGACAGCAATGAATGCACTGCTGAGAGACCTTAAAAACCAAGCTGAAGACAGATCATCCTGGAGAGAATCTATCTATGTGGTCACTAAGTGTCTACACCGACATGAGGGCACTTAATCAATCAATCAATCAATCAACTGTGCCCTTATTGGCTGGGGGAAGGGAGCTGGGAGGGGGGAAATCAAAGGAGGGAAGAATTCTGACAGAGCCAGAAAGAGACTGCAACAACACTGAGGAGTGCAAAGAAATTGTGGTCTGGGCCTGCTTGCCTGGCCCAGCAGTGAGTGGAGAAACAGAGTGCCTGCTCTCTCCCCCGCCTTTTAATTATTTTTAACCTTTTAATTGCAGTGCCTGCCAACTGTTTTATCCTGCCTCCTTGTTTCCAGCAGCACCAGTGCCTTTAACCAGGTGCTGCTTGGAATTTTATTTTATTATTCTCGCTTCCAGCCAGCCCCAACAGTGACTTTAATAACTGGGTGCTGCATTTTTTAAAAAAAACCCCAACTATTTTAAAATAGTAACAGCAGTCCAGTGGCTTCACTGGAAGAATGGCTTTCCGGGCATCCAAACCTTTGCCAGGAGTTCATGGTCACCAGCAAAGCCACCAACATCACAAGGCAGCCAAGCAAGGTCAGTTTGTGTCCATCCATTGTATGGTGCACACGCTGAACCTGGTCTTGAGAGATGCACTTGGCCCTTCTGGGGCTGTGGCCAGGTGAGACATCCCTGCTGCAGGTGCTGGGTGTCAGCCTGCTGCTGTCTCGGCTGTTCTTACAGAGAAGCTTACTTCCCCCGGAACAAAAAGGGTAGGTGGATGCTTAGGGAGAGGCAGCTTGAGCATACACAGAGGCCCGAACCGGTTCTGAACTGGACCTGAACGCCCACCGCCCTGTCCACCTCCCCGGCCACCAGCAGTGGCACTTTTAAAGGTAAAAATTCAGTCCCCTCCCACTCCAACTTGTTTTTAGTGAAGTCCCCTGCTCCCCCCTTTATTGGTAAGGGGGAATCCGTTACCAGTAAATTACTGGTAAATTATCAGTAATTTCTGAGTCTGTTTGAGCTGGGCTTGGTTTGAACCAAACCTAGTCTGGTTCAAATGTACACAAAATTGAGCCGGACCCTGCTTTCCAGTTTTGTGTACACCTCTAGTTTTGTCTTGAGAGTGACTTGTGCTTCACTCACTGCTAGTTGAGTGAACTTTGGTCTGCTTTATAGTCTGCAGTGCATTGCAAGCCCAGAAGCCCAAATGGAGCGTTTAGCCAGCACTCCAGAGCAGTTCCATTAGGAACATAGGAACATAAGAAGCTGCCATATACTGAGTCAGACCATTGGTCTATCTAGCTCAATATTGTCTTCACAGACTGGCAGTGGCTTCTCCAAGGTTGCGGGGAGGAATCTCTCTCAGCCCTATCTTGGAGAAGCCAGGGAGGGAACTTGAAACCTTCTGCTCTTCCCAAAGTGGCTCCATCCCCTAAGGGGAATATCTTACAGTGCTCACACATCAAGTCTTCCATTCATATGCAACCATGGTGGACCCTGCTCAGCTAAGGGGACAAGTCATACTTGCTACCATTAGACCAGCTCTCCTCTCCAACAACCCAGATAAAATTAAAACATTCATTAAAAATTGCCCGATTACCTAATTTCTTTGTGGGTTGGTTGGATGGTAGGTAGGTTGGATCATGCCCTACCACCCAAGAGTGGTGTCACTAGGGCTTACCCATGTGGAACAATGGAGTGATTCAAGACTCCTATAGTTCCCTATTTTTTCCACAAATTTCCGATTCAGTTCGTCAAACCAGCTGGCTATGGCCAACTAGCAAATCAAATAGCAAAAAACAATCTTTGCACACCCCTGCTAGGAAGGAAGTGGATAGGTTTAGATAGGTTTCTTTGCTGAACTGGAACTGAAGCCATACCTAAGACGTCTTAGTTGCCTTGAACATAAACTTGAACCAAAACACAAAGCTGGTTGTAGTATGAGCACAGCTGAGATAGGTCTGGATTTTTTAGTATCTAAAGAGTTACGATTTTGTTTTTATACTTAAGAATAGACTCTGGAATGCTCTTCCTAAAGAAATTAAGAGTTTCCTCTTCTCTGAATGTGTTTAAGAAGGACCTAAAAACATACCGGTTTAGTCAGGCTTTTAGTTTATAGTTTTAAAGCTTTGGATCTATCTATCTATCTATCTATCTATCTATCTATCCCATAATCACCAGCCACAATTTATTACAGCTATCTCAGCTCTGCTAATAATACATAATATGAGGTGTGGCAGAGTTTCTGCCACTTACTGCACCACATAATTGGATTCTGAAGGATAAAAATGAAACAAAGTGGTAGCTCTTAAACATCTCAGCCACTCGAATAACCAAACCTATCTCAACTCGGTTAATACCACAATCAGCCTCCTTCAAAAAGAGTGTTTTGTAGCATTCACAAGAGATCCATATATTGATCAGGGAGTCAAACTTGTTCCAGAACCCACTAGAACAGGGTTTCTTAACCTTGGGCCCCACAAAGGCCATGTCTGGAGATGATGGGAGTTGTAGTCCAACAACATCTGGGGGCCCAAGGTTAAGAAACCCTGCGCTAGAACATGGTTTAGAGAAGTTCTTTGCTGAACTGGAACTGAAGCTATACCTAGAACCTCTTAGTTGTCTTGAATCTCAACAGGAACTGAGACATGAAAAATGGCTGCCACTTCAAAGCAAGTGATTCAATAAGCAGAAGTTCAGGAGATCCTTTGGTGGGCAAAAAGGGCTTCTCTATTTTCTCCAGCCTTAAAGCAAAGACTCAATTTCCCAGGTAGCCAATGGGAAGAAAAACCTCCTCTCTGGACATTGTGCAGTTTATGGAGGATCAGAGCTTGAGGAAATGTACCAGCTAGTCACACCTCCCAAACTCTCTGGTCATGTCTCACTCCCAAATGTCCCTGCATTCTCTATTGTCTTCCTAGTGAAGCACTGCATTCAGGCCAGTGGTGTAGTGACGTTGGCAGCAGTCGGTATCTAAATTTTTTTGTCCCCCCCCCCACTGCTGGCCTTAGCAACCCCCCTGTCCACATCCCCACCTGCTGCTGCTGGTAGCCTTGGCAGACCCTCCTAGCCCAGGGAGGAACTACCTCTGCAACGGGGGCAGATCTACAATTGAGCAACTGGGCGATAATGACGTTATACTGCATCATGGTCGGCAAAGGGAAACAAGCTGGCCGCAGTGGTGAAGGGGGCACTGGTGGGGTGGGACTGCAAAGGCCAGTGGTGGTGGAAGGGCACAGTGGCTCCCCTCTCCCAGACAGTCTGTGTGCAGACCACCTGGTCACTTAATTATAGATCCACCGCTGAGGCAAGGAGAGCTCCTCCCTGAGCTGATTCGGACAATACTTTATCTACCTGACCTACCACATGCATTGAGTGAGGGGGCCTCCATGGGGGCTCCTTTCCCTAATTGCATGGGGGGGTGTTTGTCTGAATGGCTGCTCTACAAGCAGTAGAAATACAAGTTTAAATTAGTGCTTCTAGCATGTGTAGGAGGCAGCTTGTGTTGGAGATGGAGCTCCTGATGGCATCGACCTTTAGCTCTGTGGTGGTTTTGGTTAATCCATTCCTTGATCCAGCCCAGCTTTTGAGCAGGGCTTTAGTTACTTGTATTCCAGTTCTGGAGTAGAGGCGGGGCTAATAAACAGCCAGCAGCAAGAGCACAGAAAAAGCAGTCTGCACTTGCCTCTCTGTACATAATATCTATTTCATTAAACTATTAATATTCCTGATTCCACTCCACTGCCTTGCATACCCCAACTCTTTTCCTTGGATAGTACAAATACCAGCAACCCTATTGCCCACTAGGGGCTCCAGGGGTGGAGATAGTGAGTAAGGGAATCCCCACTCTGACTCTACTTCTCCTTTGTTTGTCTGATAGACTCTCAGGTTTCATTCCCTCACCTGAGAGACAGTCTTCCTCTTCCTCCTTCTGTTCCTGATGCTCCAAGCAGCTAGACATATAGGCCTTTCTACCTCTCTGATGTATTTTCCAAACACACTATTTTACCTAGAACTTTTTAAAAAACATTTATATCCCGCTCTTCCTCCAAGGAGCCTAGAGCGGTGTACTATATACTTGAGTTTCTCTTTCACAACAACCCTGTGAAGTAGGTTAGGCTGAGGGAGAAGTGACTGGCCCAGAGTCACCCAGCTAGTTTCATGGCTGAATGGGGATTTGAACTCAGGTCTCCTCGGTTCTAGTCCAGCACTCTAACCACTACACCACGCTCGCTCTCATGTCATTTAATTGATGGCTCTCATCTCATTTAACCCCATGTCCCCAGAAAATATTAATTAGCATGCTCTCCTTACTTGTGCACTTTTGCTGTGGTTGGGGTAGATAAATAATCTCCCCTCCAAATCTCTATTTGGACAAACCCCCCACCCCGTGCAATTAGGAAAAGGTGTCCCTGTGTGTCGTGAGAGAGCAAGGCTGGGTGTGTTCCAATTTATGCATGTGCCAAGGGCTAGTAGACAAAAGATCACTGGAATTTGGCCCCTGTGCTTTAGAGGTTTTTTTTGGGGGGGGTTGTCCCTCCCCCCATATTAGCCCTCCATGGACTTAATACGGGACTTGTCAGGACTAGAAAGAGAGTTCTGGGATGGATGGTTCTTTGGACTCTGAATTGACTTTGGCCCCAAATATAAACTGCTTCTCTCTGATCAAGGAAAAGATGACCTAAACAAACGGTGGGCTCATCTGAAATTTCCAGAGACTTGTTTTTCAAATGATAAATGGAAACATCTCCCCACCCCCCTTCAAAGCTCTCTGGCTAGTTCAGGTTCTTTATACATCAAGGGCGTATCTAGGGTGGGGCAGGCAGGGCACGTGCCCCGGGCGCCACTTGAAGGGGGGTGCCATTTTCTAAAATTAAGTTTCTTTCTTTCTTTTTTTTTTAAAGGCTGCTGAAAACAAAATGGCCACCGCACATGCTCAAATGGCATCTGTGAGGCCCTAGGCCATGCCAGGATCCACAGAGGCCATTTGAGCATGCACGGTGGTCATTTTGTTTTCAGTGGCCATTTAAAAAAAAAATGACCACCACACATGCTCAAATGGTCCCTGTGAGGCCCTAGAGGCCAGCAGGGGGAGGGGGGACCTTTGCAGACCCCCCACAGCCTTTAGGAAGCCCCCCAAAGGGGCTACAGGTTACAAAAAACTGATTTAATATAAGTCATTGTACACATATTTAGTTTGGCACTATGTACAGAGAATCAGGGCTTGTGAATACTGAGCTGAAGCTTATGAGCTAGGATTGTATTCATTTCCTCTTACTTTGCTTCTTGTGATAAGTGAGTTAAATGTGATGTCTTAATAATATGACTATTAATGGTGAGTTTGTCTTTGAATCAGTGTGGAATCCTTAGTATTAAGGCCCATTGGGAGTTTCTTGCTCTCTTTCTCTCATTTTAACTGTCTTTCTGAAATTCTAGAATATATTCCAAGCAGTGACACAGTTTACTCTGCATATCCTTTAATTATTTTCAGAGTATCTGGGAAAAGTCAAATTATCCATTTATTTTTACAACTTATGTAATAGTGATGCTACAATGCATAGTAGAGAATTAGACAGGAAATTCTGTTTAGTTTTACAAGTATACCTCCACATAGTTTTTGGGTATTTCATGGGCCCCAGCATACTGAAATTTGTAGTTTTCCAGCATTTTTTTGGTCTGGCTACGTCCACTGCTAAATATTTTTTGAAATATTAAAAGATTAACGAGCTTGACTTGTATTTTTGAGCTATTATCATGGTAAGGTTATCTGAAAGATGGGTGTCAGATGTTTGGACAGGGGGCGCAATTTCAGTGCTTGCCCTAGGCGCTATTTTCCCTAGATATGCCTCTGTTATACATATATATCCTGTATAACTAAATAGTACTGAATGATTTTAAACTGGTTTTAATTTTGTTTTAATGAGTTATTTATTTGTTTTTTAAACCTGTTTTTATATTTGTGAACTGCCTGGTGCCATCTGGAAGAGGCGTTATAAAAATCCAATATATGTAAGTAAGTTTTTGAAAATGTCTTTGATAGACTTCACCGACTCTTCTGAGTTCTAGGAAACAAGAGACACTAGTTTGAACAAAGGCCCACAAACGTATCAGCCCCTACCTGTATTCTTTTATCTATATGTCTCATGTAAGCAAAAGTGAAAAAGAGGTCATAAGAACTGCCCTGCTAGGCTGAGTCCAAGGTCTGTCATGTTCAGCTTTCTGTTTCCATTAATTATGAGTCAAATGCTTTTAGAAACTTCCAAGCAGGGCATAGCCCAAGAGGCTTGCTCTGTGGTTTGTCCTCAGCACTGGAAGGTTCCCTTTAATAGTGATGATTAATAACTTTTGATACATTTATCCTCCATGGATATATCTAATCCTTTCCTAAGTCATCTAAATGAAGTAGCTCTCATCATATCTTAATTTTATGATCTTTTAATTAGTTGTTCACAGTGTTGAGTCTTGGAAAAGTGGCTTATAAATAAATATACTAGAGGGGAAGGCAATTCCCACCCACCCCACTCTTTATTTCAACTAAAACAGACAACAACAAATAATCCTTATAAATAATCACATAGTCAAATGTAGAAGGGGGGGAAAGGAAATATGAAAAAAGAAAGAAAAACCTTGAACATTTACATAGTATATACATAGCACTGATTTTTAATAAGGGAGGGGGGTGAAACTTCCAAGGCTATATCTCTTTAAAGCACCAACAGTTCATTAAGATTCTTAGACAATATCACTTTTCCATTCTGCTGCCATTCGGCACAGAGGCACCTGCTAACTTGGCAAAGAAGCACAGTTTACCGTGATGATTCTCTTTATTTAGCAGGGAGAGAGCAACTGGCCCTATCCACCCCCAACACAGTACCTCCAGTGACTGTTGCTGGTATCTGTCTTATGTTTCTTTTTAGATTGTGAGCCCTTGGGGGACAGGGATCCACCTTATTTTTATTTATTATTTCTCTGTGTATACTGCCCTGAGCCATTTTTGGAAGGGCGGTATAGAAATTGAATAAAATAATAATAATAATAATAATAATAATAATAATAATAATAATAATAATAAAGACCCCCAGTGAGGCACTACCTTGGCGTGGTTGTGGGGCTTGTGTGCTCTGATGAAGGTGAGAGCTATGCCAGAGGTCCAACCATACTGGACAGGTCTCACCAGAAGAGCCAGACAAAGAGTGCCTCTCCCATCAACAATATGGTGAGACGTAACTTTAATAAATCTATACCGGATCGGTCGTCGCCCGGGTCAACAAGGACCGTGCCAGATGCTATAGTCCCTGGGCATCTGGTGGCAAGTGGGCAACAGGACTCGGGATCTTCAGTTGAGCAACCAGGGCTGGAGACAGCAAAGTTACTGGACAAAACGTCGCTTAACCGAAAAAAATATACGAAAAATGCCAACAAGGAAATAATGATCTGCTATTACAAGTCTAGTCCAACTAGAAGAGGTTATTTAAAAAGAATGTACCAAATTTGGAAAGAGAAGCATCCAGATACAGAAATAACAGAACAAAGGCTAGCAGACCAGAGAAGATTCATAATAAGAAATAAAGTATTCACAGGAGTTGAGCTGGAAGAACTGCAAAGAGCAACACAGGCTCAAGATATGGAAGAAGAATTATCACCAATTGAAGAAGTTGCTCAGGCGCAGGTGGAGGAAGTGTTGGAAATCGAGGATGCCACTGTTGCTGAACTGTTTCAAAATCAAAACCAGGCAACCTCTCCTTTGCCTTCACCTCAAAAACCCAAATGCCGTTTATCAGAAAAGCAACAAGAACTAAAGTAAAAAATAACTGAGCACATGAACCAAACAACCACTAGGATTCGACTTCCAGCTCTAAAAACAGTTGCCAAAAAACAACTTGCTCAGGCATTAAAAGATGTCAATGATGCACTTGCAGAAATAACAACCAATAATTTGCAAGAAACAAACCAACTAATGTACAGTGCAGCAACAATAACAACACAAGAGCTTGGATATAAGATCAGTGGACCAGTCAAAAAAGAAAGCAGTACATCACCTAAATGGAAGATTAGACTAGAAAATAAAATCTCCAGGCTTAGATCAGATGCTAGTAAATTGAAAGATATGAGAGACAAGAAGCTGAAGAATGAAAACACCAAACAGTATCTCATCAAAAAATACCACCTAGATTCAAGGAAAATTAGAGAAGTCTTGGAAATAATAAAGCAGCAAATAACAGCAGTGTCAAAGAAGATTAGCAGATATGAAGCCAGAATTACACAACACAGGCAGAATCTCCAATTCCAGTTGAATCAGAGACGTTTCTACCAAAGCATAGAAGGAGAAACTGTTAGAAACCTAGAAACACCAAATAAAGAAGAAACAGTGCAATTCTGGGGAAAATTATGGGACAATCCAATAGATTATAATAAAAAAGCAGGCTGGATGAAAGAGGTCAAAAAATGTAACCAACAAATGCAAGATCTAATAATAACACCAGAATTAATCAGTGAAAGAGCAAAGAAAATTAAAAATTGGACTGCGCCAGGCAACGATGAACTGCATGGCTTTTGCCTTAAACACCTAACAAGCCTTCATAAACAACTATCAAAACAGTTCAATCACATTATGAAAGGCGGTGATATTGAACAATGGCTAACAACTGGGATAACTCATCTCATCATGAAAGACCCAGCAAAAGGTGCAGTTCCAAGTAATTATAAACCAATAACCTGCCTGCCAACCATGTTCAAATTATTAACTGGAATAATAGCAGATGAAGTGATGCAACACTTATTAACTAACAGCTTCCAGTTGAACAGAAAGGAAATTGCCCGAACACCAGAGGCACAAAAGACCAGCTGCTGATTGACAAAATGAATTTAGAAAACTGCAAGAGAAGAAAAACAAATCTAAGTGTTGCGTGGATTGACTACAAGAAAGCCTTCGATTCATTGCCTCACACATGATTACTAAAATGTTTAGAAACAACTGGTGTCAGCAAAAACATTCAGATATTTATTAAAAAAGCAATGAGCATGTGGAGTACACAATTAACAATCAATGGCGAGGCACTTGGACAGGTTAGCATTAGAAGAGGCATTTTCCAAGGGGACTCACTATCCCCTCTATTGTTTGTAATCGCCATGACCCCACTTTCACAAATACTAAACAAAACAGGCCTCGGATACCAAAGATCTAAAACATCAAGTAAAATCAACCATCTGCTGTACATGGATGATCTGAAGTTGTATGGAAAGTCCCAGTCAGAAATCGAATCACTGCTAAACACTGTCCGTATATTCAGTAGCGATATAGCAATGGAGTTTGGACTAGACAAGTGTGCTGCATTAATAATGAAAAGAGGAAAAATAACAAAAACAGAAGGAATAGAACTGCCCAATGGAAGCAAGATCAAGAACCTGGAAAAGAAAGAACATTACAAATACTTGGGCATTCTCCAGGCTGATAACATTGCACACACTGAAGTTAAAAGAAAAATGGGAAGTGAATACACCAGGAGAGTTAGAAAAACCCTCAAGTCCAAACTTAATGGCGGGAACACCATACAAGCCATAAACACCTGGGCTATACCTGTTATCAGATACACTGCAGGAATAATAGACTGGACCCAGGCAGAGCTAGAGACACTGGATCGTAAGACCAGGAAATTCATGACCATCAATCATGCTCTGCACCCCCACACTGTTGTCGATAGGCTCTACCTCCCTCGCAGCTCAGGTGGAAGAGGAATGCTGCAAGTCCATCAAACAGTCGAGGAGTAGAAAAGAGGCCTTGAAGAATATATCAAGGACAGTGAAGAAGATGCACTGCAAATGGTCAATAATGTGAAACTATTCAACACCAATGAAAGAAAGCAGGCCTACAAGAAAGAACAAGTCAAGAACCGAGCAGAAAAATGGAAAAATAAGCCCCTGCATGGTCAATATTTGCACAATATAAGTGGAAAATCAGACATCACCAAGACCTGGCAATGGCTTAAGAATGGCAACTTGAAGAAAGAAACAGAGCGTTTTATACTGGCTGCACAAGAACAGGCACTAAGAACAAATGTAATAAGAGCAAAAGTCAAAAAATCCACCACAAACAGCAAGTGCCGCCTTTGTAAAGAAGCAGATGAAACTGTGGACCACCTAATCAGCTGTTGTAAAAAGATTGCACAGACTGACTACAAACAAAGGCATGACAAAGTAGCAGGGATGATACACTGGAACATCTGTAAAAAATACAAGCTACCTGTAGCCAAAGATTGGTGGGACCATCAAATTTAAAAAGTGGTCGAAAATGAAGATGTAAAAATATTATGGGACTTCTGACTACAAACAGACAAACATCTGCCACACAATACACCAGATATAACTGTAGTCGAGAAGAAAGAAAAACAAGTCAAAATAATCGACATAGCAATACCAGGGGATAGCAGAATAGAAGAAAAAGAAATAGAAAAAATCACCAAATACAAAGATCTACAAATTGAAATTGAAAGGCTGTGGCAGAAAAAGACCAAAATAATCCCACTGGTCATTGGCGCCCTGGGTGCAGTCCCAAAAGACCTTGACGAGCACCTCAATACCATAGGGGCCACAGAAATCACCATCAGCCAGTTACAAAAAGCAGCTTTACTGGGAACAGCCTATATTTTGCAACGATATCTATAATAACCAACAGTATTGATGATAAAATTCTGGCATCCCAGGTCCTTGGGAAGGACTCGATGTCTGGATAAAACAAACCAGTCAATAACACCTGTCTGACTGTGTAAACAAGGAATAATAAAGAAAATCAGTTCAAATGCCAGCCCGGAACACATATCAGTTATCCAGAGTTGGAAGAAAGGAGTGGATCTGTCCATCTATAATTATCCTTCTAGCAACTCCCCATGCTCAAAGGATAGAATATGTTGCCCCACCTCACTTAGCATCCCCCCCCACACACACACAACCAAGGACTGGTGCTGATTTCAATTTTATTTTAAATAAATAAATGAACGTTGCCCCGCCCTTCTTGCCAGCCCTGTCTTGTGCTTCAGCTAGCCGGAATGTCATCCCTCTCCCCTCTATGTTGGTTTCACCTTTTATTGGTTGGTTGGTTGATTGATTGATTGCATTTATATACTGCTCTCGGTATATAAACAGCTCTCGGTGATACACAGCAGCAAGACCTGGAAAAGAATGTTCTCCAATGTCTTTAATAGAATGGGGAGAATGATTCTCTGAAACATTCTCTCCTATTCTAAATGATGCAGGAAAAGAATCCTTTCCCAAGTCTATGTCGGACTTCCAGTGTGCTCTCCTCGTCACTGTTTACAGCTGTAGCTCTGTCTTCCTGCCGGCTGGCCTGCTTCATTGTCAGTGGTTGCTCCAAAGGTGCTGAAGGGATAGCCAGACTAGCCAGTTGGTAGAGCCAGAGCAATGAGGGAGGGCGTGCTGAAGGTGAGGTCAGGGCAGAGGGAAGAGGGCAACATCCGGGCTGGTCAAAGTGTGGGGTGGGGCTAATGAAGAAGGTGGGACAATGTCCATGCTGATGCCAGGTGCAAGCCAGTGAGGCAGAAAACGCACAGAGTGTGGCAAGGAGGCTGGACAGAGGTGGTGGCAGGCAGATGGGAGTTGCCAGTTCCTGAGTACCACCTGCCCAGACTATCCAACTCTGGGCCTATATAGGAATGCTGCTTGTGGCTGCAGCTTGCCAGAAACCCTGCAGGATGTTGGGAATTCTCTCCGGTAAGATAAACACTTCTTTTACAGCAGAGTGCACAGAGGCAAAATACAGCAGAGTCTGCCCAGGCATGCGTGTTTGCTGAGAGCAAAAGAAACTTGGAACCAGTTCATAGTTTCAAATCAATATGAGGAGTCTTTATTGGAGAATTCCATTCTAGATAGGAAAGTGGAGAGATAGTATCTCTAATCTACCTGTAGCTAGCTAGCTGGATGCAGAGGGATGTTGCATGAATCTCTGCACATGGCATGTGTGTGAGGGAGAAGAGAGGAAAAGAGTCAGGCAGGCAGGAAGCCACTGAGAGTAGCAATCTACATATCAAAGGGATAGTGTCAGAGCAGTAGAGAGGAGGAATGACCAATGTCTTGACCCCTCTAGCCCTCTGACTCACTAGTCTGTCCCCCTCCATCATTGAGGCATGAGCCAGCGCAGAGTCCTTCACTTCCAACACAGGAGAGGAAGAGAACATCTGCTTCCCAGAGTGATAGCCTGCATTGCTGTCTGCCTGCTGCAGCTGCCTGCCTGCCTGTGGTGCACTCATTGCCAGAGGCCATCGCTTCAGCCTGCCTCATGGGGGAGTCACCCCTGAATACATAAACAGTCCTCAGTCATTTTCAATGGGTGTCCTGAGTTCTAGAAATAATAGAGATAATTAAAAATAGAATGAATGAAAAATAGAGTGCATATGGGAAAGTAGATGTCAAAAAGAAGGATTCTAGGCTTTCTTCTCCTTGATATGTTAGCTTTCTATGTGAAGGGTTTTTGTTTTTGTTTTTTGCAAGGAGGAACATTCAGGCATGGGAATCCCTACCTGCAGACTGAAACGGTACAGCCCAGAAACAGAGTTGCAACTCCTGTGTGGACTAGTCCTTAGACACAAGCATGAAGAAAAGTCTCCGGTTCTCCTTCTTTATTTGGTTTTAAAAGTAACAAGCAAACAGCTCTTCAGAAAGCCATGACATACTCTGCTTAAGCAGAGTGCCTGATGCTTGAGTGTGAGGAGGAAATACCTAGAGGCTACTAAATCTTGGGCTTGCACAGGACAGCCATGAATTTCCCCCACACAAGTGTCTGGCAAGCAATTAAACTGGAAATATCAGGGACTGGGACTGGGACCTTTCTGCATGCAAAGCATGTGTTCTACAACTGAGTTATGGTTTCTCTCCAGATTATTTGGATCCTGGGCTTTATATTCAGTGCAAGTGGAAAGATTCATAGGGTACCCGCCAACTTCTTTGCCTGATATTGGTAATCGTGCTTCCATTGCAATCCTATGGATGCAGGGAAGATACAGGCAGTCTTTGGCTTAGCAACAAGAAAAGAACTAATGCCTCATTTAGAGGAAGCAGGCCACTTTGATGTTTCTGACCATAGTCATGTCACTCTATATCTCTGTGGCACATTATCAGAAATCAAAGCTGAGCCTACAGCAGTGACCCATGAGAACAACAGAAGTTTCAACAAAAGTAACTACAGACTGCAAAATCAGGGAAAGGCTCGCCAGGGACGAGAAAGGCAATGTGATTTGATGCACATTTTAAAGAAGAAAATTGAAACTTTACTTCCACTCAGTTGAGATATTAATCCTTGAAAATTGGCTCCTCCAAATATCCTAGAACCATGTCACACACGCTTCTGCAATGTGGTCAATCAAAAGCGCACATGAACAAAGAGATCCATTTTCTTGTCCAAACTACGGACCATTTAAAGGGAAAACACCGAGACCAATGTGGGAGCTGCAGCATCCAAAAAGCAAACATCATTCTTAGTAATTGGGGAGGAGGGATGATCAGATCAGATGTTTGTGTCGATCTAATAAAGTCACCGGCAGAATGTTGCCACTGTCATTCTGTAATTTGGCTCACAAGTATAATTTGGCTCACAAACCACATGCAGTAAATGCCGTCATGGAACATAGGAGGCTGCTTTATACAGAGTCAGACCATCGGTCTACCTAGCTCAGTATTGTCTACACTGACTGCCAGTGAGTCAGCAACTTTCCAGGGTTTCAGGCAAGAGTCTTTCCTAGGCCTACATCGAGTGGAGATGCCAGAGGCTGAACCTGGGACCTTCTGCATGCAAACCCAGGGGCAGATTAACCTTTTTGCCACCCATAGACAAAAAGGCTTTTGCCGCCCTTTTATCTAAAACAAGCAAACAAAAATGCTGCAGGAAGGCGGGGGTGAGGGGGAACTGTCCCCTTTGGCCCCTTAAAGACTGCCGTGCCAGCTGCGGGATGGGCATGGCTGCAGCCAGGGCAGGAGCCAAGGAGAAAGTCCCCACTTTTACATTAAAAACATTCCCCAGTAAAAGGGGGAACTCTTGCCTCCTCGCCCCCGCCTCCCTGCAGGCGCCATGCCACCGCCGCGCCTCATCCCACCCTCCCAGGGTCAAGGAAATTATTTAGGTAAAGGGAAACTCTTCCCTCCTCACCTCCCACCCTCCCTGCAGCTACAGCTGCCACCCCACAGTAGTATTTTTTTTAACATAGAGGGGGGGACTTTATCCTGACCCCCATCCTTGCTGCAATCACCACTTGGAGAGGAGCAGCAAAATTTGAGGAGTGGCAAATTGCCGCTCCTCAAATTTTGCCACAGTAGGCAAATGCCTGCCCCGCCGCTCCAGTAAGCCGCCACTGTGCAAAACAGTTGATTTGCCAAAGAGCTACAACCCCATCCCCTGTGGCTATGCAAGGGCTTGATGAGCAGATGAACATGTGTTTGGCCTTACATGCTGAGATATTTCTTCTGCTCTTCTACAGTGCTTGGTGACAAGGAGAGTTAATTGTCAAAAGTTATGTCACCACTTTCATTCGGTGGCTGAACTTTATCAGACAACCCAGTGGGCAAATCCCAGTGAAGACTCTGAGGGAAAGGAGTCATCAACATTTATATACGAGTGTTCCAGATGTCTGTAAATGAGTGTTTGCATTTATTCAGCTCCTAGTCCTGAAGTGTGGTCTGGGTTACACATAAACTAAAATGAGATGTTAGACTCCTGAAATGGTAAAATGGAATGCATCACATTCATCTGCAGATGGGGGGGGATACATTTTTGAATGCCATGTTAAAAAAGCTCCCTGGAAGTAAAAACATATCATACCAGATGAGCAGAAAGTTTCTAGATCAGCCATGCCCCTTTTGCTAGTTCTTTACTTGAAGGGAATCTTTTCAGTTGAGGAGCATTCAAAAATGTTATTTTTGTGCAGTCCATTCTACAATCTTAGGAATCCAACACCTCATCGCTACCTTATTTTGCTGTATGTGTGGACCAGGCCTCTTTTACTGGGAAAGGCAGGGAAAGTAGTTGGGGTGGGGGGGAAGGAAGGAAGGAAGGAAGTGTTTGGAAAATCTCAGATCTTTCACTTGGGAAAGAGACACAAAACTGCAGCCTCCCACTAGGAACACTGGTTGATATACCACACAACTTTATATTCATGTTGCAATGTTGTGTTTGCATAGTTTGCACAACAGCACAAATTGTTTAATTGCAAACATTGTACGGAGTTGCACAGTGAAATTGCAATGGTCAAATCATTACACAACTCTGGTTGGGCAACTCTGGTTGTGCAATTCTTGTGATTATACAATTTGTGTTCATGCGCAACTGTGCAAACACAATGTTACGTGAATGTAAACTTGTACAGCATGTCAGCCAGTAAAGGAAAAGCTCTCTTGGTGCCCAGTTAAGGGCCATTGTGACGTCAACAGCCAATAGACTAATTATTTTCTTCTGCATTCTCCCCTGTTTGCATATTTGAAAAGTCCAAGTTCACAGGGACAAGCTGAGTTGTGCTGCATATTCCAAAATTTTGCCTTTTCATCATATCTGTTGTCTGGGCAGATAACTGAGAGCAAGTGGGTCATCTGGGAGAAAAGAGTCTCGAGGCCTATAGGCAAAGAAAACAAACAAACCCACAACCTTCCTGCTAGACAAAGATCCACTCCCAGTTCACAGTCTAAAATCCTGAATGGCTTGGGCCCCAAGTATCTTAGGGATTGCCTGCTCCCAGCTGAATCTGCTCTCCTAACTGTAGGGGAAGAATGGCAGTTCAGTCCCCAAATAGCAGAGCAAAACCAGTTTGGTGAGAAAGCAGCAAAGCAAGAGGTCTTGAGACAGTTCTTTAGGATTGAAGAGCTACAAGGATTTATTTAAAGAAAAGGTTAGAAATGAATGTGAAAAAACCTGCAGCTTAATTTCAGCTGCAGCTCATGGCTGAAAAGAGAGACCAAAATGAACAGCCATCTCTGAGGAGACAAAATGGAGACTAACACTGGAAGAACAAAGGGGGGAAGTCCAGCACTTTTATCCATGACCCTAAAACCCCCAGTGGTCACTATGAAACATTGCGGCTGATGCTGCCAGGGTCCTAGCTCCAGCACTAACTAGGTTGGTTAGGAAGTCTCTGCTCTACATACCAACACCTGTTGAAGCTCATTTGTCAAGAATGTGGGACAGGGCCTTATTGGTGATTGCCCCCAGGGTACAGAACAGATGAGTCTTTCAGAGGAAGCCCTTGTTGTCCAGGCTTTTGGCTAATGAATAGCCTCCAGCTATAATAATTATTATAATAATTATAATTATAATTATAATTATAATTATAGACCTTTATTTGTTAGCCACTCCATAACAAATTGTTCTCTGGGCAGCACACAACAGAGGATTAAAAACATACAATAAAAACACATAAAACATTAAATCACAACAGAAAAATGGTGAAAAGAAAATACAAAATACAATACAAAGCAGCTTAAAAACTCATTTTAAAATTAGTTAAAATCAGATCAAATCTGAAAATCAGAATTTAAAAGGCCTGGAAGAACAATAAGGTCTTTATCTGGCATCTAAAAGAACAAAGTGATGAAGCCAGGTGAAGCTCAGTGGGGAGGCTATTCCATAAATGGGGTGTAACCACCAAAAAGTTCCTCTTCCTGGTGGCCATCTGCCTCTCTTTGTTTGGCAGGGACACCTGGAGGAGGTCCTTGAAGAAGATCTTAAGGTTCGGGTTGGGACATATGGGACAAGGCATTCTCTCAGGTAACCCGGTCCCAAGCCATTTAGGGCTTTAAAGGTTAAAACCAACACTTTGATTTGGGCCTGGAAATGGACTGGAAGCCAGTGCCGCTGACGAAGAACTGGCATAACAGGATCATGTGGTTGTATATGATTAGTGGTTGTAGCTATGCCTGTTTTATTTTGAAGATGTTTTTATTGAAATCTTATGTTTGTTTTTAACTTCTTGTTCATTGCCCTGAGGTCTTGGGATGAAGGCTGGCACAGACATGTAAATAATAAAATAACTAATCATTCCATACTTGCATTTCTTATCCATGTTAACATCTTTCCTTACAGCCCTGAAGGACTGCCTCAGCAGGAACTTTCTGAAGTAATTCTTTTTTATTCCATGATGGAAAATGCATATCCCATCAATAAACCAATAGTCCCCTACAAACACACACATACATATAGTTGCAAGCAATTATTTGATAAATCTAAACAAAACATGGAATTGACTGTGCTGAAATCCTAGCTTTGCACTCTCATTTGGCGTAAATCACTTAGCAGATGGGAAGATAATCCAGGTTACTAACACATTCTGCTTTGGGGATCATCCCTGGCGTTCGAAACATTGTGTTTGCAACAGAATGAATTTTAGTGTCTTCCAGTGGTTCAAAGAGATAAAGCCAGGAGGCTAAATGTTATGATGACTGTTATCACAAGATTTGATGTCATGGGGTGGTTGCCCATCACAGCCGTAGAAAGATAAGGAAAGCAAACAAGGCAATTCATCTACACTGTCCATTGCCAGTCAGCCATCAACAGCAATGCATTCCTATTGCCGCCCCCCGCCCAATACAGGACTTTCAGTGGGGTTTTGCCAGTGCCGGTTCCAGGAGTCTGGGAGACTTTGGATAGGACAGTGCCAGAGAGTCCCTTTAATTTGGAAGTGGTTGAGCATTCACACTGAAAAATATCACATGCTACCTCTGACTCCTAGCACCTTTATGTCCAACAAACATAAAGCATACGTGTTTGAGAAACTATTTGTTTTTCAATTTTTCATTTAAAACAAAACAGGTGTTTTTTTGTTGTTGATTTTTACATTGACACATTTTGCACGTTTCAGACACTGGACAAAAATATGGACATTCTCTTGCCAGTGGGTAAACTGTATATAATATCAGCTTGAAATTTTGCTTTTTCATATTCTCAGTCATTGAAAAAGTGGTAACATGCCGGATTCCATTACCCTTGGAATTGCCCAATCTATCATATAAAATAAATGTATACTGAAAAATTCAGCACTGTTATCAAAAAGGACACATTCAATATTTACCATAATGTTTTAAACACAAATATTCCAAATAATACATATTGGCTGACAAACAGAGCAACGATGCATCAGGGCAGTGAGGCCGCAGCCTAATAGAACTTCCTAACTATACTGGTGGGGTGGGGAGGTGGCAATTTTTGACACTGTCCCCTTCCCCTGGAAGCCCTCTGGGACATATTTTCAGGAGGTACAGAGGGCTTCCTTGGGCAGGGGAGGGCATCAAAAATTGCTGCTTCTCTACTGCGCTGGTGCAGTTAGTTCAGAAGTTGAACCAGCACATCCTTGCTCTGTATGTCAGCCAACATGTATGCACTCAAAGATGCTTTAATTTGCAATGATAATTTGTCTTGAATTAAGGTTTCCTATATTCTTTGAAAGCATTCGGAACATAGGAAGCTGCCATAAACTCAGTCAGACCATAGGTCCATCTAGCTCAGTATTGTCTACCAGGCCTGCTCAACATAGGCCCCTCCCAACTGTTTTTGGACTACAACTCCCATGATCTCCAAACACAGTGGTCAATAGCCAGGGATTATGGGAGCTGAAGGCCAACATCTGCAGGAGGGCCGCAGTTGAGCAGCCCTGGCTGGCAGCAGCTTCTCCAAGGTTGCCGGCAGGAATTTGTCTCAGCCCTATCTTGGAGATGCCAGGGAGGGAACTTGAAACCTTCTGCAAGCATGCAGGTGCTCTTCCCAGAGCCCTAAGGGGAATATCTTGCAGTGCTCACACATCAAGTCTCCCATTCGTATGCAACCTGCTTAGCTAAGGGGAAAAGTCATGCTTGCTTGCTACTACAAGACCAGCTCTCTTTTACCTGGTGGCCTCCTTCTTCACCCAGCTAGTGACAATTTTAAATTGTGCTGATATTAACAATAATGCAATCAAGTTATGGACTAGAGCTCCTTTGATCAATGCATGAAGGGTTATGGCCAATGGGGTGGGGGAGAGAGATCGATCTGGAATGAAGAGATTTCACTGGGAAATCTGAATGAATGATTTCATCTGAAGACTCTGTGCTGAGCTTTCATGTTAACCAGGGCTGCCTAACCTTATACCTGCAGCTGTTGTCAGACTACAACTCCCATCACCCCTCTATTGGCCACCATTGTTAGGGATAATGGGAGCTGTAGTCCAACATCAGCTAGAGGACCAAAGTTGTGCAGTCTTGATGTAAAGGAGCTGAGCAAGTAGGAGCTAAGTACAATAAGAATTCATGACAGCGTCAGTAGCAGTCTCTTCCTAGGTATGTGAATGCATTAGAGCTAGAAATGAAATGGGACCAATGAGTTCCTATTAGAGATTTAATGGGTGGATCCAGGCCTCAGAATGAGAGGCTATGGAATGTGAGAAGTAACTCTTCTGTGTGATTACATGTATGAGATAAGCAGAGAAATAATTTACATCAGCAATAACAGGTGACTACGAATATGTAGATATTTATATACCGCTTTGCAACCCAAGCCCCCAAAGTGGTTTACAAATGAATGAATGAATGAATGAAATGGCTTCCTAACCAGCTCACAATCTAGACAAGAAACATAACCCAGCAATAGCCACTGCTATTAATAGACCCCCAGCAATAGCCACTGGTGGAATGCTGTACTGGGAATGGGCAGGGCCAGTTGC
This sequence comes from Hemicordylus capensis, assembly GCF_027244095.1. Lineage (NCBI taxonomy): Eukaryota > Metazoa > Chordata > Lepidosauria > Squamata > Cordylidae > Hemicordylus > Hemicordylus capensis. The sequence continues at coordinate 338,527,275 of NC_069659.1, forward strand.
TCTCCCCCTGCTAAATAAAGATAATCCCCACTTTTAAAGGTGCCTCTTTGCTCAGTTGGCCGGGGTAAAGACTTCCTGACTGAAGGAAGTCTGCAATACTAAATACGCTCATAGAAGCACAACATTTTCGTGTAGGAAGGGATTTTGGAAGTCTCCTAGTCCAATCTCCAGCTCAAAGCAGGCAGCTGCCACAGTATCCCTAATTAACAGCAAAGGGAGAGGAGCTGGTCTTGCAGTAGCAAGCCTGAATTGTCCCCTTTGCTAAGCAGGGTCTGTCTTGGATTGCATTTGGATGGGTGACTATATGGGAGCACTTTCTGCTGTAACCCTTAGGGGATGGGGCCGCACTCCGTAGTAGAGCATCTGCTTGCAGGCAGAAGGTCCTGGCAACTTCTGGTAGTGCTGGGAGAGGCTTCCGCCTGAAACCTTGGAAAGTGGCTGCCAGTAAGTGTGAACAGTACTGTACTAGAAGGACCAAAGTTCTGACTCAGTATAAAGCAGCTTCAATGTTCCTATGATGGCTGTCTGCCCAGCCTCTTTTTGAAAACCTCAATCAAAGACAAGCCCTCTACTGCATGAGACAGAGTGAGTGAATCCACTGAATAATATGGGATTTACTTCTGCATAAAGCTGCACAGCATTTTGTCATAAGTTACTTAACATATGTAGTGAGATAGGAAACTGGTCTTTGTTCGAGCCCAAACAGACAGAATGAAACCTCTGGATTAATTCGAATTCAGCAGTATCGTGCCGGAGTTTCCCTTTGAAATTCCTTTGTTGTCAAATGATGGTTTTCAGGTCAGCCCCCGAGTGTCTGGGGAGACTGAAATGTCCTCTCACTGGTTTCTGAACGTGGCCATTTTTGTGTCAGATTCGTGTCTATTTATTCTTCGCATAGAAACTGACCTGTTTGTCCTAGGTAGACAGCAGAAGAGCATGGTTGGTGAGTGAGAGCAAACAGCACAGTGGAGGATGAACCAGTGAATGGGCCCCTGCTGTTACAGCTGATGTTATTTGGTGCTGTAATCATGTTTCCTGAGTGAATATGGGGACAGAGTTATCATCGTGCTTGCTGCAAGGTCTGCTCCCTGTATTGGCGTCTCTAGTGTGGCTTGTTACTTGTTAGCAGCTGTTTCAGGTTGGGGCGGGAAGGGCTGCCTGTAACCAATGACTGGCCTTCCAGCCAAGCTAGGAAGGGTCTAGGAAGGGGATAGCTAGGAAGGGACAGCTATTGATGCTGTCATGAATTCTTATTGTACTTAGCTCCTCCTCTCTCAGTTCCTTTACATCAGGACTGTACAACTTTTGGCCTTCCAGCTGTTGTTGGACTACAACTCCCATAATCCCTAACCATAGTGGCCAGTAGTTGGAGGGATGATGGGAGTTGTAGTCCAATAACAGCTGAAGGGATGAAGTTAGGAACATAGGAAGCTGCCATATACTGAATCAGACCATTGGTCTATCTAGCTCAATATTGTCTTCATAGACTGGTGGTGGCTTCTCCAAGGTTGCAGGCAGGAATCTCTCTCAGCCCTCATACTAGGGAATTGGAACGTTCCCCTTCTCGTAATCAGGTTAGTAAACCTGTATGTCATTTATTCAATGCTCCTGCATAGGAATAGGGAGGGAAGACGCGACCAAGAGGTTCACGCAGATGAGACAGTAAATCTCTTCTGGAAAAGTTTGTATGGTTATGTGCAAAAAGACAAGAGTATCTCTTCTAAACAGCAATGGGACAAATTATGGAAATGGACATTGGACGTAACCCCCCCCCTCCGATTACCTGATGTGCCTTGTAATCCCCCACCCCCGAGTTACAGTACTACCTGCATATACCTCATAACCTTGTGGGTTTCCAAATCCTTATGTGTAAATCTTTGTAGATATATCATGTACAAACAACCACTTTGTATATAATTGTGCTTTGGAAACATACTGTATGCTTTGGTAGTTTGTTGGTTCAATAAAAAAATCTTGCCTTATAAAAATCTTGTCCTATCTTGGAGATGTTGCCAGGGAGGGAACTTGGAACATTCTGCTCTTCCCAGAGTGGCTCCATCCCCTGAGGGGAATATCTTACAGTGCTCGCATGTGGTCTCCCATTCAAATGCAACCAGGGCAGACCCTGCTTAGCTAAGGGGACAAGTCATGCTTGCTACCACAAAACCAGCTCTCCCCCCTAGACCAGCTCACCTCCTTAAACCAGTTCTACTCCCTGAGCTGATTTAGGGAGGAGTTGTGGTTTATGTTGTGGTCATTCCATTTCTCTCTCTCTCTCTCTCTCTCTCTCTCTCTCTCTCTCTCTCTCTCTCTCTCTCTCCTGTGAGAGGGAACTGTCATTAACCAAAGATGAGCTGAGGGCATTTTGCTCCAGAGCACTAGCATAACAATGTTGGTGGCAGTGCCCAGCTAGATGTTTATGTGGCTCCCACTGCCACCAATGGCGCTGCCAGAAAGCAACAGAAGGCAGCACAAGACTATGTGCAGCCCTCCAGAGGTGCATCGGTATCCAATCCGGATCACCACCAGATGTGAGTTTGACACCCCTGGCATAGTGCATTTGCAAGAGAAAGAAAATCCAAGCCTCAATATTTTTATAGATGAAAGAAATAAATCTTTCTGGGAAAAAGATATTCCCGTGATAGCTCCTGTAATGGCCTGCTGGATCCGCCCCTGGTGGCTACTAGTCTTGATGTTGTCTATAGGCTACCTTTAGGTTCAGAGGCAGGATGCCTCTGAATACAAGTTGCAGGGGAGCGACAGCAGGAGAAGGGGCCGCCATGCATTCACTTCCTGGATGCCCAGAGGAATCCCGTGGGCCACTGTGGGAAACAGGATGCTGAGCTAGATATTTATTTATTTATTTATTTATTTATTTATTTATTTGAAACATTTGATATACCGCCCACTCCGAAGACTCTGGGCGGTGTACAAAAACATGCAAATCAAGACAGCATTAAAATTACATTCTAAATAAAACTAAAGTAACTAACAGTGGGGGTGGGGGGAATAGATAAACTACAGGGTAAAAGCCTGGTGAAAAAGAAAAGTCTTCAATAAAGATTTAAAAATCGACAAAGAAGGAGCTAAACGAATCTGCAGGGGAAGGGAATTCCAGAGAAGTGGGGCGGCAACCGAAAAAGCCATTTCATGGGTTCTAGCTCCCCAAACCTCTCGGAAATCGGGGACCAACAAAAGGGCCATCTGACCAGATCTGACTGGATGGGATGTAACTGGATTGGAGAGGTAGGTAAACAGGTGCCAAACGCCGCAAGGCTTTGAAGGTCAAAACCAGGACCTTAAATTGAACTCGGTAGCAAATAGGCAACCAGTGTAATGACTGCAGGAGAGGTGTTACCCGGTCATATTTTCTGGCACCCATAAGTACATGATCTGCTGCATTCTGGACCCATTGTAGCTTTCCAATCGTCCTCAAAGGAAACCCTAGATAGAGGGCGTTACAATAATCTAGGCGGGAGATAACAAGGGCATGGATCACTTTCATTAATGCTTGCCGATCAAGGTAAGGGTGTAATTGATGAATCAGATGGAGCTGGGCAAAGGACTTGGGCCTGATCCAGCAGGTTCTTCTTATGCTCTTTTACTCCTTTCTTCCACAGCTCTCTTTTTAAAGTGACAAATAAAACAACTTCCTTGTGGATGCACAACACTGGTGTTCCAGAGAGCTCCTTGCTAGTTTCACACTCTTTCCTCTGCTGCTCTGCATGGTGCTTGACTGCGAGACAGTTTCTGCATTTCCACATCACATCCATCTCGGGTTTTGACAGGGGAATCTTCCAAAATAGCCTATGCGTGATGCAGCCCGACCCGAAAATAACTGTTTCTTTGAGCATCAGGTGCGTCACACCTGCAAATAACCTCATTTAGCTTGACAAATTTTTAGCTTAATGCTCATTGTATATAAATACCAGTATCTCAGCATACTCAACAATGCCATCTGCCACATGCTCTTGTACGATGAATAATTCACCAAAGCCCAATGTTACTTGTTTTGTATGTGTCTCTGTGTTGCCGAGTTCCCACGTGTATCCCTTCATAACTTGACAAGCCTACAAGAGTGTTTGGAAGGTTACAGACAGTATTAGACAGATATTAAAAGCCACACTCTTTGGGGTTACAGGAAGTTGATCCCAGCAGCTGTGCTCTCCCACCCACCTTTTTATTGCGCACCCCCATCTACTACAGGCATGTATGTGCACAGCTGTGCACATCCAGCACTCATTAAAAGAGCAAAAAGATCAACCCATTATCATGAGATGACAGCACATATGGATGGGAAATACACAAAGAGCAGAGGAATGATCAGGGACAAGCCAGAACAAAACAAGAGGCAAAGACGTTCGACAGATGGAGGAGCTGGTGAACAGAGCGATGTTTGTACCAACTCTTTTCTCTGGACACGTCCTGCAAAAAGCTGTTCCAGTTTGCACGGGATTCGAGGTGGAGCCTGTAGTTAGTATTTCATTTCAGTACTTAGCTAGTACTAGTACTCCTTAGCACTTAAGTATTACCTGATACTTCAGAGCTAGTTAGCCAATGGGAGCAGTTTTCCAGGGGAAATGGCTGCCATGGGGAAAAGATCTGGATCACTATTATGGTGGTGGCAGAGAGCAGTTAACCTCGCTGATGGTGCAGTGGGGAAATGGCTTGACCACCAAGCCAGAGGTTGTCAGTTTGAATCCCCGCTGGTGTGTTTCCCAGACTATGGGAAACACGTATATCAGGTGTTTCGTATATTGGGTAGTGGCGATATAGGAAGATGCTGAAAGGCATCATCTCATACTGAATGGAAGATGGCAATGGTAAATGCCTCCTGTATTCTACCAAAGACAACCACAGGGCTCTGTGGTCGCCAAGAGTCGACACCGACTGGAGGCACACTTTACTTTTACTCCCAATTAGCTGGGGGCCAGATCCAGGTGAAATTTAGTGGGGAGAGGGAAGAACACTGAGCACACTAGTATTAAGCCTGTTAATGCACTGTATAAAGCAGGGGCAAGCAAGTTTGAAGCGGGCATTGGGTCAAGAATTACTAGAACCAGGGGTTGTCCTATGAAACTGAAGGCTGGGGATTTTAGGACCGACAAAAGGAGGTACTTGTTCACACAGCACGTAATCAATCTATGATGAGAATACCAGTTGCAGGCGAGCAACAGCAAGAGAGAGGGCATGCCCTCATCCATCTCTTGCCTGTGGGCTTCCCAGTGGCACCTGGTGGGCCACTGTGTGAAACAGGATGCTTGACTGGATGGGCCTTGGGCCTGATCCAGCAGGGCTGTTCTTATGTAAGAAGCAAAGATGAGCCCCCGACCCCCCTGCCTTCTCCCCATTCCCTGTGTCTTTGCCGCAGAAGAACTAACATTCTTGACATGCCTTTCTCTCTCTCTTCTATGCAAATAATGCCACACATTCCTCACCAGGAGCCAGCAGCTTGCTAGTGAGTCAAGGAGGTAGGCGGGGAGAGTGAAGAGCAAGCCTTTTCCCTAGCTGATGGATCGCCCTTACATGTGGGCATTTGTCCCCCCTCCCTCTTATTTGATTATAGCGACACCCATGGTGTTAAGCTCCGCACATTGCTTTTAATTGTTTTAATATTTCAGTTCTTGTCTTAATTTGTTTTATGTTGTAAACTGCCCAGAGACGTAAGTTTCAGTGGTGTACAAATATAATCAGTCAATCAATCCATCAATCCATCAATCAATTAAAGTGTGTCGTTTGACCATTTTACTGTGAGATTTTTCTTTAAAGACAATGATTATGTCCCTTGAAATGACAAACCTTTGCACATCATGTTTTGCCTGCAGTTTGTCAGTTAAGGGCCATCCAAGTCTCCATTATTCCCCAGTTGTGGGCTTTTGTACAGATGTACATTATGTAGAGATGTACATATCAGGCTGTATAGAAATATTATAGATAGATAGATAGATAGATAGATAGATAGATAGATAGATAGATAGATAGATTAAAGTATAGGCTGCAAAATTAGGAGGTTTATCAAGCTGATGATGGGTTGAATTCAGGCTTAGTGCAGGCTTTGTTTAAATGGACAGTGATGGTAACTTGCATCTGCTGTCTAGGAAGGAATTCCTGCTGCTGGATCAGCACTCCCTTTGGATGCCCGGCCCTCAAGTGAAGCAGAGAGAAGAACTGCATTGTAGTACAAGATACCCTCATCTTTTACCAAAAATCTGTTTGAAAAATCATGCATGTAGACAACCCTTTCTTATCCTTTCTTAGACAACCATGCCCTTGCACTTCATTAAATATTTTAATGTGAGAAAAGATAACAGGAAAGCAATACATTAAAAAGGATGAAGAACATAAGAGCACAAGAACAGCCCTGCTGGATCAAGCCCAAGGATGCCCATCTAGTCCCGCATCCTGTTTCACACAGTGGCCCACCAGGTGCTGCTGGAAGCCACAGGCAGGAGTTGAGGGCATGCCCTCCCTCCTGCTATTGCTCCCCTGCAACTGGTACCCAGAGGCATCCTCCCTTTGAGGCTGGAGGTGGCCTATAGCCCTCCAACTAGTGGCCATTGATAGACCTCTCCTGCACAAAATTATCCAACCCCTTCTTAAAGCCATCCAGGTTGTTGGCTGTCACCACATCTCATGGCAGAGATTTCCACAAGTTAATTAGGCGTTGTGTAAAAAAGTACTTCTGTTTGTTGGTCCTAAAGGGTTCCTTAAAGTGGTTCTTTTCTTCTTCGCTTGGCTTGGATGAAATCAGGATTTGATTTGATTATCTCTTCCCACAGTCTGACCCATCTCAAGGAAGGTGTGCATGCCTCCTACCCATCTGCCATCCTTGCCCTGCTTTCACCCTCCCCACACATTCATCTGGGGATGGAACAGTCTATTGTTTTCCCCAGAGGGATTGACTATGCAGTTTTCTTTTATTTATTTTATATTAAATTTTCAACTTCACCTTTCCACTCCAGATAGAGCAATCTAGGGGACATACAGCATGAAATGAGCACAAAATTACAATAAAATTTCAATTAAATAGAACAAAGAACAAAACACACACTTACATACACACAATACCCCTAAACAGAGAAGAAAGGATAAAAGTCATACAAGGTCAAGCCAAAGAACTGGGACCCCAGGACAAAGTTTGCTGTGCCAGATCTTCCGATGGTCCAGGACCTCTGCTCTAGGGGCCTGACACTTCCCAATTCTCACTTGTCGTCGTCTACTACTACTACTACTACTATGAACAGAAGTGCTCAAAGTGGTTTACACAGAAAAATAATAAACAAGATGCTTTCCTGTCCCAGTAGGGCTCACAATCTAACAAAACTACAAAAGAAGTGCATGGGTGAGGAGTGTACAGCCCTCCACTTTTTCATGGCTTACCTCTCTACAGGGTGTGGGATTGCTTGACTCCTGGCCTGAGGACTTCCCCTTTAAGGCCTCTCAGCACTCCTTAACAAGGAGTCTGGCAGGGAGGGGAGGATCATGGACTAGGATTAGGGAGACCCAAGTTCAAATCCCCATTCAGCCATAAAACTCATTGGGTGACTCTGGGCCACTCACTTATCTTGTAGCCTAACCTACCTCACAGGGTTGTTGAGAGGATAACCATAACCATGTACTATACACCACTCTGAGCTTCTTGGAAGAAGAGTGTGATAGAAATGCAAATAAAATAAAATAAAATAAAATAAAATAAAATAAAATCATATCATATCATATCATATCATATCATATCATATCATATCATATCATATCGTCAGGGTTTCCTCCCCTCCTCCCTGAGACAGGGAGGTGTGCCCAGCCAGCCAGTAGAGTGCCCAGAGAAGCTGGGGGCTCCAGACACCAGGACAGCCCCGGCAATTACCTCACAGAAGCCAGAGAGGATTCGGAGAGACGTGCAACAGGTGCTGGGGGATGGGCAGGTGTCACCCAAGAGGCAGCAGATTGGTGGAGAGGGAATAGCCAGGATAGCAACTCCACAGCTGCAAGCAGCTGGAGGAATGATAAGGCAGGGGGTGGAGTTGCGGAATGAGACCCCATTGGAGGCCAGGGATTGAGTGTCCAGGACACGTGCCTGGCCAGCGAAGATGGAGCCCGCCGAAAGTGAGGAGGAGTATCTGGGATGCAGGGCTTTATTTAAGGCAGAGGCTGCCGAGGATGAGCAGATCAGTCTGGATGGTGTTTGTGGGCCTGACTGTCTCCCGGAGAGGAGCTCAGGCTTTTGGCTCCCAGTGACAGTTGAAGGAGGAGAGTAAATAAACTTCCTTCCTTCCCCAACTCTGAGGCGACACCCGCACCTATAATTCACTGTGAGAGAGCAGAAAGGTCACTTTGGAGAATTTCTCCTCCCAAAAGATGGACAAAAGGCTCAACTGGAACTGCCGGCATTTCTTTCTTCTGACCCACAGTGCTCAAGTATGATCCACAAGGTGTCTTATTGGCAATATCTGATCTGCAGGATTCCTGTTCCAGCCTCATATCTCCCCACATCTGCTCTCCATGCCAATGCACCTGGTCCTGATGGCAAGAAAATGCTGTCATGGACAGTAACAGTGAGATCTGGCCTTCCGACACGATGTGAAATAATAATAATAATAATAATAATAATAATAATAATAATAATAATATTGCTGTGAGTTCTCAGAAGCTAACTGGCTGGAAATTCTTTTGTTACTAAATCACAGGTTAATGAGCCAACCTAATGTTTCTTAAGTGGTTTGTTAATGACTCCAAACTATTCTGAATGGCTTCCATCCTTGACAAGGACATTGGGAAACTTGTCTGAGCCACATACTTCTGACCTCCTGGGGGAAGCATGGCCTCATCACCCTTCCCCATCTCCTAGGGAAGTCTGGATGTGAAAAGAGCAGTCAAGCTACTAGGGGACAAAGACCAGAGATTTGGGACTGGAAAGTAAGCAAACGGACAAGAGCTGCAGCATTTTAGGATGCAAGTTGTCTGCTCCTTGGGCTCTGTCCGTGGTCCTGAATGGCTGCCTCTGGATGCTTTTATTTTTGGGATGCCTGATCATTGTATACTCCATTTGCCCCATACTGCTTGCCAGACCTCCGGCCACATGGTTGGTTCATCAGCTTAGCCTGCCATGAAGGGGCATTTTTATGGGTTTTAAAAGAATATTTAATCATAAGTCACTTTGAAAGTCTTCAGCCAAATAGCATGGGATATAAATACCTATAATATATAAATAGTTTTCATGTGTGGTTTGGATAAATCACAGTCAACCACTGTGAGCAGCAGATGCACAGGAGGAGGAAGCCCTTGGGAAAGAAAAGTCAAGGGTGACACTAACCTATGTACAACTAGTTTATTTATTAACCAATAAAACTTCTTTAAATCATGAATTGCTCATCTGGTTGCTGACTTTTGGGGGGGCAAACATTATGCAGTAGGGCTCTTCTCTCTGTTTGCTTATCTTCTCCTTCCTTTATAGGAACAACTTGGTGATTTGTAGCAATCACTTGTTTGGGGCAGAGCATGTTAAAATGTAGAAGATACTTTCCCAATGCAAGTAGTGTCTTGGGGCCAATTGTCAATTGCACAGTTTCAAAGAAGAGAATGTTCCTAAATAAGAAACTTCTGCCCTCAAGGTTACCTAGGGAACTTGATAACTGAAGACGTGGGAGGGTAATTTCTTTAAGAGTTACTTAAACATGTTCGAGTTCTTTTCAGAGCTACTCCCACTGGTTCAAGAAACATAGTTCAAGATCCCCAACACACACACATTGGAAGTTCCTTTAATCAATCAACATGTACCCTGTCCAGATCCATGGACAGGGTTGGAGAATGGCAGCTCTCCCCTCCATAACTTTAATTGTGTGTCAAGGCTGGAGGTCTGCAGGCAGTTTGTTCAGCAGCAAATTGGTCTAGGTTCCTTGTTGCATTCATCTACCCTCTGCAAGTGGATAGTAGACTGTGGAGCAATGCCTCATAAGGTGCCAATGTAACATTCATTCCTCCACCCTACTAGGCCACCTCCACTCCTGTGATGCTACTGCTGTGTTGGATATACTATATCTGCAGGCTTTTCAGTTTAAATCCAAGCCCTCCTGTGCTTCCTATTAGAGTACAGGAAGTCCTCAGACTTACAACACAATTGGTTTCTGAAAACTGGGTCTTAAGTTGAAATATCATAACCTGGAACCTATTTTCCCATATGAAACAACATTATAAATGTAGGTTGGATTCTTGAAAAATTACCTCTCCCCCCCGCAACCCGATGGTGGTGGTGCCCAGTCAGATGTAGTAACAGATATGTAGTGTAGAAATTTATAGTGGAGTATCAGGGGTTGCTTGCTCTTGCCTCCCACTCCCTTCCTGGCTCTTGCTCACTTTTCCGTGCAACTGGGTAGCTTACCTCCATCTCATCCTCATCAGCAATGGTTAGGAAAGGAAGGGAGGTGGGCAAGTGGTGGTGTGTGGGCTGGGAATGGGCCAAGTATCTCCCTCTTGCTGTCACAGCACAGCAGAAGCCTGGGGACACAGGAGCAGCAGCAGTGGCAACAGCAGGGGAACCTCTTGGATGAGTGAGTCAGCCACCATGGACAATGAGCCTGATCCACTCTGCCTCCCCCTCCCCCTCCTCCCACACACCAGCAGCCATCTAGTGAAGCCTTCCCTCCTGCAATGTGTGTTATACGGTTAAAATGCATTTGTAAAGTTGAAGCAAGATGGTATCATATTTACCCAAATAGAAAATGACTCTGAATTTAAGACAATGCCTTAAAAAGAGGTTAAATACAAGTTATACCTGTACTTCCCCCAAAAAAGTGGACTCCAGATTTAAGATGAACCCCCTCCCCCCATTTAACAGGAAAGAACTGGTGGGGGGCCTCATCTTGGATTCGGGTAAATACGGTAATTTACAAACATCTGCTGTGTCATTCATCTTAACTCGGAATGCCTGTATCCAACTTTCAGCTCTTTCCCAGGTTGCTGTGTCCAAGTAACTCTCAGCAGACTCAGGAACAGAGCTATACATGAATTCCAGGTCAACTGTGGTTTTCACAAAGGTCAGTTTGTGGTATAATGAATGCAAATTACATGGACGTCCCCAAGTATACCATACGGCATCATTTGAAATACAGGTTGACTGAATACAGACAAGCAAGTACAGTAGTTCAGGTAAAGTTCAACCTGCAATTTTGCATTGGCCTTGACTCCAGAGCCTCTGATACTGTTGGAAACAAATGGAATGGTAATTCTCCCCCTTTGCCCATAATGGCTAAAATTTAATTGCAATCCACCCACATCCAGCTCATTCACCTTCATCCTCTGCAATTTTACCGTTTCTTCTATCCAAGTGGACAGATCATCAGCAGAACAAGCAAATGCAACTCCACTAATTGCAGTGGGATGCAATGAGGTTGTGTCCAGCACTGAGTGCTCATAGCACCTGTGGGACTGATTGTCTGACATATTTATTTATTTTATTTTGTTTGCAAAAAAGGATTGGAATCATTGTCAAACTATATTAAAATGTACTCTTTTCCCTACTGAGGATGGTTGATTTGGCTGACATTTATCTTGTGCCACAGTGAGAACAATTTATGAAAGAACAGCTGTGCTACTTTGGACCAATGGTCCATCTGACTCAATGCATCCTCCATAGGGCCAGTTCTTACAAAAAAGTAGCACTTATTTTTTCCGACACAGTTGAAAGCTTGGCTTCACAACCACTCAAAGCGACTGTAGTGTGAACTACTGTAGCCGTTTGCACAGAAACAATGCCATTCACTTCCGCAGTTGCGATGGGTGGGGGGGCGGGATGAATGACTGCACTCTATAGTTACAGGGCAGAGCCAGCCACGCCCCACTCCAAAGAGCACCAGGAAAAGGATGCAATATCACAATGTTGCTTCCTATCCTGGCACATTCTAGGGTGAGACAAATGTAAGGAAAGATGGAGATTTGAATAGCTGCTGCCGTGGCTTCCTTCCAGGGCAGCCAATTTCTTCAGGGACAGCTGAGCTTTAGTTAAAGATAAGTCCACCCACTTTCCAACAATATTCAATGGGATGCAATGCAATGCTGATATGATGTGTCAGTGCATTGGATGTATTATCAGTAAAGTACAACTTATTATTATAGGAGGAGAACTGGCCTTGTGGTAGCAAGCATGACTTGTCCCCTTTGCTAAGGAGGGTCCACCCTGGTTTGCATTTGAATGGGAGACTACTTGTGAGCACTGCAAGATATTCCCCTTGGGGGATGGGGCTACTCTGGGAAGAGCATCTGCATACTTCCATGCAGAAGGTTCCAGGTTCCCTCTCTAGCATCTCCAGATAGAGCTGGGAGAGACTGCTGCCTACTGAAGAAGAAGACTCCTGCTGAAGAGACTCCTGCCTACCTTAGAGAAACCACTGCCAGCCAGTGTAGACAATAATGAGCTAGATGGACCAATGGTCTGACTCAGTATAAGGCAGCTTCCTATGCTCTCCCTTTACTGATATTAGGGAATTTTTTCCTCACAATCATTTCCAGTGAAAAATGTCCCAATAAGGCCTCTCTCACTCCCAAACCAATTGGTTTGATGCAGTGCACAGTCTTAATTCTAATATACATGGCCTGTTAAAAGAAGCAGATGACAAAGGCACTGTACACACCAAGGATAAAAATTTGACCAATGAGAAGGTTAGGAAAGAGACCTGCAGTGCTGCAAATCTTGTCATAATATCATAGTTTATCAACCACCTCCCTCCCTCCTATAAAGGCAGGATTGGTACAAGTTAATACACATACAGGCACATGCTTCGTTTTATTACATTAAAGCCATTTTTTAAAAAGTGTGTACTTTTTATCACCTTCAGAGATTTCACAAATGCCTTTTTAATTGTTAACCAAACCTTTACAGCTAGTTCAGGGACAAAGCTAAATTCTGTGCAATGCCTAAGGCATGGTTCTGGGGAACAGACCTCTCTAGTGGTTCAGAGAGTTCAAGGAGATTCTGTGGTGTCCTGGAGTTTAAAGTGTACTGCTGACTTGGTTGAGAAGTGGAGTACAAAAATACAACTACTTGTACAACCAGCCATCACTGCCTGACTTAAAAAACACACCAAAAAACCCGAATGACAAATGGTTATATGGTGAGAAACACTGCAGCCTCACTTCTGAATTATGTTTATGAAGATGCTGAACTGAAATTGTACTTATTTATTTAAAATATTTTATTTATTATGTATGTATATGTGTGTGTACCTTATCTCTCTCTCTCTCTCTCTCTCTCTCTCTCTCTCTCTCTCTCTCTCTCTGTTTTCCACCCTTCCAGCACAATGCTGCTCAGGGCAGCCCATCAAGTAACAAATCACAATATATGGAAATAATCACAATAATCACAATATGGAAATAGAAATGAACAGGCAGCAGTATAGTATAAAATTGAGCCAGCCAACTTTAGCCAGCATGGTAGAGTGGAGTGTTGGACTAGGACTAGGGAGATCCGAGTTCAAATCACTGTTCAGTCATGGAACTCACTGGGTGACTCTGGGCCAGTCACTTCTCTCTCAGCCTAACCTACCTCACAGGGTTGTTGTGAGGGTAAACAAAGCCATGTATATCACTCTGGGCATTGTGAAGGAAGAGTGGGATATAAATGAACAAATCAATCAATCAATCAATCAATTGGCAAAGGCTAGCTAAAAACTAGAGTCCAAGTAAAACCAAGTTTAAAAACCCAATGGATACAACTGTAGATAAAAATGTCTCCCTAAAGAAGAGGGTCTTTAAATACTTTTTAGAAACCATAAAAGTGGAAGCTCTCTGGGTGGGTCTTCCAAAGACGAGGGGACAGAATTGAAAAGGCCCTGCTTCAAGTCCCTGCTGAGCAAATCTCAGTCCCTAAACATAGCAACAATGAAACAACTGTTTAATTAATTAACTAACTGTTTAATTAAACAACAATTAAACAACTGTTTAATTGTTTTTATTCTGTGAACTTGTTTTTTGTTTGTTTGTTTGTTTCATCTAGTAATTTGGATTGTGTATACTGCCTAGAGATGTATATATCAAGGATGTTCTCACGAGCAGCCAAGACCAGACTAAGGAAGTCAAGCTTGGGCTTGGTGGCCCATACGAACCGCCGGGAGGCACGCAGGAGGCAAGCTCCTTGCGGCACCTCAGCGGCAAACCTGCCTAGGGAACCTGCCTCGTAAATGGGGTGCTCCCTTAGCTACGTTTCCCTGATTGTGCTCCAGCAGCAGCTGCTTGCAGCCAGCGCTGAAGCACTGATGGGCACTTGCCCACCAATGCACTTGCAGAGTGCATTGTGGGATTTCTGGGGGCTGGGATGACATGTCCTGGTCCCCGTGCCTCTTACCCCCTGGACAGACCTCAGAGATCATCTGTGGGGAAGGCAGGCTTCTGCAGCCTTCCCCACCACCCGCCTGTCCAATCGTGAGCTCAGCTCCATTTTTGAAAGGCATCAGCCGGTGCTGGGTTCCCAGCTTGGCCAGGAACGCGTCTCTCTGCTTTTCCAAGCAGGGAGAGGCACTCCAGGCCATGTTGCAAATGTGGCGAAGGCCGAAGTTTACTTGCAAACGGGATGCGTGGCCCTGTTTGTTAACGTGGCCACGCCCCCTGCATCTGACATCCGACATGGGCGTGACTGATGTCAGACACAGAGGGTATGGCTGGGGTGGGGGCCATTGGCAGCAGGTTGGATAGGGGGCCCCATGTCCTCACTCCGCCACTGGTTTGGCCCCAAGAACATGGTGTCCAGCATAAGCAGGTAAAAAAAGCCTGTTTGGAACATGAAATTAGAGCCTCCAATTGAATATATGCTCAATGGCAAACCCAGATTTGTTGCTGAGAAACCTGAGTGATAAGATTCTCTTCACATACCTGCATCATTGACTTAAACTCCATAAGCAGTCTCCCTCCCCAGGAAATCCTGGGAACTGGGGCACTAAGGATCTTTAGCAGCACCCTCACCAAATTACAATTCCCAGAATTCTTTGAGGGAGGTCATGACAGCTCATGCGCTATAAACTCAAAATTGATTTTCAGTGTAAACATGCCCCCCCCCCACTTAAGCTGCCTCTTAGAATTTGAAAATAAATGAGGTAAGAATTGTGAAACATTTTGTATAATGAAAGGTTCACTAGAAATAATAAGGCAATAATACTATAAAATATAGAAATAATAAGCATTATCTCAAAATAATTAGAAAGTAGCAGGGAACATAATTTGTTTCCAAAATAACAGGCATTTTGCTTTCTCTATAATGTCTGATGTTGTAATTCCTAGAGCGTTGGTAGCTTGTAGGTCCAAAGAAAGAGAGAAAAGAAGAGGCTTGAGGATTCGTAAGTGTGAGAGGAGGCTTTGAATTTTGACAAGTTCTTCTTCATTGCTTGGAGCTTTCACACCTTCTGCAGCAGAACAAGGCCTGATAAAAGGTATCTCTCAACTTCAGCTGTTTCTGTTTCTCTCAGAAATTGCTAAACACAGCTACGGATTTGATAGCTATTCTCTAAAGGAGGATTTTTTTCCCCCTGGGGTAAACCAAGCTTGAGCTAAGGAGATTCCATATTTGGAATTCCTGTTCCAGAGATGTGTCTGGAAGTTAGCTGTAAGGAGGTCATTTGGACTAGGCATAGACGGAGATGTCAGTCCCCCCTCCCTTATGTTTCAGATCCCATGTGAATATTTGTCAAGATCCTCAGTTTTGGTGGCCTGTTTGCATTCTACACACAATCTATTGATAGAAACAGTTATATGGGCTTATAAATTCAGTATGCATGGCCAAATACTTTTGCTTCATGAAAATGTATGTGTGTGTGTGTGTGTGTGTTCTTAGGTGGATGACCTTGCTATAGTAATCGTGAGATATAAAGAGTAACTCGAAGAAATGCTCCTTACATATACTGAGCAGGAGCCAGGCTGTTAGCCGTGACTGAGCACTATCGAAATAAATGAGACACAACTTACTTAAGACTAATTAATTTCAATGGGACTGTCATGAGTAACTTAGTCTGGATCCTGCCCAACTTTTCCCCTAATTAAAAATGCTATTCTATACATATTAACTTAGGAACACAAGAACATAGGAAGCTGCCATATACTGAGTCAGACCATTGATCCATCTAGCTCAGTATTGTCTACAAAGACTGGCAGCAGCTTCTCCAAGGTTGCAGGCAGGAATCTCTCTCAGCCCTATCTTGGAGATGCCAGGGAGGGAACTTGGAACCTTCTGCTCTTCCCAGAGTGGCTCCATCCCCTGAGGGGAATATCTTACAGTACTCACACTTCTAGTCTCCCATTCAAATGCAACCAGGGTGGACCCTGCTTAGCTAAGGGGACACTTCATGCTTGCTACCACAAGACTATTGGCCATTGGCCATTGTGACTGGGAATGATGGGAGGTTTATCCAACACTAGCTGTGAAAGCCACAGTTTGAGACTCTGATGTAGACCATACTGATCTAGAAGAACCAATAGTATAAAGCAGGTGTTCCCAATCTGTGATACTGCAGATATGGCTGAACTACAACTTCCACCATCCCCAGACATAATAAATTGTAGCTGGGAATGATAGGAATTGTAGTTCAGCCTCATATAGAGTACCGCAGGTTGGGAGCCCATTGCATAAGGTAACTTCATATGCTATGGTGACCCTGGAAATAAAATAGAAAGAACTATTTCGCAGTATGGAGTTAGCTTGGCTGAAGCTCAGAGATATGAATGCCAGTGATCTCCATGCAGCTTCCACTAAAGGGATTTAGACAGATAAAGGGATGTGGTCAGAGGTGAAGAGAGATGATGTTCTAAACTGTTGGGGAAATTAAAAATAAAATAAAATTTTAAAAAACTTTTAAAAAACCCATCAAATGGCCAGGGCCAGAAGGCATCCACCCAAGAGTCCTTAAAGAACTCAAATGTGAAATTGCCGAATCCCTTGCAAAAATATATAACTCATCCCTACAATCAGGCTGTGTACCGGAGGACTGGAAAATAGCCAATGTAACACTGATTTTCAAAAAAGGGATTCAGGGGGAACTGGGAATTACAGGATGGTTAGCTTAACCTCTGTGCTGGGCATATTGATGGAAAGCATTCCCAAAAATAAAATAGTTAAGCATACAGAAGAACAGGTCTTGCTGAAGGAGAACTAGCATGGTTTCTGCAAAAGTAAATCGTGCCTCAACAACCTTTTGGAGTTCTTTTCTTTGAGACATTTATCCACAACAGGCGTGTGGATAAATGTGATCCAGTTGACATAGTATACTTGAACTTTCAAAAAGCTTTCGACAAAGTCCCCCATCATCATCATCATCATCATCATCATCATCATCAACAACTATTTATATGCCACTGTTCAACAAAGTTTCCAAAGTGGTTTACTTAGAGAAATAATAAATAAATTAGATGGGTCGCTGTCCCTAAAGGGCTCACAATCTAAAAAGAAACATGATAGACACCAGCAACAGTCACTGGAGGTACTCTGCTGGGGTGGATAAGGCTCTCTCCCTGCTAAATAAAGATAATCACCATGTTAAAAAGGTGCCTCTTTCTGGAAAAAACCTAGCAGTCATGGGATAAGGGGACAGGTTCATGTGTGGATTGCTAATTGGCTGAAGGACAGGAAAAAGAGGGTGGGTATAAATGGACAGTTCTCTAAATGGCGGAAAGTAAGAAGTGGGTCCCCCAGGGATCGGTAATGGACCAGTGCTCCTTAACGTGCTCATAAATGATCTAGAAGTTGGGGTAAGTAGTGAGGTGGACAGATTTGCAGATGACACCAAACTATTTAGGGTACTGAAATCCAAAAGAGACTGTGAAGAACTCCAAAAGGATATCTCCAAACTGGGGGAGTGGGTGACAAAATGGCAAATGCAGTTCAATGTAAGCATGTGTAAAGTGATGCATATTGGGGCAAAAAACCCCCAAAACTTCACATATATGCTGGTGGGCTCAGAGTTGTTGGCGACTGACCAGGAGATAAATTTTGGGGTTGTGATGGACAGCTTATTGAAAGTGTTGACACAATGTAAGGTAGCTGTGAAAAAGACCAGTTCTATGATAGAGATCATTAGGAAGAGGATAGAAAATAAAACTGCTAATATAATAATGCCCTTATAGAAATCTGTGGTGCGGGCACATTAGGCGTACTGTGTACAGTTCTGATCACCATTCCTCAAAAAGAACATTAGAGAATTGAAGAAGGTGCAGAAGAGGACAACCAAGATGATCATTGGCCTAGAGCGCCTTCCTTACGAGGTAAGGCTACAACACCTGGGGCTTTTTAGTTTAGGAAAAACAACAACTGAGGGATGACCAGATAGAGGTCTATAAGGTTATGCATGGTATGGAGTGAGTGGATAGAGAGAAAATTTTCTCCCTCTCACATAACACTAGAACTAGGGGTCATCCCATGAAACTGATTGCCAAGAAATTCAGGACAAGCAAAAGGAAGTACTTTTGATACAACACATAATTCACCTATGGAATTCTCTGCCACAAGATGTGATGATGGCCACCAGCCTGGATAGTTTTAAGCAGGGCTTAGATAAATTCATGGATGACAAGACTATCAATGACTACTAGTCTGAGGGCTATAGGCCACCTCCAGCCTCAGAGGCAAGATCCTCTAAATACCAGTTTCAGTGGAGCAACTGCAGATGAGAGAGCATGCCCTCACCTCTTGCCTGCGGGCTTCTCAGAGGCATCTGGTGGCCCACTGTGTGTAACAGGATGCTGGACTAGATAAGTCTTTGGCTGGATCCAGCAGGGCTGTTATTATGTTTTTATGGATTCCTTTTATAGTAACCAAACCAAATGAGCCAGTAGGCTCAAATAGAGTGCCCCACCAAAGGCTTTCCAAAATACCAACTTCCAAATGTTCATTCATTTATTTTCCAACCAGAGGGGACATTTTCACACTGAGATGTCATAAATTTTGACACTTTTATTGCCATATAATATTTCATTCCTAAAGTACTAGCATTTTCAAAACTGAAAAATGTGCACACTAGCAAAATGGTGAGATCCTGGTCCCTAAGACAGGCAATAACTATTAGTCTGGCCAAACTGCTGCAATTAGATGATAAGTTCCAGTACTGGGTGCAATGTAGAAATAGCTATACACAGTGGGAAAGAGAGATCTCGTATGTATTATAGGCAATACTTGTCGGGCATGATAAAACCAGTCAGCCTGCCATTTTGTCATAGCCTCACAGAGGAACTTTGTTCTTCAGCTAGCTGTTTTTCTAAAAGAATACACAGCACAGTGCTCCATGGATGGTGCTAGAAAGATGTATCCATGCTGTGGCAAACTTTCCTAACTGTGCCACATCAGGCGCAATGTGTGGGGAGCAATGTTCCCTGTAAGAGAGATTCCCAGATGTTGTTGATGACAACTCCCATGATCTCCAGCCAAAGGCCATTGCAGCTAGGGATGATGGGAGTTGTAATCAACAACATCTAGGAATCTCTCTCACAGGGAAAACTGGTAGGGAGTGCATTTTGACAATCTGCATTGACTCCGGAGTTGGTTAAAAAAGGCACTGTACCAGAGAAGATCTACGCAGCAGCTGAAGTCCAACTGTATAAAGGTAAAGTATGCTGTCAAGTCAGTTTCGACCCCTGGCACCCACAGAGCCCTGTGGTTCTCGTTGGTAACATACAGGAAGTGTATACCATTGCCTCCTCCTGCTCAGTATGAGATGATGCCTTTCAGCATCTTCCTATATCGCTGCTGCCCAATATAGTACCAGCGGGGATTCGAACTGGCAACCTTCTGCTTGTTAGTCAAGCATTTTCCTGTTGTGCCACTTAAGGTAACCCAACTGTATAGCTGGTCTTAAATCTCCACTCCTTCCTGGTGCACTTGTGATGCCAATTCTGGTTACACTTAAGGAAATGATGCTAACACCAGGAAGGCCCCGCATGGTGAGGATGATATCCAGCTGGCTTGCTATTCATTGGATTTAGATGTGGCATTCTTCTTAGGACGGGGGTACAGACGGTGAAAAAAGTCAATATCCATTACCCAAAAAGTGGAAATTGAGGGCGCTTTTCACCAAAAAGTATCTGCTTTGCATAAAATTTGCATATGTTTCGTGGTATTATATATGCATATTTTGATAAAAACTGGATAATTTGAGAATAAATGCAGCTCACCACTGTGAAGCTGGTGATTAGGTGATCTACATGTCTGCTCAGTCTGCTGTCTAGGTGCAGAGTTCTCAAAGCTCCTGCTTCTTCGCCATAAATTTCTCTCTAGTTTTGGTTTACCACACGTACAGTCCTCGGTCCTCGTCCCGCATGGGTCAGCCGGCCTTCTTTCCCCAGCCAAGTCAGCAACTTCACCTCTTGGCTCGAGGCAGGGCAGCCAGCTAGCTACTGAGCCAGCCTCTTTGCATGTTGGTGCAGTGCTGACTGCACGGTCTCCCACTCACTTGCTGTTCTCTAGAAACTAGAGAACATATATAGAAACATTTATATAGCGCCTTTCGACAGAAGGTTTCACAGTGGTTTTCAAAGAAATTTTTTTAAAAAATTAGATGCTCCCCTGACTCCAAAGGGCTCACAGTCTAAAAAGAAATGCAAGGTAACACCAACATCAGCACTGGAGGAATGCTGTGCTGGGGTTGGTTAGGGCCAGGGGCAGAGCCATCATTGGGCCAATGGGTTCAAAGAACCTGAGCCGCTGCCAATCAGGGGCCGCACCTCATGGCCTCAGACACCCCCCTACCCGCATTTTAAAGGCAGGGAGAACCGCTCCAGGCCACGCTGCAAATGCAGCACTGTCCAATTTCACTCTCCGTTTGGGAGCGAAGCCACGCCCCCTGCATCTGACACATGAGGCAAGGGGCGTGGCTAAACATGCCCTGCATCATAGTCAGACACAGGGGGCAGGGCTGGGGGTCGCGGCGGTGGCAGAACACGGGCCGCTGCTCGGCTCCCTCCGTGCCTGGTTAGGGCCAGTGGTTCTCCCCATGAGAAATAGAAGAGATTCACCTCTTTAAAGGCACCTTTTTACTCAGTTAGCAAGGGTAGCTGCTGAGTAAAGTTAGTTAGCTAACTGCTCACTGCCACCAGCACCGCCACCACATGAAGGAAGGAAGGAAGCTGAACCTGCTGGGCCTACCTATCCATGTTCCTGCATCACGGGGCTCTGCAGCCTGCCACTGAAGCAGAACCTCCCTTCTGGCTTCCCCACTGGATGGATGGTCAGCAGCGTGCAGACAGGGGACAGAGACAAAGGAAGAGAAGCTGATCGTGAGAGCAAAGTGTTCTGAGCCAACAAAATGGTCCAGGTGCTCCCCAGAACTTCAGACACCACAACACATGCGGAGGAGGAGGAGGAGGAGGAGGAGGAGGAGGAGGAGGAGGAGGAGGAGGAGGAGAAGAAGAAGAAGAAGAAGAAGAAGAAGAAGAAGAAGAAGAAGAAGAAGAAGAAGAAGAAGAAGAAGTTGTTTGACCCCCAAAATAGTTGTAGGTCCTTTATAAAAGTGTCTCATTGTCAACCCTAGCAACCACTGTGGCTGGGGATAGTGGGAGTTGTAGTCCAACAGCAGCTGATGAGCTGATGTTGTACAGCCCTAATATGTAAACATGTTGGCTCTGAGAAATGGCTGAATGGTGTAAACCCTCCCTTCATGTCCAATGAGTGGATAATCCTAAAGTCCCATTCAGTTCATCACAAAATTAACTCTCTCTCTCTCTCTCTCTCTCTCTCTCTCTCGCTCTTTCTCGCTCTCTCGCTCTCTATCACACATACACACAGCATATTTGCATCTAAGCAAATGACTTCGTAATTATTATGTTATTACTGTAAATGAGGAAGCTTTCCCTGTAAACAGCTTACCCCTGGGTCAGGCTGATCAGGATATTTCCAATTTGCATGGATGAATGGGAGACAAGTACAGATTACTGTTTCCTTATTAAATATCTCTGTTTGGCATACCAAGTATGTAATTCATAATCATGGTTATGTTTAACAAAGCAAAGAAATATAAATTGCCCCAGTATTTAGAACCTTCTCATTTCTTTGGAGCAAAATAGGTCAACACAATAATAGGAGACAATAAGGTGGCAGGAAATAGATATCAAAGTGATACCGTGAAGGTTTGTTTGGGGTATATTCTTTATAGAGTCATTGTGAGGAATGGAAAGGGCTTGGGGCAGAAAGGTTCCCCCCACCTCAATTTTTTTATCACAGCCTCCCTGCCTAAATAAATAAGCCCACAAGAGAGCTTTCCAGACCTAGGGCCAGAATTAGGTTATGCTGCTACATCTGCACTGATCCAGAGCTTACTCGGTCCCTGTTTCCCACAGCTTACTGGGCAGGTGGCAGTGTGCCCTCCTTCTGAGAGGGTAGGGGGAAGCGGATCTGTCGGAAAAAGAGGATCAGTGGGTTCTCGGAGGTAGGAAAAAGAGGGAACTGCCAAGTCCATTCAACAGCAACTCCTCCTTCATTAGCCAATAAGCATTCTTGCTATGGGCACCATCACAGGGGCTTTTGGGGGAAAGCTCATTGACCCATGGGGAGGGCAGGAGAAGGAGGAGCTGATATGCAAATCTCAACTCTTGTGGTGGCTCCTCCTTTTTCCGCCATAAGCCAATGGGAACATTCTCCCAGGCCCGGCAATGATGCAGGGACCTTGACATGGAAAGCAGATGTGTGGAGCTGTGAGGATGAAACAGAAGTCCTACAGATCAGATACTGCCCGTCGGACACCTTGTGGATAATACATGAGGACTGAGTGTCAGAGGAGAGGACTGCAGGCATTTCCCACTGGGACACTCACAGCCCAACCCGTAAACCTGGAATCCTTCCTCTCTGGAAACATGAGAAGGCTAACCTTAGTGCCACTGACTAATACAGTGATCTTGAGTATTCAAGCTTGGGCAATTTGGGCCAAATACCTTCCATGTGAGAGCCATACTGTGTTGACCTCCACATAATACTGCACTTTTCTCAATGCTGAGAAAGCCTTTTTAAGAGAGATGGAGCCTACTCTTAAGAGAGCTGGAGACAGAGCTCTATGGGGAAATCACTGGGAAGAGCTACACTTCCCAACATCCCATGCATCCTTCTACTGTTGGTATAAGGGCTCAAGAGGGTTCCATTTCCCTTAAAGGAGTCCCACCAGTGCTAGGCAAAGTGTAGCACTGCAGAGCTGATATGGTAGTGTCAGGGGACCTGTGCAGAGTATTCAGCTTCAACCAAAACATTTCACACAGGCCCAATAAACAATTAGTCATGGAGCCAAGGTTAGGGTTGATAGGAGCAACCACTGGCTCCCTGGTCTTACAAGGAAGAACACTGGGTTAATTCAAAACTCCCAGATATTTCTAGTTACTTAGAAAGTTACTGGGTAACTTTCATTGAGGGGTTTATTACATTTTCTCTCTACACGGCTGGACTATCAGCTTGGCTTCTCACCTAGACTGGTTGCAAAATGCGCAAAACCTGTGCGCACTCTGTGAGCTCAGTTTGTTCTCGCCATAGGGAACAATGGGGAAACTTGAAATACCCCATAAACATCCCCATGGGTAGATCCTAGGGACACCAAAGTGGGTTGTGTGGCCCTTTGCCCAATCCCTCTGCAATTTGGGTGGTAGCCTCTACCCATTAGGCACTTAACTTAAACTGAGTAGTACCTCACTGCCTTGTGGGTGGGAGTGGGATGTAGTTGGCACATGGCAGTTGACAATTGGCACTGTCTAAAAGACAGTCAAAATGAATAGAAGAAATGAAGGTGTGTAATGAATCCTCATAAGGATTCATTGAGTGAAAGTTATTATACACCAAAGAATCCGAACACTTAAAAAATAGTGACCACACATTTTGCTCCATAACTACACCTCTATAAGGGCTAGAGCTTAGCTTTTTTTTTTAAAAAAAATGAAAGCTGGGAATCTGGGGAAATTAATAGGACAGATCCAAAACCGAATCGATTCGATTCGGATCAGCCGCGATTCGGATCCAAATAGAATTTGGGGTGATTCAGATGGGTCAGATTCGGATCCAAATCGAATCAGGGCTGTTTCAATTCGGTTACAAATCAAAACACAGAAAATCCGAATTGCACACCCCTACCATTATTCCCTATGGCTGAAACACTAAAACCAGTTCGACCATGGTTCGAATTGGAGCGACTGGTTCAATGAAATTGGTACTCGAACCAGGGCCCCCAGTTTGAGTCCAGTTCAAACTCGAACCAAACCAGAAAAACCAGTAATATGCACACCCCTAAGGCAGACACCAGCAACAACCACTGGAAAAATGTTGGTTTGGGGTTGGCTAGGGATAGTTGTTCTCCCCTGTTACCAGACCTGCTTGCTTCAACATTTTGGGGTATTTCAGTATGCTCCCTAAACTCAGCCATTTTCTGTCTCTATGTCATGCCCTTGATCTCAGACAGCGAGGAGGAAGGGGAAGCTGTCAACTTTTCAGCTGATGCAGGGGTGTCTGAGGGGCAGAGCCTGGCTGTCAGCTTCCAAGAAACGGCTGAGGCAGATCCGGCTGATGATTCAGAGCAGGCACAACAACCTGAGACAGCAGAAGCCGTGACGGACCAATCAGAAGAGGAGCTATGCAAGCAACCTCCACTGACTCCACAATAGAGGCGTGTTACAAGACGAAGAACACAGCTAGAAACTATCAGGAGGAGTAAACACCTCTTGCAGAGCGCTGATAAGCCTTGAATCAGCCGCGATTCGATTTGTACCCAAATCTAGCCAATGGACCACAGTGGTGATTCGTTTTGTCTCTGAATCACCCGAATCAGCTAGATTTGGGTACAAATCGATTTGTATCCAAATCGATTCGCACATCCCTAAATAATGGTGATCTGAACCACCCCATTATTCCCTATGGGTAGCACCTAGGGACACCAAAACAGGTTGTCTGGCTCATCATGATGTGTGCTACCTCTCACCCAACCCATAAAGCAATTGGGATTTTTTTGCTATTTTTAATGAATTTTTCAGGTTGTCAGCAGGTCAATCCTTGACCTATTCACCCTGAAAAATTCAAAAAATCCTTAAAAATATTCCAGTTGCCCAATTGCTTTGTGGGTTGGATGGTATGAAGCATCTGTCATGACATACCATGCAACCTGTTTTTGTGTCCCTATGTATTACCCATAGGGAATAATGGGCCAGTTTGCATTCCCATTATTCCCTACGGCAGAACCAAATAGCACTGCAAGTACACTTTTTTTAAAAGGGGATTGTCCCACAGAACATAGCACAAAGCAGACCAATGAAGAATAACTGGCTCAGATTCTGTGCCAATCACAATGCCCTGCAGAAGAGTAAAGCCAGGCAGGCACTGCCTGGCTCCTTTTTACTCCTCCTCCCTGCCCCCAGCCAATGGTGGCAGAGTCACCCTGGCAACACTCTGATTTGAATGACAACAAGCCAACCAGAGCAAAGGAGATCACTAGCCAATCAGAAGGCAGTGACCAAAAGATCAATCAGGGGGACTGAAACTGTGCATTAAAAGACCTCTGTAATGGTGGGCACCTCGTTCGAACCATCAAACTGGTTTGAACCAGCTCACTTGAATCAGGTTCAGTTCAGTTTGAACTTGGACTGGTTCCTCTCTTTCCAGGGGCCAGTCTTGTTATAACTCAAACCACTCAAACCGGCTTGAACTGGTTTTGCACATCCCTAATCTGCCTTATGTTTCTATGTGAGTCCTCTTGGGACAGGCAACTATCTTGTTTCTTTTTCTATGTAAAACATTTTGTGAACTTTTTTTGTTGAAAAGCAGAAATAAAAATAATAATAGTTATTTTTATTATTTTATTGTGTTGGTGGTGGTGATGATGATGATGATGATGCAGAGAAATAGAATTTAGAACTATGAGTTTCTTAATCTTGATTAGATATTTGATTAGTTTGATAACAAAAGTTTAATTTTAAGTTGTGATGTTCTTGCAAGCTGCTTTGTAACATTTCACTTTGGAGAGGTGTAAAGGTCTTCATCCCCAGATAGCTGGAGTGGCTGTGGACCATGTCTGGAAGGTTGTGCAGCAAAGCAGTCTTCCCTTGAACCAAAGTGTCTTGGGAAATCTTGGCAACTCGCTACAATTCTTCACTATCAGTATTTCCTTTCCCTCCTCATAGTATTGTTGAGAGGGTTAATTGCTGTGGTTTTCATATAAATGCTACTATTGAGAATGTGTGCTTCTTGTTCGAAATTGAGCTTTCAGCAACAAAATACATATGAAAAGAGTGTGTTTATTACTCTGCAGCAATCAATGCTTATTCTCTAACTGCAAAGATGCATTTTATGGAGAAAATCCTTTCAGTCCTATTCAAATGTCTTAATTTTACCTCATTGATTTGAGTCTGAGATCACAAACGTTTCCATATCATGGTACCTTCTGTTATGAAAACGGAATTGTACCATTTTTTGCTTAAAGATCAATTCTCCAAAATGGCTGTTGAAAGAAGCTTTGAAATGTCAGATAAACGGCATGTTTGCACCTTAGATTGTATAAACCGATTTGCTGAAGGGACGCACCAAAATAACTCTCATCCAGCATAGTGAAAACTATTGATCCTTAGTAATTCAGAAGTGTCTTGAGATATACTCGGAACAAATGATACACATCTGTTTGCACAGAAAGGAAGTTCTACATCCTAAGGATTGTCAAATGCAATTCACATGTGGCTATTAACACATGGATTGCTATGTCGGAGAATGTGTTCAGGCCCTTTGGAAAGGAAAGGCATCTTACAAATGGAGATGGCCCAAGTGCCTGAGGCAGGAAACCCAAATGGTACCCCTCTCCTGATGATATAAATGCAATGATAATGATAAAACAATAAATAATTGGTTATTGGCTGTCCTTTAATGAGGCTCCTTTTGCCTGAGGTGGGGCTCTTCATTCTACGTAGTAATAATAATAATAATAATAATTATTATTATTATTATTATTATTATTTTACATTTATATCCCGCTCTTCCTCCAAGGAGCCCAGAGCAGTATACTACATACTTGAGTTTCTCTTTCACAACAACCCTGTGAAGTAGGCTAGGCTGAGAGAGAAGTGACTGGCCCAGAGTCACCCAGCTAGTATCATGGCTGAATGGGGATTTGAACTTGGGTCTCCCCGGTCCTAGTCCAGCACTCTAACCACTACACCACGCTGGCTCTCCAATGGCAGTTGGAATAATAATAATGTAATACTAATGGCAGTTCACTATTGATAGATTATCTAAGAACTATGGCTACCCCAGACATGTCCTCATTTCCATGAACAAAGAAGAATGTCCTCGAGGAAAGGCAATTTGTCTCGTATTTGCCCACCCTCACATGTGAGCCACCGAGCAGACCTGGAGCTCTTCAGCAAGAGGCCTGGCTTCCAGTCCAAGAAAGAAAGCTGGCATGTAGACCTGGCCACTTTTATGCCAGTGGCCAGGGTTATCCTGCACAGGAGGTCAGGTCTACCTACTCATCACATGCAAGAAGCCTTAGGCAGACCTGGCCTCCATGGCTCCAATGAACAGGTCTACTGGGCAAGTGGGGCAGGGTACCTCCCTGCCCAAAACAGTGAGTGAGCCTGGCTACCCAATTATCTTGAGGCCAGATAGGAACATAGGAAACTGCCATATACTGGGTTAGACCATTGGTCTATCTAGCTCAGTATTGTCTTCACAGACTGGCAGAAGCTTCTCCAAGGTTGCAGGCAGGAATCTCTCTCAGCCCTATCTTGGAGAAGCCAGGGAGGGAACTTGAAACCTTCTGTTCTTCCCAGAGTGACTCCATCCCCTAAGGGGAATATCTTACAGTGCTCACACATCAAGTCTCCCATTCATATGCACCCAGGGTGGACCCTGCTTAGCTAAGGGGACAAGTCATGCTTGCTACCACAAGACCAGCTCTCCTCTCCAGATCTGCTGCTAACACTGTGACTGCCCCATCCAAGTCAGTTGGTAGACCTGGATTCCCTACTTTTTAACTTATATGTTTAAAAGGAAGTTTTGAGAATGGTGTCCTGATTGTTCAAGACGAAAATATGGCAGCCGTACATGGGGCTGTATCTTAGTGGTGCAGCATCTCCAGCCTGGTAAATCTGGGAAAGACCCTTCTCTTTCTGAAACCTGGAGAGCTAATGCCAGTCAGAGCACAGAATACTGAGCGAGAGGGACCAGTGATCTGAGTCAGCATAGGGCAGCTTCCGATGTACCTAAGATTCAATGGAATCTTGTCAGGGGGTGGCATGTGGAGGAGGGCTCACTGACCTGGCTTTGAGCCAGGCTGTTCTTAGGGTGATCCAACTGTGGAGGAGGCAGATGGGTCAAAGAGGTGAAAGGCAAAAGAGAAAAGGTGAAAGGCTGGAATCCAGAGATGTGGGTTTCCTGGATTTTTTTTCTTGGAAAAACTTCTTGAGAAAAAAATTCCCATGCATTTTTCTCATTTGCATAACATTTGCATATCCTCCCCAGGTAATTTTACTCTGCACTTTTCCCCAATGCTTGAAATAGATTGTGATCTTGTTTGTCATGTTATTTAACCTACATATTTTGGTTTTTTTTAAATCCAGCATATTAATTTCCCATACTGTATGAAGGTTTTCAAGTAGTGAAGCTGAAACATTTGATTGTTGGAGAGGGAATCAGGA
The DNA here is from genome assembly GCF_027244095.1 of Hemicordylus capensis. Lineage (NCBI taxonomy): Eukaryota > Metazoa > Chordata > Lepidosauria > Squamata > Cordylidae > Hemicordylus > Hemicordylus capensis. The sequence continues at coordinate 338,555,877 of NC_069659.1, forward strand.
AAGACACATGGGGCTTGTCCAGACATAGCGTGACACCTCAGGTAGATGTACCTGTGGCTAATCTGTGAACCTGGGAATTATCCTGCAGTCGATTGCCCAGCCATGGTTTTGCAAACTTTGGCTTCTGGCAAAGGGACCCTGTCCTTTTCCTGGTCTGCCAAGGCAAGTTCTGTACCACACGTGTTGCCAGACCACAGGCAAGGCTTCAAGAGGTCAGTAAAGCAGCAGCCATTGGCCACGATCTTTGAGGGGGCATGCTCAATGTGATTGTGCCTCTTCAGCATCGATTGCCCACCCTAAGCAGGAAAAAGGCATTTTAACCCTTTCCTTACACCACTAGCACAACTGCCCTTGCAAGAACCCTGCAGTCATACAGTCTCGCATTAGCCCATTTACTGGTACAGGGGATGGAGAGGGGGACTAGTTTTCCATTACTCCAGCAAGGGATCATGATGACTTCCTAGGAGGGAATATGTATATGAGGGCAGGCAAAGGATCCTGGGGTTTGGTCTACTGTGCCAAAGGATGCTCTTGGACTTCCAAGAAGCCCAGGAAGCCCCAACACACTCCTGCCTCCATGTCAGCTTGTTGGTCAGAGATTAGACCTCTCAATGAGAGGGTCAGTCTACTGGGTAAAAAACAGAGGCACCATGTGCTTCAGGTCTCTGTTGGACGGCACTCTCATGAGTTAGGCCACCCAACTATAAGGCTCCCCGCTGATGTGGGGCTTCTTGTATCTCTGGTTAACAATAGAACCCATGCTCCATACCTTCCCGTCTCCACTCAACCCTACCAGACTCCCAAGCTGTCTAGTCTGCTCCCCATGTGTCTGAGAGGTTTCGGGTGGGCAGAGTTGGAAAGAACGGGGATAGATGTTATGTCCACAGCCAAGCAGGCCAGGCAGGGACTGGGGTTGTGGCATATGTAAATTGGCCGCTGCAGGGAATCCCGGGGCAGGGCACCCATAGATTTGAGCTATCCCAGGCAAGCCAGGTGGCCATGTGGGGCAAAATAAATAATTAAATAAATCCCATGAAAATGTGTTCTGGGGCGACCAGACTGCTTGAGCGGACATTTGGACTCCTGCTTCATGGTGGTCGCCAGGACTGGGATAGGAAACCATTCCCTAGGGCTTACATGGAAATAGCAACTGAGCTGGGCGGCCACAATGATCTGGCTCATGTGTGTCTCCATGACCAGGCACTCTCCTAAGAGAGGAGACCTTGGGAGAAGGGAGTGTACATCTTTTGCATGTTTTATTGTCACACAGGACTCTGAAGCTCATTCCCTGTTTCCTATTGGACGGTTCCACTCATGAGTTACTGCAGAGACTGCATGCTTGCACCCCAGGGGAACGGGCTGGGCCCCCCTTTCCCATACAAACTAGTACACAAAAATAGAACAGAAGCACTTAAAAAATCTAGAGGCTATCTTTTAACTTTGGGTTATCCCATTGATGCTAGCCTTTCCTTTGCTTGTGCACATGGTACCCCACCAGTCTGGGGAACCTCCAAGCTGGGGGTAGGGGCAAGGCTGAACATTGGGATAGACATACATATATGTGCAGTGTTTAGGGGACCACTGTATACAATTGGCGGGAGCAGCACCATCCTCAGGGATCTGAATCATACAGACACTGTCCGAGCATCCAGGGAAATCAAAGTCCTCCTACCCAACCAGACAGCACACGCAGATCCTTGAGAAAGATGCCTTGCTGGGCAGCCACACTATTTCTGGTGTGTTGTTAATAAAAAGGATTCTTGCATGTGTGTGCCCTGCCCTCCCCTGGATGGGAGCTGTCAAAATGTTTGGTATGGTAATTCCAAGTAAAGGTCATGCATGCTGGGCAACACACCAAAGTGTGCGTGCATTGAAGGTTTCTCAATAAATCCATTGCAATGGACAGAGACAGACACCAGATTTGTGGGGCTACATATTGAAGTATTCTGACGATCAGTGGAAAGTGGGCTAAGGGTGCTTAGCTTGCTTCCCACTGATCGTGAGACTCACCGGGCTCACAACCGAGCCCAGTTCAGTCAAAGTGAGTCACCCACTTAAGTAGCCCTCCCCTGAGCCCGGGTTAGCGGACCGAGCACTCCGCTGGGCTTTCCGATCGTGAGTTGCCGCAGCTCGGCTCCGCACCACAACAACTCACAAGTAGACCCCCGACCGGGAGGCTGAAAAGGGTCTCTCCAGCATGCCCTGCGTGCTCGCTCAGGGCATGCTGGAGCTTCTGGGGGGCATGTGGCCCTGATCCTCCCAGCCCCCGCCAGCTCCATAACGGAGCCGGCAGTTGTGTGGGCGGCCGCTTTGGCCGCCCAGAGCAGACTGCCTGCTCGTCTGCGAGGAGAGCTAAGCCCGCTCTCCCTGCAAACCCTCCCCAGGCTCTTCTCACTAATAATGAGAAGAGCCTCGTTGTTTCTTTCTTTATAGGACTGGACAGCAGGAAGGTTTCACAACCAGGGTTTCCACAGGTTTATGCATAGGGTCGGCACATTGGTATTTCGGCCAAGTGACATGGTATCCCTCCCCTGGCATGTGCGCCACTTAGTTGGGAAACAACCGAGTTGCTCAGTTTCTGGTGTTACTGGGGCTTCATCTGTTTGTACGCAACTGTCTGCAGTCCTGAATTCCTTGAGACCTCTCTTGCTGTGCCCGTCTTGTTATCCCATCCTTTCTGTTCAGATGGACAAGGGGTGCCCACAAGACACAGGGGTAAATGGGCTTTCTCCAATGTGATTCTCTCTAAATGATGGATGCTAGGGACGCGGTGGCCCTCTTGCCAGGCAATGGCCGGAGGAGTGCAGAGATGGTGGAGGGTGGGGCAACAGCTTGGAGAGGAGGCCAGCGAGAAGCATGACTAGCATACAGCTGACCCACTTCTGAGGTACTCTGGGCTGCCCTTTCAATGGTTTGGGGAGGAGGCACAGCACAAAACCTAGGTTACAGCAGCGCCAGAATTTGGACAAAACAATCTCCCTTTGAAACCTGAGGTTTCAGCAGTAGAACTCACTACAAACCGAAGGTTCAAATTCTGGTTTGGGGTTTAAAAAGACCAACTGTTGGAGGATGAAACTGTGGTTTCACACATTTGGACTACCACAAACCCGATCCTCTGGCATGTTTTTTATTTTATTTTATTTTATTTTATTTTATTTTATTTAACACATTTCTATACTGCCCAAAACTTGCATCTCCAAACTGCTTGTCTCCAGTTTGGCGTTATGTCCAAAGGCGTAATGTTATACTGAAACAAATCCAAAGCTTTATGTGGAAATAAGTTATTTTATTGGAATACACAATAAATAAATAAACAAACCATACATCAATCACATACTTCCTAAGGATAATTACCTGCAAAACAATAATTACAAATTTGAAATTGCTATCTTTGCCTAATATTGCATTGACATCCATTCATTGTTACAAATGAGTTTTGGGAAACAATAAATTTTTAGAAATGGGAAACTTTTCCAGAATAATTTCAACCCCACATCTCTGCCGGAGTCTCATGCTGGGTTGGGTACAGGAGCTTCAGAAGGGCAGAAAGCATAGCCAGGTCCAGACAGGGGTTGAGTACCAAATGCTTGGGCCAGGCTGGGGCTGAGTCCAGATCAAGGTGGGACTGAGTGCCACAAGTAGAAATAAGGCTAGCAAGGCCATATAAGGCAAGGTAGTCTGTATTGCTACTCCCGATGAGCCACATTGCTTAGACTGAGGAACCTGATCCTGAACCAGATGTGGTATAAAACAAACCAGGCTCATGATGGTTCCTCAAGTAACCTGGGCAGAAGAGGAACCATAGCAGCTATGGCTCATTATGAGGGAGCACTGCAGTGCGAGCAGTGTGTGTCCAGTCACAGGAATCATCTTTGGATTTGTCTGGTACATTGCAATCAGGTCACATGAATAGGCCCTAAGTTATGCCTATGTTATAATAAATGTCACAAATATGGTGAATGTTGACATCTAAGAACAAAAGGACGGCTCTGCCAGATCAAAACAAAGGTCCATCCAGTCCAGCATCCTGATTCCCACCGTGGCTAACCAGATGCTTTTGGGAAGCCCAAAAGAGGACCTGGAGACAAGTAGCCCACTCCCAATGTTGCTTCTGAGTAACTTATATTCAGAGGCATCCTTCCTCCGTTCCTGGAGGTAGCTTATAGCCATTATGCCTAGTAACCATGGATAGATTTGTTTGCCATGAATTTGTTTGCCAATAGTCATTGATTTGAAGAGTGAAAGTATGATATATTTATTTTTGTATGTATCGTATTTCTATACCACCTGGTGTGTGTGTGTGTGTGTGTGTGTGTGTGTGTGTGTGTGTGTGTGAATCTTTGTGTCAATGTCACTGAGTTCCAATAGTGAATGTCCTATCAAAGATCGAAATGTTATCTTCATTTTCCATCATTTACTAGTAAATAACATCTTCCATTCCACAGGTGTCAATAATGCAAACATTTCTGACAATTACTGGTAAATGTCAACAGCCCCATGTTTTGAATATTTTTATCTTGGTTAAAAAAAAAAAGAACACAAAACCTTGGGCATTTAGTGGAGCAGATTTAAAGCTGATCTAGTCCTTACCTCCTTCTCTGATGATGCACAATGGTGCTGCAGAGGAAATCTGTGATTCGGGGCCTTCTGTACACATTGGGGTTGTACTTTTGCCATGGACATTGTCTCGGTTCCTTGTGTGGGGCATGCTTGTCTATGTTTGAATGTGTCTATGTACTGACTTGGGGGTGGAGTCACAGTTTGTTTGTCTGCGACTCACTTGTGGTCCTGAATTCAAACTGAGAGGTTCTCCCTCTCTCTGCATAACACAATTGTTTTCTTAGCCTATGTTTTAGTTAGTAATACATATCACATGCTTGTTTCTCAGTTAATGTTGCTTCCTGGACAAATTCTTAGAGAGGATTAGTAATTTCTCTGCAAAAATTGGTACCCACTGCTGGTGAGACAGAGCTTAATTCTGCAGCCGGAGTCCTCAAACTTGGGTCTCCAAATGTTGTTGGACCACAACTCCCAGTATTCCTAATGGGGGTTGCATTATGCAGCTGCGGTTGCGTAACTTTAAGCTGAAGCAGAACAGCACTGACGCTCAACTGCGGTGGTGGTGGTTACACAGACGCAGCAGTGTAGGCAGTGCTTCCTCCACCCACATTGCCTTGCACAGTATGTGAGTCTATACAATTAACATAAATACATGTCATACTGCTATGTCTGGCAATGCCTACAAATCAGGCAGCCACAAAGCTTTTTAAAAAGGGATATAAAGGAAGCTGAAGGATATCAATCAATCCTCCAGTTTTTCAAAGCAGCAGACAAGGTATTTGTGTGTGTGTAGTGGGGGGAGGGGACCGATGTTAGAAGTTTGTAGCAAGCCCAGGGAAATGATGCTTGGGCATTGAGGGTTAACAGGAGGGTTGGTCATCAGGTCAACTTTGGATTAGTTGAAAGCTAATGGGTCCAGGTCTTTGCACCTTTGTGTTTGTCTTGGAATCAGTGGCTCTAAAGTTGGATACCTGCGTCAATGCTGTGCTGTATCCCCGTGTTTAGCATATGTTATGATAAAAGCGCAATGTTTTTCTTTTTTCATTCCAGGAACATAAATACGACACTCTTTGTGCACATGGTGCATAATTCATTTGTTCGGCTGCAACTGACTCCTCCAAGTAGTCTGTGAAAGAAAGGAGTTTTTATGCTCGTTTGATTTGCCGGTTGGTCAAGTGCTGCTAATAAGGACTGTTTATTGATGCTGACGGGTTGCATTTATCTAGTTCTCCCTATGATTGTTTAGTATCGAGAGGTGGTCATTACCTTGCTATGGCAATGCTCAATAATTGATGTGATCCTTAGAGGTGGCTGCATAAATATGCTGCTGACTCTTTTCCTCTTCCCTTCGAAAGACAATTAAAAAGTGCTATACTTGATTAACCTGCCTGGTCCTTGTTTAAGTCTACAACCAGCACACTTCATTGTTTAAATGCTATCTATACCAAATATAGTCATGGGTGAATTACTCTAGTCTGACTGGTTGTTCCCAAGCCTCCTCAAAGATAGTACCGTACATGCAAATAGCTCAAAAGGCTAGGGCAGGCAATCAGGGATAATGCATACAGAATATGTCCTTTTTTATAAATCACAGTATGAGCGCCACATTAACATGGTATCTCAGCAACAACTTGACAACAGATATAAAATACTCCCTAGGAGAACAGGAGGAGGAGGAGGAGGAAACCCCTCTATCATTCATCTCCTCTAAAGGTGTTTAACTTTCAGTGCCATTCTTTACATAAATTAATTTGCAGTTAAACTAGCAGTGTTTTTCCATGCAGATTTTGCATTTGTATCAAAGTGCATCCCAGTAATTGGAGACATTTGCTGCTTTTGAGAGTGTGAACCATTCAGTATAAGAGCTCAGGTGAATAGGCTATGCACTTTAGGATCTGCAATGGTTTTCCCCACTTACATTGTGTATTGAGTCTCCAGAGGATAACAATGAGCCTGTAAATTGATGTTTAATAATGTGTTCTGGTGTGTTAGTTCACACCATTGCAATCCAGATTTGACATACAAGCATGTGGCAAGGGTTTGAGAAACATTGCCTCCCTCCACAGCACTTGAATAGTGTTAGGAAATATGAATACTTCAAATATAAGAGGAAACAATAGAACTGTGCCATATCATTGCTGGGAAGCCACTATAAGAGAATATCCCATGCTCCATAAATATGGGGCATTGGAAACAGTGCTGGGTTTTTGTCCTTGGTTGTTCTGCTGCTGTTCTTCCTATTGATATGATCCTATGGGTGTTTGGGGGAAAGGCTAAAATTTTGTTTAAAATTGCCCGCTTGCCCATTTCTTTTGTAGGTAGTGGTAGGTAGCACCTATCATGCCCCACCACGAAACCCACTTTGGTGTCCCTAGGATCTACCCATGGGGATGTTTATGGGGTATTCCAAGTTTCCCCATTGTTCCCTATGGCAAGAACAAACTGAGCTCACAGAGTGCGCACAGGTTTTGTGCATTTTGCAACCCTGCTTTAAAAACACTGCAGAAGCACACGGTAAAAGGGGATCTGTCCCTCCCACCACAGAATATGCATTTCAAACAAAGTCCAAAAATTGCCAAGAAAGAATCCACTGGCAGCCACAGTGCCTGTCCTGCAGTAACATCACTGACACAAGTTGACTCCTTATTTCCTAGTATTTCAACAGCTGCTACAGCAACACCCTTAGCAGCAAGCATAACCATAAGCTCAACTGGAGCAACTTCAGACACATTTTGACTGAATACCATTTGTAATGCAGATTGTGGAGCAGACCAGAGCAGTGATTGCAGCACAAGTTAGTCTCAAGGCCAGATACGGAGCTTAACATAGCAACCACTAAGAAATATTACAAGCACACATATATACACACCAGAAAGGGGGGGGGGGGAGAGCGAGAGAGAGCGAGAGAGAGAGAGAGAGAGAGAGAGAGAGAGAGCTGCCACTGTCCATTTCTCACCACAACACCATCTCACAAACAAAACAAACCACAACTCAAGGTTGGCAGGCACACAAGTTATTTCTTTGTCAATCTGAGATCCAGCAAAACCAGAGAGTTATAGCAGCATCAGCCATTAAGGAACATTAGCATTCCTTTTATCAGATCCCAGAGTATTCCAACCTGACATCACCTTAGAGCAAAACTATCATGAGGCATTGGCCACATTGGACCCACAGTTCTGCTCCCCACCCACTCACCCACCCCTGTCCAAATCTGGACATCACAGAGAGCACTTTCTGTAATCAGCGAGACTGCAGAGAGGAGTGGGAACTGGCTGTGTGGGCTTCCTCCTGGCATGAAGGACAGTCCAAACAGCCAATCACGGCTGGAGTGAAGGGAAGATCTTCCTCCCTCAACTCCAGTTGAAGGGGGCGAAGCTTAAAGTTCCGAATTCAGATGCAATTCAGATTGCATCTAACCTTGGGTTTTAGTGACAAAACTCACTACAACCCGAGGGTTTAAACTCGAGTTAGAAAAATGGAACCTTGGGTTGGTCATCATGCAGAACCACTCTGGTTCCATATTATGTGCGAATATGGTCTGTGTCTATAACCAGACTCCAATCTTGCAACAATATGTATGAACTAGTCTTTTTCAGCCCGTTAAAATAACGGGCGCTAGTGGCACTGGGTGTGGGGGGACCTTTAAGAGCGGCGGGAGGGTTTACTTACCCCTCCCGCCGCTCTCGCGCTTGCCACCGTAATTATCTGATTAATTGGGGCGGCAGGACACCAGCCGCCCCCCCATCTGATTAGGGGCCAAATCGGCCCAAACTACTGCCTCCACGGCCACCGCCCGCCCTCCCAGCTGCCCAAGTCCTAACATTCTACGCCGATCAGGGACCCATAATTGGAGAAGGAGAGAGGAGCTCACAAGCAGAGCTCCTCTCTCTGCAAAGCCTCGGCCCAAAGCGCCAGTTCGGGCAGAGGCTTTGCAGAGAAAGGAACTCTGTTTGCGAGCTCCTCTCTCCTTCTCAGATTAAGGTCCCTGATCGCCCAACTGACGTGGGCCTAAGACGGGGGTAAGGAGGACTCGGGCAGCTGGGAGGGCGAGCGGGCGGGCGGTCTGCGGCCGCGGTGGCAATTGTTTGGGCCGATTTGGCCCTTAATCAGGTGGGGGCCCCGAAGGGGGTGGCAAGTGAGAGAGCGGCGGGAGGGGTAAGTAAATCCTCCCGCCGCTCTTAAAGGAACCCCCCCACTCTTTTCTTTTCTCCCAGCCTTCCCCCCCCCACTGCTCTCCCGGTTCCTCCGCTACTCTCACAACCCTCCCGGTTCCCCCGCTGCCGGCTCAGCCCTCCCAGTTCCCCCGCTGCTGCTTCAGTTTTTCCCGGTCCCTCTGCCGCTAAACAACATGGCCGCCCGTGTCTGGACGGCCGTATCTTTCACGGTCATTCTGGGCATGCACTCCGCGCATGCCAGAACAGCCGAGAAAGACACGGGCCAAAGACAGGCACGGGGTCATGCTGAAGCTTCTTATTATAGAGGATGGATCTTTGGGAGAGTAAAATTGTGTCTGCTATTTTTCTCCAGAAAAACAAGCAAACTACCTGTTCCACAGATATCATAAGATTTGGAAGCACCACCTTAAGAGCAGGAGCAACTGACTGAAATACTGAAAGGCTGAGTCCCCCCACCCCCAATTCAGGAATGGTAGCAGCAGACTCTCTAATGGGAAGTGTAGCTGGGCTCCATCCAACAAAATATAAAATTAGATGCTACTGTAATTGCAGAGCCTTCTCACCTATAGACTCAATTTATCACTGTTTCTTGGATTGGAGCTCATCCATCTGAATGGAGCAAAGTGAATGGAGAAAAGAAAAAGAAGGAGAAATGATTCCAGCTTTTTTACAGAGCTGTCTGATTTCACCCAACTCTTTCCAATATTGCTATTCCTTTCATATTTCAAGTTAAGCTGCAGATTTAGCCATTACTTAACATCTATATTATTATTTCTCCAAGACGGGCCATGCATGGCGACGTGGTAGGAAGGAGGTGATTGGCTGTTCTCCAAGACAGGCCATGCGTGGCGACGTGGTGGGAAGGAGGTGATTGGCTGAGTTTGCAAGCAGAAGCACCTGATTGGGCAGTGGGGATTCCATATGCAGATAGGGAGAAGGAGCCTGTGAGAGCAGAAGCACCATGGTGACTGGGCAGTGGGGATTCCCTATGCAGATAAGGAGGAGGGGCCTGTGATGGTTAAGGTCAGTTGGCATGCAGCTGTTACTGGTCGGAAGATGTTCTGGATATAAAAAGACAGCAGGGTTAGGGTCTGCAAAAAGACAGGTCCTGAGGGAGGAAAGAGCCCCTTCTTCAGGAGAAGGAGGATGCCATTGTGTAAATGAACAAAATCTGTTAACTCAGGGAGGGGGAAGAAAGAGTGTAGAAGAGCGAGTGGAGGAGAGAGAAAGAGAAAAAGAAGGGAGGGGGAAGAGAGACAGAAGGAAGGGCAAGGGATGGGCCTGAGCCTGTCAGCAGCCTGACAGGGGAATGAGTGGCCATGGCGGCACTGGCAGCAAGGAAGCGTCCAGTCAACCACGGCTGCTGTTTGGGGCTACCGAGGCCATTGTCAGAGGGAGGCAGTCAGGCAAGGGATGGGCCTGGGCCTGTTAGCGGCCTGAGGGGAACGAGCGGCCATGGTGGTGGAAGCAGCGAGGAACAGCCCAGTCAACGAGAGCAAGAGCGGGGCTTGGGTGAGGGTGGGGAGGTCTCTGGGGATAGGGGGCTGCAGTTTGGCCAATAGGCAGCAGCAAGGCTGCAGCCACGACCGAGAAAGGTGAGGAGGATGGAAGCAACGGGATGGAGGAGGAGCAGGAGTGCAGCTCAGGTGAGGGTGGGGAGATCTCTGAGGTGAGGGGAGCAATCAAGTACTAACACACAGATGTTCTAGAGCATGCAAGAGTTCCAGCATTGAAGCGGAGAGAAATAATGGCAGTGGTCAGGATGCAGAGGTGGAGGGCCGGCAGGCAAGGCCCCTCCAGCCAGAAGAGGTGGGTGGAGGGCGGGCGAAGCCCTACCATCTGGGAGGAGAAGGTGGGAGGCGGTGGTGGGATGGCCTGGCCCTGGCCCGCCCAATGGTGAGAGCTGTCGGGGGGGGGGAGAGCGAGCAAGCAGCGGGGGGAGAGAGAGCGAGAGGCAGGGTGGAGAGTGAGCGAGCGGCGGGGGAGAGCGAGCGAGAGGTGGGGAAGAGAGAGAGTGAGCGGCAGGGGAGAGTGAGCGAGTGGCGGGGGGAGAGCGAGCGAGCGTGCGGTGGGGGGAGCAAGCGTGCGGCGGGGGAGCGAGCGAGCGGCGGGGTGAGAGCAAGCAGCGGGGTGAGAGCGAGCGAGCGGCGGGGGAGAGCAAGCGAGCGGCGGGGGAGAGCAAGTGAGCGGCGGGGGAGAGCGAGTGAGCGAGCAGAGGGGGGAGAGTGAGCGAGTGGCAGGGGGAGAGTGAGTGAGTGAGCGAGCGGCGGGAGGAGCGAGCAAGCGGCGGGGGAGAGTGAGCAAGCAAACGAGCGGCGGGGAGAGTGAGCGAGCGAGTGGCGGGGGGAGAGCGAGCGGCAGGGGGAGAGTGAGTGAGCGAGCGGTGGGGGAGAGCGAGCGAGAGGTGGGGGAGAGAGAGAGTGAGCGGCAGGGGAGAGTGAGCGAGTGGCGGGGGGAGAGCGAGCGAGCGTGCGGTGGGGGGAGCAAGCGTGCGGCGGGGGAGCGAGCGAGCGGCGGGGTGAGAGCAAGCAGCGGGGTGAGAGCGAGCGAGCGGCGGGGGAGAGCAAGCGAGCGGCGGGGGAGAGCGAGTGAGCGAGCAGAGGGGGAGAGTGAGCGAGTGGCAGGGGGAGAGTGAGTGAGTGAGTGAGCGGCGGGAGGAGCGAGCGAGCGGCGGGGGAGAGTGAGCAAGCAAACGAGCGGCGGGGAGAGTGAGCGAGCGAGTGGCGGGGGGAGAGCGAGCGGCAGGGGGAGAGTGAGTGAGCGAGCGGTGGGGGAGAGCGAGCGAGCGGTGGGGGAGAGCGAGCAAGCGGCGGGAGGAGAGCGAGCGAGCAGCGGGGGGAGAGCGAGCAAGAGAGTGAGCGGCGGGGGAGAGCGAGTGAGAGAGCTGCGGGTGGGAGAGCGAGCTGCGGGGGATGTCACAGGCTCAGTACACAACTGCACAGATGCTCTGTGCGGGGTCTGCTAGTTTTTCTTTTAATATTTGGTTTTTATTATTTTATGGGTCCATTTTCCTTCCACGTGGGGTGAAAAGGGTTTACTTATGGCTTATTTTATTTATTTATCTATTTATTTTTGCATTTATATACCGCCTTTCGTTTAAAAACAACCCCAAGGCGGTTTACAAAAATTAAAACATACAATAAAAAGGCAATAAAAACATCAAGCAAATGGTTGAAAATATTAATCCTTCAACTTGGATCATTGTTCATGTAGGCAAATTATAATGGCTTACATATTGTGTGATATGATGTGGGCAGCTGGAGCAGTGCCCATGCTGCTGAATCTGTGTAAACAAAATTGACTGAGTTGTGCAATTGACTGAGTTGTGCTGTCCTCTCCATTGGAAAATTGCACAGACTCACTCGCATGACAGAAGGCCTATTGGAAACAATGGGTGTCTTGCTCAATTGTGTTTGTGCAACTTTCCAATGAAGTGGCGCTACCCTGTTGTACAACTCTGTCAAAGTTATTTACAAAGACACAGCAGCATAGATGGTGCCTCAACTTCCCACATTACATTGTGCAGTACATGAGCCACTGTGTTTATTGAACTGATGTATGTTATTTATACTCTTCTTTTGTATATTAAAATAAACTTTCTAGCTGTGCCTATGACCATGATAAAGTGCTGTTTACTGGTGCATACAGAATTTGTACTTAATACTAGAACTTATCTTGTAAGGGTCAAACTAATGCTATTGTGTATTTTCTGTAGTCTTGTTTTAACATTTGGGTGAATCACCTTGAAATTGTTTTAATCATGAAAGGCAGTATAGAAATTTAACAATAAATAAATAAAATAAATGTAAGGACATGATTGTAGTTGACTGTTTTATATTCACTTATTGGCAAATAAATCAGGACCCCTGTAGACTGAGCCTGTGGATTTAGAAGAGGAAGATTAACCTCTGCCCCACCCCAGTCCTAACCCAGATCCGCCCCCACCATTGATGCTACTTGCCCTGAAATAAAGGTCACATTCGGACATGACAGAAAACCAGTGTTACATGTGGCTGGGTTCATGGAACTGTGTGTCCAAATGTGTAAAACCCTGGTTTGGACCCTAACTCAAACCAAGGGTTTGGACTCTCAGTTTGAAGTGAGGTTCGCTGCTCAGGCCTCTGATTAGCAGCTGCCTCCATTATGTCTGAATGCAGTACTACAGGCAGCCTTTCCTGGGACTGGAATTGAGAGACGGAAGCTCCTCTTTCTCTCCATCCTGATTTGCTGTGGCTGTCCATCAATCAAAGGAGGAAGCTCAGCAGCCAGCCACCCCTGCTCTCTGCAGTCTCGAATTCTCATCCAGCCCTCTGTTTTTGGCCCACTGAAAATTCAGATAGGTCAGTGCATGGGGGGTGGTTAGCAGAACCAGAGGTCCCGGTTCTGTGTTATGTTTGAATTCAGCCTAAAGCTCTCCTTCAGGTGCCAATCATAACTTTGTTTCCAGATCAAATAGCGTGTGTGCGTGCACACACACACACAAAGATGAAGATGATGAAGAATATTTATATACTGTTTTTCAACAAAAGTTCTCAACGAGGTTTACATAGATATAAACAAACAAACAAATACAAATGGCTCCCTGTCCCCAAAGGGCTCACAATCTAAAAAAGAAACATAAGATAGACACCAGCAACAGCCACTGGAGGGCTGCCGTGCTGGGGTTGAGGACACACACACACACACCCCAATTCAGAATCAGACCTTGGCCGGGACAGAGAGTTAAACGCTACTATGCTACGGTTCCAGTGTTCAGGGGCCCACTCCAGCTACTATTTACTGAAAATAAAGCAGGAAAACAAGCATGTGATTCCAATCATGTTCTTAAAGTATCACCTTGTTTGGCCATAACTGTTTCTCTTTTCCAGTTTAGAATGCCTGCTTTCACAGTCTTGAACCCTGAATTCTGAAAGTCTGAAATGTTGGGGCATGGGCTGTTATACCATGGATGCAGCACCTGTACTTAGAGGGATTCCCATAGGGGTCAAGGGAGCTTAGTTTCACCTCCCACCTTGCAAGTGCTATGCCATTACTGGGATTGGGAGGACCAAGCATGTCTTCCATATTCTCATCCAGCCCTCTCTTTTGGCCCACTGAAAATGACTTGAGGTTAGAGGAAAAGGTTTGGGTAGACATAAGACAGGTGTGAACAGACCTCCCTGCAGTGTGCATGGGGTGAGAGGAGAAAGGTTGGATTATGTCCAGTTCATTGCTTGTCGGTGATGAACAGACACGCTTGTATCATTTTTTCCAACTATGTCTCTTGGTGGTGCTAATCTAAGAGGTCATATATTGATTGTAGTATGCTTGCAAACTCCTACAACTCATGTTAGCAGCTGAGGCTGTGGATGTAACAGTTTGTACATATCAATGCCAAATCTTTTCTAGCATTGAGAGCAAATATGATGCAGATTCTGGAGTACTTGCTTGACTCCCCCCCCCCCCCCATGTGCATCAACAAAAATCAGAAGCAAATCTATGGCAACTGGTAGGATTAAAATGACGCAGAATTGGTAAGAGGGAAGTATCAAACTTATAGCTTGTTTAAGCAAAATTGGCAAGGGAAAAGTTAGGTCATCTTTAACAGGGCAGAAGCTGGTGCTTCAGAATTCAATGATAGTGTGTTACCAGCTCCACTTTTTGTGTTAACAACTCTGCTAAAATTTTGGTGCCACTTCTAATCTTTGAAATTGCTTTGTCTTAGAGGATGTTTTCAAAGGCCAGTATTTTTTACATCTCACTTTGCCATCACATACATCCATGTGTGATTGCACCATGTCAAAAACAATCTGCAATCTCAGAATTAAAAATTAATTAATAGAAGTGTAATGTTTACTGCTAAAACTAATGTTAGGCCATGAGACTTCAATCATTCTCTCTCTCTCTCTCTCTCTCTCTCTCTCTCGTTAAAATGTGTGCTAGTTTTTAAATCCCTAACAATTTTCTAGCAATCTAGCATCAACATTTATAGCACTGGGAATTCTGCAAACTGGATTTAAATAGTACAGTTTTGAAAGGAAGTTCACATCCCTCAGAAGGCTTCCTTTTAAAGCCATGCTGGAGTGGTTGTTCCAGATGACAAGATGTTATTAAGAACTTTTGCTGTGGAATGTGGGCTGTTTGGTTTCAAAATGGGGATTAAATTGTCATACATTCTAGAGTGAAAGTCCTTAGAATTGTGGGGTGGTGCATTCATAAAGAAAAAGCAATGAGTCCATGCAGTGAAAGGTCAAGAGAGTGCTTGATGCCACAGCATTTCTGAAGCAAAGGTCTTTTCATACCTTTTCCATGCATACATTCTAAGGGAGCATTGCTGGTGTCCTGGTTCTGCTGGTCCCACCCCCCAATTCCTGGCCGTGGCACCAAAGGTCTTACAAAGAGTTTGCATCTGTAGGCAAAAGGGGGGCTTCATGCCCTTGCTAGCTGGACAAAAGGCTCTTTTCAACATGGTGGCTTTTCTTCTATTTAGCAAGAGGAGAGCAACGGGGCAATATTCAGTCCCAGCACAGCATCCCTCCAGTGGCTGTTGCTGGTGACTGTTCTGTGTGTCTTTGTAGACTGGGAGCCCTTTAGGGGCAAGGAACTTTCTCCTTCTCCTTCTTTCTGTGTAAGCTACTTTGAGATTGATTGATTGATTGATTGATTGACTGATTGATATACAGTGGCTGATATACAGAGCAAGGATACACCAGTGCAACAAGAAAGCAGTGAAAATGATATTTCCAATTGGTGACGTCCTCCCCTTCCCCCAGGAAGCCCTCCGTGGCATCCGAAAATATGCCCTTAAGTTTTATTATAGTTGAAGCGTTTAGGTCTGAAATTAAGAGGACTGTGGAATGCTCGAATGGGCAGCTGCCACTGTGATAACAGAGATGGAGAACTGAACATATGATTGCCTTGGACCTTCTTCAGAATCAGATGTATCCCCATCCTTCATTCTACCCAGAGGCGCTCTTACTCCTGGACTTCGGGGCTGAAATCCAGGGCCTCCACAGCCCCTGGGGGCCCCCAAATCCTCTTTCGTCTGTCCCGGGTGGTGTGGTCACCCCGCCAAGTGTGATGATCTTTAACTTGCAGGGGAGGAGGTCCCTCCAAAGGCCTTAAGGTCCAAGCACCAAAATTACCTAGGTGCACCTCTGATTCTACCATGGTCTAATTGGTTATTAATCAGAGTAAAAATATTGATGACATGAACTGGAGGGACCACCAATCCCTTTATTATATAAAATGGTTTTAATACTCTGTGTGTGCAGTAGTGTAATGACATAGGGGGTGGTCTAGGGGCAAGATTTGGGGAGGCCCCTACCACCGCTGCCACTGCCTGCTACTCACACCACTCATCCCACTCAGGCATCACCTCGACACCCATCCTGCCTCTCTTTGCCAGCCACTGCACTGTGTTATGATGTCACAGTGCAAAGGATGACCAATGGGGAGCACAAAGGCAGCGGGCCCAATGCTTGGCAGGCAGGTGCAGTGGCCAGAGTTAGCAGGAGGGTGCAGAGGATGGCCTAGGGACATTCTCCCCCCCCCCACATTCGTGTGTGTGTGTGTGTGTGTGAGAGAGAGAGAGAGAGAGAGAGAGAGAGAGAGAGAGAGAGAGAGAGAGAGAGAGAAGCAATGTCTATGTGGAAGATATGTAGATATTAAGCTAGGGACACTTCATCTGTTAAAACTATATTATCCTTCTCTATCTGTTTCCGTTCATTACGGTAAATCTTGGACACGTTAGTTTATGCATGACCTGCTTTCTGGAACTTTATCAAGGATTTCCTGAAAACTTGCAGATAAATTACATTGCATCTGCTGTCCTTGTTAATTAATCTTCTGTCAGATAATTAATTATCTCTGTCCAGAGCTAATGCCATTTTCAGATGCATGCTTACCTGTGCATACAAAGATGAAATCAGAAAAAGTAACTCTATTTGCTGAACAGTTCAAGATGCTAGGCTAAATGTGGATGTGGGTGGGTGCTTTTAACTGCTTGCCACATATGCTGGATAAGCATCATCCTCATTATTATCTATATATGCAAAGAATGAATTCAGGTTGTCTAATGCCTATCAAACTGAGACTAAAACACAGCCACATCAGAATGGAAATGGTTCCCATGTACTTGGGATGCAGAAGTAAGTACATTTGTACTATTTTTTTTAAAACGGAGATTTTTTAAAAAACACACACCTCCAAATTGCACTGTGAACTTCTAGGACCTTGAGCTTCCAGAACGTTGAGTGCATAGGATAATGATATACTAGAGCAGGGGTTCCCGACTAATATCCCTAGGGGTACTAGAACGTCTCCCAGGTGGCACTCTGAGCTCTCCTGCCTTGCCACGCTGCAACTGAGGTAGTTGTTCCCCATCTAAGGATTGCTCAGCAATGTGTCCACTGAAGGAGAGGAGGAAGGAGGACCCTCTTTATCTGTTCCTCATTGGCTGGCTACATGCTGACACTCAGCATACCCAATCCCCCAGCCTGACTGATTGGCTTAAGAAAATTAGTACTTGCTTATGAGTAGAGATGAGCATGAAACAAATTTTTGATTGATTTCAAACTCAAATCAAATTCCAAAAAATTGTTTCAAATTTGAATTGAATTTGAATCTGGTTCAAAAATTTGATTTGAATTTGAATTGATCAGACCCTGTTTTGGTGCCTTTAAAAACTAATCAGGGGGCCTGGGTGATTAAAAAAAGTGTCCAATGGCTCTCAAATAGAATCAAATTTCAAAAATTCAATTTGAATTTGAATCAAATTACCCTTTTAAGGGGTGATTCGATTTTAATTTGAATCACTCGAATCACCCAGATTCAAGTTATCCAAATTAAAATCGCATCACCCAGATTTGAGATGAATCGATTCAAATTCAAATCAAATTGCACATCCCTACTTTATTATTATTATTTTGATTTCTATACTGCCGTTCCAAAAATGGCTCAGGGCGGTTTACACAGAGAAATAATAAATAAATAAGATGGATCCCTGTCCCCATAGGGCTCACAATCTAAAAAGAAACATAAGACACCAGCAACAGTCACTGAAGGTACTGTGCTGGGGGTGGATAGGGCCAATTGCTCTCCCCCTGCTAAATAAAGAGAATCACCATGTTATGAGTAACTTAGCTGGAGGTGAGCGAGTGAGTGGAGTATCTGTCTCCCTAGCTGTAACACTTACATTTGTAGGATTTTAGGCACATATGTGTATACACACACACACACACACACACACACACACACACACACACACTTACTTAAATGTTGCAGTTATGAGATGGCTTACTCCAATCACTAGCTTACATCCAGTTTATGTTACTCATAAGCAGTCTTATTGAAATTAATGGGACAAGTTTACTTGCCCTATTAATTTAAATGGGAGTACTCATGAGTAACTAAATCTGGATGTAAGCCTGTGAT
Source organism: Hemicordylus capensis (assembly GCF_027244095.1). NCBI lineage: Eukaryota > Metazoa > Chordata > Lepidosauria > Squamata > Cordylidae > Hemicordylus > Hemicordylus capensis. The sequence continues at coordinate 338,574,026 of NC_069659.1, forward strand.
GGGAGTAGCTTGTCCAATAACTGTAACGATGTGTGTGTACAAACACACCCCAATGGCCGAGCTAAGACGGAGTAGGAAATCAGAAGCCACTTCACCTCCAGTTTCCTAACATCCAAACTCAGAGAAATGGAGTTTGCAGGGGAAATTGACCTGCAGTTCCCTTGCCAAACTCCACTCTGAACCTTTGGTCAGAGTGGAGTTTTGCTGCTGCATATTTCTGCAGTGCCAGCACTACGTTTGAAAACTGGCACTGCAGTTTGGGCCCGATGGGACCGGTGTTGGGGGAGGAAGCCCCCTCTGTCAAGAGGAAAGCCCACATGGCCAACACCCCCGTGCCTCTCTCCCCAACGTCCAAACGCGGACAGGAGAGCAGTCTAGAATGAAAACTCCTGACTTAGGGGAATTAGCTGGTGCAATTATCCTTGCTGTAGTGCAGTATTGTTTGCTCTTGTGCAGCATTAGTCTAGATGCCAGCCAGGACAGCCTCTGCTAGGCACTGACTAGATCAAGCCCTGTTGTTGTTTTGCATATTACCGATCATGGATTTTGTGGATTCAAAAGCCTTTAATGCAGGTCAAGTCTGATCGCAGAAGGTATGCACAAGAACATCCCGGGCCTGTATAGAGAAGAAGGTCTAGTCATCTACAAATGGAATCTAGAGAGGCAGTAAGGATGTTAGGAGGCATGTGATGTACCTGCTGATGCCGATATAAGCAGAGCTGCAGGGAAAGTGTGGGAACTCAAGAACCAGGAGACAGAGCAGGGGCAGAAAAGACCACTGTGGTTTGCATTGTGGAGTGGGTGAGTGACATTGCCAGAGCAGTGCGTCTGGAGGGACTGTTCAGCCCAGAAAGCTGCATTGCCTGTGTAGGTGTGTGAATGCTGGTGCTGTTGATGATTATTTGAGGTGACTGCAGGAGACTGTTGGCTTTCCCTCCAGGGCAGGAGGGAGCTGGGTGAAGTCATCCAAGGCAAGGGATGAGAAGGACTAGGGTGGTGTTAAACCCCTCATCCTTTCCTGCTTCATCTGTGCATGGAGATGTAGCTCAGTGCTAAAGCATCTGCTTTGCATGCAGAAGGTCCAGTCCCTGGTAGCACCTCCAGCTAGGGCTATGAATGACTCCTGCCCAAAACCTTGGAGAGCTGCTGCCAGTCAGCGTAGACAAGACTGAGCTAATGGACCAATGGTCTACTTCAGTATAAAGCAGCTTCCTATGCTCCTATGTGAAGAGAAAATAACTTCTATATTTCCGATCTTGAGAATGAGGTAGAGCATCTGCTTGGAATCCAGAAGGTCCCAGGTTCACTCCCTGGCATCTCCAGGTAGGGCTGGGAAAGACTCCTGCCTGAAACCTTGGTGAACCACTGCCAATCAGTGTAGACAATACTGAGCTAGATGGACCAATGGTCTGACTCGGTAAATTATTATTCTACTTCTTTATTCACACAGTCGGACAGATGTTATTGCCTGGTTTGTTTTATCCAGACATCAGGTCCTTCCCAAGGACCTGGGATGCCTGAATTATATTGTCAATATTGTTGCTGTTGTTATAAATATTGTCGTTCCCAGTAAAGTTGCTTTTTGTAATTGACTGGTGGCAATTTCCATGACCCATATGATACTGATGTGCTCTTAAGGGTGTTTTGGAATTGCACCTATGGCACCAATTACTACTGGGATTATTTTGATCTTCTTCTGTCACAACCTTTCAATTTCGATTTGAAGATCTTTATATTTTGTTATTTTTTTCTATTTTTTCTTCTTCTAGTCTGCTGTCACCCGGTATTGCTATGTCAATTATTTTGACTTGTTTTTCTTTCTTCTCGACTACAGTTATATCTGGTGTATTGCGTAGCAGATGTTCATCTGTTTGTAGTCTGAAGTCCCATAATATTTTTACATCTTCATTTTCTACAACTTTTTCAATTTTGTGGTCCCACCAATCTTTGGCTACAGGTACCTTGTCATGCCTTTGTTTGTAGTCAGTCTGTGTGCTCTTTTTGCAACAGCTAATTAAGTGGTCGGGCACTTGCTGTTTGTTGTTGATTTTTCTACTTTTGCTCTTATTGTATTTCTTCTTAGTGTATGTTCCTGTGCAGCCAGTATTAAACCCTCTGTTTCTTTCTTCAAGTTGCCATTCTTAAGCCATTGCCAGGTCTTGGTGGTGTTTGATTTTCCAGTTATATTGTGCAAATATTGACCATGCAGTGGCTTATTTTTCCATTTTTCTGCTCGGTTCTTGACTTGTTCTTTCTTGTAGGCCTGCTTTGTTTCATTGGTATCTAATAGCTTCTCGTTATTAACTATTTTAAGTGCATCTTCTTCACTGTCCTTTATATATTATATTATATATAAGTGCATCTTCTTCACTGTCCTTTATATATTCTTCAAGGCCTCTTTTCTCCTCCTCTACTGTTTGATGGACTTGCAGCATTCTTCTTCCACCTGAGCTGCGCGGGAAGTATAGCCTATCTACATCACTGCAGGGGTGCAGAGCATGATTGATGGTCATTATTATTGACCATTATTATTATTATTATTATTATTATTATTATTATTATTATTGACCAATACACCAGATATAACTGTAGTCGAGAAGAAAGAAAAACAAGTCAAAATAATCGACATAGCAATACCAGGGAATAGCAGAATAGAAGAAAAAGAAATAGAAAAAATCACCAAATACAAAGATCTACAAATTGAAATTGAAAGGCTGTGGCAGAAAAAGACCAAAATAATCCCACTGGTCATTGGCGCCCTGGGTGCAGTCCCAAAAGACCTTGAAGAGCACCTCAACACCATAGGGGCCACAGAAATCACCATCAGCCAATTACAAAAAGCAGCTTTACTGGGAACAGCCTATATTTTGCGACGATATCTATGATAGCCAACAGTATTGATGATAAAATTCTGGCATCCCAGGTCGTTGGGAAGGACTCGATGTCTGGATAAAACAAACCAGTCAATAACACCTGTCTGACTGTGTAAACAAGAAATAATAATAATTCAATTTCTATGCTACCCTTCCCAAAATGGCTCAGGGAGGTTTACACAGAGAAATAATAAATAAGTAAGATGGATCCCTGTCCTCAAATGGCTCACAATCCAAAAGAAACATAAGATAGACACCAGCAACAGTCACTGGAGGTAATGTGCTGGGGGTGGTATAAGCTGCTTACGTTCCTGTGTTCCAGTCTGAGGTCCATGGAACCAGAGACAAAGTCTAGAGAGAGGTCTGCTGGTGGCAATGGATGATTACAAGTGATATGATTTTAATTGTTTTTACTTTGATGTAAACCACCCCGAGTCATTTTTGGAAGGGCAGTAATTGAACAAACAAACAAACATACATACATACCCCTCAGGTCCCCAGGTTAGGTGCATGTGGAGTTGCAGATTTGCCCACCATTTTGATCTGGACAGCATTCAGTGACAACCCTGCACTAACTCTATGATAAAAGAATATAAAACCAAACACACCAATCATAAGGAGAAGAACAGCCATGCTGCCTCCAAATTCTTCCTACAGTGTGGGTGACAAGCTGAATAGCTCTTTGAGAAGCTTGCGAATATGGCAATACAAAAATATTGGTATAGTGAACAAAAGATTCCAGGTACAGAGTACTGGCAGAGAATCATGGCGTTCCAGAAATATAACCCCTTTCATCATTGGGTATAGAAAGACAGTGCCCTTTAATCAAGCCTGATAATCATCCAAAAGATCATAACAGCCACTTCATAGATTTCAAAAAGCATGCAGCAGCCTACTTCATGAGTCATTATCGAACATCTTGAATTGTCATGGTGTGCCAACAAAAATAATTAACATCATTAAGGCTTTATAAGTAAGTGCAGTGTACAAACTTAAATTGAACCGTGTAAGTGATTCAACACAGACACCATTGGCATCAACAACCAAAAAAAGCCTTCCCTTTGCTTTCCTTATGTGCTTTCCTGTTGTTATAGTAGCTATGCTTACCTATAGATCATGGATTCTTAACCTTAGGCCCCCAGGTGTTGTTGGACTACAACTCTCATCATCCCCAGACATGGCCTTTGTGGCTGAGGATGATGGGAGTTGTAGTCCAACAACATCTGGGGGCCCAAGGTTAAGAAACCCTGCTGTAGACTATATAGGTAAGAAGAAAACCAGATTTTTCATGGTGCATTTCTGAGGAACCTTAGACGGTTCCTTGGGGAAGGATGGTAGCTTTGCATGCAGAAATTCCCCGTTTCAGTCCTTTGAATCCCCAATTAAGTCTTTCGATAGGTCTGGGAAAGACCCCTGGAGAGCCACACAATCATCGCAGATAATACTGAGCTAGTTGGACCAATGGTCTGACTTAGCACCAGGCAGCTTCCTATTCCATTCTACAATGTGAATGCAGAAGGTTCCAGGTTCAATGCCTGGCATCTCCAGGTAAGGCTGGGAAATAACTATCTGAATCCCTGGAGAACTGCTGCCAGTCACTGCAGAAAATACTGAGCTGGTTGGACCAATGGGCTGACTCAGTATACAGCAGCTTCCTATACATGGGCCATGTGTGCTACTCCTAAACATGGTCATTGAGTTAAGCTTGAACTCCAGTGTACAATGAGCACGACGACACACTACAGCATGCAATTTACTATTAGAGGGAGGTAAAAAACCAAAATTTACTCCAAGTCTATGTGAAAGGCTATCGCTTCGTGGGGATGAGTTGCAGGCATAGGGTTCCAGGTTTAATTATAGGGTTCCAGGTATTTTCACTCGAAAGGATTGAAGGTTTGGAAAAATCATTGTTGGCCACCTTAGAGAGCCTCTGGCAGTTGCAGACAACAGCACTGAGCTAGATAGTTCAGTGGCTGACTTAACAGAAAACAGCTCAACATAGGAACACAGGGACATGCCTTAAACTGAGTCAGACCACTGGTCCATCAAGCTCAGTATGTCTGCATGGACTGGGAGTCACCCTCTATGTTTCAGGCAGGAGTCTTTCCCAGCCCTACCTGGAGATGCCAGAGAGTAAACCTGGGGCCTTCTGAATGCAAGCAGATGCCCTACACTGAGCTACAGTCCCATCCCCTAAGGGTAATATTTTACAGCAGACAGCACTCTGGTCACCCATCCAAATGCAAACCAGGGCAGACCCTGCTTAGCAAAGGGGACAATTGCTACTGGAAGACCAGCTTGCTGTACTTAGCTCTATAAGGTCTATAGGTAAGCCGCATAGCTACGGTATGCTAGACTAGATCCTTCCAAGCATTTTCTATGCCCATAATTTCCCCATATTCACCATAGACCAGTGCTTCTTAGTTCCATTCCCCGCAGCCACAGGTTGTCATTTCTATGCATTGGCAGAGCAATCTTGAAAAAGCTTCCCCAGTCAATTCTTGTCTCACCCCCCTCTTTCTTTTCTCCTCCCCATAGGAGGCTCCTGAATGAGCAGTCTTCTTTCAGCAGCAGGCATATCAGAAAGCTTTCAGATTTTCTGGACTCCTGAGTCAGCCTGTCTTTTCACTTAGATGAGGCACCGACACTATGCCCATGGTCTTGGTCTATGATCTCCATCTATGGATCGATAGAAAGAATTGCACCCTATTGGTTCTATTAGATCTTTCTGGAGTCTTTGGTGCTATGGACCTTGAGTTGTTGATTACCTGACCAAGGAACTCAGCGGCCGGCATTTTCAGAAGACTAACACTGGGGTTCCCAACCTTGAATCCTCAGGTGTGGTTGGACTACAACCCCCATCAACCTCAGCCACAATGGACTTTGATTGTTGTGGCTGGGCATGGGAGTTGTAGTCCTGCAACATCTGGGTACCCAGGGTTGGGAAGCACTGTACCAACACATGTTTTCTGGCAAAATTTGTGGGCCAGAGTTCACTTTGATAGATACATGGCACTGATGCATGTCATGAGAGGACTTTGAGAGGACAGAGAGGACTTTGGCCCATGAAAGCTTATGCCAGAATAAGTATTTTCATTTTAAAGTGCTAGAGGACTGTTTGTTGCTTTTCATGTTGTGTGGAAATGTAGACAAATGGAGTTTGTGTCTGAGTGGGCCGTATGTACGAACGGGTGGTGTGTGTGTGCATGTGTGAGAGAGAGGGGTGGGGCATGCAAATTAATGTAGTAAAGCTGAATGAATACAGACAAGGCAACTGGCAACCAGGGGTGCACAATTATTTTATTTTATTTTTTGCCATTTGCAAACAGACACACACAAACCCTTTCCTTTCCCCTTTTGATTCCTTTTCATTTATTTTCATTCTTAATTTTTAAAAACACAAATAAATAAAAATGTACCTCCATTTCTGTTTTCAAGATGGAAGAGTAACTTGTCATTCGTACAAGATGAAACCCAGTGGGAATTTGCAAACATCTCCAATGCCATTCATCTTCACTCACAACGTCATAAGTCAAGGACTTCCTGTAATAAAATTGTCTCTTCCTGGCCCTCCGCCCCATCAGACCCATTAACACTATACTATTCAGGGTAGAAGCAGCACCCAGTTAGAGAAGGAGAACTAGGTGCACTGCTGATTAGTGGTCGTGTGAACCCAAACAACAAGGGTGGAGGAGAGAAGAGTGATCTTGTGGGAGGCTTGAGCTGGGCAAGATGACTTTTTGTCCACCATTGGTAAAGGGCTGGGGAGAGAATCTGTGCTATGCAGCTCCCTTCTCCTGCGTGATCAATCTCCCCCTGATGAGGATTATGAGAAACAGCCTATCCTACAGCAACCCATACGCTATCGGTAAGAAGGCTCTGCCTCTCCTGGCCCATAAAAGTTAATATTTTACTGCTGTGTTCACACTTAAATCTATGCCATGCCCTCGATGGTTACACATTTCAGAAAAGATTATGGTGATTTGAAATCCATGATAAAGTCCTGGCTAACCTTCAGGTCCAGGTACACTTAAACCTGACCTGTATGAACAATGAGCGATTAATAGTCCCCTCCCCACCCTGCCAACCCAATTCATATTCAGCAAAAAAAGATGACTAACAGGAGGAGGCTTGGGAAAAATTTCAATGATCCTTTCATATGGGTGTGGGTGGGATTCTCTTCTAAACCACACAGAAGAATATCTGACAGTGCATGCTGCTTATTGCTATTCATATCCGTTTGTCATAGAGTAGAGCACAAGCAATACCGTTTATATTCAGATATTGAATGACAGTGTTTCGGGGGGTGGGGGGGTGGAAAGGAAAGGAGGGATATATTTATTACCAACAATAATTATTACCAACCTAGGAGCTCAGGGCAGTATATATGGGTTATTGCCATTTATCCTCACAACAACCCAGCAAGATAAGTGATGCTGAGATCTAGCAACTGGCCCAAGTGTGTTTTACGGCTGAGTGGAGATCTCCACTCTTCCCAATCTAAGTCCAACACTCCCCCAACGACACCACACTGGTGCTCTATTTTAACATATAGTTTCCCCCCTATATTAGGCCCAAGATGGTTGACAACATTCCTTTTATTCAGTATATGGATTCTTGACTTTTATTTATTTTATTTTTATTGTTTACATTTTATATCCCGCTCTTCCTCCAAGGAGCCCAGAGAGGTGTACTACATACTTAAGTTTCTCCTCACAACAACCCTGTGAAATAGGTTAGGCTGAGAGAGAAGTGACTGGCCCAGAGTCACCCAGCAAGTATCATGGCTGAATGGGGATTTGAACCCGGGTCTCCCCGGTCCTAGTCCGGCACTCTAACCACTACACCATGCTGGATCACCACCCAAGAGTTCAAAATCTGCAGTCTGACTACTTAGCAAAATGAAAAATCTGTTTGTTTTGCATGCAAAAGTTCTCAGGTTCAGTCCCTAACATCTTGAGTTAAAATGATCTAAATCTGCAGGATTAGGAAACACCCGAGAAATCTTAAAGAGTTGTAATTATTGTTGTTGTTATTGTTATTATTATACCAACAAAAGGAAGTACATTTTCACACAATGCATAAGCAATCAATGGAAATCTCATGATAATGACCACCAGTTTCGATGGCTTTAAATTTGGAGGGCTTCCTAAATGCATCTGGTGGACCAGTGTGGGAAACAGGATTTGTTGTTGTTGTTGTTGGCTGGAGGTGCTCCCATCCCAACTGGTGGCTGTTCAAGCTGCATTGCTGTGGTTTCTCCAGAAAGAGTTGGAGCACAGGAGCTTCACACGTTTGTATGATGAACCTGCACAGCCAGTTCTGCTTTAAACTGAAGCTCATTTTGTAACAGCACAGAGCAATGGACTCCACAGCTGAAAGCAAATGTTCCTCCATGGTATGTTCAGCCTTGCTCCTGACCCCTTACTTCATTAAGGCAGCTGGCAAATTGGGAGAGAGATTTCCTTTATCCCAAACAGTGCTAAGCCTCACTGAAGATTTCAGGTGTAAAAAGGCTACCTCATCTTGAATGTACTAAATCAACAGATGACAGCATTTCAGAGAGTAATGACATTTTTTGACATACAGTGCAGGCAGACGTACTTCTCCAATACCCTCCTGTAATATATCTATCTGGAACACAAAGGGAGAAGATTGCCTTATTTGCAGTGGAGTTGAGGGTACAGATGAGAGTGCTCATTCCTTCAGGCTGAAAGTTTGATAAAAGAATATAGTTGCTTACCTGTGTCAAATTTTGGATTAAGAGAAACAATGGGTTCAGCAAAAGTTCAATGTGCCCAAATCTCATTAAAATCCATGGGACGTGTTCTCAGTTCTATGCTTCAAGTTTAAAGTAGATTTCTCTATGCCTAATCTCCTAGATTAAAGCCCTAGTGATTAAAGTACACACCCTTATTTCTTATGCCTTCATCTTGTGTCATGGCTTTAGCTTTTTTATTTTAAAAAACTGAGCAAAGAAGAAGCTGATATTTGATTTCATTTTGGGTCCAAAGTCTGTGGCTTTTGTGAAGCCAATCGCTGTTCTCAATAACGGAGGCTGCTATGACAGTTTGCCAAGATCAAGTTTCGACTTGAACCTTGTCGTTTCATACAGCCTGAAATCTGTTACAAATATTAACCTGCCTGGTCAAATTTCACAGTAGATCCATCAAGCACTCCTGGTCCTAGAAGAAGAGAAAGAAGGTGGAGTTCTTTCATTCTGCTGGCTCCCTGATTCCCTTTTCCATCCTCAGTTTAAGTCTACCAAGGCTGCAAAGGGCAGGTGAAGGAGTGAAGATGGTACTATGGAAAATGCTTGCTCCCATCACTTGTTCTCATTCGTCAACATTTCATCAGACATGACAGGACACTGATGGAATTTTGAGTCTCAACAATCCTTAAGCAAAACCTTTTTTCAGTGGGTGGGTGAATACTTAGGACATTTGAGCATGATGTTCCATCATCATGGTAGAGGAATGGGATAGTATAAGGTGTAAACTCTATTAGTGCTAGAAGCTGTCATCCAAGGCTGGTATGTGCTCCAGATTTAATGCTTCCCATTATGATTGAATTATTGAATCCATTAACTTCTGGATCTTCAATTCCAAGTGCAAATTTGTTAAACGTTTAACCATTGGTGTTTTGTTGTTGTTGTTTTGCAAAATATGTAGACATCTTATTGTTTGTATTTTTTCCACATGAACAAATTAACAAAATAAATGCTATGACATCAAATGACAAAAATACATAGAGATACATGAGATAATTTCTGGAACAGTGCAAAAGACAGAAGGTGAAATGTAAGGTCCTTCATTCATTTGTAAGCTACGGTTCACCAGTTCCTTCTACTAAGGGTGGGTCTGCGGAGGCAAACGGCAATGTGATGGTAGACAAAGAGGAGAGGCAAGCCATAGAACCCAAGAGCATAAGTATTGCATTTTTGACCTGTTGATACTGACATGTTTAAACATAAGAAGCTGTCCTATACTGAGTCAGACATTGTGTACTGTACACTGGGCTTTTCCATTGAGCTGACAGCAATAAATAGCTGAATGACTGGAAGAGATCTGGTGTGTGCTGCTGTTCTCACAAATTCAACAGAAATCTCTAAATATGAGCAGCTGTGAGTCTTTTCGCTTAGCTCTCATTTATCATTGTTGGTAGGATTCTTACAATTCTATAGCAACACTGCTGCTCTAAGCTGTAACTCTTGTCAAGGTCCCCCCACCCCCCTTTTAATGGCCCATTTGTTTATTTACTTATTGTCTTTCTCTTGGAAGATGGTCAAAGTGACAAATATCAATTAAAAGCACAACACTGATGAAACAGCAGAATATAAAATCCTAAAAATGCTGCAACAGCCATCAAACAAAAAGAAAAACAAATAGAGAGAAAACCAGAGGACCTTGTCAATCATGATTATGTTTTGGTTTTCCACCACTGAATCTCTCCTATGGAGACAGACAGTCATTTTTAAGCGAGCTGAAAGAGCTTTGAGGAAGACATTGCTTCCCACGTTGAAACAGACACCTATTTCTGGAGGGCTGGAGCAAAAACCATGAAGAGTTTTATGGTATCTTCTAGACAAGCACATTTGTTGTGGCATAAGCTTTGATGGACTAGAGCCCAATTTGTCAGATGCAAATTGGATGAAGTGAGCTTTGGCCTGGGAAAGCAGGTACCAGAATAATATTAGCAGTCTTTAATATGCAACAGGATTCTTTGTTGACACATGTTTCTCTGTCCCTGCTAATTAGGCAAAGGGGCACGTTTGGTGGTGACTCTCTCATGTTTAACAGGGGGAGAGCAACTATACAGAATGCGGCAGCCAGATTGGTCTCTGGGACAACACGAAGGGACCACATAACACCGGTTTTAAATGAACTGCACTGGCTGCTGATATGTTTATGGGTGAAATACAAAGTGCTGGTTATTACCTATAAAGCCCTTAATGGCTTGGGTCCAGGCTATTTGAGAGAGCGCCTCCTTTGTCATAATCCTGCCTGTTATGATCTTCTGGAGAGGTCCGGTTATGGTTGCCACTGGCTTGTTTGGTGGCGACCCAGGACCGGGCTTTCTCTGTGGCTGCCCCAGGGCCTTGGAATAAGCTCTATGCTGAAATAAGAGCATCTCCTTCTCTGTTTGTTTTCAGGAAGAACCTCAAGACCCTCCTGTTCTCTCAGCCGTTTAATTAGAATTAATTTTAATCATTTTAAAAACTGGTTTTAATAATTTTATTATATTGTTTTTATTGTCATATATTTTAATTTGTGACTTTTAAATGTTTTAAATTTTGTACACCGCCTAGAGATATGCATATCAGGTGGTATAACAATATGATAGATAGATAGATAGATAGATAGATAAATAAATAAATAAATAAATAAATAAAATATCCCTGTTTATCCCAACATCACATCCCTCCAGTAGCTGTTGCTGGTGTCTCCCTATGATTTTTTGTTTTTTGTTTATTTCAGATTGTGAGCTGTTTTTATCTAGGGAAAATTTTCTCCTTCCTTTTGCTACGTAAAAACTGCTTTGAGACCATGTTTTTTAAAATGAAAAGCACTACATAAATATCATTATTATTTTGAAGCACTGTTACTTCAGTCAAAAAGGTTTAAAGGAGTTTTGAAACAATGCAAAATCCTCAAACACCTTTTTGCCAGAAGCCAAGGTGGGATGAGTTCAGCAGCAGCCCTTCCATGCGGCAGTCACCTCAGGCGGCAGATTATTGGGGTGGCAACAAGATGTCCACAGCTGCTGCCATCAGAGCAGGTCTATGGGACAGATTTGACCGATTTTTCACGTCTTCTCACACTCCATGCAAAGTTTGTAAGAACATAAGAGCAACATCAGAACATAAGAACAGCCCTACTGGATTGGGCCCAAAGACTATCCAAAATTAAGGGTGTGCACAAAACCAGAAAAAGTGGTTTGGTTCAAATTTGAACTGGACTTGAACCAACTACTGGTCTGGTTCAAATTAGAACCAGGGTCAAACTGGTTCGAGTTGGTCCTTCCATAGGGAATAAATGGGAATTCAAATTGGTCCACCAGAATAGGTTGGGTGATAGGACATGGTGGATGCTACCTCCCACCCAAACTGCATAGCAATTGGGCAACTGGGCAATTTGTAATTGATTGGGAGGGGGTCATCTGTAGGTTAACCCTAACTTAGGTCAACTTAAGGTTGACCTACTGGCCCTGAATAAATCCAAAAATTCATTAGAAAAATACCCAATTACTCAATTGCTTTGTGGGTTGGGTGGTAAGTAGCACCCATAATGCCCTACTACCCAACCCATTTTGGTGTAGGCTGGTTTAAATTCTCATTACTCCATATGGAAGAAACAATGCCACTGCCACACACACACAAGTGAGAAGTTAATACACACCATTTTTTTAAAGGGAGTCTCCCAAGTCCCAACACAAAACATGGCAAAAAACAGTCCCAAAAAGAACCACTGACCCAGATTCTGCAATCACACAGTGCCATGTGCCCTGCCCACTGGTGGATCATTGCCACCAGTTGCTCTCCAGACACACAATTATGACTCCATAGCAACAGCAGCAGCAGCACACTTTTAGAAAAAGAAAGTAAGAACAGGCCTGGATCAGGCCCAAGGCCTATCCAGTCCAGCATCCTGTTTCACACAGTGGTCTACCAAGTGCCCCTGACTCTGAGAGTACATCTAAAATGGAAAATGCAGACAGAGCACAGAGTCAGACCACCAGACCACAGTGCACTACAAGGACAGACACATGGAGTTAATCTCACAGGCAAAAATCGCCAAGAAAATATTGCATACAGAGATTTCTCGCCACAGCACCACCATCTTGCAGACCAAACGTTAACAAGTCTCAGGAAGGAAGGGCAGGCAAGGCAACCAAGTTATTCTGCCTTTGCCCAACTGAGACCCAGCAAAAGCAAGGATATTAAACTGTGTGAGTGCATGCAGAGACTGATAAAGGAAAACCACATACTTGCTGAGAAGTCTTCTTTCTGCTCTTTTTGTGTCTGGAGTAAGTTGGCCTCAGGTTGGGCTGGGCCCTGGCTGACAGCCTGTAGGCTGGCACGTGTCAAGGAACCAATCTACTCTTATCATGGGATGTGTGTGTGTGTGCGCACGCGCACATGCGTATCTGATTGTGCTGAAGCAAACAAACATTTCAACTAACATTTCAAAACCAACCAAACCACAGCCTCCAATGGGTGCTGGCCCAGGAACCCAGTCCATGATCCCCAGCCTGGCGGTGGTGTGCATGCATGTCTGTATGCGTCAGCAGCACTAATGGGCAGAATGGGACAAATTCAGTTTTAGGTTGTCCAGGGTAAGCTGACAGTGGTGTTGCAGCTGGTGGGGGGTGACCATGACTCATTCACCCTCCACATCCAGCTTGGGACACCCCAGCAGGGGGAGCTTGGCCTTCAGGAAGACCAGCTGCTCCACTAAACCAGCATCCAGGCAGGAGCAATGGGGTGTCACCATGTCCCAGCCATGGAGAACACCCTCTTGCTTTGGACACTGGTCAGGGGGCAGGACACTGGTCGGGGGCAGGAGAGGACCCATCCGGCAACCACTGTTAAGTCCAGCCAGACTAGGTGATGCATTGCCCCAAACAGGATGATATCTGTTTCTGGGTCCACCACCACTGGCTTCTTTAGGTACTGAAGAACACTCTGCACAGCACCACTGCAGGGCATTGGCAGCACCTCCCGCTCCCGTACTCCCGGCAAGGTGCCAAGGCATGCCTGTTTGAACCACAGGGTGGAACAAATGAGTGGAAGTGCCAGGGTTGCCAAGGACATCACACTGATGGACTGAGAAGTTGTGGTGGGGGTTCTGCTGCTGCTGCTGGGCATGGCATGTGCACTAGAAGCAGGCTCTCCAGCACCCTCCTCCTAGTTCTGACCCAGTCTCCTCTCCTCTGCCTGCCTAACCTCTTGAATCAGGAGGGCGCTCCGTCTGGGCAGCTCACCAGGAGTGATGGTATTGCCCTTCAAGGTTGGGTCACACAGGCATGCCAAGACATGCTGTGCCGATTGACCCAGCCATGTGCTGAGCCAATCTACCACTCCAATCCTCAACTGAAATGCCAGGGCACGTGCCTCCCTAGTGGTCAGTATGGTCTGGAGCTCACCCATCGTCTTCTCCAGGAGAAAAGCGAGCAAAGCCTGGCTCTGAACTGCTGCCTCAGCACACAAGCTGCTTGTCACAAGGCGGAACGGCTCGAGTGTGAAGACCAGCTTGGAAATGAGCTTCTGGTCTGCAATGAACAAGTCGCACAGTCCCAATCCACAGTTCCTCATCAGGGCATGGATGGCCACCTCTTGCTCCTGCAGCCATTGGAGCAAGAGAAAGGTGGAGTTCCACAGTGTCTCAACATCCCTATGGATATGTGTCCAGGTAGGCTGAGCTCATGCTGCCTCTCCTGGAGCTTCTGCCTACCCTTCTCACTGCAGTGCAAGTATTTATTTTATTTATTTTTATTTAAAATATTTCTATACTGCCCAAAACCTTCATCTCTGGGCGGTTTACAATTAAAATCATTTAAAACATTAAATCAATTAACAATTAAAATCATTTAAAAGATTAAAATCATTTAAAACCCAGTATTAAAATTATTTAAAACGATAAATCTAATTAGAAGCCTGGGTGAATAAGTGTGTCTTCAGTGCCTTTTTAAAAGTTGCCAGAGATGGGGAGGCTCTTATTTCAATAGGGAGCGCATTCCAAAGTCCAGGGGCTGCAATGGAGAAGGCCCATTCCTGAGTAGCCTCCAGAGTAGCTGGCGGCAGCCGCAGGTGGACCTCTCCAGATGATCTTAGCAGGTGGTGGAGCTCATGGCAAAAAAGACATTCTCTTAAATACCCAGGGCCTAAGCTGTTTAGGGCTTTATAGGTAATGACCAGCACCTTGTATTTTTCCTGGAAACATATCAGTAGCCAGTGCAATTCCTTCAACACAGCAGTAATATGGTCTCTCCTAGATGCCCCAGAGAACAACCTGACTGCCGTGTTCTGAACCAACTGCAGTTTCCAAACTATGTCAAAGGCAGCCCCACATAAAGCACATTGCAGTAATCCAGCCTAGAGGTTACCAGCAGGTGTACCATTGTATTGAGGTTGTTCATCTCAAGAAATAGAAGCAGCTGGCGTATCAGCTGAAGCTGATAAAAAGCACCTCTGGCTGCCGCCTCAACCTGGGACACCAAGGAGAGGTTTGGATCCAGAAAGTACCCCCAAACTGTGTACCTGTTCCTTCTGGGGGAGTGTGGCCCCATCCAGAACTGGTGGATCAAAATAATCTTCCGAATTTCGACCCCGCACAATAAGTACCCCTGTCTTATCTGGATTCAGTTTCAGTTTGTTATCCCTCATCCAGTCCATTACTGCCTCCAGGCAGGCATTTAGGGAGGTTATGCCTTCTCCTGATGATGTTGACATGGAGAAATAGATGTGGGTCAGCATATTGATAACACCCTGCACCAAATCCCCTGATGATCTCTCCCAGCAGTTTCATGTAGATGTTAAACAACATCGGAGACAATATGGAGCCCTGAGAGATGCCATACAACAGTTCAGATTTTAAAGAACAGCTTCCAAAAGACACCATCTGGAATCTGCCCGTGAGGTAGGAGCGGAACCCCTGCAAAGCAGTGCCTCCCACCCCCAATCCCCTGAGATGTCCTAGAAGGATACTATGGTCAATAGTATCAAAAGCCACCAAGAGATCCAAAAGGACCAACAAAGTCACACTCCCTCTGTCAATTCTCAATTGGAGATCATCCAACAGGCCAACTAAGGCAGCCTACACCCCATAGCCCACCCCAAAGCCAGTTTGAAATGGGTCTAGATAATCAGTTTTCTACAAGACTGCCTGGAGCTGGGAGGCCACCACCTTCTCAGTCACCTTGCCCAACTATGGAAGGTTGGAGACAAGCCTTACATTATTTAATTCTGAGGGATCCAAGGTAGGCTTCTTCAGAAGCAGTCTAATGATTGCCTCCTTAAGACAAGGAGGCATCCTACCTGCCCTCAGAGAAGCATTTTTGATCTCTACCAGGCCCTCTACAACAGCCTCCCTGCCAGATAGTATAAACCATGTCGGACAAGGATCAAGAGGGCAGGTGGTAGGCCGCAGCATTCCAAGCAACTTGCCCACATCTTCAGCTGTCACAAACTGAAACTGATCCAAGGTCATCACATAAGAGGAGCTGCTGGACACCTCGGCATCAGACTTTGTAACAATTGTGGAGTTTGAATCCAAGTTGGCCCAAATACGAGAGATTTTGTCCACAAAGAAGTCATTAAAAACGTCACAGCGAGTAATTGTTGGTTCTAAGTATGATTCAAGGGAGAAGGGGCACACATTAGCCCCTTCACCACTCTGAACAACTCCAACAGACGTGAACTTGCGGAGGTTATATGGGATGAAAAGAATCGCTTCTTTGCTGCACGTATTGACTGAGCATAGATCTTCAAATGCTCTCTATGTAATAATCTGTCGGATTCGAATTGAGTCTTCCTCCACTTGCACTCTAGTCATCTACTTCACCGCTTCAGCCCCCGTAGTTCTTCCATATACCAAGGGGCCAGTTTTGAAGCGGGTCGGAGAGGATGCTTAGGAGTGATCGTGTCCACTGTCCTGGTGAGTTGATTATTCCAGTTCTCCGCCAGAGTGTTGACAGGCTCACCAGCAGAGACAACACTAAATCCCTTCAAGGCTTCTTGGAATCCTACTGGAACCAGTAACTTTCTCGAGCAGACCATCCTAATGTGTCCCCCACCCCTGCGGAGGAGGGACATGGTCATGAGTCCAACCTTAACCAGATGGTGGTCCATGACAAAAGGGAAATCAATGGAGTCCTTACACATGGAACACCACCCTATTCAGAGTGAAAGACCAGATAAAGCGTGTGACCAGCAATATGCATTGGTCCCGAGACCACCTGGGATAGGCCCATAGTCGTCATGGCCACTATGAACTCCTGAGCCGCCCCAACAAATTGGTCCCAAACTGAACATTGAAGTCCCCCAGCACCACAAGCCTGGGAGATGCCAACGCCAAGCCCGAGACAAAGTCCGTCAGCTCAGTTAGGGACTCTATCAGGCAGCGGGATGATCGGTACACCAACATAAGTCCCAGTCTATCCCTGGTCCCCAAACTTAGGTACAAACATTCAATATGGTCAGACACTTAGACATGGGTCCTGACAAGGTAGACATTGTTCTTGTAGACCACAGTCACTCCCCCTTCCCGCCCACTTCCTCTCCCCTGCTTCTCAACAGTGTACCCTGGAGGGAGAAGCTGGGACCAGACTGGGCCACCAGCCTCCCCCAACCAAGTCTCCATAATACGTACCAGATTGGTCCCTTCATCCAGAATCAAATCATGGATGATTTCAGGTTTATTCTGGACCGACCTGGCATTACAAAGGAGTAAGATGAGGCTCTGCGGGTGGATAGAATTGCTTTCCAAGGTCAAAGAGCTGACAGGATAGCCAGAAGGGGAGACAGCAATTAAGTTTCTAATTTCGCTTCCCCTGCAATGGCCTGCTGACCTGTCAACGTTACTTCTTCTGTTCCCCACCACCACTTGAATTGCTGCCCCGTAATCAGTGGATACACCCCCTGTCTCCACATCTCCAGCCAGACTCTGACACATTCAAACTCAACTCACCCAAGATTTCAAAAAGAAGCCTAATTATAATACCCACCCTCCTTTACATACCCACGAGTGATCTTGAGCCAAACAGCCTGACCCTCACCCTCGTTATCCCCCGAAATGGGATAGGCTGCTATCTTGTGGCACTTCTCCACAAGAACAGCCCTGGCAGCAGCAGGCCCTACAAGGGGGAGCCCCCTACATTCTCTTGCCATAGCCTCCTTGATGCCAAGTGCATACATCACAACCAGCCAAAGAGTGTGTGCCATACAGCGTATGGGCACAAACTGCAGCTGGTGTGCCTCTCTCAGCACGTTGGTACCGTTGTCAGTGACCATGAAGCCTCTGCAGAGGTTTGGCCACCTGGACAGCTATTCCTCCACCTAGTGCCAGATGGCCGCTGACAACTCATCTGCTGTGTGGTCTATGTCCCACGGCTCCACATGCAGCAGAGCCCACCTGAGCTTTGCTGCCTGGGATGTGCTGGCCATGCCACCACTAGCAGCTGCCATCCCCTCTTTCTCCTGCCCCCACCAGTGTGCTGTGAGGAACAGGAAAGCATCCTGCACTCCAGTACAGCTGGTCCAGACATCTGTAGTGAAGTGCAGGCTGGTGTCAGGCCCTGCTGACTCCAGCAGCCCTGACACAACCTCCCTGCATGCCCGGTACAGGGAGGGCATCACTCTCCTACTGAAGGTGGTGCATGAGGGGATCTGGTACTCAGGGGCAAGCAGCTGGAGCAGCTGGCAGAAGTTGGTGCTCTCCACCAACTGAAACGGCTGGTTGTCCAGAGCAATCATCTCTCTTATGGCCCAGGTTATGAGGCATGCCTCTGTGTGACCAGACTGCTTGCCCACTGACTGAGAGACAAGCAATGTGCCCTGTTTGATAGCAGGAGCAGGAACATGTCCCTTGCCACCGCTAGTCAACTAGCAAGTGGCCTAGCGCCATCAGCAGGAGTGGGGATGCCCAGATGACACCATTTGATGTGCCTCCACATTGATGACATCCCCAGATCTTTGGTGTCCTTGCCCCTGCTGACTTGTGTCCTGCAGTGGGTGCAGACAGCCTGTGTAGGCTCACTTTGGCAGTACATCGAAGTGGCCCCAAAAAGTGCTGCCAATCATCCTGGACCTCTTGGGTGCTGATGGTACTACTGGGCCTGCTGGTTGGCCACCACCAGCAACCCCACTGCCCTTCATTGTCCTGAGACAATGAGAAGGTCCAGGTGCAACAGGAATTACTTCCTCCTGCTCCTCCTCCATCTTGGACTGGGCAGGGGTTGCACTGAGAAGGCGGATCAGTGAGGAGGGGTGATATGGCTGGGCTAGTAGCCGTCAGCTCCTCTTCTGCTGCTACGAAGGGAATAAGAGCTTCTTCCCTGACAGGGCTTCCCCCTACTACTTCTACCTCAGCTGCCATAGGTGGCTGCACTGAGGGAACAGATGTCACCGGAAACGTGAGCCTGTGTGCAACAATCTCGAGCGGGACATTGGCGACTTGTGGAATAGGGCCCTCTTGCCACCCTTGAACCAAACCAGCATCACCCTTCACTCTGCCCACAACCTTTCTCCTAGCCCTGTCCCGCACCCTCCTGGACATCACTTTCCCCAAACTAGGCCCTATTTAAAAGAAACCCACTAAACACCAAAACACCAAATCACAAAAACCAACCAGGCATGAACCTAAGACTAAATCAAAAGCACTACTCAAGCTAAAACTAAACCTTAAACCAATTAACAAGATTTAGACTAAACCTGAAAAGGACTGGGGCGGGGGACAGACACCAATTAAGAAAACTCCAAACCTAAAACCACAAAAAAACAAAAGCACAAACACAAACCCTCCCAAACTCTAAACCTAAAAGAACCAAACTACAAAACTAACCAACCAAAAATTACATATGGGGGTGGATGTGTGTCTCACCAATCCGGCACGATGAGGCAATCCACAGCAAGGACGGAGGGTAATTATTTTTTTAAGGCAAGCACAGCAAGGTAATCCAATAGTGGAGGGTAATTTAAAGAAAAAGGCACATAGCAAGGTAATCCAGAGATGTCAGGGGTCCACAGCAGTCCACAGGGGTCAGCAGAAGGGTCTATAGACACAGCAGGGGTCAAGAAGCAAAAGCAGCAGAAGCAGCAGGGCAGGGGCCAGAAAGCAGGAGTTGGGGGGTATGGGGTCCACAGGGTCCTCAGCAAAAGTACAGCAGGCAAGACAGCAGCAGCAGGGCAAAGCCAGCAGCAGCATAGCCTGAGCTCTTCCTCAGAAGCAAAAGGAAGAGTAAAGCCATGCAGCCACTGCCTGACTTTAAATACATTAAACTCCCTCCTCTTTGCTCCCCCCTTCCTTGTCCCGCCCCCCCCCCGAGCCAATGGGGCAGAGTTGCCCTCACAACACCCTGATTTGAATGACAACAAGCCAACCAGGAGAAATGAGATTGCTAGCCAATCAGAAGACAGTGGCAGAAAACCAATAGCAAGGGCAGGATTTTTGTCAACATGGCACACAAAATGGCGGCCACCGCATCATTATAACCTTTGAGCCTGTTCAGACTCAGACTGCCCCCCTCTTTTCAGGGGCTCAGCCGAACACGAACCAGTTGAACCAGGCTGGTTTGAGTCAAAGCTGTTTCAAACTGAACCAGTTCTGCACACCCCTATCCAGTAACCTGTTTCACACAGTGGCCCATCAGATGCCTTGAAAAGCCTACAGGCAAGAGGTGAGAGCAGACCCTCTCTCCTGCTATTGCTCTCCAGCAACTGGAGTTTAGAAACATCTTGCCTCTGAAGCATGAGGAGAGAAGAGGAGGCTGCTAGAAACTTTCATTCCTCCTTGCCCCCTGCATCACTTTCAAAACTTAGAAGGTTCATTGTTTGATAGGTGGCTGGTCCCCACCAGGGAGGTGGGGTAAGGTGGCATTCAGCACCTTGCCTCCAATGCTGCAATACTTTGGGAGTACACACCACAAACAGTGAACCCATTATCAGGCTCGGACTGGCCCACAGGGCAACAGGGCACATTCCTGGTGCGCACCAACACACTCAGCAGCAGTGAATACTCCCACCCTTAAGTACCCATTCTGCTCAAAACCTGGTGCCCTCCCCACATACATTCCACCGCCCTCTCAGTGCTCCCAGTCCGGCCCTGTCCATTTTCCTTAAGGAAAGTAAGCTTATGAGATCACCCAGCATTCTCTGTGTGTGTCCATGTGTCTGTGTTTGTGTGTGTCCCCCACGCATCAACTTCACAGTGCCTGGACCAATATGAACCAAACTGGGTAGAGTTGTTGGTTACACAGGGACACCTCAAGTTTGTTGTGATGATCTCATCCACCCCGATTCAAGGTGGTGAACACATAAACATTTGAGGCGCAAGTGGGCTAACTTGTGAACCGCCTAAGTGATTTGAACCAAATCTGCTACAGGTGTAGGGACACATAGGGATGGCTCAACTGCGTAGTTTGTGATGATGTCATCTACCCCAATTTAAGATGGTGCACATGTGAACATTTAAGGCTGAAGTGAGGATGGTAATGATCAGTTAAGATCATAGTAAAAGGAAAGGAGGCAGATTAGTTTTTCCCAGAACAACTTGTTTCAAATTGCCTTCAATTCCCGGGGGGTGGGGGGATACTGCCTGCCTCTAGCCTGTGTTCATGCAAACCTCAAATAGACTTTTCCTCCCCGTCCCCATTCCCCCAACACCGGATGAAGGACAGTTCCTTCTGTCTTCCTGAGGGCCAAGCTAGACATTATGTGAAAAATCCACAATCAAACTCCAGATGTCTTTTCTTTTTTCAAAAAAAAAGTGTCCTGTGGTGGTAGAGGGTTGGATAAAAGCCATGCTGTTGAGGAAGGGCATGTAACTTCTTCCCCTTTCCTCTGCCCATGATCCAGTACACCCTAAGCGGCTGTTAGGTAAAAAGCGGAAAACTTACAGGCACAAATTTTTGCTTGTGAGTTTTAACTCTCTGCAGCTACAAGCAGCTCCAGGGCACTTTCCAGACCAGCTGCTAGAACAGCAGCAAAATGCCTTCATTCAGGCAAGTCGCATTTGGATCGTAAACAGTAGGGGGAGCAGCCTCGCAGCAACTAACAACCCAACAAAACAGCAACTTTCTCATGCCGGATATACGGTGTCCTTGCTCTGTATTGCAGCAGTTAAATTCGCAACAAGGCATTGGCAATGTGAACGGCACCCTGCTGTCCGCGTAGGGACTGCAGTGTCACGACGCAGGAAGTGAGGAAGCACACTTCCGAGAGACGTCCTGACTCCATTGTAGGGTCTAGTCTGGAAAGCGCCCAGGGGCCAATTTAAATTAGGGCCATGGTGTGGTGAGAGGGACAATTTAGACATCTCCCATACTTTACTCTTGATCCAAATAGCCCCCCACTGCAGCTGTTCTCTGAATAAAGAAAAATGTCAGGCATTCCAGTCACGAACCTTCCATTTACATTAAACATGGCATTTACATTTAACCCTATATAACTCCATCTTCCATTTTTTTAACTGATGCTCCCTAATTGCCTAATCTGCTTTAAGCCCCTGGACTCTTTTGAACCATCCGTATTTGCTGCTGAGCCTTTTCTATTCACTTCTGGGTGGGTGTGTTTTTTAAATAAAAAACCCCAACAGGAATCTTCATTAAATATCACATTGCGCACATGTTACCTGTTACCAAGGCAGTATTGTTTTTAAAATCTGTGGAGGTGGAATTGCTTGCGTTTCATCTCAAGTGCTCTGTTTTGATCGCAGATCTCCACTTGCCTAGCAGCAAAGGGACACGTGCTTAAAAGGCTAGCTCTAGTCCACCTTCAGAGTCAAAGCTGGCCTGCTCAGCCACTGTCCTTAAAGGCAGTTTTAAAGCACTGTGTGTGCCGTGTATGTTGACCCTGCCCTGAGCTTCACAAAGTGACACAATGCAGGGGACTTTTAAAAAGAAAAGAAAAAAGCAATTATGCCATTATGCCAGAGTTCTTAATTGGACGTTTTCTTCATCTCAAGAGTGTCTCCTTGCCACTTACGCACAACACAGCTGGAAATGGGCCGGAAGCCAAGGTCTTTGATTATCAGTGGAAACAGGATTGTACTCCACATACTAAGCTCATAGATCAGACTCTGGAACCACCACTGATTTTCTGATGTGCAGAATAAGAGGGGATAGAGGGGCGAGTCTCTGCTGGAGACCAGATAGGAATCCCATGGGGGAGGGGGCATTGAGTCCCTGGACTACCAAATGCTCAGCTAAAACCAAGATTCATGGGGCCCAAAAGTCACCATGTTATCCAGGGGTTCTCAGTTGGATCCTAAGCCGTTGTTATGATGTTGGGTAGATTCATTTGGAAAATGTTGGGTAGATTCATTTGGGGAAAGATGGACTGAGATACTTTGTGCCCAAGTCATTTAGAATTTCAAAGGTCAAAACCGACACCTTGATCCGAGCTTGGGGACAAATCAGCAGTTCGAGCCGTTCGCTCAAAATGGAATGTGGTGGGACTTGCTTCCCTGTAAAAAGGCATAGTTAGAACATGGTTAGTTCATTAGTTCATACATAACACACATTTGATTAATAGGGGAACTGTTCTATCGCAAACCGGTTAGCCTCGAACCAGGCTGGTTCAACGGTTTGATTGCAAACTGGACTGGAGGTGGTTTGGTTCATGATCAAAATGAACCCAGCCTGGTTCAGGTGGAATGGTTTGGGATCGAGGGGCTATGGCAATGTACAGGGTAATGTGCTGAAGATTCCACTTTATAAGCAAAGGGGCTACAGCATTGGAATTCTTGAAAGGTGTTCTAAAGGGCAGTCAGGGGTGGCAGCAAGAGAAGTTGGTTACAGTTGTTAGCAGCACAGTGGTGGTCTCCGCCGCCACCGCTCACCCCCTGGTTCCGCCACTCACCCGTATGGTGGCAGCATGGTTCAGGCCTCCATGGATGCACAGGGGCCATTTGCATGGCCTCTGTCCATGCACAGAGACCATTTGTGTGGTGTGTTATCACACTCTCATAGGGAATGATGTGAGCAGCATTGCATTCTCTGGCAGTGGTGACGTGGTTCAGAATTGGACGGAGTCAGTGCAGGCACCCCTCTCTTCCACGGGCAGCACTCTGTGCTTTATGTGAGTCAGTATTTTCCCCTCCATATGGTAGACTGATGGAGACTGAGGGGATATTATCATGTCTAAAGCTTTGGGGAGAATATGTGGCTTAAGGGCAGAACTAGATGTTATGAGAGAAACATAGGGTTTCTCTTATAATGTGTCTGCTAATATTATAGTGCCTCTGAGTACCAGTTGCAGGGGAGCAACAGCAGGAGAGAGGGCACGCCCTCAACTCCTGCCTGTGGCTTCCGGCGGCATCTGGTGGGCCACTGTGTGAAACAGGATGCTGGACTAGATGGGCATTCTTGGGCCTGATCCAGTAGGGCTGTTCTTATGCTCTGACTCGGTATAAGGCAGCTTTCTATGTTCTTGTGCCCATTTAGCTCCAGATTGTCTCTACACCGACTTTGCAGTGGGTCTCCAAAGAGAGATCTTTCCCAGCCCTACCTGGGGATACCAAATACTGAACCTGAGACTTTCTGCATGCTAAGCAGCTGCACTGCCACTAAACAAAGCCCCATCCTCGCTCTCCCATCTCGTTACCAGCTCTGCTGATATAAGCTGGAGTACATCCTGGAAAACGCATCTGATGAGACTAACTTGAGTTCCTATCCGGCAGCTGAAAACTGTAACATCTTTTGCTCAACAACAATGTACAAGGGGGGAAAAATACCATCTGAACAAAAATACCCTCAAAACAAATATGTTGTTTAGTGCAGGGAAATTCTTCCTCCTCAGATGTGTATAGCTCCCATCTGCTGCTTCTTGACGCCAGCTGCTAAGCATCCCTCTGCACGCACAGTGGTACAAACAAGGAGCCTCTCCACCTTCCTTTTTGCCGAAAGCGCTGCTTCCAATCGGAAGTGCTTCAAAACAATTCTTGGGCAGCCGCTGAAGTCTGCTGAGGTGAGAAGCAGCCATTCCAATGAGGAAAAGAATGTATATTTGGTACATGGTTATGCAAAGTAGCCCTCTTAGGCCATTATGTGTTCTATGTCAGAGGTTCTCAAATTTGGGTCCCCAGATATTGTTGGACTACAACTCCCATCATCCCCAGCCACAAAGGCCATTATGGCTGGGGATGAGGGGAGTTATAGTCCAACAACATCTGGGGACTTATATTTGAGAACCCCTGTTGTATGTGCATTCAAATCTGTATGTGCATACACATGTGCATGTTCTTGTAGGAATGACTGCGTGTGTTCATTTTAAAAGAAAACCCACATGCAGGCCCCCTGAAATGCAGCATACAGATAGGAAGTGTACTGCTGTACTTGCAGTTGATATAGAATGTGAATAGCTGTTCATGTATACAACTGTACATGTATATACTGTTTACAAATTGTATGTGTGTTGAATATAACATGAAGATAAGTCTTGTATTAATAAACTTTTGTTCATATATTAATTCCTGTTGTAACTCTAACATTTAGTATTTATATGGCACCTTAAGAAATTCAAAGCACTTCTAGTACACTGTTTTTTGTAATCTGTAGAACAGCCTTGCACAAACCATCGCACAATATCCTTAATTTCACATGCTAGCAAAATAATGCTCAGGATCATCTAATGCAGATTATAGCCCTATGTGGAAAGGAAAAGGCCGAATGTTCAAGCTGGTTTCAGAAAAGGTCGAGGAACAAGAGACATCGTTGCTGATGCATGCTGGATAATTGAGAAAGACAAACCAGAAATAAGTCAATGTGTGCTTTATTGACTACAGAAATGCTGTCGATTGCATCAACCATGATAAGTTGTGGAATATCCTTAGGAAAACGGGCATCCCAGAACATCTCGTTGTTATCATGAGAAACCTATACACCTATACAGGACAGGAAGCCACAGTCCAGACAGAACATGGTGAAACAGACTGGTTCCAGACCTGCAAAAGAGTAAGACAAGGCTGTATACTTTCTCCTTATTTATTCAACTTATATGCTGAACATACACTGAGAGAAGCTGGATTGGAAGAAGAGGAGCGTGATTTTAAAGTTGGAGGAAGAAACATCAATAACCTGTGCTATGTGGATGACACCACTCTGATAGCTGAGAATGAGGATGATCTGCAAGCTCTAGTAATGAAAGTCAAGGAGCATAGTGAAAAAATGGGACCACGACTAAATGTAAAGAAGACTAAACTAATGACAACTGGTACAATAACCAGCCTCAGAATTGATAATGAAGACTTTGAAGTGGTGGATAGCTTCTGCCTTTTAGGATTGACCATCGGCCATAAAGGATCCAGCAGTCAAGAAATATGACACAGACTAGTACTTGGTAGGGTTGCAATGAAGGCCTTGGAAAGGATATTTCAATGCTGTGATGTACCTATACCTACCAAGATTAGAATTGTTCGGACAATGGTTTTACCCGTGACACTCTATGGATGCGAAACCTGGACTTTGAAGAAGCAACATAGAAAAAGTATTGATGCTTTTGAACTTTGTTGCTGGAGAAAACTTTTGAGGATACCATGGACAGCCAGGAAAACAAACACATGGATCCTAGAACAAATCAATCCAGAACCTTCCCTAGAGGCACAAATGACCAGACTCAAACTATCATACTTTGGACACATTATGCAAAGACTCAGCTCCCTTGAGAAGTCCATAATGCTGGGGAAAGTTGAAGGAAAGAGAAGAGGACAACCAGCAGCAAGGTGGATGGACTCGATTATGACAGCAATGAATGCACCACTGAGAGACCTTAAAGGCCAAGTTGAAGACAGATCATCCTGGAGAAAATCTATCTATGCGGTTGCTAAGAGTCGACACTGACTTGATGGCACTTAATCAGTCAATCAATCAATCAAACAAACAGAACAGCCTTGTAGGTTAGATCACTTTTGTTTGCTAGTATAGCCCTGTTCAGACACTACGCTTTACGTGTGTACCATATACTCGCTGCATCCTATTTTAGCAAATTCCATAACTGAATTAGGTCCAGGGTGAAGAAGTCCTTCTATTTATCCCTCTGGTTGCATTTGAATGGGAGACTACATGAGAGCACTGTAAGATATCCCCCTTAGGGGATAGGGCTGCTCCAGTAGGAGCATCTGCATGCAGAAGGTTCCAAGTTCCCTCCCTGACATCTCCAAGTTAGGGCTGAGCGAGACTCCTGCCTGCAACCTTGGAAAAGATGCTGCCAGTCTGTGTAGACAATACTGAGCCAGATGGACCCATGGCCTGACTCAATTAATGGCAGCGTCCTATGTGGGATCCCTCCTAAATCTCCTGCCAGTCACTTGCATGGGATGACCCTTGGTTCTAATGTTGTGGGAGAGGGAGAAAAACTTCTCTCTCTCTCTCTCCACTTTCTCCACACCATGCATATTTTTATAAGTCTCGGTCATGTTCTCCCTTAGTTGCCCCCTCCAAACTAAAAAGCCCCAAACATTGTCTCCTTTCCCCACAAGGCTCCAGCTCTGACCTCTAAAGCTAATAAATAATAAATCTCCCCCACCCCACAGCATATCTTTAAGTAAAGGGCAATCACCAGCTTGGCTTTTGAGCCAGGGGAAGAGAGACTGTTGCAGAGCAAATGAATGCAGCAGCCCAGAGGAGGCCGAGGCAAGCCTTCAGCCATGTAACAGTGGAGATAGTGGGACTGGCAAAGTGATCCTTGGTGTGAGAAGAGGGGGTGTCATAAGCATGTCCCTGTTCTCATCTGTGAAATGCTGGCAGGTGTGTTAACCTCCAAAAGGGAAGCATGCTTTCCATTTGCCTTCATGTGCAAAAGCAAGAGCTGTGCATGGCTGCCCCAGCTGCAAATAACAAGAATGTTTCCTTTCTTCGGTGGCTTCTGAGGCTGGCACCCAGGAGGCTCTTGATCATGCAGAAGATATTTTTAAATTCGAAAATAATGGAGGAAGAGTGTGTTTTCTTTTCTCTTTCTCGTTGCATCCTTTGAACCTGCCCTCCTGGATGCAGAAGCTTTTCATCATACTCCTCTACAGCGTGGTAGAATACCTGCCAGCATGTCCCTAGTTTCCCATTCACCTGAATGGGAAAATAGGGACACATTGGCAGGTATGTGGCAGTGGTGCTGGGGTGCTCCCCCCGCCCGCCTCCACTTAAATTCTATCATCTCTGTCTGCTCCTCGATGCCATTTGAATGCAATAAATTAGATCAAGACCCTACAAAGGGAGAGACAAGCTTCAGTGTTACCAGGAAGTGTAGCACATATATTTCTGGAGGAGAGGAAAGCAAAAGCAGAGGGGATGAATGGAGACATCTGGCAGTGCAATTCAAGAAGATCACAATACAACAATGTAAGAAGATCACTTTGGAAGGGTTCTTAAAACTCCCTATATCGAGAGTTCACAGCTAGTAGATCTTGTCTAGTCCTGATGGCCATAGGCTAACTCTGTGTTAAGAAGAAGGATGCCTCCGAATACCAGTTGCAGGCCAGGGAACAGTGGCAGGAGAGGGGGCTGAGCAGTACAATCCACTCAAAACTCAACTCACTTTGGTTGAGTGGCTTCTCAAGGCATCTGGTGGGCCACTGTGTGAAACAGGGTGCTGGACTAGATAGACCTTAGGCATGATCCAGCAGGGCTTTTCTTGTGTTCTTTGTTCAAACCTGCACAAACTGTGAACCAAGAAGCCAAATGGCTTGGGCCCTAGTGGGGGGCATCTGCTCCCAGCTGAATTTACCCACCTGACTAGATCAGCTGGAAGGGCTCTGCCCCACTTGCCAACACCTACCAACACTTGTTTGTTTAGCACACAGGTGAAGGGGCACAGGTGACATCTTGGAACTCAAGCAGGAGTGGTGGTGACTCTTATTCAGTCTTATGAACCTTGCTAAGGTTGGGAGTCTCCTGAGGAAAAATGCAAAAAGGTGTCATTTTTAAAATCATTTTATCCACAGTTTCCTTTGAAGAAGAGTGAGAGTTCAGGTATTAACAAGGCATTTCTGTTGGAGCAATCTAATCAATGTGTTTTAGCTCTTGGGTCCACCCTCTCTCGTTTTGGCTTATATGATATTTCCCGGGCTGCAGTGAGCATAATAACCTCAGCTGATGAAAGCTGCATCATGCCGCAGATATTTCTTCCTCTCTTGCTTACTTGCCTCTTTGGGGGTGAAAAAGGAAGCCTTACTGGTGAGGATGGTACTGCTTCTCCTGGCAGAAGTTGGTGATTTCCCCCTGGAATCTCCCTTCAGAATAATATTACCTCATTATGCAGCAGGAAACAAATGGGAGGGGAAGCACCACACCAATGAAGTTAGGAAAGCAAAAAAGGGGACATTGCAGAAGTAATTTATTGTACAAGACAAGTCCCAACACATTTCTAGTCGAGGCTAGTCAACCTCTTCTTCAGGGGAAAGTCTATGGCCGCATTCGCACATAGCGGGGAACCAGAGTTGCAGGGGGCAGAGGTACATCTGATGCATACAACTCTGGTCCCATTCCTGAGGTATCGCTCCAGAGACTTCAGTTTGAACCCTTGGTTTGTAATGGGTTTTGCTGCTCAAAGCTGGGGTTCTCTTCTGGGAGTGTTACGTGCGAATGTAGCACTGGAGGCTGCATTTGCTCCAACTGAAGTTGAGGGAGGAAGATCCTCCCTCTCTCCGTGCATGATCGGCCGTGCGGGCTGTCCTTTAAGAAAGAAGGAAGCCCACACAACCAGTTCCCCCTCTGATCTGCAGTCTCACTGAGTGCAGAGAGGACCTTCTCCATTTCATCCGAATGCGGAAAGGAGAGTGGGATGGGGATGGGGAGCAGAACTGTGGGTCCATTGGTCTCATGGTTCCATGTTACATGCAAATGCGGCCTATGTAAGTCAAAATGCAAGGCTTCTCTCCAACATTTGTTCATTTACCCAAGGAGGGAGGTAGATGCTCACTCTCCTTTTTTGGAGATAAGTTTTGCATTTTGACTTATGCAGACTTATACAAATACAGCTAGGAACTGTACCCAGATTCACATTGAAAATGAACACAGGTATAGACACTCGCAAACAAAAAATATGTATGAATGTACAGACATCTGAATGCCAGTAAAACATAATAGGCCTAGTCACACAATTGTTTGATTCTAGGTTTAATGTAGCTTACCAACATTAGTCTGGTTATGTGAACCCATGCCAAAGTGAGAATCCTGGGTCATCATCACCTTGGCATGGATTCACACAATCACACTAATGTTGGTAACCCACATTAAATCTAGATTCAAACGACTGTGTGAACAAGCCTAAAGTCTGAATAGGGCTATTGTGATGGGGCTTATGGCGGGGGGATGGTGGCCAGCAGCTGATGAACAGCAGAAGGAGCATCATCACTAGCTCCATAATACGGAGAGTCTATTTCTCGGCTCTCTTTCACACTCCAAAGTTCCACCTGAGCCTTTACAAATGGGAGGTTTAACAAGTCATTGTTAGGTACTGCCAGATATGACTAGCAGATTGCATTTGTCTTGGTGGACCAAAGGTTCTGCAGGCATGGGCTAAGGGTGACCTGTATTAAACTTCCCATATGAGCTTAAAAATAACCCCAATACTCAGTGTATTCCAATTACAAGCTACGTTAAACAGAAGAAGTTGGTAATAACTGAGTGGTTACGTCACACAGTGTAGCTGAGTGGATTCTGGGAGCATTTACAACCGAAAAAGCCTTTAGGACTGTAAACAACCCATATGTCTGTCAGAGCTGTCATTCTGCTGCAGTTCATAAAGGAAACAGGACTTAATTTGCGGTGAAGCTTCCTGTGCCTGAAAGCACAGGTCTCCGATTGTTCTCATTTAAGCCACCACTCACAATTACTGCTTTGCTTTTTATCCATCAAAAGCCCCCTGAAATGTTCTTTTCCCTTGTTTGAATCACAGCAAGTTCATTTTAAGGCTTTCTCCCCTGTGTGTGTGCACGTGCGTGCATGTGCACATGTGTGCGCGCACACACATACACAACTGTGTGCATAAGGAAAGAATAAAAGAAGAAAACTCCATCAGCCTCAGAGGACAATTATCACCATCAGTTGTGTTTCTTTTCCTTCCTTCCTTCCTTCCTTTTCAGTCCACTGCTTTGTGACATTCAGAGATGCTTCAATAATGTAGTTACAAATTCAATTAATGAGAAATGGACAATACACCAGTTTGATTCCAGCATGGGGTGCAATGCCCAAATACTATTGCTTGTGATAAAACAAACAATTAGAGGTGGAACATTTCAATCTTGTAATTTTAGCCCAAATTAGAAAGAAGAGTTGAACTAATCTGCTAAAGGGAATTACAAAAAAAGAACCACCACCAATATAGCCCCTAAGAGTCACCGCTCACCGGGACTAACCACTCTTATCTGATGTAATACACCTACCTACCTACCTACCTACCTACCTACCTACCTACCTACCTACCTACCTACCTTCGTTCCTTCCTTCCATAGGCTGCTTTTAAGTGCAGACAACTCCTGGAGCAGTGTTTTATAGCTGCTTCCTTCACAAACACAAAGTAATCTTATGTAGCTTTAACCAAGAGTTTATTCAGAAACAACTCAGTTCTCTCCTTCTCCTTTCCCTCCCTTTCCCCTTCTGACTACACCCTCCACATTCTCTACAGGATCCCACTTGGGACAAACCTCTAAACAACAAAACATAAAAGATTACTGGATAGAATACAACAAGCAGCTTACACAATATATTTTTCTAAGATTAAATGTTAACAACTAAAAATGCCACAATGCACTAATTAAGAAGACAGAAGAATAGCAGGAGTAAGCAGTGTTATGACTAAAAATCAGGAGGGTTAAAAAGTTCTAACATTCCTGAGTATTTTTTAAAAAGTCTTAATCTGGCACCGAAGAAGATTTGGTGCCATGTGAGCCTGCCTAGGGAGGGTTTTCCAAAGCTGGGATGCCACCACTGAAGACGCCATGTCCATAGTCACACCTGCCTCACCTCTGAAGGATGTGGAGAAAGGCCTCCAAGGAACGTCTTACTGTTCAGGTAAATTGATGTAGGACAGGACTGCACAATTTCAGTCCCCTGCAAATGTTGGGCTACAGTTCCCATAATGCCTGATTGCTGGCCATGGTGACTGGGGATGGTGGGAGTTGTAGTCCAAAAACAGTTGCAGAGTTGAAGTTGTGCAGTCTCGATGTAGGAGAAAGTTTCATTCCCAACCCTAGAACGGAAAGTAGGACACATGCCCCAAACAGTAACTTATGCAGGAGCAGATGTACGGGAGTGGGGTGGCCCTCTTATGGTCACAAGCCAAATAGGAAGGAGGAAGGACGGATGGAAGGAAATCCCTGGCATCTGCAGGGAGAGCTGGGAAGGACTCCCGTTTGAAACCCTGTGGAGTTGCTGCCAGTCAGGAGGACTGGAAGAGGACCCGGGCTAGTAGTGGCCAATGGTCCAACTCAGAATAAGGCAGCTGAGTTGCACGTGTTCAACACAGATGGGATTGCTGCAGAGCACAGATATCTGTGACTACTAGGCTCTTTCTGCCCTGGAAGCTTGCGTGCTAGTCTCAGCTGGTGAAAAATGCATCATGCCATAGAAGCTATTTGGGCCTGTCTCTAAAAGACTCCCCCCACCCACCCCCTTTAAGAGGAGTACAATCCCATCCTGGTGAGCTTAAACCCTACCTTAGGACAGAGAAATGCCCATCAACAGTACCTCCATCTTGTCTGGACTGAGCTTCAGTTGACTGGTCCTCTTCCAGGCTGTTACTGTTTCCAGACACCAGTCAGACACATTTTATTTCCCTCTGCCATAGCTAGGGTTGACAACTGACCAGAACGTAAACAGCCTGGCCAGCTCTTGTGCATTTTAAAAGCAGCTTGATGCACAGAACTCAGCAGGTGATGCTTTTAACAGCATGGAAGGGAACATCATCATCTGCTAATGCCTGCATATCACTCTGCTGTGAGAGGCTCAGCTACAGTGCTGTCTGGGAAATTGGCAAGCGAGTCCTTAACATGTGCACTGTCTCTTGGCTTTTTTTATACCCCCTGGACCATCCGTCTGTTCATAGGAACCTAAGAAGCTGACATCTACTGATTCAGACCCTTGGTCCATCTAACACAGTATTGTCTACACTGACAGGCAGCAGCTCTCCAAGGTTTCAGGCAGGAATTTTACTCAGCCCTGCCTGGAGATGTCGGGGGTTGCACCCAGGACCTTCTACATGGAAAGCAGATGCTCTACCACGGAGCTCCATTCATTCCCATCCCCAGTGAAGCTGCCTTATACCATCAGCCCATTGGCTAAAACAAGCCTCATGCAGTAGCCTTGGCTAGGGACTAGGGTTGCCAACTGTCCCTCATTACACAGGACGTCCCTCGTTTCAAGGATGGAATGTTGGTCCCTATAGGGACAGCATTTGTCCCTCATTTTGGTGGTGGGGTGAGCAGCTTCTTATTGTGACAAGTTTTTGGTTGAAAAGTGGTATAACTTGAATATGTTTAAATAATGGAGCCAGTGTGGTGTAGTGGTTAGAGTGGCGGACTAGGACTGGGGAGACCTGAGTTCAAATCCCCATTCAGGCATGATACTTGCTGGGTGACTCTTGGCCAGTCACTTCTCTCTCAGCCTAACCTACTTCACAGGGTTGTTGTGAGGAGAAACCTAAGTATGTAGTACACCACTCTGGGCTCCTTGGTGGAAGAGTGGGATATAAAATGTAAAAAAAATAAAAATATTAATGCTGGCATTATTCAATAGCATATAATTCAATTATATATATGTCAATGATACCCAGGCTCTTGATTACCACTGCACACACCTCCCGGGCCAGCCAGCCCCCAGAAACTTATGTCCCTCATTCTGGCATTGAAATGTTGGCAACCCTACTAGGAACACAGGAAGCTGCCTTATACCAAGTCAGGCCATTGGCTCATTTAGCTCAAAGGGGTTCTGTAAATCAATATATTCTCAGCTCCCTCCCTTTCTCATCCGTTTAGATTGTAAGCTTGCAGGCAGGATCACGTCCTTCATTTCATGTTACACAGGAAGCTGCCTTATACTTAGACCATCAGTTCATCTAGTTCAGTATCGTCAATGATGACTGTCAGTGCCTCTCCAGGGTTTCAGGCAGGATTCTTTCCCAGCCCTATACAGAGATGCCAGGGATTGAACGGGGGACCTTCTGCATGCAAAGCAGATGCTCAACCACTGAACTATGTCCCCATCCCCACACTGATACAGTGGGGCCATTCACACGACCAGGTGAGAGGCAGGGAAAGCTGGTCCAACTCACCTTCCACCCAAATGATCACTGAACTGTTGCTGGGAGTGCGGATCATGCTTCCAGACAATCCACACTACATGGCATCGTGTGGAGTTCCTGAGGCTGCAACGTGTCCCGGACTCCGGATATCCTACAGTGCACTGTGTGCCATGCCCTGTGTGCTGGGGGATTCCCCCAGGAATTCAGGCTGAATGCAGCTCCAGCGAACACACCATCCTGGAGGTCGGGTTAAAGGCTTGCTCGAGCCTTTAACCCTGGCTAAAAGCTGCGTTGAAGAGCTGGGCTAGGTGGCACTGCCCTGCCAGGATTGGACTCGAGCCTGGTGGTTCTCATGCGCAGCCTCAGCAGGGTGTGCATGAGAAGCACCTCAG
This sequence comes from Hemicordylus capensis, assembly GCF_027244095.1. Classification (NCBI taxonomy): domain Eukaryota; kingdom Metazoa; phylum Chordata; class Lepidosauria; order Squamata; family Cordylidae; genus Hemicordylus; species Hemicordylus capensis. The sequence continues at coordinate 338,608,237 of NC_069659.1, forward strand.
TGACTGTTTTTTTAAAGGTTCTTAATATAATAAAACAACAACAATTCCTTCATCCCACACAGTGGGGGAATTGCTGCCCAAGTTCTGAACAGATGCTTCCTTTGCCTAATGAGTGGGTCAGCCCTGTCTCCATTAAAGGAAGCCACAGTTGGAGACTGGGCAGACTAGGGAGAAGGTGGCATTGGATGCTGGGCTGGTAGCATCGCCAGATTCTGTTACGTTCTGCAGACAGAGCAAGACTCCCAGCCCACTGTGTGGGGATTACAGAATTACTACTCATGTGCTTTTACTGACGCTTTGAATGTTCAAAGCTTCCCAATGTGCCATTTCTGCTAAAAGGATGAAAACTGCACAAATGCACTGGTGGCAAGCACAAAGCGCGAAGAGCAATGTCAGACAGAGTCTAAGGACAATCACAAATCTCCCTTACATCTTGCAGATCTGGAATTCTCAGATATGGAAATGAGACGTGTGATAACGGATAGTGTTGAAGGAAGCAACAGAATTCTAAAGAACAGGAATGCATTATCCTCCTCAAGTCCGGTTAGGCCTCTGCTACTGAGTGCTCCTTACTACACATATGTCAGTGTTTCCCTTTAGCGCAAAGTTCCTTGCCACATTCCAGTTTCCATGCAACGGCTGATGTCATTGCTTCACAACACGAGCTCGTGATGCTCCTCTCTCTGATAAGTTGTCACATACATATCAATGCTTGTATTAGTGCGGATCCAAGTCCCACCCCCTTATTTTCTTTGATATTTCCGTAGGCAGTGAAACTGTGAGAGGCATTCTGGGGTAATTTCATGGGGAGTGTACAGAAACACCGTAAAATTTTGAAGACATTGCGGGGTGGGGGCACAGGGAACATGCATTCTTCCTTCATAAAGCGGTGGTTCTGTGAACAGCTGCAGCAGTAGCAAAACCTTTTTTATATAGAATAACTAGCTGAAGGTCTGTAAAAAATGATGGGTGGGACGACAAGGAACAGTTGTTACTTTTATGTGTCATCTTTCTTCCTCTCACATTAGTCTCTTTTCCCTCCCTCCCTCCCTCTTTTCTTTCTCTTTTTTTTCTTAATGCCGGGAAAAGCCAGAATCCTCCTCCTCCTCCTGCCCTTATCCATCCCGTTTTACTTCTCCAGGTTCTCTCCCTGCTGCTCCCCTTGCTACAACCAAGCTGTCTACAAGGAGCTGCTGAGCATGCTTGCTCATCTCCCTGGGTGTTCTGGCTGCGATGAGGTGGCCGCCCTCCAGGGGGCACTGCAAACTGAAACACGACTGATGGTAGTCTCACCCTTTGTGCCCTTAATACTGAGCAGGGGGGTGGTTTAACCACTCACCATCACCTCCTCTGCTCTCAAAGAGCCATGTTTCCTACCATTCGCCTGCTCCTGGGCGTTAGGCCTGTACGCTTTCAGAAAATTTGAATTTGACCCGATCCGACTTTGACAATTTAGGATTCAGATTCTATGGGCTCTGGCGATGTTGGATATTGGATAGGATTCAGAATTCAAATCTGAATTCTGACTTAAATTCGGATTTCACCCCATAGAGGTCAATGGGGAAATTGAAAACAACAACTACTTTAAAATGGTTAAAAACAGTGAAATTTTGAAAATGGAGCAAACTTCAAGATTACCTGCTCCCTTTGAATTCAAGGAGAACTCTGATGAGATGTGATTATAATTAGCAATATAGTGGCTGGATTATTGTTTGTACTTCATTGGACTGAGGAAGATTTCAGACCTTAGTCTTAGAGCTACAAGTTTCACATTGTTTAATTCATTGTATAATCTCAGCTTTTTGTTATCTGTATTACTACCAAAAGGATTGCCTATTGTATTATTTGCATCTCTAACTATTGGTGTGCAATTTCTTATTCTATTGATATTATAGCTTATTTCATTATCAGTTAGATACTTAACGTTTGTTTGTTAGGATTGTATCTTGTTTCAAGCCAGAACCTTTAAAAACGTTCTGGATCAGAAGCCCCTCCTTGGACCATCATTCCACCCCCAAGTGGAGGGAAAAGAACATTCCTTTGATTTTATATTAATTTTCTTTCTTCCCCATTGCAGGGAAAGGCAGACCTTTTAAAAGGGATTTAAAGGACTTCACACCTTTTAATCCCTTAATTGCTAGAAGGGAAAGTGAGAAATTCTTTCTAACCACAAAACCAGAAACATTCAAAGTACTGTCACTTTTACTTACTGTGCTTCTATAATGGGGAAGACAAAAATAAATTTAAAAATTTCCCCTCCACATGGGGCTGGAATGATGGTCCTAGGAAGGGCTTGAGATCCAGTACCTTTTGCAGAGTTCTGGCTCGAAAGAAGCCAGGTTTAGCCCATTTTTTTCAATTTTTTTAATCCCCCCATGCAAAAAAATAAAATAAATGGGTTTTTTGCCTTAAATCAGAGGAGTTACCCATAGCCTTGAAAAAAATGTACAGAGTCTTGCAAATGTGGACTTCATGTGTCCCAGATTTCATAACTGTATGCCTGTCCACTCAGGAGATATGAGGGGGAGCAAAAAGGGCATGCTGCTGTTAGCCCTTTTCGTGAAGGCAAAGGGCAGATTCCTCCACATGGAGGTGGAATGATGGTACAAGGAGGGGCTTTAGAACTTGTAATGACACTTCTCTATGAGGAAGCCTTCACTTCCACCTTATAGTGTTAAAGAGGCTCTTTGCTTCCGTGCAGTTCATAACACATTGCAATCATATGATTTAATTTCCCCCTCCTTGTTTTTTTTGTCCTGCATTATCAAACTGCCTTCCAAGTTTTAATTACAAATGAGGCCCATCTGCTCGATCATCTTTTCCGACTGCCTTCTCAAAGAGAAATAACAATAATATTTGTTAAACACAATGCCATTATAAAAGTACTCCCACCCTCTAAATCATATGCAGCTATTTATTTAACTTGTTATCCTTGCCTCTCCTCAAAGGCAACACGAAAAAATAGATAAAATGCCATGAGAAAAATCTTACACCTAAGAAATGAGGCTATCTAACAATCCAGGACTGGCAACCTCTGAGATCAGACCCATTGAAGGTACCAAAGAGGCAGTCTGTGGGGAGCAAGGGAGGGAGAGCAGCAGACAACATAGTGCTCAAAGGGGAAAATATTGGGAAGGAACAGGAACTTTTGAAGAAGGGAGGCTAGGGGGTGGTAACCTAAACCCTAGGAACAAAGTATAAGAAGACAGGGAAGCAAAGAGATATGGGCATTGGGCAAAATAATCTTAACTCTGATTCTTAACTAGGCCAGGGATGGATAGACTTAAGACTTTGAGGGACCACTTTTTTTTTTTTTTTTTCTGTAGCCTAGAGAGCTATGAAATAGCAGCTTGGGGAGGTGGAGCCTGTCACAAAATGGTGGCTTGGAAAGGTGGAGCCAGTTGCAAAATGACAGCATGTACAAAACTTTACATCGATAGAAAAAGAATTTTAGCAACAACCCCCCTGAATTCCAGGAGTATACTGCAGCAGGTACCTGTCCTGATTTGTAGATGGGATCCAATCCTGATGAGGTGGAATCGGTCAGATCAGGTGGATCACCACTGAACACATAATGCAGGATGCTAAACACAGGCCAGAGCCTGAAGCGACCCTAGAATGGAGATGCAAACAGACAGAATCTGCTGAGCCTGAATCCTCCAGAGCAGTGTTTCTCAAACTTTTTGGAGTCAAGGACCGCTAAATTCTTCGTGCAGAGTTTCAAGGACCGCTACATTCTTCATGCGGTTTCCCGGACCAGCAGTTAGTTAAAGGGGTTTCAAGTCTGTCTGTCTATCTATCTATCTATCTATCTATCAGACTTCTATACTGCCCCAAACATGCATCTCTGGGCAGTTTAGAATGAAAATAATATAAGCATTAAAATAATTAAATTTGGAATCTTTTGCAAGCATGGAATATTAGGGGTTCTTAACCTTGGGTCTCTCAGTTAAACTCCCATAACCCCCAACAACAATGGCATTTGGCCATTATGGCTGGGGATTATGGGAGTAGGTCCACCAATGTCTGGGTACCCAAGGTTGAGAACCCCTGAATCTAAAAGCCTGGGTGAACAAATTTGTCTCCAGTATGTCTTCAGTATGTGCGGGGTGGGGGTGGAGGTGCTTCTGATTACTCAGTGGAGAGGGTATGTTGGGCCATTAGAAAAATTCAAAAGCTACATGGGGCCAATGAAAACAACATACAAGCAAGCCCCACTGATGCAAGAGGGAAACAGCGTTCCCTCTCAAGGCGCCTTGACCACAACAGGCAGCTGGGTTTCAATCAACCAACCTTTGGCTGCAAATAATGAGCATGCAAGAACCAGCAGCCCTTCAAGTGGCGCCCACTGCCATACTTTTTCCTCCATGCCCCCGCACCGCATACAGTTTGAAGCTGTAAAGATAGGGAATAAGATAGCTGTAGGAAGATCTCAGCAGCACATGGAGGCAAGGCACAAGAAGGGTCCCATGCCTCCGTGATACTCTTCCTCTTCCGTGCCATGTGCAAAATTGAGGAAGTGAGTGCCTTGATTTCAGTTTGGGGGGGGGGGGTTGACTCCCAGTCAGGGACCGGCACTCAAGCCTTCGGGGACCGGCAGCGGTCCAGGGACCGGTGGTTGAGAAACACTGCTCCAGAGAATGGTTCCTTCCACACAGAGAACTTTGCACTCCTCAGTGCTCACATCTACTAGAGCTGGCAATAGGGCCAGCAGGAACTGATGGAGAGGAGGAGCAAGAAATTCCAGGCCAAGAAGGCAGAATGGATAGTCTGAATCCAGGGTGATTTAAGGCCTCCATCCACCTCTAGCTCCTTTTGAAGCAAGTGGCTCACTTGGAGCTCTCCATGGTGCTGCAACTCTGAGCCACATTGCTCAACAATAATCTAAGGCAGGGTAAGCAAATTTGGCTTTCCAGCTATTGTTGAACTACAACACCCATAATCTGCAGCCACAATTGTTACCTACTCCTGTTCACATCTTGTAGGTTCCTATACAAGATCCAAACAGAAAACAAGGTTCTATCTTGTTCTGACTCCTAGTTAGGTGATTGGCCTGATTTCCCAGCTTAACCTTCATGGCTTGTACTTGGCTTGGCCTCCCTCCTTTATGGGTCCTCCTGACTCACATGTAATTGCTTCATATGACTCAGCCCTGCCACACAGTTAAGGGCACCTCTTTTTACTTTGGACCTGGAAAAACCTGAATCTGCCCCTTCTTTTTATCCTCCTTTGTTTTTATTGAGGTCATTCACACAACTAAAAACTGTATCTACCTGGGTTTGGGAACTGTGTGTGCTCCCAATTTTCATTTGTGTGGAAGCAAAGAGGAAAATCTGGGTAGAAGTGATTTTGTGGAAGCAAAGTAGGAGGAAATATTACCCAGGTTTCCCTACCTTGCTTCCACACAATCACTTCTACCCATGTTTTCCTCCTACCTTGCTTCCACACAACTGAAAATTGAGAGCATATACAGCTCCCAAGCCTGGTTAGAACACAGTTTTTGATTGTGTGAATGACCTCATTGTGGATGCTACTTCCAACTCATCCCCCAACTTTCAATAGTAATTCTGCCTTAGAGTAAAGCTGTCCCAAGGACATATGGCTTTATGGGAGGAGAGTGGTCTTATAAGAGCTCCTGCCTGTAACCTTGGAGAAGCCAGTGCCAGTCTATTTAGACAATACTATGTTAGATTGACCAGTGCTCTGACTCCGTATAATTTATGGGAGGAGAGTGGTCTTATAAGAGCAAGCATGAATTGTCCCTTTTGCTAAGCAGGGTATGCTCTGGTTTTCATTTGAATAGGAGTCTACAAAGCTATTCACACATGCAGCAGAAACTGGGCTAATGGAGCCCAGCCCAGTTTCTGCCATGCGTGTGAACCACTGGGAGCTGTGCAGCTCCCAGCAGTGCTGTGGTGGTGGTTCCTCTTAAGAAGCCCACCACTTAACCGAGGTTTTGGGCATGAGTGTGCCCAAAAACTGGGCTTCACGATCATATGTCTGCTGCAGCTGTTTGCAGCTGTGGCAGACACACTCGGGAGGAGGGATCCCAGAAATGCACTGCGCACTTGTGCAGTGCATTACTGGGGTTCTGGGGGGTGGGGCTCCGCAGGGTGGCGCTTCCCTGCGTCCGACCCCCAGAGTGCCTGAGCGAGTTGCAGCCAGGTGCGGGAGTGCTGGAGCAAAGCCGCCGCTCATCTGGGTGGGCGATCTGCCCTCCCAGGGAGAAGGTGCCATTCGTCTGTGGGGAAGTAAGCACTTTTGGGCTTCCTCCCTACAAAACAGGGTGGCCCTTCCCACTTGATTGTGGAAAGAGTTTTTACATGTGTGAACACTATAAAATATTCCTTTTAGGGGATGGGGCCACTCTAGGGCATGCAGACGGTTCCATGTCCCTGGCATCTCCAGATAGGGCTGAGAAAGGCTCCTGCCTGTAACCTTGGACAATACTATGTTAGATTGACCAATGCTCTGACTCCATATAATTTAGCTTCCTATGTTCCTTGTCTCCACACAGCTGCTATACACAAAATGAGAGTCAAGGCTCTAACCAAACTATGCCAGCAAATACGGAGAATGACACAGTGGCTAACAGATTGGAAAAGGTCAGTCTACATACCCATACCAAAGAAAGGAGACTGAACAGATTGTGCAAATCAACGCACAATATCCTTAATTTCACATCTAGCAAAATAATGCTCAGGATCATCCAGTGCAGATTAGAGCCCTATGTGGTAAGGGAAATGCTGAATGTTCAAGCTGGTTTCAGAAAAGGCTGAGGAACAAGAGACATCATTGTGCATCCCAGAACATCTCATTGTTCTCATGAGAAACTTATACATAGGACAGGAAGCCACAGTCCAGATGGAACTTGGTGAAACAGACTGGTTCCAGATTGGCTGTATACTTTCTCCTTATTTATTCAATGTATATGCTGAACATATAGTGAAGGGGGCTGGATTGGAAGAAGATGAGCGTGGTTTTAAAATTGGAGGAAGAAACATCAATAACCTGCACTACACTGATGACACCACTCTGATAGCAGAGAATGAGGATGATCTGTAAGCTCTAGTAATGAAAGTCAAGGAACATAGTGAAAAAATGGGACTACATCTAAATGTAAAGAAGACTAAACGAATGACAATGGGTACAACAACCAGCCTCAGAAGTGATAATGAAGACATCAAAGTGGTGGATAGCTTCTGCCTTTTAGGATCCGCCATCAACAGTATTCAGCAGTCAAGAAATACACCGCAGACTAGCACTTGGTAAGGTTGCAATGAAGGCCTTGGAAAGGATATTTCAATGCCGTGCTGTACCTATACCTACAAAGATTGTAATCGTTCAGACAATGGTTTTCCCTGCATCACTCTATGGATGCGAAAGCTGGACTTTGAAGGAGCAATATAGAAAAAATATTAACGCTTTTGAACTTTGGTGCTGGAGAAGACTTTTGAGGATACCATGGACAGCCAGGGAAACAAACAAATGGATCATAGAACAAATCAATCCAGAACTTTCCCTCAAGGCACAAATGACCAGGCTCAAACTATCATACTTTGGACACATTGTGCAAAAACCCAGCTCCCTTGAGAAGTCCATAATGCTGGGGAATGCTGAAGGAAAGAGAAGAAGAGGACGACCAGCAGCAAGGTGGATGGACTCAATTACGACAGCAATGAATGCACCACTGAGAGACCTTAAAGGCCAAGTTGAAGACAGATCCTCCTGGAGAGAATCTATCTATGTGGCCGCTAAGAGTCGACACCGACTTGATGCCACTTAATCAATCAATCTATTACTCTATCAGTTTTTACAAAAAACTAGGAATGTGCTGCCATCTTTAAATGAACGAAAAGCAAAGCAAGGTCTTTGTATAAATATTTATAGGGTATACTAGTAATTTTCCAAAACTAAAGAGGACAAGATTTCCCCCCTTTTCAAACACTGTCTGTTGAAATGAATTTGAACAATCATTTTTAAATTTGAATTTGAACAATCTTTGAACAATCATGAGAACTGATTTATTAAGATACCCTTTTTCTTACCACCCTACAAGCTGAGGGTGTTGGTGTCTGCACACACGTGGTTTTTGGCTTGTCAGGACCAACCCACTCCTGCCAATAAATATATCATTGGCCTTGATGTGCTTAGTTTTTCTTTAACCAATGGCAGCCACTGTGATGGGAGCAATCTAGATTCAAACCCCCATGTGAAGGGAGGGGGGCTTTAACTATTTGCCCTGCTATAATCCTAATCTGGACTGGAAATGCCACTGCTATTTGCCCCAAGAAGAAAGCTGTGATTGGTGAGCTTCTTCAGTTTCTGTGTTTCATGAAAACTCAGTTCATGATTACAGTGAGTTCAGAAATATTTCCCCCTCTCTCAGATATTAAACCAGGCAATTATTTCTCATTATCCTTTCAGAATTCTAGTGAGGTTTCTGTGATTCAGAATTAAGAAACTTTTAAAGACCCTTGGAACAGCACAAATAATTGTGATTACTGGATAAAAGAGGGTTGTATCTGTGGCTAAATTGACTTTATGAATTCCTTCCGAATTCCATTAGCTCCTGGATTGGATGGTAGTCTCTTGTTTATGAAAGAAACAAGTTTTCAAAATGTGGAGGCGGGGTTTCCTCCCATGATGTCTGATTGATGAAATCTGCTGTTTTGCAGTTTTAACCTGCAGTGTATTAAAATAAATACAAAAAATACATTGCCACTCATAGGAGGGAGAAAGGAAAAAAGGAAGGAAATGTAGACAGTAAGCTTCATGAGACAATGATCTATCTTTTATCCAATAAAATATCATATACACTGATGCAATACATAGGCTGACATACCACACAATACTCTATTGCCTTGCAATATTACCCTTGTGCAAAACACAAGAATTGTACAAACACACTTGTGTTTGTGCAGAGTGTCAGCTATACTTTTTAATCACATTTGCATTTCTCCATTCCTCCAAGGAGCTTAGCATCAGGAGACAGGGAGGGAGAGAGAGAAATTCTCTCTCTCTTTTCCTCCATGCCCGTTACCTTCCCTCTGTCAAAGTTTAGACTGTAAGCATCATTGGACTGAGCTCTACCTTTTATGCATACATTACTCTGTAAAGTAATTATGCATACATTATTCTGTAAAGCATCATGTACATTGATGCTCTAATCAATATATACATACATAATTTATTAATCACCTTTACAATCCTCCCTTCCTTCAAGGAGTGTATCTATTGCACGGTATCCTCACAACAACTCTGTGAGGTAGGTTAGGGTGAGAGATGGCAAGTGGGCCAGAATCACTCAGCAATCTTCATGGCTGAGTGGAGATCTGAATGCAGGTTTCACTAGCTAAGTGCAGCTTCCTGCCCCAACAACTCTCTCTTCTAAATCATCACAAAATAAGTAGCACTTGAAGTCTACCAGACATATATTCCTATGTTTTATCACTATGTTAATTAAATACAACACTAGACACAGTCCTGTGATTAAACCCCCAGAGCCTCTCTCTGGTGTCTGCCTGGAACTGAGTCAAGGTTGACAAACACGTATGCAAATGCAGAAGGAGGAGAGTCTCACCTGTTTTCCTGAGATTAGGGTAAGCATGTCCCAGAAGAAGCCTTCCATTCTCCATGCATTTGATTCAGCCCCATCTCCTGCTGCACAGCAGATGGAACGTCTGACCCTGTTTTCACAGGAATTAGAAGCTGGCACTTAAAGAGGAAGAGACCCATCCAAACTCCTTACATTTATCTTGTGTTGAATTACAATTTTATTTGGCCATCTAAAATGACTCATTTATGGTTCTGCCAGTCAGATTCCTGGTTTACAGTTCCCTGTGTCATCTGGATTCCAGGGCTTTGCAAATGGATGCTGCCACACGGACGACGTGTGATATCTTTTGGAATCTCTGCTGAATGGCCAGACTGTTGCATATCTAATACTACCATTAAAAAACCCCCAGTATTTTGTTCCGTCTGTTCGTCCAATTGCGTTAATTGAGCAGTAGGGCTTCTCTGCCTTTCTCATAAAGAGCTCTTGATGTATATTCAAAACAGCTATCAGGAACCTGGATGACAATCACATTTACTCATTATGTATGTCAGTGGTGTCCAAATGGAGAGTCAAGGCCCCACCTGTAGGCCCTAAGAGCCTTCTGGAATCAATTCCAGTCTACTGATATGGGTGACAATGTAGAAGAGCTCAGGTGAGTTAATCATAAAGTATCCCTAAACAGGTGCTCAAATTCTCTACTTGCCTTGCATTTAGTTGCTGGAAAAAACGGCCATTTTTCCTATGACAATGTTCCTTCCTGTAGGTGTGGAGTTCAGCAAAGCAATAGTGTTAGTGCTTGACAATGAAAGTCTAGAGCACTTCAGTTCACTTTTAGGTTGCTCAGTTAACAATAGTGCCCTTCAAATAAAGAAACTGCTTGATAATATGTGAATAGGGCATAAACTTTACACAGCAATGGCAGCTAAAGGAGGCTTAGTAGTGAATGCTGTGCAGACATTGTAATGCAGAATGCTATGTATTTATTTAGGTATATAGCATCATCAAAATGCATAGCACTTTACATACTATAGAAGGCACAGGGCCCTGCCCCAAGGGGGTTAAAATTCAACATCTGGCATAGAGGAAACATCCTTGTTGGATTTTAGGAAACAGCTAAAGACACATCTCTTCAGCTTTTTTGCTACTTAGCAGTTTTATGGATAGTAATTTTAATTTGAACTTTTTATATGTTTTAAAATTTTCTTGGTTTGTTTTATTGTTGCAAACTGCCTAGAGACTTAGATGGTGGGCAGTATACAAATAAGATGAATTTTTTAAAAAATTGAGGCAGATGTCAACATGGGAAGAGAGCTAATCTTGTGGTAGCAAGCATGCATTGTCCCCTTTGCAAGCAGGGCCTGCCCTGGTTTTTATTTGGATGGGAGACTACATGTGAACACTGTAAGATCTTCCCCTCAGGGAATGGAGCTGCCCTGGGAAGAGCATCTGCATGCTTACATGCAGAAGGTTCCAAGTTCCCTCCCTGGCATCTCCAAGATAGGACTAAGAGAGACTCCTGCCTGCAACCTTGGAGATGCCACTGCCAGTTTGTGTAGAATCCTGAGCTAGATGGACCAATGGTCTGACTCAGTATAAGGCAACTTCCTATGTTCCTATGAAAAGCACACACATTTATTTTATATTTATCTATACTTAGGCTTAGTTGCAGTGGGATAGATAAAATTTGGTTCCTTTAACCTTAACTTGCAGGCCCCCCTCCCCTGCAAATTAGGCATCGTCTTGCTAGGCCAGGCCATACCACCGGGGACAGATTAAAAAGGATTTGGGGGACCCCAGGGGCTGTGGAGGCCCTGGACTTTGGCCCTGAAGTCCATGGGTAGGATCACCTCTGGGTCTCCAAATCTGGATTCTCAGAGGTTGTTGGACTGCAACTGCCATCATTCCCAGCCACAATGACCTTTGGGATGATGGGAGTTGCAGTCCAACAACCTCTGAGGACCCAAGCTTGGGAATCCCTGGTGTAGGCCAAGAGGGATTTATTTTTTGTGGCTAGGAATGATGGGAATTGTAATTCACAACAGCTGGAGGGGCAGGTTTAGCAACATAGGAAGCTGCCATATCCTGAGTCAGACCCTTGGTCCATCTAACTCAGGATTGCTTACCCAGACTGGCAGCGGCTTCTCCAAGGTTGCAGGCAGGAATCTCTCTCAGCCCTATCTTGGAGAAGCCAGGGAGGGAACTTGGAACCTAGATTCTCTTCCCAGAGTAGTGGAGTAGAGTAGCCACACGGTGTGGTTCGGCACTGAGGAGGGGTCTACCTTTAAGGGCGGGGGGGTAGAACTTACCCCTCCCGCCGCTCTTCCCCCTCCGGCGCTGCAATTTAGGTCCAAGTTTTTGGGGCGGCAGCGTTCCTCCCTGCCGCCCCTGCCCCCGTCATTGCCCGGAAGTCTCAGTAATACGATCACGCATGCGTGCGTTGCAGCGCGCGTGCGCCTGCCGCCGTGCACGCGCCGCCTATGTCACACGCACGCTGCGTGTGACGTAGGCGGCAGGCGCGCGCACGGCGGCGGCAGGCACATGCGCGCTGCGACATGCATGCGTGATCATATTACTGAGACTTCCAGGCAACGACGGGGGCAGGGGCGGCAGGGAGGAACGCTGCCGCCCCCAAAACTTGGACCTAAATTGCAGCGCCGGAGGGGGAAGAGCGGCGGGAGGGGTAAGTTCTACCCCCCCGCCCTTAAAGGTAGACCCCTCCTCAGTGCCAGACCGCCGGACCGGTCCGGTTCTGAACCGGTTCGGAGGCCTCCAACATGGCCTCCGAACCGGTTCGTGCACATCCCCATCCCAGAGTGGTTCCATCCCCTAAGTGCTCACACATCTAGTCCCCCATTCATATGCAACCAAGGAGAACCCTTCTTAGCTAAGGGGACAAGTCATGCTTGCTACCACAAGACCAACTCTCCTCTCCAGAAGTTTGCCCATGCCTGGCATAGGCAATACTGACCTAGAAGGGCCAATGGTCTGACCCAGAATAGGGCAGCTTCATAGGACCCCTTGGTAAAATTGTGTCCAGTCCACCCCTCAAGCTCACGCCACCATTTCCCTACCAGGCAGAGGCGCTCTTACCCCTGGACTTCTGAGCGGAAGTCCAGGGCCTCCACACCCCCTGGGCCCCCCCCAATCCTCAAAAAAACCAAAACCCCAAATATATAGCATGGGAATATGTTGAGTTGTGTGTTGAAATGTTTCGGCTCATCAATATTGACACACATATATACCTGTTTCATATTCTCTTACATTCTTGTGAGTTCAGTTGCTGTTTGTGCCCTCCAGAACCCACGTGTTAAAAATACTGCGTGTGTGTGTGTGGGGGGGGTGATGCTTAACTTGCAGCCTTTAGGTCCTGGCTCCAATATCACCCACGTCACCTGCCCCTCTACTACCAGGGGGTCGCCCATGTGGGACATAACTTCTCTCCTTTGAGCTTACCGGTCCTCCTTTCGGCTGCTTTTCCACCCGGGTCCCTGCCCCACGCGCGCTCCCCCCCCCCCGCGCCACTTCTGATCTGATGCACGCCGCCTCTTCTTCGACGGGCGGCACTTCGAGATCATCTCGGAAAGAGAATTTTGCAAAAAGGAAGACAGAGGCCTGTGCGCGAGAGAGCGAAAGCAGGCAGAGGCAGCCTCTCTGGGGAAACTTTCCGCGGCAGCAGAGGCTTTACAATCACACTGCCGCTGCCTCTCTCTCCCTCCCTCCCTGGGTGGGTTTGCAGCTTTCCCCGTCCCACGTCACCGTCGTCGACGCCGGGCTTCTTTCTCACCCTCAGTGCTGCCACCACGCTGCTGCCGGCCAAGCGGAGCGCGCGGGGAGCTGCGGGCGGGGCGGCAGGAATGCGCGGGCGCGCGCGCGCGCACACACACACAGAGAGAGTTTGCACATGCCAGAGAGCTCCCTTCCCTTCCTTTCCCAGGCCCTGAGGAGTCTCCCCCAAACCAAGGCGGTGGGGAGGGAGCAGAGGACGCCAAGGGCTAGAAGGGGAGGAGGAGGAGGGCAAGGAAAAAGCCCGCTGGCCTTTCGGGCTCGGCGGCAGCGGTTGATGCTGCTGCTGTCCAAGCGCGCCAACGTGCGCCCTGCGCAGCTGCCCGGCCGTCGTGTGTGCGGGTACTTAGCGTGGGTGAGTGCGCGCACGCGCCGCCGCGCGCCTGAGCGTGTCCGCGCCTCCTTCTTGTGTCTACAGGTAGCAGCGGCGGCGGCAGCGGCCAAGCAAGGCGGGCGGGGGGAGAGAAAAAGGCAGCTCAACTGCAGGAGCCTTTGCTCGGATTTTGGAGGCGATTGATGCTGCTCACTTTGCCTAGGATGTATAGCTCAGCAAGCCGGGGTCTGCCTGTGCCTGCTCCGTCTCCTTTGGCCAGTGCGTGCGTGTAACTGCCTCTTCTTGGTCCTTTTTTCTTTTCCTTCCACCTAAGAGAGAGAGAGAGAGAGAAACCAAACACCCTGGAAATTCTGTATATATCTATATCTATCTGACCCCCGCTCCCTTGAAAAAAATATATGTCTTTTTAAATCGCCTTCCGACGAGGAATTCCGTGGATACGTTTGGCTTGCCAAGTTTGTAACCAGACACGTCTTTGAAATTTCTATCTCCCGCTCCTCTTTTTTTTTTTTTTTTTAAACGGGGGGAGGAGGAGGTTGGATCTAGCAGCAGCAGCAGCAGCAGCCCCTTTTGTGTGTAGAGACACAGATTTCGATTTTCTTCTCCCCACTCCACCAAATTCTTCGTCGTCCCCCCGCCCCCGTCCTTCCCGCTTCTCTTTCAAGACACTTGCAATCCTCTAGGGAGCTAATGGATACTAAAGGACCAGCTTTCCACATTCTTCGGCCGAGCCTCTTTCCAAAAGAGGGGCACTGAAGAAGACATACCTTTGCTTTTCAAACCCTAAGCCGTCAACTTAAGCCTCCGCTCCAAGTATTTATGATTGCAGATCAGGTACAAAGGAGGAATAGTTGAAGGTAAGGCGGCTATTTCTGTCCTTTCCGACGCCAGCATGTTCTGTCTTGGCTTTCCAATAACTTGTCTTTCCTTTCCTTGCCCATCTTCGTCCTCCTTGTACCGAAAGGGCTCCTTGTTCCTGCCTTTGATAATCTGGATTGTCTTTGCTTGCTCTCTAGCGTTAAACCTGATTAACACCCCCATCTCCCCCTTCCATATTTCAAGAGCTGAATGTCTGCTCCACACATGTTTTGTCTACATTTTAAGCTGGATGTTTCCACCACCACCACCACCCCCGCCCGCCCCAACACACCAATATCTTCTGAAAAAAGATACAGACCTCTTCTTTTCCTGGGGTGTGCTTCCTTTTTCCCCTAGCTGGCTGCCTTAGACAGGATCCTCAAGCAGTATGCAGAAGCCTACCTTTTATTTTCTGCCCAGGAGAACTTGACAGGTGGAACTAAAAAGTATTTTTTTAAAAAAAATCAAGGTGTTCTCCGCAGCTCTATAAGCACACTAATTTGGGGAAGTTGTTTCAGAAAGGCTAGTTGGGAAAGGATGGAAGAGACAGCGTGACTCCTATAAAAAGGGCTGATGAAGCCTTTGGTGGTATGTGGTGGTAGTGGTTCTCTGTCCGTGTGTAACTCTTAGGGGAACCCACCCTTGCTCCAGAAATCCAAGAGCACCACTGGAATGGGTCGGAATTGTGGCTCACCACCTCCAACCCTTAACCTTTTGTCTTGCCTTCCGCTATACTCTGTGCATTCCAAATGTAGGAATTCTTGACCTGCCTCCTCCAGTGATTCTCAATCTTTGTGTTATGCGTCACCTGCATTTGACTCCTCAGGGTCCAGGTCCTTAATAAGAAGTAGGTAGGGGTGTGTGTGTGTGTGTGTGTGTGTAAGAGACAGAGTCTTGTCTGGGAAATAGAGGTCTTGCCTGAGGAGTGTGCATCTATTGGGCCAAGTGGGGGGATTGAGAAAAATCTGGAGAGCGTTAGTGAGCGTCACAGTAATGCTGGGGCAACTGAACCCTCTGTGCAGAGTGCCTGCTAGTTATTGGCAGCTGAAGGATCAGTGGGAGAAACAGCCAGGGAGGAGAGAGGATGTAGAAATACAGAGGAATCAGGCAATCCGATGTGCAAGGGAGGGAGAAGGAGAGACATAGGGATAGGTCAAGATGATGTCTTCCCATTGGACCAAAATGATTTGTAAGTTTTTCAACTACACAAGAGTCTTCTTCAGCAGACACAGCAGTTCCAAACAAACAAAAAGAATGATTTCTCTTTTCTTTACCAAGCTAAGTATGGTAGCTTTTCAGTCACCTGGTGGTAGATGGATTGATGCTTGGGTGTTTGGCATGTATGCATAGGTGTTTAAAGGCTGGTTACAGGGAGAAATTGACAGGTTAAAGGAGAAAAGAAACTGCATTCTCTTCAGGTTGTCTCCATCTCCATCTGATCTGACACCAACACAATCTGGCCTCTTTATCTTAATGTTCTGGGATTTCCATGATATAATCCCTGTTTCCCAGGTTAGTTTCTTCGGGTAGACGTTATCTGCTGTGAGGTATTAGATGTCAGTTGTATTCCTGGGAAGACGATTTGGAGAAAATCCAAAACCACTGGAAAATAGGAGCTCCTGAGTGAGAGGAATGGCAAGAGGTGGGGCAGAGAAAGGGATGATGGGAAATACTTGGGTGGATTATTTCTGAATTGAAAGAAGGGTTTGAATTGGAGTGAACTTTTCCTGGAACAGAATTACATACTATGAAACTATGAGAGGTGAGATGAAGAGTTGGCGATAAAAAGAGAAATTAGACTTGGCCTCCCAACAATTTATTCTTGGTGGTCTTCAGTGTGCTCTCTGGGCTATGTTTTATATCTCAGGCTCATACTTGTGAAAAGAGCAAGACTTTCAGCAAGCAGCTAATTGCAGAAATATTCTGCATTTTATGGGATTTAATAGGCTTTTTTTGCCTTAAAATAAAATCTCTTTGTGCTAATAAAACAGACTGTATCTTTCACAAATGACTTGTGCTCCTCTAAGGATAAATGTTAACCTTTTTAATGCATTCCATTCCCAAATAATTAATTGCTGTGAACAATTACTAAAAGGGTTCTTGGTAATAAAGGTGTCACTAAGAAATGGTGGATGACATTTGACATAGATTTTTGGTCTCTCTCACTCTCGTTTTCTTTTTAATAACACGGGTTCTGTCATTGGAGAACCACAGGGAACTGAGGGCACATCAGATGAGAAGAATATGATGATTAGGAATAAAGGTGATGGTGCTTGCTCGAGCAATGAAAAAGGCGCTGAGAATGTATATTGTCCTTGCCTCAGCCAAGGAGCCCAGGCACCTGAAAGGCTGTTTTAGCGAGTTAAACAAAATCCAAGCAGAAATGACCATTTGGACCGCCTGATTATGTGTTTTGATTAAAAGAGGAAAAGTGAAATGTTGTTGTAAGCCTGCTGGTTCTATCATTAGCTTTTGCAATCCTCTTAAGTAAGAGCAGGAGCCGTGGCATTCCAATTTTTCAGCAGAATATATTTAATGCTCCTGCAGTGCTGGAGGAAGTGAGGGTGGTGGGGCTGATATATATATTGCATCCTTATATTCCATCCCTGCTGCCTTCGTTTTCATATTTTCTTTATTAATGGGATTGGCAGATACTTCCTCCACCCCCTTGCTTTTTAATCCATTAGTTACATTTTGAATGAATAACACAAATAATTTTTTTTAAAAAAAAATGAATGCTACTGTTTGGATAAACCAGGGAAGCTACAGCTGTTGAAAGTCTCTGCTTGGTGTCCGTCCCCCCGTCCCCCCCGGAAATAAAGGAGCCCAGAAATATATTTTATACTTACTAAGTTTTTCCCCTCCCATTGTCTTTTAAAAAAAATACTCTGAGGCTGAAGTTAGAGACAACATTTGTACATCTGATTACCTCTGATCATTTGTTTTAAATATATCACACCGTGTTGCTGCTGGAGTTCCATTTAACAGTATTGACAAATCATTCATTGTAGAGAAACATCATTAGAAATGTTGGCTCCATTCATCACGTGAGCTCTCTCAGGCCACGGAGTATTGAATATAATTAATCCATGAAACTAATTTCTTAACTAGAGAATTACCTTGTAGCTTTTCTCTGAAATATTTATGTGGCTTCTGATAATTGCTAGCACAGCGGCTCATGGGGTCCTGACCAGGCTACAGTGCCTGGACAGAGTAGCCGATACCTTCAAGCCTCAGGATTGATTCTGGGGGCTGCAGTCCTCAAGCTGCATTGAGTCCCATTGACAGAGCTGTGGAGACAAGAAGGCCTCCGATCAGAGCTTGCCTTGATGGTGAACTCTCTGAGGGACAAATAACATGTTACTTTGGAGTCCTGTGATGGAAACTCCCACCATATCCCCCCCCCCAAAGCAGCCACTGGACTGCCCATTTGGGTACACTCTACTGCACATAGAAAAACCCGAATTGTGTGTGAATTGCTCCCCAGTAATTTGCAGGGACTTCAGGGTAAATTTGGCTGATATGGGAACACACCCTCTCCATTCTGGAGGAGTTGTGAGCTAAAAGTTGGGTGTGAAAAACATCCTGGGGAGGGAAAGGCTTTGTGGGTAAGTGTGATTTAATTTGAAGAATCAGCACAGGGTGAAGGGTTGGATCTTCCAACCTTGACGTTGTAGCCTCAGTCCTAATCAGCCCCTCCCCGTAGCTGTTTTAACAAAAAGAAAATTGCATTGAGAGTCCAATTCATGGAGCTACAGTCTAATGTGTAGTGTGGCCCAGAGCAGCTTTAGGGAAACCACTGTCTCTCAGCTTTTTATTTGCAATACTTACTATTGGTATTTATATGCCACTTTTCTGTGAAAAGGCTTTCAAAGTGGTTTATATAGAAAAGGGATTATAGGAAGAAGATGGTGAGCCCAAAGAGCGAATAAAAAGAAACACAAGGAAGATACCAGCCCCAGCCACTGAAGGGATATTGTGCCAGGGTGAAATAGGAGCCAGCATGGTGTAGTGGTTAGAGTGCAGTTACGGTTGCCACCAGCTTGTCTGGTGGCGACCCAGGACCAGGCTTTCTCTGTGGCTGCCCCAGGGCTTTGGAATGAGCTTCCTGCTGAAATAAGAGCATCTCTTCTCTGTTTGTTTTCAGGAAGAACCTCAAGACCCTCCTGTTCTCTCAGGCTTTTAATTAGAATTAATTTTAATAATTTTAAACACTTTTAAAAATAATTTTATTCTATTGTTTTTATTGCCATGTATTTTAATTTGTGACTCTTACATATTTTAAATTTTGTACATAGCCTAGAGATATACATATCAGGCGGTATAAAATATGATAGATAGATAGATAGATAGATAGATAACAGTCACAGCTGTGGTGACCACAACCATACAAGGTGGCACAGGGTTGGTGTGCTATGTCAGTAGTGCAAGGGCTGGGTAGGCAGCATGGTGTAGTGGTTAGAGTGCTGGACTAGGACTGGGGAGACCCGAGTTCAAATCCCACTTCAGCCATGATACTTTCTGGGTGACTCTGGGCCAATCACTTCTCTCTCAGCCTAACCTACTTCACAGGGTTGTTGTGAGGAGAAACCTAAGTATGTAGTACACTGCTCTGGGCTTCTTGGAGGAAGAGCAAGATATTAAAAAAAATATACCCCACTCCCCCAAATACAGCCACTTGCTCTCCCCATGCTACATATTAGAGAAGCACCACTTAGAAATGTGCCTCTTTGCCTAGTTAGCAGGAATGTTTTCTAGTTAGCAATGGTGTGTGTGTGTGTGTGGGCGCCATTTCCAACCTTCTATCCCATTCTCCCAGCATTTTTTGGTACTGTGCAGATAGACGCAGGCTTGATCTTTAATAGTAGGGTCACCGGAAAGTTTTTAAAGCCCTTTAACTCGCCTCTCCTCCGGAATGACCAGATTTACCCCAAAGTCCCTGCATGTTATCGGGCAGTAGTTCACACACAATTTGTGTTTTTCACTGCGCGCTGGAGTGTAGCCTGATTTATAGCCAGGGTTAAAAAAAATCCACTATTTGCCTCGGTTTTTTGGAACAACTTTGAGTTTGCAGTAAAAAGCCTGCTGTGTGTAAAGGACCCAGGGGCAGGACAAAGAGTAGGGTTAGCCCTCACCCTAATGTTGGCCTTGACTGTACCACTTTAGTCAATGGCTTATGGGGGAAGGGGGAAGACAGCATTTCTCTGCACTTGAAGGCTGTGGTTGGTAGCAGGGCAAGTTTGGAAATGCAGGCCAAGCCAACCCCTTGCTCCGTTTCTGGCAAAAGTCTCACTGGGTGGGTGGACAGGAAACGGATGGAAGATGATCACGCTATCTCTTTGCCAGCCCATTAATGGCTGAGATTGTTCTAGCAGGTGGAGGAAAAGGCGAGAGAGAGAGAGGCTATGATTCATGCAGAGTTGCCGACTGTTGAAATAAAAACATCGAATCGGAGAGGGGCTGGGGACAGCACCCACAATAAATGCTCTCTTCGTCTAAGTTGCACAGCTTTTGTATATGCTAACAAGTTCCCTGATACTAGGCAAAACCAATTCTGCATGAAGCTCCAGCCCAGAGCTATGCCATGATCAGAAAGTCACACTGAGAGGAAAACACAAGGAAGTCAGGTGCTGCTTAGCATCTCTGTAATGCTTTTTGAGTGTTGAATGCACCCTTGACAGGTGCTGTATTAAACAGGTGAACAGGCAAGTAGATGCTGAATTGGCAGGCAGCAGGCTCTCCAGAGGGGTCAGGCTGGGCATGGGAAGCAGAACTGGACTGCTGACATGTTCCGGTGAGAAGCCTACCAGCCAGCCAGCCAGCAGGTGTGGCTTGTCCTCCTACCCATATTTAACTTTATTGTTGTTAAATCTGTATACATTGTTTCTATACATTTCATTAAAAACAATCTCAGCTAAAACATATGCTGTTACTCCATCCACAACCTGGATGGCTTTAAGAGGGGTTTGGATAACTTCACGGAGAAGAGGTTTATCAATGGATACTAGTCAGAGGGCTATAGGCCACCTCCAGCCTCAAAGGCAGGATGCCTCTCAATACCAGTTACAAGGGAGCAACAGCAGGAGAGAGGGCCTGCACATACCTCTTGCCTGTGGGCTCCACAGATGCATCCGGTGGGCCACTGTGTGAAACAGGATGCTGGACTAGATGGGCCTCCTTGGCAGGGCTGTTCTTATGTTTAATCACAGCCATCCAGCAGGGCTGTTCTTATGTTTAATCACAGCCAGCCACCCACCCACAGCCAAACTTCTCATCACTGTAATGTAGCTCCAGTGCGAAGGTCCAGAGAGACATTGGCTGGATGTTATGGACATGTGGATGTTGTGCCATGTTTGTACAATAGCACATCCTACCCAGGATGTATGCATGCGCAATTCAGGCCTGCACAAAATAAGCCATAATTAATTAACATATTTAAAAACTTGGAAATAAATTAATACAACTGATTAACTAATTAGAACTGAAAACCAAATCACAGTGGGAAAACTGGCTTTCCCTTCTGTCCAGTAGTGGGAGACACACACACACACACACTGAAACAGAGAAGGCCATTTCCCCCCACTACAGGCCTGGTGATTAAATGCATGTGGTGATTTCCTTCCCCAACTGCCCTCTCTCTGCCAGGGTCTTCGACTAGTCGGGTATAATAATACTGGCCTGACTGTATGGGGTCATTGTACAGACACTTCAGATAATGTATGTGAAGCAATTTGAGCATTCTGAAGTGCTGTGTAAATAGCACAGGGTCGCAGGGCATGGTCTGAAGGTACATGGTTCAGCAGGCCTCTTGAAGCTAAAGAAGTTTGGACATGGGTCAGTGCTTGGATGGGAGAGCACCTGGAGACCCTCCATTTGCTGTCTTTGATGCATTTGAAGATGGACAGAATATATAAGCAGCATTCATGATTCCACTATATCAGTGCAACATAGTCCCAGCTAAGGACACAACCTTGTTTACTCACATGGAGGGCAGGTAGCAGAAGCTCTGTATGTGAGCGAGGGGGGTGGACCTTTTTCTCATTTGTCACTCATTAACCAATGTCCAACTATGAGGGCCACTTATATATTCAGAACATGATTGCTAAGGGCAAGTGAGAGGAGAGGTAGGGAGGAGCCTACTCCCTCCTACCTGTCTCACTACTCAGTGGAAGCACCACTCCTCAACCTCTACTCCTCCTCACGAGGCAACACAATGCCCAAGTTCCACTGTTAAGCTTACTCCTGCTTCTGGCGAGAGCCTATGCATATGTGGACTGGGATGCTAAATGCCCCAACAGGATGAGTGCAAAGCCATTGAGCACATGTGCTCCAAAGCTCTTGTCACTCTTTGTGAAAGAGCTTGATCATGCCTGGAAAAACCTACCCTTTTCTTTGGCTGAGTTGTGTAGCCTCTGGAGGATTAAGCACACCCCTCCCACCAAGAAGACAAAAGTTCGCCATTATTGACTTTGCATATTCCTGACAGAAGCTTGTCCAGCCTTTAAAAAAAAACTAAAAAAAACTCCCAGGAGAGATTCCACAGCCAGTCTGTAGAGCTTGTTCAGTTGCTAAACAACTCCTTCGCATTTCTGTTGTACAAGCTTGAACAATGGTCCACACTATTGCCTCAGTAAGCAGCATATCCAGATTCTCTTCCATGATAAGTGAAGACAGCAGGGAAGAATGAAGTGAGGATTGTGATAATTTCAGGGGCGGTGATGGCGGCCTGGGTCCTGATGCTCCCCTTGCCCTGTTTCGCCCCTACTTCCAAGTGCCAACTTCCAAGAATGGAGGGGAGAGGGCTTACAGCACCCACTGCCATCTTCTCCCTGGCTTTGCCTTTTCAGCCTCTCTGGGGGCTGAGACTTCTGCTCCTGCTAGTACCATTTGGCCCTCCCTTAAATAGCCAACTGCTTCCCTCACAGTCTCACAAGAGCAGCCAGTCCTCTTGCAAGACCGTCTCCCATCTCTAAGAGCCCTCACATTGGCCAATTGGCTCATTGCAGCCTCACCTCCCTACTTCCATTTCCTGTTCCAGCTGAGAGCTGTTGGTGCACTTGCTGGACCACCAGGCAGTGACCAGCCCCCAACTACTGAGCCGTTGATGTCATCCCAGGTTCCAACACCAGCTATCTGGAACCCTGACAGTGACATAATTATATCAGTAAAGCATTGGTAGTGAAACTCCACCATTTGTTGGTTTCCTCTCTCTGAATTCAGCCAGCACAGGTCCTTTTAAGACAAGTGGTCTTTCTCTATGCTACCATGAAATCCTTTTGGTTCCCATGCTCATAAATGCGGCAATAACAAGAGATCCTTAAACGACAGCAAATTGCAAGCAAATGCTATAGTTCATGAGGTCAACTCAGTAATTCATTACTGCATTGGGAACATTGCTGATCTAGGTGTATGGTAAATTAAATCTCTTAAGGGTAACTCCTGGTAGAGGTAAAATTCAGGTTCCCCGTTTGCTCTTGTCATTAAATTAACAGAGGAAGTTTCTTTAGAGCAGAAAAGGGAACTTTATAGGAGGCCAGCACAGCTTGTGACCCTCTCAACCAAACACAGCCCACTAGCCATGCATGCTGGCCTACTAGCCATCTGACAGCCCCTCTTGGATTTTTGCTGTTCTGGGTAGGCAGCAAGCCAAGAGATGGATGGTTTCTCTGGTGGGCTGCATTTGATTTGATGGGTCAAGAGTTGTGCAAGCCTACATTATGGGATCCAATGCAGACGAACAATGTGTTCATGGCTTGCATGGAGGAGTTGTGTCAGCCAATTCATTTTCCATTGGTCTGATGACTTTCACGTCTGATACTATTTTTCACTTTCTGTTTGAACCTCTCAGACAGTCCTTTGATGTTATGGTTCAGTGTCATCAGACTTTCTTATTGATGAAGAAATTAACAGGGCTGGGGTCAGGGGTTAGCCAGTTCAGGCACTGGCCAAGGGCCCAGAGTCATCAGAAGGCCCATGGCCAACCCCTGAGGCCCTGGTGAAAAAAATTGGTGAGTTTCAGGGCAGCCACTACTGTTGCGGTAAAGGTAAAATTGTACCATCGAGTTGGTGTTGACTCCTGGCGACCACAGAGCCCTGTGGTTTTCTTTGGTAGAATACAGGAGGGGTTTACCATTGCCTCCTCCCACACAGTGTGAGATGATGCCTTTCAGCATCTTCCTATATTGCTGCTGCCCAATATAGGTGTTTCCCATAGTCTGGGAAACATACCAGCGGGGATTCAAAGTGGCAAACTTCTGCTCACTAGGCAAGTCATTTCCCTGCTGCACCATTGGGGTAAGTAAAGGTAAAGTTGTGCCATCAAGTCGCTGTTGACTCCTGGTGCCCACAGAGCCCTGTGGTTGTCTTTGGTAGAATACCGGAGGGGTTTATCATTGCCATCTCCTGCGCAGTATGAGATGATGCCTTTCAGCACCTTCCTATATCGCTGCTGCCCAATTTAGGCAGCAAATAGTTTCCCCGACTATGGGAAACATACCAGTGGGGATTCGAACCAGCAACCTCTTGCTCTCTAGGCAAGTTACTTCCCCACTGTGCCATTAAAGCCTCCCCCAAAACCTAGTGGGGATGTACCTTAACAACAGCTCAGGGATGCACTTTGGCAGCTGCACTGGTGACTGCTCTCTTCCCTTATCTGTCAGCTTCATACCCCCACCCCTGCCATTGCCCCCAGTAATGCAGTGGCGAGGCATTGAATTATCGGCAAAAGAAGATGGTGTTTGCCAGTGTGGCTGCCTCAACTTTTCCTTCTCCTCCTGCTGAGGGGGCCTGCAGAGGCACTTGGCTGAAGGTCTCCACAAACTTAGCACTGGCACTGGAAGGCCTGGAGACACAACACAGCATTTTTAATATCGGTTGCCTTTTGTTCAAAGGCAACCCAACCATGGAAGTGACAACAGCTTAGTTTAGTGGTTTGTAAACTGTGTTCCTGGGAGCCCTGAATCTTCTCTGGTAGATTTTTTGTCTGAGAAGATCAGTCATGGTGGACAATCGACCTTGAAACAATGGCTTGACCAATGTCTACAGCACCCTGGTTGGGAACCACTGGTCTACGGCAGTTTATTTACCACTGCAGTGTGGAGCTGTATTTCAGATTGCACTCTCAGTTCAATGGTAAAGCCTCAGAGGCCTGACCAGCACCCCATAGAAATGGAATGTGCTTTAGAATATGCCCCAGAATATTCAGCAGATGCATAAGGACTACTGGTGAGAATTTCCTAAGATTAGGTGGTTAAAAAGAATGGCTTGGACCTTCCACGTTATAGGATAGGGCAGTGGTCTCTTCCAGCTTCTTGCAGTCTTTCAGGCTGAGCAAATCCATTTTTTGGTACACGGAAGCGCTGTAAGAGCACTAATTCAGCTTGATTTTCAGTGGCCAAACTTAAAGCAGTACTGACTTTATTTTCATTTATTACAATAACATATTTTATTTCATAATGTCTTAATTTCCCCACCATTGGAGAAAATGAGCTTCACACCAAAAGTGTGGAAAATTCAATGGTTGGTACATTTCAAATGAACTGGGGGGGGGGGGGAATGGGGAGGTGGAAAAAGTGTTCAGTTTTCATTTTGCCAAAAAGGGCAATTTGTTAAAGCCTTTTAACAGCTGGTGTATCCAAAATGGATCACACCACTGATCATTAGACAGACTCAAGGAACTAGTTAATCCTTTCTGAACTAAGTATATGTTTTTGGCTTGACCTTAACTAGAACTGTTCTGGTAACTAAACTGATCCCTCTGCAAAACATGAGAAAAGATGCACTGGATTTTTCCTGAGTATTTAATCTCTCCTGCTTACCATAGTATTCTCTTTCCCATGAGCTGTGGATTTTCGACATACAAGGAAAACAGGCAGCAGTGCAGTACAATGATAAAGTTCATCATATCCCTGAATTTCTAAGAATTTGCAGTCTAATGACATGTTGCAGCTAAAGGTATAGGCATAAATCAAAGCATCTAGTAATAATGGGCATGATCCAGCCATAGTTAAGCACTCGGGAGAGTGATGCACATGCTTAGGTCATGCTTAAATCACTCCCATTAAAGTCAATGGAGCTCTAAAATGATTTCCTTGGGTTGGATCTTTCCCTAATTATATTGCTTATCGGTGTCTGTAAATAAGATCTTTTTTGTGTTTCATCTGGGTCATATTTGGTAAAGGTAAAGTGTGCCGTCGAGTTGGTGTTAACTCCTGGTGCCCACAGAGCCCTGTGGTTGTCTTTGGTAGAATACAGGAGGGGTTTACCATTGCCATCTCCTACGCAGTATGAGATGATGCCTTTCAGCATCTTCCTATATCGCTGCTGCCCAATATAGATGTTTCCTATAGTCTGGGAAACATACCAGCGGGGATTCAAACCGGCAACCTCTGGCTTGCTAATCAAGTCATTTCTCCACTGCACCATTTTTTAAAATTAAAAATAAATTCCCTGACATGTCTAGCTAAACTCGTCCCTATCTTACTTCCAGGTAAGGAACTCCCAGTTGATTCCCAGGCCAAGGCTGTTTGTCTCCCCTTTTCCTATAGTAGTTGATGATCATAACTCTGGTCTCCAGGGAAGAACTGAACACCCTCCCTTACTTCTCCATTGGCTTTTGTCCAGTAAACCCTGCTCTGCCTTACTCCGGATTGGACCACAGGGATTTGATTCTCCTGAGCTTTCTTCCTTATTTGGAGAGGCCCACCTTCCAAGCAGCTACTTTAATTGAGGCCTAGTCCTCCCTCAAGCATGACTATCACTACAATAATGTTGTTGCCATTGGTGCTCAAAACATGAAGGGGTGTGTCTGCAGATTTGTATGCTTGCCCAGGGTGCAGAAATGGCTAGCTATGACCTCTTCCCCCACCACACACAAACAAAATTGATGTGGAGGATTTGAAGACAGGGGCCTTGACTTCAAACTTAATGTTCCTGCCATCGGACTATATTGGTTCTCAAGCAGTTAAAGGCACATGCCATATTTGAAGTGTGGTGGAAGTGGTTTGAACCAACCATCAGTGCCTGGGGATGGAGCGGATCTGGAGCAGGTAACAGCTGATCTGCATATTCTCCCAGCAGCTTCTGCTGAATAAGATGAAGGTTGCTGGGGCTCAGCATCTTGCCACTCTGTACTCTCTCAACCATGGTCTGAGGAAGTAGCAGCTGGTTTGCATATGGACCTGGCAGCCTCTGTTGAAAGTGCTGGAGGCTGCAGTGACCTCACATGAGCCTACTCTGGGCTCTCTCCACCAACAAGTCAAAAGGTACCAAATCTTCTCATAAGCAGCAGTACATCACATAGCAAGGATAATAGCAAGAGGGGACTGTGAGGGACAAAGACAAAAATCTAAAAGGGAAGAGAAACTGCATGAAAGAGAGCGAGCCGAAACAGGAGAATTGGGAGCATTCTGAACCACTGGAATGAAGAAATGGCTTTCAGAATCTTTGCAATGTTAGTGGTTCTGAGGACCCCAGTGGAGAACTGGGGCACTCAGTTGAAGGCCTAAAGGCCACCTCCAGCCTTAGAGGCAGGATGCCTCTGAGTACCAGTTGCAGGGGAGTAACAGCAGGAGGGAGGGCAGGCCCTCAACTCCTGCCTGTGGCTTCCAGTGGCACCTGGTGGGCCACTGTGCGAAACAGGATGCTGGACTAGCTGGGCCTTGGGCCTGATCCAGCAGGGCTGTTCTTATGTTCTTATATTCTTATGAGAACAGCTATACTAGGCCATGTTAAGTTTGAAGGAAGACTCTCAACCTTTCAGTGATAGAAGTAATTCACCACCATCCACAGGAGGAAGAGCTGGTGGTTGGTGACTCCCTAGTGAAAGGTGAGGTAGCTCTATGCTGCCCAGACTTCTTAGCTTGTGGTGTGCCATCTCCCTTGTACACAGATCAAGGATGTGATGGAGAGGTTGCTAAGACCTATCAAGCCCAATGATCATGATCCCTTCTTGCTCATCTATGTGGGAACTAACAACATTGCTAGGCAAAGCTATGAACTTACCACTTCTGACTACAGTGCACTGGGGAAGAAAGTGAGGGAGTTTATGGCTCAGGTAGTGTTTTAGTCAATTCTTCATTTTAAAGTAGAGGACTACCAAAAGGGAGAAGACTATTTTGGTTTCTGGGACCACACACTCAGTTTGCTTAATGAAGGGCTACTGAAAGGATATGGGCTTCACCTCACTGGAACTTGGGGGGGGGGGGGGTTGGCAGAAGCCTGACAAACCTGACTAAGAGGACTTTATGTTAAATAATTTATAGGGGTGGAGACAAAAGCACAAAGGTAAATGGTAGAGATGGAGACCAGGATGTTACAGAAAAAACTTGGAGTGTGGAGTTGCCTTGCAAATCCACAGTAAAGTGACGGCAGAGATATTGGAGCACAATATTCATGGCTTCCTCCAGGCATAAAGTGGAGCATCTATCTTCATCTTTACAGGTGGAGGAAGTGGTCTGAACATACATGTTGAACTGAAATCTCTCCTAATTTTACTTCCCAATTTTTATAGTTGGCAAAATTTGGCATTTTGGTGACCCGCAGTGATGACCCGGTTGGGTGCAAATGGGGACAAAATATGTGGGGCCCACCACTATCCAATATTGTGGATAGTGGAGGCCCTCAACAAAATCCACAAGCCCCACTCCGACTCTCTGATTTACACAAAACATGCTCTGCCAATAGGCTCTTACCTAGGATTACATAGGTAGCTACCTTATAGTGAGCAAGACCATTGGTCCATCTAGTTCTCAAGAACATAAGAACAGCCCTGATGGATCAGGCACAAGGCCCATCTAGTCCAGCATCCTGTTTCACACAGTGGCCCACCAGATGCCTCTGGGGAGCCCACAGGCAAAATATATGTGCATGCCCTCTCTCCTGCTGTTCCTCCCCTGCAACTGGTCTTGAGAGGCATTGTGCCTCTGAGAATGGAGATGGCCCACTGCCACCAGACTAATAGCCATTGATAGACCTGTCCGCCATGAATCTGTCTAATCCCCTTTTAAAGCCATCCAAGCTGGTGGCTACCACTGCATCCCATGGCAAAGAATTCCATAGATTAATTACGTGCTGTATGAAAAAGTACTTCCTCTTGTCAGTCCTAAATTTCCCAACCTTCAGTTTCATGGGGTGACCCCTGGTTCTAGTGTTGTGAGAGAAGGAGAGAAATTTCTCTCTGTCTACCCTCTCCAATCCATGCATAATTTTATACACTTCAATCATGTCTCCCCTTAGTCACCTCTTTTCCTAGGTAAAGAGCCTCAGGTGCTGTAGCCTAGCCTCATAAGGAAGGTGCTCCAGGCCCCTGATCATTTTTGGTTGCCCTCTTCTGCACCTTTTTCAGTTCTACAATATCCTTCTTAAGATATGGTGACCAAAGCTGTACACAGTACTCCAGAGGTGGCCGCACCATAGATTTGTATAAGGGCATTGTAATATTAGCATTTTTATTTTCAATCCCCTTCCTAATGATTCCTAGCATGGAATTAGCTTTTTTCACAGCTGCCGCACACTGAGATGACACTTTCAATGAGCTGTCCACCTCAACCCCAAGATCTCTCTCCTGGTCAGTCTTCAACAGCTCAGATCCCATCAGTGTATATGTGAAGTTGGTGTTTTTTGCCCCAATGTGCATCATTTTATACTTGCTTACATTGGACTGCATTTGCCATTTTGGCCCCCAGTCCCCCAGTTTGGAGATATCTTTTTGGAGTTCCTCACAATCCGTTGTGGATTTCACTACCCTAAATAGTTTAGTGCCATTTGCAAATCTGGTCACTTGACTGGTCACCCCAACTTGTAGATCGTTTATGAACAAGTTAAAGAGCACTGGTTCTTGTGCATTAGTTCAGTATTGTACATAGTTTTGTATGTACATTTTGTTCAGTATTGTACACAGTTCAGTACTGACTACTCTGATTAGCAGTAGCTAGCCCTTGAAGGTTTCAGGCAAAAGTCTTTCCCAGCCCCACCTGGAGATGCCAGGGATTGAATCTGGGACTTTCTGCATGCAAATCAGATGCTCTGCCATTGAGCTATGACCCTTCTACCTGGGTGGGCTCCAGAAGACACTCTGTCATCCCAATAGAAAAGCCGTGGGCACAGACATGGACATAGGATTCAGCAGTGGGCCCTGCTGACGGCCTTTCACAACCACTCAACAATGCCAGCCCCTGACACAACCCTGTGACAAATATGTGCTCAAACTATTTCCTGACCACCCTTACCATGGTAGGTCTATCCTCTCCCTAAATTACAGATCAGACACATGCTTCCTTAAATTCTTTTGACTCCTTGTAGAACACGATTTCATAGGACAAGGGGGAAATATCCACAGACCCGTGGGCTATCCAGCAGGGAGCTTCTTCCCCATTCTTTTTGAAGTCTGTGGGAGGTACACAGTATTTAAACATGGGGAGCTGACAAAAAATATAATGCAATGTCATCTAAATTAATGCACAAGATTCACTCCCTTCTTAAAGTTTCATTCCATTAATTTCTGTAACTCAGTCGATTTTAAAAGTTCAGATAAAAAGCACTTAATGCAATTACACTCTTTAAGAACTCTACATTAGCTGGTGGTATTTGATGTTGACTACTTCTTGTCTCGTCTTTCTTTGTGTTCAGCATTTTCTTCTGCAGAATTAACTTATCTTGCTGTTTTCAATGAAGTCTCACCTCCAGCTGAGCAACGTTTAACTTTAAAAAAAAACACAAAAACCTTTAAACAGAACTCGGGGGGGGATATGCCTCTAATTAAGCATATTTATTAGAAAATTAAAGTTAAAAGGGGCTTAACTGCAGATGAAACTCCAGAGAAAGCCATATCCGGCTAGGAATTCTTATTGTTAAATTGGTGGTACAGTGAAAATGAAAAGTCATTCAGTTAGGGGAGAAGAGCTTTTAGATCTATTCAGCTGAGCTTATTGTTAGTTATTGCTCGTATTCCAGGGGCACTCAGAGGCCTTTCTAAAACTCATCAGCTCACCAGGCTAAGCTGTGTGCAAATATTTAATGCATGCTAGTCTACTGAAGAGGTGCCATCCAGGCTAAGAGATGTGCAGGCAACCTTGTAAATCTGCAAAGGGCACATGAGAATCACGCAAAGTTGGCCATGACTGATTTAAAGTCAAGCCTAATATAAGAGTAAGGCTGTGTGTGCCAAATGTTAGCCTGCTTTGATTCTGGGAGTGAAAGTACTGCTTCCAGGTGCAGGTGGTAGTGGAAATACTTCATGGGGAAACTCTTCACCATTAGTATATTCATCTTTTTTTAAGGTATTGATTACCATTGTTCCCCCTCCTTGCTGTTGCTTCAACACTATTTTTATTCTTCAAATTACTGCATCCTCCTCTTGGTTTAATCAGATGGGCATCTTCAGCCAACCAAGGAATTATATAGTGAGGACATCGTAGGGCTACATAGTCAGATTTGGCTGTTGGTGGATTTTATTGAGGGCAAAAAAGCCAATTGAGAGTGAGGGCAATGCTTTCTCCATTAGTCACATGGGTGATCCCAGTAAATCAGGGATCATGTAACAATGACATCATGGGGATATGTAGCTAATCAGATTTGTCTGTGTAATCTTATCGTGGAGGACAAACAGATTTGTATATGTTGGCATACCATGGGTACATAGAAAAGGGAAAAGAAAAGAAAAGAAAGGCATTACAAATTTGGCATTACACAGATGAACAAAACATTCAGATCACAGAAGAAAAGCAGATTTGGGAGGAGGTGATTGGGCATTGTGTGTGTGTGTGTGTGTGTGTGTGTGTGTGTGTACTCCTTTCCCTGATGGCCATATTCAGCTCCAAATTGTCCTTTGCAAGACTAGAGGGAGACTAGAAGTGTGAGCACTGTAAGATATTGCCCTTAGGGGATGGAGCCGCTCTGGGAAAAGCATAAAGTTTCAAGTTTCTTCCCTGGCTTCTCCAGGATAGCACTGAGAGAGACTCCTGCCTGCAACCTTGGAGAAGCCGCTGCTAGTGTGTGAAGACAATACTGAGCTAGATGGACCTATGGTCTAACTCAGTATATGGCAGTATAAAGCATTTTACTGTAGCCCCATATTACATGTAATGTGATCTGCCCTTAATCTTCAATGGGCCATTTCTGAATGTTGCCAATGCAACATGGAAAATGGAGACACATGTTTTTAACCAAATGTCAGTTCTGATCCATATGCCCCTTTATTCTGGGAAATGTAGATGTCAATGTACAATGTACCCATTGTTTAGTGTCACTTATATAAACAAAAGTCTTCTCACTTATCACTGTCACTTATATAAAGAAAAATATCCTGGTTTATCCAGTCCCTGGTAAAGTTGTAAGATTTTATCACCCTCCAGCTTTATCAGGAGGCTCCTGGGAACAGGAAAAAATAAAGGTGAAAGGTCATTTATTCCCTTTTCTTGTATAGAATACAATAGACGTTTAGGGAAAACATTGAATGTCCCCACTCTATAGTCTTCATTTGTGTTCATCTTCAATGATATTGATCCTCTTTCTTTTTGAGCCACTGAGATGTCTGTTCCTCCAGTTCTGGAAAGGAATAATTGATTGTGCTGGGCTTTTGACACCTCATTCCTGTACCCTTTGGTCACTGCCTGAACCTTCCTGTGATCTAAGCATACACTAGTCGCTAACTCAGACACAACTCTGAATTGTAGCCTCTTTACAATTCAGTACCCACAATCCTTGCCTAAAAGGCTACTGACCCTGGGCCAGTACATACATTTTGCCTGAAGAAAGAAGCATGGGTAACAATAATGAAAAACTGTACATTGCCTCTGGAAAAAGAACAGGGTTTGGGGGCAGCCCCCAAGAACCATTCCAGCATCCTGTTAAACAGACACCATTGGCCAGTTTTAATGGTCATGTTATTTTTTCCCTTTTAATCACGCCTTCCTCCAGGAAACTCAGGGGAGCTTGTATATTTATTATTAATTATTATTATTATTAGTAATATTTATATGCCACTCTTCAAAAAAACAAATAAATCTCAAAGCAGTTTACATAGGAAAAAAAGAATAAAATGGTGGATGGAACATAGGAAGCTTCCATATACTGAGTCAGACCATTGGTCTATCTAGCTCAGTATTGTCTACACAGACTGGCAGTGGCTTCTCCAAGGTTACAGGCAGGAATCTCTCTCAGCCCTATCCTGGAGAAGCCAGGGAGGGAACGTGGAACCTTCTGCTCTTCCCAGAGTGGCTCCATCCCCTGAGGGGAATATCTTACAGTGTTCACACTTCTAGTCTTCCATTCAAATGCAGCTGGGTTGGACCCTGCTTAGCTATAGGGACAAGTCATGCTTGCTACCACAAGACCAGCTCTCCTCTCCTGTATCTCTCCCCACACATTTATCATCACAACAATCATTGGGTTAGGGGGACAGATAATGACTGCCTCCCACTCCAAGGTCACCCAGGGAGCTTCAAGGCTGAGTGGGAATTTGAACCTGGGTCTCCCTAGGCCTGGTCTTACCACTCCAACCATTACACCTCTGGTTAGGATGGGACACAGAAAAGGAAATGGTCTCTTAGGTCAGGCTTTGACAAACTCTATTTGGATCTAGGAACCCACCCAAAAATTTAGGAGCCAGACAATGGACACTTGACAACATTTAGTGGTGGATACTGTGGAGGGCAAGGGTGAATGGACTTCTCTTTATTTTTACATTTTTACATTGATATCCTGCTTTTTCCTCTGAGGAGCTCAGAGTGGTGTACATGGTTATGTTTATCCTAACAACAACCCTGTGAGGTAGGTTAGGCTGAAACAGGGCTGCCTGGGACAAATAAAGATTTTACTGAATATCCTAGTGTAGGCACCATGGTTAAATTTCTAGGCACCATGGCTCCCTGGTGCCTGGGATTGGCCGAGCCTTGTCATTTGTGTATAAGTTGCACACTGCTGAGGGCTTTATTTTTATTTATTTATTTATTTATTGTTAGATTTCTATATGCCTTTCATTAAAACAATGAGGCGGGTCTCACGATCAGTGAGACTCACCAGAAGGGGGTTTGTGGGGAGAGTGGCCTTAGCCAGCTCTCCCTGCAGATGATCAAGCTGGCAGCCCTGGGCGGCCGAATTGGCCGCCCACACGACTGCTGCCTCTGTCACAGAGCCGGCGGAGGCTGTGCGGATTGGGGGCCATGAAGGCCCCAGAAGTGCCAAGATGTCCCGCGTGAGCGCATGGGGCATTCTGGAGAGACCCCTGAGCCCGGGAGGCTGCTTGCAGCCTCCTGGTCGGGGGTCTACTCGTGTGTTGCCTTGTGCTGCAGCAACACATGAGCAAAAAGAGGAGGTTAACGGAGTGCTCGCACCGTTAACCTCGTCTTAGGGGAGGGATATTTAGGGTGGTTAGCTGCCAGGAGCCGTGCAGCTCCCGTTGCAGCACACGATCACCCCAAAACAGGCTAGGCTCCCTTAGTCCGCTTTTGAGTGATCGTGAGAATCGCCTCAATATCAGGGCAGTTCACAAAACATTTAAAACAATATAAAACTATTAAACCGTGATACAATAAAATATTAAATTGGAATATAAAAATACAAATCTAAATAAAAGTTTAAAAAAACATACTCAATGAGACCATAAAATACAGAGTAGCAGCAACAAAAACAGCACTCATATAAAAGCCTGGGTAAAAAGCCAAGATTTCGCTTGCTTTCTAAAAACTGTGATGGAGACTGAGGAGTGGATGCCCACCGGGAGAGTGTTCCAAAGCTTAGGCGCGATGACTGAGAAGACCTGGTCCCGCTTGCATGACAGCCGAGCCTCCTTTATTCTCGGCACGCAGATCAAAGTCCCCTCTGATGAGCTTTTAAAGTGGGCAGAAACCCTTGGGAGCAGGTCGTCCCGCAGATATCCAGGGCCCAGACTGTTAAGAGCCGTAAGGGTCATCAGAACATAAGAACAGCCCTGCTAGATCGGGCCCAAGGCTCATCTAGTCCAGCATCCTGTTTCACACAGTGGCCCACCAGATGCCGCTGGAAGCCTACAGCAGGAGTTGAGGGCATGCCCTCTCTCCTGCTGTTACTCCCCTGCAACTAGTATTCAGAGGCATCCTTGAATTGGACATGGAAACAAATTGGCAGCCAATGTAACTCTTTCAAAATGGGTGTAATATGATCCTAAGGGCAGCTCTGGAGAAAATCCTAGCTGCCACATTTTGCACTAGCTGCAGTTTCCAAATATACTTCAATGGCAGCCCCACATAGAACGTGTTACAGTAATTCAGCCATGACATGACTAAGGCGTGGGTAGCTGGCCAGTTCTGCCTTCTCAAGAAAGGGACACAGCTGGCACACTAGCTGAAGCTGTGCAAAGGCACCCTTGGCCACTGTCTCCACCTGAGATTCCAAAAGAAGAGCCGGGTCCATCAATACCGCCAGGCTGCTCATCTGCTCTCTTGCAAGGGGCGTGCAAAACCAGCACTGTGCATTGTGCCTGAACAAACAAATACCAGGAACCAGTATCATGTTGTAGTGAATTTGAGGTTATCGTAATGAATGCTAGTTGGCCAACTGTTCTTAAACAGATCACTGGCTAACAGTACAAGAGGCCAGAGGATGTTTCTAAAAGTGATATTAATGGCACTGAAATACCCTGGACAAGGAGGGTGTTGCATCAATAGTATTGATAACTTTCACCTGAGAGGAAAGGCTTATGTGGGTTTGGGGTGACTCATCACTCCCCTTACTCAGCCAAGGATGTCTGAGTGGGTTGGTGAAAAGAAACAGAAGTTTCAGGCTAGGTGTGTGACTGAATTGTGGAGAGGCTGGCATGAGAACTGGGCAGGAAGCTGAAGCACTTTGGGGTATAGGCTTTATCTCTGGGAAATGATGACACCTATTGCAGATTTGCTGGGATGCTCTGCTATTTCAGTGATATCTAATGTTTCATGTGTATTCGTAAACAAACTAAAAATATCACAAAGACACCATAAGCCTCCAGTGATTTCTTCTCTAAAGGAAGTCAGAATCCAAGTAGTGTTGCACCCCTGGAATGTCTCACCATTTGAAGTGGCTACATAACAATAATGGCTCTCCAGTGAGCAGAGGTGCAGCATCTAAAGCAGGGATTCTCAACGTTGGGTCCCCAGATGTTTTTGGTCTTCAACTCCCATAATCCCCAGCCCCAGTGCCCTTTGGTTGGGGATTATGGGAGTTGAAGTCCAATAACATCTGGGGACCCAACGTTGAGAATCCGTGATCTAAAGCACATTGTATCGCCAAATCTGTTCCTTTTGATGTGATGGGACAAACACCCTAATTAATGTGTCAGATAACTCATTCAGCAATTTGGATTGTACTCCAGCAGCTTCAGAGACAAGCCCAATCTGAAATAGACCCAGTCTTGTTACAGTCTCTGTGGTGCTGCTGTTCCATCACTGCTTGTCTCCTCTCCACTTCATGCAAAATACTGGAAACTGCAAGCGGAGAATAGTGGGGAGAGTTCCAAAGAAGGCAACAAGAGGGACCCTGGCTGATGCACTCAATCCAGGGTCTGTGTCATTTCTCAGATGTCTTGTGAACATCAGTCAATAAATAAATATCTCTCTTCACTGTGGTTTATTTCTGGCGTGGGCTGAGCAATGTCCACAAAACACTAGGAAGTATATGCTATCATGCAAATTCTAGCACATGTGGATACAGCCAAGCAATTTCAGTATAATCAAATACTGAGTAAACATAGGAGAGAAAATGGCTCTTGTGCCCGATTTCAAGGTTTGATCAGCATCATTAATATTGCTACAGTGAGCATGTTGCATTGTGTTCTGGGTCAATCAACACCTAATTTCTTCCAGGCGTTGCATAAAAAATGCCCACAGGTAGCAGGTTTCTAGATTTTGCCTGAACATATGAATAATCTGTTCAGTTTTCTGTTTTATGGATTCACTCATAACATATACATTGCCAATATTGGGGGGGGGGGATACAAGTTGTTGTTAATGGTTTTAAACAAGTATAGACCTACAACAAAATGTTGCAGTATATCCTTGGTATGCATGTGTTACATGAGCCTGTGCCTGAGCATGGTGGAAGTTTTGGTCACCTCTCCTCCTCAGAAGCAGAAGGAGTTGTGATGGTCTTGAGGGCTTATTCTTCAAGCTGAAAAGTTCCCTGCCCTTTTTGTTCAGGTCCTCCTTCCCCATCCTCACCACTGAGTTCCATTAGCTCTGTTCACCTGGTTGTCTGTAAACTTCCCGCTGAGCCCATGAACATTCTGTTCCATTGACTACTTGGGGGCAGTTTAGTGTTGTAACCAATAGCTGATTTAAGGCCAGCCTTTGTCTCAGAGCAAATCCACGTGTGGGAAAGAAAAATGCTGATCCATTCCCTCCATGTTTGCTCAACAAAGGCTATTCCTTTAAAACTTTACTGTTTCTTGGTAATCACTGCCACCACGCCCACTTTTAACAGAGTTTAATTCCTCCCTGATGTGGGCGAAATTCAAGGGAAACTCTCCTTCTCCAACAGAAAAATACAGAAACAGCTTCCATGTGGTGGGAAAACCTGGTAGGTTGCTGAACAATTAACATTGATGCATGTTTGCACCAGAGTAAAAGCACCTTTTCCTGAGTTAAAAATCCACTCAGACAGGTGAAATATAAAGAACAAAAAGAGAAAAACTTTATTCAAAACACTACAGACTGTTTCAGGCTGAGGTTCTCTCAGATTTGAATTACAGGTAAAAAGAAATACTCAGAACTTTACAAGATTACTTCCAAAGGACACCTCAGCTGGTATTTGGAGTGGCACACTTTAAAATTTGTGGTTACCCAGTTCCATAGATAATTCAAGAAGCACACCCGCCCCCCAGTTGCAAGGAATCTTTAAAAGCACCTTTACAGGGTACAGAGACTACACAGCCCTCTGGTTGGATAAAAAGGGCTCAGGCTAGAGTTTCTTAGAAGGTTACGTTATAAACTAAAACACAATAGACTAGTTGTTAGGACTTGCAAAACACAAAAGGGAAGTAAATCATCTCGCAGGCTAGCTATCATACTATTCCCTAAGTCTTTCTGAAGCCCAAAGCCCTTGGCTTCCTTTCTGCATGAACTCACCCCAAACTCCAGGAGAGAAGTCAAGCTTCCTGCAATCCTGTCTCTCAAGGATCTGCAGATGTCCTTCCATGAGAGGAGTCTCCAGGCTGGCTGTTGGCCATAAGGCAGCAAGACTTCATTGCTGGCACTCACGAAGCCTGCTCACCATCATCTCTCATCACCCTCCTGGCTCCTTCTGAGCACAAAGACAGCCTTCACTTCCTGGCGCCAGGCCCTCTAGGTCCTGGTCACCATGTGCTGAGTGGCTGATCCTCCCGAAGTCACTGCCTGTCAGTCGGGACAGGGTTCGCTTCTGGGTCACTCTTTAGGGTAAGAGAGGGGCCGATTGCTACAAGTGTGTTTTTTCTTTCAGACTAGCCGACCCCGCACAGAGCATCTGTGTGCTCTTTGGGGCCGGCGGTTACCTCTCCTCCCCACTTCTGCCCCAGTCTCTGCTTCCGGGCCCAGCCACCTCTGCTCTCTACTGCCACTTCTGCCCCCACACTTTCTTTCCCCCCTCCTGGGCCTTGCCGTCATGGCCGGGCCGGGCCCGCCACCTCTGGCCTCTACGGCTGGGCCGCTGCGGCAACCAATCCTCCTGGGTGCGCCTCAGCCAATCAGGCACATCCGCCGCCCAGCCAATCAGCTGGGCTCTGGGACACACATTCCAAGGCACACTCAGGATAATTAATATAATAGATTTTTGTGGAACCAACATATCTGCAGTTATCCTGAGTCTGCTAGTACTTCCCCCTCACCTGCAGTTGCTCCATTTATATGTCCATAAGGATCATAGTATGTCCGGCTCTTTTAGAAATAGATATATGTAGGTATCACTTTTCAACAAAAAAAGTTCTCCATGTGATTTACATAGCAAGAGAGGGGGAAAGATAGTTCCCTGTCCCAAAGGAGTCCACAGTTTTAAAAGAAACACAGGGGAAACATCAGTTGGAGAGACGCTATGCTGACTTGGATAGGGCAGTTGCTCTCCCCCTGCTAAATGTAAGAAACCCACCACTTTAAAATTTGCCTTTTTGTCCCCTTAGCAGGGGTTATAACAATCTAAACCAGGAGCTCTCAAGGCCATTGTAGCTGTGGATGATGGGAGTTGTAGTCCACAACAACATCTGGGGACCCAAGTTTTAGAACACCTCATTTAAACTATTCCTTTTTCACTAGTGGTATTTGATGGCGTATATGAACTATGAAAGTATAGGAATGGACATGAATGTCCCTTGTAAGGAGAAACAGCTGGATTTTCTGTGCATATGTACATGAAAAGAAGAGGAAGCCATGTTTGGCATCATCTTGAATGAGTGTTTCCATTTGCTTTTTGGATTCTGAACTTAAACTTCATCAGGAGTGTGTATGTGGAGCAGAGCATTACCTAAAATATTTTATTCCCTAGTAGGCAAACTGTACAGTCAATTTGTGTTCTGTAATTTCTTTTAAAATCCCACTGACGAATCAAACATGGTAAATTAAATGACAGCAGACCTTCAGGCATCACAGAATGCACAACGTAAGTGCAGCACTAATGTTCGTCGTAATGAAACCTTTCCCCCTCTAATATTTTAATGTGGAACTTCTCCCATCTCTGCGTTCAGTTCTGGGCACTGCAGCTGAAGAAGGATGTCAAGAAATTGGAATGAAACAGAGGAGGGCAACAAAGATGGAAAACAAGACCTCTGAGAAAAGGTTGAAGGAACCAGTGGCGCTCTTTGGACAGGGCTTCCGGTCCGAAGTCCAATCTACCGACACTGGGGGCCATGCCACTGGTCTGGGCCGCTGGACACCCTGCAGCAACCCGCCTGCCTGATCTCCTGTTGTGGGGGTGCTGAGGGCCGGGGCACTGAGGGCCAGGTGCAGCTGGGCAGCCCCCCCCCCCCACAAAGGCCTTTAGGTCCAGGCTCCAAAATTACCTAGGTGCACCTCTGGAAGGAACTAGGTATGTTAAGCCTGAGAAGAGAAGGCTGAGGGGGCAGCACTCTTCAAATACCTGGAGGGCTGTCATATAGAAGAAGGAAAAGTGTTGTTTTCTGTTGCCTCTGGGTGCAGGGCTAGATCTAATGGGCTTCGGTTGCAAAAGAATAGATTTTGGTTGAACATAAGAAGAAATGTCTTAATGGTAAAAGCAATTTGACAGTGGAACCAGACCAGTTACTTAGGGAGTGGATAAGCTCTCCTGTACTGGATATTTTCAAGCATGGGCTAGTCAACCATCTGCTAAGCATGTGGAATGAACTCCCGGCAGAAATTCATAATTTGAGATCATTACTGTCCTTCAGGAGAGCCCTTAAAACCTATCTGTTTGGCCTGGCCTTCCAGGGTTTTTAAATGATTGACAAACTGTTTTAAATTGCTGCCCTGATTTTCCAGGGTGTTTTTTTTTTTTAGCTGTTTGAATTGTTTAATTGGTTTTATTATGTTTTTATAGTTTGATTTCAACTGTTAACTTGTTTTAATTGTTTTTAACGTGCTGTAAACCGCCCTGAGCCATTTGGGAAGGGTGGTATATAAATCGAATAAATAAAATAAAATAAAATAAAATAAAATAAAATAAAATAAAATAAATGTTCCAGCTCTAGATTTCCTACATTAAGCAGGAGGTTGGACTAGACATAAAATGGAATTTTATGGTTCTATTCCTACATGTGGCACTGCTTTATGAAAACTAAGCAAGTGATGTCTAAGAACATCTTTGATTTTAATTGGGAAATGGTAGAGAATCAGGTAAACTAATACTTTTCGAGAGCTAGAGTTTCAAGATTATTTACTGAACGGATAACAACAGCAGTGGAGGGTGGATTCCCAAGTCCACTTCATGCACCATCCCCCACTTGCTTGCATATGCACAATGCTCTCCACCACACATAACGAGTGTTACTAGTAATGATGGAAGGGATCATTTCTAGTAACATGAATAGTGATATCACTCCAGTGAAGAGTATCCTTCTGAGTGTTACCAGAACGTGCACTAAGAACCTAGAAAAAGCCCTGTTGAATCAGACCAAAGTTCCATCTAGTCCAGAATTCTCCTTCCCAGGGGTCCATTAGACGCCCCCGGGAAAGCCACAAGCAATTTTTATTCAGTGAAAAGCTAACTCTGAACATGGAAATTATTTACTGTCATCATGACCTATACATGCATGATATACTTGCATGGTGAAGACCAAGATTTTGGTACATTCAAAGTGTGAAAACGTTATGTGACAAAATAGTCATTTATCACTGTACCACACCTCTCTCTCTCCGTTTCTCACATGATTATAACCTCTTTTCTGCAATTTTTAAATATCCAAATAATGAAAAAGCAACATTACTAACTGAGCAAAGAGATACCTTTTAATGTGATGATTCTCTTATATTGAGCAGGGGGAGAGCAACTGACCCTATCCAGCCCCAGCACAGCATCCCTCCAGAGGCTGTTGCTGATATCTGCCTTATGTTTCTTTTTAGATTGTGAGCCCTTTGGGGACAGGGACCATCTTATTTATGTATTGTTTATTTTTCTATGTAAACCGCTTAGTGAACTTTGGTTGAAGAGTGGTATATAAATATCCATAGTAGTAGTTGTAGTATTGATGAGATACTTTTGGGAGCCTCCAGATGTTGTTAAACTACAACTCCCATCAGCCCCAGCTATAATTTATGGGAACCACTGCCATAATTGCATTTCTAGCTTTGTCTGTGGTCCTGATTCTAGTGTGAAAGAAGAAAATTGGGAGAATAAATTCCATGAAGTTGATAGAGCTTTTGGCACCAGAGGGAGCCACTTGCTCACCTCTTGGCAAAAGAAAAACTTTTGTGATGGTAACTGGCAAATAATAAGCAAAAAAAGTTAATCAACAGGACATCTTTTACACTTATTTGTTTAGATCCAAGTCAGCAGGTGAAGGAGCTGAATGCTGAGTATATAAAGATATTTTTCTTTAACACTGCACTGCACTAGACGGCTACAAGAAAACAACAGATCAAAAAGGGCACAAGAATTTGAATAGCAAATATGCAATCAATTGCACTCTTTTACCATGCATGGACCACAGACCATTTATTCACAGTTCTATAAAAATCATGTATGCAGTAGCCCTTGTTTTATGCAAACGTTCTAACAAGCATTAATCTATACTAGAAGGGAAATCTAGAGCAGAGATGTTCATTAGAGATCTGCATATTTATTGTACCTAACTGATAGAGCAAGACAGGAAGGTTATTTCAATCCTTCATCCAAAAAACCTCTTCCTTGCGTACAGAAAAAACTAGCATGTCAGGGAAAAGGATTCAATCTATCCTTCTCCCCAGCATGTTATTTTTCTGCGTGCAAGGAACTATTCTCTTGGGCAAGCACCCCAACCTCCAACCTCCCGCCTGCACCTGAAGAGGCGCAGCCTAGGAAATGCTTTACCACTTGATTCTGCTGATTACATAAAGTGGCCCAGAGTAAAGACCCACCCTACCCAACAGGGCTGTTGCAATTACTCACATGTAAATATCCTTCACATACGTATAATATGTACTTCACGTGTGTATAATAGCTCCGTAGACCGCTAACAAACCACGCACACCAGACTGAAGTACAAAGTCGGGAAAGCTTTACGGCTTGATTCTGCTGATTGTTTAAACTTAAAACAAATCAATGCTAAGTACATTTATTTATTTATTTATTTGATTTATATGCCGCCCTTTCAGAATGGCTCAGGGTGGTTCCATTCTGGTTATGTTTCACTTCCTTGAATGCTAATCATTTCACAACATAACCAAATGGTTCAGCAACACGGGGAGAGGATGATCTCCATATTGAGCAGACAAGAGCATCTTTCCTGTGGTTGACCACATGCTCATGAAACATGATAGAGGGTGGAGGGATCACAGTGGCAAGCTCCACTCCATCGTCTGTGTGTTCCCCAGTCTCTGCATGTACAGTCTGTATGCACATACACACATTGCGGACTTGCATATGAACACTTGTACCATATGGGTGTGACTTCCTTCCACGATCCCACTTCCCCTATCACTTCCAGTGTACATGTGGTCTCAAACATGCCTCTTATCCTGCTCCATACACACACACTTAAAACAAGTAGGTTGTTCTTTCTCCCTCCCTCCCTCCCTTTACAAAATGTTCCCTTCTGTTTCTTGACTCTGCTTTGATGCCTCACAACTAGGGATGTGCACAAACCAGTTCAGAAGTCCGGGGTTTGGATGGTTCAGCAGCGGGGGGGGGGGTTACCTTTAAGGAGCAGGGAGGGTGCTGTGTACCTCCTTATAGCCCCAGTCATTCATTCATTCAATTTCTATACCGCCCTTCCAAAAATGGCTCAGGTGCACTTCTGGTATGACACTGACCAGGGCTGCAAGGAGGGATGCAGCAGCCTTGCACCAGTGTTTTTGGTGACAGCGCCGACAGGGGAAACACCGTGTCACTCCTTAAAGGTACCCCCCCCGCCAAACCATCCGAATACTGGTTCATACACATCCCTACTCACAACGCCATGATGTGTCTGGTATCAATCCCTCCCCATGGGCATCTGCAGAACAGTGTTTTTTTGCGGGGGTGGGAGGCAGGAGAGACCTGCAATCTTATATCCACTTGCCTGGGAGTAAGCCCTACAGAATTCAATGGGACTGCCTCAATTTGGTGTGTGTGGGGGCAACTGCCCCCTTGTGCCCCCCCCCCCGGACACCCATGCCCCCTCTTCTGCTACCAAGGACAGACTATGAGTTAAGACTGTGTGGCAGGAAAGATTCAGCAGATACGCCTCCATTACGATTACCACCTGGTTAAACAGAGTTAACAAACTGAAGTTGAATCCAAATGAGATGGAGGTACTGGCTGGGGGGCCAAGACCCAAGAGATGGTTTAGATCTGCCTGTTCTGGATGAGGTTACACTCCCCCTGAAAGATCAGGTACGTAGCTTAGGAGTGCTCCTGGACCCAAAGCTCTCCCTGGTTTCTCAGGTTGAGGCGGTGGCCAGGAGCACTTTTTATCACCTTCGGTTTATACATCAGCTACGTCCATTTCTAGAGGTGAATGAACTTTAAACAGTGGTACATATGCTGGTAACCTCCAGGCTTGACTTCTGTAATGTCACTATGTGGAGCTGCCCTTGTATGTAGTTTGGAAACTACAATTGGTACAGAATGCGGCAGCCAGATTGGTCTCTGGAACAACACGAAGGGACCATGTAACACTAGTTCTAAAAGAGCTGCACTGGCTGCTGATATGTTTCTGGATGAAATACAAAGTGCTGGTTCTTACCTATAAAGTCCTTAATGGCTTGGGTCCAGGCTATTTGAGAGAGCACCTCCTTTGTCATAATCCCTGCCACTTGTTACAGTCTTCTAGAGAGGTTCGGTTACGGTTGCCACCAGCTTGTCTGGTGGCGACCCAGGACCGGGCTTTCTCTGTGGCTGCCCCAGGGCTTTGGAATGAGCTCCCTACTGAAATAAGAGCATCTCTTTGTTTATTTTCAGGCAGAACCTCAAGACCCTCCTGTTCTCTCAGGCATTTAATTAGAATTAATTTTAATATTTTAAACACTTTAAAAATAATTTTATTCTATCCGTTTTATTGCTATGCATTTTAATTTGTGACTTTTAAATATTTTAAATTTTGTACACTGCCTAGAGATATACATATCAGGCGGTATAAAAATATGATAGATAGATAGATAGATAGATAGATAGATAGATAGATAGATAGATAGATAACAGTCACAGCTGTGGTGTCCACAACCATACAAGGTGGCACAGGGTTGGTGTGCTATGTCAGTAGTGCAAGGGCTGGGTAGACAGCGTGGTGTAGTGGTTAGAGTGCCGGACTAGGACCAGGGAGACCTGAGTTCAAATCCCCATTCAGCCATGAGACTTTCTGGGTGACTCTGGGCCAGTCACTTCTCTCTCGGCCTAACCTACTTCACAGGGTTGTTGTGGGGAGAAAACTTAAGTATGTAGTACA
Organism: Hemicordylus capensis; assembly: GCF_027244095.1. Lineage (NCBI taxonomy): Eukaryota > Metazoa > Chordata > Lepidosauria > Squamata > Cordylidae > Hemicordylus > Hemicordylus capensis. The sequence goes on from NC_069659.1 coordinate 338,652,784, forward strand.
CTGCTCTGGGCTCCTTGGAGGAAGAGCGGGATATAACATGTTAAAATAAAATAATAAATAAATAAAATAGGAAGATGGACTGAGCCAAACATACCGGCCTCTTTATCACCTCCCTGGCTGTGACTGGCTCCTGCTCTCTGCATCAACTTCAATTTGCAGCACACCGCTATCTTTGTATACCACACCACTATCTTCACTGCTAACCCTCTTTATAGTGCTTTTCAGCCCTGGTAAAAATTAAATTCTGAGTTATTATTATTTTTTAAAGCCAACAATTTATAGCACTATCTACTCTTTTGCTTAGGCTTCAGAGATCAGCCCTTTCCTGACTCAGCGATGTGTTTTCAAGTTCAGGACTGCCAGGGCACCATTTACCCCAAGCTCTGCTGAAAATCCTGTCCATAGGGGACCCCAGAGCAGTTTCTGCATGTGCACTGACTTCTTTTTAAAACGGTTCCTGCTCTCCTAATTCGTTGCCCTCATACATCATTGGCAAGGCAGTCCCTGACTTCAGCCGTGCGAAGCACAACCACAGCCACACTGAAAAGTCTCCCCGTGCACTCTGAGCGTCCTGGTTATGTTGTATTTGATAAGAGGAATCCGAATTGCCTAATTTATTCTCTGCAGAGGGTTTGGAAATGGACAGGCACACTTGCCAATTTCATATATTTTGGGCTAAATCAAGTATGAAATGCTTCCTCAGCTCAAGCCTTTACAAGTTCTGCTGCCAGATTTAAATGACTTAGTCTGAGAATTCCCTCTCAGAGAGTGAAGAGAACAAAACAGACAGGGTTTTAAATAGATTGTCTTTCCATTTTCTACCTCAGCAAAAAAAAAAAAAACAACCAAAAAAAAAACAAAAAACCACAACCACCTAAAAAGTCTTATATCAGCTCTGCTTGAACCATTCTTCCAATGGCTATGAACTTACAACTGTGAGTTAAACAAATGTCCCCAAACTTTGACCCATAGATCACTGGTTGTTGGTTGTAAGCCTTTTCAGTGCAGATCGTGGACAATGGTGCCGTGCAAATAAAGGATGCATCTTAAGAACACAAGAATAGCCCTGCTGAATCGGGCCCAAGGCCCATCTAGTCTAGCATCCTGTTTCACACAGTGGCCCACCAGATGCTGCTGGAAGCCACAGGCAGGAGTTGAGGGCATGTTCTCTCTCCTGCTGTTACTCCCCTGCAACTGGTACTCAGAGGCATCCTGCCTTTTGAGGCTGGAGGTGGCCTATAGTCTTCCTACTAGTATCCGTTGATAGACCTCTCCTCCATGAAGTTATCCAAACCCCTCTTGTGTGGGGTAGGCTTGATCCTGAAACGTTTTAGAGGCCATTATAAAGGCTTCCGAAACGTTTCGGCTCCGGGGCCATTTCAGCGCTGGCGGGGGTGGTTCTTTAAGGGCGGGAGAGAGTGCACTCACCCCTCCCGCCACATTTTCCCCGCTGGCGCTCCGTTAATTTAAATCCCCTTGGGGCAGCAGTGTTCCTCCCTGTTGCCCCATTGCCGTCATCGTCCGGAAGTGGCCGGAAGTACCAATTGCACGTGCACCCGTCACGTACACGCATGCGCACAGCAGATGGGTACGCGCGCATACGTGACGGGCGCACGTGAGTTCGGTACTTCCGGAAACTTTTGGCCAATGACGGCAACGGGACGGGAGGGAGGAACGCTGCCACCCATAGGGGATTGAAATTAACGGAGCACTGGCGGGGGGAATGCAGCGGGAGGGGTGAGTGCACCTCCCCAGCCCTTAAAGAACCATCCCCGCCGAAGTACTTTCAGGCACATCCCTAGTGTGGAGGCACTCCTGCTGGCTGGCTGGCTGGCAGCTGCCATCCCAGAAGCCTTTTGGAACAACAGGAAGTGTTGCTGTGCATTATTGCATTATTCTGAAGCCAAAGTAAGGGCAGTACTTTCTGTACCTCATTCTAAGGGGCTTTTCTGTGTGTGGCGGGGTGGGGTGCAAAGGATAGCTGCCAGCCACTAGAACAGGCCTGCTCGACTTTGGTCCCCTACCTGTTTGGGGACTACAACTCCCATAAGATCCCAGCTACAGTAGCCAATAGCCAGGGATTATGGGAGTTGTAGGCCAACATCTATAGGAAGGGTGAAGTTGAGCAGACCTGCGCTAGAATAATGTTATCACCTCTGTGAAACAGGCAGTTCAAAACATGTGCCGCCCATAAAATCCCACAAATGCAAGCTGAAAGTACAGCATGTTCAGCTCAGTCTACCACGTTGCACTTGGAAGTTATGTATGTAATTTTCATTATCAGCTCCCAGAATAATGGGCAGGCACTTTCCTTATATTTCAAGTTGTTTGTCTTGTTTCAATCAGCAGATAAACTGTTTTTCAAACAAACACGTTTTATTTAAAGCAAGCAGGTTTACAGAGCTCTCTCATTCGGTGCCCCCGCCCCCCGCTCTTCAGCTAGATAGCAATTGGGAATTGCTCTTAACTTGTTCCTAGTTCCTCCTAGAACACATAAAGGCTGTTCACATGACCAGGTGGGGGGGGGGGGAGAGAAGGCTTCATTTTACTCACCTTCCCCCCAGATGATTTTCATAATGTTGGTGGGAGCACCATCGGTGCTCCCACACAATACATGTTCAGAGAGCTGGCCAGGACAACGCATCCTGGCTCCAGGAATCCCACAATTCACCACATGCCAAGTGCAGTGCATTGGGGGATTCCCCCAGGAGAAGGATGCTCTAGGCACCTGTCTCTGGGTGTGGCTGGGCTGGAAGCAACCCAAGCTCGCACATGAGCAGCAAGCTACCAGTTGCGGGGGAGTAACAGCAGGAGAGAGGGCATGCCCTCAACTCCTGCCTGTGGCTTCCAGAGGCATCTGGTGGGCCACTGTGCGAAATGGGATGCTGGACTAGATGAGCCTTGGGCCCAATTTAGCAGGGCTGTTCTTATGTTCTTATGTTCTTAAGCTCAGATTAAGGGAGCGCTTGCTCCCTTAACCTTGGCTAAGAGCTGGGCTAAGAAGCTGGGCGCTGCTCTGCCAGAATCCCAGCAGTTCTCATGAACAGCCTAATCCAATCTGGGCTTTCCTAGACTGGGTTAGGCTGCACACGAGAACAGTATCATACTTTAAGTGGCCTGCCTGCAGTGGCTCCTTTCGTACTGCTGCACCTTGCAAGAATGGCATCATTCAGACAACACTGCCGCCAGGCAGCATTTAGCCCCTGATGGCGCAGTGGTAAAACTGCCGCCCTGTAACCCGAAGGTTACAAGTTCGATCCTGACCAGGGGCTCAAGGTTGACTCAGCCTTCCATCCTTCCGAGGTCGGTAAAATGAGTACCCACAATGTTGGGGGCAATATGCTAAAATCATTGTAAACTGCTTAGAGAGCTCCGGCTATAGAGCGGTATATAAATGTAAGTGCTATTGCTATTGCTATTTACTCAGTCAGTTCAGCTCTGGGAAGGAACTGTGCATTCTTGACAATGGGATCGAATACTCCCAGGCTCGCAGTATCACCACTTCCAAGTGTCCTGTGTAACCAGGCAAATGCAGAGAATAAAGTTACGCAAATAAATTACTGGAGGTGAACATAGGAACATAGGAAACTGCCATATACTGAGTCAGACCATTGGTCTATCTAGCTCAGTATTGTCTTCACAGACTAGCAGTGGCTTCTTCAAGGCTGCAGGCAGGAATCTCAGCCCTATCTTGGAGAAGCCAGGGAGGGAACTTGGCACCTTCTGCTCTTCCCAGAGCGACTTCATACCCAAGGGGAATCTCTTGCAGTGCTCACACATCAAGTCTCCCATTCAGATGCAACCAGGGCAGACCCTGCTTAGCTATGGGGACAAGTCATGCTTGCTACCACAAGACCAGCTCTCCTCTCTGAGAGGAGTGGTGCAGGATCATCTAAAATTGGACACTGGGCAATATGTTTGGCACCTGTGGTCTCTGGAAGCGTTGCGACTAGTGGAGTGTTCAGGGCATCCTAGGACTTGGAAAGCCTACAGCCGGGTCTTGCGTTGCTTCATTGCTTTCCAGGCCTTCATCCTGGCCAATTCCAGTTGAATGGGTAGAAAGAAGGGAGAAATACCAGCCTAAATCCATAGATTCCATGTCCCACATTTTAAGAGATTTAGATTTTTGTAGGAGCATCCTGAGGGAGAGACTTTTGTCCAAACACTCACACCTGAGACAATGGGTCTCAATGGGCAACACATACTGATCTCAGAACTTGTACATCTCTCCCCACGCAATTCAAAAGAGATGGTTGGCATCTAGAAAGGAAGCCACTTTGAGGGTCGTTGGTGGGGAAAGGAGACCTAGAGGGGGAGACGGGCCCTGATATGAGCCCTATTCAGACATTATGTTGTATTAGTGTAGAAGTGTCTGTACAAAGGTGCATGTTTTTTTATGGCTAGTCATATCTGCAGTGAACTTGGTACAGGCCCAGTTGCATGGTATAGATAGTGTACTGCTGTTGCTGTGTTCAGAGGAGGCTCCTCATTTGGGGCAGAGGGGGCATTGCCCCCCTCCCCTTGCCAACCCTACATTCTTGCCGGGCCCCCATTCTCTCACCAAACATACCATCTCTTCGTCTCTGTCTTTCCCTCCGTGTGTCTGTCTCTCTTGCTTGAATCTTGCTTTTGCATTTTCAGAGCTTGCCAATAGATGGCACTGGCTCTTGGTCTTTTTCTAAATTTCTTTGTAGAGCCATTTCCTCCCTCTTCAGTGGCATCTGTTGCCCCCAGAAGTAATTACCATACTTAGTCACTACCCAATTTGTATATTTAGTGCCTCAGCACCAATCAGGATGTACCTTTTTCTCCCACCCACCCCACAGGGTAGGCAGGGGCTAGCCCAGCCCCTAACCAATCACAAGTCAGAATAGCTTACAGGCACCTATTCTAACCAATAGCCAGCAAACAAGGCTAGCCCAGTCCTTTGTTTTCCCAGGGTCCTTCTAAGCATGCTGAGCAAACTCTCTGGAGATTTGTATGCAAAATGGGACTACTCATTCTGCAAATACATGTAGTTCAGAACTACTCTTACTCCCTCACCTCTCTTTAGGGTGAAAGATAGAAAGGGGTGGATGTTATAACTTCCAAATAAAACAAGGCATTTTAACTGAAATTACTAACTGGGCAACTTCTAATTTATCCTGTTTGAAATGTGTGTGTCTCTGATGCGGAGATATGTTTCTATTTTTAAAGAATCCTGAGATTATTGCCTTCTCTTCATGGGCAACCTAACAGGCACAGCTTGGAAACCAGGCCAGTCCAAAATAGTCAAATAGCTCCACCACTCTATAGTCCTTATGCCAGTTTTTGTTTGCTGTTTGTTGGTTATTTTGTGTTTTGCCTTTTCTTTTTTTCGGGGGGGGGGGGCAGGGGGCAGAAGCGTGCTTACCCCTGGACTTCGGTGCTGAAGTCCAGAGCCTGCACACCCACTGGGCCCCCCCAAATCCTCTTTAGTTGGTCCAGGGTGGTGTGCTCACTGTGCCACACTGCCAGCCCCCACTGTACCGGGCAGGCCAAGTGTTATTGTGATCTGTGCCGGGTGCTTTAGAGGCAGAGTGGAGAGTGGGGAAAGAAATATGTGGGATCAGAAAATGTTAAGTTTCTGTTTAAAATACTGCGAGCCAGACCACGCCCCACGCCCCCCGAGTTGATTGTAGGATACCGTACTGCGGTAGTCTGAGGGCCAGGCACCCTTGAGAATGAGACTCAAGATGCAGAATAGTCTTGACATATGCAGGATTTAAGTGTGGATTCTTTTTCTGCATACAGCAGTAGTCAGGGGTGTGGAAATTGTAGTCCAACTTCTGAAGGAGATCCAAAGTTGTGTAGCTCTATTTTAGAGCTTATTTTACCCTTCTGCTGCAGGGCAATGACTTGCCTAGCAAGCAAGAGGTTGCCGGTTCGAATCCCTGCTGGTATGTTTGCCAGACTACAGGAAACACCTGTTTCGGGCAGCAGCGATATAGAAAGATGCTGAAAGGCAGCGTCTCGTACTGCGCAGAAGATGGCAATGGTAAAAGCCTCCTGTATTCTACCCAAGACAACCACAGGGCTCTGTGGTCACCAGGAGTCGACACCAACTTGACAGCACAACTTTAAACCTGTCTAAATCCTGGGATGGATTAACCTATGTTTAAACCTTGGCATTCTGATATACTGGCCTGGATCAAAGAATGGATGGTTGCAAATATCACACCTCCCTATAGAGAACTGCTGGATTGTCTCCCTTGGTGTTTTTAAGTGCTTTTAAAAAACTTCCTTGTTTTGCCAAAGGTTTTGAGTTTTAAAGTTGAGCTGCTATTTTAAGGACCTGGTCTACTGTTTTGATTGGTTACTGAAATGTGTTCTGTTGGCACTGCTGTTTTACTATTTTGTATTTGCATTTAAAATGTTGGTTTACTTTTATAGTTATAGCATTTGTGACATTTGCAAGCCATGTTGAGTGTGCAAATCTGGATGTTAGCACTGTAGTCACTGCACATCTATAGTATTCCTGTGAACAGGAGAAATAAAGGTGTTAACAACCACAGAGGAACAGAGCTTAGGAATGAATGGTCTTTGGGGTTTTGAATCTTTGTTTCTGCTTCAGACAACTGGAATTGTAATGACTATGGGAATGCGACAGACAAGTTAATCAGACAGAGAGGAATAAAAAGGCTACTGGTGAATATTTCTTTAAAAGGTATTGATTTAACAGATCTGCTTCTCAGATGACAAGTTCATGGATTTTAAACAAATTGTATTCAATCAGCTCAGCACAGAATTTGGTTATGAGTTGTTCAAGTGCTTACTACAAGCAATCATGTTTCTAGTGAAATCCTATATGTTATAGTAATGAGTGCTTTGGGGATGTCTAATATGTGGAGATTAAATCCTAGAGAGGGAGAGAAAGAGTGAAAGCAAATTCACCGACTTCAATAATCCATAAGGAAAAGGCTGAATTTGCACTGAATAAATGGGTGTTCAATTTATTGAGCTCAGAGTTTTGTGCTCTGGGGGAAGGGGGGGGGGGCTGCATCTGCCCTGGACTTAATAAAATTTTGTCTGGCTCTAGAACCAGAGATCTAGAGTTTGGGGGCAGGCTAACCATTCGCCCCTAGAAGTGCCCTCTGCTTTATATGGGGAGTAGACTCCCTGCTTGCCCCCAGCAGCATCCTCTCTCCAAGAGGGCCACTTGCCCCAGCAACACCCTCTGCTCCATGGGGGGGGGACTCCCCAATTTGCTTGCCCTCACCTTGCTTGCTCACTCTCTTCCTCCTTGCAAGCTGTCTCTTCAGCCAGGCTTTCTCGGCTTTTTAAAACTTATTTTTAAATTGTTCTGATTGTTTAATTGTTGTTTTATGATGTTTTTAATTGTTAACCATTGTTTTGTTTTATAATTTTTTGTTTTAATTATTAATTGATTTTAATGGTGTTTTAATGTAAACCGCCCTGAGCCTTTTGGAAGGGCGGTATAATTTTTTTTTAATAATAATAATAATAATAATAATAATAATTTGGTTCAGGGAGGCGGTGGTATAATGCGGAAAGGAGGAGGAGGAGGAAGCAGCCACCCCTGCCTAGCTGGCTCTCTTCCCTTTGGTTAGAGTGTTGGACTAGGACCGAGAAGACCCGAGTTCAAATCCCCATTCAACCAAGAAACTCACAGGGTGACTTTGGGCCAGTCATATATCTCTCAGCCTAATCTACCTCACAGGGTTGTTGTCTTGTGAGGATAAGCATAACCATGTACACTGCTCTGAGCTCCTTGGAGGTAAAAAGCGAGATAGAAATGTAAAAAATAAATAAATAAAAATTTTAAAAAAATTAAATTTGTTGAGCCCTGAATTTGCCAATAACAAATTGGCCACAGGGGTGCCCCCCAAAGCACACATGCACCTTTCACATCTATGTGCATGCATGTGCAAGCATATATCCATCAGCTGTACTAATTTAACAGAAACAGCCAATAGTCCAGATTGTATCAACCAGGCTGCTCTGGCCAAAAGGCCTCTGGAGCAGTAATCATTAATACAGATACGATTAATATTTATATACTGCATTTCAGCCAAAAGCTCCCAAAGTGGTTTACACAGATATAAATAAATAAATAAATAAAAGTGGCTCCTGGTCCCCAAAGGGCTCACAGTCCCCAAAAATAAACATAAGACAGACACCAGCAGCAGCCACTGGAGGGAGTGATGCTGTGCTGGGGCAGGATAGGGCCAGTTGCTCTCCACCTGCTAAATAAAGAGAATCACCACTTTAAAAGGCTCCTCTTTGCTCAGTTGACAGGGGAGCGGTTTGGGTCCTCCATTAGTTTCCGGGCATTCTTGCTGTTTAAAGGCCTGAGCAGTCTAGGCCCTGAGTACCGGAAGGAGTGCCTCCTCCCATACTTCCCTCCCTCCTCCACTTGAGATCATCTGCAGAGACCTCTACTGCAGGTTCCCCTGCCTTTTGAATTTCAGGGGGTGGTCACCAGATTCCATCCCCAGATCCCAGTCTTCATTGTGGGTCACAGGCATAGGGTCCATTGGACAAGGGAGGGCAAATGTCCCTGGGCCCGGAGGGTCGGGGGCCCACATGCCTCCTGCCTCCTGCGCGGCCTCCCAGTGATCTGGGGGGGGCACCCCAACACCACCACTGCCGCTCCACCGATATTCCTCACATTAGAGCTGAACAATTAGAGCCTGGGGAATGCGCACAAGCATCCACTCCGTTTCTCCTCTGCAGTGGCGGGGATGGAGGCAGGCCTCCAGAAGCTGGTGCGGCTCTTTTTGTTTGGAGGACACAAAGCAGCAGCTCCACTGGCAACTGTGCAGGGCTTGGTAAGGGCTGTGCTTCCCTCCTCCTGTCTGAATGGAAGCACTGTTTTGTAAAGCGCCCTTGGATTTACCATCTCTGGACATCGAGGCGGAGAGGTGGAAGAGGCAAGCAGATTGCCCCGCCCCCTTTCATCTGACATCAGATGCAGGGGGCGTGACTTGGGGCACTGGGGCACGTGTGCGATAGGGTCCCCCTTCCTGCTCTTTGTCCCCAGGCCAGCTCACTATGCCCCTTCTGTTGGTTCATCCCTGAGGAACTCCCTGCTGAAGGAAGTCCATCTGGCCAGCTTACTTCTAAATTTTAGAAAAGAGATGAAGACTTCCATTTTCAGAAAAACTGTGTTTAGCTAGGCTGGAGGATTAAAGAAAACCCCACCCCCTCTTCTGTCGGAATGGTTTTTGTTCTGAACTTAATTGTTTTTATTGCATTTGTAACTGTACTTTGATGGACTTTCTCTGTATGTTGCTTTGCAGGGGGGAACTGAAAGAGGGTAATCATGCATGATATGAAAGACAAGAAAATAAATCATTGTCACTGTTTGTTTGTATTCTCAATATGTGGGCCTTCTCCTGTTATCCGCTGATTCTTATGTCTCGGTGCTGGTCATATCTTCCTATGCCTACATCTCTAGAGCAATCTAGTGCTTATGTAAGTGGCTTTTTGGAATACATTGGCATTCCCCCACATTTGGAACTGCATTCGAGGTGGAGCTATAGTCATGTTGGTAGAGCACATGCGTTGTAGGCACTGGGTCCCATGTTCAACCCCTAGTTTAAAATAGCTTGGCTAGCAGGGCAGGGGAAGACCTCCCTCTGCCTGAGGACCTGGAAATCCACTTGCAGTCCGAGTAGAGAGCTGTTCAACTTCATCCCTCCAGCTTCTGCTGGACTACAACTTTTATCATCCCTGACTATTGGCCGCTGTGGATGGGGATGATGGGAGCTCAACAATAGTCCAACAATAGCTGGAGGACTGACATCATGTGGCCAAAAAGGACCAATGATTAAATTTTAGATTCAGTAGAAAGCAGGAGCTTCATACAAACTCTAGGGGATAGCACCTGCTTTTTCTGTGGTGGGGATGCGTTTGGAACAGAGAAAGTGCAAACCCAATGGTTGATATCCAGATTAATGCAGACTCATGCTGCTAATGCTGCACAGGTGCAGGCAGGGACTGGGGTTTTCATGGATCTCCCCATCACTCTGAAGCCTTCAGGGGCATATCTAGGAAGGCACAGTGCATTTCAGAGTGTGCTGGGTGTCAGCCATTAGTCTGGGTGTCAGCCATTGCTTTACAATGCACCAGACACAATGCTTTATGAGGAGTCAGCTCACACATTCAGCTGCCAATGAGCAAGCATAAAGGAATGAACTGATGAAATACATGTGTAAGCCAGTCCTTAGCGTTTGGGGAGCAAGACTGTGAATAGCCAAAACAAAACCAAAAAACCCAACTTGCTCACGCATGGCATCTAAAGCTGTAATGTGCACACATTCAAGATGCAATAAGTAAGCATACTGGGCAAAGTGCGACTTACTCCCAAGTAAATATGCATGCAATTGGGTTGTGGAAATGAAGATCTGACTTCTAAATATGGATGGTAAGAAAACCTATATTTTGAAGTGAATATATATCCTTAAACTCTATGTTGCTCCCCACCCTCCTAAAAAAATTAAGATACCGGTTTGCCTTCTGTTAGATCTTGGAAGGCATGCAGTGCCCTTTCCACTATCTCTCTCTCCTCTTCATCTTTACAAAGTTTTTGGGAAGCTCTTCAGATCAGTTACTCAGAAGATGTTACCACTCGGAAGTAGAAGCTGGGAAGAAGGGATACCTTCAAGGTGCCGCTGGGGGGAGAAAGAGAGAGAGAGAGAGATGCTTTGACTCTCTTGTGGGAAATCCCCCCCCCCCAGTAATCACAACTGCCTCCCACATATCTTGGATTAGGCAGAAATACTTCCAGGTCAAAGGGCAGGACTTCAAGGCAGACTTGCTCTGGCACTTCTCTTGTCTTTTTACAAATGAAGCATTGCATGTCACTAAACTGTTAGATGCAGCAGTATTCTGAACGGCCAGATGATGAAGGAGCAGCACAGGTTGTGGAGTGAGTGCCTTTCCCTCCTCCCTGACCCTTGCTTCTCGACAAACATACCTTTTAAAGATCAAGGGACATTTCTTCCCCTGCAGCAGGAGAAACACATTTTTGCTTTGAAATGCATCTGAAAATGGGAGCAGTTCTAGGAAAACAGCAGCTTTTGCCATCTGGTCAATGGAGCAAATTCTTCCAAGATGCCTGAAAATGCCATATTAGGTCTGCCTAACACATCAAGTTAATTGGAACACTTTGAAGGAGGTGCTTTACTCCATAGAGCAGAATGTGTCTCTGGCAGTATTTGCAGTGCAGCTCAGGGCTGATTCACACAACCATTGGGCATGGGATGGCCTTTGGAAATGGTTAGCTCTCAAACTGGCACCTTGTAACTCAGGCCACAGAGATAGGCTTTTAAATCCCCCATTAAAGTGAGAGCCAAAGCATCCAGCATGTCTTCTCCCATCTGGTCCTGTCATCCAGGGATGACTCCAAGGGGTAGCAAAGGGTAGCAGGTGCTCCTCCCCCCAAAAAACTAATATAAAATCCCTGCTCCTCCTTTCAACAGACTGGACTTTGACAGCAAAGTGTTTGACAATACAGTCATAGTATGTTGTGCTCCTATAGCTTGGATTAGTTATTTTAAAAGCACTGCATCATTTAAAGAAATCTCATTCACTCACTGCTCTGCCAGAGAGCAAGCAGCAGAAGCCCATGCAGCGAGTTAAGTAGGAGACTCCTACAGCCTCCCAGGAAACAGACCAACCCCTTAGCTTCCTTCTTGGCCAGGACCTCGGCTGGGTGAGACCATGGGTGCAAGGGGGTGCAGGATCATCTCTCCTGCAGATTTCAGCTGGCTTGGTACTGACCTTTCTCCACACCTCCAGTCTTTTCTGCCATATGGTTTTGAACAGGAAGAGAAATCTCGCTTGGAAAGAAGACTGGAAGACTGTACTGTAAAAGAGTAGTCCCAAAAGACAGCACTGTAAATAGCACTGCAGCCGTTTGCCCCAACACGGTCCGCTAACCTCCAGGTCCAGGAGAGGGGAGCCCCCTCCCTGCTCCTGGGTCTGGCCACCAAGGCAAGCTCCGAGGCCAGACTGTGGACAAAGTCTCAGCACATCAGCGGAGCTGCCATGATTGGCCATGATCTTGAAGGGGGTGTGCCCAGTGCGACTGTGCATTTTCAGAGAGGTCTGCCCACCCTTAGCATGGAAGTGTTCCTTTCGACCAGGGCTGCTCAACTTCGGCCCTCCTGCAGATGTTGGCCTACAATTCCCATAATCCCTGGCTATTGGCCACTGTGGCTGGGGATTATGGGAGTTGTAGTTCAAAAACAGCTGGGGGGCCTAAGTTGAGCAGGCCTGCTTTAGACAGTGTTTCTTTAGACACCGATGGTACTGCTGCCCTTCAAAGAGCCTTGCACCTAAATAGTCCCGCACAGGCATGATTCTGGGGGTGGGGGGCCTGGGGAGGGACTATTTCCCTGCTACTCAGGAAAGGGAAGAGAACATGAAGACTTCCAAGGAGGAGATATATATGTGTGTGTATATCTATATCTATATCATCTATATCTATATCTATATCTATATCTATATCTATATCTATATCTAAAAAGGATCCTGCGGGGTGTGTGTGTGTCTGTCCTACCATGACCTAGCATGCTGTTGTGAGGGATCACCCCATCAAAACAGTCCATGCAGATCAAACCACACTCCTGCTCCACTGGCAGCTTACTGCCGGTAGGCCATACCTCTCATGAGAGGGCCAGTCTACTGGGGAGGACCATTAAGACCTAGGTCTCCCATCAGACTGCATGCTCACAAGTTGAGCTAACCCAAGGGGCCCCTGCTTGTGTGGGGCCCCCAACTCTCCATGGTAAGAGATAGGACAGAAGTGCTGCCACCACCACCCTTCCCTGTGAAGCCTTACGCACATCCAAAGGAGATTTTGATGCTCCATGTGTCAGAGCCTTGCTACATGTGTGGATGGGCGGAACACTGGGTGTGTGGATGGATCTTTAAACTCATTCAAAATTCCCTGGTTCAGTCTGGCATTACGTCATATGCAGATCTGCCAGCATGGGGAATTGCGGGAGAGGGGAGCACCAATTTCCAGGGACCCGAGAGCAGGGTCGCTGTTTCAATGCACAAGCAAGGGTACATATGCCCTCATGGACAGGCTAGCAGGGAGCAAGCTTTGACTGCTATTTGGCAGCAGTCATCAAGACAGAGAGCAGTCACTGGGGTACCTGGCCCCGCGGCTTTCCTCCAGAGAGTAACCTGGCTTGATATAGAACCACAATGGCTTGACAATCTCATGAGAGAGCTGTCTGTGGGAGAAGGTGTTGTTTTGTCTTTACGCATTATTAGCAAGTCTACTTGGCAACTCTTTCCCCTGACAATTCTTCTCATGAGTTGTGAGGAGTCGGATCTGTCTGAGGAATCGCTCCTTTCAATCCTGCTGCCCAGCCCTGCTCATGAGTAAGTCTAGGGACTGCAAACCCCCAAGGGGAAGGGTCTGGGCTCCTTCCCCAACCTTTTTTTTTTTTTTTTTTGAAAAAAGTAGAACTTGACTGTTTGAGAATCCCTGGTTGGGGCTGCCTTTTTAACTTGGCCCCGGGTACTGTCCCCCAGCCATTGGTTCCTCTCCTAGCGCTGTGATGGGGTGCCCTGCTTCTGTTGCCACCTGGAGTGCTTGTGAATATATACCATTGTCGCTTCATTCTCAGAGAGCAAAGCATTTAGTGCCTGTCCTGTCATCTCATCACCTTTCCCTCCTGCTTGCCAGGTGTGGGGAGCAAGGGACAGAGTGGCAAGAGGGAATGCCCCTGGGTGACTGTGCTGCTTGACAGGCTGACAAGCTTGGGATGGGACATGGCTGTGTCCTTGTTGCCGGGCAACTCCATAGCTGGATAGGTGACAGGAAGGGCTGGGCTTGTGCTCGAAGAGGTGGCCAGAGAGAAGTGCCACAGTCATGGAGTGGTCATGATCCTGGGCGGGTCTGTACCACCATCTCTATTATTGTGGTTTGAAAATTGGCATGAAGCTGTGGTTATGGCGTCATCCGAGACTGGATGTAATTCTTCAGTGGCCAAACTGGAGTTCTTGGCAGTGAACCTTACTGGAAACCAAAGCTTCAAATTGGAGTTTGGTGAGGCAAATCTCAGGTTGCATTTTGGCTCAAAACCGCAGTTTCATGAAACTGGGCATACTGGAGTTCCAACCCCGTTTAACTCCAGTTTCGTGTTCCATCTGAATTCAGCCAGTGTGTTCTAAGACAAATCTGGCACATGTTCTGAAGCAAGCTTTGTTAATAAGGTTAATAAACTAGTAACATTAATTACTTTACCTTTATAAGTATTTAATTTATAGGAAAATCCTCGCTCCTCTAATAATGTTCTTCATCACCCCTTTGCTGCCCTAAACTAGTTGTTATAGTCACCCCTGCTGCCATCTTCCCTCTCCTGATGTGCATCACTCTTGTGTCCAGAAGATGTGAGTGGATGCAGATGACAATATGGTGGGTGGGGGACATGAGTGAGTGGAGCCATGTTGCATTGTATCCTGTTTCAAGGGGTGATTTAAAGGTCCATGTTTAGAATTTGGGTTATAAGGTGGCAACTCTACTTGTCAGTGGTATGCTTATTGCATGTAACTGTCAACATATTTAAAGGACAACTTCTTCGCTATGAACCACTCCGCCCATTGGGATCATCTGGAGAGGTTCTTCTGCAGTTGCCACTGGCTTGTCTGGTGGCTACTTGGGGACAGGCCTTCTCCATTCCTGCCCCGAGGCTCTGGAACATGCTCCCTGCTGGAATAAGAGCCTCCCCATCTCTTATAATCTTTAAAAAGCCAGTCAAGACACATTTGTTCACCCAGGCTTTTAATTAGATACCGTTTTAATAGTTTGATGGTTTTTAACCTTTTTATGTGTTGTTTCTATTTTGTTGTAAACTGCCAAGAGACATGCGTTTTGGGTGGTATACAAATATGATAAACAAACAAACAGACAAACTGACAAACAAAAGCAGGCTTTTCCCTAGACTTGGGGAGAATATGCCTCCTTAATAGTCTTTGAAATTTCTCGGTGGGGGGGATATGATGGAGGGAAATTCTGAGGAATTTCTACAGAACTCTCGAATTTTCTCTGAAATTCTTATGAGGGTCCTTTTCTTTAGAACTTCAGTTGGATTTCCAGAAATGACTTGTTCCCCCAGCGTGAACTTTATTTAGGAGAAGCAAATGAAGAAAAACAATAACACCAGCCACTACCGAGGGGGACAGAAAGAACTGAGACTTCTTGGATTTCTATAAAAGAGCAAAAGAATTACTCCACAAACAGCTGATAGTATCTATTTAATTTTATAAGCAAGTTAATGAACAAAATCTTATTTTTTTCAAGATCAGAGACCCTAGACTACAGAAAAAAATGTCTAGATGAAGGACTTGGTTTCTCTGTTGTTGAAAAAATGTGATCATAAACTTGGTTATATAATAAAATAGAATTTATGAGCCAGTTATGCAGCTTTAAGTAAATAAATAAATTAGAAATTTCAGTTCACTGGGTACACACACACACACACACACACACACACACACACACACACACCAGTATGTTCGTTAAGGTATTCTGTGCAAATTATTCCTGTGTGTGAAAATTCGAGAGGTGGGAATGGGAGATAAATTGTCCATGCATTCTCCCCTCTCCAAGAAAAGTAAATTAGAAAAAACCCATGGTTGAAGAACATTATCGTCCATGTCTAGTTTTTTTCTCACTTCCACAAACTATCCAAATTATGGGTTAGCAGCCTCTTTAGGTTGCAATCAATAGATTGGCCCTGAAAATTTCCCACTACTATCTGTCTTGTGAAAGCTTTTTTCAGGTTAGCATGTACCTCTTGAATTTCCTTTGGATAGCCAATGAGAGTGTAAAATGGTGTTTAAATCGGCTTTCTGAATTCAACCTGAGGGGAAGCTATCAAATGCCAATGAAGGAGCAATTGGAAAAAGAATGGCTGAGGAAGGGAGAATTGAGAAGTAGAGGACCATTGAGGAGGCTTTAGAAGGGAGTCCAGAGGATAATGGTCCCTAAATATATAGGGAACCATATCATCAGTAGCGTACAAAGGCGGCAGCATCCCCTGTCCAGCCTGCTGTCCATCCCCCACCACCCTCGCCACACCCCCTGTGTCTGATGTCAGATGCAGGGGATGTGGCCTCATTAGCAAATGGGGATGTGCACTCCATTTAGAAGGAAATTCCAGCCAGCATTGCCTTCATAGCGTGGCTGGGATGGCTTCTCCCTGCTTGCTGGGAGCCCAGTGCTGGTTGAAACCTCTTAAAAACAGAGACTTGGGCTTCCAGCCTGGCTGGGAATGTCTGACGTCAGGCACAAAGGGCGTGACAGGGGTGGGAGGCACAGCCCCTGAGCGTGGCGGCCAGGGTTCTTTGAACCCCCCTGTGCAATGATGGCTCTGCCCCTGTAACATATGAAAGTGGTTTTACATTCATCTATTAGGCCCTTCAAAGAATCATCTCTGCAGAACATTCATTCTAGTAACTTGTAAGTTATCTTTCCAAAGAAAATTATTTCTGTTCTGACCCTTCAAAAAGCATATGCAGTAACAACACTGTTGCTAGTCTGTGTGACACAAAAGGATATTTATATTTTGTTGTCATTTTTGGAAAAATTTGCAGTGGGGTTGATGATTCCCACTGCATATAATGTTTTCCCCTTGTTGGATTATTATTCCCACCCACCCACCCACCCACCCACCCCCACTCACTATTTTGAAGACTTTGGATAAAAGATGAAGGCAAATTACTTGTGTTTATATCACCACACATACGGAGTAAGATTTGCATGAAGAGAAGGCTTGGCAGTTTTCAGTGATTTCCCCTACCCTCTACAGCTGCCTGTGTCCCTGGGGAATGGGGGACCATGCATAGGAAAGGAGGGTTACAAAAAATCACCCCTTTCCTTCCTATGTACAAGGCAGCATTATCCTTGCCTAACTCTTTGTATGTTTTGTGCGTTATAATCTATAGTATATTATAGTTTGGGCAAAACATTCGTATATTTTTTAGTTGCTTCAGACTATTTTTCCTAGGTCTCTTAAAAGTAAAAATTTTGTGGTTTTTAACAGAAACCCCTTCAAATATTTCATACTGGGGGTGGGGGGACATATATATCTGCCACATTTACCTTATATAGCACCCAGACCATTTGCTTTTCCATTAACACATACAAAGTGGGGTTACATTTGTGGGGTCTTGTCTAGTTTAGGAGAGTGGATTTTTAGAGTGTGTGTGTGTGTGTGTGTGTGTGTTTACAGAGAGAGGGATAGTGAGTGAGAATCAGAATTCCATGAAAAATTGGAAGGCTTCCTTGCGAATAAGGGTAAATGAGCTGCCTGGTTTATTAAATCTCCCATCCAGGGATTTCTCACTAAGGGATTTCTCAGCAAATGTTTCAGCTCCCCAAGGAGTGGGCAGAGGCTTTGGGAAAGCACTGGAGAAAGCTCTGCAGCCTCACTCAGAGATTATACCATATTGCAAGATGCGCCCTTTCTCTGGAAATATATCATTCCTGGACCTAGAGAGGAGCTCTTTGACACTTGGTTTGAATGTGTTACACAAATGATGAATGAGTGGCAAGTTTCTGAGCCAGAAAAAAGAAAGTGACTTGTGGAAAGTCTTCGAGGTCTCACAATTGATGTGTCTTGTACGCTGTGTACTAATGACCTTACAGTCAGTATACAGGAGTGCCTATTGCACTGCAGAACATATTTGGTAAAAAGAGGATGCTGAGGAAAATTGTTACCAATTCTGAAATACTAAACAACAAGCTGGGGAAGAGAATTTCAGCTTATGCCCAAATTCTGGAGACGTTACTTCAGTTAGTGGTGGCAGTGTCTTATGAACAAATGGATCAAACTAGGATGGCCCAATAAATGAGAGACCCTGTATGAGGATTGGTTGTTAATTAATTTAAAACTAAATGAATGACAGTATGATCCTCCTGATTGCTCCCAGTTCATAAAAGCGATTCGAGAGGATGGAACTATTGAAGGATAGCTGTAGAGCAGGGATGCACAACTTAAATGACCCAGTGGGCTGGAACCAACCATGACTTTGTGTGTGGGGTTCGAGATCCATTTTCAGTATATTAATTATTACTTTAAAAATATTATATAAAATATTGATGAAAGCAGTTTTAGTTACTGGTCGATTCCTCCTCCCCCCCCCCCGCCCATATTAAGGAACCTACAATTTTTACCCAAGAATTTTGCCCCCCAAATAGGCTCTATGCCTGTTGAGTCAGTGGGACACCTGGAATAAGTGTCAGCTCCAAATAAATTCCAGGTCCTTTCCTCTCCCTAAATTGTTGTTGCTTTCAGGCTGCAATCTTAGGCATATTTACTGGGAAGTAAGCCTCATTGGTACACCGTGGGATGTATTTCTGAGTAAACATGCATTGGATGGCACTGTGAGGCAGTTTCTAGATCCTATGATTAACTGGCCGTAGGATATTCCTACCTGAGGGCCAGTTAAAAAGGCCCTGTGGGTCTACAGCAGGCCCTGGACCTTTTTGTCCAGGCCTGCTGTAGAGGGAAATCTTGTAAAACTTCTGATAAAAATGTTGGAATTCCAACCCAGTACTCTTGACCTGACAGCTAAGAGGGGCAATGTCTACTCTCCTGAAAATCTCAGTGAGTCATTGGCTCAAAACCCAGCATTCTGGGCTGTGCACAGTCCTAACAAGTACCATATGTTTTTATTGGTTTATGAGAAAATGCTTCCTATTTCCTGGTGCGCAACTCTATCAGTGGTGTTTAAACTGACGCAGCTGTGTGGGCGGTGCTCCAAATGCCCACATTTTATTCCACGGATGGGAGCCACCATGCTCAAGGTTCAAGGAGCTTTGGGGTTTTTTGTCCAGGAGCCAGTGGTACTCATTACGCATTGATCTGACAAGTCAGTACCCCAGATTCCACTTGGACAAGATTGCAAAGAAAATACAGCTTTTATTTACCCCCTTGGGTTTTATCAATTCAGACACATGCCCCAATGCACTTCGGAAGCGCCATTTGACTTCCAACATTTGATGGAGTGAGTTGTAGGATAAATGAATCACTTACAAGAATTGGTTTATTTTGATGACCCGATTGTTCTGGGGAAACAAAGGAGGAACATGAGGAGAGTACATCTAAAAGGACTGGATCGACTGGAAGCTCATGGATTAAAGCTTTCCAAAGATTATTGTCAGTTTTGTCAGACACCTGTAAGATATTTGGGCCATAGCGGGATTGTTCACATGACCAAACAGAGATGAGTGGGAGAAAGGCAGAAATCTACCTACCTTCCCCCACACAATCAGAGGCTGCCTTTGCCAGTCGTACAGCCAGATGACTGGTGTGGCAGCAATTGGCAGAGTTGAGATCAGGAGGAGGAAGTGCTCCATTATCCCAGAATGTAATGCACAGGAAGCAGAGAAGCAGCCCGTGCCAACGCATGAGGGCCCATCCCCTTGGCCTTGCAAGCCACAGCACTCTATGATCGCCAGCCCCAGGAGCTGCAAAAGCCCCCGTGGGCACCAACTTGACCGCAAACAAAGGTAGGACAGTAGACGTTTCTGCCCTACCTAGGTAAAGGGCAGGGTAGAAAAGATGGGTAGCCCAGCTTGACAGGTGCTGGGGAGGAGAAAGTTTCGAGACTCCAGCTGAGCCTCTGTACCCTGGTTAATCCTCTCCTACCCTGAAAAGCTGGTCGTGTGAATGACCTCAGTGTGTCAAAAGAGAGTGTTCCTGCTGATGCACACAAAATTTCATCTTTGCAAAACTGGTCTATCCCATGCAGTTTTAAAGCGTTAAAATATTTCTTGTGATTTTGTGGTTAATACAGGAGATTTGTAAGGAACTCTGCTAATGTAAAACTTTTGAGTGAGCTGACTCAAGAGTATCACTTACTTAAGTCCAGGTACAAGAAAAGTCCATCCAAGAGAACTGTACAGAGATCCTGTGATGTGTCAGACCCCTTTGAAACCAGGTGGACTGAGAAATTTGAGAGAGCTTTTCGGTACTTTATTGGTTATTCAATACATTCAGCTGTACTTCCTTTTGCTGATCCGAGTAAACTGTTTATTTTTTTCACTGATGCTAGCACAGGAGGTTTGGATGCAGTGTTGTTGAAGGAATTTAAAGAGAGAAAGAGACCTGTAGCTTTTGCTAGCTGAGGAGTGAGTGCTTGTGAATCTAATTCTCCAATACATAAACCAGACTTTTTGGCACTGAAATGGGCCATTTTTTGAAATGCATCCTAATGATTTATATGGATTCAAATTCCAGGTATGGACTGATAATAACTCACTGATATATGTATGAACAACTGCCAAATAGGATGCTACAGTACAAAGGTGGGTTGCAGCAGTGGCTGATTAGAGTTTTCACATTTAGCCCCATATTAATCCTGAATGATTTGCTCTCCACTGACAGATGCAAAGTGGGGTTACATTAAGAAAAGAGAAGTGGCAAAGGAGGGGCATGTTTGCAGGGTCTTCAGTATAAGACTCCATAAAGTGAGTCTTCCAAGTATTAACAGGCTTGGGGTGGTGGTGATCAGAGATGACAGAAATCCAGAGCTCTAGAAACTTCTGTCCTGGTCATCCAACATCTCTTGGAGCATCTCCCACTGCTGATACTACCAACTGGGCTGTTGGTGATGGTTTTGTCCCACTCCCTTTCATGTCCCACTCCTGCCCAGAACTTGCATTTTGGGTGCTATAAAAATATAAATAAATAAATATAACACTTGAGAAAATTTTCTTATTAGATATGCCTCACCTGGATGAAATGCCAGCTTTGCTTAACGCACTCTTTTTATACATTTCTCCACACGTTGGAACAAATCGAGGTGAGGGGAGAGAACAAGAGAAAGACCTGGTATAATAAATAGCACAGAAGTGTTTACAGTGCTTTGTGGGCCCAGAATTAAACCAGTAATAAGTTGTAATAGCTTTTTGATTAACTCCTTGGCACTGGGAGTAAGATTTTACCTGGTTGCAAAACTCTCTTTCTGGCAGTAGATATACCAGGAACCACCTGCTTCAGTGGATTAATTCTGTAATTGAATTTCAGCTCACTTCAGTGAATGTGTTTTTGTTATGTTAGGTCCAGATTGTGGCTGGCCCTAAAGTGGGCAAAGGAAAGACGGGATGAATAGGGACATCTATCTACTTCCTGCATGAAGTGCAATTGAAAATGTAAATCTTGGAGTTTATTAAGCAATTGGTTGAATCTCTCACACATGGACACACACACGGACCCCCCTAAAAGAAGCCTGTTGCTTATCTCTAGCTCCCCTCCTTTCCCCTCCATTGATTGGCTGAACTGCTGAGATGTCATAGAACATTAACAAATGTTTAGCTGTGATGACAATATCGCTATTCACACATTATGTTCAACACTCATACAATGTGTATGCAGGTACAGACATAATTTGCATATTATGTTCAACACACGTACTGTAGTATACTTCCTCTCTGTACCTTGCATTTGAAGGAGCCTGAACCCAGGTTCACTTTCAGAAGGGACACAGGTACAGTCACTTGCACAAAAACATGTGCAAGTGCACAGACATCTGTACCCTTGTACAACATAATACCTGAATAGGGCTGTTATATGGTAAGCATACACTGTGACAGGGAAGTGAATGGTCAGTAGTTTGGCTGGGAGGAAGTGGATCTGTGGACAAGCAGTGGTAACAACAACAATAATATGTGAATATTATTTTATTATTTATCAAATTTGTAGACCGCCCCAAACTTCAGTCTCTGTGCAGTTTACAACAACATAAAACAAATTAAGACAAAAATAAAAACCTCAAAACAATTAAAAAGCACAGACAAATATAAAAGCTTGGGTGAAAAAAATAAGTCTTTAAAGACTTTTTAAAAAGTTGCCAGAGATTGGGAGGCTCTTATTTCAGCAGGAAGCACATTCTAGAGTCTCGGGGCAGCAACCGAGAAGGCCTGTCCCTGTGTAGCCACCAGACAAGCTGGTAGCAACTGCAAACGAACCTCTCCAGATGATCTCAGTGAGTGATGGGGCTCCTGGCGAAGAAGACGTTCTCTTAAATGCCCAGGGCCCAAGCTGTTTAGAGCTTTATACGTTATAACGAGCACCTTGTAATTTGCCTGGAAACTTAATAGTAGCCAGTGTAGTTCTTTTAGTATAGGAGTAATATGGTCTCTCTGAGATGCCCCGGAGACCAACCTGGCTGCTGCATTCTGTATCAACTGCAGTTTCTAGACTACGTACAAATGCAGCCCTACACAGAGCTCATTGCAGTAGTCAAGTCTGGAGGTTATCAGCATATATATCACTGTTCTGAGGTCTCAAGAAATGGACACAACTGGCATATCAGCCGAAGCTGACAGAAAGCACTTCTGGCTAGTGCCTCAACCTGACACACCAGGGAGAGGTTTGGATCCAGAAGCAGCACCAGACTGCATACCTGTTCTTTCTGGGGAAGTGTGACCCCATCCAGAACCAGTGGATCAAAATTGTCTCCTGAGTTCTGACCCCACACAATAAGCACCTGCGTCTTATCTGGATTCAGGTCTCAGTTTGTTATCCCTCATCCAGCCCATCACTGCCTCCAGGCAGGCATTTAGGGAGGTTTTGCCTTCTTCTGATGATGTTGACATGGAGAAATAGATTTGTATATGCCACTTATATGACATAGAAATAGACTAGTATATGGCATTTGAGAGTCATTTAAACAAAGGACAAGTCCCTGCTCCAGGGAGCTTGCAGTCTAATAGCAAGGATAAGAAACCACTGGAAAGAGGAGAGGAGAACAAAGAAAGACCACTGGAAAGAGAAGCAAGGATAACAAGGAATGGATGTGAGCTTTTTTTTTTTAGCATGTAAGAACATAAGAACAGCCCTGCTGGATCAGGCCCAAGGCCCATCTAGTCCAGCATCCTGTTTCACACAGTGGCCCACCAGATGCCACTGGAAGCCTACAGGGAGGAGTTGAGGGCATGCCCTCTCTCCTACTGTTACTCCCCTGCAACTGGTATTCAGATGCATCCTACCATGTACGCATGGTGCATGTAGTAAAAACAGAATGTGATGGAGACATATCGTATCTGAATGACAACCACATTACAAGGATTTCCCTGCATGGAACTGGCACTTTATGAGGGATCTCTGCCACATTTGTACATTTAAAAAGACACAGGCTTATCTCCCATAACATTGGGAAAGCAGCCTTTGGAGATTTTAAACAAGCCAAGAATGCCTGCTCTTTAGAGGTCAGAGTAAATTGTATTCAGTTTACAGTCAGCTGGTTTCACACCAGACAAAATGGGAGACCATCTGCCGCGTACTTTCTTTTCTAAGGCTATTTCCACAATCCAGATCCTGCACAAAAATAATGCTCATTATCACAATGCTTTGCACCATTGTGTTCCGTGCTGTTCTGAAAACAGAGCAGTTAACAGAACCAGTTTTAAACATACCTGAATGACTGTGCTGTATATTGGATCCAGAAGCTGTCCGGAAACTGCAGTTTGTACAGAATGTGGCAGCTAGGTTGGGCTCTGGGTCATCTCGAAGAGACCGTGTTACTCCTATACTAAAAGAGCTACATTGGCTACCAATAAGTTTCCAGGCAAAATACAAAGTGCTAGTTATAATCTAAAGGTAAAGTGTGCCGTCAAGTCTGTTTCGACTCCTGGTGCCCACAGAGCCTAACTCTGTGGTTTTCTTTGGTAGAATACAGGAGGGGTTTGCCATTGCCATCTCCTGCACAGTATGAGATGATGCCTTTCAGCATCTTCCTATTTCGCTCCTGCCTGATAAAGGTGTTTTCCATAGTCTGGGAAACATACCAGTGGGGATTCGAACCGGCAACCTTCTGCTTGTTAGTCAAGCATTTCCCAACTGTGCCACTTAAGGTGACAGTTATAACCTATAAAGCCTGCAGCTTAGGCCCTGGGCATTTAAGAAAACGTCTTCTTCACCATGAGCCCCACCGCCAATTGAGATCATTCTGAGAGGTTCGTTTGCAGTTGCCACACAGGGATGGGTCTTCTCCCTTGCTGCCCTGAGACACTGGAATGTGCTCCCTGCTGAAACAAGAGCCTCCCCATCTCTGACAACTTTTTATAAGTACTTAAAGATTTATCTCTTCACCCAAGCTTTTTAATTTGACTGTGGTTTTAAATTGTGTTCAGGTTTTTATTTTTGGTGTTTTCCCTTATTTTATGCTGTTTTAAATCACCCAGAGACAAAAGTTTGGGGTGGTGTACAAATTTGATAGACAAATAAATAAATATTGAGTCAGTTCATTGATCCACCTTACCTAGGACTGTGTGCTCTGACTGGGAATGGCTCTCTATTATTTTATTTATTTATTTAACCTATTTTTATACCGCCCAAAACTTACGTCTCTGGGCGGTTTACAGCAAAATAAAAACAGGAAGTAAAACATTAGTTAAAAACAAAAAGTTTAAAACATTACAACAATTTAAAATTTTAAAATAATATTTTAAAACAGCATTAAAACCATTAAAACAATATTAATTAAAAGCCTGGGTGAACAGATGCATCTTTAAAGACTTAAAAAAACATATTTTTTAATTTAACATAGGGACAGAAATTTTTGCTGTCACCTGCTAACTAATTATTTTTGGTGGAGATGCTGTGAACCTTCAGTAGGTGGGGCATTTGCTCTGCTACTAACCTGTTGCACCCCTCTCTGCATGATATTCATGCATTTCAAGTTCAAAGATATGGCATGGTTCAGTTCTGTGAGATGTGGAGCCTAATTTAATCTGGAAACATTTCGTAATTCCTTTTCCTCACAAGTCCCTCCCCCTTTTCAAAAAAGGAATTAATAGTTCCCAAGTGTTGGAGTCTAATTAGGATTTATGCAATTAGAGGGCCTAGCACCATGGTGGTAAAGACTTGACTTGTGTGACTTGAGGGAATACGATTTTGGTTTCGCATAAGCTCTCCCAGTGGCAGGGATACCACAATGTTAATCTTTTAAGGACGGGGAAAGAGCAGGCGTCAGGACTAGGGTCCAAGCTGTACCCTAAAGGCCTTGAACTAGCCTGTAAAACAGACTGTATGAAAGGGCCTCAAAGCCACTCATAGCCTTGGCTACAAGTTGCCTGCCACATCTTTTCTCCTGATGAATAGTGAGAAGCAAGCAAGATTTAGGAAGGAGCCATAGCTCAGTGCTAAAGTGCATGCACAGTATGCAAAGTCCCAGGTTCGATTCCTGACATCTCCAGGCAGGCAGGTAAAGAACTCCTGTCTGAAGACCTGGAGAGTTGCTGCCAGCTATGGAAACCAGGGGCAGGTATTAAGTTCAGGAGCTACTGGTAACTCTGGGCTTATCTGAGGTAGTTCTCCAGGCATTGAGACCTCCATTGGGCACAGCCACACATTTTTAATCTCTGGGAGGGTTCTCATGCTCTGTACAATGTTACTTTAATGGGAAGCAGAGATTCCGGAGGTGCAACCTCCCACAGAACATGACTTGAACACTTGGAAATTACCAGAAGCTCCGATTCAGAATCTGTGATGAAGCTACGATTGTCAATCACAATCTAAACTTAGAATGATTATCTTTGCTTCATCATAGATTCCTGTGGTATGAATCTGAGGGCCTGTTTGGACATGAATTAACCTGTGGTTAATCTGTGAACGTGGGAATTATTCCACAGATGATCATTCAACTGCAGTTTCCCAACCTCTGGCTTCTGAGCAGAGGGACCCCTCCCTCTTCCTGGTCTGCCAAGACGGCAACCCAGCCAGTGATCTCTCTAAGGTGTGCGCGTGCATGTGCACTCAAACATTTTTTGATGTCCACTCAGTTAATTTTAGATTCTGCTCAGGTTGAATCAGAAAGGTCCCACTATGAATGTATGTGTGCACACAAGGTATTCATACTGCTGCCTAGAACAAAACTCATTCTACACACAGATGAAAAAATTTAGAGAGAACGCCGATCCCAGCAAGCTCCAAACTGTGGGCTCTGCCAGACTGCGGACAAGGCATCAGGATGTCAGTAAAGCGGCAACCACTGGCTGTGTTTTTTGAGTGTGTGTATGTATCCAGTGCAATCATGGCCTTTTGGCATCAATCAACTGCCTTCGGCTGGGGAAAGACATTTTAACCCTTTCCTCACACCACTTGCACCACTGCCTTGCAAGAGGCCTGCAGCCATACAGTCTTGCATTTTCACATTTATTGGTACAGGGGATGGAGAGCGGCACTAGTTTTCCATTACTCCAGCAAGGGATCATGATGACTTCCTAGGAGGGAATATGTATATGATCCTGGGGTTTGGTCCACTGTGACAAAGGATGCTCTTGGACTTGCATACCCGCGCCAAGCAGTCTAGGAAGCCCCAACACACTTGTCCCCATGCCAACTTGCTGGCCACAAATTTGCCCTCTCATGAGGGGGCCAGTCTGCCTGAGAAAAATGGAGGTACCATGTGCTTCGGTTCTCCATTGGACTGTACTCTCATGAGGTAGGCCTTCCAACTATTGCTATGATGTGAGGCTCCCGGTATCTTTGGTTAATAATAGAACTCATATCTTCCCCTCTCCACTGAACTCTTCCAGACTTCCAAGGAGTCCAGACCACTTCATGTGTCTTGAGCGATTTTGGGTGGTCAGGAAAGTTGGGGATGGATTCTATGCCCACAGCAAAAAAAGCCAGGTTGGGACTGACATTGTGGCTGCCACAATGGAGCATCCTGGGGCAGGGCATCCATGGATGAGAGTGACCCCTTGCAAGCCATGTGGCTGTGCGGGGGGCGGGGGGCGAGGGGCGGGGAAAGGCATATATATTGTGGGGAGACTGGAATGTCAGAGGGAGCACTTGGACTCTTGGTTTGTGGCAGTGACTGGGAAAGGTGTTGCTGGGGTACCCATCCCTGGGGCTTGCATAGAGCTAGTAACTAGATTGGGTGGTAACAGCCCCCCAGCCCGCATGCATGTCTCCACGGCCAGGCACTCTCATGAGAGTCTGGTACTTGGGAGACGGGCAAAAGCATCTATTGCACATTCTGTCATCACACGGGGCTCTTGAGCTTGTTCCCTTTGTCCTGTTGGATGGTTCCATTCATGAGGCATGGCCGAGACTGCATGCTTGCATCCCAGGGGAAGAGGCTGGGGCCCCCTTCCCCTACAAACTGGTGCAAAAATAGAACAGGATCACCGAAAAAACAAGTTTTAATGCCAACTTAGAGATATCCTGTTCATGGCAGATTTTCCTCTATACAGTTGGAGGGAGCAGTACTGCCCAGAGGAACCTTAAAAGCACTGACACTGTTCAGGCATCCAGGGCAATCAGTACCCTGCTGCCCAACCAGATAGCATATGCAACACCTTTGAAAAGATAGCTTGATGAGCAGCTGTGCTACATCAGGGGTGCTGCTAAGAAAAGGGTTCCTTGTGTGTGTGCCTCTTCTCCCAGATGGAAGCTGTCAAAAAGTTTGGTATGGTAATTCTAAGTAAAGGTCCAGCATCCCACACCAATGTGTGCCTTGCAAGTTGCTCAAAAAATCCAATCCAATGGACAGAGACAGACACCAATTTTGTGGGGCTATACGTTGTCTCTTTAATTGGCTGGACCACAGGAAGGTTGCCATGGCTGGGGTTTCCGCAGGATTATTCCAAATGCATTATTGATGGGAACCCTGCTGTGCACGGGGTTGATATATTGGTTTTTCTTGTAAGTGCTGTGATATCACTCCCTCAACGGCTTGGTCTGTGTGCCCTTTATGGGGAAACCTCCCAATTGTTCAGTTTCTGGTGTTGCCAGGGCTTCATGCATTTGTGCGACACTCTCTGCAGTGCTGAATTGCTGGAGACCTCTCTTGTCATTCCATTCGTTTTGTGCAGGTGGACAAGAGGGGCACATAAGATGCAGAGGAAAGTGGGCTTTCTCCAATGTGGTTCTTTCCCTTTAAATGAATGAACTCTAGGGACGTGGCATATCTGTTGCCAAGTACCAGCAGGAGGAGCAAGGAGATGACTGAGAGGGCGTGGCACCAGCTCCAAGAGGCAGCCAGTGAAAAATGCAGCTGGCATAGAGCTGACCCATTTCTGGGCTGCTCTAAGCTGCCTTCTCTATGATTTTGGGAGGAGCTATAGCACATAACCTAGGTTACAGTGGTGGTAGAATTCGGACAAAAAAATGGCTCTTTGAAACCTGAGGTTTCAGTGGTGAAACAAAATGAAGGTTCAAATTCAGGTCTGGGAGTGAAAACAGAGCCACGTTTGGGTGACAAAACCATGGCTTCATGTATTAGGATGACCACAAACTCAAACCTTTGCCATGTTTACCTCCAGTTTTGCATTATGTCCAAAGGAAGCGGTAGAATTCAGACAAAACAATGGCTCTTTGAAACCTGAGGTTTCAGTGGTGAAACAAAATGAAGGTTCTAATTCAGGTCTGGGAGTGAAAACAGAGCCATGTTTGTGTGACAAAACCATGGCTTCATGTATTAGGATGACCACAAACTCAAACCTTTGCCTTGTTTACCTCCAGTTTCACATTAGGTCCAAAGGAAGCCTGAGATTCTGGTAATTTCCAGGTTCTTACATCATACTCCACACACATGTGTATGCCTCCAGAATCTCCCATTCGTGTCGAATAACACCACGTGGAGTGTGGAAAATGCACCTACTCTTTCTTTTGGGTGCTCAGGGTTTTGTTTTGTTTTTTTAACTTTCCCTCCCATTAATTTCTCCCCAGTTTATTCCCCATAAATAAGCCTGTCTCATTTCCCTCGTGTCCTGAAAATAAAATTTGCCTGGGATTCAGTGGTTTTGATATTTAAAAACCCTTTAGTCTGTTAATGTAAGTTTTTGTAGAAGCTGTTATTTTGTGACTGGCTCCACTCCTAAAGCCCCAATTTTGTGTTTCAAGCTCACAAGGTCAGGCAAAAGGGGGAAAGGTAGTTCCCAGAAGTTTGTCCACTCTTGAACAATTGAGCTTGTTCCTGAGCTGGGAGAACATAAGAACAGCTCTGCTGGATCAGGCCCAAGGCCCATCTAGTCCAGCATCCTGTTTCACACAGTGGCCCACCAGTTGCTGATGGGAGCCTACAGGCAGGAGTTGAGGGCATGCCCTCTCTCGACCTATGGTCTAGGTCAGTATAAAGAGGTATCCTATGTTCAAAACCAAAGAAGATATCAGAAATGAAATGGTGTGCCCAATGACTGATGGGCAATTCCAATGGTAACAGAGTCAGGCATGTTACCAATTTTTCAAAGACTGTAGCCATAAGCAAATGTTCAGTTGATATATAGAACAACTGGAAAGAGAACATCTCCTGCTATAAGACCATTTTTAAAAAACAAAACCTTTAAATATTATAGACAGTGCCTGAAACATGCAAGATACCTGGGTAACAGAATCAGAAGCGATGTCTAAAAGTATTGATTCTGTAACTGACATATGTTGCACATTTCGTACACTATAATTTTAAGCATTCTGTAAAAATATGTCCTTATAGTAGGAGATGTCCCCTTGCCGGTGGGTATATATAAATAATATCAACTTGAAAATTTGCTTATGGCTACATTCATGGAAAAAGTGGTAAATGTGCCTGATTCCATCACTCTTGGAATTGCCTTGATGTAATTGCCTATAGACTATAGTCTGATTTCCATGAATAGATTCCACCAACTGCAGCCTTAAAAGGGAGCACAGGCAGCCTCTGGGTCTGAACCAGTGACCTGGAAGGGAACGTTTGTGCCATCTAGTTCCCAACTCTTTACACTATCCGGTCTGGCATTTCTAAACCCAGGCCTTTCTAATTTTCGGTTTCGTAATTGATATTTTTTAACTAATTAACAGCACAGCTCTACCACTGTTGCTGTAATTATTAATGATCAATTAAAGCAGTGTAGGATGCTTTGAGTAGGAACACAAAGAAAATTAAACTCTCTCTAGCATGAAGACATAATGAATTTTGCAAAGTCTCGGTTGCCATGGCTACTTGATTCGGCTCCTTCTCCAAGCTTCAGTCGCCCTAAAAAAACCTGACTGGGCCAAATTCTGCAGGTGCTGGATGACCCAATTAAATCCAGGGTGCAATTCATGGAAGGGATATATGATGCCTTATTGTGGCAGCTAACTTCTAATCCTATCAGTAGGTTGGGTTTTTTCATTTTCTTATTTTTTTGCTCCCGTCTATTTTGGCTGGTCCTGGGAAGAGGCTGGTACTATGATGGATGACATATCATGACTAATTAGATAATGTTAGGTTGTAAGCCCTAATAGACACAATGCATCTTTAAGATTTGTTGTTTCCTCTGAAAAGGGCAGCATACATACTGATGGAACAAAGCCATTCATTTCAGATCCATTCCATTTGCGAGTAATCCTTCACGTGAAATGGAAACAAGGTGTATGACATGCCAATTAACACATGTTAGGAATGCTGGAGCTTTTTCTCAAATCGTCCAATGCCACTGCTGCTGCCTGGTGATAAAGAAGCTGATTTAAATGTGGGAACCAATAGATGGGAGAATGGGCAATTGTATATGGGGAAGGGCAAAAGAAATAACCCTCTACCTTACTTACAGAGCATCACCAATTAGCAGCCCCAAGTCTGAATGTAGGTGACCCGGCCTGGCAAATCGACAAGGTCTAGGATGACCAGACCATCTCAGCAAGAGAATCTGAACTTTCCCAATGAGGTGAACAACAACAACAAAAAGAAGTTTGAAAGAATATATTATTCAAGCATCCCTCTTGCATGATTGGCTGTTGTTTTCAACAAGGGGAACAGAAGAGAAGGATTAGTTTCCTGCTGTGGACTGAAAAGATAACTAGTGAAATGTTGGAAATGCCAGAGATTTTCAAAAAGGCTGTTTAGACTGAAAGCTGTTCCCCGCTTTCCTGCTAGCCTTCTCTACCCCCTTGGGTAGCCGACAAGAAGAGACGCGTTAGAAAAGGCTTGTGTTTGTGTGTGCTCAGGGGAGGAGACAAAGAGTCTTCATCCTGATCCCAGAGAACTTCAGAGTGTTTTGTGATAAACCATGGCTTGGGCGGGGTGGTGGTGGTTGGTGAAGTTTTCTGCATCAAAAATGTCAGCTGAATGCCTTGAATTCTTGAGTAGCTGAAGGAGGAGAGCGGGAAGGAAAGAAAGACCTTGTGAATTAGAAGCACAGAGGGTAAAATGATGCTTTGCACAGGGGTTGCTTGAGTCTGTGAACCTCTCGAGGCTTTCAAGTCAAGCTATTGTCTCAGGAATGTCGAAAAGCTTCCCTTCCTCGCTCCCTCCCTCAAGAAATAATCTTCTGACAGCCTCTTTTCAGCATCTTTCCTCTGGTCATGGGGAAATGCGTGCTGCATTTTCCACAGCTGGTGCAGTGCCAAGAGACTAATAACACAGTGTTCCCTTTAATGAGGTGGCAGCCTTCCTATTTCGGAAAATTAGGAATGTCAGTTTGCTGTAATCTCTGCCCCGGAGAAGCTGTGCTCATATCACCATCTCCCAGCAGCACCCAGAATAAAACTCGGCTACTATTTTCATTCCTAGGTCAAGCTTGAATTCCTACACTGAATGTATCTTTAGCTCCCCAATCTAGTAAACAGCCCCTGCCGTGCAATTCGGATAGATAATTCTTCCTCACGCAAAATTCCATCTAGACTTTTCTCACCACATTGATCCCATAAAACAACAGCTGCAAAAGCAGGTAAAACTGAATATATCAGACCATCCCAAAGCAATATGCAAACTTTTGAATCATACAAAACTCTTAGATAGCATCTCTTGATGACCAAGGAGTTTCATGCTATTTGAAAATACATACCTCCAATGGTATGTATGTATGTATGTATGTATGTATGTATGTATGTATGTATCACCTCCAATTTGATCTGATCAAAAATATCCCCTTAACTTTTTGAAACTGCATACATATTGGTAGATTGCATTCAGGAAGGAAAGAATGAGAAATAAATAACCCACCCAGCTATCATGCAAGCTTGTGTTAGACCCAGTCATCTAGCCTAGTACTGTCTACTGGGGCTGGAAGTGGCTTCCTAATACCCCCAGTTAAACATTTTCCTAGGACTGAGACGACTTAACTTAATACACCAGAATTTGAACTATGGACAATATTTATTTTATTTTGATTTCTTAAAAAAACCCATCAATATATGAATAGGTAAAGACCACGTCCGGTATTACGTTGACTGGGACGGCAAGAGGGAATGCAACCGCCCGCACCAGTGGTTTTAAAAGC
Organism: Hemicordylus capensis; assembly: GCF_027244095.1. NCBI lineage: Eukaryota > Metazoa > Chordata > Lepidosauria > Squamata > Cordylidae > Hemicordylus > Hemicordylus capensis. Next base: position 338,684,981 of record NC_069659.1, read on the forward strand.
AGCACTAGAGGGGGAAACACGGTGGGGGAGATAAGAGCACCCTCCCCACCCTGCCCCCACATTCAAACCGGTCCAAACGTGGGGGTTCCAAACCTGTTTGGTGTTCCAGGAATAGAATGCCGAACAGGTTCGTGCACATCCCTAATACTGCCCAATACAAAATGTCCCTAAGCGGTTCACAATATAAAAACCATTAAAACATTAACATAATTAAAACAGTTTAAAATACAATAAAAACTCTAAAAACTGGAACTTGTTTGCATTTTCCTTTTCTCCTTTTGTCTGTTGTGACTTAATATGGGGTGTGTTTTTATTGTATGTTCTAATCCTGTGTTGTGAACCACCCAGAGAACAATGTTATGTTATGGGGTGGCTAACAAAGTTATTTAATACAATATCATCAGGGGCATAACTATAATATGGCAAGGGGAGACAGTTGCCTGGAGGCCCACTGCCTTGGGGGCCCCCCAGAGGCAAGTCACATGACTGACTCCCCCAGCCGCGCACCCATCCGGGCTTCCTTCAGTTGTATTCATCCTCCAAAACTGATGTGAGCGTTAAGACCTGGAGCTACCAGAACAGCATGTCTTTCTCTAGTACCGTTCAATGACTTGCATCATCCACAATTTACAAAACCTTTTAAAAAACAATTTAGGATGATGTTCTATTGTGGTACATAGGAAACAGACAGATAGATAGATAGATAGATAGATAGATAGATAGATAGATAGATAGATAGATAGATTTTACTATGCTTTTTGTTACTACTATTCAGCCTCCTTTAAGATTTCTTTACTTCATGAGCTGAGCTTCAGTGAGGGGGTGCATTTTAAAATCTTGTCTCTGGGCCCACTCCAACCTTGCCACACCCCTGAGTATTATTATTCGTATTCTAGGATTTTAACCAATATACTAGGACAGGGCTGCATGGCTTTGGCCCTCCTGCTAATGTTAGACCACAGCTCCCATCATCCATCCATAGTGGCCAGTTGTCAGGTATGATGGGAGTTGTTGCCCGACATCAGAAGGAGAGCCAACGGTTGTGCAGCCCTGCACTAGGATAGAGTATAGACCAGATCAACTGAATAGGAGTTGAACCATGGACAATGCACATATATACTAGCATCTGAACCAATATAATAGGATATAGTATAGACCAGGTCTGTGGAATATACTAGGATTTGGAGAATTGGCAACATATGTGCTCTAGTAGGGATGTGCACAAAACCGGAAAAGTTGGTTTGGGTTGACCCCAAGCCAATTCAGTTCCATGCATGCTCAAACCAAACAGGTTCGAACGGGGGCGGCTTGATAGGCTTGGAAATCTACTGATAAAGGGGAATCCAAGGCAGCTCACACACGTCTATCTACTTCTACTGAATTGTGGGCCTTTATCATTTTAACTGATCATTTCACCGCAGAGGTCAAAGACCATAATGAAGGGTTCTCACATTATGAAGTTAGAGCTACTGTAAATGGTTCAAACTACGGTTTACTTGATTTAAGGTAGGATTCAGCATAAAGCAGATACAGCCAAAGAATTCAGGAATCTATGAAGCTACCCTGTGCTGAATAAGACCATTGGTTGTTCTATTATTTGTTGGTTCATCTAGACCGGTCTGCTGCAATGGGCAGTGGTCCTCTGAGGTCTTAGGCAGAAATCTTTTCTAACCCTGTTACCTGAGATCCCTCTAAGTGGAAATGTCAGGGATTAAAGTTGGGATCTTTAATCCTGCAACCAAAGCAGGTGCTCTATTGCCGATCTATAGCTCCTCTGTTTATGAGTACCTTCAAGTAGTTTCATCTATTGCCCTTTCCAAAGGCTCAAGCTGATGACGGTAAATAGGCAGTAAGAAAAGATTCCTGTTAAAGGGTTTGCACTCTAAGGCTGAAATACTATGAGCATGTACATGGGAGCAATTACCACTAGAGTTGTGTACAAAACCAGTTTGCCCCGTTCAGTTCACTACACTCATAGTATGCAGGATGGATATTAATTGCAAACTAATAGATGATCAACTGTAGAACCCCCAAACCCGGTCTGGGGGGTTTGGCTTGAGCTGAACTTGGCCTGATCTGGCTCGAGGGCGAGCCCTTGAGCCAGACCGGTTCAATGTCCAGCTAGTTCACATATCCCTAAGTACCACTGAATTGCATGATAATTTCTTCTGAGCATAGGATTTCACTGTAAGTCATAACAGAGGTTTTGGCCAAACTGTTTTGTTCTGGTGATGTAATTCTGTGCACGCATACCTAGGAATATGCTCTAATGAACACAATGGGACATAGGTCTGTGAAAACAGGCATCGGAACTGGGCTGAAAGGGAAATATCTACATCCCACTGAATTCAGAGCCAAATCTCCCACTGATGTGCATGGCTGTGGACTGCGCTCATAGTATGGATATTAATTGCAAACTAATAGATGATCAACTTTGAAACAATCAAGGAACAATCAGGAACTCAGCATCGGTAGGGAGGCATGAAGGGGTTTTATGAAGCAATAATGGGGGAGCGCTTCATAATTGAACTGAGAACATTAGAGCACTAGAGGTTATACAATTAATAACATCTAAAGCTGAGCTGAAATGACCAAGGCAGTTTCAGCTTAATTTTTCACTCTGGACAAAAAAATATATATCTATTTTCCATCTCTTTTTAAACCACCCTTGCAAATTTTAGTTGATTTATTTCCCTGCATTTTGTTTTAATTTGAAATAGTTCTGTTCCTCTTTCCTCTTCCAAACTAACGTGTCAACCTATAAGGCACCAGGGGACTTGAACCAGGGAATACTTGAACCAGGGAATTTGGCAGCAAGGCCCTGGTGCCTTACTCCCAGCCTCATTGTGGAAATTATTGATCCTAGCTGCTCAGCAGCAGCACCAAGATAATGGTCAGAAAGATGTACTGCAGCAACTCAGCCATACCATGTGATTTGAGGAGCCAATAAGGACCTGCCTGGCATTTTAGAATTACTGTCTCAGTCTTGGTTCCTCAGTCTGAGCAGCTTGTTAACTGCAGTGCTTGCTTTACATCTTCACATCACATCAGAGAGAGATTATGGGCTTGGAATGCTCTTCTGCAGCTGCAGTAGTGGCTGCCATCTTTCTTTACCTACAGTTGAATGCCTCCTTCCCTGCCACTGCAAGCAGCAATGTAGCAACCAGAATATTGCCTTGCAGGGAAAAGAAACTGGCAGCACCAGAGCCAATGACCTCTAAGGGGATCCACAAAGGCACCTGGCTGAGAACCCCCTCAAACCTGGTGCAGGAATTGGTTCCACAAACTACAAAGGGGTTGAGTGACCTGCCTGCAGGCTTGGGTCAAGCCATCTAGCCAAAGGACGAAGCCAAATAAAATGTCAAGAGAAATGAGCCAAGGTCAGTTCCCAGAAGGAAGTTTAAATGGGTATGGCAGATGTGAAGGCTGGAATAGGAAGTGGGCCTTGCAGGCACAGAGAAAGGCCTGGCAAGTCAATTGTAGGAGCAAACAAAGAACAGAGCCTATGAACTACATATGGAGATACTGAGGCTGTTCACACGTGCAGCCAAGACTGTCTAGGTCAGCTAAGCCAGGGCTTGGCTGTCCATGAGAACCGCCAGGAGCGGCATGGCTCCTGGCAGCACCTCAGTGGCCAGCCCGCCTAGGGAGCCTGCCAGCTACCAGAGTTTAAAGGCACAAGTGTGCCTGTAACCCAGGCTAACTGCTCATGCGTCAGCACCAACTGCTCCCGGCCAGCACTGACGTAGGAGTGGGCTCCTGCTGTTGCAGTGGAGATCCCCACAATGCAAAGTATGCTCGCACAGTGCATTGTGAGATTTCTGGGGACTGGCCGGGATGACATGTCCCGGCCCTGAACCTCCGCCCTACCTGGGGCAGCAGCAGCTCATGTGGGCACATGATCTGCACACCCAGCAACTCTTGTAGATCGTCTGCGGAGAAGGTAAGCTGCTGCAGCCTTCCCAGCCGCTCACCCTCAAGCCCACTCATGGGATCGCGAGAAAGGGCTCACTTTGTGGCATAGACAAAATCTGCTAAAAGGTAGGTGAAGTTATATGGAGGCAGGAAAAAGAGAGAGGACCAGAGTGGCTGTGACTGGAGCAAGGCAACAAACCTGTAAAGTTATTCTGGGCCCAAAAAAGCCTGCAGTTTTTGAAAGAGATGCCGAGACTCAAGAAGCTGGGTAACACCCCACCTCCAGGAAGGGCTGCAATTGTATTATGACCCTTACATGGGATGACTCATCTGTATGACATCGTGAAGATGTTTCAAATGGTCTTGCAGTCAGCAGTCGACATAACATGATGGACTTAGTACTATAAGAAACTACAGGAGGTCCTCTTTATTTGTGGGGTTCTGTTCCCACCTGTTAGTGCAGATTTGGAAAACAAAAAGGGGTTAGGTTCCTTGATCTAAAAAGTAAAAGTCAAAAAAGCAGAAGGGGAGCAGAAAATAAGGGTAGCAAAGCATAATCCTTGTTCTCCAGGAATGCCCCCCAAATCCTCTTATTTTTCATTTTAAAATTTGTTTTTCATTTTGTTGTTTGTTTTACAAAGAAGCCACAAAATGGCTCTGTGCTTCAGAATAGTGGCTGGAAATGACATCAGACAAAAATTGCCTATATTATCTGCCACAGATAAAGAAACTGGGTCTAAGACCCATCTGTGGGTACATGAAACTGCAAGCCATGGATAACGAGGGTCTCCTGTATTGTACAATACTGTGCAACTTGGTCTGTCCTTGCAGCTACATATGGGTATATAATCAGCATGCCATTACAGTAAACTTCTGGACTAACTTTAATTTTTATGGTGAAGTAAGGAATTGACTATAAAATGCAAGGAAAAGGAAATGATTAAATAACATATTCAGTGCTTTTGAGTTGGTTCCTTCATAAGAGTTAAACTTCAAGGCAATTTGCTCTCCTATTGAGACTGCTCCATTGTTCTTTGAAAACAAAAGAGAATAAAAAGACAGTGACATTATTCATCACTGAATCCTTCAGCCTATTTGTAATCCGATTTTTTAAAAGAAGAATTTTTCTTTGTTTTGCTTAAGTTTTATGACTGTTTGTACACTGTGAACTTCGTCATTAAATTCCATATCCTGCCAAATACCGTACATTGATTTTTGCATCAACATATTACAAAAGGTATGATTAATAGTAAGAAAAAAGTTCACACAGACGTTGTTAGTTTTCAGTCTTGTAATTGATGTTAATTTTTCAGGGTAACATATCCTGAAAAATTTTCATTATAAACATCCTTAGATACCTGCTATGGATATATGAATGTTTTGTTGTGTTCATAAATTCTTTTGGTTCCCTTTATAATTCCTTGCATGTTTCGTGTGACTAGAGTGTGGTGCTGGACTAGGACCGGGGAGACCCGAGTTCAAATCCCCATTCAGCCATGATACTAACTGGGTGACTCTGGGCCATTCACGTCTCTCTCAGCCTAACCTACTTCACAGGGTTGTTGTGAGGAGAAACTTAAGTATGTAGTACACCGCTCTGGGCTCCTTGGAGGAAGAGCAGGATATAACATGGTGGTGGGGGGATAGAAACATTCAGTCACCATTGGGCAAAATTCAGTGACAACTTTACTCCTCTACAGTTGACATTAGGGTGGATGAACTCTCTCCCACTCGCATCAGATTAGGAAGAAATGTTCTCCACCACCACAAATGGGAAATCAGATCATTTTCTGAGCCAGCCAAGGCTCAGAAAGGACCCTGCTCCTACCAGCCCCTTGACACACACATTTCTCTCTGCCCTTAAATTACTGGTCCAGCCGCGGTGAAAGCAGCAGCAGCAGCAGCATGGAAGGCAAGCACTTATTTCAGTGGTTCCCAACTTGGGTTCCTCCAGATGTTGCTGAACTACAACTCCCATCATCCCCAGCTACATTCCTTCACCCCTTTGTTGCCCTAGTGTACTCTTCTGCAGCGAATAACTTGGAGGCTTTAGAAGTTTACCTCTTTCTTGGGACGGGCTTTTTGAAGCCTCCAAGTTCTTCTTCTAGCCTACATATGAGAAGTTCACCTGCTTCACTAGTCCACACAGAAAGCAAGTAAGATGGGAAGAAAACAGGATTCCAGTACTGGTGGTTCAGTTAATGTGAACAGGGCTGCCATTATTTAACAATCCCTGCTGCTGTGTCTTTCACAATCACCTGACACAAAGGGATTTAATACATCATTAAGCTTTTCCTGTTATGGGGATTGTGATGTCTGTGTGTCCCCCCCACAACGGGGCCACTCAGAGGGACTGGGAACATACAGATATACATACAGGAAACAATTTTTTATCAACCATAGATGGGACAATACTTTCCCCTTACTTTTCCAATCACCAACATTGGTGCAACCCTGCCCTGGTGCAAGACCATAGAAAAAGTCTGTATCTCTTCTAAATAGGACCCATTCCAACCATCTGTCTATTGGACGTCGTAGCCTGTCACATTTCTGTGTTGAGGCGCATTGTTCATGTGGTTGTTTTGGTTTTTCACCTTTTTATTTGTTTCAGCGGTGAGGCTGACTTCTGAGGGATCTCCCCCTCCAAAACCGAAATGCTGTCCAGCTTTAGGAAAAATATGCTTGATCGGCCAACCAGGGAAACCTCCATCCTTATATCCTACTGTGCAGTGAGTAAGTTCATCAAACAGGGAACTCATGCTTAATGGGAGGGGGGCTGTTTTATGTCTCTGTGTTTTTTGTATATAAGGTAATCTTTGATGTGGAAAGGTTTTCAAGGGACTTCATCCCACCCCACCCCACCGCCTTTCATTTGGCAATTTTATGTAACCTTTTGGTGGAGCTCAAATGTCTATTGCATATTTGTCTGATTACCCCTACTACTGCCATCAGCACTGGAGATCACATTTGCCTTAATCTGAGAATAGAAGCTGACAGTTTGCTATTCTTTCCATGTGCCCACTTGACCTAACGCATGATGTCATTTTTAGTATAGACAAGTATATAGAAAGAATTTGCTTAATAAATTGCACACATGCCATCTTTCTCTTTCTCATATTTATAGTGTGTTTTTCCATCTGGGTAGGAAGCAGAATAAACTCTAAAAACTGTACACATGTAATATAAACAAAACTAATTCATCAGCCAGTGGTAAAATCAGTCCATTTTAAAGAACTCTTCTAAATAATTCTATCTTCAGCCACTTCATGAGAAGAGGAAGGTAGGAGCTATGGTGAACTTCTCTGGGAAGGGAATTTGTAAGATCATAAAGGAATTTGGGATGTGGTGCCAATGATATAGTGCTCATCCAAAATGCCATTTTCTGCATTTTTCCTCATCTCTGTAATGCATCTCCTGTTTTCTTCACTGTATTGACAGGCAGTGAAAATGGGAAGCCAATTCTGGTAATTTCTATATAGGCCTGAGAAGCTTTGAAAAATTTCTCACCCAACTAGCAATTGTCATCCCCCCACCCTGCTGCCACCTCCAAACAGTCCTCAGAATGACATTACGTCATGATTGCTACCACTGCCTGCAGAGGCACATCATAAACTTCCAGCCTCAGAGGCACGATGCTAACCCCTGCTAACTTGGCAAAGAGGCACCTTTTAATGTAGTGATTCTCTTTATTTAGCAGGGGGAAAGTAACTGGCCCTATTTACCCCCAGCACAGTACCTCCAGTGACTGTTGCTGGTGCCTGTCTTATAACAAACAAACAAACAAACAAACAAACAAACAAACAAATACCGGTTGCAGGCCCAATGTCCTGCAACTGGTATTGAGCAACAGCAGGAGAGAGGGCATGCCTTCACCTCTTGCCTGTGGGCCACTGTTGGAAACAGGATGCTGGACTAGATAAGCCTTGGGCCTGGTCCAGCAGGACTGTTCTTATGTTCTTATGTGAAAGAAAAACAATGATACCTGCTGTTGTCATCACTGGAAACTGGTCAGCTACCTCCTCAAAACTTTATAAGAAATTTTAAAAGAATTTCTCCCCCTCAAAATTGCTCTGTTCTGCCCTAAAACCCTCCAGCACTTTCATATTTGAAACCAGGGGCGGAACCACCATTGCACAAACGGGTTCAAAGAACCCGGGCCGCACCCTTTAGGGGACGCGCCTTGCACGGCAGCCACACACCCTGCATCTGATGTCAGATGTGGGGGCATAGTTTCACTCGCAAATGGCCCCATTTGCAAGAAAACTACTCCCCCTGCGGCTGACATCAGACGCAGGAGACGTGGCTAACCTTTGCTCCCTGTGTTTGACGTCAGACACTGATGTCTGACACAGGGCGCTGGGCAGGGGGCCCGCAGTGGCAGGCTGAACCCCGGCCACCGCTGGCCTCCCTCCGCGTCTGTTTGAAACTGTCATATTTGGCCTGTTTCAACCCGAAACCCTTCAACATCATTGAATTTCACTGAAACTGCTTTTAAGATAATTCTCCAGTCAGTTCTAGCTGTTTATTGATGATATGCCACTCTGTTTCTGATCCAAGTGTGGTGGTGCATTCTCTATTTAATAAACAGTCATGAAACCGTGTCATTCTGAGGGGACACAGTTGGAGTTCTGGGGGGAAATTGTAATGGGCTAAAAGGATGTCGGTAATAGCTGAAAAGTGGTGATTAAGCTTAATTAAGATGAGGTGGAGCTGTTGCTTGTGGGTGGGCCAGTCAACCTAGGATTAGGGTTCAGCCATGAAACTCATTGGGTGACTACGGGGCAGTCAATTATCTCTCTACCTAACCTACCTCAAAGTGTTGTTATGAGAATAAATGTAACCATATACACCACTCTGGACTCCTTTGAGGAAGAGCAGGATATAAATGTAGAAATAAAAATGAATAAACAATCTGTGTGCTTTGGAAGGTATCACATACCTGATGGAGCTGGTACATATTTTGGGGCTGCTTCTTGATTGGCATTACAATCTGGGTATCCTGGTAGCATCTGTGGCCAGGGCTACTTTATGACATCTTTGGCTGATTCTCCATTTGCAGCCTTTCTTGGGAAAAACAATCTAGCCATTGTTATGATACTGGTCTTTTGACATTTGGAGTATTGTAATGCACAGTAGGTTGGGATGCCCCTGAAGACTGTTCTGAAGCTGCAACTAGTCTAATGCATGGCAGCCCAGCTGTTGACTGGAACGAACAACGGGGAAATATCATGCCAGTGTTTTTAAAAAACCAAAACCTTTATTGGTTACTGGTTAAATACTGAATACAGTTCAATATGCTGAATTTTCAAAGTTCTAAATGGTCTGGGACCAGATTATTTCAAGGAACCTCTTCTCTTCCATGAGTACTACCACACGTGTTTAGATTATCTAAAATCCCTGCTCTGACCTCTGTAGCCACCAGAAGCTATCTATCTGTCTGTCTGTCTGTCTGTCTATTTGATTTATATACCACCCTTCCAAAATGGCTCAGAGCGGTTTACAACAAGGTAAAAACAATTAAAACAAGTTAACAGTTAAAATCAAACTATAAAAACAGAATAAAACCATTTAAAGAATCCAAACAGCTAAAAAACCCTGGAGAACCAGGGCAGCAACTTAAAACTATTTAAAAGTTTTTCAATCATTTAAAAACCTTGGAAGGCCAGGCCAAACAGATAGGTTTTAAGGGCTCCCCTGAAGGACAGTAATGATCTCAAATTACGGATTTCTGCCGGGAGTGCAATCGACAGCCCGGGAGCAACTATAGAGAAGGCCCGCCTCTGAGTCGCCACCAGACGAACCGGTGGTAACTGGAGATGGACTTCCTCAGATGACCTTAATGTGCGGTGGGGATCATGCAGAAGAAAGCACTCTCTAAGATAACTTGGACCTAAGCTGTTCAGGGCTTTAAAGGTAATAACCAGCACTTTGTATTTTGCCCAGAAGCTAGGCTATGTTTCAAGTACATATGAAGCTGTTGGTGTTTTTTTAAAGTCAGACCATTGTTCCCTGTAGCTCAGGATTGACTAAACTGACTGGCAATGGCTCTCCAGGGATTCAGGCAGGGACATCCCCCCTCTACCTGGAGATGCCATGGATTGAACCTGGGATCTTCTGCATGTAAAGCCTGTGCTCTGCCACTGAGCTTCAGCCCTGTACCCATGGTTAGGAGCAGGGCTTCCTCAGTGGTGGTACCCGACCTTTGGCCCTCCTATGTGCAGAAGGTCCCCTTCTGTTACTGGCTTTCCGGCACATTACTAAAACTTATCTTTTTAGCAAAGTATGTGGAGGCTTTCAGATTATTTTTGATGAATTTGTAACACATCCTTGTCTAATGTTGTATTATCATTTTAGTATTGGTTATGTTCATTGATCCCATTCTCATGGCCAGCCCTACCAGGGCTAGCACTGTCCTACCAAGGTAGGGCTGGTTATTTGGGCCCCGGGATTATTCTTGATCCTGCCACTCATCCCCTGGGTAGGCCTGATTGGCTACCCAGGTTTAAAGTGAGGTAGGAGGACAAGGGTGTGCCTCCTACCTTACTCTCTGGTCATCTGTGCCGCTGCTGCTTCCAGCATTGCTCCCAAGTGGGTGATGGCCATGTTTTTTCATAGAGCTAGGGAGAGAAAGGGGCTTGGCAGTGCTCTGCTGCTTGCACATTGCATTGTGGGATTCTGGAGGACCCAGCACGAGTTCCCCCCCACTCCCATTAGAGTTCTGGAATTCACTGCCATGCTGCTCAAGATGGCTCATGAGCAGCAGAGACCAGCAGTGTTCCCTCTAATTTTTTTCCCCATCTGTGTGTGGAATGAGTTTTGTTCTGGGTTGCAGTATCAAGGTAGTGTGTGCGCACGTGCATTCAGAGTGGGGCCTTTCTGATTCAACCAGAGCAGGATCTAAAATGAACTGAGCAGACATCCAAAAACTTGTGAGCGAGCGCACATGCGCACGCCTTTGAGGGAACAGTGGAGCCCAGAGGAGGCTCCTGTCCTGTGGGAGGAGGCAGGTAGGAGCCTGCCTTCCCTTCTGCTCTCCCTCTACTCCATCCCAATTTGGTCATGAGAATGACCTTCTTGTATCGGCTTTTATCATCAACTGCATTCCAGGTCTGCCAGACTGAAATTTAGCAAATAAGAATTGATACCTAGAGTTTTGAAAAAGTCCCAATGAATAAGAATTGATACATAGAGTTTTGAAAAAGTCCTAATGAACTGCCTGGCTGGGTGAGGTCAGTCCAGAGCCTGAGAACTCCATGCCCAACTCCATGAAGACGTCTGTAGTTCTGCTGGCTGCCACATGGGGCAGTAATATGCCCACTTGAGCCAATGGAGCTTGGAGCAGGACATCAGTATTCAACCACAAAACTTGGTGAGTGGTGTGGGAGAGAGAGTGATTCGTTCATATGGCTGAAGTTGTTCTTCGTCCACATCCACAACTACAGCAAAGCTTAAGTACTTGAAAGTGAATTTCTTCACATACATACAGTGTTACACTTATTTACATTACAATTTCTATTCATCCTCCTAGGTCCTTCTTGTACATTTATGGCAACCAACAGAGACATATCAAATAGCATTTGGAAAGATTAAACAATCTGAAAAACCCTACACGGAACATGTGGTTATCTTTATGAGCAATCCTTACATAAGATCTTTTGGTTAATTGGTAAACATGGCAAAGCCTCAGGGCACATTTTATTACTGAAAACATCAAAATTATTGTCACTAACTATAATGAATGTATGGCAACTTGAAATGAAATGAGTTTGTAATATTCCTCTGAAAAATATATTTGACCAAGTATTTGGTGTTTAAGTGATTATCTTAAATGGGGGATTTGTACAAAGACAAATTATCTTCCATTAATACACTCACTAAAACAAAAACAAAAAAAATCAAAGTGCTGGCAAAAATGGGATATTTCATACATTAACTGATTTTGTTTCCTTTTGGAACTTTAACTATAGTACTGAACTATGCAAACTATGCATACATAACACAGGTTCTGTAATTTAAAAAGGAAGGAGGACCATAGGGAGCTGTCTTATACATCTGTCCATCCAGCTCAGTATTGTCAACACTGATTGGCAGCACCCATCCAGGTTTCAGGCTGGACTTTTTTCCAGCCCTACCTGGAGATGCCAGGGATTGAACCTGGGATCGGGTGCTCTATCACTGAGCCCAATTCCAGATCTAACCATTCGAGATCTAGCATGCCATTATAAAGCAGTATTGCTACTGCCCTAGTGGGGCTAATGGGTCATTCAGATAACCAACAGTGGATTAGTATATACCAGGATGTAACTGATGTGGCTTTATTGTTTCTGTAGCAGCTCTCTGTTCTGTTTCTGTGGCAGCTCTCATGAGAGTTCGCAAGCAGAAGCACCTGATTGAGCAGTGGGGATTCCATGTGCAGATAGGGAGAAGGAGCCTGTGAGAGCAGAAGCACCAAGGTGATTGGGCAGTGGGGATTCCATATGCAGATAGGGAGGAGGAGCCTGTGGCACCATGGTGATTGGGCAGTGGGGATTCCATATGCAGATAAGGAGGAGGAGCCTGTGATGGTTAAGGTCAGTTGGAATGCAACTGTTACTGGTCAGAAGATGTTCTTGATCGCAGAGGAGAGGGATGGATAGATAGATAGATAGATAGATAGATGGCAGGGGTCTGTGAAGAGAGGGGCCGTGAAGGATGAAAGAGCCCCTTCAGGAGAAGGAGGCTGCCATTGTGTGAATTAGATGAGGAAACAAGATGAACAAGATCTGTTAACTCAGGAAGGGAGGAAGAGAGAGAGCAGGAGAAAGACAGAGGGGAAGAGTGAGTGGAGGAGAGAGAAAGAGAGAAAAAGAAGGGAGGGGAAAAGAGAAAGAAGGAAGGGTGAGGGATGGGCCTGTGCCTGTCAGTGGCCTGAGGGGAACAAGTGGCCATGGCAATGCCTAATGGCAGCAAGGAAGCGCCCAGTCAACCACTGCTGCTGTTTGGGGCTACCGAGGCCATTGGCAGAGGGAGGCAGGCAGGCAAGGAATGGGCCCGGGCCTGTCAGCAGCCTGAAGGGAACGAGCGGCCATAGCGGTGGTGGCAGCAAGGAAGGGCCCAGTCAACCGCTGCTGCTGCTCCTATGGGGAGGAGCAGGAGTGGGGCTCGGATGAGGGTGGGGAGGTCTCTGGGGATAGGGGGCTGCAGCTTGGCCAACAGGTGCCAGCAACGCTGCAGCCACAACCAAGAGGGGTGAGGGGGATGGAGTAAAGGGATGGAGGAGGAGGAGCAAGAGTGCAGCTCAGGTGAGGGTGGGGAGATCTCTGAGGTGAGGGGAGCAATCAGGTACTAGCACGCAGATGCTCTGTGCAAGTTAAGCTGGTAATCAATAATGCTAGTGGGACTCCCAGTGCAAATCACTAGGATTGTTGGTGTGCATGCTGTAAGGCACAAATAGTTTGGAACCTGACAATCAATATCATCAGAAGCATAATGGTGTAAATACGTTGAACCTGCTGGTGCTCTTGTGAGGCTGGTTTAAGGATGTGGCAGAATTTATTCTCAATGTTTTGACATTAATAAAAAATATAAATGGCTTTAAAATGGAAGCCACCAAATATCCATGAAATTGATCTTTCATGGATGATGTGATATGGACTCCTGCCAAAATGGTAAAACTTTGGAATGGCTGCTTGGAGATAGGCATGTTTGAAAGGGGATAGGAAGTGTTCACATTGGGTAAAATCCATATTAGTTAGTCATGACTAAGCATCATTTAAAGCAATGAGACAAGTTGTCTTTATATGTAAATCACTTTAACCACTTTAATGGGGAAAGCAGCATATAAATAGTGGTTGTAGTGTGTTATTCATGGCTAGTGTAATTCCCATAAACTTCAGTGTGACTTAATCATGATTACCTTTGTCTGGATGTTGATATATAAAGCTGCTTGGATCTCACTGACTGACTGACATGAAACTCCTAGAACAAACCACGAAAGATAGAAATAGGCATTTCACAGGTAGGTTCCATACTTCACCCAGAAAAATTGAAAATCCCGGAAAAATAGATTAATTTTCTGGGAATGCAAAATTCTCCCACTTTAGAAGCATGGGGAATGATACATTCCAACAACCCTTGGCCATTCTCTCAGGAACGTTTTAAGACAGAATGTCCAGACTTTCACTGAATTGTGAAGCAACAAACAAGTTATCTATTTGTTTGTTTGTTTGTTTTCCAGTTCACTGCATTTCAGTCAGTGTCAAGTATTCTCAAAAATCACTCAAATCAAAAAACAAGAGAAAACTTAAGTTCTGGTTCTGGAGATATAAATATGTTTTTTGCAACACACACATTCTTCTGCATGTCAACTAGCAACGAGTGAAGAAAGAGTGCATGGTCATTTTGTGGTGCAGGTGGTAGAATGCTGCAAACTACAAGCCTGTTTTACTAGTCTATATGAAACACACACACACAACTAGATGGACAGATTTTTGGTCCATCTAGTCTAATACTGTCTACTCTCAATGCAGCTCTTCAAGCTTCCAGACAGAGACTTTGTCTAGACCTCTTTTCAAAAACTAAATTTTGAATCTGTGTGGGAAAGCATGTTCTCTACCAACTGTATTATTCATTTTTGTTTTTTTTTAAAGGTTCTCTTTACCCTATACATCCAAGCTGAAATCCAGGACCTCCACACTCCTGGGCTCCCCCCAGATCTGATTCCGTTTGTCCCAGGTGTGCTGTGCTGGTCACCATGCCATGCTGCTGGCTGCACTGGGCGGCTGAGCGTGACTGACCTGTGCTGGGCAGCTGAGTGTGATCTCTGCCTTAGAGACAGAGGGGGGCATGGGGGAAAAATATGTGGGATGGGAATATGTTAAGTTGCACGTTGAAATGTTTCTGCTAATGCATATTTGCATAAGCATACCTGTTTTATAGTCTTACATTCTTGTGGGTTCAGTTACTGTTTGTGCCCTCAAAAACCCACATGTTAAAAATATTGTGTGTGTCACGCGGTGTATGTGTGTGTAGGGGGGTGATGCTTAACTTGCAGCGGCGCATGGGGGGCTGCAAATGCCTTTAGTTCCAGGCTCCAAAATTACCTAGGTGCACCTCTGGTTTTATTTCTTGTATTCCATTTCTAAACCAAGACTATCCCCTCCCACAAGGCAGCTTACAATCACAGTCCACTTGAAGGTACAACCCATTAGGGATCCTAGGAAAAGAGACGTGCTTCTAGTTGAAGTTATGGTCCAGGTTAAAGGCAGAGGGGGCAGAAAGAGCCGTGGATTGACTTCAGCGTTTGCTGACAGAAAGGTTACCAGTCCACTGAAACAGCTGATTCAATGATCTGCAGAGTCTCTTGTTCCCTGAACCTCAGTGCCATAATCTAGGGTTCCAGGCTTGTACTTCCTTTCTCATTTTTTCCTTAATGACTGAAACAGACTGGATAGACTTCACCTGACTTATAAACTGACTTATGTGGCATCTCATGATATTAAGCAGAGTTAGTGGAAATCTTTGCTCTTCTCATGAGTATTGATTTTGGTTGCTTTTATTGTCTGCTTGTTGTAGTGTTTGCTTTTCGCATAGTTTTTCTTTCCTTTTCCCTTTTGTACTGTTTTTGATACATATATAATTTAAAAAGCAATAGAAAAACAAGCAAACACAGCCAGCCACAAAATAATTTGAGTAAGCACATCAGCTTTCATCGGCTATTGCAACATACATTGTAAACAGGAAGGGTTTGTGTGTTTTTTTAACCAATTCCTAGAAGTTTCTAGTGAATTAGCTAAACAGCTGCCTGGTTCAAGGATAACATGGGGTTCTACCACCCGCCCTGCTCTCCCATCTGCATTCAGATGTTCAAGGGAGCTGCCTCTCTGCAGCCAGCAAGACTTCAGAAAGGTAGGTGAGCTGGCTATGCGGGCTTCCTTTTTTCCTGAAGAAGAGCCCGCACAGCCAATTGGGCCAGAGTGAGGGAGGAGCTTCCTCCCTCAACTCCGGTTCTGTGAGGCCCAAACTGTTGTGCCAGCGTTTAGTAGGGATGTGCACGGAACCGCATGGGGGAGGATTGAAGGCGGCGGTGGCAGAGGTGCTGCTTTAAAGGTGGGGGAGGGTGCACTTACCCCTCCCTCTATTTCCCCCCTGCTAGCATCCATTTTTGTCAGAGCCCATTGGGGTGGCAGCGTACCTCCCTGCCACCCCGTTACCCCCATTGTCCAGATATAACTGGAAGTATCTGATGTGCCTATGCGCTCCAGTGCACGTGCACACACATCGCACCCGCCCACACGCATGTTGGTCATGGGCATGCATCAGCTGCGCCATGCGAGCGCCGGCACCAGCACATGCAGGCGCATCAGATACTTCCAGTTTTATCTGGACAATGGGGCTTTGACAAAAACAGATGCCAGTGGGGGGAAAGTGGTGGGAAAACTGGTTCCGTGCACATCCCTAGCGTTCGGATGTTATGCTGGCACAGCAGAAATGACCAAAGGTTCAGAGTGGAGTTTGGCGAGGGGAAACCACGAGTCGCTTTCCCCCACAAACTCAATTTCTACGAATTCAGACGTTCAGGTTAGGAAACTGGAGGTGAATGGACCTCCTGTTTCCTGTTATGTCTGAACTAGGCCAGCATTTCTTGGCAAGGATATTCACTGGGGCTGTATATATTAGATATGAGAGAACAGTAGTGCACCCCAGTTCTCTTCCAGTAGCTCAGCTATTGATAACACCCTGGAAAAAACACAACATATTAGACTTAGATTGGTGAAAAAACAAATGCAACTTGTCTGTATACCATCTTGTATCTCTAGTCCATCTGGGTCTAGGACTGTTCAAGCCCCCAAGGAGATCATAAAGGCCCAACCACTCATACAGGCTTCTGTTATGAAACAGAAACTATTCTCCTAGTTTCTTCATGTGACCTTCTCATCCTGAGGCTTTTCTGGGCTTTCCACTTAAAGAGGAGTTATACAATAGTATGTATGAGAGTGCTGGTAATAAGCTAGCCCTACGTGTGTGTGTGCTTGTTTGAATCCCCACTGGTATGTTTCCTGGACTATGGGAAACACCTATATCGGGCAGCAGCGATATAGGAAGATGCTGAAAGGCATCATCTCATATTACGCGGGAGGAGGCAATGGTAAACCCCTCCTGTATTCTACCAAAGAAAAACCACAGGGCTCTGTGGTCGCCAGGAGTCAACACTGACTCGATGGCATACCTTACCTTTACATGTGGCCTAGTTCCCTGTGAGGTAATAGACCCGTTCCTTGGCTGTACAGGTGAAGTGTGCTGTATTAGGCTGCTTGTGTGGGGCACTGGAATCTGCATCGATCCCGGTGCTTCTGCCTGGCCTAACCCTGCTCCTAAGTCTGGCTTTTAGTCAAGGTTAAAGAAGCAACCACTCCCTTAACTTAGCTGCCGGGCTTGTGTGTCTTCTCAGCTCCGCAGAACTAAGCCTAGAACGCCCGTCTCAGCAGAGCCTAAAAGGCCCATCTGTTAGAGGAATTCCCCAAGGCACTGCATTGGTCATGCGCTGCCTTGCGGGAAATGTAGAGGCCAGGAAAATGAGTCCTGGCCTTTGTGGCTCCCCGCTGTCCGGAGCAGTTCAGGTTGTGTGGGTTGTGTGACTTGTGTGCTGAAAGGATAAAGTGGGATCGTCTGAGAGAAGGTAGGTTTAATTCCACCTTCCCTGACACCCACTCAGTCGTGTGAATGGGCTCAGTGTTTGATATTTCAGTTCTGTCTGTGTTGAATTGGCAGCCAGGATTAGAAAGCAATACACAGCCTTCCAGGTAGGGAATGGCCAGATTCACATCTTACAAGCCACCCCAGGGTACCAGGGGGAAGCACTTCGAGAACATCATATCAGATATGGCTGGGAATAGGTCCTGGCTGACACATGCTATCAGTATTTAGCTCTGGGTGACTTGTAGCTGAACCACCAACTCCAGTGAAAAGTTTTGCTTTTGAGGTGATGCGAGGTGATAAAAAAAAGTTCTTCTTACAAGCGTGGGTTTTAACTTCCCTCAAGCCAGGAGAAAGATCAATGGTCACAGCAATGTGCTTTGAAGTGTAGCCAAATTTGAAACCTTTTTTGTAAAATTCCAGAAGTCAGCACTGCTTGCTGGTCCTTGGGCTGGAGCTTGGAAGCACACTAAATAACTCTCCATTTCATATATTTGCTGGAGGTGGACGCACAACATACCTATGTGCTATTATTCAACCTTGCTTTTCAGAACAATATATTCACAAGATGTATATATAGATAAGAACCCATGGACAGGTAGGATGAGGATCATGCCTGATGGCTTTCCTTCAACCTTTGCACATTCAGCCAAAGGTCCGAAGCAGGGGCGTAACTACCATTAGGCAAGGGGAGGCAGTCATCTTGGGGCCCCACTGCCTCGAGGGGCCCCCCAGAGGCACATCACATGACTCCCCACCTGCCCATGTTGCACCCCCTATAAATTATGTTGATTCTCTTGGAGATCGGCAGGAGCAGAGAGTAAAAAAACTAGATTCAGTGTGAACTAGATATTCACCGTATTCACAATGGGGGTGTGAGTGTGAGTGCACGATCTATTGTGAAGTGTGTTTGTGTGTGTATATCCACGAGGGGCCCATTATAAAATCTTGTCTCTGGGCCCCCTCCAACCTTGCTACGCCCCTGGTCCGAAGAGACCATCCACATGTATAACTGTACACATGCAGGCTCTCTCTCTCTCTCTCTCTCTCTCTCTCTCTCTCTCTCTCTGGAGCCCTGTGCAGACATCATGCCTGTACACAGGTGCATGTTTTTGTGTGAATGACACTACCTGCATTCATTTTGAAAGTGAACCTGGATACAAGTCCTTCAAGTGTACTGCTGTACCTGTGTTCAATATAGCATGTGGATAACAGTGTCTGTGTGCAGATCGGTACATATGTGAGCTGTACACAAACATCCTATTCAGACATTATATGGTACAAGTATATAGATGCCTGTATACTCAAACATGTTCTTGTTTTAATTTTAAACGTGAACCTGGATACAGGCCCCTGAAATGCATGGCACCAATAGGAAGTGTACTGCTGTATCTGTGTTCAACACACCATGTGAATCACTGTACCTGTGTACACTGTATACTCGTATAATGAGTGTTGAACATAACGGGTGAATAAGGCCAGATTGTATGTGTGTTGAACATAACATGTTAATAGGGCTGGGGAACCCTACAAAGACAGGATTCCTGGTTGATTGATTGATTGATTGATTGATTATATTTGTACATTGCCCCAAACTCATGTCTCTGGGTGCTTTACAACAAACATAAAACAAATTTAAACAAGTGAATGCCACAATTCTGGTTAAAAAGCATGGGTGAATAAATGCATCGTGGGAGACTTTTTAAAAGCTGTCAGAGATGGGGAGGCTCTTATTTCGACAGGGAGTGCATTTCAATGTCTTGGGGAGGCGACAGAGAAGCCCATCCCTGAGTAGCCACCAGACAAACTGGTGGCAACTGCAGATAGACCTATCTGGATTATCTCAATGGGCAGTCGTGCTCCTAATGAAGAAGACATTCTCTTGATCACACATACATCTCTATTCAGTTTTTGGTTGAACAGGTCAGTGGGCAAGACTAACACCAACAAGCATGATTCTACTTCTTCCTCTCCAGGATTGAGCCTTCTCTGTAACAGCACCTACACTCAGGGCCAGATCCAGGTTTCAGGAAGCCCACAGCAAGCTATCCTCCATGGAGCCCCTTCTACCTGGGTAGGGGCCAAGAATGTTGCCCTGCCATCATCTGACAAAGCTATGGGCTGTAAAAGACTATATATAAGGGGTGTCTACAACTCTCTCTCTCTGTGGCAGTGGAATTCAACATGTAAAGGTGTAACTATATATGCTATAACTATCAGATCTAGAGAAAATAATGATTTTTTTTTTTAAGTTAGGATCTTTCCAGCACCTAGCAATCTATGCTGGATGTATGGAAAGTTACCTGGTGCCTTTAAGCATATATGTTGAGGTTGTTAACTGCACAGAAGTTTTGGAAGGATATAGCTGGATGTATTAACTGTATACTTGGCTATGAATGTCCAATATCACCCTTAACCTTTTTGTTATGCTGTTTTGATTCACATATAAAGGGGTCAAGCCAGTCATCGGCAGCCAATGTAGTCATGATTAATTGTGCAATAATGCAATAGCAATAGCAATAGCACTTACATTTATATACCGCTTTATAGCTGGAGCTCTCTAAGCGGTTTACAATGATTTAGCATATTGCCCCCAACATTGTGGGTACTCATTTTACCGACCTCGGAAGGATGGAAGGCTGAGTCAACCTCGAGCCCCTGGTCAGGATCGAACTTGTAACCTTCTGGTTACAGGGCGACAGTTTTACCACTGCGCCACCAGGGGCAGACATCTTTTTATTATCAATTGATACCTTGGTTAGAAAATGTTGGTACACTATGCTGATGTCCACACAGAGGCGCCATTAGGCCCAGACCTCCAGGTGCAAATCCAATGCCCCTGCTCCCTCGGAGGGCTCCATCAGTGCACCTGCCAGAAGCTAGGACCGAGAATCTCCTCCCCATGGCAGGGCAGTAGCACAGGCTCCACAATGCCTCCCCACCTGGCACGCTGGCAGCCTGGTGCTAGCCATTGGGACACTCTCTCCCTGCATGGGTGCAGGCTGCTGCTGCTGCACTCTCTCCTTCCCCAAACCAACCATCAGATGTTTGGTAGGTGGCCAGGTCTAGCCCAAAGACCACTTCTTGCCTCATCTCTCTGCAGCAGTGTGTGCTGGAAGGCTGCCCAGGAGCAGAGGGCCAGGAGCTCTGTATACCTAATCTGAAGCAGTTCGGTCAATTACTTGATTTTTAGTATTTTTTTGAAAGTTTTTTTTAAACTTTTAAACAGTGGGGAATTGTGTGCTCAAGATGCGTGTGTGTGCGTGTGTGTGTGTGTGTGTGTGTGTTGTGCCATTGAGTCAGTATCAACTCCGGGCGACCACAGAGCCATGTGGTTTTATTGGTAGAATACAGGAGGGATTTGCCATTGCCATCTCCCACACAGTATGAGATGATGCCTTGCAGCATCTTCCTATATCGCTGCTGCCCGATATAGGAGTCTCCCGTATTCTGGGAAACACACCAGTGGGGATTCAAACCAACAGCCTCCTGCTCTCTATGCAGGTTGCTTTCCTGCTGTGCCATTAGGTGGTGTAGAGCAGGGATTCTCAATGTGTGGGTCCCCAGATGTAATTGGACTTCAACTCCCAAAATTCCCAACCAAAGGCCACTGGGGCTGGGGATGATGGGAGTTGAAGTCCAATAACATCTGGGGACCCCTACATTGAGAAACCGTGGTGTAGAGGATACTTATTTTGCAAGCCTCCCCCCATAAGCCCACTAGGTCCAGATGCAAAATTACCTCGCTGCACCTCTGTGTCCAGATTAAGAATGAGATAGCCCTAGCCCAGTTTCAGAAGTCTGGACATTATTTATTCTGTATTTAAATCAAAGAAAACCAGCAGATAGCATTAATCAAACCTTATTAACGCTGATATTGTAAAATTCATATTTCTATTATAGAGTACCCTATTACAACATAATATAATTTAAAAAATCATCTTTCATGATTCATCTTTCTTGATTGGAAAGAATCCCCCCCACATTTGAATGCTGAATGTGAACTATTTAACTTTGCTCATGCTCTTTTTAATAATAATGGCTGACGTGAAGAAATTACTCAAAGTAGTCCCATTGATATTAAAAGGACAAAGTAGCCATGTCCTTTTAATTAAAACTTTAAAAATTGCCCTTTTAATATCAAAGGGACTACTCTGAGTAATTTTCAACATCAGAAGTCAACTATTATTATTATTAAAAGGAACATGAGCAAAGTTAAATAGTATGGGACTGCTTTAAGTAATTTTCCTCATCATGTAACCCAGTAAAATTTATTTTTTAAGGAAGAGGTTGTCTTTCCTTACATTTCCTTACCGTTACGTATGGATACATGCAACTTCAGTACCGTCCATTGCACGACCCAAAGTTGCATTCAGGAGACTCCAATTTGAACCCTTGGTTTGTAGCAAGTTCATTGGAGGTTCTCAGAGCCTCCTTTCCAGTCCAAGTGCAACACTTGGCCCTATCCACCGCCAGCCCAGTACCCTCCAGTGACTGTTGCTGGTGTCTATCTTATGTTTCTTTTTAGAATGTGAGCCCTTTGGGGACAGGGATCCATCTTATTTATTTATTGTTTCTCTTTGTAAACTGCCCTGAGCCATTATTGGAAGGGCGGTATAGAAATTGAATAATAATAATAATAATAATAATAATAATAATAATTATTATTATTATTATTATTATTATTATTATTATTATCAACAACACTGGAGGTTGCATTTGGCCAGATTGGAGTCCCTCCCAGACTGGCTATGCAGGCTGTCCCTCAAGCAAGAAGGAAGCCCACACAGCCAGTTCCCACTCCTCTCTACAGTCTCTGCAGAGAGATCGCTCTCCCTGTTGTCTGAATGCGGACAGAAGAGCATGGTGGGGGGAGCAAAAACTGGACCTGCAGTTCTGCATGACATGTGTAAGGTAAAGTGTGTTGTCAAGTCAATTTTGACTCCTGGCTCCCAGAGAGCCCTGTGGTTTTCTTTGGTAGAGTACAGGAGGGGTTTACCATTGCCTCCTCCTGCCCAGTCTGAGATGATGCCTTTCAGCATCTTCCTATATTGCTGCTGCCCAATATAGTAGCAGCAAGGATTTGAACCACAACCTTCTGCTTGTTAGTCAAGCATTTCCCCTGCTGTGCCACTTAAGGCAGGATCCAAACTAAGTTAGTCATGATTAAGCACCAATGAAATAAATAAAAGAAATCAGTCATGGGCCATTATTTTCAGTATGACTTAGCCATGGCTAACTTAGTCTGGATCCTGCCCAGTAATAAATAACAAACAACAATAACATAAATACCATGGATATGTTAGTATGAGCAAGGGCTATGGTGCCATAGGAACATAGGAAGCTGCCATATACTGAGTCGGACCATTGGTCTATCTAGCTCAGTATTGTCTTCACAGACTGGCAGCGGCTTCTCCAAGGTTGCAGGCAGGAATCTCTCTCAGCCCTATCTTGGAGAAGCCAGGGAGGGAACTTGAAACCTTCTGCTCTTCCCAGAGTGGCTTCATCCCCTGAGGGGAATATCTTACAGTGCTCACACATCAAGTCTCCCATTCAGATGCAACCAGGGCAGACCCTGCTTAGCTATGGGGACAAGTCATGCTTGCTACCACAAGACGAACTCTCCTCTCCAATCCATGGTTTGATCCATGATGGATCAAACCAAGGTATAGGTGGTACAGCTGAGTAAATGAGGAAACAAAGGGGAGACAGGAAGTGGATGGACAAGCCAACTAGGGAGCATAGAGAAGAGGCACTATGGGATCAAGGATGGTTAAAGAAAGAAGGAAGTGAAAATACATGAGATCTGAGGCACAGCCCAGAAGCTTTAATGAAGGAAGATGGCCTACCAGTAAGCCTCTTCCTACTTCCTTTATCAGGGCTTCTTGGAGTCTGGAAACAAAGATAGCTCAGGTAGTTTCTGGTGAACCTGCAATTCCTAGGCAGGATGAGTCTGAGGAACAGTGATTTCTGACAAGTATATGGTCAAAACCTTTGGTCTGTTGTCTTTTAATTACAGCAGCTAAATTAATTGTTTCAGTAAACTAGGAAAAAATCCAGTTATTCGTTATTTAGGGCTTGTTTTTTTGAGGGTCTGGAATGTAATGGCTATTGGTAAGATATCCTTTTTTGGGATACCTTATTGTACTGAGCCTTATTGCACAAACAACCAAAATTATTGTTTTTTCTTACAATGGCCACCATTCATATCATTTCTGGGGGTGGGGGGGAGGATCACTTAGATATCTCAGGTAAATAAATGCATTATATACTTGGTGAACAATTATAGCAAAGAAAAAGTGAATAAGCAGATGGATTCCCCCCCCTTCTTTCTCTCCAACTTCCCTTTGTTGCCACTCATAAAAGCTTTCATGCATCCTGCAGTTGAGTGATGTATATTGATGACTGTCAAAATGATTATTTGTTATTGTGCATTTAATACCAAAAACACATTAATAAAACAAAACACTAGAAGAGCTGTTCCTCCAGCGCTCTAATCACATTGTGTTAGCTTTTGACACCTGATGACGCAACATGTTCCAATGCCAATAATCAAGGTTTGGCCTTGTCACTTCTAAGATCAATCGATAACTGTTCGTAATTTATCTGCAGGAAATCTTGAGAAGATTTGGTGAGGATAGCTTTTGCATGCAAACTGCCTCCCCATTTAATTATTCAGCCCCTTATCTGGTGCCCTGAGCTCCTTGGATAAGTGTTGCTTGATTGTTTAGTAACGAAGCTTTTGATAATGTACTATCACGCTGCCAGATTCCACGCGACTCCATTCATGTTCTGCTTATGAGGAGGTAAAACAAGATCAATCGAGTATTAAGTAATTACTACATTAGCCTATCACTACAAGAGTATCTTGTAGCGGAAAGCTCAGCAGATAGAATGATATAGCATTCTGGCTTTCTGCTGAATTGCAAATATTGCTTGGATTAAGTCCTGGTAAAGCAGCATTATGTTTAATTTAAAAGAAAACAAATCTGAACACAATTGAATTTTTCTGAGAATTGTACACCAGATGCAGATGCCTTTTATCTATGTGCTATGTGTAGATGAAAGTAATGCTAAGATCTGTTTGAGCTGGCCTGGAGGAATCTGATTATCTGAAGAGAAGCAAGATCCATCTAAGTTGGCCAAGAATAGCTGCTTTCTTTTCTTTGCCAACTCTTGCTTGTTAAAATCTTCGGGGCATCCAACTTTCCATTCTCAACATTCTATTGCTAGAAAAGTTTTTTGAGGTTCCATCAGAATGAAGGGCATCCCAGAGCAGCCTTTGACATTCCATGTTGTTTTGAGGCTTCTGTCAGTAGTGTCACACAGCAGTGTCAGTGGAGAGGAAGGCATGTTTTCAGAAGTGCTCACCAGGTATCATATTGTGCCCTGCCTAGCACAAGCTGGTTTTGTGTGAGCAGGGGCATATCTAGGGTGGGGCAGGCAGGGCAGATGCTCCAGGCGCCATTTTTTAAAATTAAAAAAATTATTAAAAATGGCCACCGAAAACAAAATGGCCACCGTGCATGCTCAAATGGCCTCTGTGAGGCCCTAGGCTGTGCCAGGCCTCACAGAGGCCATTTGAGCATGTGCAGTGGCCATTTTGTTTTCAGTGGACATTCTTTTTTTAAAAAAAAGTATTTTTAAAAATGGCCACCACACATGCTCAAATGGTCCCTGCGAGGCCCTAGAGGCCAGTGGGTGGAGGGGGAACCTTTGCAAACCTCCCCACCCCATGCCCTTTAGGAAGCTACAGGTAAAACAAAACTTTTTAAAATTTTAATATAATATGTCACTGTACACATATTCAGTTTGGCACTATGTACAGAGAATCAGGGCTTGTGAATACTGAGCAGAAGCTTATGAGCTAGGATTGTATTCATTTGCTCTTACTTTGCTTCTTGTGATAAGTGAGTTAAATGTGATGTCTTAATAATATGACTATTAATGGTGAGTTTGTCTTTGAATCAGTGTGAAATCCTTAGTATTAAGGCCCACTGGGAGTTTCTTGCTCTCTTTCTCTTATTTTAACTGTCTTTCTGAAATGCTAGAATATATTCCAAGCAGTGACACAGTTTACTCTGAATATCCTTTAATTATTTTCAGAGTATCTGGGAAAAGTCAGATTCTCCATTGATTTTTTAAAACTTGTGTAGTAGTGGTGCTACAATGCATAGTAGAGAATTAGACAGGCACTTCCGTTTAGTTTTCCAAGTACACCTCCACATAGTATTTGGGTATTTCATGAGCCTCAGCATACTGAAATTTGTAGTTTTCCAGCATTTTTTGGTCTGGCTACGTCCACTGCTAAATAGTTCTTGAAATATTAAAAGATTAACGAGTTTGACTTGTATTTTTGAGCTGATATTATGGTAAAGTTATCTGAAAGATGGGTGTCAGATGTTTGTGCAGGGTGCGCAATTTCAGTGCTTGCCCTAGGTGCTATTTTCCCTAGATACACCTCTGAGAATATCAACATGTTCAGTAGTGGAGGTTGTTGACATCATCTCACATTTACAGAAAAGTCAATGGATTGTTCTCATGGCCCAAGCATAGAAGTAAGTCATGGGAAAGTGGTTTGTAAATAACTACTAGTCATTTCAAGTACGGACCCACAACAAAAAGCTGCAGTATATCACTGGTGTGCATGTGTTGCCTGGGCCTGTAGCTGAGCATGGTGAAAACCAGTTCTTGTAAGAATTAATCTGCCTACTTTCCTTTCTCTATCCCTACAACTGGACTACATTTGCTCCAAATCCATTAGGCAGTTCACAAGTTCGCCCACTTGTGCCTCAAAGGTTCATGCATCTGCCATCTTGAATTGCGGTGGGGGGACGTTATCACAAACTATGCCTTTGATGTGTCCTTATGTGCCCCTAGAACTGTACCAAATTTGGTCCAAATTGGTTCCCACTTGCACCTCAAACCACAGGTCTACCATCTTGAACTGGGGTGGGTGACATTACAAACTACGCCCTTGAAGTGTCCCTATCTGTCCTTACAGCTGTAGCAAATTTGGTTCAAATACGTAAGGCGGTTCACAAGTTAGCTCACTTGTGCCTCAAATGTTCACAT
This sequence comes from Hemicordylus capensis, assembly GCF_027244095.1. Taxonomy (NCBI): domain Eukaryota; kingdom Metazoa; phylum Chordata; class Lepidosauria; order Squamata; family Cordylidae; genus Hemicordylus; species Hemicordylus capensis. The sequence continues at coordinate 338,711,645 of NC_069659.1, forward strand.
ATCTGCCACCTTGAACTGGGGTGGATAACATCATCACAAATGCTACCGTTGAGGTGTCCCTATGTGTCACTCACTACAACTGAACCAAATTTGGTTCCAGTCGATTAGACTGTCCCCAAGTTAGCCCACTTGCACTTCAAAAGTTCATATGTTTGCCATCTTGAATCAAGTGCCCACCGTTGGGCATCCGCCATCTTGAATTGCTAACTTTAATTTTTCCTCTTTCTTTAAGGAAAGTAGGCTAAAAAGGCTAGCAGGAAGGACACAAATCCCTGCTATAACTTGGATCTTACTTTATATGCAACTTCCCCCTTCATTCCTCAAGAGAGTCAATTTTTTCCCACATTTGTTCCACAGTTTTTATTTTGTTTTGGGAGGGGGTTAACTCCCCCCCCCAGCAAGAGCTGAAATATGCCAAACTCCCTTTCCCTCTGAAACACAAAGATGGCAAGACAACTAAAGAGTTTTAGAGACCTTTGCCGCTCAGAAGCAGAAGAGACTTGACTGTCTTGAGGGAGTATTCTTTAAGCTGAGAAATTTCCCACTCTTTTTGTTCAAGCCCACCTCCCCCTCCTCACTTCTCAGTTCCATTATCTGTTAAGTGCCCTCTGAGTCTGCAAACAATCCACTCCACTGAGGTACATTGGGGTGGTTGGGGGGAGTTTTCCCCCTTAGGATTTTTTCTCCAGATTTTTGTGAAACTGATATATTTTCAGGTTACCCCCATGTCTGCTAGTCCCTCCCTCTAACCTTCAGATGCTCCACTTATATGTCCATAAGGATTATACCACTTTCAGCTGTTTGGGAAACAGATCTTATGATGGCTATATGAACGTTCAAGTTCAGAGGTCAGATACCAGTGAATAGCAACTGCTGGGTGGCAACCATGAAATAAAACATTTGTTTTCATGCCCTGCTTGGGGGCTTCTCAGAGGGATCTTCTTGGCCACTGTGGAAGGCAAAATGTTAGACATGGTCGATCTTTGTACTGAAGCAGCAGGGCTCTTCTTATGCCCTTACAGAGGAATCTTTAGACCCGCATGTTCTCCCACAGCAAATGTAAGCTTTATTGTGAATTGAACTGGGACCTAATAATGTATAAGTGTAAATGCACTTTAAGCTATTATGAAGGGAAAACATAACAACTACAGCCAATGCTCTTAAAAAGATACCTCTTCCACAGTCTAATTTTGCATATCTCCCACAGCAAGGGAATAGATTCAGCAAGGTTCAAAAAGACCTGTCCTTAGTAATCTTTATCTTTAGTAAACCAGATCTTGCTTCCTACTGAAATCTGAAAGATCACCCATTATCTCTCCTAGCTTTTCCTCCCAGTTTAAGGCACCTCAGTGTACAAATATATTTGGAGATGATCCAAGAAATATGCACTCCTTCCACTGCTCCCCCAAAACCAGCGTACTAGATTGTGTAGCATACAGCATAGCATAGTTGGGAGCTACAGCTATGAATCACCAGCTCCTCAGTTTGAATCATGCCTTTGCTGTGAACTCTCTGGTGGCTCAGTCTAACTCTCTGCCTAACTTCTACGACTAATATTTATATACCTTCATATTTATATACTAAATATATACCTAATATTTATATACTAATATTTATATAACTTCAACCAAAGTTATCAAAGTGGTTTACATAGATATATGTAAATTAAAAAGATGGTCCGCGATCCCCTGTCCCCAAAGGGCTCACAATCTAAAAAGAAACACAAGATAGACACCAGCAACAGCCACTGGAGGGATGCTGTGCTGGGGTTGGATAGGAAACATAGGAACAGGAAACTGCCATATACTGAGTCAGGCGATTGGTCTAACTAGCTCAGTATTTTCTTCACAGACTGGCAGCGGCTTCTCCAAGGTTGCAGGCAGGAATTTCTCTCAGCCCTATCTTGGAGAAGCCAGAGAGGGAACTTGGAACCTTCTGCTCTTCCCAGAGCGGCTCCATCCCCTGAGGGGAATATCTTACAATGCTCACACATCAAGTCTCCCATTCAGATGCAACCAGGGCAGACCCTGCTTAGCTAAGGGGACAAGTCATGCTTGCTACCACAAGACCAGCTCTCCTCTCCCTCGCATCTCCAGGGATGTCAGAAACCTTGAAGAGCTGCTGCCAGTCAGTGCCGATAATATTGAGCTAGATGAAATATTAGTCTGGCACAGTATACAGTAGTTTCCTATTTGTATAAGCTCTTCTTCCTTTGCACCAATTTCGATGCACTGAGAATCCAGCCTTTTTTCCCTCCCCTCTTACTTGACACAACATTTCTTTAGAAATCAAATCTAACTTGGAAACTTCCAGGCATAGGAGTTGTACTCACTGACCTTTTCCAACATACCAGACCTTACATGAACTTGACATGTAACAGCGAAGGCGGGGGGGGGGGGATATAAGAAGGGATTAGGATACGCTTGGTGGCCAATGAGGCGCTTCCATCCTTCCTGCCTTGTATGTCAAGGTACTGAAGGCAGCGTGTGCAGAGGGGGCAACTGTATTATCAGATCCATTTTGATTCATCTGCTCTAGCAATGGGAGAGGAACCTTGCCTGTGAGGGAGCCCCTGGCATGTTCAAACTGTCTACCCAATTGCAAGGTGCTCTTTTGCTTTGGATTAAGACAGCCCAGAGCCACGCAGGGAGCCCAAAGGGGAAATGAACATGTTGTTTCCTAATGAGGACACCTTCTGAGCTGCAACATGTAAAATGACAGCAGACGTTTCTGCCGACACCAGCCATTTTTAATCGATGGCTATGGACAAGCATTTGTGTCTCACGACTCTGGAATGGGTCCAGGGGTGAATCAGCAAATCCATGCCACTTGAAAGGTCAAAGGAACATCATGCTCCACTCTGCCCATAAATATGTCAAGAACAAACGTGCTGAGGCTTGCATTCCCAGGGTGCAAATCTACAATGTAGATGAGAGGAGAACAGCATTGCATTAATGCAGTCTCATGACAGTGACAGTTACAAGACTGGAAAAGGCCGTAACCCCATCACTTTTTTGTGTAACCTGCTAGCCTTCTTTACTGCAATGCATAAAATGGAGTGATGGTAGGTTGGCCTGGGTGAGGCAACCTATGTCTTTCCTTTCCACAGCTATTTCAGCCATTCAGGATGCTGGCCGCATATATTTGAGCAGATATTTTGGGACACTTATTTGTGTCCAAATATTTGGGACACTTTGGGGGAGTGGAAAATTGTGAACTTTGCATAATCTCTAATAATGGGAAAGAAATCCCGCTTGCTTTTTTTGATCATAAAGCTTGAAGCCAATGATGATGGTGTTCTGCAGTTATCGGCAATTGATTGCACTCATCTGATGTGTGCAATGTGGAAAATGCCATGTTATTGGAGAGAACATGGGGAGAACATGTTATTAGAGAGAGCGTGGGAGGAGAGCTGGTCTTGTGGTAGCAAGCATGACTTGTCCCCTTAGCTAAGCAGGGTCCACCCTGGTTGCATATGAATGGGAGACTAGAAGTGTGAGCACTGTAAGAGATATTCCCCTCGGGATGGATCTGCTCTGGGAAGAGCAGAAGGTTCTAAGTTCCATTTGTGGCTGGGGATTCTGGGAGTTTAGTCCAACAACATCTGAGGGCCCAAGGTTAACAAACCTTGGTCCAAAATGACTGGCAGCAGCTCTGCAAGGTTTCAAGCAGGAGCTCTAGCCAGCTCTACCAGGGTTTCAGGCAAGCCTCTTTCCCAGTTCTACCTGGAGGTGTCAGGGATTGAAGAAGGCAGACCCTGCTTAGCTAGTCATTATTGCTACCACAAGATGAGTTCTTCTCTCCTGAGACTTGATGTGTGAGCACTGTGAGATATTCCCCTCAGGGGATGGAGCTGCTCTGGGGAGAGCAAAAAGGTTCCAAGTTCCCTCCCTGGCTTCTCCAAGAGAGGGCTGAGAGAGACTCCTGCCTGCAACCTTGGAGAAGCCACTGCCAGTTTGTGAAGACAATACTGAGCTAGATAGACCAATGGTCTGACTCAGTATATGTCAGCTTCCTATGTAACATTGTTGTGTATTTAACATTGTTGTGTATTTAAATGGCTAAAAGCATGGAATTTAGTATATCACAGATTCCCTATGAAGATAAAATTGCTAACATTTTCAGAAGGAAGTCTCACAGAGCCCAATAGCGCTTACTCCCAGATAAGCATCCTTACCAGGGAGTAAGCCCCATTGAATTCAGTGTGATTTCCCCACAGGACTGTTAGGAATGCCTCTCTACTTAATTTGATCTATGTAGGATATTCTTTGCATAAACCATGTTTCATGCTTTCATCAGGAAGTGCACTTTCTGCCCCCAGGCTTTGCATTAAAATTTTGTGGAAGTTGAAATTTGAAGCAAATTTCAGACTTCCTCCCAAGGAGAAACATCTGACAATATTAAGGGAAGCCAAACAAATGCCTATAAGCCAAGGGGAATTTTCTCAGGGGACTTCTGCAACTGTTGAGCTGCTGCACTGCAACTGGAATGGCAGATCACCTTTTTGCTATCTAGTTTGACTTAAGGCTGCACGACTTGTGACCCACCAGGACGAATGCAGTTCACGACCCATTTAGAATGACCTGCCAGGCAGTGTTCCCTGTAATGGGGATTTCCAGATGTTGTTGACCAATTGATTGATTGATTGATTGATTGATTAAGTGCCAGTCAGTGTCGACTCTTAGCGAACACATACAGTAGATAGATTCTCTCCAGGATGACCTGTCTTCAACTTGGCCTTTGAGGTCTCTCAGTGGTGCTTTCATTGCTGTTGTAATAGAGTCCATCCATCTTGCTGCTGGTCATCCACTTCTTCTCTTTCCTTCAACTTTCCCCAGCATTATGGACTTCTCAAGGGAACTGGGTCATTGCATAATGTGTCCAAAGTATGATAGTTTGAGCCTGGTCATTTGTGCCTCGAGTGAAAATTCTGGATTGATTTGTTCTATGATCCATTTGTTTGTTTTCCTGGCTGTCCATGGTATCCTCAAAAGTCTTCTCCAGCACCAAAGTTCAAAAGCGTCAATGCTTTTTCTATCTTGCTTCTTCAACGCCCAGCTTTCGCATCTACAGAGTGTCACGGGGAAAACCATTGTCCAAACGATTCTAATCTTTGTAGGTATAGACATGTCCCAGCATCTAAATATCCCTTCCAAGACCTTCATTGCAACCCTACTGTCAATTCTGAGGCTGGTTGCTGAATTGTTGACTACAATTCCCATAATCCTCAGATAAAGGCCTTTACAGCTGGCTGGGATGCTGGGAGCTGTAGTCAGCATCTGGGAATCCCTGTTACAGGGAATACTGCTACCAGGTGCTTCACAGCCCTTCTATTTTTGGTATTTTGAACAGGCAGGCAAAACCAGGAAGTTTGTTAAGCCCTGCCAATGTCAAAGATAGACTGCATTTGCATTGTTGGGTTACAGGCTGTGCAGGCCTGTTCTGCATTATTTCATTCTCCGCTGTCTCATGGGATTAGGGAACCAGTGTTAAATACACTGTAAGTCAGGGGTTGACACAGACCTGGGTCACAGGAACATAGGCAGCTGCTACATACTGAGACAGGCCATTGGCCCATCTAGCTCAGACAGTATTGTCTACCCAGACTGGCAGCAGCTTCTCCAAGGTTGCAGGTCGGAGTCTCTCTCAGCCCTATCTTGGAGATGCCAGGGAGGGAACTTGGAACCTTCTGCATGGATGGTGTGGGACTACGACTCCCATCATCCTCAGCCACAGCAGCCAAAAGGATGGTGGGAGTTGTAGTCCCACAACATCTGGGCACCCAAGTTTGAGAACTCCTGCTGTAAATCTAAACATCATAAGAAGAGTCCTCCTGGACTGGACCAAGATATGTCTATTCCAGCAATTTTATCAACTGTGATCAGTCAGATGCTTCTAAGCAGTTCATAAGGAGGGAATGAAGACCCAATCCATTCCCTGTTGTTTCTCCCCAGCAACTGTTATTCAGAGTGCAAAATGATCTGAAGTTATCTACTGTGTGGTAACGAATAACTGTTGATAGAACTACCATCTCCATATTTGTCTAATCCTTTTTTAAAAAGCCACTTCACCATAAAATATGGTCATGGATTATTTGGCCTTAGTGTTCTTCTGTGTTAGTGTTTTGTTTTCAGATGATGAGTGCTGATGATCATTCCGTTTAAGGGTTGCCCAGGGCTTGAGCATAATGAGATTTGAGAGTTTGCCTCTCCAAAATGAAATGGTTGGAGATGGGGTATCTGCTGCATCTCCAAAAGACCAGCAGTATATTTGCTTGGAAAATGAATCATCCCAACTAAAATATGTTTGTGCTAATGCAACATTAGTCTGGAACACAAGCTCCAGACTTAGTGCAACAGTTTTGTGTTTGCACAGTGTCTTGCATACGTGCAGCATTAGTCAGAAAGTTGGCTTTGGCATTTTAGAGTTGGAAGGGACCTTTGAAGGTCGTCTAGTCCAGCCTCTTGCTCAGTCTAGGAAACTGCCACAGCTTTGCTGACAGATGGTTGTCCAGGCATGCTTGGATTTAGCTTTAAATTATCCCCATGGTTACTAGGACCAGAAGGCGTCCATATGAAACATTTGTTGAGCTAAAAATGCTATCTGTATTGGGGAGAAATTCAAGGCAGGTGGTCAGTCTAATCTTATCTATAACCCCAGTCCCTGCCTTCAAGAGTTCTGATATCTGTTTCAGCTGTTCTTTTATTACAGCTATTTGGTTATGGAATGGTGGAATAAAATAACAGACGGAAGTATTCCTCATTGTAACAAATAATCTACAGGCAAGATCAAAGTTTGCCGTTAATTATTGCTGCTTTCTTTGTGTGGTGCTTTTGATCATTATTTCCTCCCCACAAATATTTCTGACTTGGAACCGAGAGAGAGAGAGAGAGGAAAACTCAATGACAATTTTAACAGGTATAGATCTTGGTTTTTGTTGTTTTTAAATGACATAATGAATAGAGGCTACAGAAAAATTGTTAGGCTGCTTTTGATGAATTTACCCCAGCGTCTTAAGTGATGTGGCTGTCACTTCATTAAACAACTGGAAGACAGTGCTCAGAAAGCAAGCTGTCTTGGAAAAGATCAATCTTTTGTGGTGTATTAAGTTAATCATTCAATTTTTGCCGTCTGAAAATGTAATTAGTAGAGAATATTTCAACAAACACAAAGTCCCGTGAGCCTACATGTAGAGAGGATGATGCAGAGTTGACCAGGTACAATATTTCTAGTGTCTTCCTGGGACTGCAAAACAGGATTATATGAAGCTGCTGTTTACTGTGTCTGACCATTGGTCCATCTAGCTCAGTACTGTCTGCTCTGGCTGCTGGCAGCAACTGTCCAGGGTTCTCAGGTCTTTCCTCATCTTGTTGCCTGGAATCCATTGCAGAGATGGCTGGCGTTGGTGCTTCATGCAGTGCTGGGCTGGAGGTTTTGCAACAGAGGCTGGACTGCCATCTGTCAGAGATGCGGTGGCAGCTTCCTGCACTGAGCGGGGGGGGGGGGGGGTGGACTAGAAGATCTCCAAGGCCCCTTTAGCTCTAAAATTTGAGGATTCTATGAAATCTACTGTAAAGAAGCCTGGAGTTGCTCTTCACCCAGGTTAACCTCGAGAATCTATTCACACGCGCAGGCAAAACCGGGCTAAGGAAGCCCAGCCTGGTTTTGCCTACACATGTGTACTACCAGGATTGGGCCCAATCTCGGCGGCAAATCCACCTCTGGAGCCACCCTCCTAAATGAGGTTAGGAGAGCAAGCACTCTCCTAACTCCATTTTCCTGATTGTCTGCCAGCCCCAGTGCAAGCAGCTGGGGCTAGCAGATTGTGGGGCTCCCAGTCGGCTTCTAGGAGGGGAGGGGGGGAATCCCCATAATGCACTGCACACTTGTGCGGTGTGTCCAGCTAGACGTCCCTGTCCCCTTTACCAAGCCTGGCTTGGCTTATCAGGTCCGGCCTCAGAGCAGGGATGGGGAGGGTGTTGAGTGTGCCTCCTCCATCCCAGGCCTCTTGCTCCTTGTTTCTGCCCCTCTCTGGGGGCCTCTGATACTCGCCACCAGCCAGCCTCTCATCCCTGGTTGGCTCCTTATATGCCTCCTCCCAGGCTCTGCATCACCCGCCCCCAGTTACAGGACGAACACCCCTCTTTATTCCCTGTAATGGTCTACCCTTTTCAGCTGCTGCCAATGCCTCTCCCCTTTCTTCCTCCTCAGACCCCCTTCTGGGAGGCGTGCTGCTGATGCTATCCTCGTGCACCTCCCCTACAGCCCTTTGAGGGCTCTGCCCCTCCTCTGCTGGAGCTGAGTCCCTGCCTGTTGGCAGTCTTTCCTCTGCTTCTCCCCTGCTGCCACCTGTCCCTGCCTCCTTGGGCCCCCTCATCACTCCACCCTCGGAGGGAAGGACAGCCGGCCTCACCGGACAGTGTGCATTGTGGGAGTTCCAGGGGTGGGGCGACATGGGGCGATGCATCCTGACACTCCACACTGCTGGCAATAGCCAGCAATCATCATCTGGGCAAGTGATCCCCCAGCACAAGAAGGAGCCCTCGGTCATCTGCTGGGAGGTAAGCTTTTTAAGGCTTCCTTTCCACTAGCCCTCTTGCCTTTTCTCGCTGGTTCGGGGCTCTGAATGTTCTTTAAGACCAGGGATTACTCTTTGGACCTTGTGGGGATGTGTCTCCTTCCCACTGTAATTTAAAATATGGCACCCCTGATTGGGCCACTATGAAAAAAGGTCCAGAATCAAAGACTGTCTGCTACTTTCATCTTTCATCTTCACATCACCTTCACAACTCCAAATGAATTCTTTTTGATGACCTGACCCTGCTCTTTCTCTCATTCTCTTTACATCACAAAGAATGTGCACTGTTTGCAACCATTAGCAACCTCTGTAAAAGGTGGTGGTGGGGGGGAACGGAACAAAACAAAACCAGAACACTCTCGCAGGATACAGCTGGTGCATTATATTACTTTGTATAGCATCTTTGAGTACATGGTGGCTCTGCCAAAGGAATAATGGAAGCTCAGAGCAAAACCCAGAAATTGTTTGGCATTCAAGGGCAGAAATGCCTACATCTCTGCCCTTCCAACCTCATCTATTGTATTGGGTGTAATTTTAATGAAATCATTTTGCATGGATGTAAATGGGGGCTGTTCTTGGCGTGGGCAGTGTGACTCTGGCTAGAATGACTATTTTGGCAGTGTCAAGAGGCTTTAAAATTCATTTCTAGAATTTAAACAAGTCATTAAAAGTCAATGGGCTTAGAATACTGTGATAAAATAACAGGAGATGGCATGTCTAGGAGAAGGGAAGAAAATGAAATTTAGACTCACTCAGTTGCTAAATGATATGTTCTTGAGTTTCAAGATTTCTATTTTGTTATGAAAAGGCTAATGGCAATATGATTACAAGTACAGGCGGGTTCACATAATATATTTTCTTCTACCTCTCCGCGATCCAGCCTTGCATGGATGAATATGTGAACCAAATCAATATGAGGGCTATAGCTGGCAACTACAATTCTGGGATCATTTTTTCCAGCTGCCCCATCAGGAGAAATGCTGCAGGCTGGATCTGTAGCAGTAGTGACATTGCCAAAACTTCTATTGCCCAGTTTGACGGACATTCCTCTCTTTGCTTCACACCATGGCATTGGCCTCAAGTACAGCACTATACTTTCCCCTTTTTAAGAATGAATCATTCAAAGGCAAGTTTTATTTCCACTTCTGGAGGGAATGAGGACTTCTTGCAGAGCCTGGACAACTCCAACAGAGCAGTAGAGCTATCAGGAGAGGTGTGGAGGGAGTGGAAGATTGAACATCTATTCACTTTCTATAACCTCTTGTTGCCACACCAGCACTGAAGAGGACTGAGGAGGCAGAAACCAGCACTGGCCAGTTCATGTCGAATCTCCGACCCAGCACAATATGACCCAACAGCTGAGAGGAACCAATACTACTCTTGACAGTGCCACTGTCGTGTCGGGATCCAACACTGTGGACAAACCTAACTTGTAAGCTGCTTTGAGAACATGTTGATGTAGAAAAGTGAGGTATTTGCTCTAAAAACAAACATAATTTATAGCAGAAACGAAAGAGGTGCTTTCAAGGAAGTCACTGGAGTGAGAGTAACATCTGTTCTCTTTTGCCTTTAGTGACACCAGCCATTAAGAATCAATCCTCCATCAGTGTTTTTTAAGAAATCTTTTTAAAGAGGATTTTAAAGAAGTTTTATCTGCTGCTGATGTTTGGTAGGTTCTTTAGTTTTTGTAGTCCTCAGTTTTTAGCTTTTTATTAATAATTTTTAATTTGAAACTTCTTAAAAATATATAATTTTAAATGTGATTTTAGCCAGGACTTTTAACTTGTTTAACTTTATTAATCTTTTATTTTACATTGTATCTATTTTATTAATGTTGTGAGTCGCCCTGAGCAGTAGCGTGCAGGAGGGGCATGGTATAAATATTTTAAATAAATAATCCTGCTGTAATCTGGATAGCCCCACCCTCATTTCTGTTTCTTGGTCACACTATCTATCTATCATTTCATGTTTATACTGCCCCATCTAATAGCTTGGAGCAGTTTACAATAAATAAAATCAAACATTAATTTAACAAACAATTAAAATAAATTAAAACTAACTTAACCTGCGCAGAGCATCTGTATGCTAGTACATGATTGCTCCCCTCACTCCCTGCCACAGGCCCACTCACCTCAGAGATCTCTCCAGCCTCACCTGAGCCTCACTCCTGCTCCTCCATTCAGTTGCTTCCACCACCCTTTTTGGTCACTCCTTCATCCCTTTACTCCACCCCCCTCACCCCTCTTGGTCATGGCTGCAGCGTTGCTGGCCCCTATTGGCCAAGCTGCAGCCACCTATCCCCAAAGACCTTCCCACTCTCACCCGAGCCCTACTCCTGCTCCTCCACACAGGAGCAGCAGCAGTTGACTGGGCCCCTCCTTGCTGCCACCACCGCTATGGCCACTCATTCCCCTCAGGCTGCTGACAGGCCCAGGCCCATCCCTTGCCTGCCTGCCTCCCTCTGCCAATTGCTTCAGTAGCCCCAAACAGCAGCAGTGGTTGTCTGGGCCCTTCCATGCTGCCAATACAGTAGGTGCCATCATGGCCGCAAATTTCCCTCAGGCTGCTGACAGGCTCGGGCCCGCCCCTTGCCCTTCCTTCTTTTTCTCTTCCCCTCCCTTCCTTTTCTCTCTTTCTCTCTCCTCCACTCACTCTTCCCCTCTGTCTTTCTCCCCCACTCCTTCTCTCCCCCTTCCTGAACTAACCATGAAATTGATTGCCAGGAAATTTAGGACCAGCCAACGGAAGTCCTTTTTCACACAACACATAATAAATTTGTGGAATTCTCTGCCACAAGATGTGAAAGCCAGCAACCTGGATGGCTTCAAGAGGGCTTTGGGCTTCATGGAGAGAGGCCTATCATTGGCTACTAATCGGAGGGCTATAGGCCACCTCCAGACTCAAAGGCAGGATGCCTCTGGGTACCAGTTGCAGGGGAGCAACAGCAGGAGAGAGGGCATTCCCTCAACTCCTGCCTGTAGGCTTCCAGCGGCATCTGGTGGGCCACTGTGTGAAACAGGATGCTGGATTAGATGGGCCTTGGGCCTGATCCAGCAGAGCTGTTCTTATGTTCTTAACATACCTTGTTCATCTAGTTTCCTCATCTAATTCACACAGCAGCAGCCTCCTTCTTCTGAAGGGGCACTTCCCTCCCTCATGATCCCTCTCTTTGCAGACCTCTGCCCACTATCCTTTTATATATATATAGATTCCTCTCCTCTACAATCAAGAATATTTTCTGACCAGTAACAGTTGCATTCCAACTGACCTTAACCATCACAGGCTCCTCCTTATCTACATATGGAATCCCCACTGCCCAATCACCATGGTGCTTCTGCTTTTACAGGCTTCTCCTCCCTGTCTGCTCATGGAATCTCCACTGCCCAAACACCATGGTGATTCTGCTTGCAAACTACCGTGGGAACTGCACTACCGTGGGGATTAGCCACGGGTACGCCTTAGAGAATTATGTATATAGATAAGCCAGCATAGCATAGTGGTTAGAGTGCTGGACTAGGTCCGGGAAGATGCTCTTGTATTTTACCCAAGATGCAAGTTTTGTGCGGCATAGAAATATTTTAAAATAAAATAAAATAAAATAAAAATCTGGAAACATATTGGCAACCAGTGCAGTTCTTTTAGAACCAGTGTTATGTGGTCCCTTCGTGTTGTCCCAGAGAACAATCTGGCTGTCGCATTGTGTACCAGTTGTAGTTTCCAAGTTACGTACAAAGGCAGCCCCACGTAGAGCATATTACAGTAGTCAAGCCTGGAGGTTAGCAGCATATGTATCACTGTTTTAAGGTCATTCGCCTCTAGAAATGGACATAGCTGACGTATCAACCAAAGGTGATAAAAAGTGCTCCTGGCCACCACCTCAACCTGAGAAACCAGGGAGAGCTTTGAGTCCAGGAGCATTCCCAAGCTATGTACCTGATCTTTCAGGAGGACTGTAACCCCATCCAGAACAGGCAGATCTAAGCAATCTCTCAGGTCCCAACCCCCCACAGTCAGTACTTACATCTTATTTGGATTCAACCTCCGTTTGTTACCTCTCATCTAGCCCATTACCGCCTCCAAGCAGGCATTTACGGAAGATATGCCATTTCTTGATGAGGTCGACATGGAGAAGTAAATGTGGGTGTCATCAGCATATTGATAACACCCAGCACCAAACCTCCTGATGATCTCTCCCAGTGGTTTCATGTAGATGTTAAAGAGCATTGGAGACAGTATGGAGCCTTGTGGAACTCCATACTTCAGTTCTCGCTTTGCAGAACAGCAGTCTCCAAGCAACACCATCTGGAATCTACCAGAGAGGTAGGAGTAGAACCACTGTAAAACAGTGCCACCCAATCCCTCCTCTTTCAAGTGATCCAGAAGGATTCCATGGTCGATGGTATCAAAAGCTGCCAAGAGATCTAAGGGGATCAGCAGAGTCACACTCCCTCTGTCGATAGCCAATTGGAGATCTTCCATCAGGCCAACCAAGGCAGTTTCAATCCCATAGCCCACACAAAAGCCAGTTTGAAATGAGTCTAGATAATGGGTTTGAATTACAAATTTCCAATGGGTTGGAATTACAAGCACGCATATTAAGGCTAGGCATTAGGAAGAGTTTCCTAACTGTAGGAGCTTTTGGACAGTGGGATAGTCTGCCCTGCTCAGTGGTGGGCTCTCCTTCCCTACAGGTTTTCAAGCAGAAGCTGGACAGGCGTCTGTCAAGGATTCTGTCATCGTTCCCTGTATTGAGTAGGGGACTGGACTAGAAGACTTTCAATATCCCTCCCAACACTCAAATTGTATGATTCTATGGATGGAAGTCTATTGGATGGAAGTCACATTCATTCATTCATTCATTCATTCATGAGAAACAGAAGACCACCCCAATGTTGTTTATAAGAGCTGGCAAGACTTTTTGCCTCCATTCTCCATCTCCATTTTAGGTTGTCTGGAGGACGATTCTTTGAGATAGCAACTGCAGAGTGCTCTAACAAATGCCCAGATACTACTGTGTGCATACTACTCATATCTATAGCACTTCTAGTTTACAAAGTACTTTACAATCTTTATTGTTCTTACTTTCAGAACAGGCCAGTGAGATGAAAAATAATAGAGAGAGAGGTGACTATTAGTCATTTTTTCAAGATTAAACAGGCTCAAAGAGCATGTCTGGCCAAGGACAGAATGAGTCTTTAGCTGAAGCAGACGAGAAACTCAATCAGAATCCTCTACTGTCTCAATAGGATCCTACTACAGGATACTCAAGAATATGAGCATGGCTTCACACGGGCAGTGGAAAGTAAGGTGGGGTGGTGGAACTGCTGGCTCCTGGTGAACATGCACTCCCGGCATAGGTTGTGCACATTTCATGTCATCTGAACCCATCACAGTCCAGTCCCCCAGCCATACTTCCCTCTTCCGCCTGACATCCATGACCAAGATTTGAAGTTGGGTCGTGACTATCGGGTGGCAGAGGGAAGTGCAGCTGAGGGACTGGACATTGGTGGGTCTGCACAACATGACATGCATGCAACATGCCGTTTGTGCTGGGAGCTTGCACTTGCCCAAAACAGCAGTCCCCACCTCCTTACTTTCTGCCAGTCATGTGAAGCTGCCCTAAAATTCTTGACCCCCCGCTCCAAACAGGTAGCCCTCTGATCCTATTGGCTACGTGCCAGATCCCACCCACCAGTGATATGAGGATGATGCCAGATCCCATCCACCAGTGATCCGCCAAGTGTTACCCACCAGGGTTGTGCGGTTATTAGAGCCCCACCCCCAACTGTTTATTCATGGGGGGAACAGATGCTTGAGCACAGTACGGAGCACAAAACTTCACCCTGCCTGAACCTACAATGATAATTGTATCTCAGCAATCTTAGTGGACTTGCGAATTTCCAGTTAGTAGTTAAGGGAAGAGTTATTGATTGTTTTACAGAATAAGAAGTCTTTAGCGTATTGTAAAAATGGGGCATTTGGATCCTTTGGGTCCCTCTTGCTGTCTTCTCTACACATGGTTGTAAATGGTGTCCAATACACTAATGAATGAGGTCCCAGGTACCCTCATTGGTACTTATGCACCAGATGGTGCCATATACCTTATTGGTCAACAGAGCAGGATTACAATGAAGACAAATTGAGCTAATAAAGTAGGACACACTTATGAATTCTCAATAAGGCTGTGTACACAGTAACAACATAGATATGAGTGTAGCACTGATTCAAAAGGGGGAAATAACTCTATATAGACTTAGGCAAGGATTGGGGAAAGTCAGTATGCCAGGTATGTGTAAACAGAGCCTTGGGGTTCACAGGAGAAGGATAATCCATATTAGAATACTTGAAAACAAACACATAAAAAGCTAGCATTTTCTGAATGCTAATCACTCCTCAACTGCATGTTTTCTCCAGCTGTGAATCTGGAATATGGCAGAAAAATTAGAGACTGCAGTTATAATGGAGCATTTGATTTGCAATTAATTTTAATTTGACAATTACAAAGGTAATTGATTTAGGAACATAAGAACAGCCCCAGAGAATCTAGATTCTGCCAAACTGCTTCTCCAGTCCTGTGAGATAGTTTGTATCATGTGAAATCTCTCCAACAGCAGGTTTGGGAAATGTGCCTGTTTCTGATGATACTTGGGCCTGGGAAATGTAGAAAAGGGCAACAATCCATACATTTTGGGCTGGGCTTGGTAGCCAGTCTTGTTTCTTGTAGACAGTGAGCGTGAGCGTGAGCTTCCTCATGTCACACTTTATACCCGGTAGTCAATGGTGTGTTATGGGAAAAGAGCAGTAGGTAGTGTGTGTGTGTGTGTGTGTGTGCGCATGCACGCACGCACGCATGCACGCACGCACAGCAAACTCTCTTCTGCAGCCCATAATACTGATGGCATGTAACAGTGCAATAGGCAACATGGCAAAATTCTGAAAGGCCAGATTCAGATGTAATGGCTAACCACAGTTAAAGGTGGCAAAGGTTCCAATTCTTAACTCCAGTTCGTGCCACAGATATTCACCAAACCTCAGCTTCATTGGGAGGACAATGTTTCAAAACAAGCACCCTCTCAGTATTTACACAAACCATCCCCACCACTTTGTTCACAGGGTCAAATAAATAGACTCCATTGTTGCATTTGCTCATGGGGTGAGGGGCAGGTGCACTGTAACTGGACTGTGCATCCCCACAGGGAAAGCCTGCGTGTGCTTTATGTCCTCGCTTTTGCCAGGTGGCAGTTTGGGGGGGCATAGAACCAGTTAGAAGATTGTGAGGGTACTGCACAGCAGGGATGATGTGCATCTCCTCCTGGTATGCTCTTGAGAAGAGAACCTTTGGTGTGGTTCTGCCCCTGCTTGCCACCTCATATCTGCCCTGCGCCCACTGGTCCATTAGGCAGCTCCTTTCCCATGCCAGGCTGTCCTTGCTGGCTGTGGGTGCGGAAACTGCATGGCCATTTTGGGTGTCCTGGGCACAAAACAAAGTGGGTGGCTTCTGTGTGGTGCCACCATCTGTTAGAGTGGAGTCTATAGGGGTGTGGTGCTACGGCACTGTTCTGTGGTGTGTGCTGGCCACCACACCCTAACCCAACCACCCCCACTCATGTTTCTGCTTGGGTCAGGCTGTCAGAGCTGTGCAGCCACAGCCAACAGTGCCTCCCTGCCATGCACCGCCCCCATCCTGACCCCCGCTGCAGTCATGCCCCAAGGAAACATCTCTCCTGGCAGCAGCCTGCAGCCGGGAGTGGGATGAGGGCTGTGTCTCTTTAAAGTTGCCCACAAGCATCACTGTTGCCAACAGAATGGGGGAAATAGGGGAGGATGTCATGGGCAGGGATTGTCCTCAGAGAGCCAAGCCAAAGAAAGCCATGGCATATGTAGTGCAGCACCTGGGTGGGTCTGTGCTGCCACCTCTATGATTGGAGTTTCGAATAGGTGCAAAACTGTGGTTATAGCTGCGCTGCGAGTTGGGCATATCACCACAGTGGCAAAATTGCAGTTGTCAGCAGCGAACCTTGGAGATTATAGAAGGCTCCAGTTGGAGTTGGGTGAAACTCTTGCTACTGAAACAAACCAAGATTAAAACATAATGGTCAGTGCAGACATCATGTGTGATTAGGGTTAAGACTGGGCTTTCTCAGTGGCTTCCCCAGGGCTTTGGAATGCACTCCCTGTCAAAATAAGAGCTTCTCCATCTCTGATTGCTATTTAAAAGACCCCTAAGATACACCTGTTTTCTCAGACTTTTAACTGAAATTAGTTTTAAACCATTTGAATCTTGTGAAGTTGTTTTAACTCTGAGAAATTATTTTAATTGTTTTTATTCTGTGAAAGTGTTTTAATTGTTCTTATTTTGTTTTATATTGTATCTTGGTCTATATACACACCCACACCCTAGAGATCAGGCAGTGGTAGCTGATGGTTCCTGGGATTGCGGGGGTGGGTGGGTGGGAGGATGCTAGGCAGGGCAGGTGATGGGTGGAGCCACAGGCAGTGAGAGGTAGAGCCAATTGTGGCCAGCTGCAGAAGCGTAGCTGCTCATCAGCAGAGATACAGAGAAATATGGAAAACATCAGTTGCTTTATAGTGCTATAGTACTGTGTACATTTGTATCTAACATGGCAGGATCAAACAGTGGCATACCTAGGTAGTTTGGGAACCCGGACCGCCCCTGCTGCAAGGCTCCCACCGCCACTGCGAAGCCCACCCCCGCTGCCATGAGCCCCCGCTGCCACTTCCGTGAGTCCTTTCCACCACCGCCGAGAGGTCAAACTTCCGATCTTGCCAGTAATTCTAGCTGTCGTGTGTGCAGCCGAGGGTAGGTGTGGGGTGAGTCGAGCAGGCACACACACCCTCCTTTGGTGGCGGTGAGCATAGTGGAAGCGGCCACTGGGCCTGGCCATTCGGCCCATCGACCCTTAAGAACTGTGAGGCACTCCAGCACACCTGCACAGTTTGAATAGCTCTGTTCAGCCACAGGTTTTTCCATTATGCTTGCTGCAGCTATGAACCGTATCCTGTAACTTAGAGGACACCATGAGAAGCAAAGATGCAAGGGGACACCCTCTTCCTACTCCAGCTGCTGAACAGCTGGGAGCCACTCTGCCCGCCTTAAGTATGCATCCTAACAAACAACATTTTTTAAATAGAGGTCACTTCCTTAATCCTTGCCCAATGAGCCATAACCACCAGTAGACATATTAATGTTGCAGATACTGGCCACAATCCAGATAAACACCTGGTTTATTCTCTGCATAGCAAATGGATTTTAAAAATTATTTTCTTTTCAACAGAATCTATTCCTTTTCTACATAAACTACACCCAGATCAAAATTCCCTTCTGCAATTATGTGAAAAGCAGTTTGAACTCAGAAATTCATGCATATGCCCTAAAAGAACTTTCTGGCTTCTTATGCCAGTTTCTAATCTAATTAATCCAGTCTTACAGTTTGCTGTTCCTTCTTACAGTTTGCTGTTCCAGTGTTTTATGGCATGTCATTTTGGGAGTGGGCCATAATGTTTTGCATACAGATCTGAGAGCAAGGGAGAGAAAGCAGAGATTGCATTCCTCCCCTACAAACAAACACAAAGGCAGCAAAAGATCAGACTTACCAACAGCCACCCAGCCAGCCTGCTCTCTAACCAAAATGGTGATTGGATTCTTCCGAGTAGAGTTTCATAGCTTCCCTCATACACACAAGGAAATCTTTAGTAGATTTAACTAAAGATTTATTCCGCTTCCATTTCTCTCCCTTTTCCTCTTGACAGCCCCTCCCCACACACACACTGTACAGGACCCCCTTTGGGATCCTGCTGAAGAAAAAACTTCAAAAGATACTGAATTGAATACAAGTAGCTGAAAGAAAAAGGCTTCCCCACCCTCTGGGCATTCTGATTGGTTGCTTGAGGAGTCAATCAGCATGATACCTTCTGATGAGTGCTCAGGGCTTTTAAGCTCCACTCACTTTCAGCAAGCCTTGTAATTTACTCATGCCTAATTTATAGTCAGATTTGAACAACTCTGTGCATTTGTATTGGTGTTTACAAAATTCTGGTACCGTTGACCACCCTATGTATGCACTGGGGCCAGGCTGCAGGCAGGGAACAGGCAGAGACAAGGAAGGATACAGAAAAATGGCTACAAAAGACAGACAGAGGAGGTAGAAAGGCTGACAAATATTTTAAGGTATTTTCGGGTGGGTACCACCTGCTCTGCCCTCAGGTAAGATCCACCACTGTGCATCCCATACTGCAGTGCTTTACTTTTCACCATTGAAGTGCATGGCTGCCATTCATGTATGTAGGAGAAAATAAAGAGATGCTCTTAGCCATATCCAATGGCAGCTGGTGTGCACTAGGGCTAGGGTGGCTGAGGAGAGCCCACTCACCAAGGGAGGAGCTTCCCCCCTCCCCACATACTTTCCTCCATGCTGGGGGGGTGGGGAGCCCACTGACATGGACAGAAACAGGGAGGGAGGGAAGCCGAAAACCAGGGACAAAAAGAATAAACCAGAAACGGGGGCGGAGCGGGGCAGAAAGCAGGATAAAAAGGGGGGGCCCACAAAATGGGAGGAAAGTAGAAACCAGAGGCCAATAGGCAGAAAGCAAAAAGGAGGAGAAAGCAGAAGTAGAAGGTAGGGGCCAAAAGACAGAAAGAGTAGAAGAGAAGACAAAAAGGCAGAAGGGGGGGGAGAAGGCAGGGGCCAAAAGTCAGAAAGAGTGGGGGGAGATATTTCTGGCTGCCATTTTGTGTTCAGGAGCCATTTTATGGCTCATTTTTTCCTAAAAACTGGGGTGAGTGCAATTTTTGGCTGAATTTTTGATCGTTTTGATTTGGGGGGGGGCATTGTTCTGCTTGCAAAGGACAGAGGATCATGGTAGGGCACTTTATTTGGCCAGTATACTCATTTGGGGGGCAATTTTGGGGTGATTTCAGGCAGTCTGGGAACCTAAGCTCCCTGATTTCCATAGCCCTAATGCCCTGGTATCTGTGGATTCTGTATCTGCATCACCCCCCTGGTAGAACAGACAAAAGAACCCATGAGAATAACAGGGTTCTCTTGTACACTGACTGGGTCTGAGCTATCAGTGACTAACTAGGAGAGAGATCTTGGGGTCGTGGTGGACAGCTCGTTGAAAGTGTCATCTCGGTGAGTGGCAGCGATGAAACAGAGTATTGGACATGATAGACCTTTGCTCTGATCTTGAAGGGCTTTCCCTACATTCCTAAGGTTGTTGCAGATGCAAGTGCTTTGATTTTCTCTTTCTGTATTTGCTCTGCCAGCCCCATGTTGCACCTCTCCTTAAGCATGTTATGGTATCAGAGATTCCCAACCTTGGATCCCCAAACTACAATTCCCATCATCCCCTAGTCACTTATCACTCACACTGGCGAACCAAGGTTGGGGACTCCTGGTCTACAGTATATTGTAGGAGTTGATTGAGAAGGGGCTGATGGTGCGTGCATGGCCTTGCAGCAGGGAGGTAGACAGCATGGTTCTTTGGCCCCTTTTAGCTCTATATGCCTTTGGCTTTATGATGAGATTGTAATAGACTGCATTTCATTTTTCTTTTCCATCCCAACCATCATAAGCCTTCCCTTTGACTCTTCTGATGAGTGCAGTGTTCAGAAGTCCTGTCTGATGTCATTTGGACAATTTACCTGATCAGCCCGTCTTGTTCAATTATGACAAACGCCAATAAAACACAAATCTTAAATGTCAAAAAAAAAAAAACAGGAGTGGAAACAGCCCCCATAAAAGGGCATATGAAGTCTTTCACATACAAGGCACTCTGGCCATGTGTGAGTGATAAGCTTTTAGACACTGGGGATATGTCTCATTGCCGAGCTCTGAGCGTGATGGAAGGCACTCAAAATCTTTTTCAAGAGTAATGTTAAAATATTATTGTTGTTGTTGTTGTTGGTGGTGGTGGTAGTTCAAATTTGGACACAGAGGAAGGCATGAGAGTTTTAGCTGGAGTTAGCTGAAAATAGACACTGAGCTACACATTACCTTAGCAATGCTGAGTTCTCAAAATGGTGTTTGCCAAGGTAACATTAATGGCTTGTGTTGGTGGAGGGGCATTTTGAGGGGAGGGAACCTTAAGGACATAAGAATAGCCCTGCTGGATCAGGCCCAAGAAGGCCCATCTAGTCCAGCATCCTGTTTTGCACAGTGACCCACCAGAGGCCGCTGGAAGCCACAGGCAGGAGTCGAGGGCATGCCCTCTCTCCTGCTGTTACTCCCCTGCAACTGGGGATATACTGTATTAAGCAATCTTCAGTTGCTTAATATATCCCTGCAAGGTATTTCCCCCTCAACCAAGTTTACTTCTCATTTTGGATCTCATCTGTGGGGGTGGGGGTAAAATCAGCCCATATCAAAGTCCAAATTGTTTTTTATTTATTTCATTTTTACTCCCATCCAGGCATAGGTGTGCAAGGGATGTCACACCTTGTCCCTGGGTAGAGTTGCCAGGCTGCAACCTGGAACTCCCCTTTATATCTGCATCTAACTAGCCTTAGGCTTTAAGCAGCTTCAGACGCATCTCTCCCCCACCCACTCCCATCCTTTTGTCCACCTCTTACCTGCCAGCTGTGCAGCACACCTGCAGTACCCTTGACTGTGTGAGGCATAGGAGATGGCAGATAAAATGAGTGTGGAACAATAGATGGAAGAAGCTGCAGCTGTCTTGTCTCCCAATTCAGCAGCAGATTTAAGGGTGAAGGGGAAATCTTCAGGTTGCAAACTGCTAACTCTACCTAGATATGCACGTGTGGTATCCTTAGCTGGCTTTTATACAGAAATGGTAGGTTAATGGCGTATCACAAACTAAGTTCCTACCTGTATCTGTACTTACTATGGAAATTTACTCTATATACTATTACAAATATTTATATACTGTTCACTGTCTCTAAAGGGCTCACAATCTAAAAATCTGAGGAGGTCTGTCTCCAGTTACCACCAACTCGTTTGGTGGCCACACAGAGACGGGCCTTCTCGGCTGCTGCCCCGAGATTGTGGAATGTGCTCCCTGCTGAGTTACGATCCTCCCCATCTCTGGCTGTTTTTAAAAAACATTTGAAAACCTTTTTTTTTACCCAAGCCTTCTCAGGTTTTTAATTAAAAAATACTGTTTGTGAATTTTATGGTTTTTAAATTATTGTATTGGTTTTAACTTTTATATATGTGCTATATGTTGTATTGTTTTAATTTATATATATGTTTTGATTGTTAGCCGCCCAGAGACGTATGTTTGGGCGGGATATAAATTAACTTAACTTAACTTAACTTAACTTAGAAAGAAAGAAAGAAAGAAAGAAAGAAAGAAAGAAAGAAAGAAAGAAAGAAAGAAAGAAAGAAAGAAAGAAAGATGATAGACACCACAACAGCCACTAGAGGGATACTGTGCTGGGGTTGGATAGGGCCATTTGCTCTCCCCCTGCTCAATAAAGAGAATTGCCTCTTTTAAAGTGTCTCTTTTGTTCAGTTAGCAGGTACAGGTACAGCACTGATCATCTATCTAGCCATCCATTGGAGGTACAGGGGCAAGTGCAGGATCCATATCCTGAATCTGAATTTTCTGGCCAACAAAGTGTTCCAGATATGGATTGAGTCTCTGTGACTCAAGTCACTCTCTTAATAGAAATGCACATCAAGAGATGAATCATTTAGGTGAGGGACTGACGTGCCTAACACTTTCTGCACTGATGAAATCCATGTGAAGGAAGCAAAGGAATGACTCTGTTTTGCACACATTTCCAATTGTATGGAATTTATGAGTCACCATTGACTTTGTGTTTGGCCCCCGGATGATACATGGGTAGTTGTGTACAGCCAACTCCCTGATTATAGATCACAGGTAGATGGAAGAGAGCAGATTAGTCAGCAGAAGGAAGGTGGATCTGTGTTCTAAAAACATAACTGGAGAACATGTTCTGGGCTTTTGGCTTTATGTAGCAGTGTGGTACTAAAATGCAACCATTTGGATGATTTTTTATTGTTGCTTATGTACATGAAGCTATAGCAATGGCTGTGCATCCTCAGTCCAAGCGGCACTCAAAATAGCAGTGTGACAACCCCCAAGTGGGGTGTGTTATTTGAAGACTGGTGCCTTTGGTTATATCCTTCTGTCCTAGCTCTTACCCAGAGAGATTGTGAAGCTTCTACCCATTTGTGTTTTCCAGTGGTTTCCCACACATAATATTCCTTTTGGATCAGATTACTCCATAAAACATGGATAACTCCTTCATGAAGTGAGGTGAGGCAATCCCCTAAAGTGGTGGATGTCTGAAATGCTGGTGTTGTGGTAAGATGCTCTCACTGCCTCACCTGCCTCTAGGGGTGTGCAAACAAGTTTTAATCTTAACAGCCCCGTTCGGCTGTTTTTGAAAGAGAGAAGATCAGCTGTGGGAGAGGGAGCTTCCGCTGACCTGCCCCCCACCACCACCTCGGATAATCTCCCTGGAGGGGTTAAGTTTTTAAAAATTGTTTAAAATTTTTTTTCTCACAACCCACCCCAACGGACCCATGGAGTGGGGTGGGGGTTTTAGGAGGTGCTGGACCAAACTGGCCCAGTCTAGTTCGGGTCCGGTTCAGACTCGAACTGAACTGGACCAGCTGGTTCCATGCACACCTCTACCTGCCTCCCTTTGCCACCACCTGAGCAGCTTCCTTTGAGTGACAAAGAGCTACTCCAAAATAGTCTTCCTCCTCTTTCTTCTTAATGGTAGCAGCACCCATTGCTGCTTGACTTGGGGCATGCCCTCCTGTGCCTTCCCCATGCACCACTGGCCTGGTTAAAAAATGGGGGATGGAACAGAAGAAGAAATGCCAAAGGGGCAGTAGATTACCGGAGATGCTCTACAGATGCTCCAGTAGGGATGTGTACAAAACTGCTTTGCCAGGTTCGGTTCGAGTTTGGACTGGGCATGTTCGATTTGGGCACCCTCGAATTTGGGGCCCAGCTCATTTCAAATTCAAATCAGTTTGGGCCTGGTTTGAGGTTGCCATCGATGTTAAATTTTGTAAAAAGAAAAAAGAAAGACGGACTTACTGCCGCCGAGGGCTTCAGCGGCCTGGGAGGGTTCTGTTGCTGCCACGTGGGTGTGTCTCTCTGGTGGTTCCCATTCCTTGCTGGCCTCCTCCTTGTCTCATATGGGTTGGTTCGACCAGACTGGGGGGCGTTTCAGCCCTCTGTGAGCATGTGGTGGCCATTTTTGAGGCTGGGTCATGCAAATGAGGGGGGAGGGGAACTGCCAGATCCCCCATCCCCCATGGCTGCAGCAGAAGCCCCCCCCCGAGGCCACCAAAGCCCTCGGCAATGGTAAGTCCACCTTTTTATTTTACAAAATGTAACATTGATGGCACCCCCAAAGTAGCCCAGTGGCTTGGCTTGACCTCGAGCTGAACCGGACCCGGTTCAAGGTTGAGCCCTCAAACTGAGCCTGTTTGAGTTTGAGCTGGCTTTCAATCCCTATGCTCCAGTACTCTGCTTTTTTTGGGGGGGGCATTTCCTCTTCTGTTCTGTCACCTTTTTCTTAACTTCCAGCACATGAGGAAGTCACAGGAGGGCAGGCACTGAGTCAGGAAGTGGTGGTTATTCCTGCCAGAAGAATGGGGAGGAGATAACTGAGCAGGTTTTGCATTACTGCATGTGATCATTGGAAGGGCTGCATCTAGGGCTTGGCATTTATACCCTCAGCCAGGCCCCCGAGCCCATCTGCAGCTTCTTCTGTGCCTTTCCTCTAGAAGGAAAGATCTGAAGCCTTCCGGGGCCAAAGGTGAATGCTGTGCACACCTCCGTGTGTCCCTAATAGAAATATTACCTTTGTGTGGATTTAAACTATAAGATGCTTTGGGAGCTGAAAAGTAGGTTATGCATAAGGTTATTTATGAGGTTAGGCAATAGACTTTGTAGTGCAGCCATAGTGTAACCAACATGTGATGATCTCTACACACATCCTCAAATACCTGTGTATGTTTATACATCTTTGATCACACTGGAATAACACTATGTTTATGTCATAAAAGTTGGAGTGATCCTAACACTAGAGGTGTCATATCTTTATGCTTTGTCTGAAATAACTGATTTTCTAGCTGTATATAGCCCATTAGCCACCCTTGGACTTTTTGTAAAGGCATGGAATATAGTTTTTTTAAATAAGTAAGTAAGTAAGTAGATTAGTCATGTGTGGGAGTCTACATAGGGCTTAGTGAATCCCTTTTTGCTGCCTGTCTGGGATGTTGTCAAGCACTGGCAGGTTTCAGAGCTACTGAGCCGTGGGTTGAAAGTTGTGTGAGTGGGTTGAAAGTTGAGTGGACTGAAAGTTGTACAAGGCTAACTTGAAAATGTGAATGTGCCTTATGCTGTTATCCCACGTACATCTAACCCACTACCATCCACAACAACTGACAAAAGCCCTTTCAGCTCTCAAGTCTTGTTCAGCAGTCCTGCCCACTGACTTCTATCTATCTATCTATCTATCTATCTATCTATCTATCTATCTATCTATCTATCTATCTATCATATTTCTATCCCACCTGATGTGTACATCTCTAGACGGTGTACAAAATTCAAAATAGTTAAAAGTTACAAATTAAAATACATAAAAGACAATAGAATAATATAGATATTAAAACACGTTTTAAAATTATTAAAATTAATTGTAATTAAAAGCCTGCGAAAACAGGAGAGACTGAAAACAAACAGAAAAGGAGATACTTTTATTTCAGTAGGGAGCATATTCCAAAGCCCCGGGGAAGCCACAGAGAAAGACTGGTCCTGGGTTGCCACCAAACAAGCCGGTGGCATCCATATCTGGATGTCTCCAGAGGATCGTAACAGGCAGCAGGGTTTATGACAAAGGAGGCTGAGAACTGGTCTTGGAGAGGAGAGTTGGTCTTGTGGTAGCAAGCATGACTTGTCCTCTTAGCTAAGCATGGTCTGCCCTGGTTGCATATGAGTGGGAAACTTGATGTGTGAGCACTGTAAGATATTCCCCATAGGGGATGGAGCTGATCTGGGAAGAGTGTCTAGGTTCCAAGTTCTTTCCCTGGCATCTCCAAGATAGGGCTGAGATTACTGCCTATAACCTTGGAGAAGCCGCTGCTAGTCTGGATAGACAATACTGAGCTAGATGGACCTATGGTCTGACTCAGTATGTAGCAGTTTCCTATGTTCCTAGGAAGCCCTCTCTTAAATAGCCTGGACCTAAGTTGTTAAGGGCTTTATAGGTAAGAACCGTCACTTTGTATTTCACCCGGAAACATATTGACTTAAACTGGAGAGGCCAGGTATTGAACTCAGAACCTCTTGCATGCAAAGCATGGGATCTAGTTCCTCTCCTTCCACAACTGTCTGCATTTTTATGGAGCTTTCTAAGAGACTTATAATACTTCCAGGTTAATGCTTATACAGATGTATCCTCACACTTCAAAAGAGGGATACAATCTCAAACTTCAAGCACTAAAAAAGTGAAAGGACTGAAATGCACGGTTCCACATGAGGCAGATTGATCCAAATGTTAAATATACATGAATTGTAGGATTTTCTATCCTCCTAGTCTGAAAGCTCGATCAGAAAACCAAATGGATACATTCACTCTTATTTTACACCGGACCCGAAGATGAATTTCAAAGAATCTTTGTCAGTACACATAAAAGACACTCTCATTTTATTTGTGCGCCAGAGTCATATTTTGGTTCCTTTCTGTTCATTACAGATTTCTTCGTTGGTTCACAAGTTCTATTATTACCCCACAGTTTATTAGTATAGAGAGTTCTGATCTTATGATAGAATAGAAACCCAAGGATGAATGTTGAGTGATATTACAATGTGGCTGTATTCACAACCTTTTATACAACATAACAATGTCTCCTGGCCATGTTTTTCTGTCCCATAAAGGGCATTTCCATGCAACTCCGTTTTAGTTCTATTTCTTTACAGATGCCTAGTTTCAGACTCAGTGGGGACATTTTTGCAAAGTGAAGTGATCCTAGCCAGTAATGGCCTCCTTGCCCTAATATCATGGTGTGTTGGATATAAATTAAGTTACATTATCTGCAGCCAAGATAGTGTATTGTGAGAGGTTTATTTTATTTAGAAAAATGTCTGAGTCAGCGTCGTTCCCTGACATGCGCTGCCTTAATGTCCCCAGTATATGCAGCCACAGAGCGTTTACCCATTTCCCCTAAATATGATCAATGCACATTTTCTTCTGGTGCGAATTTGTTCAGCACTGTAAGTTAATAATAATTGCATTTTCCAGATGTCAGTCCACTTAAGATGCAGTATTCCTCTACTTATTTAACAATGGGTGATGTGGAGGCCAAGACTGTATTTCAGCTCTTAATAGCCGAGGCCTCCCTTCAGTCTCAGAGATTGCTGCTGCCACAGTGTCTGGCCCAATTAGTATACAGGACATTAATGGGTTTTTCTAACTGTAGACTCAAAATAAAAAGTGCTGGGTGACTTTAAAACTGTGTTTTAGAGGCTGTCTTGAAATTCATTGAAAGGCAGAACTCCTTTCTGCTGATACTCGCCAAATACCTGACTCGCATACTTGCTGACTTAACTCCAGTTTTAACATGCTGTAAACAGGAATTTTAGCAGAGGTGAAATACTTACCATTTTTAGGATATAATAGATTTTGCTGATACAGTATGACTTCCATATAGCTGCCTGGGCCTCCTGAAGGAAAGAAGAAACCAACTTTGACAGTAGGTTTTTAACAGGAAGAAGGTGGAGTTAGATTACACATTTTTTGAAAATTAAGAGATGATATGAAACGGTGATCCATACCTTCCAACATTTCACAGAGGAATATAGGGACCAACCTGTCAACCGCTTTCCCCAAGGGCCACTGCCCAAGTCCCTCCAGATTATGACACATTGTTCTACTCCTCTTGTGTTGCATTCATTTTCTCTGCAACACTCTGTCCTCCACTTAAGCCAAGAAAGTGGTTGTTCATATGGTTTATTTGTTTAAAGGAGCCCCTGGTGGCGCAGTGGTAAAACTGCCGCCCTGTAACCAGAAGGTTACAAGTTCGATCCTGACCAGGGGCTCAAGGTTGACTCAGCCTACCATCCTTCCGAGGTCGGTAAAATGAGTACCCAGAATGTTGGGGGGCAATATGCTAAATCATTGTAAACCGCTTAGAGAGCTCCAGCTATAAAAAGCAGTATATAAATGTAAGTGCTATTGTAAGTGCTATTGCTATTATATAATATATATAGTATATAAACTAATTCTCTATCTATCTATCATCTTACGATCTATTATCAACAGTTCAAAATATACCTCAGCAGCACACACTCATGGCTTATAATGATGATGATGAAAATAATAAAAAACAAAAAATTACGTACTATATTCTGTTGTGTTAGTTATAGCATACAGAGATCTTCGACACGACCTCGAGGCTACTGCTGGGTGTACTGCAGGAAAGGCAGGAACTTGTCTGCCATCCCTGGCGGATGAGCAGTGGCCACCCTTCCCTCTGCCGCGCTGCATGCCCACACGAACAGCAATGCGGCAGCTGCAGGAGCTGGGAGCAGGAGGGCTCCCCTTCCCCTGCATCCCAAGATGCTCCAGGGCGTGAGCACAGTGGCTGCTTTTGTTAGAGTAGCCGCTGAGCTCAGCGGGCGTGCTCCCAGCAATGGAGGCCAACTGGGGGCAAATCGTTTTAACCTGGCGGTGATCACCCAGATGATTGCTGGCCGAGGTTAAGCAAACCATAGGTTCGTTTAACCTCAGCTAAATGCCGGGTTCAAAACTCAGGCTTGGCACGGGGAGCTAATCTCAGTAGAAGGAACTCACCTCTGAAGAATGGAAGTATTTTACTATGAGCTGCCTTCTGCCACCTGCCTCTGCCCACCCTTTGAGATCTTTGAGAAGGGGTTCTGCTCCATAGCCATCGCTGACCGAGGTTTGGATGGAGTGTATGCCAAAAAAAAAAAAAAAAAAAAGCCTTTTCTGCAGTGGCCCCTTACTTCTGGAACTCTGCCACAGGAGGTTGATGATGCATTTTATCCTCCAGAGTTAAAGAGGATGCTGACCACACGTTTGTTCTGCCAGGCCTTTGATGAATGATTGTGAGGGTGGTTGGTTGTATGAATCTTATAGTTCTTGTTGGCTTGTTTTTATCTTATATTGTTTGCTATCTGGGATCTTCTTCTTGATGAAAAGTGAAATAAAAGGGGAGGGGGTGTTGAATAAGAAATCTCCCAAAAGCAAAAATGGGGGCCAAAAGGGGGGCAGTGATTGAGCTGGGACAGATACTACTACTACTACTACTACTACTAATAATAATAATAATAATAATAAATTTAAAAAAACCTGTCCCTTATAAATAGAAACAGCTGGTGTGTGTTGTGTGCTGCTTGATGGAATTTAATGAAGCTATGGATTGTAATCCAGTCCAGATATACTGTGGTAATTTGGGGCCTGAATGGATGATACTTGTTCCCAGGTCTATTCCCTTGTACACTGTGGGACCTGAGAGGACCCCGTCTCTCCTTACCCACCTAGTTCACCTGTCCTGCCTCTGATGCTACCCGATGTTACACTTGTTCAAGTCTTATATATATGTTTACACATAAAATACAATAAGTCTGAAAGTGTGGGTGATTCGTAGACTGTATCTGTAACATTAATTGTGTGCTCCGAGTTTACATAGGTTGGATTTCACATACTATTTATTTATCTTTATATCCCACTCTTCCTCCAAGGAGCCCAGAGCAGTGTACTGTACCTGGCTATGTTTATCCTCACAACAATGCTGTGAGGTAGTATAGGCTGAGAGAGAAGTGACTGGTCTCCAGTGAGTTTCAAGGGTGAGTAGGGATTCGAACTTGGGTCTACCCAGTCCTAGTCTGAAAATCTAGCCAGTACACATGCTGGCTCCTATGGTTCTACTGAAATTTAGACCTCAGCTTCTCATGGAAGTTTTTCAACCCCAGTTTTTAGTTTGTATCTCCCCCGGAACAGAAGCACACATTCACATATTGGCCAAATTTACCCCGAAGTGCCTGTGAGCAATCAGGGAACACTTCACACACAATTCGGGTTTTTCATTGTGCGTTACAATGTAGCCCGATTTATATCCAGAGGGGAAAAATCCACCTTTTGTGTTGGTTTTTTGGGGCAACTTTGAACTCGCACTAAAGATGGACTCGGTTTCATCTACATGAAACCGCTGGGAGAATCTACATGAAACCGCTGGGAGAGATCATCAGGGGATTGGGAGCTGGGTGTTACCAGTGCGCTGACGACACCCAGTACTTCTTCATGTCAACTTCTTCAGGAGATGGCATATCCTCCTTAAATGCCTGTCTGGAAGCAGTAATGGGCTGGATGAGGGAGAATAAACTGAAGCTGAATCCAGATAAGATGGAGATACTTATTGTGCGGAGTCAGAACTCCAGAGACTATTTTGATCTAACTGTTCTAGATGGGTTCACACTTCACCAAAAGGAACAAGTTCGTAGTCTGGGAGTACTTGTTGTGAATCTGTTAGCTCGGCTAACCCAACAGGATTTTATAACCTCCTTCAGCACTCCCCCTGAGAATAACCAGAAAGCAGCAGCAAAACCAAATGAAGGAAAATAAAAGGCTCACAAAGCAATTAGTCAATGGATTAAGTCCCCTGAACTGAAACTAGGTACCCCCCTCTAACACTAACTGAGTAATAAGTGGCAGGAAAAGACAAAACAAGGAATGAAACAGGTGAAGAACACAGAACAGGGAATTAAGGGAACAATGCAGGAAAGTACAGACAAGACAAACTGGGATACAGAAATGGTTGAAATTCAAGAGCACACTATCTGCAGCCAACAAAGTTGCAAACAGCATCAAAGCAAAGAGAGACTGTTGAATATATATGGCTTAAGAGAACCAGCAGCCAATCAGGCTTCCCTGAGTCAGCACTTTGGCTTTCTTTCTTGGGATCTCCTACACCTGGTGACTCCCACTGAGCCTGCCTCTTGAGATGTCATCTCAAGACAGGTGAAATCCCAGACTCTTCCCCATCAGAGATCACGTCTGGGAGCTGTTGTGAATCCTCAGCTCCAGAATCTGGTTTCTCTGCCAAATCCTGTGGCTGTGTCTCTAAGCCCTCACTAACTGGTAAGTCATCCTGCTCTGAGTCTTCTGAGTCAGAAGTCTGAGCCATGACAGTATTTCTGGATCCATACCTCTCCCTGGTTTCTCAAGTTGAGGTGGTGGCCAGGGGTGCTTTCTATCAGCTTCGGCTGATATGCCAGCTGCGCCCGTTTCTCAAGATCAATGACCTAAAAACAGTGGTACATTTGTTGGTAACCTCCAGACTTGACTTCTGTAATGCTCTCTATGTGGGGCTGCCTTTGTACCGTGTTTCCCCGAAAATAAGACAGTGTCTTCTATTAATTTTAGCCCCAAAAAATGCACTAGGGCAATTAGCGGTACATCAGAAATTACTGCTAGGTCTTACTTTCGGGGTAGGTCTTACTTT
Organism: Hemicordylus capensis; assembly: GCF_027244095.1. Classification (NCBI taxonomy): domain Eukaryota; kingdom Metazoa; phylum Chordata; class Lepidosauria; order Squamata; family Cordylidae; genus Hemicordylus; species Hemicordylus capensis. Next base: position 338,742,719 of record NC_069659.1, read on the forward strand.
CGGGGAAACAGGGTATGTAGTCCGGAAACTTCAGTTGGTTCAGAATGCGGCAGCCAGGTTTGTCTCTGGGTCATCTTGGAGAGACCATGTTACTCCTTTGTTGATGGAGCTATACTGGCTGCCAATAGGTTCCTGGACAAAATACAAAGTGCTAGTTATAACTTATAAAGCCCTAAATGGCTTAGGCCCTGGATATTAAAGAGAGCATCTTCTTCACTATGAGCCCCACTGTCCATTGAGGTCATTTGAGGAGGTCCGTCTCCAGTTACCACCAACTCGTCCAGTGGCTACACAGAGATGGGCCTTCTCGGTTGCTGTCCCGAGATTGTGGAATGCGCTCCCTGCAGCGATACGATCCTCCCAATTTCTGGCAATTTTTTAAAAACATCTGAAAACCCATCTTTTCTCCCAAGCTTTCTCAGCTTTTAAAAATTTGTTGGTTTTAATCTTGTGGTTGATTTTAAATTGTTGAATTGTTTTAACTTTTTATATGTGTTTTAATTGTTTCATTGTTCCAGAGAGGAACAATGGAATTGTTTCACGTTCCAGAGAGGAACGTTTGGGGGTTATATAAATTTGGTAGATAGATAGATAGAGCCTCACAGAAAGCCAACAGTAAAGCCTGCTGTCTGGGAAAGCCCATGGAGAACTTCCAGGAGGCTCACAAATCTGTTATAAATACAAACAGATTTTAAAAGACATAAAACAAGATACAAAGAAATAAAAAGGCATAAAACAAGTTATATATGATACAGCTGATTTTAAAAAAAACTTAGGGGGGGGACCCACAGCAATAAAATCATTTAATTAGATTTTTAAAAACCCAATACCACTAAAAGTCCATGAGAACCTTTAAGAACATTACATTCACATATGGACAGCTGGAGCAAGTGGAGGCAGGATTGATGTGCCACATGGGTGGAGAGGTAAGTGTGCTCCCACACCCAACTTTAAGTGGATCCAGTTAAGGGTATTTTCTGATAAGCTGACCCTTTGTGATGCCCCATTTCAGCAGCTCCTTCCTCAAGCTGCCTTTTAAACTTCCTTGAGTTTAAACATAGATTTTGGGAGAGTTAGTATTAGACTTGCCAGAAGGATAACTCGGAGAGAGAAAATAGCATGTGTGAAAAAGACGGTGGTAAAACTGAGCAGTTGAGGGCAGGCAGCATGCCCTGGCACAAGATAATGTTATGATACAGAAGTATCACCCTAGGTTACAAGTGATGGATCTTTTTCAGAGCATTTTTGGGTTGCTGTCAAGGGTGGGTCACAATGCTAGTTATTTGTTGTTGCTTTTTAAAAGAGAGATGAGAACTCTGCAATATGCCCTGGAAAGAAGCCCCGCTCATTCATTTAATTTGTATAGGGATAGGCTACACTTACTTGGTGCTGAGGGGAAGGCACTTTGTATATGTCCAGAGGTGCTTTCACTTTATTAATATGTGGTCCTTTTAAGCAGGGGTCCCCAGCCTTGGGTCCCCAGGTGTTGTTGGACTACAATTCCCATCATTCTCAGATAGCCATTGTGGCTGGGGATGATGGAAGTTGTAGTGCAACATCATCTGTGGACCCAAGATTGGGAACTCATGCTTTAAAGGGGGGGGGGTGGCTTTTGAGGATACCATGGGCAGCCAGAAAAACAAATAAATGGATCATAGAACAGATCAATCCAGAATTTTCACTGGAGGCACAAATGACCAGGCTCAAACTAGCATACTTCGGACACATTATGCGAAAACCCAGATCCCTTGAGAAGTACATAATGCTGGGGAAAGTTAAAGGAAAGAGAAGAAGAGGACAACCAGCAGCAAGGTGGATGGACTCAATTACGACAGCAATGAATGCACCACTGAGAGAACTTAAAAGCCAAGTTGAAGACGGGTTATTCTGGAGAGAATCTATGTATGTGGTCGCTAAGAGTCGACACCGACTTGATGGCACTTAATCACGCAATCAATCAATGGCTGCAGATGGGAGAATAATGCCAAATAGAGATGGTTAAAAGAGAAAGCAGGGCTGCAAGGTCAACAGTAGTCTGTGTGGTCTACTGCAACTGGGAGTGACTTGCTAATGTCTCAGATGGAGGTCTTTTCAAGCCCTGTAATCTGATACCCTTGTAACCGCAGGAACAAGGTTTGGACCTAGGACCTTCCTTATGTATGAATCTGAAGTTTGCCAAAGTACCTGAAGTAGCATGAAGTTAAAAAATGTGAAATAAACAAAGGTGGCAGTCTTGGAAACTTCTATGGCTATGAGGCATCAGAGTTCTGGCTTGAATTGTTTGGAAAGAGCTCCCCCTCTCCATTGGTTCAGCTGCTGAGATGTTATGGAATGTTGACTTGGTTGCAATTACTAGAAAGCAGAGAGTGGGTAAACATGCCAACTCACCTGTCAATCAAAATGAACAAAAACCTGACTTGAAAGCAGGGTTCGGGGAAGAGCATGCTTCTTCAGCAGCAACTGTTGGTTGCTGATAGGGGTGGCCACCTTACTTTTTGAGGATTCTGGAATAATCTGTTTCGTGGACTTCTCGCCCACCAAAAAAAAAAGTTCTTAAAGCAGTCAGCATTAGCTATTGCAGGGGTTCCCAGATTTGGACTACAACTTCCATTATTGGACTCCATGGACATGTGCAGAGGCCGGAACCGGGCTGCCTGTCAGCCCATGGTGTGTAGTGCTGGGGAAAGCTACGGCAGGGCCGAGAGGGGCTGCCGCCACGAAGCCGCCACATCACCTCTGCCGGTATGATGCCCTCTTGCCAGCCGCCCCACCCACCTGCCCCTCGAGCCCCTTTTTAGCAAGGCAATCCCCTTTGCTATTAAAGGGGAATCCTTACCAGATTCCCCTTTACAAGCATAGCCGAACCAGTTGAACTGGGCCGAACCAGTTTGATTCAAAACGGGCCCATTTCAGTTCAAACTCGGTCCAGTCTCCTTTGGAGGGGGTGGTCTAGTTCAAGCTCAAAGCAGTTGAACTGGGTTCAGTTTGAACCGGTTCTGCACACCCCTACAAGGTACAAAATTATTATTAATAATTTTAAGAATAACGATTATTATTCATGCCTAATATACTATGCAGCATTACTTGCATGTTGCAACATAATGTTCATGCAGTTGTGCAAGTGTGCTGTTGCGCTACAGACAAGTATGTGGACACAGTTGCACAATTGATGGTCATTGGAAATAATGGCTGACAATTGCATTTTCACAATTTCTGTGTGTAGCACAACAGCACTCTTGCACAACTGTGTGTAAATGTAACATTGCAACACACCCATTACTGTATGTTGTCCACCACCACTACTACTGCTACTATTAGTAGTACTATCAATGTGTCAGTGCTAATTTTCACAGAAAATGTGCTGCAACAATGTTAAGACCGAGATCCAAAAACAGGGGAGGTGTTTAGCGTACCACAGATAACCTTTTTTCCAGTTGTCGCTGAGCATTTTCATTTTATTTCTGCTCTCTGGCCTTTTTGCTTTTCAATCATTTTGTGGATTTCTGCCTTTCAGGGGAGTACAATGAAAATGAAGATGGTTCGTTGCATGCCGATCTTATTCAAATGACTCAAATGCCTCTGGGAAAGTTGGCATTTAAGAGGCAGGAGCTTGTGTATGTCAAAGAGAGGGTTTGTACTCATAGAAAAAATGGAAGAGCTTTGCCATGAAAAGGAGCATAGAATATTCTCTGTACAAAGCAAATTATTCCAACTATAGACTAGTTACATAGGGACTAGTAACAAATGGTTCACAATGCCATTTGAAAGCAGTACATGAGTAAAATCAAAGGGGCTGGATTGGACATGATGTTGACAGTGCAATATGCAGTGAGGCTCTACACATGAATGATCCGTGTGCAGAGCCTAACCGGACTCTGCAGGGAGAGCAGACTTAGCCTGCTCTCCCCGCAGATGAGCAGAGAGCTTGCCCTGGGCGGCCAGACTGGCCACCCACATGACTACCGGCTCTGTCATGGAGCCGGTAGGGGCAGCAGGGATTGGGGGTCACCCAGCCCCCAGAAGTTCCAAGATGCCCCATGTGAGTGTGTGGGGCATTCTGGGGGGACCCCCAACATCGAGAAGCTTGCTGTTGCCTCCCGATTGGGGGTCTACTTGTGAGTCACCACCGCATGCAGCCGATCAACTAAACGGGGTTAGCAGAGCGCTTGCTCCACTAACCCCATTTGGGGGAGCAATTAAGTGGGCTAACCGCCGGTTCACACATGCGGGGGAAACTGGGCTGGGCTCCCTTAGCCTGGTTTCCTCTGCATGTGTGAATAGCCTCAGTATCTGTAGAAATGCACATTTAATGGGGTAGATGTGTGTTGAGTGTGTGATCAGGCATGCACATTGGAATATAGGAAGCTGCCTTCTACCACATCTAGCCCAGTATTGTCTACACTGACCAGCAGTGGCTCACCAAGGTTTGAGGCAAGAGTTTTCTCCAGCCTTACTTGGAGATGCCCGGTACTGAACCAGGGATCTTCTTCATGCCCTAACCCAATTGTGCAATCTCTTCTTTGTTAGAAGTGGTTGCATGGACTGGTTCAGGCAATTCTTGAAAGAGCCCTCTCTGTAGACAAGTGGAGGAGTCTGGATGCTTGTATGTGTACGTGATTCACACAGCCTCCAATTTCTAAAAAGAGGGAGAGGAAAGTTGGACAAACAAATGCTCCTAGGACAAAATGTGTAATATGCAAAGTGTGCATGCACAATCCTGTACATTTAATGTGAATGGAGTCCTGGGTGGAGTCTAGGGGATCTGTGAGAGGGAGGCTGGTGCCTCCAACACCTTCCAATGAATAGGGAGTATTTAAAGAATTCCCAGCATTTCCCAGATGAAAATATAGGGACTTGCTTGTAGGGATGTGCATGGATGGCTCAGGCAGCCGGTGGAAGGGCGGGGAGCAAAACAACAACAACAGCAAACCAACGGGTAAGGAGCTCCTTACCTGCTTTTAAAGGGAACCACACTCTGCCAAACCGGTTCGAATGCCAGCACCCTAGCCGGTTCATCACTTTCCAGAGGAGGCGCTGAACCAGCTCATGCACATCCCTACTTACTTGTTGGTTCTCATACCAATAGTCACTTTCCAAGTCCCACTTCCTCCGCTGAATGCCTGCCTGTTTGTTCATTTACCTAGCAATAGTCTGTTCGCCACTAATTTAAAACTTGAGGACAATATCCTTCTGGTTTGAGAAATACTCAAACTTCATTGTCCTATAAACAAGGTTATCCATCATCCACAAGGCCCAGATTAGTTCCAGAATATGTATGTCTATATTCAGCAATTTGTTTACAGTTATTTGTTAAATTTCTACCCTGTGTTATGTGCACTGCATGGTGACTTACTGTTCATGCGTACACGTTTACATGAATTGTACTAGAGGGAAGTCCTGTTCAGGTTCAATGCATGTTCAATTTGTGTACAGTGTATGTACATACAGTACACACCTTGCACATGCAGTTATTCACATGTTATATTCAGTGCATCCCCAGCTCTCTGGGGATGATGGGAGTTGTAGTTCAACAACTTCCCTGGGGACCCAAGGCTGGCAGTTTCTGGACTAGAAGCATGGAAAGCTGGGGTAGACCCCTTTCTCACTGAACAATTGGACAGAATACTGCCAATAAATTTTTTTTTAGGTGTACTGTACAGCTCCTTGCATTGAGCAGAGAGTTAAACTCGAAGACCTCCCAAGTTCCTTTCAACTCTTAAAATTCTATGATTCTCTAATTCTCACTAAACAGAAACTGACATGGAGCAATTTGGGAAGGCTATTCAAGGGCCAATTACTTACTAATCTTTCAGCTGGGATCAACGGAGGGCAACAAAACAGTCTGAACCTGCAAACAGTACACATTTATTTGAAGGTGCCAGGGGCCTTTGCTGAATGAAATCTACTTGTTGGTAGACATTATATAGAAGGATCTTGACTACGGGGAAGAGCATTGCTAGTTGGTGCTATATGAAATGCTATGTGGAATTCTGTTTTAATTCTGCTTCTAGTGAATTGCAGAAAAGCGATAGAGAAGCTAAAGAGCTCTCGTGTGGAAGCCACCCTGATTACCAACTCTCTGTGGAATGAGAGAGGGTTAGAAGCAAACATTCAGGTGAATCTTCTCCACAACGAGGCAAGTTCTGCACAGCTCTGCTAAGTAGCGGTTTCTGCACCACTGTGGAGAGCATAGGGGGGTGATGTTGACTTTCAGGAGCTAATCTCTTCGAAGTGTAGGTAAGCAACCTCATAATTTGTATGCTTGAGAATGATTTAGTGGAGTGACATATCCAAAAGCATAAAAGATCCCTGATGGGAAAGAGATAAGCAACATGCCTTAAGTACAATCTTCTCACAGGGCCTTTAGTGTTAATAGGATATTTTGTAGGAATCTCATTAGACTGTAACGAGAATTTACATATTGAACAATACAGGAGCAAAATCTTTCCTTAGGGGGAAAAGTGATAGGTACACCTGACTCCTTGCAGATTTAAAATACATCCTGGAAATTGCTCTATTTTTTTCAGATTAGCTGCATGCACCTCTTCTCCCACAAATATAGCATATTTATTCTCAGGACTGGCAGAACCTTGTTCCATTCATTCACATGGCCCACATTAGTTCTAGAAAAAATATGTATATATTCAGCAATTTGTTTACATTTATTTGTCAAGTTTCTACCCTGCCTTAAAAAAAAAAAGTATTCAGGGCAGATAACAAGCAACTTCATAAATTCATTTAAGACTGAAATCCATATGCATGCTTACCTGTTCTGGATAGAATGAGACTTATTTCCAAGTAAGCAGGCCTAACGTTGGCCCGTTTGTCTCCCACTGAAATCAGTGGTAGACATCTAGGTTAAATTACTCCTGAGTAGTCCTGCTAAAATTAAATATAGGGATGTGCGAATCGATTCAGATACAAATTGATTTGTACCCGAATCTAGCTGATTCGCGTGATTCGGAGATAAAATGAATCACCCCTGTGGTCCATTGGCTAGATCCGGGTACAAATCGAATCGCGGCTGATTCGATTCAAATTGATTCGGGTTTCGGATCTGTCCTATTGATTTCCCCAGATTCCCAGCTTTCATTAAAAAAAAAAGCTAAGCTCTAGCCCTTATAGAAGTGGAGTTATGGAGCAAAATGTGTGGTCACTATTTTTCAAGTGTTCGGATTCTTTGATGTATAATAACTTTCACTCAATGAATCCTTATGAGGATTCATTACACACCTTCATTTCTTCTATTCATTTTGACTGTCTTTTAGACAGTGCCAATTGTCAACTGCCATGTGCCAACTACATCCCACTCCCACCCACAAGGCAGTGAGGTACTACTCAGTTTAAGTTAAGTGCCTAATGGGTAGAGGCTACCACCCAAATTGCAGAGGGATTGGACAAAGGGCTGGTTTTTGGTGAATTGTTGAAGTTTTCCATAGGAAATCATGTAGGTTTCAGCAGCCCCATAACTGCACTTGGGGGGTGCTGGGGTGGCCCAGAGTGAGTGGTGGTGTAGTGAACAGAGGGTACCAGCCACCCCCATGGGTTTCTAGCCCATGGGGTTCAGGGTTCCTTTTGTTTCTGAGGTGTTCTGAAAGTAGTGTCTCTGGTAGCAAATGAGATTTTCAATACAAACCATGAATCCACTCTCACTTGCTACCATAGAATCTACACTCAGACCACCTCAGAAACAACAGAACCCTGTACCCCATGGGTTAGCTGGCACTGTACCCCATGGGAGTGGCTGGCACCCTATGTGCACTACACCACCACTCACTCTGGGCCACCCCAGCGCCCTCCAAGTGCACTTATGGGGCTGCTGAAACCTCCATTATACCTTATAGGGAAAAACCTTAAAGATGAGTAAACTTCAACTATTCACCAAAAACCAGCCCTTTGCCCAATCCCTCTGAAATTTGGGTGGTAGCCTCCACCCATTAGGCACTACAACCTCACCACACTCTTCCACCCCAGTTCCCACTTTATGCCCCAAATCTGCCTCAAAGACACTAAACTTCCAACTATTCACCAAAAACTAGCCCTTTGCCCAATCCCTCTGCAATTAGAGAACCAGTGTGGTGTAGTGGTTAGAGTGCTGGACTAGGACCGGGGAGATCCGAGTTCAAATCCCCATTCAGCCATGAAACTAGCTGGGTGGCTCTGGGCCAGTCACTTCTCTCTCAGCCTAACCTACTTCACAGGGTTGTTGTGAAAGAGAAACTCAAGTATGTAGTACACCGCTCTGGGCTCCTTGGAGGAAGAGCGGGATATAAATGTAATAATAATAATAATAATAATAATAATAATAATAATAATTTGGGTGGTAGCCTCCACCCATTCGGCACTACCACCTCAACACACTCTTCCACCCCAGATCCCACTATATGCCCCAAATCTGCCTCAAAGACACTATAACAATTCACCAAAAATCAGCCCTTTGTCCAATCCCTCTGCAATTTGGGTGGTAGCCTCTACCCATTAGGCACTTAACTTAAACTGAGTAGTACCTCACTGCCTTGTGGGTGGGAGTGGGGTGTAGTTGGCACATGGCAGTTGACAATTGGCACTGTCTAAAAGACAGTCAAAATGAATAGAAGAAATGAAGGTGTGTAATGAATCCTCATAAGGATTCATTGAGTGAAAGTTATTATACACCAAAGAATCCGAACACTTAAAGAATAGTGACCACACATTTTGCTCCATAACTCCACTTCTATAAGGGCTAGAGCTTAGCTTTTTTTAAAAAAATGAAAGCTGGGAATCTGGGGAAATCAATAGGTCAGATCCCAAACCCAAATCGATTTGATTCGGATCAGCCGTGATTCGGATACGAATCGAATTTGGGGTGATTCGGATGGGTCAGATTCGGATCCAAATCTATTCAGGGTTGTTTCGATTCGGTTACAAATCGAAACACAGAAAATCCGAATTGCACACCCCTAATTAAATAGTCCTTTAGAGTACCTCCTGAGTAGCACCATTAAGTAACTTGGTCAGGATGTTAGGCAATGAGACATACAAAGCTCTCCCATTTCATTATCTATCTTTTTATTTATTTATTTGACATACTGTTAAATGAATGTTTTAGATATGAAAGTTTCAAATTTTTAATTGCTGTTTAGATTTCTTAATTGCTGTGATTTCTGAATGTTTTATATTTAATTCCTCTTTTAATAGCTGTTTTCTTTGTCTTTGTTTTTGCGAACAGCCTGGAGCCTTTGGAGTCAGGCAGTATATTAAACAAACAAACAAACAAACAAAATATTTCTGCAATGCCCGAAATTTGCGACTCTGGGCAGTTTACAATTAAAATGATTTAAATATTAGAATCATTAACATTAAAATCATTTAAGACCCAACATGAAAAGTATTTAAAACTATAAATCTAATCAAAAGCCTGGGTGAACAAATAAGTCATCATAATAGTTGCCAATGGTGGGGAGGCTCTTATTTCAACAGAGAGCACATTCTGAAGCCCAGGGGCAGCAACGGAAAAGGCCCTTCTCCGAGTAGCCACCAGACGAACCGGTGGCAGCCGTAGACAAACCTCTCCAGGTGATCTCAGTGGGCATTGGGGCATTAGAATTAGGGGTGTGCAATTCGGGTTTTCGGGTGATTCGGCTCGGACCCGAACCGAATCACCCCTGTTCTGTTTTGTGCCCGAATCTGGGTCACCCAAATCACCCTTGATTCGGTTCAGATTCGGATTTAATCCGAATCCGAATCAGAATTGATTCGGGGGGTGAAAAGGGGCCCAGGGCCCACTTCTGAGGTGTGAATTCTCATTCTATCATAGCAAATGAGATTTTTTTCAATTAAACAACTCTCATGACCCCACTTTCACTTTTTCACACTTTCCTTTACTATGAATAATATGAGGAAGTAATCAATTTAGCACACTTCACCTTATGAAGACAAACCTCATAAAAATAAATTCACCAAAATTCACCCCCTGCCCAATCACTCTTAAATTGGGCATGGGTGGTAGCCTCCACCCATTAGACACTATCTACCAGCCCACCCCACTCCTTTGGGGCAGATCCACTTTCTGCCCCCTATCTGCCCCAAAGACACCCAAACTTCAAAAATTCTCAAAAAATCAGCCCTCTGCCCAATCCCCCTGAAATTGGGGTGGTAGCCTGCACCCATTAGGCACTACCACCTCACCCCACTCCTTTTGCCCAGATCCCATGCTATGCCCCCAAACTGCCCCAAAGTCACTAAAACTTTAAAAATTCACCAAAAATCAACCATGAACCGAATCACCCGAATTTTTCAGGTCCGAAATTCGGGTGATTTGGCTCGTGCCCGAAAAATATCGGGGGACATCGGGGTGATTCGGTTCAGCCCCGAATCACCCAAAATTGTTCGTTTCGGGCACAGATCGTTCTGTGCCCGAAATTTTTTGCACATCCCTAATTAGAATGCCCTTTGTTTTAGTCCAGGGATTCCCAGCCTGTGCTGCTCCAGATAATGCTGAACTACAACTCCCATCATCCCTAGCTAAAATTTATTGTAGCTGGGGTTGATTGGAATTGTAGTTCAGCAACATCTGGAGTACCACAGGTTAAGAACAGTGTTTCCTCTAATTTTTTTCATCTGTGGGCAGAATGAGTTTTGTTCTGAGTGGCAGTATCAAGGCAGTGTGTGCACATGTGCATTCAGGATGGACCTTCCTGCTTCAACCTGAGCGGGATCTAAAATCAACTGAGTGGACATAAGAAAAACTTGTGTGTGCTTGCGCATGCACACACCTTACAGGGAACACTGGTTGGGAACCCCTATTTAGTCTTTAACCTTGGATAGGTTCTAAATCAGGGCTAGACAACTCAAATGCCCTGGTGGGCCAGAACTATCCACAACTTGGCGTGCAGGGGCCAAGATCAATTTTTAGCACATGATTACATTAAAATTAAAAATATTATTAGTTATTAGTTACAAATGCCAAGTCCTTTCCTCTCTGTAAATTGTTGTTGCTTTCAGGCTGCAGTGCTAGGCATGCTTACATGGAATAAGCCTCACTGGGCACACCATGGAGCATATTTCTGAGCAAGCATGCACAGGATGGCACTATATGGCAGTTTCCAGCTCCTGTGTTGCTGCAGGATACCTGGGGGCCAGTAAAATTGTCCCTGTGGGCCAAATCCGGCCCCTGGGCCTTATGTTGTGCAGGCCTGTTCTAAATGAACCAGAGCAGTGTTCTTCATTGTAAGGCCTGGATGGCCCCCATCAACCCTATGCTGCTCCTTGACCAATTGTTTAAGGGGCCTATTTGAAGCTTTAGCCAAATCCGAATACTCAGCACAGTCCCCCTGGTGACCGTTCCCACTATGCAGTGTTGCACTTTGCCCAGTGCTGGGGTGGGGGCCTCCTTTTAGGGAAACGGAGCCTTCTCGAGACCCTGCACAGTCTTGAAGGGCTTGCACAGAGCGCTAGGAAGTGTGTAGCCCTTCGCAATGATTTAAGAGGGTTCCGTCTCTCTTAAAGAATCCTCCCAGCACAGAGAAAAGCCCAGTCCTGTGTGGAGGTCAGCACAGTGGGAAATGCCTCTCACACTGAAGGTTTCTTGCCCAAGTGGTCCTCCCTTGAAAAATAGTGTGGATCAGTGAACTAGAGAGAGAGAAAATGTGCACTGGGGAGCGTTGATGGGCAGTGAGGGTGAGGGTGGGAAGGCAGCACTTAATTTCATGCATTCATCTAGTAAATGCTTTCTTCTTAATTGTGTTTGAGTTATTTTAGCTGTCAGTTCTCTCCTAATTGTGCCTTGCCTTGTGTGCCGTATGGTTGGAGAGGTGTCTAAGAAGTTTTCTGAATAAATGAATGGATAAATATTTTAATGGCGAGTTGTGCCATTTAAAAATAGATTTACGAAGGTCTTTCTTTCGGAGGTACTGTGAGAGAGGCTCAAAGGCAATGAGAAGCAAAAATATCAAGGTAGGAAAATTAGAATTTAAATTAGAATGCAATTATGAGAAAAGCTTTTGCATGGGAGGGGTGTCGATGCATCTTTGCTGTATGCACGCTTGGGAAATGGGGCATTGATTTTATGCAGCTGTGTTTCAAGGGTGTGCAGGAGTCCTGTGCCTCCAAAGAGCAGCTGACTCCATCGTTTTTGGCTACTAAGGCTCCTGAACTTCAGATCCACTGTTGCTTCTGAGTTTACAAATCAATTAAACTGAAAGAACAAAGCCTTATTACTTTCCCCCTATGTTTGAGAAGTAATGCTCATTAAACGTTGGCTTAAGGTGGAAAGACAGTTGATTTTCAGTATCTAGGAAATTAATTGGTGCTTTGTGTGTGTGTGTTGTCTTTTCCAACATTCCTCAGTGTAGATTCTTCTCTTCATTCAGTTCATTCTTCTCTTCATGTAGATTCAGTTCCATTCAAAATTATCCAGTGCTAAAGACAAAAATAAAGGGCACCATCCAGTGAAAGTTAAGTGCTTTGTAAGTCTCAGTGATATCTGTGAGATGCAACCCAAGCCTATGCATGCTTATGCAGAAGTAAGTCCTACTGTGTTCAGTGCTTACTTCTAGGCATAGGATATGCATAGGATAGCAGCCTGAATGATGGGCTTATATCTCTCCTGCTGTAAAGTGCTTAATGTTGGTGGATCATCTGAATGTACACTGCCAGATTTGCAGTGGGGCATAGTGTTTAGAAAAGGAAAATAAAGGCTGGTATAATCACAATAATATTTTTTATACAAATAAGCATTTTGCAACAGTACTTGTGGGGAGAGGGGGGACCCAGTGGAAACCATGCATGTTTGAATTATTGCTTCATGCAGATATATTTTTTTAAAGAAAGGGACCGTGCTTTATTTGTATGTATGAATGCATAACATTTATACTCCACCATCCTTTCCATTTGAAGTGCAAGGCAGCAAACAATGAAAATAAGGCCAGCCAGGTTGCTTTAAAAACTCACATTTTTAAAAAAACCAAAAAACAAAAAAAAAAAGAAAGAAAGAAAAGAAAAGAAAAGAAAAAAGGATGAAGCAGGGCATTAAGAAGGGGGAAAGGTGAATTGTTTGTTTAAAGCTCCTTTAAAGATGTCACATTTTATTTTCATCAGACAAAGGGTGGTCTTATAAAGGCCGAGAGAGAGGAGGTCACATACACCTCCTGGGAGAAAGGCGTTCCAAAGCCCAGGAGTCACCACCTAGAAGACTCTGTCCTGCATCCCCACTCATGTAATGTCACATGGAGGTGAGACACAGAGAATCCTCTTCTGAATGTGCAGGCAAAGTCATGTTGGGAAATAGGATCCTTAGATACCCTGGCCAATAAGCTGTGCAGGCTTGAGAGGAGAGCTGGTCTTGTGGTAGCAAGCATGACTTGTCTCCCTAGCTAAGCAGGATCCACCCTGCTTGCATTTGAATGGGAAACCACATATGAGCACTGTAAGATATTCCCCCCAGGGGATGGAGCCGCTCTGGGAAAAGCAGAACAAGTTTCTTCCCTGGCTTCTCCAAGATAGGGCTGAGAGAGACTCCTGCCTGCAACCTGAGAGAAGCCGCTGCCAGTCTGGGTAGACAATACTGAGCTAGATAGACCAATGGTCTGACTCAGTATATGGCAGCTTCCTATGTTCCTTATGCTGGCATTTATGATTAGCCCATAGTACTGTGGGTGCCTAAGGAAGAGCCAGCAATCTGCACCTGTACTTTGGGAGCACAAGTTACATTGGAAACAATTCAAGTTGTGTTCCTGAAGTTCTGGGGCACAACCTTAAGCAGTTGTGCTCTTGAGCTATTGTGCAAAGCCTCCAGCACTTCCTTACATGCCTTAGCAGCACAGGCTGATCAGAAACACTGGCATAAACCTAGGAACATAGGAACACAGAAGCCAGGGATGGAACTTGGAACCTTCTGCTCTTTCTAGAGCAGCTCCATCCCCTGAGGGGAATATCTTATAGTGCTCACACTTCTAGTCTCCCATTCATATGCAACCAGGATGGACTCTGCTTAGCTACGGGGACAAGTCATACTTGCTACCACAAGACCAGCTCTCCTCTCCTCTGAGACCTGTGCAATACATGGTCCCCGGGGCCCAAACCAAGCAGGGCTTTCAAGTTGACAACCAGCACCCACTTTCTAGAGTGATATATTCAGCTATTGAGCTGGTGAAGATGAGGATGTGGGTTGCCCTCCCTTGAAACCAAACATTCTAGTATTTGGAGCCTATTCACACACTTGTATTTGTAATGCGGGTAGAGGAGCAGTTCAGAGGAATCAGCCACGGCCGCCCCCTGCAATCAAGGAAAGGCACCTGGTATGCCGAAAGCGTGGGAAGGACATGCTCACTCACAGTGTGCATACATCCATGTGGTCTGGGGAGGAGAGCTGGTCTTGTGGTGGCAAGCATGCATTGTCTCCTTTGCTGAGCAGGGTCCACCCTGGTGTGCATTTGAATGGGAGATTATATTCCCCTGAGGGGATGGGGCTGCTCTGGGAAGAACATCTGCATGCAGAAGGTTCCCCGCTTCCAAGTTCCCTCCCTGGCATCTTCAGGTAGGATTGAGAGAGACTCCTGCCTGTAACCTTGGAGATGCTGCTGCCAGGCTGTGTAGACAGTACTGAACTAGATGGACCAAGGGTCTGACTTGGTATAAGACAGCTTCCTATATTCCTATTGTTATTGTGTTGTTGGGCTGGCTGGCCCCAAAACCTGTACATGTGTAGAGACACCTGTACATTTGTACAGTGTAATGACTGAGTAAGGCTTGAGCAGGTCCTAGGAATGAAGTCTTTTGGGTCTGGTTGTGGAACCATGCTATTTTGTTGGGCCAAGTGAGGGAAGCTCATGGTTTTGATGGGTCTGGTGGTGAAGCCCAGTGGATTTTTGCAAGTTCAGGAGGAACAGAACCTGGCACAAACACTGGCTTCTCTGTTCACTTATGGCTACATGAGTTTAAAATTTAAAAAAAAATAAAGGGAAAGATTGCGCCACAGACCCATAAATCCTTTTAAATTAATTGAACAATGATTTATGGGAACTTGTTATCCATTTTAAAGGATTAAATCTCTGCATTTTCTGAGTGCACTAAATTGTTTGCAACATAAAGACCAATCCTCATTTGCTTCCAGGCATGCATGCCATGGAAAGGGAAAGAAAAGCGGAGGGATTCTTATGCAAAATAGACAATTTCCAACCCATTATTCTGAGATGTGGTGATGAAATATTGTAAAGGAGAAGTGTGTCCTGGATACTGTCCAGGCACATGTTTTAAAAGCCTTATTCATTTTCCCAATTTACTTGGTTTTAGTCTAAATAAGGACGAGTCAAATAAACATACATATGTATAAATCATTCTGCATTAATGCAGTCATAGAAATGGCTCAGATTGTCATATATTGGTTCCCTTACCAGTTTCCAAGGGCGGTGGGGGGGTGTTTTATGATGCAGACTGCTAGAGATTCTTTTGGCAATAAATAAACCTGTCATGGAATTGAGTTATTAACTTAACCTTTTGTGTTTCTGTGTGTCTGTGGGCGCACATGTGCGTGTTTTTTTTTTAAATAAAAGACTTTAGATTATAAGTCTGACTCATTACAGATTGCACATCACTGCTGCATGGGATGTTGGCATAACTTAAAATATAGCATTATCCTAAATTTGAAAAGAAATTGAGCCTCTGGCTTGACTGATGTAAATCAGAATAACAGTGTTGATTGTGGTAACAGTAGTCTCTTATTTATAACAGTTGTCTTGGCTGATTCATCCAGCGGTCTGCAACCCCTTGGATTTAGTCCAGAGGCAGTGCAAGTGTCACTCCTGGCATGTGCACACCCACCTCCACCTCCTCTGCTACCCGCTTCATGGCAAAAGTAGCCATCACTGGGTCCTGGGGCAAAAAGTGAAGATGAGCCCCTGTGCCCTCACCTTCTTTTTCAGAGAGGTGCAAGGGGGAGAGCAAAGAGCAAGTAATCCAGCTGCTGGGGGCCCCCTCCCTCAAGATCCCAAGAACATGTATCCCCCCTTGTTCGGTTATAGCTGTGCCCCTGGCCTTGCACGATGCACAGTTTCCCATACCTCTCTTGTGAGCCTTCTGTAGAGTGTCTCCAGTACTCTGCTGCCCTTTCATCAACATCACCTCTTTTGCTCCATTCCCCTTTTCTTAACCAGACCGGCAGCCCAGGAGGGAGGCAGTGTGCACTGTGTCAAGCAGAAGCAAGTATTGTGGCTGAGGAGGACGAGGACTGTTTGGGGGTGGTTCTTTGCTGAGGGGCAGCTCAGCAAAAAGCTGCTTGGGTGACAGTGGGCAGCAGAGAGAGGCAGGTGAGGCAGCAGGGGACATCTTGTCACCCCACTTGCGCCCCAGTAATCCACCGCTTAAGGTGACCACATCACATCACCTCATGGAAGGACCACGCCTGATTAAATCACATTACTGTGATTATTGCAAAAATCCAGCTGTTGGCCCATGCTTAGCAGCAGACAACCTACTTTGCTTGGGTGTGCCCCGATGCTGATATTAAAACACAAAGGTAGCTTGCCCATATGAACCTGATGCCACGTCAGATCATTGGTTCATCTGGCCCTTACTAGTAACAGATCTCCAGGAGCTCAGGCACAGATCTTCTCCAGCCTGTTTAATTACTTAATGTTCTATAAAAGAAGAGGCCAGGAAGTGAACCTGAGCCTAAGGTGCATAAAGAGCTGCCTTCTGTAGAGTCGCACCACTAGTCCACATAAGGACCATGTCGACACTCAATGGCAGTGTGGCTTCCCAAGATTTCAGCAGAGGTCTTTCCCAGCCCTACCTGGAGATGTCAAGGATTGAACCCATAACCTTCTGCAAAGCATGTGTTCTACTACAAAGCTACAGCCCCATCCATACATGCAAAACATGGAGTATGCCATTAATTCTATGGTCCCCTCCATATTTGCTTTTCATTCCTATTGGATTTAGTGGAGATTTTGCAGAATATTTTTAGAGGAAAGAAGTAGCCCCTTACATGAGACATAATCTAGAGAATGCTTCTAGATTTGGTGCTTTTGCTAGCAAGGGTCTCCAGCAATGAGTCAGCATGGTGAGTCGCTGTCTGCCCCTTGGCATGCACATGCTGAGCACTCAGCATAGATTCCTACCCCACCACAACCCCAGCACAGGTTCCCACCTGTCCCATAGACTCCGTCTCTTTCATTTCCTACTCTAAACCACGTACTTAGCATTGGCACTGGTCCATTAGATGATGAGGGAGTGAAAGGGAGGATATGGAGTTTGCAGAGAAGCTAAATGATTTATTTGCATCTGTCTTTGTGGCAGAGGATAATGAGTGTATACCAGTTCCTGAATCAGACTTTTCAGGGATGGAGGCTAAAGAATTGAGTCAGATAGAAGTGACAAGAGATTATGTTCTAAACTGCCTGGAAAAACTGAAAACGAGCAAATCACCAGGGCCAGATGGCATCCATCCAAGATTCCTCAAAGAACTCAAATGTGAAATTGCTGACCTCCTTGCAAAAATATATAATTTATCCCTGCAATCAGGCTCTGTACCGGAGGACTGGAAAGTAGCCAATGTAACACTGATTTTCAAAACGGGATCCAGGGGCGGGGCGGAGGGAAGATCCGGGAAACTACAGGCCAGTTAGCTTAACATTTGTCCCAAGCAAATTGATGGAAAGCATTCTCAAGGATAAAATTGTTAACCATATAGAACAACAAGGCCTGCTGAAGGAGAACCAGTATGGCTTCTGCAATGGTAAATCTTGCCTCACCAATCTCTTGGAGTTCTTTGAGAGTGAACAAGTGTGTGGATAAAGGTGATCCAGCTGATTAGTATACCTGGGCTTTTAAAAAGCTCTCAACAAAGTTCCTCATCAAAGACTCTTGAGGAAACTTAGCAGTCATAGGATAAGGGGACAGGTTTATGTGTGTATTAGTAACTGGTTGAAGGGCAGGAAACAGAGAGTAGGAATAACCGGACAGTTTTCACAATGGAGGGAAGTAAGATGTGGGGTCCCCCTAGGGATCTGTATTGGGACTTTTTTTAATTTATCCATAAATGATCTGGAAGTAGGGGTAAGTGGTGAGGTGGCCAAATTTGCTGATGACACCAAACTATTTAGAGTAGTGAAATCCAAAGGGATTGCGAGAAGCTCCAAAAGGAACTCTCCAAACTGGGGGAGAGGGCAACAAAATGGCAGATGCAGTTCAATGTAGGCAAGTATAAAGTGATGCCTATTGGAGCAAAAAACCCCAAATTCACATATAGAGAAGGGATCTGATGGGGTCAGAGCTGTCAGTGACTGACCAGGAGAGGGATCTTGGGGTCGTGGTGGACAGCTCATTGAAAGTGTTCCCTCAATGGCAACTGTCAAAAAGGCCAATTCAATGTTTTGAATCATTAGGAAGGGGATTGAAAAGAAAATTGCTAATGTCCTCATACAAAACTATAGAGCGCCCACATTTGGAGTACTGTATACAGTTCTGGTCAACATCTTAAAAAGGACATTGTAGAACTGGAAAAGGTGCAGAGGAGGGCAACCAAGATGATTAGGGTCTTAGAGTGCCTTCCTTATGATGCAAGGCTACAACACCTGGTGCTTTTTAGTTTAGAAAAAAAGACAACTGGGGGAGACATGATAGAGGAATATAAAATCATACATGGTGTGGAGACAGTTGATAGAAATAAATTTTTCTCCCTCTCGCACAACACTAGAACCAGGGGTCATCCAATGAAACTGATTGCCAAGAAATTTAGGACCAACAACTTGGAAGGCTTTAAGAGGGGTTTAGATAAATGCATGGAGGACATGGGTATCAGTGGCTACTAATATGGTCTCTATAGGTCACCTCCAAACCCTGAGGCAGGATGCCTCTAAATACCTGTTGCAGAGGAGCAACAGCAGGAGAGAGGGCATGCCCTCAGCTCTTGCCCCTGGGCTTCCCAGAGTCTGGTGGGCCACTGTGTGAAACAGAATGCTGGACTAGATGGGTCTTGGGCCTGATTCAGCAGGGCTGTTCTTAGGTTCTTATGTACTTACTTATTTGACATTGCTTTGACATTACTTACCACTTTCTTGGAATTGCTATTCCCTGCTCTTCCTTAGGAGACAGGGAATGGAACAGAGTAGCAAGAAGTCTGAGTTCACACTTTCTGTTGCTCCATTCCACACCTCCTGCAAGGAGGGTAGGACATTGCAGTGTCATGGTAAGGAGGAGGAGCTTCATAAGTGACTGGGATGGTTTGCCACCACCACAGCAGCAGCCATAAGTAAAACCTGGGATTGTTTAAAAAGGCAGCAGTGGGGTGCTCCTGCTGCCTCCTCCTCTGCTAGCCCATCACCTAAAGTGGCCTCCTCACTAGGGCTCATTGCAGGCTAGCCCTCCTTGCTAAATTTCAGTAATCTGAAGGAGAGCATTAGCCCTCTGCAAACCACAGGCTGCCCATCACATGGGCTAGCAGGACTATCATAGGGTATGCAGCTCTGCTGTCACTCTGAAACAGCACGTCTAGCCTATGTACTATGTACTATTTCCAAAAGGGCTGGGAATGTTATAATCCTTATGAATGGAGAACTGGTGCACCTGTGGGTGAGTGGGAGGCAGTGTTCCCTCTAACAGGGATTCTCAGATATTGTTGACTATAACTACCAGAATCCAAGGCTGCAATGGCTTTTGCTTTGGGATCATGGGAGTTGTAGTCAACAACATCTGAGAATCCCTGTTAGAGGGAACACTGGTGGGAGGTACCAGCAGATTCAGGGTAGCCCCCAGATACCTTGGTTCCTCAAAAACCTGAAGCAAAAATCTAAAGTGGCCAAAAAACCTGCCCTAGTCAATGGGTGGAATGTTGGTGAGCTCAATCGGTTAAGCAGGTGGGTGGAGCTAATGGAACTCAGTGACAAAGTCAGTGAGGGAAGGGCTTCTGCAAAAAGAACAGGAAATTTCCTCGCTTAAGCAACCCCTTCTGCTTCTGGGTGGGGTGGGGGTGGGGGGAGGATCTGTCTAATAGTCTCCACAGAAGAAAAAATCCTGAAACTCATGGGCCACATCCACACATTACACAAAACTGGAGGTGAAGGGAAACTGTATGTCCAAAAGCAGGCAACTAGTTTCCTCAAAATATGGACCCATGGTTTCGCTCCCCAAACTGTATTTTGTACCTTCAGTTTGTAGTGATTTTCGCCACCTTTCACTCCAGTTCTGCAGTGCCAGTGTCTCATCCAAACTTGACACCATAATCTCCCCCTTCTGCAACCAGAGTTGAGGGAGGATGCTCCTCCCTTGCTCTGGCTGCTTTTGTTTTCCGGGGCTGTCCTTCAATAAAGAAGGCAACCTGACAGCCAGTAGCTCTCCAATTCATCTGAATTCAGATGGGAGAGTGGGGGGTGGGGGAACCACAGGTCCATTGGACCCAGAGTTCTGCGTTATGTCTGAAGGCAGCCTATGGCTCCCGCAGCAGTCAGGTAACCCTGTTCTGTTTCCAAGGGGAAAGGAGTTTGTCACAATTAATCTCTTGGCGTTATATACTGCCCTCCCAGGTGCTGGTGGGCAAGTTCTGAAGGATTTTCCTTGCAACTCGTCATCTTTATGGGAGCACTCAGTAGGTTAACAGAAGATGCATGCTCTAGCTCACTCTGTAGCATTTACACAAAACTGAAGAACCCTGTTTCTTAACATTAACTCTGGAAGATTTAGGGCTGGATAACAGGGAGGTGGGACTGAGCACCAGTGCACCCCCAATAACCTCCCAGAAAACAGAAAAAATAAAAATTGCACATAAAGTAAGACCCAAGTTAGAGGAGGGACTCCTGTCTTTGTTGCTAATTTTTGTTTTTTTCACCATGTTCAGCCTCAGGCTCAGATAACGGGTGCACACCAGGGATACCATGCATCATTCTGTTGTAGGCCCTTACTTGTAACAATTAAAACCTTTTCTTTGGAATACCTCCTCCTTGCAGCACTAGCTTCTCAGAGACTTGAACAGAAAACCTCCTGGACTGAGGTTAGGGCTTAGCTTAAGCTACTTCAGATTGTGTGTTTTCAGGGCTATAATTGGGCCACTCTCTTAACAAGACAACTATGAAGCTCTTCTCACGATCCGTGAGAAGAGCCTCTATGGGGGTTGCGGGGAGAGCGGGCTAAGCCCGCTCTCCCCACAGACAAGCGGCAGTCTGCTCTGGGCGGCTGCCCACATGACTGCCAGCTCCATCACAGAGCCAGCGGGGGCTGGGGAGTTCAGGGGCCACACACCGCCCGGAAGCTCCAGCATGCCCTGCGTGAGCGCTCCTCAAACCTGGTGTAAGGGGAGGGGTACTGTAGCGGGTGACCCACTTTGATGGAACCAGGCTCAGCTGCGAGCCCGGTGAGTCTGACGATCAGTGGGGAGAGGGCTAAGCACCCTTAGCCCGCTTTCCGCTGATCGTCAGGATAACATCTGTGTTGGATCCTTGTCTGGATAACAGCCATATTTATTTTCTAAATTTTAAATACCAGCCTCTTTCAAGTAATTCAGGACAGCATATATGTTACCCTTCCGCATTTTAGCTTCACAACAACCCTATAATGTAGATTAGGCTGAAGGTTATCCAGCATTAGTTAATGTAACCCAGGGTTTCATGTTGGTCAAGTCCTAATCCGCTGCTCTAACCATTACAACACACTGCTTTACTAAGAGGAGGAAATACCTATGGGGCGGAAGACAGCTTTATCAGCAGTGGCCTTAGGGCTTTTGAATATACTTCCTAGTGATGTATAATGATATTGCTATGTTTTGTTAGTTCCTTTAAAAAATAGTTTCCAGGAAATTTAAAGGCTGCCTACTGTTATATTGTTGCTATGATATATTGGCCCAGGGAGTATTATGCATTTTTGATTTTGTGATTGTTTTAGTTGGATTTTATTGATGTGTTTATTATCTTGGAAGCTATTCTGGAATAGTCTCCCTGGAAATTCATGAGTAAAACACAAAAAACAAAAAGAACTGGATATACTTATGAAGTATATTGTGTGGTTTCCCCCCACCTCCTTGCATTATTGCCCACTGGGGTTAGAAGGGTGATTCCCCACTGTGTATAAACTGCAAAATCCCTCCCTTCCTCAGAGTCTTAGCTGATCTGGGAGACTATGGCATGCAGGAGCAGAAGGGCCTCTTGGCATGGCCCAGTTTCGGTATTTTTGTCTTCCCCCTACTGTGTGCCTTTCCGTACCTATTTGGGGCTCATCCGTCATCTTGATGGGAGGTGCCATTCTCTGAAGTAATTTGATTGAATAAATGCATTTTAAACCTTGGGGGGAAATGCATTAAAAGGCCTAATGCCTTCCGAGTTTGTATTACATATTGTTTCTTCTTAGCTTGCCAAATGTTTTTTGACAATATAAATGATCAATGTATTTGACATTTCTCCCTTTGCCAATATAGACACTAAAAGCCTCCATGAAGTCTAAGGTAGAGTCAGCTTCCATGAGTGCATAGTTGGCCACATAAGAACACCCCTGCTAGATCAGGCCCAAGGCCTATCTAGTCCAGCATCCTGTTCCATATAATGCCCCACCAGCTGCCACTAAGAAGCCCATAGGCAAGAGAAGAGGGCACGCCCTCTCTCCTGCTGTTGCTCACCTGCAACTGGTATTTCAGAGGCATCTTGCCTCTGCGGCTGGAGGTGGCCTATAGCCACAAAACCAGTAGCCATGGATAGACCTGTTGCCCGTGAATTTGTCCAAGCCCCTTTTAAAGCCATCCAGGTTAGTGGGCATCACCACATTATATTGCTTCGACCACTCCTAAAGAAACCCAGTCTGGACCCAGAGGATGTAAACAACTCCCTTCCTGGCCAAGGTGCTTGAGTGTGTAGTGGCTGACTAGCTCCAGAGTCCAGACACCCTTGGAGGAAACAGACTATCAGGGTCCATTTCAATCAGGCTTCAGACCAGGCTTTGGAGCAGAAACCACTTTGGTCGCTCTGTGAGATGACCTGGAGAGAGAGAGAGAGAGAGCAACCCTGTTAATTCTCTTGGATCTCTCTGCAGCTTTCAGTACCATTGACCATGCAACCTTTTGGATAGGCTGACTGAGTTGAGTATGGGAGGCACTGTTTGGAGGTGGTTCCACTCCTACCTCAAGGTGGAGGCAGATTAAGCCACAAACCTTGGGGATCAGGTCCATGGCCTCCTCTGTCTGGGCGGCCTCCCCAGAGCCCCACTGCTGCCCTGCTTCCCCGCACCTGCCCCACCACTGCCTCACTGATATTTGTCATCCTTACCACTGGGGTGGGTGGGGGTGAGCGGCCGAGTGGAGCAGGCCTCCCGCTGTTGGTGGTGGCAGTGGTGGTGGGCCGCAGTCACGGTGACTGAGAAATAAAGAGAAAGGGAAATAAAGGCTATCAGCAGGGGCGCACCAAGGTAATTTGGGTTCCCGGACTGCCCAGCTGTGAAGTCATGGGCTTGCGATGATCACAACTGCACAGGTGCGCCTTGTAGTTGCTGAAAGACACTGGCCTGAATAGATGGGGCCATCGTCTTTCCTGCTCCCACCCCACTGCCGCTGGGGGGGGGGAGAAGGGAAAAGGACTGCTCTGCCAACCCCAGCACCCCTTGGCCATGGTAAGACTCCCCCCCTTTTTAAAAACGGAGCTTTGGCAGGGTGGGCGCGGGGTGGCTCAGCTGCCAGAGGCTCCTGCCCTGGCCGTTTGGAGGCTCCCCCAGACCTTGGAGGATTGGACCGAGTCTCCAAGGTCTGGGGGTTATTGCGCCTCTGGCTATCAGGCAGAAAACGCTGCCTGAAATGGGCGGGGGAGAGCTCACTTGAGCCATGTTCCCGTGTGCGTGATGTAACATGCATGGAGCATCACTAGTGGGGCTGTTGGGCAGGGCCGGACACAGGCCACTGTTTGGCTGGCTTCACGCCAGGCCCTTATCTCATGTCTGCTAAGTTTACTCAAGAGCCTTTGCTGAGGAACTTTGTCAAAAGACCAAGTACACCACACCAACTGGATCACATGTTTGTTTTGTTAACCCAAGCAGAATTCCATTGATGCTGTCTTCTCCACCCATTCATCCAAGTGTGGAGCATGTTTTGTCAAATTGCAATTCAACCTGGTTTAGAAAGGTTGGTGAACACAATCCAAATTACCTTCCATGCTCATGACAGACAGCTTGGACAATGAGGAACCAGCTCAAAAAAGAAACTGAATTGGGAGCTGTCCATAGTCTCTCCTTCAGCTGCTATTAAAAAGCCCCACTGTATCTATGTACCGCAGGGCGAAGAGGCAGGAAATCCTGCCCATGCCGGCTTTGGGCTGACGTCTGAATCGGGCTCATATTTGTAATGGTTTTACGAACTGGCCTGCGTGAATAACTGACCTTGATCCATCCTTTTTGTATCATTTCATGTGATAAAGTATGAAGACTATATGATGGGAGGAACCCCATTATTTGGTCTCCCACCATTGAGAATCCATGACTGAAAGTCAGACTGGATAATGGATTGTGTTACTGAGGACTGCAGTATTTTTTAAATGTTTTTTAAAAAGTATATAGCAGTCAGGTGAGACCTTGATACACATGGATACCATGGTAGAGAGAAAGAGAAGTTTAATCCTTTGGTCCAATATTCCAATCTTGATTGCCTGGACAAGCATTCTTTCCTGGTTGGTACTGGTCAATATCTAGACTAAGAAAGCAGTGGTGCACATAAGCTTTGGGATGGGGGGTGATATTTGTCAATCTCCTCTATCCTCTGAAGCCAACTGTGACTCCCCCTCCAAAAAAATGTCCCTGAGAGTCTCACAGAATTCAGGGACATATTTGTCCGTGTCACCATTGGCTTCAGAGTGAAGGGTGATGTATTCATATCACTCTTCCCGCAAACTGTGTGCTGTGCATTCGCTGCACCAGCATTTCATTAGTCTGGATGTACTATATAGTTTGCCAGTATAATTTTTGGTGTTTTAGTAAACTAATTAGAAAAAACCCTGTTTTCCCTTCTAACACTCATGTATACACCCTAATAAAATAACTGCTGGATCATCATTCCCCCAGTCTGAATCCACTGATATCTGAATGAATTTCAGAATCTCTGCCCAATACTAATTAATATGGAGGTCATTCCACGGAACATGTAAAAGAAATCTGCATGGTAACCCTAGGAATTTTGGAGTATAGACTGGCAGGTTATGGAATCCTGTAGCCTGTCCCCCTTTCCCAGAGTTCATTGAATCCAATCCAATACAAGACTTTTTCTACAAGTAATGGGAAAGAAGCCAAGTGGTAATTTCTTGTTGCCCATCTCCTTGGCCTTCTTGCAATTTCATGGAGCAAGGGAATGAAATCCACATTCCAGTTACACCTGTGGGTGATTGCAGACATGTGATTGCATAGGAAGACCCTCAGTTTAGCTTCCTCCTAGTTTTAGAATATGAATGTGAGTTATACTTACCAGCAAACTGAATGGTAATTCAGCCATCGATTTCCCTGCTTTTCTTCTTGTTTCATCCAGGCTGCCAGCACTTTTTTAAAAAGTGCTGCATATTTATTTATCCAGCCATTTGTCCCCTTATTAAATAAAAGAAAGAGAGGGGGGGGAGACAGAGAGCAAGATATATATATATATATAATTTTATTTAAAGTGAAAGAAGTTGTTATGGTAAGAACTAATCTACCTGTGTTCCTTTCACATTAATCTCAATTGATAATTACCATCCTCACAAGTTAGCCCACTTCAACACACACACACACACACACACTCTGACGAGTGATCTCATAAGCTTACTTTCCTTAAGGAAAAGAAGCCAAAAAGCTTCTCTGGAAATTGATGGGACACCAGCTAATCAGCACTATCCACAGCTGGCTTTTGCAGCAAACTTTTTCAAAGTTTAGCCATCAGGGGAAAACAACATTTAGAGTGTTTGTGAAGGTGTTGGCCTCAGTGCTTTAAAAATATGACTTTTTCTGTTACTGTGGTTTATACTTTTAATGCCTTTGGAAGCATGTTGTTTTTCTCCTTGGATTTATCTGCTTTATGAAGAACAATCCAGTTAATTGCAGGTTTCAGCACCTCCTGTTCTTTAATTCTTCATTCATATCTGCATGTTGCATCTCCAGGCAAGCAGCTGCCCTCTTCAGTTTTAAAAGACAGGTGCAGGAACAATTGCTATAAGGGAGCCTTCCTGTTCCTTTACAGTCCGTCACTTTCCTTTCCTCCTGTCAGTCGCTTGGTGTATAATTATGCTTAAAATGTTCTTTGGTATTAGCTGAGATTCTCAGCACTATTTGATGCTCATTTTTCAATTTGGCTTCCTCAAGTATTTTTGATTGCCTCAGGCTCTTGTCGTCATTTACATAATCCTCCTGTTTCCCAGATCCTCTGTGCTCTTTTAAGGCTGTCGTTTTTATCCTTCATATAGTTTTCTTCCTTCTTCATTTTCCTCCTATTGACTTCTTTTCTCTTTCGTTATGAAGAATACTGCAGGCATTTTATTGGGACAAGGAGAGATTGTAATGTTCTCTTTGACGGCTCTTGGCTTTTAGACTTGTGTTTATTTCATATCCATTTTCTTATCCTCCCTTCTTGGGAGGAGGAAAAAAAGGGACAGCTTACTTAAAAGTCTATTTTGGGACATGCTTGGAAAATGGTTGAGTCACTGTCTTCTGAGGGATGCCATCTTTGAAAATTCCATGTAGCCTCTATAGAAAACCTGCTGCTCTTTAATAATTCATTTGTATATCAAGAAAAAAATAGTTTGGTTACCTTTAAAATGCTACTTTATCCCCATTTGTAATGTAGAGGGTGGCCATCTTTGGTGGTTTTGCTCTATTTTTACTGATTTGCTTCAGTAACTTTCCATAGGCCAATGTTGGCTAGTCATTTAATGCAGTCATAGAGGGCAAACACTAGATTGCATCAGGCCCTAGGGCAAGAAGTTCCCCCTTGGTTTGTTGCCCCCTAGCTTCCTAGGCAGTGTGGATATCGGAGTGCCCGCACGGTGGCAGCTCCCCCCGCCAACACCCCATCAGCCAATGGGCTTGCATGCCCCCAAAGGTTCCTGCATCCAAGTCGACTGGCTGGCAAGAATGATGGGGAAAGAAACTTATGCACTTGTCTCCAAGACACCTGCACAGCAGCTGCTTCCATCCTGGAATGTCTCCCAGGCTCCGCAAGCTCACTTTCCATTACCTTTTTTTAACGGGAATCCATTCAGCAGACTGATGATGGGCAAGAGCTCCCCCAGGCAAGTTAACATGGGCTCAGTTGGCCTGGACCTGCTGGATCGCAGGGACGGATCTAGCAGGAAATTACAGGGGCTGCCATGGGAATCCACCACCATATATCTCTATCTCTATCTCTGTCTCTATATCATATATAAAAATATTGGGGATTGGATTTTCTCTCTCTTGCAAATGCACTATTCTGGGGGTGTCAAACTCAAATCTGGTGATAGGTCAGATTGGATTCCCATGTCTTGCACCCTTTCTGTCTCCCTGTGCCCACCTCACACCACTTTCTGTCTTTTTCCTCCTCCTCCTCCCTCTTTCTCTCATTCCCTCTCTTCCTCGCTCTCTTGCCCTGCCTCTTAAATTAGTGGAATCTGCTACTTTTATGATGGAATTTGCTTAGGGAAGACAACAACAACAACAAATTATTTAAGAAAACTTTATTTGTTAGCTGCCCCATAACAAATTGTTCTCTGGGAGGCTCACAACACAACATTAAAAACATAAAATAAAAGCACAGAACACATTTAAATAATGCTGTGGTAGTTTGTGGAAGACATTCTGAATATCATACTTCCCAATTGCTCAGGGAAATTTGTATTCTTATATATAGAAATATAAAATATGATAGATATGTTCGGAAGAAATAACTAGCTGGGCCAGGCGCAGAGCATCTGCGCCTCCTGCCGGCCTGCCCACCATCGCTGCCCCCCCCCACACATCACGCCAGCATGCCCGGCTTTCTGGCTAGCTGCTCCCCCTTCCCTCACTTCTGCCCCCCCCCCCGCACTTTCTTGCAGGCTGACTGGACGGTCCACCTCCTCTCCACCCACCCTGCACTTTCTGGCTTGCAGGCCAGCTGAAAAGCCATCCCGCCACCTCCTCCCACCCCCTCCTCCTGGTGGCTGGGCCGAGCCAAGCCACCCCGCCACCTCCTCCTCCCAGTGGACGGCCGGGCAAGGCCATCCCACTGCAACTGCTGACCCGGGCCAGGGCCAGGCCAGCCCACCTCCTCCTCCTTCTCCCCCTGCCTTTTTCTCCCAGCGGGTGGACGGGCCAAGCTGGCTCGCCGCCGCCTCCTCCAGCTGACCGGAGGCCGTGCCAGGGCCAGGCCAGCCCTCCTCCTCCTCCTCTTCCTACCCCTGCCTCCTCCTCCCCTTCCTCCCCCTGCCTCCTCCTCCCAGCGGCCAGGCCAGGCCGGCCCACCACCGCTTCCTCCTCTGGCCGACTGGCGGCTGGGCCAGGCTGCCCTGCCGCCACCGCCATTGTCTCCTGACCCGTTGCTGTCCCCAGGCAGCAGTTCTTGTGAGAGCTGCCATGCATAGGATTAGCGATGGTTACATTTAGAATAATTAAATATATAGATTCTGAACATACCTATCATATTTCAATTCTTATTGCACACACTACAGTGTATATACAGTGTATGTCTATACACTACAGAAGGAAAAGCCACCCATTTGATTTCAAACAGTACAGCAGAATATCATATATGGAGTTACCCCCATTTCTTAGGATTTAAAGACAAGCAAGCATTTCAAGGGAAAGGGAGCTTTTAAAATGAGTTTCCTATGATCTGATTCGCAAGGTCTCATTTTGAAGCAAGTGTATTAAAACCGACCTTTGGTGGGGAAGAGGGAATGTTTAATGTTCACTTTAGCAATTTGTGAAGTTACTTTCAAGAAGTTGGAGTATTTTAGTCCATTAGAAGCTTATTAAAAAGGCAATATGTTGTTATTTATATATGAGCTACTGTTGTAAAACAAAATAAAATAGTAATTATTATGCTATTTACAGACAGTCTACCAGATGTTATTCACTGGATTTGGTACTTTAATTATTGGGCCCTTTCCAAGGGTCTAGGATAACTAAATAAAAATTAAAGATAGTGTTGTAGTATTCATGCTGTCCCGAGTAGTGTGGCCTTCTGTAGCTGATTCATTGAAATGTTATCAATGCCCAAGGTGTCAAGATGGTGTTCAAGTCTTTTTGGTACTGCACCAAGGGCACCAACAACTATTGGCACCACTACTGTTTTCTTTTTCCAGAGACACTCAATTTCAATCTGAAGGTCCTTGTATATAGTTGTTTTCTCCAGTTGTTTTTCGCCAACTCGTCTATCCCCTGGGATTGCAATATCAATTATCAGAACCTGATTCTTCTTTATGACTGTCAGATCCGGCCTATTATGCGCTAAATGCCAATCAGTTTTATTCAAAAATCCTAAAGGATTTCTGCCTCCTCATTTTCTGTGAACTTCTCAATTGGATGATTCCATCAATTTTTGCTTGATGGCAATTTGTAATTCTTAACAAAGGTTCCAGTGGATCATCACAGCAACTTTATTGTGTCTTTCCTTATAATCAGTCTGCGCGATTTTCTTACAACAACATACAAGGTGCTCAACCATCTCATCCACTTCCTTACATAACCAACGCTTACTGTCTTTCTGGGTCTTATCAATTTTTGCTTTTATAACATTTGTTCGTAGTGATTGTTCCTGGGCTGCAAAAATGAGACCTTCCATTTCTTTCTTCAGTGTCCCCTTCTTTAACCACTGCCATGTTGTGCTATTATTATTATTATTATTATTATTATTATTATTATTATTTTATTCAATTTCTATACCGCCCTTCCAAAAATGGTTCAGGGCGGTTTACACAGAGAAATAATAAATAAATAAGATGGCTCCCTGTCCCCAAAGGGCTCATAATCTAAAAAGAAACACTAGATAGACACCAGCAACAGTCACTGGAGGCACTGTTATAAGGAGAAACATGTTGAGAAAGAACCATTTTCTCATATATTTTGCTATTTAAGCCATCTTGTGAACTTTGTTGCTAAATAAGCAGCATATAAGTATTTTAAATAATACTATGGGGAGAGGGGTGAACAAATCACAGACCAGATTAGAGCTATAAGCAATTTAGTATCTTCAAACACAACAGCCAGCACACGGTAAACCAAAAGGCAGAAACAAAAACAGATCCATTTTTAGAGCACTTTTTTCTTTCCTCTTATTCTTTTTAGTGTTTTTAATACTTCTGTACTGACTAATTTCCTCACAATCAGGTATATTGTTGGGATGGGGAGGGTTTTTCTTACAAGTTTGTACTAGAACAGTTTTGGTTTATACTTGGAACTTGCTGTACTACTTTGAAAATATTTTTTTTTAGTTTCTCTCTCTCTCTCTCTCTCTCTCACACACACACACACACACACACAAAACACACGCACGAAACACATGCACGAAACACATGCACACAAATGGAGGTTTCAAGTATTTGTGTGTGGCGGAGATATATATCTTACTCATACACACACACACACACACACACACCACACACAGTTCCAAACTGTGGAGGGAAAGAGGTGGGGAAGAAGCACAAGCAAACTGGCTTTTAGATGCACAAAGACACATACAGGTTTTCAAGCTGGGAGGGGAAAAACATGTACACACAAATGGAGGTTTTCAAGTGGTAGTGGGCCTGGGACTTCTCTCACATGTGTGCGCACATGCTTCATATGCGGGGGGGGGGGGGGGGAGGAAGAGAAACACAGTGGCTTAAGCAAGGTGAACAAATCACACACACACACACACACAAATAGATAAGGGTCGAAGCTCTTCATACGATCCATGTGAAGTGGTTTGGGCAGGTCTGCGGAGAAGGAGAGTTTAGCTTACCTTTTCCCACAGACAATTGGTGATGGTTCGCTGGGTGGGCGAATCACCCACCCAGACAATCGGCATCTCTCCTGCAGGCCGCCCGTACCTCACCATGCCTCACCCAGCTGCTCTAGGGGTTGGATGCAGGGAAGCGCCACCACGCAGCATTCTATCCCCTGGAGCCCCAATAATGCACCCCACAAGTGTGCAGTGTATTATTAGGATCACACACACACACCGAGTGTGTCTGCCAAGGACGCAAGCAGCCATGGCCAACACATGAGTGGAAAAATGGGGTTAGTAAAGTGCTCGTTCTTCTAACCTCATGTAAATGGGAGGCTACATAGGTGGGTTTGCCGCCTTGTAGCCACCGAGCTAAGGTGTGAGCCTGGTGGTCCACATGCACAGCAGAAACCAGGCTGGGCTCCCTTAGTCTAGTTTCTGCTGCACATGTGAATAGCCTTGTTGGGTTTTTAAAAAATCTTTGACTTCGCTTGAGAGACACTGACAAACCCAACAGCCTGCTTCCACCTCCCGTTCAGCTCCTCTTCGTGGTTTCCCCGCTCTGCAATTACATTCAAATAGGGGAGGAGCACAAGACTCTAGGAGAACCAATCAGGCGGCTTTTGCTCCTGCTGGGAAAGGGCAGGACTAGCAGCAGGAAGGGAAGTTAACCACTTTTTCTACTACTGCCAATGAATCAATTCACAGGGGGTACCAGAGCGCCCTGGATCTGCCCCTGAACTTACCTAACCTTGGGCTGGATTCAGAATCGCATGCCTTTCGTCATTCACCTCTCCCCACCAGCAACCCTCAGCTGAGTCTGAGGAAGCTCTCACCCATCATCAGTCTGCTGAATGGAGTTTTGCTTTTTAAAAAGGGTACTTGGAGTAAGGTATCGTCCACACATCTGAGGGTCTGGGGTGGAATGCATGAGTAGAAAAGCTGTAGAGGAAAGCAGCCACAGGAACAAGTCCATCTTGTACAGCTAAGTGTAGGTTTGCCAAAAAACATATCCAGAGAAGTACCTTGGCATGAGCTAAAAGCGGCTGGACATTTGCCTAAGGAAACTTTTGCCTGTGATTGCTATAGGGTCAATGAACGTGTGAGTTGGCCCTCTCTCTTTGAGGGAATGCCATTTCCTTCAGCATCATTCTAACCTACAGTAATTACTAGGCAACTAGTATGATCCACAGTCAGCCATAAGACTGTTCCTTGCATCTGGTATAGATTCAACCAAAAGACTTCTTTGTCCCTCATTCGGTTACAAATCATTCGGCCAGGCAGGTCACTTTTGGAAGCTAATAAAAAGGGCATGAACATGAAGGATATGCTCTATTGTCTCTCCCCAGGATTTGCCATTTCAGATCAAGGTATACTGCCTCTGAATATAGTTGTTACTTTTAGCTATCCTACTTAATAGCCATTTATAGCTTTGTCTGCAATGGGTTTGTCTAATTTTTATATCTATTTCCAAAAGAGGTGGAAATGGTATTATATTATGGATGCATAGCCAAGGCACCCACAGGTGAGAGGTACCAACAGACTCAGGGTAACCCACAGATACATCAGTTTCACAGATATCTAAAGAAAAAATTCTGAAGGGGGCAAACCCACCCACCCCCAAATTGCCCCAGTGTAACTCAATAGAGCAGAATGTTTGCAGTTTATAGATAACCAGGCGGACAGAGCTAATGGAACTCAGTTGCGGAGGGGGAAGGAGGGCTTGAACAAAAAAAAGGCAGGAAATATCTCAGCTTGAAGAATACTCCCTCGAGGTAGTCACACAACCCCTTCTGCTTCAATGGAGGGAAAGTGCCTAAAACTTTCACCACAATCATGCACAGGCTTAGGTAAAACATACACTTCAGGGATGTACTGCAACATTTATTGCAGGTCCATACTTGTATTTTTAAAAGTCTCTTGCACACACACAAAGCTAGAGTTTGTCTTGGGGCATGGAAATTGGCCCTAAAAGCGAGAAAATGAATGAATAAAAGCTGGATTTTATTTCAATTATGTATTGGAAGCTTATTTTTCTTTTGCTTTTCTGCTTGAATGCCTAATTAAATACTCCAGTGGAACAGTAACATAAAGTTCCTGCCTGCTACTATCTTGGGCTGTATCACTTTGGCTCCCTGCCCCACAATTTGTTCATCTCAGGATATGGTTATTACCCAGAGTTAACGGCCAGCCCCCACATGCGATAATATTTACTGGTGTTGCAGAAGGCTCAGTGCCATAGCTTAAGATCAGCAAACACTGGATAAAATTCAAGTGGTTCCAGGGATTGTTGAGCTGTTATCGTCGGCTACAGGAAAGTCACACTCTTTGATTTATTTTCATTTCTCATTTGACCCAAGAGGCTAACTGCTTCTTTCAGATCGATGGACCAGATTAGGCTGTTTGAGGATCTCTGATATCTGATAAACTGGAGCAAACAGAATAGATCTAGAGGACAAACTATTAAGTGATGCACAGCAGCGTAATTAGGGTTGGTGACAGGAGCACCTGCCATGGGCACAACCTATGCAGGGGTGCGAAATGGGTATCCAAGGTCATGTAACAGACTGACACTGGCTGACTTCCAGGGTAGTCTTTGGTTAGCAAGAAACGAAAGCCCACCAGCCTGAGGGAGAGCATTCCTCACTGCACTGGGGCCACACAGCCTTGGGTGCACCAGAGGGGGCAGTGAATTTTGATGATTCATTCTGGTTCCAGAAGTGTGCTATGTCACCCGCACATGATACATCTTTTAGGGTCACACACCTCTTAGGGATGCACATTTTCAGAGGACACAGGACACTCTCAGAACCAGAGCCAGTGGTCAAAATCCACCCCCTCTTCTTGCACAAACTGATGCCCTAGTGTGGAAGCTCTCCCTTGCACTGGCACTTCTTTTCCCACTACGGGATTGCTGCTGTGGGTATCAGCCACTAGAAATTAACAATAAATAACTGAATGTTTCCTTTTCAGTATGATGTAATTAAGCAAGAGAAACCCTCAATGCAGGATGCTTTCAGGCAGTAAGCATTCACCATTGGTGGTTTCTCTCGGGTGGCCTGGGGGCGGAGCCAATGGCGTGGGGCAGCATCAGCACCCAGCCAATGGAGAGGGCAGGGCCAGCAAGGCAGCAAGGAAGCCTAGAAGAGAGGCCAGACCTCAACCGCAACTGAAAGTCTTAAAAGTCTGCAACTGCTCTTTAGACACTAGTGGCCATTCTGAGGTGAAGGGGAGCTAGAATTGGGAGCTTGCCCCAAACCTAAACATGTCTAGCCTGGGTACTATTTACGCAAAGCCTTCCCTCCTTTTTAAGTTTGGGGGCAAGCTACAGCAATTTCACCAGACAGGACAGAGAGGTATCAGTGTCTTTGGAAAGCTCAGAATCTTTCTTAAAATAGCATGTCATTGTTTTCAGCTTTTAAAGTTACAATTTCAAAGATGCATCAGAATGTTTTTTTAAGGGATTTCAATAGGATCACTTTACAGTATAAATTCCAGTAAATGATAAATATATCCTCCCTGCCCTCCAAGTACTGTGGCATATTTATTTGTAAATATGCTGTTTTAAGACATTCTATATACAACATATCCTTTTGCATTGGTACAGTTTCAGTCACTTTCTCTGTTGTGGGTGATATCTAAGATTTTCTTTCGTAGCTATTCAGAGATAGGCAGAACATTGTGTGCCTTCCAGTGGCTGGCCCAGACAATTTTGGCAGCCACTAATACATTTGCCAACAAGATCTCTTTTGATGCTGCACTCTAAGGGTAACTCGTTTTAAAGGATATGCTAGGCTAGCATTCCTCTAAGCCAATGACGGGGCTAGGATTTGATGGGAGCCAGTGCTTCATGCAAAGATCCTGGGCAATTGGGGGGATGAGAGAGGAAAGAAGTTAAAACAAAAACCAGGAGTAAGCCTGCTGTTGATTCACATCAGCAGTTCATTAAGATTTTTCACTATCTATAACAATAAACATAAATAACAGAAAGGAAAGGGAAAAAATAAAACTAAAATTAGAACAAAAACTTGAAGGTTTGAAAAATGTATACATTGTTCATTTGGGTGATACAAATCTATTGGGGGAAAAGAGGCTTCGAATAATTAAATTGTTTGATTGAGGCATTTATATCATGCATTTCCACTAAATGACAGCAGCTAATGGCATCTGTTAATAAGCAAGCACAATAAAACAATTTAATCAATACTAAAACACAGGCATTACACTTATACTACTAGATAGCCACATGAATCTGCCCAAATAGTAAATTATTCCTACCTAAATGCCTTCTTGAAACAGGAATGGTAAAGTGGACAGGAAGGACGTTCTAGGGAGGTGATTCTGTAGTGGAAAAAACCCTATTTCATGCTTCTGATGCTTTCATGCTTCTGATGGACCAATCATGCTTCTAATGGTGGGGAGCATCTTAAACAAAGTCAGTCACACCTCTGAATGTTCATATGAAGGGACTAGCTTCTTTCTAGGCAGAAAATCTGCCTCTCATTAGTGCTTAGGTCTGCTCTTCTAACCTTTTGACCTAAAACTGAGGCCAAGATAGGAGAGGAGAGCTGGTCTTGTGGTAGCAAGCATGACTTGTCCCCTTAGCTAAGCAGGGTCCACCCTGGTTGCATATGAATGGGAGACTAGAAGTGTGAGCACTGTAAGATATTCCCCTCAGGGGATGGAGCCTCTCTGGGAAAAGCAGTTCCCTCCCTGGAATCTCCAAGATAGGGCTGAGAGAGATTCCTGCCTGCAACCTTGGAGAAGCTACTGCCAGTCTGTGAAGACAATACTGAGCTAGATGTTCCAGTGGTCTGACTTGGTATAAGGTAGCTTCCTATGTTCCAAGATTTGAAGTGGCACTTATAGGCTGGGTTCAGACAAAATACAAAACTGGTGGTCCCTTCACCTCCAGTTTCACTAACTGATCATCTGAAGCCGGGAAACTGTAGTTAAAAGAAAAAACGGACTCACAGTTTCCCTCCCCTTACTCTATTTGTTACCTTCGGTTTTCTTTAAGTTATGCCACCATAAACTGTGCTTCGGTGGCAATCAAGGTATGTCGGATCCAAGGATTGCAGTTACACTTTCCTCAAACTGGAGGGTGGAAGTTCCTCCATTGCCCCTACTCCTATTGGCTGTGCAGGTTGTCCTTCAGGACAGAAGGAAGCCCGCATAGCCAGCTCACCCACCTCTCACTGCAGTCAGTGAGTCTGCAATGGGACTGAACTCAGACCGGAGAGTGGGGGGAGGGGTGCAGAACCATGGGTCCATTGGACCCCTTGGTTCTGTATGTTGTCTGAACTGGCCCCAACTGTGGCTCTGGAAAACAACAAAATGTGGGTGTAGGTTAGGATGAATGCATATGGTTTATATTCCTTTTACTTAACATGCACTACTATAAAACTAGGTACCTTTAAAAAGTGGTGATTCTCTTTATTTAGCAGGGGGAGAGCAACTGGCCCTATCCATCCCCATCACAGCATCCCTCTAGTGGCTTTTGCTGGTGTCTATCTTATGTCTCTTTTATAGATTGTGAGCCCTTTAGGGACAGGGAGCCATTTTATTTATCTATTTATATCCATGTAAACCTCTTTGGGAACCTTTGTTGAAAAGCGGCATATAAATATTCATCGTATTCATATTCGTATAAATAGTCATCGTTTTCATATTTGTATAAAACTAGAGATGGGTGAGCTCATCAGAGCTAGACTGAAGCTGGCCCAGGAACTGTCTGAGTTATCACCCCTCATAAATCTAGGGAGAACTTGGATCATTCGAAAATCAATCAAATAAATAAATAAATAAATAAACCAACCAACCAACCAACCAACCAACCAACCAACCCTCCTGTCATTCTGAGGCTGCTCAGAAAATGATCCACCTTACTCTTCTCTCCAGCCTTTCCAGTTGATGCCATTAATCAATGGCATATCTAGCCCACCATATCAGTGGAGGGATAGCAGGAAGAGAAGCAGCAGTGCTGCCCTGCAGAGAAGGCAGGAAGGGGCGGAGCTATTATTGAGCAGGCACATTCAAAGAACCCAAGCTGCCCAGCTCCTGAGAGCTGCCTGGCTCGCCCCTCCCTCAAGCTCCAGCCTGGCCTTCCTTCCACTTGGCTTCATTGTCAGCTGGGTATTTTTTTCGTTCTCTCCCTTGCTCCAAGGGAGAGAATGAAGAAAACACCCAGCCAACAATGCAGTTGGTTGGGAATAAAATCAGGAGAGCCGTGGTGGCCTTCCAGGTGCTGGCCACACCCCCTGTGTGAGATCACATGCCCACTCTCCTCTAGCTATGCACCTGGAGGCCAGCTTACTTTCTCTCTTCCCTGGTGCACTCCAGATCATGGAGCCATGGGAAAAGGGGTAGCAGTGCTGCTGTGCAAGGCTGAGAAGTCCCCGCCCTTCTCCTCCCTTTGCTGCTCTGATATATTACTCTGCAGTGTGCTAAGCAAGGCACAATGATCCTTGAGATTTTGAGTCTTCTCAAGCACTCGTGCTCCAAGTTCCAACAAGATTGTTGTGGGCACATAGGAAGCTGCCTCATACCAAGTCAGACCATTGGCCCTTCTAGCTCAACATTCTACACAGACTGGCAGCAGCTTCTCCGAGGTTGCAGGCAGGAGTCTTTCCCAGCCCTATCTGGAAATGCCAGTGAGGGAACTTGAGACCCTCTGCACGCACACATGCAGGTGCTCTTCCCAGAGCAGCCTCTCCCCCAAGGGGAATATCTTACAATGCTCACACATGTAGTCTCCCATTCAAGTTCAGCCATTGCTTAGCAAAGGGGACAATTCATGCAGGCTACCACAAGACCAGCTCTTTTCCAGGTGATGGCCACACACCCTATGTGGGACATTATGTGGAGGGGGCGTGGCTGGTGTGTGCAAGGGGCTGCCATGGAGAGGGGCAAACTTGCTTGGCACACTACCTAGCAGAACAACCAGAGGAGATTGGTGGGGGGAAAGCTTATGAGGCTACATGGTGCAGCACCACTGCCACTTTGGAGGACCAGCATGGTGTGGTGATAGGACATGTTCAAATCCCCACTCAGCTATGTAACTCACTGGGTGTCTCTGGGCCTGTCACCAGTCTCTCAGCCTAACCTACCTGACAGGGTTGTTGTGAGGAGAAACATAATTTCTGGGGAGTGACAGCAGGAGGGAGGGCATGCCCTCAAATTCTGCCTGTGGCTTCCGGCGGCATCTGGTGGGCCACTGTGCAAAGCAGGATGCTGGACTAGATGGGCCTTGGGCCCGATCCAGCAGGGCTGTTCTTATGTTCTTATAACCATATATACCGCTCTGGGCATCTTGGAGGAAAGGTATAAAGATAAAGATAAATAAATATTCCTGTGGACCAGTGCTCTGGATTTTTTTCTTTGGAGGGAGAAAAAACAAAGCCTTCTTCTTTGTGGCTACTGCTACTTTTCCTGTTGCCAAGAACTGTAAGTAATGGATGGGAAGGACTGGCAAGGAGTAGGAGAGATTGTCTTCAAACTCAGAAGAACACTTGGGGCTCTGGTTCTTTAACCTTCCTTTTGAGGGAGAGATTTCTCGGTGCAAGGATTCTTCTCTGAGCTTGCAGAAGGTCACTGACATATCTACACAGAACTTAAAATTATTGGCTGACATCAGATTAACGTGGTTTTAAAAGTGTTTGTATTGTTTGGGTTGTTTGCTTTAACTTTGTAATTGTTTTAGTGGGTTTTCGTGTTCTAATTTTTGTGTAAAGCATCATGAGACTTTTCTTTTTGGTATGCTATAAATGTGCTCAATACATAAACAAAGCTGAGGGTGAGTTTCACCAAATTCCTCTTCCCTCTGAAACCCACTATGCCTCCTGAAAATATGTCCCTGAGGGTCATGTGCATGACCCTCAGGGTCATATTTTCAGGATGCACAGAGATTAGTGAAAATTGTCCCTGTTTTGTAGCATACGTGCAGCATTAATCTGAATATCAGCCATTCTCACCCCTTATCTGAGTAAAGCTGTTGAAACCTTAATGTTTCTCTCTGCTTGGGCTCCCCCACACCCCACATGTCAATGGCTGGCATGGTAAAGCTAGCAGATATGAGTTAAAAACCTCTACCTATGCGATACAGTACATAACATTGTAAATAAGTGGGTTTTGTTTATTACTTACTGGAGTAATACTGTTAACAATCAGATTTTCACCCTTATATGCGGTTTTCGATTTTTAAAAATATGTTTCTTTTTTCCTCTCACTTTCATATGAAGATGTAGGTGGTCTCTTTTATCTATTGATTTTTAACATATCTTTGATATGAAATAAATTATAATAAAAGGGGGGAAAGGCCTCTACCTATGAATAGGTAGGAATAGATAGGATAGAGTAGAAAAGGATGTAGAGTAGCAGTATTGAGGTTGAGCCCTTTCTCACAATCAGAGAGAAAGGGTTCGAGGGAGATCAGAGAGAAAGCTTCAAAAAGCTTACCTCCCCACATACAATGATTACCTGTGGTCTGGGCATGAAGATCGTGTGTCCAGATGTTCAGCTGCCTTCTCTGGCAAAACTCCCATAATGCACCATGCAAGTGCACAGTGCTTATTATGGAGATTCCCTCAGCTGCAAGCAACCAGACCTGGCAGACAATCAAATAAATGGGTCTAACAAATGTTAGCTCCCTTAACCCCGCTGAAGAGGGTGGATGGCTTGTTGGTTTTGCCGCCAAGGCACCGCCGGGTTCGGGTGTGTTCCCGTCAGTTCTCATGAGTGGGCAAGACCGGGCTTGGCTTCATCAACCCAGTTTTCCCTGCACATGAGAACAACCTCATTGTTTCTTGTCATAGTATGGCCAGAAGAGAGGATTACAAGCACATTTGTTAGGAGGGTAATCAACATGGCTTCAGATGCTAGAAAAAGTTTATGGGCAGTTTCATATGTCCCTGTTGTTACAGATTCTTGGGCTTCTTATTTGAAAGATGCACAGCCTGGACTGCTGTCACATGACCTTGGATTTCTGACATAATTGAGTGGTACATGAAGCGGCCGTGCTCTTGTGACTCCCATTAAATGTGCAATAGGAAGGATCCCTTAGAGAGATCTGTCTCTCCTTAGGAGAACCTTCACCCCAGAACAGTCAGCCCTGGAAATTCTAGGGGAGATATTTGCTGGAAACATTCCCCATAGCTGGAAACATTCTATTTACACTGCTTGAACTTAGCACTGCGACATTCCTTCTTGTGTAATAGATCACTGAAATGGAGATAAAGTAGCAGTTCCGTTTGCTCTTTAGCACTATAGACTTGAATTTACATTCAGTTGGCGCTACAGATGTTATCATGTTACTCGTGTTATTGGTTGGTCTTTTTTAAAAATAAAGAATGTATAAAGAAGACACCAGGACTCTCTGACAGAACTACTCTAGCTTTCATCAGATGTCTGTATTTTTATTTATTTAGATTCCTGCCCCTGCCCCCTGCTTTTCTCACATAGCCGCAGAATGACTTGCAATAAATATTACATCCAAATGTGTGCATCTCTGTGTTTATAGTGAAGTAAAATAATATTTTGAAGCCCATTGCTAGGGCTGGGAACAGAGACAGTCAAGGCAGGTGCTGCTGTTCTTACCCTCCAAGCTGTTTTTGGAATATGTCCAGAATTCTGGGTTTGTTCTAAAAGGGACCCAGGGTTTGTTATCAAGGCAAATGATGCACCATTCTTGTTGAAGCATAGCCAAGCAGGATTATATTCATGTCTGCTCAGTGTCTTGATGGAAGAGTTGTGTTCTTTGATGGAAGAAAGATGGAAATATTGGTGTAATTAATTCTACTCTAAATGGATCATAGAACAGATCAATCCAGAATTTTCACCCGAGACACAAATGACTATGCTCAAACTATCATACTTTGGCCAAATTATGCAAAAACCCAGGTCCCTTGAGAAGTCCATAAAGCTGGGAAAAGTTGAAGGAAAGAGAAGAGGATGACCAGCAGCAAGATTCATTGCTGTCGATTATGACAGCAATGAATGCATCACTGAGAGATCTTAAAGGCTAAGTTAAAGAGAGATAATCCTGGAGAAAATCTATCTGTGTGGTCACTAAGAGTCAACACCAACCAGATGGCACTTAATCAATCAATCAATCAATTCTACTCTAATCCTGTGGTTGTGGTTTTAGGATATTTTGAAGATTTAGATTTGAAGATTTGAGATGGATTTAATTTTACACTTGATGAAGGCAGCTAGGATGTTAGCCCAATTTGTAGTGTAGCGGTGGGGGGGGGGATTAGAGTTCCCACCGATAAGGCTTAGGGAAGAAAAGTGTGATTGGTTCTAAGGTCTCAGAAGTTAACACACAGTTTTGACTTTAGGTAGAGGATAAGTAACATATTGAATGAAAATATAAGAAGAAAGGCTGACATCCTGACGAAGCATCAGTGCAAGGGGAGAAGCACCAGTGCGTCTGAAGAGTGCCAGACTAATGCTACACAGAGGTGTGTGTGTGCTCATGATTTAATGACCCCCTCCTCTTGGAAGCCCTCTGTGTCTCCCAAAAATATGTCCCTGAGGGCTGCATGATCCTCGGGGACATATTTCTGATTGAACACAACACTTCCTTGAGAAGGGGTGTTTGTTGAAATTTGCCCCTTCTGGGTGTTTTCCGGACTATAAGATTTGCAACAGTTAAAGAGTTGCAAAGTATGCTGGAACAGTGGAATGTTTTCAAACCGGGAGTAAAGGGTTGTTCAAGGCTGCTGGCCATTCATATTTTCTGTCCACTGCAATGTGTTTTCAAGGCAGGACTTGTGCATATGCTCCTTGAAATGCATACATCTGCCCCTTCTCCCTGCTCCATTTGGGCCAATGGAGTCATGGGGTGGGGGGCGATGCGATGATTTTTTTTAAAAAAATTATTGGGTGCCTTTCACAAATCTGCTAGCAGGGGGAAGCCCGGTTCCAAAACAAAAAATACTTTGTTTTATTTGCATAATTGCACCCATGCGCAAGTAATAACGATGAAAATATATATATTTAAAAAAACCAATGCCGGAGTGGGGGGCTATAAAAATAGGAGGGTAGAGATTTTTGGGTTTTTTTACTGCCATCTGCGCGGCTGGTGGGTGGGTGGGACTTCACTGTATGAGGGGCAGCGTGGTGCTTGAGGAGATCCTTTGCAGTGAATTGTTCTTGGCTGAAGGAGTTTTTACAGGGGAGGCAGAGGGGGAAAGAGAGAGCAGGGAGAGCCTAGTTTGCTGCAAATGCCAGAGCAAGCTAGGAGGCATCTCAGATGGGGAGCTTGTTTATTGGAGAAGCCCAGCCAGCGTTTGGGTCACTCCCATTTGCTCCCTACCTTGCAGAAACAAGCCACCCATGGTTACTGCTGCTGCAGCAGCTGCTTCCCTGCCCCAGCTAGTGAAGCGGGGTATGTAATGGATGGGTCAGAGAGGGGCTGTAAAATCAACCAATCATCACAATGCTATTGAACCATAGTAAGCATACAGGATTGCACAGAAGTAAATGATTCAGTTCAATGGGCTTGCTCTTCAGTAAAAGTGCCACTGAATGGGTGAAGGCTGAAATCAGAAACCCCAAACTAAGGCAAATTAATAGGAAATTGAAAGGGGATGCCTCAAGAACCCCAGAGTTAAAAGTGCTCTGATCGAAAGCAAACAATACCGGCCAGTGGTGCCCCCTCCCTGCACCTTGATCACAATATGCTTTTTGGCGGGGAGATGGGGGGGAGGAAGGGAGCCTCTCTCCCTCCCTGCAGTAAGCAGCATCCATGTCCCCCTGCCTTCCTACCTCACCACGCAGGGGGAGAAGCAGTCAAATAATCATTATTTTGTGCACGAAAAAACCCATCCACACCACCATACGCTACAATGCATAAAATGCGGGGCAAGGCTCCCTACAATGGAAAAATACAGCTACTTTCCTGCAGCGCTTTTACCACACTATAGAGGCATAACTCATCAAAGAAACCCAAAACAAGGCATGGGAAATATGGATGGCACCCTCGTGACAATGGAACGACTGCAATGTCAAAACATGAACAATGTGGAGGGGCGCTTATTGGACAAATTACGAAACTGTTGCAACATGTAATCTGGAAAATGCTCCGTTGAGTCCGCAGGAGAGCTTAGTTAGTTGAACTTCAGAAGCACCAGTGCTTCTCCCATCGCACTGATGCTTCATTAGGGTGTCAGCCAATGGATAGAATTTTATGCTCTTGGTATAGGAATCATGGTCTTAAGATTAATCATTGGATGTATTCACTGAGGTAAACTCAAGAAAAAGCAACAGAGGTGGAGTTGAAAGACAGAGTAGTCTAAATGATGGCTCTATTGATATTTAATGATATTGTTAAATATGTACCCAGAGACGAAAGTTTGGAGCAGTGTACAAATGTAAATAAATAAATAAACAAATATCTTAATATGGTTATGTGTAAATAGTGACTGACATCCAGATTAACTCGGCACTGATGTTACTGGGTGGGGTGATTTTTGCTCCTTCTCTCTCAAGCCGACTGTGACTCCTGAAAATATGTCCTTTAGAGTTGTGTGATCCTCAAGGACACCATATTTTCAGAAGACAAAAGTTGCGGGGGAGCAACAGCAGGAGAAGGAGCATGCCCTCACCTCTTGCCTGTGGGTTCCCCAGAGGCATCTGGTGTGCCACTGTGTGAAACTGGATACTGGACTTGATAGACCTAGCACCTAATCCAGCAAGGCTTTTCTTATGGCTTCAGAGGGAAGGGGAGATTGGCAAGAACTCACTTCATCCCTGTAGCACCAGCACTGTAATAGTCTGTATGACAGCCATCATTGTCTTAATATTGATTCTTTGTTATGTGTTTACAATAACCATTTCACTCCAGCTGGATTCTCTAGCTGAAGTGGGCTTCTGGGGATTATGGATGCAGAAGAACTCCACACACACCCCACACTACCCCATTCTTCTGTGGCTTGGTGCATGTCTTAGGACATTTTCATATGTGAGGCTTCAAGTAGCTTTTGCTTCAATTGGGTTTGTAATGCAGATGTAAAGCCGACATTGGCTGGGACGCTAATTCATTTCATGTTACAATGCAAATGTCTTCCATCCTCTTTCTCTTCCACATGAACAATGATCAGACACTAACATAAAAGGTGTGAGAGAGGCTCAAAGGCAACTTAAGCCTTCCATGCAAAAATCCTGTTCCTGTATTTCTGCCTTCAGTGATTCTCTTGTCAGCTTCTTTTGCTGCTGTTTGAGTGCCTCCAAAGATTCAAATGTAGCCCTTCCAGATTCATCTGTGTTGGCTTCTGCTGCTAGTTGGACCAACCTGGAGCAACTGCTGATGCCTCTGCAGGTGATTTGGCGGAACTGGCCTGATTTCCTCCCTTCTGGTAGAATTTGCAACCCCACAGGCCAAAGACAGCCCATCGGGGCTCTCGAAA
Organism: Hemicordylus capensis; assembly: GCF_027244095.1. Taxonomy (NCBI): domain Eukaryota; kingdom Metazoa; phylum Chordata; class Lepidosauria; order Squamata; family Cordylidae; genus Hemicordylus; species Hemicordylus capensis. The sequence goes on from NC_069659.1 coordinate 338,786,966, forward strand.
CCTGCTGTGTGTGCTGCCTGCCTGGGATTATGGCTAGGACAATGCATTGCAGCTGGATTGCATTAAACTCAGTGGGTGGCAGTTTGTGCTGGCCTGCCTGCTCTACCAACAGGCCAGTTTCCTCTCTGCCTCCAGCCCCCAGGCATTGGCATCTTTTAGGTCTGTGTCATTGGGGAGTTCATAACTGTCATTTGCAGAAAACACGTGCAATTCCTCTGAGTTAACAGGGCAGGAGGACGTGTAATCCACAGGCACCCCAGTGCCATTCTCTGGCTGTGATAAAAGATGTGGAGTTTCACATCAGACCTTTGGAAATGGAGAGGGCAGACAGGAAGCCTAAAGGCATGCCTTCACATGGCTATCACCTTTTTTAGAAGTGAAATTTACAGCTCCTTAGATTGCTGGCTGCTTGGGATAACAGTTGGGTCAGTCATTTCTTCCTTCTGACTTTTCACAGGGAAACAAAAATACTGTGGTGCAACCTTTGCTTAGGGGCAGGACTCACTGTTTATTACACAGCATTGCAGTATTGATCATTGTCCGAGAAGCACAGCATTGTTTTCTTTTATCCTCCCCCACCCCACCCCTTTCTAAACATGCCTCTAGAAAGGCTTGCCCCTGACTTGCAGTGCAGGGCATTCCAACAAGAGAGATAGATAGAAATGTGCTGGAGATTCACCCTTGCTGTATTAGTAAGTTTCCATGACCAGTCAGTTACCTGCAAGAGGAAAACATTAGCTAGGGAATTAATTTTACACAATGCATAATTAATGTGTAGAATTTGCTGCTGCAGAATGTGAGGACAGCCTTTAGCTTAGATGGCTTGAAAAAAGAATTAGGGGAAAATCATGGAGGAGAGGTCTGTCACTGCTATGAGTCACAATGGCTCTATGGAGCCTCTGTATCCAGAGACAGTGGCTGCATTCACATGTAATGCAGAACCGGAGTTGAAGGGGCCAGAGGTTGTCCTACTGTTATGTGTGAATGCATGCAACTCCAGTTATGTGCAACAATTAACCTGAGGTTCTGTTCTGTCGCACAGTTATGTGCGACAATCAACCTGAGGTTCTTTTGAACCTGGTGTTGTTTTGACCCTTGGGTTGTAGAGAGTTTCGTCACCACAACCCTGTGTTGCATCTGAATTAGGAACCACAGGCTGAGTCCCCTTCAACTGGAGTTGAGAGAGGAAACTTCTCCCTCAATTCTGGCCATGATTGGCTGTGCGGGCTGTCTTTCATGCAAGAAGGAAGCCTGTCCAGCCGATTCCCCCTCCTCTCTGCAGTCTCACTGGCTGCAGAGAGAGTGCTCTCTGTTGTATCTGAATTTGGACAGGAGGGTCCGTGGGTCCCATTGACCGGCAGTTTTGAGTTATGTGTGATTGCGGCCAGTATAGTTCTGAATACCTGTTGCTGTGGGGCCAACTGTAGAGAGGGATTGTTGCCTTCACACTCTGCATATTGGTTTTCCAGAATCATTTGATTAGAAACTGCAGGAAGCAGAATGGTGGGCTTGATGAATCTTTTGGACTGATCAAGTAGGATTTTTCACTTGTTTAATTTCTGAAAAGATATTAGGGTTATCAAACACATTGGCTGGCATCCTGTCTAATGGTGTGCGTGTGAAAATACATGGGAAGGATGTTGTACAAGTGAGTTCTGCTATGTCAGGACTTTGGGATCAAGGCTAGTGTTGTATTAGCATAATGCTGTTGTGCTAGCTGCATAGCACCAGGCTGTTACATAACAAGAGGCTGCACAACCTTGTATACGTCCTGGAGATGATCTTCCACTAGTGGTTGTTCAGCATCACAGAGCACTACAACTTCATGCAGTTCTGCAACCCCCTTGTGTGAATGTAACTTTGCACAAGCACACTGCTCATCAGAAAGTCAGCTATCAAAATCACTGGGGAGATAGGACAAATTAGGTTGCCATATTGCAGCCTGGAGATTCCCCTGGTATCTTTAGATCTGACACTAAATAGAGAGACCAAGGAAGGCAGCTGCACTTTCTCCTTGAAGCCTTGTATTGATTTCGCCACACTAGTATTCTCTCCATCCCAATGAATGCAGAGTGACTTATATGAGAATGTCCTTTTTATGTTCACAACAACTCTGCAGATACCACTCTGTCTCTGAAGCCAGCAGTCTCCCCCAGTCCTTTCATTCATCTCTCCCTATGCTATAATGAGCAGGACTCCATGTGCCACACAGCAGCTGGTAGGGGAGGTGAGTGGATCAAAAAGTCAGAGAAAATTGGTAGGTGGAAAATTGGAGTCAGGGATACCCCTGACTCATGTCAGGTTGGCTTAGAAAAGAAGCCAAGCTATTTAAATAAAATAAAATAAAATAAAATTGGAGATTGCTTGACTTCCCCCCCAAATCAATCCAACTTTCAAATTCACCCACCAATCCCTCTCCTAAATCCTTTCCCACCCTACTCCCCAACAACTCTTATACTTCTTCCCAACAACTCTTTATCCAGCAGTGGTGGCAATACTCTGGCCATAGGAAAAGGAAGATCTAGTTTCTCCCTTCCTGCCCATTCCACTGTATTCCCTCCCTGCCCATTCCATACCAAGAAGAAAGGCTAGGTGTTACTTGAGAAATGCAGTTGGGAATGCCATTATAGTTGCCCTTGAGAAAACTCCATTTCCCAAAAGCACTAGTGGTTTCTTCCTGACATGCTTCCAGTATGCTGGAGAAGGGGGGAAAGGAAAAAAGTAGATATCCTTTGTCCTTTCTTCCCGTAGCAAGAATGCCACTGCACCTGCCCCCCCCGCCCCGCCATGGGTAAGTGTTGTTTTAGGCAATGGAGAAAGAGATGTGGGGATTCCAGGAATTCACTGGGAGGCAGGGTATTTGGGGGCTGAATGGGTTAGTGGGTAAGTCAGAATTCTTCTCAAACTTAGATTTTAATCCAATTTAGAGAAGAACTTAGCACCCTTGTAATCTCACCTTCACTTTGAAGCAAGCATTACAAGCCCACAAGATTTGTGTCCATGCTTGAGCTTGATGATATTCACAGGCAACCCTAGGAATTCTCTAGGGTTGTCCTGGGGCTCTGGAACACACTCCCAAATGAAATCAGACCTCCACATCTCTGTTTTTAAATGACTTCTGAAATCACACCTGTTTTATCAGGCTATCTATCTATCTATCTATCTATCTATCTATCTATCTATCTATCTATCTATCTATTCTCCTGGGTGTGCCTTGGAATGTGCATCCCAGAGCCCAGCTGATTGGCTGGATGGCGGACGCACCTGATTGGCTGAGGCACACCCAGGAGGATTGGTTGCTGTGGAGGTGGCCCAGCTGTGGAGGCCAGAGGTGGCGGGCCTGACCCGGCTGTGGAGGCAAGGCCCGGGGGGGGGGCAGAAAGGGGGGCATAAGTGGCAGTGGGGAGGAGATGCGGCTGGGCCTGGAAGTGGAGACTGGGGCAGGAGGTGGGTGGGGGGAGAGGTAACCGCCAGCCCCAAAGAGCACACAGATGCTCTATGCGGGGTTGGCTAGTCTATCATATTTCTATACAGCCTGACATGTGCACCCCTAAGCAGATTATATAAGTTAAAATACAACAAATATAAGAACAGGATAAAAAGATTAACACAGGTGCATCTTAAGTTTAAAAAACATCCAGAGATGAAAAAACTCTGATCTTAACAGGAAGTGCATTCCAGAGCCCTGGGGCAGCCACAGAGAAGGTCTGGTCCCGAGTAGCCAACAAATAAGCAAGTGGTAGCTGTATCTGGATGTCCTGAGATGATCTTAATAGGTGGGAGGGTTCATGACAAAGAAGGCAGTATCTTAAATACTGTGGACCCAAGCTCTTAAGGTCTTTATACAAAGCAGCACTTTGTATTTTGCTAAGAAACATATCAGCAGCTAGTGCAGTTCTTTTAAGATCAGTGTTATAAGGTCTGTTTGGGTTATCCCGGAGAGCAGTCTGGCTGTCACATTCTGCATCAACTGTAGTTTCTGGATTATGTACAAAGGCAGCCCCATGTAGAGTGCATTACAACAGTCGAGCCTGGAGGTTACCAGCACATGTACCACTGTTTTACAGTCATTTCCCTCCAGAAATGGATGTAGCTGAAATATCGGCTGAAGCTGATAAAAAGCACCCCTAGCCATTGCCTCCAGCTGAGAGACCAGAGAGAGTTTTGGATCCAGGAGTGCTCCCAAGCCATGTACTTGTTCTTTCTGGAGGAGTGTGACCCCATCCAGAACAGGCAGATCTAAGTGATCTCTTGTGTACTGACCCCTCACAGACAGATTTCAGCTTGTTATCCCTCATCCAGCCCATTAACTCTTACAGGCATGCATTTCGGGAAGTTATGCAATTTCCTGATGAAGTTGATAGGGAGAAATAGATTTGGATATCTATTTCTCCCATATTAGCATACTGATAACATTCTGCACCAAATCTCCTGATGATCTCTCCCAGCAGTTGCATGTAGATATTAAAAAACATTGGGGAAAGTCTGGAGCCTTGATGAACTCCATACATTAATTTCCCACTTTGCAGAGCAACAGTCCCCAAATGATACCATCTGGAATCTGCCAGAGAGATAGGTATGGAACCACTATAAAACTGCCATCCAATCCCAACTCCCTCAGGTGACCCAAAAGGATGCAAAAGTTGATGGTATCAAAAGCTTCCAAGAGGTCCAAAAGGATAAACAGAGGTGATCCAACACTCCCTCTGTCAATATGCAATTGGAGATCTTTCATCGGGGCGACCATGGCAGTCTCAACCTCATAGCCCACCTGAAAGTCAGTTTGAAATGAGTCTAGGTAATCTGTTTCCTCCAAGACTGGAGCTGAGAGACCACCATTCTTTCAATCACCTTATCCAACCATGGAAAAATGGAGATAGGTCTATAATTTATGTATTATTTCTCGGTGTAAACCACCTGAGCCATATCTTGAAGGGCGGTATAGAAATTGAATTAATAATAATAATAATAATAATAATAATAATAATAATAATAATAATAATAAATATAGGCTAACTCTGAGGGATCCAGTGCAGGTTTCTTCAAGTAAGGTCTAATACAGGTTGAGTATCCCTTATCTGCTTGGGACCAGAAGTGTTCCAAATTTCAAACTTTTCCGGATTTTGGAAAGTTGTAGTTTCAGGGGCCGGAAGCCCAGTCAAAGAAAAGGGGGACTTTCTGCCATCACTGGGACTGCAAGCCCCAGCATGCTTTGGGTAACCCGGGGCGGTAGTGGTGGCGGCAGTGCCTGTGCATTGTAGTCTCCATGTGGACCGCACAGAGTGGATAATAAAGCTCTTCTCCTCGGTTGTAGCAGGCAGCGGAGGAGGGAGTTGAAGGCAGATCAAGAAGCCACAGCACTACATGTACGTAGTGAGAACACCCACAGCCGCCACTTACTGCTGCTCCTACCACCACCAGTGTGGTGTCCGGATTCCGGATTTTGGATGTCCGGATAAGGGATACTCAACCTGTAATAGCTTCCTTATGATGTTTAAAAGTTTTATTCATGGTAATTTCATATGTTTTATATTATGTTAAGGTTTTAGTTGCTGTATGGTTAAACTGTAAGCTACCCTGAGATTCTAAATAGAGCGGTATGTAAATATGACAAACACAAATAAATAGAACTACTTCTTCTCCCAACTCAGGAAGAAATGTAAAAGGTATGGGGAAATCTCTGGGTTGCAAGATGACTGCCATAGTACCAATTGGCTAGGAGAGGTGGTTATGGGGAGAATTTATCTTTGTAGACCACATTCTACCTTCACCATTCCAACTGTTGCCACCACTGCACATCTGGCTGGTGAAAACCTTGGACTCGTGGCTTTTTGTCTGGTATATGGGAGTACTGTTGAAGCAATACATGGACCCGTGTGTCGTTTTAGTTCTTCCTGTCTTAAAATGTAGCATGTTTGGGACTTGGAACCCATAACTTTGGATGAAGGCAGTGGTCTTGCCTGGCAGCTGAGGAATGGCCTCCAGGAGCCCCTGGTACTGGTAATGGCCCAGTTCTGATTCACTGTACAAGAATAAGCCCTAAAAGAGTACCTGTGAAATAAGATGGTACTGTTTGCTTTACAGTCTGCTCCCCATGGCCATCTAACAAAAGAGGATAAAGCTACATTAACCTGTTACATTTAACCTGTGTTAAATAAAATAATAAATAAGTAATAAAAACTGGGAGGAGGCTTGGTGAAGACTGATCCCAGTTGAAACCTGTTATATGTGTTGTATTCCACATAATCCATGCAGTTGTTTTTACAGTCATCTTAAGCTTCAGCTCAGGGTTCTGGCCTTAAAAAAATAAGTCATTCTGTAGCCTCAGTCAGCACTTACTCTGCGATCCCTGTTCAGATTTTCAGTTTACTTAACTAGCTTGCTGGATAAAAAGGAGCATAGCATTCTCTTCCTGTGTGCTGACGCTCAGGACCAATTAAAATGTTACAGAAACTGCGTGGATGCTTCAGAAAAGCCTTGCTCCAGGGTGATGCCCCATTATTTATTTATTTATTTATTTATTTATTTATTTATTTATTTATTTACACAGTCAGACAGGTGTTATTGACTGGTTTGTTTTATCCAGACATTGAGTCCTTCCCAAGGACCTGGGATGGCTGGATTTTATTGTCAATGTTGTTGCTGTTATAGACATCGTCGCAGAATATAGGCTGTTCCCAGTAAAGTTGCTTTTTGTAATTGGTTGATGGTGATTTCTGTGGTCCCTATGGTGTTGAGGTGCTCTTCAAGGTCTTTTGGAACTGCACCCAGGGCGCCAATTACCACTGGGATTATTTTGGTCTTTTTCTGCCACAGCCTTTCAATTTCAATTTGTAGATCTTTGTATTTGGTGATTTTTTCTATTTCTTTTTCTTCTATTCTGCTATCCCCTGGTATTGCTATGTTGATTATTTTGACTTGTTTTTCTTTCTTCTTGACTACAGTTATATCTGGTGTATTGTGTGGCAGATGTTTGTCTGTTTGTAGTCGGAAGTCCCATAATATTTTTACATCTTCATTTTCTTCAACTTTTTCAATGTTATGGTCCCACCAATTCTTGGCTACAGGTAGCTTGTATTTTTTGCAGATGTTCCAGTGTATCATCCCTGCTACCTTGTCATGCCTTTGTTTGCAGTCAGTCTGTGTGATCTTTTTACAACAGCTGATTAGGTGGTCCACGGTTTCATCTGCTTCTTTACAAAGGCAGCACTTGCTGTTTGTGGTGGATTTTTTGACTTTTGCTCTTATTGCATTTGTTCTTAGAGCCTGTTCTTGTGCAGCCAGTATTAAACCCTCTGTTTCTTTCTTCAAGTTGCCATTCTTAAGCCATTGTCAGGACTTGGTGATGTCTGATTTTCCACTGTTGTTGTGCAAATATTGACCATGCAGTGGCTTATTTTTCCATTTTTCTGCTCGCTTCTTGACTTGTTCTTTCTTGTAAGTCTGCTTTATTTCATTGGTGTTGAATAGTTTCTTGTTATTGACCATCTTAAGTGCATCTTCTTCACTGTCCTTGATATATTCTTCAAGGCCTCTTTTCTCCTCCTCTACTGTTTGGTGGACTTGCAGCATTCCTCTTCCACCTGAGCTGCGAGGGAGGTAGAGCCTATCTACATCACTGCGGGGGTGCAGAGCATGATTGATGGTCATGATTTTCCTGGTCTTACGATCTAGCATCTCTAGCTCTGCCTGGGTCCAGTCTATTATTCCTGCAGTGTATCTGATAACAGGTATAGCCCAAGTGTTTATGGCTTGTATGGTGTTCCCGCCATTGAGTTTGGACTTGAGGATTTTTCTAACTCTCCTGATGTATTCACTTCCAATTTTTCTTTTAACTTCAGTGTATTATTATTATTATTATTATTATTATTATTACATTTATATCCCGCTGTTCTTCCAAGGAGCCCAGAGCGGTGTACTACATAGTGTTTCTCTTTCACAACAACACTGTGAAGTACTGTAGGTTAGGCTGAGAGAGAAGTGACTGGCCCAGAGTCACCCAGCTAGTTTTATGGCTGAATGGGGATTTGAACACGGGTCTCCCCGGTCCTAGTCCAGCACTCTAACCACTACACCACGCTGGCCATGCAACGGATGCAACATTTACAAGTTTCATACTGCATACATCTGTCCGATTATGTGAAGGGTCCCCATGTCAGCACTGTTGCTGGTATACAGATGCTGCGTACAGCTGGAGTGACACAATGTTAGGGAGGTTTGCACTGTTACACACTTGAAAATAAATAGATAGCACTCATATATTACCTGAAAAGATTGTAAGGTGGTTTAATATTGCACAAAATTTCATGGGGACAACCCACTTTGTTACACACAGTTCTGATCCAGCGTAGGAGCCCTTTCACACATGACATTCAGCACATGCACATCTCTGAACATTTTCAGGGATTCTAGTCCCCATGATCATTTTTAAAAGGTGTGCATTGTACAGCCATTCATGCAAAAATCTGGATCCATGCACAAACACTTCTATGTGCATACAAAAAATCAAGTGAATCGCTTTAATGTGACAATGCTATGTCTGATTTGATGATGTCACTAACCCTCTTCAGAATGTTAAAAAACTGATAATGCTGTACAACATCGAGAGTACACCCTGAAGCCCTGCCCCAGCTCTTACAATCTCAGAAGCCCCACTCATGTCCTGCTCATGATTACAGCATTTGTTTTCAGAGACAAACACTGTAGTCATGGCAAGATTCTTCCCCTGACTGGCATGTACCATGAGTACAGCATTTGTCTCTGCAAACAAACACCATAACCATTGACAGCAGAGAGGACGGACTTCTGAGTGCATTAGCATATCAGCAGTGCTTCAGCGAATGCTCGTAGGACATTGTACTCAGATTCAGTGTCCACAGTTTTTCTAACATCTGAAGACAGCTACAGAGGTCAGTAAATCAAAATCCAGCAGAACTGGCTACATGATGACAACAATGATGACAAGTGAAAGTGTGACATTTAATCAAGCAATGTGGCAATCCTGTGCATACTTTCTTGGAAGTAATAATTTCCATTTAATCCACTATTAGATGCTTTTAAATAAATATCTGTGGGATTGGGTGGCATATCAACAATTATCCCAGCTCAGAAATCAGAGAGGGAAAATTAACTTCTGCCTGGAAGGAAAAGTACATGTTTTCAGATTTATGGACTTGTGTTTCTGTGGTTTGATGTCACCGACCTTTACAAAATCTTAGTATGGACATTTGCTGACATATTGGTTCCAGAGAATAAAAGAAGCAAAATGGTGTGTAACCTTACTTAATTTTGAGGGTTTTGTCCCCCCTCTCAGCCCAACCTACTTCACAGGGTTGTTGTGAGGATAAGCCTAAGGATGTAGTACACCACTCTGGGCTCATAAGAACATAAGAACAGCCCTGCTGGATCAGGCCCAAGGCCCATCTAGTCCAGCATCCTGTTTCGCACAGTGGTCCACCAGATGCCGCTGGAAGCCACAGGCAGGAGTTGAGGGCGTGCTCTCTCTTCTGCCATTACTCCTCTGCAACTGGTACTCAGAGGCATCCTGCCTTTGAGACTGGAGGTGGCCCACAGCCCTCCGACTAGTAGCCATTGATAGACCTCTCCTCCATGAAGTCATCCAAACCCCTCTTAAAGCTATCCAGGTTGTTGGCTGTCACCACATCCTGTGGCAGAGAGTTCCACAAGTGGATCACGCGATGTGTGCAAAAGTACTCCTTGGAGGAAGAGCAGGATGTAAAATGTAAAATAAAAATAAATAATATCTGTTGAGGTTTCTGATAAAGACCATCAGCTCCGTCCCCTTTTTGCACTGATCTCGTCATTTAATTTTAGCTCTGATCAACTGTCAATTAAAAAAAAGAGTGTACTTAATTTTACTTGTCACATAATTTTATCTCCTTTGCCATGGAGGTGTAAAATGTTTCTCCCCTTTTAGCCTTCAATAGGAGAGGAAGATTTATTAGATGCTAGGGTACAGTGCCCAGTGGTTGTGTCACTAAGGTCACTCTTTAATTTATTTGGCTTGAAATCAGAATGGATTTTGTAATATTCCAGCACACATTTTGAATGAAAGACAAATGTATCTTAAGACCTTGTATAGATATCAGTGATAATAAAACTGAAGGTGTGGAAATGGACCCCTGTTTTAGTTCTGGAAGAATTCCAACACAAAATGTCAAGGTTTGGGCCTGGTGTCCTGTACCTCAAAGTTCCATTATCCTTACATTTCTGCAAGCTGTTCTCAGTATATTTTCCTTGACTATGGGGTTTGCCTGATGAACAACATCTTGAGCTTCATTGAAGCGTTCTTGTTGCAAAAGAATCAGGGTGGATTTGATTTAAATCAAACTGATTTAAATCACTAGCAGGGTGGATAAAAATCAAAAAATCTGATTTAAATAAAAAAAATCCGATTTAAATAAAAAAATGGATTTTTTTGATTTAAATCGGATTTTTTTGATTTAATCGGATTTTTTTGATTTAAACGGATTTTTTTTATTTTTATCCACCCTGCTAGTGATTTAAATCGTGATTTAAATCGTGATTTAAATCAGTTTGATTTAAATCAAATCCACCCTGAAAAGAATCAATATTAAGGTAGTGAAAAGCCAGATCCCCTCCCGACACACAAGACTGGATTTCTGAAGCAACTCTTGGGAAAAGAGTTTTCATCAAGCAGGAAAAATTAGAATGTGAATAAACCTGGTGCTCGGCATGTTTGGACTGCCTTGTATCGTAAGAGCACCTTCTTTTACATGATCCCCACTGCACGTTAAGGTCATCTGGGGAGGTCCGTCTCCAGTTCCCACTGGTTCGTTTGGTGGCGACTCAGAGGCGGGCCTTCTCTGTAGCTGCTCTTGGGCTGTGGAGTGCACTCCCAGCAGAAATTTGTAATCTTAATTCTTTACCGACCTTCAAGAGAGCCCTTAAAACCCATCTGTTTGGCCTGGCCTTTCACGGTTTTTAATTAGTTTTAATTGTTTTAATGTTAACCTGGTTTTCAGGGTTTTAATTGTTTTGATAGTTTAATTGTTTTTTAGATTTTTTAAAAATTGGTGTTTATATTTGTATTTCTGCTTTAATTGTTTTTAATGATTTCTGTTTTTTAATTGTAAACCGCCCTGAGCCAGCTCGGAAGGGCTGTATAAAAATTGAATGAATGAATGAATGAATGAATAAAGCATTCAGTTCGCCGTCACTCACAGATTCTTCTGCTTGTGAATTATGCTGGTGGATAACCAAGTAACAGCTAGAAAGGTCAGAGTAAGTTTTTTAAAAAATTATTGATTGCACTGTCTTTGTTTTTGTAGACTTTGTGGCCCACCTCCTGATTAACAATCTGCTTGCACATCACACAACTGAACGACAGGTTCTAGATTTAGCTCATGTAGTCAGCACAGCAGTCTTGTGCTAGTGCAAGCATGTTCGCATTTGCGCAGTAGGTGTGCAATCTGTGGCACACCTTATGTATTTTAAAGAGGAACTTTTGCAAAAGAGTGTAATAGTGCAGTTTTGAAAAAACCCCATGCCTTTACACAACTACACAGTTTTCTTGCACTAGCACGACTTTGCTTGTGTGTCTACTTCTAAAATAAAGATTAAACACATTTCTTATCCCAGTATCTCTGTTTGGTTCTTCACAGGCAGTCACAGAAAGTGAGGAAGAGGAGGTAGAGTCCTGACATGGCAGGAGGGAGGGACTGGACCACAAATGGCTGAAATCAGAAAACTAGGGGATGGACTGGGCTAAGACATTTTTCCAAGACATTTTTCTAAATTGCAGAGAGGTGTTTCTTTTTTACTGTGTGGAAAGATTAAAAGATGGGGCCTCCGATCTGCATTCTGCAGTGGTACGGTCCATTTTATCACATCAGGCCTCAGCAACCTAATTCCTACTTCATTCAGCTTCATGGGTAGCGACAGCATCTGTTATCTATCCATACTGTAGGGAAGGGGAAATACAAATGGGCAAGCAGAATGAATAACAATCACCATCTATGTGTGCTATGTGTATTAAAAATGAATAATGTATAAACCTGTGACATGCAAAACAATGGAAATATGGGAATAGTAAACTAGAGGCAAAGAAGCTCTTGCAGCCAAGAAAATCAAATATGCTTGGTCAATATAAGTTGTAACTCAAAGGGCACTGTATGAAAAGTTCACACAATAAGAAGCCTATTCCTGGCTGGCTGATAGTCTCCTGCAAGCTGAGAGCTAGATCACTCAAATCTCCCATGAAAATGAAAGGTGCAATTCCATAATTCTTCCTGCAGGCTTTTAGGAGACCCTTGCTTTTGGATAACTAGCATGGCAGTTGTTACGGACTGACAATAATGAATCTGGATGGCCAATGGATCTGTGGTCAAAAAGCAATAATAATGCCAGAAGCAGGCGATGATGAATGGCTTGTGAAAAGATGGCCACCTTAGATAGAGCATTACTGATGACTGATGTTCCAGGAGGAGCTTATAAGCAATATACCAAGGTGATATATCAGGTCACCATATGAAGCTCCTCTTAGCCTGGAAATTGCACCGCCAATCACTCTCTTCTGAAGGTCTTTTCTGCCACTAGTGAGGAAGACCTGATATAAGTCTCCATTCCTAGCCTGATGAATGATGATTGAACTTTTGCCTGTTCCAATCTAGAGTATTTGGAGGTGTTTAGAGCAATGGTATCCATCCTTATACAGGCCACAGGGCAATGACCCGTGGGACACTCAGTGATATTTGAGGTTTTGCTAGAGTAAAGTGATGTGACTTTGGATTCTTCTTCTCAATACAGATTTTGGTTTTCAGAATGTGGTTTTATGCAGAGGGGGGAACCGTTGGTTGGAACAAAGTCCTCCTGTTTCCATAGATATCTCAAATTGAAATGAGTGTGATAAGAAGACCTCCTGGAGAGGCTGATGGTGCCAGCATGGCATAGTGGTTATAGTATTGGACTAAGACTAGGGAGATCGGGGTTGAAATCTCCATTCAACCATGGAACTCAGTGGGTAACTTTTGGCCAGTCACTCATCTCTCAGCCTGACCTACCTCAGAGGTTGAATAACAAATAAATAATTTATAAACCTATCCACCCCCAGCACAGTAACTCCAGTGACTGTTGCTGGTGTCTATCCTATGTTTCTTTTTAGATTGTGAGCCCTTTGGGGACAGGGATCTATCTTCCTTCCTTCCTTCCTTCCTTCCTTCCTTCCTTCCTTCCTTCCTTCCTTCCTTCCTTCCTTCCTTCCTTCCTTCCCGTTCATTCTCTATATAAACTGCTTTGGAAACTTTTGTTGAAAAGTGGTATATAAATATTTGTGGTGGTGGTGGTGAGGAGGATACACATAACCATGTACATGACTCTGGCTGCTTGGAGGAAGAGCACGATATAAATGTAAAAATGCATAAAATAAATAAATTAAAAATAAGTAAGAGCAGGCTATCATTATGCACATACACAAGGAGACCTGTGCTACTCTGCTTTTCCCCTTATTTGTGTCTTATTGTTTCTTTGATTTTGTCCTGCCCTTCATCCAACTTGCTCAGGGCAGTGTACAGAGTTATTCTCTCCATCTTATATTGTGAAACCATGAGAGATAAGCATCTGGACCAAGGTCATCCAGTGAGTTTCATGGCTGAGTGGGGATTTGAATCTTTCTGGTTCCAGTTTATTTATTATTTATTATTATTTACATTTCTAGCCCACCCTATACCCAAAGGTCTCAGAGTGGGTTACTGTAAAACCAATATAAAACATAACTAAAATACAACATCATAAAATCAACAATACAGTAAAACAAAAAAATACCGTGCCTGAGAGGGGAAGAATCACTCCATTACTAGTCAAAGGCCAGGGTAAAGAGGTGCATCTTCACCATTCTCCCGAATGTGCACAATGTCAGAGCTTGGTGCACCCCAGAGGGGAGGGCATTCCTCAGCCTAGGGGCCACCACAGAGTAAGCCCTCTCACATGCCCCTACCCCTTTAACAGCCGACAATGGTGGCTCTACCAAGAGGGCCTATCCAGTTAGCCCCCTCTAAATGACAGTTTTACATTCTGTCCACTACCCACACTGATTGGGTGTTAAGTCTCATGAGATCTTGAAGCCCTAGTCATGATTCCAGACCCCCAAACCCCCCAGGAGGTGGATGGCTTGGAGAATCCAGAAGAAGCAACCAAATGGAGACATCCGTTATCCAGGTACAAGGTGACTGTGCTTTTCTGGAAACTGCCCCCCACCCCACCCCAAACAAGTGAACCAGGGGATCCTTAGCAAGCAACCCTGCCAAAACCGAAGGAGATCACCTTACCCACATTCTCAAGGAGGCAAATGGGAGTACTTCTGGACACAAACCTCTCCCCCTTTTATCTCCAGTTCAGACAGTGGCCAGGAGTGCTTTTTATCAGCTTTGGCTGATACACCAGCGATGTCCATTTCCTGAGACAAACTACCTTAAAACAGCGGTGCATATGCTGGTAACATCCAGACCTGACTACTGCAATGTGCTCTACATTGGGCTGCTTTTGTACATAGTCTGGAAACTGCAACTGGTGCAGAATGCAGCAGCCAGGTTGTGGTAGGTCTAGTTGTGGTTGCCACTGGCTCACTTTGTGGCGACCTAAAACCAGGCCTTCTATAGGGTTTCCCCGGGGCTCTGGAACACACTCCCAAATGAAATCAGAATCTCCCCATCCCTCGTTGTTTTAAAATGACTTTTGCAAACATACCTGTTTTATGAGGCTTTTCGTTTATGATGCTTTAAAGTTTTATTTATGGTAATTTTAATCTCTTTATATGGTTTTTAGGGTTGGGTTGTTGTTTGATTGGATTGCTAACTGCTCCGAGATTTTATATAGGGCGGTATATAAATGTGACAAATAAATAAAATAAATAAATTCTCTGAGTTGGAAGAGTTCTCTGAGGACCTCCTGGTCATGGAGGAGACCCCCCAGCATTGTTGGAAGAAGCACCTGCAAAATCAAGCAAGGCTCCTTTAAACAGCAAGGCTTGCCTATGAAAGGGATGGAGTCAAGTCATCCTGCCTTAGCAGCAGACTGTAAAACCCAGCAGTCTCCTGAGACACTGCTGAAGTAGAATTTGTCTTTACCCAGCTCCTGGATTACCCAGCATTACCAGGCTCTTGAAGTTTCTGGTTAGTGCTGGCTGTGGTTTTGATTGCTTGCCTTAAGGCAGGGCTGCTCAACTTCGGCCCTCCTGCAGATGTTGGCCTACAATTCCCATAATCCCTGGCTATTGGCCACTGTGGCTGGGGATTATGGGAGTCTTGTTCAGAAACAGCTGGGGGGGGGGGCTATGTTAAGCAGGCCTGCCCTTAGGGCTGTCCTTGGCATAAGACATTCCTGGGCTTCGCCATTGAAGAGATTGTTGTACACCCTGGAACATGATACTTGGTGATATGGCAAGCCTCTTTTTCCCTCCAAACTTAAGCTATGAACACTAGAGGTCACATTATTTATCCAACAGTTCAGCTCCCTTATATTGAGTCGGTCCATTGGGCTATCTAGACAATCATTGTGAACTTTGGCAACGTAATGACATCATGGCAACATAACTCAGCCAGCATTATGGCTAGCAACAGCTGTCCTGAGGCTCCAGCCAGGAGTCTTTTCCAGCTGTGTGAACCTCATACCTCTTAACTGGGAATGCTCATTTCTGACCCTATACGAATACGACAAATATTTATATACTGCATTTCAACAAAAGTTCCCAAAGTGGTTCACAGATATATAAATACATAAATATAGCTAGATCCCTGTCCCCAAAGGGCTCACAATCTAAAAAAGAAATATAAGATAGACACTAGCAACAGCCACTGGAGGGATGCTGTGTAGGGATGTACAAATCGGTTCGATGTCGGCCTCCAAAATGGCCACCATGAGGAGGAAAGACCCAGAATGGGCCAAAGAATGCCTGAACCAGGTGATTTTTGGCATAAGGAAGGCTGGCAGGGGGAGGGGAACCAGTATGCTGATGACACCCAGATCTACTTCTCCATGTCAACTTCTTCAGGAGTTGGCATATCCTCCCTAAATGCCTGCCTGGAAGCAGTAATGGGCTGGATGAGGGAGAATAAACTGAAGCTAAATCCAGATAAGACGGAGGTACTTCCTGTGCGGGGTCGGAACTCTAGAGACGATTTTGATCTGCCTGTTCTAGACAGGGTCACACTTCCCCAAAAGGAACAGGTTCGCAGTCTGGGAGTACTTCTCGATCAACGTATCTCCTTGGTTTCTCAAGTTGAAGCGGTGGCCAGGGGTGCTTGCTATCAGCTCCGGCTGATACGCCAGCTGCGCCCGTTTCTCGAGATCAATGACCTAAAAACAGTGGTACATTTGTTGGTAACCTCCAGACTGGACTTCTGTAATGCGCTCTACATGGGGCTGCCTTTGTACGTAGTCCAGAAACTTCAGTTGGTTCAGAATGCGGCACCCAGGTTGGTCTCTGGGTCATCTCGGAGAGACCACATTACTCCTTTTTGATGGAGTTACACTGGCTGCCAATAGGTTTCCGGGCAAATTACAAAGTGCTAGTTATAACTTATAAAGCCCTAAACGGTTTAGGCCCTGGGTATTTAAGAGAGCGTCTTCTTGGCTATGAGCCCCACCGGCCGTTGAGGTCACTTGAGGAGGTCCGTCTCCAGTTGCCACCAACTCGTTTGGTGGCTACACAGAGACAGGCCTTCTCAGCTGCTGCCCCGAGATTGTGGAATGCATTCCCTGCTACGATACGATCCTCCCCATCTCTGGCAATTTTCAGAAAACACCTGAAAACACATCTCTTCAACCAGGCCTTTTCAGGTTTTAAAAACTTTTTAAAATTGTTCTGATTATTTAATTGTTGTTTTATGATGTTTTTAATTGTTAATCATTGTTTTATGCTTTATAATTTTTGTTTTAATTATTAACTCATTTTAATGGTGTTTTAATGTAAACCGCCCTGAGCCTTTTGGAAGGGTGGTATAAAAGTTTAAATAATAAATAATAAATAAATCACTGAAGATTACCAGCATTTAACTGGGATAGCTGACCAGGATGGTTAAATGCAAGTTAACGTCATCAGTTTAATCAGGATTGCCTGGAAATTCCAGGTTCTCACAACTTGCTCCACGGGAACGTATGGGCATCACTGAATGTGGTTAACAATTATTGGGCTTTGGGGCTCATCGTGAGAATATGAACTACGTTCCTTCCTAAATGGCTTCTCAATTGGGATGCAATGATTTTTTTAAAAAATCTATTCACAAAACATTTATGGTATTGAAGCAATCCTTAAACATTCACTCAAGATATTTTATGACAAAGCAGGCATGTGGAAAGTCGAGGAAGAAAGAAGCTTGTTGTGTCACATGCTGGGCTCTGTCTATAAGAGCTTCTGGAAGGATGGGACACACCACACTGGCAGCCCCTGCCAGAAAGAACTGACAGTCTCAACTAGACAGACGGTGAACATGCAGGATGCCCTGGGAAGCCCAGAGGAGAAAATGTGTATGAGAGTGCTTAAATTATTAATATCATAGACTCACAGAGGCTCTGGAATAGTTGGCTGTCAGGTAATCTCTTGGAATTACCTTTTTTCCTTGGGGGGATTGTATTTGTCTTAACTGCCTGGGAATCAAAAGATCAGAGGGACACGAATGTGGCAGGCTGGGAGTAGTGAGGGGAAGAGAATCGAGAGACAGAAAGTGATTTATGGTTCATGTTCGCAGTGTGCACTGGCTGAAATACTGGCCCATTCCTGATCTTGACCATTCGTGCATCATTTTCACAAATCAGGGTGTGATCAGGATTGCATCAGGCCAATAACTGTTATCAGGGGTGGGGAGTGGAGCTTAACTTAAGCAAAGAGCCAGCTTCGGAGTGGTGACATTTCTAATTGTCTGTCACCTTTCCATCCATCTTTGCACCCTGGAATGCATGAGGGCAGAAAGTAATGTGATGACGTTACAGGGTGCAGCTATTCTTCCAAGCAACACACCAGGAAAAGAACGCAACATAATGATTATCGCTTCCTATCCGGGTGCATTCTAGGTTGAGGAGCTGATGCGGAAAGTGATGATTTGATGCCATTGTGGTTCATGATGATGGGAACTTTAATCCAACACCATCTAGGGACCTGATTTTGAGAACCCTTACTTTTCCTGCACACTTCCCCTTTTTGTACTTTCTAACTTTTTAAAATAAAAATTCTCTTTGTAAATGTCGGAAGAAATGGGCTTCCATCATTCCACTGGGATATTATTGTGCTGAATAAAAGATCTTATTACAGGAAGGCTTTGTTCATAATCAATTTCCTGTTGGGTTATTTATTTTTCCTTCCGTACTTGTAATAGGCTAAATTGCTTTCTGCCTTTGATGACTACACCTTTTGAATACTGCTGATGATCGCTTTAACGTGATGTCCTCTTCCCTTGCAAAGCTTCCTTTATCTTTAAGGGACCCTATAGGCAAACTGCAGAGTATGGGGTGGGAAGGATCAGAAGACCTGGGGAAATATTGGAGGGAAAGGTGAGAGAAAGCCACATCAATATTTCTGGGGCAGTGGAGGTGGGAGATATGAGAAGTTAAGGAGAGGTGAAGGGGAAGACAGAAAAAGGATGAGATTCACTCTACCTCTTCTCCCACCCTTGAAATGGTATGGGCTTTTTGCTAGGATAAAATCAACTTAATGCCATATGATCAGAACAATAAAATATCCATTGTCAGACTATTCACACAAACAATAAGTGATGAAAAGAGCAGCACGAAAGGTTATGTTTTAGAAACTTTAACAAATAAAGCTTTTGTATATGTGCATGAGCAAACACAGTTTTGCCCCTAATTACACATCTTCATTAGAATGCTTGAACAGAGCCCCAGAGTGTCCAGCTGTGTGTCTCCAGCCCACACCCAGGTGTTCTAATGGATGCACAAAGGTTGTGGGAGAGCCCACCATGATGACATGAATGAATGAATGTCCATTCATTCTGCATGCATGAAACATCTGAAAAGAGTGTTTCACCAGTTAGTGGAAGGAGGCTTTCCTAGGGGAGACTGTTCCATAATATGGTAGCCACCACAAGGGCCCTGTCTCATCTTATAGCAGCTCTAACTTAAAGGAACGTCAATTGGCGCTTAAGTAGACAATATAAGGGGATGAGGAAGCTTCTACAGGAGAAGATTCTCCCTAGAATATGCTGGCTGACATCCAGAATAACTCTGCACCAATGCACCAACATTTTCCATTGCACAACAGGGGATGACCATTTTCAAAGATCATCCCTTCCCTCTGCAGCTGCCTATGCCTCCGGAAACTATGTCTTTGAGGGTTGGGAGACCCTCAGGAACATCATTTTGGGTGGTATAGATGACTGTTGAGGAAAGGGAAGGTCATCAATACCACCTCCCCCTGCGCAACAGAAAACACTGGCACATTGGGACAACTTTACTCTGCCAACTGCTGTGACTAGGGTATTTAATTTTATTTAGGTCTTATTACTCATAACTTCAAATGATGATTGATCTGTTTTTCTTTGAATTCCCTTCAGTGTTTCTGCAAGTTAATTTAGGGCCAAGAGTATGAAACAGAAGTTTGAATTATATATTTATCAGAGGAGTAAAGAATATATTACATGGTTTCACACTCCCCTTCCTCTAAATTGAGGGAAATTTAAGTCAGGCTTCCCAGGATCCATTTCCTCCAAAGAAGAGAACCCAGGAGACATATGGTGCTTTTTCAGAAATCTGTTTATTTACAAATATAGAGGCTGAGAAGGAATAATAGCATATCCTCTAATATTTGACAGAGGAAAATAAGTGCAATGGTTTTATGTTAAGTGAACAAGGGACTCGTAGTATGAGACTCAGCAAGCCAAATATGCTTCCACTGGATACAGCAGCATGCTTTAAGAACTTTTGAAATATTAACTTCTCCTAAATTTACATTTCCCTACAATGCAGAATGCACATTTGCACATTTAGAGGTAATACATGCAAGTGTTTTTATCTCGGCAGCTTTGTTCCCAAATCACTAAGGATCTGTGCAGATGTAATGATGCCAATTGTTTAACAATGGTTCAGAAATTGGGGGCAGGCCCCAGGATTGTGTGCATTCAATCCTGGAGTGCAAATCTCCCCACTGGGCATATAGCTGTGGTTGCCTGTTATGTTTCAGTTATATTAGCTAAAATTAGAGCATATCAGGATTCCTGTCTTAACTCGGGACTGGAAACCAGTTTGACACTGGTTTTCCTGGAGGTGGGTAGCAGTTCTTGGGGTCCAGAGGAAATCCCTTTCTGGACAAAGTCCCCTGGTATGGCAAGTTGGAAGGCTGCCATATGGAAAAGAGGACAGGCTTCCTGTCTCTTTAAGAGATGTATAGAAGAAGGAATTTCAGCAGGGCCTTTCCCAGATGGGGATTAAGAGGGGTTGAATACTGTGAGTTATGGGGTATATAGGATATTTCAAATTTGCCCAAAAACCCAATGCAAAAAATGGAATTTTTTAATCCCAGACATAAATCGGGCTAAGCTCCAATGCTCAATGAAAAACCCAAATTGCGTATGGAGTGTTTCCTGATAGCTCGCAGGGACTTTGATGTAAATCTTGATGGTATGTGAATGCACACCTGCCCTTCCAGGGTAAAATTGCCATCTGGCAGAGCTCTGGATGCCGTTGTCATGCAGGGGAAAGAAAAGCTGCACCTGCTGAAATTTCCTCTTCTGTGCATCTCTTAGAGGTACAGGAGACCAGTATTCCCTCTAACAGGGTTTCCCAGATATAGTTGACTGCAACTCCCATTATCCCCAAGAAAAGACTATTGCAGCTGGGGATGCTGGGAGTTGTAGTCAACAACATCTGGAAATCCCTGTTAGAGGGAACACTGCAGGGACCTGTCCTCTTTTCTGTATGGCAGTCCTACTTACAGCCATCTAATCCAGCTTGGTGCAGGAAACCCAAAGCTAGAGCATCTCCAACTGAGAGCTGTTGATAACCGATACCAGCCTCTCCAGTGAAAGAGAGACTACCAGCCTCCTAGGTATTTGGTTCCATTGCTAGACTACTAATTGTTAAGTTTCTCCTAACGCTCAACCAAAATCTACCCTCCTAGAACTTAAGTCCTTTAGATCAAGTCCTGCCCTCTACCAGCGAATAACTCTTTGCCATCTATGTGAAAACCCTTCAGGTGTTTGAAGAGTGCTACCCACAGTTGCCAAGCCATCTAATGGCGCAGTGGGGAAATGACTTTCCTAGTGAGCAAGAGGTTACTGGTTCGAATCCCCACTGGTATGTTTCCCAGAATATGGGAAACACCTATATCTAGCAACAGTGATATAGGAAGGTGCTGAAAGGCATCATCTCACACTGCGCGGGAGGAGGCAAATGGTAAATCCCTCCTGTATTTTACCAAAGAAAACCACAGGGCTCTGTGGTCACCAGGAGTTGACACCGACTCGAGGGCACAACCTACCTATGGTTGCCATAACCTACCTACGGTTTGTAATGGCTTGATAGCATGAAAAATGGTGGTGGTGGTGGTGGTGGTGAATCTCCAGAAATAGCACTAGGGTTGCCAACTCTGAAGGTATCATGTCCCACTCAGTCTTCTGTTCTGCCGGCTCAGTGTACCCAGTTACTTCAACCTTTCCTCACAGGGCTTGTTTTCCAGAACCCTGAAGCTGTTTGGGGTGTGAGTAGTCCTCTTCCTATTGGCTGCAGAAATAACATGATTGCTGAACATCCTAAGGGGCCAGTAGGCTCACACTCTCTGGCGCCACCCTCAGTATTGATGTGTCTACTACCAGAGAGCAGACAGAGGGAAAGCTTGAGGAGCAACTCCTCACCTGAATGTTTTGGGGGAGAAGGAAGACTTTTGTGGTGGTGGTGGGGAATATGTTTTGGAATGACATAAAAGCACTTCTTAAAATGTGGAGAGAAAAACACTTTGGGAGGGAAGTGAAGATGTAACATTTGCAGGAAGTTAAGTAAAATGATGATGGGGCGGGGGAACTCAGTTAGCCTTTGCTAACTGAGCAAAGAGGCACCTTTTAAAAGTGGTGATTCTCTTTTTGAGCCGGAAGAGAGCAACTGACCCTATCCAACCCCATCACAGCATCCCACCAGTGGCTGTTGCTGGGGTCTATCTAATGTTTCTTTTTAGCTTGTGAGCCCTTTGGGGACAGGGATCCATCCTTTCTTTCTTTCTTTCTTTCTTTCTTTCTTTCTTTCTTTCTTTCTTTCTTTCTTTCTTTCTTTCTTTCTTTCTTCCTTCCCTCCCTCCCTCCCTCCCTCCCTTTCTCTGTGAAAAAGTTCTTTGGGAATAAAAATATTTGTAGTAGTTACTCCTCAAATTCTTAGAGGGGAACTGCACCTTGGTCTGCTGGCCTATCCCCCAACACCTGTGCATTCAGTGTCAATGTGAATAGGACTTCTACACATATGGCAGCAATGTCCGTAAAGTTCCTGTTCATGATTAAGGGCCCTGGGACAATCAGGCCCTCCTATTTGCCTGGAGGATCCCTATGAACAGTATATACAGCTGTATACATGTAGGCCCATTTCACATGACTACTGATTTTCCGGTCTTGGGACTGTAATGAATTTAATCAATCATGACTGCTGACTGATGTGCAAGTTGTGACATGATCCTGCTCCCTCTCCACATGTTCAGTTTGCATGGGTGGGGGGAGGAAACATGCACAAACATCTTGTTTCCACCTTCTGGCATCCTGAGGGATGCTGCTGGTCTTGTGGTAGTGGAGAGCTGGTCTTGTGGTAGCAAGCATGACTTGGCCCCTTAGCTAAGCAGGGTCATCCCTGGTTGCATTTGAAAGGGAGACTAGAAGTGTGAGCACTGTAAGATATTCCCCTCAGGGGATGGAGTCACTCTGGGAAGAGCAGAAGGTTCCAAGTTCCCTCCCTGGCATTTTCAAAATAGGGTTGAGAAAGAGTCTTGCCTGCAACCTTGGAGAAGCCTCTGCCAGCCTGTGAAGACAATACTGAGCTAGATGGACCAATGGTCTGACTCAGTATATGGCAGCTTCCTATGTTCCTATGCTGTTCCTTTGCCAGCTGTATTCCAGCAAAATGTGGCGGCACTGATCTCTACAGACTTGCAGTGAGCCATATCTGAAGGTCTTCCTCCTGTGCAGCTGTCAAAAGCACAATGGCCCTTGTCAGGCCAAGAGCAAGCTATCATAGGCAAATTAGATGAGAAATAGTCTTCCAAATGTCAGGCTTCGTACTCATTTGATGCATCATATTTTCTTGCAACCTAGACTACACAAAAGGTGATTGGAACAGTTTCTCAACTTCTGCTTCCATATGTATATTAACTGTACAGTTGGATGCCAGTCTGGACATCTCAAGAGCGACTTCATCCTAATTAGTTCCCCAGGCTCTTCTTACAGGTGGGTTTCTTTCTCTCTCTCTTTTTGGTCAACTTACTCTCAGTGCTGTCAGGAAGGTATGGGGTCATTACCTACCTGATAAATGAACTCTTGTTCAAGTGGGAAGTTTCCCAGGAGAGACTTAGTAGCACAGAGACATTGTGTGTCAGTCTGCCTGATCTTGAACATTCTCCATCATTTCCCCTAGCTTTATTTCCTGGAATGAAACCCTCCAATTAATGGCTCTTGGGCCCAAATGTGTATTGTGCATAAATATTTATAATGTAGACCAATGGCCTTTTAGATCAGGAAAAGTTATTTCTGGTGAAGCCAATCAGAGGTGGAGAAAGAGCATGTGGTTTAAGGGGATGGTGGGGAGAGAAATGAGTGTTGACTCCTTACCTGCCTTCTGTTTTGTTTATTCAGGTGCCCCTATGCCAGAAAGTAGCTTTATTTAATGAATTTCAGTGAGGAAGATGCAGATGGGGAAAGGGCTAATTGTACCCTGCTACTCTGTCACTTTTGATGGAGGTGGCTTTTTCTGATCTACATAGGCAGAACTTGGTTTCCTTGGGTTTTGTTTGTTTGTTTAGATGCCAACTTTCTGTTCCAAGATAATGAACCTTCACGGTCCCATTTGTGAGACACTTCAGCCAGTGCTGGGTTCCCAGCCTGCCTGGGAACATGTCTCTCTGTCTTTCGAGGCAGGGAAAGGCACTCTCAACCAGGCTGGAATCCCAGTGTGGCTGGGGCACCTTGCAAACAGGGTTGCTTGTGTGGGCATGTGGTGCGGCAGAGGGGAGCATGGCTGTTGGCCGTCTGCTGGGAAAAGCAGTCAAGCCCCTGCCTTCCCCACAGCCCTTGGGAAGGTTACGTTTATACATTTACATTTCTCTAGGTAAACCCCTTTGGGAACTTTTCTTGAAAGTGGTATATAAATATTCATCGTCGTCGTCGGTTGTGTGTGCAACTTCATCATACACACACACAAATAGCCAGAGCAGATGAGGAGGCAGAGATATAATCATCCACTTCAGGTCAAAAGTGGATGACGTTGGCCTTTAAGAGAACCCTAAAGACTTATTTGTTTGGCCTGGCCTTCCAAGGCTTGTAAAGTGCTGTTGTTTTCTGAAAGTATTTTAAATGGTTTTAATTGTTTTTATATTGTTTTTAGTATTACATTTTCAATTGTGTGTTGTTGTTGTTGTTGTTAATAATAATAATAATAATAATAATAATAATAATTCGATTTCTATACCGCGCTTCCAAAAATGGCTCAGGGCGGTTTACACAGAGAAATAATAAATAAATAAGATGGCTCCCTCTCCCCAAAGGGCTCACATTCTAAAAACAAAAAACAAGACAGACACCAGCAACAGTCACTGGAAGTACTGTGCTGGGGGTGGATAGGGCTTTACAGGTGAAACTCGGAAAATTAGAATATCGTGCAAAAGTCCATTAATTTCAGTAATGCACATTAAAAGGTGAAACTGATATATGAGACAGACGCATTACATGCAAAGCGAGATGAGTCAAGCCTTAATTTGTTATAATTGTGATGATCATGGCGTACAGCTCATGAAAACCCCAAATCCACAATCCCAGAAAATTAGAATATTACATGGAACCAAGAAGACAAGGATTGTGGAATAGAACAATATTGGACCTCTGAAAAGTATAAGCATGCATATGTATTCAGTACTTGGTTTGGGCCCCTTTTGCAGCAATTACTGCCTCAATGCGGCGTGGCATGGATGCTATCAGCCTGTGGCACTGATGAGGTGTTATGGAAGACCAGGATGCTTCATTAGCGGCCTTCAGCAATTCTGCATTGTTTGGTCTCATGTCTCTCATCCTTCTCTTGGCAATGCCCCATAGATTCTCTATGGGGTCAGGTCAGGCGAGTTTGCTGGCCAATCAAGCACAGTACACTGTATACTTTTCAGAGGTCCGATATTGTTCTATTCTACAATCCTTGTCTTCTTGGTTCCATGTAATATTCTAATTTTCTGGGATTGTGGATTTGGGGTTTTCATGAGCTGTACGCCATGATCATCACAATTATAACAAATTAAGGCTTGACTTATCTCGCTTTGCATGTAATGTGTCTGTCTCATATATCAGTTTCACCTTTTAATTTGCATTACTGAAATTAATGGACTTTTGCACGATATTCTAATTTTCCAAGTTTCACCTGTATGTCTTTTAAAAGCTGTTGTACACCGCCCAGAGCCTCTGAATGGGGCGGTTTATAAAAGTAATAAATATAAATAAATAAATGAATGAACGAATAAATGCCAACCAAAATAATTAAAAAGTGAAACATCATTAAGGAGCAAGCTAAATGGATCACTTAGGGCAGGGAATTCCAGACAGTATATTAAGGAGGACCTCTCTTATTCCCACCAATAACAGATGGTAGAATATGCAAGAAAGCCTCCTCCCTTGATTTCAATAGCAATAGCAATAGCAATAGCACTTACATTTATATACCGCTCTATAGCCGGAGCTCTCTAAGCGGTTTATAGTGATTTAGCATATTGCCCCCAACATTCTGGGTACTCATTTTACCGACCTTGGAAGGATGGAAGGCTGAGTCAATACCTACACATATTTGTGTGCAACAAGTGGTTTGGGTAGTAGCAAATACTTTTCATCATCATGGCATTGTTGAACATGGGCCTCTTCCTCCATTAGGCTGTATTGTTCCTATTGTTTTCCTTTCTTGCAGTCAGGACAAGGACTCTGCAGCTCATTGTGAGGTACTAATGTGTGAAGCGGCAGAGGTCATATAAATATAGGCCAGATAATTGACGTTGTTGCCAATTAGTTGTTCGAAAGGAAAAGACTCCCCCACCCAAAGAGCAGCAGCCATTCAGTTTCTGACGAGGGCTATGTATGTACACACAGCCCTGGCAGCTGGATCAGAGAACAGAACCAGATATGCATTTGTGTGCACAGATCCTCCTCTTACTAGAGGCTGCATGCACAGAAGCCTGGTTTTATATGGGCACACCCTAACTGGATCAGAGCATTGATGTCTTGGAGCACATGGGGGGAAGTAATGGGGCTAAAGCAGAATTTAGCCGACTTGCTTTCCAGTACCTCAAAAGGACACATGTCTTCAGGTTTTTTAAAGGACTGTACAAATGTATTTAATTGATGAAGGGGTAGTTGATTAATCAAGCAAAACTTCTTAACATATGAAGCCTGCTGTATATGGAGTTGGACATTAGTCTACCTGAGGAGAGGAGAGGAGAGGATCAGGAGAGCTGGTCTTGTGGTAGCAAGCATGACTTGTCCCATTAGCTAAGAAAGGTCCACCCTGGTTGCATATGAATGGGAGACTAGAAGTGTGAGCACTGTAAGATATTCCCCTTAGGGGATGGAGCCACTCTGGGAAGAGCAGAAGGTTTCATGTTCCCTCCCTGGCTTCTCCAAGATAGGGCTGAGAGAGATTCCTGCCTGAAACCTTGGAGAAGCCGCTGCCAGTCTGTGAAGACAATACTGAGCTAGATACCAATGGTCTGACTCAGTATATGGCAGCTTCCTATGTTCCTATGAGTCACATGGCTATCTGCTGTGACTGCCAGTGACTCTTTGGAAGATGAGAATGCCTGGGAAAGATCTCTGCTTGAGAGCCACTAGAATTCTTGCACAAACAATATTTTGTGGGGGAAAGCTCTGTTGTAAAGAAATTCTCACCTTCCGGCTATAGTCTGCTAGCGTGACTTAAACTTCCCCTAATGATTAGCATGTCTGGCTCCTCCCCTTTGAAGTGTGGCAGGCTGTTGTCCCAATTTCTCATCAATGAGTCATTTCCTCTCTTAGGATGTAAAGAGCCTGATTAATTATCTTAAACAGTAATTTATGATTAAAAGGCACATTGTGTGCTCTTCCACCTACCATAAATTATGTAAACTGTACATCAGAACCCGACAATTTTCCTAGTCTTTATTAATAGGGCTGCCTTAGAGCAGAATTAATGATACTTTTCAAAAAAATAATTTTGGAGGAGCTGGAGTCTAAATTTTATTTTTATCCCAAGTTTGGTTCCTGAGGCCAGCCCATACATGGACGTTCTCGTTCTTGTGTGTGAGAGCTCCTGTTTTGTGGTTGCCCTTCCCATGAAATCCAGGAAACTCAGATTCTGCTCCCAGAATATGAAAATAAACTTTAGGTGTGTTCCTTTTGGATAAATACATTCATGTTTATTTATTTATTTATTGCTAGGAAGAACATAGGAAGCTTCTATATTCTGAGTCAGACCATTGGTCTATCTAGCTCAGTATTGTCTTCACAGACTGGCAGCGGCTTCTCCAAGGTTGCAGGCAGGAATCTCTCTCAGCCCTATCTTGGAGAAGCCAGGGAGGGAACTTGAAACCCTCTGCTTTTCCCAGAGCTGCTCCATCCCCTAAGGGGAATATCTTACAGTGCTCACACTTCTAGTCTCCCTTTCATATGCAATCAGGACGGACCCTGCTTAGCTAAGGGGACAAGTCATGCTTGCTACCACAAGACCAACTCTCCTGGTCTTTAATCTTGTTAAAATTTAAACTTGTTAAATTTATATACTGCCTTTCATTAAAACTTAGGCGGTTCCATAAGAAGACTCCTTTGGGATCACAGCAGAGATCCATCTGCTCCTGCATCTCCCTCCACCCCCAGTGGCTAACCAGAGGCCTCTGGGAAGCCCACAAACAGAACACAGAGGCAACAGTTTTCTTGCATTGTTATTGCCCAGAAGTGACATACTTCCATTAAGCACTAGGACTGATAGCCATTGTCGTCCATTAAACTCAGTGGCGGTTGCTCCCGACCCAAGCCAACATGCATAGAGTAGGGCTGTACATCTTGGGGTGGGGGGGGGGGTGAGTGGCTGAATGAATCTTCTCTCCTGCATACAAGTAGGAAAATACATGCTAATGAACATTAAGGTACAGGCCGTTCTTCAGCTCACCATTTCACACCCTGCATCAAGTGAAGTATATTTGGACCTGCTGATAACAAATGGGAGAGCAATCATCATTATAGGGAATCAGATTCAGGCTAGACATTAGAAGGAATTTCCTAATGGTAAGAGCTGTAGGAGAGTGGAGCTGTCTGCCTCATGCAATGGTAGGCTCTTGTTCGCTGCTTGGTATTCAAAAAGAGTTGGGAGGGCCATCGGTCAGGGATGCTGTCATGCATTTGAGCAGGGAGTTCGACTAGAAGGTCTCCAAGGTCCCCTGCATCTCTAAAATTCCATTATTCTGTAAAAACATAAGAGCTTTACTGGATCAGGACCAAAGTCTATCTAGTCAACCATCCTGTTTCTCACAGTGGCCCACCAAGTGCCTCTGAGAAGCCCACAAGTGGGAGATGAACACCCCACAAGTGACTTCTCCCAATACTGCTCCCAAGCAACTGGTATTCAGAGGCATACTGCCCCTGAACCTGGAAGGAGTTTATAGCCAATGGCCTGGTTCATACCATTGTTGAAATCTAGGTTTCAAGTGGGTTACATATTAGTATGATTGTGTGAACCCATGCCATGGTGGTTTATGGCCTGAGATTAATCTGAGATTCCTGCCTTGGTGTGGGTTCACACAATCACATGAATGTTGGCATTCCACATTAAACCTAGATTCAAATAACCCCTGCTAACTGAGCAAAGAGACATATTTTAAATTGGTGATTCTCTTATATTTAGCAGGGGACAGCAACTGGCCATATCCAAGCCCAGCAACCCTCAGTGGCTGTTGCTGGTGTCTATGTTTGCTTATGTTTCTTTTTAGATTGTGAGCCCTTTGGGGACAGGGGACCATCTTATTTATGTATTTTTCTATGTAAATTGCTTTGAGAATTTTGTTGAAGAGTGGTATATAAATATTTGTCATCCTCATCATCGTAAATGTGTGTGTGACTTGTCACAAGTGTGTGACTTGTCCTCCATAAATGTATCTAATTCCCTTTCAAAAAATCACTGAATCTAGTGGCTTCAATATATTTTGTGGTACTCATGTGTTCTTTGCTTTCTTGCAAACCTGCCATTTGTAAGACCCAGCTCCACTCATTAAACGCTGAAGCCCTGACACAGCTTACAACTTTCCAAGCATATTTTATTTATTTCCCTTAGGGCTGTCACTTTAATCCTGGGCCAGCACGACCATCAGGCTAGGTGAAGAAGCTTTCCTCAGGTAGCAGATTATGGAGGGTCATGAAAAGGCCATCAATTGTCAATTATTTAGCCTCTCTCTATTTTAGCACGATGCTTGCCATTTGTATTTTCTGCTTTGGGCATCCAAGTGTCTCAGGCTATCTCTGTTTTAATCAATAGATTTACCAACTGAAGCTTTAGTTGATTAAGCCATGAAGGCCAGTTTTAATCTGCAAGGCTGTGAGTTAAGGCCACTGGTTTATTTTGCAGCTATTTTTGTTCATCTCTATAGCTGTAATAGGGAATGCACTTGAGGAGGGGCAGGGACTGAATAGTGGAGCACATGCTTTACATAGAGAGGGTCGCAGGTTCAATCCCTGGCATTCTTTAAAGGATCTGGTAGCACAGGCATTCCCAACTCTTTTAAACAAGTGAACCCCTTCAATTGCAAACCTTCAGCTCAGGTATCCCATAGACATTGTGTGTGTGTGTGTGTCACACACGCACACACACTCACTGCAGTTATGAGACAAGCCTTCAGTCACTGGCTTACATCCAAATTAAGTTATGTGCGAGTACTCCCTCTGAAATAAACGTTTTGAAGTTACAGGTATACCTCGTTACTCGCCGGGGTTCCGTTCCTTGCCTACTACCGCAAGTATCAAAAGTGTGAGTCATGAGGCATTATGCCTATGGGAAATGGGGGGGGGGCTTAGGTTCCAGAATTGACAGAAAAGGTTAAAACAGCAGGAAAAGAGTGAACAAAATGCAAAAATCATTCAAATTTTTTACTGTACAGTGCTCCATGGGATCTATATGTGCCCAGGAATGCCGCCCGAAACTGGAAAATGCCTCCCCAAACTGCAAAAAAGTACGGAAAAATCTTTTTTTTAAAAAAGAAATGACCCACAACATGGCTCCTCCTTACAAAATGGCAGCCAGAGGTGACCTCCGTGGTCACTTCCGGCCCTCTAGGATCTGCACATATGTGGGCTTTAATCCATTTGTATCCGTGGATAATAAAATCAGGTGTCAATTAGACACTCGCAAATACATGGAACCATGAATAGCAGTTCTGCATTGCCTGTACTCCCATTTGATGTAAACTTGTTCCAATTATTTTGATAAGCGTGCTTATGAGCAGAGAAGCTGCAGAGTGGGGAGGCAGAATGGTTCCGTGCCCCCTGGGATCCCTTCATGTACCTCTGTTGGGAACCCCTGTGGTAGCAGATGATGGAACAGTCTTCTATCTGCTACCCCTGCTTACTTGGCAAAGAGGCACCTTTTAATGTAGTGATTCTCTTTATTTAGCAGGAGGAGAGAAACTGGCCCTATCCAACCCCAGCACAGTACTTCCAGTGACTGTTGCTGGTGTCTATCTTATGTTTCTTTTTAGATTGTGAGCCCTTTGGGGACAGGGATCCATTTTGTTTATCTTATTTATTTGTTATTTCTCTGTGTGAACAGCCCTGAGACATTTTTGGAAGGGCGGTATAGAAATCGAATGAATGAATGAATGAATGAATGAATATCTGAGCTACCAATGGTCAGAGTAGATAATACTGGTCTCTCAATGGTCTGACTCACTATAAGGCAGCTTCTTCTGGTCAATGAAGTAGGAAATATGTCATTTCCTTTTATTTAATTAATTATATCTTTTCAATACTTTAAGACATTGAGGTTTGGGTGTTTCGGACATGTAATTTATGTAATTTAATTTATTGGTTAATGTAGGGGTCCTCCAACTTGTGTCTCCAGATGTTGTTGGACTCCAACTCCAATCATCCCCAACCACAATGGCCAAAGGCCACGGTCACAGGTCATCAACAAATGATTTTGCACCAGGTTCCCCACGAATGTGCGGTACACTACGGGCAAGAGGTGGCCCCCTTCTGTCTGCGCTCCGCTCCTGAGGCAGATGGCTCTCAGCCACGGGTTAATGGGTGGAAAGGAATTCAGTGCATTATTTAACCAGCCATAGCTTATCTATGGAGCTCTTTTGTATTGCTTCCATAATTCTCTGCCTTTGTTAGACCTCTGGAGGAAGGTTGCTCCTCAACTGGCTCAACGCCTCTTGTGTTCTGCTTCTGGTCTCTAGACATCTGGGGCTGGCTTGAGTGCAGGTACCACCTGAGTTGGCCCCATGTCACCACTGTCATGCCTCTTATGCTGGCCACATCCCCTGACACACATGCCAGCATCAAGGGGCTGGCCCAGCTGGGCCCTCACCACCTTCCTCACTGTGTTCCCCTTCTCTGGGGTGTTTACCTTTTCAGCACACCAGACACTCAGAAGATCAGATGGTGGAGCTGGCCTGGTTGGCCCAGCCCCTTCATGCTGACATTTGTGCCAGGGGGCATGACTAGCCAGCCGCATCTCACTCTCACGTCGCCTTCTCCCCCCCCCCAATTGTTTACCTTCTCAGTATGCCATGGGCAAGGATTTAAAAACCCTGTCTCTGGCATACCCAGCAGAGAAACAGCTCAGAGAAGAGGAATCTATTATTATTATTATTATTATTATTATTATTATTATTATTATTATTATTATTACATTTATATCTCGCTCTTCCTCCAAGGAGCCCAGAGTGGTGTACTACATACTTAAGTTTCTCTTTCACAACAACCCTGTGAAGTAGGTTAGGCTGAGAAAGAAGTGACTGGCCCAGAGTCACCCAGCTAGTATCATGGCTGAATGGGGATTTGAACTCGGGTCTCCCCGGTCCTAGTCCAGCACTCTAACCACTACACCACGCTGGCTGGAATGTAGTGCAAGAAGGGGAGGGGCTAGCCAGGCTGGCCACGCCCCCTGATGTAGATGCCAGCATCAAGGGGCTGGGCTGGCTGGACCAGCCCCATCGCCTCCTTGCACTGTGTTCCCCCCTTTGCTTCATGCTGTTTACTTCAGCAGCCACAATGTGAGAGGCACTTTTAGCATGGCGGGCCGCTTAGCTTCTGCCTCACCACTTCACAAGCGTGCATCATGGCAAGGCAGAAGCCAAGCTGTGGTTCCGTGCCTCTTGTGCTATGGCCACTGAGGTAAGAAGCCAAGCAAAGGGGAAGGTGATGGGCGACCCAGAAAGATAAGGTGACCCCCATGGGTGTGGGAGGTGGGGCAGGATGCCCAAATTCACCACCACCCCCATCTGCAGACACCGCCTGGGGTGGGAGCCCCACTTCACCTCATTCATCAGCCGCCCCGTAGACATCTGCCACACACTGCCTTCATTTGACTCTTGAGAGCATTCCACATGCCAACTTCCCCTTTTTTCCAGGGACAGTCCTTATTTTTTCAACCCATCCCTTTTTTTCCTATGGTGGGGGGCACCTTGTTAGCATCAAGCTCCACCTCCAGGATCTCAAGAACATAGATTTATCTCACCTAAAGCAGGTAAATGGATACCCATGGGCACTATGCAGTGTACAACCTGCCAGATCACACACAGTGCAGCTGCCGGGATGTTGAAATAATTATAATATAATGAAAGTCAATGCTCTTCTTCTGGTATATGTTTACCAAAAAGAACCCTTCTCTTCTTAGCTTTTTTAATGAGCAGAGGACAGGCTGTGGCAAAGTCAATGAATACAGCATCCATCAATGCAGCAAAGACTCTTTAAAAATGTCTAGTAGTGGAGTGGGTTGAGGCTAGGTTTGTGCATGAATTGATTTTTCATTTTTTTATTTGTACCCACATCGAATCACCCCTGATTTGTTTTGGGTCAGAATCTCCCCCCCCATCACCCCAGAATAGATGTGTACCCGAATTTTCTGAATCCGAATCAACTCAGGGCAAAACTAGAGGTCCCTGGGGCAAAAGAGTGGGGTGGGTGGTAGTTCCCAGTTGGGTGGCCCTACCACTGAACCCAATTTGGGCACAAAATGGAGGTCTGAAACTCTGAATTTTTTGGGTACAAATCTGGGGTGATTTGTTTTGTACCCGAATCTGGGCAATTGAGGACAGGGGTGATTTGTTTTGTCTACAAATCACCCAAATCAGCCAGATTCGGGTACAAATCATTCTGTACCTGAACCATTTTGCACATCCCTAGTTGAGGCTGGCACAGTTAACCCTGCTATGGAAATAGGGGTGTTAAATGCATGTCCCTATTTTCATCTGTGAAATGTTGGAGGGTATCGATCATGATAGAATGTAGGGAAGGAGGCAGTCTGTAAGCTATATTTCCACCTCAAGGAAGTCCACAAGATTTCCTTTTAAAAAGCTAACATTCTCATGAGCATGATCCAAAGAATGTTAGATGAACTGTAGCTCCAGCAGAACTGAAGGGCCTTGTGAGTATAACAGTTTGCATAAGTCCTGCTGAACTGAATGGCCCTTAAGTTCACTTAACTCTCTCTTTGGATTGTGCTCTCTGTACTCTTGTTGAGACATCTGTGCTGTATGCAAGATTCCACATGCTGGAGGAGGCTAGTTGTGTTAATTATCAGGTGTGTAGCCATTGCAAATTCTTTATTAGTTAGAATTAATAAGCTGGTTGGTGCCGATGATCACCATTACTAAATAGCAACATGGGTATGTGTAAAAAGAAATATATGTAATGATAACTCTATATTAAATTTTTCAAAACTCTGCATATTCTTAAGGGAAACGGTTGCTAAGTGTAAAATATTTAATGGAACAAAGGAAACTAACGCTTCCAAAAACCAGGCTGCATAAACTGGGGAAAGGGCTCTAGCCAAGTGGTATAGTGTTTTGCATGTAGAAGGTTCCAGGTTCGATTCCCTGCTTCTCCACTTAAAAGGAATCTCAGACAGCAGGCCTGGAAGGTTTTCTGTCCTGATCCTTGGAGAACAGTCTAAGTAGACAACATAGGGCTAGATAGATCAATTATCTGACTCAGTATTGGACAGCTGATGGGCAAGATCCAAATGATGTTAGCCATAACTAAGCACTTTTGAGCTGCCTGGGCTTGGCGGCTCATGAGAACAGCCTCACTGTGTTCAATGTGTGACCCCACTAAGCATAATGTGTATGGTGGGCCACCACAAAGCTATGTATGGTGGCCCACCAAGGCTCAACAAACCTCTTGCTGGCTGCCTAGGACTGCAGAGCTGGAGATGGTATATGAAGCAGCCAGTAAGCCAGCATACATGGCTGTGTTGAGTAGGTGTTGAGTTACACCTTTAGGCCTATCTTAAAGAGAACATCAAGCTTGTTCAGAGATTGCCTCAAGACTTCAGCTGATTCCACTTATTTATGCAGTCTAAAAAATCTCAGGCCTCACTAGCCCCAGGATAGTGACCCAAGACACACTTTCCTCCCGAGGTCTACTGCCCAATGGTTGGACAACTCTCGTTGGTTAGATTGACTTAGAAAACCAGCCAAGTTATTTGTGATTTGCTTGGAAGTAGCTCAGCTTATTTTCAAGTCAATCTGATGTGAATGGGGCGAGAAGGAGCTCACCCATCCATAGTTTTAAAATTATTTTAATGACTCACTGTTCGCTGCCTTGAATACTGTTCATAAATACATTGTACCTGCAAATTGAAACTTGAGATTCCCCACTTTGCCAAATTCATTTCAGCTCTCCGTAGGGCTGACAGGATGCAACCTGGAGATTATCAAAATAGCTAGTGTTTATGTTTGGTCAGCAGTTGTAGTTTCACATGCATGCTTCTCACCCCTGTGGTTATTTTGGTCCTCATGTCCTCTCACAGCATTATAGCACATGGGACATACTGCTGTAGCAGGTAGGACATGGGCAGACTAAGGTGGAGAGGAATTAGGATACATAGCTGAAAGGTGTAGTTTCAACCTTCAGGTAGCAGTCTGGAAGTCCTATTTCTAACACAGCATAAGACATCAATCCTAAGTATACATGTGTGTATTTGAAAGTAAAATCCTGTTGTAATCTATTGGACTGCCAAGTCAACATGGTTAGGCTTGCACTGCAAATTGAAACCTGGAGACTTTCCAGATGGCACCTTGAAATTGCTTCGCTACATATAGACTTGCTGTCCATTCATACGGTCTGGGTTTTGACACTGTTTTGCATAGGGAGCTCTTCGCACAGCCACAGACTGTATCGAATCTTATCTTGACATTTCGGGCTTAACACGTTGTATGTGCGTCATGAAATAGTAGCTGGTTTTTGGAGTTCTGAGCACAGTTCGCAGACTTGCTGGAATTACTCAGAAGTAAATGATTATCTCAGTGGGCTTCCTCCTGAGTAAGAGTGCATAGGTTTGCAGCTGTAGAAGTGTGGCTTGCTTTCAGAAGTGTGTGTATCAATCACCAATTTTCTTTTTTCTTTTGGCAAGAGTCTGCTGTCCTTGCTCAAATTCACCAAGAGGGGGGGGGAGGAGAGGAAGGAAAGCTGTCAGTCACCTGCCCCCTCTTCCTCCTCTCCATTGTGAAGATCCAGGGGTAGGGGTGCGTTGGTTCCTCTCCTCTTCCTTTCTCTCTCTCCCCTCAAAGACTTAGCGTGGAAGGAAGTGGTGTAAAATCCTATAGGGCTAACTCTAATCGGCTTCAAAATATTAGGGCCATTGGATTTTACACCACTTCCTCCCCAGCAGTCTGGAAAGCACTCTGGTGTCCTTTGGTAGTTGGTGGATAAGAAGGGTTTGTGCCTTGATTGCGACTAGGTGTTTAGCTGTCTTTCCTGCCTGCCTACTTGGGATTTCAGCTTTTGTAATAGGAAAAGAGGCAGGAATCCTGACTGGCCAGAAGAACAGGGACTCCAAGTTGTTGTTTTTATTGTTATTACACCACTTTTCTGCTAAACTTGCAAAGGGGGTTACAAACATTTTTTAAAAATGCAATAAAATAGCAATAAAATACAAGACTAAATGGCAGCAGTAAAATCCCAGAACTAAATAAACAAATAAGCAAATCACAAGCCAAAAGCTTGCTGCAACAGAGGCATCTGTAAAAGATACCTAAAAGCAGATCAGAAGGGTGGAGGGGGGAGGGATTTATTTCCACTAGGAGCGGGTGCAACAATCTTGGAACCACCAATGAAAAGGCCCTGTCTTAGGCACCCACAAGGGTGATATCAACTGCTCAAAGAGGCCCATTTTAAAGTGGTGGCTGTATTATATTTTCTAAGTGTTCACTCCTCTCTCCGATGGCCCCTTGGAGTGATGGAGATAACGAAGAAAATAGGTAGGGGTGGAGCTGGGGGCCAGGTTCTTTGAACTCATCCGCTCAATTATAGCTACACCCTTGGGTACTTCCCTTGTGACTTTTCTTAGAATCCTTGCTATGTAAACTGGCTGACATTCTGCACAGTGTTAGAAGTATATAACAGGAAGAGGCTGCAGCAAAGCTCAGCCTACAGTGTTGCTGAGCATGGAAATGTGCACAGAAGAAGAGAGGAGATTTTCACTGTTCTCTCCTCCTTCCAAAACTACTTTTTGAGTTTAGAAATTGGTCCTTTAAGGCTGTGTGATTCTCAGGGACCTATTTCTGGAGTCAAAAACTACTTTTAAAGGGAGGAGAGAGCAGTGAAAATCCTTCTCCCCTACTTGGGTGTAAATTTGCCTCCTGTTAATTCAGTTTTAATACTGTGCAGAATGCTAGTCACTGCTTAAAAGTGAATACCATTTGCTAGTACCCCCAGAGAGACATATGCTGTACCTATGAAAAGGTCAGCTGTGGGCTCCATCTTCAACTGCAATGGAAGGCCAAAGCAGCTGTGCATCCGAGAGGGATGGCCCAGCATTTTGCAATAATATTTTTATTGTGCAGGCTGGGGATTTTGCCCACTGAACAAATATGACCCCTGAAAAATTAGTAGCCTTAAACATGTTGCTCCACAGCCAATGCCTCTTATCTGAAGACTTGCAAATTCATATGCAAGGTATCTTTCATACCTTTTCTGGAAGTGGGAACCAATTTCACCACAGATATATATTATAAAAGTATTCCTACTGGTTTTATTGTTAGGGCTTATGCAGCAGACTGATTGTCAAGCGGGGGGGGGGGGAACTGATTGAAAAGTATCCCCTTATAGATGCTGCAATATGGCCACATTACACATGGAACAATACTTTTCCATACGGCCTGCCATCAAGTAAATTACATTCTTCCGCATAGCTAGAGAACCTTGCAATTACTGTCTTTTTGTACCCCTTCTGACGTTTCTGTAGAAAAAAATTTAATGCTACAAACTTTGTGGTGTTTAACAAGCCCCATGAACTCTCTTTGTAGGGAAGAATTACACATTGCACACCAAAACCTTGACAGTTGTGTCTTTTAGGACAAAAGACCTTTGGGAGCCCCCAAACCTCCAGGACTTGGAGTAGAGAAAAGATGTACTTAATCCTTCCTCTGCCCATCAGTAAAAATGTGGTAAGCTGGAGAAATGTTAAGTCTCTCTCTAAAGTGCTTTTCTGTTCTAAATTGCCCTATCCCATTGCTTCTTGAAAAAACAAACAACCTCAGGACAGGTTTTCTTATCCTTGAGTCCCCAGATGTTGTTGGACTACAACTCCCATCATATTCAGGCCACTGTTGATGAGGATGATGGGAACTGTGGTCCAACAACATCGGAGACCCAAGTTTGAGAAACTGTGCCTTAAGATAAGTGGCTAGTGGCTATTGGCCCAAGACCTAAGAGAAGTGGCTAGTGAGGTAATACACTTGTAAGTAATATATTACAAGAAATAAAGCACCATGATAAGATTTACTGTCCTTCTATTATTTAATTGCTTTGGAATAAAATAATTAGAAAAATGCTGTCATAAAGATGGGTATGATGTTTGTGGAGCAAGTGGTTTCTCACTGCAAATCGTCAGCCCATTAGGAAAAAACAACAAATCTCTCCCTTGTGTACAATTGTCACTACTCACACTAAAAGATGAGAGAGGATGTAAATTTAATATGAGAAGACTTTTATTCATCTGGACTACACCCATGATAGCAGACAGGCTTATGAGGTAGGTCAAGAGGTTCCTCACCGAAGACCAACAGATTCCAATCAGAGCAGAGAGACTGGAAGTGAAATGAGGTTCTTTTTGCCAAAGCATATTAGACAGACTTTTTAAAATGGGTATGTGAAATATTTTCACAGTACTGAGTAGGCACCAGGGCCAAATGGTTTGCATAAGCTTAAATTCTCAAGAATTGAAGACTGTGGAAAGCTCTCCTCTTGCCAGGAAGAGAAAAATAGGGGAAATGATTGGCATTAGATCAGAATTGCGGGATGCAATCAACGTAGTTTCCAATTCAATTGTAGCATTCCCATTTTTATTGTAACCTGATTGATTAATTGTATAACTTCCATATAATAAATATCAGAGAGAGGTGATCCTCCATGGCTCATGCCAGTTTTGGCTCAGAAATAACTCTCCAAGCTAAAACTGATTTCATCCCACACAAAGCCTCAAATTCCCTTCCCTTTAAAAATAAATTCAAGCTGTAGAGGAGACGGAAGGAGAGGGGTCTGTATGCCAGGTTGAAACACCTAGTAGTGTACACCTGGCCTGCAGTGCACCAAGTTGAAACATCCTGGTGGGACTTGGGAAATGTAGTTTTCTCATCTACTGCAATGTCAGTAGCCCTTGGGGAAACTACATTTCCAAGGCTCACCAGAATCCTTTATTCTGCCAGGTGCCAGAGAGGAGGCCCCCCTCTTTCCCTTCTCCCGCAGCCAAGGTGCTTATGATGCCATTGCTGCTATTGGCCTACCTAATAAATGAGGTTTAATGGGAAATGGTGAGGAGATTTGGAGATCACAGTGTGTGGGATGAGGATAGGTTAGGT
This sequence comes from Hemicordylus capensis, assembly GCF_027244095.1. Lineage (NCBI taxonomy): Eukaryota > Metazoa > Chordata > Lepidosauria > Squamata > Cordylidae > Hemicordylus > Hemicordylus capensis. The sequence goes on from NC_069659.1 coordinate 338,826,213, forward strand.
TCTCTGGCTCAGATTTTAATCTAAGCTGAAGAAGAATTCAGAACCCAAATCCTCATCATTTCCTTGGGGTGAGCATTATGTGAGCATTATGAACCCCTGAAGCTTGTATCTGAGCCCTGGACAAGTGAGTGAATCACTGGCTGCTCTATTAAATATTCTGCCCATAATAATGTTCAGATTATATTTTATGTTGGTCAATAATGATAACTGATAAATCATTATAACTGATTTAATAATAATGGCTTCCCTGCCCTCATAGGGTAATGAGAGTTGTAGTTGTGTGGGGTTGCAAAGAGTTCTCTCTTATACATATTTAGTAGGAATGTGTGAATCGTTTCAGGTCCAAAATGATTTGTACCCAAATCTGCCTGTTTTGGGCGATTTGTGGACAAAACAGATCGCCCCTGTGCCAGCTGACCAGATTCGGGTACAAAACAAATTGCCCAGATTTTGGACCTGAAAAATGTGTCGATTCAGACTTCCATTTTGTGGCAATCTCTCTTGCTGTCTCCATTTTGTATCAAGAAATATTTCTGAAAATCCTTCCCTCCCAATCTTCAGATTGGTGACTTACACTGTGCAATGATTGGCTGGCGACTCCCCCCTGGTTCCAGATTGGCTCATTTCCATTCAAATCTTGTGTTGCTAGGGGTGACTGACCCTGCATTGGCTAGGGGAAGGGTCAAAGAAGGGACAAGGGTGGGGGGAGTTCAAAGGAGGGATTTTCAAATGTACTTAAGGAGGCAGACAGCCACCATTCTGCCTTTCTGCCACATGAGATGGGGGAGAGAGAGAGAGAGAGCACCAGAAGAGCTTTGCCTTGCCTTGCCTGCCTGCTGCCTGGAGTGGATTATCTGCTTTTTGTTCCTGCTTTCCTGGAAAGCAGGAACAAAGAAGAGGAAAAGGGAAGATAATTTTTTTCCACCCCTTCCTGCTGCTGAGAGAATCACGGCCTGCGCCTGCTGTCTATGTGAATCGATTTGGGTACAAAACAATTTGTACCTGTATCTACCCATTTTGGGAGATTTGTGGACAAAACAAATCACCCCTGTGCTAGCTGGCCAGATTTGGACCCCCCAAAAATTGGGGGTGATTTGATTTGGGTACAAATCTAATTTTAAAAAATTGATTTGTGCACATCCCTAATATTTAGCACCCTTCCTGAATACCCAGGCTAATAGAATGTAAGCCATGACAGTTATGTCAGTTTAGTTTTGTAATAAGACTACTTCTGTGACTGCAAAATTCATCTGGTAAGATTCAAAAGAGTGCAAAATGTGTTTACGTAACACAGCTGTAAAAGTGAAAAGGCTAGAAAGGGTTGGTCAAGGCTTTGTTATGTAACAACTTGTGAACTTTGAAATATGATTCAGGCCCTCTAAATAAAGCAGTAAGCAGACTCTTTTATCCAACAAAACTTAGTGGATAGAATCAAAATCCCCAATGAATTATGGAAATATTTTTGGAATAGCTGTGCTCATTGTTGCTCACCTCTGTATGCCTGCTTCGATTCTTGACTCTTTGCTTTGAGGCCTGTTAAGCATGGCAAATTTTGATCTTTTCCCTTAGCGTTAACTTTGTTGATTGCTAGCTATGGAAGCAGGTCTGAGATGAAGGCAGGAATTGGTCTGATGGCTGCTAATGTCCCAGTGGCCCTACATTTTCAGAAGAAATCAAAGAATTCAAATTTTTTAAAAAAGGAATAAAATGGACTATGAAAACAACAGAATTCATCCTTTGCTTAACAGACCCACCAGACATCACCAAAAATGAGTTTCATTTGCAGAATCTGAAGAAACATTCAGATTTGTCTCATCACAATGAAGCTACATCTTCTACACAGAACAGAATTGTCTCTCCATGCTCCAGGTCCAGTTCATCTTCTTTTTTAGAGTCAACAAGGGAGATACAACCCAAAAGAAGCATCCTATCTCAAAGAGGCCAGAGATGCCCTCCAGAGAATTATTATTATTATTATTATTATTATTATTTTTTTAAGAAACATTTAATATACAGCCCACTCTGAAGACTCTGGGCAGTGCACAAAAACATGCAAACAAGGCCACATTAAAAATTACACTCTAAATTAAAAACTAAAGTAACTAACAAAAAACAAATAAAGTAAACTACAGGGCAAAAGCTTGGCGAAAAAGAAAAGTCTTCAGTAGAGATTTGAAGATCAGTAAGGAAGGGGCTAGTTGAATCTGAATGGGAAAAGAGTTCCAAAGAAGTGGGGCAGCAATCGAAAAAGCCCTTTCGCAAGTCCTAGAACCCCAAACCTCTCGGAAATCAGAGACTGACACAAGGGCCATCTAAGATTATCTAACCGGACAGGATGTAACTGGGTGGGAAAGGTGGGTCTGTAGGTAGACAGGTGCCAAGTCCTGCAAGGCTTTGAAGGTCAGAACCAGGACCTTAAATTGAACTTGAAAGTGAATGGGCAACCAGTGCAGTGACTGCAGGAGAATAGAGAATTACAAGAATATAGAATTACAAGAATAGAGACTCTGAGGCTATTCTCACGAACTACTGGGCAGGCAAGGGGAAAGTTTTGCAAACCTTGCCTTCCGCCCAGAAGGTATTCATAGATTGGTGGGAGAATGGAGCATGCTCCCACACAATAAGCGCTGCTCCATGCAGTGCGGAGCTAAGTGGATTGTTCTGAGGCTGGGACTTGTTCTCCCAGCCTCTGGTATCCCACAGTGCACCACGCACCGAGCACAGTGCACTGGGAGATTCCTCTAGAGAATGGGTGCTCTAGGTACCCATCACTGTGTTACAATGTGGGAGCTGGGCTTCACAATCTGGGAGCTGGGCTTCACAATCTGGGAGCTGGGCTTCAGTGCTGGGTTTGGTGCTCTAGGACTGCTGGGATCCATGCCTGGTGGCTTGGCTGCTCATGAGAACAGCCTCTCTAATTTACAATTCACCAGATATCACTATTTCTGGGGCACAATGTACAGTCTTAGAAAAAGGTTTATCTTTTGTACCCACTCCTAAATATGACCCCTTACAGATGCGGATTTATTTATATAGGTTTGTATACACTTTACAGGGATTTCCCCCCGCAAAGGTCAAATTGTAGGCAATATCACTTCCTATACTCCCTTTAAAGCTGTTTCTAAGTTTACTCCTGCTAGTGTTTCATGACCGGCAGTACACATGTATGAAAAAATGGTGCTGAAAGAACTAGACCATTTAGAACAGGGCTCTAGTTTTCCCTGGTCTAATTTTACTTGGGAAGAAAAATCAGCTTTAGAACAGTTGTCTAATAACCAAACTATAATTATTAAGCCAGCTGATAAGGGTTGAGCCATAGTAATTTAAAATACAAAAGATTAAGAAAAGGAAGTTAACCATCAACTATGTGACTCTACCTTTTATTCTTCGTGTCCTAAGGACCCTTATTCAGATATTAGTACTTCCATATGTTGCTCTAGAAGAGGCTTTATCTTTAGGGTATATCACTCAAGCCGGACATAGTTTCTTATTGAATACTGAACCTATACACAAAATCTCCTATACACAAAATCCCCAAGGTGGACCCATTATTTCTGGTTGTAATTCTGTTTTAGAACCATTATCAAAGTATGTGGATTACTTTATTAAGCCTTTTGTTACACAGTTGCCATCTTATGCTCAAGCTTCTATGGATTTTATGAATAAACTTGGACAGATAGATCACATTCCTGATAAAGCCATTATAGCCACTATGGATGTTTCTTCCTCATATACCAGTATTCCATTAGATGAGGCCATGCTAGTTATAGAGAATACTCTGAAGCTCTTCTCATGCTTAGCCTAACCCGGGCTAGGGACACCCAGCCTGAGTTAGGCTGTGCGTAAGAACCACTGTGATTGGGCCACAGGGTAGCACCGCCTAGCGCCGCTATTTGCCTCGGCTGTTAGCAGAGGTTAGAACATAAGAACAGCTCTGCTGGATCAGGCCCAAGGCCCATATAGTCCAGCATCCTGTTTTGCACAATGGCCCACCAGATGCCGCTGGAAGCCACAGCCAGGAGTTGAGGGCATGCCCTCTCTCCTGCTGTTACTCCCCTGGAACTGGTACTCAGAGGAGCGCTCCCTTACCTCTGGCTACTTTCTCATGTGCAAGCATGAGCTGCTTCCAGCCTGGCCGCCGGTGATACAGCTGAAAATTCAGGAGCGCAGGCACTCATGACAGCCCCCATGGCCATGCCAACACTAAATAGCCAGAGATGCCAAGAAGTCCCGGTGCTCCGTCCCTGTGTGTCTCCCCTCCACTACACCCCTGCTAGCTGCACAGAGGCAGTCACCTGGAGTGCCCATCTCTTGGGAGAATCCCCCAATGCAAGAGACATGTCAGGTGTGCATTGTGGGATCCACAGAGGCCGGAACAAGAAGTTCCAGTCCTGGATCCCTCTGTCCTGCTATGTGCTTCACGGAGCAGGGCTGCTCACCACCAATTCCTCTATCATCTGCAGGGAAGGTAAGCTTTTTGGAGCCTCCCCACCCACTCATTCTTGGCAATTGTGAGAATTGCCCCTCTAAACCTTAGAAATGAATGTAGGCCACCTACTCATTTCATTCTGGAATTGGCTGAAATAGACTTGTTTAAGAACTATTTCTCTTTCAACAATCCCCCCCCCAGCAGATTAAAGGTATTGCCAAGGGTTCTCATATGGCCCCATAGGTAGCCAACATATTTATGGGATCTTTTGAGTCCAAGTATATTTATCATAACAATAATCCTTTCTCTGATCTTAGTTTATTTTGGTGCCTCTTTATTGATGATATTTTCTCTATTTGGAAGGGTGATTTGCAACAACTTCATCATGGATCAATCATAGACACACCAGTATTCAGTTTGTTCTACAGGCTGATTCTTTCCAGGTTCATTTTTTAGATGTGCTGGTCAAAAGGTCTGGTTCACAGATACATACTTCTCTGTATAAAAAACCTACAGATTGCAATACTGTGCTTAGATTTAATAGTTGTCACCCCAGACATGTCAGATATAATTTACCATATGGTTTATTTTTAAGAGTCAAATGGAATTGCTCTTTAGAATGTGATTTTCTCACAGAATCAGACATACAGAGAAACCTGATGCGTAAAGGCTATCCCCTACTGGTTATAAAACAAGTCAGAGTTAGAGCTGCTCATCAATAATGAGAGTCACTACAGCATCAGAAATCCAACTCTGATAAGTGTAGCAAAGTAGTAGGTTGTCTTCCATTTAACCATATAGCTAGCCACCAGGCTTATGAAGGCAATTTTTAAATACTGGTTTTTGGTCTCAGATATTCCTGGCTGTCAGTCCAAACCTATCATTTCCTTTAGTCATATGAGAAACATTTCTAATTGGCTTGTCCAAAATGATACATCCCATCCCATGAAAGAGTCCATTCCCATATTTGGATCCAGTCTCCCCCAAGGACATTTCCCTTGTGGAAATTGTATACACTGCCATTGGTAATGAATTTACCAGTCCTGTTGACCAAAAGATATATACTTTACAACACTTTACTACATGTAATTCTGCCTCTGTCATTTATGTTGTCCAATTTTCCTGTCACTTATTGTATGTGAGTAAACCTTCTAGAACTCTAAAAAAGAGGATTGGCAGACATTTATGTAACATCAAACATAAGTTGTTCTAGTAAGAACTAATCTTCCTACTTTCCTTTTGCTATCCCTACTAAATTTTGTCCAAATTGGTTAGGCAGTTCATGCTAGCACACCTGTGCCTAAAATGTTGATGCGTCTCTGATCTTGAATTGGGGTGGATGACATCATCACAAGTTATGCATTTGAGGTATCCCTATGTGTTCCTACAACTGTATTAAATCTGGTCCAAATCAGATCCCACTTGCACCTCTAATGTTCACGTGTCCCCCATCTTGAATCAGGATGGATTACATAATTACTAACTACACCCTTGAGCTGCCATATGTGTCCCTACATCTTTAGCAAATTTGGTTTAAAACAGTTAGGTGGTTCACAAGTTAGCCCAATTGTGCCTCAAATGTTCACTTGTCTGCCATCTTTGATTGGGGTGGATGAAATCATCACAAACCATGTAATTGAGGTGTCCCTACAACTATACCCAATTTGGTTCATATTGGTCCAGGCATTGCAAAGTTAATAGGGGCACACATACTAGGGATGTGCACAAAACCAGTTTGGCCTGTGTGGTTTGAATTTGAACCCAGTTCAAACCAGGGTGGGCAGGTTTGGTTTTGCTCAAATCCCCCTTGGTTCAGTTCAAATTTGAACCTAACTCGAACCGGTTCTAAAATGTTCTACATAGGGTATAATGGGGATTTGCTCTGGTCCATTATTCCCTATGCAGAGCACCTAGGGGCACAAAGCTGGGGTGGGTGGTAGGTACCCAGGGATGCCTACCACCCACCAAACCCCAAAGCAATTGGACACTCCTGTGATTTTTAATGATTTTTTTGGAAGATTTTTCAATTTTTTTTTCATTTTTACCATAGGGAATAATGTGGATTTGAGGATGCCCCAACTGCCCCTTGGGGGGTGCCTGGGCACCAAAGTGGGTTTGGGCGCAAGGCAGGTATGGCCACAACCCCTCGGAGCCCCAAGCCAGTGGGGTTCATGGTTTATATTTTATAATTTTAAAAAAGATTTTAGCCTGTTTCAATGTAATGAACAGTGTGTGACATTAATTGCTGTGAACTCTGAGTTCAGACTTCACAGAAATTAAGGTCACGTACTGTTCTACTTATGAATGGGGGAAGGACTCCTATTCATTGCATTGAAACAGGCTAAAATATCTATCTATCTATCTATCTATCTATCTATCTATCTATCTATCTATCTATCTATCCATACAAACCAACCAACCAACCAACCAACCAACCAACCAACCAACCAACCAACCAACCATGAACTACACCAGTGAAGGGCTCCCAGAGGGAGTTGTGGCCATACCTGCCTTGCACCCAAACCCACTTTGGTGCCCAGGCACCCCCCAGGAGGGCAGTTGGAGCATCCTCAATTCCCCATAATTTCCTATGGGGAAAATGCAAACAATTGAAAAATCTTCAAAATATCACCTAAAATCGCAAGAGTGTCTAATTGCTTTGGGGTTCGGTGGGTGGTAGGCACCCCTGGGTAAGCAGGGCTGGGCAGCAAGGTAAGCATTGGGGTTGGTGGTCTACCACCCAACCCAGGTTTGTGCTCCTAGGTGCTCTGCATAGTTAATAATGGGCCAGTTCGAGTCCCCATTATACCCTATGGGGAAAATGCATTTTTTAAAAAAATCAATAAAAATCTCAGAAGTTTCCCATTGCTTTGGAGTTGGGTGGTAGTTGGTACCCACGAATGCCTACCACCCCAACCCAGTTTTGGAGGCTCGGGCATTCAAACCGGTTCAAATAGAACCAGGCTCTGTTTGTTTCGAACTCGGACCGGTATTGCCAATTCAATGCCCTGCTTGGTTCCAGTTCAAACCTTCGAACCCAACTGGTTCAATTTTGAACTGGTCCAGATTAGAATCTGTTTGCACATCCATCACACACACACACAAACACACACACACACACGAACATAGGAAGCTGCCATATACTGAGTCAGACCATTGGTCCATCTAACTCAGTATTGTCTTCACAGACTGGCAGCGGCTTCTCCAAGGTTGCAGGCAGGAATCTCTCCCAGCCCTATCTTGGAGATGCTGCCAGGGAGGGAATTTGGAATCTTCTGCTCTTCCCAGAGCGGCTCCATCCCCTTAGGGGAAGATCTTACAGTGCTCACGGTTCTAGTCTCCCATTTATATGCAACCAGGGTGGACCCTGCTTAGCTAAGGGGACAAGTCATGCTTAAGTCACAGGGACAAGTCAACCCTAATCAAGCCCAAGTATGCATATTCTTCCTCCATCGACCCCGCCTCACTTTCCCTACCCTACAGACTCCCCCACTTTGAACGTTGACTGCAAGCTCCTCACTGCAGGGACACAGACTTATTAAAGCACCATGCACAGCGAAGGCACTATAGAAATAACCAAGATAAGAAGAATGTCGTTGCACCCAGTCCAGGTTCCCCGAGACACGACTTGGGTGGAGAGGTTAGTGCGCGCTTAGGGCCAGCCAGCCAGCCTGGTTTATTGGCGGGGGTGGGGCAGCGGAAGTGGCTCCCCTCACACTAGGTTGACTAACGATGCTTAGCCTACAGTCTACAACTTGGCGGGCTGGCTTGCAAGAGTCTCCTGTTGCTCTCACTCTGGCAGGGCATCTGTTCTCTGCTTGGGACGAGATACCTCAAGCTTGTCTGCCTAGGTAGACTAGCTACAGGGGGTTGCTCTTGGGCAGGCCTGTTCAGCTTAGGCCCCCTCCCAGCTCTTTTTGGACTACCACTCCCATAATCCCCTGCCACAGTGGCCAATAGCCAGGGATCATGGGAATTGTAGGCCAACATCTGCAGGAGGGCTGAAGCTGGGCAGGCCTGCCCTTGGGAATGATGGGGAGGGGGCTGCAGCTCAGAGGCAGAGCGGCTGCTAGGCAGGCAGAAGGCCCCAGTTTCCATCCCTGGAAGTGTCTCGGGATAGAGCTGGACACACACACACACACACACACACACACACACACACACACACACACACGGAAGGCCAGGTGATTTCATAAACGTTCTGGAAAGTAGGCTAACAAGACTAAAACACCATTGGTCAAACATTGATTGCAACAGAAACATAGCTTATCAAATTTTTCATTCTGGACTCTACAACATATACCCTCATGCCCTGATAAGAACTTGTTAAAAGAGGCCAGATGGATTCTTCGATTGAACTGCCTAGCCCCTAGGGGCCTTAATGAGGATCTTGATCTTATAGTGTTAATATAATTATGTTAGTGTAATTATACCAGTTTCTGTGTGGACAGCAAGGAATTTGTGTACATTTACATTTGGTTTTCCCATGGACAGTCCATTCCACCTTAGAAATAAGTTGGTTGGTGTTTTGCAAACCTGCATTGTAAGGGTTAAATTAGTTTTGTTGTGTTTCACTCATGGTCAGCTGTTTTACTCATTAGACCAGACACCTGTGGTCTCATTCCCTTGTATAATATGAGGACTTCTTCTTTACTGAATAGCTAAGCTGTTGAGAAGTTGAGTATTCTGCTTTTAAAACATTGTGAGTTATTTTTGTCTTCTACTCTTTTGTAGCTCTTGTATTTTAGCTTTAATTTTTCTATACCTTTCTATTTGAATTTTCTTTTTCGGTCATTTGTATATGGGCTAGTTACCACATGTGTTGCATTCACCACGGTCTAGCTAGTTCATATATCTTTGCTAAACTGTTAACTTGCTAGTCGGTTTATGAGACGTTATTATAACCTCTCTTATCTTTGTACTGGAGGCTTATCTTTCCTTTTTTATAAGGTTATAATCATTTTTAAAAAATTTATTGTTAAATTTATATACCACCTTTCATTAAACCAATTCCAAGGCAGTTCACACAAAAATTAAAACAAGACTATAAAAAGTACACAATTAAAATATTAAGCTAAAATATAAAAACATAGATCTGACTAAAAATATGTAAAATACAAGCATAAGATTATGGTTTGCTTTTATCTATTTTTTAAAAAAATTGAACTATATGAAGTGTCATATAGTTCCTTTTTATAACTACCATCCTCGTTGGTAAATTTGATATGTTGTAGTCCCCTGAAGGAGAGTTCTACTCGAATGATGTTGGGGTTTACTCTTTAATAAACTACTACTGCATAGGGATGTGCACAGAACTGGAGGTTCTGCAGGTTTGAATGAGGAGGGGAACTATCTTTAATGGTGGGTGGGGGAGGGGCACACCCCTCCCGCTGGTTTTCCCCTGCCGATATCCATGTTATTCAAAGCCCATCTGGGTGGCAGCATACCTCCCTGCCGCCCCATTGCCCTTGTCTTCTGCATATGAGCAGAAGTCGCTGACGCACCTGTGCATGCTGGCATGGGCGTGTGAATTATGTGTGTGCGCCCGTGCCGGCAGGCGTGTGAGCAACTTTCGGTCACATCCGGAAGATGAGGGCAACGAGGCGGCAGGGAAGTACGCTGCCGCCCTGATGGGCTTTGAATAACAAGGACGCCAGTGGGAGGAAAGTGGCGGGAGAGGTCAGTGCACCCTCCCCCACCCTTAAAGTTAGACTCCCGCCGTCTTCGAGAATCCCCACCGCGGTTCCTTGCACATCCCTACTACTGCACCATTCTTGTCTCCTTCCTACTTTTTGGCGTGGCGCTTTTTCTTCCTGTGTGCTTCTCTCTGAAGAAGGGGGGAGTAGTTATTTTCCCCATGTGTCCTTCTTGCAGTGGCGAAAAGAGGCACTGGGGAGAAATGTAACAGACTCCCCTGTTTATTACCACCTCTCCTCATTTTGCACAAATTGTTGCTCCAGCACAAGAGCATCTCTGGGTTTTGCTTCATTTTTATCACGCAACATTCCAGCACAAGGTGTAAAGAAGCCCTTCTGTGAGCAAAATGCACCTTCCACATGTGGAAGAGCACTTTTGGATCCAGCCCAGTATAATTTAAGTTAAGACTCCCCTCTAGCCATGTGCAACTGCCCAGCCCTTAAAATAATCTGCTGAGGCTCAGCTCCATGTTCCTCTGCCATCAGGAGCATGGCAAATGGACGTAAGAGGCATAAACTTTTCTCTAGTAGCACTGAGACCATGGAATTTCCTAATATACAGCCTCTGAGCATGGAGATTCCACACTGTGACTAATTGATAGATCCATCCAACATGAACTTTGGTAATCCCCCTCTTTATAACTATCTAAGCTACTGGCGATAAACTAAGTGCTGTGTGAAGAAGTACTTGCTCCTGTATGCCATGAATCTCCTTTTGGCCAATTTTATTGGATGACTCTAGCCAAGGGCTGCACAACCTTGACCTTCCAGCTGTTGGACTACAACTCCCATCATCTCCATACACAGTGACCAATAGTTAGGGATTCTGGGAATTGTAATCCAACATCTGCAAGAGGCCTGAAGTTGTGCACATGATGTTCAGTGCATATGCTGCGTATAGTGTACACATACAATTATTCAGAAGTTATGCTTAGTGTATGCACAGTAGTATGTTTCCAGTTTGTACTTTGCTTTTAAGAGGGTCTATCCTCAAATTCACTCTTAAAATGAACACATGTACAGTCATGCACAAGTACATCTGTATGGGCACCTCTATGCAGGCACAGCATCATGTCTGAAGAGGGCTCCTACATTCTAGCATTTCAAGAGAGAAAGCACACTTTTGCTCTGTCCATGTTGCCCATACCATGCATCATTTTATAAACTGAATTATCTCTCACATTAGTTGCTTTTCTTTCTGAACTAAAGAGCCCCAAATGTTTTAGACTTTCCTCACAAGAAGGAACATTGATATTTTTGTACCTTCAAAAGGCCCTCCAATTTGTGTAGGACCATTCTAATGCACAGCACAGTGTTGGGCACTAACTGTAGGAAAGATCGGGACCTCCAGAACATTTGGCACTGTGAGATGAAATTCTACCTGACAATCCATACAAGCCAAGTGCTTCGTTATTCAGTCTTGATTAAGGAGCTTATTGACGTTGCATCGCTGACTCTTCCTGTAAAAATCATCTCTGCTTCCAAGGCAATTTATTACTCAGACATGTGATATTTACACATCTTTGAATTCCAAGAATCAAAAAAAGCTTTCTAAAATTGAGCTCAGTATGTGCCTTACTGGTATCTGGTTTTCTTTCTTTTAATGTTTACTCTCAAGTTTTACAGAAAAATAACGTAGATGGGCTAAATTCAGATGTAACACAAAACAGGGCAGAGGTTGGAACTCCATTACGTCCGAATTCATGAAACTGTAGTTTTGAGCCCAAAGCAAACTGCAGTTTGCCACTCCAGTTTGAAGCTTTGGTTTGAAATAAGGTTGGCCACGAAAGCGTTGCATCAGATTCCGGATGCCACCATAACCGCAGTTTTGCACTGATCTTGAAACTGCAACCATAGAGATGGCGGTGCAGACCCGGCCAGGATCGCGGCTGCTCCATGGCTGCAGCGCGTCTCGCTGGCCACCTCTCCCAGCAACAGCCCTGCCTCTTTTGTGACCTATTCAGCTATGCAATTGCCTATCAACAGGACACTACCATGTCCCATCCCAAGCTTATCAGCCTGTCAAGCAGCACAGTCACATTCCCCCCTCCCCTCTGTCCCTTGCTCCCCCCACCTTGGCAAGCAGTGGGGAAAGGGGATGAGCACCAAGTGCTCTACTTCCCGAGAATGAAGCAACAATGATGTATGTTCACAAGTGAAAACACTCCAGGTGGCAACATAAGCCAGGCACCCCATCACAGCTCTGGGAGGGGAACAAATGGCAGTGGGGGAGGGCCCAACCCCTTCCCCTTGGGGATTTGTGGTCCCTAGCTTTACTCATGAGCAGGGCTGGGCAGCAAGATAAGCATTGCTCCAGTGAAAGGAGCGATTCCTCATATGTGATGAGGAGGGATGCTGACCCAGGGCAGACCATGTTCTCTCAAGAGAGTGCCCATCCATGGGGATACCCCCTTACAACTAATGAGAAGAATTGTTAGAGGGGAGAGAGTTGTTGAGCAGAATTGCTAATAATGTGTGCTGACAGAACAACCCCTTCTCCCACGGACAAATCTCTCACGGGAGTGTCAAGCCATTGGAGTTCAGTATCAGGCCAGGTTGCTCCATGGAGGAAAGCTGCGGGGCCAGGTACCCCAGTGACTGCTCTCTGTCTTGGCGATTGCTGCCAAATAGCTGCCAAAGCTTGCCCCCTGCCAACCCATGTGGGCATGTGTATCCTTGCTTGGGCCCCCAAATGGCAATCCTGCTCTCCAGGGTTCCCTAGAAATCGGGGCTCCCTCTCCTGCAATTCACTGCACCAGCAGATCTGCAGATGGCAGAATGCCAGTATGAACCTGGAAATTTTTACCATGGTGATTCTCTTTATTTAGCAGGGGGAGAGTAACTGGCCCTATCCACCCCCAGCACAGTACTTCCAGTGACTGTTGCTGGTGTGTGTCTTATGTTTCTTTTTAGAATGTGAGCCCTTTGGGGACAGGGAGCCATTTTATTTGTTTGTTATTTCTCTTTGTAAACCGCCCTGAGCCATTTTTGGAAGGGCGGTATAGGAATTGAATTAATAATAATAATAATAATAATAATAATAATAATAATAATAATAATAATAATTTTGAAGATGGTGCATGCTACATATGGCGATGATATCCTAGCCCCCGAATAAGATTGTACCTTTTAGGCAAAAGGGGACAGGTCTTCTTCACTTTCAAGTTCTGCTTTGGACTGGAAGCTCCTTTGCATCTCTTAAAGTGGCTCATTGCTCTTGGGATACAGTAGAGCCATATCAATCTTCTATACCTTGGGAATGAGAAAACCAAGCATGTTCACATCGTTTGCACAGTGTCTAATGTTTTTGAATAAGAAAGCATATTTGACAGATTGTATCCCATGAATCACAGCATTGGTGCAGTTTCTCCCAGTCTTGGTAGATGAGATTATGAGTGGTGTGGAGAAAGCGGATATATTTGTCTCCCTCTCATAACAATAGAATTGGGTTGTTGCTGAATGAGGCTGAGGATTTTTCTACAAGTTATGGAAATGCAGAGTGTACCATACTGAGCTGCAAGTGTGGTCAGTATTTTTGAATGTGCTTCCATAAGCAGCTCCCTTCTTGCCGTAAACTAGCACATCTCCCTGATATATAATTGACTGTAAGCAGGGAGCTTTTTATCTGGGGGAGCATGCAAAAATAGGGCCACCCTGGGACAGACTAAAGAGGATTTGGGTGGCCCCAGGGAGTGCTGAGTACCTGGACTTCGGCCCAGTAGTCTAGGGGTAAGAACACTTCTGGTGGCAATGACCGATAGTTTAGATGACTTTTGGAAAGGGTCTTGTAGAAATTGATGGTGGACAGGTCTGTTAAAGACTTTTAGCCGTGACAGCTAAATGAATCACCACATACATGGACTGGAAGGATACTGTGATGGCAAGGATAGATCATAGGCTTTCTTGTGAACTTCTTAACGTCATCTGGTTGGGTGAAACAGAGTTCTGGACTAAATAGACCTTTGCCTATTCTATCGGGACCAGTCTTATATTTTGATCTTATATTTGTCTATTATTATTATTATTATTATTATTAATTTACATAGCACTCTCTGGGTGTATGTTGTCCTACACAGCCTGCTTCTTTTCTATTACTGAACGCAAGACAGCATGCATAGGGTTCCCAACAGGTCTCCCATTCAGGCACTGCACAGAGCTGGACTTGCTTAGCTTCAGCAAATCGGCTGCATCATGTGCCCTCTAAACCACGCCCTGGGACAAAAATAACTCCTTCTCTTTTGCAGACAGAGTTTAAGCAGAGCACATGTTGCTCTCTACTATTCCTTGGAGAATCAATGGTGCATCTCTCCCAGGGGAGCAGCAGGCAGTGGTACGTGTTGACCCTTCACATCTCTCAAGAAAACAAAGGCACAACTGTCCTTTTCATTTCACAGAAGGTCCCTGATTATGAGGCTGAGGAATGTGTGGTCTTCATCAAAGTCCTTTGCATGAGATAGCAATCCAATAAAATTTATATAAAATTACACGTGGAGATTCATAGCTGTTTTCCGTTACAGCTGAAACTATGAGCAATTTTTTTTTGGCTACACCTTGAGGCTGATCTCACGACCACAAATCCCTCAGTAGGATGGGGTTAATGCAGGGATCTGTGGTCATCTGGAGAGCTGTGAGACCACCCGACCCAGCAGCTTTGATCTGCTGCCGAGGTCAAAAGCTAGGGAGGAGCAAAATGGAGCCCGTGGTCATCTGTGCTGCTACATGGCTTTAAACTGCTCCTGGGCAGCCAGAAGCCATTTTAATGATATAGTCCTGTGGCTTGCAGGGCCAAGGAGAGGAAAGCTGCTGTAGTACTGAGGGCTGCTTCTCTGTTGCTCCCAGGAGGATCTGGTTGCCTGGGAGGCATGGGGTGTGTCTTGTCTCCAGCCCACTCTCATATGATTGTGAGAAAGAGCCCCTTGACTAGAAATTGGTGGGGCTACCAGAAGCCATCTAAAGTTGATGCAGTGGCTGGATGATAATGTAACAGCAAGGGACATTGATTGCTATGTGGATAACACAACTCACAGTGGATAATTTTAGATAACCAAGCCTGGGGTTCAATGGTGTATATGAAGTAGGATTGTCACTCAATTAAATAAATCTTAGTTGGCTAATCAAATTAGTTTTAATTAATTGAGCCATTGATTAAATCAGGAATACATTAATGATACCAAGTTTATATTTGAAAGCGTGTGTGTGTGTGTGTGTGTGTGTGTGTGTGTGTGTGTGTGTGTGTGTGAATCCCATCCTGGCTGACATCCAGACCAGCACATTGTGACCCTCAAGGACATATTTGGGGGGAGGGGGCACAAGACCTCTTCATACTCTGTTCAACAGACATACAATTTGTGTGCAGTATACACACAAATCCAAGTCAACCCCTGTGAAGCTACTGTTAACCACAGAGGGGAAATCTTTACTGTAGCTTCAGGGGTGATTTAAGTTGGGGAATATGAATTGGGGATAAAGTTGCATCCCTTTTGTGTTGAGATATTGATCCAGATCTGGAACCCCTCCCCCACCCATGGCTGCCTTTACAGGAAGCAAATGTCATGGGGGTTAGGGATGTGCAAACAGATTCAAAGTCGAATGGGTCTGACATCAAACCAGTTCGGTCCGACCCTGGACTGACCCGTTCGGTCTGACCCTGGACAGAACTAACCACATTCGGGGGGTTCATCAGTCATTTTTATTGGGGGGGAATGGACATGTGAAGGCCACACAGAGACAAATTGCACATGCGCAGCGGCCTCCAAAATGGCTGCTGTGAGGGGGAAAGACCTGGAAAGGGCCAAAGAATACCCGAACCAAGTGATTATTGGCATGAGGGACAACAGGGGGAGGGGGAACCTCTGCAGATCCCCCTGTGGCCTCAGAAAAGCCCCCAGGAGGGGTAAATATTTTTTTTAAATGGGGGGGTTATGGGGGCCAAAACCAAACTGGCCTGGTTTGGTTTGGACTTGAACCGAACCAGGCCAGCTGGTTTTGTGTACACCCCTAATGGGGATTCCAGCTGTGGATCCATAGTATAACATGTAGTTTACCTACTAGCTAGTGCTTGCCATCTGGCAGCTTTTATAGTTAAAATAGTCATATATATATATTTAAGTTGATTTCTTTTTAGTCAGACATTTAATTTAAACATTGCACAGAATTCTGTCTGCTGATGCTGCAAACATTAATCTGCAATTGTCTGCCACTAAATCTCAGGAGCCAAAAAGATCTATCAAATTTCTTGCCACCTTAAGACCTTGCCTTGGGGCTCTGTGCCTACTGGACTTGTGAATGCATTGGGAATGCCTGACTGCACATTGGTATTTTGAAGTCAGTCCATTTGGTCAAGTCTGTAACATAAAGCCTGGCCGTTTGAGAGCATGACATGTTCATGACTTTCTGGAGCAACAGGCATATTTAAAAACTACATTTAGCACATGCATTTAATGTACGCTATGAATGGCTTTGGAGATAGATTAGATGATTACATGGAGGATTGGTCTTTGCCATGATTGTTAGATTCAGCTTTAATGTTTAGGGGCAGTATACCTTTGAATGCCAGATGCTGGAGACAAACATGGGAGGGCTATTGACAACATGTGCTTTCAAGAGTCAAGTGTCCAAGCATAAATGGAAACAGGATACTGGATCAAATGGACTACTGGTGTTATTAATTCAGAAGGCTGTTTCATAGATCATCCTAAATTATGTCTCTCGTTTCACTGATGGGGAGCTCTTTGAGAAGTTGGGGGGGGGGCGAGACCCTCCCACTTGTTGGGAACAGCCCAGAGACTTGCATTTTGGGCTGTATCAAATATGTTAGATAGATATATAGATAGATAGATAAAGACCATTCTCCAGTGGCCTGCTAGCAAGTTGCATTGTTACAGGCACAGCTTCTGTATCCCTCCATATTGGCTAGGTGGACTGGATAGCACTCCCTCTGGTGGCCTACTCTGCCCCAGAAAGCACCAGTAGCTAACTCCAACCTCAGGGCTCTGTGGGCACCAAGAGTTGAAATCGACTTGATGGCACACTTTACCTTTACATGATTTAATATTATTACAGTACTAGTAATATAGCCGTTGATTTCAACAAGAGGGCAATTTTTAAGTATATCAAAAACTAGGCCTGTAACATGGCTGTCAGTTGGTGAGATTAATTTTAAATTGCCTCAAAGAACTGGGCAATATTGTTTGTGTTTTTTGTTTTTTATGTAAAATGTACTAATTTTACTATAAATATTTACCAAAACTGTAGATGGCAAGCAGCTTTTTAGAAGAGGTATTTTCTCCTTTGTGAAGTTTTTCACACCTGGCTTATAGTTTGCATCTCCTCCGGAACGGTGGTGTGTGTTCACATATCTGCCAAATTTACCCCAAAGTCCCTGCAAGCTGTTGGGGAGTACTTCATGCACCATTACACATTAGAGTGTAGCCCGATTCTTAAACGGGGTAAAAAAATCCACTTTTTACCTCTGTTTTTTGGGGCAACTTTGGACTCGCAGTAAAGCTTTGCAGAACACCCATAGTAAAGCCTGCTGTCTGGGAAAGCTCTGTGAGAAAGAAGGGGAAGAACTCTTTCAAGCTGATGCTTTATGTGAGTCATATGTATACATAAGCTAAAATCCAAGAAAGTATGAACAGAACAGAACTTTATTACGGTCATAGACCAATATACAAAGAAATAGAAATAATAAGAAAAGTATGTCTTTACTGAACTCTTGGTTAATTTACAAATTCATGCAGATATAATAGCTCAACTTATAAAACAAATTGTATGAGTTTTAATCAATTACATTTAGTCCTATGCACACTTCCCTGGGAGTAAGTGCCTCTGGACACAATGGGATTTCCTTGCATAGGATAGGTCTGCCTACTTTTAAAATGCGATGATAATCCTGCTCAGAGCAAATAACTATTAATTTAGTTTACAAAAATAAAAGAACACTCTTTGACATAAAATAAATACGAAGGTATTGCAGTTCCAAAGTACTTGCTGTCTGAATAGAGATCAACCCATTGCTTAATGCAAACAATAAAATATAATACAATAAAATATAATACAATAAGTTAATACAATATAATACAATAAGAATATTTTATATGAAGCTTTTCCTGGATTAATTTCAGACCTACTGACATATATTTAGATCTGCCTGTTCTGGATGGGGTTATACTCTCCCTGAAAGATCAGGTATGTCGCTTGGGAGTACTTCTGGATTCAAACCTCTCCCTGATATCTCGGGTTCAGGTCGTGGCCAGGAGTGCTTTTTATCAGTTTTGGCCGATATGCCAGCTACGTCCATTTCTTGAGATAAACAAGCTTAAAACTAGGAGTCTGCACGGACTGTGGTCCAAACTGCAGTCAGAATTCAGACCAGTCCACAGTCCGGTGAACTGGTCCAAATGACCTGTTTGGGGCAGTGCCGTGTGGTGGTGGCGAGCACCAACTTTAAAAGCACAGACCCAGGTCCCTACCAGCATGACTGCTGCTCCAGGCAGCTTTTTGCTGTGGCGTTGCCCCCCCCCCACCACCACCGCAAGCAGCCTGCATGCAGTAGCAGTGCAGCTCTGTCCCTCACCTGGCCTCTGCGCATGCACAGAGGCCATTTGTGCGGTCAGCATGGTGCACGACTTAAAACAATGTTGCATATGCTAGTGGCATCCAGGTTTGACTACTGCAATGTGCTGTACACTGGGCTGCCTTTGTATGTAGTTCAGAAACTGCAGTTTCTGCAGAATGCGGCAACCAGGTTAGTCTCCGGGTATACCCGTAGATAGGGATGTACAAACCGGTTTGAGGTTGAGCAGGTTCACCATCAAACCGGGCCAGCTTGGAGCCGGTCCAGGGTATGAAAAGTTATTTTTTAAAAAAACAACTTGCGGTCGGGCCTGGGGTAATTTTGCCACCTCCTGGGGGCTGCTGCTGCAGATGTGGCTGTGTGTGTGTGTGTGTGTGAAGCCTCCCTCTTCCCCACTGGCCTCCCCCTGGTATTTTCTGGGCCAGTTTGACCCATTTGGGGGGCTTTCCAGACCTCTCCCAGCTCGTGGTTGCCATTTTGAAGGCCGCTACACATGGGCTATTTGCGTGTCCAGGTTGTGACATTAAACTGACCCAGAAAAGACCAGGAGGGCAACGGGGGGGGGGGAGGGAAGCTTCAGAGATCTTCCCGTAGCTGGGGCAGCACCCCTCAGAGTTGGCAAAATTACCCCAGGCCTGGCAGTGAGTTAAAAACATTTAACTTTTCGAGCTCCAGATTGGCTCGAACTTGAGCTGAACTTGGGGGGGGGGCTCGGGGGTGCACAAAACTGAAGATGGCCAGTCCGGTTTGAGTCTGGTCTCGAACCGACCCGGGCAACCCCTTATTGTGCACCCCTCCTACCCATAGAGACCACGTTACTCCTATTTTAGAAGAACTACACTGGTTACCAATTAGTTTCTGGGCAAAATACAAACTGCTGGTTATTACCTATAAAACCCTGGGCCCAAGACGTCCAGGGCATTTAAGAGTACCGCCTTCTTTGTGAATCCCTTCGCCTATTAAAATCATCAGAGGAGGTCCGGTTGCACCAGCTTGCTTGGTGGCAGTGGAAACTGGGCCTTCTTTCAAGTTGCCCTGGGGCTCTGGAACACACTCCCAAACGAAATCAGAATCTCCCCATCTCTGGTTGTTTTTAAATGACTTTTGAAAACATACCTGTTTCATCAGGCTTTTAGTTTAAGATGTGTTAAAGTTTTATTTATGGTAATTTTAATCTGTTTTATGTAATTCTTAGGTTTTAGTTGCTGTTTGGTTTGATTGTAAACCACCCTGAGATTTTATATAGGGTGGTATATAAATATGACACAAATAAATACAGTCTGTGTTTGCATAATTAAATGCAATGATTATAGGGTGAATCTTGTATATGCAGGTTTAGAATCCAGTGTTTGAATTATTATATTCCAGGTGTAAAAATACATTTTAACATTAATGTAAAGTAAAACTAAATTCAATGGGACTGTTAGGTCATTTATGCACTCAACAATATCAAGTGGAAAGGGGGTCCACTCCTCACTGCAGCACTTTGTACTGTGGGGCAGTGTTGCATGCTCTGATGGGGGGGGAATACACACACACCCTCAAGAAACATTTTTAAATGCAGAGCATTCAAACATGTCATGCCACATTTATTGTCTGAAGTCCAGGAGATGCTCCAATACTGGAATTCCCCTTATAACAATTCATTCTTACTTTCTAGTAGGTGTGTTTTGGATTGCAGGCTGCAGCTTTTGAATTGGTTCCTGGCTTTAACTACAGCATGTGATACGGTATGTCTTTAGCTTTGTGCACAGGGAGCACACAAGAAACCCAGAGGTTTTAATTCTCCAGGTTTGATGCTACTAAAGTTTATTCTTATCCAGACTTGCCTAATTAAGAAGGCAGAACAGCCACCTTTACAACAACTCCTCTGAGCAGACGGCTGTCTTGAAAGGAAAAAAGCAAATGGGGGTGGGGGAGGAAAGGGGGGGGAGTGGGATACCTTGTTGTTCTCCTCGTGGCCACTAGGGGTATCTTTGTACCATTTTTCATCTAGCAGCAATTTGGAGTTGAAACCTATAATAGGGGAAAACCAGGGTTCTCGGCTTTTTTTTTTCTTTTAGCGAGCAGTGCATCCAGGATCCGGGGGGAAAAGATTAAAAAAAAAAAAAAATACCCTACACGCACACACAGACACAACCTCCTCTTCAGTCCCCGTGTGCTGTGAAATCGCACAACTGGACATCAAGCGAAGGAGATTCATCTGGAGGGCAATTTCAAATCGAGATAAATCTATTGGATTAGTAGGATTATCTGATTGCAGCTGAAAAGAAGTAACGTTTGATCATTTCTAGTTCATGCCTGATGGTTGGATTTAAATGGAGGTGGCGGAGGTTTGGTACAGATGCTGGTGCTGATGAATTCCGGATGGGATTTTTTTCTCTCTCTCGTTTTTCGCAGTCTTGGGAAGAGCAAAGGGGGGAATTTTTAAAATATGAATCGATACCATTTGGAAGTGTCCAGGGGATGATTTAAGAACCTCGGGGTTACAGCTGCTGAAAGAGAGAGCGGCTGGGATCCAGGGAATTGCGGTTTTAGCGGTGGACTTGCATTTCAAAACAAAACAAAACAAAAAATCACCAGAATCCAAAACGATCCTTCATTGGACTGGTAAATACTTTGCTTTCTCTCCCCCCACCCCGCGATTTTCTTTTTCTTCCTTTGCAATAGTACGAGAGAGAGTCACTCCTTGTATTATTTGGACAACGGACAGGGAGGCATCTTGGTAGGGGCTTACTTACTGCTGCTTCTGGAAGAGGGGGAGGAGGCATTTCCATAGTTTGAAGATCAAGGACGGGGGGGGGGGAGTTGGGGATTTAGGTTTGATCAGGACTGGGGGGGGGGGAGGAGGGGTGCACAACTGCCAGGCGGCCAGTGCTGTGACTTGCAAAACATTGCTGCTGCGTGTGTTGGGGGGGGGGCCGTTGGTGGATTGTAGGGGGGGGCATTCGGCTCGCCTCTCCCGCAACTTTGCGTAGTGGGAGATCCGCGCTCGCTTTGCATCCCCACGCTGGTCTGTGTGCGTGGATGGGGTCGGGTGGATGGATGGCTGACGAGGGCGGTGGGGGCGGCGGCGATGTTTGGTTGGTTCCCCGGCATGGCAGGTTTTGCTTCTTGTCTCGTGAATGCTTCTCTGTTGCTGTTCAGAGACATCTTTGCAGCTGAATTGCGGGGAGGTGCGCGCGCGGGGTGGGTGGGGGGAGCAGGGCGGTTGAAATATTTTGGCTACTTAACAGACACGCTGCGGGCGAGGTGGTGTGGGGGGGAGGCGCGCGACGCCAAGTTGGGTCTGCGTGGAGGCTGCTGGGGCACCCCCTGCGTTTTGGGGCCTCTCTGCCGGCTGCCCTCTTCCGCGTTGCTTGGCGCAAAGGCAGCGAACTTGGCTGCCACGAAGTCGGAGCTGCATCCTGGTGCTGGTCGGTCAAACCGCGCGAGCGCGGGTGGGGTGTGGGCACCGGCCGGGGTCGTCTGCTGCAGGCTGCTCTGTGCGTGCTTAAAACCAACGCGCGCGCGCACACACGCCCTGTGGGGCCGTTGGCCCGAGCGGGATGGCAAGTGCTGCCCTCGCCGTTCTCCCCGCGACAGCGTCTCCCGAAGTGCAGCTCAGCCCCTTTGCCCATAGGAGGGACGGGCACCCCGTCCCCGTCACCTATAGGGAATGGGTGCACTCAAGGACAGCAGGAGGGGCCCTAATCCGCCCATCCCAGCCACTGAGCATCAGCTGCGCCTCTCTCCTTAGCTCTGCCCCTTCATCTGCATAGGCTCATCCTGGGTCGTCCTGCTTCCGGGTCCTGCTAGACTTGGGAGGAAACGTCCAGTCTGCTGGTTTCAATGCATCTTAAGGGTCTTCAGCCCCTTCCATGCACTGGGGCTGCCTTTCAGATGCGGGAAGAGACTGGGGTTGTCCGCTTGGTGCATGGTTTGCGTTAAATCCCATGTGCTGCTTCATGGAGGAGAGGCGTCCAGTGGGTTGAGAGGAATGGCACAACCTTATTATGAGGCATGGGGCGCTTTTGTTTGGAAAAGAGGAAACTACAGGGAGACACGATAGAGGTCTATGAAATCATGTATGGTGTGGAAAGAGTGGGCAGAGACAGATTCTGCTCTCTCTCACAACACTAGAACCAGGGGTCATCCCATGAAACTGAAGGCTGGGAAACTTAGGACCAACAAAAGGAAGTACTTTTCCACACAGTGCATAATCAAGCTATGGAATTCTCTGCCACAGGATATGGTGGTGGCCACTAGCTCGGATGGCTTTAAAAGGAGCTTAGACAAATTTATGGAGGTCAGGGCTATCCATGGCTACTAGTCTGGTGGCTATAGGCCACCTCCAGCCTCGGAGACAAGATGCCTCTCAATACCAGTTGCAGGGGAGCAAGAACAGGAGAGAGGGCATGCCCCCCCGGCATCTGGTGGGCCACTGTGTGGAACGGAGTGCTGGACTGGATGGGCCTTGGGCCTCACCAGCAGGGTTGTTCTTAGTAGTCCTATTCCTATAGACTGTATTGTATAGAAGGAGAGAGAGAGAATACACATAATTCATGGTGGGGAGGAAAGGGATGGTACTAGGAAATGCTCATAGGAGGGCATGACCAAGAAAGGAAGAGGAACTGCCCAGAGACATGGTAGAATGACAATAGACTGCAATGGAGTGAAAGCAGAAGGGCAAGGGTGAAATGACAATAGGCTTCCTTGAAACCAAGGAGGTTATCAGCAGGTTCAAAAGGAAGTCTCCAGTGAGGAATACCTTAAAATGATAACAGGAGACCTGGGAGTATTATTTCCCGCACCTGAAAGAACACTGTGATTCCCTCCTGCTTCCCCTTTCCCATCTGCAAGTTATGCATTTGGCCTAGAAGTCATGAGTTCAAAATGACTAAAAACAGTTTGGCACCTTATTTTACTGATTAATGTGACTGTTTATGCTTTCTTTTTACGTTTCCTTGCACATGGTTGAGGCTTGAAATAATGGGGCTGACAATCTTTGACCAGGGCTCCAAAAAGAAAAGAAAAGACTATAATCCTATGCATTCTTACACGAGAAGTTAGTTCTCTTGAATTTGGTGGAATTTATGGATGAGTAAACAGTGATAGGTCTGGGCTGTAAAGGTGTCACCCTGTGATACTGACTTGGTTGTGAGTCCCATTAAAATCTGTGGCACTTCTGAATAAACTGGCTAGGCTCAGCCTGCAGACTACAGAGCATAATTTAGCGTGCATGTTTGTACATTGCATTGAATCTAGCCTCTGAAACCTTAATCTCTCTAAGTCTTGCAGGGAGGTGGGGAAAAATAAACCTCAGTGAATATATTTCTCTTCAGTCATTGTCGCATGTGCCTTCATTCTAGCCTACTGAACTTTCATTCCCCACCCCATTAAAAGTAGAAAGATTCCAACTTTAAAAAAAAAAAAAGCATTTTGTATCACAAATGTATTTTGTATCACAGTGCTACCTCCTTGCAAGACTTCTTTCTTTTCTGCTGGAGATTGTACTAGAACCTCATCTTTGCTTGGCTGAAGGAAAATCAATTTTCAGCAGGTTTAATTAAAATTAGTCAGATTACTTAATATTAATTGACTTTTAATTAAAGCTAGAAGTTACCTTGGAATCTGGATAAAGGACATTATCTCAAATCATTTTAAGGGTGCATATGGTTGCAGAGCAATTACGTTAAAATAATTTATTTTTTTAAGCAGCTCGATTTTAATTGTGGCATTCTTTTAGCTTCAGGAAACGTTACCTTAAGAAACCACTACTATTTTTGTAAGTCTTTTTTTTTTAAAGCAACATCTAGCTTAAACATTTTTGCTGTTTTAAATAAAAGTTGAGCTTCTTTAAAGTTTGAAAATCCTAGCTCTGAGAACTGCAGTTGATGCCTTAACGTTAGGAATCCTTCTGGTTGCCTTCAAAGAGAGTCCTTTTGAGATCAGTGAGGATGCTGAGATGAAATACTTGGCTATGGGATTTGGCAAATATTTGGGAGGCAATGCTATTCTGTACAAAGTTTTTTTTTTTTTTTTTTGCATTTATACAGCTGCCTGTTCCCTGTAAATAAGCACAGGTAACTCACACTAGAAAACATTTATTTGTTAACAGATTGTAAGCCACATTTCGAGCCCCTTGAACATCTGGCTGCTTGATTATTGTAGCTAGTTTGGTCAGCAAGATATAATATGGAGCTTGGTTTGCAGAGATCTGGACTCCAGATCTGCCTTCTGCCATGGAGTTATTGGGTGGCTTTCAGCAAGTCACCCTTTCTCAGCTTTTGGCTGCCTATTACAATTTAATGCACAGGCAACTGAATGTGTTTTTATCTTGGGCAGAAGAGTAAGATCTCATCACATTTTGCATGTTTTCGTTCATTCTCTCCAAGCAAAAGATGATTATGGAGCTACAGTTATGTTGGAGAACAGTATCTAAGCTTGATGCACAAATCTGCAGGCCTTCAAAAGATCCTCTGCATGAAACTTTGGAGTGCCACTGACAATCAGTGTGCTTAAGCTCGATGGACCAAAGTTCGCCAGGGAAGGGGAAATATAACCCTTTCTCCCATGGTGTCCCCCACCCCCCACACTCTGACTGCCTCCCCTGAAGTTGTTTCTCTGCTGGGAAAAATAGAGGGGAGGGCTATAGCTCAGTGCAGGACAGCACATGCACGACATCCAGAAGGTCCCAGGTTCAGTCGTGGGCATCTCCAGGTAGGACTGGGAAGCACCCTTGCTGGAAACCCTGGAGAGCAGCTGCCAATAAGTATTGGCCAGTGTTCCCTGTAACAGATTCTCAGATGTTGTTGACTGCAACTCCCAGCATTCCCAGCTGCAATAGCCCTTGAATGGGGATTATGGGAGTGGTAGTCAACATCTGAGAATCACTGTTAGAGAACGCATGTTGACAGTGCTGAACTAGATGGATCAATGGTCCAATTCAGTTTATTGCAGATTCCTAAGTTGCTACGGGCATGTCTTCTCTCCTATGTCCTGCTTGTTTTGACTCGAAGGGTGGAACTACAAATGAGACTGAGGAAGTGCTGGTGGTGGGAAGGGCAGGTGGGAAGGCAGGCTCCTACCTGCCTTCCCGCTCACAAGCGCTACTGGTCTAAAAGATCTGCCCCTCGCGCAGGACACAAGCGGCACCACAGTGAGCAGCGGAGCCGGAGGAGGAAGTCCTCCGACATTCTTCAGTGCACCACGCCAGAAGCGCAGTGACTTGAGGGATTTTCCTGGAGCCGGGCACCTGGCTCAGTATGTGCTTGGGCAATGCGCACACAACCCTGGCTCTCACGCCCTTAACCCTGGCTAAAGGCCAGGGTAAAAGGTCGGGTTAGGTGAGGTGGATTGAGAGCGATCCCAGCACTC
This sequence comes from Hemicordylus capensis, assembly GCF_027244095.1. NCBI lineage: Eukaryota > Metazoa > Chordata > Lepidosauria > Squamata > Cordylidae > Hemicordylus > Hemicordylus capensis. Next base: position 338,852,275 of record NC_069659.1, read on the forward strand.
CACACGAGCAGCCTAGCCCAGGCTGGCCTGCCCAAGGATTAGGCTGCTTGTGAGAATAGCCTTTATATTAACTAAAAATAAAAGGATATAAATGTGTCCTGCTAGATTGGAGGAAAAGGTTCACCCAGTCCGGCATCCTGTTTTCCACTGTGGCCACCTGGATGCTTCGCTGGGAAGCCCATGGAGGCAAAAATGCTCCTCTGTTGTTGTTCTCCCCAGCAACTGGAATGTAGAGGTATACTGTCTCTAAACATGGAGGTTCCACATAGCTGCCATCATGACTAAGAGCCAGCGAGAGTGCTCTCCTCTGTGAATGTGTCAAATTGCTTTTTGAAAGCTTCTAATCTAATAAAACACATCTGTCAGCCAATGCAGATGTGAGCAGCGAAACCCATTTGTTTTCTTTTAAACTTAATCCTTCTGATCCTGTTTGCAGGGAATTATCCATATGCAGGGAGCTGAGCCCTTCTCACAAACCCCAGTTGTCCCCTGCAAATTCTCCTGAAGGTCATGTGCAGGGGGGGGAGATCAGTCCTGGCTGGGGTTGATGGAGTTTAAGTGCCCCTTCCTTCCTAATGCCTCTTTCTTTCGAATGCCTTCTAGCTCCTGTATTAGTCTCACAAGAGCAACTTGACCCAGGTAACCTTAGACCAGCCGTTCTCAAACGTAGGTTCATAGATGATGTTGGTTGGACTGTCTAAAACTCACATCAATCCCAGCCACGATGGTGGGGCCTTTGGCCATTTGACTGTCAGAACCTAGATGTTTAAAGCAAGAATCCAAAATACTATAAAGCTGTGGTTTATTTACAGCACTACTAACACACATATAAGAGCAACAAAAATAGTTAGACCCCCCGCTTTGAAGACCTTCTCGGTGCTGCACACTTCAAACCAGGTGACAATATTACTGGTCTGTGAAAACATTCACTCACCTGCCCGGCAGCCTACAAATAAGCTGCATTATCCATTTGTGACCTAAAAGAAGCTTGGAAAATGCCCCTTCCTACTCGAGGAGGGCTGATCTTGTGGTAGCAAGAATGAATGGCCCCCTTTGCTAAGCAGGATCCACTTGGCCATACATTTGGATGGGTGACTAGATGCCAGCTCTATAAGATATTTCCTTTTGGAAATATATATTATATATTTATTTGGTTTCTATACCGCCCTTCCAAAAATGGCTCAGGGCAGTTTACACAGAGAAATAATAAATAAATAAATAAGATGGATCTCTGTCCCCAAAGGGCTCACAATCTAGAAAGAAACATAAGACAGACAACAGCAACAGTCACTGGAGGTACTGTACTGGGAGTGGATAGGGCCAGTTACTCTTCCCCTGCTAAATAAAGAGAATCGCCACGTTAAAAGGTGCCTCTTTGCCAAGATAGGGCTATAGAATGGGGCTATAGCTCAGTGGAAGAGCATCTGCTTGCTTGCATGCAGAAGGTCGCAGGTTCACTCATGAATTTCTCACTGTTTGCTGCCCAGATAATATCCACAGGCTCCCTAGAAAAAAGTGCAGTGAATTCCATACAAACCTTCTTGCACTGAGTTTGCAGTAGAAAAAAACAAATAACTAATCCAGTTCTGTACTAAACACACGCACCCACCCCATAGAGGAGCTGTGCTCATCTTACGTGTAGCCCTCAACATTTCTCTGTAGACCGTCACAAGTGATAACAATTATAGTTTGTATTTAACTTTTTAAACATTAATTTCTGTCTTTAATACAATACAGTTTCTGTCGTTAATGCAATACAAGAAGCAGCCAGTTTTAATTCAGCTCTATAGCACCCAAAGATATGGTCATAAACAGGGTTCTCAGAATTTTTTTAAAAAAATAGTGGATTGATCAAATCTACATATATTTGCATGTGAATATCAATGTAGGTAATGTTGATTTAGATGACCCAACTTTTATAAGGGAGCTAGCTTCATATGTTCAACATTTTTCCTGACCTCTGGTTTACAGTTTCAACTGTATAAATCCAAGAGGAAATGAAAGGAGAGTAAACCCTTATTCAGACATTCTGTTCAGATGTCTGTCTGCATGCTTTTCTGTGAATGACTGACCACCTGTATTCATTTAATACAAAAAGAACTTGGGCACAGGCCCCTCAGTTGAATGCTACAGGCAGGAAGTGTACTGCTGCACCTTTACTCAACACAACGTGTGAATAAGATTACCTATGTTTACTGGAAGTTTTACGGACAGTAATTTTACCATGAGGTTTTTGTTTTTAGCTCGCATCTCTTCCAGGATGGAGGGTGACACACATTGGCCAGATTTTCTCCGAAGTCCCTGCGAGTAATTGTGGAGCAATCCACACGTGCAATTCGGGTTTTCCACTGCGCCCCAGTGTAGCCCGATTTATCTCCAGAGTAAAAAAAATCCACTATTTTCAGTGGGCTTTTTGAGACAACTTTAAGTTTGCAGTAAAGCCTCCCAGTAAACCCGTGGTAAAATCTGCTGTGCGTAAAGCCTTTGTGTACACTCATATTGGCATTGAACAGAACATGTAAATAGGACTAGGATCTTTCCCCCACCCCCTATTTACACTGCAGAGTGGCTGGCTGCTATTGGTGCCTGAGAGAGGAGGGGCCAGGTGGCCATTGGTCCAGACAGGCCAATGAAAATGCCCCCTTTCTTTCTCTCTCCATTATGCCTGTGCCTTTCTCCCTCTGCTCATAGTGCTGCTGCTGGAGTCTAATTCTGATCACATTCTATTCATTACTACAGCTCTATTCACACGTTACGTTCAACACGAGTATACAGGGCACGCAATTACAGATACTCACACATTATATTGAACACAGGTACAGCAGAACACTTTCTATCTGCACCATCCATTTGGAGGGCATTTACCCAGGTTCACTTTTTAAATGAATGCAGGTGCAGTCATTCACACCAAAACCACATACATGCAGACAGACATCTGTGCACTGCTACAACATAATGTTTGTATATGTTTAATGAGGCACAAGAGACGAGGTGCTTATGGATTACTTGATTAGAGGTGGACCAATATCCCAAAGGTGTTGATTTCTAAAGGATTGAAATAGAGTAGGAGGCCGAGAAATTTGACTTGGAAGTAGATGGTGGTACAGTTTGACGGTGCTAGTTTTGTTTAGATTTATTTGCATATTTCATAACCACTGACTCATCAGCACACATGATGGCATTGTTAGACCCAAGAAGAGTAGGGCAGGAAGAGGGAGAAGAGAGGAAGGCAGAGAAATGAGCAGCAGCTAAGAGAGGCTGCTTGTGTTATAATTTATTTTAAAGAGGCAATATTTCCTTTATTAGTAGATCATGCATATTTACTTGTATTACAACTGTCCAGCTTCATTTGAATACATTCTTAGATGCTCTCTAAACTATGTTTTTGTTGGGGACACACACACACACACACACACACCCCTTTGATACTGAAAAAAAGGATGATGATGATGCTATAATCAGTAATTGACACAGCAATAAATAATTATGGATTAATTAGAAAATAGTAGGGGTGAAGTAAGTATATTTTAAAAAGAAGCCCAAACCGTATACGTGCAGTTCAATCTCTCCTGGCAAATAGCATCATGTTCCATTATTTGGAATGCTAATGGTTGGTACCGCAATCCAGGACTGTAACAGTTCAGGCTAAAGGAAAATATGGCAATAAAAGGAAAGGTTTAGATAGGGGAGGAATACTGTGTTTGCTGTACAGCTGTCAGTCAAACCAACATGCTGCTGTTCTTGTATGGATGAAGTAAAGAAGTACATTAAAAAGAGGCGAAATTTAACAAGGCTTCTCTGACAGTTTGCCAAGAAAAGGAAGAAAAGACGCTAGTTGAAAGAGAGCGAGAGAGAGCGCGCTGATTTGGTTAAGGAGAGATGCACGTATAAATAGGCTTACATGTATGTAAACACTTGAATGAGAATGCCATCTGCACTGCATTGCTTTGAATGCAATGTGCATTTAAATGGACATCCCATCCACAACAATCTCCTGCAACTCTTGGCATGTTAGCAGCTCATTTATGCGCAATTGGAATTGGACTGGGGCCAATGGGGAGCCTTGTTGTTTCAGGAAACTCCAGCAACTGTAAACCGTAAGGCCTTCCTGCAGCTTTCGTGACAGTCAGCAGGGCTGACTCTCCTTCAAGGCCAAGCGTGAAGTTATTGATATGGAGAGGAAATCATGTTGACTTCTCCGTGATTCCGCTGTGCATTTTGCACCTGCCTTTGAAGATCTACATGTTTCCCCAACACTCTCTGCTTTTCTTAATTATTGACTTAATAGCTAATGCGGTGCTGTGTATCTAAGCTTCAGGCAACAATGGGGGGTAAGGGGTGGGGGTGGGATGTCTGCAGAGTTAGCCGTGGTATTCCAGCTTGTAGGCAGCTGCAGTAATGGAAACTAATAGACACACACCCCTGCACCACAGTATCCCTCACCCATGCAAAAGAGCAATGGGGCATATATTTCAGTCCAGCCGTGTCTGAAAATATTTCACTAAAGTCAATAAATATGTCCAGAAGCCTCAGATTCAAAGGAATGTAAAAAATCCTTTCTGTATTGGCTAGTCCTGTGCAATATTACATATATGGCACTTGTTCAGTGCAGTTCTGTGCATGCAAGTCCCATTGAGTGGAATGGTACTTTCTCCTGAATAAGAGCATGTAGCACTTCAGCCTGCTTCTAAGCATATCCACTCAGAAGTAAGTGCCATTGAAAGTTCCTTTTCGGTGGTTGCACCCTGTTTAGGGAATAGCCTCCCCAGTGAGGTTCGCCTGGCTTCATCACTTTGGTCTTTTAGATGCCAGATAAAGACCACTCAGGCCTTCTACATTTTAAATTTTGATCTGATTTTAACTGATGGTTTTTAAAATGTCTCTTAAATGGTTCTGTATTGTTTCCCCCCCACCTTTTGTCTGTTATGATTTAATTGGTTGTGTGTGTTTATCTCATGCTTTAATGTTGTGTTGTATGCCGCCCAGAGAACAATTTGTTATGGTGTGGCTGACAAATAAAGTTGTTGTTGATGATGAATGTATGAAGTGCTTTACAATTATTGTTCTGTTTTTAGCCTTATTATAAATCTATGATGTAGTGGTAGTGGATGTAGTTAATCACTATTCTCATTTTCAGCAAAACAGCATGGCATGCAGGATGAGGTGGTCATCACCAAGGAGCACCAAACACGATGAGGCTATTCCCACAATCAGGCAAAATCGGGTTAGGGCAGCCTAGCCCGATTCCGCTGACTGTGAGAACCACCGGGCTTTTAACAGATTTTAAGCCCAAACTGGAGAGACGCCAGTTGCATAACTGGGGCCTGTGTGCTTGATTTTTCAAATGCAAATGGCCCAGTCCAGTTTGTGACTGCAGCATAGAAGGAGGTGGACATTAGCCTTATGCCTCCCCAATCCAGATTACCCCACACATTTGCTGTTTTCACGGGGTGGGGGGCATCCTTGGCTTTAAAGGGCAATCTCCCCCCTCTTATCAAAAAGCTTCAGGGTGGGGGGAATTTGCATTTGGACTGTGTCTGAGGGAAAGGGTTCAAGTCCCCCTTCCCCATGCCACACTTTCATTCCAGACTGAAGATCTGTGTAGCTTGCGTTTGAAAAATCAGGTATGGAGACCTCACTCACATGATAGGTGTACTGTCTTATTTGGCCCTTAGCTAAGCATGGAACCTCCATGGCCCGAGGCAGTATACCTTTTTGAATAACAGTTGCTTGGGAGCAAATAAGCTTTACTCGGATGTTCTGTAATCATGTTGAGTTTCTATGTTATAATGCCCCCCGACCAGCCATGCCCCCTGTGCTAATGTGCTACATAGCAACATACCCCTGCTTACCACAAGTACAGCATTTGTCTGAAAGTACAAAATTATTTATGTATATACTGTAAAGATTTATATGCTGTCATTCTTCATATATGAACTCATGGTGGCAGTCAAAGGGAAGTATATATAGTTAGGGAAAGACCTACTGAAATTTAAAAAAAATCTTCAACTTTCATTTAAAATTAAATAAGAGAGTGTGGGAGAGCCCAGGATCTAGGGGCAGGAAGTTCCAAAGCCACCACCAAGAAGACTTGTCCAGGCGTCACTGACAATTGTGCTTCAGAATGTGGTGAGATGCACAGGAGAGACTCTCTGCTTGATCTCATGGGCTGGGATGGGGAGAACTATATGCAACTTTTGGGAGAGGTCCAGAAGGAGCATTTGCCTCTGCAGACAAACCTTGTCGTCATGGGCTCTTGCTATGTCTGTGGGCTTCTCTGGGGTATCTGGCCACTGTTCTAAAGGAAGCGACATTTGAAATCTAATCAATGTCTTTTGTTTTGCTGTTCTGCTGCTACCTCGTTTGTCCTAATAGTTTTTATTGATTGGAGTACTGCTTGTTTTTAATTAATCTGTTTTTAATGCATTTCTGAAAAAAACTAGATTCTTTGATTAATGTCAGGGGTGCACCTAGGTAATTTTGGTGCCTGGACCTGAAGGGCTTCGGAGCCCCACATCTCCGCAGTGAGTTGAGATTAAAAAGGTTTTTAAAAACCCCAAAACAAAACCTAAGATAAGCCTGCACTTTTTAAAAAACCACGGTGCCTCCAAGGTCCAGAGGGGTGTCCAAATTCCGGGGGATGCCCTCCTGCTTCCACCTCACCCCGCCTCTACCCCATGGCGCTGAAAACCACACATTCTTGTTGCACCATGTGCATGGCCGGGATGTGTGTGGGTGAGCCGAGCTGGCCTCCCCTACCCCCATGGTGGCGGGTGGAGCAGGAGTGGCTGCTGGGCTCAACCATTCGGCCCAGAGACCCTTGAGAACTGTGAGGGGGGAAGCGCTGCTTGCTCACCACCCCTGCCACGGTGGTGGGGGAAGCCTGCTCGGCGCACACACACGCACACCCCGGCCACGCACATGGCGTGGCTAGAATGCTTGGAGTTTTCGGTGCCGTGGTTCAGCGCTGCAGGGTAGTGGTGGGGTGGCGTGGGGTGGCTTCAGGAGGCCACTGGTCTCTAATTTTTTTTTCACCTGTGTGCAGAATGAATTTTGTCCTGGGTGGCAGTATTAAGGCAATGTGTGTGGACGTATATTCAGAGTGGGACTGTCTTGATTCCATCTGCGTGGGATCTAAAATTAAGAGGACATCTAAAATTAAGAGGACATCTGTGTGGGATCTAAAATTGAGAGGACATTTAAAAAAGCATGTGTGCGCATACCTTAGAGGGAGCACTGCAGGAGCCCCCCCTGGGATTTTGGAGACCCCCCTGGACCTTGGCGTCCATGGACCGGGTCCCCAAGGTCCGGAGGTAAGAGCGCCTCTGATTAATGTACCCAGCTTTGAATATGTTCATGTAGGAAAGTGGTTTATAAGTGAGTGTGACATGAAATAAATAAATAGAGTGCTCCAACAGGGCAGGCTGGCAACTGAATGGGACTTTGAAAAGGGGGAGGAGTGGATGAGTTTGAATCTTGTGGGTTTTGTATCATGGAGGTTGATCTAAAGGTGTATGAGAGAGAGCCTTTATCTAAATAACAGAGAACAAATTTATCAGCTCACCTATTAGGAATATCACGTTGTTGGGAGGTTGTTGGTAGGTTGTTGGTTTTTGTTCTGTGGTGTTTTGTTTTGTTTTGTTTTTTGCTTTCTCTTATGAGGTTCTAGTCCAAGTTTTACTTTTTTCCAAACCTGTAATCAATAAATGACTCAAATCCAGTATGATGGAAGTTCAGTCACAGGCATATGAGAGAGAGCCTTTAGCTGAATAATTGTTTTTCCTATGTTATCAGCTCACCTATTAGTAATATCAGGTTGTTAGAGTGTTCTGGGTGGTTTTTCTTTTTCTTTCTCTTATTAGGTTATAGACTAAGTTTTAGTTTTCCAAACCTGTAATCAACGAATGACTCGAATTCAGTTCCTACAGCTTTCTGACTCTCTAGGCGTTTATGTGCTGAGTCTTTCTTTTGCTAATTCTGTGTGGGCGGGTATTTTAATTCAAGTCTTGCTAAGGCTGTGCTGCTTCTCCAGTCAGCACAGACTTGTTCTTGAAATGAACAGGGAGGTTTTGTGGGTGGCAGCCTGCAGTTAGCAACCAAAAGGTCAAACATCTGTTGCAGGTTCTATCACCTTAAGAACATAAGAACAGCCCTGCTGGATCATGCCCATCTAGTCCAGCGTCCTCTTTCAAACAGCGGCCCACCAGATACCTCTGGGAAGCCCACAGACTCTCTCTTGCTATTGCTCCTGTCCCTGCAACTAGTATTTAGAGGCCTCTTGCCTCTGGCTTATAGCCCTCAGACTAATAGCCATTGATAGACCTGTCCTCCATGAATTTATCTAAACCCCTCTTAAAGACATCCAGTCTGCTGGCAGTTGCCACATTCTGTGGTAGAGAATTCCACAAGTTGATTATGTGGTGTGTGAAAAAGTATTTCCTTTTGCTGGTCGGGGAGAAACGACTTTTTATGAGACGGGGAGAAAACTCTCTCGCCACACCATGCAGGATTTTATCGACCTCTATCATGTCTCCCCTCAGTCGTCTTTAGTTTAGAAAAAAGACAACTGAGGGGAGATATGATAGAGGTCGATAAAATCCTGCATGGTTTGGAGATAGAGTTTTCTCCCCCGCTCATAACACTAGAACCAGGGGTCATCCCATGAAACTGAGTGCCAAAAAATTTAGGACCAACCAGCAAAAGGAAGTACTTTTTCACCAGGTGTTGTAGCCCAAGTGTTGTAGCCTCAGCTCATAAGGAAGGTGCTCTAGGCCCCTGATCATCTTGGTTGCCCGCTTGTGCTACCTTCTGGCAGAGGTTCTCCATTCTGCATCTGCAGATGTTGGACAACATCTCCTATTATCCCCAGCTGCAAGGGCCTTTTGCTTGTACAGAACACTGAGGACTGGGGATTATGGGGGTTGCAGTCCAACAGCATCTGGGGACCCAAGGTTGAGAACCCTTGCCTTATGGGAAACTGAGCAACCATTTGTTGAGTTCCTTCATCATTGCTACTGGCACTGCACTGGCAGGAGGGTCAGTGGCAACCACAATAGAGGATTTCTCCAATTGCTGGTTATGGTTGGCATTGAGGTTGCCCAGCAACCACCACATATTCTTCCCAGGTCTAATTTCACTTCTTGTATGCAATTGCTATTAGTGAAGACAGCAATGGATGGATTTCACGCCCCCCCCCACCCCCGCTTGAATAAACAGTCTAAAGAGGCACTGGGCCTGTTCATATGATAGCATTGAACTAGCTGCCCAACTGCTGCATTTGCAGCATGACCAGGTGTAGCTCTCCCTGCCTTTTTAAAGGCAGAGAAAGCTGCGCTGAGAATGCAGCACTTGCCGATTTAGCTCCCAAACGGGGCCGTGTGGCCCCATTTGGGAGCTAAACCACACCCCCTGCATTTGACTTCAGATGTGGGATGCATTCTGGGGCACGAGGCATGGCCCCTGAGGGGAGACGGCCCAGGTTCTTTGAACCCATTCGCTCAAGGGTGGCTCCGCCCCTGTCTGTGCCCATTCCTATCTTCTGACTCAGTGTTCCCTCCTAACCTTTGTTGAGGTGGGTGAAAATGCAGTGCAGGGCATTTTAGTTATTGCATGCAGACCCTTGAATGCTTTCCCCCGGAGCACCTTGTACCCCTCCCTCCCTCACTCTTCACCTTTTGGTGACTTATTAAGACTTCTTTGTTTCAGAAAGCATTTGGGTTGAGGTCTTCAGCTTAAAATATTGTGGAATAGGAGTAACAAAGAGTGGTGTAGAACTTAACCATAAGAAGACTATCTATCTATCTATTTATTTAACACGCTTCTATACCACCCAAAACTCATGTCTCTGGGCGGTTTACAACAAACAAACAAAATGGTAAAACATTAGTTAAAATAAATGACAACAAAAAACTTAAAACAGTTGATAAAACAAAATAAATAGTAAAAGTTAAAACCTTGCAACAGTTTAAATTTTTAAAGCAACATTTTAAAACGATGCTAAAACTGTTAAAACAATATTTAATTAAACGCCTGGGTGAATAGGTGCACCTTTAAAGACTCTTTAAAAGTTTCCAGAAATAGGGAGACTTTTTCCCCAGCAGGGAGCTTGTTCCAAAGCTCTGGGGCAGCAGCGGAGAAGGCCCATCCCCGAGTAGCCACCAAATGAGCCAGTGGCAACTGCAGATGGACCTTACCTGATGATCTCAATGGGCAGAGGGGTTCATAACAAAGAAGACGTTCTCTTAAATACCCAGGGCCCAATCAGTTTAGGGCTTTATAGGTTATAAACAGCACCTTGTATTTTGCCTGGAAACTTATCAGCAGCCAGTGTAGCTCTTTCAATACAGGAGTAATATTGTCTCTCTGAGATGACCCAGAGACCAACCTGGCTGCTGCATTCTGAAACAGCTGTAGTTTCCGGACCACACACAAGGGCAGCCCCACATAGAGTGCATTACAGTAATCCAGTCTGGAGGTTACCAGTATATGTGCCACTGTTCTGAGGTCATTTATCTCAAGAAACGGACACAGCTGGCATATCAGCCAAAGCTGATAGAAGGCACTTCTGGCCACTGTCTCAACCTGGGAGACCAGGGAGAGGCTTGGATCCAGAAGCACCCCTACACTACGTACCTGTTCCTTCCGGGGAAGTGTCACCCCATCCAGAACAGGCAGAGTTTTGACCCCGCACAATGAGTACCTCCATCTTATCTGGATTCAGTTGCAGTTTGTTATCCCTCATCCAGCCCATTACCTCCTCCAGACAGGCATTTAGGGAGGCTATGCCCCCTCCCAATGATATTGATATGGAGAAGTAGATTTGGGTGTCATCAGCATACTGATAGCACCCTGCACCAAATCTCCTGATGATCTCTCCCAGCAGTTTCATGTAAATGTTAAACAACGTGGGAGACAATACAGAGCCCTGAGGGATACCATACAAAAGTTCAGATTTTGAAGAACAACAGACTCCAAGGGACACCATCTGGAACCTTCCTGAGAGGTAGGAGCAGAAACACCACAAAGCAGTGCCTCCCACCCCAACTCCCTCATACGCTCCAGAAGGATACTATGGTCGATAGTATCGAAAGCCACCAAGAGGTTCAAAAGGACCAACAGAATCACACTTCCTCTGTCAATTTCCAATTGGAGATCATCCAACAGGCCGACCAAGGCAGTCTCCATCCCATAGCCAGCCTGAAAGCCAGTTTGAAATGGGTCTAGATTATCAGTTTCCTCCAAGACTGTCTGGAGCTGAGAGGTCACCACCCTCTCAATTACCTTGCCTAGCCACAGAAGGTTGGAAACAGACCTATCATTGCTCAACTCTGAGGGATCCAAGGTAGGCTTATTCAGAAGCGGTCTAATAATTGCCTCCTTAAGACACATCCTGCCTTTCCTCAGAGATGCATTTGTAATCTCTACTAGGCCTTCTGCAATAACCCCCCTGCCAGATAGTACAAGCCATGTTGGGGAAGGGTAAAGAGAACAGGTGGTAGGTTGCACCATTCCAATCAGCTTGTCTACATCCTCAGGAGTCATAAACTAGAACTGATCCAACTTAACCACACAAGAGGAGTCGCTGGACACCTCCACATCAGACACTGAAGTAATTGTGGAGACGGAATCTAAGTCGGTCTGAATACGAGAGTTTCCCCCCACAAAGAATTCATTAAACACATCACAGTGGGTAATCGATGGTTCCATATTCTGATTCAAGGGAGGAGGGGCACATACTAGTCCTCTCACAATCCTAAACAGCTCCACCAATCATGAACTTGCTGATGCAATACAAGCAGAAAAGCATCGCTTCTTTGCCACATGTATTGCCTGAGCATTGATCTTCAAATGCAATCTATGTTGTAATCTGTTGGATTCGAGTCGAGTCTTTCTCCACTTGCACTCTAGTCGTCTACCTTGCCGCTTAAGCCCCCATAGTTATTCCGTATACCAAGGGGCCAATTTTGAAGCGGGTCGGAGAGGACGCTTAGGAGCGATCATGTCTACTGCCCTGGGGAGTTTGCTGTTCCAGTTTTTCACCAGGGCATTGCCGTGGCTCACCGGCAGAGCCAACACTAAATCCCTCCAAGGCTTCTTGAAATCCTATTGGATCCAATAACCTTCTTGGGCGGTTAATATTCCTAATAGGTCCATACCCCTACAAAGGTGGGAAGTGACTGTAAGTTCAACCTTAACCAGATGGTGTTCCGTCCATGACAATGGGGAAATCACAGGAGTCCCCACCCACAGAAGTCCATCCTGATCAGAGTAAAAGACCAAATCAAACATGTGACCTGCAATGTATGTCGATCCTGAGACCGCTTGGAATAGGCCCATAGTCGTCATGGCCGCTATGAACTCCTGAGCCACTCCAGACAATTTGATCCTGAAATGAACATTGAAGTCCCCCCGCACCACAAGCCTGAGGGACTCCAACACCAAGCCTGAGACAAGTCCATCAGCTCAGTTAGGGACTCTGTTGAACAGTGGGGCGATCGGTATACCAACAGAAGTCCAAGTCTAGCCCTGGTCCCCAAACTTAGGTACACACATTCGATATGGTCCGACACCTCAACAGGGATCCTGATAAGGGAGATATTGTTCTTATAGACCACAGCCACTCCACCTCCCCGCCCACAGCCCCTCATCTGCTCCTCAGCAGAGTACCCTGGAGGGAGAAGCTGGGACCAGACCGGGCCACCAGCCTCCCCCAACCAGGTCTCTGTGATACATACTGGGTCACCACCTTCATCCAGAAGCAAATCATAGATGGTTTCTGATTTGACTTGGACTGACCTGGCATTATAGAGGAGCAAAGTGAGGTTCCAAGGGTGCTCAGCACTACTTCCCAAGGTCAAATAGGTGGCAGGACAGCCGGAAGGGGAAATAGCTATTAGATTTCCAAATCTCCTTGCCCTGTAACGGCCTGCTGACCTGCCAACGTTATTTCTTCTGTTTCCCACCACCACTGGAATTGCCACCCCAGTCAGTGGACACGCCCCCTGTCTCCCCATCTCCAGGTAAGCCCAGAAACATTCTAAATGATCCTCAACAAGGACTAATTAAAACAGAAGCCCCACTATTAAATGCCCCCCATACAAATACCTGGGCCTTCACTGTCCCCCGAAGTGGCTCCCCCAAAGGGGCAACCCCTTTGGTGTCACCCCTTCGGTGGTGACCCCACCGGTGGTGGGCCCTGCCAGTGGGGGCAGATGTTCCTCCTCCTCTCCTCTCCTGCAGGCTTCTCGGGGGCTGAAGCCACTGGCAGCACCCTAAATAGCCCTGAGCAGTAAGCTCCAGCAGATGTAGTCCAGGAACCTGCCAAGTCACCCACTGTGGGCCCCAGTCCTGCAAAGCCTCATCACAGTCCAGCAGCCTGCCCTGGGGGGCAGATAGTAAGTGGGGGGAGACTGGCAGGTACCCGGTCCCTCAACCTGGTGTCTGCCTGGAGCCAGATGTTCCTGCTCCTCTCCTCTCCTGCAGACTTGAGATTAGTTTGTTTGTGGCTCTAAATAGAAGCATTTTGTCAGTCAAGACTAAAGGAATTGGAAAACAAGGCAACCACTTGGAGGAAAGTATCTAAATATGGTTTGGGTAGAACCATGGTTTGGGGTAGAACACCCGGTTCCTCAACCTGGTGTCTGCCTGGAGCCAGATGTTCCTGCTCCTCTCCTCTCCTGCAGACTTGAGATTAGTTTGTTTGTGGCTCTAAATAGAAATATTTTGTCAGTCAAGACTAAAGGAATTGGAAAACAAGGCAACCACTTGGAGGAAAGTATCTAAACAAACATGGTTTGGGTAGAAATGATGCATCATTGTAGACTGTTTATAGAAAAGCTATGGGGAAAATTTTATTTGCATTTGCTTTTTTTGCAATAACAAATACAGTCTCTGTGCTACCTATTTCTGTTTTCATGTGTGAGGGAGAAAAATTCCCAGTCTGTGGCACAACACTTTACTGCTGTCATTACTGCAGACTTTATAGATCAGAGATGTGTCAGCATGTTAGCTTTAGCTGTAATGCCTTTTTGTGTGAAACCTTATGGGCCTTGCAGCCACTTTCTCATATTGAAACTCATAAAAACGCTCAGGCTCCCATATTTATTATTTATTTTTCTCCCTATATAGAGTGGCAGAGAACTTTTGAGGTAGATATTTATGAGCGTGCAGCTAGAAACGACAGTGGATGCAACTAATGAGTTTTAATCATTGACATATTACAGGTGGCTAAAGGGAAGTTTTAATTACAAAGTACAAGCTAAACATGAAATTCATTTTTAGAACAAGCAAGTTTTAACTTACAGCTAGAGAACTGGAAAGCAAAGTTGTGCACTGCAGACAAAGAAATGGTCAGAAAAAGGTTTAAATTAATGGTGGCCCTATCTGCACAACAGTGAAACAGATTTAAATTTCTCATAGCTCCTCCTTTCCAAAGGAATCTTAGGAAATACTATTCCGGAAGAGATAAATATTTATTAACCTAACAAAACAAATCCAGTGCTTTTGTAAGTACAATTTCCAGGATTCTTGGTGTGAAACCATTACAGTTATCAAGCCAGTTTAGTTTTGTAATGTAGATGTGGCCTTCGCCTAGAATAAGAAGTAGATGTTATAAGTAATCAGTACTTATACTTACTATACTTCGTACTACCCTACTACTAGCAGAGATTTTCAGTTACACACCTGAGACAATGAATCTTTGTCAGTAAACAGTTCATATGCAGAGTTAACCTGCCCTCAATAGGGTTGTGCATGAAACCGGTTCGGTGTTCCTTTTCTGGAATGCTGAACTGGTTCGAAATGCCGGTGGTTGAGCCGGTTCGGAGGTGGGGGGGTTGCTTTAAGGTACGGGGAGGGTGCTCTTACCTCCCCCACCGCTTTCCCCCCACTGGCACTACTGCTAAAACCGCTGAAGCGTGGCGGCTGAGTACCTTCTTGCTGCCCCAGTCAGCGTAATACCAGAAGTGCACGTACATGCTCTGGCCACTTCTGGTATTATACTAACCGGGGCGGCAAGAAGGAGCAAACACGGTGGGGGAAACAAGGCGGGGGAGGTAAGGGCACCTTCCCATTGCCTTTAAGCAACCACCCCCACCTCCTGGGAGTGCATGGAACCAGTTCCATGCACATCCTTAGCCCTCAAGACTAACACATATATTTCAAGGGAGGAGGGAGCTCCATGAATGTTAAGGAACATCTGTGCAGAACTGTCCTTTTCATCAAAGGGATGGGGGAATAAAAGGATATGGATTGGGGTCGAAGAGGTGAGATTGTTTAAAGCCTCCAGTTCTACAAACATTGCATGTGTTTAGTCCCACTTACAATGTGTATCTTCAGAACTGGAACGTTCTGATTAAATGTTTAGAAAGCGTGTGCTCCAGCTGTCTCTACCAGGGTCAACTCCGTGTTCCTGATACCTGTCCACGATAAAGCACAGTCACAATTTTGTCCCTGTGTTTGCTTCTTTGGGTTGCTTGTAAAAATATTGCGACAACCTCAAGTTGTAGGTTTGTCAGCTCTGACTGAAGCCATCTCTGGAGATTCTGCACTCCACTAATATTTTTCATGGTATCAAGCTGTGGAAATCTTCAGGATTGCTTCAAGTAGTCACTTGGAGATTGATGCGTGATTTCTAAAGGCTCCAGGCCAATTCTGGAGAGTTGACACCCCTTTTTAATGGCCGCTCTCCAGGCTATTGCTCAAGGCTTCCAGTTATTGTTGTCTGGGAGCCTAACAAACCTGTGCTTGCCTATTTGCTTATCCAGTGGTGGTGGGGAGCCAGAGTGGAGCTATAATTATGCAGCTGTGTGCCTTGAACACGGGTCGCTGGGGGCCACTGTCATTGGTGGGGCCGCTACTGTTGAGGCGCGTGCCATCATCATCACCACCACCACCCCTGCTGCAATTCCTGCTCACCCTGGACCTTCACCCGCGTCTCCTGTTACAGAGATTCCCAGCTGTTGTTGACTACAACTTCCATGCTCCCCAGTTGCAAAGGCCAAATGCCATTGCAACTAGGGATTATGGGAGTTGCAGTCAACAACATCTGGGAATTCCTGTTACAGGGAACACTGACCTTCACCTAAACTATCCACACGGAGCAGTAAAGCTATTCTGCATCAGCTGGCAATGGAAAATCAGGCAGCTTTGTGGGCCCAGGGTGAGCGGAGCCCAGACTAGGGCAGGTGGACAGGGGATGAATGGAGGCGGGGCTGCCAGGAGTGGGATCTCCAAAGCAAATATGGTGCCACCTTTTGTGGTGCAAAGAAAATGTTTGAGCCCCCCCTTTCCACTTTTGAACATGGGCCCCTTGGGAGATTGTTACAGCACTGGTTGGGGTCTTCTTTATGTACCAAGGAGGGGAACAAAATCTTAAATAGTTTTCTCCCTCCCTGCCAAGTTTACTTCCAGTGTCAGATCAGAGGAGAGCTGGTCTTGTGGTAGCAAGCATTACTTGTTCAGTTAGCTAAGCAGGGCCCACCCTGGTTGCCTATGGATGGGAGACTAGAAGTGTGAGCCCTGTAAAATATTTCCCTCAGGGGATGGAGCCGCTCTGGGAAGAGCGTCTAGGCTCCAAGTTCCCTCCCTGGCTGCAGCTCCAAGATAGGACTGAGAGAGATTCCTGCCTGCAACCTTGGAGAAGCCGCTGCCAGTCTGTGAAGACAATACTGAGCTAGATGGACCAATAGTCTGACTCAGTATATGGCAGCTTCCTATGTTCCTATGTCAGAACTGGGTTGGATAAAACCTGCTTAAAAGCCACATAATGTAGCAAGGTAAAGCAGGCAAGAAGGGCAGGTCTACCTCATTTCTCTCTCATGCACGTTCCTTTTGATGTAAAAAGCAGACCTCCCCCCCCCGCCAATGCGCACACACACTTTGTTGGCAAATGAGGCAAGCATGTGTTAAACAAGCACATGGGTGCCCCCAATATCTAGTTTGGCCTCAGTATGCTGACAAGGGAGTAAGTTCCATTTAAGCTCTGTTAGCCTTACTCCTGAGTAAGTATGCATCAAATCATATGGTCCTTTGAGTGGCTAATGGATGCAGAGTCTCTAGCATACATCCACGTCATTTAAAAAAGATTGTGAGTCCCTTGATACAGACTATTAACTTGTAGAAACACTGTAAGCGGCTCTGAGCGGATGGGATAGAGTGGGATAGAAATTGAATGAAGGAATGTCCATGAACATGAAGCAGGCATGCAGCACCCAGCCTGTCGTACAACACACTGTAGCTGCCGAGGTGTGTTTTGAACTGTTGGTAGTGTATTGTGGGACGCCTGTGATTCTGCCAGTTATCTTTATCCAAAAAGAGAATCTCCTTAACGATGTTAAATCATTAGTGAGGCTATTGCCAACTAAACCGTTACAGCAAGGGGAGCAGAGCCTTCAGTGATGTCAAACAGTGTTTACAGAAGGCAGGAGTGATCCTTGTTCAGAAGATGACGTGGCCTCAACCACGGGACTAAATCATTACCAAATAAGTATGAAAACTACCCTGCTTGACAGGTTTCCTAAATTCTAAGGTGAAAGCTTGGATTTATTTGCTAAACCACATATTCCAGGGTCAAATCCTGCTTACCCTATTCTATGAATAGTCCTACTAAATTTAGTTCTAATTCTAGCACTTAATCCTTCACTCACCCAAGGCTAAGTTTTCAAGGAGTGTTCTGCTTCTAAAATTTATTGCCAAAGAAAAGGGGAGCCCAAACAAAACTCATTTGGAATGAGGGGAGATTCAGAAAAAGGGGGAAAGGGGAGTCCAAATTAAATTGATTTGGAACATCATGAATAAATAGCCCTTGGTAGATTTGTTCTTTATCAATTTATCTAATCCTCTCTTAAAGCCATCTAAGCTAGTGGCCACCATTACAACCTGTGGGAGTGAATTCGATAGATGAAACCATGAGGTTGTTCTCACGACCGAGCAGGGTGGTGGGTGGGCAGCCACTCACTGTATGAAGAAGAGCAATACTTCCTTTTGTTCATCCTAAATTTTCTGCCCATCAGTTTCAGTGGATGACCCCAGGTCCTAGTGCAAAAGTAGGAGATAAAGTCTCTCTATCAACTTTCTCCATACCATACATAATTTTGTAAGGCTCCATCATGCCCTCCCTTGGTCACTATAAAATCTAATAATCCCCAAATGGTTGCAGCCTTTCCTCATTAGGAAGTTCCTCCAAACCCCACATCATTTTGGTTGCCCCCTTCTTCACCGTTTTGGCTCCTTTGTGAGAGGTGGGGACTGTAACTATGCACAGTATTCCAAAAGGTGGCTTCACCATAGATTTGTAAAAGGACTTCATAATCATAATATTAGCAGACTTATTTTCAATCCCTTTTAGCATGGAATTTGGCTTTTTACAGCAGCCCTGGGAGGAGAGTTAGTCTTGTGTTAGCAAGCATGAATTGTCCCCTTTGCTAAGCAGGGTGCACCCTGGTTTGCATTTGAATGGGAGACTGCATGTGAGCACTGCAAGTTATCCCCCTTAGGGGGTGGGGGCCACTTTGGGAAGAGTAACTACCTGCAACCTTGGAGAAGCTGCTGCCAATCTGTGTAAACAATACTGAGGTAGATGGACTAAGGGCCTGACTCTGTATAAGGCAGCTTCCTATGTTCCTATGGGTTGTCGTTTTCATTGGCAACCCACAACCCCTGATTAGCGGGCCAGACTAGGACTATGGACAGCCCAGTTCAAATTTTCATCCAGCTCTGACAACAACCCTGGCCAGTTGCTATTTCTCAAGCCAACCTACATTTCCGGATTGTTGTGAGGATAAAATTTTGGGAGGGAATAACTGTGTCTGCAACTTGGGAGAATGGCGGGATAAAAAATGTGATTAACGATTATATTAATTAGGAGTAAATTGAGAGAGGGCGGATGGGGCTGGGATTAGGAATAGAGTGGTGAATGAGTAAACAACAAATCTCAGCTTAGCCCCTGGGGATCTCCCCTAGATTCTCTTATAGCCTATAACGGACACTGAGCTGCTTCGGATGAACAGCAGCCCCTACACACAATAATGGAGCCGTGACAAGAACACACCTGCTCTGATGTCAATCAAGGATGTACAATTGCAATCTTGGTATGTCCCTTAATCATGTGTGAGGAGTGATCATTCAAATCGCCCCTCTACGTGCTACAAAACCCTGTTTAAACACTCTCCTTCTTAAAGTGAGATGCACTCTCACTTTGCCACATGTGATGAGCTGTACCTAGGCTAGTTTGTCCTATATTATCATTCCAAGGGGGCTTCTTGGGTGGGGGTGGGGGTGGAATCAGCTGAGAATTATTCAAAATTTCTCAGGCCCTGCCCTCAAAACTGTAAGAATAGCCCCTGCTAGATATCTAGTCAAGCAACTTGTTTCTCACAGTGGCCCATCAGAGGCCTCTGGAAAGCCCACAGGCAAGAGGTATGTGCATGCCCTCTCTCCTGCGGTTGCTCCCCTGCATCTGGTATTTAGAGGCATCTTGCCTCTGAGGCTGGAGGTGGCCTATAGCCATCAGACCTGACCTCCAGGAATTTGTCTAAGCCCTTAAACCTACCCAGGCTGGTGGCTGTCACCATATTATGTAGCCGAGAATTCCATAGGCTTCCTTTTTTCAGACCTAAATTTCCTGGCCATCCGTTTCATGGGATGTCCCTGGTTCTAGTGTTATGAGAAAGAAAGAGAACTTTATCTCTACCCACTCTTTCTGTTTATGCATAATTGTATAGACCTTTATTATGTATCCTATCCGTCGTCTTTTTTCCTAAGCTAACAAGTCCCTGTTGTAGCCTTGCCTTGTAAGGAAGGTGCTCTAGGCCCCTGATCATCTTGGTTGCCCTCTTCTGCACCTTTTCCAGTTCTATAAAGTCCTTTAATGTAAATTGCTATGCCGTGTAAATTTCTGTAATGTAAACTGATGAAATCGACCGATTTTCTTTGCCTGAGAATTTGGTGGATAAAGTGGGACAAATGTATGAACAGCACTCCAGCAGGGAGCATTTCAATATCTTATTATGTGGGTCGCACCCAAAGACCATGGCTGGAGGGGAGCACTGAGCCCCACACAGCAGCCCTTGAGAGGAACTGTTTTCCCAAGTACTGGAGCCTCAGATATGGAGGGGAGAGGATTGGGCCTGCTCAGATCAGCATTATTTATTTATTTATTTATTTATTCAATTTTTATACCACCCTTCTAAAATGGCTCAGGGCGGTTTACAATTAAAACAAAACCATTAAAACCAATAACAGTTAAAACAAATTTAAACAATGTAAAACATCAATTAACAATTAAAACATCATAAAAACAATTAAACAATCAGAATAATTAAAACCCTGAAAACCAGGTTACAACATTAAAACAATTAAAACTAATCTAATAACCCTGGAAGGCTAGGCCAAACAGATAGGTCTTAAAGGCTCTCCTGAAGGTCAATAAAGAATTCAGGTTGCAGATTCCTTCTGGGAGTGCAGTCTACAGCCCAGGAGCAGCTACAGAGAGGGCCCACCTCTGAGTCGCCACCAAACAAACCGGTGGTAACTGGAGACGGAACTCCTCAGATGACCTTAACGTGCGGTGGGGATCATGTAGAAGAAGGTGGTCTCTCAGATAACTTGGACCCAAGCCGTTCAGTCACAAGCCTTATCTACACATTATGTTCTACATATGTACAGTCTGTGTTCAGTGCAAGGCATGTACAGATTTTTATATACATCCAATTCACACATGTTCAATGCCCCTACTGTAGTATACAGATCTATATGTACATACAATTATCTGCACAGTATGTTCAACGCATATACTGTGGTATATTTGCTATTTATATCTTGCATTTGAGGGAGCCTATACCCAGGTTCAACTTCAAAATGAACACATACAGTCATTCACACAAAAATATGTATCTGTGTTCAGACTTCTGTTTTAGAGTTGTGCATTTTATATTTGTGTGTGGTCAAGGACACTGGTCAGTTGAGCAGTATATAAATGTAATAAATAAAACTAGCTGGGCTGGGGGCAGAGCAGTGTTCCCTCTAAGGCATGTCTGCTTTAATGTCTGCTCAGTTAATTTTAGATCCCACTCAGGCTGAATCAGGAAGGCCCCACTCTGAATGCATGTATGCACACACTGCCTTGATACTGCTGCCCAGAACAAAACTCGTGCCTCACACAGATTTAAAAAAAATAGAGAGAACACTGGCGCAGAGCATCCGCACCTCTAGTTTGCCGCAGCCTCCATTTTCTTCCCCCACCAGCCGGCCACTGGCCGTCCGCCTGCCACCGTTACCATTTCCCCCCTGCCCACCGCCGCCATTTTCTTTCCTGGTGGCCGGCCACCCTCCTGCTCCCATCTTCTCCTGCCAGCTGGTCGCCCGCCCACCCCCATCGCTGTCTCGCCTGCCCACACCTGATGCCGGTTTCTCCCCCGCCCACCGGTTTCTTGCCTGCCCACCCCGTCACCAGTTTCTCCCCCAGCTAGCCCATTCA
The DNA here is from genome assembly GCF_027244095.1 of Hemicordylus capensis. Classification (NCBI taxonomy): domain Eukaryota; kingdom Metazoa; phylum Chordata; class Lepidosauria; order Squamata; family Cordylidae; genus Hemicordylus; species Hemicordylus capensis. The sequence continues at coordinate 338,873,750 of NC_069659.1, forward strand.
TCCCCATCACTGTCTGGCTGGCAAACTCTCGCAAGAGCTGCCATGCATGGGATTTGCGATGGGTAAGTTTAAGAGAATTATATATAGAGATACACATGAACAATACAGTGTTTGGATAGGACTATGATATAGTGTCATTCAAAGGGGTTTCTGTGCAAAAATGGTGATTAGCAGAGGGTTGAGAAATTGCTCAGAATTTTACAGGGGCCCCTGTAAAATTGCTGAACTTGTGCCTCCCCCCGCCATTTTGCTGGCTAAGAATTTGGTGAATAAATTGGGAGGAAAGCTTCGGATCAACCTTTCTTTAATTCCTAAAAGACTTAAAAAAAAAAAAGAATAAAGCCTGTTTCAAGATCAATCCCCATCTTCTTTATGTCCAGGAGAATTTTCCCAAAACAAATAGACATGCTGGCCCGCCCTATATGGCAGCTTCTTGCAGAGTTACAAATCTGAAAATTAACTATACTACTTGGAGTGTTTAAGAGTTAACCATAAACTGCTAAAAGGAATAAACATTCACTTCAGTACCCATTATATTCCAAGCCAGCGCATCTGTCATTTTTAATTTAAATCTGTATTACTTAGCTGTCTAAAACTTTGCACATAAGTGACAGGAGTTATCCATTCTTTCTGTTACGGGGGAAATCACAATTTCTGCTGCCTACTTACTGCACAAAATGTCACAGTTTTACTACACATTAGTAAATGGAGAAAGTAAATATTTCATAATAGGAATAATTATTTTTGCTAACCAAGAGGCTTTCCCCCCTAATAAAGCAAAATTCTGCTTTAGTGGGCACGAAGGATGTTAATAAGAATTAAATGACACTATCAGCTATGCACTAATTTTGTCTATATTAGAAAGCTAGTGGTAATAGAATCTAAATTTTTACTTTTTGGTTACTGTAAAAATAGATTTTTAAGGAATTGCAAGATCTTTCTACTAGTTATTAAACAAGAAACAGCATCCATACAAGTGATAAGGGCACCATGGCAATGTATTTTTAAAAAAACGTAACCAGAAACAATACATTAATATGACTATTTTTAGAACCACTCAAAAGGCAGAGGAAAGTTCACAATTAAAGAAGTGTGGCACCAAGATGAATAAGAATTTGCAAAAAGTGTTGGTCTAATGTTATCTTTAAAATATTTAGAAATATTTTAAATGCTGTTTTAATTTGTCAATGCTGTTGCATCTACTGACACTTTTGATCTGTAATTGTTCTTGTTTTTAATTATCTTATTGTACTTTGCTTTCTCTTTTTTTTTTTAAGCAGTCAAGAAATTTCTAAACATACAAACAATATATAAGGGATTTGGCTTCACTGACTGCCTAGATTGTTAGATTATTTTCAGATGAAGGTTGTGAACCTTCAGGGCAGGGACGACTCTAGAGCAACTAGTTTGGGGGAGCAAAGGATGTTATTAGAGGAGTGAGGATTTTGCTATACTGTATATTAAATACTTCAAGAGGTAAGGTAATTAATGCTTTTAGTATATTAAACTATTAAAATACTAAGCTAAAATATAAAACAAATTTGACTAAAAAGATTTAAAATACAGGCATAAAAACTGTACAAAATACAAAGAAGCAGCAATAGGGACAATCATATAAAAGCCTTGGTGAAAAGCCAAGATTTAACACACTCTCTAAAAAAACTGTGATGGAGACCGAGGAGCGAAAAGCCACCAGGAGAGCATTCCAGAGCCTGGGGGCAGCAACAGAGAAGGCCCTGTCCCGCGTGCACTACAACTGAGCCTCCATCATTGTCAGCACCCGGAGCAGAGCCCCCTCAGATGACCTCATCAAGCGGGCAGCAACCCTTGGGAGCAGGCAGTCCCTCAGATATCCCGGGCCCAAACCGTTAAGGGCTTTAAAGGTCAAAACCAGCACCTTGAATTGGACCCGGAAACAAACCGGTAGCCAGTGCAGCTCTTTCAAAATGGGTGTGATGTGATCCCAACAGGCAGCTCCATATAAAACCCTAGCTGCCACATTTTGCACTCACTGCAGTTTCCGGATATTCTTCAAGGGCAGCCCCACGTAGACCGTATTACAGTAATCCAGCCGTGACATAGTCTCACCCAGCCCAGTTCCTGACCAAGAAGGAAGCTAAGAGGTTGGTCTGGCTCCTGGCAGGCTGGAGTCTTCTCTGATGTACCTGGCTGCCCTGGCTTCTGCTGCTACTTCTGGGGTAGAGGAGTGAGTGAATGAGGTTTCTTTAAACAATGGAGGCCATTTACAGTAATTCAAGCTTTAGTACTGTAATATATTATGACTGTATTGTCTGATGCTTTGCTGTACATTTCTAGTCTGGGGGATAGGGGAGTGGGAAATATTTGGTGGGGAGCACCCTCTACCCTTTGCTATCCCTTGGAGTCATTCCTGCCTCAGGGACACATTCTTGGAAGCAAAGGGGGCTTTTGGAGGGAGGGGAGGGAAGCGGAAATCCTGTCCCCCCTCCCACTCCCCTTGTGCTGGGCTGCAAAAGAACCCTTCAACACAGCCCTCTACTCTCCAAGTGCTGTGCAACCTGTAGGCTATTCTGATTACTGGGAAAAGACTGAAAATGCACTTTGCACCTGAGTCCCAAAACTGGGGGGACACATTTATATCGGAGGTCAGCATCCATTACAGAGCAAGCTAAAGCCCCCAAATGGAATTGAATTTTGGGCTGTGGCAGCTCTGGTACCTCTTCATGGTTTTCCAGGAGGGGCAGTTGCAGTGGCAGCACAGATCTATGTTATGCTTGCTGAATGCAATCTCAGTTTGCAAGTATAATGAAAACAGGTAAAGGTAAAGTTGTGCCGTCGAGTCAGTACTGACTCCTGGCAACCACAGAGCCCTGTGGTTGTCTTTGGTAGAACACAGGAGGGGTTTACCATTGCCATCTCCCACGCAGTATGAGGTGATGCCTTTCAGCATCTTCCTGTATTGCTGCTGCCCAATATAGGTGCTTCCCATAGACTGGGAAACATAGCAGCAGAGATTCAAACCGGCAACCTCTGGCTTCCTAGTCAAATCATTTCTCCGCGCTTACTTGCACTTAAAAAAGGGATTTGCAGAATTGTGCTCTTGTGCTCCCTAGGCAAGTTACTGCCCCACTGGTATTTATTTTTTAACCACTGAAGACACATCTCTTCAGCCAAGCGTTTTAGCTATCTAGTAGTTTCTATGGGCAGGTATTTTAACTTGAATTTTTAATATGTTTTAAAATTGCTTAGTTCATTTTATTGTTGCAAACCACCTAGAGACTTCGGTAGTGGGCTAATTTGTAGACTGTCTAACCAATTTAAACCAAATTAGGTACAGTGGCAGTGAGTGACACACAGGGACACCTCAACAGCATAGATTGTGACAATGTCATCCAACCCATTTCAAGATTGTGCACATGTAAACTTTTGAGGCACAAGTGCACCAACCTGTGGACAGTCTAACCAATTTGAATCAAATTTGCTATAGCTGTATGGACACATAAGGATGCCCCAATGTCGTTTGTGATGATGTCATCCACCCCAATCCCAAGATGATGGATGTGTAAATGTCTGAGGTGCAAGTGCACTGACTTGAGGACTGTCTAACTGATTTGAACCAAATTTGGTACAGTTGTAGTGAGTAACACACACTACAACTGTACAAAATTTGGTTCAAATCAGTTAGACAGTCCTCAAGTCAGTGCACTTGCACCTCAGACGTTCACACATCCACCATCTTGGATTGGTCCACCCCAACGGTGTAGTTTGTAATGATGACATCCACCCCAAACCAAGATGGCTCACACATGAACATTTGAGGTGCAAGAGATCTAACTTGTGGACCTCGATTTGAATCAAATTTGGTCCAGTTGTAGAAAGTGAAAGGAAGTAAGCTGATTAGTTTATAGTTATGTTTTTGTGTGCTTCTCTCAGCAAAATAACTCATTGGGATTCATGCAATGTTTGTTAATGGATCGCTACCCAAATTCGTCTTGCAGAGAATGAGAGAGAGAGAGAGAGAGAGAGTGTATTCTCTAGTAGATCAGCTGTATAAAACTATAAGGTGATCATTTGTTTCAAAGGTCTATAATGTCAAGAACATGCATACTTTTTGATTCTCAGCTGTTAAGCAGGAATGTGGTCTCTTTTCTGAGGTTTATATTTCTCCATCAGATCATGATATCTAATGAGGTCCCTGATCATCTAATCCTGGTCAGGGGTTGCCAGCTTCCAAATCAGATGCCTCCTTTGGCTAGCAGAGAGAGAGAGAGATTCGGTATTGGAGTTTTTGCTTTCAAGGAGATGCTTCAACAGTAGCTCCTGCAAGCAACATTCCTCTTCTTCCTTTTCTCTCTCCACATTTCACTCTCTGAGTTATGAAGTGAAATGACTTTGGCAGTTTTCATGCCCCCATTCATATTGGTTTCCCCATGAACATATTGGCTTTTCATGTGCTGTGTTCTGCTAGCGTAAGTGCTTCGTGGAAAGCCAATTTTGAGGCTTGAAGGTCAGGTCAGATGCTCTCAACTTAACTTACACTGCTGCTCATAACATCAGTCTGCTGTTGCCAACGTCAGGGCAATGCACTCTTTACAGAAACTCTTTCCTTCGGTTATGTAACATCTCTGCTGTTGCTCATACCATGGCAAACCCAAAGCTGAAACCTGTGAATGGTGCATTATTATTATTTTTTTGTCCCGGTAAGGTTGGTACTTGAAAGGAAGGCTTCTTACAAAATAACTTTGAACATTTTGGTAACATAGGTAATAGTATTATCTATGTGTTTATTATTCATGTCTGTTATAAGCTAATTTGTTATAAGCTATATCATGGTGTGTGTGTCTAGAATGGTATATAACTTGTTCATAAGCACAGCTATGGCGAATCCTTTCTTTTAATGTAATTGACTAATGTTTGTATGTTGACCGGCTTCATATGTCTCTTCTCCCCTTCACTCAGAGCAAGGTGGCTCTTAGGTAGCTCTGTGGTGGCAGTTGGAGGAGGAAGAGGTTACTTCAGATGTAATTGAATATGAATGATAACGTGAATCTATGAGCCGTGGTGGTGGGGCCAGTTGAGTGGATCCTTCCTACCTGATGATCATCCAGCCAGGTGGGAGGGTGGCTATGAGGTAGGAAGCATCCATGTGATTGGCCCTGTTCACGTGGCTCCTGTATTCAACTGTTTATCACAGTGCCATGCAATCTCATCATGGGGAGGGGCTCTCTCTTCGCTAGTAGTAGGTGGGCCTTAGTCATACTAGTGTGCATTGCAAGAGCATCAAAGAAAGGTATGTGGTAGGAACAGGAAAAAAGATTGTGCCATTGAGTGAGTGTCGACTCTTAGAGATCACATTCCATGTGATTTTCTTGGTAGAATACAGGAGTGGTTTACCAGTGCCGCCTCCTGTGCATTATGAGATGATGCCTTCAGCACCTTCCTATATCGTCGCTGCCCAGGAGAGGTGACTACAGATATATTTACTAGGCACAGACTGGGAAGCACGCCAACGGGGATTTGAACTAACAGCCTCTTGCGCGCTGCTGGTAGGAACAGATTACTATATATAAATCAGGGGATTTGGTGCTGGGTGCTGTTTCTCCATGTCATCATTATCAGGAAATGGCATTATCTCCCTAAATGCCTGCCTATAGCAGTAATGGGCTGGATGCAGAATAATAAATTGAAGCTGAATCCAAGCAAGATGGGAGTGCTCATTATGGGTGGCGGGTGTCATAATTTGGAGGATGGGATCAAATCTCCTTTTTGGGATGTGGGTTACATTATCCCAGAAAGAACAGGTATGTAGATGGGAGTGCTCTTGGATCCTGGTCTCATCCTGGTTTCTCAGGTTGAGGCTATGGCCAGGAATGCTTTTTATGAGCTTCGCTGATACAACAGCTTTGCCCATTCCTTGAAGAGAATGACCTCAAAACAGTGGTGCATCAGGTGGCAACCTCCAAGTTGAGCTGCTGCAATGCACACTATATAGGGCTGTCTTCATAAGTAGTTTGGAAACTACTCAAAGCTCCTTCAACTGCTTTAGTTTAAAATAGGGCAGCCAAATTGGTTTCTGAGGTAACTCGGAGAGACTACATATTAATACCTGTTCCTAAACAGTTGAATTAACTGCCAGTGTGTTTCTGGGCAAAATATAAAGTGCTGGTTATCACCTTTAAAGCCCTGAAAGGCTTCCAACAACAACAAATATTTATATACCGCTTTTCAGCAAAATTTCCAAAGCGGTTTATATAGAGAAAGAAAGAAAGAAAGAAAGAAAGAAAGAAAGAAAGAAAGAAAGAAAGAAAGAAAGAAAGATGTCTTCCTGTCCCCAAAGGGCTCATAATCTAAAAAGAAACATGAGATAGACACCAGCAACAGCCACTGGAGGGATGCTGTGCTGGGGACGGATAGGGCCAGTTGCCCTCCCCCTGCTATATAAAGATAATCACCACATTTAAAAGGTGTTCCTTTGCCCAGTTAGCAGGGATACCTTAAGCCCAGGTTACCTTTCCCTGCAAGATCCTCACCACTTATTAAGATAATCAGGAGAGGTCCATCTTTGGGTGCCACCAGTTGATCTGGTGGCAACCTGGGACCGGACTGTCTGAGTTTTTTCCTAGGTTGTGGAATGTGCTCTCCATGGGATTACCGTCTGTGGAGGCCTTCAAGAGAGCCCTAAAGACCCATCTTTTCAGCATGGCTTGTAATCAAATTGAATTGGTTTCAAATGGTTTTTAAACATGATAGTTATGTTAGCTTTAATTATTTTTATTTTATGTTTATGTTAAAAAAAATTAGAAGTTAAATTATTTTAGTTTTTTTGTACGCTGAACCATTCTGGGATGGAGAGGATATAAATGAAATTATTTAATTAATTAAAATTAAAATAGAAGTACTGAAATGTGCAGGGTGTGGGCTTTCCCCATTATTTACTTGCCCTCCTAAGAAATCTGAAAGTGCATGAAAGAGAAGTGCCCTTGAAGATGTAACTATTCAGCTGATACTCTGCACAAGTTTATTAAATTGAATTTAAATGAATGTGATAACCTGCGGGGGGGAAAACCCCAAAGTTTTTGTGCAGCTAAATCTGTGTGTGCCTGAAAAATCCTTCAGCTCCATTGTGGAAGAATACAGGGCATAAGCCTGCCCTAATACAGTTTCACAGCATAGGTTTTATTAAAATTAGAAGAAGAGATGGAGCTTGAGTGAAATGGTCAAAAGCTCCATCTATCTCCTTATTGCCTTCTGAGATAGATTGTTCAACACTGAAGAAATACTAAACACGCACCAAATCTCCTGCTGTCCTATATAGCTCTGACAATCTCCTTTTTTTAATAACCTAAACGGCAAAGCAGCCCGACTGTTAGGCAGGCTCTCCTTTTGAATTCCTTCTGTAAAATTATGTAAGGAAATGATAAAATAAATTCTCATTAAAAGTTGAGAACTTTCCTTGTCTTAAAAAAGCAAGCACTTTTTAAAAAAGGCAAATGATGCAATGAGTCTCTTATTTTCTTGATTTTTAAAGCTTACTTTCCAGTAGGCTTATAAGATCACCCGGCATTCTGTGTGTGTGTCCCCATCAACTTCGCAGTGCCTGGACCAATATGAACCATATTAAGTACAGCTATAGGGACACATAGGGACACCTCAACGGAATAGTTTGTAATGATGTCATCCACCCCAGTCCAAGATGGCAGACACGTGAATGTTTGAGGCACAAGAGGGCTAACTTGTGGACTGCCTAACTGATTTGGACCAAATTTATTCCAGTTGTAGGGATAGTGGAAGGAAAGTAGTTAGATTAATTCTTACTAGAACAACTTGGTTTTTTTATGAGCAAGAAGGATGCTCTGCTTTTTAAAACTATAATTGTCAAGTTGAACTGGGGAATGTGATTACAGTTAATACAAATGGAGTTATATGACATGTACTAAGCAATGCTCCCCAAAGTACCACATTACGGTCTCTTTATACTAACTAGTGGACCCGGGCGCAGAGCATCTGCTCCTCTAGTTGGGACTAGCCGTCCCCACTCCCTATGCCACCGTCACCGTCTCACCCCGGAGGCCAAGGCCAGGCCGTCCTGCCACTGCCTCCCAATGCCTCGCCATCCTCCTCCTTGGGGTGGTGGGGCTTTGCCCTTTGCCCATTGTCCTCCTGCCGCCCGTCGTCCTCTCATCGTCCTCCTCAGGGCAGCACTGCCACCTCCACCACGCCATCGCCCTCCTCAGGGCGGCAGGGCTTTGCCTCCCGTCCTCCTTCCGCTGCCCATTGTCCTCTCACCCTCCTCTGCCTCCTGGCGCACGCCACCCCAACTGGCTCCAGGTGAACGCTCCTCCCTACCGCCCTTCCATGTGTCGCCCCCTCTGGGCCCATCATTGGTTGTGGCTGCAGCCAGGAATGATGTGGAGCTTGCCACATCCCCACACATTCATTCCTTCATTCCTTCCTCCCTTCATTCATTCATTCGATTTCTATACCACCCTTCCAAAAATGGCTCAGGGTGGTTTACACAGACAAATAATAAATAAATAAGATGGATCTCTGTCCCCAAAGGCTCACAATCTAAAAAGAAACTTAAGATAGACACCAGCAACAGTCACTGGAGGTACTGTGCTGGGGGTGGATAGGGCCAGTTACTCTCCCTCTGCTAAATAAAGAGTATCACCACATTAAAAGGTGCCTCTTTGCCAAATTAGCAGGGGTTCCTGAAGGAGTTCTCAGAGGCATCCCCTCTACAAGAATTAATTATACAGAAGATGTGCAAAGAATACAGAATTCTCATCTGGAATTTTAGTTCAGGGATGTCCTGAATGAACTTAGTAAACTGAACTTAGGTTATTATGTCCAGCAAGGGACCTACAGACAGGGAATGGCCCTTAAAGCCAGGTTATCTCCCAAAGTGTTCCAAGATGCTGTGTGTTACTTTCCCACCCACCCCATAGGAATGAATGATAGTCAATCACGTGTACTGAAGAAACTCAAAAAGGTTAGACTGTTCACTAATAATTGACATGCTCTTACCAGCATAGCCCTGTTCTGAATTCTCTTCCATGGCCAACCTAGATTGTGACAGAATGTTAATAGGATTTTGAGAACTGGCTGCATCCCTGCAGTTTCACCATGGGGAGAGAACAGAGAGAAAAGCAAGGTATGGAAGAGCCAGGAATGAATTTGAGCAACTGTGGTCAGGGGCGTAGCAGAGTTTGAGTGGGCTCTGGGACAAAAAGTGAAGATGGTCCCCCTCCCCCAACTCCCTTTGCCTCCTCCCAGTACCTTTGCTGCAGAAGAACTGTGAAGAGTAGGCTGTTGCTCAGCTGGTGGTGCTTCCCTTCCTCAAGTGCCCAGGGCCATCCCTCCCGCTCCGTTCAACTATAGCTACACCCCCAACTGCAGTTTAACAGGGGTTAAGCAAGGATTTCATGGGAAAGGGGGTTGCGAGGTAGACTCAGAAGAGAGACCAAGAGAAAGAAGTGGCACTTCTTTCAGATGGTGATGTGTGGAGGCCCATCATCTCTGTCCACGTTCCTTGAAACATCCCATTTACAAGTGGTCAACAGTCCCTATCCCTGAAGCCATTGCCGCCACCACACTACTTTTCTTTTCCCCAGTCTGCTCATCTATTCCCTGCATGCCAAGGGACAGAGAATGGAGCAGAAGGACATATGGGTTCTTCATGAGCTTCCTTCTGCTCCGAGTCCCACACTCTACCTTTTCCAAAGGCAGAGAGAACAGGATGGAGGAGGGACTGGGAGGAAGAGCATGACAGCTGCCCCCTCCACCAGCATCTCCCAATAAGATGAGCTGAGTTAGGGAGAAATGGGCTGGGGGAGAAATGAGTGGGGGAGAGAGATTGATACAAAAATGTGGGGGAGGATTTTGTATATGGCTAGCAGTGGCGGACAGTAGCAGTGGCATAACTTTGTACTATTGTTGACAATTGTCATTGCATAGCTCCATATTTTTGGCGGATGATTCTGAAGTGGAAAGTAACTTCTGCTGTCTTCCTAGGCAGACATAGTTAAAAGTGAATTCCCTTTGGGAATTCAGAATTCTTCATTTATTTAATGTAACGGGATATTGGATAGCCCACTGCGTTCTACTCAGCATGGAAGCAAAGCAGCAAGGAACAGTAGTCGTGTAAACCCTACTGAAAAGTGAACAGTGCAGAACAGAGGTACCCTACTAATGCAATTAATGTAAGGGAAAACATGTCTGCTGCTTCATAAAACAGGCGTGGAGACACTCTGCCAATATTCAGAAGAGAAATATTCAGAAGCAGCTGAGGGGTGTGGTTAGCCCCAAGAAAAATCATCTGTCTCCCAGTGAAATTGAGTGAGGAGGCCTGGTATTCTTTGACTTCAGACTTCTCAGCGGGGATGCTCTTTTGCTAGACATACACATAATAGTGTGAGAACACTCCCCCATAGTATGGTACCATTCTGCTGTGGGATACGAGAGGTGGTGGGTGGTGGAAAGAGAAAAATCACTTCCTGGGCTGGGACAGTTGTACTAATTGTACCCCATTGGCACCCCCTAGTTCCCTGCCAGCAGAGATGTGGAAGAGACCCATGCAATTGGCTCTATCTGCATGTTTGCTTAATCACCCATACTCCCCAGCTCTCTTAATGGGGAAACGGCTCTCACAGCTCTCTGTACATCTCAAGGGGCCCATAGAAGGGCAATTAAGGCAATCAGTCATGTGGGTAAATAAGCATGTGTCTGACTATACACATCCACACAATCATGGTTTCAGAGGTTATGTCGGAACTGCAGTACTGGGATAGCTACATGAAGAAAGAATTCAGCCCTAGCCCTTTGCTGATGGCCTCAGAACATTCCACAGGTCACTGGGTCTCTTTGTGGTCCACCTTGTGTTTACTGCATCTCTTAAGGTTGTATAAAATTATAATTGATTTGTGGTTCCTATTAAACCGTCCTCGGGTAACAAGTTTAAAATTGATTGCAAACTCCTGTGAGACATATAAAAAAAGGCAACATTAAAACACATTTAATCCAGCCTCTGAATCCAAGCATTCAGTTTCAGAAATGTGGATCTCAAAGCTGCATTTCTGTGAAACCTATGTAAACTCAGCAGGTGACATCATAAATAATGTGGTAGTCAGTATTTTGCCTGTCATTTCATGAAACCATAAACTACTTATTGTAGAATTTTACTTGCATAGCTCTAGCAGCTATTTAATGTATGTACAGTAAATTGTAAAACATCGAGTTATTATTCTGCCCATATTAGCTCTTTCATACTAATGATTTATTTTTCATTTTTTCCCCAGGATATAGACTTGCAGCTAACTCGAATTGATTTATTAGTGGGGAATCTGCACTAAATGGCTACTCTCTTCATATTGCGACTGTGGAAAACAGAATTGTCAATAGAATGTAGTCTGATAAATAGGGCTGTGTGAAGATGCTGCCTCAACGAGGATGAAATCAATTGAAGATTCTTGTCGTGTGAAGAGCCTTTGGAGAGTTTTCTGACGGGCTCACATTTTGGAGGCACGGCTCATTTCATTTCCCTGGTCCCTTGCAAACAGTTCCTGTTTACCTTCCCCTTCCTCATCCAGTGGATACAAATAGGATTGTTTGAACCATAGCGATACAATCGATGTGGGACCATGGCCTTTCCAAGATCCATGTGGCTGAACTGTGTGTGGAGAGCAGTGCTGGTCCGCCTGTTGCACATGGGATTGGATGCCACATTCACTCTTTGTGTCCTTGGGTTCTTGCTTCATGCTGCCTCCGTCTCATCGCAAAAATTGGATGATACTGACCCATTGGTAACCACCAACTTTGGAAAGGTCAGAGGGATGAAGAAGGAATTGAGCAATGAAATTTTGGGGCCTGTCATTCAGTTTCTTGGGGTTCCTTATGCCGCACCGCCCGTTGGGGAGCGTCGATTCCAACCTCCCGAACCTCCATCTCCGTGGCCAGATATAAAAAATGCAACACAGTTTGCACCAGTATGTCCTCAGAACATTGTAGAGGGCAGGCTACCAGAAGTGATGCTTCCCGTCTGGTTTACGAATAACTTGGATATAGTTTCTACCTATGTGCAAGATCAGAACGAAGACTGCCTCTATTTGAATATATATGTCCCCACAGAAGATGGTGAGTTGTTGACAGGAGCAGCAGGGCAATCTTTTGTTTTTTACTTTCCTATCTGAAGTTTTTTACTATAAAATCATGTGTACTGGTAGCCAGCACGGCTTTCTCGTCTGCATGCCAGCTTTGTTTATTTCTTTATTTACATGTATGCATGTGGCTTTTCTATGTATGCATCGATTCTTAGCCTCTACTGTCCCCTCTCCCCTTCTCTTGTCTAGACTCATTTTCTTTGTCCTTCAGCACGTGTATTCTTAGGTCAAAGTTGGTACCTAATTCTCATTCCCACCCATTGACTTCTGGAAAGATGCATCAACATCTTGATCCATTGCATGGGTAGGCAAAAGGAGTTGGGACTCTTCTGCACCTAACCAAACATAAATAAATAAATAAGCAGGCCATCTTGAAGTTAGTGGTATTGCATGCTCCTACTGTCTGTCATGGAGCTCCATGTTATTTTCTAGTCTTCTATTCATTTTTCAGTCAAAAGAATATCCAAGGAATGTGCCAGAAAACCCGGCAAGAAAATATGTAGAAAAGGAGGTATGTATAAAGTGGACACAAAACAAAACCTGGGTTGGAAAAAACAAATCGCACACATTAAAACCTACAGAGGAAGAACATTTAAAAAGAAAACTAGGCTGCTTTCATTAGTGATTGAAGTGCAGGAGGAAGATTGTGATGAATAAACTTGAAAACCAGCTAAATAGGGGACAGTTGGAAAACAAAGAGTATAAAAGAATAATCATTTTTCCCCCTTTGAAGCAAAAAGGCTGACTCTTTCTCCCTTTTATTGTCTTGTACTGGCAGATTTGAGAGTTTGTGTGCACAGTGGTCTGGTGGTTTAGAGGAGAGGTGATCAACTGTATGTGTTCGTGTTTTGTATGTGGACTAAGTGAAGTATCCTAACGTCTAGTGAAATGCAGCATTTAATATCAATACAACATACGATTGTCTTCTGTGATACCAGGAGAAATTCTTGAAGTTGCTGTAGTATATCATCAGAGCATCTATGTATGATCAGTTATTCCTTACATGCCCTTTTTTTTCTTGTTACCTGGTGAAATGACTGAACAAAAGTTTTCTACTCGCAGAATAATTATTCAGGGATAATTTAAAGGGATTTTTAAAAATATTCTATATTATTTCTATAATATCATTTGTAGCAATGTACATGGCACTTTATGCTGGACTTCATTACCCCTAGTAGGATGAAATTATGTAGTTATGTGTATATATATGTATGTGCACATATATAGTGACGTATTATAGTAGGATGTAGTTAGGTATCTTTATGCTGGACTTCAATACCCCTAGTAGGATGTAGTTATAGTTATGTATATGAACCTAAGCCATGGATATGGATATATATACCCAAAAAGTTATAGTCTGTAGATGTGTAAGAGAGAATCATTATAACTGTGCAAGAGAGAATTGCAAAACTTCAAAATTTTTAAGAATATTTCAGATATCTGAGGATTTATTCTTGAATGATGGTTCAGATTTGGAACTTGAAGGTCCTCATATGTTCCAGTGTGTGATTTGTGTGTTCAGATTTAGGATGCAAAGTTGCAGGTTCAGCATTCTATTAAATGCTGGTGTCTACACAGGAAAGCTAAATTGGTCCAGGTGGATTAGTATGGATTAGGAATACAGGTGGATTAGTATTCCATGGATTGCAGCAGAAGAGGAAGCAATTTTCCCCCTTGTATGATACACTGCTGTGCTAATTGGGCCAGGTAGATGCACCTGATGGAAATGAATCACTCACACACACACACACACACACACACACACACACACACACACACACGTGTGTGTGTTCATTATGTTAGTTCTTATTTAAATCACAAATAAACACCAGTGCAATAACACTGATTTTATTATTTTCCATGAGGCGTGGCTACTTGACCAAGTTACCATTGCAGTTTGGGGTACAAGGGGGAAACCAATTAATTGAGAAGGTGTGCCTCTCTATTCTACCTTCTAGAATATTTAGATCTAATTTATATGTTAAATTGAAAGGGCTATAATTAGCTATAATAGTGAGCCAACATTTCTATCCATTAATTCAGTAGTATTTGAAAAGGTTTGCAGGAAAGCACCTGCACATTTTTGGAAATGTGTCATCTGGAAAATAATATTCCCAGCAACTTTTTCTTTCCTGTGTTTTAGTCTTAAGTGGCAGGACAGGAGAACATGCAAACATGAGTTGAAAAACATTTGCAGAGTGCTAAACTAACAGTATACATTTTTTTAATATCAATGTTTTGCATAATTTTTAAGTGAAATTTATCTTCTGTTTATATGCTACTGTAATTTTAAATTTATCATTAAAGCATCCCTCTCTATGATAACCTAGCATGTGTGTGCCCATCCAAATGAGGACTAATGAGGTCCAGTCTACACCTTCAGAAAAAGGATGCTATAGTCTTTTGAGAAATATAATAGTTTAATTTTTGGAAGCTTGTGTGCAAGAATGCATGCAAAATTTGCTACTTGGAAGTGAGTGTCTTTATTATTTTAAGACTATGAAGTGTATTGTGCACAAGAAAGCTAGCTGTAAGGTCTGTTTATGAAATTTTAAAAACATAAATGACTTAAGTTTATAGTAATGACTAGAGATGGACAGCTTTCCCCAGGGTTGTCTCATTGACTCAGAAAATAAGTCCAGCTACTTCCAAAAACTTGGAAATAGTTTGACTTGTTTTTCAAGCTATTATGACTTCGGAAGTTAAGCCCCTTAGTCCCCCAGACCTTCAATGCTGATGGTGGGAACAGCAGCACTGCATATGGGGAGGGAAGATGAGAGGTCCTACCCTCCCTACTCCCTCTACAGTGCCTTGTGTTGCTGGCATCTCTAATAATTGCAAATACACCCAGTGCTAGAGGTGAAGCTGCAAACGTCTGCACTCTAGGGTACTGAAGTTACTGTGTTTTTGTTCCTGCAAGTTGGGGAAATGGGAGTAGGCTTATGAAAGTGGGTCTGAATCCAAACTATAATAATTATTATGTTAATGGAGCTGAGGCATTTCTCCCATCTTCCTTGCTCCATTCAAGGTGGTTATTCTGGCTATGATCAGGGTGGAGGGCAAATTTCAAGTTCAGGTGGTGCAAAGAGAATCAGTATTGTTCCTGGTTGGCAAACGCCATTTTTCTTCATGACGACTCTTGACATTTTGGTATATTGTGGCATAGCTTGGTTCCAGGGCATTCTGGGGAAATCAAAATGGCAGCCACCACTCAGGAAAAGCCAGTGAAAGTGCCAGTGAGTTTTGCCTCCTTGCCCCCAAATTTGTTGCCCCACCCACACCTCTAAATGTGAAAGAGGGGAGGCATTTTTGCCACACCTTTTGCCTGTGAAAGATCTCTAGATTCTCCCAAAAGTTAGTCCAGTGAGTCTTATGCCCAATGAGTTTTTGGGTTTGTGTTTCTAGACAACAGCTTCCCTTGCCTTATGGCAAATCTCTTTTAACATGGTGAGGAGCATTAATAGGATTTTGAGTTGTGGCATTGAGGTCTACACTGCAAGCGGGGAAAGAAAGAAAAGCATTCCACTGGGCATGCCCAAGGCTTTGAGCACATTTAAAGTATCTCTTTAGAGCCCGGCCAGTATAGAGACATCACCATTATTATGCAAAAAGTGCCAGAAACAGTTCACAGCAATCAATACAACAGCCAATGAAACAATAAAATAATAAATAATAGTAATGTAAAGCTATGTCAAAATCGATATTAAAAGCAGCGAAGTCAGAGGAGCAATGAAAGGTCTTAAAAACCCATCCAGTAAGCCAGTGAAAGAAAAAAAGTATTTGCCTACCTCCGCAAAGATATTTAGTGTGGGAGCCAGTCAAGCCTCACAAAAGGGTGAATTCAATAAATGGGTGTTATGACTGAAAAGGCCGTTCCCATTTCTTTACCCACCTCCCCTCACACAACCAGAGCATCAAGAGAAGGGCCTTTTGATGGTGATCACTGTGAGTAAGCAGGAGATACAGCAGAAAGCATTTCTTCAGGTACCCAGATTTTAAGCTGTGTAGGACTTTAAGCACAAAGTTGTGCATAGCCTGCAGATGGTGTGTGTGTGTGTGTGTGTGTATGTGTGTGTAGGTACATATTTTCAATTTGTTGACAACATATTGTAGGGTAATGATGCTTTTCTACTATACCAAAAGAACAATTGTCGTCTTAGCATTAAAGCCAGGTGCAGACAGTAAAAGAGTAAATTAATGCATCATACAGCAGTCAGTGAAGGGTCTTCAGCTATGGGTAGCATTCTGACTAGTCGCTCCACAAACAGAAAATCTTCTGCTCAAACTAATTTTCCATTTTCACCAATTCCCCCCTTTCCTCGACGGCCCCCTGTGCCCCCTTAAAATATGTCTTTAAGGGCTGGGGGAAATGAAAAAGCTGATTTATCGGTAATGTAAATGGCAGCAGAGTGACGTGGGGAATGGTAAGGAGCCTAATTTGTAATAATGGCTGATGAAGTGATTCTTGGTACACTAATAAAGGTGTTACACTTACATCCCTGTTTCTATAGCTGAAACGTTAGAGGGTATGCACAAATATGCTCAGTTCAGTTTAGTTTATGACAATCATTGATCAAATATACAGATCTCAGACCAGACCCAGATAAAAAGGACATTAAAGGTAAATGTCAATACAGGGGTGTGTGTGTATCTATGTGAATGTGTGTGTGTGTGTGTGTGTGTGTGTGTGTGTGTGTAAAACTATTGCATAAAATTAATATAAAATAAAATAGAGTGAAGCAAACTAAAAGCCTGAATTAACTGTTTCTGACACACCATGAGCAATATGGTTTTAGCAGAGAATTTCGAGTTATTCAAACTTAGCTCTCTCTCCTGACAGACTTTTGTACATTTTGCAAGGATGATAATAAATTATAGTTTATTTCCACAAAACTTAATTTCACGGAGTCCTTTTATTTATATTTGGTGTTATGAAGATGTCATTTATTATCTCCCAGTGTTGCAGGCAACCAAATGAATGTGTGCCAGGGGAAACTAGGTTGTTCTTCTGAACAGCCCCATCTTGCATTCCCATATCTCCTTTCTTCATATGAGAATAACTGCAGTAATTTACATGCCTTGACTAACGTGCAGTTCAGCCGTGGCTGTTGTTATGCTGTTCATCAAGCATGTGTAATTAGCTGAGTGACTTTCGCCTTCTATTACCAGGCATTGATTTTACATAGTCATAAATAAAGATGCATAATTCCATCTCTTTAAATGTATGAAAGCATACCACAGTTAAATTGAAACTGAGAAAATAATTCCTGAAAGCAACAGGGAAATGAGGAAGTTTAAAAGATTGGGTGTGTGTAGTTGAGAAGGTTATTAGCAGTTAAACTAAAAGAGAGAGAGAGAGAGAGAGAGAGAGAGAGAGATTTTTCTTCAAAATACTCCACCAGTCTTTTCTGATTGTGTCTGCATAGGTCGGGACTGTTATTAGTAAATTAATTCAGCTTGAAATGGGCTTTTACGTAAAGTGTTTCATGAAAGCCCCCTCCATTGGCTTTTTCATCTCTTTGTGATTCTGGTGCCGGCAGCAATCATATTTATGTTTCACGAAGTATTGCCCTCACTCTGATTTACCTTCAGGCACTCCCACACAGCCAAATCTCATTGGCTATGCTGCTCCATTATGAAGCCAAATCAGAGTGAAGACAATGCTTCCTGTTTTCACTGTGGCATTGTTTCTGTGTACATGTATATGCACATGAGAGAGAACATATGCACATGAGAGTGGGGAGAACACTGGCTCTGTTTGCCACCCCCCAAAAAAGCTTGTTGGGTCAAGGCCCTGTTTGCATTCTGTGAATTGAACAATGAAGGGGTGTGTGTGGGTGGGTGTGATATTTCTGCTTAGTCTTGCTTCTACTGCTTAGTCTAACATGATATATTCTGAAATATAGGAAGTTAGAGAGGAAAAGTAAGTTATTAAAGGGTAATGTTCTATTTCAGCAAACAGGTCACTCCCTCCATGGCCAGAAAGGCTGCACATTTACTTCAGTGGAGAGATTTACTTCAGCGTACTTCAGTGCACATTTACTTCACACACACAATGCTCTGTATGCACACATTTGCCCCCTTTATTAAAGTGTCTGGAAGTGCCTTTTCAAATTTAAACTGGCAATGTATGAACATTCCGGCCATTTGCCTCCTCAGTGGGGCAACATGAGTAAGCTTGCTGTAGCTCTTCTATAATCATGAGTATCCAGTCACATTATCATCTTAATTTTTAAATCCAGAGCTGGAAAACAGATCATTAAAATTTAATGAACATTACAGCTCTTTACTTTCAATTTCAGTATTAAGATTGGGTATGACAAGCAACACTTACATGATATTTCTACAAAACAAGTTACTGTCATTAGTTTTGGTGTTTGTTTTTTTAAAGAAATACAACATAGTTGCTGTTGCTCTTGGCTGTTTCTGGATGCCCTTTTTTCCTCCCGCAAATATATATTTGAAGCTGAAAGAAAGGTTGATTCAGATTTGTTCTGAGACATAGTTTTTGCCTTTATGTGCAATACTTTCATTCTGTTTCATTTCTCAAAAGAAATAACTCATTATCAACAGTGTTGCCACCTGGTTCATGGGCGGCCCTTAGCCAAGTGTTGGTGGCAAAGGGCTAAATGGTGCTGGCAGGAAGGCAGAGCAACTGTGTGCTGGTGTCCACCATACTCTCTCTCTCTCTCTCTCTCTCTCTCTCTCTCTCAATGTAGGGCTGGAACTAAGACTCCTCTTTGAAGACATTCAAAGAGTATTTCAGGGTTCCTCCCAAAGAGAAACTGGAATTCAAAGAGAATGTTAGGGTTTCTTGCAAGGGAATTCTCTTAGAGAATTTTCCCAGATGGTTTCTTCATATTCTGAAATCGCTCTGCCATTTCATCACTGAACGCAAAGGCAAGTGTGTTGCATTATATATAAAGGACAATGGCAGCTGCCGGGGTGCTTTCCAGACTAGCTGCTCGTCAGCAGCAAAACGCCTCCATTCGGGCAAGTCGCATTGGAAACGTAAACAGCTGGGGGAGCAGTCTTGCAGAAACGAACAACCCGAAAACCAGCAACTTTTCCACGCCAGATATACGATTTCCTAGCTCTATAGTGCAGTGATTAAATTTGAGAAAAGGTATCGGCAATGTGAATGGCACCCTCTTGTCAGTGTAGGGACTGCGGTGTCATGACACAAGAAGTGTGGAAACTCACTTCCGAGATATGTCCTGTTGTAGGGTGTAGTCTGGAAAGCACCCAGCATGGTGGCTGAAAGATATTCCAAGCTGCTTCCACTATCACTGCTAAGATAGGAACATAGGAAGCTGCCATATACTGAGTCAGACCATTGGTCTATCTAGCCCAGTATTGCCTTCACAGACTGGCAGCAGCTTCTCCAAGGTTGCAGGCAGGAATCTCTCTCATCCCTATCTTGGAGAAGCCAGGGAGGGAACTTGAAAGCTTCTGCTCTTCCCAGAGTGGCTCCATCCCCTGAGGGGGATATCTTGCAATGCTCACAAGATACAACACGGTGTAGTAAGAGCACCCTCCCTGATCCTTAAAGGTATCACCCCCACTTTTGAACTGGCAGTCACTAATTCAGTGCACATGCACACCACTAACAGGGAGGGGTGGAGTAGTATTGTATGTTTAAAAAGGGGTAGAATCTAACAAATCTAGGAAACCTAGGAAGACTGGAGTCCTCTGCAGAAATTCTATGGGTGACAAGACAAGACCTGAAAGGAAATGTGCTAATAGGGATGTGCTATCACCCTCCTGATCAAAATGCTCACAGTGACTGGGAATTGCAGAAGGAAATCTGAGAGTCAAAGAGTGACATAGTAATAATAATGGGTGACTTCAATTACCCACCTAGAGAACAGGTAAATTCACATTCAGGTAATGACAAAGAAGCCAAACGCTGAATGACTGTGCCCTAGAACAGTTGGTTATGGAAATTGATGGAAAGCATTCATTCATTCATTCATTCATTCGATTTCTATACCACCCTTCCATGGCTCAGGGTGGTTCACACAGAGAAATAACAAACAAATAAGATGGATCCCTGTCCCCAAAGGGCTCACAATCTAAAAAGAAACACAAGATAGACACCAGCAACAGTCACTGGAAGTACTGTGCTGGAGGTGGATAGGGCCAGTTACTCTCCCTCTGCTAAATAAAGAGAATCACTACATTAAGAGGTGCCTCTTTGCCTAGTTAGCAGGGGCAAGTTAGTTCTCAAAGATTAAATTGTTAAAGCATATAGAAGCACAGGCCCTGCTGAATGAGAACCAGCAGGGCTTCTGCAAGAGTGAGTCTTACAAACCTTTTGGAGTTCTTCTGAGAGTGTCAAGAGGCACTTGGGTGAAGGTGATGCAGCTGACATTCTGTTCGTGATGTGCACGGAACTGTGGAGGTGCAGTTCGATGCTGGCAGGCATGCCTCTTTAAAGGTGGGGGCGTCATATGTGTGTTCGCGACATGTGCGGTGGGCGCATGTGCAGGCTATACTTCTGGCCACTTCCGGCCAAGAACGGGGGAATGGGCAGCAGGGAGGTACGCTTCTGCCCCATGGATTTTGCTAAAAATGGAGTGCTGGGTGGGGGGAAGCAGTGGGAGAGGTAAGTGTAACCTCCCCTGCCCTTAAAGAGGCACCCCCCCCCGGCGTAGCACTTTCAAGCCGGCACTACCTTCGAACCGGTTCAGAGTACTTTAGAATGGCCTCCGGACCGGTTCGTACACATCCCTACATTCTGTGCTTCAAAGAGTTAACCTGAAATTCTTTGCCAGAAGATTTGGTGATAACCGCCAGCCTGGTCAGATTTAAGAAGGAATTTGATACATTCATGAAGGACATGTCTATCAATGGCTACTAGTCTGAGAGCTATAGGCCACCTCCAGCCTCAGAGGCACAATGCCTCTAAATACAAGTTGTAGGGGAGCAACAGCAGGAGAGATGGCATGCCTTCACCTTTTGCCGATGGGCTTCCCAGAGGCATCTGGTGTGAAACAGGATGCTGGACTAGATAGGCCTTGGGCCTGATCCAGCTGGACTAGATAGGCCTTATACATGTTTGTGTTTGGTGGCTGCACATGTATTCATTTTTAAAGTGAACCTGGGTGCTGTCTCAAATACAAATACAGACAGGAAGGGTACTGCTGTTCAACTTAATGTGTAGATTATTATATGTCAGGCCTGCTCAATTTTGGCCCTCCTGCAGATGTTGGCCTACAACTCCCATAATACCTGGTTATTTGCCATTGTGATTATACTTTGTGGCTGGGGATTATGGCAGTTGGAGTTCAGAAACATCTGGGGGGCCAAGGTTGAGCAGACCTGCTATATGTGCATACTGTACGCTCATTGAACATAGTGTGAATAGTGCTTTTAATTATTCCCAAATGCTACCATCCTAGTTAGGGTGCCCCTTTTAAATCTCCATGTGCACAGATGGGGTGTGGAATTGCAGCAACAGAGGTAGATTGACTAAGGGCACAAGAGCTGTGGATGTGATGGAGGCTGCAATGGTGGACAATGGAGCTATTCTGGCGATCGGCAAAAATCGGGCTAGGAGAGCCTAGCCCGATTTTTGCCGATTGTCAGAACCACCAGGCTCGTCTGTGGGCCTGGTGGTTCTAGAGCGGGTAACCCGCTCAATAACCCCTGCCCCCAAAACTGGTTTTCTGGATCGTGAGTAGCTGCGGCGTGGCTTTGCGCCATGCCTACTCATGAGTAGACCCCTGGAGGGGAAGCAAAAAGCCATCTTCCAACTCCGGGGGTCTCCCCAGTATGCCCTGCGCGCTCACGCAGGGCATACTGGGGCTTCTGGGGGCCATGCAGCCCCCGAGCTCCCCAGCCCCCGCCGGCTCCGTCACGGAGCTGGCAATCATGTGGGCAGCCGATCTGGCCACCCAGGGCTCCCTGCCCAATTGTCTGTGGGGAGAGTGGGCTTAGCCCGCTCTCCCTGCAGATTTGGCAAAAACGGGTCTTACGGATCGTGAGACCCGCCTCATAGTGAGCTGTCATTCAGAGTTTTTGCCATCTCCTCAATAGTCTGAATACCTGAGCATGAATACATTTATTAGACAGACAAATATCAGCTCCTCTGCAATGACCTATTAATGAATATATCTGGTATGAGAAAAAGTCTGTGAGGTTTAGAACACTGCTAGAGAAATCCCAGGAGCTAGGGATCCATGATGCCTAGAAATTTAACTGTGGCACCTAGGTATTCCTGGCTCTATCCAACCCCAGCACAGCACAGCATCCCTCCTGCGGTTTTTGCTGGTATCTGCCTTATGTTTCTTTGTAGATTGTGAGCCCTTTGGGGACAGGGGACCATCTTATTTATGTATTATTTATTTTTCTATGTAAACCATTTCAAAAGAACATTGGTTGAGGAGCAGTATATAAATTATTTAATAATAATAATAATTCGATTTCTATACCGCCCTTCCAAAAATGGCTCAGGGTAGTTTACACAAAGAAATAATAAATAAATAAGATGGATCCCTGTCCCCAAAGGGCTCACAGTCTAAAAAGAAACATAAGATATACACCAGCAACAGTCACTGGAGGTACTGTGCTGGGGGTGTGGATAGGGCCAGTTACTTTCCCCCTGCTAAATAAAGAGAATCACCACGTTAAAAGGTGCCTCTTTGCCCAGTTAGCAGGGGACAAATATTGGTAGTAGTATTCAGTGATAGAGCTATTAATACAAACTACTTGCCCCAGACCACCCTGTTTCTGTTCTAAGGGTGTTATTTGTAAAGGGCAAAAAAAAGAAGCCCATTTACTTTCCCCCTCCTCAACGTCCATCACTAAGTCAGGTGTCCATTACTCTCCTGGTAATGGTCCAGGTGTCCATTACTCTCCACATTTTGGGCTGGCTCCTAGATCCAAAGAAAAATGGTCAAGGCCTGGTTTAGAAAAATACATGTTGGGGCTTAATCAAAACCCACCAACAACAAGATACAAAGCCATGAGTAAAAATAGATTGTGGACTCTTCTGACAGTTAACATAGTATCATGATTCTTCTGTATAAATATATTCAGGAACTAGTTCATAAACTCAAAATATCTCCTCCCATTGGATGGCGGGCGGAAACATGGTTTTTCATTTATCTCTTGTGCCTGCTTCACTGCGCAGATTGCAGATAACATTTGGCCGAAATAATTAATTCTTCAGACCCACATTACAACAGCAAAAAGTGGAGTGGGGAACTGCCGAGCAGTGCTTTATTACAGTAAATAGTGAGTGCGGATAGTGGAAAGCTGGCACTGCTCCAGAAGTGCTTTGGATAGATTGCCTTTGGCCCTGCCTCTTTGTCTGTCATGATCACCTAATGAGTTTGGCTTTTCAGTACTGGGCTCAAACAAAATATAGTAGTGTGGATTGGTTGCTGGAGGACCAGAACCAATGGACTGGAATTGCAAGGATGCAGATTTAGGCTAGACCTCAGGACGAATTTCCTAACTGTAAAGACTTTAACTGTAAATGGAATAGTTTGCCTTGCACAGTAGTTGGTTCTCCTTTACTGGAGGTGTTCAAAAAGAGGCTGGTCAGTAGTGTGCCCTCTAACAAGGATTCCCACATGTTGTTGACTACAACTCCCAGAATCTCAAGCTGCAATAGCTTTTGCTTGGGGATTATGGGAGTTGTAGTCAACAACATCTGGGAATCCCTCTTAGAGGGAACACTGCTGGGCAGCCCTCTATCAGCGATGTTGTAGCAGATTTGGGCACTGAGAGCTGGACTAGAACAGGGATTTTCAACGTTGGGTCCCCAGATGTTGTTGGACTTCAACTCCCATAATTCACCCAAGCTTTTAATTCGATCCATGGTTTTAAATTTGTAATGTTGGTTTAAAATCATTTTAGTGTTAATAGTTTTAGTGTTTAAATGATTTTAATGGCTTGGTTTTTATTTTGATGTAAATTGCCCTGAGCCATTTTGGAAGGGCAGTATATAAATAAAATAAATAATCCCCCACCAAAGGCCACTGGGACTGGAGATTATGGGAGTTGAAGTCCAATAACATCTGGGGACACAACACTGAGAATCCCTGGTCTAGAAGACCCCCAAGGTCCCTTCCAACTCTGACATTCTCTGATTCTTTGACCACCAGTGCAAAACAGACCCTTAGGACTGGGGTTCCTAACCTTGTATCCACAGATGTTGGACTACAAATCCTATACCCCCCCAACAACAATGGTTGAAGGCTATGATGAGAGTGGTAGTCCACTAACAGCTTGGACCCAACATTTGGCAAGCCCTGTAAGGGGAATGATTTGCTACTTGCACTTGTTGAGATCTTATGCTGGGCTGACAAAGAAATGCCAAATGCTTCTTACGGCTTTATTTCAGTGGTGAACTAAACAAAAGTACAAGCTTGCCTTAATATCTATTGGCTGACTCTTTTATACCAGTGAAAAGTATAACCCTGTGCTTCTGTTCTTTTCCTGTGTTTGCCAGAAAGGGGAGGAGAAAACAAAGTAATTAAATATTTCCTTTGTCATTGAGACCACTAATTGTAAAACATGAAGTGTTTAGTAACTTGGAATACTCCATGTTGATTCTCTTTAAGTCGATCTGCAAATCAATCTGCAAGTTCATCACTTTCTCTTCCTTGACTCCTGTTTTGCCTTAGCTCTGTTATTCTGTCCTCTTCCTACCTGTCTAATCATTCTTCCAATATTTCAGTAAGGTATAACTCCTCTTTCTGTTGGGGTCCCTCAAAGATCTGTTCTTTTCCCCATCCCTAACACACATTGTCCCTAGACTACTTCATCAAATCCTATGTCCTTGAGTACCACCTTCATCCAGTTCTGAAGCACCAGCTGCCTGTCTGATATTTCCAGTTTGATGGTTTATCATCAGACTCAGTGGCTGATATCCTGACTGACAAAGCACCAGTGCAGCAGGATATGCACCAGTGCTTCTGAAAAGTTCAGCTAACTCTGCTCCATTGTTGGCTCAGTGGTGGTGGGGAAATTTCGATGACCTCCCCTTCTCCAGGAAACACCCTGTGACAGCTGAACCTATGCCTCTGAGGGTTGTGCAGTCCTCAGGGACATATTCTTTGGTGACACAGACAGCTTCCAGGGAAGTGGGATGTCAATAAATTTCCCATTCACTAACACAAGTGCAGCCTTAGTCTGGAACTCTTCAGAAGCGCTGGTTCTACATTGGTGCTTCTCCTCCATTAGTCAGAATGTCCGCAACTATGTCCAAGACAGTACTTCTCATATTTCCACCCCAGCTCTCCTCTCCTTACACTCTTTCCTTATCCATTGATAATGTCACTATCCAGCACAAAGTTTTGACCCTGATCTTTAATTCCTCTCTCTCCATTAATCACTCCATTTATTTAACGTTTCTATTCTAGCCACCTTAAGTGGCGCTGCGGGGAAATGCTTGACTAACAAGCAGAAGGTTGCCAGTTCGAATCCCTGCTGGTACTATATCAGACAGCAGCGAAATAGGAAGATGCTGAAAGAAATCATCTCATACTGCACGGGAGGAGGCAATGGTAAACCCCTCCTGTATTCTACCAAAGAAAGCCACAGGGTTCTGTGGGTGCCAGGAGTCAACATTCACTTGATAGCACACTTTACCTTTATAGTGCTTTTCTAAAACAATTTTACACCAAATGGTTTACAGAATCCATCACCAAGTCATGCCACTTTCCCCTCTATAACATCCCAAGATACGTCCACCTTTGTTGTTCCCTTGACAACAACTCTAGTTCACACCCTGGACATCTTTTGCCCTGAGAACAACAACTCCTTTCACTCCATTGTCTCACCTAGTCTCTTCATTCTGCCAGAACCATTCATCTCTCTTTCCTGTCTAATCACATTGTGTTCCTCCTTAAAACCCTATGCTGGCTTCTCGTACCCATAAGGAACATTTGCACAGAGCTTTTAATATGGCAACATCTTGGCAGAAGTCAGATAGTCTGAGGGGAGAGCAGAGAATGGACAAAAAGGCTGGGGTCCAAAATGCCGCCATAAGTGGGGCCAATGGGATTTTAAAATGTTTTCCCTATGAGCTGCAGGTCAGCACACCACATCCCAAATTGTGTTTGATGCTCCTCCATCGTTTCAATGAATCCTTTCTTGTGGGGTGGCCCCAGCCCTGATCTGAGGGCATATGATACAGCAACCTTAGGCCTGTCCATATGGCCCCCTCATACATGCACCCAGTGGCCCACACACAACGCAAGTGAATGTGGGCGGCTTGAACACCGCCCATGCCCCTGTGCACTCGTAAGCACTTCCAGTGGGGCTGTGGTGCATGACAGCATCGTTCCACACAGTTGCACGATGCAACACCTATTGGAAATAATAGGCATTGTGTCATGCAACTGCATGCATGGAGCCATTATGATGGGATGAGGTTGCCTTGCAGCACAGTTCAATCAGCGGTGCTTACGAGTGCACAGAGGCATGGACAGTGCTCACGCCAGCCCGCGTTTCCTTGTGCGGTATGTGAGCCAACTAGGGATGTGCACGAACCAATTCGGGATTAGCCAGCATTGGATCCAGTTCGGTGGGGGGGATGCTTTAAGGGACAGGGAAGGTGCTGCCTACCTGTCAGCACCCCCCCGCCGCTGCTTTTCCCCTGCCGGCACTCTCCAAAACAGCAGGTGCACTGGGCTGCAGCATTCCTGCTTGTGCCCTGATCAGCATCTCCACACTCATGGCCGACGTGCAGAAGCATCCGCACCCACATCAGCCATGAGCATGGTGTTACTAATCTGAGTTCAAGCAGGAATGCTGCAGCCCAGCGCACCCTACCTCATAGGAACATAGGAAACTGCCATATACTGAATCAGACCACTGGTCTATCTAGCTCAGCATTGTCTTCACAGACTGGCAGCGGCTTCTCCAAGGTTGCAGGCAGGAACCTCTCTCAGCCCTATCTTGGAGATACTAGGGAGGGAACTTGGAACCGTCTACTCTTCCCAGAGTGGCTCCATCCCCTGAGGGGAATATCTTACAGTGCTCACACTTCTAGCCTCCCATTCAAATGCAACCAGGGTGGACCCTGCTTAGCTAATAGCAATAGCAATAGCACTTACATTTATATACCGCTCTATAGCTGGAGCTCTCTAAGCGGTTTACAATGATTTAGCATATTGCCCCCATCATTCTTGGGTACTCATTTTACCGACCTCGGAAGGATGGAAGGCTGAGTCAACCTTGAGCCCCTGGTCAGGATTGAACTTGTAACCTTCTGGTTACAGGGCGGCAGTTTTACCACTGCACCACCAGGGGCTCTTAGCTAAAGGGACAAGTCATGCCTGCCACCCACAAGACCAGCTCTCTTCCTACACAACCAGCTCTCCTCCTACACAAACTCCTAACAGTTTGTACACATCCCTAGAGCCAACATGTAGAGGAGGGAATTAGACCACCACACTGTTGACATTTCCGCACTTACAGGCCACCCCTCTGGATGTCCATGCATTCAGACTTATGTGTATGTGTAACTCATCCTCCCTGCAGCTTTGCAAATCTCAGCTTGATTACTGTTTGTGAACCACAAGGAAAAAATTAATTAATATCATAATCAAGTCTTATAAGACCAGCCTGGCATGCAAAATCAGTGTTCTAGACAAAGGTATTCAGTGTGCCTGACTGAATTATATTCTTTGTACACTCTGCCCAAAACTAAGAACAATTACTTTAAGCTGCATTAGGAGGACAATATCTCGCCTTCATTAAAAAAAAACCTGATTGGGAATGCTTATTTGTGGATAAAATTGATTAACCTGGTACCCTAGTGTTTGCTTCTCTCCATCTTTCCCAGCCTGTTGGTTTTACATGCCTTGGCATCCCTTGATATGCTGTCATGGGCCAGAATGGTCTGGTAAATATGTCATAGTCTATTATGTTTCCTGACTGTCATGCAGAGAGTTCATGTCATGTTTTGATAATATTGTTTTCTTGCTTAATATTTCTCACCTCCTCATTAAAGTTCCTGCCTGCATGATACCTTGATATGTATTTTTCTCATTTTCACTCCAGTCCTTTTGATGAGGGAGGAGTTAAACTATAAAGCCCTCAACAACTTAAACACTTTACCTTGGGGGCACCACTATTTCCTATGACTCTGTCAACAGAGATTCTACTCAGATATCGGTCAATCAACCATCAATCAATCAACCTTTATCATGGTCATAGACCAGCATAAAATTACAAGTTAAAAGAAAGTGATACTAAGAGGGCTAACAAAACATACAAAGTTACATGTTAGAAACAATGGTGATTGCAAGTACAATGCAAAATATCGTGAACAGGCTGAAATTAAAAATAATTGCAATTTAAAAGAGCTAAATTGCTAAAGCGAAAATAGATTAAAATTACATATATTAATACTAAACAATTAAAACCTGCTAAAAATAAAAGAATACTATATCTATTATAGAAAATGCACAGAGAAGATAGAATATAAAATGGTAAAATCCAGTTTAAAAATTAAAAGCAATAATAATAATAAAAGCAGTAAAAACATTAAGAGAGGAGGCATGGGCAGGCCAATGTCATCAGGAGTCGGATGAAGGCTCAAAGGGCTCATAGCCTATCATCCTCCGACGAATGCCAATCGCAGCCTCACTGTATCTGGCAATGCTATATGTCATGGAAGGCTTCGTGTCAGAGAGTAGCCAGAAGCTGTAGAATTGACTCGTACATCCTGGGAACTTGTTTAACAATGGGAGAATTAGAGAAGCACGAATGTCTCTATAAAATGAGCAGTATAGGAGGACATGCTTAGTAGTTTCAATCTGTCCTGAGCCACAGGGGGAAATCAGTGACCCCCCAGTTCTGACTGGCAGTAGGAAAGAGCAAAGCCTTCTCTGTGCTGGCCCCTGAATTCTAAAGGTCCCTGTGTGCTTATTTCTGCAAGTAAGAAATGGAAAATAAGCATGTTAGAAAAGATGCAAAGTCAGTGGCTCATGTATTACATGAGGCAACATGGAAGGCTGGAACAGCACCCATGTTGTGTCTGCGCAAACATTGTCGGTGGCGCTTTACATTGCACGGCTGAGTTCTGCATTTTCACAACTTAATGACAGCATGGGACTGACCTGTTTCATAAGGCGGTGAGTATCTGCGAACACAGCAGCTCATGCCGTGCTCCAACTGCCCATGTTGCCTTCCGTGGCGTTTGTGACAGTAATAGTAAGTGTCATTATAATGGGACACTGTTTAAAACTCAATCCTAGAACTTAAAGAAGTACACTGTAATTAGATCTGACCAAATGACATATTCAGGGGAAAGGACAAATATTTAACTAACCACTCATTTTTCTCTCCAAATGGGATTAATGGATAGCTGTCATTCATTAGAGTCTGAATCATCTCACTTCTTACAGGCACACATTTCTTATGCACATTGAAATAGAATTTATGTCTGCCGTTCCTAAAAGCAAGGCCGTCTAAGATGCTTCACGGAATTTCTATGGACAGCTAAGATCAGGGGGTAAAAAAATGGAAACACCATGGAGACAGAAGGATGGGTCTCACATATGCCTGCATTGTAGATTTACAAATAGCCTCCCTTAATTAGTTCTTTCCTTTTGCTCTTTGTTGCCTTCTGAAGCCTTTGACTGCCTGCAATCCTTTTGAAATAGAAAGAAGCCCTGACTGAAGTTTGCTCAATTTGCAGTTCTTTGTATCCACAGTTATGCAGGATGCAGCATCATTCTGGAGAGGTGTGAGTAAAAGTGGGGGAAAGGCCACCACAATGAAAAAATTGTAGCAGCCATTTCCCCCCACACTGCCCTGGGACAGTGCTTCATCCTGTTGCAATTGTGGGTAATAAATAAATAAATAAATAAAATAGTGAGAATTGAAAACTGTGTTTCACCAGGTTTGGGAGCTGTGTGTGCTCCCAATTTTCAATTGTGTGGAAGCAAGGTAGGAGGAAAGCCTGGGTAGAAGGGATTGCGTGGAAGCAAGGCAGGAGGAAAACCTGGGTAGCTTTTCCTTTTGCCTTGCTTTGGAGCACACACAGCTCCCAAATGCAGGTAGAACACAGTTTTCAATTGTGTGAATGACCTCCATATCTGTCAGGAGGCAGCTATGGTTTGAACATGCCACCCAGGTAGCAAAGCAGTTCTTAAAGTGGGTTTTTAAAAAATCCTTTAAAAAGGCATGAAAGGAACTCCCCAAAATGAGCACACGTGTCCTATTCATGCCCCCCGGCCTGTGTTTCAGAATAGACTGAGCTGTGATGAATGGGCTTTCTGCAATCCCAGTCCCATTAATTCCAAATGCACACTGCTGTTACAGAGCAACCTCCTAAAATACAAACAGTTCACAGAAAACTACAAATGGGTGGCAATCCTGTCTGCTTTCATTATTGCACAAAGGGCCATTTTTGAAGACACTTACTTCGGCTTCTCAGTACAAGGAAGTTTGGGATCGCCACTTCCCTTCATCTCGTTCAGCATGCCCGTGGAAAAGCAATCACAGAACTATGGATGTAATGAAATACGCAGAAAATGAGGGATTGCCACATCCATAGCAGGGTTTTGCATCACTTCAGGGATCACAGTTGGATCGGATTGGATCTGATTTCAACTGAGTGCATCGGGCGGTGCCCATAACAAATTAAGCCATTATTGCAGTGCAAAGGCAGCTGTGTAGTGGTCTCCTCCTTTATTTGAACTTGAAAATGCTGCTTCCTTGATAGATAGCAGCTGAGGTTAAACACTCACCTTTCCCTTCTGGATCATAGTGCAAGACCATAATGCATCCTCATGACTGGGCTGGTTGCTTGAGGAGGAAACTGGAATTTTTAATCTTGGCTGCTGCTGCTGCTTATTGGACCCACAGCTTTTTCAAGAAAGAAGACAATAGAGCTATCGTATGGCTCCCACTCTCCTGTGAGCCAGTGACCCTGCATGGGATACCCTTACATCAGATCCGACTGGATTGGACCCTATTGGATCCAATGGAAAATGGCCCGATGGGGCCCACATCAAATTATCATCATTATTTATTTAATTTATTTACCGCCTGACTCCAAAGGTTCTAGGCAGTTCACAGAAATGAACACAATAAGACAAACTGTTAAAACAATTTAAAACATTCCAAGATTACTAAAAGCCTGGCTAAAAAAATGTGCCAAGGGCTCTTTTAAAGGCTGTTGAAGATGTTAAACTATAAACATCTATAGGGAGCACATTCGATAGTCCAGGAGTGACTACAGAGAAGGCCCGTTCCTGAGTCACCACCAGAAGAGCTGGTGGCATCTGGAGATGGACCTCTCTTGATGACCTTAATGTGTGGTTGGGACAATTGAGTAATATTATTGAGTTCCACAGAGTAGAACTCTATTTTGGCAGCAACCATGGGGTTTCTAATCCTGTGTTTGCCACTGACATGCAAGGCAGGGTCAAGGGTGGGGATTTGGAGTGGAGAAGTGACTGGTTGAAGGGTAGATGCATAGCACTTTCCCTCTGCAATTCTGAGCCAGTGAATTGTCAGGGTTACAATTTTGGACAAGGTCTGGGGAGTTCTGACATGATTTCTGCCCTCCAGCAATGAAGTATTACTTATGGAGGCAAGGGCTGCTTTTGACCTGTTTCCATTGGGAGTCATGGGAGTAACTTCCAGCAGTGATGGCACACATGTTAGGAGCATCAAGCAGTGAGAACGGGCTTTTGGCTGGCTTGGAATCAGCACATGCACCTCCCTTGGTCATAGGGACATAGGAAGCTGCTTTATACTGAGTCAGACCATTGGTCCATCTAGCTCAGGATTGTCTACACAGATTGGCAGTGGCTTCTCCTGGTTTGCAGGCAGGAGTCTCTCTTAATCCCTATCCTGGAGATGCCAGAGAGGGAATTTGGAACCTTCTGCATGCATGTGCTCTTCCCAGAGCAGCTCCACACCCTAAGGGGAATATTTTACAATGCTCACACATGTCTCCCATTCAAATGCAAACCAGGGTGGACCTTGCTTAACAAAAGGGACAATTCATGCTTGCTACCACAAGACCAGCTCACCTCCCTCTTTGATGGCGACTATTTCTCCATGTATTTATTTTTTGGCAACTCTGAAGCCAAGTTTATTCTGGAAGGCCATCAAAAATAAACTTGGCCTCATAGTCTCCAGCCTGCTGCTGTGAACTACCAAGCATATCCATTCTGTGGATGTTTGAAGTGTTGCTTGTTCCAGGTTTCTTTCTTTTTAAAAATTGTTTAAATACCACTGAGGCTTTCCCTACTGAGCTTTCCTGCTCATAATACACACAGTAAGATAATGAAGCCAACGTTGTCTTACACAGCCCTATTCATCCTTACAGAATCTGAAGTGGTTCGTATCAGTTGGATGCATTTTCCCAAAGACACAAAATAACTTAATGTCACATTGTGGAAATAACATGAAATGCTTAAACTAGCATCCTTTTGTGGAGTCGTCGTCCTACAGAAAGTAATGTTTGATGGTGCTGCGTCCAGGCTTTAAATGTGAAAATGCCAGCCATTTCTCTCTTCTATCCTTACTGAATGAAGTCATGTTGAAATGTTTTGTCTCTTTTGGTTCCATACAGTCTTGCTCACATCTCTCAAAAAATGTAGCCCTGAACTGACCATTATATTAGACTTGTTTCCAGACCCCTTTATATATAGATCCATCATGGAAGAAAAGTAGAAGATAAATGGAACAGACAGTACAGTAGGAACATCGGGAGCTGCCTTATACCGAGTCAGACCACTGATCCATCTAGCTCACTATTGTCTACACTGACTGGCAGCAGCTTCTCCAAGCTTACAGGCATGAGTCTTTCTCTTGGAGTTGCCAGGGAGGGAGTCTGGGACCTTCTGCATGGAGAGGAGAGCTGGTCTTGTGGTAGCAAGCATGACATGTCCCCTTAGCTAAGCAGGGTCCATCCTGGTTGCATATGAAAGGGAGACTAGAAGTGTGAGCACTGTAAGATATTCCCCTCAGGGGGTGGAGCAGCTCTGGGAAGAGCAGAAGGTTCCAAGTTCCCTCCCTGGCATCTGTAAGATAGGACTGAGAGAGATTCCTGCCTGCAACCTTGGAGAAGCTGCTGCCAGTCTGTGAAGACAATACTGAGCTCGATAGACCAATGGTCTGACTCAGTATATGGCAGGTTCCTATGTTACTATGTGGTTGCTCTTCCCAGAGCAGCCTGATTCCTATATCTTGCAGTGTTCGTATGTAGTCTCCCATTTGAACATAAACCAGGGGCAGACCCTACTTAGCAAAGGTGGCAATTCATGCCCATTACCACAAGACCAGCTTGGTAGCAGCCGTCTTACTGCACAGCGTTATGTGCATGTTGTGCAATGTATTGTTGGCAAAATTTGTGCAAGATGAGTTGTGCATTATTGGAAATAATTGCCGTACTGTTGCACAACTGCATTTGTGCAATGTTTGCACTTGTGCAAGAGCACTCTTGCCCAACTGCACAATAACATCATTATACAATGCACATGTAATGTTGCGCAGTATGTCGGCCCCCATCCAAACTAGCCTTGCACTAGTGTAAGGATGATCCTTGTAAGAGAAAATACCACCTCTGTTCCAGGCTAGTTCTTGTGCTTGTGCATTCTCTTGTCCAGCCTGTTGCATAACCTCTTGGTGAGCACGTATATATGCAATGAGGAACCCTTTGTGCAAAATGATGTAGGTGATTCCTTTTTTTGTACTGGTAGCCAACTTTGCAGAGTACCACAACTGTAAAAAAAATTTCTGTGAGTGCCACTGTAGATACTATACTAAATAAATACTGTACATTAATTATACATCATTCTAAAAGTCTGCACTGATTTATTGTTATCTGTGGAACCCTTTGCTCCATTCAATGAGCTTCTTTGGTGCAATTGAATGTTCCTGATCTTTCTTCCAATGTTTTGGAGTTCATCCCTTAGCAATAGAATATTGATAAACAATCCCGTGAGAAAGCACCTTGCATGCTGACTGACTCCAGTACTTTTTTCCTGGTTTATGCCACTGCAGCTCTCCAGTGATTAGTGAGACCCTTGTGCAAAGGAGGAAAGTGAAGTAATCCCCTGTAAATTTCCATTTGTCTTCTAGAATCTTATTTGGATTCCTTTGGAAATTTTCAGCTATTTTTGAGTTTGCTCTGAATGTCACTTTCCCCAAGTTTTGGTGTCAGGCAGTTAATCATTAAAGTGGTGACTTTGTTCTTAAAGCCATTGCTTTCTTATATTTAGCAGGAGCGTAGCGACTATTCCTGTTGGACCCAGACTAGAGTACTCCCAACAGGGGCTGTTGCCTTTGTTTTCTTTTTTTGATTGTGAGATCTGTTGCCAATTGCAGCCATTTTGTGGCAGTGTCCTAGATTTTTCTTTCTAAAATGTATCTTTGCCTAAATGTATTTTATCTGTATCTAATCAATCTTAGCTAGCTTGTTATTTACTAATTTACATTTATATCTGACCTATCCCATGGCTTAGAACAGTTTTTTGTGACCAAGTGCTTAGATTGCAATGTAAAGTCCCCGTGCATGGAGCAGGGGAGCATAATCTCACACCTGCATGTCCTTGTACCTCCTGGTCCACCCCCCAATGTCTATCTTCAGTGAAATGTTGGAAAGTGTGGCTTATGGATGTGGAGTTGTATTCGTGTAGGCTTTTTGTACTCTTGGAAACTCTGTGTGCCTAATTACAGCTGTTCATGCATAGGCTCCCTTTCTGACATCCTGCTAAATATATGGATGGAGGTTGGAAGGTTCAATAGTATTTAGACATCTTGAAGAAATGCATGGGTGCAAATTCAGGGACGACAAATCCATCAATGGTTGCTAGTCGTGATGGCTACCTCCAGGTTCAGAGGCAATAAAATGAATAGCAGTTTCAGGGGAGCAGTGGCAGAAGTGGGGGTCTGCCTTCGTCTCCTGCTTATGGGCTTTCCAGAGGCATCCGGTTGGCCGCTGTGAGAAACAGGATGCTGGACACGATGGGTCTTCCTTCGCCTGATCAAGCAGAGCGCTTAATACATTCTTTCCACTTACTAACATTTCCTTTTGCTGTTATTCCCCTTTATCCCTCCAAATGATGCTTTCACAACACCAACTCCCCCCCCCCCAATTCTGTTCATGGCCCAGCCCCAGTTCTGAGACTCCAAATACACCTCTACCAAGAACAGAAAAAAGCTAACGTAAGAACAAATAATCATGTCGCAATTTTTCAGTGCAGCTGATGGAGAAGCTGCAGCAGATGAAGATGGTGATGGGAACAGTGGCTTACATTCTATGCCGCGCTTTACCACTCTGAGAGTGAGGCACACATACTGGTTCCGTGCTGCTCAAGACCCCTCCTTAGTGCTAGCAAAGATGGAGTGCCTCCGTCGCTAGTAAGGATTGTGTTACTGCTGTAGCAATGACTCTCCCATTGGGAATGATGGGAGAATCGTCACTCCAGAGACAACGCAATCCTTAGCAGCCATGGAGTCTCTCTGCCTTCACTAGAATTTTATATTGTGATTCCTTTTGGGGGCAGGGAATAATCTTATTTATTATTATTCTTTATTTTTCTGTGTGAATCCCTTTGAGAACTCTGGTTGAAAAGCGGTATATAAATATTTGTAGCAGTGAAGATGGGATGTTGAGTCGTGCGTGCCTCGTTCAGTGTGTGTGCCTCATTCTTGGATTGGCTGGGCACTGTGCAAAATGTAAGCTGGTTTAGTGTGGTGTAGTGGTTAGAGTGCTGGACTAGGACTGGGGAGACCCGAGTTCAAATCCCCATTCAGCCATGATACTTTGCTGGGTGACTCTGGGCCAGTCACTTGTCCCTCAGCCTAACCTACTTTACAGGGTTGTTGTGAGGAGAACCCTAAGTACATATTACACTGCTCTGGGCTCCTTGGAGGAAGAGTAGATATAAAATGAAATATAATAATAATAATTAATAATAAAAATAATAATACTGCTGCTTCACTTTATGTTCCCAGGACCATTGGTTCTTTAACATCTGCTACGAGCCATGTCACTAGAGACAAAACCAGCTTCGACTTTTAATTTACTTTGCTCTTTCTATGTAGGCAGACACTGTCCTTAATTGTTTACATGTTTTGGGTAACATGGCTTCAATGTCCTAATCAGCTTTTTCTTTGAGAACTCCTCTGTTATTAAAATGCTGTTAATAATCTACTTACAGCTAAACTAGCGCCTCAAAAATCCTTTCTTTTTTCCTTCAAAAGTTATATTTGTTCCTTTGACTTAATTTTGTCAGATTACATGGTCTGCTTCCTTTCCTCAGTGTTGATCTATGGTATTGTTAAGAGTCTTTTCCATGCATAAACTCACTGTTCTGTTCAGCTTAAACATCAGTGAAGTTTGTTCCTGAGGCTTGAAGGGCCGATACAGACATAACACTAGTCCTATTCATCTGTTACAGTTCAACATCAACATTCTTCTCAGACTTCCCTACATATGTTGAGTCAACACATGGTGAAGAATGGCTACTCCTGCATGCACGCGTGCACACACAACACACCCCAACCAGCATGTGGTCATCAGGCTCATGTCCTGACTGTGTGTTGGGCAAAATATAAGAATAAGCTCTATTTGTGTAGAATTGCACATGCATAGAACCAATAACACACATGATCAGGAACTATGCTCACACCAATTTACATGCATAGGGCCTGATTTTGTGTTCTGCATGACACACACAGGTCACAAGAGGCTCCTGACAGCCACATGCTAGTCACGTAGGGGCTACCATGTGACCCCATCCCCCCCATGTGTGTTCAATCAACACATGGAAGAACCAGAGAAGAGAGCTGTGATTGTTGATTTGTATGTACATACAGTTATTAACACATGGCAGAGTGTACATGTAGTATTACAGAGGTTCCCAGAAATTCCAAGTATCCCTTTGCCCACTGTCATGGATGCTCACACCACTCTCCAGTCTAGTTGATTTGACTTCTGAGCATCCACGTGTGCATGTGTGTGTGTGTGTATGCATGCACATATGATTTTTCACCAATCTCTCATTTCCCTGGAAGCTGTCTGTGGAAGGTGAAATTATGTCCCTGAGAGCTGCAGAATCCTCAGGGACATTATTTCCCACAGTGCTTCAGGAGTAAGGGGAGATTGGCAAAAATTGCTCTCCCACACAAGAGTGGCCATGCTGCTGAAGTGGGACTACAGCTGTTGCATGCAGGCTTCTTTCGTTTGTATGCCCACAGATGACATCTCTTCCATCGCACATTTAATGCGGTCAGCCAGGTTGCCTGCACACCCAGGCTTCTCACTAACATGGAACAGATGTGGGGCAGGGGCCTTTCTCATGAAGGTTGAATGTGTAGCCACTGGGAGAGGCGCATGGTCAGTAGATCCACTGGTAATAAGGGAGGGGCCAATTCTAACAGCTGTACACTCAGTAAACATGTGGAAGATTATATGCAAGAGGGTTAACATCTCAACTTTTCAGTATGATTCTGATAGTCCATAGTAAAACTTTCCAGTAACAGAAGTTTGTGGAGCAAGTGTGGGGAAGATTCACAGGAGATCGAATAGGATGAAATCATGTGACATATAAATAAATGTAAATGTATATCCTTCATTTGTTGACAAGATTCTTTAGATGACATTTTGCCAATTTTCCAAGAGGCTTCTTGTAAGTAACTATTAGCTGGAAATCAGGTATTTATGCAATTACTGTAATTATATCTATGCATCTGCTGTGGTGTACCTATAATTATTTCATTAAAATTTGCAATTACGATGTAATTGTAGGTGATGATGTATTTGGAGCACATTGCAAAAATCCTTAATAAGTCAGCGTGGATGAACTTGGTGCAGTTCTAAAGCACTGTACATTATTTTAATGGACGTGTCAGGAATTATTAGCACAGAATGAGAACTGCTTGCAAAAATTTATGTTAAAATCACAAACAATTTCCCCCCTACATCTAAAAAACAACAACTTCTAAACTCCAAACCAACATTTTAGACGTTAGATAACCCCCCCACTTCCCCCCTGAAAAAATGAACACTAAACAGAATGAACAATTGACTGTCTGCCTTCATTTCACACTTCTCTTTCTTGCTTGTTACAGTTTTGAAATACATTATTTTCTAAAATGGCAGGATCTGTTTTATATAGGGCTGATCTGAAAATGCTTGCCTGATCAGTTCTAGTGGATTTTGGCCACAGCTAGAGGACCAGGAGGAACTAATTGGGTAACACTAGGAGTTGAAAATTCATAAAAAGTTTCAGGATTTATTTTTATATGTATGTCCTGTATATATATGTATGTATGTATGGAGAGGAGAGCTGGTCTTGTGGTAGCAAGCATGACTTGTCCCCATAGCTACGCAGGGTCTGCCCTGGCTGCATATGAATGGGAGACTAGAAGTGTGAGCACTATAAGATACTCCCCACATCATTGGATGGAGCCGCTCTGGGAAGAGCAGAAGGTTTCAAGCTCCTTCTCTGGCATCTCCAAGATAGGGTTGAGAGAGATCCCTGCCTGCAACCTTGGAGAAGCTGCTGTCAGTCTGTGAAGACATTACTGAGCTAGATAGACCAATGGTCTGATTCAGTATATGGCAGCTTCCTATGTCCCTATGTCCTGCTCTTCCTCTGAGGAGCCCAGAGCAGTGTATAATCATATACATCCTCACATGGTTTATCCTCACAACAACCTCGCGATGTATGTTAGATGTAAGAGATAAGTGACTGGCCCAGAGTCACCTGGTGGAGTTTCTTGGCTAGATGGGGATTTGAACACAGGCCTGCCCATTTGTAGTCCAGCACTGTCTAGACCTGCTCAACCTAGGCTCCCCAGCTGTATTTGGACTACAACTCCCATAATCCCCAGCCACAGTGGCCAATAGCCAGGGATTATGGGAGTTGTAGGCCAACATCTACAGGAGGAACAAAGTTGAGCAGCCCTGCTCTAACTACAACACCACTCTGGCTTTTCATAGGGGTGGAGCATGTGGGGCAGCAAACCACATTTGTTGATGGCAGTGGGTGTTCACGTGCGTGCTCTCTCCTTTTGAACAGTTCACACAGTGCCTTTCTGGCTGCCAGCAGCTCTGGCAGTTCTGCAACACTATCTGGTGGTTGCCTCTGGCTGTTTTTTCTCCTCCTTCACCCTGGAATATCCTCAGAAAGAGAGTAGGATTGATCACACAATTGCTTTAATTTAAGTTTAATGTGAGTTACCAACATTGAAGTGATTGTGTGCATCCATGCCAAGGTGGGAATCTCGAGCCATAAACCACTTTGGCATGCTGTCATACTGTGTGATGTTATGTGCACGTCACAACACAACATCCACACAGTTGCACAAGAGAAGTGTTGCACTACAAACAAGAATTGTGCAAACACAATTGCACAGTTGCTGGCCATTATTTGCAACTGTGTTTGTGTAATTCTTGTGTTGTGCAACAGTACTCTTGTGCAACTGTGTGAACATTACATTGTAACACACACATAACTTTGCACAGTATATCAGTCAGTTTCCCATGGAAAAGGTTGACTGGGTTATGTGGCTGGGGGAAGAGAGAGAGTGAGAATGGGTGTGTATGTGTGTGAAAGAGACAGCATGAACAGCAAATAAAAATTGTTGATGTAGGAACATACTTTATTTATTTACGGTCAGTGACCAAAAGAGAAATGTACAGTCATTAATAACTCAAAATCACATAAAAATCCTTAAGAAATCTCTGCATCCGCCTCAGCCCTGCTGGTCATCTCTCAAATAAGATTCCAACAAATAAGGGAGTCAGACAGGGCTGCATTTTAGCGCCATTTTTATTTAACTTTTATGTGAACAATTTCATCCAGCATCTACAACAAACAGATATTCATGCGCCCAAACTATCAGAAAGACGCATACCAATCCTAATGTATGCTGATGACGTAGTGATTCTGTCTCAGAGTAGAATTGGCTTGAAGAAAGCCTTGGATGTGATGGTTGGTTTTTGTAAAGAAGAACAGATAGTAATAAATTATACTAAAATGAAAATAGTTCATTTTGGTAAGGGTAATCGGAGTTATAATTGGTCAATCGATGGTCACAAAATAGACCAGGTCAAACAATTTAAATATTTAGGGATGACCTTCCAGTCTAATGGCTTCAAGAATGCGCACATTAGTTCAATGGCCGAAGTGGCTAAGCGCAATATTGCAACAATAATGAGATTTTTCTGGTCTAAGGGGGGGAATTATATCCCGGCAGCAATCAAACTTTACAAAATCAAGGTGGTTCCTCAAATACTTTATGGAGCCCAATTGGAGATGCATGCAAAATTTGGCGAACTAGAAAAAATCCAAATGGGTTTCTTGAGGAAGCTATTTGGCACCCCCAACTGTGTGTCCAACGCAGTGATCCGCTCAGAGGTGGGCATTCTCAAACTGGAGTCCAAGGCCTGGATGTTATCAATCAACTATTGGATGAAACTGCATCTTTCCCCAACAGGATTAATCCCCAAATTACTGGCAGCAGAGCCACAAGCATCCTGGTGCAAGGAAATAACGCACAAGCTTTCCTGCTGCGGATTATCTCCCACTTTACTGTTGGAGGCTGGTGCGACTACAGCTCGCAAATTGGTGCAGCAAGACTGGTCGATATAGAAATACAAAATGAGAGGGCTACTTTACCTCAATTTTACAAATCTATACAGCTAAAGACAGGCTTAAACCCAGCTACCTACTTGTTTACGATTACTCAATGCAATCATAGATGGGCTTTCTCTAGGGCGAGGTTTAACGCCTTCCCTTCAGCGCTTTTATATGGGAAGTATAACAAATTGCCCTATGAAAAGCGCATATGTCCTTGTGGCCAGGAGATCGAGTCAATGGCCCATATTTTATTAAAGTGCCCACTTTAGCAGGATGCAAGGCAACAATTAATCCATCCCTTGCTAAATAATTTGAAGGGGAAAACCAGGGATCTTCCTTCAAAGTACTTATTAGCCGATGAAGATTCAGTAATCTCCAGAACAGTTGCTAAGTACTGTTATGTGGCTTTTAAAATAAGAGTCTTAAACTCATGAGGGTATTCTTTTTTAAAAAACCTGCCATTTTTAGGTATACACACACACACACACACACACACACACACACACACTCTTATTTTAAGGATTTTTATGTGATTTTGAGTTATTAATGACTGCACATTTCTCTTTTGGTCACTGACCGTAAATAAATAAAGTAAGATGTAGGAACATATTTATTTATTTTATTTATTTAACATAGTTTTATACCTCCCAAAACTTACTTCTCTGTGTGGTTTACAACAAAAAAAGAGAAAAGTTAAAACATTAATTACAACAGATAAATGACAAGAGAGAAATTAAAATATTGGTTAAAATAAAGAACAACAAAAAGTTAAAACATTACAACAATTTAAAACAATATTTTAAAACAATGTTAAAACTATTAAAATGGTATTTAATTAAAAGCCTGGGTGAACAAATGTTTCTTTAAAGATTTTTTTAAAATTGTCAGAGATGGGGAGCACGTTCCAAAGCATCGGGGCAGCAACTGAGAGGGCCCGTCCCCGAGTAGCCACCAGACAAGCCGGTGGCAGTTGCAGACGGACCTCTCATGATTATATCAATGGGCGGTGGGGTTCATGACGAAGAAGACGTTCTGTTAAATACCCAGGGCCCAAGCTGTTTAGGGCTTTATGGGTTATAACCAGCACTTTGTATTTTGTCCAGAAACTTATCGGCAGTCAGTGTAGCTCTTTCAATACAGGAGTAATATGTGGTGACTGTTGTAGGTATATATGTTAAACCAATGTTTCTGAGCTGGGAGAATACACACACACACGTGTGTGTGCGTGTGCATGCGTGCGCATAGTGAGTGTATGATATTGTTTGCGGAAAAGTGAGACAACTTGACAGAGGCGTAACTAGGGAAAATGGCGCCCGGGGCAAGCACTGAAATGGCACCCCCCCACTGCGCCCCCCATTGCCCCCCCAACATACTACATTATACTTAGGTTTTTCCTCACAAGCGCCCACCGCCGCCGCCAAGCCAGGCCACTGACTGGCCGCCAGGCGCCAGCAAAGCAATGGGGGGGCGCAGGCAGCGCGGAAGGGACCGCTCGTGGGGAAGGGGGCACCGACACGCTCCCTTGACTGCTGCAGCGCTGCTGCACTGAGCAGGAAACATTTGTATTAACAAAAATTTTAAAATTTTTAAAAAAAATTGGTCATGGCGGCGCCCCCCATGTGACCAGAAAAGATGGCGCCCGGGGCACGTGCCCCCCCTGCCCCCCTATAGTTACGCCTCTGCAACTTGACACAGACAAGAGAAGTGACAAGAACTTGACACAGGGGTACCATTTTGGCAGGATCCACATGCCGATTGTAATATTTATTTCCGCCCTCAAATACACAGTACTGTAGTTGTTTTAACACAATATAAATGACTGCACAGATATATACTATTATTGTAGAACTATAAACAAAGCTTATGAATATAATGGAAACTACTGCAGTGTCTGAAGTATTCCTCCCCAGCCCACAACCCCATCCTCCAAAAAAATTATATTTTATTGATTTTTCTTTGTTGGGGCTAAGATTGCAGTGACAAAGTGCTTCAATTTTCAGAGTTGCCCTGGAGGAATGAGTCAATTTACAATCATTTCTGCAGTAAAATGACTGCCTTGCGATATTGACCAACACAATTCTATGTAGCTTTGCTGAACAAATCAGATGGAATAAAGATTTGCTTTTCTATATATATTTTTTTTAAAAGAATGAAACCTGTTACCTTATTACTGTCATTGCCTGGCCTTATTTCAGCTCTCTTGAATTACTATCCAGGAGATAGAAAGATAGAAAGATAGATAGATAGAGTATATGAAAATAAAATGTGTGCATAACTATAACTATAACTATAACTATAACTATAACTATATATATAAACACTATAACTATAACTATAAAAATATATCTATATAAACTATATATATATATATATATATATATATATATATATATATATATATAAAAATTGGCACTCGTGGTTTCATGTATCCGCGGTTGTGCAATATATACCCAATCTTGTTATCTGCGGTATGCGGCTTCACGAATCTGCAGTTTTCGGCAGTGCATTTCTGCCCTTACGTGGTCATGCTCTTGCTGCATGTGCTCATAAGTTGTGAGAGGAATTTGGAGGAGGGCAGTGGAGTGCTTCAGTCTTCAAGTTTAGTTTTTTGTACTTCTAAAAGCCATTTTGGGTAGCATCTGGCAGCCTTGGGTGGCCTTTGTTATCCTAAGGGAGCCTTTAGGAGCCTTTTTTGAGCCATTCCGGCAAAGCTTCATAGAGCCATTTTTGGAGCCTCTTGCAGCATTGTGCTGCCCTTGTAAGATGCTAATTATAACTTTTATAATTTTAGTTTTAATTTTGATGAAATTTTATTTTTAATTAAAAATTCAAATTAATTTTAAAAATTGTGATAATCACAGTACTGTATTATTTAAATTGTAATTAAAATTTAAATTAAAAATTGATTTTAATTATCCGCTGAAAATTGATTCTCCTCTCAGTCCTTGATTCTCACACACTCCGCTATGTGTGTTTACTTGAAATGGATTTAATTTTGTGCTGCCTCTTTGGCCAACCTACCAACCAAACAAGCCCGTGGCTTGTGCTGTTAAGTGCTGGACTTCAACTGTGGGGTGAGGAAACTTCATGATACACATTGCTGGAGGAGCTAGAGAGTGGGAGAGCAGAAGATCTGAGGTGGCTAAGGACAGTGCTATGCTCCAGCCTTATTTCTGCTTTTACCCTGGCTGGGTTTTGATGATCTTCCATTCATTTTCTTGGGCTCCAGAACCCAACCTCACAATTCCCATTGACTTAAAGGAAAAGTGTGCTGTCGAGTCGGTGATGACTCCTGCTGACCACAGAGCCCTGTGGGGTTTTTTGGTAGAAGAAAGGAGGGGTTGAACAGGAGGGGTTTACCATTATCTCCTCCCGTGCAGTATGATATGATGCCTGTCAGCATCTTCC
Source organism: Hemicordylus capensis (assembly GCF_027244095.1). NCBI lineage: Eukaryota > Metazoa > Chordata > Lepidosauria > Squamata > Cordylidae > Hemicordylus > Hemicordylus capensis. The sequence continues at coordinate 338,917,875 of NC_069659.1, forward strand.
TATATCGCTGCTGCCTGATATAGGAGTTATCCATTGTCTGGTTTCTCCCATTGACTTAAGGTATCATTATTTGCAGTTTCATTTTCTGTGATTTTAGGCCAGAATGGAACCCCCACCAATTACAAGGGCTACTTGTATGTGTGTATATGTAATGTATATGTATGTGTGTGAATATTGCTTTCTTGCCAACTCATTTATATATTTAGGGATGTGATCCATAGCTCATTGCACAAGTTTTTCTCCTCTCCATCTCCAGGGTGATGATGGAGCTCCACTATTAGCATCACCTGGGGTGGGCATTAAGTAGCAGAGGAGCTACAAGTGGACTGATCTGAAATAGCTTTCTGTGCCTTTGGGCCTGCTTCTCCTTCCCTTCCCTTCCTTCCCTTCCCTTCCCTTCCAGTCAATACTGTAAATCTGATTTCTGGCTGAGTGGGGACATGGCCACACAATTTTTAATTTCTCTGTTCAAGTGCTTAATGTTGTTTTTACTTCAAGTGCTCATGGTTGCACTGCAGGAAAGAGAAGTCTAACAGTGGTTCTTACCCATGCTGGCTAAGTGTAGACCAGCAGCCGTTTCAGAAGAAAAGTATATTTGATGTTAACCAGGGGGTCGTCTTTAATTCAGAGTCCTCTTCCTTTTGGATAAAAATAACCTGTATTCAACATCTGCTTTTTAAGAGGGTAGCCCTTCTTTTATTTAACTCCACCTCTTAAGTTGATAAACCTTTAACCCTTTAAAGGCTAGACAGGGAGGCGATTCTCATGATTGCCAAAAAGTGGGCTAAGGGAGCCTGGCCCGTTTTTTTGCGAGTGTGAGAACCACTAGGCTCGCAGGCGGGCCCGGTGTCCTCAAAGTGGGTAACCTGCTTAACTAGCCCTCCCCTTAGACAAGGTGTGCTCTGCTAACCCCGTCTTTTCGATCATGTGTTGCCACAGCATGGCTCCGTGGTGCGGCAACACATGAGGAGACCCCCGCCAGGAGCCTGAAACAAGCCTCTTGGCCCTGGGGGTCTTTCCAGGATGCCTCGCGCGGAGCATCCTGGAACTTCTGGGGGCTATGTAGCCCTCAATCCCCACAGCCCCCGCCGGCTCTGTGATGGAGCCGGGCGGCAGTTGTGTGGCCAGCCGATCTGGCCACCCAGGGCTGTCTGGGGATCATCTGCGGGGAGAGCGGGCTAAGCCCTCTAAGCCCTCAAACCCTCTTAAGGCGGTTCTCACTGATCGTGAGACTTGGCTCACTATTACACAGAAGAGAGCTAGTCTTGTGGTAGCAAGCATGGCTAGCTAAGCAGGGTCTGCCCTGCTTGCATATGAAAGGGAGACTTGATGTGTGAGCCCTGTAAGATATTCCCCTTAGGAGATGGGGCTGCTCTGGGAAGAGCAGAAGGTTCCAAGCTCCCTCCCTGGCATCTCCAAGATAGGGCTGAGAGATTCCTGCCTGCAACCTTGGAGAAGCCGCTGCCAGTCTGTGTCGACAATACTGAGCTAGATGGACCTATGGTCTGATTCGGTATATGGCAGCTTCCTGTGTTCCTATGTTCACATCTTTCTAAATCTTAAACTGTTTTCAGCTCAAACCCAAAATTGCTCCTTTAATTTAACTTTGTTATTTTATAAAAGCAAATGTTCTCAAACCATTTAACTGGCATTTGTATCTTTCTGAAAGTAAGTCTTCGAGTGGGGTTGGGGCAGGGCGGGTCTGACATGCCTCCCTGACTGAGTTTGTACTCCCAGTCTGTTCTCCACAGCAAACCTCTCTTGAACTAATGGCTGAACTGGAGACAGCTGCTGTGTCAATCTCCTGTATCTTCATCTAAGGTGAACGGTTCTGAAGATGAGCTCAGTTCTGACGAACACTGCCTCGGGCACTATTTACAATAAAAGATCTAGCTGTTGTAGGATCTCTCTGCACAGTTCCAAATTCCTGGGAACTTTGCATCCAAACATTGTCCCCAGGAAGCAGCTGTGAATGGTTCAACCCTGTGCCAAACACTGAAATTATGCTGCTGCAAAATTGATGGTCTGCACCCTTAGTTGAGTTTATCTTTTTATTATGGAAATTTCAGAAGCTCTCAGAAATATTGGATGGAATTTTTCAAGACATGCGATTATGCTTCAGCATATACATGACTTCCTTTTTTTAAGAATTAAAGCACCATTAAAGAAAGTATGACATGTGTTATCTAATCGCAATATAAAATGAGAGCCAACTCTCGTTTTCTAATTTGTATGGGTCAGTGTTTTTACTGCTGCATCCCAGATATTTTACATCGGATCTGCACCAGATTTGGAGGGATCATTTGTCACCTAATTGATGTTAGGGAGGTGCACAAAACCGGTTTGCCCTGTTCAGTTCAAATCTAAACTGGACTTGAACCAGACTGGGCACGTTCGGTTTTGGCAGCCCTGGTTTGGGGTCCGGTCCGGTTCAAATTCATACCAGTTTGGTCCAGGTTCAGGGGTGCCAGACACATTAGGCTTAGTTTTTTAAACGTCAGACTCACCACCGCAGCCAGGTTCAGCTGCTGTGGTGGTGGTGCTGCTGCGGCTGGCGGCTTCCCCTCCTCCCACTGGCCTCATTTCAGCCCTATGTGAATGTGTGGTGACCGTTTTTGAGACCACCGTGCATGCGTGTCATTGGCATGGCCGAGTCATGACCTGGCCATGCAAATGACCCGCCGACATGCATGGTGGCCTCAAAGTGGCCATTGTGCACTCACAGAGGGACAAAATGGGCCCAAAATGGCCGGTAGGAGACCGGGGGGAGGCTAGCAGGGGGAAGGATAACTGCCAGAGGGTGTACGGCTGCTGCAGCACCCCCCAGGCCCCCCCCCAAATCCAGCTGTGCAGCAATGAGTCTGACTTTTAAAAAACTAAATCTAACATGCTTGGCGTTTCCAAACTGGGCCCGAACTGGGGGTTCAGCTCAACCTTTAGCCGAACCAGGCCAGTTCGGTTTGAGGTTGAGCCCTCGAGCCAAGATGGTTTGAGGCTGAGTTGGCTCACACATCCCTAATTGAACATCTCTAATGTTCAGGCTGTTTCAATTTTATGACCAGTGGAAGCTTCAAGGCTTATAATGGTACAATGTTGAAACTTCCTTCCTTCCTTCCTTCCTTCCTTCCTTCCTTCCTTCCTTCCTTCCTTCCTTCCTTATTTTTCTATTTTCTTTTTTTCTTCCCCCCACCCCCATCTTTAATGGGGAGTTGTTGTTGTTGTTGTTTTAATTTATGTAAACCGCCTCAAGTCTAAGGAAGTCAGGCAGTCAAAAAATAAACAAACAAATAAATACTCCTCATCTTAACTTTACTGGTACAGTAATCCCTCGACCTACGAACTACTCGACTTACGTTGTTTTCGAGTTACGAGCGACGAAAAAGACTGGAAGTAGTTGCCAGTTTAGATTCAGCTTACTCGACCTACGAATTTTTAGATGCGGCTTCCTCGAATTACGAATGTTTTCAGACTTCCGTGGTGCGCTCCTCGACTTACGAAAATTTCGACCTCTGAACGTGCGTTCGGAATGGATTATTTACGTAAGTCGAGGGACCACTGTACTACTATGCTAGTATAATAACAACATTCTGTACCTCAAAAATACACTATCTCTACCCCCTCCCCACTTCATTAGCCATAAAAATGGGAATGGGGATAAACAGCAGAGAGAAAGGAAAAATGAAAGCCAAACAATACAACACTCAGGTCTACAAGACTTCCTTGCTGCCTTGGGAGTGTATTATTAAATCATTTTAGCATCCAGATTTGCAAGCCATGCTAGTACAAGCACCCAGAAATAACCAGTGAATTGCTTTCCTCAAAGCTCCAGAGAGATTGGAAGTCTGCCAAGGAAGCATGGTAAAATAAAGGACCATAAATAAATTAAAGTCACTAACCTACTGTAAATGTTTTCAGTGCGTTTGCTTGTTTCTCTCTTTGAGTTTTAGCTTTCTCATGCAAGCCAACAGCCTTTGGGATACTTCCTTTTTGCTTCAGTTCCGTGAATGCATTTTAATGCCATGCCATCTCTTTCAGTACCTGGCTATCCCTTTCTCACATATGTTTAATGGAGATGGGTAGCTATTTTAGTCTGTGGTAGCAAGCTTTCCTACTCCCCACATTGTGGCTCCTTAAGAGATCAGGGCTGCAATTCTATACATACTTGAGCCTTACTTGACAACATGGTGGAGATCCATGATTGGATCTTCCATCTCTTTAAATGTTGGCAAATATCAGCCATGGGTGTGTGCCTGTGTGCCCACAAGCTGTAGGGCGGGGGGGAGATTAATCCTTTTCTTCAGCAAAAGTTTCCCTGTCTGAACCAGGCCTGACCTCTGCCTTCTCTTCAGCTGCTCTTTGTTAAAATGGAAACTGAGGGGAGATCTGATCAAAGATAGGCTTGTTAGGCTCTTCCTTAGCAATAAGCCCACTTAATACAGCAGGGCTTGTTTCTGAGTAGACAGGCATAAGGTCAGGCTGCATAGGTGCTTTATTCAGGTTGACGATAATTCTGCCTCATCTATTGGTGGACCCCCCCCCCCACACACACAGTTTTAGTGATTGCAGATTGTATTTTAAGTATAATTTGTCTAATATGGCATAGAGTTTTTGTAGGCAACAGCTCATTTCCTTGGATGCACGGGCGACGAACAAAAGAATTGTGTTGCAGGATCAGAGCACAGTTCAGTGCCAAGACTATGGGACTATTCCCACGATCAGGCGAAATTGGGCTAGGGGAGCCTAGCCCGATTTTGCCTGATGAGGGAAGCACTGGGCTCGCAGGCGAGCCCGGTGGCTTCCTGGTGGTTAACCTGCCAAACTAGCCCTCCCTTAAACCGGGTTTGCAGAGCGAGCGCTCTGCAAACCTGGTTTTTAAAATCATGAGTAGCTGTGGCGCGGCTCTACGGCACAGCTACTCACGAGTAGACCCCCCCTCCCGCGGGAGGCTGAAAAGCAGCCTCCCGGCTTGGGTGTCTCTCTAGTATGCCCCACACACTTGCGCAGGGCATACTGGAGCTTCCAGGGGCCACGCGCCCCCCCAACTCCCCAGCCCCTGCTGGCTCCGTCACAGAGCCGACAGTCGTGTGGGTGGCCGATCTAGCGGCCTAGGGCTCCCACCCTGCTCGTCTGCGGGGAGAGTGGGCTTAGCCCGCTCTCCCCGCTTACTTTCCTAAACTGGGTGTCACTGATTGTGAGACCCGGCTCTATGTCTAGATTTGAACCTAGCAGAGTACCAGTCCATAAGTCTTCTCCTCTGTGAGAGGGCCTCCTGGTTTGTGTGGCAGTAGCTCCTACCTTAGTGATGGGGTTTGGTTTTTTCATTCCTTGTGCCACCATCTGTGACTGCAATAATGGAGTTTTCAGCAGCCTCTGGCCACCATCTTGGTTCCCCACAGTTCCCTCAATGCACCATCATCCCAGGGCACTGTAGGAAACCGAGCTGATGGTTAGAGGCTGCTGAAATCTCCACTTCATAGGGAGAGTTTCCGCTTTTAAGTTGTGAGAGGGTGGTGGGCTATTGTGGAATAAATGCATCCAGCCAAAGTAAAGCGCCTTCAGCAACGTGTAATATTGGAGGAAGGTGGCTTGCAGAGGAATCCTTGAAATGATAATTAGGGGTGTTACAAGCAGGTCCCTATTTTCATGTGTGAAATGTATGTATTTGCAATAACAGTTTTAACAGTGGCTGTATCAGATTAGGGCCAGGCTCCAGCTGTCTTAATTCCATACTTCCATACAATCCTTTTAAACTATACTGTCTCAGTCTGGGTAATTGGGTAAGACTGAAGAGAAAGCAGTGGAGAGATCAGGAAAGAAAAACTGGGCCTTGCTCACCACAGGTTTCTTTTAACTTCAATACCAAACAGAACTGAAGCCTATGTATGTGTAACTAGCGCTTGCTTGTATTCATCACTTGTCGACCTTTCCTCTCCCCACAGCTGAAATTTAGATTGTAAGTTCCTCAGGGCACAGATCTGTATGGAGGGCACTGCAATCATAATCGTCATGCAAGCTAACATTCTTCCAGAGCCAGTAACAGTTCGTGCGTATGTAGTGCTTCTTGTTATATATGTCCTATGAAACACTGGTTACTATGGAAATGGTTTGAGTTAAATCAATCTTAAATAGGAGGACTTATGAAGAATAATTACCCAAAGCCTTTAAATAAACCCATTGGGAAAATACATACATCAGCGTACATTTCAGTCCAATGTGTCCACATGAGATAACACTTCAATTTGTATCCAACTCTCTGACAAGGCATTTCCCTTTCATTTACATCTGACAAAAATGCTTTTTCATTGTTTCTTCTCCTTGAATGAGGTAAAATTTGCATTTGCTTGAGATTGGCATTGACAGAGTTCTATAACTGCACATAGGAAGCTGCCTTATACTGAGTCAGGACATCGGTCCATCTAGCTCAGTATTGACTACACAGACTGGCAGTGGCTCTCCAAGATTTCAGGCAGGAGTCTCTCTCAGCCCTGCTTGCTGATACCAGGGAGTGAACCTGGGACCTTCTGCATGCAAGCATGCTGATGTTCTTCCACATGCTCTTTCTAAGGGGATGGGAGCCTCATTCCTTACAGCACTCACATGTAGTTTCCCATTTTAATGCAAACCAAGGCAGATCCTTCTTAGCAAAAGGGATTGCTGATGCTCACTACCACAAGACCCATTGTTCTTCCACACATTAGAAGTGTATAGAAGGGGAATTTTGCATAGCATGTGTACTTCTATACAAGTATCAAAAATCCAGGAGCTGTCTTATTTTTTAATGACTCTAAAACACACACACACACACACACACTTGCACCATTTATGCTCAGATTCCAGGAAGTGTTTAGAGTGTGCCACTGCTTATGGTTACCAGCTGACCCACTACAGAGGGCAGTTGAAAATTTGCCAACCCTAGTTGTACCTTTCTGTCAAGGTTCCTATACATGGTAACAGCAGATATTCAACAAGTGAAATTTTTCCCCATCCTTCCATCCCCTTGCCAATGTAGCTGGTGCAAAAAGACACCCCTGAATGGTGGGATCTTAGTTAGGGCCAGAAGAGATAGCCTCACTCCCAGCCAGTTCCCTCTAACAGGGATTTCCAGGAGCCAGCGTGGTGTAGTGGTTAGAGTGCTGGACTAGGACTGGGGAGACCCGAGTTCAAATCCCCATTCAGCCATGAAACTAGCTGGGTGACTCTGGGCAGTCACTTCTCTCTCAGCCCAACCTACTTCACAGGGTTGTTGTGAAAGAGAAACTCAAGTATGTAGTACACCGCTCTGGGCTCCTTGGAGGAAGAGTGGGATATAAATGTAATAATAATAATAATAATAATAAATAATTTTCAGATGTTGTTGACTACAACTCCCAGAATCTCCAAGCAAAAGCCATGAGAAATTGGGATTCTGGGAGTTGTAGTCAACAACATCTGGGAATTCCTGTTAGAGGGAACCCTGCCAAGCAACGGTTGCCATAGACTATACTGAGCTATATGGACCAATGGTCTGACTCAGTGTATGGCAGCTTCCTATGTACCTGAGAGAGCACCTTTCTCTACAAGATCCCCACTGCTCATTAAGATCATCAGGAGGGGTCCGTCTTCAAGTCATCTGGTGATGACCTGGGATCGGGCCTTCTTAGTTGTCACCCCTAGATTCTGGAACACGCTTCCTGTGGATATAAGAGGATTTTCTTCCCTGGAGGCCTTCAGGAGAGCCTTAAAGTGGCACCTTTTTAGTCTGCCTTTTAATGATATCTAGTTTTAATTCTAATTTTAATCTGGTTTACATGTTTTTTTTATTTTAATTGTTGTGTTATGTGTTCTTGATATTAATGTAAGCTGCCCTGAGCCACCTTAGGAAGGGCAGTATATAAATTGAATGAATGAATGAATGAATGAATGATTGAAAAATGAGGTAGAAGGACATGCACCTATCTTCTACTGCCTGGTTGTGAGGGCGCTTCTGCTGCCAGCAGATCTTCCTGGGCTGCTGGCCACCATCCTGGCCATAGAGGCCAGAGGAAGGAGTGGCCTGGCAATCTGGAGATATCCCAGTGCACTGTGCTGTTCACGCAGTGCATTGTGGGACATCTGGCAGCCCAGCGGTCTTTCCCCCCTACTCCCGCTTGCTGCACCGGTCATTGCTCTGACACTTGTGTGGGTGTGCAAGCAGCAGAGCCCTCCGTGGGCCCAGATCATGTCAGTCCTCCCCAGCCCTAAGGTTGTGTGAATGACCTTTTAATATTGCATAAAGGTTGGGAATGTGACACATGAGAAAGTTTAATCATGAGGGGCAGGGGGTCTGGCAGCCTGCAGTCCAGGTTGAAGAAACAGCTTAAGGTCAACTCGCCTAGGGAGCAATACTCACAGCACCTAATAGACTTCTCCAAATATAAGGACACAGACAAACACAGTTACTTGCGGGTTATAGAGTAACAATGTAGGAAACATTCTTTATTTTATAAAATGCATCTTTAATTCTATCATTGTCGGTGTGGGATTTTCTAACTCTCTCATACAAAAGTGAACCATGGCTTTCAGTTGCCACATCAGGATTGTTGCACTTGTTGCATTTCTGTCTGAAATGCAACTGTTTAAAAGCACAGGGTTCCTACCAGAAAATACTTCTACTATTTATATACTGGTTTTCAACATAAGTTCTCAAAGCAGTTTACACAGAAAGATAAATAAATAGGTTCCCTGTCCCAAAAGGACTCACAGTCTACAAAGAAACAATAGGGAGACACCAGTAACAACCGCTGGAGGGATGCTGTGCTGGGATTGAATAAGGAAAGTTGGTCTCCCCCTGCTAAATAGAAGAGAATCACTACTTTAAAAGGGATGTCTTTGCTCAGTTAGCAGGGGTTGAAATATTCACCAAACAGGAACACAGAAAGCTGCCTTATACTGAATGGTCCATTTTGCTCAGTATTGTCTATACCAGGGATTCTCAACGTTGGGTCCCCAGATGTTTTTGGACTTCAACTCCCATAATCCTCAGTCCCAGTGGCCTTTGGTTGGGCATTATGGGAGCTGAAGTCCAAAAGCATCTGGGGACTCAACGTTGAGAATCCCTGGTCTATACTTCCTGGCAGAGGCTCTCCAAGGTTTCAGGCTCCAAGATTCCTTTCCCAGCCTTATCTGGATATGCCAGGGAATGAACCTGAGATCTTCTGCATGCACACAAATGCGCTAACATTGAGGCCCCATTCCTGATGGGGAATATCTTACCGCAGAAAATGCTCACATGTAGTCTCCCATCCAAATGCAAACCAAGGTCAGCCTTGCATAGCAAAGGGGACAATTCATATTTGCTACCATAAAATCAGCTCTCTACTTCAGTGATAGGTGGTGAACTACTTGAAAGTCAGGAATAGACACCATGCATCTCACCTCCTCTTCTTCCTGTCAGCTGCCGGAGGTTAAAATTGTCTTTAAAATAGGCCAATAGTTCTACGAAATAAATGTGTTTGGGATTGATGCTGTTGCCTCCATGGGAAATTGACTCATGCCTAGATATATATTTATGTCCTTCCGTAGAATTCATAAGTAAACACACATTAATCCCAGTAATCTAAGCTCTTTAGAAAACAAGAAAATTGTCCTAAATTGTAGGACTTCTGTATTGTGAGCATCTGGGTGTGCTCTGTATTTGCATAGAGAACACCCAAATGTACTGGAGAAGTTCAAATACAATTAGCCTCCAGCAGAATCAGGGTTGAAGCTTTAATGCCAACTTCCCTTATCACAACACTTACCAGCTGATCAGCACAGTTGGCGGCTAACAGCTGATCAACATTATTGGTGTTTATACACTGCTATTTAGTGTTAGGCGCTGGAGAACATCCATCATTCACTTGATTGAATCCCAACAGTTGTTAAAGAGCAAGCTGTTAAAGAGGGGATTTCTTTTGCCTCCAGAGACTCTTAAAGAGGTTGATATATGTGGTGTCAAGATGACAGACCAATCCACAAGCCAGTTAAGCCTCAGTGTGCTGGTTTGTTTGTTAACATTTGCCTTGAACCCCACCTTCTCTTGAACATTTGGAACAGTGAAACAGTAATAACCATGTATTTAGTGCTAATGGTGTAAGTAACATAGAAGTTCAGTTATCTCTATGAGAGAGCTTCCAGACTACAGCATGTCCCCTGCTAACTGAGGAAAGAGGCACATTTTAAAAGTGGTGATTCTCTTTATTTAGCAGGGGGAGAACAACTGGCCCTATCCATGCCCAGCACAGCATCCCTCCAGCGGCTGTTGCTGGTGTCAATCTTATATTTTATTTTATTTTATTTTATTTTATTTATTTTAATGTAAACCACTTCGGACACTTTTGTTGAAAAGCAGTATATAAATATTTGTTGTTGTCGTCATCACAATTCAGCCTAGATCCTGCTGATCCAGACCACTGTCTGTAGAGAAATGTGATCCTACCAAGGGGAGGAGCTAAAGGCCTTATTAGGAGTGGGAGTGTTGAGCAAGCTGTGTGTGTGTGTGTGTGTGCTTTTGTTCTGGAGAGCTTCTGCAGCTCAAGCTAAGTTAAAAGAACAAAGAAGCTGTTCCTGTTTCAATTGAACACTCACATCATCATTACTTTTATTATTCCTATCAAGCACATGGTGTCAGAAGTTGAGGCCACTTTCTAGTAGCCCTGGAGTGGCAAAAAATGAGCAAAAAGAAAATAAACCCCGACTCCTTCTGCTGAACTGTATCTCTTTGGGCTGGAATCCTTTAAGCTCTATACGGACCACAAACCTTTGGTGCCACTGATAAATTGCAAGGATTTGGATTGGGTGCCAATCCGATAAATTGCAGGGATTTAGATTGGGTGCCAATCCGATGCCAGAGACTTCTCCACAGAGTGATGCGAAATAAACCTCTCACTGAGAACAAGCAAGGCAAGTCACTTGTAGTAGGAGATACTTTGTCAAGACAGCCACTCAAAATTGCTGATCTTGAGTCAGTCCAACCAGAGGCGTTCTTACCTCTGGACTTCCAGGTAGATGTCCAGGGCCTTCACAGCCCCTAAAGGTAAGGTAAAGTGTACTGTCAAGTCGATTTCGAATTCTGACACCCACAGAGCCCTGTGGTTTTCTTTGAGTAGAATACAGGAGGGGTTTACCATTGCCTCCTCCTGTGCAGTATGAGATGATGCTTTTCAGCACCTTCCTATATCACTGCTGCCCAATATAGGAACAGCGAGGATTCGAACTGGCAACCTTCTGCTTGTTAGTCAAGCATTTCCCTGCTGCGCCACTTAAGGTGACTTCACAACCCCTGCCCCCCCCCCACAATCCTTAATAGTCTTTCCCAGGTGGCCAAGCGTGACCTCTGCTTGAGAGACAGAGGGGTGGAGTGGGGAAAGAAATATGTGGGATGGGAATATGCTAAATTGTGTGTTGAAAGGTTTCTGCTGATGTATGTATGTATTTGTTTATTTTGGCCCAAGGCCAGCATTCTGCTGATGCATATTTGCATAAATATACCTGTTCTATATTCTTACATTCTTGTGAGTTCAGTTGCTGTTTGTGCCCTTAGGAACCCACGTGTTAAAAATATTGTGTGTGTCATGGTGTATGTAGGTAGGGGGATGATGCTTAACTTGCACGGGGGGGGGGGGGTGGGCGGGCTCCAAAAGCCTTTAATTCCAAGCTCCAAAACTACCTAGGTGCACCTCTGAGTCCAACTTATAGAGGAAGCTGAGACCTATGAAGCAACCAGTGTGCATGTTGCGATGTATGCACGTGCAGCAGCACCTTCCGGTCTGAGGAGGCACCAGGGTGGCAAGGAGTACGCTGCCACCCCGCCGGACCATTTTAAAAGGCAGGGCCGGTGGGGGGAAATGTGGCGGGACGGGTGAGAGCACCCCCTCATGACCACCTTCGAACTGGCAGGAGCCCCTTCCTTGCATGCCACTAACTGTAACCGGACCGCTCCAGATGATCTTAATAAGTGACAGGGTTCATGGCAGAGAAGGCGCTCTTTTAAGTACCTTATTGGGTACCATCCTCATATGGCCTTAGTGAGCTACAGAGCAACTTCCATTAATGCCCCCAAATATAGTCCAGCACAGCTGATCATGGGTCATCATGATCAATATGATAGCTAGATAGATAGATAGATAGATAGATAGATAGATAGATAGATAGATAAATGCACAACATCTACAGACATCTGTTCCAACTCTAGGTGACGGTGACGGGGGCCAGAGCAACGCTGAGTCTGTCCATTTGGGCTAGCGTCTTTTGCCAGCTGCAAGGCATGCCTGCGCAGTTGAGAGGGGGCTGCAAGCCCGTGACATCACAGGCTTGTGACAATCTCAACTGCACAGGTGCGCCTCGCAGTTGGCAAAAGATGCTGGCCCGAACTCATGGGCCCAGCGTTGTTCTGGCCCCCATCATCGCCGGGGGAGGGGGAGGAGGACTGCTCCACTCCCCCCACCGGCAGCCACCCCTCGGTCACGGTAGTAATAATTTTAAAAACTCACGGAGGTTTCGTAACATGGCAGCTAATAAAAAAACCACAGAGCCTTGCACAGGTGTGTGTGTGTGTGTCTTGTGCAGGTGGGGGGGCGCTCATGGCTGGTTGGTCTGGATGCCCAAATTACCTAGGTGCACCCCTGATTCAAGGGAGGGTGCAAGTGTGAGTCGGTGCTCCCTCAGACAAGTTGTTTGCTCCCACCCGGTTTCAGAAATCTAATGGGATACAGCTTGTCCACCCATAAATGCACTTTGCTGCTTTTATGATCCCCTTCCTTCTCCCCCCACCCCCGACCCCTGGTGCTGCCACTGTGAGCATGTGCTTTGCATGCAAAAGATCTTGAGTGGAAGTTTCCACATCTCTGGGAAAGGCAGAGGAAGACCTTCACTTGAAGAGGACCTTGGAGAAACACTGCCAGTCAGTGTGGACCAGGAGTTCCCAACCTGTGGTCCCCAGGTGTCATTGGACTACAAAACCCATCATCCCCAACCACAACAGCCAAAGGCTGTTGCAGCTGGGGGTGATGGGAGTTGTACCCCAACAACATCTGAGGACCCAAGGTTAGGAACCCTTGGCATAGACAATGCTGCAATAGACTGACCTGGGGGCTGAGTAGAAGGCAGTTCCAGGTGTTCTAGCTCTTGCTGTTGCTCCTCTTCCTGCGCCTCCTCCTCCTTGATGCTGCTAGTTAATTTGCTCAATTAATTGATCTCTGGGTGACCAAGCTGTTAATGGCAATGCTGAGCGGGAGATGCCAGCATTAGCAGTGATTTCTGTAAATGTGAGGTAGAGACCCAGGACACTTTGTCCTCCTGCTGGTCATGGGGGAAGAAGGGTGGGTGAGCTGGGGGAATAGGAAGGGAGGTATGGCTTCAGCCTCACTCAGTGTCTTGGTGCATTTAAAACTGTGAGCATCTTCACCAAGTGGAGATGTAAGTTACAAAGCAAAGTTGGAGTCTTCCAGGAAAAGCTCATGTCTTTTAAGCCATTTTTTGAAAGTGAATTAGGATTAACCTTGCTTAACCCAGGCTGCCAATGTGCCAAACACTTTCTGAAGTGATTTTAAAGTGCAGAGGTCTTTAAACAACTTCAGAGAGTCTTCAGAGGACAGGGAATTCATAAATGTGTAACAGCCACCTTAAACACCTTCCTGTGCTTCCTCCTTATTTAAGGTTGGAAAGCAGGCTAATCTTTTCATTCAGAGGGCACTGTTAGTCAATCTCTTGGATCCAAACTAGACACGATGATCGAGATCCATGATTGGATCTCTGTCTCTTTATAATTTTCAAAAAGCAACAGCATAGGGTCCCATGCAGACTGGGATGATCCTGAGGACAGGGGCTTAAGGGTCCTCCCTGCACCATTTTCTTGATGGAAACCACCCTTTCCCTGCAACTGTACCATTTTTCCTTAGTGAAAACTTATAGATTGGTTCCTCCTAAACAGCATATTTATGGGTGTGTGTGTTTTGTAAGGGAAATGCCCATAAGGGAAAGGGCTAACCCCACCCTCAGCAATGTGGTTTTGTCTTGATCTGAATCACATCTGCCCACACTTGCTTTTTGTAAATATTCAAAGTGATGGAACTTCTGATCACAGATTTCTTTTGTCTTATTAAATTTGTCTCTTAGTTATCATACTAATGTGATAGAAAACAGTGAGATGCTGCTTGAGTCATTTCAGTCCTGCTGGGAGGACCTGTCTGATTTTCACGGAAGGACGTCTGCAATAGTTGGTTTGTAGGTTCTGAAGTTATAGCTTTGGGCTAGCCTTTTAATAAAGAATTCTTTACAGCAAGGGTTATCAACCGTGGGTCCCCAGATGTTAGTGGACGACTACTCCCATGAACCCCAGCAACAATGGCTTTCAACCAAGATCCATGTGGCTGGGGATTATGGGAGTTATAGTTCAACAATATAGGGGAACCAAGGTTGAGAAACCCTGCTCTACAGTGCGATTGAATGCACACTTACTTAGGAGGAAGCCCCATTCAATTCAGTGGGGCACAATTCTGAGAACACACTCATAGGATTAAGATGCAAACCTCATTAAAATAATTACAACCAAGCCATGAACTTCCTCAGGACTTTTTCCAAGCAGTGGGTGGGGGCAAAAGCTACAACCCTTTACCAACTTACCTGGGAGTAAGGAATTTCTTGATCTGGGGAGACAGCTCCAGATGTCCATAGACCCAGCTAGGTATGGCTATACCAGAGTTCCATACAGTCACTTCTGCTCATTCAGTTTATATATATATATATAATTTTCTTTCTACTTCAGAACTGTACTGAAAGCTCATCTCAATGCAGGTAGCAATGTAATATACATTAAACATTTAAGCTCCATAGCACACCATAGACGTTTGCTTTATTTCTCTCTCCGTGTTACACATGACTGCATGACATAATATCCAGGTTCATAGAGCTCTTAGGACATTGGAATACAGCCCATGCGTGTGCTGTGCAGTATTTTTAGTAATATTTGCATCCTTTTCTTGCTCTCTTCATTCTAATGTGCACTTTCTATTCTGATCCTGAACTGACCTTACTGTGCTGTCATTTTGATGTAGCCTAAATTTCTGATGTGATCTCACTTTCCTTTCCAGTGAAAGGGGAATGCATGCTTATTCCCATTGATAAAGGCACTAAAACATGATCACAGCTAAAGAAAAACCACTTTGACTGCCTCGGGGGGCAAAGTTTTATTCTGTCTTTGGGGAGGTGAAGATTTTTTATTTTTGTCTCTTTTCTTTAATGGCTTGCTCTTGTTTGCAAACAAAATATATGTATATTGGTTTTAAAGTGGATGCATCTCCAGTGCTAACCCTGTATAACTTTCACTGAAATGTGCCCAGCTGCTGCGAAATTCTGCCTTAAATATTGTTTAGAGTGCCTAAGGAACGTTTACCTTAATGAATAGATATTTAGGTTTTGTGCAGATATTCGGGGCATGTCCTTATGCATCATGGGCTCTGCTACAACTGAGGATTTTGATGATTCATAGTGTATGGGGAACAGCCAGGAGGTGGGCGGCATAGCTAGATCAGAAGGCCAAAGAAATAGTTTCAGGGAAGATATGAAAAATTAAGGGCATCTGGGCAGGATTCCGGACAGATTAGATGTAGATTCAGGAAGGTTCAGCCAGGACAGAGCAGAGCCAAGCAAAGAGCAGGATGGATGAGTGGATTCAAAGTCTCAGGAGCTGTTAAGCATTTTGTCAGCAGCTTGGCCTGGTTTTTTGTTTTTAAACGGAGGCTGTTGAAAAATAGGGATGTGTGAAATCTCATGAAAAAGTTCATTTGCTTTATTAAAAACTAATTTCACTTCTCTTTAAAAATCCTTCGGCGCTTCTCCTTGGAAGGAACTCTGCAATTTGCACCAGATTTTCAGTTGTTCAAAGGTTTGGTGCTAACTTTCCTGGAGAGCTAGAGACAGAGTGTAGGAGAAACCCAGTGGTGAGCTTGCATTCCTAGGTATGGTGGTGGAGCTGAGCTTTCCTGACCCAAAATCATAATATTAGAAGAAACAAAGAGGTCATTCAGTCCAAATCTCAGGCTTTCAGAGTAGTTATAAGAATAAAACAATGCTCTAAGCCCATTGAAAGAAGGCAGGGTACAGAGATAATGAATAAATAAATAGAACCTTGTTTGAGAGCATCCCCTGTCAAAAGTAGTGTTGTCTGAAAGGCTAACATGATGTCAAAAAGGAGCATGTGAATTCTCAGAACACACAACCATGTGAGAGGACTACCCATGTGTGGGTAGCACTTGGAGAGGGCCAAGATTTTATAACCAGGGAACAGAGGAGTCTGCAGGGAGTCAGTAATGGGGGTGTCAGTAATGGTGATGCATCCCTGAATGTTTAAAACTGCAAAACACACCACAGTCCATATACCTCAACCACTCCACTGCTGAACTATGTGAGTTACGTCTGATTTATTTGGTTGCTTAGAGGTTTCATTCAATGCCTGTTACATTCTAATTTTTGCTGGTTTCTTATTTATTTAAAAATAAATGAATTATAAAAGAAAATTACCTTGCCCCCAAAATATAAAGCTGTAGAGTGATCGGGCCTAGTGGTTGTTTTGCAAACCATTCAGTTTTGTAGTACAAGCTAGGTCAATACCATTATAATGTGGGGTGGGGGGGCGGTCTCTAGCCTCATGTTGGGTGAGGGGAAGTACATAATTGTGTGACTCATCAATGGGGTTGATTTTCAAGAATCTACTCTATGCTATGTGTTAGCAAATGAGCCCCCATGACTGCCTCCTGTGCCCATCTATGCATCCTCCATTCTAAAAACTTTGGTGTGGTGGTCGTGAAGGAAATCCCTTGTTCAGCTGGGGACTGTGACTGCCTCTCACAACCACCCTATGAGGTTAGGCTGAGAGACAGCGGCAATCCCCAAGTCTTTGGTTAGGATTCACCCTCGTAAGGTGGTTATGAGGATAAAGGGGGTGGGGTGATGTGGAGATCTTTGTGAGTTTCCCTAAGCTTGGGTAGGAAGAATTTATAATAACTAGGGTTACCTAATAAGGTAACTCATAAGATGCGAAAGAAGATGAAAAGCTCCCTTCCTCAACTTGTATGAATTATGCATAATAAAAAAATATGCATAGCTTGATTTTGCATAGTTTATTCAGACTAGTCATTGGGACAGAGAAGGAGCTGTGCAGGGCACAGAAGAGTCATCCCTGAACATTGTTCAGCTGCTCCTCTCACTGGGATTTCATTCAGCATCCATAGTTGTCCACTTGCAAGCATATTGTTGGAACCATAAGGCTTAGAACCCCGCTCCTTTAAAAAAAGAAGAAAGAAATGTAAAACTGAGGTGCTCAGAAAGTTGGATTCTGTGCCTAATGACACAGAAGCAAACGAGTGATGTTTAAAATGATATCTGGATATAACATGTAATAATAATAATAATTTTTAATTGTTTTTTAAAATTATTTTATTTTTTTTAATAATTGGGATGTAAAATGTAAAAATAATAAAATAATAATAATCTGCTGTAATGGGCTTTCTTTAGTAAACAGCCAGATTGGGGGCCTATGTGGATTTGGTTTATATTGGGTGGTTATTCTCCCCAACCCAACCCCTCCATCCCTGGCCTTGTTCTGCAGGGGTGGCGGGTGGGGGGCGTGATCCAGCTGCTCTTGAAAAAAATAAATAAAACTAAGCTCATATACAGGTGAAACTCGGAAAATTAGAATATCGTGCAAAAGTCCATTAATTTCAGTAATGCAAATTAAAAGGTGAAACTGATATATGAGACAGACGCATTACATGCAAAGCGAGATAAGTCAAGCCTTAATTTGTTATAATTGTGATGATCATGGCGTACAGCTCATGAAAACCCCAAATCCACAATCCCAGAAAATTAGAATATTACATTGAACCAAGAAGACAAGGATTGAAGAATAGAACAGTATCGGACCTCTGAAAAGTATACAGTGTACTGTGCTTGATTGGCCAGCAAACCCGCCTGACCTGACCCCATAGAGAATCTATGGGGCAGTGCCAAGAGAAGGATGAGAGACATGAGACCAAACAATGCAGAATTGCTGAAGGCCACTAATGAAGCATCCTGGTCTTCCATAATACCTCATCAGTGCCACAGGCTGATAGCATCCATGCCACGCCGCATTGAGGCAGTAATTGCTGCAAAAGGGGCCCAAACCAAGTACTGAATACATATGCATGCTTATACTTTTCAGAGGTCCGATATTGTTCTGTTCTTCAATCCTTGTCTTCTTGGTTCCATGTAATATTCTAATTTTCTGAGATTGTGGATTTGGGGTTTTCATGAGCTGTACACCATGATCATCACAATTATAACAAATTAAGGCTTGACTTATCTCGGTTTGCATGTAATGCGTCTGTCTCATATATCAGTTTCACCTTTTAATTTGCATTACTGAAATTAATGGACTTTTGCACGATATTCTAATTTTCTGAGTTTCACCTGTAGCTTGGCTCACATTCTGTGGCTTCCCCTCCGCCACGCCCTGGCCCAGAATCTCTACGTTCACACAACCGTGGCCATTCGTCTCTCTTCTTTCTCCAATGAGAAACTCCACATTTAAAGCAAGTTTTACTCCATGAGATGTCCATCCCTTCTTTCTTACTCTTTATTACACACTAGCTCTGAGTTTTTCAAACTGGATGACACATTCAACATTTATTTTATATTAGCATCAGACTAAGGGAACCAAGAATGGGCCTTATATTTCTGATCTTCTGAGTTTAACCTAGTTTGAAGCTAAACTGAATAGAAGCTGCAAATCATAGCTTGAGTTGTAGCCAATGAAAAATAACTCTTTGTAGGAGATAAACAGACCAAACAACTCACAAGCCTCCCCGTTTCGAAAAGAAAATTGCTCCTTTCTGACTAATGGTCTGAGGCACTGGCCAGTTCCCTGTTTTATCTGCAGTTCCACCCATGAGGGCGTCTATTGACTGACACACTGGAGAGTCATAGATATATCCATGGGTATATTGATCCCATTGAAGATTGTCACCAGTACTCATTAAACAGTTTTCTGCTTTCATCTGCAGCTGGTGTTTTGCTCCAACTGCACAAGAAGAAGATTTCTTCTCCTCCGAAGTATTTACAAGATTAACTGAAGCTGATTTTGCCAGCAGTTGTGGTACAAAACTTGCATATATCTATTCGTTTAATCAAAGACAATCTACAAATTGGCAGTTACCTAAAGTTCAGTCTCAGTTACATAGGAACATAGGAAGTTTCCATATACTGAGTCAGACCATTGGTCTATCTAGCTCAGTATTGCCTTCACAGACTGGCAGCGGCTTCTCCAAGTTTGCAGGCAGGAATCTCTCTCGGCGCTATCTTGGAGATGCCAGGGAGGGAACTTGAAACCTTCTGCTCTTCTCAGACTGAAGATGGGTAGATACAGTAAACATTTTGGGGATTGAATATGGGATTAAGGAAAAAGTCTGGGTGGGAAATTAGACAGATTGGGAAGAAAAAGTAATGCTTAAAATCACCATGTGGAAAAAATGGAGCCTTGCCATGTACCAGAAAGCGGTTTACATCTGGACTTACCTGATACCCCTGGTGCATAACCTGGCGGTAGTCTATCCCCGCCCCCCCGCTCGATCTCCTTCGGATAGTTGAAAGCCAGATCTTCCGTCTAGTATGGCACACAGCGTCCTTCCCTTTGGCCTGTGCAGTAGCATTTAAGGAGGTTGAGCGGGGAGGCCTAGCCCTACCTGCCCTGCAACCCTATTTTGTAACTGAATTCATGTCCTACAATTTTGGAAACTGGATTTTCACGAATGTCTATAATATGTCCAACCTTCTGCAAAAAACCTGGGTCTCGCTTTTCGCTCTGCATTGGCACAAGTCAGCATGGGGCATAGCATGGTGGGGGAAAGGATTTTTCAGTGGTAATATCACACCATAAGGAATATGATAAGGAATATTTCAGGTTCATAGGGATATAGCAGGGCGGCCATCCTGCAGCTGTTGGCCTACAACCCCCATAATCCCTGGGTATTGGCCACTGTGGCTGGGGATTATGGGAGTGGTAGTCCAAAAATAGCTGGGGGGCCTAAGTTGAGCAGGCCTGGGATATAGGAAGCTGCCATATACCGAGTCAGACCATTGGCTCATCTAGCTCAGTATTGTCTACACAGACTGGCAATGGCTTCTCCAAGGTTGCAGGCAGGAGTCTCTCTCAGCCCTACTTCAGGGGCGGAGCCACCATTGAGGACATGGGTTCAAAGAACCTGGGCCACCACCAATCAGGGGCCACAAGTGCGGCCCCAGACACACCTCCCGCATCTGACAGATGCGGGGGCATTATTTCAGTCCCAAACAGGACTGTGCGGCCCAGTTTGAGGCCAAAATCAGCCCGTGCTGCATTGGGTAGCACAGCCAGAGTGACTCCCTCTGCCTTAAAGGTAGGGAGAGCTGCTCCGATTGATCTCCCTCCCAAAGCAGGTCGTGCGGCCCCATTTAGGAGAGAGATTCGCCCGCGTTGCATTGGCAGTGCCGATGGAACGGGTCTCCCTGCCTTTAAGGCAGGGTGAGTCGCTTCGGCCCACGTTGCTCAATGCGGCACGGGCCAATCTCCCTTCCAAATGGGGCCGTGTGGCCCCATTTGGGAAGGAAACCACGTCTCCCGCATCTGACATCAGTGCGCCCCCAAAATGGGTTAAATAATTATGTTTCTGGCTTGGCTGCTTGCAGCCACAGTGGACACACTCGGGCAGGGGGGAGTTCCCAGTAATGTACTGCACACTTGTACAGTGTATTACTGGGGCTCCGGGGGTGGGGCACTGCATGGCAGTGCTTCCCTTAACCTGGCCCCCAGAGCTGCCAGGAAAGGTGCAGGTGGATGGCAGGAGACCTGCCACTCATCTGCACCGCTGATCCATCCGTGCAGAGGCCTGGCTATGATCATCTGCAGAGAGATAAGCACTTTCGGGCTTCCTCCCTGCAAAACAGCGTAGCCACTTTACACGATCGTGAGGATCGCTTCTTTTTATACAGGTTGAGTATCCCTTATCCAGACTGTTTGGGACCAGAAGTGTTCCGGATTTTGGAATATTTGCATAATGAGATATCTTGGGCATGGGATCCAAGTCTAAACACAAAAGGTTACTGTTTTTTATAAAAACAGAGCAGGCACCAACAGAACGCCAAAACGGACTCCAACAGAGCAGGCGCCAAACTGAGCATGCACTCTTTGCTCTCTCTTGCAAGGCAGGGATGGAGGCTCCCCTTTGTTTCCTCCTCCCTGGGGAAGGCCAGTTTAAGGGTTAACCTGAGGGAGTCCAGGTTCCTAGAGAGGCGACTGGGAAGAAACATTCGGCACGGGTGCCTGCCCTTCCGGCCCCTCCCCTGAGAAAGGAGCCTTTGTGCCTTTTCCTGCCAGCGAGATCTGCAGGCCCCCCCTTGAAGAAGAGAACTTGATAGTTGCCAATGTAGGTGGGGTGCGTGGGGACCCCAGAGGTGCTCTGGGGTCAGAGGTGCAGGGGGAGGCGATGCAAGGGAGGAAAGCAGGGAGTGGGCTTGGGACGACGGAACCAGGGGAGAAATGTCCCAGGTGGGCAATGAGGGTGATGAGATGTGTGCAGCCTTCTGAAATAAGTAAATTTTGACTGCATGTTTAAAAGCAGCAAAATTGGGAATCTGCAAGCGAGTGAGCTGAGGCGTTTTGTTTTTTGTTTTTGTTACGGCGTGGTGTCCAGATTTTGGAGCATTCTGGATTTTGGATGTCCGGATAAGGGATACTCAACCTGTACTGTCCCATTTGGTCCCAACACCCTCCAAGTTTGCATCTTTCACAGCAATATCGGAAGAGCTAGCAATGCATGCTTTGGCATTTATATCTGCTAAAAGGTAGCAAGCAAGCTTACAACAAACAAGCCTTAGGGACTATGCAGAAATTAAATACTGGTGCTTTTAAGGTTATAACACTGTGCCCTGCTGATAGTGTTTACTTACCTACTGAGCCAGAAGCTTTTCTCTCTTGAAAGCCTAAAGAAGGCTATTGATGAATGCTGTGTACAACAGCTATACAGGCCAGAGTGGGAAACTGTTAAAGGAATCTATTCCAGTTTTATTGAATTATTCTTATTTTAAAACATTTTTAGTGGTGGTTGTTTCATTGCGGAGAAAGAGCATGGAAAACAAGAACTAATTTCATATGGAATCTCTGAGGAATGCTTTGAGTCTTGGGCGCTTTCCAGACTAGACGCTACAACAGGGTCAGGATGTATCAGAAGAGTGCTTCCACACTTCCTGCGTCGTGACACCGCAGTCCCTACATAGACAGCAGGGTACCGTTCACATTTCCAATGCCTTGTTGCGAATTTAATCGCTGTGATACAGAGCAAGGATGTCATATATCCGGCGTGGAAAAGTTGCTGTTTTTTCAGGTTGTTAGTTGCTGCGAGACTGCTCCCCCTAGTGTTTATGATCCAAATGCAACTTGCCTGAACAGAGGCATTTGATGAGCAGCTAGTCTGGAAAGTGCCTTGGTCAGGCTTGCACAAAACACAGTCCTTGAGCTAGTAACACACTGGGGGCTTGATTAAGCATCTTGAGTTTGCTACCTGTCTGAAACTGCAAAAAGAGATCAGCTGTTGATTACCCTCTAGGCCACAATAAATTATTGGTGGGTTCATGTAGGGCTTGATAGGTCACCAGTGCTGCAGGCCTAATCTAAATCAGAGATTCTCAATGTTGGGTCCCCAGATGCTATTGGACTTCAGCTCCCATAATCCTCAACCAAAGGCCAGTGGGGCTGGGGATTATGGGAGTTGAAGTCCAATAACATCTGGGGACCCAGTGTTGAGAATCCCTGGTCTAGATTATCACTGCACGGTAAGGAAAAGAACGATTGTGCCATCGAGTTGGTGTCGACTCCTAGCGATCACATGCCATGTGATTTGCTTGGTAGAATACAGGAGTGGTATACCATTGGCTCCTCCCACATAGCATGAGATGATGCCTTTCAGCACCTTCCTATATTGCTGCTGCCCAATATAGGTAACTACAAATGTATTTACCAGGCACAGTCTGGGAAGCACACCAGCAGAGATTCGAACTAACAGCCTCTTGCACTCTAGGCAAGGTGCTTCCCCGCTGTACCACAGAACAGTAAGGAGCTTGGTTTAATTTCCCCTTGGATGTCTTCTCACCCTGACCCCTTTCAGACCATCCATATTTAATCGGTGGGTGAGAGAGTGTGTGTAATTTGGAATGGAAGACCCAACTTCCAACCAATACTCATTCATTTGAAGGTCTGCATTGAGCCTAAGTGTGTAGAACTTAGTTGATCAGAAACTCCAAAAAAGAAAACACATCCGGGTCCCTGCTTACACAGAGTCCTATGCACATGAAGCTGTACATGCATAGGCCGCTGCCTACCCCCCACATCATTTTCTCCAAAGAGGAGCAAAAAGGAGATCAAGGAACATGCTATCACTCATCTGGAGCTCTCCACCCCCCGGGCCTAGGGACATTTGTGTCCCTCCCTGTTCAATAGTAGCTACAACCCTGCCAAGTTTCATCTTAATATCTGGAGCTCAGGAATGGAGACAGCATGTAGCCTTAGTGTGCTCTGTGAAGGCGGAAAGTAGTTGCATTGGATCCCCTAGGCACTGTTTACATGTTACATGTAAAATACTCTCCTCTTGAGTATGGGGATTGGAGGCACTCCTTTTGAGTGGCTTCGGTCCTTTCTTGTGGGGACCGTCCAGAAGGTGGTGCTGGAGGACTCCTGCTCACCTCCTTGGCCATTGGCCTGTGCAGTCCTGCAGGGTTCAGTAAACCACTGGGAGAGGTCATCCGGGGACATAGACTATGTTGTCAGCAATATGCAGAGGACACTCAGCTTGTGTTTTTATGTATTACTAACTTTAAGTACCCGGCATGGCTTGAGTTACAAACTTAGAGCATGTTGATGGACAAATGAATATGATAGATTTTGTTTTAATGGCTTTTAAAACTTTTAAATAGATATAATTTATATTTTCTGAACTTTTGTATTTTAATTATACATTTTAAAAATATATTGTAAACTGCTTTGAGATTATTTTAATGAAAAGCAGTATATAAAGCAGATGAGAGATAACAAACTGAGGCTGAATCCAGATAAGACGGAGGTACTTATTGTGCGGGGTCGTAACTTGGGAGATGATTTTGATCTGCCAGTTCTGGATGGGGTCACACTTTCCCAGAAGGAACAGGTACGCAGTCTGGGGGTGCTTCTGGACACAAACCTCTCCCTGGTGTCCCAGGTTGAGGCACTGGCCAGAGTTACCTTTTATTAGCTTTGGCTGATACACTAGCTGCATCCATTTCTTGAGATAAATGACCTCAGAACAATAGTACATCTGCTGGTCACCTCCAGACTTGACTACTGCAATGAGCTCTATGTGGGGCTGCCTTTGTACGTAGTCCGGAAACTGCAGTTGGTCCAGAATGCGGCAGCCAGGTTAGTCTCTGGGTCATCTTGGTGAGACCATATAACTCCTATCTTAAAAGATCTACACTGGTTGCCAATAAGTTTCTGGGCAAAATACAAGGTCTTGGTTACAACCTATAAAGTCCTAAACAGCTTGGGCCCTGGGTATTTAAGACAATGTTTTCTTTGGTATGAACCACACCGCCCACTGAGATCATCAGGAGAGGTTCATCTGCAGTTGCCACTGGCCCATCTTGTGGCTACTCAGTGACAGGCATTCTGTATTGCTGCCCCGAGGCTTTGGAACATGCTTCCTGCTGAAATAAGAGCCTCCCCATCTCTTACAACTTTTAAAAAGGCAGTCAAGACACATTTGTTCACCCAGGCTTTTAATTAGATACTGTTTGAATTGTTTGATTTTTAATAGTTTTAACCTTTTAAATTTTAAATTGTTGTAATGTCTTAACCTTTTTATTCATTGTTTTGTTGTAAACTGCCCAGCGACTTGCATTTTGGGCGGTATACAAATATGTTACATAAATAAAATAATAAATAGATAAATCAAATAAATAAACAAAGTGTGCAAATAGTAGGAACAGAAACAGTCCCAATTATGGCTGGTGCCCTTGTCCCCACCTCTAGGATTGCCAACTCTGACCTTTGCCATTCTTGGAGGTATATTTTCCCCAGTATCTTTCATAGTTTCAAGCCATTAAAATCTCCAGGACTGCTTTCACCTGGAGATTTATGCCTCTCCTGGAGGGCTGGCAATCCTACCCATCCCATATCTACATTGAGTGGCAGGTCTGAAAGCGCTTATGTGCATAAAACTGGATGAGCCACAGGCTTCAAATGCTTAAAAATTGAGGACTTTGTCCCATTAGAGAAAGCTTGTGTGTGCACAGTGCATGGCCAAATTTAAAGAGACAAGAGATCTGACCATAGATCTTTTTTACCTCCTCTAGTTTGGTCCTGAGAGTTTTGTTGCTGTTGGGAATTAATATATTTTTACAGAAAACATATAGATATAATTTAAATATAGACACTGGGGTGGGGAATAGAAATGTGTGTGTGTGTATGAATGAGAGAGAGAGAGAGAGAGAGAGATGATCAGAAAGAAATAATTAAGCCCTATAGTAAATATAGATATTGGCTGATATATTTCGCCATGTAATGTATGTGGTTCCAAGCCACTTATGCTGCTGTGGGCTCCTAAGGAAGTGTTGGTGATCTTGTAAAAGAGTATAAATACTCAAAGTAGCATGCCCACATTTTGCGAGCAATACTTACATTATTTCCACTCCAGCAGGATGAGCATGCTACCTTAAATACCGTACTTACCCAAACAGAAGATGATTCTGAAATTAAAACAAGCCCTTAAAAAAAAATCCAGATTAAATCCAGGTTATATCAGTATTTACCCAAATGGAAGAGGACTCTAAATTTAAGATGGCTTCCCAGTATTTAAAATTGAAGAACTTGGAAGAAATCTGGTCTTGGATTCAGGTAGACACGGTATTTGTGCTCTTGCAGCAGCGCAGGCAGCTCACAACAACCTGAGTTACATTGCAGAACGTCAGCCACTATTTTTAGACAGCGAGAAATGTTATATATAGAAATATAAGTGTATCATTTGCTTTTGATTCCAGTAGGAATTGCTTTTTCCCAGATCTCATCCCAAAATGTATGAGAGATGGTATAGAAATCTTTTCTGGCTTTTGCAGGGTTTGTTGGTTTGCTTGCTTGCGAATATGACAAATATTTATATATTTCTTTTCAATCAAAGTTCCCAAAGTCATTTACGTAGATATAAATAAATAAATAAGTAAAATGGCTTCCTGTCCCCAAAGGGCTCACACAGTCTAAAAAGGAAAAATAAGATAGACACCAGCAACAGCCACTGGAGGGATGCTGTGCTGGGGATGGATAGGGCCAGTTGCTCTTCCCTTGTTAAATAAAGAGAATCTCCACTTTAAAAAGGTGCCTCTTTGCTCAGTTAGCTGGGGACTGTTTGACACCACCACCTAAGTTCTTGACAAGTGACTAAATCAGATGCTAGAGGAAAGCAAGGGACCCTTCCCACCATTCCTTGCTTTCCAACTCCCACTGTTCCATTTTTATGGGCTTTAAAAAAAGCATTAGGATGAAGTATTCATTATTGACACTGCGCCAAGATCTTACTGCCTAAAGCTGCTTCTGATGGTTAGTGGAGCATTGTACTACTCCACCCCCCCTCCGCTTTCTTGACAAAGGAAGGGCTTTCTTTCTTGCTAGGCTCAAGCCTTCTGTAAGGGAGCCTCTTTTCCTAGGATGCAGAGTTAGGAAAATGGCAGCGGGCATCTTTGAATTCAAAGAAAGGCCAATATTTCGCTATTTCCCAAGGACCTCCACAATACTGCGATCCATCCACCAGGTGACTAATGCAAGGCCACGTCAGGCTTCCCGTTAAATGGTCCTTTATCCTTCCTGCACTCTGAAGGCAAGCAGAAGAATGCAAAGCAGTTTTCCAGTACACAATGAATCACTCTGTAAATCCCCAACTGATGTTCACAAAACACTCGCCACAGATATTACAGCCGTTGGAGGAAGCTAGTTATCTAACAAGGACAGATTGTGGCCATCTTGGCTGAGCAATGACCTTTCCATTTGTCAGGCCTTAGACAAAATATTTGCAGTCACTTTCCTATAGAGACAGCATTGCTCTGATGATGCTTAAAAATCTTCAAAGCTGAACTCAGTAAAGTGAATATAGTTGGGTTTGCCTGTTGTCACATAAAGGGTGTCATGGCCGGGATCTGTTTATATTACCTACACAAACTGCATCAATTGTCAGCCAGCTGGGCATATAAACTGCCTGAACAATGTCCATGTGTAAATTAATAGTCTGAACTTCAGAGTATTCATGGTTTGAACTTCAGAGACCCTCAGGATTTAGGTTTTTTTTTAAAAAAAAAAAAACATTTTGCTGTTTAATTCTTGCAGTGAATCTTAAGTGCAGTTTTGCATTTAATCTTCTTACTAGGAGTTTAGGATTGAGGGTTGTTGAACACTGGATTCAGAATCTGTTCCTCCTCCTATCAGAGCAATGATGTCAGCCATATCAGATTTCCAGGTCAACTTCCTGTAAAAGGCAGATCCCCAACAAAGAGAGAAATAAATTGCTCAGATTATAGGAGGGAAGGTATGGAGGTCAGATTGAAATCTCCAAGCCGCAGCACTGACTCGTCCCAATTGTAGCCCAAACATGCCCTCATAGCTTTCTACGACGACGACTACAAATATTTATATACCACTCTTCAACCAAAGTTCTCAAAGCAGTTTACATAGAAAAATAAAGAATACAAAAATAATAGCTGAGGACATTCACCCCATGAACCCCTATAACTTGGAGGTTTTATTTATTTATTTATTTATTTA
Source organism: Hemicordylus capensis (assembly GCF_027244095.1). Lineage (NCBI taxonomy): Eukaryota > Metazoa > Chordata > Lepidosauria > Squamata > Cordylidae > Hemicordylus > Hemicordylus capensis. The sequence continues at coordinate 338,945,716 of NC_069659.1, forward strand.
TTTATTTATTTATTTATTTATTTAGCATATTTGTATACCACCCAAAATGCATGTCTCTGGGTGGTCTACAATAAAATAACACAGATTAAAAACAAAGTTAAAACATTAAAACAATGATAGATTCTATAAATTGATTAAAAGCCTGGTCGGATAAATGGGTATTAACAGCTCTTTTAAAAACTGGCAGAGATGTGGGGGCTCTTATTTCGACAGGAAGCACATTCCAGAGCCTCGGGGCAGTAATAGAGAAGGCCCATCCCTGAGTAGCCACCAGATGACCCGGTAGCAGCTGCAGATGAACCTCCCCAGATGAGTTCAATAGGAATAAGGGCTCATAATGAAGAAGGTGTTCTTGGAAATACCTTGGGCCTACCCTATACGTTGTTTAGAAACTCCTGGTTAGTTTCTTCTGCCTCAGCAGTATGTAAACCTGACCAACTTATGATATTCTCAGAAGGTGGGAACAAGTCCAGAGAAAGAGAGAGAGAGCAGTAAATGGCACTATCCTCCTAGAACAGATTTTAAAAAACTGCAGTGTCACCAATATGACCACTCTCCTAGAGGACCCCATGATATTCCTCAAGGGAAAAGAAGCTCCTTTTTATATTTCCGGAATGGATTGCCCTAGAGTTCTGAGATTTGGCACAGATGTAGGACTGGTAATCAGTGTATTGATTCTGAAGCAGATCAGTCAATTCATTGATTTTTAATGGGGGATTTTGGCATTTAAAAAATTCCAAAAGTCCTATAAGTGGTTTGTTTCATGGCAGAAAATTACATCAAACATCTGCAACTGAAGCCCACCCCCCATTGGACCATCATTTCATCCCCATTTGAAGGATTCTGCCCTTTGCCTTCATAAAAGCAATATGCCCCCTCTTCCAACCCTTTACTTTTCCAGAATGGCTGGCTTAGAGTTCTGAAACTGGGTGCACATGTAGTCCAAGATAGTAGGACTCTGTGCATTTTTATTTCAAAGAAATTGGTCAATCCTGTTATTTATTTATTTATTTTTATAAAATCCTACTGCAGTAAAGCTGCCAGAAAGAGTTATCTCTATCCATATAGTACTTCAGTCTAGTGAAAGTGGAACTGTTACATCTGAATGAGCAAATGTTTTTTGTTGACAAATGCAGTATACTCAAATTGGTTTGTGATCCAAAAGATCTCCATGAGAACTGTGAAGAAAGGGGCATGTGTTGTGGTTTTAATGTATTTTCCTAATGGAGGCACTATATGTCCAAGTTGGTTTTGTGTTTGAATTGTGGAGCAAGAGACACGTGTTGTGTCCCAGTTAGTTTGTGAATGGTCAAGAAGCTAAGCTAAGCTAAGTGAATCCACTGGGGCTTGTCTTTTTCTTTTTTCTTTTTGCAAGTGCATTCTGGCCCAGATTTGTGGGTTTCTGGTGAATGATCAAGAAGGTGTATGGATACTTTGAGGGTTGTGTAGTTCCTTTCTCCGCCAGATTCACTCTAGCCCAGATCTATGGGTTTGTGGTGAAATGTATATATACAGAGAGGGTGCTTCTTTTGCAAGAAGTCTCCTGTACGTCCAGGGTCCAAAATTGCCTAGCTGCACCTCTGGTGCAGAGGTGCAGAAATTATGCCTTTAAGGAATATATTTTTGTTCTGGTGGTTATATAATTAAAGTAGGTTTGACATATGCATGAATACAGGGCTTGGTGAGTGAAGGAATTAATTCAGATTAAGTGCTTAGGAAAACAAGCCCATAGAAGATCTTTCTTTGCTATGATGTTGGTGACTGCTGGTGATTGCCTGCATTTATTTTGGCAGTATGCATTACTGAGGCTTGCTTTCCCAGTTGGTACTGAGAGCATACTATCACACATGATTTCCTTCACATTCATCCCCACAATTTTAGACTTTGGGCCAATCCACTTATTCAGAAATAGCATGTGGCTCATTCAGAAATAGCACGAGTCATAAGTCTGATGGTTGGCCATCATAAATTTGAGTCCTGACTTGGTAGAAAATTCCCTGTGTGTTGAAAGGTAGCATGTTAGGGAGAAAGGTTCTAGCACAGTCTTTTCCATGACGTGCCAGTTTTCAGTGTGATCCTCCACACTCACAGTCTGAAATGGTAGCTTCTAGGAAGGATCGTACCACATTACAGAAAAAATAGTTGCAGACGCATGAGCAGAATGTAGTCTGCTTCAGAGTGCCGAGACCCATGGGTTCGCATATCAGCGTTCGGGTAATTGACAACTGCCCTTGGCATACGTGGAAAAACTGGCAAAAAGGGGTTAATTTCATGTATCCGTGGGTTGGGGGTGGCCATTGAGGTCATTTCTGGCCACCATTTTATGACAAGGAGCCATTTTGTTGAAAAATAGCATCCCCCCTCAGCAATTTGTTGTGGAAAGACTGGAACTTTGAGGTGGGGGCATTGGACTGCTGAAGGCCTGTGGAGCATGGCAGGGCCCTTTATTTCACTGGTGGGTTTTTTAAAGGTTTTTTTGGTGGGGGTTCTGGGTTTTTTCCAACCTCCAGGAATCTAACCCTCCCCATCCCATTGATTTGAATGCCTATTATCTGTGGTTTCATTATCCACTGATAAAGCAGAGAATAGAACCCACATGGATAATGAGGTTCTCCTGAACTGGGGAACTCTGTGAATCATTTTAAAATGTAGCGTGAGTGGGTGGGTGGTAGTGGGAACTGAACCTTTCTTCTCCCCACACTTCCCCTTCAAAAACTATGGGCGTTTTCATCCAGGCTCTGTGGCCAAAAGGAAAAGGGTGAATAGTAAACCATTTCAGGAATGAAACAAGTAGTTCTGGAAATAACTAATCTGCCTACTTTCCTTTCACTATCCCTACAAGTGGTCTACATTAGGACCAAATCAGTTAGGCAGTTCACAAGTTAGCCCATTTGTACCTCAAATGTTCATTTATCCGCCATCTTGAATTGGACTGGGTGACATCATCACAACTATGCCATAGAGGTGTCCCTATGTGTCCCTACAACTGTACCAAATTTGGTCTAAATTGGTTCCCACTTGCACTTCAAACATTCCCGTGTCTACCATCTTGAATCAGGGTGGATGCCATCCTTACAAATGACACCCCTGAGGTGTCCCTATCTGTCCCTACAACTGTAGCAAATTTGGTTCAAATAGGTTAGGCGGTTCACAGGTTAGCCCACTTGCACCTCAAATGTTCATGCATCCACCATCATGAATTGGACTGGATGACATCATCACAAACAACGCCATTGAGTTGTCCCTATATACAACTCATTACAACAGTACCAAATTTTGTTCAGATCAGTTAGATGGTCCACAAGTTAGCCCACTTGTGCCTCAAATGTTCACACATCTGCCATCTTATTGGGTGAATGACATCATCATAAACTACGCTGTTGAGGTGTCCCTACAATTGCACCTGATTTGGTTCATATTGGTTGAGGCATTGCGAAGTTGATGGTGGTGGGGGGAATACACACACACACACACACACACACACACAGAGAGAGCCGGGTGAGCTCATAGGCTTGCTTTCCTTAGGGAAAGTAGCTGTAAAAAAATGGTAGGCAAAGCATTCAGCTCCCCCATTCTGTCTGCCCCTATTGTGTTTTAAATTCTGCCCACTCCAACTCTACAAGGAACTGACAGGACCAAGGTTGAGCCCTGCTATGTTGCATGTAGTTGTGCCCATAGTGCAGCTCTTAGGATCAGAGCAGGGGTGACACTAAGTGTGAAGTTGCTGTTTGTGGCTTTTTCTTTCTTTTTACCTCAGAGAGCACCTTCTTCTGTATGATCCCCATCGCACTTTGAGGTCCGTCTACAGTTATCACCGGTACGTCTGGTGGCGTCTCGGAACTGGGCCTTTTCTGTAGCTGTTCCTGGCCTATGGAATGCACTCTCGGCAGATATCCATAATTTAGGCTTGTTGCTGGCTTATAAGAGAGCCCTAAAATTTTACTTATTTGGCCTGGCCTTCCAAGGTTTTAAAATTGTTTTAAAGTATTTTCAATTGGTTTTTAGTTGTTTTAAAATGGTTTTTATATTGTTTCAAGCAGTGTGTTTTAAATGGTGTTTGTTTTTATGTCTTTTTAAACTCGTTGTGCACCACCCAGAGCCTTTGGATGGGGCGGTCTATAAATGTAATTAAAAAAAATAGCAGCCATTGGGGGCAATTGGGATTGAGATGATGGAACATGGTCCCAACAAAATGCCCCTCCAAGCATCTCTAAGCCTGGAATGAAAACTTCCATTGGTGCCAAAAGAACCTTCTCTCCCAGTGATTATAATGGTTAGCGGGCATTTTGGGGAGACTACTGGGCAAGGACTCGAATGCTCCCTCCCCATGAACCATCATCCTGATGCTGATCCCCTGACACCATGGCAGCTATTTTAAGAAAGTGGGGGGAACAAGAAGCAGCAATGACAGTGAGGTGGTTCACCTTTCCAGCTTTTGTGATTAGAAAAGGGATACTCCAGGAGTGTACCCATCATGATGTCTTCCATAAATATCCTGACATCCTCCTAGCACATTCTTTTGTTGTGTCGGGAGGGGGTTGTTCAGATGAACGCACGTACCTCCCCATGTGCTCCTGTCCTCTCTACATGTGCTCCAAATACTGCAGGAAGACATCATGATGAACACACTTCCGGCACATCCCCCTTCTAATTATGTGGGCCCATAAGGTATTGTTTGAACCAGCTTAGTAGCCCTACTCAGGCATTGAGGCTTTCCACACGAGCAAATGGCCATGAGAGCATTTTAACCTTCCATTCTGTTTGGCTGTTTATTTTATGTAACATATTTGAATACCGCCCACTACTGAAGTCTCTAGGCGGCTTACAGTAACTGTTGGATAGTTGGATGGCACTTTCCATTAAGGGGAGTGTTTTGTGAGACTGACCTTTGCCAGGGACAGAGGGTGTTCCCTGGTTAAACAGAAGTATATGAAGGGGCTGGGACAAACCCCAAGTGATCAGCTGGGCTTTACCTATTGCTCCTATTTCCCGTTGTGAGGTTTGCTTGATCTGTAGTCTAGATTCCAGCCAGTTTAGCATCCCATTTGTCTGATCCTTAACTGGCCACATATGCAAACATTTGTGATTACCTAAAAGGATAATTTGAGGAAAAGAATGTTTCATTCTTTTCTTATAAATATCATGACATAATAGTATGATCATGTTTGAAAGTGTAGCCAGCTGGATCTAGAAGAGTTTTAAAAAAAATTAGCTGGGGCACTTATCCACCACTCCAAATAAAGTGTTACTGCGTTAATAATCAGCCTCCTAATATGTATTCCACTGGTCACACTTGGTAGTTCATTCATATGTCTCCTTCCTTAGACACTTCACTTTCATCTGAACACATTCCTGCTAAGAGACTACTTTGTCATAATAATTATATATCTATATGTGTTTGAAAATTGGAAAAATGTGCAGTCATTGAGACTATTCGCTTAATGTGGCCTCCCTCCCTGAAGAACTGAACCTGTGTTTTTAGTCATAAGAGAAGGTTAACGCAAAATTGATGTGTGGCCAATTTTGTCAGGGGTAAAGGGCATAATAAATGCCAGAAGCATATGATTATGGTTTAGTTCTCTGCTAATTAGATATGATCAGCTTCCTGTTAATTAAATTCCACTGTGGGTTGATTGCTGAAGGCATAAAACTGTCAGGTCATAAGTAAGTTCTCAGACTTGAGATCCCTCCTCCACCACTGCCCAGTACTGGTAAAAGGCTTATTCTGCTCTTTGGGGGTATGTTGTGAACAAAGTTGGTGAGGTTACAATTCATTGTCTTTTGCATTTTGTCCTCTGTGGTCATGCATCAAAGCTGCATGACCACAGTCATAGGCTTGTTCTCACGATCAAAATCAGGGTTGGAGGAGTGCCGTGTGTGCTCCTGATTGATGGTTGTATGAATGCAGCTCCCGGCTCCTAGACGATCAGGGTAGGACGAGTGCCCAGCCAGGGTAGGAAAGACATACATGCTCACCATTGGTAGCCGTGTGTTAGCAAAGATCAAGGTAGGAGGAGGGGAGAATGGTCGTGTAGAAGCCAGGATCATGTATGTAGGGTGGGCGTGGCCTACTTGCATTCTTTCTGTCCCCAGTATTTTATTGAGAGTGGATGAAAAGCTACCCAGCTCCTGATTCCTACTTTCTCCTCCTCGCACTTTGATCTTTGCATTCATATGACCACCAATCAGGAACACTCATGGCTCTCCTACCCTGGCTGCTGCTCCTCCTGCCATGATTTTGATCACAAGAATGAGCCTAATGTATATTTAGGCCTCATGTAGATAAATGGCTGACATCCTGACTAACAGTGCACTTGCAGCAAGATGTTGCATTACACAGGCAGGTTTTGCTAAGTCTGGAGTTTGCAGTCCAGATTAGGGTTCTGTTCCCACAAGCATACTTTCAGTTGTACAATAATTGTGGAACCTGTGGCCTACCTCATTTGTTTTACAGATAACGTCTGTATGAGCTCGCTGTAGTTCAATTCCTCAAACCCCAATTTTTGCAACTATGAATTTTTCTTCCATTAAAGTTGCACAAGTGCTTTGTTAGAATGTAAGCCAATGGGTGTCACTTGTTCATTACTTTGTATAAGGTGCTGGAGTCTTGAGGTGGGAACAATAGCCGTGAATCTCCAATACCAAATCTTCTACTCGCATTGTGTGCTTTCAGAAGAGTGAGCCGCTGAACAGCTGACCAAAGGATCCACTAGTGCTCAACTTTCCAATATGAGGTTTTATCTTCTTGGGCAATGTGGCATCCCTTCATTGCTCCTCTTCTCTTGAGCTCTGTTGCCCTCACATCTGCAATCTCCTCCATTTGTGGTCTTGCTACTGTGCTCCAGCATTACCACTACAGATGGCCAGAGAATGGAACTGCAGCCACTAGCTCCTTCTGGGCTTGGTGATACAAGGAGCCCAAAGAGTTCCACCAATACGATTCATGCCCTTCGAAAGGCATGGCTTCAACTTGCCCTTAGAAGCCTCTGGCTTCACCTTGCCCTTAGTTAGAATGGTCAAATCAGACCATGTTTTGGTTCACTAAAATTCAGCTCTGATTGGGTTGTGTGAAGGGTTTTTCTTTTTTTTTAAATGACTTGAGAAGATCCTTTCTCTAGCAATTAAAAGGAACACCCCCACACATACTAAACCAACCCACTCATCTGACCCTTTTACTTTACTTACTTTGCAGGAGAGCGGCTTTGCTTTTGCTTTAGTTTCCTCCCAGCAGTGAGGGAGCAGCAGCTGTGGCAGCAACTTTACTTTTGAAAATGCTCCTAGAAGTGCCCCCCTCCCCCACAGAATCCTGGAAAAGGCACAGTTTGTCTTGGGAATTTTAGACTTATCAGGGGCTACAGTAATAGACACAGCCCCTGAAAAGACTGGGTTTCCCAAGATAACCTGCATCTTTCCCAGTACTGCAGAGGAAGAAGAAACCCTCTTCTAGAAGTCTTTGAAAAGTCAACTTCTGGTTCAGCTGCTATTCCCTCACTGACGCGAAGAGAAACACCAAGCCTATTTTGTCTCATGTCCAGCAAGTAACTACAGAGTCTGTGGGAGTGACAAGGTGGAAAGAGGATGGATGGTCCGAAGCTTTGGTCAGTGATCCCTTCAAATCAGGCCAAAGCTGATCAGGCTGCTCCCAGTCCATCAGGAGCCTCTGTGAACCGAACTGATGTTGATTTGCCCAGGCCTAAAAAGTTAACATCCACAGTTTTCAAGGTTATAGCAGCAACAAATTGAGAAACAGGTGATTTGCTTGGTCCTATGATTGTTCTGTACTCTGAATCCTTTATTCCTAAATGCAACCTTGGTATAATTCTACTTCACAGCTAAATACAACCCAGACGTGATGAAATGCAGATTTCCCATCCCTAGCCAAACATTCTTTTCTTAAAAAGGAAATCCTGTAATTTCCACCTGCTTCCGTTTCATGCTGCGGCCTGATAAAATGCCTTTTAAAGAAAAAGATAATTCTACAGATCAAAGAGATGTGCGGCATTTTGCATACTGAATCCAATTACTTATTAATAAATCAGACTGTTTTAGATGACATTGCTCCAAGCAATGTAAGGCAATGTGGAGCACAACCCCATCTCAATACCACAGAAACACGAGAATAAAATATGTTTGAGGAGAAGGGATTTTTAGCCCTAAATTCTGCACACTACTTAAAAGCTTCCTTGGGAAAAAAAGCATTTTACTCATTTGATACTGAGGTCCAATGGAAAATATTAATAAAAATGAGATTAATTTGACAACTCCTATTCATTATGATGGTGCAATATTATTATGCATCAGCATCTGGAGCACCTTTCTTATGAGGCTAGGCTATAGCATCTGGGGCTCTTTACCTTGGAAAAGAGGCGACTAAGGGGAGACATGATCAAAGTGTATAAAATTGTGCCTGGAGTGGAGAGGGTAAAGAGAGAGAATTTTTTCTCCCTCTCTCACAACACCAGAACCAGGGGTCACCCCACGAAACTGAAGGTAGGGAAGTTTAGGACCAACAAGCAGAAGTACTTTTTCACACAGCACATAATTAATCTATGGAATTCCTTTCCATGGGATGTGGTGATGGCCACCAGCTTGGATGGCTTTAAAAGATACATGGTGGACAGGTCTATCAATGGCTACTAGTCTGGTGGCTGTGGGCCACCTCCAGCCTCAGAGGCACAATGCCTCTCAATACCAGTTGCAGGGGAGCAACAGCAGGAGAGAGGGCATGCACATACCTCTTGCCTATGGGCTCCCCAGAGGCATCTGGTGGGCCACTGTGTGAAACAGGATACTGGACTAGATGGGCTTTGTTCCTGATCCAGCAGGGCTGTTCTTATGTTCTTATGTTCATCTATAATCCACGGGGAGAACTATGGAGGGATAGTATCTAGAGTCTGTAATGAACCCCAGTGTTCATTTCTGTGGGACCTCACAAGCCCCAGATGCCTTACTCGTAGGAACATGGATTAAACTGAGGCCATTTACACAATCAAAACCTGTCTGGAAGCAAGGTAGGAGAAAAAGCTACCCACGCAACCGAAAACCGGGAACACATGTAGATCCCAAACCCAGGTAGAACACAGTTTTTGATTGTGTGAATGACCTCACTGACTGGCAGCAGATCAGTTTTCAGGCAGATCAGTCTTTCCCAACTCTACCTAGAATTGCCAGGAATTCAAATACGATGAATATTTATATACTGTTTTTCAACAAAAGCTCCCAAAGCGGTTTAATAATAATAATAATAATAATAATAATAATAATAATAATAATAATATGATTTCTATACTGCCCTTCCAAAAATTGCTCAGGGTGGTTTACACAGAGAAATAACAAACAAATAAGATGGATCCCTGTCCCCAAAGGGCTTACATTCTAAAAAGAAACATAAGATAGACACCAGCAACAGTCACTGGAAGTACTGTGCTGGAAGTACTGTGTTTACATAGATATAAAATAAATAAATAAATAAAATGACTCCCTGCCCCCAAAGGGCTCGCAATCTAAAAATAAACCTAAGATAGACACCAGCAACAACCACTGGAGGGATGTTGTGCTGGTGATGGACAAGGCCACTTGCTCTCCCCCTGCTAAATAAAGAGAATCACCACTTTTTAAAGATGCCTCTTTACTCAGTTAGCAGGGGAACAGTTAGCAGGAATTGAGCCTGGGCCTTCTGCATCCAAAGTAGATGCTCTAGCACTGAGCTACAGCCCCATCTCCAAAGGACTCAGATACTTTTCTTTCCATGCAAAGCTTTTTGAGGGATGAAATAAAAGATCCTTAAGTGTTAATCAAACATCAATTGTGTTGAGAGTTTTTATTATGTTGGAGTCATTTAGTCCCCTAATGCCGTGGATATGTCACAAGTCATTCTTCCTCTATTTGCTTAAATGGAGGTCTAATATATCCCAATGGTTTTTTTTAATTGAAACCTAAACTTTTGTGTGTGTGGTGGGGGGGAATGAAAAAGGGACGGAAGGAATAAATGCTTACATTTGGTTGAAAGGGTAAAAGAAAGACCCTTAGTGAACTCCAGGCGTTCCACCCCCAACTGTCATCAATTTCAGCCAAAACAGACCCCCACCAAAGGCTTCTAAAACAGGAGCATCACAGAAGTCAGGACCATCACCCTCTGTAATCTGGCCACAGTGTAAGTTGAAATACCACAAAACAATTGATCCCTTTGATGTAGGACTATTTATTTATTTATTTATTTATCAATCAATCAATCAATCAATCATATTTTTACACCGCCCAAAACTTATGTCTCTGGGTGGTTTACAACAAGATTAAAAAGTAAAACATTAATTAGAAACAAAAACAAAACATGAAATTTAAAAGCAAGAAATGTAAAACAATATTCTAAAAATAACATTCAAAACAATATCAGTTAAAAGCCTGGGTGAACAGGTCCATCTTTAAAGACTTTTTAAAAATTGTCCGAGATGGGGAGGCTCTTATTGCACTAGGGAGCGCATTCCAAAGCCTCAGGGCAGCAATGGAGAAGGCCCATCCCTGAGTAGCCACCAGACGAGCTGGTGGCAAATGCAGACGGACCTCTCCTGATGATCTCAATGGGAGTTTAAGGTGGCAGAAGAACACAGAAAATAATTTTATTTTTCTCATATCTCTTTGCTGTCAGATATGATCCCAATTATACAGGAAGTTTAAAGTTATAAAATGGAATTGTCTTTTGTTTTGCTCCAAGTTGCCCCCTGACATCACACTATTTATATCTGTTTTCCAAAATACATCCATGTTATCCTACAGCAACCTGTCTCTCATAACATTCTACAGTGTGATACTGAGCTGGAAATACTGCCCAAAATGAATGGATGCTATTCAGATCTGCTGGTTGAGGCATGTATTTTGGGGACTGCTCAAGTCGTTCAGCTCCTTCCTGGAAATGTCCCAGAGTCCCGTAGGATTCCATCCTGTCCATTCCGTATGCATTCAGGGTTGCTAGGCAACACTGTGTGGCACTTGGTGTCATCAAAATGCCAGTGAAGACCAGCCTGCCTCTCTTTTATTTCTCTTTTATAGGTCCTTCGGCTTTGGCATTTACTTAGTGTCCCACTGTCATGAGGGCAAAATGACACTGGCCAATGTTAGCGTGTACTCAGTGCTAGTTCCCCTGTAGGTCTCCACACTTTCCAAAGTGTGGGTGTTCTTGTGCTCTTGCACAAGCGTGCAAATCCTTTCTGAAGTTCACCCATGCTCCAGGAGTGCTGCGAGAGTGGAAACATGTCACTCGAACTTGTCTCTGCTCTAACGGAGGGCTTCCAGAGCACAAACAAGCACCAAAGTATTTGTGCTCTTAAGGTGTATCACTTAGACAAAAACCACTGCGTGGGAAATGCTGTTGCCCTTCGATTTTGGGAACTGACCCAAAAGCAAGAAAGCAAACGAGCCTTTTTTTTGTGTGTGATCATTTTTTTTGTTATCATTTCCCAAACAAATTTGACACCACACTATTGTCATATTTATATATGCTGCTTTTAAACAACCCAGAGTGATTTACATAGATAGTTATAAACAAACCTAGATAGTTATAAACAAACATAGATAGTTATAGATAGATAGTTATAAACAAACGAACAAACAAAATGGTGCCTTGTCCTCAAAGGGCTAGCAATCTAACAACAACAACAACATGAAACATGAGATAGACACCAGCAACAGCCACTGGAGGGATGCTGTGCTGGGGATGGATAGGGCCAGTTGCTCACCCCCTGCTAAATAAAGAGAATCAACACTTTAAAAAGGTACCACTTTGCTCACTTAGCAGGGGCATTGCCATAAGGATTGTAGCTCCATGGTACATAGTTTAATGGGGAGGGGGAGGGGCTCAGTGATAGAGCACACCCTTTGCATACAGCATGTCCCAGGTTCAATCTCTGACATCTCCAGGTAGGGTTCGGAAAGACTCCTCTCTAGAGAACTGCTGCTAGCTAGTGTATACAGTACTGAGGTAGTTGGACCAATGGTCTGGCTCAGTATAAGACTGCTTCGTATACTCTAAATCAGGGATTCTCAACCTTGGGTCCCCAGATGTTGATGGACCTCAACTCCCATAATCCCCAACCAAAAGCCATTGGGACTGAGGATTATGGGATCTGAAGTCCAATAACATCTGCTGGGGACCCAAGGTTGAGAATCCCTGCTCTAAATGGTCTTGGCTAGTGTCTGTGAAAGGAGAGAGCTGAGATAAATTAGCTATGAAGGACGTTGGGTTATTCATCAACATTACAGTTAACAGAGTCCATGTGTCATCACAGAGACTTTCCTGACTGTGGAAGAGTAGTGCTGGAAGATCTATAGTCAAACCTCTCCTGTGCGGTCTGGTATATGTCAAATCTCAATTAGACCAAGAAGCCATCTAATTGAATACTCTTTCTTCCATTATAACCAACAGTAACCAACTCTAGCCAATTGGTTAACCAACAGTGGCCAGATGGAGATTTGATAAAGCGGCCCCCACATCCATTTCCCTATGTTTTCTTGATCTGTAAAATGCACTCACATAAATCAATAGTTAGGCACCATGCTGGTCATCGCTGAATGTTCTTTCTTTCAAGGGATGTCCTTTGTGCTGAAGGGTTGCATCAAATCAGAGTCTTGCAGAGAGAAAAGGATGGATTTGGTAAACCTAACTCTGTCATACAAGCCTATTGGAAAAGGACAGTTCAGTAAAAGAAATCCAAGGATGGCTCTAGCCAGCTATCCTTACTAGCCTGAATGAAAAAATTTATCCCCCTTAAATGCCCAACCCATCAGAGCTTTAATGATAATATAACAAATGTAAGCAAGGTTGACATCACAAGCAGCCTGCCAGTATCACTCCATAAAGATGCACCCACACTCTGGGGAGCTTTCATAGCTGTGCAGCAGGGTGAAGAGAATTTTTACTAGTTGTGCGCAGAGACTGTTTGGCCCGGTTCGGTCCGAATTTGAACTGAATTCAGACTAAGCCATGGGTATGCAAACCAGGTTGGTTGAACCAAATGGCTGGGGCATAAACAAGTCCTGTTCTCAATCAAACCACATGAACCAGCCCGGTTCGTGGCAGTTCTGTTTGCAATCGAACCAGTTCTGCACAACCCTAATTTCGACCATTTGCTATGCTCTGGAAGTGTCACCTGAAAATATATCCTTGAGGGTCGTGCAGTATTTTCAACTAACCCAGGGTACCTCCGGAGCCAGAGCAGATGGTAAAAGTGTGCTCACTGCTCCTGCTGCTCACACGGCTGCAGTGTTGGTGAGGAATGGGGAGATGGGGAGATCTCTGTAACATGGGTAGGTTTTCCTGTCATGCTACTGTTGGACTCTTCTGAATGCCAGCCACTCTTTCCATAAAGTAGGTGGTAGTAATCAGAAAAACTGAAATGTGTACAGGTAGTCTCAATATTTAGATTCAAAAGGTTCTGTTGAATCACTCTTTCTAAAGATTTGCGAATGCCTATTACTAATTGCTTGTAAAAGATAAATGCTAAGGATGCAACTGGATAGACTTTGGTCCTCAAACCACTTTTTCAAAGTAGTCTTGATCTTAAATAAATTGAGCTATTCTAAAATTAATCCAGATTAGGTTACACAGAGGACTTAAGTCATGGTTGATTGATTGTATTGCATTCAAACAATTAATTGACCAATAAATCAATTATATAAAATATGGTCAAACATAAATACAGTTTCATACAACATAATTCATTGGTACTTTTACTCCTCAGTGAACATATTATTTTAAAGTATTAATTGATGAATAGGACCAATTAAGATTAATGCCTGGCGCCCTATATTAGGCAGTCTAAAAAAATAACACTCATATAGAAAGAGACAATGATAAATTAAGTATATAGTTTATGCTTCATTTTGTAATTTTATTTAATTGTATTGGAATCCCATAATGTAAAATTCCAGTAGCTAAGTGATAAATTTAAAATAGAGTACAGCATTTCCCTTCCAGATCTGTCGCTATTTCCAATTTGGAGAGTTTTAATAAAATTGGAAGCTGGTCTAAAAAAGGATTGCACCACCTCTAAATGTAAACATCATAACAATCAGAGATAAAAGTTACATTATATATAAATTATATGACATACAATAACTCAAATATTTTCATAAAATTCAGAGGAGGTAGGCTGTGTATTATCTAAAAATGTCAACTTTGATCATCAGCGTTTTGCTGATATAAATTTTCCTGTACCCAAACTTTCTGGTTTAGATGTAAATGACTTATTTTCATGTTATGAGGTCTGAGGCTTTTCCCCCCTCCTATGAGGAGAGCTTGTAATACTAATCTCTTTTGATCTCTGGCATTTTCACAAAGAATATTAGTTTATGTCCTAAAAATAGCAAGATGAAATTCCTAGGGAGATGGACAGAGCAACTGCAAACATTAGAGTACTGGTGTCTTTCTGTAAGCATTACAGCTACATTTTGCCATAACATGCGTTTATATAGACAGACATATAATAGGGGATATGTATATTTGATGAGCTCATCCCCAAACCTGTACATACACTGAGATGCCTGCATACCTCTTGCAAATGCACAGTCTTTTTGAAGTGGAAATAATGCATTTCTGGATTGGCCCCGGGGCACATCACAGTGTATATATTATGGGTGAATTCTGAACTTTGAACACATCTGGATATGCCTGAGTAAATGCAAAACATGACTCAAAATGGAAACAAATGCAGAAGAGACACTGGTTTGGTGATCAGAAATGTATAAAAGCACCCTGAAATCCATTTGTGTTGCCCATCTACAGTGGAAATGGTGTAAGAGTTAGAGTAGGCAGTGCGGTTTGCTTTCCCTAAGTGTAATGGTAGCATCAGGAACCTTTGTGTTGCATTATACTACTTTCAGGATAGTGTCTTGGGGCAAATGCATATGCTGATGCTTTGGGGTTTCCTAAGCCTTGCAAGCAGGGATGTAGCAAGGTTGGAGTGGGCCCTGCAACCAGAAGTGGTGTGGTGGTTAGAGTGTTGGACTAGGACCAGAGAGACCCGAGTTCAAATACCTGTTCAGCCACACAATTCACTGGGTGATTTTGAGGCAGTCACTTCTCTCTCAGCCTAACCTACTTCAAAGGGTTGTTGTGAGGATAAACATAAGCATGTACACCACTCTGGGCTCCTTAGAGGAAAAGCAGAATAGAAAAGTAAAAATAAATAAAACAAAACAAAATGGGACTGTGGACCCCACTCCTCCTTCTCTCCCTGCTCCCGCCCTGTGTGTTTTTGCTGCAAAAGAACTGCAAGGATATGGTGAAAAACAGAACATTTCTGGCATGCCCCTTCTCTCACTCCTATGCAAATAGTATCTTACACTTCCTATGCAAGCTTCACACAGATACACACATGCGTGTGCATGCATCTCCCAGCTCAGAAACATTTCAAACATATATACATACTACAGTCACAAGAAAAAAAGGGGAAGCAGAAATAAGCACAGTACATTGCTCTTTAGCTCTCCAGTGGGGCCCCCACACACATCCACACACATCCAAAAAACTTGGGAGAAACCTGGTCTTGGATTCAGGTGGATATAGTAGGTTGCATAACCCTCGGGGCGAAGGGAAGTTCAGTGAAAATTGCCCCTTTCCTGTAGGGCCAACCCTGCGTTTGTCTGGATGTCAGCATGTTGTTGCAAAACTTGCATTCCAGAGTTGTCTGTTAAATGGGTGGTCTGCCCATTTGTTTTCTCCCCCCCCCTTAAATAGCAGCCATATACAGGGCTGTAGAAATCCACTAGTCTACTAGTCTGTGACGAGTGAAAAATGATGCCTGATGACTGAAAAAAGTCCTGATGAGCAAAGTGCCAATTTAACTTGACGAGTAAAATATTTCGTCTGGCTGATAAACTGAACCAACATTTTTTCACCCTGGATGTTAGTAGCCATGTAAATCTTTTTCTGTAAATATCAGCCATGGAGAGCACAGACAGAATCATGACCGTACTGTAGAAAGAGGGATATTTACCACCACCACGCCTTGTCATGAAAATAACCCCTAAATCAGGGAGAGACCCTGGCTCTCCAGCTGCTGCTGGACTACAACTCCCATCATCCCCAGCTGCAATAAATTGCCCTAGTAGGGTTGCTGCATAAATAGCAGTGCAGGGAAGTTGACTTTAATTGTAACCATAGCACTATCCTGTCCAGCCAAATGCATGCGCCAGGAACGGAAGAGGCTATTCTATAGAAGTACAGTACGCCATGTGTTTTCTTATCTGAATTTCAGCACCGGCTTCTTAATATATTGAACTGCCAAATGATTTAGCAAGTGCGTTTGCTGTTTTGTCATAAATGCCATATCCAGGTACTGGATTGGAAAATGAGTAGCTGCTGCAGTGTTTGCGTGTTTAAAGGTGTCACCATAGGTGGCTGCCTGCTGCTTTTTAGCTCCTGGCATATAGGAGAGATGTTCATCATTATGGTTGATATTTAAAATGTCAGAGGACCTTAACATGAAGAAAAAGGTTTCAAGGAAAGCCCCTGCTGCATTTGGCCTGCTAATAAGCAGGCAAGTGAATGAAGCTTGCCTTAGTTTTTAATGCAGCCGAATTGTCTGTCAGTTGAAATAGCAGGATAACAAAAGACAAGGACAGGAGGCAGCTAAGCACCTAGAATCATGGATACTGCTCTGACTTCTCTGTTTCCTAGCACAAAAGTTGTGTGCGGATCATGCAGAGAATTTCATTATATACCACTTTTCAATCAAAAGTGTTCAGGCCGCTCACCTGTGCCTGTCATGGGCGTGACTAGCTTGCCTCGGCCTTGTTTGAATGAGGCATGAGGCAAAGGGGCTCCTTTGATTGGCTGTTGGGCGTTGGGTGGGTAGAGTCAGCCAGTGTGTCTGGCTCCCTCCCTCCCAGCCTGACGGACTGCGTTGGCCAGTCACCTTTCCCTCCCACCCTGACACTTTGTGTGGGCTCTGCTGCTCGCCCTTTTTGGGGGCCAGGTAGGAGTATTTTGGCTCCATTTAAACTGGCTGATTGTGAAGTCTCTCTCACCTATCTCACACATTGGGGCTATTCTCATGAGCAGCAAAAATCGGGCTAGGAGAGCCTAGCCTGATTTTTGCTACTCGTGTAAACTTCTGGGCTCGCAGATGAGCCCGGTGGCTTACAAGTGGCTAGCCCAATTTTGTAGCCCTCCCCTAAGCCTGGGGTTGCGGAGTCCTCCTGGGCACTCGCATAGGGCATACTGGAGCTTCTGGGGGCCACGCGGCCCCTGAGCTCCCCAGCCTCCGCTGGCTCCGTCATGGAGCCGGCAATCATGTGGGTGGCCAATCCAGCCCCCCAGGGCTCCCGCTCTGCTGCAGAAACCGGGCTTCACTGATCGTAAGACCCAGCTCTATGTTTTCATCGTTTGCTATGTTCCCTCCCAATCACAACAGCAGGTACAGTGTGGAATGGGAAGCTCAATTTAGGATCAGTGAGCACCTTAAGATACGTGTTTGGCATCTGGAGAAGTTCCTGTCAGTCCCTCGATCCTTCACAGCTCAGGGAGTGCTGGTCAGGGATCCCTCTAATATGCTGAGTTATCACCAGCCCAAAATGCTTAATGACTTGGGGCTGGTGATGCAGAGCTGGATATCTGACTTTAGGTTGGCTATGATGGGCAGTATCTGCTTTAGGCAGGAGGATGCATGGAGTTCAGGTATGTTGCCAAATGCGTACAATGCCAGACTCACACCAACGGTTGCGAGTCTGTAGGAACCACACTGTAGGGAGTGTAGAGTCAATCCCCTTTTGTTTAACTGGCTGTTATATCAATAAAGGGTCAGCCTTTTATATCCAAACTATGCCTTGTGTCTTCATTAGTCTGGTTGCAATCAAAGCCGTTTACATAGCAATTAGAAAGAGAAAATTGTTTCCTGTCACCATAACACAAAGGAGACACCAGCAATAGCCACTGGAGAGGCTGGACTGAATATGGACAATGTAACGGTGTGTCTGCTCTGCTTACCTGAACGTTTCCAAACAGGGGCTGACATACAGAGCAAGGAATCACTGGTAGAGTGAGAGGAGCAGACTAACACCACTTTGCAGACTAATTTCACCATTGCAGTTGGGAAGCAGCAATTTTTTACACCCTCACTGATCCCTTTCTCAAGAAGTGCTCTGTGCCATCTGAAAATATGTTCCTGAGGACTGCACAGCCCTTGGGGACATCTTTTGGGGTGGCAGAGAGGGCTTCCTGGGGAAGGGAAGGGTATCAAAAACTGCCCCTTTGCCACTGCACTAGTGCAGTTAGTTGGGAAGTACTTTTAGGCTGTTCTCTCATTTCTCCTGTGCACCCTGGCTCTGTCAGCCCTGTTCTCCAGGATGAGTCTCTTTCTAGAATCCCTACCCCAGTTAAAAAAAAAGAAGAAGCAATCTTCATCTATTCGACTGCAGGGCTTGAACAAATGAAGCTGTCTTTATACTGAGTCAGACTGTTGGTCCATCTAGTTCAGTATTGTTTACTCGACTGACAGCTGTTCTCCATGGTCCCTGGCAGAGATATTACCTATCACCTGCTTCCTGATTCATTTAACTGGGAATGTCAGAAAATGAACTTGGGACCATTGAGCTATGCCTCCCTCCCTTGTCCTCAACTATTTTCCAGTAGGGCAAATGTTTGACTCTACAGAAAGGAAAGACATTTCCTATGTTCTCCTTGAATGCCCCAGAGGTCAAGCCTGGATGCCCAGTCCAGGAAGTTAGCAGCGGACCTGAACTTCATTTTCTGCTCTGCTCTAGCCACAAGACAGCTAGAAGGTTCCTGACTGTGAGTTACTCCTGCTAACTCAGCAAAGAGACACTTTTTTTTGAAATGGTGATTCTCTTATATTTAGCAGGGGGAGAGTAACTGGCCCTATCCAAACTCAGCACATTATCCCTCCAGTAGCTGTTGCTGGCATCTGCTATATGTTTCTTTTTAGGTTGTGAGCCCTTTGGGATGGGGGGGGGAATCTTCTGTGTCAACCACTTTAAGAACTTTGGTTGAAGAGCAGTATATAAATATCCTTTGTAGTATTAGTAATAGTAAGGTTGGGCTAAGGTAATTCTGTTCTGGTGCTTGCTTTGGTCTACTATTTGAACACTAAAGGCCATTGTAGAATGTGGAGAAACCATCTGAGACTGAGAACATTCTCCAAAGTTATCCTTGGGAAGAACCCTGAAATATTCTTCGAATTCCACTTTGGAGGCATTTTAGTTTGTGCCCATGTGCTTTTGTGTGGGGTGTTCAGAGTAGTACAAAGGTATTCCATGAGGGTATTCTCACAATCAATGGAAAGCGGGCTAGGGGAGCTTAGCCCACTTTCCACGGATGGTGGGAACCATCGGGCTTGCAGGCGAGCCCGGTTTCCCCAAAGCGGGTAACCCTCTTAAATACCCCTCCCCTTAAACAGGGTTAGCAGAGTGAGCACTCCACTAACCCCGCTTTTTTTCATCGTGTATTGCTGCGGTGCGGCACCACAGCACAGCAACACATGAGGAGACCCCTGGCTGGGAGGCTGCAAACAGCCTCTTGGGCTCGGGGGTCTCTCCAGCATGCCCTGCACACTCGTGTGGGGCATCCTGGAACTTCCGGGGGTTGCGTGCCCTCCGATCCCCGCAGCCTCCGCCGGCTCTGTGATGGAGCCGGCAGTCATGTGGGCGGCTGATCCGGCCGCCCAGGGCTGCAATAGTGATCGTCTGCAGGGAGAGTGGGCTAAGCCCGCTCTCCCCGCAAACCCCCTTCTGGCGAGTCTCGCTGAGCGTGAGACTCGCCTCCATGACTGAGAAACATACCCAGCTGTCAGTCTGATCCTTAGTCAAAAGAGACAGGGCCCAGCTTACAGGAGTAATGACTGGAGTTATAAAATCCAGCTGAAATACCCATGCTAGTTTTCATTGGAAACCCTTGGCAATATCCAGCATTTCAAAATGTATTGAAGGCTGTGATGCAGAGTACACTTCATTAGGAGTAAGCTCCCTTTACACTCACTGGAACTTAATTCTAAGTAAACCTGCATGTATTGTGCTATATGGGCCCTAACCGTATGATCAGCTTGGATCACTGGATGAACAGTGGAATAGAAATGTAAACAAATGCATACTTAAATCTCATTATCAGGATTACTGGAAACTTAAAAGGAAATGATTTCTGAACACCAGAGCAATATAAAGAGAAAAAAGGAGGAAGCACTCTGGTCACTTTTTGGAGAGTTCACATAGGTAGATGGCTTTTCACTGTCTGCCGTATGTTAGGATTTTACTTCAAATGGAAGCAGTTCTCTTTACAGGAAATTGGACTCTCTCAGACTGCAGGCCTTGGTTCTAAAGGGTTGAATGAGGACCTGGAACTAGGTTTTTTAAAAATGTGAAACCCCTTCAAAGTAAATTGCAGGAAGTCATTTTGATTTGAATTGCGAACTAAACACCCAGTTCAAACCAAGTCAATGGCATCTTCTTTATAAATGGCTTTTTGAATGCAAGTCTGGCCTGGCGTACATCAGCAGAATTGCTTCAGACTGCAAATATGTGATTACATTTTTGAATGCTCTCTTACTGGGTCACCTCCCTGCAATTTAAAAACAACAACTACAGCACAGCAGACTAAGAGCTAGGCTAGAACCTTTCTCCCTGATATGCTACTTTTCTGTTGGCAGGGAGTGTTTTAATTTTTCCCCCTGGGGGTGGGGGAAGAGGTCAAAAGCAGTATGGCCCACCTGCGGCTGAAATGGCGTATTCCATTCTACCACCCCAGCATTGCTCCATCACATTCTGCTGCAGGCATCCAGCCAGAGTCCCCTCTAATTTTTTTCATCTGTGTGTAGAATGAGTTTTGTTCCGGGCTGCAGTATCAAAGCAGTGTGTGGGGCCTTCCTGTGCATTCAGAGTGGGGCCTTCCTCATTCACCCTGAGTGGGGATCTAAAATGAACTGAATGGATAGCAACACACTTGTGAGTGTGCGCATCTGTGCATGCCTTAGAGCAGGGCTTCTTAACCTTGGGTGCCCAGATGTTGGACTACAACTCCCAGAATCCCCAGACATGGCCTTTGTGGCTGGGGATTCTGGGAGTTGTAGTCCAACAACATCTGGGGGCCCAAGGTTAAGAAACCCTACCTTAGAGGAAACAGTGCACCCTGCCCTAGTCACTAAGTGCAGCTTGCTAATAGAAAACAAGACAAGCCAGTAAGACTTTGAGTGTGCTGAAATCGCATTCTCAGGGGGTCCCTTTAACATCCAGAGTGATAACATTTTATAGCAGGGAATGAAACTATCAACTGTCAAAGGTACACTTTAGCTATTTGAGCCAATGCAGGTTTACTCAGAAGAAGGTCCCACTGAGTTTAATGAGGCTTGTTGGGTTCAATGAGGCAAGCTTGCACTGGATTACAGACCTGGGCCTCAGCTCCTCATTTGCCATCTGGCACTGGTGGATGTACAAAAGGAGGACATCTGGTCTTGTGGCAGCAAGCACGAATTGTCCCCTTTACTAAGCAGGGTCCACCCTGGTTTGCATTTGAATGGGAGACTACATGTGAGCACTGCAAGATCTCCCCTTAGTGGTTGGGGGCCACTCTGGGAACAGCAAGAAGGTTCCAGGTTCCCTCCCTGATATCTCCAGATAGGGCTGAGAGAGAGAGACTTCTGCCTCTAACCTTGGAGAAGCTGTTGCCAGTCTGTGTAGACAATATTATGCTAGATGGACCAATGGTTTGACTCAGTATATGGCAGCTTCCTATGTTTCATGAAGGTTTGATATTTTGCCACCAAATATCAATTGCAAATAGAATTCCTGAGAGTTTGTGCTTCCATCCAGAGGAACATGTGTGAAGCAACCTGAGTTGCTTCATGGAGCATAGAGTCCATTTAAAAAAACCCATGAAAATCCTACTAATCACTTGTTAGCTGGGAAGAGGGCAGTAGAGGGAGGGATTGAATGCAGCTCCTTCTCCTGAAGAGTCAGTGGCTGGGATTTTGGGTGCTAAAGTGCTCTGTGCTTTCCAGTTCTTTGACACTGGAAGAAGCGGAGGAGAAGAGTTGGTCTTGCAGTAGTGAGCATGAATTGTCCCCTTTGCTATGCAGGGTCTGCCTTGGTTTGCATTTGGGCTGGGTAAGGCTGGTAGAGACTTCTGCCTGAAACCTTGGAGAGCCACTGCCAGTCAGTGCAGACCAGGCCTGCTCAACTTGGGCCCTCCTGCAGATGTTGGCCTACAACCCCCATAATCCCTGGCTATTGGTCACTGTAGCTGGGGATTATGAGAGTCGTAGTCCAAAAACAGCTGGGGGGCCAAGGTTGAGCAGGCCTGGTGTAGACAGTACTGTGCTAAATGGACCAATAGTCTGACTCTGTATTGCCACTCAGAACAAAACATTCTGGGCTAAATAATGCACGGTTTGACTCAAAAGCAGATGCCTCACCTAATAATAATAATAATAATAATAATAATAATAATAATAATAGCAACCATCTGCTGTACATGGACTATCTGAAGTTGTATGGAAAGTCCCAGTCAGAAATCGAATCACTGCTAAACACTGTCCGTATATTCAGTAGTGATATGGCAATGGAGTTTGGACTAGACAAGTGTGCTGCATTAATAATGAACAGAGAGGAATAATGAACTGATAATAATAATAATGAACTAATAATAATAATGAATTAATAATGAACAAAGGAAAAATAAGAAAAACAGAAGGAATAGAACTGGCCAATGGAAGCAAGATCAAGAACCTGGAAAAGAAAGAACATTACAAATACTTGGGCATTCTCCAGGCTGATAACATTGCACACACTGAAGTTAAAAGAAAAATGGGAAGTGAATACATCAGGAGAGTTAGAAAAACCCTCAAGTCCAAACTCAGTGGCGGGAACACCATACAAGCCATAAACACCTGGGCTATACCTGTTATCAGATACACTGCAGGAATAATAGACTGGACCCAGGCAGAGCTAGAGACGCTGGATCGTAAGACCAGGAAAATCATGACCATCAATCATGCTCTGCACCCCCGCAGTGTTGTCGATAGGCTCTACCTCCCTCGCAGCTCAGGTGGAAGAGGAATGCTGCAAGTCCATCAAACAGTAGAGGAGGAGAAAAGAGGCCTTGAAGAATATATCAAGGACAGTGAAGAAGATGCTCTTCAGATGGTCAATAATGCGAAACTATTCAACACCAATGAAAGAAAGCAGGCCTACAAGAAATAACAAGTCAAGAACCGAGCAGAAAAATGGAGAAATAAGCCCCTGCATGGTCAATATTTGCACAATATAAGTGGAAAATCAGACATCACCATGACCTGGCAATGGCTTAAGAATGGTTACTTGAAGAAAGAAACAGAGGGTTTAATACTGGCTGTGCAAGAACAGGCACTAAGAACAAATGAAATAAGAGCAAAAGTCAAAAAATCCACAACAAACAGCAAGTGCCGTCTTTGTAAAGAAGCAGATGAAACAGTGGACCACCTAATCAGCTGTTGTAAAAAGATCGCACAGACTGACTACAAACAAAGGCATGACAAGGTAGCAGGGATGATACACTGGAACATCTGCAAAAAATACAAGCTACCTGTAGCCAAACATTGGTGGGACCATAAAATTGAAAAAGTTGAAGAAAATGAAGATGTAAAAATATTATGGGACTTCCGACTACAAACAGACAAACATCTGCCACACAATACACCAGATATCACTGTAGTCGAGAAGAAAGAAAAACAAGTTAAAATAATCGACATAGCAATACCAGGGGATAGCAGAATAGAAGAAAAAGAAATAGAAAAAATCACCAAATACAAAGATCTACAAATTGAAATTGAAAGGCTGTGGCAGAAAAAGACCCAAATAATCCCAGTGGTAATTGGCGCCCTGGGTGCAGTTCCAAAAGACCTTGAAGAGCACCTCAACACCATAGGGGTCACAGAAATCACCACCAGCCAATTACAAAAAGCAGCTTTACTGGGAACAGCCTATATTCTGCAACGATATCTATAACAATTGACAATAAAATTCTGGCATCCCAGGTCCTTGGGAAGGACTCGATGTCTGGATAAAACAAACCAGTCAATAACACCTGTCTGACTGTGTAAACAGCAAGAACAATAATAATATAATATCATCATCATTTATAATATAAATAAATAAATTTTATTTTTTAGCCACCCCATAACAAATTGCTCTCTGGGCTGCTTACCACACAACATTAAAACTTTCAATAAAAACACATAAAACAACTCAAATCACAACACACCAAAACCAACAACAAAACAATACAAAACAATTTAAAAATCAGTTTTAAACAGTGTTGAGTGAACAGAAAGTTCTTCACCTCACGTCTAAAAGAACAAAGTGATGGTGCCAGGTGAATCTCACTGAGGAGGCTGTTCCATAAATGGGGTGCAGCCACCAAAACGGGCCTCTCCCTAGTAGCCACCTGTCTCACCTTTTTTGGCAGGGGCACTCAGAGCAGGGTCTCCAAAGCTGTTCTTAAGGTCCAAGACATATGGGGCAAGGTGCTCTCTCTCTCAGGTAACCCAGTCCCAAGCCATTTAGGGCTTTAAAGGTTAAAACCAGCGCTTTGAATTGGTCCCAGAGATAGACTGGGAGTCAGTGCAACTGGCACACTGACATAAAATGATCAAAGCGCCCAGTCCCAGTTAATAATCTCGCAGCCTTATTTGGACCAACTGCAGTCTCTGGACTGTTCTCAAAGGCAGCCCCATGTAAAACACATTGCAGTAATCTAATTGCACAGAGCCAGCGTGGTGTAGTGGTTAGAGTGCTGGACTAGGACCGGGGAGACCCAAGTTCAAATCCCCATTCAGCCATGAAACTAGCTGGGTGACTCTGGGCCAGTCACTTCTCTCTCAGCCTAACCTACTTCACAGGGTTGTTGTGAAAGAGAAACTCAAGTATGTAGTACACTGCTCTGGGCTCCTTGGAGGAAGAGCGGGATATAAATGTAAAAATCATCATCATCATCATCATCATCATCATCTAAGCAAGAGGTTACCAGAGCATGAGCAACAGTGGCCAAGCTATCTCTATCCAGGGACGGTCACAATTGGTGTTATCAACCAAAGCCAATAAAAGGCGCTCTGAGCCACAGAGGCCACTTAAGCCTCTAACAACAGTGCTGGATCGATGAGCATGCCCAGACTGCGAACCTGGTCCTTCAGGGGGAATGCAGCCCCACCTAGAATAGGCTGAACATCATTCACCTGGGCAGGGCAACTGCCGATCAGCAGTACTTCTGTCTTGTCTGGATTGCGTCTCAGCTTGTTCACCCTCATCCAGTCCATTTCTGCTTCCAGGCACTGATTCAGGACAGTCACCATCTCACCTGCATCTGATGAAAAAGAGAGATACAACTGGGTGTCACCCACAACTGATGACACCTCAGGCCAAATCTCCAGATGACCTCTCCCAGGGGTTTCATGTAGATGTTAGACAGCACAGGGGAAAGAATGGAAGCCTGCAGAACACCAAAGCATAACTGCCAAGGGGTTGAGCAGTAACCCCCCAGCTCCAACTTTTGGAAACGGGCCTCAAGGCTGAAAGGGTTTACATCACTCCATAATTCTGGGATATGGTGTTTACTTAATGTTAGCAAAGTAGCCTGAAAATACTTCCATGTTCATTCCTATATCCTGATGGATTGTTCTGTACCAAACATCTACAACAATTGTTGCTTCATCTAAGCAAATTAATAGCTGGCAATTGAAAGTTCTCGCAATGCCACACTTCACTAAAAAAATTTTCAACTGTAATAATGGAAAGAGGCCATTTAGCACATGGCCTTTCAGTCTGGTTTGTTGGGAAGGGTATGGTTAGCATCTCTTTTTCTTCCAATCTCACAGAAATTGGGAAACGCTGTTTGATATGCCAAAGAGCGATTTGATGGGTGGGTGGGGGGGAATGCCAAGAAAATAAATGAAAACACCAGACTTTAGCTCATGGCAAGGTGACATAAAACGTCTTTATGGCCTGTCTTCAAAGTTCTGAAAAGAGAATAGAAGGAGATTGATGTCTTGATGGATAATAATTGACACTTAGCTTCCCCTCACTTTCCTGTGCAACAGACTATTTTCTAAAAAGCAGGCATGAATTTACAATGTTGTTACCTTGGGTGTCATTCTAAACAATATATTTCTGAGATTCAAGTGCTTATCTACAATTTTGTTGGCTTTTTCCCCTGGGGGAGACTGAACAGCTCAGTTGATTTATCAGTGGGTTAAGAGGTTTTAACTATTTCGTTGGATGATACAATCTGGGATCAGCTAGTACCATGACAAAAGGAGCCGTCACCAAACTTGTTCTGGCATTATTGAGTCCCTTCATACTGACGGTAACTAAAGTTGCCAGCTGAACCCAAAACAATGGTCTAGTCTGCTCTCCTCTCTTTAACAGCTTGACATACAGAAATCATCTGGTGAAGCTTTTCATAGCATGACAATAAGCATAATAATCTTCTAATGTCTGCATATCAAGCTGTTGTTAAAGGCACTGCTTCAGAGGCTAGCTAAGTAGTTGGCAACCTTAGTTGTAAACTAAATTGCAAAAACTGTTGTCTTGTCACCATCATGACAATATTTTTCAACACTGCATGTCAGCTAGGAGTGTCTGGCAGCAGTCCTATGCACCCTTAGTTAAAAGAGAGAGCTTTTGAATTCCATGGCACTTAACTTCCAAATAATTATGCACATTGGACTGCCATACAGAAAAGAGGACAAGTCGCCTTTACCTTTAAAACTTACAGAGAAGAGAGAATTTCAGCAGGCAAAGCTTTTCTTTCTCCTGCATGATAAGTTGCACCTGCTGAAAATCCCTCTTCTGTGCTACTATTAAAAGTACAGGAGAACTGTCCTTTCCCCCATATGGCAGCCCTATATGCAGGAGAGAACTATCTTGGTACAAATTAGCATTCTTCTCAGGCAACATTCGGCCGCATGGACCCTTGGGTGGGGGCCCAAGTCTGTGTGACTCCTCTCCTAGAGGGCCACATGATTCTCCTCAAGGGAAAAGAGGATCCCTTTTATATTTCAGGAATGCATTGGCTTAGACTTTGGAAATTTGGCACAGGTATAGGACTGGTTATCAGAATTCTGTGTATTGATTTTTGAGCAGATCCATCAATCCGTTAATTAATTTAAAAATAAATTTAAATAATACTTCAAAAAAAGTCCAGTAAGTGGCTTGTTTCAAGGCAAAACATTACAAAAACCTCTGGAACAGAAGCCCCTCCCCCCCGACTATAATTCCACCCCATTGTAGAGAAATCTGATCATTGCCTTTATAAAAAATAAGGAAAACATCACCCCCCCCCTTTTCACCCCCATTTATATTTCCGAAATGGCTTGGCCTAGAGTTCTGAATTTGGGCTCAGATATAGGACAGGCTAGCAAGACTCTGAGGCTATTCTCACAAGCAGCAAAGCTTGTTCTTGGCTGCCCGTAAGAACCACCAGGATCCACACAGATCCTGGCAGTGCCACGGTGCCAAACCCAGCGATGAAGCTTGGATCTTAACCCAGGTTAAAGGTGCAAGTGCACCCTTAACCCAGCTATCTGGGTTGTGTGTCAGCGCAGGCTGCTTGCAGCTCATGCTGACACAGAGATGGGGGCCTAGAGCACCTGCCTCCTGGGAGAATCCCCCAGAGCAGTATGCTCAGTGCATGGTGCACTGTGGATAGCCAGAGGCCAGGACAAAAAGTCCTGGCTTCAGAACAATATCTGTGCTGCATGGAGCAGCGCTTATCGTGTGAGAGCAGCTCACTCTGCACTCCCGCCAAGCACAGCATGATCATCTGGGGGAAAGGAAAGTTTGAGATGCCTTCCAGCCACCCACCTGCATTTCTGGTAGGTGTATTGCTTTTGAAGTGGGTTAGTCAATCCGTTGGTTTTTGATGATTTTTTTAATTATTTTTAAAAACCTTCCAAAAAGCCGGTCCTGTAAATGGCTTTTTTCATGGTAGAAAATTCTGGAACTGAAGCTCCCCCTTGGACCATCATACCACCCCCATGTGAAGGAATCTTCCCTTTGCCTTCATAAAAACGTGCAGCAGCACACGCACAAACACACCCCATACACACACACCTTTTGCCCAACCCTTTAAATTTCCAGAATGTCTGGGCTTAGAGTTCTGAAACTGGGCACACATGTAGTCCAAGATGGCAGGACTTTTATTATTATTATTATTATTATTATTATTATTATTATTATTTCAAGGAAATTGGTCAATCCTGTGATTTTTAATGAATTTATCTCCTACAGCAGTGAAGCTGCCAGAAAGAGTTTTCTCTATCCATAGAGTACTCCACATCTAGTAAAAGTGGAACTATTTGTTACATCTGAATAAATAAACAGTTTGTTTTTTAAACAACTGAGGTATTCTCAAGTTGGTTTGTGATCTAAAAATCTGCATGAGAACTGTGAAGCAAGGGTCATGTGTTATGGTTTTCAGTCCCATACTCTTACGGATACACTATATGTCCAGGTTGGTTTTGTGTTTGAACTGTGGAGCAAGGGGCACGTGTTGTGTCCCAATTAGTTTGTGAATTGTCAAGAAGCTGTGTGAATCCATTGGGGCTTGCATAGCCTTTTTCTTTCTTTCTTTTTTGGCAAATGCACTCTGGCCAGATCTGGGGGTTTATGGTGAATGATTAAGAAGATGTGTGGATGCACTGGGGGTTGTGTAGCCCTCCGCCCCCATGCACTCTGGCCTACTCTGTGGGTTTGTGGTGAAATGTTTATATATGGAAAGGATGCTTATTTTGCAGGAGATCTCCCTGCATTGTAGAACTGGGAAAGGTGCAGAAAAGGGCAACCAAGATGATCAGGGGCCTAGAGCACCTTTCTTATGAGGCAAGGCTACAACACCTGGGGCTTTTTAGTTTAGAAAAAAGATGACTGCAGGGAGACATGATAGAGTTCTATAAAACCATGCATGGTGTGGAGAATGTGGATAGAGAGCAATTCTTCTCCCTCACATCACACTAGAACCAGTGGTCATCCCATGAAGTTGATTGCCAGGAAATCTAGGACCAACAAACGGAAGTACTTTTTCACACAACACATAATCAGCTTGTGGAATTATCTGTCAGGATGTGGTGACAGCCAAAAACCTGGATGGCTTTAAGAGGGGTTTAGATAACTTCATGGAGGAGAGGTCTATCATTGGCTACTAGTCAGAGGGCTATAGGCCACCTCTAGCCTCAAAGGCAAGATGTCTGTGAGTACCAGTTGCAGGAGAGTAACAGCAGGAGAGAGGGCATGCCCTCAACACCTGCCTGTAGACTTCCAGTGGCATCTGGTGGGCCACTGTGTGAAACAGGATGCTGGACTAGCTGGGCCTTGGGCCTGATCCAGCAGGGTTGTTATTATGTTCTTATGTTCTTAAGTTCATTAGGTCCAGGGTCCAAAATTAACTAGCTGCACTTCTGATTTGTCTGCCCGCACCCAAGGGATCAGATTGCAGTCTGATTCAGAAGAACCCACATTGGAGTTTTTTTCCATTGTGAAAAACTGTTCTCTAATCAGGCCATTACTATTCTTCCACAATCTCAAATAGGTATAATTCCCCCTTCATCCCCTGTCCAGCCTCTGCTATTGTTACATGAGCCCTCCAAATATTGCAGGATGCAAACAGAACAGCTAAGCACTGAAGGTGCTGGAGGGCTATACGTAAGCGATGCACTGACATTGCATAGATTTTCTCATCACCCACAGGCACAGAACACCAGCTCTGCGATCTTGCTATCTCTGACATACCAGTGTGAAACTGAAAATCGGAGCTTACATTCAGATTCAGATCTCACTCAGCTGGGCAGTGTGTTCCGCTCTGAGCTGTCGTGCCTTCCTGGTTTTGAAGGGGAAGGTTACACAGAATCTGAACTGTCTATTGCAAGAGAGACCTGTTAACCTTTCTTGATAAGTGTGTGTGCGAGCATGCATTGTAGCTTATTACTTATGGCTTACAGTAACTCCACGAGAATGGGAGGTCTATATTCCAAAATCACCCTTCCTTCCTTTGATCATTAATACAAACTGATTCAGAAAATGTCAGATTCTGACAAGAATTGACACGGTAAGGCAGTAGCCCTGGCGGGAGGGGCCATGTTGGGCTCTCCCTATTCTTGTGTCAGGAATTCAACATATCTGCCAGACGCGACGTCCTCCTTTACGTGTGAGAGCAGGGAACAGGCTGAGGAGATTCTCACGATCGAGCAAAAGCGGGCTAAGGGAGCCTAGCCCGCTTCTGCCCAATTGTCTGCTGCCACGGGAGTCGCATGGCTCCGGACAGCAAACCCTCCTAATTCCCCCTCCCCTTAGACAAGGTTAGCAGAGCGAGCAGTCTGCTAACCCTATCTATTTGATTGTGTATTGCCATGCCGCAGCAACACATGAGGAGAACCCCACCGGGAGGCTGAAACAAGCTTCCCTGCCCTGGGGTCTCTGCAGGATGCCCCACGCGCTCACGCGGGCATCCTGGAACTTCCGGGGGCCACACAGCCCCTGATCCCCGTAGCCCCCACTGACTCCACGATGGAGCTGGCAGTCGGGTAGGCAGCCGATTTGGCTGCCCAGGGCTGTCTGAGGATTGTCTGTGGGGAGAGCGGGCTTAGCCCGCTCTCCCTGCAAACCCTTTTAAGGCGTGTCTCACTGATCGTGAGACTTGCTTCGCTGCCTCACTTCCTCTTCCCTCTGGAGGGAGTACACAGCCAGGGGCTTGATTTTTAAAGTGACTTTCCCCCCTTTTGCCTATCTGCCTAGAGTAGTCTTCACTATTTTTCAAGTGGGGATCACTCTGGCAAAAAACCTTCCAAGTGAGAACCATTTCCCACTGCATGGCACGTTACTGTGCTTTTCTCAGAGCTGGGAGGGCCCTTTAAGGGCTCAGAGGGCCCTCAGAGCCGGGAGGGCCCTCTCTTCGGAGTTCTTTGGGGGAAAGTGCTGGGAAGAGCTGCAGTTCCCAGCACTCCATGCACACTTTCCAAGATGGTGCAGAGGCTCAAGAGGGCCCCGGTTCCATTAAAGGGACCCCTGGTGCTGGGTAAAGCATAGCACTGCATGGTAGGAATGGTCATCTCCGCATAGTGCCAGTAGGATTGTGCAGAGTATTCAGCTTTGACTGAAGCTTCACACAGGCCCAATAAGTGATTAGCGTTGATAGGAGCTGCCACTGGCCCCTGGGCCTTACCATGAAGAACAGTGATCTAGAGTAGGGATTCTCAACATTGGGCCCCCAGATGTTATTGGACTTCAACTTCCATAATCCCCAAACAAAGGCCACTGGGGCTGGGGATTATGGGAGTTGAAGTCCAATAACATCTGGAGACCCAAGGTTGAGAATCCATGATCTATAGTAATCCCAGAAGCAGCTTGGCCATTCAGACACCTAGTAGCCTTTCCTTCTAGGATCCTAGGTGGCCCTGATGATCCCCGGCAGATGGCATGTCAGTTCCGATGCTTCTGCTGGACTGAAATGACTACATAACTCTAATGTTTAGACCAGAAAGATGATCCTGGTTCTAACTCCCAAGCTAACTAGATGACCTTGGGCCAGTCAGACAACTAGTTGGGAGTTTTAGTCCCAGCAACAGCTACGGGAGGATCAAAGTTGTGAGGCCCTGCCATAGCGGCTTCCATTTCCACCTGTCTCGGGATCCCCCAGTTCTTTTCTTGGCATTTGCAATCATGGTTTTCATTGTTATAGTAAACATAATAGTGAAAGTGTGCCCAGGTATGGAAGTGAAGAGACATGGGGGCTGTGCACATGAATGCTGTGTGCATGCAATCGGGTGGCAGGGGAGGGAGGCAGAGTTCAATCTACCTTCCCCCAGATGAAGGCTCGCAGCCCCAAAGGCGCACAAGCTGCACGTCCACACAACCAGGGCTATCAGGAGCAACGTGGAAACAGCCTGGCTTGCACATAAGCAAGTAGCCTGGGTTAAGGGAGTTCTCACTCTGTAAACCTGGGCTAGTAGCTAGGCTAAAAAGCTGGGTTGATGGTGCTGGCCCACCAGGATCGGGCCTAATCCTGGCGGTTCTCATGCGCCGTCTAACCCAGGCTGGCCTAGAGTAGACAGCACATGACAACAGCCTCATGGTGAAAAGACTCAAATGCTTGAGAAGTCACTACACATTAGGGGTGTTTGCAAAACTGGGTGGCCCAATTTGGTTGGACTCAAACCGGAGCAGGCATGTTCGGTTTTGCACACACCCTGGCTCAGCTCAGTGAAAAAAAAATATTTTCAAACTCACCACTGGGTCTGGTTCATCCGGTGGCCTCTGTGTCTTAACCTGAGCACACAAATGGGCAGTGTGCATGTGCAGCGGCCTTCAAAATGGCTGCCATGAGCCAGGAGAGGGCCGGAAAGGCCCGAAAACAGGCCTTAATGGCCTGAAGAAGACCAGGGGGAGACTGATGAGGTGAAGGGGGGACCTTCTGAGACCCCCCTCATGGCAGCACCCCCCACCAGAGGCCACCAGTGACCCAGGCCCAGTGGTGAGGTCTGGGTCAATTTATTTTATTTTATTTCCACATGTAGAACCCCCAAATAGGCCTGGGGGGTTTGGCTTGAAATCAAGCCCAACCAAACTGAACCAGGCCCTCTTTGGCTTGAGGGCAAGCTATTGAACAGGTCTGGTTTGAGGGTGAAGTGGCTCAACTTTGAGCTAGTTCGCACATCCCTACTACACATGTCAAAAGTACACCTCTTTAAGAAGATGAAAGAACAACACTAAGGTAACCCAAAAGAAAAAAAAGCAGTAGCATGAAGAGCAGGCAAAAGACCAGTAGCATGGCAAAAACCTAGAATGATGTTTTGCTGATCACATTATGTAGCTGCCCTATAAAAAGTGGATGAACGAAGAAAGGGAATAAAAAAACAAACATTACTCCAGAATTACCCCTTGCTCAAATAGAGCCTTGTTGGGAATTGGCATTTGATGGAAGTGCCAATATGTGCAGACTGCATGGGATGGATCTATTTTCATCGTTCATCAAACTCACGGATGTACCTTAAAGCGGATGGGATTAGGCTAAGACATTTTTCTCTTCACAAGCATCAGGTGAAAAGCATTTCCTACACGCTGTAAGTGTCTAGACAACTTTGAAGAATAGGAACCTGACAGTCAGTGGTCAGAATGCATTTAATACACTTTCCTCTGCTAGAGTTGTTAGGTATAGCAGATCTCCCCAGAGTGATGGGATATAAAGGAAGTTTTTGCTCCAATTTACTCGCAGGCCATTAGATCTCTCTAGAGATGAAGCTTTGAAGCTGGAACAGCCCTACTGGAGGATGTCAATATTTCTTCATTTCTTTAATGTGTAATCATCTATGGCTAATCACAGGACTTGCCAATTAAGGGCAGATCTTCAAAACTGGGAACTCTGCAACTTTGTCCGTTATTATTTTATAGGAAACATTTAGCGGGCTTGTCCCCTCCCCATTTGTTAACTAAAGTGGCACAGAGGAATTTTAAATGTAAAGGTTCTTTGCTGACATACGTTTTGACGCATCACTTCACCCACTGCTTCATGTTTGTTGGGGGAAAATTGGCACAAGTCAACAAGGCAACTTGCTCTCAAGTTTTTTAGGTTCGTTTTTATTCCTTCTGTCTCTGTTTTCCAGTTTTAATGAGATGCCTATAAAAATGAATAATGAAGTAATATATAAATGCCATTGCAAAGGCAGCTTTCCCCCCATTTAGGTCTAGCTGATGTTCCAAAGCACAGACAAGGTGGTTTTATTTTATGAAGATCAGTTCTGTATTAAATGCTAAGCAACACTAGTGGTACACATTTAATGGAGGTATAACAGTGCGTAGCAGATAGTGCTGGTACTGTAAAATCATTTATCACCTAATATTGAGCCCACATATTTTTTGCAGTCACAGAGGAGCCTTTACTGGATTATCTCAGTAGCCATTTTCTTAGTCTCTCAGTTAGTTGTCTAATACAAGGAGTTTTTGTGTCATATTAATTAAGTGATCAAAGGTTCCTGCAAACCAAAAGCATCTACACCCCCCAAAAGGCTTTCCAATATATCTCTGCAATGCATTATTCATTTATTTGGCCTTGCCTCCTTCCAATTAGCCTCTGCTGGAGAGGGGTGTGAACCTGCCATGGACTCAGACTCTGATGATGACCCTGAGCCATTTTGGAAGGGTGGTATACAAATCCAATCCAACCCAATCCAATCCAATCAATCAATAAATAAATAATGTTGCAATGAACTCCAGAAATGTCCATGAGAAGTGAGTGTCAGATCAGATTTGCCTAAAGAGGTAGCCCTGTACCCCTCCTCTAACTCCAAGGACTCCTCCTCCTTAGAACCCTCTGTGGTGCAGAAGAGCACCCCAGCCAGGGGCAGCTGAGGAATAGGTCACAGCCTCTTTAGGTCACAACAACTTTCCTGGAGCTTGGGTCAACCCCCTGATTGCAGAAGTATACAGGTGCTCAGTTGATTCAGACAGCTACTGCTTTGACTTGTCAGGACTCCCACCTCTGATGCCTGTTTTACTGGGAGATAATCAAGGTCCTGATCTGTTGTACCTGAGCTGTCCTGCTCTTGTCAGTTTCCCTGTGGGGTTCCAGCAGATAGACTCCCATTATTAAACCATCAAAGCCATTTGTTCTACTAGGTCTTTATCTGTCTCTATCCTGAGATATGTTTATAACTAGCAACTTTGTGCACATGTATTTTTTTACTCGCTGTGTTTATATCCCGCTCTTCTTCCAAAGAACCCAGAGAAGTGTACATGGTTATATTTACCCTCCCAATAGCCCTGTGAGGTAGCTTAGGCTGAGAGAGAAGTGACTGGCCCAGAGTCAGCTAGTGAATTTCATGGCTGAATGGGGATTTACACTTGGGTTTCTCTGGTCCTAGTATTTGTGTTCTTACTGCTAGTACTAAGTTATATACTGTTTGTTTTTTAATGAAAAATCATTTGTACTAAAACTTGGAGATGGATGCGTGTAATGGATTAGGGTTCCCAGACCAAGGATTCTGGCATGGGACCCAAATGCTTGTTCCTTCTACTATCTGGCTGACATCATGACCCATTTTTTTTAACAGTACTACTCAAGGTACTCCCCTGCTAACTTTGCAAAGAGGCACCTTTTCAAAAGTGGTGATTCTCTTTATTTAGCCGGGGAGATCAACTGGCCCTGTCCATCCCCAGCACAGCATCCCTCCAGTGGCTGATGCTGGTGTCTATCTTATGTTTCTTGTTTAGATTGTGAGTCTTTTGGGGGACAGGAAGCCACTTTAATTAATTAATATCTATGTAAACCACTTTGGGAGCTTTTGTTGAAAATCGGTATATATTCATAGTAAATATTTGTAGTAGTAGTCATAGTAGGAGTAGTCAAACTGACAACTGAATTTCGATAGGACTTCCTCTAGTAAATTTACTCAGGATGTCAGCCAGTGTCTGCAGAGCAGGAAGCAGTGCCCACTAGCAAGCTAGCCGGAGGGATAAAAAGAGTGTGCCAGAGAGTAGCCGACAGAGAATGCAAACTGAGTGGATTTGGCAGCTTTTCAGTCGTGCAATAAATGAGGGTTGACTTGACTTGCAAACTGGCTGCATGAGGAATAAACCTTGCAGCTAGTTCAGCAAATCTTGGAGGCTGCAGAACTTTGGTCCTCCAGTTGTTTCTGGATTACAACTCCTCTCATTTCCAACCACAGTGGCCAATAGAGATGACGGGACTTGTAGGTGAACATCTGTAGGAGGGCCAAAGTTCTGCAGCTGTATGGAAATCACTGAGCAGAGGAAGCAGCTGCCGTTGCTCAGGCCAAGGCATCTCAGTGGCAGGCCTTACATAAGGCAAAGTGAGGCGATTGTCTTGACTGGCAGGTGCCAGTGGGGTGGCAGGACACCTCAAAATCAAAGAAAGGGAGGAAAAATCCCCAAAGGTGCTGATTAATTGCTAATAAATATTTGGTATTGCCTGATGTGCCTTGAGCATGTAATGCTTTTCTTCTGAGGCAAATTAAGTAATTAACATTAATCAAAGTATCTTCTGCTAATTATCTGATTTCATATTTCCCAGGGGATAATACCCCATACCAACAGGAATATCTGTGTCTCCACCCACACCTCACCTGCCTCCCTCTATCACCATCAAAGTGGCTCTCTGCAGATCAGTGGCATAGAACTGCCCCAAGATGGTCCTCTCAGATGCCACTGCCTCCTCTGAGCCCAGTGTGTACCAGTGTTCCTTCTAACAGGGATTCCCAGATGTTGTTGATGACAACCTCCAGAATCCCCAAGTAACAGCCATTGCAACTAGGGATTCTGGGAGTTGTAGTCAACAGCATCTGGGAATGCTTGTTAGAGGGAACAGTGGTGTGTCCCCTCCTCCCCTTCTCACTGGCCTAGTAATAAAAAGAAGGAAGGGGAAATGAGAAAAGGGCAGGTAGGATATCTCCTCTATTGCCCAGTCATCATTTCCTCTTCCGCATTCTTCCACATTTTATTACTACAACAAGAAGTAGGCATGCAAGTGGAGGGAGGTGATATTTGGCACCCAGGGTCTTGGGAAACCACTGTGTATGCTGGTGACAGGAACTGTTCATCTGTAGGACCAAGCTAAACCACAAGCACCAGGAAATCACCTGATCCTAGCACAGCTCTTAATGATCTCAGCTGAGAGTTCAAACAGTCGGAGCATGTACGGTACCTAGCTGGCCTGTATCATTTCAGAATGTAGATGAGAGGTGATATGCTTGGATGTTTCCTTATTTATTTATTTTTTGAAAAAAAAAATCTGTATACAAATCTCCTTGCACATACAATGCTAGTACAGTAGAAAATGAATTCTAGCCTAGGTTTTTCCTGCAATAGTTTTCATTTTGTTTTAAAACATGGGGGGCATTCTGACATGCAGTTCCCCACTTACTTATTCATTTATTTATTATTTATCTATCAAATTTATACACCGCCCCAAACTTTTGTCTCTGGGAAGTTAACAATAGCATAAAAAAGTTAAAACATATACAAAAACTTAAAACAATTTTAACAATTTAAAAATCAGCCACAGATTAAAATCTAAAATTTTTAAAAAGCTGAAAAAGCTTGGATGAAGAGGTGGATTTTCAAATGCTTTTAAAAATTTTCAGAGATGAGGAGGATCATATCTCAGTAGGGAGCACATTCCACAGTCCTGGGGCAGCAACCAAGCAACTGTAACTCTATCAGCAAAGGAGTCATGTGGTCTCTCTGAGATGATCCAGAGACCAACCTGGCCGCCGCATTCTGTATCAACTGAAGTTTCTGGACTACATACAAAGGCAGCCCCACATATAGCGCATTGCAGAAGTCAAGTCTGGAGGTTACCAACATATGTACCACTGTTTTGAGGTCGGTCATCTCAAGAAACAGATGCAGCTGGCGTATCAGCCAAAGCTGATAGAAAGCCCCTTTGGACACCACCTCAACCTGAGATACCAGGGAGAGGTGTGGATCCAGAAGTACTCCCAGACTAAGTACCTCTGTCTTATCTGGATTCAGTCTCAGTTTATTCCCCCTCATCCAGCCCATTACTGCTTCCTGACAAGCATTTAAGGAAGTTATGTCATCTCCTGAAGAAGCTGACATGGAGAAGTAGCTCTGGGTGTCATCAGCATACTGATAACATCCCACTCCAAATCCCCTGATGATCTCTCCCAGCGGTTTCATGTAGATGTTAAAGAGCACTGGAGAGAGTATGGAGCCTTGAGGGACACCATACTTAGGCTCAGATTTCAAAGAGAAACAGTCTCCAATCGACACATCTGGAATCTGTCTGAGAGGTAGGAGCGGAACCACTGTAAAACAGTGCCTCCCACCCCCAATACTCTCAGACGTTCCGGAAGGATACTATGGTCGATAGTATTGTAAGACACCGAGAGGTCCAAAAGGATCAACAGAGTCACACTTCCTCTGTCAATTCCCAATTGGAGATCATCCATCAGGCCAACCAAGGCAGTCTGCATCCCATAGCCCACCCAAAAGCCAGTTTGAAATGGGTCTAGATAATCAGTTTCCTCCAAGACCACCTGGAGCTGAGAGGCTACCACCCTCTCAAATACCTTGTTTTAATAGTGCAGCAAATCAAAATGTGCACCACTTGAGAGACAGATTGCTTGTGTGTTCGCGATTTTCTGAATGACATTTAGAACTTTCAGTTTCTGTTTTCCATTCTGGGTGTGGGAAATTGACACTGGCACAGGAAATAGGGATATCCCCATTAACCATGTAGATGAAGCCAGGCAACCTTGGCTCTCCAGCTGATGTTGAATTACAACTCCCATCATACCCAGCCAAATTTTAATGTGTCTGGGGATGATGGGAATTGTAGTTCAACAGCTAGAGAGTCAAGGTTGCCTGCCCCTGATGTAGACCATGATTTGACCTTCATGATGCCTAACTGTGAGATATGGTTATAATATTAAGCAAGATGATAACAAGGGGAAGAGAGCTGATCTTGTGAATTGTCTCCTTTGCTAAGCAGGGTCCACCCTGGGAGATTACATGTGAGTGCTGTAAGATATTCCCCTTAGGGAATGGGGCCATAGCTTAGTGGAAGAGCATCTGAATGCAAAAGCTCCTAGGTTCAATCTCTGGCATCTCCAAGTAGGACTGAGAGGTACTCATGCCCAGGGGTGGAGCCACAATTGGGCCAATGGGTTGTTGTTGTTGTTGTTGTTGTTGTTGTTTTTACATTTATATCCTGCTCTTCCTCCAAGGAGCCTAGAGCGGTGTACTACATACTTAAGTTTCTCTTTCACAACAACCCTGTGATGTAGGTTAGGCTGAGAGAGAAGTGACTGGCCCAGAGCCACCCAGCTAGTTTCATGGCTGAATGGAGATTTGAACTCGGGTCTCCCCGGTCCTAGTCCAGCACTGTAACCACTACACCACGCTGGTTCAAAGAACCCAGGCTGCACCCAATCAGGGGCCGCGCATCGCAGCCCCAACACGCCCCCTGTGTCTGACGTCAGATGTGGGGGTACAGGTTTAGTTCCTGAGTGGGGGCCGCGTGGTCCCTTCGGGAGCTAAACTCCAACTCCTGAATGGAGCCTCAAGGCTCTGTTCGGGAGCCAGACCACACACACACACATACACACGCATCTGATGTCAGACACGAGAGAGTGGCTTGCCCCCACATCTGACATCAGATGCCGGGGCGGGGTCAGCGGGGTCGCCGCGGCTGCACACAGGCCGCCGGCGGTCAGGCTCTGCCACTGCTCGTGCCTGAAACCTTCAAGAGCTGCTGCCAATCAGTGTAGTCAGTATTGAGTTAGATGAACCAATACTCTGAATAAGTCAGCTTCCCATGTTCCTAACAACTCACTTCCTGTCCCTGCTTCCCTAATCTGGGTCCCTCTTCACATTCCATTTGAGATGCGTGGCAGATTCAAACACTCCATAAGTGCTGTCTTTATTTACCCGAATCAAAGACCATGAATGTAAGATGGCCCGCTTTTTAAAAAGTAGAGGTTAAATACACTTATACCTGCATTTATTCAAAAGGTACAGGACTCTGAATTTAAGACGACCTCCTGATTTCGTATATCAAAGAGCTTGGGGGAAAACTACCCTTAGATTCAGGTAGATACAGTAACATGAAAGAATCTGGGCCATGTGGTCGGATTGTAGTTCCTGAGCATGCCCACACTGCCCCTCTCAGAAATGTTGGGGCAGCTGCAACATAGACCAGGGATGGGGAACCTTGGCACTCCTGCAGATGTTGGCCTACAATTCCCATAATCCCTAGCTATTGGCCTCTGTGGCTGGGGATTATGGGAGTTGTAGTCCAAAAACAGCTGGAGTGCCAAGGTTCCCCATCCCTGACATAGACTCTTCCACATGGCCCAGGGGCAAGCTTCCTACATTACTGTGGTTGAAAGAGCAGCACCAATGTGCATATCATGAAAAGAACCCCACCATTAGCCATGTTTTTGACAGCCTTGTAAAAAACAAACAAAAACCAGTTAGTTTTCCTGCATCTTCACCTGCCTGTCTGATTCATGACAGTGAGAATATCTCCCGAGGAAGCTAGGTCTTGAATATGGCTACCTCCTGAACCCAAAAGTAAGTGAGCAACAATATTACCCTGACAGTGAGTGTCCATGGCAGAGTCTGATTTGCCATGCCGAAGTCTCTACAGATCTGGGCTGTCTTTTCCTGTGACACTGAACTGCAAATAGACTTGGCTATCTTGGCACTGGGTGGGTGGCCAAAACCAAGTCATATTTCAGTGCTTTGAGACGGTGGCAGAAGGAGTACATGAGTGACAAAGTGCCTTTAATTTTAATTC
The DNA here is from genome assembly GCF_027244095.1 of Hemicordylus capensis. Taxonomy (NCBI): domain Eukaryota; kingdom Metazoa; phylum Chordata; class Lepidosauria; order Squamata; family Cordylidae; genus Hemicordylus; species Hemicordylus capensis. The sequence continues at coordinate 338,986,016 of NC_069659.1, forward strand.
TCCTGCATAAAGGGATGCCAGGCAGGCTTGTCACATGCTGAGTAAAGTGATGTGGAAGATGTCATTCAGGAGTTCGTATGCCCATGGGAATCTTGAAGTTTGCATCATGAGAGAGGAAGCATGACAACGGTTTAAAATTGATTCTAGCATTCAAAACCCAGAATGTGATATCTTTTAATTTGTCAGAAGAAGACTGAATATTTTCTAAAAAGGGAGCTCTCTCGTTTTCAAAAACACAATGAGTATGGTATGACTCATCCTGGATCACATTCTCCTTGAGAGCGGCTGTAATGCAGGGGTGGACAACCTGAGGAGGCTCCCCAGCTGCAGTACATTTCAGCTTGGGATGATGGGAGTTGTAGTCCAAAGAACAGCTGTAGAGCCTCAGGTTGAACACCCTTGACCTGGTAGCTAACTATTTTTCTTCTTCTCTTACAGCAGTAGAACCAGGGGGCATCCCATGAAACTGAAGGGTGGGAAATTTAGGACCAACAAAAGGAAGTGCTTTTTCACACTGTTCCTAATTAATCTATGGAATTGTCTGCCACGGCATGTGGTGATGGCCACTAACTTGGATGGCTTTAAAAGGAGCTTAGACAAATTCATGGAGGATAGGTCTATCAGTGGCTACTAGTCCAGTGGCTAAAGGCCACCTCCATCTTCAGAGGCAAAATGCCTCTGAATACCAGTTGCAGGTGAGTAACAGCAGGAGAGAGGGCATGCCCTTACTTCTTGCCTGTGGGCTTCCTAGAGGCATCTGGTGGGCCACTTGCAAAACAGGATGCTGGACTAGATAGGCCTTGGGCCTGATCCAGCAGGGCTTTTCTAGTGTTTCTATTTTAAGTTCATATGAACTGTTTGGATGCAGCTAGTTTGCATATCACCTTCCCCTAACTAGATGGGGTTACATCAGAGCTGCTCAACTTTGGCCCTCCTGCAGATGTTGGCTGACAACTGCCATAATCCCTGGATATTGGCCACTGTGGCTGGGGATTATGGGAGTTGAAGTTCAAAAACAGCTGGGGGGAGCAAAGTTGAGCAGGCCTGGGTTAGATGCACCTCTGTAATCACTACCTGAGGGAGCCTCCCTGCAATGTGAGGATAATACTTGCCTACCTTACAGGCCTCTTGCACATGTTACTGAGACAAAGTATATGAACTGTTTCCAGATGCTCCGTATACATGGTTTTCTTACAAATACTTTTACTTGATTTTGTTAGATTCTCAAATACTTACACAAGGGACCAACATTCAAATATCCACTCAAACAACATGGCCAGCATGCCTCTGTCGGTGGAAGGGATCTTCTGGGGCATCCGAGCAACTTAAACAGCAGCCCTGACAATGCGGCAAGAGCACGGGCATAGCCACTATTGGGCAACCGGGTTCAAAGAACCCGGGCCGCCGCCCTTCAGGGGCTGTGCTTTGTGGCCCTGACACACACACCTCGCATCTGACATCAGACACAGGGGGCTGGTTTAGCTCCCAAGCGGGGCCACAGCATTGGCCCTGATCTAGCTCACGAACAGGGCTTCACAGCCCCATTCAGGAGTTAGATGGCCAGTGCTGCGTTTGCGACGTGCCCAGGAGAGGCTCTCCCTGCCTTTAGGGAGGGAGAGGCACTCCTGGCCATGCTACGAACACAGTGCAGGCCTGGATCTAACTCCTGAATGGGGCTACATGTAGGGTGCAGAGAGAGCGGGGCCACTGTGGTGGCCGGACATGGGCCGCCACTGGCCTGGCTCTGCTACTGGGCAACAGGGCTGCTGTGGAATGACTTTAAACTCCTGCTCAGAAGTGGTTTAAAGTGATTCTGTGGCCGCCCCAGTGAGCCCAGATGGTTGCTAGTCATAAAAACATAGAAAGTTGCCTTTTACCAAATCAGACAATTGGTCCATCTAGCTCAGTACTGTTCACACAGACTGGCAGTGGCTTTTCCAAGGTTAATGTCATGCTAGGCCATATCTCCAAAAACAAAAGGCAAAGTACCCAAATTAGATTCCCCCCCCTCAGTCCAATGGTTACTCCTTAATCAATTCTAGCCTTTAACTATAGAGCAATTATGACTTCTTATAGGTCAGGACAGGTAGAATCATAATGTACTCTCTCATACTGCATAAATAATCTATATTGCTCCTTGGGTGAGATTAATACTTTTCAATTTCCCTTTTCTAATTATCAAGCAATTGGTAATCTTCAATAACACCAAAGTATGCCAAACTTTAATTAGCTCCTGCTTTACTGATGGAATTTCTTTTGACTTTGCATTGTTCGCAGTCAGAGCCCTTGCAGCTGTCGATAGATTAAATATTAGCTCAGTTTTCCACCTTGAAACTAGCCCTTTTAAATATCCTAGTAAAATAATTACTGGATCCATAAGATGAAATTTCCCTGTTATATCACTGGGATTACTTCCCCCCAAATACTTTATTTCAGGACAGAACATCAGAACCACCAAATGCATTAAAAAAAATTATGCTGTAGCATTTTCGGCTCCAGTGAGAGAAGGGAAGCCTGCTTGATTTAGGTGTGTGTCCCTTGATTTTGACCAAGAATGAGTCATTTCATGGGATATAAAAGAAGTCTCAATGTCATTGCTATATTTCCCCCTGTTGCACACTAGATTTTTTCCAAGTAAGTTTATTCATTTAAAACCTTTGGTCATAATAAAATGGCACTACATTTTACAGCATAATGTCTGAACTAGGCCTATTTATATTTGCCAAGATAAATTCAATGTTTGAGTGGCTTTACCAATGAGCAATTCTGCAAAGATGTGCTTCTGGATACTTGTGGCTTGCCTTCTCATGAGTAGAACAGTAGATAGACAGATCTATCAATGGCTACTAGTCTGGTGGCTATAGGCCACCTCCAGCCTCAGAGGCAAGATGCCTCTCAATACCAGTTGCAGGGGAGCATCAGCAGGAGAAAGGGCTTGCCTTCTCTTCTTGCTTGTGGGCTTAGGAACATAAGAACAGCCCTGCTGGATAAAGCCAAAGGCCCACCTAGCCCAGCATCCTGTTTCACACAGTGGCCCAGCAGATGTCACTGGAAGCCTCTGGCTTCCCAGAGGCATCTGGTGGGCCACTGTGTGAAACCAGATGCTGGACTAGATAGGCCTTGGGCCTGATCCAGCAGGACGGTTCTTATGTTAGAAAAAGTCAGTAAGCAGTGAGGTAAAGCCTCAACCATATCCTCCTCATATATACACAGCCTCGGATAAAAGAGAATAGGCGTTTCCAACATGTGGTACTCCAGATGTTGCTGGGGATTATGGGAATATATTTTGTTTGCATCCAGAATAGTAGAGGGCATCTGCTAAAACTTCAGCTCTCCTAAATGGACACTTTGTGAGATCTAATATTCAATAGCTTCTGAAAGATCTAATATTCAATAGCTTCTGAAATCATGATTAAATAAGGGGAGTGGATATAGCTCAGTGGTCACACACATAGAATACCTCAGTCTTCATCACTGGCATCTCCTTCTAGGGCTGAGAATGATCTCCCTAAAGCCAGGGTCAGGTGCAAATTAGCAACAGAGGAGTGGATATAACATGAAGGAACAGCGTACACAGGGGGGAGACCTTTTTGTCACTGCTGTTGTTAAACACTTGAGAGTCAGAAACCCCTTGCCGACCTACGGCAAATCATTGAAAGATTCACTGAGGCTATCTCACGATCGCCCAAAACAGGGCTAAGGGAGCCTAGCCCACTTTTGGGTGATCGTGTGCTGCAACGGTAGCTGCACGGTTCCCGGCAGCTAGCCTCCATAAATACCCCTCCCCTTAGATGAGGTTAATGGAGCGAGTGGTCCGTTAACCTCATCTTTTATTATTATTATTATTATTATTATTATTATTATTAAATTTTTTTATACCGCCCTTCCAAAAGGCTCAGGGCGGTTTACATTAAAACACCATTAAAATCAATTAACAATTAAAACAGAAATTATAAAACTGCATAAAATAATAATTAACAATTAAAACACCATAAAACATCAATTAAATAGACAAAACAATTTAAAAACAAGTTTTAAAAAGCTGAGAAAGCTTGGTTGAAGAGATGTGTTTTCAGAAGTTTCTTAAAAATTGCCAGCGATGGGGAGGCTCGTATCTTAGTAGGGAGCGCATTGCACAATCTTGGGGTAGCAGCTGAGAAGGCCTGTCTCTGTGTAGCCACCAAACGAGTTGGCAGTAACTGGATATGGACCTCCTCAAGTGACCTCAATGGGTGGTGGGGCACATAGCGAAGAAGACGTTCTCTTAAATACCCAGGGCCTAAGCCGTTTAGGGCTTTGCAAGTTATAATTAGCACTTTGTTTTTTGCCTGGAAACCTATTGACAGCCAGTGTAGCTCCATCAACATCTTTTTGCTCATGTGTTGCCACAGTGCATGGTGACACATAAGTAGACGCCCAACCAGGAGGCTGCAAGCAGCTTCCCAGGCTTGGGGGTCTCTGCAGGATGCTTCACGCACTTGTGCGGGGCATCCTGGAACTTCCAGGGGCCGCGCGGCCCCTGATCCCTGAAGCCCCCACCGGCTCTGTGATGGAGCCAACAGTTGTGTGGGTAGCTGATTTGGCTGCCCAGGGCTGCCTTTGGATTGTCTGAGGGGAGAGCGGGCTAAGCTCGCTCTCCCCGCATACCCGGAATGAGCTCTTCTCACTAATCGTGAGAAGACCTTCACTGTCTCTCGCCAGTCCTGGTATACTGAGCTAATCTAATAGACCACAGGTCTTATTATGAGAAAGCTTCAGATGGTCAAATCTGAATGGGCAAGTTCAAGGACATCCACTCAGGAGTTTCTCCAATTTCCTCTCCCTGTATTATTTGCCTGGTTGAAACCCCACCTCCCTGCCTGAGGCTGCCATTTGCAGAGGAAAAATGTACAGTAACTATACAACAAATTATATATAATATTTGTATAACTCACCATTATTCTGATTGTTGAGCAATTATATTCACTAAGCCAGGGTTGTTCAACTTAGCGCCTGCCCCAGCTGTTTTTGAACTACAACTTCCATAATCCCTAGCCACAGTGACCAATAGCTAAGGTTTGTGGGAACTGTAGGCCAGCATCTGCAGGAGGGCCAAAGTTGAGCAGCCTTGCACTAAGCCAAGAGTTCTCAAACTTGGGTCTCCAGATGTTGTTGAACTACAACTCCCATCAGCCCCAGCCACACTGGTCTTCAGGCACTGTGGCAGGGGATGATGGGAGCTATAGAACAGCTTCTGGGGATTTGAGAACCCCTGCACTAAATCATCCTTTTGTCCAGAGGCTACTTGTATCCCTGTCTTCAATTACTGTTAGACACAATGAATTTATTAAGGACTGCTGCACCAATCTTTCTTTCCTAGAACTGAAAATGTGGCTGTGATCCACAAACCAGTAGGAATAACTCAGCTTAGATCCAAATACCCACACTGTTCTGAAATGCAAATGCTGCTCATAGTTATGATCTTCAAATGCAAGGGAATTTATCATTTTCTAGCTAAGATTCACCATAAACTAGTCATCTGTGCTTGAATTCACATATCACAACAACCTCTTCTGCTTTAAATTATTGACAGAATGCTTTCTATCTAATTGACCATGAGTTAGCAAAGCATATATATTTAACTTTCAACGCTGCCTAGCCTTTTTTCAAAGTCTCTTCCCAGCATATCTACACTTTATCATTCAGCTATCTTTTTTGCTCATCTTGCTGTTGGTTTGATATTTCCCCCCAACACATCAGCAAAATGTGAGAGGTCCAGTAATTCTACAAATTCCAAAACATTAGCCATGTTGATGTGTCTTGAATTTAAAAATAAGAGTGCCATCTTCACGATGCACAGTGCAACTCCAAACATGTTTATTCAGAAGTAAGTGCAATTGTGATCAATGGAATTTACTCCTTAGTAAATGTAATCCTTACTAAGTAATCCTTAGTAAATTTCGGATTGTAGTCTTAAAATAAATAAGTGTGTGTGTGTGTGTGTATAAATATTCATGTACTAGAACAGTGTTCTTTTCTATTCTCCAAGCAGGTGTCATAGAGAGAGCTGTTTCCCACTGCACTGACCTCGCCATTGTACTGTGCTTTTCTTTGGGCTGGGAGGGCCATTTAAGACAGATGTAGCCCTCTCTTAAGAGCTCTAGAATAAAAGCACTGGGAAGGCTACACTTCTCAGCACTCTGTGCATGCCTTCCAAGATGGTGCAGGAGCGCCCCCTGGCGCTGGGCAAAAGCATAGCAGTGCATAGTTAGAACGGTAATCTCTGCATAGTGCCAGTGGTTGCACACGGGCAGGGAGAGGGTTGCCAATGTCCCCTTCCCCTGGAAGCACTCAATGCAACTTGCAAATATGTGCCTTAGGGCTGCACAGCCCCCGGGGACATATTTGCAAGTTGCAGAGAGTACAACTTTCCCGGGGAAAGGGGAGATTGGCAAAAATGCCCCCCCGCCCCCACATGCAACTGCCTCATTATTAAAGCCGAAGGACAGTTGTCTCAGGTGTGCATAATTTGACTGCATGTGTGCAGTGTTAGGATGCCAGCCCTTAGTGAAATTTTGCCTCTTAATTCTTTTAGTCATGAGTCAGATATGACAGCCCTGACCTAAGTCTTGTCAGAATTGCATTGAGCATGACATATCGTGCAGAAGATGTATCCCACTCGGGCTCATGGCCTCTCCCCAAACCCATCTGATTGAGGCCTTGGCTATCTAACAAGCACACACAAGCATAAAAGGGCTGCTTATATGCGCTGTCCGTGGTGCTGCTCTTGCTCTCTGGTGACTCGCATTATTGCTACCGCATTAACTCTAGATAACTATGTCAATAACTCTTGCCTTCTCACCACACACATACACGCACACACATTTTGTAAAGTACTAATAAATACAATTAACTGCAAGACTCCCAGCAAAGTCCTTGAATTTCTTTTGCAGCCAAACAATTATGAGAACAAAAATCCGCAGAACGGCCTGTACCCCTGCAGTATCCTGAACTGCAGATCAAGGATAAGTGTATTGTAGTGAACATATAAACAATGCAGTGGGGAGATCATAATGTTCCCTGTTCTTAAGAAAAATCTTAGTCACATGTAGCAAAGTACATTATACATTCTCTATAAAACCACACCACAAATGCTTCCCCAGCATTCCTTTCTTTCTCTTCCTCCTTAATTCTATTTAAGCACCAAACATTGGACTACATCGGACTATTTCACCTGTACCAGGGACACACTCCACTAGGAAGTTCTACTGTGCAACTCTAATTGAGGCAAAGGATCTGCAGCATTCCCATTCATTTTAATGAGGCTGGTAGGGTACAGCTTCTTAGTGGATTGTGCCCTTCATGTGTAAGAACCTGTGTCAAACCTGGATATTGATATATAAAATGCTTAGTATGTACTTTGACACACCCTGTCCTTGAACATCATACTCAGGATTGTGTGGGTTTCATGATTCTGTGATCTCACTGAAGTAATCTAGTCTGGTGCAATGAATAGGGTTGTGGCTCGATAGTGGCTTGGTAAAGGAGGGATAATGTGCTTGGGGCTATGTTGGGTGAGTGAGTGGATGTGCTACCAGTTGTGCCGGTCTGGGTAAGCAGCTTCCCCCCCCCCCCACCGCTGTTACTGTGCAGAACTGATTCACTCGAACCAGGCTTGGTTCGGTTCGATCATGGACCGAACCGCCCCCGGTTCGGTCCACAATTGAACCTTCAAACCGACCCCAGTTCGAGGCGAACTGGTTCTGCATGAAGCATTCATGCACACCCCTAGTAATGAACATGTGAAGTTGCCTTGTACTGAATCAGACCATTGGTCCAAATAGCCTTGTGCTGTCTATTATGACAGGAAGCAGAATAGAATTTCTAGCTCCTTTAATTGGATATGGCTGAGATTGAACCTGCTCTACCCCTGAGCTATGGCCTTTCCCCACAAACTCCTAGTAAAGGGGTGGCAACCTTGGCTCTCCAGCTGTGGCTGAACTACAACTCCCATAATTCCTAGCTGCAATGCATTACTTATCTCTCAGCCCAACCTATTACACAGGATGGTGAGGACAAAATGGTGGTGGTGGAGTTGGGGTGGGGGCTATATGTGCTAAATTGAGCTTTGCAGAGGAAAGGTCAGATAATAATGGACTGAACTGCAAATGCAGAAGTTGATTTGGGGTGAACTTAGCATCCTGAAAAATCTCACCTGTTGTATTATTTTTACAAAGTAATTTTCTAGCCTTAAAACCGGGGGTTCTCAAACAGGTCCCCAGACGTTGTTGGGCTACAACTCCTATCAACCCCACTAGCCATTGTGGCTGAGGTTGATGGGAGTTGTAGTCCAACAACATCTGGGGACCCAAGTTGGAGAACCTGTCCCTTAAAGCTGTGAAGGTACAGTATGTCCCAATGGCTGGTGTAGATCTCATAAGAAGCCAAACCCCCATCACTCCTGGGCTCCACTTCTCAGAAGACCAGCCTACCATGGTGTCTGTCCTGTGATGCTCTTGTCTCCTCCAGTCATTCCTTGGACTCAGCAAAGGTGTGGCCTTTCTGTTGACTAGTTCTGCTTTTTCCTACCTGCTTTACATACAGTGTTAGGGCTACACTCAGCCAAGCCTCTACTTTAGGCTTTCAACTGCCACACATGGTTATTTTCACTGTTCTTTGCTATGTTCCCATTATGCTCTCTGCTATAAATATTAACAATAGGCATTTTTCCATAGCATTGGATCATTGTGAATCATTTGAGGCAGGCAGCTTTCCACCTGCGAATGCTTCTTGCTTTAAACTGCATTCTCTCAATGTTCTGGTCAGATTTGGACGTACAGGGAAGCTGGAGGTCCCTTCATCTCCGGTTTCCCAAACCTCATGTCTGAATTGGTGAAACCAGAGCTAAGGGAGAGAAGGGACCCACGGTTTCCCTTCCCAAACTTCACTCTGAACCTTTGGTCAGAGTGGAGCTTCAGCACCCTTACCTCTGGTTCTGCGGCACCACCATTACATCCGAACGCTGGCACCGCAGTTTGGGTGGCACAGAACCGGAGTTGAGAGAGGAAGCTTCTCCCTCACTCTGTCCTAATTGGCTGTACAGGCTCTCCTTCTGTCAAGAAGGAAGCCCACACAGCTAACTCCCCCACCTCTCTGCAGTCTCCCCGACTGCAGAGAGGCCCCTCTCCTGAATGTCCAAGAGTGGACGGGAGAGTGCGGGAAGGGGGAATCAGAACCGTGGGCCCTTTGGACCCGCAGTTCTGTGTTACATCTGAAAGCAGCATTTGTGTTGCTCCTGCCTACTCCCACTTCCTCACCGTGGACTGTTCTGTATCTCTTTGAGGCAATGAACCATTCCAGCACTGACTGATGAGACAAGACACGGCAGGAGATTCCACAGGATAAAACAAATTATACATTTAGAGATGTGCTGAACTGACAGAAAACAATTTGTACTCCAGGGGTGCTGAGAAGTTTGTGAGCAAAGACGTTTTCTTTTGTTGCCTCCCCTTTTTATTGCTTTCATGGATCAGGGTAATGTTTGTGAGGTAAGACGTTGAGGGTTACACTGGGATGGTACTTCATAGGGACAGGGACAAAAGGGAATCACAATGGGACTCCATTGTCCTGTGTAATATGCTGTGTTTTTGAAACAATCTCTTTGGAGACTGAAGAGATTGGGATCACAGCTCCTACTCTTCAAAGCTTTCTCAGTGCTGAATATTTAACCTACATCATATCAAATGCAAAGCATTCCCAGGGATGCTGTCCTATTTAATTGTTTAGCCAGATATCCAAATAGCTATGCTGGCATGAGTCCAGATAACATCAAGACAAAATGCCAGGGTGTTGGAGTGGCTAGGAGAGCTTGGTTTGGAGCAGGGAAAGATCTCTGTTCAAATCCCTTCTTAGCTATGAAGCTAACTGGGTGGTCCTGGGTCAGTCATGTTTCTCTCAGCCTTGCCTACCTCATAGGATTGTTTTGTGCATGAGATTCTGCAGACTCAGGATGCATTTCCCATCAGCCAGAGGATGGGGACGTGGTGCTTGCTTTGCAAACTGAAGGTCCCAGGTTCAGTCCCTCCTATCTCCAGGTAGTGCTGGGAAAGACGTCTGCCTGAAACCCTGAAGCCTTCTTGAGCTGCTGCCAGTCAAGGTAGGCAATACTGGTTTTGATCAACCAGTGGTCCTACTTGGTATAAGGCAGCTTCTTATAAGGGGGAGGCCATAGCTTAGTGGTAGAGCATCTGCTTTGTATGCAGAAGGTTCCAAGTTCAGTCCCTGGCATCTCCAGGGAGGACTAGGAAAGAATCCTGCCTGAACCCTTGGAGAACTGCTGCCAGTCAGTTTAGACAATACTGAGCTAGATGGACCAATGATCCAACTCTCTATAAGGTAGCTGCCTCTGTTCTTATATTCTGGTCAGCAACAGATAGATCTTTTTCAAATTCTCTGGTAGTTCATCGTACACAGTAGGTGGGCTGTCTTCAATTTTGTGAAATAGAAGTCATGTACGCCTGTGATAAAAGGATAAAATATTTAAATTACTTCGTTGTCACACATTTACCCAAGATGGATTATGCTTTCTTCCAAAAATGGTATGAGGCATGTTGATGCTGAAGGCAGAATATGAAAATATCACACAATTCCCGGTTCTAGATTCTAGTTCCTAGTTTTAGCATCTAGATTGCATCCCTTGTTCATGATCTAGAATGATGGCAACTGAGTAATGTACTGTACTTTCTCACCAAAAACCCATGGGTTATCGTGTTTGTGGGGGTGCAGGGACTTAAAGACATATGTCTTTGAGGGACTTAAAGAATGTCTTTCTAGCAAGAAATTCACAGATAACGTTTATCTGGAAGCATACTGCATTTCTTGAACAGGAAGCAAGTTTAAAATACATGAATTCAAGTTCAAAAATGCTAAACAACAGCATCCCAACAGACCACTCCTTACAAGCTTTCCCTTTGTGCAAGAACCCAACTTTTAAGATTCACTGCCAGAAGTGGCCATTTACCAGCTCTTGCTCTGCAAGCTCTTTTCCTTAGATGAAGTGCTTCTAAGCTTTCCTCCTCTTTCCTCCACTTAAGGACAGATTTCTCATCAACAGAAAACTCGCAAGCTGTGGCTCTGTTTCCTTTTCCTTTAGCACATTTTATAATGGAGAGCAGTGTACGATTTGCAGTGTATGATTTTTATAATGCTCTTCAGTGTATGATTTGCGTTCACCCATTTTTTTCTGGGAAGCACTTCCCTGCACTGGATAATTTTTAGAGGATCCCTGAATCACACAGGTGCAAGATGGTAGTTGGAATGCTCTCTCGCCCCTTTCCCTGGTGGTGGCAGCAGCCACCATCTTACTAGTCTTCTTCTCCACATGCAGCAAGTATGGGGAGTAGAATTTTTAGAGGATCCCTAGAGGCAACTGAAATGCTCTCTTGCTTCCCAACTCCCACCCCGTAGAAAGTAGTCATTCCATCCCAGTTACAATCTCTAGAAAAGGAATGTGTGAGGCAGTAGTTGTGTGAGGGCTTTCTAATTGACATATAACAGCGAAGCTGATGAACGGCAAACTCTAGGTAGGTATGGGCTCCTGCTGGGGGCAGGGACTATGCATGAAAATACGGTAGTCTAAATCCTCACTTGGATATAATTTACATTCCCTAGTCATAGATCCTAGTTCTAGAATGATGTGAATTGGCAATGCGATCTAGACCATTGTTAGGCTCTAGATAACATTTCCAAGTTCTAGATTCTGATGTTCCACGGTTTGGTGCACTTCCCTTCCCATATCCTGCTTGAGCTGAGCAGGAAATACATTTGCACATTTTGAAAGTTAACACTAAGCTGGTTGTCTGAACCAATGCACAATGATCACAACAGACCAGCTTCTGCTTTCCCATGGTGTAATCCAATGATTCCAATGTGACCTCTGCCCAGCTGGAAATGTTGCCCAATCCTGATTATTCAGCATAGTCTCACAGTCTCAACTGGGTGTGCATTTTGAGTTCTAGCCATGGGGATTCAGCCAAAAGTACCCTCACTGTACCCTCTGCATGTGGTGGTTCCTGATCCAACCAGGAAACACGCTTCTGAACTTAGTCAATCTCACTGTCTCTCCTCTCCTCAGAGCAAGATGGACCCATTTCACAGACACAAGACTGGGTCTCTATGCACAATCTTCCCCAAATACCCCACTCCTGCAGTACTCAGGGTAGCTGCTGTTGCAGCAAGCTTCCTTTATCAGAAGCGAAATGGCTTCAAGTGGCCCCAGAAGCATTTAGTGGTCTGATCCCTGCAACATCATGTCAGGCTGAGGCCACTGCTCATGAGGATCTTAATGCCAGTACAAAAATGTATGAATTATATTTGGCACTGCGGCTCAACCCCAATCCAACCTTGGCCTTGGTGACACTAGGCAACACAGACGGGCAGTGATACTCAGGTGTGGTCTACTACCTTGTATAGCATCCTATGGGTCTTTAGAGCCCATACTGTAGGCATCAGAAACTGGGCCAAATCTGGCTCCCCAGTTGCCAATATAGATTAGGGCTGTCACCTGATTAAAATTACTAATTAATTTAAATTAAATTAAATTAAATTAAATTAAATTAAATTAAATTGAAATTATCGCATTACTATTGAGCATTTCAGCTGGACCTTGAGGAGCTGGATGGTGGTAGCTGTAGCTCCCTAGGTTGAGTTTGTCTCTTTTAATTTCCTGTCAAAGCAAGATGGTCTCTAGTAGTTCTTAGTATCTCCTTCTGGAAATGGCCACCCAAGTAGGAATGGAACCACTTTGTTTGTTTGCCTGCTTGCTTGTTTACCATATTTTTATGCCGCCTAATATGTGCATCTCTAGGCATTGTACAAAATTTAACACAATATAAAAACAGAGTAAAAACCATTGAAAATTCACAAGATACAGTAAAAACAATTGCATTAAAGACAAATTAAATAGTTCAATTTGTTACATTAAATCATAATTAAAATTACAGTGCTCCCCCACCCCATATCAGAAAGTCACTCCAGACGGATACCATGCTTGATGAATATAGAAAGACATTCTTGAGAATTAGGACTCCCTCAGTCGTTTTGCCAGCATAGGGAAATTGGGCGACCAAAGCCATTTCAGTGCCAAAACCAGGCCAGAAACTGATCATTCATTCAGATCATTCAGGAGTACTTGAAGTTGCACTGCCATCAGCTCCTCCAACATCTTGCACCAAGAAGATTTATTTACAACTGGCTGATAGCTGGATTAATTCTGGGGGTCTAAAGAGCACGTCTTAAGGAGTGGTTTTGTGATAGCCTCATCCTAGGTGACCAGGACCACCCCCTTTCACAAGGAGGCATCGATTGCAGCTTGAACCCAGGCAATCAGCCCTCTTCTGCTTGGTACAATAAGCCAGAATGGATGAGGGTCATGGAAAGCCATGTTCTTCCAAGCACCTTGTCCATGACATCAGATCTCAGTAACTGAAAGTTATTCCACAGCACAAGAGTAGATGGTGCTCTGGAGAACATTCACAACTGGAATTACAGAGAAAGTGGTGTCCTAAGTCACTGCAATCGTATCCTCAAAATGCTTAGCAAATAAGTCATCTAAGAGATCTACAGGATCTGGCTGTTGGCCAACTGGAGGAAGGCCACACAACTCTTGGATCAATTCTGCTAGAGGGCACTTCAGGGATGCACTGGTCAGGGCTGTGTACGAACCTGTTCGGAGGCCCCTTTATGGGCCTCCGGACTGGTTTGAACACTGGCCAGTTTGAAAGTTCGACAGCGGGGGTGAGATAACTTTAAGGGTGGGGGGAGAGTGCACTTACTCCTCCCTCTGCTTTCTCCCCACCGGCGTTGGCGGGCGGTCCGGTGGAGTGGCACCATACCTCCCTGCTGTTCTGTCTGCTCTTTGGACTGGAAGTAGACAGTAGTAGTGAGCGCACACACGCTGCTGCCCCGCCAGACCAGTTTTCCAGCCAGCACCGGCAGGGGGAAAGTGGAGGAAGGGATGTGCACCCTTAAAGTTATCCCACACACACCGTCGAACTGGCCCTCGCTGGTTCCATGCACATCCCTAGCACTGGTGTGGAGAAGTGCTTTTTTGCCACCATCACCACCACAGAGTAGGTGCTAAGATTAGCTCTTCCCTGTGTTCAGTCAGGAATCTTCCTCCACCTTTATTTTAATTGTCTTTCTGTCTGCCTGAATTGGATGCTTCCATTCAAGACACACCTTAAGACATGTAATCAATGGGTAAGCTTGACAGCTTTCTCTCTCTCCCAGTTTTATTTCCTAGTCAAAATGGAATTATTAAGGACTGACTTCTCAGGGCTGTTGGAAGATGAATGAAAAAAAGTTAGTAAATGCTTTGTACACTAAAATGCTTACTAGTTGGGAAGTATAATATTTTTGAGAACCTCAGGGAGGGAAGCGTTTGAAGGATTTGACCATTCTTGCAATCTCTCACAGTGCACATAAAACTATCCTCAGGAAAGGAACTTTGAAAACTAAATCTTGATAAAAATAAAGCAGAACATCTGGCTGCACTATTTGGCACCTGGGAGCAGGAATATCAGGTCAGAAATGTAGGTCATTAAAGACTGCACTTAACGAGCCTGAAAAATCAGACTAGCATTGTATATGGTCATTGCAGTATTAGGTTTGGCATCCTTCTGAAAATGATACTAATCTCACTTATAGTACTGTAAACCAGAGTTGTAGGCACCTATGGAAATTTTGGAATGGGTCACTTATGTTATGTATACCATGTGTACCCAGGTGCAAAATATTTGTAGAATGAGAAAGCAAATGATATCGAGCTGAAGATCTACAACAGAATAATGACAATAATTGTTATTTGTATAGAATATTTCACATATTTAAAACAACTTGCACACATTGAGCAGCATCTAAGCTAAAGCTGTGTAAGGGGAAGAATGTTTCACTCATGCAACAGGGGAGGGATGATTTTCACCAATTCTCCCTTTCTGCTGCCTCCATTGAGCCCTGAAAATATATTCCTGAGAGTTGGAGGACCCTCAGAGACATATTTTGGGAGGCATTGGAGCAGCAAAAAGAAGGGGGATAACTGAATATTGCTCCATATCTAGTGTGACAGTGAAACATTATTTGTACTCGTGCAGTATAGATTCTGTAATACAGGAATCTGAATTACTGTATAGATCAGTAACACAGACAATACTCCTGTAAAATAGGTCAATATTATTGTCCCCATATTTGCATATTAGGAGCTGAGGTCAAGAGAATATGAGGCTTCCCTAAGTTTCCCTGGGTTTTTGGCATTTCTTGAATCTTGGCAATGGAGATATTTTAACTGGGGGCTTCCTGTTTTCAGTCTCTAAGCATGATTGCTATTTTCTCTAGCCATTTTTTCTCTATTTCAGTGTTTCTGGCTGATATGCTGACTAACAAAGTGCTTGAGTAATAAGCAAAGTTGCATTGGTGCAAAAAGATCACATAGTTGCACTTCAAAAGTGGGATTTGCAGAATTGTGCTAGAGCACTTTTGTGCAAAAAGTTCCCTTTAAAACAAATGAGATATGTTGCAAGTTGCAACACTATCGTCTGGAACAGAAGCTCCAGACTTAGCGCACACAGCTAGTGCAACAACGTGGTGCTAGTGTATTGTGCTCACACAAGCGTTTTCTTAGAATGTCAGCCACTATGTTTAGCAGAAGTACAGTGGGCCATCATAAGACATTTCTATAGAGTGAAATTTAGCAAATACAAAGGCTGGCATCAAGATTTCAAAGAAGTGAAACTGAAAGCAAACTTTAGGGTTCCACCCAATTTTTCAGGGGTGTTCTGCACATCCCTGGAGCCAGTACTGAAATTTCACACAAACTGAAATTGGGAACGAATGTCAGCAGGGTTCCACCCAAAAGAAAACTTCTGAGAATGTTCAAGGAAGTCTACTGTGTTGCTATAAGACAAGTGATAATTTTCAAGGATATTCAGTTTCATTGCATATCCCTTGTAAACAGGGATGTCCAAATCGATTCGAATCGATTCAACTCGAATGATTTGAGTGATTCAAATTTAATCACCCCTTAGAGGGCAATTCAATTTGAATGCCACTTTGTTTGTTTGTTTGTTTGTTTGTTTATTCATTTATTTATTTCTATTTAAACTGCTTTGGGAGCTTTTTGTTGAAAAGTGGTATATAAATATTTGTTGTTGAATTCAAACTGAATTTTCAAAATTGGATTCAAATTCAATTTGAGACCCATTTGGCACTTTAAAAAAAACCAATCAAGCCCCATGATTGGTTAAACAAACTGCGAAAACAGGACTGAATCAATTTGAATTTGATTCAAATTTGAATCAAATTTTTGAACCAGATTCATATTTTATTCAAATGTGAAATGAATTTTCAGAATTTGATTCAAATTCATAACAAATTAAAAAAATTCATTTTGTGCACATCTCAACTAGTAAATAACAATTGTGTGTGGTCCTTCTAACATTTACCTTTTCAGATTACATAAAAATATAAAATCCTGATGCCCTGGGAAGTACAAAATATGTTTTGTATTTCCACAGAGTTGTTGAATGAATATGGGAGACTATGCAGCCACATTCCACAGCTACCCAATAATATTTTGTAATTTATTCCATGTAGACCATACAGCACAACTAGAGTATTATTAATTAACATTTATATACTACCTTTCATGTACATAGCTCTCTACAGAGCTTTGTTAGGGCTTTGTTACAGCTGCTCAGCACTTGCAAGGCAGCATTATGTCAGAGATTTTTTTATGAGGCTGCGTGTTCTTTTAAAAAAAAAATTTGCACCTCAAATTTCTGCCTGAAAGTTGTTCATGCTGGTCAATGATGACCTGTAGTTATTATTTAAAGCCAAAAATATGAACATCTGAACATATAATTTTCTTCCAATGTGTCAGACCATTAGTTCACTCAAGCCAATATTGGCTGACATGGTGAGCAAAATTTCTCATAGCTTCATTAAAATTAAAAGGACAAGTTAGGCAGTGCCTAATTCCAGTGGGACTACTGGTAAACCTCACAATTCATTGACCTGACATCCGTGTACCTGTAGTTGGGTAACTGACACCCGACTTTGGCATATGCAGGGAAAAGGTCAAGAAAGGTTAATTTCGCATATCCGCAGTTTCAGGGTGGCTGGAAATGACCTCCAAGGTTATTTCTAGCCACCTGCCACCATTTTACGGAAAGGAGCCATTTTGTGGTTCATTTGTTTGTTTTTTAACCCTTTCCGCATGAAAAATGGCAAAATTGGCAGATTTTGGACTCTTGGGGAGTATTGTGGGACAGTTGCAGACCCACGAAGCATGGTAGGGCACTTTATTTCCATTATTCTTGCCCCTTTTTATTATTTTCTGTTGTGGTTTTTTTGCAGCTTCCATGAACTTAAATCGCGCCCCCAGTTCCCATGGACTTAATGCTCTGTTATCTGTGGTTCCATTATCTATAGTCATAGTGGAGAACAGAACCACCACAGATAATGGGGTTTGCCTGTACTCGGAGTAATTTCTTTCATCATGTCAGCCATTGCATACTGTAGCTGATATCAGTTTCTGTGGTGTGAGACAGAGGTCTTTCCTGGCCTCTGTGTGTGTGCATACATTAAACATTCTTTTAAAGTGTCACCTAAAAGACAAAAGTGTCACCTAAAAGACAAAGGAACTAGGGAGTTACCAGGGACATGTATCAGAAAATAGGGATTGTATCTGGCATATAGATTGGATTGTTAGTGCCATGCCATAGACTGCAGTATCATTATATCTTACTCATTGTCCCTCTTGTTGACTCTTTAAATGGTACTTCCAGCTGAAGTGCTCCTTTTTAAGAGCATCAATTCATAGAATTTGTCCCTTGTCTCTTCTGTATGTGTTAGAACTGTATTGCCAAAGAACAGATTTAGTGCTCATATGGTGGGAATGACCCAAAATACAGCACTTTTGGATTCCAGTTCTAAGTAAGATTTTATAAATGACTAGAATTATGGTGTCGCATAACCCACTAGTTGTTTTGAATATCTGGGAAGGTTACGATCAAAACAAAATACTGAATTAGTGTGTCATTTATTAATGGCTGCTAGGAGTATGATTGCAGAAAAGTGGGAGAAAGCAGAAGTGCCACTGTTCGTTTGTTTTTTTTTAAAAGGACATGAAATGTTGGCCTCTTATACAATTTTGAAAGCTCAACAATTATATGTGTATTAGAAAAGTTAGAGGAAACAAATATGAGAAGCATGGATGACATTTTTTCTGTATTGATACAATCAGCTCCAAGGCAACAATGCAATTGATATTTTAAAGAGTAAAGGATGCTTTGCAGGTTTAGCTGTATATAATCCTATGTATGTTTTGTATTGTACAGGTGATTATATATGCATTTTTCATATGGTGTTGGGTTTTTGTTTTTTTTAAAAAGAAGGTAGCATCATATAATTTTATATGTTTTATATAATTTTATAAGATGTAAAGGACCTCAGGGGTTTTCTAGTCCATCCCCTGCTCAGAGAATGAATGCCCTCAGGTACAGCAGAGGGCATTTATAGCCCATGGTATTCCAGATGTTGGGGATGGTTGGCATGGTTGTTTAGCAACAGCTGTAGTACCACCGGTTGGGAGCCCCTGGGTTACAGCATCTCTGTAACCCATCTCTGTCCAGCCTCTGCTCAAAGAAGAGCCCACCACTCAGCAGTGTCCCTTTCCTGTGATGAGGTGAGTCGCTTGTCTCAAGCAGTGGATTATTGGGGTGCCAGCAGGGTGGTCAGATGCCCCCTGCTGCCGCCATTGAAGTATCTCTTTGGGACCACTCTGAGGTAAGCTTTGCATAGGGTGTGAGGAGAAGAGGGCAGCCTTCTCTCCAGTGGCAGGATGAGTGTGAGGGTGTTCCACCTCACCACTGAAGCCCCACTATGTGCACGATGTCATGTGGAAACAGGGCATGTCCAGGGCTCTGAATAGCTCTGAGTGAGCTCTCCTTTCCGGAGCTTATTTGGCTGCATTATTTATCTTCCTCCCGCTGAAGGAGAGGAAGGGACATAATGCATTCCAGCCAGGCTGGAAATGACCCCCAGAGAGCTCTCTGGACCCCGGGCACATCCCGTCTGCACATAACAACACATGCAAAGGGGTGTGTGTGTGTCTTGGTCCCAATGAGCCTGTGCAAGCTTGTTGGCTGCCTGCATTATTTTCTTTTCTCTCCCTCGCTGGAGGGAGAGGAAGGGAACTAATGCAACCAGCCATCAAATGCTGATTGGAAATGAGCTCCAGAGGGTTGGGGTGGGCCCTCCGGTGACCAGGCCAAACCCATGTGTACGTGACGTCACGTCTCACGCAGCTCTTTTCATTGGCAATCTGGGTTTGTTTTTCAGAGGCGTATCTAGGGAAAACAGTGCCTAGGGCAAACACTGAAATTGCGCCTCCTGTCCAAGCATCTGACACCCATCTTTCAGATAACTTTGCCATAATATCAGCTGAAAAATACAAATCAAGCCTCGTTAATCTTTTAATATTTCAAAAACTATTTAGCAGTGGACTTAGCCAGACCAAAAAATGCTGGAAAACTACAAATTTCAGAACGCTGGGGCTCATGAAATACCCAAATACTATGTGGAGATGTACTTGGAAAACTAAACAGAAGTGCCTGTCTAATTCTGTACTATGCATTGTAGCATCACCATTACATAAGTTTTAAAAATCAATGGAGAATTTGACTTTTCCCAGATACTCTGTAAATAATTAAAGGATATGCAGAGTAAACTGTGTCACTGCTTGGAATATATTCTAGTCTTTCAGAAAGACAGTTAAAATGAGAGAAAGAGAGCAAGAAACACCCAGTGGGCCTTAATATTAAGGGTTTCACACTGATTCAAAGACAAACTCACCATTAATAGCCATATTAGCAAGACATCACATTTAACTCACTTATCACAAGAAGCAAAGTAAGAGCAAATGAATACAATCCTAGCTCTTAAGCGTCAGCTCAGTATTCACAAGCCCTGATTCTCTGTACATAGTGCCAATATGAATATGTGTACAGTGTCATATTATATATTTTTTATTATTATTTTTGCCCGTAGCCCCTTTGGGGGGCTTCCTAAAGGCTGGGGGTGTTTTTTTTTTTTGGCAAAGATTCCCCCTCACCCTGTTGGCCTCTAGGGCCTTGCAAGGACCATTTGAGCATGTGCAGTGGCCGTTTTTAAAAATAATCTTTTTTTTAAAAAAAAAGGCCACTGAAAACAAAATGGCCACCGCGCATGGTCAAATGGCCTCTGCAAAGCCTGGCATGACCTAGAGCCTCACAGAGGCCATTTGAGCATGCACAGTGGCCATTTTGTTTTTGGCAGCCATTTTTTAAAAAAAAAATTTACAAAATGGCGCCCCCCTTCAAGTGGCGCCCGGGGCACGTGCCCTGCCTGCCCTACCCCTAGATACGCCCCTGTTTTTTTTACCTTTCCGCTCAATGGTGGCTCTGCCCCTGCTTCTCTCTTCTCTTCATGCTCCTCGCAAGATCTGCAAAGATCAGAATGGTCCCAAAGAGCTACTTCAGTGGCAGTGGCAGCATCAGAAGGCATCTGGCCATCTTGCTGGTATGTGTAATTATCAGAAGGCACCTGGCCACTTGTTCTCTTGCTAAGTGCATGCCCCCAAATGATCACTCTTGCAGCACCTGATTCCTCTTCACCCCTCATCTCTCCCTTACAGAGAGTTCACTGTCTTGCTTTAATTTAGAGCAACATGTGGACACAGCCAGTATCTGAAAAGATTCTCATTAACAAACAGGGTTTGGAACTGTATCACTCAAAGCTTCTCGGAACAAACCTATTTTACCAACAAGGCGAAAGGAGTGGCGAGAAACCCTTGAAAGCCAGTACTAATTCTCACAAGTTTTTTTTAATACCCAGTGTTAAATGTTAAGTGCTAACAGTGAATCTATGGAGAGGGGTGTCATATTTGCAGTCTTGGTACTTTTTAAGTAGCACAAGGTCTTTCCACATAATTAGCAGAAAATATTGATCCTAGCCAGAAATATGGGATTTGTCATTAAATTTAGAGGCTGCTTTATCTCTGCAAGTCTAATCATGTGTGCAGGAAACTAATTGTTAATGGCACGGTCTTATTGCTCATCGCTTTCTTTTATTTTAAGTGGAATGACCTGCTTTGTGAGAAATAATTAGGCTTTATAGTTCTACCTGCATAGAGTCTTTGTTGAAATGTCTTATGGCTTTCCCAATGCAAATCCTAAGAGCAATTAGCAGTGCCACTGGTACCTTTCCTTAAATCACACATACATTGTTATTGCCAGTTTAATCTTTTCTGTTTCTCTTCTACTCTGCATCTCTCCCCCTCGTGTGTGTGTGTGTGTGTGTGTGTGAGAGAGAGAGAGAGAGAGAGAGAGAGATTATTAAAGCTGCAGATATAGGAGATCTAGATCTCTATGAAAATTTTTAAACAAGTAACCAGTGTTGATTGCAAAATGTACAACCTTCACAATTGTGAAACATCTTTTGGGAATGGAAGATACTTTCTGGGTCCTAATGAGTTATTGGCCCCACTATTCCATGAAAGATAAAAACTGTAAAATGGCCCAGCATGCAATGCCTCATGATTTTTTTTCCTGCTGACAATGTAATCTTGTTGACCTTGATTTTTTTCCTCCCCTCACTTGACTGGTGATCGTTTTTTAAGGCACTGTATAAGCTTTGGGTGATTCTTTTGCATGGATTAACTTTTTTCTTGATGACATGGGAAATTTGTTTTGTCTTGGAAGCTGCAGGAAAGTGTTTTATTGTGCATTTCAGAATCAGTGTAAACAAGTAGGAACCTTTTGGGGTGGGTAGAAAGGGAAGAGGGAGAAAGGGAGCTTGTGCATACTGTTGCACGCCAGTCTCTCACCATTTTTTTTAAAAAGACATTTCATTCAAAGTGTGAGGTTTGAAAGGCAGTGAGACTGTGACTAGGAGAAAGATCACAGTTCAGAGGTAGAGCACATCCTTTCCATACAGAATATCCCAGGTTCAGTCTCTGCCATCTCCTGTTGGGGATGGGCCATTTTTTTAAAAATGAGAAGGACAATGTTTTGCATACAGAAGAATCGAGGTACAGTCCCTGGATCTTAGATAGGAAGTGTGGTGAAAGACCTCTGCCTGACCCTAGGAGAGCCACTACTAGTCAGAATGGACAATATCAGATGTGGTTGATGGTCTGATTCAGTATAAGGCAGCCACACAGTGGTGGAGGGAGGCTGGTGGCGGTCCATGTTTGGCCACGGTTGCGGCCCCCCAGGCCTGACATCAGATGTGGGGACATGGTCTCCCTCCCAAATGGGGCCATGTTGCCCAGTGTGGGAGGGAGATCAGCCCGCGCTGCATTGGGTAGCATGGGCCAGAGTGACTCTCCCTGCCTTTAAAGGCAAGGAGAGCCGTTCCGGCTGCATTGCTAATGCAGCACAGGCCGATCTCCCTCCCACGCTGGGCCACGCAGCCCCATTTGGGAGGGAGATTGGCCCCGCTGCATTGGCAGTGAGGTCAGGAGCAGTTCTCCCTGCCTTTAAAAGGCAGGGAGAGTCACTTCAGCCGCGCTGCCGATTTCGGTCCCAAACAGGGCCATGTGGCCCCATTTGGGAGCGAAATAACACCCCCCGCATCTGAGGCAGTCGCCCGGGTTCTTTGAACCTGTTCACCCAATGGTGGCTTTGCTCCTGCAGCCACATAAGTTCCTATGATTAGCCAAAGCCACCTAGTGAATTTCATAAGTGAGTGAGGATTTGAACCTTGTTCTCCCTTTAATGCTCTGTTCCTTGTGCCAGCTAGCCCAATTCTCAGTGGTACAGGAATGCATTTTTCTTAAGCCAATGAAAGCAATAGAGCATTTGATTTGCTCCACCATGCTCTCAAGTGTGCCTCCCACTGTCCAGGTATCTGTGACTGTGTTACAGTATAGACTCTAGCTTTCATGTCCACAGAGTGGTGATGAGCTTGGAAATTTGTGTAGTGTCTGATTTCTTTCTCCTCTCCTGTGAACAGACTTTGAGAATTGGAGAGCTTTTCTGGAAGCTTTACTGGTGCCTTGCATCAACAAATGTAACTGAGGGCCAATTTTCTTTCTGCATGTTATTGTACATTACACTCTCAATTTAATAGCACAGTTTTATGTTATTGTTAGGTACAATAGCCTAAGGGTGACTAGATGACCATTTGCTAACTGTTTTCATTTCCCCCCCAAAGACACAAGTGTTACATTAATATGCATTATGGTTGTATACACATGATGGAGTATTTAAGATTGAATACAAATAACTGTTGGCAAAGAGAGAGGTTAGCATGCTGTGGCTGACATACTAACAAATGAAGTGCTTGCAGAAGGACGTTGCACAAGTTCAAAACTATTGCACTAGCTACTTTTGCTAACTCTGGAGCTTATGTTCCAGACTAGTTTTATACTACTGCAGGCATAAATGCACTTGTGCAAAGGTTGGACAACCTGCAGCATGCCTCATAGGTTTTAAAAGGAAATTCTGCACAATGCACCCAAGAGCACAATTCCGGAAATCCCAGTTGTTTAGCACAACTATGCAATCTTCCAGTGCCAGCAGAACTTTCTTCATTATGCAACCTTTTCATTACTCAGGATGGCAGTGTGTGCATTGAGCATGTGATAAGCTGCAGAAGAAGGCAACCAAAGTGATCAGGCACTAGAGCACCGTCTCAACAAGGAAAGGCTACTGCTTTCGGGCTATTTAGTTTACTGCTCTACTTTGGTGGAGCTCTTTATTTATTTATTTATTTGTGTGTTTGTTTATTAATTATTATTAATCAAATTTGTACACCGCCCCAAAATTTCATCTCTGGGCGGTTAACAATAGCATAAAACAGTAAAATATATACAAAAACTTAAAACAATTAATTTAAAAATCATCTACAAATTAAAACCTTAAAATTTTAAAGAACTGAAAAAGCTTGGGTGAAGAGGTAGGTTTTCAAATGCTTTAAAAAAATTGTCAGAGATGGGGAGGATCGTATCTTAGTAGGGAGTGCATTCCACAGTCTCGGGGTAGCAACTGAGAAAGCCCGCCCCATGTGGCAACTGGCGGCAACTGGAGACCGATCTCTCTGGACGACCTCAATGGGTGGTGGGGCTCATAATGAAGAAGTTCTCTTAGATAACCAGGGCCTAAGCCATTTAGGGCTTTGTAAGTTATAACCAGCACTTTGTATTTTGCCCGGAAACCTACTGGCAGCCAGTCTAACTCTATCAACAAAGGAGTGATGTGGTCTCTCTGAGATGACCCAGAGACCAACCTGGCCGCTGCATTCTGTATCAACTGAAGTTTCCGGACTACGTACAAAGGCAGCCCCACATAGAGCACATAGTTTACTACTTTAGTTTACTACTCTGGCAATTTCTATGGATTCTAGGCATTTTGTACAGTTGGAGGAAAAATACATATTTAATGCTTACCTTACAACATACAGAGGTCATTCACACAATCTAAAACTGTGTTCTATCCAGGAAAGGAGCTGTGTGTGCTCCCAATTTTCAGTTGTGTGGAAGCAAGGTAGGAAGAAAAACTGGGTAGAAGTTATTGTGTGGAAGCAAGGCAAGAGGAAAACCTGGGTAGCTTTTCCTCCTATCTTGCTTCCATGCAATCATTTCTACCCAGGTTTAACACAACTGAAGCTCTGTTAACACTGATCTCAACGTAACATCCCTCAGTCTTGTGAGAGTATTCTCCCTACTCCCATCCACACATCTACTTTCTTTCTAGGTTAGTATAAGCTGAGATTGCTCATGAAGTCCGATCTGACCAATCTCAGTTATTCTAACTTGTTTCCTTCAGAGAATTCAATACCATAAATGCTCTTCAACCCCTGGGTTCACATCTTGGGTTCTCTGAAGCAAGTAACATAACATAGGAAGCTGCCATATACTGAATCAGACCATTGGTCTTATCTAGCTCAGTATTGTCTTCACAGACTGGCAGCAGCTTCTCCAAGGTTGCAGGCAGGGATCTCTCTCAGCCCTATCTTGGAGATGCCAGAGAGGGAGCTTAAAACCTTCTGCTCTTCCCAGAGCGGCTCCATCCAATGATGGGGGGAGTATCTTACAGTGCACACTTCTAGTCTCCCATTAATATGCAGCCAGGGCAGACCCTGCTTAGCTAAGGGGACAAGTCATGCTTGCTACCACAAGAATTAGTAGAAGCTGAGATTGGTGGATGGTGGATGCCATGGCCAGTCTTGGCTTTGCCTAACCTGAAAAGGAAGTAGATGTTTGGTGATGTGATGGGGGACTGCACACTCTAAAGGCTGAGGGATGTTGCATGGAGTTCAGCATTAACAAGAGGTTCCATGTGATCTCTGAACCAGCCCTGAGCAAAAGACATTTTGCTTCTGAAACAAAGAGGTTTACAGTGATTAACAACTAAGGTTCTTGGATAACAAAGGGCCAACTAAATAATATGCAGATTGTGTGACCTGGGCCTACACTGGGTGGTTTTTAAATGTAAATAGCACACATGATGAGCCTGTTCTACCTAAAAACAGCCTTGCTGGATCAGGCCTAAGGCCAATTTAGTCCAGCATTCTGTTTCCCACAGTGGCCCACCCAATGCCCCTAGGAAGCCCACAGGAAGCCCCCTTTCCTACTGTTGCTCCCCTACAGATGGTATTAAGGAACATCCAGTGTCTGAGCCTGGAGCTAGCCTATATCCATCAAGACTAGTAGCCAATGATAGACCTGTCCCCCCTGAATTTATCTAAGCCCCTTTTAAAGCCATCCGAGCTGGTGACCATCACCACATCCTATGGCAGATAATTCTCTAAATTAATTACATGCTGTCTGAAAAAAGTACTTCCTCTTGTCGGTCCTAAATTTCCCTGCATTCTCCTAGATTGAGAACATAAGTGTGTGGGGGGCAGGGGGAGGCGTGTAAAGCCATGCTCCCCCATGGTCCTGATCTGGATCAGGGCCCTCCTCAGCTGCTATTTATGGTTAAACAAACGAACAAACGAAACTCCGCATCATTTTGTTTAATCCCACATAAGTAGCTGCCTGTCGTCTGCTTTGTTTCGTGATTTCTTAACTTATTTATCGTGCACACACACACTCCATAAAGGGAATCAAAAGGAGAAAAACACAGGCAAACAGAGGGCTACACTGTCTCACCCATATGATGGAATAGTTAAATTAATGGATATATCTAATTAGCAACCTGCAAAATTATAGCTTGCCTGCTGCCAATACTAAAGCCAATGGGCTGTGAGATAACGTTGGAATGGAGCTGCCACACTGTCCTGCCACTGGTTTGTTTTAGTGTGGTTCTGCCAGCTGCCCTTGGAAATAAAATAATCCTAGCAATTATGGTTTGTAATTTGAGAGTGGTTGGTAATATAATGGCTTTTACTGTAAGAGATGACTTATGTTGACAAAATACAGGGTAATGAATAGTTGACTGGTAAAAGAGATTTGCATTCAGGGGCTGTTTATTATTTTAAAAATGGCCTGACAAGTGATTTTATTTTAGAAAAGCAAATTCAGATGAGTGTTGTAGTATTCAGAAGAAAAATCTGAACTCCTTTGGCACAGTGTTCTAAGAATGTTCTTGTGGCATGAACTAGGCCAAAGCATATTTCATCAGTTATATGAGCTGGACAGGTTAGATGCTTGATACTATATCCATATTTGAGTCCATTGAGAGGGGAAACCTCATGTTTCCAAAGCCAATTTTAAGAAGTACAGCCGTGATACTGACTCAGTCAATTGAAATCAACAAGTTACTTGGGGCCAGTTCATACAGGAGTCCCCCACACAGGAATAGTCAGGAAAAACCAAATGATGATGAGCTAGGGGTGTGTGAGCTGGCTCGGTTTGAGCCGTCTTGGCTTGATAGATTCGGGGTCGAACCGGACCAGCCTTGGCCGGTCTGAGTTTGAACCAAACTAGGCCCAGTTTGAACCGAGCCGGCTCGGAACTCTACTGTTAAAGGCAGGGAGCAGAGAGGTCCCCCTACGGATAAAGCAAGTGCGTGGGGAGTAAGAAAGTACTTATGAGTGTTGCTGGCTGTGGCGGTAGCTCCCCTCTCCACACCGGCCTCTCACACTGGGTAGCTCCCCCCTCTACACCGGCCCGGGGTAGCTAGGGCTGGTTCTGGTTCAATTTGGGCCTCTGCGCAGGTGTAGAAGTCACTAAAATAGCTTCCATGCATGCACAAAGGCTATTTTAGTGACCTCCACTCTGGTGCAGAGGCCTCAATTGGCCCTGCCTACCAGGGGAGGCTGGTGGGGTGGGGTGGGGGAGCCGCCCCTGCCCTGCCACTGCCGGAGGCATTGATAAGTACTTTCTTACTCCCCCCACCGGCCTGCTCTATCTTCAGGGAAGCCCTCTTGCCCCCACTTGCCCTTAACTGGAAAAGGGAAATCCTCACCGGATTTCCGGATTTGAACCGGCCCAGTTTGAACTTGAACAGCATCTGATTTGATGGTGCACAAAACTGGACCAGGCTGGGTCGGCCCAAATCTGGTCCAGATTGGAGCCAAACTGGAAAAACCAGTTTTGTGCACAAAATCAGCCTCCAGGTGACACAAGCAGCTATTAGTTCTGACAGCTATTTACAACCACCTACATAGGAACATAGGAAATTGCCTTATAGTGAGTCAGTATAAGACCAGCTACCAAAGATCAGCTCTCTTTTCATGTAGAGAACCTGCAGAGAACCTTTACCTCACCCTTGCAGACTGGTTTTAACATCCTTAACCCCTTCTGTGAGTTACATTACTGTTGGAAGTGTCAACGAACCCTAGGCTTTATACAATCCAAGAGATAGAGTGATTCAACTAACCCAAGTGACTCAAGGTTATTGTCCAAATCACTGGAATAATGGAAATGCTTTGACCAGTCTGAAAGAGTATACATGAACACAATCAAATTTTATTTATTGTAGTTAGCATTTACTCTTCATTTCAGAATGAAAAGCCCTCCCAGTCTGTGCCTAAATCACAGACCCTGGGAGCCAGAGGAGGTCCAAGGTATGATGGTGTTTTAGGTAAGGCATCAAATGGTGCCGTGCCCTGCGCCTGTTGTGGGGGCCAGCCCCCATTCAAAGCATGCTCACACGGGATGGGGAGGAGGGAAGGTTGCCAGCAAGGGTCAGATCAGTCCCAAAGAGCTGCTCCGGTGGTGGTGGGTAGGTGGGCAACTTGCCACCTTACTGGCAGCCCAATAACCTGCCACTTGAGTGAATGCCTCACCTTGCCTCACGAAAGGACTAACCCAATTGGGAGTGGACTGCTTTGCTCAAGGGATTATTTGCCCAGAGCTGATATACCTGCTTCCTGTGTAGATTTCAAGGATCGCCTCTGATACTTGTGCAGATAATAGTGATGTGAAGCATATACCTACTTTGGCAAAATGCTGCTTGAGAAGGAGAGTTTGTGTCATCATCTGTCATCAGTTTAGCACATCCGTCAGCTGCATGTTGATGGAGACGGTGGACATGATGTTAGCCTGCAGCCAGTTTCTAACTTTAGTTTGTATGAGAAGGGTTCAGCTTAGTTCACTTGCTTGCCTTGCATTGTTTTCTATCTGGCTCACTCTGTGTGTGTGTGTGTCTGTCTGTGTCTGTGTGACTGAAAAATTATGATGAAAGAAGTTAGTCTTCCACTATCTGCCAATTTGCTTTTCTGACATTTAAAAACAAATGTGGCACTCTTTCTACTTGTATAATTCATACTAGAAAACCTGCGAATTTCAGAAAACAGGACTAGAATTTGGGAGGCCAGATTGAAGACCCCAGCTTAAATTGTGTCTAGGGGTGTAGCTATAATTGAGTGGATGGGTTCAAAGAACCCGGGGGCCCCAGCTCCTGAGGGCCCCAGCTCCACCCCTTCCTATTTTCTTCATTACCTCCCTCACTCAGAGGGGCCAGGGGCGTAGCTAGGGGAGAGGAGACCCATGTTCACCCCTCTCCCCAGTGGCCCCTTGGAGTGCGAGAGATAATGAAGAAGATATGGAGGGGTGGAGCTGGAAGGCCCTCAGGAGCTGAGGGGCCCCAGGTTCTTGGAACTCATCCACTCAATTATAGCTACTCCCCTGGCTACGCCCCTGACTGGGCTGCTTTGGTGCCTTTCTCAGCTTCCATTTTCACAACTGGTATCTTCCTCATAGAGGTTCTATAAGAATGAATGAAGAGGATTGTGAAGTACTGTGCACAGACACAACTGTAGATGATGATGATGATGATGATGATGATGATGATGATGATGATGATGATGATGCAAAAGAGCTTTGAGTGTAAGCTCCATAAAGTAAGGAACTTCATATCCCTTAGGCCATTCTTTGTGAAGGAGAGCTGGGCCTGCAGTAGTGAGCATGAATTGCCCTCTTTGCTATGCAGGATCTGTCTGGGTTTGAATTTGGATGGGTAACTACATGTGAGTACTGTAAGATATTCTCCTTAAGGGATGGGGCCATAGCTCAGTGGAAGAGAATCTCCATGCCTGCATGCAGGCGGTCTCATGTTCATTCCCTTGCATCTCCAGATTGGGCTGGGAAAGATGCCTGCCTGAAGCCTCAGAGAGCTGCTGCCAGCCAGTGTAGACAATAGTGAACTAGAAGGACCAATAATCTGGCTTGGTATAAGGCAGCTTCCTATGTTCCTGTGTAGGACAGATGGCATGATATAAATATTACTAATGTCTATTTTAGAGGTGAGCATTTTCAGCTAATTCTGTAGAGTGCTGCAGGGTTTTAGGGGAAGGACAAACAAGGGCAATTTCAGGGGTGGGTGAAAATTGTAAAGTTTGAGGGGCATAACTTATCATGGTGTGGTATTTGGGGTCATTTCCCCCCCCCCCCCTTATACAGTTTACATCAAGGTTGGGCAGAAAATTGTTATATGGACATTTTAAACCACTTACAAATACTTAAAAACTAACCAGACTTAGGGCTTCTGGAACTACTTTTCTTTTTACCAGAACCTTGGGAGCTACCAACATAAAACAGCAGCCTGGGGAGGTGAAACCAGTCACAGAATGGCAGCTTGTACAAAAACATACATCATAAAAAAGTGGAATTTTAACTTCAAAACCACTGAATTCCAGGATAAATTTGTTGAAGGTCAAGAGATGTTGAAGGTCAAGAGATGCTGCTCTGAAGGGGAAGAAACTGGAGATAAATTAATAGGAGAGGAAACAAAAGCAACCCTGAGCACTCAAAAAGAGAGAGATTTAAAATGGCACAACCATGCCCCTATTCAGTCAGCCAATCAGATTTGCAATATTAGTAGAAAGGGAGAGAAAAGGGAAGCCCAAACTTCTGGAAAGCTACTTCAGACAAACTCCAGGGGTACCAGTAACTCACGAGCTACCTAATGCATTGCCTGCCTTTGGTTTACATCATCCTCTGTGAATGGAGGTAGCAGCTTCCCTCATAAGCACAAAAATAACCTTTGGTAGATTTAGATAGGATTTTATTCATAACAACTCCAGTTTCTCCTTCTGCTTTCCCTTCTTTTGTTTCTGACTCCACCCCCCGCTACTCTCTACAGGATCCCCACTGGGACAAACTTCTCAATGACAAAACATAATGTTCGAAGTTGAAATCCTACAAATGTCAACAGAGGCACTCTAACCTCCAGGCCTTGGGGACCTGGTCTGTGGCCTCCAAGATCTGGGGAGGCCTCCAAATGGCTGGGGGGCCTCTGGCAGCCACCCTGAACCTGCCCTTCCAAACCTCCATGGGTTTGTTTAATTACAGCCACCCCATGGCCAAGGGGCGGCTGCCCGGGGGTAAGCAGAGCAGACCTTCTCTCCCCCACTCTGGGCCTGTCCGTTCCGCCCTGCATCTTTTGCCAACTGTGCAGGCACACCTGCGCAGTTGACAGATTGTCGCAAGCCTGTGACGTCTCTGTGGGTTTTTTTTTTTAACTGCCCCGAGCAGTAATCTATTGGAGGGGTGTGGTATAAATATTTTAAATAGCAATAGCAATAGCAATAGCAATAGCACTTACATTTATATACCGCTCTATAGCCGGAGCTCTCTAAGTGGTTTACAATGATTTAGCATATTGCCCCCAACATTCTGGGTACTCATTTTACCGACCTCGGAAGGATGGAAGGCTGAGTCAACCTTGAGCCCCTGGTCAGGATCGAACTTGTAACCTTCTGGTTACAGGGCGGCAGTTTTTTACCACTGCGCCACCAGGGGCTCTAAATACATAATTAAATACAGCCCCTTGGCCGTGTGGTGGCTATAATTTAAAAAAAACCATGGAGGTTCGACGCCAGGCCCTCAAAAGTATGTTGGGGGGGGGCCTTGCGGCTGGGTGGTCCCGGTGCCCAAATTACCTAGGTGTGCCCCTGAATGTCAAACTCTTCTTTTCCTTCCTTTTTGCAGGCACATCAATTAAAAAAAAACCCTATTGCATCTATCTATCTATCTATCTATCTATCTATCTATCTATCTATCTATCTGTCTGTCTGTCTGTCTGTCTGTCTGTCTGTCTGTCTGTCTATTATATTTGTTAATTGCCTCAAACTTCCATCTCTGGGCAGTTTACAACAACATAAAACAAATTAAGACAGACATAAAAACCTTAAAACGATTTACAGCCACAAGTCTAGTTAAAAAGCTAGGATGAAAAACGTGTCTTTAGAGATTTCTTAAAAGTTGCCAGAGTTCGGGAGGCTCTTATTTCAGCAGGGAGTGCATTCCAGATTCTCGGGGCAGCAGCAGAGAAGGCCTGTGCCTGTATAGCCATCAGACGAGCTGGTGGCAACTACAGACGAGCCTCTCCAGATGAACTCAAAGGCTGATGGGACTCATAGTAAAGAAGACATTCTCTTAAATACCCAGGGCCTAAGCTGTTTAATTTTTCTTTCAGTGTAATCTATGCAAAATGACTTTGCCCAGTGAACAACAGGCCTCAGCTACTAGTATATATGTGTTTATATTTGATATAAAGCTGCTTTATACCTTGTCCAATAAAAGATAACTAGCAACTATGACTACACACTTACATGAAACTCCAGGCCAAACCATGAAAGACAGAAACATGCTGTTTTCACAGATAGCTTCCAGACCTCACCCAGACTACAGAAAGAAAGAAAGAAAGAAAGAAAGAAAGAATGATTAATTTGCTGGGAAATATGGAAATACTCTCCCATTGGAAAAGCATGGGGAATGATACCTTCTAACAAACTTTGGCAGTTATCTCAGGTACTTTTCAAGTAGGGGCATAGTTAGCATGTGGGAGACCTGTGTTCAGGCTCCCATGGCAGCATGCAGATCTCCCACAGCAGCTCATTTGTAAGCATGCACACCACCCTCCACTCACCCATGGGAGATTAGATGGGGAGGCAGGTAGGAGACAGACTGACGGTGTGTGAGAGAAGATGGAGGCAGACAGGAGGAGAGGTGGACTGCTGGCCCAAGCTGCATGTGAGGAGACAGAGGCAGGAAGATGAACAGGAGGCGGACTGGTGCTACGCACGAGGAGATAGAGGCAAGCAGATGAGTGGGTGACATGCAGGACTGGATGGAAGCAGGTAGGACAGGAGGGAGGTGGACTGGCAGTGTGCACATGCGGCAGCAACATCACGGAGCAGGGGAAGGGGTTGATGGAGGTGCATTATCATTTCATGGTACAGGAGGAATACTTGCAAATTGCAAGCCGGGTGTGTGTGTGTGTGTGTGTGTTGTTTGGATCTCACTCAGATACTCATTCACTGTGTGACATGAAACTCCCAGACAAAACCGCAAAAGATAGAAACATGCTGTTTTCACAGGTAGATTCCACATCTCACCCAGACTAGTTAATAATTGAAAACCCCAGAATAAAAAAATCATCAATGTCTCAGAAAATGTTGGGGGGAACAAAATTCCATTGGAAAAGCATGGGTTAGGATTATGATTCAAATAAACTTTGGCAGTTTTCTTGAGTACTTTTAGACACAGAAAGGAGGCATTGTTGCAAACTGCAAGCCATTTTACGTGTGTGTGTGTTTGTGTGTGTGAAGTTATTAACCAAAGTTGCTAGTTATCTTTTATTGGACAAGATAAAAGCACAGTTTTACATCTGGTGTACGAAAGTGCACTGAATGATGAGTGTGGGCTTCCTCCTTTAATATTCACCACCTGGATGTGACCTTTGGGTGGGTCTCTAGCTCAGTGGTACAGCAGCAACCTTGCATGCAGTAGGCCCCAGGTTAAATCTCTGGCTTCTCCAGGTAGGGCTGGGAACAACTGCCAGTCAGTGCAAAACAATACTGAGCTAGAAGGATGAAGGGTCTGACTTGGTATAAGGCAGCTTCCCATGAAGCTGTGTTCCTACCTGTCTGGGGCTTGTACCAATAGAGACATAGATACTGCTGCAACTGCTCCTGTTGAGAGGTGCACAGTCCTGAAAAAGAAACCATATGTGGCGCAAAAGAACCTTTTTTCAGTGCAGGAAAAGGTGGAAAGCTGTGTGAAGTGATGTCACCACTGATCCCTTGTACCTCATTCAAGTGGATGGCAGAGACGCCCAAGACCCCGACGTAGGCTTCTGTCGGACTACTGGCCATGAGCTCTAGCATGGGGGTTTCCCTTGTTTGTTTGCTTTAAATTTAATCTTTTATATGTGTCTGTACTGCAGCAGTTACAGCAAAGGATCAAGCTGTTCATGTTGGGGAATTGCTGTATTCCTTTTTCGGCCTAGTCACACCTAGTAAGTGGTGTGAATAATGCATTGTACATCGTTCTCCTCAGTAAAGTAAATAACACTGCTGCATTGGGGAATTCAGCAACATAGTTCTGCCTTTCCTGCTGATATTTAAAAGAAAAGGCAGTGTGTGTGAATGCTGTGAGAGGAACCTCACACATGCCCCTGGTGTTTGTTGGATGCTTTTTCTTCCTCACTGCAGACGTCTTCGTCCAAGAGGCTTCCACCCATGCGGCTTAACCATTTCATGAGAGGTTAGCATTCAAGGCAAGAATGAAATTTCTCTTGTGACATCAACTCTTTCTTAAAATATGCACTTGTATTTGTTTCTCTCATTTGTTTTGAATAAGAATTTCCCGTGTTCAAGACATCAGAATAGACATTTTCCTATTGATATTTCAGCAGGGATAGTGGCATTAGGAAAGGAGAATTTTTAATATGTGTATTGATAAGGAGGGAAGAATAGAATACAATATGACAATACAAAGAATGAGTGCACAGTTATGTTTACTGTCCTGGTTAGCAACTAGATTGGATTTCAAGGTGTATATGAGATATGTTGCCCATCACATTTCAAGGAATGTAGAGGCGAACTCTGGAAGACCAGAGCTGTCTTCCCACAATTCCAAAATACAACACTTGAAATGTGTTGAGTAAGTATCAGGATCAACCAGAGCTCAGACTTCAGACCTGATGAGATCAGAATCCTAAAACACGGAACTTGAGAAGTCAACCCTGAGGGGAAAGCCAGAAATTGCCTTTGAGATGATGCCTCCAAGACCAGATGGCATCTAAGGGGGCTGAAATAGTGACAGTAACACTCCCCACACCTGTTGAGACCCCTGCCTCAGCTCCACACCCACCATCCTCACCCCTAGGATCTCAGGAGCAGCAGCAATAAGATGGGTTTGTGCCAATTTCAGACCTAGCAACACAGTGCCCATCTCTCGCATCAGCCACTGCTCATCAGATCTGCTCAGAATGAGGGTTCAGTTCCTCACACCTGCTCCAGATTAGGGCCCTGAGAAGATCCAGGAAGAGGTAGAATTAGATCCATTATACAACCATCAGTTTTAAAGCCACCAGGTCCACTATCAAACTATCACTCCCTAGTTGCTCACTATCAAACTATCAATCTCTAGTTACTGACTGCTGGTGCAGCAGTGGCGTGGAGAAGCGCCTCACCCAACCTAGAGTTACTTGGATTCTGCTTTACAGTTCCCCTGCTTTTCCAGGCCTCATGCTCCGCACTTGCTCCTACCACTGGTGACCTCCACATTGCTCAGGTTTAGCTGAAACAGACAGCCGCATTGTTCTAATGATCATTACATGGGTAGTACAAGCATTGCAGTTCAATGTTAGCAAGTGTAAAGTGATGCACATTGGGACAAAAAACCCCAACTTCAAGTATATGCTGATGGGATCTGAGCAGTCGGTGACGGACCAGGAGAGGGATCTTGGGGTTGTGGTGGACAGCTCGTTGAAAGTGTCGACTCAATGTGCGGCAGCTGTGAAAAAGGCCAATTCCATGCTAGGGATCATTAGGCAGGGGACTGAAAATAAAACGGCTAACATTATAATGCCCTTATACAAAACTATGGTGCGGCCACACTTGGAGTACTGCGTACAGTTCTGGTCACCACATCTTAAAAAGGACATTGTTGAACTGGAGAAGGTACAGAAAAGGGCAACCAAGATGATCAGGGGACTAGAGCACCTTTCCTATGAGGCAAGACTACAACACCTGGGGCTTTTTAGTTTAGAAAAAAGACGACTGCGGGGAGACATGATAGAGGTCTATAAAATCATGCATGGTGTGGAGAAAGTGGAGAGAAAGAGATTCTTTTCCCTCTCACACAACACTAGAACCAGGGGTCACTCCATGAAATTGATTGCCAGAAGGTCTAGGACCAACAAACAGAAGTACTTTTTCACACAACGCATGATCCACTTGTGGAACGCTCTGCCTCAGGATGTGGTGACAGCCAACAACCTGGATGGCTTTAAGAGGGGTTTGGATGACTTCATGGAGCAGAGGTCTATCAATGGCTACTAGTCGGAGGGCTGTAGGCCACCTCCTGCCTCAAGGGCAGGGTGCCTCTGAGTACCAGTTGCAGGGGAGTAATGGCAGGTGAGAGGGCATGCCCTCAACTCCTGACTGTAGGCTCCCAATGGCATCTGGTGGGCCACTGTGCGAAACAGGATGCTGGACTAGATGGGCCTTGGGCCTGATCCAGCAGGGCTGTTCTTATGTTCTTATGTTCTTATCCTACCCAGTTTTGGGAACTGTGCACACAGAGGTTCCTACTGGGTAGGACAACCTTTCAGAATATGACTGCCAGGTATGAGAGCTGGGTAGTACAACACTGTCCTACCCAGTGGGAGCCTCACACACCCAAGCACCCGCCTCCTCCTATCCTGTTATTTGATCACAGATTATCAAAACTTGGGAGAGCACACAGCTCCCAAAACTGGGTAGGACAAGCATCAAGTTAACGATTGTCAGAACTTATTATCTTCTCTACACTTTGAATTCTCCTCTCATATTTTTCCTGTATTTTGTGCCTCCTCTTCTTTCCTCCTTAGCAGCTATATTGCCCAGTAGGCCAATGGTCTAATCCTGACCATTGGGTAATCCATCTCCCCCTTCCTAAAAACCTCTTTTGCAGCACTACCAACATACTTGTTGAGAGAAAGAGACTATTCACATGATGGGAGAAAATCGGGCTAGCGGAGCCCTCGGCTGTGAGCCTGGTGGTTCTTAAGCGGGTCACCTGCTTAAGTAGCCCTGACCTTAAATCGGGTTTGCGGAGTGAGTGCTCTGCAAACCCAGTTTTTCTAATCATGTGTTGCCGCGGCACGGCGTGGTACCGCACCGTGGCAACTCACGAGGAGGCCCCCAACCAGGAGGCAAAAGAGCAGCCTCCCGGCTCGGGGGTCTCTCCAGCATGCCCTGTGTGCTCATGTAGGACATGCTGGAACTTGCGGCTCCTGATCCCCCCAGCCCCTGCAGGCTCCGTAACGGAGCTGGCAATCATGTGGGCGGCCGGTTTGGCCGCCCGGAGCAGGCTGACTGCTCGTGTGCAGGGAGAGAGGACTAAGCCCGCTCTCCCCGCTAACCCTTCCGAGGAGGGTCTCCTTGATCGTGAGACCCGCCTCAAAGAGTTGTTCCTGTTGCTCTTGTCATCACTGCCAATTTAAATCATAGGACAGGAATGAAAGAGATCACATTGGAGGGCAATGGCATTATCTTTCTTGCTGGCTTCATTCCAGCTAGGCTGAGGAGGGGTTCTTCTTGGTTGGGAAGGGAAAGGGGAACTAGCTGTCCAACCAAATATGTCCCGTGTCACTTCTGTTTTTTAGCTGCTTCCCTCATAAACACAAAGAGGCTCTACCCCTCTCTGGGAGGGGTTCAGCAGGGAGAGTGGGTCAAGCCCACTCTCCTCGCACACAAGCTGCTAGCCCACCCAGGTGGTCTTCTGTCATGCACCCTTCTCCTGATTCTTGTGCTTTCTGGCACAGGAGCTGTTAGTGATTTGTTTTCTGGCACAGAAGATTGTCCATCATTTTCATCAGCCACATCTGTGAGTTCAAAACCGGAGGCAAGATCAAATTCCCCTTTAGTTCCTCTCTTGAGATCAGACTCCCTTCCTTCGTCTTATAGTATGCATGCTGGAAATTGGAACCTGAGCAGACTTTGTCATGTTGGACGATGGAGAGAATAATACAATATCATGGAATCTCCTCTTATTTCAATTATTTGTTTTGGTCCAGAATATGAGGAACATCAATTTCTCACTTTATAAGGCAGCTGTGCTTGAACAAAGTCCCCCACCTGAAATGTTCGCTCTTTTGCACCCTGTTTCTGATCCACATACAATTCGTATTTTTGTTGCTTCTCCCTTACCCAATCATGAATCTCTGCATCCTCAGAGTCTTCTGTGATTTGTCACATACAGAGTACATGTGTATATATTTAAGAACAAAAGGTAATCTTAAGTAGATTTAACTAAAAGTTTATTCAGAAACAACATTTTCTCCTTTCCCGTTCCTCCTTTTCCCTTTCTGACTCCCACACACACTCTACAGCAGGCCTGCTCAACTTCAGCAGTCCTGCAGACGTTGGCCTACAACTCCCATGATCCTTGGCTATTGGCCACTGTGTCTGGGGATTATGGGAGATGTTGTCCAAAAACAGCTGGTGGGGGGCTACGTTGAGCAGGCCTGCTCTACAGAATCCCCACTGGAACAAACTTCTCAACAACAAAACATAAAAGATTACTTCCTCTTAAACCTGAAGAAATAAAGAATACCTGCATGGTTGCCTAGCAACGACAGATGTCATTCTCCCTATTTCTCTCTCTTTTACCCATGATTAATCCTTTTTCAGCCCAGCGGACATGAGGGTGATGGGAAGGTTATGCTGCTGTGCTGCCTCTGCGGTTGTCCCACCCCTTGTTCAGAAGTGTTGGTGAGAGCACTCTGCCTGGGCACAGGAACACAGACGGAAAGCTTGTGGAGCAACTTCTTACTTAATTTTGCAGGGGGAGGGAAGTAGAAAGCCTCTTTTGGGGGAGAAAGTATGTTTTGAGGATTGAAGATACGCATTATCAGTTTGTTAGGGGAGTTCATTAAAATGAGGGGGAGACTCCCTCATACTCAGAGAAGATCTGACCCTTGACTAGGCCACAACTTCCGTGGGGCAGTTTCTGCCTGAATGCCACCTCCTGGCTACTGCTGCTTTTCGCCACAGAAAAGTTGCCAAGCCACTGAAGGGGAAGACGACAAATCTCCATTATGTTTTGAGGTGCTCTTCCATTCAGGAACTGCAAAGATGCCCAGTAACCATACCGTATTCATTCTTTCTTCCTTTTAAATGCTGTGGGCTGTGAAATAGAAACTCATATATTTTACATTAAGGGCTTCAAAACTGCTTTTCCTGAAGAATCCACCAGCAGTTCCACTGAATCTATGTCCACCTGACGTTACTCGGCTAAGGGTCCCCCCCCAACACACACACACTTACATCATCTCTCCCCTTCCCTTGCTTTTTAATGTATCAAGCCTTTCTAAAGGTTCTAGTGTTGGTAGTTTGTGTCTGACAGTTTTGTGGGGGCTGTGCTTTAATTGCCAGTGCTGCAGTTGTTTAGTTAATTGGCCACGTTTTGAAATAAAGGGTTCCCTTTATAAATTATGTATTAATATGCGGTTCATGGATAATAGATGTGGCTCCGTTGTTCTTTAGCTTATTGAAAAAATATGTTAAAATTACATTGGCAAGGGTGTAGCAGATGCTAATAATAAAGTGGTATGAATCGCCATGTGATCTATAGATATTCTTTATGCACTACTCCAGTGTTATGGATTGTTGCCAGTCCTTTACCTCATGTTGGGGGTCTCTCATCTGGGGCATAGTGCAAGGTGGCCTCAGGCAACACAATATCTTGAGCTGCCCCACCACAATAAATTAATATACGTTAAGTGAATTTGCACCTATTCGCCTAACCTTCATAGTTTATTCTACTTTTGCTCAGGGTCGAACTACACATGCTAAACATGTCCACAGATTTAACCTTTGCTCCTCACGTCAGGGTCCTGCAAAAATCACTCCAAGCTGCTATCATTCATTCATTCATCAATCACATTTATATACTGCACAAACTTTCGTCTCTGGGCAGTATATAACCGGTATATTAGCCTTGGAAGAGAAACATTATTCACCACTGCTATTGATCACCTGAATTCTTCTTGAACCATGATCCTCCTGAACCGTATTCCAGAGTTCTGCATCTCAGAATCTGTTCTGGAAAATAAAATTTGAAAACATATGGAACGCTGACACCTGAGTTGAAATCCTAACACAGCAATGGACTTGCTAGAGGTCATGGGCAATTATAGATTTAAATCAGTTTCAGACATAGGAACATAGGAAGCTGCCATATACTGAGTCAGACCACAGGTCCATCTAGCTCAGTATTGTCTACCCAGACTGGCAGTGGCTTCTCCAAGGTTGCAGGCAGGAATCTCTCTCAGCCCTATCTTGGAGATGCCAGGGAGGGAACTTGAAACCTTCTGCTCTTCCTAGAGCGGCTCCATCCCCTGAGGGGAATATCTTACAGTGCTCACACATCAAGTCTCCCATTCATATGCAGCCAGGGCAGACCCTGCTTAGCTGAAGGGGACAAGTTATGCTTGCTACCACAAGACCAGCTCTCCTCTCCCTGTTTGACTAGCGTGGCTCCCAGCCAAAGAAACATGGGATCTGTTGGTGTTACTAGGACTAGGGACTAGGACTATCTAGGAAAGACATCCTTAGCCCATTCACAGATATCCCTCTAACTCTTTTGGGGAAGCTGTGCTAGTTGAAACTTATTTCAATCAGTATCCAAAACTTCAGATTTTGACAAAAGGTATGGTGTATTTAGGGCAGCATGCCCGTGTGTGACTTCTAGTTAAACTCTCCTGCCTGTCCAGCTTTATCAGGTTCAGTTCCTGTTATTTCTAAAGTATGCAGGAATAGAGACTGAACACTTTCCCAAATGACTGCAGTGTGAAGGGAAATGCCATTAACCCTTTCCCAGCACACAGTGCCAACTCAAGACGCTGTCAGCCATGGCCTCTGATGTCAGCACGTCTGCGGTGTGACTGGTAGAGGGACACATACCCCTTTCCACGTGCATTTTCTGACTAGCGAGCACTTCATTAAGCAGCTGGATTTCTTCCCTTCTCTCCAGGAAACCATCCAGCCACCTAGCAAAGCACCTGCTAGCTAGGAAATGTGTGCAGGTGGGCAGCTGCTGTGTGCCCTGGTGCCCCCTGACACCACCACCACATCAGCATCAGGGGGCATGGCTGGCACCA
Organism: Hemicordylus capensis; assembly: GCF_027244095.1. NCBI lineage: Eukaryota > Metazoa > Chordata > Lepidosauria > Squamata > Cordylidae > Hemicordylus > Hemicordylus capensis. The sequence continues at coordinate 339,026,578 of NC_069659.1, forward strand.
TGGCACACCACCCATTGGCATCTCCCAGTTTACAGGTGGTTTGCTAGCTGACTGGATAGTTTCCTTTAAGGAAGCTATTCAGCTGGCTAGGGAAACGCTTGCTAGTTGGGAGATGCCAATGGGCAGCATGTCCAGGCCAGTGACAGAGACAAACAGAGAGTAGCAAGGCAGGTGAGTTGATACCAACGGTTAACTGAGACAGTCACCATTAACAAGCCGTCCCTGCCCGCACGGCAGTTCCAGTCCAAATTGTTCTTCCTTCAGCTGCTGTCTACCTCATGGAAAAGCTAATAAGTAAAGGCTGTCTCCAAAAAACAGTTATTTCCTTAATTCCCCAACCCTTCCCTCCACCCCTAGTATTTCCTCTAACAGGGATTCCCAGATGTTGTTGACTAGAACTCCCAGAATCCCCAGCTGCAATGGCTTTTGCTTGGGGATTATGGGAGTTGTAGTCAACAACATCTGAGAATCCCTGTTGGAGGGAACCCTGCCCCCCCACATTAACAACTTGCCACTTTTACCTAGTCATTCTCACATTCCCCCCCCCCCCCGACTGTTGATCGGTTTGGTTTTCTGTGTTTTCCTACAGCAGCACATAGCTGCAAAAGGCAAAATCCTGCCTCAGCTGGATAAAGCACTGAAACATGTCTGGATTCTTCCCACATCTCCTGGCAGCTTTCAGAATGTGTCTTTAGGGCATTTCGGGGGGTAGAAAGTACACATTAATATTAATCAAAAACCATTTAAAATCTTTAAATTGTTCTCCTTCTTTTGGAAACTGAATTACTGTAATGCAAAAATAAGCTCTCAAACAGCATTCACGCACTACAGTTTCAACAGTTAATTTTACTGGAAGGGATATTCTAACTGAGAGTAATTGCCGAAAGACATTGGATTTTGATGCCCCTTTGAAACAGCGGCCTTTCCCCAAAGAATCTGCCGAGTAAATCTCATTCTGAAGCAGTTGGTATAATTTGTGCCAATGTAAAGGAAGTTAATTGTACATAATTTAGTAGTGCACTGTTATATTTTAGAGTAATTCTGCCTTCCCCAAGTTAACAAAAAATTATCTGAAAATTCTGATGGGAATTATTGAAGGCAGAAATTCTTATTTGTTAAAATTGAAATTATCACTGTGTTTCCATCAAAAATTACTGGGGCATGATCCAGTCCCCTAAAGGCTCAGAGCCTGTGTAACCTACTTTTTTCTCCCATACTGCCAGGATTAAGTTAGGGACTAATAATAAAGTAGCCTCAGAAGCAAGCTTGTCCAAATTTATGAAAGCAGCTCATCCATAGTCCTTGGTTTATACTGTCTCCTTCAGACATTTAGAAACGTGTAGACATAAGACATTCAGAAATTTAGCAATACAGAATACAGCTATCAATGCAGTACTGAAATCTCAGCACTTGAAACAACCCTCTGCTCTCAATGTCAATTTAGATGATACAAAGCTGCTAAGCCCGGCTTTGGGGTGCAAGGGCACCCTGAAACTGGGTGGCACCTATGGCTCCCCATGATGTACCCTGCAGTTGCATGGTGCATTATGGGAGTTCCAGGGGCCTCCCGGCCCCCAAATCTCCCGGCTGCCAGTAGCAGCTGGTGAAAGTCTAGGCGAGTGATCTGCTCGCCCAGCAAGAGTGATCCGCTCACCCGTGACCGTGAGAAAGGGCTCATTATGTTGTAGGCACATGCAGGTGGTTCTACACATGTATTCATGTCTTTAAATCAAAGCAGGGACTGGGCCCCTTGAAAATGCATGGTGCACATGTCTACTGCTGTACATATGCTAATCACAACATGTGACTAACTGTACATGCATACAGATCAACATTTCTGTATACCAGCAAATGATGTACAGTTAACTTCCTTCACATTGGCACAGATTGTCCATATTTTGAGCGTATGAATAGGACTCCTGCTAAATGAGCAAAGAGACACCTTTTAAAGTGGCGATTCTTGTATATTTAGCAGTAGGAGAACAACTGGCCCTATCCAACCTCAGCACAGCATCCCTCCAGTGACTGGTATCTGCCTTATGTTTCTTTTGAGGATCGTGAGCCCTTTGGGGACAGAAGACCATCTTATTTATGTATTATTCATTTTTCTATGTCAACCACTTTGAGAACTTTGGTTGAAGAGTGGTATATAAAAATTCATCGTCGTCGTAAGATTATGGTCTTGCAAAGTTCCAGTTTGCAGAAACACACAGACCATACGTATCAACGGGTTAAGAATTCCCAGAAAATAGATGAATTCCGCAGTGCTTAACAGTGCATTTGACAATGAATGCCAACTCACTAGGCAAAATAATTATAGTTCCCCTTTTCCCTTTTTAACCTTTTCCTTATCCAAGTTGAAGGTTTAGAATAGCTCTTCCTCCTCTCTAGATTCTCTCTCCAGGCAAAAGGCTGTAAGTCTACCAGCAACCTGTGAAGCCACAAAGCCAAGAAACAACTAAAATCTCACTGTGGATGTGCACTGCAGAGTGCAGTGTCCCCATCCCTTTTCTAACTAAAAACACTCCACACCTGCACATCGCAGGATATAGTTCAGTGACTGAGCACACATTTTGCATGCAGAAGGTCTTGGGTTCAGTCCCTGGCATCTCCATTAATGGATCTCATGTGTCAGACCTGCTCTTGCCTGAGGACTAGTTTACAAAAGCAGTAGAATGAAAATTATAAAGTGATTGAGAGGATGAGATCACGTTTAGCTGCATGCTGGCTATGCCAGTTTTTCATGGGCCATCATGTAAGCAAAAACTCCAGTAAGTTATAAGTATGAAGAAGGACACCAGATTAGCCCAGTCTCTGCTGTGCCAGTTTTCTAAGCAGGAAGCTTTCTTGAATTCCCCCCTCCCCAAAACACACACACACCATGTAAAATGTGATCCCCTCCCTGGAGCAAAAAGTGACACATCCCATTCCAGCACTTTGAAACTCTGTCACCTCAACTTGCTGCATGTGTAGGTCAAGCTGTAGACCTCATTGATCTCCTTGCTAGTCAGAGTACCTGTCTCATGGCTTGCTCTCCCAATGGTTTGACCTGGTATAAGGAGGATCCTGTGCTTGCCGTAAACCTTAGGAATAGAAACTGTTTCTTCGTAAAGGACTATAAAAACATCCATGCTAATTATTCTGATTTTATGGTCTCGTACACGTCTACCCCATTCTGCCTCCAAAGCCATCCGAGTGCCTTGCATATGGTTCCACTGAGGGAGCTTATAGGGCCAGAACTGCTTAGCTTCAGCAATAGAACTGTGTTATATGACTTCAGAACATTCTCCCATAAGGCCCATCCAGAAGCAGACTGCAGCTCAGATTACTTGTTAATGTACTTCTGAGGAATCTTCCCTTCCACAGCCTTTTCGACCGCCTATGACCGAGGCCTACATGAGTAATTGCCACATGTCTTTCAGAGGCTATTATTGCTGCAGAAGAATGGAGAGAGTGATAAAACGCAAAGGCCCACAGCCCAACCGTTTGTTTTGATGGGCGTTAATGAAACTGCAGCTTCGATTTGCTGGTCTGAATTCATTTCTAGTATTTGATTTCCCCTCCAGCTACCACAGCAAGTTACTTATTAAACGACTGCCGATGAACAGATGGCTTTAACCACTCCTTAGTCCCTCTCTCCCACAACATTATTCCAAAGAGGAGGAAATTAAGCCAAAACTACCCCCAGCAAGATTTAAGGAGTGTACCTGGGTGGATCCCCCCCCCCCCGCACTGCCATGGTAATTCTTACTATTACAGAGCACCTCTGGTGAACATAGTTCATTAATTTGAACTTGAACTAGACTGGACTGAATTGCCAGTTTTATCACCAAACTTGTAAAGCATTTTCCAATTAAAAAGGGAAAGTCATCATCAACAACAAAGAGTTGTGAAATCAAATATATATTACTATTTCTTGTTGAGGGCTTTACGATCTAGGGCAAGCATTTTTTACAATACTTCAGTTTTGTTCCTCTCATTTCCAATTTGGTTTGGTCTGCAGAAATATATTCTAGCAAGAAGAGACCAGGATAAATTAAGTAAGTAAGTAAGTAAGTAAGTAAGTAAGTGAATGGAGACTTAAGGCCAGTTTACATGATAAAAACAATGTAAGCTTACCAGCAAATCTGAGATCTCTGAGCTATGCATGCTCCAACAGAGCATGTCATGTGAACGCAGGAATTTTTTTATTTTTTATTTTTGCTGACCACAGTTCTGCACTGCAAAAACCCTACTTTTAACCGGGATCATTAATCTTAGATCTGAACTCAGCTTGTCAGTTCTGGTTAAATATTGTGTTTTTGCACTGCATATCTGGGATCCACAAAAATGTATTTGCATGATATGCTTCGTGGGAGCAAACGTGGCTTGGAAATCAGAGATTTGCCATTAAGCTTACATTGTTTTCACCATGTGAATTGGCCCTTAGATGAACCACCGTGTGGGGTTGTTTGGTTTCTATTTATATTGTACTTTTCTGCTAGAAAACATAATCAAAGCAGCTTACAATAAAACAGAGTTTAAAAAAATACATCCAATAAACAGCAAACAATGGATAAAAACATTTACAATGGATAAAAACATCAAAACCACAAAACAAAGCATCAGGATGAAACAGATTAAAATCGTAGCAGAGAGTGTTAAAATGACAATTACTGATGAAATCTTGAATACACAAATTTGAATATAAAAGTCTTTATAATCTGGCAGAGGGGGACAGAGAGGAAGCCAGTTGAGTTTCCACCAGGAGGAAGTTCCTCTTCTTAGGTCTTCCCTTGAATAACAGACACATATATGCACATATATCACATCACCTCTATTCAGCAACCTGCTACCAAATTCATGTACTCCTCATCACTCTGATCATGCAGAATCCCTCTTGGATTCTCACAAGCTTCTTGTTATTATCTTCAAAATCGTCTATGCTCTTGCTCTATCTTATCTCTCCACTCATATCTCAATACATATTTATCTGTGACCTTCAGTTGTCCGGCTCCCCCACCCTCAGCAGTCTGAAAGTCTCTCAAATCCCACTCCCACTCTCTCAAATGACTCGTCTTTGTCCCCCCTGCTTCCACCTTTTGCTTGGAAATCCCCCCTAGATCACCTGCATGCTGCAACCTCTCTTACTTCTTTCAAATTTCTCCTCAAATCCCACCTGTCTGTAAAGTCTTTGGTACAGACCCCTCATCCACATACCCTACAGTACTGTAACTGTCTAAGTAGATGTAACTGAAACCATAATATATCCTTTCTCTGCTTCAATTTCCCTGTGTGGTCTGCTCTGTGTCACTATATAAATAGTTTTCATCAGAGAAATTGGCTCATGAGAAAGGATTAAGCACTCCCTTCCCTACGACTGCACCAACCAAATATGGAGCTCCTACAGCTGCATTAAGGTGAAAACAAAAATGTCAAGGACATACGTGTTCTGCATCATGTCTAGTTTGGTCCATGTAACACTGTGGAGAAACTGAAGGCTCACTTAGCTTTTCGATATCCCCAAATGGCTTATTTTTTGAATTTGTAATAGTAAGAACTCACTGCCTTCAGAGGATCCAGCCCTCAAGGCTAGTTCAGACCATGTTCTCCCACGATGAGAAGAAGGCTAGGGCTGGACATTCAAAATTAAGAGAGCATTTTAGGGTTTCCTCTAAGGAGAAATCAAAATTCAAATGGTGGGCAGCGTCATACAATTCACCACAAGTAAGGATGGCAGGGAAATGTCAGGAGCTGGCAGTGTGTGCTCCCGGTGAGTATGGTGGGTGAACCCACCCAAGTCTGGTTCCTGAGTCCACCACCCAACACACGCTCAACTTCCGCCTGACATCTGGAACCAAGATATGAAGTATTGTGGAGACTCTCCAGAGAATGTTGGGCAGTGGACACAGGAACTAGACTTGGCTGGGTTCGCATGACATGCCCACCAAGAGCATGTGCTGCCAGTTCCCAACGTCTATCTGACATTTCCTTGCCTGGCTTACTTGTGACGGATCATGTGAAGCTGCCCTCTGCTTTTCCAAAGCAGAAATTCCCCCAAGGAGACATTTTGGAGAATGTTCTCTCAGTTGGTTTTTCCCGATACTACAACAAACCACTGTGAGTTGGAGCCTCACAGGTTCCCTCTCCCCTCTTCTTTTTCACACGCTAGTGGAGGAGAGGGAAAGTATTTACTTTTGGATTTAACTGAATCATAGTTCCACATTAAGTATGAACACAGGGAGTGTAGTTTAGTTCAAGCCACAGTTAAAGTACAAATTAGGATCAGAAACCCTGGTTTGATCCTGCTTTTATGGGCACCTTCAGACGTAGTGTGAAACCTCAGGTAGATGAACCTATGGTTAATCTGTGAACCCTGGAATCATCCCACAGATAATCATCAAGCCTCGATCTCACAACCTCTGGCTTCTGGGCAGAGGGACCACTCCCACTTCCTAATCTGCCGAGTCTGCATCCCAGCAAGCTCTGTAGCACTCATGTCACCAGACTGCGGGCAAGGCATTGGGATGTCATTAGAGCGGCAACCACTGGCCATGATCTTCGAGGGGGTGTACCCAGTACAATAATGCCTTTTGGGCATGGATCGTCTGCCCTCAGCCGGGAAAGGGCATTTAAGCCCTTTCCTCGCACCACTTGCACCACCGCCCTTGCAAGAGCCCTGCAGCCACACAGTCTTGCACAAGAACACAAGTACTGGTACTGGGGGATGGAGAGGGACACTAGTTTTATGTTACTCCTGGAAGGGAACATGATGACTTCCTAAGAGGGAATATGTATATGTGGGCAGGCAAAGGATCCTGGGGTTTGATACACTGTGACAAAGGATGCTGTCAGAATGGTGAACCCAGGCCAAGCAGTTCAGGAAGCCCCAACACACTCCTGCCCCCTTGTCAGCTTGCTGCCCAGAGATTAGCCCTCTCATGAGAGAGCCAGTCCACAGGGAGGACCAAAGGCTCAATGAGCTTTGGGTCTCCATGGGACTGCACTCTCATGAGGTAGCCCATCCAACTATAGGGGGCCACACTGATGTGGGCCCCCCAGTATCTCTGGTTAATAATAGAAGTTGTACTCTGTGCCTTTCCATCTCCACTCAGCCCTTTCAGACTCCCAAGGAGTCTGGGCTGCTCCATGATCCAGGTGGTTTTGAGTGGGCAGAGTTGGGACACAATGGGGATGGATCCTAGTCCACATTCAAACGGCCTGGGCTGAAACATTTCTGGGCTGATCTGAGCTGCCCTTTCTGTGGTTTCGGGAACAGCCACAGCACAAAACCCAGGTTATGGCAGTGGCAGAATTAGGATGAAATGATGGCCATTTGGAACTGGAGGTTTCGGCGGAGAAACTCACTACAAAGGTTCCAATTCTGGTTTGGGGTTGAAAGCCAACTTATGTTTGGGTTGCAAAACTGTGGTTTCACACATTTGGACAACTACAATCTTGAACCTCTGGCATTTTGCCTCCAATTTGGCATTATGTCTGAAGGTGGCCTATGTCTGTAACTATCATTTGAACTAAATCGGTTTCCTGGTTCATACTTAATGCAGAACTGCAGTTTAGTTACAACCAACATAGGAACATAGGAAGCTGTCATTTACTGAGTCAGACCATTGGTCTATCTAGCTCAGTATTATCTTCACAGACTAGCAGTGACTTCTCCAAGGTTGCAGGCGGGAATCTCTCTCAGACCTATCTTGAAGAAGCCAGGGAGGAAACTTGAAACCTTCTGCTCTTCCCAGAGCGGTGCCATCCCCTGAGGGGGAATATCTTCCAGTGCTCACACTTCTAGTCACCTATTCATAAGCAACCAGGGTGGACCCTGCTTAGCTAAGGGGACAAGTCATGCTTGCGACCACAAGACCAGCTCTCTTCTCATACAAACCAAAACACCTCCAACCAAAACTAAGAGCATACCCTCTCCTCCTAATATTCATGAAATAGGAGGAGAGGGAGGTCATGAATTCACAGCTTACAAACACTTGTTCTCACAGCAGAAAGCCATGATTTTCCTGTTACATCTGAGCCAGGCCTCTGTGTTTCTTCATAAGTGGCTCTTCTGGCCACATGTTGAGGTCACATGGGGATTACCTGTTGTCTTCTAAGGACAGGTAATTCTCTTGGATCTTTCCATTGGGAATGACTAAATGCTGCATCTTATGCAGAGACACAACAGAATAGGAACAAAGCTTCATAACCTATTACAGTAATCAAGTCCCCAACTTCAAAACACCAACCTACACATGCAGACTAGTCATTACTCTTGGGCACTACATGCGTTCCAAGTTGCAAACATCAGACTTAGAAATGAACTTTTGGAACACAACCCATTGTAAGTTGGAGATTTCTTCTAGAATTCTTGAAATGGCTTTAGAGTACTTTGTAAAGGTGCTTCTGCACAGGTCATTTTGGTTTTGCTGAGGCAGTTGCGGATTGGCTTTGGACCAAATGCAACCACCCCAGAGGTCCATATTACAACTTCCAAACAGAGCAGGATTGCCACCAGCCCTGCAATAGCTTTGATGTTATCTTCACAGGAGCCTGAATGGTGCGAGCCAGCATGCCCAGATGCTTTTTCTGATATATTAGGAACCTCTTGGTGAACCCTTTTCCTTCGTCCTGCTGCATCAAACCAGCAAGGTGTGCACTCTTGAATTGCTTTAACTGAATTTGTTCTTGGCTCATGCACATTGTTCTGCCAATTACTAAATTCTGGTAGGCATAACAGAGTGTAGTGTTGCCCCCATATTACACTGGCTCTCTCCTTTATGGGATGTGTGGCTGTCACTGCTTACATACAACTGTGTTTAAAGGCAAGGAAATCGCTGCACGTACCTCTTAAAGCACATAGGTCTGTATTAAAAACAGGGCATTAGAACTGCACATTTTGCAGAAAGTAACAGTTTTATTGCTGTTTTTATTGCCTACAAAATGCAAGGAAAGTTTAAAATTAATAGCAACCAATGTACAGTAACAGAGCAGAAAATAAAAGATACGTTTATTGCAACAGAAGCCGCTGTATCTGCCTCACCTCTTTTCCAAAGGAACAAAGAAGCTTTATGCCTTGGCACAGGGAAAACAACAACAACATTTTTTCTTTGTTGCAAAACATCAGAGTGTTTTCTCTTCTTGCAGTCAAAGTTTGTGAGAGGTTCACAGAGAAAATAAATCCAAATTTATATGAAAGGTGGTAATTTTAGCTGTAATATAGACCATGGAGTTACAGCAGTGGGGCAACCCGACAGTCATAATATCTTACTTCCTTGCCCAAGATAGGGTCCCCCACTCACCCATTCCATTCAGCTTGATTTTTTTTTTTAAAGACATACAAATGTAATTAAAATGACATATAGAGCATATGAAAGGCCCCTTGTGAATAAATTCACAAATGCATCAGGATTGCACATGATACACAATGATAAGTTAAGGTTTTAGGGGTGTCCACAGAACCTATGCCAGCATCTCGGTTTGAATTCAAACCTAATTTGAACCAGTCTGTGAACCTGTTCAAGTTGAACCAGACCTCCATTCAGTTTGACAGTCAAACCAGGTTAAACCGGTTTGGAACTAGTTCAGTTCCGTTACAAGCAGAGGGGAACCCTGCCTTTAAAATACTTCTAAAGGCAGGAGTCCTCAACAGATTCCCCTTTACGAGCATACTCCTCAAACTGCCAAACTGGTTCCAAACCAGTTCCATTTGAATCAGGGTTGGTTTGGTTCAAACCCAGACCAGCACCCCTTTTGGGGGGGATTCGGTTGAAGTTTAAGCTGGTAGAACCTGCCCAGTTCAAATCAAACTGGGTCACATAGAACCAGTTCTGCACATCTCTATAAGGTATAAACAACACTCCAATGGTCACATGTGTTCAAACATTATTCAGCCTTAGGTTGGAGAAAATGTGATGATGTTGGGTCATTTACTCATATGCAATATAGTGGTCCAAGGATGAAACATCATGGTTAAGAGTTCTGCAATACATAGAATCAATAACCAACATTCTTACATCTAGGCTTAAAGGTAATTTTATTAAATTGTTTAGATGATCTAAATTTGGTTGGTAGTGTAAAAAGCTTGATTTTAAAACTAATAACAGTTGTTATTATAAGGAAATGGAAAAACAAAAATCCTCCTTCAATTAGAACTTAGTGTGATAAGACCTGGAGTCGTGCAGTTCAATACAAAGTGTCAGAGTTTGTGATAAAGTATTGATACATTTGATCACAGCATGGCACAAATTGTGAGCACAGGAGTAAACAAAGAATACCATACCAACTTACCTGAGGAGCATATTGTTGCAAGCTACTCAATTAAGTTTACCTTTAATGCTGGAACATTAAAAAAATTGACTGCAATCTCAGTTACCATGAGTTGAGGCTTGGAGACATTGGGAGCTCATTTTTTGCAAAGATGAAGTTAGGAGGAAAGAGAGTGATTGTGTGGGAGCCGGGAGATGAGTCAGACAGGTGCTGCAAACCCACATTCTATCCCCAGCATTTTATTGAGGGTGGATGAAAAGCCATCCTACCCAGCTTCCGTCTCCCACATGACCCCTCTCCCCTCCTCCTACCTTGCAAACACATGACGGCTGATTGGGAATGTGCACGGCTCTGTTACTCTGACTGGGCTCTCCGCCTCTCCTGTTCAGGATTGTGAGAACTAACTTATGTACAGCAGTATGTCTGTACATAAGCTCACATCTTTTATGTATATGTGGGAAGGGAGATGTTCTCCCAACAAAAATGCTTGTAAAGGATTGGGATCCATGCATTTCTTCATGGCCCACATGATGTGTAATGTTTGGAGGACAGAACTGCTGCACCCACACTGCTCACAGTAAAGCCTCATCAGTTTGGGGCATTTGTGCGGGAACACAGATGCTTCAAATTGCCAGACTGTGCTCTGGAATGCTACTTATACAGAAACATGATGACACTGGTGGTCACATGATGTGTATCTGATCTAACTAGCATGTCTGGAGTGGGGTCGGGCTATTCAAAGTACTTGTGTTCCTGCGCAAATACTCCAAAAAATTGGGGCTTTATTGCAGGCCTACAGCAGCATGGATGGATCCACTGGAAGCCCGCAGCAGTGCGGGGGGTGGGGGTTGGTTGTGCCCTCCTAACACTGTGCAACATGCAGGCCATTGGAACAGAATGATGCTTAAGGAAAATATAGGGCAAAATATTATCTAAGCCATGTCACGAAGTTATAGAGATAGCATGATCTTTTTTATATATTTCTGATTTTGATAGCCATGTTTGACTATGTATATACTTGTTTCTATTTTAAAATAAATGAGAAAATAACAACAACAACAAACTTGGGAAGGACTCGATGTCTGGATAAAGCAAACCAGTCAATAACACCTGTCTGACTGTGTAAACAACAACAACAACAATATTCTTTAGTTATCCGAGACCCTTGGAAATGGCCCAGCAATGAAAGTACCAAATCCAGTCAATGACATCTGGTAGACTGTGTGTAAATAGCATATTATTATTATTATTATTATTATTATTATTATTATTATTATTACTATTACTACTACTACTACTATTATTCTATCTATCTATCTATCTATCTATCTATCTATCTATCTATCTATCCATTATATACTAGGGACAAGATCAAAAAAACTAGTTCTGTATACCAGTGGGTTGGTTGTTGTGCAATAGAGTACAATAATGTTTTGTGGTCTGGTCTGGTCGTGGTTAAGCTTACTCTTTGGGGGCAGTCTTGCTTCTCCATAATTCATATAAATTTTGAAACCATGTCCCCACTCTCTCCATTTCTCTGCTAGGTTGCTTATTAATGCTGACTGTGCTTCATAATCCTCCTCCTCCTCCTCCAAATATCTGATAACTTTCTTTATTGAGTTCTGGGCAGGGAATTCTGTGCCCACAAATTGTTATAGTTTTTCTATAGTGTATTATAGATCTTTGAGCAGCAAGTCATTTCTGACACCATGTGGCATGTGCCATATAAGAAACTGACTCTGAGACAGGCCTTATTTCCTTAACAGAAAGCCATGCGGAATGGCCCATTGCTCCTTCTCTGAGCCCCATTTCTCCTTCAGCCAGAGGAAGAGATATCCTGGCCCACTCATCTTGTGTGACTGGCCATAAATGACTCATTCAGAGTGCCCAGGCATAATTTCTTTGGGCCTGGTACAAACTTTTAGCACTCCCCAGGACCCCTTCTCTGATTTGTATTTATAGTCAGACCTTGCAGTATTACATGAATGTATGCACATATGCACTGGCAGACCGCCTTTAGAAACTGTTCACTAGTATTATGCGTCAGTTCAGCCATGCACCTTGGAAACCAGAAGCCTAACTCACTGATCTTCTCTATTTTTCAAGTGGGAGCCACTTTAGAAAAAATCCTCGAGTGCAAGAACCATTTACCACCAAGTGATCCTCAGCACAGTTCCAGGGGCGGAGTGGGGTGACAGGTGGAGGCGGGACTTTTAGGAGAATCTGAGCTGTGTCAAATCCCAGGGCCATCTTTGAATGAACACACGGAGCGCTGAGAAATCTAGAGAGTGCCAGCCACTCACTTTTCAGAATTTTGCCTTTTCTGCTCTGTCATTGCTTCTGACTGGCTATTCAAATCTCACAAGATCTTGCAAGAGCTTAGACATCCCAAATACATACTTGTCGATACAATACATTTCCATCAACATCCTCAAGTGTCACCTACAAATCAGCCTGAACTTTTCCTGATAGTAATAGGTTTGCAGGCCGGGTCTGTGTGGAAATGTTGCTGTAATATGTCCAGCTACTAGATTTTATTTATTTATCTATTTAAAATGTTTATACCCTACCCCTCCGGTGCACTACTGCTCGGGCCGGCTCACAACAATAAGATAGACCCAAGATACAATAAAAGTAATAAAATTAACTAAATTAAACAAAAAAGTTGTCAGATTAAAGACCACAATCATTATTAGTTTCCAATTAAAGGTTGTTTTAAAAGCTAAAATCTGAAAATTATAACCTACCAGATATATATATTAAAAAAAGGAGCATTAAAAAGACTCCTTTAAAAGGTGTGTTTTAAGATGTTTTCTAAAAAACACTGAGGGAGGGAGCATAGAGAAGCTCTTCAGGGAGGGTGTTCGAAAGCCGAGGGGCCACAACCGAAAAGGCCCTGTCTCAAGTCCCCCCCAACCGGATCTCTGTTCGTGGCGAGATCATGCACAGGGTCTGAGATGATGAGCGGAGGGCCCAGACAGATTCATATGTGTGAATGTGGTCCAACAAGTACTCTGGCCCAAGCCGTGTAGGGCTTTAAAGGTCAATACCAGCACCTTGAATCTAGCCCGCAAGCAGACCAGTAGCCAATGAAGCTGACACAGGATGGGTGTAATGGTAGATGGCACTAGCATTTGCTAGTAGTGAGCCTTTACTGCACAGAGGGAGAGCAACTGGCCCTATCCAGCCCCAGCACAGCATCCCTCCAGTGGCTATTGCTGGTAAATGTCTTATGTTGCTTTTTAGATTGTGAGCTCTTTGGGGACAGGGATCTATCTTTATTTATATTTATTTCTCTTTGTAAGCTGCTTTGGGACCTTTTGTTGAAAAGTGGTATATAAATATCTGTTGTTGTTGTTCTACCATGTCAGACCCTTGGTCCATCTGGCTTAATACTGTCTACACCAGGGATTCTCAATGTTGGGTCCCCAGATGTTATTGGACTTCAACTCCCATAATTCCCAGCCCCAGTGGCCTTTGGTTGGGGATTATGGGAATTGAAGTCCATTAATATCTGGGGACCCAACGTTGAGAATCTCTGGTCTACACTGACTTACAGCGGCTGTCCAAGGCTTCAGGCAGAAGTCCTTCCCAGCTCTACTTGGAGATGCCGGGAATTGAACCTGGCACCTTCTGAACAAAAAGCAGAGGCTTTTACACTGTGCTACAGCCTCAGCATTGGCAAAGCAAAGAAAACCACAAAAACTGTTCTGTCCCCTTAAATACAAAGTCATTTATTGTAGCGTAAGCTTTCATGGACCACAGTCCGCTTCATCACAAGCATCTGAAGAAGCTGACCGCAGTCCATGGAAGTTTATGCTTCAGTAAATTTAGTAGTCTTTAAGATGCAATAAGCGTTTTTGTTGTTTTTTCTGCAACAGGCTTAATACAACCCTCTCTTTGGAAGTGATAAAAGAGAGTGGTATTTGTGCTTGAAAGAGACTAAGCGTTAGCTTCATGATGGCTTTGGAGGTACTGACTGCAGAGTTATTTTCAGCAAGTTTTTCTTTAGGAGTTTAAATCCAGAGGGCATGATTTTTTTTTTTTATTCTTTAAATTGTTCTAGCTAAGAACATAAGCTGTGTAGGTGTAAGAGACAGGCAATTGGGCTGTGTTATAAAAGCAATCCACATGCTGTTTGAAATCTGCTAATGGTTCCTTCCTTTCTCCTCCGTGTATGGTGTTGCTGAAGGAAATGCAAATGCATTCTGCACTCTTGATTTGTACTGTTTGCGACAGATGTACATCAATATAAGGCCCTCTATTTTTAAAAAAGATGCACATATGGAAAAGAAACACAGATTTCTTACACCTATAATTGGGCTAATTAAAAATGAGTTAAGGTTCCAATTATTGTGGGGATTTTTGAAAGTGAAATTTGAAGAGGAACTTATACCTGAAAATCTTGACGAATGTGATGATTTTGTGATTTGCATGGGTAAGAGAACATCTATACCACCATGAAAGTTTGGAAAAAATTAAATATATTCATTTGGGGCTTGAAACTTGTTACCTTTTTTTTTTTTTGCCCTAAAGATATAAATGTCCAAATGTAGCAGCAGAGGGAATGCAGTAAATATATTCTCTCACGAACTCCATTTTTACAAGAAGCTACAAGTGGCTTTATCCCATGAGCCATTGCACTGGTATAGCAATAAGCTGGTTTATATAGCTCTGTGAAATATCCCATGCTTTGAATGTAGAAAGTTCCAGGTTCAGTGCCGGACAACTGCAGTTGAAAAGCCTTCAGATAAGAGGTCTGGAGAGGTTCTCTACCTGAGGCCTTTACTTGAAGAGTAGACAGTGCTGATCGAGACAGAGAGGCGGTTCTCACACACAGCTAAGAGTGGGCTAAGCCCAGTGAGAACCATCAGGATTGCCCCCGATCCTGGTGGCGCTTCGGTGGTAAACCCCCTGTGGAGCCAGCCTCTTAAATGTGTGACCCACAGGGACATATTTTCAGGAAGCACAGTGGGCGTCATAGGGAAGGGAAATCGGCAAAGATTGGCCTTCCCCACTAGTGCCAGCACTGCGTTAGTTTGAATATTAGCCACTGTCATTAGATAACAGCTGTATCAAAATAATCTCCTCAAAACAGCTGCTACAATGACTATGCCAAAAATACTTCTTCCACATGAGCTGTCCTTATGTCACCCAATAACAGTCAAAACATCAGAACAGGGGTAACAAGGGATGTGCAGGTGTGTTCGTTCACAAGAACTTTAAATATATACTTGCCATCTGGTATATTCAGTTGGATTTCAAAGAGAAGAAATGATTTTTTAAATTAGAGACAAAAAAAATGTAGGTTGGGACAAGGGAAGTTAAATGCTCATAAACCTGTTTTGACACAAAGCAAAGTTGGCAACTACGCTGTACACTTCTGAAATTATACATTGGTGCCCTGTTGACTCCTGAAATACATCTTCTGGGGGATTCATTCGGTCATTCATCATGTGAAATGATAACGTATTTGTGAGGTCAGTCAGTGTAACAAAGGGTCAATACATATGTTCATTGGTTGAAGTCATGGAAAGGGCGGCCTAAAGTGTTGTGGTGCCTACATCGAAGCACAAAATGCCACCTTGCCCCATGCCCCTGGTAGAGGCCAGCCCCTTTCAAAACCCTCATGCTTTGAATGTGTGCAGGGGGTGGAGATGAGGGAAGGTTGCCAGCCACCTCTTCCCTCCTTGTGCTTTTGCAGGCTTTGCAAGGAGTGTGAGGAGAGGCTCGTCTTGCAAAGCTTACAAGGGTCAGGTTGGTCCCATAGAGCTACTCTGATGGCGATGGGCATTTTGCTGTTCTGCTAGCGCCTCAACAACCTGCTGCCTGTGGTGACTGCCTCACCTTGCCTAATGAAAAGGCTGCCCCGGATCATGCAGTCCTGTTACAGGATTCTACAGCCATAACTTTCATAGGGAGGATTGTTTGAAAGTTCCAGCATGTGAAAATGCATGCCTCGCATGCAAATGTACTGTGTTGATAATCAGCCTAATCTTTGCTATGGTCAGTACAATTGGAAATGCTTCCAAAACTTTCACCATCCAAATTGCTCTCTGGATGTTGGAGTTAAGAACATAAGAACAGCCTTGCTGGATCAGGCCCAAGGCCCAGCTAGTCCAGCATCCTGTTTCACATATTAGCCCACCAGATGCCGCTGGAAGCCACAGGCAGATGTTGAGGGCATGCCCTCTCTCCTTCTGTTACTGCCCTGCAACTGATACTCAGAGGCATCCTGCCTTTGAGGTTGGAGGTGGCCTTTAGCCCTCCAACTATTTTATTTATTTATTTATTTAATTAAACTTCTATACCGCCCAAACTTTTGTCTCCCTTCTAGTAGCTGATGATAGGCCTCTCCTCCATGAAGTTATCCAAACCCCTCTCTAAGCCATCCAGGCTGTTAGCTGTCACCACATCTTGTGGCAGAGAATTCCACAAGTTGATTAAGTATTGTATGAAAAAGTACTTCCATTTGCTGGTCCTAAATTTCCTGGCAATCAATTTCATGGGATGACCCCTGGTTCTAGTGTTATGTGAGACGGAGAAGAATTTCTCTCTATCCACTTTCTCCACACCATGCATGATTTTATAGACTTCTATCATGTCTCCCCACAGTTGTCTTTTTTCTAAACTAAATAGCCCCAGGTGTTGTAGCCTTGCCTCATAAGAAAGGTGCTCTAGGCCCTTGATCATCTTGGTTGCCCTCTTCTGCACCTTTTCCAGTTCTACAATGCCCTTTTTTAGATGTGGTGACCAGAATTGTATGCAGTACTCCAGGTGTGGCCGCACCATAGTTTTGTATAAGGGCATTCTAATATTAGCAGTTTTATTTTCAATCCTGTTCCTAATGATCCCTAGCATGGAACTGGCCTTTTTCACAGCTGCCGCACATTGAGTCGACACTTTCAACGAGCTGTCCACCACGACCCCAAGATCCCTCTCCTGGTCAGTCACTGACAGCTCAGATCCCATCAACTTATACTTGAAGTTGGGGTTTTTCGTCCCATCGTGCATCACTTTACACTTGCCAACATTGAACCACATTTGCGATTTTGTTGCCCACTCACCCAGTTTGGAGAGGTCCTTTTGGAGCTCATCGCAATCTGTTTTGGATTTCACTACCCGAAAGAGTTTGGTATCATTTGCAAATCTGGCCGCCTCCCTGCTTACCCCTACTTCTAGATCATTTAAGAATAAATTAAAAAGCACCCGTCCCAGTACAGATCCCTGGGGGACTCCACTTCTTACTTCCCTCCATTGTGAAAACTCTCCATTTATACCTACCCTCTGTTTCCTGTCTTTCAACCAGTTAGCAATTCACATATGTACTTGTCGCCTTATCTCATGACTGCTAAGTTTTCTCAGGAGTCTTTGATGAGGAACTTTGTTGAAAGCTTTTTGGAAGTCCAGGTATACGATATCAACTGGATCTAATTTAGATCTGGAGTTCTAAATTAGCTGTCTTGTTTCCAAAGGGGAGCTGATGCATTAGGGATCCTTCATTGTTCTGATTTTTATTTCCATATTTTGTACTGATTGCTGTGCACATGCACACAGTTTGCCATAACATTCAGTTCCTTTATTTCATGAATATGTTCTCCCACTGTTTTCCCATTGTATGTTCATTTTTATCAAATTATAATTCTCCTTATGTGACTATGGGTCTGAAAGGTGAGGTATAATTATTTAAAATAAATAAATGAAATTAATGATGTGCCAGTGTCCACCAATGATTGCTGCACGTTGCATTGATAAAACTGTGCAAAACACCATATTGATGTGATTGTATGTTTGACTGCATCAAGGCTGATAAAATGCCATACAAAATAATAACAATAACAACAACAACAAATAAATAAATAAAACCAGACTTGACACAATCATATGATGATCACATCAGGATTGTTTTTCAAGATGCAAATGAACTGAAGGAACTGAAAACCCGAGCAGATGCCACAGGCTCTGATTTTGGACTTGAGGCCATAGCTCAGTGGTGGAACAAGTCTGGGAGAGACCCCTGCCTAAAATCTTGGAGAAGTTGCTTATAGTCAGGGTAGACAAAACTGAGCTAGATGGACCAATGGTCTGACTTGGTAGAAGGGAACTTCCTATGTCACTAAGGGAAATCTACTCATCCATAGTTTTGGCGTGAGACTTGACTTTCATATGTGGGTGTTTTTCAAACAAGCAACTCTTCATGAGAAGAGATCTGGTTTTGTGGTAGCAAGCATGACTTGTCCCCTTAGCTAAGCAGGGTCTGCCTTAGTTGCATATGAAAGGGAGACTTGATGTGTGAGCACTGTAAGATATTCCCCTCGGACTGGAGCTGCTCTGGGAAGAGCAGAAGGTTCCAAGTTCCCTCCCTGGCATCTCCATATAGGGCTGAGAGAGATTCCTGCCTGCAACCTTGGAGAAGCCGCTGCCAGTCTGTGAAGACAACACTGAGCTAGATAGACCAATGGTCTGACTCAGTATATGGCAGCTTCCTATGTCCCTATGTCCCTAATGGTAGAACCCTGTGAGAGAACTGAACCTCCTTGGGTAGTAAACATTTAAATTAGCCATGCACTAGAATACTATGAACACATACTGCAGCCGGGGATTCCTATACTTTGCTCACTGGGAGTGCAGATAAGATTGGCCACATGCATGCTGATGAAGTGTTGACTTCCACATGGCTGCTTCCAGATTAATTTGATGTATGTTTAAGTACTTCATAATACAATTGCATGCCTCATGCAATCTTCTGACCTGAATGAGTCTATCCCTCACTAAGCATGGGTGTGTGGAAATAATAAAACAGAGGTTATCTCTGACTTGCAGGCATAGAGGACTCTGTGATTGTTGGCCCAATTTAGCAAAACTAGAAGTGTGAGCACTATGAGATCTTCCCCTCACTGGATGAAGCCGCTCTGGGAAGAGCAGAAGGTCCCAAGTTCCCTCCCTCGCTCCTCCAAGATAGGGCTGAGAGAGATTCCTGCCTGCAACCTTGGAGAAGCCGCTGCCAGTCTGTGAAGACAATGGTCTGACTCAGTATATGGCAGCTTCCTATGTTCCTATGTGTACATTGTTATGCTATTGTAGCTTTATTTTTAAAGAGGGAAGAGCAAATAATAATTAAAAAACCTTGGAGCAATGGGGACCCCACGTCCTAGAGAGGATTCCAAAGGCATAATGATTGGCAGTGATCTGGATCCACATTGTGAATCTGTCATATCTTTTCTTACAGATTTCCATATCCATTCTGACAGATAAATTTCTCAAACACATGATGCCAGCATGTGGGAAGGCATTAATATACATCCTTAGTCACCTTTTTCCAGCATAATCTTCATTGGCTGACATACTGCACAACGTTATGTGCGCCTTGCATCATA
Organism: Hemicordylus capensis; assembly: GCF_027244095.1. Lineage (NCBI taxonomy): Eukaryota > Metazoa > Chordata > Lepidosauria > Squamata > Cordylidae > Hemicordylus > Hemicordylus capensis. Next base: position 339,046,206 of record NC_069659.1, read on the forward strand.
ATGTTCATGCAGTTGTGCAAGAGTGCTGCTGAGCTAAATGCAAGAATTCTGCAAATGCAGTTGCACAACTGACCGCCATTATTTCCCATACCTGTCAATTATGCAACTGCATTTGCACAATCCTTGTGTTTGGCACAACACTCTTGCACAACTGTGTGAACATTACATTGCAAGACACACATAACGTTGCACAGTATCTCAGCCATTGAGCTGCCATTGTTGTGATGATTCATTTGACAAGCACTGTAAATATGATGATGGATGGATGGATAAGGATGGAGAAAGATAGAAGAAAGAAAGAAAGAAAGAAAGAAAGAGAAAGAAAGAACAAACTCTGAGGAAAGCTATAGAAGAGCCATTGATTTGATCCAGCCATTGATTTGAATTGGCAAGATCTAGTACATTCCTTATAGAAAAGAATGGGACTTAAACGCATTTAACTTTGGCTAGTTTGTTCTTTGTTTCCTCTTTCTTGTCTCATGCCTAGCCTTCCTACCAGCTCTCCTGTGTACTGTGCTGCATCCTTTTAAGCAGGAGTTCTCCAATTTGGGTCACCAGATGTTGCTGGACCATAACTCCCAAAGGCCATTGTGGCTGGGGATGATGGGAGTTGTAGGCCAGCGACATCAGGGGACCCAAGTCTGAAAACCCCTGCCTTAAAGAGTTGCAGCTGGTCGGTTTGCTCAGAGCGGCACACTCAGATTTGCCCAACCTGATGCTGCTAAAGAGGTATGCTGATATGCTACCTGATGTCACATCATGGCCCTGCCCTCATTTCTGGTTGCACAGGCAAAATACCAAAATGCAACTTGTCCAATGAGAATGCAGCACTTCTGAAAAAGCATAGGTTTCTGAAGGAAGTTGCAGGACCCTCTAAACCAGCGTGGGACAAACGGCAGCCTTGATAATACAGTGGAGCACTCAGACTGAAAGGAAGCCCTTCTGATTACTTTCCACATCACGTTCCTAACAAAAACGGTGGTGCTTTAGCCATTACTTGGTTGCCTAGGATACACAGTCGATGTAGGCCTAAGACGATTCTGGCAGACACACTTTCAAGCCATGGGTGTGAGAGCGGTAGATAGGTGGTGGTTGGTCTAATATAGAGTTACAGCAGTGAATATATTATAGAATAGGAAACAAAGTCATTTCTGAGGACATTTGTTGTTTATTAATACACTCTCAAGGGGAAGTTAATTATCGTTCTGATTATATTGCTGCTTGTAAAACTTAGGAAATAGTTCCGTTGTCACTTTTTGCAGTCAAGGAATGCTGCTGTACATGGTTGGCATGGCTGTATACACATGATAACGTTTCATGCAAATGTGAGCTTCCCTACAATCCTGTGATCTCCAGCTGTTTACAGGCAAAGCCGTGGCTCATTGGTGAGTCTGTGACAGAATTGTGTGGGTAACCACTATAACTTTTAAAGTGTTGGCAGCTATAAGAATGGCTCCTAGTATTTTGCCAACTTCCAGCAACTCTAAAAAAGAAGAGAGTTAGTATGATGTCAAGCAACTCATGCTTCTTGCTGACAATTTAATTGCACAGTGTGGTGTTCAGGGGTGGGCAACCTTGGCTATCCAGCTTTTGCTCAGCTGCAACTTCCATCCTACCTTGCCACAACTGGCAAAGCTGGAGAACCAAGCTTGGCTAGCCTTGGACTAGAGGGCTGGATGATGATGATGATGATGATTTTTATTAAAAAATTTATACTGCCCTTCCAAAAGGCTCAGGGCAGTTTACATTAAAACACCATTAAAATCAATTAACAATTAAAACAGAGATTATAAAACTGCATAAAATAATAATTAACAATTAAAACATCATAAAACATCAATTAAATAGCCAAAACAATTTAAAAACAAGTTTTAAAAAGCTGAGAAAGCTTGGTTGAAGAGATGTGTTTTCAGAAGTTTCTTAAAAATTGCCAGAGATGGGGAGGCTCGTATCTTAGTGGGGTGCTCATTCCACAATCTTGGGGCAGCAGCTGAGAAGGCCCTGACTAAGATCAGGAAGACCCGAGTTCAAATCCCTATTTGGCCTGGAAACTCACTGAGGCTCTACAGACGATCCGTGTGTAGAGCTCAACCGTGTGTAGAGCTCAACTAACCGGGCTCTCCCTGCACATGAGCAGGCTGAGAAGGCACTCAGCCCTGGGCGGTCAGATTGGCCACCCACACAATTACTGGCTCCATCATGGAGCTGGTAGGAGCAACAGGGATCGGGGGCCGTCTGGCCCCCGGAGGTCCTAGGATGCCCCACAGAAGTGTAGCCTCCTGGTCAGGGGTCTACTCATGAGTTGTGGCACCTTGGCGTCTCATGATCTTGAAAATGGGGTAACCTCATTTTAGGGGAGGGCTACTTTGGTGGGCTAGCCACCGTGGAACCACTCAGCTCTCTCCGGTTCTCACGATGGGGGAAGAGCGGGCTGGGCTCCTTTAGCCCAGTTTCCCCCCATTGTGAGAATAGCCTAACTGCGTGACTCTGGGCCAGTCACTTATCTCTCAGCCTAACCTACCTCTCAAGGTTGTTGTGAGGATAAAAACCACTATATACATTTACTACATTTACCATGTAGAAAATAAAATAAAACTGTAGGCTAGCCATGTGGAGGAGCTGAAGGTATTACACCTCAGCTACCTCCGTATGTCCACAGAGAAGCAACGGCTTGGTGAGGTTTGCTTTGTCGTGTAGGCCATTGCTACATATGACTACTTGATAACTTGGAGACATATATTGAGGTTGTACACATGACCAAAATAGTGAACATGGTGCATTGTTGGACTCCCCCATCAGCTAGGTATTCCAGGCGCCCTCTCTGTATATGCTCAGGCTGCGTGCCCAGGGTTAAGAGTGCCCTTGTGCCCTTAAACCCTGGCTAAAGGCTGGGGTAGAAAGTTGGGCTACCCACAAGGGCAGCGCTGGAATCGGGCGCAATCTCGGTGCTTCACACGGGCAGCCAAACCCAGGCTTGGCTGCCGAAGCCTCGGTTTGGCTGCTCGTGTGCACAGCCTCAGTGTAGGTTTCCTTGAATGCCAAAGGAACATTGAGAGTGGCCTCTGATGTAATGGCAGGGCTCCATGAAGATCAATGACCCCGGAAGCCCAATGCCCATATACATGTGGAAACATTCACACATACTTTGGAACCTCTTTTGATCCTGATTCTGATCATTCAGGACAATTCTCTACACTGGCTTCCAACAGTTCTCCTGGGACTTTCTTAGCTCTACCGATAGAAGCCAAGATTAGATCAGAAACCTTCTGCGTGCAAATTCATTGAGCTATATCCTCAACTAGTTTTCTTAGTTTGTTTTTTTACTCAGTATTTATGTTACTTTTCCGAAGCTCAAAGCAACCCGTCCCCACAAAGTTAAAGCCACAATAAAGGGTCAGGGTTATAACTGAGTGGCCGTGTTCCATGAATACAAGCCACTCACCACCAGAGGCTGCTCGCTCCCTCTCCCCTGGAGAGGGAAAAGCACTTGCCTGCTGCTTTGCCTTGGAGGCTCAGGAGCTGCGGTGGAGGTGGAGGTAGTGGAGGAGGAGGAGGTCGTGGAGGAGGCCCATGTTGGGAAGAGGCAGCAGGTGATCCACCAGAGAGATGGCTGTGAGATGATGAGGTGTGTGTGTGTGTGTGTGTGTGTGTGTGTGTGTGTGTGTGTGTAGAAATGCAACAGGCACCCCGTCCTGTCCCCCCCGGGGAGCCCCAGTAATGCATCCCAATGATATGAGGACTCCAGGCTGTTCAGGGCTTTAAAGTTGGCTTTGCATGCTCTGGTGCCAAGATCTATATAATTAATTCTCCCAGACGTGTCACTTGGGATGCGTGGGGATGTGTGCCGGAACTCTCGCGAGAGTAGCAGCACCGCTCGTGAGAGTTTCTGAGTTTGGGTGGGTCGGGGAAAGCAGTGAGGCTAGACTTCACCTGGCTGGGTGCAGAGAAGGCCTTAGGAGGCGGTTGGCTGGCGGGCAAAGCCACACTGGCCTGAGGAGGTGGCAGGCAAAGCTGTGCCAGCCTGAGGAGGTGGCTGGCAGGAGGAGGTGGGGCAGGCAGGCCGGAGGTGAACGGCTGAGGATTTTTGGAAGAGGGGAGGAGAGGCGGCGGCTGGTGGGGAAGAGAAGCCTGGCCGCCAAGGGCAAACAAACTGGGAGGGTGGGGGTGGGAAAGAACTGGGGGTGGGTGGGAACGAACTGGGGCATGAAGAGAACGAAATGTGGCTGGGGGGGGAAGAGTCAGGGAGAACTAGGGGTGCAGATGCTCCGTGCCCGGTCAGCTAGTTCGTATATTCGAGGTGGAAGCGTTTCAGTTTAGTTCCATCTGTCTTTCTCTTTCTGTGTGAATAAAAGTGAAAGAAATCCCAAATAATTCTGGGTTGAGTGCCATTTTTGTTTTGCACTGAACCTGCCACAGCAGCAGTTGAACAATATGATAAGGATAATTACAGTATAGAATCAAAGATTTGCAGCATATTTAACACATGAGATTGCCTCCTGTTAATTGCAATTATGACAGTAGGCAGGGACAATGGTTTACTGCACATTGTAATTACACGAGACGGGGGAGAAATAATAGTATTTTGGGGCTCCTGAGAGTTCCGTCTCTCCCTTTTAAGCTAGGGAAACCCACTGGCAAAAAAGATGGTGTTCAGGAATGAGGTGTTAAACTGCTAAGCAAGGGCAGTTCTGGTTGCAAGTTTAATCTCAAACTACTGTCAATTGCTTTCATTTTAACATTCCTCCTGGGATTCCTACTGGGAACACGAAGATGAAATTGTTGATTCTGACAGCCGGCTTGGGTTTGCTTATGGTAGTTCAATATTTAATATCGGACAGACAAGAAGAGCCAGGGGACCTACCGTCATGATGTCAAGATCCGTATGGAAAAGGCCCTTTTGACATGGAGGGGGAAAGTTTCCTGGAGAATTCATAATGTAGCAGCAGACTCTTTGTTTGTAACACAAGGAATATGATTATGCGAACATATATTGGGCTGATTCAGACAATACGTTCAAACTGGCCTGCTTGCCAGGAATATGGGAATGGGATGTAGTTCTGTATTTTCATAATTTCATGTGGGCAGGGGTGGCCCTTCTGTCAAGCAAGGTGAGGCAGTTCAGGCAAGGTGAGGCACAGGTGTGAGGAGGGGCGGAGGAAGCATCAAGTTCTTTGTCAGCACAGGCACACTCCATTGTACACTGCCATAGCCTTTCGTCATCCCACTGAAGCATGCTATTCCTGTTCCCCTCCTTGCCCTGTAGGGGCACACGTCTTCCCTGCCCAACTTGAGCTAAGAATGGCCCTGCCACCATTGCCTGGCAGAGTGGCATAGACCAAGAGTGCTTGCGAGTTGTCGCCACTGTCTTGACATCATGGCCCGAGAATGCCCACAGATCGGGGTGGGGGACTGTGTTCCCTCTAAGGCGTACGCATGTGCACATGTTCACACGTTTCTTGATGTCTGCTCAGTTAATTTTAGATCCCGCTCAGGTTTCATCAGGGAAGCCCCACTCTGAATGCACATGCGCACACACTGCCTTGATATGCCACCCAGAACAAAACTCAAACCACACACAGATGAAAAAAAATTCGAGACAACACTGGTGAGGGGCATCATATTGTCCTTCACCTCAGGCAGCAAGATATTCTGGGCCACACCTGCCTGTGGGTGGGAGCTGGCTCAGACATATCATCTGAGCCATTTCTATCTGGCGGGATACAACAGTACATAGAAACACTCAGTAGTGTGTTCTTATAGCACTTTTTGGAGCTGCGATGGAAATAGTTGCTGAGTGGTTCAAGTGATACATGTTTTTTATGCAACTATCAAGTTCCCAATGCAAACTGGAGGACAAACACATGGAGGGGGCAAAATGCTCCCAAATTACTGTTTGGCCAGCAGTCTTTGAGGCAACCCACACAGAGTGCCCTAGGAGAATGTTGGACTCTTTAATTCAGGCTTCAAGTAGCAGTCATCTTTCTTAATGTTCCTCTGCACTGAAAACTCCCTGCATTTAGTAAAATAGCACATCACACACCTCAAAAAGCTGTGAATGTAGGCCAAGGGCACTGGGGTGGGGGCGAGACCATGAGATGGATTTGTAAAGTGAATTCCAAGATTGCGAAGTAGCCAAAACTATAGATAAAAGCATAGCACTATCATGGGCACATTGGTACCTTTTAATGAAATACAAGCTTTTGAATGAAAACCTGGAGAAGTTGATTATTGAAGGAATATGAGTGATGGTTCATGGGGTACTATGGAAACTGCTTCCTACCTAGACCCCTTTCTGCTGAAGCAGAATAGTGGATCAAACACTATATGTTGCCTAGATTGCAAATAGTTAGGCTTTACTGCCTGGTTGTCTATTCCAAAAGGCCCTCTGAAAAGCTAAAGCTGTGAAATAAAAATAAAAATGTGACTACATTTCAGAGGTCTTGATGTCTGTTGAAGCCTGTGCAGTTTGGATTGGTCCCCCTGACTCATCCCAGAAAGGTAGAGCAAGCCAGGCAACAACGTGCAAGGTGCAGCAGGTTTTATGGGTGCCCACATACGTGTGCGGTGCAGGGAGGATCACGTGACATCATGAGAACTGTACTGTCCATGAGCAGTGGTCTCCATGACAAAAACGACCCTTCTTGCTGCTTCCTCTCTTCCTCCAGATGACTCTGCAGGGGCACTGGGAAAGGACAAAGGTACACTTTGCAGACTGTAGAGTGCATGATATCCTCTGTCATCAGTGATGGCTTGAGCCCCAGCCCTGGTCATGCCCCTGATGCTGACACATTGGTTACACATGCTGACATGCGTTGGGCTACAGCACATTGATGCTGACGTGACGAGATGGCACCCCCAGCCCTGGTCATGCCCCTGATGCTGCCACATTGGTTACACATGCTGACATACGTTGGGGTACAGCGCATTGATGCTGTCGTGCATTAAGATAGATGCTGGGCCCTTGTCCACATTTCCAAGCTAGCAAGTGCTTTACTAGTTACCTGGATGGCTTCTAAAGGCGGTTAGTGCAGTACCTCCAGTGACTGTTGCTGATGTCTTACGTTTCTTTTTAGATTGTGAGCCCTTTGGGGACAGGGATCAATCTTATTTATTTGTTATTTCTCGGTGTAGAAATGGTTCCCTGAGCCATTTTTGGAAGGTAATAATAATAATGATGCTTGCTGCCCAGGAAATGTAGACTGGAGGAGCAGCATGTGACCTGGTGCCTTGCAGGCAAGGAGCCAGTTAGCAGTAAGGCAGGTGGGGCAATGCCTCTGCACTGTGGGGCGGGGGGGGATGCTTGCACTCACCCCACCCCACGGCGCAGGCACCGTCTATGGCTACTGCTTCACATTGTCTCATTGATAGGCGCTTCTGCTTGTCATGCATCAACAACATCAGCACATGCCCAGAACCAAGATGATCTAGGCAGGACTTTCAGAATACAATGGACTTCATTCCACTGTATTATTCAGTACGAGAAACATTATGACTGACTAGATGTCCAGAAAAATAATCTGGAAAGTTAGAACAAAAATGCATGCCGGACCTGTATCACCTTGTATTTTTAGCCACTTACTCTATGCCATCTTGATGGTAAATTTATTGCACGGTGCAGGACTTACACACCAAAACAGAGCTGCAAAGTTCCTCAGAACTTTACTGTAAAGGACACTGACCCCATCTCCATTTGGAGATGGATAATGAGGATCTATCATGAAAATGGTGCTTATTCTATTGTTCTAGTTTGGTTGTCCGGCTGTTGCTGATACTTGATTAGGGGTTTTGCCTGTTGGTTTTTTAATTCATTATTTAGATTTGTATTGTCTTAATTGTGAATTGTTTTGATTTTTTTGTTTTGTTTTTTGTAAACCACCTTGGGAGAAAGTATGGCTGAAAGGCGGATCTATAAATACAGCAAGTAAATAAATGGAAAATGTTAGGGGTTCCAGGCTTTAAACTCTTTTTTCTGCACACTTTAAATCCAAATAATCTTGTAACTTGCATAACTGCTGCTATAAATCTATAGGGCCTAAAGAGCTCAATGGCTGAATTTATACATTTTGGGATGGGGAAGAAAAAAACATTTAGAAAATACAATCTGCTAGGAGCAGTGCAAAACTGACAATTGTCTTCTGAGGTCTTAATTGAATATATTTTTCTCATTAATGTTTTATGCCTGTGTTAATATTTAAAATCATAATACCTAACAAGAGTAGGGAGTGAATGAACAGAATACAAATTGGCTTGTTTAAGCACTCCAGAGACAAATGCTGGAATTTTCTCTTATCTTCGGTTTCTTTTGTAGTGCTGTGTTAGTCTCTGTCACGGTGCAGCAGTAGTGGATTAGCAGTACTATTGTTAGATTTGTCTTAGGTGGTGTATTTCGCTTAAATATTCCCTACAGGTAATTAAATGTCCACACTTGATTAAATAGTTAGTTATATCTGAGTAAGAGACTATAACAATCTGTATTGTAATACGCAGAGGGGTTTTGTGTGGGCTGTGATGAAACTTCTGGAATATATAAAGCAGCATTATAGCGAGCCAGACTATTGGTCTATCTAGCTGAGTATTGTTCACGCTTATTGACAGTGGTTCTCTCCAGTTTCAGGCAGAGGTCTATCCCAGGCACCTGCTATCTGATTCTTTAACTGGAGATGCTCGGGATTAAACCTGGAGCTTGCTGCATGCAAAGTGTGTGTGCTCTTCCACTGAGCCATGGCCTCTTCCCAAGCGAGCTGCACTGAAGCTGCAAAAGGGTGGTCTGCTTATTGACTGAGCTGCAGTGATCCTAGAGAAGAGCAGAGCAAGCAAAAATGGAAGGAGGAGTAAGAAGTCTGGAGGGGGCGCTAGAGAACTTGCGTTTTGGGCGGTATAAAAATATGCTAAATAATAAATAAATAAGAAAGAAAGAAAAGAAGGCAAAAGGTGTCAAAAAGAAAGAGGCAAAGGAAGCGGAAGAGTCAAGGGAGCAGTCTAGAGGGGGGAAAGAAGGCTAGAGTGTAGAAATTTGCCAAGACAAAGGGGAGAGATGGGAGGTGCATATGATCATAAAATGCAGAGGGCAGGAAGACTGAAGCTCACATACCAATTTTGAAGAATTAATCAAACACGTTTGGGCTGCGAGTTTCTACTTCTACAGTTACAAATCTATCTATCTATCTATCTATCTATCTATCTATCTATCTATCTATCTATCTATCTATCTATCTATCTATCTATGATACCTGAGGACGCACCACCCCAAGCAGCTTGTCCACATCCTCGGGCACCATAGACTAAAACTGATCCAATCTATTACTGCAAGAGGGATTACTGGACACCACCTTAATAGATTCTGCAAAAACAGTGGAGTCCAAGTCGGCCCGAATACAAGAGATTTTGTCCGCAAATAACCCATTAAAGGCATTACAGCAGAACATAGTTTCCAGGGACTGGTTTGAACTGGAAGGAGCCTGAATCAAACTCCTCAGAACCCAGGACAACTCTGCTGAACACGAACCTGCAGAAGCAATGCGTGCAGACCAAAACTGGTTTTTTCCCCCTGTACACACCGCTTCCACCTAAACTTTTAAATGGGCTCTATGCTGTGTCCTGTCAAATTCGTGCCCAGTTCCCCTCCACTTGCATTCCAGTTGCCTACCTTGCTGCTTCAGACCCTGGAACTCCTCCGTATACCAAGGGGCCACTTTTAAAGCAGGAGTGATCATGTTTACATGTTTACTGAACTCACCTGGAATACATGAGTTCCCTATTCCAGGTTCCAACCAGGGCATCGACAGAATCACTGGCCGCACCAACATTGAAACCCTCCAAGGCCTTTTTGAATCCTGCTGGGTCCAGCAGCCTTATCGGACGGACCATTTTAATAAGTCCACCACCCCTGCAGGGCTGGGTTGTGACCATGTAACCAAACTTAACCAGGTGGTGGTCTGGCCATGACAATGGGGAAACCACAAGATCCCCCCCCCCACGGAACACCCCCTTGATCTAAACAAAAGACCAAATTGAGTGTGTGACCAGCAGCATGAATTGGTCCTGAAACAAATTGGGATAGGCCCATAATTGTCATGGTCGCTATGAACTCCTGGGCTGCACCAGGCAAGTCAGCCTTAAAGTGGATATTGAAGTCCCCCAGCACTAAAAGTCTGGGTGACTGCAACACCAACTCTGAGATCAACTCCGTCAGCTCAGCTAGGGAGTCAGTTGGGCAGTGGGGTGGATGGTACACCAACAGAATCCCCAATCTATCCCTTGAACTCAGCTGCAAAAATACACACTCAATAGAAGTCACACAGGGGCCTTGGTAAGAGAAAAGGTTCTTATGGCCCACAACCATTCCCCCCACCCCCGCTGCCCACTTCCCCATGCCTGCTCCACAACAGAGTAGCCTGGTGGAAGAAGCTGGGCCCAAACTGGGCTACTAGCCTCTCCCATCCAGGTCTCAGTTATACAAGTCATGTCGGCTCCCTCATCCATGATCAAGTCATGGATGATTTCGGTCTTATTCTGAACTGACCAGGCATTGCAGAGGAGCATGGCCAGGTTCTGTGGGTAGTTGGAACTGCTCCCCAAGGCCTGAGAGCTGACAGGGCAGCCAGAAGTGGAAACAGTTACTAAATTACTAGTTTCCCTTCCCCTATAACAGCCAGCTGCTCTGCCAACACCAATTCTTCTATTCCCCACCACAACAGTAATAGCTCCCCTAAGCAGGGGCATCACTATAATAGGGCAAGGGGGGACAGTTGTCTGGGGACCCACTGCCGGGGGGGGGGGGCGAGGCAAGTCACATGACTGACTCCCCCAGCCGTGCACCCATCCGGGCTTCCTTCAGTTGTATTCATCCTCCAAAATTGATGTGAGTGTTAAGACCTGGAGCTACCAGAACAGCATGTCTTTCTCTAGAACCATTAAATGACTTGCATCGTCTACAATTCACAAAGCCTATCTATCTATCTATCTATCTATCTATCTATCTATCTATCTATCTATCTATCTATCTATCATATTTTACTATGCTTTTTTTTTTTTTACCACTATTCAGCCTCATTTAAGATTTCTTTACTTCATGAACTGAGCTTGGCGGCGGCGGGACATTTTAAAATCTTGTCTCTGGGCCCACTCCAACCTTGCTACGTCCCTGGCCCCAAGGCTGCTGGACACACACCCCACATCACCCTTCCCCAGAGAGCCCAAATACATAGCAGCAAAAGGCCTGGCACAACCCACTAAAAGGAAGATTAAGCAACTTTTGGCCCAGACCTCCAATCTCACCTTAATATAAGCTTAGTTACAATTGCTACACCTGGTGGTGACTTGGAGCCAGGCCTTCTCTGTAGCAGCTCCTGGCCTATGGAATGCACTCCGGGCAGATATCCCTAGACTGGGTTCATTGTTGGCCTTCAAGAGAGCCCTAAATACTTACTTGTTTGGCCTGGACTTCCAAGATTTTTAAATTGTTTTTAAGTGTTTTGAATTGATTTTAAATGGCCCTGAACTGTTTTAGATTTTTAAAAATATTGTTTTAACCTGTTTGTTTTAATTGCTGTTTGTTGTAGTATTTTATCTGTTGTGCACCACCTAGAGCCTTTGGATGGGGCGGTATAGGAGTGAAACAAACAAATACATAAATTTTGATACCGCCTGATATAGACATCTCTAGGTGGTATACAAAGTTAAAAAGCCGCCCAGAGACGTAAGTTTGGGTGGGGTATAAATTTGATTAAATAAATAAATATAAAATAGTGAACGTAAAACAATATAAAAGAGTTAAAGTTCACAAAAACAAGTAAAAAGAATCTCAGAAGATAAAAACAGATTAAGAATTTAACATTTCAGTTACAAGCCTGGGAAAACAGGTACATCTTGAGGGTCTTCCTAAAAGCAAACAGAGAAGGAGATGCTCTTATTTCAACAGGGAGCGCATTCCAGAGACTAGGGCAGCCACAGAGAAGGCCCAATCCCACATTGTCACCATACAGGCTGGTGACAACCTTAACCGGACTTCTCCAGATGATCGTAATAGGTGATTGGTTTTGTGACAAATACTTCTGCTATTATTATTACTACTACTGCTACAAATACTTATATACCACTTTCCAACAAAGTTCTCAAAGCAGTTTACATAGACAAATAAGTAATACATAAACAAGACGATTTATATTTCTTCTGTAAACCCTTTCCTGTACCACCGCAGCCTTAATGGATTTTGTGCTTTTTTCATCAATCTACTTTCTCCTAGCCTTGGTACCCCTTTATCAAAAGCCTTACAGCTCTGTTGACCTTTCTCCTGGCTCATTTTGGCTGGCTTGTAAGCCTTCTGGGCTGTCACCATGTCACTACTCAAGTGTCCTGTGCAGCATGTTGCCTGCTTTTGACACCTAATAAAAGCAATTCTAGTACTGGTAGCATGTAACTATGACAATATACAGTACACACATGTCCCGTGAAAGCAGTGAAAATATTTGGCAGAAGTTATAATAATCTGCTATATGTTATAAACAAATACAATTCTGTAAATTATAAAATAATGCTACCTGTTGCCTATACAGGTGGGCCTCATTAACTGCTGTTTCCATAACTGTGGTTTCCATCTGCGGATGGGTCTTAGAGACACAATTTCTTTATCTGTGATTTAAAAACAGGCTACAATCCGCCTATTCATGGTACTGTGTGGTCGGAAATTACCTCAGATGTCATTTCCGGTTACTATTTTACACTGCAGAGCCATTTTGTGGCTCTTTTAAAAGAAATCCGTGTGTGTGTGTGTGTGTGTGTGTGTGTGTGTGTGTGTGTGTGCGCGTGTGTGTGTGTGTAAAAAACCTGGGGGTTTGGGTGGGGGGGGAGACCTGGAGAGCAAAGTTTATTTATCTTATTTCTGCCTCCTTCCCACTTTTTTGGGCCCCTTTTCGCATAGGAACCTAACCCCTGGATTCCCATAGGAGTAAGGTTTCATTATTCGCAGTTTCTGTATTTGTGCCTTTAGGCGAGAATGGAATCCCTGCAAATAATGAGGGCCACCTGTATTAGGCCCTCCTTAGAATGAATTTTAAGCCATTCAAAACACCAAGTGACAGCCTGCCTTCTCAGCACATCCCCATCTGGTCTACCATTGCAAATCTAGGAAGTAGTGTGATCAAGGCATGTGGCTTCTGACCGACTGCTATTGAAATCACTGCTCTGGCCACAGCAGTGTCCTTTGACAGAAAGCCTGGGCAATCTCTGGTTTGCTGGCTTTGAGGAAGGTGTCCTGTGGTTTTGTGTAACCCAGTAATTTGTTGGGACCAGGGGCGCACCTAGGTAATTTTGGCACCCAGACCTGAAGGGTTTCGGAGCCCTCTCCGCCACGAGCCCCCCCCCCCCGCTATGCCCCCCTCCAAATAGTGCAAACTTTTGTTGGACCTCCTCCTGCCACACCGCCACTGCCCGTGCCCACGGCTGCCCTGGCCACCGCACCACTCCTTGCCCTTTTCATGGCCGCCATGTGCACGGCCAGGGGGTGAGGGGTGGGGTGAGCCAAGCAGGCCTCAGTCTCCCCTGTGATGGTGGTGGGCAGACTAGCTGGCGGGCCCATTCGTCTGGGTCTTCAATGCCTGCAAAGTGGGAATATCTAGCCATCGCAAGCCCATGATGTCACGGGCTTACGGCGGCTTGATATTCCCTCTGTGCAGGTGCTGAAGGCCCAGACAGACAGGCCCACCAGCCGCCACGCCACCAGCATGGGGGAGGCTTGCTCGATCACCCCCTACCCCACTTCTTGGCTGTGCACATGGCAGCCATGAAAAGGCCACAAAAAGGGCAAGGAGTGGAGTGGCAGCCAAGATGGTGCGGGGACCAGGCAACAGCGGGGTGGCAGGAGAACCCACAGGACATCTGGAGGACCCCCCTGGAGTAAGGAGGCCATGGACCAGGGCCCCAAGGTCCAGGGGTAAGAGCACCTCTGGTAGGGACCCAAATTATTATACCACTTGTCTTGTCTGTTTCTGCCAATCCTGAGACACAAGCAGCAGGAGCAACTGCATGCGTCTCGGAGCTGTCCATCAGAAGCTGAACTGCTAGCTAGGAAGCTTCCCCACAGAACAGTTGCACCAGCACTGAACAACCAAGGACTGGTGGTTTTATAGTGGGTCTGGTGACTCCACCTCTAGAGTTTGTGTGGTGCCAAATCTGGAGTTTGTGTGGTGCCTGCATCCTCTGCCTAAGTAGGAGCATGCATATTCCTCTGGAAAAGGTCACAAGGAGGGGAGATTTTGAGCTGCCTAGCAAGTAACATGTTAGCAAATCCAACCTTTGGCATGGGCCCATTGAAAATCTTGCGGTCCTGGTATGGTGAGAGAGAGTTCAAAGCAGAGGTGAGGGGGTCTCACAAGGGGATATTTTTATGGTAGCCTCCTTTGGCATGTGCTATCAGGGTCAGCATCTGGCTGTTCCTCAATGAGTGTTGGCTCCCCAGAGTGGTCCCTATCTGTGCTGGAGACCACCCTGAGATCCTGCTTCTCCTCTTTGGAGGAGGGCTTGGGTCCACAATTGAGGCACCATCAGGTTCTGAGAGATCTTGAAGGTCATATTCAGCCCAGGCCTGTTTAACTTGTGAGCTGAATGCAACTCAGTGTGGCCTGCCAGGTCTTGAATCCTTGCCGACTCCCCAATTTTGCAGTCACACTCAGGTTTATCTGGCCTCTAATGCCATTCAGAGCTTGTGGCTTCATCCAGCATGATGGGTCACAAATGCATAGGCCTGATCTAACCCACTACTCTGGCTGCTACTGAAGAAAGGACATTTACAAAAGGGGTATCATAGGAGAGTAAAAAGCATTTCTACCTCCCCAGCAAGTTCACCACTGTGCAGATCTTTTTCCAGCTATACTGCAGGAACTCTAGTACACTTTTTCCTTTAAAGGGGCATGATTCATTTCATCTGGAACAGTGATTGACAGAAGCAATCAAATGTGGGTGCCTTTATTGTGGTTTAGCTGTAGGCTGCAACTGCAGGATGGGATTTAAATTTACAACCTCTGTTTAACTGATACTCTACTAGAAAAACTACTCAAACCAACAGAACAGCCGCAAGAAGGAAGGCAAGAATAGAGTATTTGTTTATTAGTAATGAAAATGCTGAAAGCTTCAAGCCTTTTTTCCCCCAGGGTTCCCTTTTCTTTTACTTTTTATGTTAGAGCTGCGAATTGCATCAAACTGGTAATCAGATCCAAAGCAATGCAAATACAATTGGAAAAGATTCCAAAGAAAAATGTCTCTGATAATGATAGGCGATTTGATACAATACCAAACTGCACCTTTTCCTGGGGCATCACTCAGGAAAAGAAATAGCTGTGCCCTGTAACTATAGGCCCCTGGAAAATAACATAATGCACCATGCATGGTACCTTATGGGGATCTCCCCTCCCCTCCCTGCTCTAAGTTTCCCATAGTCTGGCAGCCGCAGCTGCAAGAAGCCACAGCTGACACACAACCACAAAAATGGGATTAAGAGAGTTCTCACTCCCTTAACCTTGTTGTAAAGGGTGGCTACTACTACTACTACTATTACACATATTTCTATACTGTTCTTCAACAAAATTCTCAAAACGGTTTACATAGAAAAATAAATAACACATAAATAAGATGGCCCCCTAGCCCCAAAAGGCTAACAATCTAAAAAGAAACATAAGGCAGACCCCAGCAACAGCCACTGGAGGGATGCTGTGCTGGTGTTGGATAGGGCCAGTTGTTCTCCCCCTGCTAAATATAAGACAATTACCACTTTTAAAAGAGGTATCTTTGCTCAGTTAGTGGACTTGCCACCCTGGTGCTGCTGGGATTGGCCCCGATCCCGGCGGTTCACATGTGCGTGCAAAACTGGGCTGGGCTCCCTTAGCCCAGTGTTGCACTCTTGTGTGAATAGCCTCATGGTCTGTTGATTCAGATGCAATATCGAAACATAAAGGCTCTCCACAAGAGCAAAGTGGAGAGGCTAAGAGTGTTCTGCGGGGAGAGTGGGCTAGACCCGCTCTCCCTGCAGATGAGCAGGTAGCTCACTCTGGGAGGCCTGAATGGCTGCCCGGGGCTGCTCGGCCCCCAGAAGTCCCAGAATGCCCCATGATAGTGTGTGGGGCATTCTGGGGAGCACCCTGACGCTGGGAGGCTTGTTGTAACCGCCCCGTCGGGGGTCTTATCATGAGTTGTAGCATCACTCGCTCCCTTAGCCCAGTTTCCACTGCGCGTGTGAATAGCCTCATAGTTTGTCTAAATTGTGGTTTCCAGACGAGCTGTGATTTCAGATCCTTGTTTGACAGCCACTCACAATTCATCATTCATCAAATTGCTTTGGTGCATTCAAAGATTACGACTGACCATGGCTTGTGTTGCATATGAATCATCTCCTCGTGTCCTGATGGCATTAGACTGTGCATGTTCCCATTCCTAATGGACACCATTGGCTATTGCTGGTAAGGGCAGAGAAAGACTCACTCTAATGATGTCAGGACATGGGGTACCAAATGCAAGATCTATAGCCACGGGATAGAAGTGATTGTGTGGAAGTAAGGTAGAAGGAAAAGCTACCCAGGTTTACCTTGTTTCCACACAACCAAAAATTGGGAGCACACACAGCTTCCAAACCTGGGTAGAATACAGTTTATGATTGTGTGAATGAACTCAATCATTTGCTCAAAGTCATCTAATACTGTAAGCTTTGAGACTGAGAAGGAACTTTAATCAGACTTAGGGTCCAACTCTCTTAATGCCACGCTGACTGTCAGAGCTCATTTAAGCTCACCCAAACAGCCCTCCATCAGCACCACCTATATTACATCTTTACGTGTGAGTAACCTTGCTTTGTTCCTTCAGTGAGAACATCCTGTATTCTTTTCCAAACATATTTATCCTACAAATTGTTCTGTGTACAATAGACACTCAGCCTTCACTTCTGTGTGTCACTCTGTTCTCTGTGTGTTCTGTAGATAATAATAGGAATAGGTGTTCAATAGACCCCAATTTAGACTTGATATATTTGATGAAATTGTGGCATATGGCCATTAATTTTTCAATTATATATAATTAAAAGTAAGTAAACATTTACTGTTGCCACAGGCCCCTTTAGAGCAATTGGCTAAAATTATATTGGCTGAACTGCTATGATGTCATGTGATGTTCTTGAAAATTCTGACTGCTCAGATCAAATATGCCAGCAACAGAATTTTGGCAATACTGCAGCTTCAGTTTAAGTAAACGAGAAGCTTAAAGCTTCAGAACCTCCTGAAGACATGAATGCTTTTGATTGGGAAGAGGAGAGTATATGCACAGGCATGTTGTGAACAGGCAGGGTGTTTTCATAAAGCGAAGCTGAATATTGAAATATACTGAAGTGGTAGGGACAGAGAGGTCAGTTCCTAAAAGTTGCAGAATTGGACAAAATGTCACCATCTGCATCTAGTGAGAAAAACAGTCAGGAAAGGGTTAAATCCTGTGCTCCTAAGTCAAAAGCAGAGCTTAAATCTTCTGATAGTATCTATTTATTATATTTATTACCCACCTTTCAGCAAAGATTGAATCCCAGAGTGGCTAAGAATGAAAAGCAATGGGAGAGTACACAATAATTAGGACTATGTGGTGGGCAGACCTTTCTGGTCCCAGATAGATTGAAAAAGTCATGTTCTGGCCCGAAGACTGGCCCGAAACTCCCTCCCCCACTTTTGTGACCAATTTCAGTGATTTTCAGAAATGGGATTATCAGTTTCAGAGGGATGAATCTCCTTGGAGCCATGACCAGTTGGCAGCAGCCATTTTATTTTACACAACATGCTCTGTTCCATGCGGTATTCTGGGGGGAAATGGCAGCTACTGCAGAATATGGTAACCTGAATGGATGGATGGATGCAGAGACTTCAAGAAAATGAGTGCAAGAGAGATTTTCTGTGAGGAATGGGCTGGTGAAGAACAAAGGAAGACTTGGGAAAAAGAAATTAATCATGTGAGCCACATTCTCTCCATCTTTGGTGTCCATAGTTTGTGTTCCGGGACTGAACAGAGAGCTTTTTGAGCATGAAGGGTTTGTGGCAACCCAACTGACTGCAATGGAGCCCTTGCAGTGGCCCAGGTTACAGAGAACAACTTTATATCTACCCTTTCCTTAGCCATTCAGCCCATGGCTGTCACGAATCAACAGCAGAGACCAGGGCCTGCCACTCCGTTTTGCAGATTGACTAAGTGCACTTGTAGTGGTGGTTCCTCATCTGTTGGGAAGGTGCCGATAAATCTCCCCATGTTGCCCGTTCTCCCTGGAAAGCATCGTATAAATCTCATTGGGTTGCTTGTCCCAGCAGCTGAAGGCTCTATAAATCTTCCCCTGCCCCCTGTCTCCGCTATGAAGGCGTCTATAGCTCTCTTCATGCCACCTGTCCCCAACGCAGTGAATTGAGGCACAAAGATTTATTGTGGAGGAATCTGGTGCAGGGAATTTTCTTAAAGGAGGCTTTTCAACAGGGAGAGATGAGACAAGGTATTTAGAATGGTACATCGTTCATGTGCGTACTTGAGGTAGTTGTCGGTACCCACCCGTTATCTAGCAAGAGCTTTGTAGGAAGCAATTAAGCCACCAACTTCCTGCCTTTAAGCAGGAATTTGATACGTGGGTATCTAGTTGGTTGTCCTTTTTTTAGATTTAAATTTAATAGCAATGGCCTGATTGTGACATTCGAGACATGCCATTCATTGCCTTGTCTAATTACAGAGTAATAGAGATTACCCAACTCTATTAGTGTAGTGATCTACGTGGCCAGACAGTGCAAGAAGCTGCAACTGGTTTCCTCTAGCACAGGGCTTCTCCATTTTGGGTCCCCAGATGTTGTTGGACTACATTACCCATACTCTCCAGTGACCATGGCCTTTGGCCATTGTGGCTGGGAATGATGGGAGCTGTAGTCCAACCACATCTGGGGACCTGAGTTTGAGATACCTAGTATAAACAAGCTCTAGTGTAAGCAAGCAGAAAGGCCCTTCTGGGTCCTCTCTTAAAAGTCATCATTGCAGGAACCTATTTGGGCTCCTTCTCACTGAGGAGCTCTTCTCTTTGAGGAGCTCTTGTCACAATTGGTGAGAAGAGCTCCAGGGTGGTCTGCAGGGAACGTGGGTTTAACTTACCTTCCCGGCAGACGATCTCCATTCTTTCCCTGGGAGGGCAGGTTGCCCACCCAGATGACCGGCAGCTTGCCTGGCAGCTCCAGGGGTTGGGGTGCCCAGACGCTCCACCATGCGTTGCCCCATCCCCGTAGCTCCAATAATTGTGAAGCTACAATACTGCCAAACTGGCTGCAAGCAGCCGCAACTGACACACCATCAAAAAAATGAAGTTAAGGGAACACTCACTCCCTTAACCTCATTTTAGAGGGAGGCTACTTAGTTTTGCATGGGTGTGTGAATAGTCTGTGAGTATGTAAACCTGTGTCCAGGCTCTGCCACTTCATCCTGCAGTGGGGCCTCATGTGACTGATACCCCCCCACAAAAGGAAGACACCTCACATATAGAAAACAAACGTCACACAGAAAGGTTCTCCTTGATATGCTAGCTTTCTATGTACAGGGGTTCTTTCTTTAATATAGAGCAACATCCAATCATTCACCATCACAGACTGCAATGGCACAGTCTAAACACATGTTTTTCACCTCCTATACCTTGCAGAAGAGTCATAGGCCTTAAAGGAGTGCCATTTTAAGAGCACTTAATTAGGCACATTAAAGTTTTTGCAGCACTCAATCAAACTTATGTCATAAGGACCAAGGGCCTATTATCAGTTATTTGGTAGTTTAACCAACTTATGGATAAATTCAAATTGAACGTGTGCCCATAGGTTCCTACTATATTCATTCATTCATTCATTCATTTGATTTCTATACCGCCCTTCCAAAAATGGCTCAGGGCGGTTTACACAGAGCAATAATAAATAAATAAAATGGAACCCTGTCCCCAAAGGGCTCACAATCTAAAAAGAAGCATAAGATCGACACCAGCAACAGTCACTGGAGGTACTGTGCTGGGGTTGGATAGGGCCAGGTACTCTCCCGCTGCTAAATAAAGAGAATCGCCACATTAAAAGGTGCCTCTTTGCCAAGTTAGCATTTCATAATCGAGTACTAGAAAGTATAGGCAGCTACCTAGCCCCAGCACACACACACCTTGGTGGAAGGGATGTTTTGCCTCATACTGTGCTGGAATATTGTACAAAGCCAGTACCACCACACATATGCCCCAGCCAATCAAGAGGTGGTAAGCCGTGGGCCTTTGAAATGTGATGTCTCTTAGAAACATAGGTAGCTGCCTTATACTGAGTCAGACCATTGGTCCATCTAGCTCAGTATTGTCTACACAGAGTGGCAATGGCTCTCCAAGGTTTCAGGCAGGAATCCTTCCCAGCCCTATCTGGAGAAGCCAGGAACTGAACCTTGACCTTCTGCATGTAAAGCAGATGCTCTCCCACTTTCCTATGGCCCCATCCTCTTCCACAGAGTTCTCTGGCAGCAGCCCCACCTATTCAATGCTTTGTAGTGTGGGATTAACCAATCACCTTCTTAGGGGCTGGGTGGGAATCTTGGGGGTGTCTTCCTGATTGGCTAGGTGAGGCACCTTTTCCCATGTGCTCCATACTGTGGGCTCTTTGGGTGTGTGTGTGAGAGAGATTGTTTTATATGGATGGATTCAGCTTGTAGGCATGATCAGAGCAGGCAGTAGTATGCTGCTGAGCATGCTGAAGTGTGAGTGGGGCTGAGAAGTTCAAGAGGCCCTTGGGCTCTGACCGCCTCATTGCATCTGGGATTGGCGTGCTGAAACTGGATGGCGTTTTCTGGAGCATCGTTGGCATACCATTCAGGTGAAGTGGCAGTAGGAAGGGCAATCAGTTCAAGAACTGATTTGGTGCTTGGAACCAGGATGGAGGCCCCCAGATAAGATAGGCATAGTGAGGTGTATCCTCTGAACGTGCATCTTAAGAGGTTGGAGACCCCCACATGCATATAAGACATGTGTTCTACCATTGATCCTTTCCTTGAGTGGATGGGGGGCGGGGGGCAGGAAGGAACCATTCCAGAGGCAATTCTTGAAGACTACATTATGCCACAGAAACCAAAGCAGCCTTGTAGCATATGCTGGGCCATTAAAATGCAGAAGACCTTCAGAATTTGACCCACTCTCTGTGGAGCTGATGATTATGCTGTCTGCAGGGAAGCACAAAATATCCATTTTTGTCCCCTGCTCTAGTTTTGTTGCTCTTTTCATGTGTATGTTTGAAGGAGAGGGGAGGGGGTTGAATTCTGGTAGCTGCTGCATTCAAAATCACACAACAGAAACCTGGGCAAAAGCTTTTCAGATAATGATTTTGAAAAGCGCTTTATTCTCACGAAACATAATATAACTGGAAAAAAAAATTATCTTCTCAATGAAAGGTGGTTACGAGCAGCAAAGAAAAAAATACATCTGGGAAAAGGAGAGGGGGCACCTATCAATCAAATAGGTAGGGAGAAAAATGCAGAGAATTTCAGTGAATGGTATACAGTGAGGTTCCCCTTAAATAAGGGGGCCAATTTGTTTCATGCTATCATGACTTTGGAAATGCATCCAAGAACAGATGCCAACATGGCAGTCGTCATCTTCATGTTGGTTATTCAAGAGCCATGAATGGTTAAAGAGTAATAATCAGGGTAATGGCTCAGTGGCTTCAGAGTAATAATCAGAGTCAGGCTATGCTTTTGGCAGTGCACCGTGTATAAATTTCAAGACAAACTACAAGACTGCACAGTGCACACATGGGATAGACTCCTGCCATTTGAAGCATCTTGGCATCTGCCTGGTTTTTCCCATCGGTGTGATTTTTAATCAGGTCTTTCGTACCTCTTTACCTGAGAACTCTCCGAATGTAATCGTGGTTTCAGCAAACCCTCCAAACTAGGGATGCAAATATGCTTTGATCCTGATTTGATTCTGATTGAAACCCATCTTAGTTGGAAGAGCTTGTGCAAACAAGAGTTTGCTGCTTTAGCTATAATGGCAAATCATGGTTTCATCAAACTAGCAAGTTACTAGTTTGATGACGCTGAATGCATGAGGGGAGAGGCAGAGAGAGAGAGCACATGAGTCACAGGGCTCATTTGTAAGGAGATGTTACATCCCACCCAACTCATAAATTGTAGATGTACAATTTATATACCCTGAGAATGTATATACACACATTTATTTATTTGATGCACAACACATAGAGGCTGTTCTCACTAGGGATATGCTTGAAACGCGATTTGGCATCTGAATCGCGGCACAATCCCTTTAAAATAGAGGCTTCCACAGCCCCTTTAACACAGAGGAGAGCAGGTCCATCCCTTCTCCTCCTCCAACCATCATTGCCGTACTCACAGTGCTCCCTCCCAGCTATCGACACATGCTGGCAGTGCTCCAACTGCCCCCACACGGCATCAGTATGCACATGGCCTCCATGCATGTGTGGCAGCCATTTGTGTGGTCAGCAACTATGCATACCAATGCACAATGTGGTGCATTGTCGGATACCCGGAGGCCAGGATGCATCGTCCTGACCTCTGGAGCTCCACACTGCAGTGGAGCAGTGCAGATCATCAGGGCACACAGTGGCATGCCGAAGACTCCAAAATTTTTATTTTATATTAAATGAATGGATGAATGGATGAATGGATGAATGAATGAATGAATGAATAACTAACTAACTAAATAAATGATTGTCTGTGGGGAACATAAGTGAGCATAGCCTTCCCCCACCCACCTGCCTGGTCATGTGAAATGGGCTCACAGTTTCTATGGGTGCTCAAGATATTATTCTTAGAGGCGGGTCTCATGATCCAAGAGACCCACCTGGGGAGAGTGAGTGGGGCAGCAGCCCTGGGTGGCCGGATCGGCCACCCACACGACTGTCAGCTCAGTGACCGAGCTTTTAAGCCTCCTGACTGGTGGTCTACTCATGAATAGCCGTGGTGCGGAGCCGTGTCGCAGCTACTCACGATTTTAAAAACCGGGTTTGCGGAGCACTCGCTCCACAAACCTGGTTTAAGGGGAGGGCTAGTTTGGCGGGTTAACCGCCAGGAAGCCACCAGGCTCACCTGCGAGCCTGGTGGCTCCCATGATCAGGCGAAATCAGGCTAGGCTCCCCTAGCCCGATTTCGCCTGATCGTGGGAATAGCCCCTTATTCTTATTATTACAAATATGAGGTCTTGAAGCTTCCTTATACTGAGCAGGACCATCACCAGAGGCCAGCATCCTGGGGTAGCTTGCCAAAGGATCTGGATCCTTAGGACCCACTGCTTTTTTCTTTAATTCAAATGTATTGAGATTAACATATGTGTGTTGTCTCAAAGCAGAGCTGCTTTATGTTCTTCAGGCAAACCAAGCAGCTCTGATCAGTCCTCCGATAAATTCTGTGTTCCAAATAATTATAATGAAGTGTTGTACCATGTTCCGCAGGCCTCCATCTGTCCAGCAATGCCCCCCCACAAATGCCAATTTGTCCAATTTTCTGAGAAAAAGCACAGGAAAAAAATCTCTTTTTTTTCACCAGAAGAGCCACAAAACAGTTTCTTTAAGCAAAATGGTGGCGTGGGTTTTAACCCTTCCATGAATATTGAGGTTGGCTGTATATTCTCTGACCGTGAATATGCGGAGCCATGGATAGAGATACCATGAATAATGAGATTTGTCCGTATTACACATTGCTAAGGACATGATTCTACCCATTATATACTATACACTGCATAATGCCTTAGTGTTGTGCACCCATTTACATGCAGGGGCACTGGAAATACAATGCATTGGCCCGCCTGCTTGGAGATTTAATTTCTAGAGACTCTGGAGAGGGAGATGAATCTTGAAGTCTCACAACTCTAGAAGACCTGTGGAAAAAAACTGAATAAGGCATCCCAAAGAGGTAAAAATAGGGATAGTTTACCAGGGATAGATTCCAGAAAACAGGGATTGTCTGGGTACATTTGGAGTCTATGCTGTTTTGCTACCACTATATCACAGATCAGCATTAGTTTGGTTTGAAACAACTTTGAAACAACTTCGGCTGCTGCACTAGCGCAAAGCTACAGATTGTAAAGGTACATCATGCAGCACTGTGTACATGGGCATCTGCAGAATTTTTTCTGGGGATGGGAAGTACATACATACAAAAATATACATGAAACTAGCTGTTCTGGCACAAAGCATCTGCACCTCTAGTTCTCCCTGTCTCTCCTCTTCATCCCCGCCACTTCAGCCCAGTCCTTTCTTCCCCTCCCAGTCTGCTTCCCCTTGTCAGCTGGCCTGGCCAGCATTTCCCCTCTCTGCCGGCCGGCCTGGCCATCGCTTTTCCTCACCGCCCGCCAGCAGCACTTTCGCTCTCCGGCTGACCTGGCTGGCACTTATTAATCTCCCTGCTGCCGTTTCCTCCCCGCCCACCCTCCCCGTCGCCGATGCCACCATCATTTTCTCCTGCCCGCCTTCACCTTCTCCTGCCTGCCCCCGCCTTCTCCTCATGTCCACCAGCGCCATTGTTTGCCCACTGCTGTTCTTTTCCAGCCCACAAGCTGGATGGCTGACACTGCCGCCATTTTCTTGCCCCTGCCCGTCCCCGTCACTGTCCGGCAGCTGTCCGAACTCTTGCGAGAGCTGCCATACATGAGATTATCTGTGGGTATGCTTTAGTTAATTATATATGAAGATATGGAAATAAAAATCTATTCCAGCCATGAAACCAGGGGACAGTCAGGTGCCATCCTTGCCCCTCCCACAGATGGCCATATCTGAGCTCAGAGACCAAAATGGTGGCAGCAACAATCATGAGCATGCACTCTACAAACCTACACAATTAGTGATTCATCGAGCTGGGTGTAGCCCATCAGCCAAATGGTGTATCAGGGGCTCAGGAACCCACCTACCTTTGTTACATGTCCGGGACTGCAAAAATGGAGGCTATCCAACACATGTTAGGCCTCAGCACACAGCTAGTCAGCAGTTTGTTGGCTCACATGTTTGTATCGGCCTGTGTTAGAGAATAGCCCCAGTAGACCAGCACTGTGTACAGTGGACCAATGGTGAGAGTCAGTATAGGGAAGTTTGCATATCTGATTGATTTGCAGGTACAGGAGCTCCTAGCATCAGGTGGTTAGGCTGATAACAGGCTCTCTTGACTGCAGACTTTCTGGCAATGTCTGCTGGCGTTTCATGAGTATGCTGCTTGTCTCTCACAATTCAAAGAGAGACTGCAAGAGAGTGGAAGGTCGAAGAGGTTACCAGGACATGGGGAAGTTTTTGCTAATAGGCCAGCAGGGCTGCAGGAGTGCAAAGTCTCTGGAGAGAGAGAGAAGAATGTAGGTGGTACATGGGTTTTTGAAACTGCCAGTATTAAATCGTGGATGTAGGTGGCTACCCAGATTTCTTTCCTGTTCCCAGCCACCATCACCCCCCCCCCCACCACCATTCTGGTTCAGCCGTACTATGCTGGAGGGAGAAAAGCAGCTGAACATAATCTGACTAAATATGTTCCTGACATTAGATGCTTCCACACGGATTTGTTAGAAATAGGATAGGGGAGGAATAATAATAAGCTTAAATATTTATCCTACATGCATAAAGGGCTGCCTGTCAGAATCCATTTGTCGTTTTGCCAGTTATGACTTAAGGTGCCTTTTTACCGTACTGTGTATTTCTACTCGCTTTACCTATTTTACCTGGGGGGGTAATGTTACAGATATCATGGACGTGCACATGACTGTGTGCGAGTCTTCTGCCTTAATTAAGATGCGACTGGCATTTCCATAATGCTCACTATTTCCGTGGCTTGGAACCCTTGTAATGTGCTTCAGGGTGAATGTTGATAGACAGGTTTTTAAAGCCATTAAGCATTTGCTTTCCCAGATTTGACTGAGGTTCACTTGAGTATTGTTTTCTCGTTGTTGTTGTTTTTGTGATTGGCAAAACATTAATTATGGGCTAGGGCTTGCTTTGTCCTCTATGTAAATTGTTTTAAGCCCCATAAACAGTTTGATTTAATGTAATTTAACTCTTCTTCTTTTAGGGAGAAAAGAGTTTTGAGGCTGGTGCAGAGTAGGGATGTGTAAACTGGTTCGAGTTTGAACAGTTCGCCATAGAATAGGGCCTGTCGAAGGCTCGCCCTCGAGCCAAACAGGGCCCGGTTCAGTTCGGCTCAGCTCAAAGTCGAGCTGAACACACCGGGCCAGTTCGAGAGTTCTATTTTTTTAATAAACAAACAAACAACTCACCATCGGTTTCAGGTTGAGATGCTGCCTCCGGACGGTGCTACCATGCAGGGGTGTGGGTGGTCTCAGAAGGTTCTCCCTCCTCCTTCCAGCCTCTCCCCGGGCCTTTTTGGGCTGGTTCAGACCATTTATGGGCCTTCCCAGCCCTCTGTGTGCTCGTGACAGCTATTTTGAAGGCTGCCATGCATGCACACTGGCCATTTATAGCCCTGGCAGCACTCCCTGGAGGCCAGCATTACAACCTGGACCCTGCAGTGTGTTATGTTTAATTAAAAAACCCACAAACAATTAGAACCCCAAACCGGCTCGAACTTGAGCCAAACAGGGGTTCTTGTTCTGGATGCCAAAACAGAACATGCCTGGTCCGGTTCAAGTCTGATCTGGACTCAAACCAAACCGGGCAAACCGCTTTTGTGCACACCCCTAGTGCAGAGATTATGTCAAGGTTCTCATAACCATGGTTAAGAATAAAATGGGAGTGGACTGTGGAGCAGTGTTCCCTCTAACAGACATTCCCAGATGTTGTTGACTAAAACTCCCAGAATCCCCAGCTGCAGCCTTTTTCCTTGGGGATTATGGGAGTTGTAGTCAGCAACATCTGGGAGTTCCTCTTAGAGGGAACACTGCTGTGGAGTTGCCATGATTTCTCCCCACACCCCTCTTCTCCCTAGAGCAAAATTCCTCCCTTCCTATCATAACTGTGGTTAAGGAACACACTGGCACTGATGTCCACTGTGAACCATATTCCACTTAACCAGGGCTATTAATGTGCTCCAAACCCTAGTCAAAAAGCAGACAACATGGTTAGCTTTAAATATGGCAAATAGTTCCAATTATCCCTTAACCATAGTGAAAATGTGCGTGGAGATTCACTCTGAGGAGGGGAGACTATGGAGGAAGGAAATGGAGCATATGATCCCATTGCTCATTCCCAATCTGTGGTTAAGGGAGCTCTTGTGTAACCAGGGGCAGTGGTGGCTCAAGGCCTCTGTGTACTTGAGGTAGGGTGATGAATGCTGCCCTCTTGCGTGCACCTGCCTGCCGCCCCTTCCACCCCCATGCTTATTTAAAGAGCCGTGGCAGAAGGGCACCTTGTTACCTCACTGATGCCCCCATAATTTACTGCCTGAGAGACTTCACCTCATGGAACCAGCTGAAACTGATGAGACAGCAGTTCAGCTACCTCTTTAAAGAAGAGACTATTCTGAATAATTCCTCATCTGTTTGTTCTTTTGAACACTGCTAGAATAGGGCCTTCTTTGCTACTGTGATTACTTGCTTGCTTTCTGCTCACTGTAGAGGGAGGAGGACTTTTTTTCTATCTGAAATGCACAGCGGAGGACAATTTTGGGATACCTTGCATAGCTTCTTCAAAACACACACACACACACACACACACACACACACACACACACACACACACAACATATCAACCACCTCCCTTCCTCTTTCCTTTGAAAAACCCTCTTCAGTCTGCATTTGAGAATGTCACTGAAATATTCAGTGATGCCAGCCTCTCACAAGAAGTTATTCAAAACCAGAAATCAAAAGTCAGCTAATCCTGATATAAATGATTAGCTATTCTGCCGTAACTCTCCCCTGTGGTATGAGGCATTTGGGGTAGAAAGGACAGCTGTTCAAATGCATCAATATATTGTTGAAAGGCTTTGTGGATCACTTGATGATTATGGCCCTATTCAGACATTATTCAAAAAAACAAACCAGGGGTGTTTTATTCTCACACTAGTATTTTTCAGCCCGTTGAAATAACGGGCGCTAGTTGCCTTCTCTGCCCTCCCCCGCCACCTCCTCCCAGCCGGACCTCCCACCTCCCGCGGTGGTTTTGGGTGGGTGGGGGCCTCTGCGGTGGTGCTGCCCGCCGACGCCGCCTTTGGCCTTCTGGGCGGGCGGTGAGTTCCGCCGCCGCCGCGAGTGCCGCCTGCCGACCCGCCGGACCCGCCGCTGCCACCTCTGTCCTTTTCGGCGGGCAGGCCAGACCTGCCGCCGCCTCTCCTCTCCCCGCGGCCGGGCTGGACCCGCCGCCGCCGCCTCTGCCCTCCCCGTGGCTGCCTCTGGCCTTCCTGCGGCCGGGCCGGCCATCCGGCCAACATGGCCGCCTGGTGCCTGCGGCCGTGTCTCCCTCGGCCATTCTGGGCATGCGCTCCGCGCATGCCCAGAACAGCCGAGGGAGACACGGGCGCAGACACTGGAGGACACGGGCGCACACCCAGGCACTTTATTATAGAGGATAGCATCCCTTGAGCATTCCCTAAAGATGCACCCCCACCTTGGTACATTCGGAAGCCCCACTGTCCATGGTGATGGTGTTTTGTCTGCAGAACAAAACACTGAAACCATGCACAGATTCTGACCATGACTGGAAGGCTGGAGTGTCCCAGAATTCTGCATCATGGGAAACATCTGAACATGTATAGCATTTGTCTGTGCAGACAAATGCTGTAAACATGGAGAGTGGGTGGGTGGGGCTTCTGAAAGTGTCAGTTTGGGGATGCGGCTTCAGGGCATTCTCTTCAGATACTGTATGCCAGTGTTCTTCATTGTGAGGCCCAGAGGCCAGTGGCAGCCCCCCAAACACTCTCTGTTTATTGGGCCTGTGTGAATCTTTGGTCAAAGCTAAACACTCTGCATGGTCCCTGGCACCATCCAGAGGCAGCCATTCTCACCAGGCAGTGCCGAGGGGTTCCTTTAAGGGAATCTGCGGAGACAGCAAAGAGCCTGGACACCATGTTGAGCTGAAACAGAAACTAACTTTTATTTTCTCTTTCTAAACCTTCCCCTTCTCTGCACACACTGCCACCTAGTGGCCCTGAACTATATATAACTATTACCACAGAAACAAAGCCCTCTTATGCCCCTTCACCTTCTTGGAAGGCATGCACAGAGTGCTGGGAAGTGTATCTATACCAGGCCTGCTGAACTTAGGCCCCCCAGCTGTTTTTGAACTACAGCACCCACAATCCCCAGCCACAGTGGCCAATAGCCAGGGATTATGGGAGCTGTGGGCCTACATCTGCAGGAGGGCTGAAGTTGAGCAGTCCTGATCTATACCCTTACTCCTAGAACTCTTAAAGAAAGGGTGCTGTCTCTCTCAAAGGGCTCTCCCAGCATTGAGAAGAGCCCAGTACTGTGCAGAGGTCAGCACAGTGGGAAATGGCTTTGCACATTAAAGGTTTGTTGCTAAAGTGGCCCCCACTTGAAAAATAGTGAAGATTCTTTTTGTGTGTGAATACAGCATCCTTGCTTCTTTCATAACATCTGAAGACAGTTTAGAAATATAACTTATCTTATTTTTAGTCTTTAAAGAGTCATTGTCAATCACTGTATAAATGTAGTCCTTGATCAGACAGGAACTTTGGGAATAAATGCGCACATTTAAAAAACACAGAGACAATTCTTTTCCCCCATAGAAGGAGCAAAGTGTTTTTACCCCCAACCAAGAAAAGGAGAGCCTTTCATCAGGAGAGCAAGGAGTTAGTGCCTTCTCTTTCAATTGCTTTGATTACAAAACTAGATAGAAGTCCCATTAGCGGTATCCTTTTCTCCACACTGCCCCACCCACCCGCGGTCTTTTGAGGAACAGAACAAACTGTGACATCTCCAAGTCACACTGCATTGCAAAATATGGTATTTTGGTTGATAGTGTTTGAAGGACATAAGGTAGGATGTGTGGAAGACAATATGTTCCCCGGAGGGTTAGATGGAAGAGCCGACAAGAACAGGAGGCAGGACTAAGAGCTGGGAAAGGTTGACCAATGCTGGGAATGACAATCAAGGAACAGGAGGTGGTACCACCTAGAGATAATACCTGTCCTTTAAAGGAAGGGGATTTGTGAGTGCTGCAAGTTTGAATTGGTTGGTTGAATTGAATAGATAAATGGCCACTAGCTTGGATGGCTTTAAAAGGGGCTTAGACAAATTCATGGGGACAGGACTATCAATGGCTACTAGTATGGTGGCTGTGGGCCACCTCTAGCCTCGGAGGCATGATGCCTCTCAATACCAGTTGCAGGGGAGCAACAACAAGAGAGAGGGCATGGCCTCACCTCTTGCCTGTTGGCTTCCCAGAGGCATCTGGTGGGCCACTGTGTGAAACAGATGTTGGACTAGATTGGCCTTTGGCCTGATCCAGTGGGCCTTATGTTAGGTTAATCATGTAACTCTTTCATTGATTAATCATTAGGAGTGACTTTGTACCAGTAAGGGCAAACCTTAATAGGTAGGGATGCAAGTTACGGGCTTACTGGTTTACTTTTGGTAACTTGTTTTGGTTCTATTGTTTTCCTTTATTATGGGATGGGGCACAGAGAATGATTCTCCTAATCAGTGGTATTTATTCTCTTAATTATTTTTCTAGTGGTATAAGGCCTTATTCTCCTAATTAGTGGTATTTTGTTTATTAAAAATGGAAGGCCAAACTGGATAAGATGTCAAAGCCAGTCAACATTTTCTTTTTTGCTGAAATGTAGCTTTGAATTTGATCAAAGCAGCAGTGGATAGGGGTGCTTAACCCTCACCCCACAGAGTGTTTTTCCAATCAAATTTCCTCACCCCCCCCCCCCCCGCTTTGTTAGGGGCAGAGAATAAGGTATGCAACCTTGTATCTTTTGCCCTGCATTATGGAAAGCAGCTGGGGTTGATCTGATGGAGGGGGGGAGCATATGGAGTCAGGGTTAAGCACATTCCCCAACCCCCACTTATCTAATCAAATTCACAGCTCCCCACAACTGCATTTCTTATATTCTACCTTCTTGATATAATTTCCCTTTCCTTAAATTGACTCATTGACGTTTTCACAGGTTATATAGCAACAAACTGGAATTTGCTGCCATTTGTACAGTCAATATGAGGAAAACAGCAAGTCTAGCCCCATTCACATGTCCAGTGTACACAGGTACAGGTCTATACACAGGTACAGTGATTCACATGTTATGCTGAATGCAGGTACAGCAGTATATATCATGCATTTGAGGGGTTAGTACCCAGGTTCACTTTAAAAATGACCCCAGGTAGACATATAAACAAATATGAACATATTGGTTTCTGTATAATTGTATTGCATAACATCTGAATGGGGCTTCTCTGATAACCATATCTGTGGAATGTAGATTTTTTCAGTCACCTATTTGTCACATTCACACTTGGTATTTTTAGGAGTACATACATAAATCTTATGTGTGAACATAATGTGTGAAGAGGCCTGAAAGGCATACCTTCAAGGTTATCACTTGCTATGTGGAAGGGAGTCCATTAGTGAAATTCAAAAGATACAGCTTATGATTCCTTCAGGTTTTAGATAAACCATACCCCCATATAGTAGCTACTAGGGAATTGCAAACAGATTCGATGTCAAGCTGGTTCAGTTCGATGGTTCGCAAGGTTGAACTGAACACCCCCTGTTTGGTTCGACCCCAGACTGCCCCCCCTGCTGGCCTTTCAGGGGGTTCGTGAGTCAATTAAAAAAGTTTTTTTAGTACTTGCCCTCTCTGGGGGGCTTCTCGGAGGCCACGGGAGTGTGTGTGTCATGTGGAGTTTTCCCCTCCCCCCGTCCTCGTGGCAAACATCAACCAGTTTGGGTGTTCTTCTGGCCTTTCTCAGCCTTTCCCCCATTGCAGTGGCCATTTTGGAGGATGCCACACATGTGCAATGGACCCCTGTGCGGCCGGGTCAAAAGCACAATCTACTGAAACTGACATATTCACACAAGCCTTAAATGTATCATGAAGATTGTGGCCCCCTTTAGATGTAACGCAGAACCACAGTCCAGTGGACCCACGGTTCTGCGCGCCCCTTCCCCTGCTCTCATGTCCGCTTTCGGGCATGCAGGAGAGCTGCCTCTCTGCAGTCAGTAAGATTGCAGGGAAGCAGGGGAGCTGGCTGTGCGGGCTTCCTTCTTGACAGAAGGACAACCCGCACAGCCAATTGGGCCAGAGTGAGGGAGGAGCTTTCTCTCTCTAGTCTGGCTCCTTGGGACCGAAACGGTGGTGCCAGCATTTGGATGGAAAACTGGCAGAGCAGAACTGGAGTTGGAGGTGCTCAAACTCCACTCTGAAGTGAAGGTGTTCAGGGAGGGAAACCGCAGGTCCCTTCTTGCCATCAGAATTTGGACATGTGTCCAAGGAAACCAGAGGTGAAGGAACCTCCACTTTCCTGTTATGCCTGAATTCAGTGAATTTTGAAATGTTCTAAGTGTTTCCTGTTCAAAAGGAAGAACACAGCAGACATTTAGTATTACTGTTCCTGTTAAAGTTATAATAAAAGCAGAGCCAACAACAGAATATATATATATATATATATATATATATATATATATATATATATATATATACACATCAGAGAAAAGAAGAATGAAGTCTTCTCAGCTCACTAAGTCTTAGTGCCTTCATAAAACTCATTTTGCTTTGGGGATGTCAATGATAATGAAGTACCAAGCTCAACAACAAATCTCTGCATTGTGTGTAGGAGTTGTCTTTTTTTTTTTTTTTTTAATGAGACATATAAAAATTATTTTGCTGCAAGGCGAGAAAGAATTAAGGAATTATCTACTACTGAAGAAATAAGATATTTTGTTTTTTTCTTAAATCTACACTCTGTGCAATGTTGCAGACAGTAACAGACATCCAGACTAAAGAAGCAGTTGTGTGACTAATGAAGTTAAGCAACTGCAAGGAGAGCATGTAGCTGCTCTAATACCAAAGGCGCAAACAAGGCTCAAGCACGGATCGTGCAAGGTGACTGAGGATGGGGGAGGAGAACTGGTCCTGTGATAGCAAGCATGAATTGTTCCCTTTGCTAAGCAGGGTCTGCCTTGGTCTATATTTGAATGGGAGACTACATGTGTGAGCACTGTAAGATTTTCGCCTTAGGGATGGGGCTAGGGGTGTGGACAAAACTGGTTTGCCCAGTTCGGTTTGAATCCAAATTGGACTTGAACAGCACTGGGCATGTTCAGTTTTGCAAACCCCCAAACACCCCCCCCCCAAACTCAGCTCGAATTCAAGCCAGTTCAAGGGGTTCAAACATTTATTTTTAAAAAATTAAAGAACTCATTGCCTCCAGGGGGTGCTGCCATGGGGGGGGGGGTCCTGTGGCATTTTCCCCTCATGCACCAGCCTTCCCCTAGTCTTGAAATGGCCCAGTTTGGGCAGTTTTTGTCCCATTCTGGCCCTCTGTGTAGTGCTGGTGGCCATTTTGGAGGCCGCTATGCATGCACAATGGACACCTGTGGTTCAGTCTTGCCATCCAGCTGCTGTGGTTCAGTCTTGCCATGCAAGGCCTTAAAGTGGCCACACAGATGTCAGAGCACAATCTTACTTCCCCCACCACAGGCATTCAGTACTGAAGGTATGAGTAGGGCTCATTCCATAAGGCACATAAACTGGTTGCTGCAAATGCAGAGGTATGCTGCAACTTAGTGATAGGCAGAGAATGGATTGCACTCTGGAATCTTGGGGAGAAAGCTTCACTTTTCGATTCTTCTCACCAAAATGCCATCATGGAATGTGATGACATGAAATTATCAGCCAGTGATGGAAATTGCTTGGCCAATCCAAGATTACTTCATGCCATGCTGAAATGATGCTACAATTTCCCCCCCAAGCTTGCCCTTAGAGCAAAGTGTGCTTATTAGGTTTGCTGATAATGAGAACCTAGGAGGCTGTATGGGGGGCGGGGGAGAGCTGGTCTTGTGGTAGCAAGTATGACTTGTCCCCATAGCTAAGCAGGGTCTGCCCTGGTTGCATATGAATGGGAGACTTGATGTGTGAGCACTGCAAGATATTCCCCTCAGGGGATGAAGCTGCTCTGGGAAGAGCAGAAGGTTTCAAGTTCCCTCCCTGGCTTCTCCAAGATAGGGCTGAGAGAGATTCCTGCCTGCATCCTTGGAGAAGCCGCTGCCAGTCTGTGAAGACAATACTGAGCTAGATAGACCAATGGTCTGACTCAGTATATGGCAGTTTCCTATGTTCCTATGTATATTGTGAACGTTTACTAGCAGTGGCGCTCCAGGGGCCAGCCCTATTTAGAAGTCCCAGTAGGGATGTGTACTGAATTCACTCGAATTGATTTGGATTTGAATCAATTTGAATTTGAAACCATTGAATAGAGTGGAGATTGGCTCAAATAAATTTGAATTTGCCCAAAGTCAAATCAAATTTGGTTGAATTCAACTGAATTCGATTCAACTTTGGGTGAATTTGCATCAATTCAAGCAAATCTCCACTATATTCAGTGGTTTGAATTCAAATCGATACATATTTGATTCAAATCCAAATCAATTCGAGTGAATTTTGTGCACATCCTGGATCCCAGTGATTCAACCTGGAACTTTGTCCATGTAAAGCAGATGCTCTGCCACTGAGCTCTGACCCCTCTCCCATAAAGGATGACAAAAGACAAAGATCTCCCTTTCACTCAGAAGCCCACAGTGTTACCTCAAAATATGTCCCTGATAGTTGTGCAGCCCTCAGGGACCAATTTTGGGGTAACACAGGGGACTTCTGGGAGAAGGTGGAGGTCATCAGAATTTGCAACTCCCATGATCACTCATACTGCATTAGGCTGGATCTCATATACAGCAGTGGCACATATAACGGAGCACTTGCTCTTTGTTTGTTAGGATGTCGACCACTGGGGTTCCCTCCCCCACCTTTTTTTTGTTTTGAATGTTCACTGGTATATATCTGTCCTTTCTGGTCTGTATCAAATACCTCGTTAGCCTTCTGTTCTCTGAAGTAGTTTTAGAACAGTTTCACTCTAATTTGTATTCCCAGCCCTGAGTCACTTTGGTTGACATCTGTTGCATATTTTCAGACTCTGCAATATGCTTCCTACAATCTTTCTGCCAAAATTGCAAACAGTACTTAAAATATTATTTCGTTTGTGGATGAAGAAAAAAGGTCCCAAAAGTTATCATGAAAGTATTAAGACTCGTGCTCTTGTCAAAACACGGCAATAAAGGTAGAAAGATAATGCTGCAAAATGCCTGCTTGTGACTAAGATACTTGACAAAACTGCTCAACTTGTTTTGATTGCATTTCCAGACTTTAAAAAAAAAAGGGGGGGGGGAGACTTGCTGCAAACAAGGCTTACACTACTCATGAACCAATTCGTGGAATGCAGGTCATCAGCCAGCGTGGTGTAGTGGTTAGAGTGCTGAACTAGGACCGGGGAGACCCGAGTTCAAATCCCCATTCAGCCATGATACTAGCTGGGTGACTCTGGGCCAGTCACTTCTCTCTCAGCCTAACCTACTTCACAGGGTTGTTGTGAAAGAGAAACTCAAGTATGTAGTACACCGCTCTGGGCTCCTTGGAGGAAGAGCGGGATATAAATGTAATAATAATCATAATCAGTTATGCATTGCGGCTTGCAGCGTACTTGGCAACCTTATTATTATTTATTTATTATTTATTTAACATATTTTTATACCGCCCAAAACTGACGCCTCTGGGCGGTTCACAACAAGATTAAAAAGTAAAACATTAATTAAAAACGAAAACAAAAAATTTAAAAGCAAGAAATTTAAAACACAATTTAAAATTTTAAAACAATATTCTAAAAACAAGATTAAAACAATCAAAAGCAATCAAAACAATATCCGTTAAAAGCCTGGGTGGACAGATGTGTCTTTAAAGACTTTTAAAAAGTTGTCAGAGATGGGGAGGCTCTTATTTCACTAGGGAGCACATTCTAAAGCCTCGGGGCAGCAACGGAGAAGGCCCGTCTGTTTTTCTGTTTTTGCAGTCCCAAACAGGCAGGCATCCAAAATGGAAATCATCAAGCCCTTGATGGCCTACTATTTACCTCTAGTAGACTTGATTCAGCTTGGTGGGTCACACATTGTACAGGCCTAATTCAGAATATTAATGTCAGGAAACTGCCTTATACTGGGTCAGACCATTGGTCCATCTAGCTCAGTTTTTTCTGCACTGACTGGCAGTGGCTTCACCAAGGTTTCAGGTGGGAGTCATTCTCAGCCCTCTGTGGAGATGCCAGGGATTGAACCTGGGACCTTCTGCAGGCCAAACAGATGCTCTGCTACTGAGCTATGACCAAAGTTGCTCCGGATGCTCTGCCAAAGCAGTGGAGTGGAGGGAATTAATGCAGATTTTTCACCCAGAAGCAATGTAATGTTACATGCTGAATTTGTTGAAATACCCACTTCTGTAGAAGTATGAAAAAATAAACTGGATACCTACCCAGGTTCTTTCTGATCACCCTACCTTTCTACATGCTTTTACAGTTTTAAATAGTTCACCTGAAGTGCCATCAGCAGTAGCCTTCTTCATACATGATCATCATGTGGTTTTCTTTTGGTAGATTACAGCAGGGGTTTACCATTGCTTCCTCCTGCACAGTATGAGACGATGCCTTTCAGCATCTTCCTATGTTGCTGCTGCCCGATATAGTACCAGTGGGGATTCAAACCGGCAACTTTCTGCTTGTTAGTCAAGCATTTCCCATTGCGCCACTTAAGGTGACATCTTCTGAATAGGCTAGCCAAATAAGTGAACCAGTGCAGTATAGTGGATAGAATGTTGAAACTTGGAGACCTGGGTTCAAGTCTCCACTCAGGCATGAAGCCCCCTGGTGACTTTGAGACAGTCACCCTCCTTCAGCCTCACCTGCCACATAGGGTTGTTGTGAAAATAAAAGCCATGCTGCCTTGAAGAAATGTGAGATTGTAATGTAATGTAATTACCATCTTTCACATCTTTATTTCAGTCTCTAAAATATGTGGCAATGTAATGCAACAGCTAATGCTCTCAAGGAAGAAAACCAACGATGGCCTAGACATTATAATTTAGAGGCTTTGTACCAATAAGTGCCTGTCTTGCTTGTTTTTGAATTTGACCAGAGGACAAATGAGTGTAACCTCATAAAAATTCTATATTTCTCTTTGATGAATATATCAATCATTCCTATTGGCCGGTACGGAAACAAAATCTATAACCCATTTTTATTAGTCATCTTAATGTGGTTTCCAGTCATTATAAGGAAGAGAAGAACAGATTTCAAAATGTTGTTGGAAAGACTCCAGTTTTCCTTATACAGATACTAATTAGGCTTTTGACTAATTTACTTACTGCTTAACCACAAAAATAACAAGGCATGGCGATGGGGGAGCTGTTGAGCATGTATTTGTTGTGGCCGTGGTTTCCCTAAACTGCACACTTTGTCCACCCTTCTGAGAGCTGAAGTCGAGAATATGAGCGTAAGCCATCCAAAGTGGAGTCCTCTTGATTTCAATCATGAAAGAGATTTAAGCTTTAACACTTCCACTGAAATCGATAGGTCTTAAAAGTAAGTGCTTAGCTTTGGTTAGAGTGAGCCCTTATATTTTTGCCCCAAGCCCAAATTTTCAATGGAGTGCTTGTAGGTTGAAAAACAAAAGTCCTGCATTGTAGGAGATAAATGAATCAATATCGGTAGGGATGTGCATGAACCTGTTCGGAGGCCCAAAGTTCGAAGCAGGGGTGTGTGCCACTTTAAGGATGTGTGAGGGTGCACTTACCCCTCCCCCGCTTTACATAGGAACATAGGAAGCTGCCAAATACTGAGTCAGACCAATTGGTCCATCTAGCTCAGTATTGTCTACACAGATTGGCAGCAGCTTCTCCAAGGTTGCAGGCAGGAATCTCTCTCAGCCCGATCTTGGAGATGCTGCCAGGGAGGGAACTTAGAATCTTCTGCTCTTCCCAGAGTGGCTCCATCCCCTGAGGGGAATATCTTCCAGTGCTCACAGATCAAGTCTCCCATTCATATGCAACCAGAGCAGACCCTGCTTAGCTAAGGGGACAAGTCATGCTTGCTACTACAAGACCAGCTCTCCTCTCCTGACCAGCTCTCCTCTCCTCGCTTTCCCCCCCGCCAACGCTCATTTTCCACAAAAGCCTTCGGGGCGGCAGTGTACCTCCCTGCTCCCCCTTCCCCCTCTTCAGCCAAAAGCGACCAGAAGTACCGAGTGTGCATGCTCACATTGCGTGTGCATGCATGCACTTCAGATGGGCGTGTGCGTGCACATGATGTGCGCATATGCACATGGTACTTCTGGCCAATTCCAGCCAAAGATGGGGAAGGGGCAGCAGGGAGGTACACTGCCGCTCCGAAGGCTTTTATGGAAAATGAGCAAATGGCAGGGGAAAAGCAAGGGTAAGGGTAAGTGCACCCTCCCCCACCCGTAAAGTGGCACCCTCCACCCCCTTGAACCACCCCCACCTGGTTCCGTGGACATCCCTAAATATCAGTAGCATAAATCCCAATGCATGCTGAGCAAACAGTTTTTCATCAGGGAAATCTATTGTAGTTTCTTAGATGGCTAGTTCCCAACGGAGCCACCCATTAGCTGAAAGCTATAGCATCTGACTCTTCTACAAAATGGCAGCTATCTCTTTTACGTTTGACAACATTCCACCGCAACAGTTTTTCTTGGATTTGAAAATAGGCTGGTTCACATGATCTTTAATAGGGCTGGTGATATTTTTCTCCAGTAGCTTAAAGTCTTACAAAGTCTTCTCCAAACACATTGCACATTTAGTGCTTCAATAATAAAGGGGCACTTTGTATCTGTTAATCTTGGTACTGAATTTCCCAGTCTTTGTGTCTATATATAATACGTACCATTTTCTCCTGGAAGTCAGACCCTGTGATGCAGCAGGAGCCTGGGAGTTAAGTTTGATTGATCAGGTGGTAAAGCCTAGTGGGATAAGAATGGAGCCTAATAGGGCACCTATTAGCACCTGAAGGGTCTAGGATAATATCATGATTTTGCCTGGTGCATCAGGATGAAGCTAGAAACACAGGATGGAATAAATATCAGTTGTCAGTCCATGAACAAAATAGTCTGCCTCCTTGATTCCTGATTGACTGCCCCACTTACCCTAGGGACTCTGAGAAGAAGGCACTTCAAGTCAGCTATTGGAACTTGGCCATCCTAATTATCGGTACTCCTCTGTGAAGGAAAAGTGTTAATGTTTAGTTGAATAGTTAATGTTAGAATTAGCCCATTAACTTCATGGAGTCTGTTCCAACTCAGGTTGTGTGCAAGATGTTGTGTGTGATGTTTCATGGCCCCCAACAGAGATGCAACTGCTTCAAAAGATGCATCCCACCAATTCAGCGAGGCCTGGATGAGCCTCATAAGGTGGGAGTGATTGCGCATGTGCATCAGCTTTTGCACATAGATCTCACTTACTGGGCCAGGGTGCATCTCTGTGGAAAGTATCCACTTTCAATACACCAACATATAGATTTTTTTAAAAAATCTTTTCTAATTTTGGACTCAAACAAAGTTTTCATGAGCCTGTACTATATGAAATGGCTAAAAGAGCAATGTGAAATACACTAGAAGTGGGTGTTGTATTCCATCCAGTAGTTCTTTATATTTTGTTTTTTTTTTGTTTCAAAGTTTGTCCCAGTGGGGATCCTGTAGAGAGTTTGTGGGGTGGAGTCAGAAAGGAAAAGGGAGGGAAAGGAGAAGGAGAAAATGGAGTTTCTGAATAAACTCTTAGTTAAATGTACATAATATTGCTTTGTGTTTATTAGGGAAGCAGCTATAAAACAGTGGTGCGTGTGTGTGTGTGTGCGCACGCGCGCGCATGCACTATTTATTTTAAAAATGTGCAGTTCCATCTCTTCATTTTTACTTATTTCAATTACTTAAACAAAAGTGGCAGAACTGCTTGGTGTTTAAGTTATGTTGTAGTTACTTTTCTTTGGGCTTTGGATTTGACATTTAGCCCTGCTTTGTATTTTAGCCTAATACGATCCTTAAACAAGGTCGCAGAATGTGGCATAGGACCAAACTCTCTTGCTTTCCTGTGGCCTGGCACAAGGCCAAGATATTAGCTTTGATATTTCTCAGAGTACATGATTGCTTGCCATCCTCTTCTTTATTTTTGTGCAGCAATAAAGTCTTCAGAATGTATTAGCTAGCTGTGGGGTGTCTTTCAGCTAAATTTGTATGACAGGAAAATAGAATCCAGTTGTTGGGGCTTCTCATGACATGTTCTCTAGAATGCTTTTTTATTATTATTACTGGAGAATAGTCTTTAATTACTTTATCAGTGCATTTCCTTTGCTGTTCCCTGACACTGTTAGCCCTAATGATATCTCATTTGACTAGACCAGGGATGGCAAAACTGATGCTCTCTAGCTGCTGTTAGACTACAACCCCCATCATCCCCAGTTGCAACACCTGCAGAGCCTCAGGCTGGCCACCCATGGACTAAACCAAGTTAGATCAACTAGGGGTGTGCAGAACCAGTTCAAACTGGACCTGGTCCAATTTGGACTGACCAGGTTTGAGTGGATGGCCAGTTCAAGTTGGCTGGTTCAAAACCCAGCCTGATTCATTATGGACCAGTTCAAACTGGTTCAACAGTTCGAGGGGCTATGCTTGTAAAGGGAAATCCGGTGAGGATTCCCCTTTACAAGCAAAGAGGAATCTTGCCTTTAAAAGGCTTTTTAGGGTGGCTGGAGGGAGGAGGTGGTGAGAGGGCACCTTATTGGCAGTGCCGGTGTCCCCTAAAAACCCAGTGCCCCCCCCCCCGGGGTTCAGAGGCATCATCACCGGTAAGGTGCCCTCTCGCTGCTGCCCCCTGGCCACCCTTAGAAGCCTTTTAAAGGCAGGATTCCCTTTCTTTGTAAAAGGGTATTCTCTCTGGAGGATTGGTTTGAATTGGTTCAACCCGGTTGGATCAAAAGGTTTGACCAACATTCGGTCAGTTTGACTGAACCAGTTCATGGGCCGGCGGTTCTGTTCGAATTCAGTCCAAATTTGAACCGAACAGCTAGAAACAGTTCCGTGCACACCCCTAACATCAACGGACATCATGTGAGCACCATTCAGACGATTCACTTGGGAAATCTTTCTCTCAGTGGGTGTTTGCGTCCCTGCCACCCCCGCCACCGAGCAACTCAAAGCCAGCCCTCGTGGTGGTGTGATGAGGAGCAGTTGCACTTACATCACACTCCTTCCATCGGCCGACACGTCCAAGGCAATGTCAGTGTTTCTGACCCATCAGGGTTGCTGTACATGTGAAAGCTAACCCCAGCAGTGTTGTGGAAGTGGGCAGTTGCACGAGTCCTTAAAACAACACATGGGCACTTACTGCAGTGCTAATTCTGGAAACCATGGAAGTAGTGCGGTGCAAGTACCTGCATGCTGTTTTAAGTAGCTGCACCACTGCCCACCTCCACAACACTGCTGGGGCTTGTTTTTCACATGGGCAGCAGCCCTGGTGGGATGGAAATGCCAACCCTGGCAGCTGCTATTTAACTAAACAAGCACACAAACGGAGAGGACCAAACTAAACACAAACACAGAGGACCAAACTAAGCATTTGACATAATGAGGCTGTTCTCACGACTAGCCTAACCCAGCCTGGGACATGAGAAGCAACGGGATCCTCAAAGATCCCTCCACTCCCCGCCCGCCTAACCCTCTTAAGAAACCCAGCTGTTAGCCGACATGAGCATAGAGCGCCCATCTGACCGGGGAATCCCCAATGCAACGTTTGTGTTGCGCATTGCATTGTGGGATGTCCGGAGGCTGGAACAGATCCCTCTGCCCTGCTCTGGGCCTCACAGAGCTGCACGGAGCAGGACTGCCAGTGTGAACATGCGGGAGGCAACTGAAGATGGGTGGTTTGGTCGTCTGCTGGGAAAGTAGAGAGGAGAGCTGGTCTTGTGGTAGCAAGCATGACTTGTCCCCTTAGATATTTAAGGTCCACCCTGGTGGAGACTTGATGTTGGAGCACTGAAAGATATTCCCCTCAGGGG
This sequence comes from Hemicordylus capensis, assembly GCF_027244095.1. NCBI lineage: Eukaryota > Metazoa > Chordata > Lepidosauria > Squamata > Cordylidae > Hemicordylus > Hemicordylus capensis. The sequence continues at coordinate 339,088,276 of NC_069659.1, forward strand.
ATGGGGCCACTCTGGGAAGAGCAGAAGGTTCCAAATTCCCTCCCTGGCAGCATCTCCAAGATAGGGCTGAGAGAGATTCCTGCCTGCAGCCTTGGAAAAGTCGCTGCCAGTCTGTGTAGACAATACTGAGCTAGATGGACCTATGGTCTGACACGGTATATGTCAGCTTCCTATGTTCCTAAGGCAGGTTAATAGTAGCCTTCCTCCCGCACCCTCCCAGCCTGCTCCTGGCAATCATGAAAATCGTTTCAGTATGTAGTTCAGTGACCCTTAAATCTTGTCTGCAGGGTGAGACCCGTAGTTTGGTACCACAGCACAAACTTTGCTTGGGTAAGAGCCTCAGTTCAGTTCCTGACATCCCCAGGTAAAGGATCTCGGGTAGGTCACAGGGGTGGGAACCGCTATTCTTCTGGGAAGGTAAGAGGGGAATGCCATTTCAAAAGTTTCAAATGACATGGTGACCTGGTAAAATGGCCATTGAGAAGACAGAGCTAGAGAGGAGGAAGCAAATGGCAGATGGTCCCAAGGCTGTTCTGTCTCACCTTCCCATTGTATACAGCCAGGTGAAATGGCTACTGATGGAAATAGTTATGTGAGAGAAACTAGAGGACAGTTGGTACCAGCCATGTTAATGGAGTAGCTACCCTGCGTCACCACATGTAATGGATTTCCTTCTTGTGGCACAACAGCTCTTCTCTCACAGCACACTGGGGTGCCCTGGCCCACAATTCTGTAATTGCGGGCAAGAAAAGTCAATGATCTAGTTCAGTACAAGGCAGCTCCTTATAGATTGCCGCAGGGTTGATGGTCTTATTTTGATTTGCTGCTCTTTGATTAAACAGATGTTGACAGTGTCCACTCAGTTTGCCAGACCTATCATTTTTCATTTCTTCATTCTACGATCTGAATCCAAAATTCAAAGCCTTGGTGTGCTCAGAGGTTCATTGAGGGATACACCAGAACACATGCTTGTCTTCTAGAAATTTCATGTGCAAGACAGGGATTTTGAAAATTAACTTCAAAAGAGATGGGCAGACATTCAGTAAGAATCATCATGAAGAGGGTATTCATTTTCTACAGCAACTTTGGCACATACCTGTATATGCATTTTGCAGGGATTTGAAGGTTGTAAAAATCACATTTTTCCCCTTATGGAAAGTTAAGATCAGTGGGGGAGGAAGCCAGCAGCGACTCCTATTCCTCCCACCACTGCCCTAGCCACCCACACTGCATCTGACGTTGACACTGTGTCTGACGTCAGACATAAGGGACACGGTTATGCTCACAAACAGGCACCCATGCCCCGTTTGGGAGCAAATTCCGACCAGCGCTGCATTTGCAGTGATTTTGCCCCATCGTGGGAACCACTGGGCTCGGCTGCAAGCCCGGTGGTCCCTAGGCGGGTAACCCACCTAAGTACCCCTGCCTTTAGCCCGGGTTTGCGGAGCGAGTAGCCGCGGCGCGACTCCGCACCATGGCTACTTGAGAGTTTACCCCCGGAGGGGAGGCGAAAAGCTGCCTCCAAGCTCCGGGGATCTCCCAGTATGCCCTGCATGCTCGCACAGGGCATACTGGGGCTTCCAGGGGCCACGCAGCCCCTGAGCTCCCCAGCCTCCGCTGGCTCCGTCACAGAGCTGGCAATCATGTGGGCAGCCAATCCAGCCTCCCAGGGCTCCCTGCCCAATCGTCTGCGGGGAGAGCGGGCTTAGCCTGCTCTCCCCGCAGTTTTGGAGAAAGTGGGTCTCATTCAGTGCTGGCGCCAGGCAGATCCCCACAATGAGGGGGCAATGTGTCCGGGCCCCTGCAACTCCATGCTGCCTATGGCAGCCATGTGTCTCATGTGCGCACGCGATCCACATGCCCAGGCTCCTCACATCGCTTATCTGTGGTGGTTAAACCTTTCTCCCCACTCACCTGCCCTGGCTCACAATCGTGAGAAAGGGCCCAATGTCTTCCTTATTCATACTGTAATGCAGCCATTGAAAGACTGTGGGAAGCCTTCTGCTGGTGCTAGAGATCACAGAAACGGCACAAATAACATTCTCCTACTCATAGCCCTTTGGCTGTCAGCCAGTGTTAAGGAAAGTGAATTCTACTTAGGTGTTCATTCAGCCTTTCCCTATGTAAGCACTCTTGAATGAAGATGTCTTGGAAAACAGGGGCATCTTGCTTCATTAGAGGTTTTTAAAGTAAAGCTGGATAAACATTCATCAGGAATAGATTATCTATAGCAGATGCTATATAGTAAATGGGAACATCTTTCTCAGTCAAGGGTTCTTGTTTCTCAAGCGCTTGCCCCTTGCACATATATTCTGCTTATAATTTCCTCCCGAATTTTCACCGTCTAATGAAGGACAATGGATATGAGGAAACTGGTATCTTAGTCCTGAACAATTTATTAGGAATCCAAGCCTGTTGGTTTCAGTGAGCACACTGAATACATAAACCTAATTCCTAACAACAGGGTAGTACTGTTCCTTCATTAGCATACAATTAGTACGAGTTTTCTGGGCTTTGTATAGTTTATCTGTTTTTCCCCCACCTTCTTCCCCAAATTTAGTCATATTCCCCCCACCCCACAAAAAGGACTGTAAGATTGTGTTGTGTTGATATGCATTCATTCACTTGTAGTTCTGTTGGGTTTTCTTCTTTTCTCACCATCATCTGGCATAACAACAGCATGAAGGGAGATGGCATATGGCATACAAAGTAAATTTCTATACGTGATTTGCATTGCACTGAAGAATCAGCATTACTTTTTAGTGGGCGAGAGGTGTCAGAGTTTTCTACAAAGTGCTAGAAAAGCCAAGTGGGAAGAGGCAGCTGCCCGCTTCTTAGTTTCTGTAAACCCCTGAGTTGGTCAAGCTTCCAAGTCTAGTATCAGTCAGATAGGGGGAGTTCAGATGACCTCCTGTAAGTACTTATCAAGTAGGTACAAGAGATTGCAAGGCAATTAGGGAACTTGGAACCTTCTGCTCTTCCCAGAGTGGCTCCATCCCCTGAGGGGAATATCTTACAGTGCTCACATTTCTAGTCTCCTATTCAAATGCAACCAGGGTGGACCATGCTTAGCTAAGGGGACAAGTCATGCTTGCTACCACAGGACCAGCTCTGCCTCCAGCCTTGGCTTCTCCAAGGTTGCAGGCAGGAGTCTCTCTAAGCCCTATCTTAGAGATACCAGGGAAGGAACTATGTTGGAACCTTCTTCATTCAAGCAGTGCTCATACATGTAGTCTCTCGTTCAAATACAAACCACGGCATACCCTGGTCTATAGCATGACATCTGAAGCTGCATAAGTTCGATTCCCTAGCCTGACATTCTCTCATCTTCAACATCAAAGATCTGGAAGTCAGGCATGGAATCTTGGGAGATTGAGGTGTCACACCCAATGGCAGCACATGCTCCTCGCAATCTCCGGCTCTTCTCACATCTACTTGATGATTGCTTACAGGTGATTGTCTGAACTTGCCCATAGATTTCAGCAGGCAGAGGCATAGACCAGGGTTCCCAACCTTGGCTCCCCAGATGTCATTGGGCTACAATTCCCATCTTCCCCAGCCACAATTTGTGGATGATGGCAGTTGCGGTCCAACAGCATCTGGGGACCCAGGGTTTTAAAGCCCTGGTATAGACTGTGCTATACTCTTCCAGAGGTCCCTGGAATTGCTGAAAGCCATTGTTGCTGGGGATGATAGGAGTTGTAGTCCAACAACATCTGGGGGCCCAAAGTTGCATAACCCTGGAATAGACTGGGCTGTACTCTTCCAGAGGTTTATGAAATCTTCCTTTTGCGTTTATAAGACACCAATATGTTCTGTCAATCAACATACAGGTCCAAATCTGTATTGTAAGAACTGGGATTCAGTGTGAATAAAGCTTGTATGAGCTCAAAGATCCAGAGATACAGCAAAGTCATACTCAAGTGTAGAACAATCTTTGGACCTTAGAACAAATTTAAATTGAACACTTTTGTAGAAGCTGACACTGCAGTATATTTGCAAATGATTCTTAAGACAACATTATACTTTTTTTCGCCTTAGTGTTGTTCATTCCAAAACATCAGAGTATAAATCAAGGACACTCTTTCTGCCATCTCAGTTGAAGCATAAAATTTGCTGAAGAACATTAAGTAGTCTCTAATGAATAAAGTATAATGGTTGGGCCAGCTTGTAGCCTCTAATAATTCTTTCAAATGCATACATAGTCAACAGTACAGATATGCTTTCCAAGAAACAGCTTGAAGTCACCCATGGTGGTTCTTGGCAGAAGAATTCATCGTTATGATCTCTCTTTAAAAATGACCTGAAGCCAGCTTGGCATGCTGGAAAAGAATTCCCCTTAAAAGGCAAAAAGCAACAGCAAAGAAGTTTGCAGATTTGGAGAAAGGAGAAGCACCACCCCACCCCACATTAATATACTGGAAGGTAGGCTTTTGTCCTTCCTCTGGCGCATCCAGAATTGGCATACATGGAGAAAAAAAGATGTTGAGTTGGGTAGATTTGAGCTGGAAGGCCAAGCAACATTTCTCCTTCTGAAACCTATTGAGCCGGGTCTCACAATCAGTGAGACCCGGTTTCAGGAGCTGCGCGAGGAGAGCGGGCTAAGCCCGCTCTCCCCACACATGAGCAGGGAGGGAGTCCTGGTCAGTTGGATTGGCTGCCTACATGATTGCCGGCTCCGTGACAGAGCCGGTGGAGGCTGGGGGGAGCGGGGCCGATTGGCCTCTGGAAGCTCCAGCATGCCCTGGCGAGACCCCCGGAGCTGGGAGGCAGCTTTCCCCCTCCCCTCTGGGGGTCTCCTCGTGAGTAGCTGTGGTGTGGAGCCGCACCACAGCTAATCACGATTTTTTAAAAAACGGCTCCGCAAACCCGGTTTAAGGGAGGGATAACTAGGCGGGTTAACCGCCTGGGAGCCACCGGGCTCACTTGCAAGCCTGGTGGCTCCCATGGTCAGCCAAAATTGGGCTAGGCTCCCCTAGCCCAATTTTGGCTGATCATGGGAATAGCCCCATTGAATAGATTTTATCTGTGATGGTTCTTGCCTTTAAAACCCTAAACAACCTGAGACCAGGATAACTTAAGAACAGCCTTATCTCTTTTGTATCCAGTCAACATGAGATATAATGCTCCATTTTCTCCTCCCACCATCAACTGAAGTTTGATGGATGGCAATGATGGGTTGTGGTTCCTCTGCTGTGGAATGCCCTCTCTTGGGGGGGCTTTCCTGTTTTGCTTTTGTTGCATAATAAAGACATGGTTCTTTCAGAGGGCTTTTTGGGGCAGTGCAGCTAGATTGTGGACCATGGACTCTGTTGCCTACCTGTTCTCCTGCAGTTCTTTGGTGTGTGTTTTTGTGTTTTAATTTCCAGTTTTGATGTTTTTATACTTGTTTTAATTTATGTTTGTTATCTTTTGTGTGTGAACAAAAGATGGGGTTCAAGTATTTTAATAAATACACACTCATATTAGAAATAGGGCTTTGTATTGTGTTCAGGGTCAGTTGCCTATGCACTGACATTATTACTGTGTCAAGATAGCAAACCAGCCTCCTTGTGGTGTATTTCATGACCTGGCCCATATGAATGGCTGCCATCATGTTGTGAGTATTCTCATTCCCAGCAGTGGCCTCTAAGCCTACAGACCATCACAAGTCTCTGCGCCCATAGTCTGCAATGACCCCCATGGTGAGCCATTCTGAACATCACAGGATAAGTGAGATCATTTACCTTGCAGTGAATTGGGAGCCATTGTGCCATGGCTGTTCATCCACAATTGCCTATAAAGTGTGAAGCAACCACATCTTTTGGGCAAAGTTGGCAACAGTACTTCCTACAGCTGTGATCCAAGATCCTAAGGGTTGACAATATTTGCATGGGAAGTAGGCATATCTCCAGTTCTGCCCATCATGTGGTTGGACTGCTTCAGATGTTATGTGTGGTGGGATGGGAGCAGCCATATTGCAGTTGCTTGCACAGGGAAAATATGTCCCTGAGGGTTATGCACCCTGTAGGGACGTATTTTCAGGTGACAGAGGGCACATGAACTCCACCTCCCTGTGCAGCTGAAAGCCAACCAAACAACCATATGGAAACAGTAGTCCTGAGTGATCTATGAACCAGCTGATGACAACAAAGAAGGAAAAAACCACTAAATAGAGCCAATGAAATGACTCAGGTGGTGAATCCACAATAAGACATTTTGGGGAGGAATGACTGAAACCACACAAACACATTGTGAGACTGCAGCTATCTGCTTCCTGGAATACTTTAGCAATGGAGTGAACCAGGCGTTGATGAGCTTTTATGCAGTGTTCAAACAAATCATCAAACAAAAGATGACTGTTGGAGGTTCAGCATTCTGGTCACCACTCAGTGGTGTTTAAAGCCCTTGTTTATTTTTTATTTATTCAGAAATGTGTGTCCCTCCCCACCCCCTCCAAAGGGAAGTACCCAAGTGGATAACATAAAAACCCCCACAATAAAACAATAAAACATTATTAAAAAATACTCAACAAACAAAAACCAGCCATTTCTAAGAGGCACCTTACAGTAGCAACAACAACCAGGAGAGCAGCAAACAAAATCCACAGAACTCTCCATCCCCAACACAGCATCCCTCCAGTGGCTGTTGCTGGTGTCTATCTTATGTTTATTTTGAGATTGTGAACCCTTGCCCGCGATTTCCAAGCTTCAGGAGTGCAGTCCAGGTCGCAACTGGCTTGAAGATACTTTCTCTCCGAGCCAGCTCCCAACCTGGACCTTAAGCAATGCACCCAGTGTTCCCTCTAACAGGGATTCCCAGATGTTGACTACAACTCCCAGAATCGCCAGCTGAAATGGCTTTTGCTTGGGGATTCTGGGAGTTGTAGTCAACAACATCTGGGAATCCCTGTTAGAGGGAACACTACACTGCACCCTGAAATTGAGGGTGGGGGAGCCAAGGTAACACCCCAGGAAGCACCCAGTGGGTGCTTCCTGGGAACTTACTCTTGCCCACCCTCTCCCTGATTTGGGGGGTACAGTCCTTAAAAACCAGCTCAGAGACTGCATGGAGAGAAAGTCTCTTCAGGTTGCGGGGCTGATTTTGTTCTGATATTACTATCAGCAGTAGAAGGATTTCCAAGAGGACAGCAGGGATTTTAGTTGGAATCCTGACTATCGAGGCGCCCTGCTATGGTACTGGAAATCTTTCCAAAAGTTAGTTAGTTAGTTAGTTAGTTAGTTAGTTAGTTAGTTAGTTAGTTTATTAATAATAATTGGTGCCCTGGGTGCAGTTCCAAAAGACCTTGAAGAGCACCTCAACACCATAGGGACCACAGAAATCACCATCAGCCAATTACAAAAAGCAACTTTACTGGGAACAGCCTATATTCTGCGACGATATCTATAACAACAGTAACAACATTGACAATAAAATTCAGCCACCCCAGGTCCTTGGGAAGGACTCGATGTCTGCATAAAACAAACCAGTCAATAACTCCTGTCTGACTGTGTAAATAAATAATAATAATAATAATTCAATTTCTATACTGTCCTTTCGAAAATGGCTCAGAGTGGTTTAGTTATTGTTCAATTTATATACTGCCTTTCATAAAACATCCCAAGGTGTTTTACAAAAGTTAACACAATAAAATTCCATTAAATCACATTAAAATGTTAAAATCAATTAGGGCCATAAATACAAAACACCAAAAAGCAGCAGCCATGAAAAACAAAGACAGGGTCTGATTGTGGGCAGATCGGTCTGCTATTCCTTTCCGGACTGATATGGTTGCGCAGACCTAATATTTGGCACCATTTAATTCTTTAGCTGCAGCATTACTAACCAGAGTTTGTGAGTGGTTTTCAAGGATAGTTCCACGTACAAATATTGCGTCTTGCTGGACCTAGTGCATTGGTGTCTGTGCTCACGATTACTGACACAGGAGACTGGAACCTGAAGCTCTAAATAGCTTGAATGAAAATATATAAAGAGCCTGAGTAAAAGCTCACTGATGGAATCCCGTGAGAATCTTCTGAACTGCCGTATAAAACCCTTGAGGGTTAATCCTTTTAAATACAATCCTCCTTCAGAAAAGTGTTGGTTGGGTTATGTACTAAATAGAAGATATCCCAATGTTACCCTGGGCGCCATTTTCTAAGACAGATGGTTATTAATGATGTGCTTAATGCTTTTATGTCTGCAGTTATTACATAAAGTAATTCTTCTACCTCATGGTGTGTTAATATGGTTTTCTTTGTTAAAGGGACACATCAGCAGATCATATGGCTAGCTCATACCCAGAGCAGCTAATGCTATTTTAATCAAATGAGCTCCTTGCTGGGCTCGAACAATAAGATTGGGTCTTTCTGCCCACAGAGGAAACATTTAAAAAATAAAGTTCCAGCAGAAAAATTGAAATATATCCTCTCTCACCTCAAGCAGAAGATCCCCCTCCCACCACACACACACAGACCCATGAGTGGTTGGCATGTTATATGCTTATATGCCTTGCTGGCCAAGCAATCACTGAATGCAAAAGGCAATAAAATTGCAAATGGCAATCAGTCTTGTTGGATTAGATTAAATGTGCAGACCCAAAGTCACTGCTAGTGAATACATGTTTTATATCCTATAAAAAGCAAGTTTGTCTGTGGCATTGCCTGTATACATAGTAAAAATCACTTGTGCTTGCAATGTCACAATATTTTGATACTCATCTACTGGTTGGAAGCATTCCGCCTACTGTAGAATATGTACTTTACAATTTTTTTGGTGACACGTTGCATTTGGGAGATCTGGATTCCAGTTTTCTGTAGAATTCAGCAATCCACTTTAGAGTTTGGATGGGCCTGAATGATTTTTCTGGAGTCTATTAAACAGTTTAAAGGAAATCCAATAGTTATGTCTAGCCCTACTCCCATGTCCCTCCTGAAAGGATGTGCTCTGTGCCTAAGAGAGTAAATGTCTACCTTCGGAGACATGTCTACCTTCAGCCTCTGCCTTCGGAAAGATCTGGTCTCGGAGAGGAGAGCTGGTCTTGTGGTAGCAAGCATGACTTGTCCCCATAACTAAGCAGGGTCTGCCCTGGTTGCATATGAATGGGAGACTAGAAGTGTGAGCACTGCAAGATATTCCCCTCAGGGGATGGAGCCACTCTGGGAAGAGCAGAAGGTTTCAAGTTCCCTCCCTGGCTTCTCCAAGATAGGGCTGAGAGAGATTCCTTCCTGCAGCCTTGGAGAAGCCGCTGCCAGTCTGTGAAGACAATACTGAGCTAGATAGACCAATGGTCTGACTCAGTATATGGCAGTTTCCTATGTTCCTGTGTTCCTACTCCAGGATCCGGCAGTTAGTGTGGAGTGTTTGAGTTTGTGTGTGTGTGTGTGCGAGAGAGTGCTTAGGTTGGCACATTAAGTTGCCTTGCTCATAGGGGATTATTGGTTCCACTCAATATGGCGGCCAGCTCTGCTCATTCAAATGAATATGGACATGGAGCTGTCTCGTCCACTGAAGGAAACGGTAAAGCCCACTGTGTGAGAGCTCTATGAATTCCATTCCATTCCATTCCATTCCATTCAGTTGTATTTGTTACAGTCATAGATCCGCAGACAGCTCTACATATGTATCGAAGTTCCCACTATGTTCTAGACTGGGAGCAATATGTGCGCATGATTACTAGGTTTGTAAAATAACATTCCCAATGTGTACAAGCATGTGCAGCAGCCTCCCTGAACCATTTCACAATATGGGCAGCAGAGACACTGTCAGGAAGCTGGGGAAAGAATCAAATTTGAATGTGACCTCTGGAAGAGAGGTCCCTCCATAAATAAGTCCATATGTACAGAAGTAAAGAAAAGACTCTTTTGGTACACAATGCAAAAGACTGGTCAGATAGCAGTGGCCAATATAGTAGGGTTCAGCAAGTGGAGGCCAACTCTATAAGGAGAACATGTTGGATTGCTAACCCAGAGATGAAAGGGGTATACTGTGGCTATGGTTTAGCAGTGTGACTTGTTGGCTCTCTTCCATGTCTTCCTCGAAATTAGTCCTCTCACTAAACCAGTTGCTAGCCAGAGCAGCAGATCAGTCCTTACCCTCTTCTATCTGCATGTTTGGATAGTTGTGACATCAAGCGCCAGTAGACCAATCTTCTCTCATTGCCCCCTATTTGAATATTTGACAGTCCTCCGAGCCCATAATGGCAGTCTGGGTCAGACTAATCATTTCAAAATGTTGCCTTATGAGCATAGCTATTGCCTGGTTAGACAACTGATTATCTATGTATATTCTGGGGAGGCTGGGTCCCATACTCCCAGCTTGTGGGTAACATAAACAACCCAGCATATTATGCAAAGATCCACCCATCCCTAGCCCAAGTAAACATTACATTTGGTAGGAATCTTGCCAGTATGTTGTATTTCACTTGTTAAGATTTCCCAAATACTGGCTGACATTCTAACTAATGCAGCATGGACACAACAGGAAGATGCATTCATGCTGTATAGAGCTTCCCCACTACCAATGTGCCCACATGTCTAGTGAGGCAGGAGTAAATTCCAGTTATCTGCTCTGCCTCCAAAAGTGCCCTGCACCACCTGAAAATATGTCCCTGAGGGTTATGCAGCCTGCAGCGACATATCTTCAGGTGACAAAGGGGACTTGCAGAGGCAGAGCAGACCACTGAAATGTACTCCCCTATCCCTTGCTGCACATGTGGGCACAGCACGGATGCATCTTCTTGGCACTGTTTTAAGTCAGGATGTAAATGAGTTTCTATAGACAGAGAAGGGAAATAAACGTTGTAATGGCATGGGAGGGAGAGAGAGGGAGGAAGGGAGGGAGAGAGAGGTTATATGAAACTATTTTTTCAAACATTGGAAAAATCTGAATATAAATGAAATAACAAAACACCAATATCTAGATTTCCAGCTGCTTATGAGATCTTTGAATAGTTATTCAAAATAAGCCCTTGTTCCCCATTCACCTTTCTTTCTGTTTGAAAACATTTTCTGCTTTCATATTATAGATGGGAGACGAAAAAAATACAGGAGGGGGAAAACAGATCCAGTATGCTATGGATATTTCAACAGCATGTTGCCTCTTATCCTGTATTCACCCCAGAGAAGAGATTAAAATTATTGAGAGGAGTGCTTCTTTAGATGATGCTTTCATTCAGGAGATGAAAAGGTTTTTGGTGTTTTGTTTTTACCTTCCAGGTCTAGGGCTGAAAGAAATTCAGTTTGGGATCAAGTAATTTTTCCAATATTACAACAGTGTGCTTAAAAAAAAAATCCCAACATAATTACAGTTGCTCTAAGGATTTTTCTGTGTGTTTGTGTTTAAAACTGTTATCTAAGAGTGAGGTATTTTAGGTGTGTGGTTTCCAGAACCTAAGGGGTATACTCATGGGTCAAATGGGCCGTAACCCAAAATTTGGCTTAAAATAAGCCAAATCTTTAAGATTTGACCCAATCTGTATCTGAAAATATTGGATTCGTATTCCATGTGCTCTAGCAATATCGGAAGTTGGATTGGATTTGGAATTCAAATCCAAATTCTGACTTAAATCCAGATTTCAATGGGAAAATTGAAAAAAAGAATCACCCAAAATCAACAGTTGGACATAGAGCATTGAAACTTTCCACAGATGTGGGGAAGGAGGAAGAGGCCCCCTGTAGTGGATTGGAGAAGAATTGGAAGATAATTTATCAACCCTGTGATTTTTGGTGAAATTTTGAAATGTTTGTAAAAATTGATAAATATTGTAAAATCTGACTTGTTTCAAGCCAGAATTTTTCAAAAACTTCTGAAACTGAAGAATCTCCTTAGAGGTTCATTACACCAACATGTAGAGGAATCTGCCCTTTGCCTTCATGAAAAGGGGTTACAGCATGACCTTTGGCCACCTTTTGTATTTCCAGAATGGATGGGCATAAAGTTATGAAATCTGGTACACATGAAGTCCACACTGGCAGGATTCTGTGTCATTTTTATCAAAGCGATGAGTCAATCCGGTGATTTTTTGTGAATTTTTGAAATTTTCATTTAAAAATGCTAAAAATGGTGCTGGCTTGTTTCAAGCTAGAACTTTACAAAAGGTTCTGGATCTGAAGCCCCTCCTTGGACCATCATTCTACCCCAATGTAGAGGGAAAAGGACATTCCTTTGATTCCCGCTCCCTTCCTCATTGTGGGAACAGGCAGTTCTTGTAAAATGGATCTAAAGGATTTCACATTAGGGATGTAGAAAACATTTCAAGCTCGAAACAGCCATTTTGAGTGTTTCAAGCTTGAAACAGAATGCCCTTAAAATAAAGGGCCTTGAGTTGAGACTAAGTTGTGCTTCACAAACTGCTCTGATCTGCTCTGCAATCTGCATTGCAAGGTGTACTCATTCAAAAGTTGTCTGAAGTTGCACTATTTGAGCTTATTGCTATGCTTGCTGCTAAAAGGGTACTGCTGTGGCAGCTGTTGCAATGCTAAGAAGTAAGGAGTCATAATTGTGTGTGAGAGAGCAAAATGTTACTGCAGCACAGGCACTGTCAGTGATTCTTTATTGGCCATTTTGGGACTGTGTTTGAAATGTGTGTTCTGTGTCAGGAGGGACATATTCCCTTCTACTGTGTGCTTCTGTTTTGCAGTGGTTTTCAAGGCAGGATTGCAAAATGTGTGCTTTCTGATTTTTCCAGCCATAGGGAACAACGGGGAACTCAAAACATCCCACTGTTCCCCATGGTTGGTCCTAGTGACACCAAAGTGGGTTGGGTGGTAGGGCATGATGGATGCAACCTACTACCCAACCCACAAATGTAATGGGCAAGCAGGCATTAAAATCCAACCCCCATAAGATTCTGTGGGGTTGGGGTTGGGGTTGGGGAAAGGTGAACATTTTAAAAAATAATTGCCTGTTTGCCAATTTCTTTTGTGGGTTGGGTGGTAGGTAGCACCCATCATGCCCTACCATCCAACCCACTTTTTGTCTCTAGGGCCTACTCAAGGGGAATAAAGGGGTGTTTCGAATTCCCCATTATTCCCTATGGTCGGAACACTCAAGGAGTTGAGTCTCATGATCAGTGAAACTTGCCGGAAGGGGGTTAGTCTGCTCTCCCTGCAGATGATCGGAAGGCAGCCCTGGGTGGATGGATTGGCTGCCCACATGACTGCCGGCTCAGTCACGGAGCCGGCGGGGGCTGCGCGGATTGGGGGCTGCACGGCCCAAGGAAGTTCCAGGATGTCCCACGCGAGTGTGTGGGGCATCCTGGAGAGACCCCTGAGCCCAGGGGGGTCTACTTGTGTCACTGTGCGCCACGGCAACACATGAGCAAAAAGACGCGGTTAACAGAGCGCTCGCTCCATTAACTTCATCTTAGGGGAGGGGTATTTTTGAGGGCTAGCTGCCGGAAGCTGCACGGCTCCCGTTGCAGCACACGACCACCCAAAAGCGGGCTAGGCTCCCTTAGCCCGCTTTTGGGAAATCGTGAGAATCGCCTCATAATGTTTTGAGTCTATTTTGTCAAAATACTCCGCACTGTTTCAATGAAATGTTTACACCACGTTGCATTTTGTTTTGAGCTCAAAATGAAATTCAGAATCCATTTCATTCACATCCCTACTTCATACCTTTTAATCCCTTAATGGCTAGAAGAGAAAGTGAGACATTCTTTCTAGCCACCACAACAGAAACAGTCAAAGTGCTTTCACTTTTACTGACTGTGTGCTTCTCCAATGGGGAAGACAAACATTAATATAAAATCAAAAGAATATCCTTGTTCCTCCACATAGGGGTGGAATGATGGTCCTAGGAACGACTTCAGATCCAGAACCTTTTGAAAACTGTGGGGTGCCCCGGGATTGCAGAAACCATATTTTGTCTGTGAGTGGCCCCATTTCAGTACTCAATAGGCACAGAACCACCAAGTTTACTGTTAAACTTATCAGTCTTATTCAGACAATGGGCCATTCACATGACCAGGCATGGGGTCTGTGTGTGTAGGGGAAGACTGGTCCAACTCACTTTCCCCACAGATGATCACTGAGATGTTGCTGGGAATGTGAATTACGTTCCCAGACGATCCATGCAGTGCAGAGCTCTGGAGGCCAGGATTACATGTCCTGGCCTCCAGATATCCCATTATGCACTGTGATCCATGCATGGTGCATTGGGGGAATTCCCCCAGGAGATGGGCACTCTAGGCATGTGTCTCTCTGTTTGCTGGGGCTGAACGCAGCACCTGGGGCTGAATGCAGTGTGCATGATCACAGAGCCTGAGTTAAGAGCTCGCTCAGCCTTTAACCCTGGCTAAAAGCTGGGTTAAAAAACTGGGCTAGGTGGTGCTGGCCCACTGGGATCGGGTTCAATCTTGGCAGATCTGACACACAGTGTGAGAACAGCTTCAGTTTGTTGTCCCTGTGTTCAGATGCCATGTTTTTGTGTAAATAAGAGTACCTGCATTTATTTGCAGAGTGAACCTGGCTACAGGCTCCTTAAATGTGTGGTACAGATAGGAAGTGTACCACTGTGCAACATAATGTGTACGTGCATGTAGATCTATATGTGTATGTGCCCTACACAGACTGCATGCATTGTATATAACATGTGAAAAAGGCTGGCATATAATATAGAGATAGTGGCTGATATCCAGACTAAGTTACTATTCAGGAGTTACTCTAAAGGACTACTAAATTTCAGAAGCATTTAGTAAATTTAGTAAATTGAATCCTTTAGTAAATCCTTGAGTCAGGATGTCAGCCACTAAGTTGAAGCCATGCTTTGCAGGAACATAGCAACTCTAACCTTTTGGTTTTATCTGCTGTAAAACCAGATCCCCCAGCTTTTACATTCCCACCAGATAAAGTCAGCAATGTTTGCCTTGTTCACAGGCTGTCAATTCTCACCATAATGAGAGAGGAAATAAGGGCTGATCTGACATTTTCCTCCTTTAATTTTTTTTTAAAATAATCCTGCTGCATGCTGGAATGTGACAGTCTATGGAGGGCTTTTAAACACATCTGTCTTCATGGATTTTCAGTTTTTACACAGTCAATTATTTAATAATAAAGGGTTGGAGGATTGGACATTTCTACTGGGAAAATCAACCTGCTTTGAGCGAGGGTGGAAATGCAGCTGTGGAGAGGACGTGGAGGATATTCACATGAGCGTGCAAAACCGGGCTAAGGGAGCACAGCCTGGTTTTGCATACTTGTGTGAACCACCAGGATCAGTGGCAAACCCATCTATGTAGTTTCCTTCTTAAATGAGGTCTAGGGAGAGAACATTTTGCTGATCATTTTGCTGATCGTGTATCAGCCACACTCATGGGGCAGCAGGATGAGGAACCAAGTAATGCACTGCGCACTTGCGCAGTGCATTATTTGGATTCTGGGAGTGGGGCGGCACATCCTGGCACCCCAATCCCGGAGCTGCTGAGCAAGCCACAGGGGAAGCCACAGCTCCTCTGGGTAGGTGATCCGCCCTCCCAGGAAAAGAAATGCGATAGTCTGTGGGAAAGGTAGGCTAAACCTGCTCTGGAGCTCTTCTCACCAATCATGAGAAGAGCTCCATGGTCTTGTTGGGCCCTTCGTTCTGCCATGGTTCCTGGATCTTCAGTGCCTGAGTTCCTTCTTAAGCTCTTTGCAGTGTAAGACCTTTAAATATCCATATGTACATCAGAAATACAGAGCATCTTATTTTGAATGACAAGCCAACTGTCTTTCAAAATAAATGCTGTACTCGTGTTGAAAGCATCTCCAAAAGCAAATGTCTCTTTATGACATATATTTGGATCCTTCTGGTCTCAACCAGGCTTCCTTTGTGTTTTGCTGAAGCCTTAAGATGCCCCTGATAACTGAGCAAAGAAGCAGGCACCTTTTAAAAGTGGTGATTATCTTTATTGAGTAGTGGGAGAGCAACTGGCCCTATCCACCCCCAGGAAAACATCCCTCCAGTGGCTGTTGTTGGTGTCTATCATGTTTCTTTTTAAGATTGTGAGCCCTTTGGAGGACAGGGAACTATTTTATTTGCTTATTTAGATCTATGTAAACGACTTTGGGGACTTTTGTTGAAAAGCTGTATATAAATATTGATCACATTCATATTTGTATGCTTTGAATGTTCTGCTCAGCATTTTGTTGTTCAGCCAACTGGGTCAAGAAATGGTCTTCAAACTTTTTGTCTTCGTGAAACATTTGCCACATGAACCCGTCTGCCATAGCAACCAGGCATTTTGCTGAGGATTCTGGGATCAATGGGGGTGGGGGTGGGGAGGCAAGTGCCTCTCTAGCGGGGTGGGGAGACAAGCGCCCTTCAGTCAAGTAGTTTGCCCCCTACCAGCCACCCACCCCTATTTCTTTTTCAAAAATCTAACGTGTGGGACACAGCCCACAGCGTACTTCCCTGCCGCCCCCTTCACTACGTTTCCTGGAAGTACCCGGAAGTAGTGGATGCGCCTGCACGCGACATAGGTGAGCTCGCACATTGGGCATGCACATGCGACGTGCGAACACACACAGGCGTATCCATTATTTCTGTGTACTTCCTGTAAACATAATGAAGGGGGCGGCAGGGAAGTATGCTGCCACCCGAGGGGATGTTTAAGGAACTGGGCCCCGGCGGGGGAAACATGGTGTGTGTGTGTGGGGGGGGGGTAAGTTCATCCTCCCCCAACCTTAAAGCTGCACACACACCCGCCGTTGAACTGGCGGAACCGGCCGCTGTTCAAACTGGTTCGGAACTGAACTGGTTCCATGCACATCCCTAGTGAAAATCTTATTTATCTGTTATTTCTCTGTGGAAACTGCTTTTGTTGAGAGGTGGTATATAAATATTTGTAGTAGTAGTAGTAGTAGTAGTAGTAGTAAACCTGGGTTTGTTTGTTTGTTTATCATTTATTTTTTTATTTATCTTCTTTATATACCACACAAAACTCACATCTCTGGGCAATTTACAATACAGACTAAAAAAACACACAATTAAAACATTGAAACCGTTTTAAAACAATGATGGATTCTAGAAGTCTAGTTAAAAGTATAAATGCATTTTAGCAGCCCTTTTTAAGAACATAAGAACAGCTCTGCTGGATCAGAAACATGGCCCATCTAGTCCAGCATCCTGTTTCAGGAGGCTCTTATTTCAGGGAGCACATTCCAAAGCCTCGGGGCATCAACAGAGAAGGTCCGTCCCTGATCAGCCAGCAGTTGAGCTGTTGGGAGCTGCAGATGAACCTCCCTACTGCACATCTAAAGCGTACTCACATTGAAATCAATCGTCTCCCAGTGGTCTTTACACTGTTTCATTGAAGCCCAGTGTTTCTTGAAAGCTCATCAGGGTTTCTCAGTAAGGGCAGATGACTGTCCTGTAAGACAGCTTGCCCATCAACATCGATCTTCCCTGCAAAGCATAGGGGGATTGTTGGAAGTTTTGCTGTTGGTTCTGGATGTGTTTCATGACACCTTTGCAATTCACATGAAGTGACAGTGCCACAAACCTGTTCAATGCCTTGCGTGATCTAAGCATGCACCTTAGAGATGTCCTGAACAGCGGCAGCAATATGAGGAAAATTGGAGGGCGGGGCACAGATGGGGCAAAGTGTATAGACCCCTGCTAACTGGGCAAAGAGGCACCTTTTGCTGTGGGAGAGTAACTGGTTCTATCCACCCCGAGCACAGTACCTCCAGTGACTGTTGCTGGTGTCTATCTTATGTTTCTTTTTAGAATGCGAGCCCTTTGGGGTCAGGGATCCATCTTCTTTATATATTATTTCTCTGTGTAAACCACCTGAGCCATTATGGAAGGGCAGTATAGAAATCAAAATAATAATAATAATAATAATAATAATAATAATAATAATAATAATTATTATTATTATTATTATTATTATTATTATTATTATTATTTCTGGATGGAGGGAACTGGACTTGGAGCAGATCATGTTGAAGCTGCCCTTAGAGCTAGGGCTTTGGTAAATGCTCACCCATTTCAATTTTCAAGCCAAAAGCAGCTCTGTGGAAACTTAAATTATTCACAAAATACTGCTTTAAACTTTTTTGGCCCTATTTGCTGCCATTGGATCTCCTCTGTGCAACTGACTTTGCACCATAGGGAGGGGGAATGCTGAAGGCCTCAAGCTTTCTAAAACAATCTCTAGCCATTCAGGGGTCATGTGTTGCTGACATCATGGAGCAAATCAACCAATCAGGTTTAGATACACAATGACATATCTGTGGGCAGGAGTCCATCAATGCTTCCTTGCTGGATGGGTGATTCCAATGGGTGGAATCACATGGGTCACATGGGTGATTCTAGCTAATCATAAGAACATAAGAACAGCCCTGCTGGATCAGGCCTAAGGCCCATCTAGTCCAGCATCCCGTTTCGCACAGTGGCCCACCAGATGCTGCTGGAAGCCACAGGCAGGAGTTGAGGGCATGCCCTCTCTCCTGCTGTTACTGCTCTGCAACTGGTACCCAGAGGCACCCCTCCCCCAAGGCTGGAGGTGGCCTACTGCCCTCCAACTAGTAGCCGTTGATAGACCTCTCCTCCATGAAGTTATCCAAACCCCTCTTAAAGCCATCCAGGTTGTTGGCTGTCACCACATCTCGTGGCAGAGAATTCCACAAGTTGATTATGCGTTGTGTGAAAAAGTACTTCCGTTTGCTGGTCCTAGATTTCCTGGCAATCAATTTCATGGGGTGACCCCTGGTTCTAGTGTAATGGGAGAGGGAGAAGAATTTCTCTCTATCCACTTTCTCCACACCATGCATGATTTTATAGACCTCTATCATGTCTCCTCACAGTCGTCTTTGTTCTAAACTAAATAGCCCCAGGTGTTGTAGCCTTGCGTCATAAGAAAGGTGCTCTAGGCCCTTGATCATCTCGGTTGCCCTGTTCTGCACCTTTTCCAGTTCTACAATGTCCTTTTTTAGAAGTGGTGACCAGAATTGTACGCAGTACTCCAGGTGTGGCCGCACCATAGTTTTGTATAAGGGCATTATAATATTAGCAGTTTTATTTCCAATCCCCTTCCTAATGATCCCTAGCATGGAATTGGCCTTTTTTACAGCTGCTGCACATTGAGTCGACACTTTCAACGAGCCGTCCACCATGACCCCAAGATCCTTCTCCTGGTCAGTCACCGACAGCTAAGATCCCATCAGCATATACTTGAAGTTGGCGTTCTTCGTCCCAATGTGCATCACTTTACACTTGCCAACATTGAACTGCATTTGCCACTTTGTCGCCCACTCACCCAGTTTGGAGAGATCCTTTTGGAGCTCTTCACAATCAATTATAGATTTCACTACCCAAAAGAGTTTGGTATCATCTGCAAATTTGGCCACCTCGCTGCTTACCCCTGCTTCTAGATAATTTATGAATAAATTAAAAAGCACTGGTCCCAGTACAGATCCCTGGGGGACCCCACTTCTTACTTCCCTCCATTGTGAAAACTCTCCATTTATACCTACCCTCTGTTTCCTGTCTTTCAACCAGTTAGAAATCCACACATGTACTTGTCCCCTTATCCCATGATCGCTAAGTTTCCTCAGGAGTCGTTGATGAGGAACTTTGTCAAAAGCTTTTTGGACGTCCAGGTAGACTATGTCAACTGGATCACCTTGATCCACACACTTGTTGACACTCTCAAAGAAGTCCAAAAGGTTGGTGAGGCAAGATTTACCTTTGCGGAACCCATGCTGGTTCACTCCCAGCAGGGCCTGTTCTTCTATGTGCTTTACAATTTTATCCTTGAGGATGCTTTCCATCAATTTGCCTGGAATGGATGTTAAGCTAACCGGCCTGTAATTTCCTGGATCACCCCTGGATCTCTTCTTGAAAATCGGTGTTACATTTGCTACTCTCCAGTCCTCTGGTACAGAACCTGATTGCAGGGATAAGTTATATATTTTAGCAAGGAGGTCAACAATTACACAATTGAGTTCTCTGAGGACTCTTAGATGGATGCCATCCGGCCCTGGTGATTTGTTAGTTTTCAGTTTTCCCAGACAGTTTAGAACATATGTCTCGTCACTTCTATCTGGCTCAGTTCTTTAGCCACCATCCCCGAAAAGCCTGGTCAAGGAACAGGTATATGCTCAGTATCCTCTGCCGTGAAGACGGACGCAAAGAACTCATTTACCTTCTCTGCAACCTCCATATCCCCCTTAATAATCCCTTTCACTCCCTCATTGTCTAATGGTCCAACTGCCTCCCTGGCAGGTTTCCTGCTTCTGATGTATTTAAAGAAGTTTTTGTTATTCCCCTTGATGCTTTTAGATAAATGTTCCTCAAACTCTCTTTGGCCTTCCAATTTCGGAAAGAAGTCTTCTTCCCTTTTATGGCTTCCTTGACAGTACCCGATAGCCATGCTGGCATCTTCCTGGACTTAGTGGTACCTTTCCTCTTTTTGGGTATATAATCTATCTGGGCTTCTAGTACTGTGGTTTTGAGTAAACTCCATGCACTCTGGAGCAAAGTGACTCTCCTGGTTTTCCCTTTCAGCTTCCTTTTCACCATACTCCTCATTTTAGAGAAGTTTCCTCTTCTGAAATTCAAAATGTCTGTGTTAGACTTCCTTGGTGATTCTTTCCCCACATGTATGCTGAATTTGATGGTACTATGGCCACTGTTCCCTAAAGGGTTGATGACACTGACATCCTGTACCAGATCTTGGGTGCCACTCAGAATTAAGTCCAAGGTTACCTTCTCTCTGGTCGGTTCAAAGACCAACTGTTCTAGGGCACAGTCATTTAGCGTAACTAGAAATTTGACCTCTTTGTCCTGACCTGACTGTGAATTTACCCAGTCTGCGTGTGGGTATCTGAAGTCACCCATGATTACAGCCCTGCCTCTCCTTGATACTTCCCTGATTTCCTGCTGCAACTCCCAGTCACTGTCAGCGTTTTGATCAGGAGGGCGATAGCACGTCCCCAGTAGCACGTTCCCTTTCAGGCCTTGTATTGTCACCCACAGGGTTTCTGTGGAGGATTCCAGTCCACCCAGGTTTTCTAGCTTGTTAGATTCTATGCCTTCTTTATCATACAGTGTACTCCACCTCCAAGGCGCTCCTCCCTGTCTTTTCTATAGAATTTATATCCAGGGATAACAGTGTCCCACTGGTTCTCACTGTTCCACCATGTTTCTGTTATGCCCACTATATCTATTTCTGCGTTAGCCATCAAGCACTCCAGCTCACCCATTTTGGCTCGGGGGCTTCTGGTATTGGCATATAAGCACCTATACACTGAATCTCTCACCTGATGTACGCTATCTTTCTTTTGACTCTGACCAGCTGGCACGGCCTCCTGTTGCTCTTTATGTGGTACTGTTCTGTCCCCTTCTGTTTTATCGGAATCCTTTGCACCCTCGCACTTTAAAGGATGGCTTTTGCTGAACGGGATACTGCCCAGCTCCCATCACTTGTTCCCCAGGCATCATTTTAAAAGCTGCTCTGCAACCTTTTTGATTTTAAGCGCCAGCAGTCTGGTTCCATCTTGGTTCAAGTGCAGCCTGTCCCTTTTGTACAGGCCTTGCTTACCCCAAAATGTATCCCAGTGCCTAACATAGGAACATAGGAAGCTGCCATATACTGAATCAGACTATTGGTCTATCTAGCTCAGTATTGTCTTCACAGACTGGCAGCGGCTTCTCCAAGGTTGCAGGCAGGAATCTCTTTCAGCCCTATCTTGGAGAAGCCAGGGAGGGAACTTGAAACCTTCTGCTCTTCCCAGAGTGGCTCCATCCCCTGAGGGGAATATCTTACAGTGCTTACATTTCTAGTCTCCCTTTCATATGCAACCAGGGTAGACCCTGCTTAGCTAAGGGGACAAGTCATGCTTGCTACCACTTGACCAGCTCTCCTCTCCTAACAAAGCTAAACCCCTCCTCCCGGCACCAACGTCTCATCCACACATTGAAACCCCTCAGCTCTGCCTTTCTCACTGTACCTGCGCATGGAACAGGTAGCATTTCTGAGAATGCTACCTTGAGGGTCCTGGACTTCAATATGCTATGTTTCAGCCTAAATTTGGCTTCCAGGACCTCCCTACTACATTTCCCCACATCGTTGGTGCCGACATGCACCACGACAGCTGTCTCCTCCCCAGCACTGCCTAAGAGCCTATCTAGACACTGTGTGATGTCCGCAACCTTTGCATCAGGCAGGCAAGTCACCGTGCGGTCAACACGCGAGTCACAAACCCATCTCTCCATACCTCTAATGATCGAATCACCCACTACAAGGAGGCCCCCACCACCCAGAGGCGTATCCCCTGTGCGAGAGGATATGGGCTCATCATCCATGGAAGGGGTCCCTTCTAAAGGAGCGTTTCCCTCTTCCTCAGACTGATGTCCTCCTTGCCCAAGACTTTCATTCTCCCTGTCAGCAGAGGACCTATCAGCCCTGGAGTGGGATGCCTCTACCACGTCCCTGAAGGTCTCGTCCACATGCCTCTCTGTCTCTCTGAGCTTGTCCAGATCTGCCACCTTGGTCTTGAGGGAACGAACTTGCTCCCTGCGAGCCAGGAGCTCCTTGCACTGAGCACACAACCATGACTTTTGCCCATGGGGCAAATAGTCATACATGTGGCACTCTGTGCAATACACTGGGAAGTGCCCCCTCCCCTTCTGGCCTTCTGTCTTCATACTGTTTTTGTTGGCTGTTTACAGTATTTAGAGATAGCTTATTAGAAGGATAGGTCTCAGCTGTAATGGTCAGCTATTTACTGTCCAAGCAGCCTTTCCCAAGAATATGAGGAAAGTCTCCTTGTGATCACTGGGGCTTGTTCCAGGCTCCCCCCCCACCCCGCACACTTCCTGCTAAACTCCTGCAAAACTCCTATGTCCTGTTTGCAACAATCATATCAGTTGTTGCCTTTTCTCTGCAAAAGTGACCATTTTCACCCCTCTTTTGATGCAGACCCCCCAAATAATTGGAAGTGGAGTGTTTTATACTACCAAAAACTAACAAAAAATGTCCTCCCTTTGGGGTCAACCCACATTTACCAAGCATCCTTCGGCCTACAGCACACAACTTTTCAGTGTAAAAAACCATGTTATAAATGTTATTTGGAGGTTTGGAATTATGATGTTCTTGTTTATCAGAGTAAGAAGTGCAGATTCTGGTGTTGTTGTTTTACTTCGATAGGAGGCCTTCTTAAACAGCTGCTGCTTTCAGTCTAGAGCTGGAAAATATAAGTGCTGCTTACATAGTTTTCAACCTGAGCTGAGCTGAATTTCTGTAAGTTTTGATTTTTGTGGAGGTGTTTTTTGACAACAGCGAAAAAGAAAACTAACCTAGATAGATTGTTTCAGCAGAGCTCTATTTTAAACCAATCTTCTCTCTCACCCCTCCTGTCATGGGGTCCAGAAAAGGAGATATGAATGAGGCAGAGTAGTTTCTGAAACAATTTCTGATGCCAACTGCTCTGTTGACACCACTTCATTTTCTCTCGCTTTTCTACACACCTGTCAGTTCTGCTCCCAAACTTCTCTCCTTCCACTTGCTAAAGAAAATTACTGATATAATATTACAACAGCATTATGCAGATAGAACTCAGCCCTTTGCAGTATATGCTACTAGAGAAGACTGGCAGCAGGGGTGAAACTTCACACTTTTGGTAGCAGGCGTCAAAGAAATATTTGAAATTTTAATTTTAATTAAACTAATTAAAATTTTAATTTTAATGTAAACCGTCCTGAGCCTTTTGGAAGGGCGGTATAAAAGTTTTAATAAAAACAAACAAACAAACAAACAAACAAACATTTGGGAGGGTGGGGCAAGACTCAGACCAAGTTTCAGCATCCCGCTCTTGGATATATTCAAGTTTAAATTGCCAGAATATGAATAACTGAGGCTCAGTGGTATGCCATTAGCTTTGCATGCACAAGGTCCCGGGTTCAATCCCTGGCATCTCCAGTAGGGCTGGCATCTCCAGGTAGGTAGAATCTACCTAGCATCTCCAGGTAGACTCCTGCCTGAAACCTTGGAGGCCACTGTCAGTCAGTGTAGTCAATACTGAGCAGAGGCATAGCTAGGAGAGAGGAGGCCGGTGTTTACTCTTCTCCCTGGCGGCCCCCTCTGAGTGAGGGAGATAATGAATAAAATAGGGAGGGGTGGAGCTTGGGGGCCCTCAAGAGCTTGGGGGCCTGAGTTATTTGAACCTATGTGCTCAATTATAGCTACGCCCCTGATACTGAGCTAGATGGACCAATGGTCTGACATGGTATAAGGCAGCTTCCTATGGTCCTATGGACTACCCCTGCTAACTGAGAAAAAAGGGACCTTTTAAAAGTGGTGATTCTCTTTATTGAGCAGGGGGAGAGCAACTGGCCCTATCCATCCCCAGCACATCATCCCTCTAGTAGCTGTTGCTGGTGTCTACCTTATGTTTTTTTTCTTCCCCAAATTGCAAGCTCTTTGGGGACAGGGAGCCAGTTTATGTATTTATTTATTTATATCTATGTACACTGCTTTGGGGACTTTTGTTGAAAAGCAGAATATAAATAGTGGTCGTATTTGTATCCGTACTACTGTGTGCAGTGGTCTACATGCATGCAGCAGGCATACTTTGGCAAGAGCACACATACTTCCAGAGGTCCCCTGTATTCCAGAAGCACTCTGGGAGAGTGGAAACACCTTGCTGATCCTCAAGGGACTAGCACAGGGGCTAGTGCTGCATGTGTAATGATGTTAGAAGGGGATGCACAATGGTAGTCAGGATGTCTGTCAGCATACTTTATTCATCTAAGAGCAGACTTGGTAATCCGATGTCTGTCAGTAAGACAATGAAATAAGACCACTCACAGACAAGGTATGGTTTAGAGCTGGCTTCATAGGGAGGCAAACTGAGATTATTATGTTAGCTGGTGAATTATCAGAGGTAGGGTCAGTGACTGCTACCTGCCATGACCACTACACCCCCTCACTTGCCCACTGCCACTGATCCTAAGAAAAGCTGTTCTGGTTTTCTAAGCAGTCTATATTTGAAAATGAGGGGTGGGGGAAAGTGTCAAGAGGGGAGGAGGTGAGGTGAGGTGAGGGGAGAGGAGAGGAGAGGAGGGGAGAGTGGTGGGCTCGATCATCTCCACATCCCACCACTCTTTTCTTCTCTCCTCTGCTCCACATTTGGGCTGTCCCAGTATGGTTTCCTACGGAATTCCCAGGTATGCAGAAATATTTTAGCTTTAAAACGAAAAGAAAAGAAAAAGAAACTAAAACTAAAAAACAAAAACCAGTCTGCAGACTGAGCATGCTCGGTGGTTTCCAGCAGCCATGCTGTGTTGAGGGTATCTTTGGGCACTACCAACAGCACCCTCAGTTATTATTGTGGCTACGCATTTATACTTATAGGTGCTACTGAAGAATAATCACACATGTCCTGAAACCCAACAATCTGGATTGCCCATTTGACAACCCTGATTGGGAACCCCTGCCTCTACCTGCCCCTTTTTGCTGTAAAACATGAAGTGCTGGTCGTTTCATAATGACCAGCAATGGTCCTAAAGCCCTGAATGGCATGGGTCCAAGGTATTTAAGAGAGGTCCAGTTGTGTTTTCCACTGGCTCACTTGGCGGCAACCCAAAACCGGGCCTTCACTAGGGTTCCCCGAGGGCTCTGGAACACACTCCCAAAAAATATTAGAACCTCTCCATCTTGGGCTGTTTTAAAGCGACTTTTGAAAACACACCTATGTTATCAGGGTTTTACTTTATAATGTTGTGAAGTTTTATTGATGGTTATTTTAATTTGTTTTATATGATTTAAGCTTTTAATAGTTGTGTTTTAATTTGTAAGCTGCTCAGATATTTTCTATGGGGCAGTATATAAATGCAACAAACAAATTCATAAATAACATTAAAGGGCTCTTTTTTACACAGCTGTGTTGCTCTGTGAAGGGGCTCGCTCAAACAATAGCAAAGCACCAGTGATAGCTGCTGCTTCCCTAGAATTAGCTGCATTAAGTTAGTCCCATTGCAGAAGCAAATGAATGATCCACCCGCGTTGCTGGGACAGAGAACCTCCTACCACAACCTAGGTGCCACTGTGTCACGCAGCATTTCACTAACAGGAAAGAAGCTCCAGTCTTTGACAGGTTGTGTGTCTTCTTTAACAGATGCATGACAGGCAGAAATTCAATACATGCAACTTTATCTGGTACGGAGGTGCAGGGCTGGAGTCAGCTGCATGAGCTGAATTTCTGTAGGCCATGTAGCTGTTGGTGAAGAGTGTCAGAAAAGTTGTTGCTATTTTATTTATTTATTTTATTTATTATTTATTATTCACATTTGTACACCGCCCCAAACTTTCATCTCTGGGCGGTTAATAATAGCATTAAAAACAAGTTAAAACATATACAAAAACTTAAAACAACTGAACAATTTAAAAATCACCCGCAGATTAAAACCTTAAAATTTTAAAGAACTGAAAAAGCTTGGGTGAAGAGGTGGATTTTCAAATCCTTTTAAAAGATTGTCAGAGATGGGGAGGATCATATCTCAGTAGGGAGCACATTCCACTGTCTCAGAGCAGCAATCAAGAAAGCCCGTCCCCATGTGGCCACCAGACGAGCTGGCGGCAACTGGAGACGCATCTCTCCGGATGACCTCAATGGGCGGTGGGGCTCATAATGAAGAAGACGTTCTCTTAGATATCCAGGGCCTAAGCTCTTTAGGGCTTTATAAGTTATAACTAACACTTTGTATTTTGTCCGGAAGCTTATTGGTGTCCGACAGATCATAGGCAGAGCTGATCAGACTTCCCAGGGCTGCTTTGCATTTTCCAGGAAGTGTCCGATGCAAATGTCCAAGAGGGTTTAAACATCTATTTTTGCAGGTCTTGTATAATGTGTGAAGCAAGTCCTCACTGTGCATTGAGATGAACAAGGTGCAGATGAGTATACAGGACATGCTTCTGGCATTAGTCTCCCCCTTTCATTTTACAGCAAAAGTGCACAAAGTGGTCCCACAAGCAGCAGAACCATCTGAGGCTGGGTAGCTGGCATTTTACATCATCACCCCACCCCACCAAGTCTTAATCAATTGTCCGTGCCACCAGAGAGAGCCAGAAGTTGCAGATTCTTCATACAGATGCCTGCATGAGGAGATATCCGAGGCCCTAGCAACAAAAACATGGTGGTCACATTTTATTTCCAAAGGCCCCTTAAGCAATACTGTGTGGATGAGGTCATAGTGCATGGCCTGAAGGCACATGAGGAAGCACCTTGGCAGAAGCTAAGCAGGTCTGGATCTTGTAAGTGCCTGGATAGGGGAGACTGTCTGGACACTCAGGGCCGAAATACATGCAATATTAAGCCTATCATGAATAGTTAGGCTTATATGAGAACATGGACTGGGAGTGGTCCTTTTATAAGGGAGGAGAGCTGGCCCTATGGTAGTAAGCATGAATTGTCTCCTTTACTAAGCAGAGTCTGCTCCACTTGAATGGGAGATTACATGTGTGAGCATTATAACATATTAACCTTAGAGGATGGTGCCGCTCTGGGAAGAGCATCTGCATTCTTGCATACAGAAAGTTCCAAATTCCTGAGGTGGCTCAGTTTGGAAGCAGCACCTGAGAAAACCAGGCTCAGACTAGGGGAGCTTTGCTACCCGGAACTTTGTGAATAGGAGTCTGTTAACAGAAATGTTCCTAGGGACATGCTATCATCACCTGGATCAAAATGCTAAGAGTGACCTGGAGTAGGAAAAGAAAATCAGAGAGGCATCAAAGAGAAACAGAGCTCTAATAATGGGTGAATTCAATTACCCTCACATAGAGTGGGCAAATTCATGGGCGGGTATTTCTAGACATGTGTAAATTTCTAGACATGCTAAATGTCTGTGCCCCAGAACAGTTGGTCACAGAACCAACCAGCGAGAAGGTGATCTTGGACTTAATCTTGTGTGGTACCCAGAACCTGGTGCGAGATGTCAGAGTGTAGAACCATTGGGAAACAGTGACCATAGTGTGATCCAATTCAGCTTATATGCGAGTGGAGCACTGCCAAGGTAGTCCAACACTTCAGAAAAAGAATCTTCTCAAAAATGAGGGGACTGGTAAAAAGAAAGCTGAAAGAGAAAGGAAGGTCAAATCACTCCAGAAAGCATGGAATATTAAAACCACAATAATAGAAGCTCCAATGGAATGTATACTAAGAAGGAGGAAAGGTACCACCAAGTTCAGCAGGATGCCAGTGTGGCTAACAAGTAGAGTCAGGGAATCTATAAAAGGGAAGAAAACTGCTTTCAGAAAATGGAAGTCCTGACCAAATGAAGAGACCAGAAAGAAACATAAACTCTGGCAAAAGAAATGCAAGGAGACAATCAGGTCCCCGCCAAAGGCTCTTGAGTAAACTTAGCAGTCATGGGATAAGGGCACAGGTTACTGTGTGGATTGGTTACTGGTTGAAGGACAGGAAACAGAGGGATCAATGGACAGTTTTCATAATTCATAATCATAATTATGAATCCATTCATAATTATAATTTTCATAATTCATAATTATAATTTTCATAATTCATAATCATAAAGGGATCAATGGACAGTTTTCATAATTGTGGGAAGTAAGAAGTGGGGTCCCTCAGGGATCTGTACTGGGACCAGTGCTTTTTAACTTGTTTTTAACTAGAAGTTGGGGTAACCAGTGAAATGGACAAATTTGCAGATGACATAAAACTATTTAGAGTAGTGAAATCCAAAACAGATTGTGAGGAGCTCCAAAAAGATTTCTCCAAAGTGCATGAGTGATCCCCAAAATGGCAAACACCGTTCATTGTAAGCAAGTGTAAAGTGATGCACCACGATGCCTTGGGCCACCCTGTGGCCCCCTGTCCCAAACGGGCTCAGAATTTTAAAAAGAGACACATGGGAGGCACCAGCAAACAGCTACTGGAGGCATGCTGTTCTGAGCTGAGCTGCTGCACCATGACACTGGGGGAAGCGTTTTTGGGCAGCCTGCAGGACTATGTCACCCAGCTGAGGGCTATTTTCCTCCATGCTCACTATGCAACCTTCAAAGATGAGCAGATGCAATAGTCAGAGTAGTACCAGTAATGGGTAGAGCATTGGTTTAACATGCAGACAACCCCAGGTTCAATTCCTGGCATTTCCAAGCAGGGCTAGGCGGAAAGTTCCTCTGTTTGAAAAACCCTGGGAAGCTGCTGCCAGCAAGCATAGACAATACTGAGCGAGGTGGTCTGACTCGGTGGAAGGCAGATGGCATAACACTGAGCTATGCCCCCATCTGCTGGGAATGGGGCCATAGCTCAGCAGTATGCTTTACATGCACACGGTCTCAGGTTCAATCCTTGGCATCTCCAGGTAGGGCTGGGGAAATCTCCTGGCTGAAACCTGGAGGGTTGCTGCGAGTCCAGATGGATCAGTGACTTGACTTGGCATAAGGCAGCTTCCTATGTTCCAACACCCAAGGCTTGGAGAGCCGACTTTTTACATCATCATCACTCTCTAAGCCTTCACCAGTCAAGAAGCTGTTAAAAACACATATTAGGAGGCTATTCTCACGGTGGGGGGGAAACTGGGTTAAGGGAGCCCAGCCTGGTTTTTTCCCATCGTGAGAACCACCAGGCTCACTCACCGGGTTCAGTGAAGAGTAGCCTGCCAAAGTAACCCTCCCCTTAAATGAGGTTAGCGGAACGAGCGCTCCGCTAATCCCGTTTTCCCGATTGTGAGATGCTGCGCTGTGGCTCTGCGCTGCAGCAACTTGCGAGTAGACCCCCGAATGGGAGGCTGCAGCAAGCTTCGTGGCATCAGAGATCTTCCCCAGAATGCCCCGCGCACTCATGCAGGGCATGCTGGGACTTCCAGGGGCCAGACTGCCCCCGACCCCCGCTGTCCGTACCGGCTCTGTGATGGAGCCGGTATTCATGTGGGCGGCTGATCCAACTGCCCAGGGAAGGTGGAATTCTTGTTTGAAGGGAGAGTGGTTCAAGCCCACTCTCCCCACACAAGCCCTGAAGGCTCTCCACACTAATCATGTGGAGAGCCTCTATGTTTATTGTAGATTAAATTTCTCTTCTTGTCAACTATCAGGCAGAAAGGTGAGATGTAGATATTTTAAATTCGTAAATCGTCATTAAGAAAGGTATCCCTGTTTCTTCTTACAATGGACATAGCTGCTCCTAGACTATCAAGCAGCTTGATTTGTGCTTCATCATATTACCTTCACCCTTATTTGCTCTCTAGATATTTGATGGAATACGAGAACCTATTCTTCACAGCTTATTCTCCTACTGCCTTTTGGAAAAAAGATATTTGGGGTGGGGCAAAGCCTGGTGAAATAATACTGTCACAGTCAGCAATTAGCTTAATTAACTTTGATTATGGGTTGGAGCACTTATGCAGGAGGTTTGGAAAGGTAGTAACTTGGGAGAGCTAAATGCAATTGCAAATGAAATTTCCACTGTGGAGCTACCACCTGTTAAGGTTAGAAGTTTTCCAGCTCTGTCTTGTGCCAGTAGCAATTTTCTTAAAATAAAATAAAAAATAAAGATCTTTTCATCATATTTGCCCTCAAGATATGCAGAAGGTTTTTCAGTACTATCCACTACTATTTTTGAAATTGGAGACAACATCTGATTGTGAATGCCTATTCTACTGTTCCTTCGCTCTTTTATAGTCTCATGCCAATGGGTTTCCTTGTTCTAGGTTGAGGTGCTTAGGGGCATTCTGGCCACATGTGGCAAGGGTATAGGTCAGGCAGCAAGTAGCCAGAGAACCAGAGAAGCTCTGAGATGCTGGGTGAAAGAACAGACCAAATTCATAACTCATTAAGCAGAGCTTCAGTTAAAGTTTTAGACAGCCCTTCAGGGAGAAGTGCAGATGAAGCCCTATTTCCCTGGATGGAGCCTCTTTAGGAGTCAAAGATGCTGTTCACATGAGCAGCCTAGTCTGGGCTTGTACAGCCCTACCTGGTTAGGACTGCTTGTGTGAAGTGCAGAGAACATTGCCCTGCTGGGTAGCCCAGGGTTTTTACTTGAGCTTTTACCCAGATGCATATGAAGTAAGGATAGAAGATGAGTCCCGCTGGATCATGCCCAAGGCCTATCTAGTTTAGCATCCTGTTTTGCACAGTGGCCCACCAGATTCCTCTGGGGAGCCCACAGGCAAGAGTTGAGAGCATGCCCTCTCTCCTGCTGTTACTCCCCAGCAACTGATACTCAGAGGCATCATGCCTCTGAGGCTGCAGGTAGCTCATAGACACCAGACTAGTAGCCACTGATATTCTGTCCTTCATGAATTTGTCTAAGCCCCTTTTAAAGCCATCTGTAAGCACACAAGAAGGGTTAGGGTTAGGTTATTAAATGAGTGTGCCCTTCCACCCAGGTGGTCACATGTCTGTTCAGGCTACAGGGGGAATCCCTCAATGGACCTCACTCGCTGCGTGGTGCATTTAGGCATATCTGGAGGCTAGGCTATGTTTTACCAGCTTCCAGGATGCCCACGGTGCCAGGAGCAGTGCGGATTGTGTGGGCTCACAAGCCATGTGACCTACAAAGGAAAGAAGATCATCTGGGGCAAAGGTAGGAGTGCTCCTACCTCTCCCCCCTGTATCCAGGGGCATAGCTAAGGGCCTATGTTCACCCCTCTTCCCAATGGCCCCTTAGAGTAAGGGACATAATGAAGGGAGGAGAAGGAGCGCGGGGGGGGGGCTCGGGAGCTGGGCCCCCTGGGTTCTTTGAACCCATCTTCTCAATTATAGCTACACCCCTGCCCACAGCCCTCCCCGCCCAGCTAAAAACGATGACAATCCTTTCATAGCCTAATGGCTACTATGTTGGTGCACTCCAATGGGGTTGGATGGACCTTTAGAACATAAGAACAGCCCTGCTGGATCAGGCCCAAGGCCCATCTAGTCCAGCATCCTGTTTCGCACAGTGGCCCACCAGATGCCACTGGAAGCCTACAGCAGGAGTTGAGGGCATGCCCTCTCTCCTGCTGTTACTCCTCTGCAACTGCTACTCAGAGGCATCCTGCCTTTGAGGCTGAAGGTGGCCCACAGCCCTCCAACTAGTAGCCATTGATAGACCTCTCCTCCATGAAGTTATGCAAACCCCTCTTAAAGCCATCCAGGTTGTTGGCTGTCACCACATCTCGTGGCAGAGAATTCCACAAGTTGATTATACGTTGTGTGAAAAGATATTATTATTATTATTATTATTATTACATTTATATCCCGCTCTTCCTCCAAGGAGCCCAGAGCAGTGTACTACATACTTGAGTTTCTCTTTCACAACAACCCTGTGAAGTAGGTTAGGCTGAGAGAGAAGTGACTGGGCCAGAGTCACCCAGCTAGTTTCATGGCTGAATGGGGATTTGAACTCGGGTCTCCCCGGTCCTAGTCCAGCACTCTAACCACTACACCACGCTGGCTCTCTATTTCTATATTCTTGAGGCAAGATGAGTCAGCCACCTAAAGTGGCACAAGTGGGGTAGCAAAATGCCCCCTTCCACCGCCACTGCCTCACCTGCCTCCTGCCACTATGGCTGCTGTTCTTCGCTGACCTCTCTGTGCAGCCACCCCTGCCAGCATTCAGACCCATCCAGTCACCATTACTACACATCTGATTCCCATTCCTTGTCTTTTCAAAAGGCAGATAGAGAGCAGGACAAACAGTAGCAACTGCTGGACGGGTTCCTTTCCCACCAAGTAAGATGAGGGTGGGTGGGGGAGGAGAACAGGGAGAAGGGAACAGGCGGTGGAGACAGAAAAGCTGATCCCTGGTGCACTCTGCTCACCAAGGGGAAGGGAACGTTTGAGGTCAGAGGCTGGTGTCGAGAAGGGAGAGCGAGGGAAGACAAAAGGAGAGACTAGGAACATAGGAAGCTGCCATATACTGAGTCAGACCCTTGGTCCATCTAGCTCAGTATTGTCTACACAGACTGACAGCGGCTTCTCCAAGGTTGCAGGCAGAGCCACCTCTATCTGGAAATTCCAGGGAGGGAACTTGGAGTCTTCTGCATGCAAGCAGGCAGATGCTCTTCCCAGAGAGTCCCCATCCCCAAAGGGGAATATTTTACAGCGCACTGCACACACACATTGTCTCCCAATCAAATGCAAATTAGGGTGGCCCCTGCTCAGCAAATGGGACATTTCATGCTTGCTACCACGAGACCATAGCCAGAGGGACTCTTACCTCTGGACTTCAGGGCCAATGTCCAGGGCCTTCACAGCCCTTGGGGCCCCTCAAATCTTCTTTAGTCTGTCCCGAGTGGTGTGGTTGCCTGGCCAGGCATGATGATGCTTAATTTGCAGGGGTGGGCAGGCCCTCCAAAGGCCTTTAGGTCCAGGCTCCAAAATCACCTAGGTGCACCTCTGACCATAGGAACCAGAAAGGGCTGCTGGTTGATAGCTTCCTGTGGTTATTGCATGCCCCTTTAAAAGATGATTGGAGGGGCGAGATCATGAGTTCCTGCTGCAGAATTTAAATGGGGCTGTGAGGGGAAGCACATAAGCTGCCAGCATATGGCCTCCTGTCTGCAACTGGCACCTCTACAAACCCTGTAGGGGCTGGGGGCTGGCTGCATTGGGGGAGTATGAGATGAGGTGGCATTTGACACCTGCCTTGGGCACACAAATATCTTGAGCTGCCCCTTCTTTGCAATACCTCTTGTGGCTTCTGGGCTTAGCAAGGGGGGTGAACCCCTCTTGGGCGGCAGGTAATTTTTGGGAAGAGTTGTCAGAAGATGCGGCAGAGCTGCCTCCTTAGGAGCCGAGGATGGAGGCCTTTTGGCTCCTGGAACCCCTTCTCATCTGCAGAAGTCTCTAGCGGGGTCGATTCCACCTGCTGCTAAGTCCAACTTCACTTCTTCAGCCTACTCATTTTCACAGCCAATATGTATGAAATTTTCTGGCATTTGTAGAACTATCCAAGTGATCTTGCAGCCCGCCAAATTTCTTACATATATCTTCAGCAGCTGGTGGAGCAGTCGCTCAGAGGCAGAGCATCTGCTTTCCTTGCAGAAGGTTCTGGGTTCAATCCCTGGCAGCATCTTCAGGTAGGGCTGGGAGACATTCCTGCCTGGAACTTTGAAACGCCTCTGCCAGTCACTGTAGAAAATACTAGGCTGGAAAGACCAGGTATTTGATGCAATATAGGCAGATGCATATGTTCATGTGTTAATAGTGTACTTTCATTTTACAGAACATTGAAAGGGGTATACTCAAAGCTTGCCATTGATTTCAGTGGGAGGAATTCACTGCAATCCTTCTCTCTGTACATTTAGTTTGCTTACCCTATTTCTGGTAATTGTTTTATATCATTTTTTTCTTTTTGTTTATTTTATTATTATTATTATTATTATTATTTTTAGACCAAAGCGCCCTTTTACTGGGTAGTTTGGTCCTCTGACTGGCTTTACTCAGTGCATTTGACCATTGCGTTTAACGTAAATGCAAATGATATTTTCTGCTTTGTAAAGATGGCAAAAATCTTCTGACTCCTTTGGCTATTGAAATAAGTTACATTTAAAGGCTATTCACTTTGCTGTAAATATTAATGCCCTTTATGCACAGGGCAGAGTAGTGCCTAATTATAAATGTCAGAAAGAACTTTTTTAAAATGTTCAATTTTTTTTTAATTTTTTTTGCTTATTCTGTTTGTAGAGCAATGGATGTTTAAAAGGATCCAGTGCATTTTAACATCTCTTTGTCTGCCCATTCTTTTAAGCAAGACTTCCATTCCTTTAAAAAAGTTTTTTTTAATGTTCTCCTTTGCTATATGTGTGAATGGAAAATAATGATGTGATCTGAAATAATTAAGACCCATCCATATTGCTTCCAAGACACCTTGCCCATGTGATTAGGCACTTAAATACATTCCTGCGCTCTCCACTGTTGAAATGCCGAGAGGTTAAAATGGGCCATGTCCTCCTTTTTAACATTGGCTGCTTTAAAGCTAGAGTAAAAAGGTTGAATTATGTTTTCAGTAATGGTAGACGAAGCACACTGAAATTAAATGAGTTCAGAGTTCATTAGGAGTTCCCCATTCACATACAGTAGTCTTTTTGTTTCTGCAATAAGGCTATTCATTGCCTTGATGAGAGACAGAATGCAGTAATCTCTTGTGTTCCTCCCCCCCCTTCCCAACCGAAGTGTGAGTCTATTTTCCCATTAGTGCTAATGACAGTCATGTGCATGTCACGATGGGAGGTTGGGCTCAGCGGGGTCACTTGATTAAAAAATGAATCGCCTCTGGAGGCTTTGTGTCTGTGTGCTTTATTAATTTATGATTTAACCTATCTGCTTAGTTTACTGATACATACGTATATTTCAAGGAGTTACATTTTTAATTGGTTTGGAGCAATACTGATTGGTGGGCTGTGTGGGGAGAAGGAAGGAAAGAGGCCTGTACTCTAGAGTAGAGGTTCCCAATGGGGGTACTTGAGGGGTTCCCGGGTGGGGGGGGGGGTAAAAGCCCTCCTGCCCTCCCATGTGCTGGTACACTATTTGCTTCCCATCTGAGCATCGCTGGCTTAAAACCGATGCATCCTTAGGGATGTGTGCACTGCCAAAGCGCAGGTCCTCCGCTGCTCCTGATTGGCTGGCTACATAGTGAAGCTCAGTGTAACCCTCCACTCAGCCTGACTAACAGGCTTCAGGAAATTAGCACTGAGTACTCCAATTGTGTCACCTTAAGTGGCGCAGTGGGGAAATGCTTGACTAACAAGCAGAAGGTTGTCGGTTCGAATCCCCACTGGTATGTTTCCCAGACTATGGGAAACACCTATATCGGGCAGCAGCGATATAGGAAGATACTGAAAGGCATCCTCTCATACTGCATGGGGGGAGGCAATGGTAAACCACTCCTGTATTCTACTAAAAGAAAACCACAGGGCTCTGTGGGCTCCAGGAGTCGAAATCGACTTGATGGTACACTTTACCTTTACTTTACTCCAATTGTGGTGGTGCAGCAGGGAAGCAGCTTGCCTAGGGAGCAAGAGGCTGTTTGTTCAAATCCCCACCGGTATGCTTCCCAGACTGTGCTGGTAAATATCTATATTTGTAGTCACCTATATCGGGCAGCAAGTCACCTAATGGCGCAGCGGGGAAGGAACTTGCCGAGGGAACAAGAGATTGCTGGTTTGAATCCCTGCTGGTCTGTGTCCCAGACTATGGGAAAACACCTATATCGGGCAGCAGCGACATAGGAAAGTGCTGGAGGTGGATGCTCACTTCAGTGACAATGGCAAAACACATCATCTCGTACTGTGTGGGAGGAAGGCAATGGTAAGCCACTCCTGTATCCTACCAAGAAAACCGCATGGCCCTGTGGTCGCCAGGAGTCGACACCAACTTAACGGCACTATCTTCTCTTTCCTTTTATTCCAATTGAAACTAAGTAAACTTGTCCCATACATTTCAGCAAGTCTGCTTATGAGTAATTTAGTGTGGATCATGTGATGCCATGATTGCAGCAGCCTGTCTCCCTAACTGTAACCCTTACATTTGTGTTTTAATGTATATGTGTGTATACACACGCACTTAAGTGTTACAGTTATGAGTTGGGCTACTCCATTCAATGACTTACATCCCAGATTAAGTAACTCATAAGCAGTCTTACTGAAATTAAAGGGGTTAGTTTATTCATCCTATTCCAATGGGAGCATTGAATGGGAGCGTTCAATAGATCATTTAGGGAGAAGGATCATAGCTCAGTGTTAAAATACCTGCTTCATTTGCAGAAAGTCCAGGCTCCATTTCTGGTGTATCTAGTTAAAAGGACCAGGTACTGGAAAAGACCTCTGCTTAAGACCCTGAAGAATAGCTGCTCGACCATTCTAGACTAGATGGATCAATAGTCTGATTTTGTATGAAGATAGCTTCATGTGTTCATATAGCCTACTGCCGTTTAAAAACATTTTGAGTTTAACGGGGGTGGGATCCAATACATTAAATCCAATCTATTAAATCAGGGGTAGGCAACTAAGATTCTGCAGCTGTTGCTGAGCTAAATCAGCTGTTGTTAATTGCTGTAGTTCAGTCTCAGTTTATTGTGGCTGGGGGTAATGGGAGTTGTCATTCAACAACAGCTCAGAGGCGGATTAACGTAGTAGCAAATGTAGCATTTGCTACAGGCCCCGCGTTTTTGAGGGCCCTGCATGCCCGGCTTCCAACTGGGAATTAAAGTTAAAACTTTACCTGTTTTATTTGGTCCATATTAGATCAAATATCCCTTTTCTGCTAAATGTGCCTTTTAAGAGAAGGCCCAGCACAGCATCTGTCCAGTGGCTGTTGCTGGTGCCTACCACATTTTTCTTTTTAGAGTGTGAGCCCTTTGGAGACAGAGAAGCATCTATCCACTCTTTATTTTTCACTTTGAGAATTTTGATTGAAAATCACTTTGAGAATTTTGATTGAAAAATGGTATATAAATGTTCACTGTTGTTGTAGTAAGTGTGAGTTTGTGGCTTGGTCTCCCATACTCCAAAATATAGCATATGAAAAAAATTGAATTACTTTACTATGCAAGTAAATAATTTACGTTTTGATATTTATGTGCATTTTTAAAAAAAAAAAATTAGGGCCCCTTTATAACATATGCTACAGGCCCCGCACTGGCTTAATCCGGCCCTGCAACAGCTGGAGCGCATTGTTCCCTTTAACAGAGATCCCCAGATGTTGTTGACTACAACTCCCAGAATTCCCAGCTGCAATGACTTTTGCTTGGGAATTTTTGCTATCCCCTGCATTGCATCAAGGTTCTCTATGAACCAAGGAGGTAGGGTGTACATTCAGTCCATATCTGCTCTTCCAGAAATTCAAAACGGGATCCCTTTTCCTCAAAAGGCATTTCTCCCCTGCCCCACCCCCACATGTCTTCCCCTATATCTAATTATATGCATCAGTTCTATCAACACCGGAATGTTCCGCACACTCGTGATCAAATTTTCAATTGGAAATATTTGATTTCAATTTAGATGCCGGCTCTACTCTTGCAGTAACAAGCATATTCATAATTAATTTCTTGTCCTGTTGTTCACAACAACATCCTTTATGTGTCCCAAAAGTATGATTAAAAGAGGTTGCAGCTGATTACGTCTTTAATTTACGTTAACAACCTGTTTCTCAAGCCCTTCCTTTTGTTGCAGCCCTACCTCTGGTGTAAATCGTCGGCATGGAGGCTACGTACAAAACTTCCAGCTATTCTTGTGCTGAGCCAAGTATTTTAAAAAAAATCTTCATGGGCTCTACCACTGATACAGATGTTTAAAAAGATTTCTTTTAAAACAATAAGTTGTTTTTTAAAAAATGGAAACTTCAAATAACCTATTTTTAAAACCATCTGATCAATCAAGAGGAAGGGGCTTTATACATTTCGGTCTGGCCTTCATGTGATTGAACCCCTAACTTATCATAGGTTCTAATGAAGAGTCCTGTGCCCTTAACTGCAAGACAGGCACACTCAGTTGCCCAGATGAAAGCGCCAGGCTGGCATCAACAGCTATGTAGGAGAAGATGGAACCCCATTGGTTGCTTTTGTCTGATGGTCCCTGTAACAGCTCTGATCATCCACAGTCCTGGTACTGATGTGTGCAATGAGTGGAGCTCTGAGAAGCTATTACTGTGCAGAGTGAGGAGGCCTGGATAACTCTATCAGCATCCCTGGTTTGAAACCTATAGTGCATTATAGATATTCAACTGAAGCCCGCCCCCACCCCCTGCCATTATAAGGTTGTTTTCTTTTCATTTTTAAGTAAAATCTCATGCTCACTGTCAGTGACATTTCTTAAAAACACCTATTACAATGTCGGTACTCTGATATAGCTCACTGCTCAGAAAAGTAGCATTCTTATTGCAGATTTCGTGTTGGTTTACTAGTCTACAGTCACATAAAGCAAGCGGGAGCCAGGCTTTTAAAATACAAATTTCTCCAATGTTTCTGTGAGCTAATGCACGCCTCTTGCTTACCCATGCTTCAGGTACCAACATAGGCCTTTCATCTTTCTCCCCGCCTTGTTTCCTTCTACTGTTATTTTATGCATGCGATTATTTCTTGTGGGTTTTTTTGTTTTTTGTTCTGGTTTTTTTGCTTTTCAACTCTGTGCTTGGCTGCCTTTTTAAAACTTAAAAGTCCCACAGTTGTACTGATTTCAGCGGGGGGAGGGCATGTGTGTGTGTGTGTCTTGCACGGGGATTACAGAATGTCATGGAGATGTGCTAGTTCTTAAGGAAAAAAAGATCTGCCATGCTGAGTTTCAGCTGTTTTTGTTTGTGCTTTAAAGTGTAAAAATACATGGCATATTGAAATGTGTTTCTGATGGCCTTTGACTTTCCTTCTGGAGCATTAAAAAAATACTGATTATGTTGCCTGCTGAAGAAATGTAGTTTCCCCCCTCCACCGCAAAGTATGATTAATCTCCTAACACTTGTTAATAGTTTCTGTCCTGGGCATGGAATGGTATTAAATCTTAATTCCTTTATTTTTATGAATCGATTGTATGATAATACCTTGACCTGCTGAGACTGTAATCAACTTTGTGAAAGCAACCCTTCTAATATCTGGGTTTTAATCCCATTTTGGAAACTCTTGTTTTTAACAAATGTATCAGCAGGTAGTCACAGGTTTCAAAGTATTCTTCTGTCCAGGGCTGTATTTAAGTTATAAACTAATGGATGAACTGTAGAAAATCCAACCCAACCTTATCATTGGAAATAATTAGCTAATATGGCTGGGTTTATGAAATTCAATTTGCATTTCACAGAGTGTTCTCTTTTAAAGCAAAATTGATTGTAAAGGACTATTTTTAAAATAAAATAAAATAAAATCAGAAAAATTTCCTTAATCAGAAACCAAGAACTAGACTTCTTTCAACATTAGTTTAATTTTTTTTTTAAAAAAAAATGAACTGGTAGATTAAACAGATGAAAACACGCCTTGGTTATTTCTGCATATGATGGGCATGGTTGTTTTGGGGTGTTGCCCCCTTTAGCAATATTAATGTTGGTTTATGAATTTTTAATGTAATTTATGGGGTGCATATTTGCTTTTTATATTAGATGGTTTTAAGGAGAGAGAAAAATCACATCCAGTCAAGAATATTTTACTGGGAAATCCTTTTTCAAGAACAAAAAGAAATACTTGTACTTCACCCCACGCCCGAGTGTTTTTCTTGAAACATCCTTGGAAGTTTAATATTGACTATTTTTTCCTCAGTCTTGTATATTCTTGAATTGTCTTTTTCCTCCATTTTCTCCGTTCTCAATCCTAGGTCCCCTAACAAAGAAACAGACAGATGATTTAGGTGATAATGAAGGTGCGGAGGACGAAGGTATTTTTTTCCCGCCAAACTGATTTGCATGACAAGGGATCCCCTTGAACAACCTTTTTTCTCCCCTCTTTTTTTTTTTACTTCTTGTCTTCTTTTGAAGGTTTTTTTTTTTAATTCCCATTTTTGATGTGTTTTGTCTTCTTGCTTGTTGTTACATATTTTAATTTTTCTTAAAAGAAAGAATGTTAAGTTCTTACGATAACAGTGTTTAAAACAAAGGAGGGTGTTTTACTTTTGTTTCCTTGAAACAGACTCTTGATATGTTGCATCCCACTTTTGACTGAATTTTGTCCATAACAACCACTAACATGCTTCAGAAACAGTCTCTCTGTACACCTTCTTGCATGTTTTCTAACCCCTGTTTCTATATATTTCACCAAGTACAAAGACAATGTTGTTTTTTGTCACCCACTTATCTCCATTTTAATAAATATGGAAATGTTGTGTATGATAATGAAGGAATGATAAGTGCTGTTCTGAAAGTGTGTCCCAAGCAACTGAATGTGGGTGACTACAACTATCTACTGCTTCTTCAAGTCCCCAGAATCATAATTTGAGGAGACTTGACAGGGGCTCCAGATTTGGGACTCCAGATATCTTTTCATTTCTCAAAGAGCAGGCATGGAGAGTTGTCTGTGCATTTTGGATCATTTCCATGGTAGGTGTGGAGGGGTTTTTAACCATTTCCCCCTGTGCTGTGGCCTCTGATTAATGCCCCCCCCCCACCGTGCTACTAAAAGTGGAGTGGAAAACCTACGAGCACAAAAATCATGCCTGTAAGCTTTCCCATCTGGGGCTAATGACACCTTACAGGATATGTGCAGTCCAGAAATCAGTGCAAGGGGTAAAGGTTAAACCCCCACCATGACCTCAATCCAAGCCCTCCACCCCATGATTGTTTTTGGAGCATGGAAAAGATGTTGGGAGTTCCAGGCTCCTGCATCTCGTCTAGTTTGGCTCTTAGTAGAACAG
Organism: Hemicordylus capensis; assembly: GCF_027244095.1. Lineage (NCBI taxonomy): Eukaryota > Metazoa > Chordata > Lepidosauria > Squamata > Cordylidae > Hemicordylus > Hemicordylus capensis. Next base: position 339,129,505 of record NC_069659.1, read on the forward strand.
CAGTGAATTCTCTACACAAAATTCTTCTCACTCTTTTCTGAACTGAGAATATTTAAATAGAATTCTATAGAAACATGTCTAATAAACCTTTTGCTAAAAATATGGATTTGGCACAATGATAATGTAATGGTTGCCTCTTTAAACTCAATGCCACGAAAGTATGAATATTTTCCAAATTCTTTTGAGAAGTTATGCAGATATTGTTGTAATTTTCCTTGCAATGTATAGGGATGTTTCACCTGAGTGGGATCAACCACGTTTGTCTTGAATAATAATAATAATAATAATAATTATTATTACATTTATATCCCACTCTTCCTCCAAGGAGCCCAGAGCGGTGTATTACATACTTAAGTTTCTCTTCACAACAACCCTGTGAGGTAGGTTAGGCTGAGAGAGAAGTGACAGGCCCAGAGTCACCCAGCAAGTCTCATGGCTGAATGGGAATTTGAACTTGGATCTCCCCGGTCCTAGTCCAGCACTCTAGCCACTATACCACGCTGGCTCTTGAATTTCATTTGCAGAGAATTTTAGGGACAACTCTAGAGAAGTACAAAACTCCCCTGAGGAATTTAACAATTATTCTTTTTTTTAAAAAAAGATTAAGAATAACAATTATTCTTTAAAAAGGTGTGGAGGGGGCAATCTTGAAGATTCCTACAGACTTTAGATAAAGCTCTGCTTTCTAAGCTGTCTTGGGCTGCCTGGGTTTGAACCTGAGTGTCTTACATATGCAAAGTATAGTCTACTATTGAACTGCAGTTTATCCCCAATTATTATTCAAGTGCCCTAGAATCCTGATTGCATTAACAGTGTAGCCAAACATCTGCTTCCCTATACAATTACATCTATAGTGGAGCATAATTAATCTACAAAGTCACGTGGTAAGTCAAACATACAGAGCAGTTCAGAGAGGCATTAATTAGCAAATTATTTATTTATTTATTTTTATTAGATTGTACACTACCCCAAACTTCTGTCTATTAAACAAATATACATAGGGCAGGTTCACTCATAGCACTAAACCTGAAATTTGACAGAGCTTCCAGAGCCCCAGGAACATAAGCATGCCCTACTTCCCATTGCAGGACGGATATGCTGAGATTGAGAGTGTTATATGAACCCACCAATCTCCGCACATTCTACCCTGCTTGTGCTATGAAACCCGACATCTGTCACTAAAGTGTCTACACTAAGCTAATGTTAGAATAGTTCTCTATGCCTATTTTAGAATCCCTGTGACTACTTGTCCATCTTAAGCAACATTTCTCCTGACTCCTCCAGTTTTCAATCTGGCCTTAAACCATTTGAACTTTAAATGTATTTTTGTGATACTGGGCTGAATCCAGACAACAATGAGTGCTAACAGTGCACCTGGACTGGACTGGTGTATAAAAGAGGAGTATAAAATCATGCCTGGGGTGGATCAAGTGATAGAGAGAAACCTTTCTCCCCCTCTCAAAATATTAGAACTTGGGATCATCCACCGAAGCGAAATGCTGGGAGATTCAGGACAGACAAAATGATGTACTACTTTGCACAACATGTAGTAAAACTATGGAATTTGCTGCCACCGGATGTGGTGCTGGCTACCAGTCTAGATGGTTTTGAAAAGGGATTAGACCAGTGATTCTCAAACTTGGGTCCTCAGGTGTTATTGGACTTCAACTCCCATAATCCCCAACCAAAGGCCACTGAGGCTGGGGATTATGGGAGTTGAAGTCCAATAACACCTGAGGACCCAAGTTTGAGAATCACTGGATTAGACAATGCATGGGGGATAGGGCTGTCAAAGGCTACTGGTCTTGGTAGCTGTATATTTGCATTAGGATCAGAGAGGGCATGCCCCTGAACACCAGGTCCTAGGGAAACCAAAGGGAAAGGGTGATTGCCCTCTTTATCCACTTGCAGGATTCCCAGATGCACCTGGATGGCCACTGCATGTGGCAGGATGCTGGACTAGATGGTCCTTTGGCCTGATCCATCAGGGCTTCTTCCTATGTTCTTATGGAACCCTGTGACATCCAGGACGTATGTAATGGATTTAAACCCAGGTCACACTTTATTAGCTAACAAACAATGATCTGCAGTGGAATAAACAACTAAAGAAACAAACAACAAATATTTATATACCGCTTTCCAACAAAAGTTCCCAAAGTGGTTTACATAGAGAATGAATGAATGAATGAATGAATGAATAAATAAATAAATAAATAAATAAATAAATAAATAAGATGAATCCCAGTCCCCAAAGGGCTCACAATCTAAAAAGAAACATCAGATAGACACCAGCAACAGTCCCTGGAGGTTCTGTGCTGGAGGTGGAGAGGGCCAGTTACTCTCCCCCTGCTAAAGAAAGCGAGTCACCATGTTCAAAAGCTGCCTCTTTGCCCAGTTAGCAGGGGTAAACATAAAACTAGAGTACGGGTAAAGCCTGTTCCCCCAAGAGAAGGCAGCTTCAATGGGCAATAACAGCTTCTCCTGTTGTTGGGTGAACCATCCAAGCGTGGAGGCTGTTAGCAGGCAGATGACTGCTTGGGCTTCTTCACAGCCACACAGTTGACTGAGCCAAGGGAGGCTTGCTTGAATCATCACTCCCTGAGCCCCAAAGCTCTGAGTGGATGAGCCCATCAGCTCCCCAAGGGGTTCCATTCCAGACACCCCCAGGCTACAAAACCCTGAAGTGCTGCACTATGGAACTTCCCCTCCACCCTAAAATTCCCTCCCATTGAACACATATTCTGAGATATTCCCCAATACCCTTTCACCTGCCAGTGTGACCGGAACTACACTATTTAACCATTACGACCAAATGATACCCCAAATATGTGCAGTCGGAAGCAGATGAAAGCATCTGCATCTCCAGCCAAACAAACAAACAAACAAAAATTTTATTTGGCCCCAGAACTGGAAATCATATAATCACACACTGAGAAGCAGGTGGCTTCTAAACTGATGCAGATCTGAGGCTGCTGCAGGCAGGGATATCCCCAGTTGATTGGGCATGGAAAACATGCGTCTTGTTTTTGCACAAGACCAGCTTTGCACAACTCCACCCACCCCACCACCACTGTGAGTAATGGGTACGGAGCAGCTATAAAGTCATTTGAGCTGTTCCACAAATCCTTGTGCAAGTGTCCACACAATGCCAGGCAGAGGGGTTATATAGTAGCTCTCATACCTCCATTTTGCAAAATGCGCAAAGAGACTGTGTAAACAGAAGAACTTTAGGATTTTAGTTCCACTTTTCTCATGCAGTGCTTTCAACATGAGGTCTACAATGGCCTTTTGGTGAGCAGAAGACGCCTTGTACACAAGAAAGAGCACCTTTTGAATCCAACATGCTTTCTTTTTCTCCAAGTTGAATGTCTGGTGCTTTTTCTTTCACTTTCCATTCTATGTGGTTAGTTATCTTTGCAAACACGGGCATTCAAAGCTATGAGTGCCAGCTCCTTCCTTAATAGTGGTTCTCCCTGCCCGAACCGGAAATTAATAAAAGAATATTGTGAAATGCAACACTTAGAGGTATATAAGCACAGTTTTTATTCAATTAGCAATTGGAAAAGCCTGCGTTACTCACAGATAATTTTGAGGAACAGTTTCAAACCCAAGCTATTCACACAGCAGACTTTTGTGGCTTTCCCCATTTGCCACGTAATTGCTAGGGCAGGCTCTAATAGCTAAAAATCTGTTGAATTAATCAGTACCTTTCACTCTTTGAAAAAGCAGAACATTCAAACATATCAGCTCAGATTCAGCTTCACTTTGTAGCGACAGGGTGGTAACTGGCAGACGGCTGTTCAGCAGCTTAGAGGAAATGAGTTTGATGGCATCTATTTTTGTTTGTGATGGGAAACTATCCTTCCCATTAAAACCCATTGCCACCAGTCACAGTTGAGAGGCCCAGGTCGGGAATGCTAAAGAGTACTGAATGGAATGGAAATCATCAGCACACCCCAACTCTTTTTAGCTCTTAAGATGAGTTTCTTTGTTTATTAAAAAAAAATGGGAATGCAAGTCTCCTCTTCAGAGCAAGTGAATAAGGCCTGTCTACACATCCAGGAGAAGGACTGAGGCGCTCGAGTGCTGAGGTGATAAAGGACTGTAGGGATGTGTAGAACGTTTCACCAGCAAAATGTTTTGTCTCGCAATGGGCCATTTCAAGTGTTTTGAAACAGAACTCCTTTAAATAAAGGGCCTTTTTTGAGCTCAGAGCATGACCACCCTTGTTTCAATCGAAACATTTCAACATTCTGAGTGCCATTTTGGAGGATCTCTTTTTTCCCCTTGCTGATTTTATTTATTTATTGTTAGTTTTTTTATACCACCTTTCATTAAAACAATCATGAAAACATTTAAAACCATATAAGACTATAGAACAGTTACACAATAAAAATATTAAATTAGTATATAAAAATCTAATTAAGTTTTTAAAAAACGTACAGAATACCATAAAACATAGAGCTAGGGATGTGCATGGAACCGCGGTCCGGCACTGGTGTGGGGGGCTCTTTAAGGGTGGGGGAGGGTGTACTCCCCCCCCCTGCGTTTCCCCCACTGGCGCGTTCGTTTAGTAAAGCTTTTGGGGTGGCAGGATACCTCCCTGCCGCCCCTTCCCCCAGTTGTCGGCAAAATGCTTCACAAAGCCTTTTACGCGTGCGCATGTCGTGCGCGCACATCACGTCCGTGCACACATGACACGGAGACGTGACGTGCGTGACATGCGCACGCGCAAAAGGCTTTGTGAAGCCTTTTGCCAACGACTGGGGGAAGGGGCAGCAGGGAGGTATCCTGCCGCCCCAAAAGCTTTACTAAATGAACGCACCGGCGAGGGAAATGCAGCGGGTGGGGTAAGTACACCCTCCCCCACCCTTAAAGAGCTCCCCACACCAGTGCTGGACCACCGGACCGCCCTCATGTCCGGACCGGTTCGGAGGCCTTCAGAATGGCCTCCAGACCGGTCCGGGCTCATCCCTACACAGAGCAGCAGCAACAAAAACAGCACTCATATATAAGCCTGGATAAAAAGCCAAGGATGCCCAGGTAGGTGGGATGGCGGATAGACATTTAGGGGGAAAGCTGGTTGCACTCACCTTCCCTCCAGATGAGTGCCAACATGTTGCTGGGAGAGCAGACCATGCTCCTAGGTGATTCGCGTTGCATGGTGCAGCGAGGAGCTCCAGAGGCCAGGACAACATGTCCTATCCTCCAGATATCCCACAGTGCACCACACTACATGCACAGTGCATTGGGGGATTCCCCCAGGAGACAGGCACTCTAGGCACCCATCTCAGTGTCTTCTGGGGCTGAACGTAGCCCCAACGAACACACAATCCTGGAGCCTGGGTTAAGGGCTCACTTGAGAGCTGGATTTCAAAGCAAGTCTAGGTGGCACTGCCCCACTGGAATCAAGATCGAAACAAGTTGTTCTCATGTGCAGCCTAACCCAGGCTGGGTTTCCCTAGCCAGTTAGGCTGTGTGTGAGAACAGCCTCAAGATATCACTTGCTTTCAAAAATCTTGGTTGGAGGCTGAGGAGCAGATGTCCACCAGGAGATTATTCCAAAGTCTGGAGTTAAGAACTAAGAAGGCCCAGGATCGCAGGTCCTCCCTCATTGTCAGCACGTGAAGCAGAGCCCTTCCAATGATCTTGTCACATGAGCAGAAACCCTTGGGAGCAGGCAGTCCCTCAGATATCCAGAGCCCAAACTCTTAACAGATTGATTTTCTGGCACTGGCTTCCATTTGGCTTGTGATCTCAGCAGCAAGCATAGCCATTGCAGTGTAGTACACCTTGTACATTTTGCAATGCAGATTGCAGAGCATCTGCACAACTTAGTCTCAAGGCCACAAAAATCATCAAGAAATATTACACACACACACACACACACACACACACACACGTTGCCACTGTCCATTTCCCACCACAACACTATCTCACAAACAAAACAAACCACAACTCAAGGAAGGTTCAAGGCAGGCACCCAAGTTCTGCCTTTGTCAATCTGAGATCCAGCCAAACCAGATAGTTACAGCAGCAATAGCACAGCATATTATACTCAGTGCTGAGAAAGAAAATAACAAAATCAAACCTTCCTTCCTCCTCTCTTCTTCAAGAGAGGCACAGTATAAGGGCTCTCTCTCTGCCTTCCAGTCCCTTTGAATACATTTTGAATTTGAAATCCCCTCCTTCTGTGTTTCCCCTTTCTCCCTCCACTCATCCAATGGGGGCACAGTTTCCAATGACAACACTTGATTTGTATGATAACAAGCCAACCAAGAAGCAAGGAAGCCTGTCAGAAAAACCAGTCAGCAAGGAAAAAACAGACCTCCAAAATGCTCAGAACATCAAGACACTTCAATTGAAATGGGGGCTGTTCTGCTCTGAGATCGAAACAGGTCCTTTGTATAAAGGGTGTTCTCTTTCAAGCTCGAAACACTCAAAATGGCCCCTTTCCTGCTGACATGTTTCGCCAATGAAATGTTCTGCACATCCCTACTCTTCTGTGTGCCCACACCCCATGCCATGCCACAAGCTTCCAGCAGACCATTCAAATTACATGACTACAATATTAAAGTTAGGATCGCTTTTCTGTTCGCCACCCCACCCTCCATTTTAGTGGCTGCTGCTCTCAAGGGCAGGGAAGACGGAGTGTGATGCTGTCATATGGGACCTATTCAGACACTACTTCTTCAACTGGCACAACCACATGCAGTACGGCTGTGTACATGCCACATCCCTCCCTCCTTCCAGCAAGCATGCCAGGGTGTCTTTGCCTAATGACTGGGAGGGGGTTAACCTGAAATGCTCCTTTACACACTCTACAAACAGTGTTGCAGTTTTACAGGGACAGGTAGCACTCAAAGACTAACCGAAAAGACCAGAAGGTTTAATACTGCAATAGCTTTTGTGGGTGACAAAAGCTGTTGCATTATTGGTACGGAGAAACACAGGAAAATGGGCAATCGAAATCAGGGCTCTGATACTGATATTTCCAGTCTCTGTTTTCAACTGCCTATTTCCCGGTGCTTTTCCAGTAGCAACCCAGCATCTGGCAAAGTGGGTTGTCACCCATTAAAGCTTATGCAATTTTATATTATCTTATGATCTTTTCAATTAGTCTCCAAATGCTATGTAATTCTTTATAACATTTGACTAACACGGCTAATAAAATATAAGAACAAAGAGTTTGGGTGTGTGTGAGTGTGTGTTTGTATTTAGAGGAGTGAGTTGAACGAAACCCTTTCCCCACATGGTTAGGGAAAGGCACCCCAGTTTTCCAGGAGAGAGGGGTAGATGCACACATTCATTCATTCGATTTCTATACCGCCCTTCCAAAAATGGCTCAGGGCGGTTTACACAGAGAAATAATAAATAAATAAGATGGAGCCCTGTCCCCAAAGGGCTCACAATCTAAAAAGAAACTCATAGCTTGTCTACATCCTCATTGCATGTAGGACAATGAGGTTGGGAAAGCATCATCTGAATTGGCCCATGGTGTTCCTTTTTAACCACTAGATGCTATGGAGCAAAAAGAGAGGCAGAGATGCTTGCTGTTCTTGGCAGTGGACTCTTGCCTTTTGTCCTGAGAGATTGAAAGTAGAATGTCTGACTTCCAAGGAGAAATGCGAAGCAGAGCTAATACATCACAGAATATGACAGAAAGGAAACTAACTAAATCTGCTTAGCAAATTCCAGGAGCATAAATCCAACCTTGTAATAAAATTCATATAAGTAGATCACTCAGATATCATATTTTCAGCCCATTTCAGAGCACCACTCTAGTGATGAAGCATCCTTCAGCCACATTTCTAATAATAATAGGTGAACCATTTGCTTTCAGTCCTCCCTTTCACTCTCCCACATTTTTAAGTATTGCCCCATATCCAGGCTTCCAAAATCCATATAACATAAAGCAGCAACAAAACCTGGGACTCTATAACTAAGCTGGCCCTAATTAGGTCATTTTTCATTTTTGTTTTCAGAAGACCCAAAGGCTCCTAGTGCACATTACAGACTAATGATCTGTAGTTCTACAGGTTTTTCTGTAACAACGACGAAAGACTGAAAAAAGGAGCTATGGCAGTTTCTTTGCCTACCAGTGGGTTTCACTGGTATGGTTTCTAAGGAAATTAATAAATGCTAATATATTGGAGAAGAATGAAACCCTAAATAATTAAACACATATATCTCCATGTTCGTGAAAACTGATGTTAGTTTAGACTTTTTGTACTTCCTGCTAGGGGCTACTTGGATATTTAACTTATCTGAAATAAGTCTCTCCCAGAAAACTGGCAGGCCTATAGATTATATAGGAAGCCGCCTTATACTGAGTCAGACTATTGGTCCATGCAGCTCAGTACTGTCTACACTGATTGGCAGCAGCTCTCGAGAGCAGGGCTGCATAACTTCAGCTTTCCAGCTGGTTTTGGACTACAAGTAGCATCATCCCCACCCAAGGCAGCCAATGGTGATGGGTGATGGGTTTGTAGTCCAACACCTGCTGGAGGGCCAAAGTTGTGCATACCTATTCTAGAGCTTTGGATGGGCATTTTCTAGATCTACCTGGAGGTGTCAGGGATGGAAGCTGGCCTGGGACATTCTGTATGCAAAGCAGATGTTTTCCCACTGAGCTATGGTCCTCCCCCTTCCATCTAATTGAAGTTCACACAATGCATAGGCAGAAAATGTAGTAATGGGTGTGGAAGTTGGATCTGTCAGTTGCTAGTAGCAGTGCTGGCTAAATGGACCGTCCATGTTCAGGGGCTGTGCGCCTCTGAGTACCAGATGCTAAGAAAAGACACCGGGGAAGATTGTCACTGTTAAGCCATGTTTGTAGACGTCCCAAGAGACCTGACTGGGTGCTGCTGGATGCAGCATGGTAGGCTATGTACAACTATGCACAAATTTTTATATACCGCTTTTCAACAAAAGTTCCCAAAGTGGTTTACATAGACATGAATAAATAAGTAAATAAAATGGTTTCCTGTCCCCCAAGGGCTCACAATCGAAAAAGGACACATAAGACAGACACCAGCAACAGCCACTGGAGGGATGCTGTGCTGGGGATGGATAGGGCCCGTTGCTCTCTCCCTGCTAAATAAAGAGAATCATCACTTTTAAAAGGTGCCTCTTTGCCCAGTTAGCAGGGGGTGACCTAGATGGCTAGATGGACCTCAAGTTTGATCCAGCAACCTAATATACTTAACTTTAAAACATCCTTAAAAATAGAAATAGAAGATATGTAATGCTACTTCCAACATCTCATTGGCATAATGTAACTGTTCTTTTAAAAAGTCAGACACTTATTTTTAAATGTCAGACAAGTCTAGGCATTGCACTTTGTCACTTTTATGATTTCATTTCGTTAGCATCCGTCATTCTAATGCAGAGCCCTCATGGACAATGGAGTTCCTGTCTGAGTAGGCTAGAAATGTGCAGAAGCCCCATGAGAAATTTCTTGTGCCTGATGGAAACTCATTTAGCTTCCCTTGAATATGCTCAAATACTTTGCGTTCGAAGGAACCCTGAAATTCACTCTCAATTTATTCAAAATGTTGACACCATCTCTAGAACAGGCTTACCCTTTCACATCAACAGAGAACATCTCCTTGCTCCTCAAGCAACGCATTTTTGGAGTTTTCATCTCCATTAAAATGAATAGGAAAGGCTCTGGAATCAGGGGAGGTCCTTTCATGCACTAGCCACTAGGCTTTCAAGAAATCACTTAAAAGCCCTGACCCATTGCAAGCATTCACATGTCAATGCTCTAGAAACATAGGGAGCTGCCTTATACCGAGTCAGAACATGGTCCATCTAGCTCAGTATTGTCTGCAGCAGGCATCCCCAAACTGCGGCCCTCCAGATGTTGCTGAACTATAACTTCCAGCATACCCAGCCACAAAAAATTGTGTCTAGGGATGCTGGGAGTTGTAGTTCAGCAACATCTGGAGGGCTGCAGTTTGGGGATACCTGGTCTACAGCATGGATTCTCAATGTTGGGTCCCCAGATGTTATTGGACTTCAACTCCCATAATCCCCAGTCCCAGTGGCCTTTGGTTGGGGATTATGGAAGTTAAAGTCCAATAACATCTGGTGAACGTTGAGAATCCCTGGTCTACAGTGACCGGCAGCAGCTTCTCCAAGCCCTACCTGGAGATGCCAGGGCATGAACATGGGACCCACTGCATACAAACAGATGCTCCACCACTGAGCTACAGCCCCATCCCCTAAGCGGAATATCTTACCATAGACAGTGCTCACATGTAGTCATCCATTTAATGCAAACCAGGGAATGCCTTGCTTAGCAATCCATGCTCACTACCGCTAGAGATCAGCTACTCTCTCTGTGTAGCATTTATTCTATATTGGAGTTCAGACACATCTTTTGGGCACCCTCCCTCCTCTCACTTGATGTATGAATTATTTCATTTTAATGTTTTATCCTCCGCATTTTTCTCTTACAATAGGCACTCAAAGTGGGTAACATAAAACAAAAACATCAAACAAAACAAAAATTAAAATTTTTAAAAAAATCAGAAATCAAATAAGAAAGCTTAAAACTCAAATAATTCCATTTTAAAACAGCACATCAAATTCCAAAGCTGAGAAATAAGCCATAGAGTATTGGGGGCAATATGCTAAATCCAGAGTGTTGGGGGCAATATGCTAAATCATTGTAAACCGCTTAGAGAGCTCCGGCTATAAAGCGGTATATAAATGTAAGTGCTATTGCTATTGCTATAAAGCAAAAAATTAAAAGGCTTCATTTTAGAACAATCCCCCCCACAAAATGTTGCAGTGGTTTCAGAACACCACCGCCCCCAAGCAGCAGCGATACTATACCAGGAATTAAACAAACATGGATAAAAACTATTGCAAACCAAAGAGAAGTCAGCAGAACAGTTTGAAAGACTAATGGCCTGCAAACTGGGTCCCAAATGTGCATCCTGGAAGAAGCAGTTCCAAAACCTAAGTGCCACCACCAAAAAAGCCCTGTCTGATGCCTCCACCAACAACACTTTCAAAGGCAGTGGGACCCACACCATGATCCCCATTGATGATTACTTTGAAGAGGCAGATTCATGTGACAGTAGGAACATAGGAAGCTGCCATATACTGAGTGAGACCATTGGTCTATCCAGCGAAATATTGTCTGCACAGACTGGCCGCGGCTTCTCCAAGGCTGCAGGCGGAAATCTCTCTCTGCCCTATCTGGGAGATGCCAAGGAGGGAACTTGGAACCTTCTGCTTTTCCCCTCTGCGGCTCTCCATCCCCCAAGGGGAATATCTTATTGTGCTCACACATCAAGACTCCCATTCATATGCACCCAGGGTGGACCCTGCTTAGCTAAGGGGACAAGACATGCTTGCTACCACAAGATGATCCTTCAAACACTATGGTCCTAAACCATAAACAGCTTTAAAGATAATGACCAGCGGTTCAAATTGGACTTGAAAGCAAACTGGGAGTGTATGCAGATCAAACAGAAATGGAATCACACGATCCCTTCCCTGAGGTCCCATTAGGAGCCTGGTGGGAATACTGCCCCTTGTGGCCTCTACCATCACTGCACTGTTGTAAACTGGCAATGCCAAGGTGGCAGCCGGCAGAGAAGACCAAAAATCAGTAAGTGGTATTCATGGGACTACAGTGACATATTGGATTGAACAAACCAGTTCTTTGCCTGTAGACTCCTAGAGCATATTTATTGTGTAAGTAGATCATGCAAAAGAAAGAAAAGACCTTTTCGTTCCCCATTTTATAACCATGAAAACATCCAGGTTAAAATTTCAAATTATTTGTGCTTTCAGTTTTGCCATTAGTGATGTTTTCCCTCAGACAAAGAGAGAGCTTGCACTGAATAATCATAATTGTATTGGTAACACTTGAAAATATGGGAAGAATAAACCCTGACAGTGCTTTTATGAAAGTTGCTCCCGTATAATTAAGGGGCTGTCAGCAATTCCATTGTCTAGCCCATATTTCCAGTAGCAGGTAAGCTATATGAGAGCTCTGGTCGCGCTCTAATTAGAAACTTCTGCAGCAGCTTCCCTTTAAAAGTAAAAAATCCGCCATTGCTTCTTTCACAATTTGAATTTAGTCCATGTTCCATCAATCTGGAAAAAGGGTAGGCAGCTTGTCCAGCAAGCAGGGCCAAAGATCAACTCCATTATGAGCCAGAGGTCCGTAACTAATTTAACACGTTCCCGTTGCTTATAATTAATCTCTTGCCTATCATTTTCATGAGCTGATGAACTTGAATGAGGTACAACTGGGAGTCAGGATAGGGCTAGATAAGCAGCAGAAGGAGAATGTATAATAGGCTGGACAAGCTGGATAGTGTGGATCGAGTGAATTGAAAGACGTTTTTCTCCCTGTCTCATAATATTAGAACCCAGGGCCATTCATCGAAGCTAAATGCCAGGAGATTCAGAACAAACAAAAGCAAGTACTTCTTTACAGAATGTGCAGTTAAATTATGGAATATGCTGCCACTGGATATGGTAATGGCCACCAGTCTAGATGGTTTTAAAAGGGATTGGACAAATCCATGGAGGATAGGGCTGAAGGCACATGCCCCTGATCCGGATGGAAATATACAACTATCCAGGCTAGTAGCCATTGAGCTGTATTTTTCCATCCCCATCAGGGGCATGTGCCCCTGAACAACACCTGCTAAGGAATACCAGTGGGAGAGAATGAGCTTCCCAAGATGCACCTGGTTGGCCACTGCATGATGCTGAACTGGATGAGCCTTGGACCTGATCCAGGAGGACATTACTTATGTTCAGTGTTCCCTGTAACAAGGATTCCCAGATGTTGTTGACTACAACTCCCAGGATCCTCAGCCCGAGGCCATGCAGCTGGGATTGCTGGGAGTTGTAGTCAACAACATCTGGGCATCCCTGTTACAGGGAACACTGCTTATGTTCTTTAGTATTCCCTCAGATCCAATCTTGCCTTTGCCAAGAACTCTCTGGGTGGCCGCAGGCAAGCCCCTCTCTCTTAGCCTCAGTTCTCCTATGCAATATGGGGGTAATAAGATATACTTACCTTGGAGGGTTGTTGTAGTGATTACATCGCATTAACACACGTGAAGAGTTTTGCATGCTCAGAAGGCGCTGTATTCGGTAGCAGACACCTAATGGAAATTCTGACCATTTCAAAGAATCAAAGTGTTTTCAAGTTGAAGGGACCCTGGAGGTCTTCTAGTCCACCCCCTGCTCCAGGTAAGAAACTGCTACAGCAGCCCAGCCTCTGTCATTGAAAAACCTTCAGCAAAGGAGAGCTTAACACTGCAAGAGGCTTCCTTGCTCTTTCAACGTACTGATTCCAGTCCTGCCCTCAGGAGCAACAGGGACAGATGTCTGCTCCTTCTATGTCCCATAGCCCTTCAGATATATAAAGATGGCTATCATATCTCCCCTTAGATAAACTTTCCCTTTCCCCCTAAAATGTGTTACTAGTTGTCAATAGCACCTACCAGAGGCAGAGGAGGAGAGGGGAAGTTCACTGGAGTGAATCCTTGACTTCAAGAAATTCAAAGTAGGCTACCAAGATCCACTTTATTACAGTGTGGGACAAACCATTTTCTCCATATAGGATTCCTGGGGGGTAAGGTGGCAAAACCCTTCCTAGATGGAATAAGGCAGACACAAAACCAGGGGTAGCACCAAGAAGGATTTATTATTAGATTAAAAGAAAAACAAGAGTGTGCAGTGAGAACAATTGTCTCTTCATAAAGCAGGTTGTAAGAGCGAGGTGTTTTCATTACCAGACTCAAACGATACAAAACAGAAAAATAACTTCTCTCACGCATCTAACTGAATTGGTCTCTCTCTTATTACCCACAGACAGGTTTTTTCCTGCTATCTCCAGCCTCTAGCTGTGGCCTTTCAATTTCTCTAGCAGCTTCTCAGCCAGCTGCTTCCTCAGGGCACTCTTGGGACAGAACAAAAGCTTTCTCCTCGTCTGCTGGTGGCTATGAGTGTAGGGCCCATGTCATCCTCTGGACTGGTCGCTCTGTTTTTATTTTCCCAGGCTTGTCCCCTTATTAGGAAAGGCCCACCCTCCCAGCAGTTACTCCAAGTAAGGCCTAGCCCTCCTCAAATCCTGCCCATCACTACCCTAGACTTCTGCTTGGCTCATGCATTCCAGGTTCTTCTGAAATATCAGTCAAAGTCAATCTCTCCCATAAAGCAATTGTTTCAAACTGCCTGTTCTTTACACAGACTTCCCTTTACACAGATTCCTTGAAGGGGCAGAGTTCCCATCAGCCCCTTTTGAAGAAGTCGTATATTCTACCTAACTTTTGACTGGACCCTTAATGACTTCTTTCTCCAGTGTGGTACAGAGTCATTAACAAGTCATTTAAGAACCGTCAAGTTGGTCTCCAACCATTAACCAGGCATCTTACTTAACGAAAGGAGATGGCCAAGTATCCATTACCTAATTGGTATCATTATGATTCAACAGTGTAGCTCCATTAGGGATAAACAGATTTCTCCCATCCTTATTGCTCCATGGATTCACTTTGCCCTGTGTTCCACTCCTCCTTGATTCTGATTCAGCTAGAAGAATTCTTAATATGAATTCTGGAATTGGAGTATGCACAGCTTGCCTCAGCTTTCACTGTGATTTGTGTAGTGTTTCAGTACACAAAGACACATTGACCAACATCCCGACTGATCATGTCATGCCAGTGCAAGGATGCTGTGCTAGCCAGAGCTATGTTTTGCTCTGGACATTTGTGCAAGAGTGCAGCTTTGAACATCCTGGCAACTTTGTGTAACAATGTAGTTTTCTTGTAGTACTGCAACTTGGTTCATTACAGCATTAGTCTGGGTGTTAGCCACTGGTAACACAGGACACGGAAAGGCATTCAGGAACTGAACATTGCAGGCACAGCAAACTGTCCATGCTCAGGACTCTGGGCAACATTTGGACTTGCAGAAAACAAAACCATGTTGGATTCCTACTACTTTGGCTCCCCTTTGGAAACAAGATCAACTGATTTGAGCCCCTGGTGGCGCAGTGGTAAAACTGCCGCCCTGTAACCAGAAGGTTACAAGTTCGATCCTGACCAGGGGCTCAAGGTTGACTCAGCCTTCCATCCTTCCGAGGTCGGTAAAATGAGTACCCAGAATGTTGGGGGGCAATATGCTAAATCATTGTAAACCGCTTAGAGAGCTTCCAGCTATAGAGCGGTATATAAATGTAAGTGCTATTGCTATTGCTATTTAAATCTAGGGAGAATGTTTTCAGAAGCCTCTCTTTACCTACCTGGGAGAGGGGGTGCAGTCTTCACTTTGGAATCGAGACCAAGGAATGAGGAACTGAAACTGTGGTGCAATGGTACAATGAGGAGAATTTTAAAAGTCTCTCTAAAACTCTTTGGGAGAGGAAATACAGGGACCACACTGTCTGTCTTGGGGGGGGGGGGCATTCCTTCTGAGGCTCTGGGGAAAAGGAATGCCAGGTGTGTATTTCTTACCATTCAGAGTTGCTGAGTGGAAAGAACCACCTCTCCGTTCACAGAAGAAGAGGATTTCCTCTAGGTCAATACTAAGATCTTTGACAGTGCAGCATGAAGAAAATTTATATCATCTCTATTCTTATCTGCTCTGGCATGTGGATAAATTGAGAGGAGTTTGCAGTACTGCCTGTCCTTAACCTTTTGGAGCATAATATTCAGAAGGAAGTCATAAAAAAGGCATTATGTAGGCTGAATTTATTCAGAGAATCCTTTATAAGTTGAACTTTGCTTTATATCAGAATATAAGGTTTCATATTTCTTTTTCCTTGAGGAAAAGCTGCCCCCATTTTCTTCAAAATACCCTGGGTATTTCGGGTTTTTTTTTGCCCCTTTTTTGCCCAGATAAACCAAACTCTGCCACCAAGATTTCATTACTATTCACAGTTGGTGCTCTGTAATTCTATGTAATTTTAATTAAAGATGAATTCTTAAACAATCTCCACCTGTGCTACCTCCAAGCATACAATTAGCCATGTACAGTTTCTGCTGCGAACAGCCATTTAGTAGTTTCCAATTAATAATTTATTATTTGTTCCTTCACTTTGCATCCATGGTAGAAAAATTAGACACCAAAGCTGTGGGTAAAGGGCCATCAGTGGTCCAGCTTAAAAGGAACTGGAAAGAGGCTGCAAAGGCTCTGCTTTATATCTGTCTCAGGAACTAACATTTGATTGCATAGGAAAAAGAAATGCCATTTCAGCATTAAGTTTTACACGTTTATTATTTAAGTATCTATTTAATTTATATATCACCTTACATAAAGCATCTCAAGGCGGTTTACAATATAAATATTAAAAACAAATGTAAAACAATGAGTAAAACAGTAACATGCCGCTCACAAAAGCAGCAGCAATACCTAAACAATAGCACCTCTTAAAGGACAAAGTCTTGATTAAACTGCTGGGTCTTTACCTGCCTCCTTAAAGGCAGTGAGGAAAACTGAAGAGCAGATACCCACTGGCAGGCGCGGACCATGAATGCGCCTCCGGGGTGGGTGGGGCGGGTGGCAGGCGGCTTCTTTAAGTGTAAATGGAGCTGGTGCTCGGTGCCGCCCATCAGCCCCCCTGGCGAGGAATTACTTCCGCCACTTACCTGGCTCCCATGGAGGTGAGCCCCCGCCAGCAGCCAGGTGAGTGGCGGAAGCGATTCCCCACCGCGAGGGCTACTGAGCAGCACAGAGCACCGGCTCCATTTACACTTAAAGAAGCCGCCCGCTGCCCCCTGGAGGCGCGTTCACAGCCCGCGCCTGCCCACTGGGAAGGCATTTTGAAGCCCAGGGGCAGTGACCAAGAAGGCTCTGTCCTGAGTGCATGACAATTGAGCCTCCTGCTATGTTGGCACATGGTGCAAAGCCTCCTCTGGTGATCTTGTCAGATGGGCAGAAACGTTATCCAGCTTTACCATTCTCAGCGGCCCCAACCCATTTCCTCTCTTAAAGAGCAACATCATTTCCCCTTCTCTGCTCCCCGTGTGCCTGAAACTTCCTCCTTGAACACCTATCTGATGTTCCCCTTATCCTTCAAATCTTTCCTTGAAACCTAGCTCTGCTGTTGACATCTCTGCTCCCAACCCAAGCAAGCTTAAGGACATGCAACCACATTTGTGCTGATTCGTCCTTGATTATCCATGCCTCTACCTTTTCTTCCATTTACTGCTTGAATTACTTTATACTGTAATCTTCTCAGAGCAAGAATCTATAGTTTTTTTTCTAATGTGACAGCACTTTAAAGATGGATAGTGAACAAATGTGTCTGGTGAATTAAGTACTGTAATACAGAAGGACCAGGCAGTCCAGTAAAATCAACACATTTGGATCTTAATAAAGAATGTCCTTTAATTTCTTACATAGCAAACAATACAGCCTGCTTCCTTGTTCTCTTGCTTACTGGCTCCATGCTCTATGTGCTTAGCACTGGACTAGGCTGTAACAAAGCATTCTTCAAAAGCTATTCGGGAGGGAGGGAGGAAAAATAAATAAATAAATAAATAAATAAATAAATAAATAATAATAATAATTAATAATAATTAATAACTAGCTGAACCCATCTGAGTTCTAGTACTTGTTTGCTCCCCTCACCCTTGCCACAGCCCCCTAACCCAGAGACTGCCCCACCCTCTTTCTCACTTCCCTTTTTCTTTCTTCCTCTACCTTCTTTATTTCTTTCCCCCCGCTGGTCTGGTGTGCTCCATTGTCAGCAGCCCCAGATGCAAAGGGGCCGCCTTTGCTTTCCTGTCCGGCTCCCAGCCCACCATTTGCTGCACAGACTTCTCCCTTCGTCCATGGGCTGGTGCCAGCCACTTCCTTCTACCAACTCCACTACCAAGAAAACCACATAGATAGACTGTCGATATAGTGCCTGATGGAGGCCTCTCAGTCCTCATGTTACTCAACATGCTACTGTGGAAGAGCTGAGGATCTCTCAGAGTACCGATGGTGTTTATGATGCGGTTAGACTAAAGCCATTTGGACGTCTAGAGGCTGATGTTGCCATGCAGGAAAAGAAAATCCGAAGCTGCAAAGACAGAATTAAAATGGGAGCGTAAGAAGCATGAATATGGGGAAGCTCGACACAGTGAAAGGTGAAATGAATCATCTACAGATTGACATCTTGGGCATCAGTGAATTAAAATGGACTGGAACTGGACACTTTCCTTCAGAAAATCATAACGTTTACTACTCAGGACTCGAAAAACAAAGAAGGAACAGTGTTGCTTTCATAGTCAGGAAGGATATAGCAATGACAGTACTTGGGTACAATGTGGTCAGTGACCGACTAATTGACAGAACATGCAAGCAAGCTGCTAGGTGGCTGGAGACTGCAATTATTATTATTATTTTATTGTTGAATTTATATACCACCTTTCATTAAAAACAATCTCAAGGTGGTTTACAAAAGTTTTTAAAAAGCCAATAAAATGACAATAAAAATATTAAGCTAAAAATATAAAAACAAACCAAATTTAAAATCTATAAAATACAAGCATAAAAACTATACATGGGTAAAAACACATAGAAGCAGCAATAAAAACAATTATGTAAAAGCCTGGATAAAAAGCCAAGATTTAACAAGCTTTCTAAAAACTGTGATGGAGTCCGAGGAGCGAATGGCCACTGGGAGAGAATTCCAAAGTTGGAAATAGTAAGGAGGAAAACACAGTCCGACTGTATGACCTAGGACACAGAAATGAAGCAGGAGAATGACTTATTAATTTCTGCCAAGCTCTCTTCAGTGCTAACACATTCTTCAAACAACTAAAGCAGCACCGATACACATGGACATCACCAGATGGAGTATACCGAAATCAAATTGATTACATTATTGGTGCAAGGAGGTGGAAGAGCTCACTTATAACAGCAAAGGCGTGGCTAGGGGCAGATTGTGGAACAGATCATGAACTGCTCATGTGCAAGTTCCAAGTCAAGATAAAGTGGAAAAACAAAGCTATAAACGATGAAAACAAAGGCTCCATAATATGATCTTGAGAATGCAGCCAACATTTTCAAGGAGAACATAAGGAACCGCTTTGAAGTTCTGAGCCTCACTGATAGGGAAGGAAAGGAACTGTGGAATGAAATCAAAGAAGTTGTTAAGGACGAATGTGAAAAGAGACTGCCAAAGACCAAGAAATAGAAGAAAGCAAAATGGATGTCAGAACAGACGGTGGAAATTGCCCAGAAGAGGAGAGAAGCCAAAGTCAAGAAAGATAAAGGCCTAAGGAAGGAACTTAATAGGGAATTCCAGAAAGCTGTTAGAAGAGACAAGGCACAATACTAAAACAACAACTGTATTTTATGTATTTTTTATTTATTTACATTTATATCCCGCTCTTCCTCCAAGGAGCCCAGAGCGGTGTATTACATACTTAAGTTTCTCTTCACAACAACCCTGTGAGGTAGGTTAGGCTGAGAGAGAAGTGACTGGCCCAGAGTCACCTAGCTAGTATCATGGTTGAATGGGGATTTGAACTCGGGTCTCCCCGGTCCTAGTCCAGCACTCTAACCACTACACCACACTGGATCTAACAGTAAAGACCTTGAGGATGGAAATAGACACGGAAAAACAAGGAAAGTTTTCCAAAAGATCTCTGAACTCAGAATGAGGTTCCAACCTTGAATTGGTATGCTAAGGGATGCCAAAGGACAGATAGTAACTGATTCAGAGAAGATCAAACAGAGATGAAAGGAGAATACTGAAATTCTGTACAGCAGGGACGTCAACATCCAAGATACTCTAGAAGATATTCCCTACTTGCAAGAATCTCTAGTACAGGAAGATTAAAATAGATCAGCACTCCAGTCATTACCAAGTTGGAAGGCTACAGGGATTGATGGAATAGCTATAGAAATATGGCAGGCAACAGAAGAAGAATCAGTCAAGGCTCTAACCAAACTATGCCAGCAAATTTGGAGAATGACACAGTGGCCAACAGACTTGAAGAGGTCAGTCTACATACCCATGCCAAAGAAAGGAGACTTAACAGATTGCAATAATTATAATAATACAGAAAAGCCTTTGATTGCATCGGCCATGTCAAGTTGTGGAATACCCTTAGGAAAATTGGTGTCCCAGTACATCTCATTGTTCTCATGAGAAACCTATACACAGGACAGGAAGCCACAGTCCAGACAGAACATGGTGAAACAGACTGGTTCCAGATTGGCAAAGGAGTAAGACAAGTACCTTCTCCTTATTTATTCAATTTATATGCTGAAAATATACTGAAGGAAGCTGGATTGGAAGAGGATGAGTGCAGTTTTAAAGTTGGAGAAAGGAACATCAATAATCTGCTACGTTGATGACACTATTTTGAAAGCTGAGAATGTGAATGATCTGCAAGCTCTAGTAGTGAAAGTCAAGGAGCACAATGAAAAAAATGGGACTATGACTAAATGTAAAGACTAAATTAAGGACAACAGGTACAGCAACCAGCCTTAGAATTGATAATGAAGACACTGAAGTGGTGGATAGCTTCTGCCTTTTAGGATCAGCCATCAACAGTAAAGGATCCAGCAGTACACTGCAAACTAGCACTTGGTAGGGCTGCAATGAAGGCCTTGGAAAGGATATTTAGATGCCTTGACATGTCTATACCTACAAAGATCGTAACCGCTCAGACAATGGTTTTTCCTGTGACACAATATGGATGTGAAAGCTGGACTTTGAAGAAGCAGGACAGAAAAAATATTGATGCTTTTGAACTTTGGTGCTGAAGAAGACTTTTGAGGATACCATGGACAGTCTGGAAAACAAACAAATGGATCATAGAACAAATCAATCCAGAATTTTCACTCGAGGCACAAATGACCAGGCTCAAATTATCATACTTCAGACACATTATGCGAAAACTCAGCTCCCTTGAGAAGTCCATAATGCTGGGGAAAGTTGATGGTAAGAGAAGAAGAGGATGGCCAGCAGCAAGGTGGATGGACTTGATTATGACAGCATTGAATGCACCACTGAGAGATCTAAATGGCCAAGTTGAAGACAGATCATCCTGGAGAGAATCTATCTATGTGGTTGCTAAGAGTCGACATTGACTTGAAGGCACTTAATCAATCAATAATCAATCAGTAATAGTGTTCTGTAGTAAGTTAAATTTCTTAATGGACATAGGAACATTTTCATTTTGAAAGTCTGTTGGCCAAGGTTCCCTTATTTCTTTTGTCAAGTTGAGCCCACCAGTATCCCCTGTAACAGGAAGTTCCAGATGTTGTTAACTACAGCTCCCACCATGCCCACCTGCAATAGCCTTTGGTTGAGGATGATGGGAGTAGTAGTCAATAGGTATGTGCACAAATTGAAATTTCAAATTCTATTCAAATTTGAATTGAATTTGCCTGACTCAATTCAGATTTGAATCAAATTGACCTAAAACAGGCCAATTTGATTCAAATCCAAATCAATTTGATTCAAATTCAAATTGATTCAACTTATGTTGATGCCTTTTTTGACCAACCAGAGTGTCTGAATGGTTTTTAAGAGGTTCCAATGTGTCCCTAAACTGTCATCGAATCAATCCAAATCAATTCGAATTCAAATCTGGCTGATTCAATTCAAATTATTTTATTTTATCATTTGATTTGATTTGATTTGATTTGATTTCTATACTGCCCCAAACTTGCATCTCTGGGTGGTTTACAATTAATATCATTTAAAACATTAAATCAATTAAACAATTAAAACCATTCACATTTAAATCCCAACATTAATAATATTAAGACTATAAATCTACCTAAAAGCCTGGGTGAATAAATATGTCTTTAGTGCCTTTTTAAAAGTTGCCAGAGATGGGGAGGCTCTTATTTCAACAGGGAGTGCAATGCAAAGTCCTGGGGCAGTAACGGTGAAGGCCTGTTCTCGAGTAGGCACCAGACGAGTTGGCGGAAACCGCAAATGAACCTCTGCAGATGATCTTAACAGGTGGTGTGGCTCATGGTGAAGAAGATGTTCTCTTAAATATTCAGGGCCTAAGCTGTTTAGGGCTTTATAAGTAATAACCAACACCTTGTATTTTGCCTGGATACGTATCAGCAGCCAGTGCAGTTTTTTTTAACACAGGAGTAATATAGTCTCTCCTAGATGACCCAGAGACCAACCTGGCTGCCGCATTCTGGACCAACTGCAGTTTCCAGACTATGTACAAAGGCAGCCCCACATAGAGCGCATTGCAGTAATCCAGCCTAGAGGTTACCAGCTCATGTACCACCATGTTGAGGTCACGCATTACCCTTTTTAGAGGTGATTCGACTGAATCTGAATAGATCAAATTGGCCACATTTGAGTCGAGTCGATTTGAATTCAAATCGATTCATACATCCCTAGTAGTCAACAACATACAACATACAGAGAAGACTGATCCCCACCATCCCTACTTTTGGATGTTCAACTCTTCTCTTCCTTCTCTTCCTCCCCTTTCCAAACATCTTATGTTCTACCTGGAGCACAATTTTCCCTAACTTCGTTTCATTTTGCATAACCAGAAGCATAACAGTATTGCAATTTAAATGGAGTTGTCAGTGGGCAGACCTGCCAGTCTTATCCAGATTCACTTAAAACAGAGGGCATTTCCCTCCAGTTTACTCATAACCCATCAACCCTTCTCTAAGACAAAACTGCTCACAATGAAATGAATCCTCCCCACAACAAATCCAGGTGGCCAAAAATAGACCAATTAAAGCTCTTCTGTTAACAAACGCCTTGGGATGCCTTATGAAAAGTGATACAAAAATTGAACAATAAATGAACAAACTCTTTGATCCATCTGCCTTGGGAATTCCAGCTTTCCACACATCCTGCACACCAAAGTGTAGGATCTGTGATTGTGAAACCCCGGGGCTATTCACACAACCGCCTGTGGGGCTGGCCAGCCAATCAGGGGGGAAGGCAGCATTCAACCTACCTTCCCCCAGATGACTGCTCTTAGCCCCTGCTGCATACAAGCCACGCACCCACACAGCCCACGTTGCTGGGAGAAGCATGGAGCAACAGAGGCTTAGACTTGTTATCCCAGCCTTCAAGTATCCCACAGTACACCATGTGTTGAGCGCAATGCACTGGGAATTTTCCACAGGAGAGGGCACTCTAGGTGCCCATTTCTGTGTCAGCACAAGCTGCAAGCAGTTCACACTGACATGTGATTCCAGTAGCCATGTTAAGGGCATGTTTGTGCCTTTAACTTCAGTTAAGAGCCAGGCTTCAGCACTGGGTTTGGTGCCACTGAGCCACCGGGATCCCTGTGACAGCCACCCTGTCTGATCATACTTAAGCTGAAAAAGCGATGCGGTGCACATTCCCACAGTAAATCCCAAAGAATGAGCAGGTTCAGTTGGGAGCAAGTAATCCTTGAGATTCCCCGGACTCAAACTATTTAGAGATTTGGATCCAAAAGCACCCCCAGACTGTGTGCCTGTTTCTTCTGGGGAAGTGTGACCCCATCCAGAACCAGCAGATCAAAATCATCTCTCGAATTCTGACCCTGCACAATAAGTACCTTCATCTAATCTGGATCAGTTTCCATTTGTTATCCCTCATCCAGCCCATCACCACCTCCAGACAGACATTTAGGGAGGATTTGCTTTCTCCTGATGAGGTTGACATGGAAAAATAGATTTGGGTGTCATCAGTATACTGGTAACACCCTGCACCAAATCTCCGATGATCTCTCCCAGCAGTTTCATGTAGATTTTTAAAAGCATTGGAGACAATATGGAGCCCTGGGGGGACACCATATAAAAGTTCAGATTTTGAAGAGCAACAGTTTTCAAGGGACACCATCTGGAATCTGCCTGAGAGGTATGAGTGGATCCATGATAAAGCAGTGCCTCCCACCCCCAACCACTTCAGACCTTCAGAAGGATACTATGGTCAATAGTATCAAAAGTCACCAAGAGATCCAAAAGGACCAACAGAGTCACACTCCCTCTGTCGAGATCATCCATCAGGCCAAGCAAGGCAGTCTCCAACCCACAGCCCACCTGAAAGCCAGTTTGAAAATAGGTCCGGATAATCAGTTTCCTACAAGACTGCCTGGAGGTGAAAGGCCACCACTCTCTCATTTACCTTGCCCAGCCACAGAAGGTTGGAGACAGGCTTATCATTGCTTAATTCTGAGGGATCCAATGCAGGCTTATCAGAAGAGGTCTAATGATTATTTCCTTAAGGAAAGGGGGCATCATGCTTTCATGCTCAGACAAGCATTTATAATATCTACCAGGCTTTCTACAACAACCTCCTTGCCAGATAGTATAAGCCATGTTGGACAAGGGTCAAGAGAAAAGGTGGTAGGCCATACTGTTCCGAGCAGGTTGTCCACATCCTCAGGAATCACAAACTGAAACTGATCCAGCCCAACCATGTAAGAGGAGTTGCTGGACACCCAACTGCATTAAACACTGCCGTAATTGCAGTAATTATCGGGTCTGAGTCTACGTTGGGCTGAATACAAGATATTTTATCCACAAAGAACTCATTAAAAACATCACAGTGGGTAATTGATGGTTCCAAATTCTGATTCAAGGGAGGGGGGGCAAGTACTAGCCCTCTCACAACCCTTAACAACTCAGCTGGTTGTGAGCTTGCTGATGCAATATGGGCAGGAAAGAATAGCTTCTTTGCCGCACATATTGCCTGAACATAGATCTTCAAATGTGCTCTATGTTGTTATATGTCAGATTCGAATAAAATCTTTCTGTACTTGCACTCCAGTTATCTACCTTGCTGTTTCTGCCCCCGTATTTCTTCCATATGCCAATGGGCCAGTTTTGAAGTAGGTTGGAGATGACGCTTAGGAGTGATCATGTCTACTGCCCCGGTGAGTTTGCTGTTCTAGTTCTCCACCAGGGCATCAGCAGGATCACCGGCAGAGCAAACACAAAATCCTTCCAAGGCTTCTTGGAATCCTATTGCATCCAATAACCTTCTCAGGTGGACCATCCTAATAGGTCCCTCACCTCTTTGAAGGTGGGAAGTGACTGTAAATCCAACCTTAACCAGATGGTGGTCCATCCATGACAATGGGGAAATCACAGGAGTCCCCACCCATGGAACACCACTTTTATCACAGTAAAATACCAGATCAAGCGTGTGATCAGCAACGTGCCTTGGTCCCAAGACCGCTTAGGACAGGCCCATAGCTGTCATGGCTGCTATGAACTCCTGTTCCACCCCGACAAATTGGTCCTGAAGTGAACATTAAAGTCCCCCACCACCACAAACCTGGGAGACCCCAATGCCAAGCCCAAGACCAAGTGCATCAGCTCAGTTAGGGACTCTGTGCAGTGGGGTGATCGGTACAACAGCATCAATCCCAGTCTATCCCTGGTCCCCAAATGTAAGTACACACATTCAGTATGGTCAGAGACTTCTACAGGGATCCTGGTAAAGGAAATGTTTTTCTTGTAGTCCACAGCCACTCTGCCTCCCCACCAACATCCCCTCACCTGGTTTTTGACACAGTACCCTGGAGGAAGAAGCTGGGGCCAAACTGGACCACTAGCCTCCCCCAACCAAGTCTCTGTGGAGGTCAGCTCCAGGTCTCTACCAGGTCAGCCCCTTCATGCAAAATCATGGATGGTTTCTGACTTGTTCTGGAACAATCTGGCATTACAGAGGAACAAAGTGGGGCTGTGTGGGTGATTGGCACTGCTCCCCAAGGCCAGAGAGCAGGCAGGAGAGCTGGAATGGGAAACAGCTAGGAGATTTCTGATTTCCCTTCCCCTGTAATGGCCTATTGACTTTGCCAGCATTACTTCTTCTATTCCCCACTATCACTGGAATAGCCACCCCATAAGCAGTGGATACGCCCTCCCCATCTCCAGACAAACCTAGACACATAATAAACCACCCTCAACCACGATCACACAACCAGAACACTAGGCCAGGGGGACTGGCCCTTGCCTTCATTGTCTCCTGAAGTGGATCCCCCAAAAGGGCAGGCCTGCTATCACAGGCAGCGTTCCCATATAGGCCCAGAGTTGGCAAGTCTGGACAGGTGGTACACAGGAACTGCTGATGTATGACTTCTCATGTACTGAAATGGGGAGTCAAATGTTTCCTAAGATCAGTGTGTGGCATTGATTTGTTCTTTCAAATTGATTACTGTGGGTTGGTTCAAATTATACTGGCCCCAGCACACTTGAAGAAAGAGGGGGCATGCCAAGAGTTAAATTGTACTTTGAAATACAAGTAATGCTCTCAAGAGATGCACCAGGCATGCATCAGAACATCCATGGAGGATATGCTGATGGGTGTATTCTTGGCATGCCCTTTCCTTCTTCACATGTGCCGGAATTGGTATAATTTGAACTAGCCTTTTCTTTTCTTTTCTTTTCTTTTCTTTTCTTTTCTTGTCTTGTCTTGTCTTGTCTTGTCTTGTCTTGTCTTTTCTCTCTCCTCCTCTCTTTCATAAAAATGCTTTACATAATGTAAGGAGGGACTTACTGGATCAGAACCAAAAGTGTGGACTGTAAAATATGAGGTCCATCCCCTTGGAAAGTTGTGTAAGCAGGAAAAATGCGGCTTTGTCCTTGCATGTGAAGCCATTGAAGTTCTGTGGTATCGTGGCGGGTGGGGGGGGGAGCAGTCATTCCATGAGATGCTTACCGCACTTTAGTCTGCACATTCAAACAAGAGGACAGAAAGCCGCAAACAAAATGAGCCCAGAATATACTAGTTCAAAATAATAATAATAATAAATACAGGCAGTTGCTTTGAAAGGATTCTTAGACTTTACATGATCATTTTAATGCCATGTAATGGCCATGTGAAAGAAAAACCCCATGGCTACTGAGCACCCATCTTTAGACTGCAAATGCTTTCAAAATGGAAACGGACAGGCTTACCTTTGAGAAGTCTACCAAAGCCATGATCTTCAGTAACTTTAGAGTTCCAATCCCTCCCTCTCTGGTCACTTAACATATGTTGCTTGGGAAACACTCTGAAAAACAGCTTGGGAAGCAAATGAGAAATGTTGCATGCATCACACTGTTCTTAGGATGACATGTCTCTCAATATTTTTCTTCCAGACATTCGAGATAGTGGGGGGCCCAAACCAGTGATGGTGTATATTCATGGAGGGTCCTACATGGAAGGCACTGGAAATTTATATGATGGCAGTGTCCTGGCAAGTTATGGCAATGTGATAGTCATCACCGTCAACTACCGGCTTGGGGTACTTGGTAAGAAAGCATCAGATTTTAATTAGCTCTTGCCTTGTGCAATACTTTTTATATTGATTGGAAGACTATATTTACAGACTCTGCAGCCTTTGTTAAAAACAGAGAGGTCTGTATTCTGTGGATCTCCATTTGTTATGCTGACTAACCTGAAATTATGCTCCACTTTGATGGCACAGAAACACGTGCAGATGTTTAGAATGATACACTGCTTTGTTGTCTCTGTGTATCTTGTATTAACATTACAGTAATTAGCGGTACATATTGGAGAGGGATTTTAAACAAATGGCAGGTGCTAACTGAGATGCAATGTTTTTGTTTGCAGTGAGACAAAAGCCTGGATGTTGTACTGACAGGTTCATTATGTTTCTCTGGACTTCAGAATAGTAAAAGTGTTTGGGAAATGGCTGGCAGTTCAATAACCATTTTTTTACATTTAGTTCGGTGCCTTAAACCAGAAAGTATTATGCCAGTTCAAGACATTTCCAGATAAGGTAAGCTAGTTAAGGGAGACAAATACTTTGCAGCTTTGATCTTGGGAAATATATTGTGCTAACGTAGTTTTGTACAAAACATTCACAAATTCATTTTCATCCAAAACAATGTATCTAGTCAGCTGGTGTCTCCAAAACATTACAGTTATTCAGAATATACTTATGCACAGTTATCTGAGAGTACGTCTCAGTGAACTCAGTTGGCTTCCTTCTGAGTAGAGAAAAAGAAGCTTATTGTGGTTTAGGCAAGAATTACCAGCTCGTTGTTAGCTATAGATTTTGGTAAAGAGATATTTTG
The DNA here is from genome assembly GCF_027244095.1 of Hemicordylus capensis. Lineage (NCBI taxonomy): Eukaryota > Metazoa > Chordata > Lepidosauria > Squamata > Cordylidae > Hemicordylus > Hemicordylus capensis. Next base: position 339,157,510 of record NC_069659.1, read on the forward strand.
TTGTGATCTGTTGTTTTTCTCTGGGCACATTGAATACTGTGGGCAGAGACTGTATGATTTATAAGCTATGGTTTGCCTCATACAACTGTTTATTTTTCTTTGCACTAAGAGGAGAAAATTTGGGTTTTAGGCTTGTGGCTTTCTTCCATCACAGAGCCATTTCCTCAAGACCCATCTTTGGAGTTTACCTTGTAGGTGTCACAGTTCATTTCGTGTTATTGGTTCTTTGGGGGAAAACATTCATCCGATGCTTTTTTAAAAAAAACCCCAAAAACCCTTGTGATTAAAAAAAATGATGCTCTGGCGGGAAAATGAATTTACTTCTTTGGTGTTCTTGGTTGTCATCGGCTTTGAATGCAATCTAACTTCAGTCCTTGAAATGTGCTGTAATTTTTGTTGCTTTACCTGACACCTCTTCTCTTTTCACTTGAACTGGGAGAAGTGCAATTTAATCATGATGCATGACACAATGTGAAATGTCCAGACCCTGCTTTGATTGGTATCTGATTCTTTTTGTATAGCTACTTGGTCGTCTTCTTTACTTTCTCAGTGCAATTAAATATTGACTTGAAATCCCTAGGGTCATGTTGTGCATTAATTTGCAATTCACTTTTGTAGTTGGTATGCAAGATAATCTTTCAGTTTAGCATACATGGTTTCTGGTGTGTGTGAGTGTGTGTGTGTGGTGGTTCAGTTGACAACACAGCCATCTTCTGTATTTCCACTTCATTGCACTGGATGGTTAAATACTAAAAAGAAAAAAAAGTTTCTTCTCTGATGGTAGCTTTGTTGGTTATTATTTCAGAGGCTATCTCCTGCCACTCACAACTGGTGTCCTTAAGTACTCTGTGCCCATGGTGACTTACTTGGTATTTCACAATAGAGTGACAACACTGATCTCACCATCCCATCCCTAACTCAATGGATCAGGGATTCATTTCTAATAGAGATTCTTGCGAACTTTGGAAGAGGGCTCTTCTAATCTCAAGGGCTCTTGGGGTCTCAAGGGCACCCAAAACTATCACAAGTCTAGGCCCAGCTTCTAATGGGCTCACTGCCAGCTTTCCCTGTTGTTTGCTCACTCCAGATCTGTAGGCAATCATTGCTTTATTTTGTTATACATCTGGTGGCTAATGCAATGACAGTAGGAGGTGAAATATTTATCTCATTATTCCAAGGATGTGCTCTAATTCCACAAAAACATATATAAGAATATGTTTAGTTCAATTTTTTTTTTGAGAAAAATTGACAGTGTCGAGCTGCAAATATCCCTGTGCTGAGAGAAGAGCCATCTTTTCTTGCCTATAAAATTACTGATTTCCTGTTCTGTGGCTCAGCTTTAATCTTCCTAGGTAACTCTTATCGTGGCAATCTTGAAGGAAATTGGGGCTCGTGCTTTAGTACCTCTACCATCTGGTGATTTAAGAAATGGTAACCATCACTTTTCTGCTCTGTCCTGCCTCATTATGATCTCAACAAATATTACTAAAAGAACTACAATCCTTGGAATTCTATTTCTTATCTCATTATTTGCCAATATAATTTAAATAGCTGCTGAAGCTTCAATAGTTGATCTTTTTTTTTTTTTAACAAAAGCTTAAATCTTTTTTGTGATCTCTCTCCCTCGCTCTCCCACCAATGTTAGACACTGCTGTCAACACTAAGCCAGTCATGGTATTCAATATCTTCATGTTAAGCTAAGCAGATTTAGCCTCTAGGGACCAGTCAGAGATGCTGCTTAGAGATGGTAGGAAAGCAGTCACCTTCCCCTCAAGTTTTAGATCACATGTGATTACCCCCATATCTCTGATGTATACTTTAGGCTGGTTTGGACTGACCGACACAATAAGAAGGGGAATGCCTTACATCCTACTGTAGTGTTTTTTTTATTGAATGGTGTTGGTTCATTTATACACACACTCTAGACCAGGGATTCTCAACGTTGGGTCCCCAGTGTTATCGGACTTCAACTCCCATAATCTCCAGCTCCAGCTCCAATGTCCTTTGGTTGGGGATTCTGGGAGTTGAAGTCCAATAACATCTGGGGACCCAACGTTGAGAATCCCCGATCGAGACAACTATCTGAGTCATGCATGGAGACACAGTTTGAATGAACTGCCCCTTCCTGCACAATAAAGGAACACAGTGGGAAGACCTCAGAATGTTCAGGAAAGACATCAGGATGGGTACGCTGTCAGCATATTCCCCTTCTTAATCAAATGGGCTGGTTTGGGAAGGAAATAGTATCATCCAAACTGTTCCATTAATTCTACAGACTGAATGACAACGAAGCGGGCTAGGTCCTCGGAATGAATGCACAAAACATGATTGACCTGTGTTGGTAGCATAGCAAATGCTGTTCAATACACAAAGATATATACTGTACGTCAAAAAGCAGGCTTTTGAATCTTGCTGTGAATTGTACTCCCTCCTGACTAAAACCTGAAATGGCTCCAGAGCCATAACAAGGACTTGCATAACATTTAGCTTAATTAATAATAACATACTTCATTGAGTCTTGGTTTGCATTAAGCTTGAGCAAGAGACACCTGTAAATCCTTCTTGTCTGAAAAGGAATGAGAAGATCTCAGGGACACACACAACCTTTGGGAACTTGGGGGAATACATTCTGCACTTTTGAGGATCACTGATTTGGCCAGAAAGAAATAAATTGACCTAGGTATGGATATCCAGCAGAAATTTCTGCCATCAACTCACTATGTGGTCTTAGGTAAGCCTTTTTCTCTCAAATCCAACTGCACTATGGAGATAATGCTTATCTACCTAACAGCGTTGTTGTATTACAAAAATATAATTCATGTGAAGTGTTTTTATGTCAGAGGCTGAGCCATGGGCAGCAGTCACTAGGGGACACAAGTCCAATGCCAGGACTGGGAGAGCAAGGAGAAATGCTAAGAGCCAAGTCCAGTAAGAAGATCAGAAGCTAGAGGATCTAGACAGGAGCAAAGAATCAGGAACAAGCCAGGGGCCAAAGCCAAATATCCACCGTCAGAGGCCAAAGTCAGGAGCCAGGAGTCAAAGCCACACTTAAGGTCAAACCAGATAAGCAGTCAGGAGCCAAGAGGATCAACCAGGTAATCAGAGGCCACAGACAGGCCAAAGATCACACTGTGGAGGCAGGAAAAACCCACAAGAAACATGCAACCAACCAAACAACTGAGGCAATGCTGTTCTAGACAGGAAGCCTCTTATATCCTTCCTAAGTACAGGGAGACTGATGGCAGGCTCCAACAGGTGGGGCCATCATAGGGCCTGGAACCTGGATGGGTTCTGTGATGCCATAACTCACCACCGGAGGCAGTGTGGAACAGAATCTTTCCACATGGAGCTCTGATATTCGAACACTCAAAAGTGCTATGCAACTGCTCAGTCTCATTGGTGAGCAGCAGCAATCTGCTTTCCATGGAAGGCGGGGGGAAGAACGGGAAAAGGGTGCTATTCACACAAAGCTTCCCTCTCATTCCTCTGAGTCCTAGTTTGAGCATAAACCCACTCACGGATAAGATGCACAGTCCTATTGAGCCATGAGGCTCCATCTCAAAGGTGATGGACACAACAAGCCCCACTGCTGTTCAGAAGCAGCAGCTTTGCAAGTAGCGAGCAGCTGTCTTCATCCATCCCTATTGGAATCAATGAGGCCATCGTGCTTGAGAAACCCCTGCTTCTGAACAGCATTGGGGCACAGGGCTAGCTTCTGGGTCTGCAGCAGCCTTGGAACAGGGCCTCATGGCTTCCTGTGACTGTGCATCACGCAAGCCACTGAAACTGATGGATCTTGCTCCTAGTCCTAAAATGAGTGGCCGACATCCTAACTCACTCCGCACACGAGGGAAGCATGCACGCAGTGCGTTGTGGTTTCGAGCCTCCAAAACCTTCGGAGTCAGGCGGTCTATGAAGTCAATTAAATAAATAAATAAATGCCCACTCCTGAACAGGAGCGGATTAAGCCTTTTGCCGCCCATAGGCAAAAAGGTTTTTGCTGGCCTTTCACCTTCTTAAGAATATGCCGCTGTGCAGTGGAATGGGATGCAGTGGCGGCCACAGTGGCTGTGGGGAGGGGGGCTAGGGGAACCTTTCCCCCTTTCCCCTCTAAAAATGCCGCTGCTGGTAGCGGGATGGAGTGCAGAGGTGGCTGTGGGGGGTGCAAGGAGGGGGAAGTTCCCCCTTTTACCTTTTAACTTGCCGCCCCTCAGATTTCGCCACCGTAGGCAAATGCCTACTCTGCCTCTCCATTAATTCACCAGTGCTTCCGAAGCACAGCTGTTTGTGAGTGGGAGGTGGGTTTTCACCAGTTTCCCCCATTGAATCCAGAGGAAAGAGTTGTGGCACACATGGACCGGCAGTGGAGTATAATAACGAATATTAATAGTTTAAGGAGTTAAGTATTATTTACAGAAAGGGCAGTGCAGACTGCTTTCTTTGCTCTTGCTGATTCTTGCTTGCCTTCCTCTCCTCCAGGCTAGGACTGGGTTGATTCCTGGACAGGGGAACAGGACCAAACGGTTTTGTACCTGCTTGCCTGGCCCTCCCCCTCTATAATATCTGCACTTCCATCTGGGTCCAAAAAACCTTTAAAACACTGTGCAAGAGAGATTACACGGCCAAAGCTGCCTTTACATGTCACAACTGCGGTTCAAGAGGACCAGTTCAGGTGGGCCAGTGACAGTTCCTGTGCCAGCAGTGGAGCTGAAGGCTAGTCCAAGAGCCAGCTTGAGGGCATCAACTATGCCCTATGTCTGCCGAGGATTCCTATGAGCTGCTGTGCATTAATGCAGGTGTCTGAAATAATTAAGACTGGAGAACAAGAGCACCGTGCCTCATCACACCACTGGAAAATTTCCATTTTGCTGGGTTCCTTTAGGTTGCTGGTTCCCACCAACCTCTAAGCTGATTCTTGGTTACTGACTCGAGCTCATGCCCTGTTGGAAATGGCGAGAGGCGACATAATGATAGGCAAACGAAAGTGAACCTTTTATGCCTTTGTGACCGTTCCATTCTGTTGAAATGCAAGCCCTGTGCAAGCTGTCTGTTTCAGTGATGGATCATACACGGAAAATTCTGATATCCTTGAACTCTCAGGTCTCTAAAGAAAAGCTCTACATTAAGATAGTTTTATGGCTTATTTTTGTTTAAAATAGACATGACTTGCAAAAGAGTGTCAGTCCGGAAACTGGGGGGAAATATCTAAGGTCAGCTGCCTGAAGCCCTTTCGATGCCTCTTTCAAATGCCTGCTGTACCAAAGTGAAATTTTATAGAGGTTAAGTCATAGATGAAGCATTAAAAAGTGAAGAGCCTCTGTTCTGCTTTCAAAAACAGATAAAAGGGGATATTGTATAAATAAGTATCCAATGGCCTTACTTACATCAATATTCATTCCAATCATTGTCTGCTTGCCGTGTCCTTGTAACTTTCTTCTGTTTAAAAAGAAACCATCAAAAGATATTTGGCGGGGGGGGGGGTCGTCATTCTTCATTGTTATGCTTTGCCATCCGACTAACTTGGCACTGCCAGGGAGAGCGATACCTCTTGCCCTTGACTGTCCTATATTCAGCCACCTTTTCCTGCATTCCATGCCTTTCTTAACAGCTCTTGGATGAATTTCTCCCTCCAAAGGACTCTAATGGGACTCCAAGAAAAAGAATGTTTAGGAAGTCTTTATTCCATCTCATCAGTAAATTGCTTTGGGGTTTCCAGGGTGATTCATAGAGATCTTGTTGCTATTGCAAATGCTGGACCTAGTTCAAGGTTTGGTTTTGTTTTAGTTTGGTTCCCGCCACCCCATAAGCTAATAGACATTCATCCAAAGATACAGCTACATCTACTCCCCACAAATGACTAACACCTGCCAGATGTGCTCACAGACAAATGCATGGGAGCCTTGCACTTCTGCTTCTTCTGCTGTGATGTCTGAAGGGAAGCTTGCATGGGGAGATGCACAAGCCTGAAATGCATGTACTGCTTGTGAATCCCTAGGGTTTGTCATAAGAGCATGAACGGGCTAAATCAGATAAGGAGCTATCTCATCCATCATTTGGCCAGACAGTGATCAGACAAATTCTGCCAGAGCTCACCAGCAGGGCAAGATGGTGATAGCCCTCTGCTGCTATTTGTTCCCTACACGTGACATGCATAGGTCAAGTGCCTCTGAATGTGGAGATTCCTTGTATCTGTCATGTATTATGTACTGTTGACCACCTTAAGCTTTCTAAAATAGCAGCTTTCATAGTTGATGTACTGTTGATCATCCTGACCTTCCTGAACTAGTCGCTCCCATGGCTGATGAACTGTTGATCACTTTCCTGCAGTGATAACTATCATGGCAGATGATCACCTTATTCTTCCTGAACTATTAACTCCCATGGGCCAGCAGTAGTGTAGTGGTTAGAGTGCTGGACTAGGACCAAGGAGACCCGAGTTCAAATCCCCATTCAGCTATGAGACTTGGGTGACTCTCGGCAGTCACTTCTCTCTCAGCCTAACCTACTTCACAGGGTTGTTGTGAGGAGAAACTTAAGTATGTAGTACACCGCTCTGGGCTCCTTGGAGGAAGAGCGGGATATAAAATGTTAAAAAAATAATAATGGCTGGTGTACTGTTGATCACCCTATTCTGGCCCACATTCTTCGCAGTGTTATGAGCCAGAATCTCACCTTTACAGACTACATTGAAGGCTTCATGCATGGTCCAGCACACATGGGCCATGCATCAAGCCATCTTCCCCTCCATGAAAAAACCCTTTTCACTTTCATTGATATGTTCTGAACATATGGATATGGGCTGAACAATGCTCAGGGACGTATTTATAGAAGCAAAAATGACTTTTGAAGGGATGGAGGAAGCAGAGATTACTTCCCCATCCCCATGTATGCTTGACCGTGCAACCTTCCTTGCAGCTACTTTCCAGCCTCTCTGTGAGGGGCAATTTCTTTCTGAACTTCACCCTCGTATCACTGTGCAACATGTGGGTCAATAATGTTATTTTGCCCAACAACTGGCAACATTAGCCCTATTAATAAATTCTCTTTTCTTCAGATAAACTTGTAAAATGTATTCTGGGAATGCTCTGAATAATTATATGGAATGAATGATATTCCATGTAGTTTTGGGTCCCCGTGAATGGGAGTGCAGGCGCAAATGCTCCTTGCAACATTTAAATTTATTTCAACAAGATGACATATCTTAATATTAATAAACAAGAAAGGGAAATAGCCCCTGAAGTTATTATCATTTTCTGATTTTCTGAAATGCCTCTGGATGCTTTCCCCTCTCTATTTGGTGCTTGATGAAACGAACAAACATCTTTTAGAAGTCCTCATTTTCTGTATGGCAGCTCAGGAGACCTTGAGTGTGGGCTGGTTAATAAGGTCTGAATGAGTATTTCAGTCCTGAGGAGCACTTTATTTGGCTCTAATCTCACCACAGCATGCCATGTGTTTATGAAATGCTTGTTGACTGAAGCCTCTGTCATTTCTGGGAGGTTTCATTTTGCTAATGTTTCTCCTGGAATAAAAGAATATCTCTGCTTTAGATAAGTGGCCGTCCTATTAGGGACACTGCCCAGGTTTCCCTGAGCCAGACTCGGAAACAAAATTCGGGGCTGCTTAAAGCTCACTTCAAAGGAGAGATAAATTTTAAAATTAAAATCCAAGCACTAAAATTAATGTCAAAATCGGAGCTACGTTCAATTAAAATCTGAATTTAGAAAGCCACCTTATTCTGAGTCAGACCATTGGTCCATCTAGCTCGGTACTATCCATACTGACTGGCAGTGGTCCTCTAAGGTTTCAGGCAGGAGTCTATCTGGAGATGCCATGGATTGAACCTGGGGCCAACTCAGTGCAAAGCAGCTGCTCTATCATTGAACTATGGTCCATTCCCATATCCTCTATATAATGGACTCACAGAACTCCATTATATCAATTAGTGGGTGAATCCAGATGCTGTAGATGCAAAAATCAAAGGTGGAATGGGGAAAGACAACACCTTGTGGTTTCTCCATACATTTACCCCCCCTCTCTCTCACACACACACACTTGATTTTTGCCCTGCATCTGATTTCACCCCCATAAGCTGTAATGGAGCCACAAAGCAGCACTAGATTGTGTAGGGTACAAGTTCAGACACTGCAGGGTAGAGCTTGAAAGTGAGGGAGGATTCCAGCATTCCACAGCAGCTGTCTTAGTCTCCCCTTGGTTTTTGCTTCTGCCATAACTTGTTTCACTCCATCCTTGATGGCTGAATGTTACATCCAGGTTCAGGGGCAATGTGTGTCTCAATACCAGCTGTAGGTGAGCAACAGTAAGAAGGGATGCATGCCTTCACTTGCTGCTTGTGGACTTCCCAGAGGAATCTAGTGGGCCACTGTGGGAAACAGGATGCTGGACTAGATAGGCATTGAGCTATCTGGGCTGGTGATCTTAGATTTGAAGTTGGGTGACTGATTTTGGTTGTTGTGCCAACCAATCATAGGAACATAGGAAGCTGCTATATACGGAGTCAGACCATTGGTCTATCTAGCTCAGTATTGTCTACACAGACTGGCAGCAGCTTCTCCAAGGTTGCAGGCAGGAATCTCTCTCAGTCCTATCTTGGAGATGCCAGGGAGGGAACTTGGAACCTAGATGCTTTTCCCAGAGCAGCTCCACCCCCAAGGGGAATATCTTAGAATGCTCACATGTTGTCTCCCATTCAAATGCAACCAGGGTGGACCCTGCTTAGCTAACGGGACAAGTTATGCTTGCTACCACAAAACTAGCTCTCCATGATTGACCCCTCACACGCTATCACTTTCTGATCATTTTCACCATACAGATGACGAGGAATCGGGAGCATGCATGCCTCCGCCTCCTCCTTCCATCGGCATAATGTGGCAGCTTTGATTGTGAGAACTGGCCCAATGTAACAGAGCCAGGAGCTCCATTACATTGTATAATGGGCAAATTCAGCTATGGCAGGAGGGAAAACCAAAGATGGAGGGAGGAAGCCAACACCCCCCACCATGGGCCCTCCCTTTGGTTTTTGCCCCTGCTGAATCTTATTTTGCCCTCTACACAATGTAATGGAGTCACAGATCTCAAAGGATGAGTCCTTGGACCCATGGGTCCCCTCACTCTCCTGACTTTCCAGCCTGAATCTGGACTCAAGGCACACCACAATATATCTTGGTCAAGGCTGAGCTGGAGTCATGCTGGAGTATTTCTGAGTTGGAGGTGGCTTTATAGAGGAACTGCTGCTCATGATGTGTACTGTCATCCCACTGTTGCTTCTCATGAAAAAGGATTCACAGGTTTTTGTGTTGAAACCTCCCAGGACCTGTTTCACCATAGGCAATAAATAGCAGGACAAAAGAAATGTGTGAAAAGAAACTTCTCTCAAACCACTTCGAATTCTTTTCAAATCCTCCCTCCAGCTATTGAAAGGTTTGCTAGGAGGTACTGAACTGTATTCTCAAGCAGCCAAATACGCAATCTGGTTTTAATGTCAGACTGAACTCCCTTACCATTTTCGTCTTCTAGATTGCCCCACAAGGAAGCGGAGATGGTGTTATTAATATCAGTAGCTATTAAGTATGCTAGCTAAAAACAGAAAATCTATGTTCAGAGAGAGTAGATTTCTGATTACCAGCTGCTGTGAACAAACTACAGGGGATGCTTATCTCCATCATGCCCTGCTTGTGAACATCAAAAGAGCATTTGCCTTACCACTGAGAGAGTGCATGCTGAGTTAGATGTATCTCTTGGGCTGATTTAGCAAGGCAGCTCTTGTGTTCTTGGAGCTGATTTCCACGGTCACTCACAGTGCTGACATGGGCTTTAGTGGCCACGTGTGGGAGGTAGTAGCACCATGCAACTTGCTCGCTCCATTCATTTGACTGGTCTGTGGCTGCTTCTTTGTCATCCCCCCCGCCCTTACATAGGAACATAAGAAGTTGCCTTACACCAAGTCTGATCATTGGTCCATCTAGCTCAGAACTGTCTACAGTGACTGACAGCAGCTCTCTCCAAATTTCAGGCAGGGGTCTCTCCCAACCCTATCTTGGAGATGCTTGGGATTGAACCTGGGACCTTCTGCATGCAAAGCAGATGCATTGCCACTGAGCATCCCAATAGAGCTCTCCCGTGGTCTGATTTGGTGACTGTGGGACTTGAACTTTATAGACTAAGGCTGAGCAGTAGCTTATGACCGGTCTGATGCTGTGTTCTGGCCTCAGAGTCAACTTCTGGCACAGAAAGAAAGAGAGTTTTGCAACATTGGCGCTTGGGATTGGCCGGCAGCATGAAGCTTCGGGATTGGCCAGACTTGGTAAAAATGCAAGAAGTCTTCCCCTTCTGCCCTTGTGCAGTCAGTAGATCAATGCCTTCTGTGTGCTGCACATCAGCTTCTCCACTTCAGCTACATCCCCAGTTCTCCACAAATGTCCTCATTAACACTGGGTCAAAGAACACACATTCTCATTTGGGATTCACTCCCATGACATTTGGGATGCAGGCCCCTGGCACTGACCGGGCAGCCCTTTCATGAGGCAAGGAGAAGCAGTCGCCTCAGGTGGCAGATGATTTGGGTCTTAGCAGGGCAGCAAAATGCCTTCTGCTTCCACCACTGGAGCAGCTCTTCAGGACTGATCTGATCCTTGCAAGCTGTGCAAGGAGCACCTTTGCTCACACTTCTTGTCAGGATAGGAGTGCGGCTGCAATTGGACAAGGTGAGAGACAGATGTCCATGGGCCCCTGAGGGAAGCAGAAGCCCTGGCTGATCAACAGCTTTCTCTGGGTCTCCCGTGTGGGGTGAGACTGTGTGATATTTTTTGCATAGGAGCAGATAATGTTTTCATTTTCACCATGACCTCACAGTTCTTCTGCAGCGAAAACACAGGGAGAGGAGGAGAAGGTGGGAGCCCTGGAGAGCAGAGGCCCATCTTCACTTCTTGTCTTAGAGCCCACTCCAACCTTGCTACACCCCTGCTTCTTGGAAAGCTAGGAAGATTCTCAAGAGGAGAAAAGAAGGCAGACTTCACCGTCTTCACAGCACTTCCAAAGCTTGCAAAGGTTGGCCTTGAAAAGCCTTGTGAAAGGCCCCCACCAGGGTCATGGGGCAAGGCAGCATTGGGCATGTCAGCTCAGGCACTGCAATACCTGGGGCCACCCCTACCTGCTAGCATGTGCAGTTCTGCCATGGAGTTTAAGGCAGAACAGTCCAAGAACAGTCTCTGGCAAGTGAGACTGTGGAAGCAGCACAGTTTAACCGGGGCACAGATATGGTTGGTGCTGTATGTTGTTTTATTCAAGGGCGGGGGGGAGATCTGGTCTTGTGGTAGCTGGTCTGGTGTTAGCAAGCATGAATTGTCCTCTTTGCTAAGCAGAGTCTGTCTTGGTTTGTATTTGGATGGGAGACAACCTGTGTGCGCACTGTCAGATACTCCCCTTGGGTGATGGGGGCGCTCTGGGAAGAGCATCTGCATGCTTCCACACAGAGACTCCAAGTTCCCTTCCTGGCATCGCCAAGATAGGGCTAAGAGAGATTTCTGCCTGAAATCTTGGAGAAGCTGCTGCCAGTCAGTGTAGACAATACTGAGCTAGAGGGACCAATGGTCTGACTCGGTGTAAGGAAGCTTCAGGAACATAGGAAGCTGCCATATACTGAGTCAGACCATTGGTCTATCTAGCTCAGTATTGTCTATACTGACTGGGGGAGAAGTCATGCTTGATACCACAAGACCAGCTCTCCTCTCCTCTTCCTATGTTCCTATGTTCTTCTTCTACAGCAGGTCTTTCCAACCTCGAGTCCTCAGGTGTTGGTCTACAACTCCCATCATCCCCAACCACAATAGCATTTGACCACTGTGGCTGGGCATGATGGGACTTGTAGTCCAACAACATCTGGAACCGAAGGTAGGAAACTCCAGCTCTATAGAATAAGCACAGGTGTTGTTTTCATCGTCACCCTGTCTCCACTAATGGCTCCTCTCCTAAAAGGAAATAATACCTTTCTGCTGAAAAATGGAGCTGGAACAACTTCAAGGATATGAATTTCCTGGCTTCTGGAGGTTGAAAAGTTGGTATTTGCATTTTGGTTTTTGATATGCAGTATACACAAGGGCTCCATGCCCGTTATTAGGGTCCTCTTATGGCAACGGGTTTCCCACTATGGTTTTCTATAGTGGGCACTGCTTAGGATTTACTTTTTGTACAGTTCATTGTATAAGATAAAGTAAAACTTAGGGAAATGTTAAATCATTACCAGGTGAGTGACTGGCACATCCATTATCTTTTATGACACATTAAAGGTGCTGTCAAGAGCTGGCATATTATTTAGTCTCTCTCTGCAGTTCCACCCCGGGCTCCCCGCCCCCCGTTTGAGCAGAGATGATAAATGAATGGAAGATTATAAATTATTGCCTAATTAAAGGTACATTAAAGTGAAAGTAAAGATGGGAAATTAATAGCAAAACACATCAAAATGTGGCAGTAATAGAAACTGTCTTATCTGAACTTCTTGCATTTGAGGAAGAGACAGCAAATGCCATTCATAACTTTTTACTCATATCCCTTAATGATGGCCTTTTAACAGCTTTATGACTAGCATAAATGCACTGTGCCCTTCCTGACCACCACCTCCGTTCAACTTGCAACAAAGGTAAGGATGGAAAACAGGTGTGGCAAGAAGAAGACAGACAGATTTGGGGAGGGAGCCATAGCTCAATGGCAAAGCATCTGCTTTGCATGCGGAAAGTCCCAGGTTCAATCCCTGGCATCTCCAAACAAAGCTGCGAGAGACCATATTCTGGAACTCTAAAGATGTGCTAGTCAGTAGGCTTGTTCACACGATTATAATTAGGGTAGGACCAGTCCTACCCTATTTTGAGAGCTGTGCATGCTCCTGTTTTGAGATCATGTGCAAGGGAAACAGCAAGGTCAGAGCAGGAGGTGGTGATGGTCTGGGAGAGAGGTGGGGATGTGCCCGGAACTGGCAGGCACCATTCTGAAGGTGTGGGGGGATAGGTTTAAGGGTGGGGGAGGGTGCACTTACCTTCCCCCCCCCCGCCGACGTTTCCCCCACCGGTGTTCACCTAAAAATTGGTCTGGCAGGGCAGCAGCATACCTCCCTGCCACCATGTCCTCTCCTCGGACCAGAAGTGACTGAAAGTAGCCTGTGCATGTGCGTATGTTGGCGTGTACACACACACATCGTGAGCCCGCCCATTGTGCATGCGAGGACTTTCTCCTGTCACTTCCAGTCCAAGGAGAGGACAGGGCAGAAGGGAAGTACGCTGCTGCCCCACTGGATCGGTTTTTAAGTGACCACCAGTGGGGAAAATGTGGCGGGGGGAGGGGAGTGCACCCTCCTCCACCTTTAAATTTACCCCCCCACCTTCGAACGTTTTGAACCATTGAGTGTTCGAACCTGTTCGGAGGTCCTTAAAAGGGCCTCCAAATAGGTTCGTGCACATCCCTAGAGAGAGGAGCTGGGTTGAACAGTGCTCTCCTACCCAGCTCTCGTACCCAGCACTTTACTAAGGTAGGAGGAACTGCCATCCAACCCAGCTTCTCTTTCCCAGATGATCACTTCCTCCCCCTCTGACATTGCCGTTTCCCTCGCACACAGTTACAAACAGGAGTGCACACAGCTCCCAAACCACAGTAGGACAAGTGTCCTCCCTTTATTATAATTGTGTAAACTATCTTAGAATAGACAGTGCTGACAACCCATTAACACAACCATCTAAACCTAGGTATAGCCTCTGACTTGGGCGTGCATGCTTGCATGAATTGGCATGTGTACACAACCATGCATACCCATGTCAGAGACTGTATGGTATCCAGGTATAGACAGTCATTTGAATGGGGCGTGAGTGTTGATAATACTTCATCGATTCTCAGTGGATCTATGTCTGCTGTGTTTCATTGGATCGACATGGAAACTCAGGGAGAATAGCTGGCTGCCATTCATCTGTATCTGTTTGAAGTGTCTCACTGATAATATTGAGTAAAAGACACATGTGGTGTGTTATTATCATGTCCAGTGTTTCCTGCCCCTCTGCAGATATGACTTGCCTCTTGCAGGGGACAAGAAATGATGAACTATCTCATGGGGAGAAGCTGTAGCTCAGTGGTCAGTCATATGTCTTGCACTCAGAGGGCCCCAGGTTCAATCTCTGGCATCTCCAGCTAGGGCTGTGAAAGATGCATCTGAAAACTCCCACATCTGCTGCCAGTCACTGCCAGTCACACTGAGCTGGCTGGAGACCAAAGGTTTGACTCCATATTTAGCAACTTGGTATGTCCAAATGCTCAGGACAGCATCTGGCATCCTCAGACTTCCGCCTTAAGCAAGCAACATGCAGCAAATGAATGAGGTTACATAAGAACCTATACTAAGTCAGGCCAATGGTCCATAGGAACATAGGAAGCTGCCATACACTGAGTCAGACCATTGGTCTATCTAGCTCAGTATTGTCTTCACAGACTGGCAGCAGCTTCTCCAAGGTTGCAGGCAGGAATCTCTCTCAGCCCTATCTTGGAGGTGCTGCCAGGGAGGGAACTTGGAACCTTCTGCTCTTCCCAGAGCAGCTCCATCCCCTAAGGGGAATATCTTATAGTGCTCACATGTGGTCTCCCATTCAAATGCAACCAGGGCAGACCCTGCTTAGCTAGGGGGACAAGTCATGCTTGCTACCACAAGACCAGCTCTCCTCACTTATATCTCAGTATTTTAGTCCATCTAATGTTCTATTTTTTTCCAAATAAGATTTTTTTAAATTTAAAGATAGAAAGAAAAAAGAAATTTGCATTATACACTCTTGAGCTACATACAGGTACATGTGGGGTATTGCAGAAAACGTTCAAACAGAAAATCCCATTGCAACATTAATGTTCTTCAATTCATCCAGATATTCCAGAACAAAAAACAAACAAACAGAATGCAAATTGTACCATAATTACATAAAGAAGTTTATGCTATGTAACCTCAGATTTAACAAAAACGAAATCTTGCGAGTGGGTGCAAACCTTGGACTATGTTATATAATTTATGAAAGGTGCTCAGGATGCCCAGAATATTTCATCTATGTTATTCCTGAGGTAAGCTGTAACTTTAGCCATGGAAGCATACTCCCATATCTTCAATGTCAATTTGTCCGGTGTCGGAAGTATCTGGGAGCACCAATTTGCAACATAAAGAATCCTTTCTGCCATAATCATGTATAGAGATAACTCGGTGTATTTGTCCGGTATGGATGGTTCAGTCGCATTTAACAAAAAAGGCTCAGGCAAGTATGAAAAATATATATTTAGGATTTTCTGCATCATAGCATGAATTTTCTCCCCAAAGTTGTTGCGCTTTATCGCAAATAAATAAATAAAAAAGTCCCAACATGCTTCTTGCACTTCCAACAATCTCCCAGATAATTATTGTCAATCTTATTTATATTAGCAGGGGTAATATACCAACAAAAGTACATTTTGTATCAATTTGCCCGTAAAGTACTATTTGCTGTAAATTTTATGTTCACCCTCCATTGATGCTCCCATTGTTGAAGATCAATTGTTGTTTAAGTGTTGCATCCATTTAATCATGCAGCCTTTAATCTGTTCTGTTTCCAAGCCGTACTTCAACAGCAGTTTGTATATCAATCCCAATAAGTGTTGGTCACTTTTAGCTATTAATACTTCGAATTCCGTTAGTTATCTGAGCTTGCCGCCTTGTTTTTGTATTTCTTTCTGTATAATTGAACTAATTTGCAAATATTGAAGCCACTGAGGTTCTATAAACCATTCTGAAGTGAGAGTTTGAAAAGATTTGTGTTTAACCCTTCCAAAAGTTAATTTTTGCATATTAAATGCCTTCTCTCTCCAAAGACTATATTTCTTAAGTTTTTCTTCTTCATGAATGAAAATATTTAAAATAGATGCCAAAGGGGATATATCCGGACTGATCCTATTCCTATAGTTGTCCCAGATACTTAACAAGCTGTTTCTAATTGTATGAGATTTTATTTTTGGATTATTTCTCCTTGTCTTAGTCCATAAGACCTTGTGTAAACCCTCCAATAAGCCTGACCTTTCCATGTTCATAGTTGGACTGTATGGTGCCCTGATCCAATCAGAAATCCATGTCAAACAGCTGGCATGATAATATAATTTCAGGTTGGGAACAGCCAATCTACCCCGTTCATTTGCATCTTGCATAATCTTGAGCTTGATTCTTGGCTTCAGTCCATCTAGTATTCTAGTCCATCTAGCTCAGTATTTTCTACACAGACTGGCAACGGCTTCTCCAAGGTTGCCGGCAGGAGTCTCTCTCATTCCTACCTGGAGATGCCAGGGAGGGAACTTTTAACTTTCTGCATGTAAGCATGCAGATGCTCTTCCCCAAGTGGCAAAAGTTTGGGCGTTATAGAAGTTAAATAAATAAATAAATAAATAAATAAATAAATAAATAAATAAATAAATAAATAAATAAATGCAAACCAGGGTGGATGCTGCTTAGCAAAGGGAAAAATTCATGCTTGCAACCACAAGACCAGCTCTCCCCCCCATTTTGGAGACCATTCAGCATTTAAGGGTGGGGAGTTGGGGGGTGCTTACCTTTTCTAGTGGATAGCAAAGGTCCCATCAGCTCTAATTTTATTTTCCAAATACACATTACTGCTACCGATATTTATACAGTACAGTGCTTTTAGACAAAAGTTCCCAAAGTGGCTTACACAGAAAAATAATAAAGAAATCCTCAAGGTGCCCTTTGATTTGTTGCCAGAATTGGAGAAACTGAGATGACATTGCTTGTGCAAACGGCTGTCCGAAACAGTGGCACTGCTGCTTCCATACCCATAGCAATGGCAGCGCCCATGCCTTCCGTACCCCTTGGATGAATATCATGTCAGCCATTGTGACCAATTGCACATCCGTACTCGAGCTTTCCCCCCTACCCCTTATACCTTTTACATTCCATCCTTTCTGAACTTCCCAGTCATGTTCTTTGGAAATTTAGACCCCAAAGGCATGGCAGCAAGTCCATTTGTTTAAGACTTGCGTCTGCGGGAATCACATATTAAGCAGGTGGTGATCTCCAGTTTGTAGTACCAAGGGGACTTGTCAATGGAGAAGTGCTGAACACTGTCCCATGTGCAGATTATCTCCCTCGAGTTGGCCCACGATGTCATTTCTTCCTTCACAGTTCCAGGCTGGAAGAAGAGTGGCAGTATAGAGAGGCTGCAGAAAGGTAATAGAAGTCTATAAAAGCATGCAGGGTGTGGAGACAGTGGAGAGAGAGAGAAATTTTCCCCTCTCACATAAGACTAGGACCTGGGGTTGTCCCATGAAACTGATTGCCCAGAAATGTAGGGCCAACAAAAGGAAGTACTTTTTCCACATAACATGTAATCAACCTTTGCAATTTTCTGCCACAAGATGTGGTGAAAGCCAACAGCCTGGATAGCTTTGAGAGGGTTTTAGATAAATTCATGGAGGACAGGTCTATCAATGGCTACTAGTCTGAGGGCTATAGGCCACCTCCAGCCTCAGAGGCAAGAAGCCTCTAAATACCAGTTGCAGGGGAATAGCAGTAGGAGAGAGGGCATGCCTTCAGCTCTTGCTTGCGGACTTCTCAGAGGCATCTGGTGGGCCACTGTGTGAAACAGGATGCTGGACTAGATGGGCCTTGGGCCTGATCCAGCAGGGCTTTTCTTATGTAAGGTAAGTGGTAGGTGGAGGGGCTGTTAATCTTCCCTTACCTGTGACCACTTTTGCTCTAAAAATTGGGTCCTCAACACTGCATTATAAGTCTTTGCAGAAGGCCCAGGTTTTCCACTGTAATATTTCATATGAGGCTCTAAATTTTGCTTCAGGCTTCACAGCAGAATTTATTTTGCACAGTAAGCAAGTATATGCAGTTTAGTTTAGTCTGCATAGGCTGTTCATTCCCCCCAAGAGTATCTACTTTTGCCCCTGTTTTTTTCTTCTTTTTGAAATGATTTTAAGTATCTTTGAATGTGTCTTACAAAAACAACAGCAAATATTTATATACTGCTTCTCAACAAAAGTTTCCAAAGTGGTTTAGAAGAAATAACAAATGAATAAATAATGGATCCCTGTCCCCGAAAGGCTCACAATCTAAAAAGGAACATAAGATGGACACCAGCAACAATCACTGTAGGGGTACTGTGCTGGGGGTGGAGCGGGCCAGTTACTCTCCCCATGCTAAAGAAAGAGAATCACCATGTTAAAAAGATGCCTCTTTGCCCAGTTAGCAGGGTCTTAGTTTGTGTGTACAACCCTCTCTCTTTTGCCTGCTACAGTGTTTGTGTGTGTCTGTGTTTAGGGTATATAGAAAGAAAATTAATCCATATTTACTACAGAATTAATAATTAAAATCATTCATATTTATTGCAGAATTAATTCATATTTAGTACAGAATTTAAGTTGCTGTGCTGTAGAATTTGGAGATTTTTCTTTTACTTTTGGCACAAAGGATATACTACCTTTACTAAGATAAATGAAAGAGACAGTTTTCCTGGTGAAACCCTGTTTTTACTGAAGGTGCAGGAGTTAGCTGATCAAAGAGAGCAGTATAGTTTAATAGAGAGCCAGGGATCAAAGGCCTGTGAATTATAGATGGTTGCTCTGTTGTCTTCTGGCAACATTGATAATCCCAGCAACATCAGCATTTTGCCTCTAGTCTAGATTATTGCAGCATAGTTTACGCAGGGATGCCTTCAAAGAGCGCTCAGAAGCTGCAACTTGCTCAGAACTGTGCTACTTAAGATGGGGCTGAGAGAGACTCCTGCCTGCATCCTTGGAGAAGTTGTGCTGCCAGTCTGTGAAGGCAATACTGGGCTAGATAGACCAATGGTCTGACTCAGTATATGGCAGCTTCCTATGTTTCTATGTTCCTATCCTATATCAGGGACAAGTCTCAAAATGCAAATTTCTTGAACATCAGCTCAACTGTGCTGACTGCCTGTATGTCTCTGTGCCCAACTCAAGGTGCTGGTATTTGTCTTAAAAGCTCTGATAAGCTTGGTCCATCATGACATAGTGAACAACTTCACCCATGCATTTCTTCTTATCCATTTTAGAAGAATCTCAAGTACCGTCCCATGGAGTATCCTGTTTAGGAACATAGGAAGCTGCCATATACTGAGTCAGACCATTGGTCTATCTAGCTCAGTATTGTCTTCACAGACTGGCAGCAGTTTCTCCAAAGCTCCAGGCAGGAATCTCTCTCAGCCCTATCTTGGAGAAGCCAGGGAGGGAACTTGAAACCTTCTGCTCTTCCCAGAGCAGCTCCATCCCCTGAGAGGAATATATATAGTGCTCACATTCTAGTCTCCCATTCATATGTAACCAGGGTGGACCCTGCTTAGCTAAGGGGACAAGTCATTCTTGCTACCACAAGACCAGCTCTCGTCTCCTGTTTCAAACACACATCTGTGAGGGGCCTATCTGTGAGCATTCGAACATTAGAAAAAAGAATATCACAGTCTTGCAAGCAGAGAAAAGATAGCAGCTGAAACTGTATTAATGTCACTTTATAACAACAGGCAGGCAGGTTAAGGAAATGTCAGATAGACCAAACAAAAGTGGCAACATTTCTGAATTGAAAGGCCCGGGCAAATGCAAGCATTCTTAACTGGTGCCAACCATAAGGATCAGTGCCAGGCATATGACCCTGGGGAGGACTTTACAGAGCTGGGGTGCCACAGCACCCCAAGAGGCAAGCCTTAGTTACCATCTGTCTCCCTCTCACCTTAGTAGGCATGAGTGTCCAAAGAAGAGCTGGAGATCATCCAGTTGATCTCATGGAGTGGGATACACATGGAAACAGGCAGTCCTTCAAGCTCAAACATGCGCTTGGGTTAGGGATGAGGGAAAGTGAATAAATGGGAGAAAGAACCCATGTAGAACATGGGGCCATGTTGCATATCCAGCAGTCCTGCAAAAGATAGGGAAGGCATCCTTTTGCTCTCCTCCTTCAGCATAAGATGGGGTGATGCATAGCTGCTGCCCAAATGACACTGACTGGGGACTGGCAAAGAGGAGCAAATTTGTATTCTGCAGCCTGGTCCATTCGTGAGCCATACGATAGGAACATACGCAGCTGCCATATACTGAGTCAGAGCATTGGTCTATCGAGTTCAGTCTTGTCTTCACAGACTGGCAGCGGCTTCTCCAAGGCTGCAGGCAGGAATCTCTCTCAGCCCTGTCTTCGAGAAGCCAGGGAGGCAACTTGGAACCTTCTGCTCTTCCCAGAGCGGCTCCATCCCCTCAGGCGAATAGCTTACAGTACTCACACTTCTAGTCTCCCATTCATATGCAACCAAGGTGGACCCTGCTTAGCTAAAGGGACAAGACGTCCTTGCTACTACAAGACCACCAAGGTTGGGATGAGGGGGCGGAGGATGAAAAAGCAGCGGACGCAGTGCAGGGGAATCTTTAATGAAATCCACAAGTTTCTTTCCCCTGCCCACCCCCACTCCATTTTAGTCAACATGTACCCTCCTGTAGCCTTCTCAAAAGAGTAGTGCAGGCACAGTGGATACTTCCAGTTGTATCCAGACAACGGGGTCGCAGGGAGGGACTCTGCCGCCCCGATTAACTTCAGAATAAAGGAGCACTGCCGGGGAAGAGTGGAGGGAGGGGTAAGTGCACCCTCCCCCACTCTTAAAGCAGCACCCCGGGCATCGTTGAACCGCTCCCGCCTGGTTCCGTGCACATCCCTACAGTCTACACTGACTGGCAGTGGCGCTTCAAGGTTTCAGCAGGAGCCTCGCCCAGCGCTACCTGGAGAGGCTGCCAGGGAGTGAACCTGGCACCTTCTGCATGCACTGAGTTATGGCCCCGTCCCCTAAGGGGAATATATTTCAGCACTCACATGTAGTCACTCATCCAAATGCAAACCAGAGCAGATCCTGCTTAGCAAAGGGGGGGCGATTCATGCTTGCTACCACACGGCCAGCTTTCTTTCCATAAGGCCTGATAGCTGTGCCTTAAAAGATGCCAATAGGTGGCAGCCATCTCCCCCCTGTCTCCTTTCACTAGCATGCGATGTCTATGTGCTTCTCATAGCTGGATGGGAGCTCATTTGGAATGCTGCACACAGATGTGACCCCTCTTTCTTTAATGTAAGGCTCAACCTCAGGATAACCCAGCTCATAGGAAGCTTCAGCCACTGCTCACCTAGATTTACAATGCCTCGATTTCATAGGTCACTTAATAGGATTAGCATTCAGCTCTCAGACCCGCTTTAATTCATGGCATTAAAGTGGCTCTTTATGAGATGGCACTAGCCAAAGGGAGTCATGTATGTAGGGAAGTGGAGCGCAAAGAGGAGATGGCCACGCTTGAATCTGTACCATCAAAATGACAAAATGGGCTTACAGTAAACAATAGGTTATTGACTGGAGACGCTTAAGGGGCCAACTGCTGAGCACTGCAGGCTTTATGCTATGAAATGAAATGGACACCCTGAAAATGTTGTGTGCTGGGGAAATGAACCATTTCTTTTCCTAGCATTCTTTTCCTGTGCCTCCCCCCCTGCTCGCCCACAGACTTCTGGACATATTATGTAGATGTTCACTTAGGCTGAAGAGCAGCCTTTGCTTTTCCAAAGTATTTAATTATTTTAGTTCCAGGCAGAGCCGCACAATGAGTTCTGGGCCTAGTTCAAGGGCATTTCAAATAGAAATTGTCCATCTCCCATATCCCGCTATCCTGCTAGAATGATCCCACTAGAAATATACCATAGATCGCTTTTGTGTGACTTCTTGCTTTTGGACTACAACTCTCACCATCCCTGGCTACAGTGTAGCCATTCCTGGCTACAGTGGCCAGAGGCCAGGGATGGCAGGAGTTTTAGTCCACAAACAGCAAGTTACCCAAGACTGCCACATATTCCTCTGTGTTGCAGAGGATTTTAGGGGCATTTTCTAATGTGCATACTAAGTTTGTAGAAGGCATTGGTCAACACCATTAGTGTGTGTGTGTGTGTGTGTGTGTGTGTGTGTGTGTGTGTGTGTGTGTACAGGGACTTGGTCAACACTGCTGTCCTTTGTGAACTGAAAGTCCATCCTAAAAGAGACCCAATATTCTCTTATGTACATTACAGGGGAAGATCAGTCATGGGGGAAACTGTCTTTCAGGGAAGGTTGTTGGTCATATCTGCTATTCTCACCAAGGAACTCCTGATTAGCTTCCAAAGAACCCCAGGGTCCCCTGGAACACATTTTAAAAGCAAAGGGCTCAGTGGTTGTGAGAATAAACCTCAATTTTCTTTGCTCCATTTGGGTTTCCGAGGGGAACCTTTTCTCCCGGTACCCATAGTGTGTGACTTGCTTTTTTATTTGATTGGCTGCTTTGAAAGGACACTTTACATCTTATGTGAAACTCAGAGGCAGGAGAGTGGGATCAGGGCTACTGGCCGCATTCCCTTTGCACATTCAACACAACACATTCAAGAGCTCACATACACACCTTGAACGCAAATAGGTTCTGTTTATGCCACCAGGGACTCTTGAATTGTCAGACTCTCCTATTTATGTCTACGGACCCGATATATGTATGTCCTCTTTGTTTGTGCATAGACCCCTTTGCCCCATCTTTGCACATTTCATGTAACTTGTAAAGGGTCCTATTGCGTTCTTCCTTAAAAGATGCAGGCACCTTCCTTGTCTGCATGCATGATGCCTGCTAATGGAACAAAAGAGTCACTTTTTATAGTGGTGATTCTCTTTATTTAACAAGGGAAGAGCAACTGACCCAGCACAGCATCCCTCCTGTGGCTGTTGCCCTGTCTATCTTGTGTTTCATTTTTTAGATTGTGAGCCATTTGGGGATAGGGAGCCATTTTATTTTGTTTATTTATATCTATGTAAACTTTTGTTGAAAAGCAGTATATAAATATTAATTGTATTCATATTCGTTAATCTCTGACCTCAGCTAAATGTGGAGCTTAGATGTTTGTTTGGAAGATCCTGCATTAGGCAGAGAATGGGGCTGAATTACCTTAAGGTCCATTGATTCATCCCTACCCCTCCATCCCCAGGATCTAGAAGATCCAGACATATTCTGAAGCATCGTGTCAAGATTGTGTCCGTCTTAATCCTGGCTCTATATGACAGCCCATAAAAATGCCACTTAATGGCTTCAGATGTGCCATACAGGTATATCCGACAATAGATTCGTAAGCACCAGGGCCCCCTAACTATCCTGAGAGTGTTAAGGGCAAAACAGAACCCTGAATTATTTCCCTCATTTTGATGGGTGGTCCCTGGATAATTGTCTGCTGCCCAAGCCAAAGATAGAAAATTGTATAGCATAATGGAACAATTTGCATTAAACTCCAGCTGAGAATAAACAAGTCTGCAGTTTTTTGACATGCCTTATTCTTAACTTGCACCCCTCAAATTCCTGTCAAGGAAATAATACACTGTATGCTTGGAAGTGACCTTAAATGTATAATTACATGACAGGCTGTTAGAATACCAAGGAATTTACTTGAGCCTGTGGGGTAAATTACGTGCATATATTTTTAAGAGTTCCTCCAGTACATGTTATGAAAATTGCCTAAAGACTTATTTACATAATAAGCACTAACACCTCTTTTTGAAACATTTTGAAGATCACTACTTTAATGTCTGCTTCTACCACTGGCAGACTAAAAGCTACTTAGGCAAAACAATACACAGATTTTTGATGCTTTCTTTCTTTTAAAAGCAGTACATAAAATGAACAGCAGTAAGAGATGAGTTAAGGTTAATCACCCATCTTCGTCTACCCCATTTATATTCCAAATACGATTTGAAACATTTAAAGAGGATGGTCTAGGTTCTATTCGGCTTACACTTTAAAGACAGGAAAGCTGTTCACATCTATATTTTTGAGAGCATATTTTTCAGTTCATTTCACAGCTATAAGGACTAGCAGCACATTTGTGATTTTGGGTGTGTGTGTTTTTAAACCGATGTTCAGGATTCTAGATTCCATGCCTAGTACAAATTTCACACTTGTGAGGCACATTTGCAGAAACGCAAAATGCATCCTGCTCTGTCTTTAGCGTTGTTCAGAAAGAGAAGTGATAGGTGCTGAGTCAATGGATTTTGTACCAAAGTTGTTGTTTTTGTTATTGGCCTATATCTCAGGGCTCCTAAGAGAGCATATAAAAAATATGGTGAGCCAGCAGTCCTTTTCTGAGTGATTTACTTCACATGCAAAAGCCCCACTGATACAAGAAATAGCTTTCCCCACTGTGTATTTCTATCATCTATCGCAAGTTTGACTTCCCAAACGCATTCGAAATTCAACAAATAGAAATTGTTACATTTCCCCCCTCCTCATGCCTTTCTACAGTGCTTACTGTGAGGGATTTCATATTACCAGGATTGCCTGGAATACGCTGTGGCTGATGAACAGAACTGTTTTTTATCGAAGGAGTTCACAGCTTCATGCAGCAAGCAGATGGGAATGCGTGCAACAAGCAAATGCTTCAATAAAAACGAGGGGTAAAAGTCCCATTACTTCATTCACCTCATTTAAGGATGGATAACGCAACCGCTTTCCCATTTTTGGTGTGAATTTACAGAATGCTAGCTATGAAAGAGGATTTAACACAGGAAGAGTTTATGTAGTCAAAAGTCCATGTTTTCCTCCTCTGTATTTCATGTGGGTCTGTAATTGTACGTATTTTTAAAAAAACACTGTGAGGAAAATATTTCTCATCACACTCTGGCATAAATGAAAGAGTGATCATTGTTGTTGCTATTATTATTAATATTTATATACAGCTTTTCCACACACACACAAAATCCACAAAGTGATTTTAACTAAAAAGTGATTTTATTTTAAAACCATAACTAAAGGAATGAGGAAATGATTTCATGTCCCAAAGGGGCTCAGGGCTCAGAAATCTAAAAAAGAAACACAAGGGACACACCAACAAACAATGGCTGACGTGATGATGAAAATTGCTCAATGTAGTCCCATTGAAATTAAAAGAAAAAGAAAGGATACAAAGCTAAGATGAGTTTCACATACTGAAATTTAATTTCAATGGGACTACTCTGAGTAATTTTCCTCATCCTGTCAGACAATCACTGGAAAAGACCATGAGCTCTTCCCATGTTAATAAGAGGGCCACCGCTTTAAAAGATGCCACTTTGCCTGGTTAGCAGATGAAATATTCACAGATGAAAATAGGGACAGCTGGCAGCAATGTGGAGAAACCATCTGAGAAAATTGTCTGGATTTTTTCCTTATGAGGAACCCTGGAATTTGGAGTGAAACTCTGAAAACCAGGACATGTAGAGAGAATGTTCACTTTGGAGAATTTTCTAAATTTCCTGTTCTTTGCATACATTGCAAGGCACCCTTTCCACCACAATTACAGATTGTGGAAGGATCTTCACAGCTGTTTGTATGCTGTATTCATTCATTCTGGAATAGCCCCGTTCTCCCCTGATCAAAAGTTTAAGCCTGGAATGATTCTTCTGCTTAAATATAGAAGATAAATTGGGGGGGGGGGGAATGTCCTGCTTTTGCGGTCAATAGTTCAGAGTGCACCTTAGCAGCTGCAGTATGTAAAATAGGAGACTGTGCACTTCATGATGCCTTAATACAGAGTTCTCAAACTTGGGTCCCCAGATGTTGTTGGACTTCAACTCCCATAATTCCAAAGGCCATTGTGGCTGGGGATTATGGGAGTTGAAGTCCAACGATATCTGGGGACTCAGGTTTGAGAACCCCAGGATTAATTTTGGGTACATGTGCAGGAGAACTGAGCTTTATGTATTAAATTGATGGGTGGATGTAACCTGAAATTCCCTGAGGAGTGGGCTGATCTGTGAAGAACTGTGACACTAGGCACTCACACTAGCAAAATGTTAACAAGCCAACCCTCCAAGAATAGGAACTCTGATTTAAATGGGACCAGTGCCAGACAAACTGCCTTTAGACCTGACCATGATAAATTGAGACCTGACCAGGATATAAATCCTCATATTAAATAACAGAACAGGGGATTGTTCACAGCTGAAGCATATACTGATGACACAGTTTGGGGGCATCTAATGGCGCAGCGGGGAAGTAACTTGCCTAGGGAGCAAGAGTGCTGTTTGAATCCCTGCTGGTATGGGGAAACAACTATATTGGGCAGCAGCGATATAGGAAGATGCTGAAAGGCATAATCTCATACTGCGCAGGAGATGGCAATGGTAAACCCTTCCTGTATTGTACCAAAGAAATCCACATGGCTCTGTGGTCGCCAGGAGTCGACACCGACTCGACGGCACAACAACATGGCACAAAGTACATCCCAGGAATGAATATGTACCACACCAGTGCACTCTGCAGTAATTGCAGGGCTGGCTCCAGTGGGTGGTGAGGGCAGGCATTTCCCATGGCACTAAGATCAGGAAAGGGTCCCCTGCCCTCACAGAGCCACCATTTCTGGTTTTTTAAAAAAGAGAAATGCTAGAGAACAGCCAAGAAAACAACAAGAACAACAAAAGAAACACATACTGTATGACATCACACGGTCATCTAATACATCAACTTGGATTCTACTTCCCCATCTTGTCTCCTCCTATCATTTTGTTCTAACACAATGACAACTGAATAACATACTTATGAATCCATACAAACATCACAATTGAAAATATAAAACTTGTGGCCTTGTTTACAAAGAAAATCCAAATCTCGGATGTGGCGTTAAACCATGAGCCAAATTATAATGTATAAATGGTTCCCACGTTGAAACAAATTTATCCTCTGATTTATTCTTTATGCATGAAGTAATCTTAGCCTTTGATGCATATTCCCAAAGTTTAAGTTGCCACTCTTCTTATCTATCTATCTATCTATCTATCTATCTATTTTTATACCGCCTGATATATAAATCTCTAGGCAGTGTACATAATTTAAAATATTTAAAAGTCACAAATTAAAATACATGACAATAAAAACAATAGAATAAAATAATTATTAAAACAGTCTTTTAAAATTATTAAAATTAATTCTGATTAAAAGCCTGAGAAAACAGGAGAGTCTAATGATTGAGTCTAATGATGGAATTAAATTAACTTTCCAATATAAAGCATAGAGAATCCAAGCAGCAGTTATCATATATAAAGACAGTTCAGTATATTTTACAGGTATATAAGGTTTGGTAATATTTAACCAAAAAAATCTGGTAACAAAGGAAAGTTTAAGATTTGTTACATCTTACAATGGATTGTCTTCCAAAATTGCTGGGTTTTACTGCATGTCCACCACATATAGAACCACCATTTCCACTTAATTCAGCAAACCTTTAGCACTTTGCATGGATCACCCAAGTGGTACAAAACTCTTTTTCAATTTTGCCAGTAATTTAGCCTGAGCTAACAATATGTTCTGCCTGCCCCCCTTGCCTGTGGTGTTATTTGTTTGGTTTGTACTGCTGTGTAATTTTTATTGCTTTTGTTTCTTAATATCTTTATCTTTCATTGTAACCCACTTTGATGGCTCCACTGTGGGCAGAAAAGCAGTCAGAAAAGCAGCATAGAAATGAAATCACAGAACTTCATTACAGAGGCCAACATCCTACCTAACAAGGTGCCGGTACTCTGTGAGATGCACCAGTGCTGCAGACATAATCAACAAACACAGCACCAGGACTCCCCCAGAAGTTCTCTGTGTCACCCCGAAATATGTCCCTAAGGGTTGCACAGTCCTCATGGACATACTTTTAGGTGACACAGAGGTTTTCAGGGGAAGGGGAAGTTTTCAAAATTCACCCTTCCCCCCTCACCCCCCCAACCCTGCGCACCCAATGCTACATTATTTGGGAACCTGTCCACCATACCAGCACAACTCACAGGACACTGGGACTTTGTTAGTTAGGATGTTAGTCATGATATGTAAACAAACAGGAGGCAACATGAGATAATTATTGGATTGTACACCTTCCTACCTTTTCCAGGACCTTGCCTGAGGGCCCACAAATCCTGGAGCTGGCATTCCCCCCCCCCCCCCCCCCCCGCCCCGCCCTGAAGTAGTCTTGACTGTGGTCTAATGAGCCAGGCAACAGTTAATCAAGGAAGAGGCAGACAGAATTACAAGCCTGACTCTGTGCCACGGTCTGGCCTGGATATCTTCCTGGTCCTATCCTATCGTAAACTTCCACTGCTTGGTTCATTGAGGCCCTCGTGCTGTAGTTTGCCATTCGTGCCTGCTCTTTAAATCACCTGTGCCAGTGGTTGGAGGAGGGAACTGCAGAGCTAATGCAAACTTTGATATTAACATCACAGGCCAGAATCCTCCTGGCCCTGAAAGTCAGGTGGTCCCAGAAAGCCAATCCTTTGCCATGCTTGTACTATAACTCATAGGCCTGTTGCAATCCAGGTATAACTCATAAGCCTGTTGCAAACCACCAGCTATCCCTATGCACCTGTTGCTCTCCTTCCCACAAACACATCCTTTATTCCAGATAGCTGTTGTTTCTCTTGCTCTGTTAGTGGCTGAATGTAGCTTGCACTCTGGCCCGGGAATCTGGTCTATTTACATTTGTACCTGTGCAACAAAGGAAGGCCACTAGGCCAGCATCAGGGACAGGTATCATTGGGCACCTACCAAGGGCCTAGGGGCTTTGAAGGGCCCACTGCTGATCCCTGAGAGGACCTCTGTGCCCATGGCCTTCATGGGTTGTTGGTGGAGTGACTTGCTCAGGGCCCACCCAGGTGGGTGGAACCCATGGAATACAGAGGAACATAGGAATATAGAAAGCTGCCATATACTGAGTCAGACCATAGGTCCATCTAGCTCAGTATTGACTTCACAGACTGGCTTCTCCAAGGTTGCAGGCAGGAATCTCTCTCAGCCCTATCTTGGAGAAACCAGGGAGGGAACTTGGAACCTTCTGCTCTTCTGGTGCTCACACATGGTCTCCCATCCAAATTCAACCAGGGTAGACCCTGCTTAGCTAATGGGACATAATTGTGGTAGCATGCTTGCTACCACAAGACCAGCTCTCATCTCCTAATTTGCTGAGGGCCCCCTGAAACCTGGCCCTGAGTGAGGGGTAGTGGAGGAATGCTTGGAATTGAAGCTCTCCCATTATTCCCTTGGGTCACACAAGTTTTCTCTTGGGCGAAACCAATGCTGTTGTTCTGGGCTGTATTGCTGCAAGGGTATGATACAAAAGTAGACCATAGAATCTGGCTTATTAGGAAAGAAAAATCCTTGCCAAGGCAATCTCCCCCTTTGTACCATTCCCTGCACTAACAATCCATATGAGGGGAAAGGCACTCAGTCTCCTGTACAGTATTGGTTCCGGTGTTTAACACATTTCTAAACAAGGATGCAGATCCCAAGGATGCAGAGAAGTCGACAAACTCCCTGTGCTTCTAAAAGCTACATGACAAAAGCAGCTCTTCTGGAACTGTGGATTTGCAAGGCAACCCTTGCATGCCCAGAAGTCTCCACAAATAAGAATCCATGCAGAGATCTGAATGTATGTTCTCCATTTGTGGCTTTGGTCAACTGCATGGAAAACGTTATGGCACAATTGAAAGTAGTTGAGCATTTGAGCATGAAGTGTTTATTAAGGCAGAAGGACATTATCGGGCGTGCTTTATAGAGCCATTAATGCATGCCTCATGTGTGTTGGGAAACATAAGGCCAAAGGCCATGTACTTTCAACTGCCCACATACTGTATTAATGATGCTGTAAAAATACCCAGGAGCCTCTTAATGCTATTATAATAAGAACCTTTATTATTACAGTCTTTTGCAAGGGGAGAAGGAAAAAAACCTCATTTTTCACACTTTGCATTGCTTTTAACTAGGTTAAAAGTTTGCTGTGAGCGTAAAAATGGAAAGCTCTGTAAACATAAAGACTAACATTTCACTATATGATTTTAGCTGCATTTTTGAAAAGCCTCTCTAAATATCTAGTATCTAGGCTGTGGATTTCTCATTGCAGTGTTTGTTATAGCATCTCTTGGCTTCCACCATTTTAGTTTTTATAGCGACTCAAGGCATATACTTGTGGCCATCTGAGTGCATACTGACTATTGGGCAGTCTGTAACATGAGCATTTAAGTTCCAGCTGCATTGGTCTATGGTAACACGGTAATTTATATGTTGGTAATGTATACTCACTCAGTGTCATGCTTTTGAACTTTGGTGCTGAAGACTGGAGAAGACTTTTGAGGATACCCTGGACAGCCAGGAAAACAAACAAATGGATCATAGAACAAATCACTCCAGAATTTTTACTCGAGGCACAAATGACCATGCTCAGACTATCATACTTCCAACACATTATGCGAAGATCCACCTCACTCAAGAAGTCTATAATGCTGGGAAAAGTTGAGGGAAAGAGAAAAAGAGGACAACCAGCAGCAAGGTGGATGGACTCAGTTACTACAGCAATGAATGCATCACTGAGAGACCTTCAAAGCGAAGCTGAAGACAGATCATCCTGGAGAGAATCTATCTATGTGGTCGCTAAGAGTTGACATCGACTTGACGGCACTTAATCAGTCAAGCAGTCAATCAATCAATCAATCAATCAAGGTATTCTGAATCCTTTCTGGAATGACTCTGTTCAAGAGTTTGGAATGGCTTGCAGTGGCATAGCAAGGCTGGTGGTGGCCCATGTCTGAACTTTTTGGTGAGCTGCTGCTGCTGTTGTCCTCACTGCCACAGGCTAGCCACCTGCCTGGCCTCTGCAGCCCTTCTCAACAATGGCTGCTGCTGCCACAGACTAAATGCCTGCCTGACCTCCATGGCCTCTGCTACATGCTGCTGTTGCCAGCCGTGATGCAGTATAATGATGTAATTACCCGGCACCTGCATTGTGGCCAGTAACAGTGGCATGAAGCAAGGTCCATGGAGGCTAGGCAGGCAGGTGGCCTGTGGCAGTAAAGGTAAAGTGTGCCGTCGGGTCAGTGTCGACTCCTGGTAACCACAGATCCCTTTGGTTGTCTTTGGTAGGATACAGGAGGAGTTTACCATTGCCATCTCCTGTGCAGTAGTACACTGTAAGTCGTAGAAACAAATGGCAGGCAGGAGTAAACGGCAAATGGAAGGGCCTGGTGGCCCATGGTCACAGAACATGGGTGAACAGCAGCTTTTATGCCCCTGATGGTTTGCCAAAGACAAACTGTGCTGATTTGAGGATGCGATATTGGCCAGAACCTGACCACCTCCCTGTGGGCTGATGGACCTGGAACCTGGCCGGGCCAATAAATTCTCCCATGGCTCATCACAGGGTGAGGCAGTAATGAGAACAGGCCCTCTCACTTTCATTAGGAATACAGTGACTAGATATGATATTCTGCATCACATGTGAAAATAGCGTACATGCTATTGCCGATCAGGATCTCAAACTGGCAGTTGAGAATATTACCATCAGAACAGAGGAGAAATGTGGCATTTGGATGCATGCTCAAGGCAGTTCATAATAACACACAACCATGCATAAACAGTAATTTGCACAATGCAATAATGCCCAACCACGATTCAGAGCGATGCTATATAGCTTAGAGCAAAGTCTTTGCTTTTGAATGGGAAATAGGATACACAGTTAAACCGATTATGGATAGTAGCATGCATGCAGTGTGCAACAATGACTCTGGCCTTACTGCAAGTCGCTTTTTTTCTCTCTGCAGAAAAATGTCCCAAACATTTTTTTTAAACCACCAACATACAGGAAAGCAGAAATTTCCATGAAAATAAAAGGATAAGCTTTATGGGAAGGAGCTGAATACGTTTAGCCTAGAGAAGAGAAGACTAAGGGAGAGCTGATATGATAGCCATCTTCAGTTATCTGAAGCTCTCTCACAGTGGTTCCCAATCTGGGGGCCTCCAGGTGTTGCTGAACTACAACTCCCATCAGCCCCAGCTACAATTTATTGTAGTTAGGGATAATGGGAGTTGTAGTTCACCAAAATCTGGAGGCCCCCAGATTGGGAACCACTGTGAGAGAGCTTCAGATAACTGAAGATGGCTATCATATCAGCCCTCCCATCAGCCCCAGCTACAATTTATTGTAGTTAGGGATAATGGGAGTTGTAGTTCAACAACATCTGGAGGCCCCCAGGTTGGGAACCACTGCCAAAGGAGTAGGCTGAGGCTTGTTCAGTGTTGCTTCTGAGGGCAGGACAAGGACTAATGGGTTGAAGTTCCAAGGAATTTAGGACCCACAAAAGGAACTACTTTTTCACACAATGCATAATCAACTTGTGGAACTCTCTGCCACAAGATGTGGTGACAGCCAACAACATGCATGGCTTTAAGAGGGGTTTGGATAACTTCATGGAGGAGAGGTCAACCAACGGCTACTAGTCTGAGGGCCATAGGACACCTCTAGCCTCAGAGGCAAGATTCCTCTAAATACCAGTTGCCAGGGAGTAGCAGTAGGAGAGAGGGTGTACTCTCAGCTCCTGCCCGTGGGCTTCCCAGCAGGGCTGTTCTTATGTATGCTCCTTCTATCAGTGGATGCCGGGAGACAGTCAAGCTGAATCACGAAATGTTAAAGCTAAGGAGTGTATTGTGAAGCTTAATCTATCCTGTAGCTCAAAGAAGTTGCCTCCCCGTATCAGTTAAAGAAATGGTCAAAGCCCAGTTATGAAATAAAGAGTGCATTGGCACTAAGGCAACAAAAGTCCTTTCAGTTTACCAAAACGCTTTTAAAACCAATAAAAGTTCAATTTAGCATGGTGCTGAATTTCTGAAAGCACTTTAAAGCTCTCAGTGCTCGATGTGAGGTGAGAATTCTTCTCTTCGCTGTGGGCACACTGTGTTCCTAAGAGACTGCCACTTTCTGTGTGTTCTGTCCTGATGTCTAAGAGCAACCAGAAGAGTAGCGGCCCTTGAGGGTGGTGCTGGGACAGCGATGAAAGGTACCTTTAAAAAGTGATTACTGACGGTACCCACTGGCATGTGTAAGGCACCATGAGCAGCAGTGCCTCGCCCAGCATCCAGGCTAGCAGGTGCCGGTAGTACTGCGTGGATTAACCTTTTCAAGGTACCTCTCGCTGCCCACACAGCACCACCCTAACTGGCTGCCACTGAACCTGAAGCACCTTTTCAAGTGCTAATGCCTCCTTGTCTTTATCATTAGTCCATACCTGGAAAAACCTACATTGAGCCCCTCAGAGGTAAGCAACTATAGGCCCATCACTCATCTTCCATGGTTGGGCAAGGGGATTGAGAGGGTGGTGGCCTCTCAGCTCCAGACAGTCCTGGAGGAAACTGACTATCTAGACCAGGGCTGCTCAACTTTGGCCCTCCTGCAGATGTTGGCCTCAGCTCCCATAATCCCTGGCTACTGGCTGCTATGGATGGGGATTATGGAAGTTTTAGTCCAAAACCAGCTGGGGGGCCTACGTTGAGCAGGCCTGATCTAGATGCATTTCACACTGGCTTCTGGGTAGGTTATGGGGTTGAGACTGTCTTGGTCAGCCTGATGGATGATCTCCAATTATGTATTGACAGAGGAAGTGTGACTCTGCTGATCCTTTTGGATCTCTTGGCAACTTTCAGTAGACCATGGTATCTTTCTGGGTCACATTAAGGAGGTGGGATTAGGTGGCAGAATTCTACAGTGGTTTAGTTCCTACCTCTTGCGTATATTCCAGATGCTGTCATTTGGAGACTGTAACCCTGCAAAGTGAGAATTACTGTTCCACAAGCCTCCATACTGTCTCCAATGCTCTTTAACATCTCAATGAAACTGCTGGGAGAGATCATCAGGAGATTTGATGCAGGGTGTTATTAATATGCTGATGACACCCAAATCTATTTCTCCCTATTAGCTTCATCAAGAAATGTCATAACTTCCCAAAATGCCTGCCTGGAGGCAGTAATGGAATGGATGAGGGATAACAAATTGAGGGTGGATCCAAATAAGTCAGAGTTACTGATTGTGGGGAGTCAAGACCCAAGAGATGGTTTAGATCTGCCTGTTCTTGATGGGGTTGCATTCCTCCTGAAAGGTCAGTTATATAGTTTGGGAGTGCTCCTGTATCCCAAACTCACTCTGGTTTCTCATATTGAGGCAGTGGCCAGGAGCACTTATTATCAGCTTCGGTTGATACATCAGCTATGCCCATTTCTGGAGGTAAATGACCTTAAAACAGTAGTATACATGCTGGTGACCTCCAGGCTTGACTACTGCAATACACTCTATGCGGCGCTAACTTTGTATATAGTTTGGAAACTACTTCAGCCAGGATGGTCTATGGGACAACACAAAGGGTCCATATATCACCGATTCTGAAATAATTGCACTCACTGCTGTTATGTTTCTGACTGAAATACAAAGTGTTGGTTATTATCTATAAAGCCCTGAATGGCTTAGGTCCAGGGTACTTAAGAGACTGTGTTCTTTTTCATGAACCCTGCTGCCTATTAAGATCATCTGGGGAGGTCTGATTATGGTTGCCGCCAACTTGTCTGTGGAGACTCGGGGCCGGGCCTCATATTTTGCTGCCCCAGGGCTTTGGACACGAACGGGTTCAAAGAACCCAGGCCGCCAATGGGAAATGCTGCCGAAGCCCGCGGGGGTGGGTGGGTGGCTCGGGCTCCGGAGAGCCCCGAGTGAGCTCTCCCCCACCCATGCCCAGGTTCCTAAGAGCACTGAGCGAGCTCTTCCCCACCCATTTAAGCCTTTATTTCCATTCTTCCAGTGAGGGAGAGAAAGAGAAATAAATGCTGTCAGGCAGCAAGTGCTGCCTAAAATGGACAGGGAGAACTCACTCAGGCTCTCCGGATCCTAAGCCATGCCCCCTTTACGCATGACATCACACACATACTGGGGTGTGGCCCAGGCTCCGGAGAGCCCAAGCGAGCTCTCCCCCATCCAGGCAGGGCCGGACACAGGCCACCGTTCGGCTGGCCCCGCACCTGGCTTTGGAATGCACTCCCTCTCAGAATAAGAACTTCTCCATCTCTGGTTACTTTTAAAAAGACCCTTAAGATGCACCTGTTTTCTCAGGCGCTTAATTAAAATGAACTCTAAACTCTTTTAGTGTTTCTATCCTGTTACATTGTTTTAAGTATTTCACCCTGTGAATTGTTTTTGTTCTGTGAAAATATTTTGTTTGTTTTTATTTTTACATTGTAATTTGGATTGTGTACATTGCCTAGAGAAGTATATATCAGGTGGTATATGAATATACATATAAATATAAATATAATTATAAGAAAGAAAGAAGAATAGATGTATTCTCAGTGGCTGCAGCACAGCTCTGGAATTCCCCCATTTATCTTGAGGTTCACAGCATCTGAATGTTCTCCACAAGTGAACATGTGTCCTTGACTTATGCTGAGTCAGATCACTGGTCCATTTAGCTCAGTGTTATCTACTCCGCAGCCCTCCAAAATCTTTGGTAGAGAGGACTTTTTAAGCTTTTCTACCTTGGATCCTTTAATTGGAGATGCCAGAGACCAAACCTTCAGACTTAGGCATGTAAAGGCCCCCTCCGATTGAGTCTTTTCTCTTTGAGCTAGCATATTGTACTAATATGAGAGAGTGGGTGGAATTCACTCTCCCCAGTTCTTTTCCTCAACCCATGGACTCTGGCGCTGCCTGTCCCCCTTTAACATCACATACATGAAATATATTTGTCTTTCTTCTCTTCCCTTACTCCATCATTTCTGCAATTGTGACAACAGTTCAAAACCGCACACTATGCCAGCTGATGCTGATTTATTAGATCCAATAATCAATTAACCTTCTTTTCTGCTCACAAGAAATGTGCAAAATTTGGCTTTCCCAGTCATCTCATATGGATTCTCACTTACAGTACTGTTTCCCCTGTTCACGACCACAGGACATTATCATATAATTAATATTGCATTGACTGTATGAACTTGTTTGTGACTAAACTATAAGGAGCTACATTGTGTTTGGTTAGACAAAAATCTGCTTTGCTGTACTATTTAACTAGCAGAGGCTCTCCAGCAAAGATCTTTCTGAGCTTCAATATCTGGGAGCCTCAAGCGATTATTAAGGATATTCATAAATGAGGCCTGTTGCTGACCGGGCAAAGTCATTTTGCGTAGATTACGCTTATAGGAAAGTTCAAGAAATTAAATATACTAGCCGACCCTGCACAGAGCATCTGTGCACTCTTTGGGGCCGGCAGTTACCTCCCCCCCCCCCCCCGCCGCACCTTCTGCCCCAGTCTCCACTTCCAGGCCCAGCCGCCTCTCCTCCCCACCGCCACTTCTGCCATGGCAACCAATCCTCCTGGGTGTGCCTCAGCCAATCAGGCCTGTCTGCCGCCCAGCCAATCAGCTGGGTGCTGGGACGCACATTCCAAGGAACACCCAGGAGAATTATATATATACTAGCCGACCCCGCACAGAGCATCTGTGTGCTCTTTGGGGCCGGCGGTTACCTCTCCCCCCCACACACCCCTTCTGCCCCAGTCTCCGCTTCTGGGCCCAGCTGCCTCTCCCCACTGCCACTTCTGCCCCCACGCTTTCTTTCCCCCCTCCTGGGCCTTGCCTCCATAGCTGGGCCGGGCCTGCGCCGCCTCTGGCCTCTGTGACTGGGCCCACCGTGGCCGTGGCGACCAATCCTCCTAAGTGCACCTCAGCCAATCAGGCGTGTCCGTCGCTCAGCCAATCAGCTGGGCTGCCGGGACGCATTTCTCCTGGGCACACCCAGGAGAATTATATATATAGATACTAGTGGGCCCGGGCACAGAGCATCTGTGCCTCTAGTTGGGCCCAGCCATCCCCCCTCCCCCATGCCAGCATGCTTGGCTTTCTGGCTGGCCGACCGGCCGCTCACCTTCACCACTTTCCTCCTGGGTCAGGCTGGCCCACCAGCTTTTTGGGGCCAGCTACCTCTCTCTCCTCCCGCCTCAGTCTCAACCTCTTCGCCCTGTGGCTGAGTCTCCTCTGTGTCCCGGCTGGGCTTTGCAGTGCCTCCATCGCCGTCGCCACACCTGGAGGAGGAGGAGGAGCGCCTGCCAGGACAGTGCCAAGCGAGCCTCTGCCACAGCCCCCAGCCGGTGCCTGTTGCCGCTCCTGCCCCTCTACGCCTCTTAAAGAGACAGCCGGCCCAGTTTCCTGATCCATACGCGGCGCAACTGCTGCTCGACGCGCGTCCATCTCCACATCAGAATCCACCTTGCTGGAGCACAGCGCAGCTAAGACAGCTGCCTGCCCCTCTCGTCCAGCACCTGCCTCCTGGGCTGGCCCTGCTCCTCCGTGCCTGGAGGAGGAGGAGGAGGAGGAGGAGGAGGAGGGAGGGAGGGAGCTTGCTAGCTGCCCTAGGCACTCACGGCGCGGGCAGTTTGGCCAGGACGCCGCCGGGACCAAGCACAGTGCCTGCCGGGTGGCCTCACTTTGCGACCGGCGGCACTTCCGCAGACAGAGGCCGCCCAACCTCCCTTCTGTGCAACTTTAAATTTTACAAGATACCCGGCTAGTCAGCATTCTTCCTCAATTTGTTTCTCACCCGAAAGTACACTCTTTCCCCAATGTCATAATTACAGAATCTAGATAACTGTTTGGAAAACTGTTGGGACACTTACCTGGTATGATAAGGATACTTTGGGACAAAACTTTGCCCTGGCAAATATTGGATGATGATGATGATGATGATGATGATGATGATGATGATGATGATGATTAGTTTGCTGAAGAAATGACAATCATAATCATTGCATCTCTTCTAATGTTACCTGGGACTGAACCTAGGACCTTTTATGACTGAAGTTTGGGCATGTCCTACAAAACCGACTTATAGCCCCACTGCTAAATTGGCAAAGTTTTGCTTTTCTAATTCAGAACCTCCTTGAATTTTCTGTGTTTTGAGAGCTGCGGCTTGAGGTTGGGGTTGGCGTCAGAGGACAACAGCTTCCCATCTGAAACCTGCCTGCTCAGTAGGCAAGTGCTCACTTAAAACATATTAGTAAAATTCTAAAACCCTTGCAACAATCTTTGGCAATGCCAAAGATGTCACTTAATGCAGCATCAGTGGGGAGCAGAGAGGAATTAAATTGGCCAATTACAGCTGATAGCATTTTGAAAATGGCATTCATAAAGAAGGCTTTTAATAGTTCATTCTAAGTGTAAGGTGGTACGACACTGTGTGATGAGGAGTAACTACAAAAAGCAAGTTAAATTACTTGCACTTAGTAACTTGGAGAATGTGCAAAGGAGCAATAACTCATTGATGGTCTGATTCACAGTCAGAATGATTGCACTTGGTGTGCTTAATCTGACTTCGTTTCAGTAGCCTGATTCAGACATTATGCTGTACGAGTGTACAGAAGTCTATACATTCGTACATGTGTTTGTGTGAATGGCTGTATCTGTGTTCATTTTAAAAGTGAACCAGGATACACGGCCTTCAAATGCATGGTGCAGATAGGAAGTATACGGCTGTACCTGCATTCAGCATAACATGAGATTGACTGTAACTGTGTACAAATCAGCAGTGACTGGTGAGAGCAGTGCTGGAGGAGGGGGCACGGCAGTGAGAGGCACCTTTAAAAATACATCAGCAGGTGCTTACCAGGGCAGCACCTACAAGCTGCCCCAAGCAGTGGCGCTCTGCCTGGAATACCAGCAGGACTGCAGTATGGTCCTGGCCTCTGCAGGATTCCAAGCTGGTAAGCACCTGCTGATTTATTTTTAAAGGTGCTTCTTGCTGCTGCTCCCCGGCACTGCCCTTACCGGCCACTGCTGGTACAGATCTGTACCTGAATATACTGTACACTTATTGTATGAGTGTTGAACATAACTTGTGAATGGCCCTAGTGACTAGAGCTTTTAACTCTCACTTAAGAGAGGAGGGCTGGTCTTGTGGTAGCAAGCATGACTTGTCTCCTTAGCTAAGCAGAGTCCACCTTGGTTGCATATGAAAGGGAGACTAGAAGTGTGAGCACTGTAAGATATTACCCTTAGGGGATGGAGCTGCTCTGGGAAGAACAGAAGGTTCCAGGTTCCCTTCCTGGCAGCATCTCCAAGATAGGGCTGAGAGAGATTCCTGCCTGCAACCTTGGAGAAGCTGCTGCCAGTCTGTGTAGACAATACTGAGCTAGACGGACCTATGGTCTGACTCAGTATATGACATCTTCCTATGATCCTATGAACTGATCCAGTGGAACATTCTATTAGCCAGCCTCGCTTGGGCAACACAGGCTCCCCTAATGGGATGTTAGTTGATTAAACCCTTGAGTGTTCATAAGCAGAAGAATCAGACCTAGTCTTTTTGGACAACTGGAAAGACACCAAATGTGTGTCCTATGTTGCCTGCCTTGTATTTTTGTATCACATCACATATATGTTGTATTATGTTCATCTGTTCTATGTTGTAACTGTAATCCTATTCAGATGTTAATCAACTTATTCATAATTTATTTAATTTTATTTATTCATAAAGGATCTAGAAGTTGAGGTAAGCAGTGAGGTGGCCAAATTTGCAGATGACACCAAACTAGAGAAATCCAAAACAGATTGCAAGGAGCTCCAAAAGGATCTCTTCAAACTGGTGAACTGGGCAACGAAATGGCAAATGCACTTCAATGTTAACAAGTGTAAAGAGATGCATATTTGGACAAAAAACCCCACCAACTTCACATATATGCTGATGAGATCTGAGCTATCAGACAGTGACTCACCAGGAGAGGGATCTTAGGGTCATGGTGAATAGCTCATTTAAAGTGTCGACACAATGTGTGGCAGTTGTGAAAAAGGTCAACTCCATTCTAGGAATAATTAGGAAAAGGATTGAAAATAAAACTACATTTGGAGTACTGTGTACAGTTCTGGTCACCATGCCTAAAAAGGGAAATTATAGAACTGGAGAAGGTGCAGAAGAGGGCAACCAAGATTATCAGGGACCTAGAGCACCTTTCTTATGAGGCAAGGCTACAACACCAGAGGTTTTTTTGTTTAGAAAAAATATGACTGAGGGGTAACATGATAGAGGTCTATAAAATCATGCATGGTGTGGGGAGAGTGGTTAGAGATAAATTTTCTCCCTCTTCCATAACGCTAGAACCAGGGGTCATCCCATGAAACTGAATGCCAAGTAATTTAGGACAGACAAAAGGAAGTACTTTTTCACACAATGCATAATTAACCTATGGAATTATCTGCTACAAGATGTGGTGACAGCCACCAGCCTGGATGGCTTTAAGAAGGGCGTACATAAATTCATGGAGGACAAGTCTATCAATGGGTATGAGACTGAGGGCTATAGGCCACTTTCAGCCTCAGAGGCAAAATGCCTCTAAATATCAGTTGCAGGGGAGCGACAACAGGAGAGAGGGCATGCCCTCCTGTCTTGCCTGTGGGCTTCCCAGAGGCATCTGGTGGGCCACTGTGTGAAACAAGGTGCTGGACAAGATGGGCCTGATCCAGCAGGGCTGTTCTTATGCTTAAGATGCTGTGTTAGTATCTCAAATGGCCACGAGTCCTGCCCCAGCCCTGTCATGCACCCTCACTGCTCATAGGAACATAGGAACACAGGAAGCTGCC
Source organism: Hemicordylus capensis (assembly GCF_027244095.1). NCBI lineage: Eukaryota > Metazoa > Chordata > Lepidosauria > Squamata > Cordylidae > Hemicordylus > Hemicordylus capensis. Next base: position 339,198,013 of record NC_069659.1, read on the forward strand.
ACATACTGAGTCAGACCATTGGTCTATCTAGCTCAGTATTGTCTTCACAGACTGGCAGCGGCTTCTCCAAGGTTGCAGGCAGGAATCTCTCTCAGCCCTATCTTGGGGAAGCCAGGGAGGGAACTTGAAACCTTCTGCTCTTCCCAGAGCGGCTTCATCCCCTGAGGGGAATATCTCATGATTACAGCGGCATTCATCTGAAGAGGTGAACATCACTTACCTGTTGGCAGGCGCTTTTGTAATCAGGAAATTGGGGCATCTCAGCCTCCTGATCATGGAAGCACCCACCACTATGCAAGTAGCATTTGTGTTTTCAGATAAATGCTGCTGTACTATGCATGAGTACAGTGTCTTGTTGATTAATATTTGAATAGGCCTTGTTCTTGTTGATTAATGTCTCACTAACCCCTGTCACATGGGGGAAGCAGTAAGCAGGCCTCCAGTCATATCCCTGCCTAATACTTCCTAGGTTCTGCTCTTGAAGAAGGCATAGAATAGAAGCCTGTGCAAATATATGAATCTGCCCAGATATTGGTTTTATTTATGTGCTCATTCTGATTCAAGTGGAGCCAGTGAGCCAGTGCATATATTACATCAGGTGTGTGTCTGGCTGAACCCTTACTCTGAACTGGTAACCTGAATTTTCTTCTGCAATTCGGTTTCAGTTCAGGTCCAACAGAGACGTTCGGTTAATAGTTCAGTTTCTGTTCTGGTTCACAAAATAAAAATAAAGGCTTGTTCTGCTTTTTGCTTCAGGTTTAGGTTTGGCTTCCCTGCATCAAAGCTCACCTTAGGAATAGAAAGTTTATGGGACATGGACCACATCTGTCCACCCACACCTCCCCGCTCACATCCAAGTGGTGGCAGATGGATGGGCAGATGATTTAGAGGTGGCGAGAGAGAGTAAGATAGAGCTCATTGGCCTCCATGAATAACCAACAGCCCACACGCAAGACACACCTAGCAATAATACAGGATTCTGAGCACTCCATTTTTACTTCTGAGCAGCTCTGCTGGAGCTGCTCATTTTTTCAGGAAAGCAGGTGAAAAGGACATTTAACCCTTTCCCCAGTCTAAATTGTAAATGGATGTTTTATCCATTTACTCAGTCTAAATTGCTCCCCCAACACATGCATCTAGTAGACATTTGTAATTTAAAAAAAATACTGTGGGAAATCCTGATCACACACCAGCCATGTCAAGTCAAGCTTGGAGGATAAGTAGCAAATCCTAAAGTTTTTGTAGCAAGCAGTGGAATGAAATTAACTCTCAGAGATCACCCGATATCCCAGATCAAGAGGATTCTGGTCTGTGGTACTAGGTGTCCTGGTGGAACTGCCCAAGTTCCTACTTCTAGCCAGTGGGCTTGGTGGTGCAGTGAGTAGGGAATCAGCACTTGACCTGAATAGCCCTTGGTTCAAGTCCCATAGTACTTGATAGGTTCTCTGCTCCCTAAACAACCAGCATGTGAGTGAATTACCACAAAGTAGCCTGGCAATGGCTTTCCGCAGTTTCAGATGGGGGTCTTTCCTAGCAAAGACGGGTGCAGACAGAAGGAAACCTTCAGGAAGTTGCTTCCTCACTTTTTGTGTGTGGGGAGGAAAGCAGAGTGAGATCCATAAAGTGAAGGGATGGGTCTCCTCAAATGCTTAGGGGGGATTTACACCTTTGCATGGAGCTGCCAGGGATTGAACTTTCGATCTTCTGGATGCAAAATGGGTGCTCTGCCACCGAATTGTGGCCCTTCCTAAGCCACTGAAATAAAATAATGAGGCTATTCTCACAGTCATACAAATTCGGGCTAAGGGAGCCTAGCCTGATTTTATATGCCTGTGAGAACCACCGGGCTCGCAGCCAAGCCCGGTCTCGCGAAAGCAGGTCACCCGCTAAAACAACCCTCTCCTAAGCCCAGGTTAGCAGAGCGAGTGCTCCGCCAACCCGGGCTTTTCTATTGTGAGTTGCTGCGGCACAGCTCCATGCCGCAGCAACTCACGAGTAGACCCCCAACCGGGAGGCTGAAAAACAGCCTCTCAGCTCAGGTGTCCTTCAGCATGCCCTGCATGCTCACGCAGAGCATGCTGGAGCTTCCGGAGGCCACGCAGTCCCTGATCCTCTCAGCCCCCGCTGGCTCTGTAACAGAGCCGGCAGTCATGTGGGTGGCCGGTTTGGCCGCCTGGAGCAGACTGACTGTTCTCCCCGCAAACCCCATCCAGGCTCTTCTCACCGATCGTGAGAAGCGCCTCAATGTCAGGCTGGTTACAACTTACAGGCCATACATTTACTACCCTTGCTAAAGAGCCTCCTCCTGGAAAGTCACCACTGATTTCCTGAATAAAAGAGTGGAGTTGAGGAGTCGAGGCGTTCTTTTTTCTCAAGAGGCAGTACGTATATACATCTGGGACTCTAAATTTTGGGTTCTTCAGAAAGCTGCCTTTCAAGTCTTCCCCAAATGAACAGCAACATTCAAGAAAAGAGGGGGGAAAGTTTAAAAAGCCTAGCTTGGGGTGATAAAAGCCTGCAGTGTACTGTTAAGTGTTCCCACTAATGGTTATGCACTTACAGATGCTGACAAAATGGATCAAATGAACCAGCCAAAGCGAGTTTCCCTCTCTTTGCCCAAATTTGTTCTGTCTATTAAGTTGCTCATTTAGTGAGAAGGATGAATCAGTATCATTAATGTTGAAAGGAAGCACCAAGACAGGCTAAAGGCTGGTTTGGGTGTTTACAAAAATGCTGGGTCTCCCCCCACTCCACCCACCGCCAGGAAGGAGTCTTTCTGAAGCGTTTCTGATGCTCTTTAAAGTACACCAGGTACAGATGAAAGGTTAGGAGAGTTATAAAGCAAGGCTGCACTATGATTTTGATGGAAGACGTGGTACTTTGATCTATGCAATGCACAAAGGAGACCACCTGAGTTGGTTCTGGGATTTAGGAGGGGAAGCCAATCTTCCACTTGAGTAGGAAATTCAGAAATTTCTCATATGGGGAGAGAATTGTCCAGTGGAGACTGTAAGGTTTCTGTCCCAAGGGCAGATTCTGGAAATTGCAAGATTGAGTGTCATTTGTATCTCAGGGTCAAATTCAACATGGCACATGAGTTCCATGATTGGAGCTCTTGGTTTCTTTTTCCTTTTTAAAAAGCAGCCATGGGGTTGATTAGGATCAGGGCCATAGGAACATAGGAAGGAACAGAGGGAACTGCCTTATACGGAGTCAGACCAGTATTGCCTACACTGACTTGCAGAGGGTCTCCAGGAGTCTTTCCTAACCCTACCTGGAGATGCCACAAATTGAACCTGGGACCTTTGCATGCAAAGCATGTGCTCTACCAAGGAGCTCTGGCCCTATCCCCCCACTGAGCTCACGGCATAGGAGGAGAGGGCTTTCATTCCTTGGCCCCCAATACAAGTCTCCAACTTAATATTATGCCCCCGGCAACACACATACATTTATGGAGGGGGCTGTAGCTCAGTGGTAGAGCATCTGCAGAGAGAGGATAGGGCAGTGCCAGCCCTCAGCCATAGGGAGTGAAGCCTGCCACAGGGGCTGCTAGCATGTGGCAGTGGTAGGAAGCAGCTGGTTGGAGTGGCGGGGCTGCATTCAGCCTTTCCAAAAAGGCCCCCAAGGCCAAGGCTCAGCTGATTGCTTCAGTTTGCTTCTTGGGAGAGCTGCCCTTGTCAGCAGAGGCTAAGTAGAGAGATGAAGGCTGGAGATGGTGCTCCTGTGGGTCCGAGAAGATGGTGGTTGGGATGAGGAGTGAAGAGGTGACAGCAGCAGCAGCAGCAAGGCTGAAGAAAAGAACAGTGGGGCTTGTTGAGCAGGCCAGGCTAAGGAAGGAATGACTGCTGCCATCACCACCACATCCACTTGAACCTCTTCTCCAGAATGGTGCAGAAGAGATGGGGTGTGCCTACGTCACTTCCTATGTAGAAAAGTGCTTCTCAAGATGCACAATGGTGCAGCTACGCCTCCTCATTGTGCACTTCCCACTTCTGCTTTCAAGTTTCAAGGAAGATGATAGATAGATAGATAGATAGATAGATAGATAGATAGATAGATAGATAGATAGTATTCAAAATACCTAGTTGTATGTCTCATCAGGCAAAACGTCATCTGCACCACCAGCGGCTTTGCCTGTCAGTTACATTGGAATAAACCTCCATCTCCCAAGCAGTGGCAGTTAGACGGTGGGGATGGAGGTGGGGGGGGGGCTAATGTCCCAGGGCCACCAATATCCAGGGAATGGCCAGGGCAAATGCTCACCAGATGGGAGAGGGCAATGGGGTACTTCCATTTTTCAGTGCTGGCCACAACCTTTGTGCCAGCGTCAGAAGCCCATCAATGCAGCGGGTGTGGACAGCACTGGGGCATGCATGCGCCACCCATCACCACCTCTCTCCCAGCCAGCAAGCACTTTGATCACCAGTAGGATGCTTCCTTGATGTCCCTTGCTCAAACAAAGCACACACCTCCTGGGAGAAGGCAATGGGTGTCCTGGTTGTGCTCCAATGCTGGCCACACCCTGTGTGTCAATGTGCTTTCGACACCAGTGCAAGGAGCATGGTAGACAATGGGACCTGGAACCACTCCCTCTCTCAAAAGTAAGTAGTGGTGGCGGTGCAAAGGCGACAGTAGGAGGGACCACCACCTAGCCCTATGCCCCTGGCTTGGCCCCAAGACATATGAGGCTCTCAGTGCAAGCATCAGGACTTTGAATTGTGCCCCCAAACACAGGGGCCAGTGCAGATGGTGAAGTGCACTGGTGAAGTGTATCCCCAGTGTCCAGTCCTAGATCAGTGGAGAGGAAGGCAGATGAGGTTAAACAGTTGCAGTTTCCCAGTCTGGGAAACTTGTTACCCAGGGATGCCCTTTTAAGATAGCAGTAACTCCATCAAGCAAGTCAGGATAATCACACCTGGATCAGGCTTATAGGAAGCATCGTGGGAGGAGGAGAGGAGGCAGAGGTGGGTACCAGCATTTGGCAGAAACTGCCCATTAGACTATTGTGCTTATGCCATAACAATAGGGTTGAGACGTTCACCTTGTCCTTTGGTGTTTTAAAAATAATAACCCAAAAGTTAATTTTTTAAAAAGAAAATTTGATAATTTTGTGATCTCTCACCAAATCTCTTGCTTGATACTTATATGCACATATTTCTATCAAGATGATCCTCAACAACATCTGGCTGCTAACATTTGGATCACTTTTTAAATATGCTGATATTTTTTTAATTATGTTCTTAACATGGTTTGACCTGATTGAATATATAACAGAGCCTGGATTCACATTTCAAGGAGAATAACATTTTGCCCTTGCTGGAAGTCTTTCTGAGCGAAAGCATGGAGGTTCTAATTATTCCTGTGGAGTTATCTGTCAAAACCCTCTGTCATTAGCATAAGGTATCTTCAAAGGTTCCCATTTATTACAAAGAAAACTAACATAAATACTTTTTTTTTAAAAAAGATAGCATTCAATGTCAATAATCAGATTAAAATATATTGCATTTGCTATCAAAATAATAAGGGGGGAAAGTTTTGCTTTTGCCTGGATTCAGGCATTTTCTTCCAACTGATATTTTTTGGAACTTTTTTGTAATTTCATATCAGAGCCTAGCAGTCAAAGCATGGTCAAAAGCAGGCTGATGGTCGCATTTCAGAGCAGGCTGACTATGTTCCAAAGAGCCAGAGGGAGATCACTTGGTTGAAGGTAGATAAATGGCCAGGTTCCAGTATCAGCAAACCAGAATGCAAGTGCTAAAGGCAGATAACATGGTCTAAAACAGGCAAGTGGTCAGGTTTCAAGGGAGATTTCTTCTGTACACAGGAAGCTCAGACTGGAGAGCCAAGTCCAGGACTGCTGTTATTATACAGCCAGCAGAAACCCTATTGGCTCCCCATAGCACCTGCTTCCTCCTGGGTTGGCTAGCTTCAGTTTGCCTTCCGGCTGCCATCAGATGTTGAGGATCAGCAAGACTTGGGTCAGCCAGCCGTTCTACCCGTGAACTATCTTGCTGGTACAGAGAATAAGGCAACTGGGCCCTGCTGCTGCTGCTGCTGCTGCAACTACTACTACAAATACCACATTTCAGGAAAAGTTGCCAAACTGGTTTACTAGGGAAGTGCAAATTGATACAAATTCAAATTAAACTTGAATCTAGGTGATACAAGTGATTCAAATTTGAATTGAATCATCCCTTAAAAGGGCTATGTGATTTGAATTTGAAATGAAATTTTTAAATTTGATTCTAATTCAATTCTAGAGATGTTTGGCATATTTTCAAAAACAATTCAGGGCCCCCTGATTGGTTAAAAAAAGGAGCCCAAACAGGGTTGAATCGATTTGAATTTGAATCGAATGTTTGGACCAGATTCTAATCTGATTCAAATTCAAAACAAATGTTTGGAATTCGATTTGAATTCAAAACAAATTGAAGAATTCATTTCATGCACATCTCTACAGTTTACATAGAAAAATAAATAAATAACATGTTTTCCTACCCCCAAAGGGCTCGTAAAGGTGTGCTGGAGGTGGAGAGGGCTGGAGGTGGATAGGGCTCTCCCCCTGCTAAAACAAACAAACAAAAGAGATTCACCACTTTTAAAAGGCACCTAACTTTGCTCAGTTAGTAGGACTCTGCTGCCAGAGTCCCTTTTTGGACCCTTACCCCTGACACCTTGCATTCCTTTGGATTTTGGGATTACCTTGATCAGAGCATTTTGGAGGAGAGGGGTGATGAAATTCAGTTGGCAGATCTCCTCATTGTTCCATAAGGAAAGTGTTGGTTCTACTTGTCCCAAGTAAAGTCTTGATGCCCTTTTCAAAGAGTCTCCCGATAATTGATTAGTCTTCAGCATATCAGGAGAAATAATATCAATATTCACAGAAAGAAAGCAGCATATAATTTGAAGATTCATTGATAAAGGTGAGACTTTGGGTCTTGAGCCTGCTTGAACGGAAGGTGAGAGTATAAGGGCCAGTACACACATAGTTCTGGTACTTAGGTTGCAACCATCATGGGAGTGCCTGTGGGCTTGTGCACCCTCCCCCACCCTGTGCAGAACCTTTAATGTGCACCCAGTCAACAGATGGTCAGAGGAGAAGGTCTTGTTCAATCCAATCTCCACTCCCCTTCCCTTCTTTGTGGTAGACAGATCACATCAGTTCCTTTGCAGAGGGATTTAGATCCGTGGGCAGAAATTCATATTCAGGATTCTACAAATGGTGCAATAATGTGTTAATGTGCAATAAGTGTAACAATAAAACTAACAACATGCTGGAGCTGTATGTGAACCTGATCAATGAATGCTCTGCTGGCACTGCAAGTTAGAGAGAAGTAATGGTTTAGGCAGTGGTTACTACTATGAGGCATATTACCTTTAGGCAGTGATTACTACTACTGGTGTTGCAACAGCTAGAATTATACCACCTTCCCAGCAATCAGGATTTAAAATACACAACTAAAACAAATGAAAGATGCTTAAATTATTTATTCAAATTGAAGATGACCCTGAATTTAAGATAACTCCCTTAAAAAATATGATTTTAAAATAATACTATTTACCCAAAAGGAAGATGACCCTGAATTTAAGATAATCCCCCAGTTTCTAACATTGAAGAACTTGGAAAAAACCTAGTCTTGGATTCCAGTAACTATAGTATTACCATTAATGTTTCCTCCTTTGTTTTTCCAACCTTTCCTTTCCTTTCCTACTTTAACTGCTACCTCTTTGCAGACATAGATATATTTAGGAGGAATCCCTTAGAATTATTGCTATCTACCTTGAAGATCGGGTTGATGGGAAGGGTGTAAGGAAGTAATTGATTGATTGATTAAGTGCCATCAAGTCAGCACTATGGCAAGATTGATTGATTGATTGATTGATTGATTGATTGATTGATTAAGTGCCATCAGGTCGGTGTCAACTCTTAGCAACCACATAAATAGATTATCTCCAGGATGATCTGTCTTCAACTTGGCCTTTAAGGTCTCTCAGCGGTGCATTCATTGCTGTCATAATTGAGTCCATGCACCTTGCTGCTGGTCATCCTCTTCTCTTTCCTTCAACTTTTCCCAGCATTATGGACTTCTCGTGAGCTGGGTTTTCACATAATGTGTCCAAAGTATGATAGTTTGAGCCTGGTGATTTGTGCTTTGAGGAAGTAACACAGTACTGAAATTAAGAGAAGAAATAAGAGGCCGTAGGTATGGTCAGGATGGTTGAAACTTGGCCCCACTTTCTATAATCACAGTTTTACAGTGATATGCCCTGAGTTCATTTTCAACCACTCATTTGTTTATGTGTTCATGGTGGAAATCAGAGGTTGAAGTAGACTGAAAGAACATTATCAAGCCCAGGAAGATCAGGGACTAAATTCTTCCATCTGAGGAAGAGTGACTGGTGGCAAGGGATTACATCTGCTGGGAGGAATTCACAGTTCTATAGAGAAATATGATGACCTATGAATCACCCAACAGGGCAGCAGGGGGTGTAAATTTAAAGACTGTCTGAAACTTGCAAAAATACTGTAAAAACCAGGCAGGTTAGTCAGTTTGCTTGGCCTACTTCTGCTGCCATGCCTGAAGCAGCTCTCAAAAAGCCTAACTTTTATTTGTTTTGTTAGGTAGAGTGTTTTTTAAAAAACAAAAACAAATATTTGAACCAACAATAATAAATTTAGCACCCCTGAGATAACTTCTGAGACTTGACTGTGTAACTAAGCCTATGGATGGGTGGATAGTATATTAAAGAATCTGAAGAGGCAGAGACGGATTCTGAAGTCTTAACCTGTACATGTTGGTAATCAGCTTGAAGAATGGGATGATGGATCGAAAATCACTGTATTAATTTTACTAGTAGGGCTTCCTGAGCAAGACCAAATGTCACTGCACATTCTTTCTCCAAGTGCTTCTTAATGATACTTGTATAACCAGTGACCTTCAAGGTTTTGTTTTGTTTTTTAATCTGGGTGTGAAGACCGGAAAAACAAAATGAGCTCATTGATTTGCTTTTCGAAGTACAAGATGAGGGTTGTTCTAAACTTTCTGTGCACTTTTATCTGGACTTCACATCACTTTAATTTCTGATAGTAAAATTAGGGAGGAAAATGGTCCTACTATGTTATATTAAAAAGTAAAGCAATGGCCTGGTTAGACACATGGTGGGCCCCAATCAAGCACCTCCAGATCAGGAAGGATCAGCTACTGGGTTTGTGGTGGGGAGGGACTGTATCTCATGAACAAAGCACACACTGTGCATACAGCAAGTCCCAGGTTCAATCTCTGGCATCTCCAGTTAAAATGATTAGTTAGCTCCATGCTACCTGGGATGGGAACGATTTTCTGTCTGAAACTTTGGAAAACCACTGTCAGCAAGGAGCAGGCAAAACTGGGCAGGTACAATACTGTGAGGCTATTCCCACGATCCACAGAAAGTGGGCTAAGGGAGCTTAGTCCACTTTCCCTGGATCATGGGAACCACTGGGCTTGCAGGTGAGCCTGGTGCTCCCAAGGCAGCTAGCCTGCCTAAAGCACCCTCCCCTTAAATGAGTTTAACAGAGCAAGCAATCTGTTAACCTCATTCCATTGCTCGTGTGTCGCTGTGGTGACACTCCTGCCTAGACAGAGGGGCTATTAATGCCGCTGCCCCAGTTGGCTTTCCTTCCTTCCTTCCTTCCTTCCTTCCTTCCTTCCTTCCTTCGATTTCTATACCGCCTTTCCAAAAATGGCTCAGGGTGGTTTACATTGAAACAAAACAATTAAATGGCAATTCTTTTTGGCCAATTTGGGCAAATCTCAGTGGGCAATGTGTCTAGTCTTTATGTGAAGGTGCCAGTTTTCTAGAGGCCAGCATCCTAATAGAGGCCAACATCCTAAGGCCTTGGCAACATATGTCCGGGTGTCACAAGTGTGCCTGAGTGGGAAGGGAAGATTGGCAAAAGTGCGTGTGTGTATGTGTGTGTGTTTGTAGAGCTGGTCCGGGGGAGGAGAGCTGGTCTTATGGTCGCAAGCATGAATTGTCTTATTTGCTAAGCAGGGCCTGTCTTGGTTTGCATTTGGATGGGAGATTACATGTGAGCACTGTAAGATATATTCCCTTTAGGAGATGTGTCCATAGCTCAGTGATGGAGCATCTGCCTGCATGCAGATGTCCCAGGTTCACGCCCTAGCATCTCCAGGTAGGGCTGTATAGACAATAATGAGCTAGTTGGATCAATGGTCCAATGGTCTGACTCAGTATAAGGCAATTTCTCATGTTCCTGAGTGCCTCCTTAACTTTAGTCTGGAAGGTAGCAGACTGCATGCGTGCTTCCTTTGTGGCATACTTGCAGCATTAGCCAAGATGTCAGCCAGCACCTCCATATGAGTGGAACTTGGCAGGAGACTGATGATGACTCTATGTTCCTGCTTGCATGGAGTCCACTGCAATGGGGATCCATGAGGTGGGATCTTATTTCCCCTCCCTTCATTTGTACTAGCCGCAGTTGTTTCTTTTTACCTCACCTTTCTGATTTACACTATACACTAGAGAAATGTGTGGCGGTGGCAGAAACGATTGTATTACAGTCCTGGGCTCTGAGACTGTAATCTAGGATTTCATGTCTCACAGACCTGGAATACTATGTTGAATTGTGTGTCATTGGGGAAGCACGCTAGGAAAAGTTGTGCAAGTACGAGCCAAATAGGCTGGCTTTTTTTTTTTTTTTTTTTTGCCTTTGAAGGGAATAGATGGCTAGACAACCACAATTCAATCTATCTATTTTCCAAGGTGTGATTTTATATAGCTTGTTGCCATAGGCTAGAAAGATGTAATCCTTACTAAGGATAAATCACATATTGATCTATCAGAGTGCAAGTGTGATCCAGAAGAAAGAGCAGAGGGTTTGAACCTCTAGCCAGTGGACCAAATTACTATTTATCTTTTTTTTTCAAAGTATACAATTTGCTGAACAATTTTGTCTTGTGGCTGTTTGTAATGACCTTTGATGCAGGTTGGGCTAAGAGGATGCGGGCCTCTTAGAACCCTCATTACATCATTAGCTGTCCTCTGATTGGCTGAGAAGGGGCAAGAGGCAGGCCTAGACCTATTGAAGGCAATGTGGGGAAAGGACCATAGAGTGGACTGTGCAGAGCTACACATCCCCTGATGGAAGCTAGGGATGTGAGCGAACCAGTTTGGCACTCCTTTTACAGAGCACTGAACCGGTTCAGTAGTGGGGGACAGGTTGGAGATGGGGGCCTTTAAGAGTGCCCTTACCTTCCCTGTCACTTCCCCATTGCTTCCCTCCCGCCAGCGCTGTGCCCAAAACCGCTGGTGTGGGGGTGCAGCATACCTCCCTGCAGACCTGGTCAGCATCATACTAGGGACCAGCTCTCACGATCAGTGAGACCCGGTTTGGGGCAGTGAGCGGGAAGAGCGGGCTAAGCCCACTCTCCCCACTCACGAGTGGGCAGGGAACCCTGGGCGGCCGGATCGGCCGCCCACATGATGGCCAGCTCCGTGACGGAGCTGGTGGGGGGAGTGGGGGCCACACGGGGCGAGTGGGGGCGAGCACGCAGGGCATACTAGGGAGACCCCTGGAGCCGGGAGGCGGCTTTTCGCTTCTTGCCCGGGGGGCTACTCATGATCCTAAAAAGCAGGTTTGCTGGAGCACTCGCTCTGCAAACCTGCTTTTTAGCAGGGGTTCTCGAGCGGGTTACCCGCTCAAGAACCACCAGGCTCGGCTGCGAGCCCGGTGGTTCTTATGGTCAACAAAAATCGGGCTAGCCTCTGCTAGCCTGATTTTTGTTGATCATGATAATCGACCCTAGAAGTGGCTGACGTGAGTGCATGTTCGGGCACAGGTTTTTGGCACAACAGCAGCAGGGGGGGAAGTGGCGGGGAAGACAAGGGTACTCTCCCTGCCCCTTAATGGCTCCCCCCACCTCCTGGTGTAAAACATTACATTTTTGTGTTCATTGAAGGTTCTGTGTAGACTACAAAACATCGAGAAAGAATCCAAATGCTGTTTGCTAATGTTTTAATGGCCACCTGGTCCCAGAAACAGCTTAAAATGCTGTGTGAGTGCAGGTATCCAAAAAGTTAGGAAAGAGGGCTCTCTTTCCCCCCCAACCTCAGTTTAGTGCAGGGTAGAGGATCTGGGTTACAGAGATTTTGGAAGGCTTTTGGGGAAACTATAGTTTTCAACCATACAGTTTTTTCACTATTATTATATTACAACAGCAGTATTTGGATTCTTCCTTGATGTTTTGATATATTGAGACTATCCAAATGAGCATTGTGGAGAGCTGTAAGGGGTTTGGCGGGGAAAGCGGGCTTGGCCCTCTCCCACAAGCGCGAATGCGCAGGGCATGCTGGTGAGACCCCCGGAGCCGGGAGGCGGCTATTCGCCTCCCCTCTGGGGGTGTCCTCGTGAGTAGCTGTGGCGCGGATCCATGCTGCAGCTACTCACAACCAGGTAGCCCAGGTTTGTGGAGCACTCTCTCCGCAAACCCGGGCTAAGAGGAGGGCTACCAAAGCAGGTTACCCGTTGGAGAACCACCAGGCTTGCAGCTGAGCCGGGTGGTTCTTACGATCAGGAAAAATTGGGCTAGGCTTTCCTAGCCCAGTTTTCCCAGATTGTGAGAATAGCCCCATTGTTGAATCCAGACAGGGTTTTGTTTTGTTTTCTATGTCGACTTCTTCTTCTTTGTTTCTTAAGGATTACGCACACATATACCCCACCTCCAAAATGGTATATACTAATGATATTTCAATATTTGGCTCGGCTAGTACAGTACTTAAATTGAAGCACCTCAGGCTACTTGAAATTGTAGCATCAAGCCCAGCTGCCAATGTGAAATATGTCATCAGGCAAACAATGAGATTGAGGGGAAATATAACAGCAGCAGTATCAGATTTCCACCCCTTCCATGCTATTGCAATTTAATGAGTTAAAACAAAAAACAAAAAAAAGACTCCACTAGTTCAATTATAGTCATTTATGAAGTTAGTGGTAGATAGAAAAAGAGAAAGGCAAAACAGAAGAGTGATGCTGTCTCTGTTGGTGCAGTATTGGATTTCTACCTGATTTAACAGGCTTTTATCAGCATCAAGATACATTTCAGGCAGGTCCTAGCCGACACCTCGCTTAGCCCTATATCTGCTTTCTAGTCCCAGTAAACACAAAGCAGGATGTAAATGTGTTTGCATTAAATATTTCTTGCTTAAGGGGGAAAGCGTCCGAGCTCTTGCTTTCTCATAAGAACAGCCATTCTAAATCAGGCACAAGGCTTTGAAGCTCTTCTCACAATCAGTGAGAAGAGCTTCTGACGGGTCTGTGGGGAGAGCGGGCTTAGCCCACTCTCCCTGCAGATGAGCAGCCTCCAAGCCCGGGCGGCTGGATCGGCCGCCCACATGACTGCCAACTCTGTCATGGAGCCAGTGGGGGCTGTGGGGATTGAGGACCAAACAGCCCCCGGAAGTCCCAGGATGCCCTGCATGAGTGCACGAGGCATCCTGGGGAGACCCCCAGGACCAGGAGGTTTGTTTCAGCCTCCTGGCGGGGGTCTCCTTGTGTCTCCATGGTGGCACACGACCAGGAAACCCGTGTTAGTGGAGCCCTCACTCCTCTAACCTGGGTTAAGGGGAGGGCTCCTTTGGTGGGCTAGCCACCAGAGAACCACCAGGCTCGTCTGCGAGCCCGGTGGTTCTCATGATGGAAGAAAAATGGGCTGGGCTCCTTTAGCCTGGTTTCCTCCCATCGTGAGAATAGCCTCTTTGTTTCCCACACCAGTACACAGATCTACGAGCCAATTCACACATTACTTTGTAGATGTACATCTAAGACATTTTGAGTGTACTTTGAAAATGCTCCACGTGAAAAGTGCAGGCAAACTTATATCATTCGATGTAAGGGCTATATTCATGGCAGTAGCGGCCCATAAGGGTGAAGCAGGAGGGCAGAAAATGAACCACAGATGTGGCTTATTCCCATTCTCCTCCCCCTGCCCTGGCTGCCTCACTCTACCTCACCTCCCCTGCTGTGCCATTAACCCCAGCGTGTGGGCTGGTCATTTGGCTGTTCCCAACAGCCACAGATCTGCAAGTCTCACCCTAACTTCCATGCATCAGGGTGAAAATGAGAAGGAGTGAAGGTTTCTACGTACATACAGCTGTATGGGAGTAGAAACCGGGCTCACTCCTACCCTGCATCACATGTGAATGGGGCAGGGCTCGCTGGAATGCATTGGGGGTGGAGCCAGCCACTGTGATCCCACCCCTTCTCAATCATTGGTTATATGAATGGAAGGAAGCATGAGTATCACGTCACTATGGGCCATGGCTTCCTATTTACAGACACTTCAGTGTCAATTCCAGGTGTGTCAATGTGTCAGATGTGAAAAGCCCACAGAAGAAGATTTATCTGTCAAACATCATGCTTCCAGCCCCAGACAATACAAATGGTACCCTTCAGCTAGATTTGTCTGGTCAGATCACTCTCAGAGCAATAGGAGAATTTGCCTCCTGAATTAGGCCAAGGATAGCCAAGGCCCTTATTCTCTACGTAGGAACATAGGAACATAGGAAGCTGAATCAGACCATAGGTCCCTCTTGCTCGGTATTGTCTACACAGACTGGCAGTGGCTTCTCCAAGATTGCAGACAGGAGTCTTTCTCAGCCCTATCTTGGAGATGCCAGGGAAGGAACTTGGAACCTTCTGCTCTTCCCAGAGCGGCTCCATCCCCTGAGGGGAATATCTTACAGTGCTCACACTTCTAGCCTCCCATTCATATGCAACCAGGGCAGACCCTACTTAGCTAAGGGGACAAGTCATGCTTGCTACCACAAGACCAGCTCTCCTCCTCCTCCTCTGTTTTCTGGGCTGAGATCTGAGAGCCGGGAGCAGTCTGCTTCATCATAAAGTTGGCATCATGTGGCAGTAAGGGCTTCACAGTTATGGAGCACAAATGCTGAACCGTTGATGCGAATCTCTATTTCCTACAATCTGAAAACAAGTTCTGTAGGACTGTGGGGTTCCTAGATATAATTGCTTTACATCTACCATGTGGCCAGCACTGAATCATTCCTTACCGCTCTGTGTTCTTGGAATGTGATTTGAATTTCTGTTATCATGCATGAGCTGAGAGAGCTGTGTGTGCATGAAGACTACTTCTAACACAAAATGGCCATCCCACCCCAATGAGTTCTAATGGTTAGCCTTCAGCCATTGGGGACTGGAGAATAGTGCTTCCTGGGTGATTCAAGCCCTGCACCCTCTCTTTGCAAAAACTAAGCATGGAAATTTATGTTGTCCCAACTTGATTTTCTGGGTTCTTAATTAAAATGGTTTCAATATTGGTGCTGGTTTTGACCTTTAAATCCCTAAATGGTTTGGGCCCTGGATATCTGAAGGACTGCTTGCTCCCAAGGGTTTCTGCCTGTTGGACATAATCATTGGAGGAGGCTGATGGTGAAAGAGGCTCGGCTGTCGAGCACGCAGGACAGGGCCTTCTCAGTCATTGCCCCCAGGCTTTGGAATGCTCTCCCGGCCTCCATCTGCTCCTCAGCTTCCACCACAGTTTTTAGAAAGCAAGCAAAGATGTGGCTCTTCACATAGAGGCTGTTCTCACGATCAGTGAGACCTGCTTTTGATGGTTTTGCAGGAAGAGCAGGCTAAGTCTGCTCTCCCTGCAGACGAACAGGGTGGGAGCCCTGGGTGGCCAGATCGGCCAGCCACACGACTTCCGGCTCTGTGATAGAGCTGGCTGGGGCTGGGGGTTTTGGGGGGTCACGCAGCCCTCGGAAGCTCCAGTATGCCCTGCGCAAGTGGGCAGGGCATACTGGGGAGACCCCCAAGCTGGGAGGCTGCTTTTCAACCTCCCGCCGGGGGTCTACTCATGGCGCAGAGCCACACCGTGGCTACTCACGATCCCAAAAACCGGGTTTGTGAAGCGCTCGCTCCGCAAACCTGGTTTAATGGGCAGGCTACTTGAGCGGGTTACCCGCTCAAGAACCACTGGGCTCGCTGCCAAGCCTGGTAGTTCACATGATTGTAGGAAATTGGCCTAGTGGAGGCTAGCCCGATTTTCTACAATCATGTGAATAGCCTCATAGGCTTTTAAATGAGATTAGGTTTTGGTTTTTTTACAAACTTTTTAACGGCTGCTGCTCTGTGTTTTATGTATTGTTTTGTAGAGGTTTTAAAATTTTAAATAGAGATTATTTTTATATTTATATTATTAGCTCTGTGTATTTTAATTGTGTATTTTAACTATACAGTATTGTAAACTGCTTTGAGATAATTTTAAGGAAAAGCAGTATATAAATCAAAATGAATGAATGAATGAATGAATGAATCCAAACATACACAATTTAGACCCCACTTTTCCAAAGCTCAAGTCAGCTAACGTAATGTGATGGCTTCGTTAGAAGTGCTCTCCTTCCTCCTCAGTGCCATTAGTGTAGCTAATCCGGGTGTCACCTGCACAACACCATAATGAACAGTAATAGTTTATAACGAACATAATGAGTGCTTACAGGTGATCATGTCAAACATACTGAAGCTGAGAATCATCCCCTGTGGGACACTGCACTGGAGGCTGGTATAGCTGAAACAGAACAATGAAAGCTCTGTTCCTTCAAAGCATTTTAAGTGGCAAATCAATCATTTTGGGTAGCCTATTTGATTGTTCAGGTGCACTTTTGACATCCTGAGTGTTAAGAGGTGAGATTTGTCAGAGCTGAGGGTGGGGGGTGTTAATAAGAAGGAATTGTTTGGATTTTAAACGTAGCTCAAAGGAGCCACAGTAGTGAACACAATCAACCAAAGAATTGCAGGAATATGTGTACTTCTTGCGGCAAACTCTCAGAACTTGAGTTAGAGAGGCAGTTTCATGTGCTTAGGGCATGACATGCATTTTCTCCCTTTGTAACTTGATGGTCAGTAAAAAGGGTGGGGGGAAGTGCCAGCTCCAGGGATGGCCCAAGTTACTAAGGCAAAAAGGCGGTGGGGGGGGAGCAGAGGCGTAACTATAGGGGGGCAGGGGGGGCACGTGCCCCGGGCGCCATCTTTTTTGGTCACATGGGGGGCGCCGCCATGACCAAAAAAAATTTAATTTTTTTAAATTTTTTTGTTAATACAAATGTTTCCTGCTCAGTGCAGCAGCGCTGCAGCAGTCAAGGAAGCGCGTGGGCGCCCCCTCCCCCACGAGCGGTCCCTTCCGTGCCGCCCGCGCCCCCCCCCCCATTGCTTTGCTGGCACCTGGCGGCCAGTCAGTGGCCTGGCTTGGCGGCAGCGGCGGGCGCTTGTGAGGAAAAACCTACGTATAATGTAGTATGTTGGGGGCACGGGGGGGGCACCATTTCAATGCTTGCCCCAGGCGCCATTTTCCCTAGTTACACCTCTGGGGGGGAGGCAGGTGTCATCCCAAATGCTGCCATGTTCTATGCCTCGGGTAGGGGGATCCCTCTTTCAAAACCAACCCTTGCAAGGATGGTAAAAACTGCAAGGGAAAACTCCCTTGCAGGTTTCCAAGCTGTGAAAGTGTCATGGGGAGGAGGGAAGATGACCAGCAGCCTCCTCTTCTGTCCTTGTGCTCCTTGCAAGTTTTGCAAGGAGTGTGAGGAGAGACGCCTCTTGCAAAGCTTGCAAAGATCAGAATGGTCCTGAAGAGCTGCTCCAGTGGTGGCCGTGGGGGGCATCTGGCTACCCCGCTGGCCCCCCAATCATCTGATGCCTGAGATTATTACCATCTCATCTCACCTCACCCTAGGAAAGGGCCTTCCTGGCCATTGCAATTATTCTCAAGAACACAGCCATGTTGTTTCTGAGAACAGTTCCGTCCTGCCTGCTGCCCAAACTCCCAGTTCTTTAAAAGTGTGGTTCTTGGTATGAAGTTAACCCTTGAAATCTCAAAGAAAACCTCAGTAGAGCATTGCTTGTCCCGCCTGCCCACTTATTTGCAGCATTCATTGAGCCCTTTCTCGCGATCCATGAGAAGGGCTTGAGAGGGTGAGGGGAGGAAGCCTCAAAAAGCTTCAGATGATCCTCTCCTTGTTGCTGGGTGGGTGGGGAGACGAATGCCAGCTTCTGCTGGCAGCAGGGAGGTCTGGGGGCCACAAGTGCACGGTGCATTATGGGGAGTTTTATGGGTGCCACGCGGAACTGCTCGGCACCAACCTATAATCAGTTAACATGGGCTAATGGCATGTTTGCACCCTGAACCCGGGATAACAGCCCTGACTCTCTGGCAGGTTTGCTGTTGGTGCTGCCAGCGGGAGCTGCGTGGCTCCTGGCAGTTCTCACACACAGGCAAAACCGGTCTGGACTTCCCTAGCCCATTTTTGCTGGTGCATGCGAAAAGCCTCAGAGGCTATTCACACGATTGTAGAAAATCAGGCTAACCTCCACTAGCCCGATTTCCTACAATCGTGTGAACCACCCGGCTTGGCTGTGAGCCCTTTGGTGCTTGAGCGGGTAACCCGCTCAAGTAGCCTGCCCCTAAAACCGGATTTGTGGAGAAAGCGCTCCACAAACCTGGTTTTTAAAATCGTGAGTAGCCATGGCGTGGCTCCGCGCCACGGCTACTCATGAGTAGACCCCCGGTGAGAGGCTGAAAAGCAGCGCTCGCACAAGGCATACAGGAGCTTCCGGCGGCTGCGCGGCCCCCAAGCTCCCCAGCCCCCGCCGGCTCCATCACAGAGCCGGCAGTCGTGTGGGCAGCCGGTCAAAGCGCCCAGGGCTCCCGCCCTGCTCATCTGCAGGGAGAGCGGGCTTAGCCCACTCTCCCCACAAAAGCGGCAAAAGCGGGTCTCACTGATCATGAGACCTGCGTCTCAGTGATATTCATGGTTGTCATCTTTGGAATCTGGGCCTGTAATTGCAGTTTTCACAGTATTTGGTTTTCTGAAACTACACTATGACGTCATTCACACAATCAAAAACTCTTTTTACCCAGGTTTGGGAGCTGTGTGTGCTCCCAGGTTTTGGTTATGTAGAAGCAAAGTAGGAAGAAAACCTGGGTAGAAGTAATTATGTGGAAGCAAGGTAGGAGGAAAAGGTTTTTCTCCTACCATGCTTCCACTCAATCACCTCTACCCAGGTTTTCCTTTTACCTTGCTTCCACATATCTGGAAATTGGGAGCACACACAGCTCCCAAACCTGGGTAGAGCACAGTTCTTGACTGTGTGAATGACTTAGCCCACTCTTCCCGCAGACAATCAAAGAGCAGCCCTGGGGCAGCCGGGGCAGCCGCCCACACCACTGCCGGCTCTAGCACAGAGCCTGTGGGGTCTGCGGGGATCGGGGGAATTAGGCAGGCTAGCTTTGGGAGCACTGGGATCGCCTGTGAGCTCCCTTAGCCTGCTTCCCAATGATTGTGGGAATAGCCTCACTAATTATTACAAATCTGGCTATTTTTCAAGTCACAGCTAGAGTGGTTGCCCACAGGGAAAACCACAGGGCTCTGTGGGCGCCAGGAGTCAAAACTGACTTGACGGCACACACAGACATTTGGGGGGGAGAATGTGCTTTGGGGTGACAGAAAAGCACTTTGGGGTACCCACTCAAATGCTTAGGAGTATCTGCACCCTTGCCTTCATACACAGAATTGATAGCCCTTCTGTTGATTCTTGTGCTGCTGTAGTTATAGGGCTGGCGTGAGAAATTGTTTTCCTGTCCTCTGAATTGGAACACTTGAAAGGTTTTGAGCATTTTCTGGGTGAGCAGCAGCAGCTTGTTCGTCCACCTCTAATTCCTACTGCATCTCCAGAAGAATCCTGGGAAAACACAAGCCCTTCTTTTCCCCACACCAACACGCAATATCATTACTATTGTACAACTTACATTTTAAAAAACCTCATAAGCATTCATGTTTAGAATCATTTTGCACAGATCTTCACTTGGAAAAAGAACAGAAAAGTGGGTGTCATCCAGAACGTTCTTGCTGCTTTATAATGTAACATTTCACATCGTGCAACAGTGCTCATATTGAATCTTGATTTCCACCACCACCACCTCTGCCTTTTGAAACTAGCTCCCCCCGCCCCGCCCTTGGGCACCACATTATGGTTTGCTTGTTTCCATCAGTTTATTGACATTACATTTGGACTTTTTTTATCAGCCTTTTTTCCATTATAGAGGCTCTTAGGGCAAATAAACACTAAAATGTTATGACATTCGACATGACTGCAGTGGAAAAAGCTGATCGTGTGAATTGGCTATTGATTTTGGTAAACAAAAAACTCTTCCCCTGATGTTTCTTGGAGGCTGCCTTGTTGCTTCTTTTTATTTCCTTGATTTTTGTTCTCAGTGCTTGATACTTAAGAACATTCCATTGTCCATGGTAGAGAGCAATAATGTTCTTTTTGCATATCTATGCAGAAATACAAGCCGTTGTTTTATGGAAACTCTTCTTGTTTCTAAGGCATTTTAGGTCATACAGGACTTCAGGTCATACAGGAGTGGGGTTAAAATGATAGTCTGCTTTAAGGAAAGAAAGTTCTTCATTGGTCTCAATTAGATGGTTCAGATAGTTTCCCCAGCCTTTCTATAATTCCAGAGAGTCAAACTCATATGGAGGCAATTTCCGCCAGGCCATTGATCCCTCTAACTCTTTGAGGTCATTAACACAACCAAAAACTGGGTAGAAGAAGTGTTCTACCCAGGTTTGGGAGCTGTGTGTGATCCCGGTTTTTGTTTGTGTGGGAGCAAACAACTAGGGAGGAGGAGGAGGGAGAAGCTTTCCTCCTACCTTGATTCCACACAATCACTTCTCCCTCCTCTTACCTAGTTCTTTGCACCCAGGCAAATGAAAACTGGGAACACAAACAGTGCCCAAATCTGGGTAGGACACATGTGACCTCAGTATTGTCTTTACCAAGGGTCCCCAACCTTTAGTCCCCAGATGTGGTTGGACTACGATTCCCATCCTCCCCAGTCACAATGGCCAGGCCATTGGGCCATAGGGACATAGGAAGCTGCCTTATACCCAGTGGCGTATTGGGGGGAAACGGCGCCCAGGGCAAGCTCTGGCCGGCCCTGAAATAGACCCCCCCGACCCCCGGCGGCCCCCACATACCTGTGAGGGCGCAGCGGTGCCCCCCAGGCGGCAGATCGCGGTGGTGGTGATTCGAAGAGGCGGCGGGTCGCCCGCCGAGTCACCCGCCGAGTGCCGCGGGCGTGTGGCGCGGTGGCAGCAGCGGGTCGCCCGCCGAGTGCGGCGGTGGCTGGCTGGCGGCGATGGGCTGTAGTGCGGCCCGAGCGGCAGTGGATCGCCCGCCGAGGAGTTCAAGCAGAGCGACGCCGAGCCTGCCTTCTGGCCCGGCATCGCTTCCCAACTGCGCAGGCGCGCCCAACTGCGCAGGCGCGCCTGCGCAGTTGGGAAGCGACGCCGGGCCAGAAGGCAGGCTCGGCGTCGCTCTGCCTGAACTCCTCGGCGGGCGATCTGCCGTCGCTCGGGCCGCGCTACAGGCAGCCCATTGCCGCCAGCCACCGCCGCACTCGGCGGGTGACCCGCCGCCTCCGCTCACCACCGCCACACGCCCGCCGTCACTCGGCAGGTGATCCGGGGGGGCGGGGGAGCCACTTTTTGGCGCCCCCCATGTGACCTGCCGGGGTGGTGCCCAGGGCATGTGCCCCCCTGCCCCCCCATCGTTACGCCCCTGCTTATACCAAGTCAGACCATTGGTCCATCTGGCTCAGTATTGTCTATACATATTGGCAGTAGCTTCTCCAAAGTTGCTGGCATGAGTCTCTCTGGCAAGATCTAAAATTTCCTTCATATTTTGGAGATGCCAGGGAGGGAACCTGGAACCTTCTGCATGTAAGCATGCTCATGTTCTTCCCAGAGTGGCTCCATCCCTTAAGGGGAATATCTTACAGTGCCCACATGTAGTCTCCCATTTAAATGCAAACCAGGGCAGACCCTGCTTAACAAAGGGGACAATTGATGACCAGCTCTCTTCCTTAATGAAGCATCCTTCATTAGGGGACCCCAAAGTTGGGAATCGCTGCTCCTAACTGACTGGCAGCAGTTGTCCAGGGTTTCACACAAGGGTCTTTACCAGCCTTACCTGGGAATGTCAGAGATTGAACCCAGGACCTTCTGCATGCAAATAATGTATTTCTACAAAGAATTTCACTACTAACACAGGGAGCTGGGTCTCATGATCAGTGAGACCCGGTTTTGGAGAGTGTGCAGGGAGAGCGGACTAAGCCCGCTCTCCCCACATACGAGCAGGGAGGGAGCCCTGGGCAGCCGGATCGGCCGCCCATACGATTGCCAGCTCCGTGACGGAGCTGACGGGGGCTGGGGAGCTCGGGGGCCATGCAGCCCCCGGAAGCTCCAGTATGCACTGTGTGAGTGCGCAGGGCATACGGGGGAGACCCCTGGAGCTGGGAGGCGGCTTTTCGCCTCCCCTCCGAGGGTCTACTCATGAGTAACCATGGCGCGGAGCCATGCCGTGGTTACTCACAATCTTTAAAACCAGGTTTGCAGAGTGCTCTTTCTGCAAACCTGGTTTTAGGGCAGGGGTACTTAGGCGGGTTACCCGCCTAGGAACCACCGGGCTCGCAGCAGAGCCCTGTGGCTCACACGATGGGGCGAAATCGGGCTAGCCTCCGCTAGCCCTATTTCACCCCATCGTGTCAACAGCCTCAATAGCTATTAGAACCAGCCCGTTGTAAATATAAAGTAGCATAAGATGTAGCATTCAGTCTGGCACATCTTATTTTTCCTAAAATATAGCTGTTGCAGGAGAGAAGTGTGTGGGTTGTTCTTCGGACCAAGTGTATTCCATCTGTTCTGCTCTGTAATTGTTTCAACATTCTGATATCCCTTGGGTTCTGTTGAATCCCACAGTGGCTAACCAGGTGCTTCCAGGAGCCCACAAGCAGCCTGTGAAGGCAATATAGTCTCTTCTGATCTCCCTCCCAAACAATTGACATTTTGTGGCATCTTCCCTGTGAACATGGAGACCCCATTTAGTTATCATGGCTAATAGCAATAGATGGATCGATCCTCCTCCTTGAATGTGCACAGTCCCTTTTTAAAAGCCATCTGCTGCTGCTGCTACTACTACTCCTACCTCGAATATGTAAAATCCACTTTTCAACAAAAATTCTCAAAGCAGTTTATATAGATGGATAGACAGATAGATTATTGCTTGAGCCAAAAGGGCTCACAATCTAAAATTAAACATAAGGTCACAATTGCTGGAGGGATGTGGATTCTATGCTGGGGTTGGATAGGAACAATGGCTGTCCTCCAGCTAAAGAGAAATCAATACAGGTGGACCTTGTTATACACGGATCCACCATTCGTGGCTTCATGTATTCGTGGCCAGGTGATTGACACCCAAGCTTGGCATATGTGTTAAAAAAATGTCCCACAAGGGGTAAATTCCACATATCCACTAGTCAGAGGCAGCTGGAAATTACGGCAGAGGTCTCTTCCGACTGCAGTTTTTTGAAACAGAGCCATTTTGTGGCTCATTTAGTTGAAAACCCCTCTGAAAAACTGCAGGGAAATGCCAAAAAAATGACTATTTTTGACTTCTGGGGGACATTGCTTGAGGCCTGCAGAGCATGGCAGGGCACCTTATTTTGCCCTTTTATCCCCCCCCCCCATATTTCAGCTACTTTCAGGCCTCCAGGAACCTAACCCCGCTATCCCATTGCCCCAATGATTCAGTATTTGCAGTTTCTATATCCACGGTAATTGCGGGGGGGGGGGACCCTGCAAATACTGAGGTTCTCCTGTACTTTAAAAAGTGCCCCTTTGCTCAGTTAGCAGAGCTAATTAATTACTCTAAACCCGAGGCCATCCTCACATATTGTGGCATCAAGTTTCTGAAGTTAATTTTGTGTATTGAGCAGTACTTCCTTTTTGTCTGTTCCGAATCTACCGTATCATTAGGTGATCCAGAGTTCTTGTTATGCGAAAGGGAGGACATTCCTCTCTACCTGCTTTGTCTACAAAGTGCAGAATTTAACAGACCGCTTTTGTGTCTCCACTCTTCTAAATTAAAAAGTAGGTTTGAGTTGGAAATTTCTATGGAGAACGTTGGGCTTAAATGTTGGGGACGGGTAGCATCATTCCTAAGGGAAATTGTGGGGTAGGGGAAGGTTGGTGTCAAATCCTGAGAGGAGTGCCTTCAGAAATGCCCCCTTTTGCCCTCAAATGACTGTGCCCCCCTTTTAATTCCTGCAAATGGGGCAGCCAGTGGAGGGAGCATTTTGGCTCAGCCTTATAAAAGCCCCCAATACTTACGTTTTTGCTCATAATGAAGGTGAACATAGGAACACAGGAAGCTGCAACATACTGAGTCAGACAGTGGGGCGATTCTCACGATCAACAAAAATGGGGGTAGCAGAGGCTAGCCTGATTTTTGTTGACCGTAAGAACCACCGGGCTCGCAGCCCGCTCGAGAACCCCTGGTAAAAAGCAGGTGTGCGGAGCAAGCACTCCAGCAAACCTGCTTTTTACTATTGCGGCCTTTGCACTTACTCACGAGTAGACCCCCCGGCCAGGAGGTGAAAAGCCGCATCCCGGCTCCGGGGGGCTCCCCCGTATGCTGTTCGCACTCACGCAGGGCATACTGGGGCTTGCAGGGGCCACACAGCCCCCACTCCTTCCACCCCCCACCGGCTCCGTCTCGGAGCCGGCCAGCGTGTGGGCCACCCAGGGCTCCCTTAGCCTGCTCTTTCCACTCACCCGAGGAAACCGGGTCTCACTGATCGTGAATCCCGGTCCACTAGGTCCATCTTGCTCAGTATTGTCTACCCAGACTGGCAGTGGCTTCTCCAAGGTTGCAGGCAGGAGTCTCTCTCAGCCCTCTCTTGGAGATGCCAGGGAGGGAACTTGAAACCTAGGTGCTGTTCCCAGAGCGGCTTCATCCCCTGAGGGGAATATCTTACAGTGCTCACACTTCTAGTCTCCCATTCATATGCAACCAGGGTGGACCCTGCTTAGGGAAGGGGACAAGTCAAGCTTGCTACCACAAGACCAGCTGTTATGCTAGCAAACATGAATTGTCCACTTTGCTAAGCAGAGTCTGCACTGGTTTGCATCTGGATGTGAGACTATTTGTGAGTCCTGAAAAATATTTAGGGTAAAGGGCCATAGGACAGTGGTGGAACATCTGCTTGCATGCAGAAAGTCCCAGGTTCCCTCTCTGCATCCCCAGGAAGGACTGGGAGAGACACCTGCCTGAAACCTTGCAGAACCTCTGGAAGTCCTGGTAGACAATGGTCCTGATGGACCAATGGTCTAACTCCGTATAAGGCAGCTTCCTCTGTCGCTAACCTCATGATAATTCTGAACAGCTTATAAGCTTAGTTAAAATACATTAAAAACTTTTATGGGCAAAGTGTTTAGACTATTTGCTACTTTTTGAAACGCTTAATTTATGATTAATTTTCATTTTTTACAAGATATATTCCGTCACAGTGGAATCCAAATAGAAAGCTTGAGCCAGCTGGCTCTGTCTGACAAAGACTAATGTTTGATGTCTGTGCCTCTTTCTTCTTTCGCTACGTCTCATTTGAACTTGACAGATTGGGGAGGTTTTATTTTCTTCTCTCATTAAAAAAAAAAGATTTTGTATATTAATAAAATAAACAATTTCAGTCCTGGAGAACAGGGGGAATTTTAAAATTTATTTATAAAGTAGATTTCAGATCTCTAGGAGCCACCTAATGGCGCAGTGGGGAAATGGCTTGACTATCAAGCCAGAAGTTGCTGGTTCGAATCCCCACTGGTATGTTTCCCAGACTATGGGAAACACCTACATCAGGCAGCAATGATATAGGAAGATGCTGAAAGGCATCATTTCATACTGCGTGGGAGAAGGCATTGGTAAACTTCTCCTGTATTCTACTAAAAACAACCCCAGGGCTCTGTGGTCTCCAGGAGTCGACACCGACTCGACGGCACACATTACTTTAGGAAAGAAATAATCAAGGACGTATTTCAACTTTTCACCCTTTTAAAAGTCTAAGTAGGAGGCCAACAAACTTGCTATTGATTTACTCCGGAAAGGATGCATCTAATTTTCACAGCTGGAGTCGCAGAATTATAGAGCTGAAAGAGTCATTAGATGGAGAATGTCTTCAGTTCCCTCTCCTCCTTATTCTGGTCTCAAGACTAGATAAGGAATTCTCTTCAGCACTACTACCTCCTGACAGAAAGAGGGCTCCAGATAAGAAATCAGAGCTGGGCTGTCCACTAGGCAGATCTAGGCAGGCTTCTAGGGCACCAGTTCTTGGGGGGGGGGGGGCACATAAACAGTGCCAGAATATAGCACTGTCAGTTATTCTTTCTCTCACTGTTGTACTGTAACCCTGAAGTACTGCACAAGGCTGTAAGATTATAATATGTAATTGTACACCCTGTTCCACAAGGGGCCTGCAGATTCTACACCCCAAAGTTGACAGTCTTCATTTCTTATTGCACTTCATCCCCCAATAATCAACTCATCAAATAAGCTGCACTCCATCTCTGGAATATTAGCCCATTCATAACAATCAAAATCTGAAGCTATTCACACGTGCAGGCAAAACCAGGCTAAGGAAGCCCAGCCCAGTTTTGCCTGTGTGTGTGTACCACTGGGATAACGTCCAATCCTGGCGGCACCTCGGTGGCAAACCCACCTCCGGAGGCACCCTCTTATACGGGGTTAGGAGAGTGTTCACTCTCCAAACCCCATTTTATTGATAGTTTGCCAGCCCTCGGCTGGCTTTGGAGAGGGGAGATCCCCATAATGCACTGTGCACTCATACAGAGTTCTTGTGGTGGGGCAACACGTGGTGATGTGTCCCGGCATCCTGACTCTCCAAGCTATTGGCAGCAGCCATCAATCTTCTGGACAGCCGATCCGGCCGTCCAACAACATGAAGTGGATCGTCTGCAGGGGAGGTAAGCTTTTCGAGGCTTCTCCCCCTCCCCCTTTCAAGCCCTTCTCGTGGATCGTGAGAAAGGGGGCACTGTGTTCCACTCGGGTTTGGGAGCTGTGTGTGCTCCCAATTTTTGGTTGTGTGGAAGCAAGTTAAGACAAAAATCTACGTAGAAGTGATTGTGTGGAAGCAAGGTCAGAGGAAAAGCTACCCAGGTTTTCGTCCTACCTTGCTTCCGCATAACTGAAAATTGGGAGCACACACAGCTGCCAAACCTGGATAGGAAACAGTTTTTGATTGTGTGAATGCCTTTGATGAATTGCTGTCTCTCTGCCTTCATTTCCGAAAAGAAATGGTCTCAGACTGGCTATCCAATTAAGAGCAGCATCATTTCATCTCTGAAGTGGTATCGTTTTGCTCCATAATAGACTGAGAACTCTCTTCCACTGTATTCTCAATATTCTCAAACCAGCATGGGCTAGTCATTCGCTGGTCATCCACATGGGCTGGTCATTCAGCCTCGTAAATGTGCAGCTTGCATGGCTCGGGTTAAAGCTGAGGTGGTGCACGTCTCAACTGGGGGGATGCCAAAATGAAATTTTGCCCAGGGCACCCCAAAACACCAGAACCAACCCTGCTAGCACTTTCAGGAGTTTTGTTCAGATGATGATTCAGTGTAACTGAAGGCATGGGGGAAGAAGTGGAGTTGTGCCTGCTGCACCTTTCCCACCCTCTGACCATTCATTTGGGTCTGTTTAGTCTGTAGGTGCAATCAGGAACTTTGAAAAAAGCAGAATCCCTGATTTCATGGAGAGAACCTATGCAAGTCTCCGGGGTGTGTGTGTGTGTGTGTGTAGGCTCTTTTTGAAGTCTCAACTAAATACATGGAGATGCCAGATAAGCCCTGCCAGTATGATCCTACTTTCTGCTTCCTATGTTCAGTATATGCAGAAATGTCATCTAAAGAGGGCTAGGGTTGTCTTCAGTATCAAAATTTCCCCCACTTTCATTCAGGGATGGCCCTTCCATGAGGCAGGTTGAGGTAGTTGCCTGAGATGCAGGCATGAGCGGTTGTGCAGGGGTCAGCAAGTGGCAGCTGCTTTCTGCCACCACGTGTTTTTCTAATGAATACCACCTCCCTTGAAGCTCTCATTAGCCCAGTGGGAAAACATACAGGTACCATATGTGAACTAGTAAGTTTTGGCCTGTGGGGCATATAGCAGCTGGGAGGTAAGTCATTTTCGACATGAAAATGGCACAGGCAGAAGGAGTAATACAGCTCCTTTCGAGCGGGGTTCTCAGTCTTTTGTCCCAGATGCTGCTGGACTACAGCTCCCATCACCCCCAGCTTCTGTGGTCAAGGCTATTGTGGCTGGGGATGATGGGAGTTGTACTCCAACAATATCTGAGGACTCAAGGGTGGGAACTGCTGCTCTAGAGTCATAGTCTCAATTCAAATCGCCCCATAACAGCCTTTTAAGAAACTGTGGGAGGACTTATTCACAGATCTCCCACATCATGTCCAGTTCTCCCCCTGGTTCAGTAGAGTTTTGAACATATCCAGGATCAGGCCATTACGCCTTTCTGAAAGGCAAATTCCCTCATCAAGACTCTGACACCTCTCTCTCCCTCCCTCCCTCCCATCTGAAATGTGAAATGTCACCTTTGACTGGCTGCTCCCCTGACCCACAGTTTTTATTTAGATTTACTCAAATACTTCCCTTCTCTTGTGCGCCAAACAATAATTTGTTGGTAGTTTTCACGATGAAACTTCTCTTCATCCTGGACCAGTGCTTCCTTCCCCATTTTCATTTTTCCACTTTCTTCACAACTTTAAATGTTTTCTTTTAAAAATGAACACAAGTAGATAATCTCCTGTAGACAGAGAAACAATTCGTCCCCAAAATATATATTACTAAACTAGTTACCTGCTGTTGGTTCTGTTTTCATCAAGAGTTCTCTTTTAGCTGTTAATTTAGAATCATGTATATATAAGTTGCATCAAAAGAATTTTTGCATCGTTACCATCTGATCAACTGCCTGTGAAGCTGTTCTATCGTTTTTGCAGGTGCTGTTTGCCTGTTTTTGACAATGTGAGTTTAATTTAGTGACAATGGGAGGGGAAAAGAAGGAAAAACAGATTCCTAGCCAGGAGTGTGGAGAATCCACACAAAATGAAGGTTAACTAGGCCGTTACATTTCTGAAAGTATTTGCTATGCAGGCATTTACTTTTCAGACAGCCTTTTCAGACAGTCACCCTCCTATGTACAGCAAATGTGATGGGACAGTGGGATTGCGTCCACTAGCCAATGCTCCCCCACACCAGTGTGCCCAATGGTTACACATTGGGCATCTGGGCATTCAGCATTTGTTTGCAAATGGCAGAGGGAGACACAGGGAAGCCTCCTTCACATCATTCCTCCTCACTGAAAAGGTCTTAATATAGACATTGGGTGGAAGCAGGTAGTACTCTGAGGTGATGCCTATAGTAGGGGCCCAGTTACCTAGCTTCCCGGCATGTTTTTAATTTTAGGATAGCATTTACTAGGGCCCGTATGAATGTGCTGCTCTCAGCCCTTTTGGAAAAAAATATTTGATTAGGGATTGCTAGACTTTGGCTTATGCCCTTGTGGTGCAGGCCTCCCTGAAACGATTTCGCATGTGTTGTTATATTGCTCTTTTTACTGTGATATTAGGAAAGAACACATATTCTCTCTGCTAAACCAATTTCCAGGAAGAGCCGACCCCTTTTGTTTGAATTTCTGTCTTGAGGATCAAAATAATGATGTTACTAAGGTGATGGCGAAATTCTTTTATGTCGCTATCAGATTAAGGTCTTGTTTAAGGTCTAATTCGTAGGAGTTTACTGTTTTATTCTGTTTATTATGTATCATATTACTGTTGGCACATTGTGTTTTTAATCTTGTTTAATCATTTTTGTATGTTCTTTGTATGGCCTATGGCTATAATAAAATTGATTGATTGATTGATTGAACTACTTATATAAAAACAGCCCTGCTGCATCAGGCCCAAGGCCTATCTGGTCCAGAACCCTGTTTCCCACAGTGGTCTACTCAGGGGCATAGCAAGGTTGAAGTGGGCCCCAGGACAAGAAGTGAAGATGGGCTGATGGGCCCCCAGGCCCCCTGCCTTCTTTACTCTCCCCCTCCCCCTGGTATCTGTGCTGCAAAAGAGCCATATGGACAGGATGAAAAACAAAATATTCTTGGCATGGTTTTTCTCTCACCCCTTTGCAAATAACATCACACATGCCTACCAGGAGGAAGCAGTTTTCCAGTGAGTCAGGGTACCAGGACTCAGGGAGGGCAGAGTGAAAAGCAGGCCAGCCAGCAGGCCCCCTTACCTCATGGGCCCAGAGACATTTGATCCACCTTGTTCAATTATAGCTACACCCCTAGGCCCACTAGATGCCTCTGGGAAGCCCTCAACCAGGAGATGGAGGCATGCCTGCTCTCCTGCTGTTGCTCCCCTGCAAATGGTATTTGGAGGCATCCACCTTTGAACCTGGAAGTAACATATCTCTATCAAGAGGACTAGGGATATGCACGAATCAAATCTTGTGATTCAGTTGAAATCAAATTGATTCAAAACAGGGTCAATTTGATTCAAATTTGAATCTGTTTGACTCTGTTTTGGTGCCTTTTTCAATCATGGTGCATGCATGGTTTTTAAAAGGCGCCAAATGGTTCTGAATCCAAATCTGGCCGATTCAATCTGAATTCGAATCGAATTACCCTTTTTAGGGGTGACTCAATTCGAATTGGAATTGCTTGAATCGCCTAGATTCGAATTGAATCAATTCAAATGATTTGCACATCCCTAACGAAGACTAGTAGCCTACCTACTATGAATTTATCTACTCCCCTTTTAAAGCCTCCCAAGTAGATGGCCATCACTGTGGCAGATAATTCCATATGTGCTCTGTGGAAAAATTATGCGTTCTATGGGGGGGAGGGCTTCCTTTTCCCGGCAATCAGTTTCAGGGTATGATGGGAAAAGAGTTTTCCCCATCTGCAGGTCACAACTGTGTGCAGATAGCCAATGCAGTCAATGCTACAGCTGGAGTTCAAAAGAGTAGGAAACAGGTATGCACAGGGTACAGCAGGAAAATAAATGTATGAAATTTATCTAGCATTTCTGAATGCAGTAAAAATGCAAAAAAAGAAAAGAAAAGAAAAAAGACTTGTGAAGGTGACTTGTAAATATGGAACGGTTTCATTACTTTTAATGTATGTGCCTTTAATATAGAAATATGTTATTATACTGGAGTGCAGTAAAATTTGATGATCAGTTTGAGTCGCCAAGGATTTCCTCGCTTCCTCCCCCTCCCCGTTCTTTCATTAATGTAACAACGAGTCAAATAGAATATTCAGTTATCTCCTTTTGAGCAGAGACTTCCTTTCTCATATCAAATAAGGTTACTGCTCTTCCCTTAAAGTTTTTTTCTCTTTTTTTAGTTGCTCTGGTGTGGCCTTCACTCTTTAATATTCTAAAAGTACATTTCTTACATGGGGTGTGAGATAATCTCCTTAGAGATTATGCACTGGCTGGATATAGGATTTTCGCAAAAGGCAGTGTCTCCTGACATAGCCTCCCATTCTCTGTGAGCTTTTCAAGCCAGAACAGGGGTTCCGGAGAGGGAAATCTGGCTTATCTCCCACTTTGTTACATGAAACTCACACAGCAGGCAGGCAGCCCTTCTGTAGGCCTCACCCTTCCACTGCTCTGCCCCAACCTCTTATTACTGTGAATCATTTATGAGGTACTTTTAATATGCAAAGTGATTTAGGAGGGCTTTTTAAAAATTGGACTTGCCCTCACAGCAACCCTCTGAGGCAGGTTGTTATTATTCCATTACGAGGCCAACTTTTTTAACCAGGCCTTGCCTTGCTCATGGGCTTTTAACAGCAACTTGCTTGGAAGACCTTGGTAGACCATAGTCAGCCTAGCCCTATTCGATATCCATGGATACGGATAAAACAAAAACCTGGCAGACATGCTGCTCATCCTTAGGAGGGTAGAGCAAGAGCTTCGTCCTCACAAGGAATGACTTAACTAACAGCATGTGACACTTGCAGAGTGGGAGGGCAGAGGGGGAGGGAAAAGCAAAAGCCTATTTTGTGCCCAGAAACATGTCCATGAGGGCTGTGTGACCCTCATGGACATATTCTCTTGGGCATGAAATAGTCTTTTCAGGGAGGGGAGAGAAGTGAACATTGCTTCCCTCTTCCCCTCTGTCCATGCTGCAGCTGCAAAGCAAGTCCTGCACACTGTACATTATATTGTTCCTTGTGCGGATGGAGCTCTTGCTCCACCCTCCTAAGACTGAGCAGCTTGTCAGCCACTATATGTACTTTGGAAAACACATTAGGCACTTTTAAATTAAAAATATGCAAAAGTGGTGTAAAAAAATACTTTAAGAAACACGTGCGTGTGCGCACACACACACCAGCAACAATGAATGTCCATGGAGAGGGCAAACTCTTACTTTATCTCTAATCCATGTACTTGCATTTAAATGTCAGTAGAAGGCCTTCCACACATACAGTGGCATATTCAGCTGGAAAACCTTTGAATTAAAATGCATCGTTTGAGAGGCCCATACATGTTTGGTATCCATGGATATTGAACAAGCACTGAGATTGCCTCTAGCCAATGAAAAGTGTTCCTAATGATTTTTGCCAATCAAGCTGCTGTTGAAAGCCTACAAGCAGGTCAGTCAGTTGTCAACTCTAATTTTTCTATATCTTCAGGGATATGGAGAAACCATCAACATCACCTGAGGAAAAAATTTCAGACGTTTCTTCTTCGGACAAACCCAGAAATTCTCTTCAAATTTTTGTTTCCCTTTGAGTGGAACTCTGAAATTCCCCTCAGAAAGGTGAATTCACAGTGAAAAAACTGTTGAACTTGGATCAAGCTGTCCAAGTCAGTATAGGTCAGTCTCCAACCTCCCTTTCTTGGGTAAGATGATTGAGAGGGTGGTGGCTGACCAGCTCCAAGCAGTCTTGGAGGAAACTGGTTATCTAGACCCATTTCAAACTGACTTTAGGGCGGGCTATGGGGTTGAGATAGTCTTGGTTGGCCTGATAAATGACCTTTGACCGAGAATTGAAAGAGGGTATGTGACTCTGCTGGTTCTTTTGCTTATCTCAGTGGTTTTTGATACCATCGACCATGGTATCCTCATTGATCGCCTGAGGGATTTGGAGATAGGAGGCACCGTTTTACAGTGGTCCCAGTCCTATGTTTCAGATAGATTTCAGATGGTGGCACTTGGTAACAGATGCTATTCAAAATGGGAGCTGCTATATGGAGTCCCTCAGGGCTCCATTCTGTCACCAATTCTTTTTAACATCTACATGAAACCGCTGGGTGATTTGCTGATGACACCCAAATCTATTTTTCCTTGTAATCAATACCAGGAAATGGCATTAGCCCCTTAAATGCATGCCTGCCGGCAGTAATGGACTGGATGAGGGATAATAAACTGAAGCTGAATCCGAGCAAGATGGAGGTACTCATTTTGCGGGGTCGTAATCTTCAAGATAGGTTAGAATTTCCTGTTCTGAACAAGGGTACATTCCCCCAGACAGAACAGGTTAATCGCTTGGGAGTGCTCTTGGACCTGGGTCTCACCCAGGTTGACACTGGGACCAGGAGCCCTTTTTACCAGCTGCAATTGATTTGACAGCTTCACCCATTCATTGAGGAGAATGACCTGAAATCAGTGTTACGCCAGCTGGTAACCTCCAGGTTGGACTACTACAATGTGCTCTGTGTAGGGCTGCCTTTATGCCTAGTTCAGGAACTTGCATTAGTTCAAAATGCAACAGCCAGATTGGTCTCTGGGGTATCCCGGGGCAACCACATTATGCCTGTTCTTAAACAGTTGCACTGGCTTCCAATATGTTTCCGGGCAAATACAAAGTGCTGGTTATTACCTTTAAAGCCCTGAATGGCTTCAGTCCAGGTTACCTGAGAGAGCGCTCATTAAGTCCCCACTGCTCATTAAGTTCATCAGGATGAATCTGTCCAGGTGCCATCAGTTCATCACATGACAACCCTGGTTCCAGCCTTCTCAATTGCTGCCTCAAGTTGTGAAACACACTCCCTGTGGATATAAGAGGACAATCTTCCTAGAGGCCTTCAGGAGAGCCTCAAAGAGCCATCTCTTCAGCCTGGCTTTTAATGATATCTAGTTTTAACCTGAGTTTTAATGAAATTAATGTGGTCTAGATGTTCCTTGATTTTAATTGTTTTATTCTGTGTGTTTTTATTTTAATGTAAACTACCCTGAGCCACTTTAGGAAGGGTGGTATATAAATTGAATAAAAAAACAGAGAGCAAAGAATGGAGCTCATTTTGTGCTCCAGCCAGCCACTAGCCCTCTCCTGCCAGCCCCCACCTTTGTAAACAAAGAGACCCTTTACCTTTGAAAACCAACAGTGGAGAAACCTGCCCCATTACCACAGAGAGAGACTAGTCATCCTGTCTGTTAGGCTGATTCTATGAACAGAGATACTGCTTCTAAATATGCTCCAAGCATTTGCAAAGAATGTTCACAAAATCCAAATGGTTTCTAAGGTGAGCAGGAGGTTGTTTATCCATCCCTATAACTCCCTCCCTCCCTCTCCCTATATGCATTCATAACTATGGGGCCTATTCACGCCATGAGGGCCTCCAATAAAAATTTCATTTGGACTCAATATTTGAAGGTTTAAATCTGACATTCAGAAAGGTAATAAAAAAGATATGAAGGTTGAGGATTACTGTAGGAATTCACATATGAAGACAACCTCTGCAAATTAAAGTTCGTGTGTTTATGATAGGATAGCAATCAGTGATAAAATCTGTAACCATTGCTACCCGCTTAGTCACACACAATAGCACACAACATTTAATCAGAATACAAACAATCTAAATCAGGCAGTGGGAAAGGTATGGTAGCAATGCTCTTCCGTTGTTTGCTTTTTTGTTTTTGAAATGTCAGGCTTTTGTCATCTTTTGGGGTCTTGTTGAGAACTTAGAATAAGGAATCACAAAAATGGCCTAGATGACATCCTGCAGTTCCAGGAAGCTAATCTTATGTACAGCTGAGCCAAAATACTCCTCCCAACCTTAAACCCCACCAGCAGGCTGTACAGTAGACAACCATTTTAGCTACCGCAGGTGGGGTGGGGGTCACAAATCAGGCAAAGAGGTTTTTTTCCTTATTTACTAGGAAATCTCCACTGCTCTGAAGCTAAGTTCTGAGGGTTGCATCCTGGAAAATGAGTAGAGGTAGAGGAAATTCATCCCCTTATAGGTCTCCTTTGAGTATAGCACACTCTTCATTAGCAGCTGTATTTGTCATTTATTGTTTGGGAACATAGGAACATAGGAAGCTGCCATATCTGTGTCAGACCATTGGTCAATCTAATGCAGTATTGCCTTCACAGACTGGCAGCGGCTTCTCCAAGGTTGCAGGCAGGAATCTCTCCCAGCCCTATCTTGGAGATGCCAGGGAGGGAACTTGAAACCTTCTGCTCTTCCCAGAGCAGCTCCATCCCCTGAGGGAAATGTCTTACAGTGCTCACACTTCTAGTCTCCCATTTATATGCAACCAGGGTGGACCCTTCTTAACTAAGGGGACAAGGAATTTCTTTTCAGCCTCAGGCTTCAAGATGTCATAACTCCAGGTCCAGGAGCTCAGTGAGGGGAGGAACTGGTCAGTTCAGGGATGAGTTGGAGTGGGAATCCCCAGCCCTGTCAGTGCGCCCCTACTAGCATCCTCCTGTACCTCCGTAGAGTCAGGCACTCAGCCTCATTGCTGCTGCAATTGGAGCTCTCCAAATCCTGAACCTGCTCTGAGAGCTAATCCTTGGTCCTATTTCCTTTGGGCCTCCTACTCTGATTCAGTCTCCTGGCACTGCTGATCCCAGGCTGCCTGGAACCCAGCTAACCCCGGCCTGGAACAGGATACACGCCCTGGAGGGCCAGATGCAATCCTAGGATCAGCACAGATGCTCCATAATCCTCAAGTAGTCTCCCTTCCAAATCTGCCCCTTTCACATCTGTTCATATCATTCAGTGAACTCTTCCCCCCCGCCACATGTTTGTTGAACTTTGTAGTGTAGTGATCAGTGTTTCAAAGAGCTTCAGCAAGATTTCCCCTTTGTACTTCATTCAGAGCAGCACTTAAGATAAAAGCTGCCTCTTCTATTGATCTTTCTGTTACTAATTGGGCATAGGTATATCTTGTTATTGCCATCCTCAAGGAGGAAGTGTACCTCAGCAGCACAATCCTAGCTAAAGGGCGGGGTTTATCATTTATCATTTATTATCATTATTATTGTTGTTATTGTTTACACAGTCAGACAGGTGTTATTGACTGGTTTGTTTTATCCAGACATCGAGTCCTTCCCAAGGACCTGGGATGGCTGAATTTTATTATCAAAGTTGTTGCTGTTATTATAGATATCATTGCAGAATATAGGCTGTTCCCAGAAAAGATGCTTTTTGTAATTGGTTGATGGTGATTTCTGTGGCCCCTATGGTGTTGAGGTGCTCTTCAAGTTGTTTTGGAATTGCTCCTAGGGTGCCAATTACCACTGGGATTATTTTGGTCTTTTTCTGCCACATCCTTTCAATTTCAATTTGTAGATCTTTGTATTTTGTTATTTTTTCTATTTCTTTTTCTTCTATTCTGCTATCCCCTGGTATTGCTACGTTGATTATTTTAACTTGTTTTTCTTTCTTCTCAACTACAGTTATATATGGTGTATTGTGTGGTAGATGTTTGTCAGTCATATTTATCGACGGTCATAGACCAAAATTTAAAGCATACATAATAACAAACATATGATATAATAGTAATATACACAGAGACCCAATATTATCTCATCCTAATCAGCAGTTTCCAGTTTACATAATCTGGTTGACCGTCTGTTGTCTAGCATTCTTAGCTGCCTCACAAAACTTAGCAACTTTAATTGTTACTTCCTCCTTCTGATCTGATAGCAGATAGTTGACGTAGAAGCAGATGTTTGTCTGTTTGTAGTCGGAAGTCCCATAATATTTTTGCATCTTCATTTTCTACAACTTTTTCAATTTTATGGTCCCACCAATCTTTGGCTGCAGGTAGCTTGTATTTTTTGCAGATGTTCCAGTGTATCATCCCTGCAACCTTGTCATGCCTTTGTTTGTAGTCAGTCTGTGCGATCTTCTTACAACAGCTGATCAGGTGGTCCACTGTTTCATCTGCTTCTTTACAAAGGCGGCACTTGCTGTTTGTTGTTGATTTTTCCATTTTTGCTCTTATTGCATATGTTCTTAGTGCCTGTTCTTGTGCAGCCAGTATTAAACCCTCTGTTTCTTTCCTCAAGCAACCATTCTTAAGCCATTGCCAGGTCTTAGTGATGTCTGATTTTCCACTTATATTGTGCAAATATTGACCATGCAGTGGCTTATTTTTCCATTTTCCTGCTCGGTTCTTGACTTGTTCTTTCTTGTAGGCCTGCTTTGTTTCATTGGTGTTGAATCATTTCTTGTTATTGACCATTTGAAGTGCAGCTTCTTCATT
This sequence comes from Hemicordylus capensis, assembly GCF_027244095.1. NCBI lineage: Eukaryota > Metazoa > Chordata > Lepidosauria > Squamata > Cordylidae > Hemicordylus > Hemicordylus capensis. The sequence goes on from NC_069659.1 coordinate 339,235,475, forward strand.
GTCCTTGATATATTCTTCAAGGCCTCTTTTCTCCTCCTCTACTGTTTGATGGACTTGCAGCATTCCTTTTCCACCTGAGCTGCGAGGGAGGTATAGCCTATCGACATCACTGTGGGGGTGCAGAGCATGATTGATGGTCATTATTTCCCTGGTCTTATGATCTAGCGTCTCTAGCTCTGCCTGGGTCCAGTCTATTATTCCTGCAGTGTATCTGATAACAGGTATAGCCCACGTGTTTATGGCTTGTATGGTGTTTTTGCCATTGAGTTTGGACTTTAGGATTTTTCTAACTCTCCTGATGTATTCACTTCTAATTTTTCTTTTAACTTCAGTGTGTGCGATGTTATCAGCCTTGAGAATGCCCAAGTATTTGTAATGCTCTTTCTCTTCATGGTTCTTGATCTTGCTTCCATTGGGCAGTTCTATTCCTTCTGTTTTTCTTATTTTTCCTCTGTTCATTATTAATGCAGCACACTTGTCTAGTCCAAACTCCATTGCTATATCGCTGCTGAATATACGGACAGTGTTTAGCAGTGATTCGATTTCTGACTGGGACTTTCCATACAACTTCAGATCATCCATGTAGAGCAGATGATTTATTTTACTTGATGTTTTAGATGTTTGGCATGCGAGGCGTGTTTTGTTTAATATTTGTGAAAGTGGAGTCATCATCATCATCATCATCGTTGTTGTTGTTATTATTATTTCTATGCCACCTGATATAGAAATCTCTCCAGTAGGTGTACAAATTAAAACATAATATAAAGCAATATAAAACAGTTAAAATTCATACAACCGATAAAATCTCAATAAATAAAAATACATTAAAATCTGACATGGGATTTAAAAAGAAAGAAAGAAATTGAAAGCTTCACTGAGGTTCCTCCTAAGTAGAAGGATCTAAGCCAAATGAGTTTCCAGAAGGCAAGTGAAATGTCTCAGGAGTTTTCTGCACATCTCTACTTGCAGGTCTTGGAAGGGAAAGGAAGAATGTCATGGGGACATGCCTGGAATCCCTGGTTTTCAATGTTCAGACATTGCATTGTATGTGGATATAGCATGTAAACGTATAGCATATACATGTTAGGTGTATGCAATTTGATTTGAGGTCAAATCGATTCAGGTCAAATCATGGGCAATTCACAGATTTATCCTCGGATCAAATCATCCTCAAAAAAGAGGGCCTGTTTTGGTTTTGAAGCGAATCACCCCCAATTGGACCCAAATCGATTTTTGTGATTTGAACAGCATTTTGAGGCCTGTTTTGCTGGAAAAACAGGCCTCAAAATGGCACTTTTTTCTGGGGAGAGTTGGCCTACCAATTGGGGTTGGCAGGTAGACCAGCCCCCGCTCCAGACGGCTTGTCTGCTGACCTTGGAGGACTGGTCTGCCCTCCGAGGTGGGCAGATGTGCTAAGTCCCGAGTGGGGGGCTGGTCTACACACCGATCCCAATCAGTAGGCCAGCTCTCCTGTTTTTCTGGGGAAAGCTGGTCTACCAATTGCGTAGACCAGGTAGACAAGGAAAGGTAGACCAGGACAGGTAGACCAGTCCTCCAAGGTGGGCAGATGTGCTAAGTCCCGAGTGGGGGGCTGGTCTACACACCAATCCCAATCAGTAGGCCAGCTCTCCTGTTTTTCTGGGGAAAGCTGGTCTACCAATTGCGTAGACCAGGTAGACAAGGAAAGGTAGACCAGGACAGGTAGACCAGTCCTCCAAGGTGGGCAGATGTGATAAGGCCAGAGTGGAGGGCTGGTCTACCTGCCAACCCCAATTGGTAGACCAGCTCCCCCCGGGGAAAAGCGTCATTTTGAGGCCCATTTTTCCAGCCAAACTAGCCTCATAATGGCACTCAAATCACCTGAATTGATTTGGGTGATTGGAGGGTGATTCGTCAAGACAGCAGGCCAAGCCAGCTATTCTTGATGAATCAATTTGGTGGTTCTGTGATTTGATTAGACCTTGAATTGAATCACAGAATTTTATTCATGCACATTCCTACAACATATACATGTACATGTTTTGAGCAAATAACCATACATGTCTTTATTTTAACAGTGAATCTGGGTACAACTCCCCTTAAATGTAGAGTACAGGTAGGAAGCATACTACTGTGCATTAGGGGTGTGCAGAAAACTGGCTGGCCCAGTTCGGTTCGAATCTGAACCAGACCCAAACCCAACTGGGCCAGTTCAGTCCGGCACCCCCTCAACCCCCACCCCCGTTTGGTCCGATCCTGGGGGGTTCGCAATTCCCCCAAATGCTTTTTTATCACTTACCCCCTCTGGGGGACTTCCTCTGGGTGCGGGGATCCTGTGGGAGTTCCCCCTCCCCCACTGGCCTCCTTGCCACCTTAACCGGCCATTTGGCCAGCACTTGGGCCCATTCAGGCCTTCCCCCTCCAGCGCAGCAGCCATTTTGGAGGCCACCATGCCTGTGCAATGGGCCTCTGCATGGCCTGACCTGCAGACCATAAACAATGGGGCTCATATGGTAAGAGTGAGTTAATTCAAGGGTTTTCTAACTTGGGTTCCAATAGCTGGGGATGGTGGAACCTGTAGTTCAACAACAGCTGGAGAGCCAACAGTTGGAAAACCAATAAATTGTGGGTGGGGATGATGGAACCCTTGATCGACAACAGCTGGAGAGCCAATCCCTGCACTAGAACTCCCATCGCCCCCAGCAGATGATGTGCATTCTAATCCAACAAACAACATCTGGGCACTCAAGTTTGAGAACCCCTGAGCATACGGAAAGAGATCACTAAGAGGTCATTCACACAATCAAAAACTGTGTTCTACCCGGGTTTGGGATCTGTGTGTATTCCCAATTTTTGATTGTGTGGAAGCAAGCTTAGAGGAAAACCTGGGTAGAAGTGATTGTGTGGAAGCAAGGTTAGAGGAAAACCTGGGTAGCTTTTCCTCCTACCTTGCTTCCACACAATGGGGCTATTCTGACGATCACAAAAATTGGGCTAGGAAAGCCTAGCCCAATTTTTGTGGGTTGTCAGAACCACCAGGCTCCCAGCCGAGCCCGGTGGTTCAGGAGCGGCTAATCTGCTCCTGTCGCCTACCCCTTAGCCCGGGTTTGCGGAGTGAGTGCTCCGCAAACCCGGGCTATCTGCTTGTGAGTAGCCGCGGCGTGGCTCCTCAGCGCGGCTACTCATGAGTAGACCCCCAGCCAGGAGGCTTAAAAGCAGCCTCCCAGCTCAGGGGTCTCCCCAGTATGCCCTGTGCGCTCGCGCAGGGCATACTGGGGCTTCTGGGGGGCCGCACAGCCCCTGAGCTCCCCAGCCCCTGCCGGCTCCATCTTGGAGCCGGCAATCGTGTGGGCGGCCGATCCGGCCGCCCAGGGCTCCCTCTCCCCTCATGAGCAGGGAGAGCGGGCTTAGTCCACTCTTCCCGCTCACTTCCCCAAACCGGGTCTCACGGATTGTGAGACCCGGCCCAATCACTTCTACCCAGGTTTTCCTCTAACCTTGCTTCCACACAATCAAAAATTGGGAGTACACACAGATCCCAAACCCGGGTAGATCCCAAACCCAAACACAGTTTTCGATTGTGTGAATGACCTCTAAGTCTACTGGGCCTGAGATTTAGTTAAACCTGAAAGAGTTTGGATTAAAAGGAGTTAATGGATTAAATAGTTCTGGGTTGAAAGTTCTCCTGACTGAATTTTTTGATTACAAGGCTATTCACACACTCGTGCCAAACTGCGCTAAGGAAGCCCAGACCGGTTTTGCATGCACATGTGTATTTGCTGGGATCAGTGCAATCCCGGAAGCACTGCTGTGGCAAACCCACTTGTGGAGCCTCCCTCCAAAACGAGGGTAGGAGAGCAAGCACTCTCCTAACCTCATGTTTTGGATCATCTGTCAGCCACAGTGCCCTTGGGGAGGGGAGGGGGATCCCCATAATGCCCCACACATTCATGCAGTGCATTATTGGAGCTCAGGGTGAGTGGGGCAATGCACCCCGGCATTCTGACCTTCGGAGCTACCGGCAGCAGCTGGTGCTCATCTGGGTGGGCAATCTGCCCAACCAAGGGAGGAAAACAGATCATCTGTGGGGAGTTAAGCTCTTCAGGGCTTCCTTCCCACAAACCCTATTGCCATTTCTCACTGCAAATAGCTCTACGTCTTCTTTGGAGGGAGGAGGGTTTCACTGGGGGAGCAAAAGTACTTCCCCCATTTTTAATTTTATTTTTCTATTACTGGCTGCTTTTTGCAGTGGTGAAGGGAACAGTAGCAATGCTGCTTTCAGCGGCCTGCTTTTACAAAACCACTGAAATGATCTCTGCCTTTGGCCACCCACAAATGGGGCAGTAAAAGCTGGGAGGCCACTTCAGCTCACCCTTAAATTAAATCAATATTGAGACCAACAGAACTTAACTAATTAACAATTTTTTAAAACCCATAAACTGAGATTGGATAAATCGAATCAGGAGAAATGCTGAGTCCTTGGATTAACTCAATGATTATAGGAATTCATTAACTAATCACTGTCAGGGGAAAGTGAGAATAGCCTCTTATTGGAAAAAGCTGTACACACCTAAATGGTATACTTTTTAAAGGATCTGGGAAATAATGAATATGCGGAAATTGACAGAGTACATACAGTTTAAGGAAGAAAGGCAGCAAATGAAAATGGGTTGAACATGATAATGATATAACAATAACATGGGTCCATTTATACTCTTTTTCTTTCGTCTGCATATAATAGTAAATGTGCTGAACATATTTTATTTTAACCAATGAAGTGCAAGTCAAGGGGCAAGACTGAAAGGCGAGTTAGTATACTCTTGCATACCGTGTCTGTGTTCTCACAATCACAGTGATCCTGGTTAACAAATTAATTGGTTAACGAGTTAACCAGTAAATAACTGATTGCAAGAATGCAGATTTCCCTAGCTGTCATGGTCAAACTCCTGTGGTTAAGCTGCATTTTACCAGAATAGATAATCAGGAGCTGATCCTGCTTAAATGAGGTTTAAACACAGCAGTTTGACCAAGATTCTCTGGGAAGCCTCCATTTCCCCCACCATCTCCATGGGGCTTGATAATCCTAATTAACTCTTAACCAGGATTGTTGGAATTGTGAGAATGCATTCTGTATGTGCAAAGTTGGGTTCACGTTGCAGGTGCAGAATCCATGGTAAGGTTGTTCACATGACGTTTTGCTGGGCTGGGGAGGGCAGCGGCAGGAAGCCATGAGAGCACCTACCTTTCCCCTAGTTGATCCAAGGATGGTCCCAGCCACACGGCTCACACACCTACATGACTAGCGCTGCTATGAGCCGCGCAGCATTCTTGAGGTTGGGACAATGCATCTTGGCCTCCAGATATCCCACAATGCACTGTATGATGAGTGCGGTGCATCAAGGGATTCCCCCCATGAGTTGAGTGGTCTAGGCACCCAGCTCTGCACGCAGCCCAAGCATTCACATGACTGGGGACCGAGGACCAGGGTGTGTTCATGCCCTTTTACCCAGGTAAAAGGTCAGGTTAAATCCCCAGTCTACTGATCCTGGTAGCTAGGGCTGCTCATGTGAACAGGGCTGCTAAGAATGTTACATCTGTCTTCACCATTCGTGGAAAAATATACTAGTCTGATGGCTTCTTATCTTAAAGGTTTGCCCATCACTTTGGCACTTGTAAAGAGTTATCCCTTGTGTTTCATCATGTAACATGACAGTAAAAATTACCTTTGTCTCAGTTGTGGAAATGAGACATAAGCAACATAGTAAGAATTTGTTGCAGTTCATTGCCATGACAGCTAATAGATGTACATATTGGCAAATTGCTTAGTAGATTATCATTTACTGTCACATTTTTTAATTAGAATGCGATCTTCCATTGTCTTTAATCTATTTGCATCACGGGTGACAAATTTCTTTTCCTTAGGCACTGTATTCTCTTATCGCAAGATGATTTCCCCCCTAACCGTTCCGCTTTAGAGGGGAAACCCCATCGTTGTGAGTGTTTGACTTCTGTTCACTTGGGAGCAATAACAGATTTTTAAATGGTTGATTTATCATCGTTGTCAGGCCACTAGTTCTTCTAGCAGTTCTAACCTTTTGCAGCAGTTACAAAATATAACCCATGTACTGTAATTGCTTTGAATCTTCAGATCTCTATCATAGGCATTTCAGACCAAACTGCTTTACTGCAATCACAGACGTGTAGCTGGAAAAGGGCAAAAAATGATAACGCAAAGTTCCTCTTGGTTAGAAGAGACTAAGGGTGACTTTGCACAATGGTTATCCCGCAAAAACTCCTGGCTAAAATTTCTGATGTTTTATTTATGTGATCAAGAGGTTAATCAGAGGCCGAATCGATTTGAAGATGAAGAAAGAAGACATTCAATTCATGTTTTGTGTAGTGCTTCAGGATATTCAAAATGTTCAGGATACATAGACACATAGGAGGCTGAGTCAGTAGAACAGTATTTCTATTTGCGCAAATATTTGTATATGTCAGTATTTGCTATAAATTGGCCCATCTAGCTCAGTATTGCCTACTCTGACTAGCAGCAGCTCTCCGCGGTTAAGACTATAATTTTCTCCAGCCTGGAGAGGCCAGGGATTCTGGAACTTTCTGCATGCAAAGCAAATGCTCTACCACTGAACTATGGCCCCCATCCCCAAAAGGCTGCTTGCTCCTCCTCTTCCTCCTCCCTGCCTTTCTCCAAGGAATTCAGGATAGCATGCACAGTAGCATGGTGTTACTTCTCGGATAAGTTGTGATGAGAGTATTACTAGCCCAAAGCTTACAGTGAGCTTCATTGCCCAGGTGGGGATTTAAACTTGGTTCATTCCAGTCCAAGTCAATATAATCTGCACAAAACTTCTGCAAGGTATGCCTGTATTACTATCATCATGTTGCAGACGACGGGGGGAGGGACTGAGAGCAGCTGAGTTGGCTTGCCTAAGTGAGGTCATAGCTGAGGTAAGATATGAACCAGGGATAGCTTGGTTTTCAGCTCAGGCGATATGCAATACTAGCTATGCACGTGGCAGTACTGGTGTTAGTAATAAAAAATGACTCTTGGGCCAGCTTGGACCTGACTATTAAAAAGATGGGACATAGATCCACTTCGGACACATTATGCGGAAACCCAGCTCCCTTGAGAAGTCCATAATGCTGGGGAAAGTTGAAGGAAAGAGAAGAAGAGGATGACCAGCAGCAAGATGCATGGACTCAATTATGACGGCAATAAATGGACCACTGAGAGACCTTAAAGGCCAAGTTGAAGACAGATCATCCTGGGGAGAATCTATCTATGTAGTTGTTAAGAGTCAACACCGACTTGACGGCCCTTAATCAATCAATCATAGATCCAGTTACTAATATTGAAGCAAGGTAGAGAAGTGATACAGGGGTTTAAGCACTGATATCATGTGTGTGTGCCTGCATATTACAGGTGTTTACACACAAGCATTTGCTTATCAGGGTCCTCCCTGGTTTGCAGTTGAATGGGAGACAACATCTATGTCAGGGGCGTAACTACCATTAGGCAAGGGGAGGCAGTCGTCTTGGGGCCCCACTGCCTCGAGGGGCCCCTCAGAGGCACATCACATGACTCCCCGCCCGCCCATGTTGCACCCCCTATGAATTATGTTGAGTCTCTTGGAGATCGGCAGGAGCAGAGAGTAAAAAAAAACTAGATTGTGAAGTGTGTTTGTCTGTGTATATCAGTGAGGGGCCCATTTTAAAATCTTGTCTCTGGGCCCCCTCCAACCTTGCTACGCCCCTGATCTATGTGCACTGTAAAATATCCCCCTTTGGGGATGGAGACTCTCTAGGAAGAGCACCTGATGCTTGCATGCAGAAGGTTCCAAGTTCCCTCTCTGGCATTTCCAAGTAGGGCTGGGAGAGGCTCTGCTTGTAACCTTGGAGAAGCCGCTGCCAGTCTGTGTAGACAATACTGAACTAGATGGACCAAGGGTCTGACTCGGTATAAGGCAGGTTCCTATGTTCCTAAGTGCTTATAAAATCAATGTTGCATGCATACCTATCAATTTAAACTGTCCCTCAGCCACACACCTATTAAGGTTGGAAAACCTGGTAAGCATAAAAGAAACAGCCTGTTTTGTCTTGTGGCCATGTTACTCAAGTGTATATTTTCACTTTTAAGCCACAAGAGTGATGAGTTTTAAGTGAGTAATACTTAATCCATTATACAGGATTCTCCTGCTGCTTGCCATTAAAGTTCCTTCTGAAATGCAGTTTGCTTACTTGGTGAAAATCTGCAGTGGTTAAATGCGCCAATAACTGATGAGGGACAATAAAGCAAATAAAGTGGACACAAAGTGAAGTATCTGTCACTTGCAGCAAGAAAAAGTAAGCTTTGGCAGCAAATGGCAAGCAAACGCAGACCCTCATTTTGATGAGTAATACTGTTTTCATAATTTTTCCTGATTTAATTACGCCGACATTATGAAGGCATTTAACCACAGTAATTGAATCAGTGTCAGAAACTAGCAGTTAGTGGAGTTCAGGCTTAAGGCGAGAAGAATTACCAAAGAGGAGAGCAAGCGCAGAGAGTTTCTCCCAAGTTTTGTGAAGAATTGTGGCTCAGAGGCCTTCTCTGCACAGAGAAAGAAAGTAGCAGATTCACTCAGGTTTATTGCTTCTGTTCCGCAGGAGAAAAAGGTGAGCCTAAAAAATAAAAAGCTTTGATAGATCAAACCAAGATCCTGCTGGGCCAACATTCTGGGCTGGCCCCATTGTGAGGCAGGGTGAAACAGGCTGCTTCAAGCAGCAGCTGGTAGGCCTGTTCATGGGGTGGCCACTTAACCACCTCTTCCCTCTGTGGACGGCCTGCAGAAGAAGAAGGGTGCAATGGTACATTGCTGCTTTTCTTCTTCCTTTTCTAATAAACAAGGAAGGAGGAGAGGTTTGAAAGAAGGAACATCAGACCATCAGTCCATTGACTACACTGACTGTCCAAAATTTCAAGCAGGAGTCTCTCTCAGCCCTACCTGGAGATGCCAAGGAATCGAACCTGGGACCTTCTGCATGAAAAGCAGATGCTCTGCCACTGGGCGACAATCCCTTCCCCTTAGGGGCATATCTTACAGCAGACAGCACTCGTGTGTGTGGTCACCCATTCAAATGCAAACCAGAGCAGACCCTGCTCAGCCAAGGGGACAATTCATGCTTGCTGCTGCAAGGCCAGCTCTCCTCCCCAGGAAGGGATTCGTGGTGTGATTTTAGCTGAAAGAGAGCGAGAGGAGGAAGAATGAAGGGAATCTTTTGCTTCAGGCAGCAAAGTGTCATGGGTCAGCACTGCCAGCACTTCCTTTTCAACAGTGGCTGGCCAGATGTTCCTAGCAAATTAAAAAACGTGGCATGACATGCTGTCCTCTCCTTTCCCTGCACCTGATCAATTCACTGTTATTTGTACATTAGCTTCTGCAACTCTAGTGCCTCCCTCCGCCCCTTCCAAAATGGTGGGGAGGGGAGAGGAAGAAGGCTCAGCTAGGATACAAGAGGAGGGGCCAGGCGTGGTGTCAGCAGTCACTGCACCCAGGCAGTTGCCAGGGCTCCCGTGCACCAGCTAGGCTGACCACTGACTCTGCCCACTGGGAGGACGGGGCCCAGAGGCCATTTTCCCTCCACAACAAAGGTAGGCAAACCTGGCCCTCCAGCTGCTGTTGGACTGCAACTACCATCATTCCCAGCCAGTTTGTGATGGGAGTGGTAGTTCAACAACAGCTGGGGGGCCAGGTTTGCCCACCCCTGCTCCACAATGTAGTGTCATTCTGGGGCATTGGGAGGCACACATGGGAACCTCCTATTGACAGTGGCTAATTCTTACCATGGAGCTTCTCCTGCCACTATTATTTTATTTTATTTTATTTTATTTTATTTTATTTGTATACCACCCTTCCAAAATGGCTCAGGGTGGCCACAGCACGATAAAAACAATTTCAAAAAGTTAACAATTAAAATCAAACTATTAATACACAATAAAAGCAATTAAACAGCTAAAAACCCTGGAAATCAGGGCAACAATTTAAAACAATTTAAAACAATTAGTCAATCATTTAAAACCCTGGAAGACCAGGCCAAACAGATAGGGTTTAAGGGCTCTCCTGAAGGACAGTAATGATCTCAAATTACGGATTTCTGCCAGGAGTGCATTCCACAGCCCAGGAGCAGCTTCAGAGAAGGCCCGCCTCTGCGTCACCATCAGACGAGCCGATGGCAACTGGAGACGGACCTCCTCAGATGACCTTAATGTGCGGTGGGGATCATGTAGAAGATCCCCACTGCACGTTAAGGTCACAGGCCAAACTAGGCACACAAGCGGGCTATTGAGCGCAGTGGAAGCAGTGAGCCTACATCCCTCATAGATATGCAGCTCACTGCATGGTCTGTAAACCAGGGACAACATATCATCTATAAAATAGCAAGCCAACAACCAGCTGAAAAGATATTCTGTGGAGCTTGAAACTTGAGAGAGAGAGAGAGAGAGAGAGAGAGAGAGAGAGAGGGTGGCTTCACAGGAACATAGGAAGCTGCCTTTTGCCTAGTCAGACCATTGGCCCATCTAGCTTAGTATTGTCTACACAGTGGCAGCGGCGTCTCCAAGGTTGCAGGCAAGAGTCTCTCTCAGCCATATCTTGAAGCCAGGGAAGGAATCTGAAACCTTCTGCATGCAAGCACGCAGATGCACTTCCCAGAGTGGCCCCCTCGCTGGAGAAGGATATCTTACAGTGCTCGCACATGTAGTCTCCCATTCAAATGCAAATCAGGGCAGATCCTGCTTAGCAAAATGGACAATTCATGCTTGCTACCACGACAAGCTCTCCCAAGAGGGAAGACAAGTGCCTCCTCAGGCAAATGTTTCTCGCCCCCACCTGCCCCTCATTTCTGCTTCAGAAATCTAATATATGGGACACAGCTCACCCACCCCTAAATGCACTTGGCCCCTTCTGTGCCTCTCTCATTTACCCCCTTTGCCTTCACTGCTTGTTTGGCATTCACAGAGGCCTCTGCATCACAGCATGGTTTCAGCCTTGTCAGCACGGGGACAATCATAAGCATCATAGGAGCAAAAAGGCAGCCAAGGTGTGGGTCTCTCCACATTTAACCTCCACCCACACCATCCATTAAAGTCCCTAAAAGCTTAACTTTCATCATCCAGATTATTGTGGGCTCGGGTAATAGCAGCTGCTTTGAGAGACTTTTGACTGGAATTGGTACATGACCCTTGGCAGCCTGGCATTTTCTGTGACTTTGAAGTGAATGGCCTTGCATCAGTGAAGCATCTGGAAAATTACAGACACAGCCTGTTTCTCAAATGTTCCTTGCCTTTTGGGGAAAGCCCACCCTACAATTGCTCTTGACATTTTTTGTCATTCTATGGAGGATGGCTGGGAAAGGTTACTTTGGTGCCATTGCCATATATTGTACCTGGATTCTGGCCTGTTCCAAAAATAACAAGAGAGTTAACAAACGTTCTTTCAGCTTGAATAAAAGTGAGTGCAAAGGCCCAAAGTTTCCTGAGGCCTGGCAGAGGTGACCCCTCTGCTCAGTTCTGCCAAACTGTTTGGGGTTATCTGAACTTAGCTGCAGGGGATGTACGAGGGAGTCTTCTTGTCCCACTAAAAAGCCCTACAGCTTGCTTTAAGATTCTTGGTCTCTTGCTACAGCCTATGTTCAGGCATCGCAAGCAAATTGAAGGTTTGCACTGTGTTTCATTCTTGGCATTAATATTTAAAGAGTGGTTCTCATAAATATAGTCATATTCTGTGCCCTATTAAAAACGATGGGCCAGATTCTCTGCTAATGTCATTACAGTGGTATCGAACCCTGTAGAGCTGTTTACTCCAGTTCACAACGTTAGCAGTCTCTGGGTGCTCTCTGAAGACGGTGTGGGCAAGATCCTACAATTGCAGTTGGAAAATAATCCAGAGCTACTAGGTTATTTATGCTAGATGTTCAGAAATATCCATAATTGTGGAAATCACAGCCACTGTATGTACAAGTCCGATGTGAAACCAGTTCTCACAAACAGTGATTCCTCATGAGCATGATCTGTCCTTTTGCTAGCTAGCAGCTTTTCCCAAAGTGGATCACTGTAATTGTGAACCTACTCTGAGTCCTCTATAGAGTATTTTTTCATCCAGTACATGATTTTGCATGGACACATCTTGCTTTTAAATCTTATTTTGCGATATTTGACAATGACCTTACAAATTTGAGATGTTCAAGCAAACAGGGATGACTGCTTTTCTTTCAGTCTGTAACAAACTGGCCACAAAAAGACAGTTCAGTCTGAAATAGAATGCATACTATACACACCAGGTAAAATTCTTATATCGTCCCTTTATGAGGTTTACTTTTTTTAACACCACTTTGGATTTTTATTACTATTTGTGTACACAAGGAGGGCACACTTTATGGCAATTCACAGGATTTCATAGATGTGTGTATCTCCTACATAGTGGTTGGTTTTATCTTAAAGAACACTGAAAGAGGTACAATTCATAAAGTGTATCCCAGCTTTGATATGACCACTGGATTTTCCCATATTGGATTCACTGGGAGGTGGCTTAGATTGCTTAAGTATGCAGGTATTTTGCTAGATTTTTAATATTGTTGCAGGTTCCCCACTTCTTCACACACTAAGAAGTTCTAGAGGTGGGTGCTGTTGAGTTTTGTTTTCAATGGGCAAGAGAACACTGGCCTTATGATGTCTTTCAATTATTTATTTTATTTAAAGAGACCAGTGGAACAATTGGGAGCAAATAGGAAATACATTTTGAGAGGAGCTGGAAAATCTGTGTTTTGCGGGACAGAAAAGCGCTTTGGGCAGAACTCCTCAATTGGTTATAGGAGATTTGCTGCCCCATATCCCCAGAGAGAGGAAACTCTATCCTCAAGGTACTTTACCTGCACCCCACTCTCAGCTCTCTCTGCCTCTTACAAAATCTCTCTCTCTCTCTCACTGGACCAGGTCTCACGATCAGTGAGACCCGGTTTCTTCCAGTGCGCGGGGAGGGAGACCTGGGCGGCCAGATCAGCTGCCCACACGATTGCCGGCTCTGTGACAGAGCCGGCAGGGGCTGGGGAGCGCGGGGGCCGTGCAGCCCCCGGAAGCCCCAGTATGCCCTGTGCAAGTGCACAGGGCATACTGGGGAGACCCCCAGAGCTGGGAGGCAGCTTTTCACCTTCCCGTCAGGGGTCTACTCATTAATAGCCATGCTGTGGAGCCGCGCCGTGGCTATTCATGACCAGATAGCCCGGGTTTGCGGAGCACTCGCTTCAAAAACCCGGGCTAAGAGGAGGGGTACTTGAGTGGGTTACCCGCTCGAGAACCACCGGGCTCGCAGCTGAGCCCGGTGGTTCTCACGATCGGGAAAAATCAGGCTAGGCTTTCCTAGTCCGATTTCCCCCGATTGTGAGAATAGGCCCCCCACACAAACACACACTTGCCCCTCTTCTTAGTGTGTGTGGGGGTCACCTTCCTCAAGCTCTGAAGACATAAAAATAATGTGTAGCCTGTTGATCTGCTGGAAAACACCCAAAAGACACCACTTGGTGATACCTGTATTAGAACCAGTCCAAAAGAGAGAGAGAGAGATGCAAGCAACATGTTTTCAAGTTCTCCAGAACTCTTCATCAGGCTAGATATTAAGAAAAGCAGATATTGGCATGGTGGTGGTAGGAGGGGGGGGGGCTGGGCATCGTGCAAGAGTCCAAAGTCTGTACTTTATAACACTTTTAAGACAGCGTGCAGAAGAAGTTGTACAGACTTTATTTAACTAGCCTGCCTAGGTGCTAGATGCTGATATCAGGATATACCTTGAAATTCAGAGAAAAATTCTCCTTTGCACATCCTGCACATCCTGGACATGCTTCTCCTAAAGGTTGTCAACAGTTTAACATATATCACATCAGCTGCAAATGTGTGGACAAAATGGCAGCTTTTGCACTGCATGATGCTTCCGCATCCATACATTTACATGCATATACAGGAGAGAAAAGATGTGTTCATTCCACATTCTGAGATTAAACTTTAAGGACTCTGGGGAGGGGAGGGAACTGAACTCTGAAAAACAGGAACTGAAGCAGCTCACACTAACAAAATTTTAACAAGGCATCTCCCCAAAGGCAAAAATAGAGACAGTGATTTATCAGGGATAGCTTCCCAAAAATTAAGGGTTGTCCCTGGTAAATAGGACAGTTGAAGTAAATGGAGACACACACACACACACACACACACACACACACACACACAAATTCTGAGTAGATAAAATACAAGTTCTTTTGGAGTGGAGTCCTATTTCATGTCACATTTCTACCAGAGGTGCAGCTAGGTAATTTTGGATCCTGGACCGAATGAGCCATTTGTTGGCAGGGGTGGGGGGAAGGCTACACAACCGTCCAAATGATCCATACATCTTCTTGATCATTCACCACAGACCCACAGATCTGGGCCAGAGTGCATTTGCAAAAACAAAAAAACAAAAATTATGCAAGCCCCAATGGATTCACACAGCTTCTTAACCATCCACAAATTAATTGGGACACACCATGTGTCCTTTGCTCCTCAGTTCCAACACAAAACCAAATTGGACATATAGTGCCTCCATATGAAAAATATATTAAAGCCACAACATATGCCCTTTTCTTCACAGTTCTCATGCAGACCTTTTGGATCACAAATCAATTTGGGCATAGTACATGTGTAAAAAAAAAGTTTGTTTATTTAGATGTAACAATTAGTTCCACTTTCACTAGGTGTGAAGTTCTCTGTAGATAGAGATAACTCTTTCTGGCAGCTTTACTGCAGTAGGAAAAAGTTCATTAAAAATCACAAGATTGACCAATTTCCTTGAAATAAAAATACATAGAGTCCTGCCATCTTGGGCTTCATGTGTGCCCAATTTCAGAACTCTAAGCTCAGCCATTCTGGAAATGTGAAAAGTTGTGGGGGGAGGGGTCATGTTGCACTTTTTTAATGAAGGGAAAGGACAGAATCCTTCACATAGGGGTGGAATGATGGTCCATGGGGGAGGGACTTCAGTTGCAAAAGCTTTTCTACTTTTCTACCATGAAACAAAGCACTTATAGGACTTTTTAAATAAAACATGTATGGAAAACTTAGTTTATTTTTTTAAAAAAATCATTACAAATCAACGGATTGACCAATCCATTTCATAATCAATACACAGTGTCCTGTTAACCTGTCCTACATCTCTCAGAACTCTGGGCCAAGCCATTCTGGAAGTATTAAAAAGGGGTGAAAATGGGGAGTTGTTTACCCTTTTAAAAGAACACAATGGGCAGATTCCCATGAGAGTGGAAGGATGGTCAGGGTGTGTGTGTGTGTTCAGTTCCAGAATTTTTTGTAATTTTCTACCATAAAACAAGCCACTTATAGGACTTTTTGAAGGGATTTTTTCCATTAAATAAATATCAAAGGATTCTCCAATCCACTCCAAAATCAATACACAAAGTCCTGATTACCTTTAATACATCTGTGCCAGGTCTCAGAACTCTAAGCTAAGCCATTCCAGCAATATAAATTGGCTCTCTTTTCCTTTGGGTAACATGATGGGGCCCTCTAGAAGAGTAGGCACATGGGCCCAGGACCATGCCTAACTGCACCCTTGCTTTCTACAAATATACCTTTGATCAGTGCATGACCTTAGGAGAGTGTTTAGTTTCTTCACAACAGTTTCTGCCAGAACAGCTAGAATAGTCTCTCTTTAGCAAACACCATCTCCAGCTAAAGTAAATTTTTGATTACACAGACGATAGACCTTGTGTGCTTGACACAAACTCCAAATTCTGCATCCTGTAAAAACAGATCCTTGTAGCACTTTTAAGACAAGTAGATTTTTCTGTGGCATCAACTTTTGAGGACTAGAGCTCATTTCATCTGCTAAGCTGGACACTGTCTACAAAAGCTGATACCACTGTCAATCTTTTGAATCTTGGGGTACCTTAAATAAGGTGGTTTTTTAAAGCATCATTTTTGCTGGAGCAGACAAACCCAGGAACCCCTCTGGAATTTGTCTTTTGCAGGGGTTCTCAGCCTTGGGTCCCCAGATGTTGTTGGACTACAAACTCCATCATCCCCTGCCATGGGTCATTATGGAAGTTGTGGTCCACCAACTTCCATAATGGCCAATGGCAGGGGATGGTGGAGGTTGAAGTCCAACAACATCTGGAGACACAAGGTTGCGAATTCCTGGTCTGTGTTCTTTTATGTGTATGGGAGAGAGAGGAGAGGGAGATTGTGCTGAGACTAATAAACATCAGCTGCCACCCATTATTAATTTCCCCAAACAATCAACACGTGAAAACAACTATTTTTCTTTTAAAAGTGCTTTATTTGATTAAATAGTCTGCCAATTGCAGGCACTTTAAACCTTTGCATTAGCTGAGCCAGACCCGCTGAAAAGGTCCTGATTTAATGTGAACAGAGGCGCGCAGAAGAGCAACTTCCTTTTTAACAAAAGGGAGCACATGGGGGCTTTAAAAAACTAATTAGCTAAATGAATTAACTCCAGGGTCACTGGAGCAGGTGAAGATGGCAGCTGTTATTGCCATGTTGCTGCCACTCCTATTGGTGCAATTTGATTTCTCTGGTTCCTTTTTATGGCTCGGAGAGAGAAAGCACTGCCATTAAAAAGCATCTCATACTCTTTTGAGTAAGGCTCAAACCACACATGATGTTCAGTCACCTGGACGTTCTCCCCGATGTTTTCTTTTTACTGATGCAGAAGATCACGCAGAGGGGATGCTTAACACTTTCCCTGTGGGCCATTTTTCCTATCAAAACCACTCTCCTCAAGTTGCATTTTGCCCACCTTGGGGGATGATTTTGGGAAGAAAACAGATCCACAGGGAAATTTAAGCACCTATGATCTCCTGCTTTTGTAGCTTCCCACTGGTGCTTTCGGGAAAAGGAAAACATTTACACAACTGAATACAATGCACAGTTTGACCCTGAAATCCAGAGACTGAGAAAGAGAAGATCTTTGCCTCTGATCTCAGCGATATAAAGGCCTGTAAAGACTCAACCAAGGGCCAGTTCAGGCAAGAACATCCCCACACAGACAATTAGGAAGAAGATGTACCAAGAGTACACCCACTGGGACATCTTCCTTCTGTGTCCCAACACCCTCTCAGCATGTCCCTTTATCATGTGTCCTCATATGTTTCCGAGCAAAATACAAAGTGCTGTAAAGTACCTATAAAGCCCATAACATATAAGTACCTATAAAGCCCATAAATTGGGTCCAAGGTATTTAAGACAGCGCCTTCTCTGTCATGAAACTTGCCGCTTGCTGAGATCATGTGAGGAGGTTCAATTATGGCTGCACCAGCTTGTTTCGTGGTGACATGGGCCTGGACCTTCTCTGTGGCTTCCCCAGAGCTCTGGAATGCACTCATTGTCAATATAAGAACTTCTCCATCTCTGGCTGACTTAAAAAAAAATTCTCAAGACACACCTGTTTTCTCAGATCTTTGGATAAATCTATTTCTAATAGTTTTTATGGTGTTTTATTTTATTGTTTTAATTTGCTTTGGGTTGCATGTGTTCAGTGGTTTATAAATGCAATGAATGAATGAATGAATGAATGAATTTTTTGGGTGGGGGCTGTTCCTCTGAATAGCCCCTTTACTCATACCCCAAATACTTGTTTAAACAAGTATTTGCAGTGCATGTAGAGAGATCATTTGGATGAAAAGCCTCCTACACAGTATTCTTTTATCACGTAGGAGGTGTTTCATCCAAATGATCCAAGTGCCAGAATAGAACTTATCTGGGCATTCTTCAAGGACATCCTGATGGATACACTCTCACTACATCCCCTTCCTAAACATGTCTACATGGATGGTATCAAGCAGTATCAAGCTGTATTGATGGTATCAATATGGATGCATGGATGGTATCAAGCAATATTCTGCACCTTCACCATATTTGCTTGGCTATAGATTCACGGGGCATGTTGGGGGCACGATTTATAGTTGTGCTGTCAAGTCGGTGTCAACTCCTGGCAACCTCAAAGCCATGTGGATTTCTTTGGTAGAATACAGGCAGGGTTTACCATTGCCATCTCTGGCACAGTATGAGACGATACCTTTCAGTGTCTTCCTATATCGCTGCTGCCCAATATAGGTGTTTCTGGGAAACATACCAGAGGGGATTCAAACTAGCAACCTCTTGCTCCCTAGGCAAGTTACTTCCCTGCCTTGCCATTAGGTGTAGTTTACATAGATGTAAATAAATAAACCAACAAAATGCCTCCCTGTCCAGCGTCCCTCTAACAGGGATTCCCAGATATTGTTGACTACTACTCCCCAAATTCCCAGCTGCAATGGCTTTTGCTTGGGGATTATGGGAGTTGTAGTCAACAACATCTGGGAATCCCTGTTAGAGGGAAAGGCCCCTGCCCCAAAGGGCTCACAATCTAAAAAAGAAACATAAGATAGACACCAGACAGTCACTGAAGGGATGCTGTGCTGGTGATGGATAGGAAAGTTTTACTTCCCTTGGAGCACTAAGTGTAACAGCATGGGTTTGGTTGATCAGTGGCAATTCATCTGTTGCACAAATGGAATATTTCTCCCAGGCATCAGGCCAGCAGTAGGAGATAAGTATCGATTAAGAGGAAGCCTCTGAATACCAGTTGTTGAAGTGCAAACAATGAAGGAGAACTATAGCTTTTATGCCTTGGCTGGCTGGCTGCTATTGGAAACTTGGCTACATGGATCTTACATTGCTATGTGGATGGACATAGCCATGTAATTTATGGCTATATTCTATCTATCTATCTATCTATCTATCTATCTATCTATCTATCTATCCATCCATCTACATATTCTTATTTATTTTATTTAGTTAATTAGTTAATGCAATCCAGCAGGACGCTTCTTATGTTCTTATGGGTTTATGAAACGGACTTGAGGGTGGAAGGGAAAGGGCAGAGTGATCAAGAAAGCCTTTTATGAGAGATCCTTACAAATGGTGCGAGGAAGAGTGTCTGCTTTCTAAGAATTTGGGGTTGTGTGTGTGTGTATTTTTAAGCAGGACTGCACAACTTTGGCCCTCCAGCTGTTATTGGACTACAACTCCTATCATCCCTGTCTAATAGCCACTGTGACTGGGGATCATGGGAGTTGTCATTTTGCATGGTTGTAGCAGCTGGGAAAGGGGGCCAATCATGTGCTAAATATAAAGCTTGTATGCCCAGCTTTTGCAAGTGGTCTATGTGAGTTGAGACTGGACATTAGCTGGGCTGCGGCCATTGCAGAGTCCCAAGACACTCACAGAGTAACCGTCAACCTTAGTTCAGGCCACAACTTGCAAGAGCTGTACCCATCCTTTTGAAAAAATAATGAGGGGAGCAGGCCTTTGGTTCCATGATTTGTGTTTCTAATGCATGCACACACAAGAAGTGTCCTTCAGACCACGTTGTTGCAAAACAGCAGCTGTCTGTGGCAGAAGCTGCAGTGGAAAAGACATCCAGGAAGACCATAATCAAGATGGACCTGGCGAGAGAAAGCCTAAACACGGAGAGAAGGATACAATGAGTGATGGATACGATGGTATCCAGAGGATAGGAAAGAAAGGAAGCTAGAGAGCTCACTTTGTAAAACAAGATCAGATCAAAGTAATTTCTCAGGGGACTTTACTCCTTTTTGGGCAGGAGGGAAGTCACAGATGTTACCAACGGATGTTGAAGTGTGAATTCCAAATCTAGCAAGTATCCTGATCTAGTAAATTATTGAAGAATCAAAATCTCTGCCTTTGGGAAGTATTCTCCTGCTCTAAGGCAGGGGTAGGCACCCTTTGGTCTCAACTGTTGCTGAACTACAACTTCCATCATCCCCAGCCACAATTTATTGTGGCTGGGGATTATGAGAATTGTAGTTCAGAAACAGCTGGAGACCCAAGGTTGCCTATCCCTGCTCTAAGAATCAAGGCATCTTTTCTTTCAGTGTTTCTATTTCTGCCTTTTTGGGGAGGGGAGATTTCCTAACGCTGATCAGTTGCTACTTTTCCTCTTCTAGCAGAATTATCTTTTCCTTCCTCTTTTCCCTTCTTGATTGTGATCTTGTTGTTGCTTTGTTGCTGTAATTATAACCTGACATCTCAGGGCACATACAACTCTCCTTTTAGCATCTAGAGGTGAGAAAATCCACCTCACCCCCATCCCATTCTTATATAGTTGCTCTGGTTCAGCAAACCATTTGTTACAGAATTGCCCCATTAAATTTGATGTCACTGTTCCAGAATGTGAGAACCAAAGCCAAAATGCTTTCTGACATTTGTGTGTATGTATGTAACACATTTCTAATGTCTGGTTTCTTTTATCTTTCCTAACTTTATGGTCTATAGCTGATAAATTTGTTTATTGACAACAGCAATTTTTTGCTGATTTCACAGAGAGCATTAAAAACACACACCCAACACCTAAGTTCTGATGACTTTCATTAAATTAACCAAAACCCAGCAAGAATTGCTCAGTAGGAGCCTATATCAGGAAGTGTGGATAACATCAATTCCTTTTTTTCTCTAGAGGGTTTTTTTTTTAATGATAAGCCTTATCATGTTGCATGATAAAGCTATGACTTTTTCGTGCTTCTGTGAAAAAACAAAAATGTTCCTGGGCACAGTTAGTGTTGGAACTGACATTTTTCCAAAGTGAAAATTGAAAGACAATGTTATGGTCTCTGCAAGGAAAAACTGAAATTCAAAGAGGAAGGCTTCAGTTCTTGGCATCTCCAGTTAAAAGGATCTTAGGTAGCCAAGCTGGAAGATGATTTCAGATATGCCAGTTGAATTTCAGCTATGCCAGTCAGCATAGACAATACTGAGCTAGATGGACCAATACTGACTCAGTGGGCTGGTTCCCATGAATTGGGAGGTTCTCAAGCCATGCACTTCATAAGAAACCAGAAGTTTCTGGCCATGTTGAATTGGTACCATGCCAACCCAACATTTAACCAAGATTGGCAGTCCTAGATCAAATCCTAGATTAGTGATCCCAGTTGAACGTCGGATGGTGCCAA
Organism: Hemicordylus capensis; assembly: GCF_027244095.1. NCBI lineage: Eukaryota > Metazoa > Chordata > Lepidosauria > Squamata > Cordylidae > Hemicordylus > Hemicordylus capensis. The sequence continues at coordinate 339,256,520 of NC_069659.1, forward strand.
CCTGACATCACTGAAAACCTCTGGGTTCTTATGATCAGAAATTGGGAGTGTACATGGCTCACAAATCTCCTGATTCCCCAGGATCACAGGGATCATGAAGAACAGTCCAGTGCAAAACAACTTCATATGGAGGCCTTAGTCCAAGGGCTGCTGGTGGTTTGACACTCATGGATGACACTCATGTGCACGTATGTTTCGAACAGATGTAGACAGGGCAGGGAAAAGCAGTGATAGTTAATAAATGCATAATGTGAGAGAGCTGGTTTCAGGGCACAACATACAATCAGAACGAACATTTGACCCCCCCAGATGGTACCAACTGCCCCCATTGGCAGATGTTCTACATGTGATCAAGGCTGGATAAGTCTACAGTTCAAGCCTCACAACCCTAAATAATCTCAAGGTAGATTCTTGTAGAATAGATGTAGCCATGCTAGAGAGCCAAGCTTGAGGCATTAATTATCTTTAGCAGGTGATGCCAATGGATATGACTCTCCCATTTTAGATATTCCGGCAATGAACCCTACCATTGAAGGCAAGTCCTAAGGATAAACCTTGGTTTAAATTAGGCTGTACTTTCTCTGCCGTTTCCCCCCCAGTCCAGCTGACTAAAGTGTTAGCTCCTACTTTTTCTGTCTGAGCCAAACAGAGTAGAGCGGGCCCCAGGCAGGATGGCTCATACATTAAAAACAACCAGAGTACTCTGGCTTTCTTTGTTGTATTTCCCCTTTACTCGCCAGTGCCCATTTCGACAGCCCAAAGCCACTCTATCTGCTTTTTTTATGTCATCAGAGACGCTTGCCTCTAGCTCCTCTTGTGGTTCTCTAGTCTCAGCTCTTTTATCTTCCCTCCCTCCTTCATTCTATTTATATGTGATAGCCGTGGGACTTGAAATTGTGATATCTTGTGACATTTGAAAGAATTCTCCGCAATTATTCCCACGTTTAGTTGCAAATTATTTTACAAATTGCCAGCTGTTGAAAGAAATGACTGCAGCCAGAAATGTTCACTTGCAAAGGGTAAGGCCATAACGCTGACTTGGAAGCGGTACAGCAAAAGCAGAAGAGTGCGCCATTTCAAAGTATGACCTCATAGTGTTCCATGCTGCATCCGGCATGCTATGAATTATTGAAACAATCCTTTTGAAACACAGTGATCTCCACTGCCTGGAGGTGCTGGCTCCAGTGAGAACTGCAGTTTTAAGAGAGCCAGGAAAATTGTCTGTCGTCTTCTATGAATGCATCACCTTTTAACCTGCATTATTGTTATGGAACTGCATTCTGTGCATGTTCATGAGGCTTATATGTGATTAATCAAATCAGAGCTCCCAGTTTATGCTCGGAGCTCTGTAATTCAGAGCAGAACTTCCTCCCACAGTGAAAGAGAGCTGTAGTTCAGTGTTAGGATACATGCATTGCATACAGAAAGTGCCAGGTTCAATCTCCAGCATCTCTAGATAGGGTTGGTAATGGCTCCTTTCTGAAATGTACATACAGTAGTCTGACTCAATAGAAAGCAGTTTCATGTGTTCAGTTCAGTCCAAAATAAACTGGGAAGTGGTTTTTTTAATGTAATGGGTTTGTCATTGCACCCATCTAGCAAAGAGATATGTCTCATTTAAGGGGCACAAGTAGCTCCTCAAATCCACTGCAAAACTCCTCAAATCAATTGCAAAAATTAACAAGTGCAGCTGCCCAACTCTCAAGGCCAGGTCTCAAAAAGGGCTAAGATGGAGAGAGCGATCGAACTAACACGCCATCTTGACTGTGGCTTGCTCCGCCCCCTGGATTTGAGATTTATGACAGGTAGTTCCTCCCTAGTATTCTCCCAGTGTTAAAGAAAAGAATGATAAGGTCAAAAAGATAGTCTGTCTGTCATTACCCTTTCACAATGTACGTAGCACTCCATTTTCATATCCTCTAGCTCAAGAGTTCCTTATCTTAGGTCTCTAGATGTTGTTGGACTACAACTCCTATCATTCCCCACCACAATGGCTGAAGGATATTATGGCTGGGGACAATGGGAGTTGAAGTCCAGCAACATTTGGGGACTCCAGACTGAGCACCCCTGCTCTAGCCCACAGCAGAAGTAATATTTATTGTAGCTCGCAGAAAATATATACCCTCCAAACTTCTTAATTACATTTGTTTTAATGTCTGATACAGTATTATCAAATTTGTGATTATTCTTTCTAGGGTTATTCTTTCCTAACTCGAACCGAACTTCCCAGTCCATGAGCCGATTCATTAGAACCGGACGGCTATTCAGTTCATGCCTAGTCAGTTCAAGCTGGTTCAAACCAGTTCTAGTGCTTGAAAAGAGGGGTCCAGTAAGGATTCCCCTTTACAAGCATCAAGGGAACCCTATCAGGTTGAAAAAGGGTGGGCAGAATGTTACCTTATGCACCATGATGGCAGCGTGGTTCGTTGGCCACAGCGGTGAGCTGGCGGCAGCTCCCCCATCACTCTGGGCTGGCTTTTTGGAGAGTCAGTGCAGTTCAAGCTCAAACCGGTTGAACCAGGCTAGTTCGACTCAAACCGGTTTGCCCTCCGCCGCCCAATTCTTTCCTTGGTGTGTGAACAAATTATAGATGCAGTTTACCAGAAACATACACAGGTGTAGCATGGCTAAAGGAAAGAATTAGTGATGCATTCTTCTTTCTATATATTGTTCCCAAAATTTCAGGAAGATTCACAATCATAATAGGCAGCTGAATGAGATTTGAGCTAGGCTGTATGTCTTGTGGCCCACCAAGCTGAACACAGACTTAAAGACTTGGCCACTGGAGGACTTGTTCAGCCTCATCAACCGATTTTTTAAAAAAACTGTTTGTGTGTCTTGTAAGGCAATGGCGCTATGTAGTTCAGTCAGGGAAGTTTAAATTCGTTTAAATTCTGCCTTTTAATAAAATTGGCATATTTTACCCAGTGATAATTTTGCAACTTGTAATCGTCCTGTAGAGGGAACAAAAATCAATTTATTTCGTTATGGTTTTATTGCAAAAATGGAAAATAATTGAAAAAAATAAATCAGCTATTAGTAATCACTTAGACACTGCTCCAAAAAAAATTAAAGCAATTCAGTAAAAATTATTGTTATAACTAATCCATTTATTTTCAATTTACAAGAGACAAACATCTGTAGAGAAACCATCATTATTATTAAGAGAGGCATGCTGTCTGGGAGCTACTTCAATAATACGCTTGTCAAATAGTTTCTTCTGCAAATCTATGTTTTTAATTGGTTCATAGCATTTATTAGGGAAAGAAACACACCTTTGAGTGCTGAATTGTACTGGATTTTTAATTTGCAAAGTTATTAAAGAAAGCTGCCTAATGATATATTGCCATTTGATGGTGGAGTATTTGGAGGGGGTATATCCAAAGAATTCTAATCTGTGAGCATATGCCTCAGTGTACTTGTTCAATGCTTCCAAGCCACAAAATTCCAGTCATCCATATGGCACTGCAACACAGTTAGCACATCTGGGTCATCCTGCAGGGCAAAGCTGCCTTTCCCCAGATGCATGAACATTTATATACCACTTTGCAACAAAAAGTGCTCAAAGCGGTTTACACAGAGTGCCTCCACGCAATCACTGCTAAGGCAGTCGTCAGGAACCAGAGGTTCCCAGCAAGCACAATGCTCCTGGTAAGTGCGCCCTCTGAAATTACCTGATGCCAGTTTCCACGCCATGTTCCTGAGATTCTCCCAACTTTTGCCCAACTCCTGGAACCAAGATTTGAAATTGGGCAGAAAAAGTTGGGAGAATCCAGGTAATGCAGTGGAGAAACTGGCAGTTGGTGGCTTCAGACAGCACAGCGTTCAGGAATGCATACTTTCTGGGAGCCTCTGGTTCATGGCTTACTGACTTGACAGCAATGGTGTGAAGTCGCCCATAGGAAAATAATACATAAATAAATAAATTTATAGCCCTGGAGTGCTCACATTCTAAAAGGAAATATAAGGTAAATACCAGCAGCAGCCACTGGAGGGATGCTGTGCTGAGGTAGGTTGGATAGTGCCAGTTCTTTGTAAATATAAGAGAACTAGTGGGCCCGGGCACAGAGCATCTGTGCCTCAAGCTCCCCCCCCCCGCCGCCGCCTGGCCCGGCCCAGCGCCGCCTGTGGCCTCCGCGGCCGGGCCGGGCCCGCCGCCGCCTCTGTCCTCCATGGCCACGCTGGGCCTGCCACCTCCTGTGGCCTCCACGGCCGGACCGGGCCCACCGCCGCCTCTGTCCCCCCACGCCAGTCTCTGGCCGGGCCGGCGGCGGCCTCGGCCTCCGCCGGCCAGGGCCCCCACCACCGCCGGCCTCCCCGGCCAGGCTAGGCCCGCTGGCGCCCTGGCCTCCATGGCCCGGCAAGGCCCACCGCCGCTTCTGTCCTCCACCAGAGACGCGCCTCAGCTAATCAGGTGTGTCCCTCCGCTCCGCTGCCCAGCCAATCAGCTGGGTTGCCGGGACGCATCCCTACAGAGGCTGAGGCATGTCTAGGAGAATTAAATATATAGATTGCAACTTGAAAAGGTGCCTCTTTGCTCACTTAGCAGAAGTCACGGTTCTGATTTCCATTCCTAATATTGTTACTCCAGCTTTACATGTCCATATGGTTCCAGTTTTATGAGCCACTTTTGCTTATGAGCCAATTTGGTTGCCACCCTTTTCCATGGGGTCTTGCTCTTCTTCCTGCCACTGCTGCCACTGACACAGAGAAATTGAATTGATGGAGATTTGACCGTCACTTATTCCTATTCTGGGAAAAGCTTCCTGGCTATTTGCCAGGCTGTCTCCCTTGAGCCTGTTTGCCAGGCTCAAGGGAGAGGATCAAGGCCAAGAAAAAAGTGAGAACCCTTCTCCCCAAACATAATGAAACATATGTAGGGATAAACTGGAAAGGGACGTTAAAGCTGTGCTCTGTAGACATTTGTGACTTCATTCCAAGAGGTATCATTCAGCAATGTACTTATCTGCATGCTCAGAAGGCAGAGGCGGCTGCTGAAGCCCCTAATGTCATTCATGAATGAACCAGCAGGGGACATCAAAGAGAAATGTAGCCTGCATTTTGCAATCTCTGGAGCCAACTATTATGTTCACTGCTGTTCTTTCTTTGTTGGCACAAGATATTGAAGGTCCCGGCACTGTTTTCAAGCTTTGAGCCTTCCATATGGCATGACATGGCATTACCAGCAAGGCCAACATGGGGGGGATTTGGGAGGGAGGAGGGAGTCCAATTGATCTTGACATGCAACATTGCAATTAAGTATCAAAAGGGAAATAGGCTGTTTAGCTATTAACTACCATGTTTAGGAGTCACATTTCTGATTCAAGCAAATTGTAAAGTAAAAGAACAGCATTTGAGCTAAATAAGCCCACAAGGATTGATGTGCCTTTAGGTATAAAGACTGAAAAGGAAACAGAGGGAAATTGGTATTTAAAAGCCAGTCACTGGTGCAAAAAAATGAGATGCACTGGCAATGGACGAGCAGCAGTGTAGTTTAACAATTCACACTCATCCAAATTGCATGCTTACCATGGGTGCTAGGAACTGTGTGATGTTGCTTATTGGTGACTGCATGAATGTGAATGCTCGCATCTTAGGCTGTTCTCATGACCAGCCCTTTCTGGATAGGAGAACATGGCAACATAGGAAGCTACAATATAGTAAGTCAGATCATTGGTCTATCTAGCTCAGTATTGTCTTCACAGACTGGCAGCGGCTTCTCCAAGGTTGTAGACAGGAATCTCTCTCAGCCCTATCTTGGAGATGCTGCCCGGGAGGGAACTTGGAACCTTCTGCTCCTCCCAGAGAGGCTCCATCCCTGGAGGGAAATATCTTACAGTGCTCACATGTGGTCTCCCAGGGCAGACCCTGCTTAGAGTAGCTAAGGGGGCAAGTTATGCTTGCTACCACAAGACCAGCTCTCCTCTCTAGGAGAGGGTTAGGCCCAGTACAAAGGCCCGTCTGGAGCAACGGGAACCTCTCCTACCCAGCTCCTTCCCAAGTAGGTAGCCCAGGTTTTAAACCCAGGCTGAAAGTGAGAGAAACCGCCCCTCTCCTACGTTCTCATTTGGTCATCTGTGCCGCCGCCACTGTTTCAAGTGCTCCCAAGGCCGGCGACCATAAAGTGCAGTGGAAAGCGGGGCCAGCGAGAGGTGTGCTGCTGCGTTGGTGAGGGCTGCCTCTCCGCTATCCGTGCAATGCATTATGGGTTGTGGGAGGACTTCCTCCTCCTGATCCCACTTCAGGAGTCCACTGCTGCGCTGGTTGTGTGGGCAGGTAAGCAGCTGAGCCTCGAAGAGGCTTCGGTCATCTGGGAGAAGGTAGGTAGCCAGGGGTGTAGCGAGGGGAGAGGGGGCCCGTGCTCACCCTTCTCCCCAGCGGCCCTTCAGAGTGAAGGAGAAAATGACAAAAATAGGTAGGGGTGGAGCTTGGGGGCCCTCAGGAGCTCGGGGGCCAGGTTCGTTGAACCCATCGGCTCAAATATAGCTACACTATACTACTGTAGGTAGTGCACCTCACTTGGGTTGTGAGAATGACCTCCTTGACTACCAAAGCACACACATACAGAGGGACTGCGGGGACACTACTAGGGCCCCCGCACAACTCCCCCAGTCCTTCTAAATGCACCCTGCTGCACAAGCGGGCATAATGTTCCTGCTGTGCCCTTACTCTGGAAGCCATCTGGCAGAGAGGAAACATGTCGCTCTCCAGGGACATGTTCCTTTTCCAGATCACTTCTGGAGGGCAAGCAGAGCAGGGACATATTTAAATTATACAAATACAAATACAACAAATGTTTATATACCGCTTTCCAACAAGAGTTCCCAAAGAGGTTTACATCGATTTAAATAAATTTTAAAAAATGGCTCCCTGTCCCCAGAAGGCTCACAATCTAAACAAGAAACATAAGATAGACACCAGCAACAACCACTGGAGGGATGCTGTGCTGGGGTTGGATAAGGCCAGTTGCTCTCCCCCTGCTAAATATAAGAGAATTGGATCCAGTGAATTAGGGACTGTAATACAGAATGAACAGACAGTAAAGGAAAATCAAAACATTTGGGATGTAATAAAGAATGTCCTTTGGTTTCTTGCATAGTACACAATCCCAACTGCTTTCCTGTTCTCCGGCTTGTCTAGCACTAGACTAGGCTCTGACAAAGAATTTTCCCAAAGCTAGCCTGGGTCGAGGAAGGGATTTTTGCAAACATCAGAGGCCCTGTCTCAGATGAGGCGGAATTCAAACCACTGACTTCCATGTTGTCACCAGAGAACTTCACTTCCAGGCTTTACCAAGCCTTGTACAGAAGTTATACTGTAAAACAAATTGTTATTATTGTGTCCAGTGCCAAATGTGGTCCGGAAGTCCCACCTCAGTACATCACTCGCCCCTCACCTGCACTGCTCACGATTATGGCAGCATGAATCTGTAGAGGGAAATGTTATAACTGTGATGGTGGGCACTTCAGTGATTGGCAGACTTGGGTGGTCCACACTTTTTGTCACACTGACATGTGATTCCACAAGAGCTGGACTTGTGGTAGCAAGCATGAATTGTCCCCATCGCTAAGCAGGGTCTTCCCTGGTTTGCATTTGAATGGGAGGCTACATGTGAGCACTGTAAGATATTCCTCTTAAGGGATGGGGCCATTCTGGGAAGAGCAACTGCTTGCTTGTATGCAGAAGGTTCCAAGTTTCTTCCCTGGCATCTCCAGATAGGGCTGAGAGAGACTCCTGTAACCTTGGAGAATCTGCTGCCAGTCTGTGTAGACAATACTGAGCTAGATGGACCAAGGGTCTGACATCGTAGAAGGCTGCTTCCTACATTCCTAATTTCTCCTTTTGTCTTCCCTCCATCTCCCTTCAGAAGCATAGGAAGCTGCCTTATACCGAGTCAAGGCCATTGGTCCATCTAACTCAATATTGTCTTATTGGCTCTGGCCAGGAGGCATCTATCTGGTTTGCAGCCATAGATCAGCCTCTTGAGATTTTCCATAGTGGCTGGCAAAATTGTTTTATCTTGGTACGAAGAAGCCAAAGTGGGCTGAGCAGATGGTTGGACCAGAAGACATTTAAGGTACCTTCAGACTCTTAAAATCTGTGACACCTCTTAGCAGTACTTAGGTGACTCTATCTATGTCTTCTTTGGCCTAGAGAACATAGAGAATTATGTCTTTTACTGGATCAGTCAATGAGTTCTTCAAAGGCTTTGCACCTTATTAAGTTCTCCAGAAAGTGAGGGTGTTCAGAACAAAAATATTTGATGGAGTGAGCTCTTTCATATCCAGGCATGGATCTGAATTGAATTCAACATCACAGCCTGCTCTCGTATTATCACCTTTGTTCTCAGAGCACCCAGGTGACCATACAGCCATGCCTGGGCATGTAAGAATGTATCCAGTCTCAGTCCTACCCTTTTACTGTGCTTACAACTCTTTCTCGGTGACGTAGCAAGTGGTTATTCTCCCGTGATGGCCTGGCTGCTCAAACAAATGTGAATAAAGAATTTCAAAAAAGGGAAACCTTTAGGAGAGAGAGAGAGACACTACTGGAGAATCTATCATTTGCAACCGAGCATGTCAGCAAAGTAAGCACCCATGACAAGGGGCTTAGCCAGGGAGACAAATGGCCAGCGAGTGGCAGGTATGTCAGCCTATCTCGGCAGCCACCTTGCCATTTTGACCTTGCTCGCTGCATAGCTGCCATTTCTCCCCAGATGCATCCATCCTCTTTTAGGAAACCTTGACAAAGAGAGCAGGAAAGAAAGCACCGGAGGTCAGCGTGTGCATCTCAGGAGATTTTTGCTTTGTATTCTGCAAACCCCAGCAGTGTGGATGTGAAGCTGAAATTTTCAAGCAGCTGCACTTTCTTCCCTGCTGCCTGCTATGAAATAAAAATGGGCCATCTGGCTTTTCATTTATTTTTAAAATCTTTAAATGTGGTACATATATGGGACCCCCATGTTTTTGGACTACAACTCCCATCGTCCCCAGCCACAATGGTCAAAGGCCATTTGTACCTGTAGTACTGTATTTAGCTGAATAGAAGGCAACTCTGTATTTAAGGTGACGCCCTTAAAAGGTAGAGGTTGAATGATTATACCTGAACATAAGAACAGCCTTACTGGATCCGGCCCAAGACCTATCTAGTCCAGCATCCTGTTAAACAAAGTGGACCACCAAATGCCTCTGAGAAGCCCACAGGCAAGAGATGATAGCATGCCCTCTCTCCTGCTGTTGCTTCCCTGCAACTGGCATTTAGAAGCATCTTGCCTCTGAGGCTGGAGGTGGACTATAGCCTCCAGACTCATAGTCATTGATATACCTGTCCTCCATGGATTTGTCTAAGTCAGGGATTTTCAACATTGGGTCCCCAGATATTATTGGACTTCAACTCCCATAATCCCCAGCCCCAGTGGGTTTTGGTTGGGGATTATGGGAGTTGAAGTCCAATAACATCTGGGGACCCAAGGTTGAGAATCCCTGGTCTAAGCCCCTTTTAAAACCATCCAAGCTAATAGCCATCACCACATCCCATGGCAGAGAATTCCATAGATTATTTATGTGTGGTGTGAAAAAGTACTTCATTTTGTTGGTGCAAAATTTGCCTTCAGTTTCATGGGATGACCCCTGGTTCTAGTGTTGGGAGAGAGTGAGAAAAAATTATCTCTGTCCACTCTCTCTACTTGATGCATAATTTTATACACCTCTGTCATGTCTCTCCATAGTTTCCTATTTTCCAAACTAAAAAGCCCCAGATGCTGTAGCCTTGCCTCATAAGGAAGGTGTTCCAGGCCCCTGAACATCTTGGTTGCCCTCTTCCACATCTTTTCCAGTTCTACAATGTCCTTCTTAAGATATGGTGACTAGAACTGCACACAGTACTCTAGATGTGGCCACACCATAGATTTGTATAAGGGCAGTATAATATTAGCATTTTTATTTTCAATCCCCTTCCTAATGATCCCTAGCAAGGAATTGGCCTTTTTCACAGCTGCCGTGAACTGTTGACACTTTTAACAAGCTGTCCACCACGACCCCAAGATCTCTCTCCACATCAGTGTATAAGTGAAGTTAGGGTTTTGTTTTTTTACCCAGTATGCACCACTATTTTTTCACGCACTCACCCAGTTGGAGAGATCTTTTTGGAGCTCCTCACAATCTATTTTGGGTTTCAATACCCTAAATAGTGTCATATGCAAATTTGGCCATTTTATTTACTTATTTTATTTATTTATTTATTTACATATTTTATACCTTCCAAAATTTATGTCTCTGGGTGGTTTACAACAGATAAAAACAACATTAAAGCATTAGTTAGAAACAAAAACAAGAAATTTAAAACATAATTTAAAAAAAATTAAAACAATGCTCTAAAACAACATTAAAAACAATCAAAACAGTATCAGTTAAAAGCCTGGGTGAACAGATGCATCTTTAAAGACCTTTTAAAAGCTGTCAGAGATGGGGAGGCTCTTATTTCACTAGGGAGTGCATTCCAAAGCTTCAGGGCAGCAACGGAGAAGGCCCGTCCCTGAGTGGCCACCAGACGAGCCGGTGGCAAATGCAGACAGACCTCTCCTGATGATCTCAGTGGGCGATGGGGTTCATAACAAAGAAGACATTCTCTTAAATACCCAGGGCCCAAGCTGTCTAGTGCTTTATAGGTTATAGCTAACACCTTGTATTTTGCCGATATGGAAACATATCGGCAGCCAGTGTAAATCCTTCAATACAGGAGTAATATGGTCTCTCCTAGATGACCCAGAGACTAGCCTGGCTGCCGCATTCTGAACCAACTGTAGTTTCTGGATTACGTACAAGGGCAGCCCCACATAGAGCGCATTACAGTAATCCAGTCTGGAGGTTACCAGCAGATGTACCACTGTTTTGAGGTCATCTATCTCAAGAAACGGACACAGCTGGCATATCAGCCAAAACTGATAGAAATCACCTCTGGCCACTGCCTCAACCTGGAACATCAGGGAGAGACTCGGATCCAGAAGCACCCCCAAACTGCATACCTGTTCCTTCTGGGGAAGTGTGACCCCATCCAGAACAGGCAGATCAAAATAGTCTCCAGAGTTTCGACTCCACACAATGAGTATCTCCATCTTATCTGGGGTAACCAGTTCACTGGTTAACCCAATTTCTAGATCATGTATGAACAATTTAAAGAGCACTGGTCCCAGTACAGATCCCTGGGGGACCCTACTTCCCTTCATTGTGAAAACTGTCGATTTATTCCTACCCTCTGCTTCCTTTCCCTCAACAAGTTACCAGTCCACAACTGAACGTGTCCCCTTATCTCATGACAGCAAAGTTTGCTCAAGAGCCTTTGGTGGGGAACTTTGTCAAAATCTTTTTGGAAGTCCAAGTATACAGTGTCAACTGGATCACCTTTATCCATATGCTTGTTGACACTCTCACTTCTTTGACACTTTCAAATAACTCCAAGAGGTTAGTGAGGCAAGACTTGCCCTTGCAGAAGCCATGCTAGTTCTCCTTCAGGAAAGCCCATCCTTCTATATGTTTAGCAATTTTGTCCCTAAGTATGCTTTCCATCGATTTACCAGGCACAGAAGTTAAGCTAACCAGCATTTACTCCAGGCATTTTCCTGCATTTACTCAAAATGAACAGAACTCTGAATTTTAGACAACCTCTTGATTTCTACTCTCAAAAAACTTGGAAAAAACCTAGTCTTGGATTCTGGTAAATATAGTACCATTTTGCCCCTGTAGTACATGTTGCCATTAGGTGTTGTATCTAAGGGCAAGACAATTAGACATTTTTTAAAAGGAGTTGCGGAATGTACTGTAGCAAATAGAAAAGAGGGGCATAATTTAGTTGGGTTGTTATTTTTCCTTTCTCCAAGATGAATAGCACCCTCCATGTGACCCTGATCCATATGGACTGACTAAAATCCATGTGGATTGATTGGGTCATGTCTCTGAGCAGATTCACACTATGGATGCTCATGAAATTCTCCTTTGTTGGATTTCTGTCTGAATTATTGGTGTTTATACTGAAAATGTTCAAATGTGCTACTTCTGCAGCATTGCTGGATAGATACCTGCTTGATAAACAGAAGAAATGTAGTACAAAAGAAAAAATGGCATTGGTGATTCCCAAGAGGTTTTCTGAAGGACCATAGCTCAGTGGAAGAGCATCTGCTTTGCATGCAGATGGTCCCAGGTTCAATCCCTGGCCTTTCCAGGCAGGGCTGGAAAATATCTGCCCAAAATTTCAGAGGGCTGCTGACAGTCAGTGTGTGTGTGTGTAGACGATATTGAGCTGGATGGACCACTGACTCACTATAAGGCATCTTCCTATGTAGCCTCTCTTCTCCTAGCCATTCAGTGCCACTGAACACAATGGTGTTTGCCTGGGCATAAGTGACATTGAACATAATGAAACTTACTTCCAAGTAGGCATAAGAAAAAGCTTGCTGGGTCAGGCCAAAGGCCCATCTAGTCCAACATCCTGCTTCATGTAGTGGCCAACCAGATGCATCTGGGAAGTGTGCAAGTAAGGAAAAGATTGCAACTGCTAGCTCCTGTTGGTAATCCCTAGCTGCTGGTGTTCAGGGCTTGCCACCTCTGATCCTGATGGAAATATATAGCTACCAAGACTAGTAGCCACTGATAGTCCTGCCCTCCATGAATTTGTCTAATTCCTTTTTAAAATTGTCCAGATCGGTGGCCATCACCACATCCGTCGGTTGCAGATTCTCCATTTAAACACACATTGTCCAAAGAAGTACTTCCTTTTGTCTCTCCTGAATCTCCTAGCATTCGGCTTCAGTGGATGACCTCAGGTTCTAATATTATGATGAGAGAAGGAGAAAAACTTCTCTCTATTCACCTGATCTATAACGTGCATACTTCTACATGCCTCTATCATGTCCCTGGCCCATCCACCTTGTTTCTAAATTTAAAACGTCCCGACATTCTAGTCTTTCCTCATATGGGGGTTGCTCCAACCCCCTGATTATTTTGTTGCCCTTTTCACAGGCTCTGGCTCTTAGAGAGTTGTTTCATATTTAAAAATAGTGCACAACAGCCAGCTTCTATGTGTGTCTACTATGTGTGTCTACCTTAGTCTTCAATGGCACTTGCAGACTGCAGTCAGTGGCTGAGTAAAATGGAGAGAGGGCATGTCTCAGAAATAGCCCGAGTTTGTTTTGTTGATTAAGAGGATCTGCAGAAGTTCCTACTGCATCTGCTTAATTAACATAACAAAGAACTCTGGCTAGGTATTTCTGAGATATCCACTCAGCTCTCTTTTGGGCACTCCTGCTATTTGGAAGGATTTGGCATGCACAGGATTGGGCTGTGAGCCAAATGGTAGTGGAGGGTTATTATGATTTATTTTTGCTTATTATTACCTACCAACCAGTGGAGCAATGGAGCAGAGGTCAAAATCCACCCCTTTGGGGTGAGATGAGGGTTGGTTATGGAACTTCAGTCCCATTTTGCAACCCCACAACCTTCTAACTTCTGCTTTCTCAATTTGGAGAAATGTGGGTTTGCAGAGCAAAGCTCCAGCTCCAGAGGTGGTGGTGGTGAATCCAAATGCCACTCCAGAGGTCTGCCAACTGTAACTCAGCAAAAATCATAGGTCTCAGAATAAAGCTTCCAATGAAGATGAGGGAAATGGGCATTTAGGGGTTCCCTCCCCACGCTTCTTTCTGGCATTTGGAACTTCTGTTGCTGTCACTGGCTTTCTACGGATTCCGTGGATTATAGAGTCAGACCACTGGTCCATCTAGCTCAGTATTGTCCACACTGACTGGCAGCAACTCTCCAGGATTTCTCAACCCTACCTGGAGATGCCAGGAATAGAAGTTTTGTACTTTCTGCATGCAAAGCTGATGCTGTACCACCGAGCTATGGTCCCATTCCCCATCCATGGGGAGCAGCCAAAGAGGGGCTAGATGAGCGACAGAACCGATATGTTAGTGAATGCAGCAATTTGACTTGCTGTAGTCAGCATATGATTTACCTGGCAGTAAATGTCATTGGTTCCATTGGGATGAATTTCCATGCACAGGCTTGGATGACAGAGGGTTCAGCGCTCTCCTTTTTCATACATAATTTAAGAAGTCTTGAAAAGTCACCTTAAGTGGCACAGTGGGGAAATACTTGATTAACAAGCAGAAGGCTGCCGGTTTGAATCCCTGCTGTTACTATATCGGGCAGCAGCGATATAGGAAGATGCTAAAAGGCATCACCTCATACTGTGCGGGAGGAGGCAATGGCAAACCCCTCCTGTATTCTTCCAAAGAAAACTGCTCTGTGGGTGCCAAGAGTCGAAATCGACTTGACGGCACACTTTACCTTTAAGGAGGCAATAGCCACCTAATTGCACAGCGGAAAATGACTTGACTAGCAAGCCAGAGGTTGCCGGTTCGAATCCCCACTGGTATGTTTCCCAGACTATGGGATACTATGGGAAACACCTATATCAGGCAACAGTGATATAGGAAGATGCTGAAAGGCATCATCTCATACTGCTTGTGTGATGGCAGTGGTAAACCCCTCCTGTAATCTGTCAAAGACAACCAAACGGCTCTGTGGTTGCCAGAAGTCAACACCGACTCAATGGCACACTTACCTTTAAGGAGGCGATCATCAGATCTCTTCTGAAGAAGCCTGTGTTGGACCCCTTAGAGTTAAGCAATTGTAGGCCTGTTGCCAACCTTCTGTGGCTGCACAAGGTAATTGAGAGGGTGGTAGATTCCAAGCTCCAGATGGTCTTGGAATAAACTGATGATCTAGACCAATTTCAGACTGGCTTTCAGGTGGGCTGTGGTGTGGAGACTTCCCTAGTCAGCCTGATGGATGATCCCCAATTAGGAACTAACAGAGGGAGTATGAGTCTATTGGTCCTTTTGGATCTCTTGGGTGTGCAGAACCGGTTCGACCAGTTTGAACTTGAACCAAACTGGCCTCAAAAAAAGGTGGGCAGTCTGAGTTTGAACCAATCTGGGCCCAGTCTGTTACTGGCCCTAGAGTAGGCCTGCTCAACTTAGGCCCCCCAGCTGTTTTTGGACTTCAGCTCCCATAATCCCCAGCCACAGTGGCCAATAGCCAGGGATTATAAATAAGCCCCTGGTGGCGCAGTGGTAAAACTGCCGCCCTGTAACCAGAAGGTTACAAGTTCGATCCTGACCAGGGGCTCAAGGTTGACTCAGCCTTCCATCCTTCCGAGGTCGGTAAAATGAGTACCCAGAATGTTGGGGGCAATATGCTAAATCATTGTAAACCGCTTAGAGAGCTCCGGCTATAGAGCAGTATATAAATGTAAATGCTATTGCTATTGCTATTATGGGAATTGTAGGCCAACATCTGTAGGGGGGCCGAAGTTGAGCAGGCCTGCCCTAGAGTAACTGACGCTATCTGTCCCCAGCACAGCATTCCTCCAGTGGCTGTTGCTGGTGTCTATCTTATGTTTCTTTTTTAGATTGTGAGTCCTTTGGGGACAGGGAGGCATTTTATTTATTTATTTATTTATATCTATATAAACTGCTTTGGAAACTTTGGTTGAAAAGCGGTATATAAATATTTGTCGGCTTCAGCTTCCTATTCATTATGGACCAGTTCGACCTGGTTCAACGCTGTTCGACGGTTCAAGGGGCTATGCTTGTAAAGGAGAGTCCAGCGTCTCATGAGACTTGGAGTAAGAGCAGGAGGAAAGCCTACAGAAGTCCAGTTTCAGCTCAGCCAACTGTCAGTTGGAGCAGGCAAGTCTTTGTGGCCTAACTTTGTCATAACGAGCCTGCCGCCCGCCCCCGCCCCCGCAAGTGGTTTGTTCCTCCATAAACATAGGACAAAACTGAAACAGACAGCTTGGCTCACTCTTGTGCTGGTCCGGAGCCAGAGAGATGTTAAGAGGAGAGAGATAAAACAGGGCCATAAGGAGAAGGTCCCCAAGGCACAGGCGCACACAATGGAAGCATAAAAACCTACAAAACAAATTCATTCAAACACTCAGTACATGCTAGATAAAGGAAATGCCTGTCAGGCCCTTAGCAAATGAGAAGAGCTGACACTATTGGAATAACCCTTTAGTTGAACAGTGCCTGTAGGTGAATATTTTTGTCATTTACGGTGACTTCTACTCACAATTTTTTAAAAGGAGCTTTCAATTAGCTGGCAAACTCAGATGGTCAGACACTTCATTACTCATCACATGGGCTACTTTGGCTTACATTCACCAAGAAATTCCTTGAAATTATAAGGACACCACTTTAGTTCAGATTAGCTCTTAGGAGAAATTTCCGGACTATATGAGCTGTGCGATAGTGGAACAGTTTTCGTTGTAAAGACCCCTTCCTCCAGGGGTCTTCAAACAGTGGCTGGGCAGCCATCTGTCAGGGATAGTGCAGCAGGTTCCTACAATGAGTAGGAGGTTAGAACATAAGAACATAAGAACATAAGAACAGCCATGCTGGATCAGGCCCAAGGCCCATCTAGTCCAGCATCCTGTTTCACACAGTGGCCCGCCAGATGCTGCTGGAAGCCCACAGGCAGGAGTTGAGGGCATGCCCTCTCTCCTGCTGTTACTCCCCTGCAACTGGTACTCAGAGGCATCCTGCCTTTGAGGCTGGAAGTGGCCTATAGCCCTCCGACTAGTAGCCATTGATAGACTTCTCCTCCATGAAGTTATCCAAGCCCCTCTTAAAGCATTCCAGGTTGTTGGCTGTCACCACATCTTGTGGCAGAAATTCCACAAGTTGATTATGCATCATGTGAAAAAATACTTCTGTTTGCTGGTCCTAAATTTCCCGGCAATAAATTTCATGAGATGACCCCTGGTTCTAGTGTGATGTGAGAGGGAGAAGAATTTCTCTCTGACCACTTTCTCCACTCCATGCATGATTTTAAAGACCTCTATCATGTCTCCCTGCAGTCGTCTTTTTTCTAAACTAAAAAGCCCCAGTTGTTGTAGCCTTGCCTCATAAGAAAGGTGCTCCAGGCCCCTGATCATCTTGGTTGCCCTCTTCTGCACCTTTCCCAGTTCTACAATGCCCTTTTAAAAGATGTGGTGACCAGAATTGTATGCAGTACTCTGGGTGTGGCCGCACCATAGTTTTTGTATAAGGGCATTCTAACATTAGCATCTGCATTTTCAATCCCCTTCCTAATGATCCCTAGCATGGAATTGACCAGAAGACCTCCAAGTTCCTTCCAACACTAACATTCTGTGATTTTATGAAATATTCATGGGAGTCAAAATGATCAAGGAAAAATTCAGTGGGTTGGGGTAAGGGACACACACAAGACTCAGGATATGCAGATCCCACCTGAGACTTTATCATATCAGACCTCTTTTTGCTTTCCCCAAAATGTCTCCAATGCATAGGGATTGGTGGGCCATTGCTGGAACAATAGCTACAGTAGCAATATCATTCATTCATTCATTCATTCATTCATTCATTCATTCATTCAATTTCTATACTGCCCTTCCAAAAATGGCTCAGGGCAGTTTACACAGAGAAATAACAAACAAATAAGATGTTTGTACTTATATCAAGTTATAAGTAGGATTTATTTTGTTCTCTCTCTTCACACAAGTCTCAGCCTGATGTCCAACTTGGAAGAGCAACAGGAGCCACGGGCATGCTCAGTCTCGTCATGTGAAATATATCTATCTTTTGGTTGGCCACTAAATGGCAATAACATGGGCACATCTTACACATGTTGCTTCTTTTACATAGCACAACTGAGGCTTATCTTCAGGTCTCCATGCTTCTCATCGCCAGCCAAACCAGGATTCTGTTTGTGCCTGCAGCACTGAACAGGAGGGGAGGGCTGAAGCTCAGTGAAAGAGCATCTGCTTTGTATGCAGAGAGTCCCAGGTTCAATCCCTGGTATCTCCATATAGGGTATCCCTCTCCAGGGGGTATATGTAGGGAGTAGGATATTTATGTTATATTATATTATATTATATTATATTATATTATATTATATTATATTATATTATATTAATATGCTGCCTAATATGTACATATCTAGGCAGTGTACAAAATTTAAAACACAACAAATATAAAATAGAGTACAAACAATTGAAACAATTTCAGGGAATAAAAAGTTAAAATAACCTCACAGGATGAAAACAGTTACACAGTTTAAAATTAATTTCATTAAAAGCCTGAGAAAACAGGTACATCTTGAGGCTCTTCTTAAAAGCAAGCAGAGAAGCAGATGCTCTCATTTCAACAGGGAGCATATTTCAAAGCCCTGGTTCAGTCTTGGGGCAAGTAATGCCATTTCGTGATGAGGTTGATATGGAGAAATAGATCTTGGTGTAATTAGCATATTGATAACACCCTGCACCAAACCTCCTGATTATCTTTCCCAGCAGTTTCATGGAGATGTTAAAGAGCATTGGAGAGAGTATGGAGTCTTGTGGAACTCCATATTTTAATTATCGCTTTGCAGAGCAGCAGTATCCAAACAACAACATCTTGAATCTATCAGAGAGGTGGGAGCAGAACCACGGTAAAATGGTGCCGCCCAATCCCACCTCCCTCAGGTGACGCACAAGGATACCATGGTCAATAGTATCGAAAGCCTCCAAGAGACCCAAAAGGATCAGCAGAGTCACACTCCCTCTATCAATATTGTCCCTCAGCCAATTGGAGATTATCCATCAGGCTGACCATGGCAGTCTCAACCCATTAGCCCATGGGCAAGGGTCAAGAGAACAGGTTGTATGGCACACAGTCCGAAGCAGTTTGTCCACATCCTCAGGAGTCACAAACTGAAAGTGATCAAATCTAATCCTATAAAAGGAGTTGCTGGACACCTCCACAGTAGACTCTGCAGTACCTGTGGAATAGTTTGGCCCGAATATGAGAGATTTTATCTCCAAAAAATCATTGATTATGTCACAGTGAGTGACTGAAGGTTCCAAGTTCAAATTCAAGTGGGAGGGGGCACATTCTAGCCCACTCACAAATCTGGGCAACTCTGCTGGATGTGAATTTGAGGAAGCAATGCCGGCAGAAAAGAACAGCTTCTTTGCTGCCCACACTGTCAGAGCATAGATCTTCAAATGTGTTCTGTGTTGTGATCTGTTGGATTTACACTGAGTCTTCCTCCATTTGCGCTCTAGTTGTCTTCCTCTCTGTTTCAGCTCCCACAGTTCTTTTGGATACTAAAGGGATGATATTGAAGCAGGCCAGAGAGGACACTTAGGAGTGATTGTGTCTACTGCTCTAGTGAGTTCATTATTCCATGTTCACACCAGAGCATCAACAGAATCACTAGCAGAGCCAACTCTAAACCCTTCCAAAACTTCTTGGATTCCTATAGGATCCAATAACCTTCTTGAGCTGACCAACCTAATAGGTCCCTGCAGAGGTGGGTTGTGGTTGCAAGTCCTACCTTAACCAGATGGTGGTTCATCCATGACAAGGGGGAGATGACAGGAGTCCCCATCCATGGAACACTACCTTAATCAGAGCAAAAAACCAAGTTGAGTGTGTGGCCAGCATCATGCTTTGGTACATAGACCAGTTGGGATAGGCCCATAGTTGTCATGGTTGCTATGAAGTCCTAAACCACTCCTGACAACCTGGTCCCAAAATGAATATTGAAGTCCCCCACCACCAATAACCAGGACCACTCCAATGCCAACTCCACAACCAGGTCCATCAGCTAAGTTAGGGACTTTGTTGGGCAGAGGGGTGATCGGTACACCAACAGAAGTCCCAATCTATCCTTGGTCCCCAGGCTTATGTATACACATTCAATATAGAGCAGTTCCCTGACAGGGATCCCAGTAAGGCAGATGGTATTCACATACAGGTATATGATTTAAAATATCTATTTTGAGCCAGGAGAATCAGTGCATGGGATATGTGCGATATTATCTGCATAGGAGTGACAGAAAGGGCATGCTGGAAATGTTTTGTTTTTCAACATGTGCTTCTTTTGTAGCAAATGCTTGGAATACTGAAGCCAGAGTTGTGTGAGAAAAATTACCTCTTTTCATACATTATATTCAACACTCGTATCATTGTACAGTATGCAAAGGCACAGAGACGTTCACACATACAGTTATTCACATGTTACCTTAAACATAGGTAGAGCAGTATGCTTCCTAACTGAACCATATATTTGAGAGGCCTGTACCTAGATTCACTTTTAAAATGAACACAGGTAGTCATTCACACACAAACATGTGTGAGTGTACAGCAGTTTTTCCTGTAACAGGGATCCCCAGAAGTTGTTGACTATGACTCCCATCATCCTCAGCCAAAGACCACTGAAGCTGGGTATGATGGTAGTTGCAGTCAACAACATCTGGGAATTCCTGTGATGAGGAACTCTGCTGTACAGACTGCTGTACGCTCATACAACCAAGTGCCTGAATAGGGTTAGTTTGCCATTAATCTGGGATTTGGAGCCTTTTGTAGGTTGTGGAGGCAAAGTCTGAGCCAGAGATTCTCAACTTTGAGTGCCCAGATGCTGTTGGACTTCAGTTCCCATAATCCCGAGTCCCAATGGCCTTTGGTTGGGGATTATGGGAGTTGAAGTCCAACAACAAGTGGATACCCAAGGCTGAGAACCCCTGGCCTGAGCTATAATTAGTGGGGGTGCAGTTTTATTTAAGCTCTGTCCCAAGTCTCTATGACCCTAGAACAGGGTTGGGCAAACTTGGCCCTCCAGCTGTTATTGAACTACAATTCCCATCTTCCCAGCTGTAGTAAATTGAGGCAAAGGATGCTGGGAGCTGTAGTGCAAAAACAGCTGAAGGGCCAGGTTTGCCCATCCCTGCACTAGAAAATGCCTTTGCATCATATCCATGCACAACAGAACCTGCCAAGGTAGGATAAGATGATGCTTGAATTTTAGCGTATTTTAGCATAAGCAGTACCAAGTGGAAGGAGCAGGAGGGCACCAAACAGTGGGAAATATCCTTTCTCCTCTTGAGAGAGCCTTTCCAAGCCTAAGCACAATTCATAGCTGCTGGCATGCAGAGATGCCACCTGCTGGGCTGGCCTTTGTGGTCAGAAAGGCCAGTGAGTCCGCTGTCTCTTCCCTTTGGAAATTATCAACCTCGGCCATGCATTGTCAGCCAGGGCTCTGCCAGGATTTCAACTTCTTAGCTGAAATAGCATAACGGGTGCCACAATGACCCTGGATGTTGATATTTTGATCATGCGTCTGGCAGTTGTACAACCCAGTTTGGCTTACCATATAATTTAAACATCTTACTTGTGCTGAACTTGCAGCATAGGGTTGGATATGAATGTTTCATATGTTTAACCTCCGCTAAACTCTTTTTTGCTCTCCCTTTCTTTCATGCCACAGCTCTTTAAATTTATATCCATATTCAGGCAATAGTCTCCAACCCAACTTACTTACTTACCTACTTACTTACTTACTCTCTCTCAAACACACACACACACTCTCTCTCACTAGCTTATCTATTTTTACTTTTCATTTTTACAAAATGTGAGGGTTTTTTCTGATGGGGCTGCAGCAGAATGATTTAAAACAACTTTGGGGCAGCTGCACATAATTCCATCCGTTGTTTCCACTGGAAGGAGAACTCCATGCCTGCCCGGAAGCAGTTTTAAGTCACTCCGCAGCTGCCCTGTCATACTGTACCATCCGAGCTGCCTTTCAAGTTCCCCAGCAGCCCCAGTGGGTCCCTAACATGTGGGATTGGTCTTGTAGTAGCAAGCATAAATTTTCCCCTTTGCTAAGCAGGTTCCATCCTAGTTTGAATTTGAATGGGAGACTACATGTGTGAGCACTGTTAGATGCAGTCCATCCCCTTACATGCATAGGGGATGGTGCTGCTCTGGGAAGAGCTCCTGCATGCTTGCATGTGGAACATTCCAAATTCCCTACCTGACACCTCAAAGAGAGGGCTGAGAGAGACTCCTGCCTGCATCCTTGGAGAAGCCGCTGCCAGTCTGTGTAGACAATACTGAGCTAGATGGACCAATGGTAGCTTTCTATGTTCCTAACACTGACGGATGGCTTCCTGTCATGTGAGCCATTGTGTTTTATCTCTTTTCATATTTAACTGTAAGTTGCCTTGAACTGTGGGAAGGCAGATGGTTGAAAAACAAACAAAAAACCTCCTTCAGGCGCCTTCATATAATATCTAATATTATCTTCATTATATATTTCGGAGCCATTTCGGAAGGGCGGTATAAAAATCGAATAAATAAATAAATAAATAAATAAATGTATGTTTCTCCACGGTGTACCCGTCACTTATCTTATGTGTGATAGCTCTCATGAGAGTTTGTGAGCAGCTGCCTGGATAGCGATGGGGATGGGGGAGAAAATGGAGGCAGCGGCAGGCGGGTGGGTGGGTATGGAAGGAAAGCGCCGGCCAGGCCAGCTGGTGAAGGAAAGCGCCTCCGGTGGGCAGGGAGAGAAAGCGCCAGCCAGGCCAGTGGGCGGGGAAGGGAAGGGCTGGCCAGGCCAGCAGGCAGGGGAAGAAAGTGTCATGCCGGCCAGGCAGCCGGCAAAGGAAAGCGGACTGGGAGGGGGAGAACAGACTGGAGCTGCGAGGGGAGAGAATGGAATAGGGCTAAAGGGAGGGCAGGAAATGAAGATGGGGAGGAGAGATAGGGAGAACTAGGGTCACAGATGCTCTGCGCCGAATCAGCTAGTTTTAATTATTTTGCTGGAGAGATGTACTTGCTTCCCTCCTGAATCCTACCCTGCTTCACCAGCCTTTGAATAACTACAGTCATCTGTCAGGGGTTAATCATACGGGAAGTGTCCACCTCAGTTGTATATACCTTAAGAGAGCAGCAGAGCTGATGCACTCCTACACCTTCTGTCATGCTGTTCTCTATTCCCAGACTTCCACCTCAGTTCATCAGCCTGTCTCCTTCTCTTATAGGTCTTTTCTCAAAACCCATGCATTTAACAAAGCAATTTCTGAACTACTCTAGCTTCATCTCACCTGCCATTTGATTGCCCCGACCTAACTTCACCATCAGCCATTGCCAATGCTTGACTTCTTCCCCTACTTCTAACTTGTGTCTCATACGTCATAATCATTCTGATGAGGGATTCTGCAACTTTTGCATGTCCTGTACATTGCCTAGCACACCGCATATGCTAAATAAACTTTCAACAGTAGAGCAAACTGCAGCAATGCTATCATACTTTTCATTCAGTTCAGTAGCACCCAAAAACTGTCTTTAAAACTTATGGAGCAAGAGTCAAGAAAAGTACACAGATTGTGAATTCAGATCCACTCTTTGCCCTGGAGAACAGAATATATCCCTGACAGAATATTTATTTATTTATTTATTTATTTATTTATATTCAATTTATATACCGCCCTTCCTAAAGTGGCTCAGGGTGGTTTACATTAATACGAAAAACACATAATAAACCAATTAGAATCCAAATAAATTAAACCAGATTAAAATTAAAACTAGATATCATTAAAAGCCAGGCTAAAAAGACAAGTAAGGCTCTCCTGAAGACCTCCAAGGAAGATAATCCTTTTATATCCATGAGGAGCATTGTTCCAAAATGTAGAGGTGACAAATGAGAAGGCCTAATCCCAGGTCGCCACCAGATGAAGATTGGCCCTTCCTCATTATTTTAATGTGTAGTGGGGAACTTGTAGAGAAAGGCGCTCTCTCAGGTAACTCGGACCTACACCATTCAGGGCTTTAAAGGTAATAATCAGCCCTTTGTACTTTGCCAGGGAACATACAGGTAGTCAGTGCAACAGCTGAAGTACAGGCTGTAGTGGATTAAAGCCTTTGTCTCAGAGCAAGGTCACGTGAGGGAAAGAAATGCTGAATCACCCCTGCTGAGCTGCCTGGATAGGCTTCTCCTAAAACTAATCTGTATTATTGGTAAATTCAAAATGCTGTCACCACCACCCCTTTTGTCTACAGAAACTCTCTGGGCTTGGGGTGGGATAACCCAGAAAAAACCCTCGCTTAATTTGGCTCTTGGACAAGTACAAAAGTCTTCTACATGCAAGCCTACACATGGTGAGAAAACTGATAGCTTCTGATAGCCTCTGACCATTTGAGGATGTTTTTTCACCAGAGGAACACCCCCAACTCCAGTCCTGATTTAAAAACCAACTTGGAGAGGCTTGTAAAAAGAAAATAACTTAAAAAACAGTTTTATTCTATTACTACAGACTGCTTCCATCTGAAGCTTTCTCAGCTTTAAATACAGTTAAGACTAAGTAGGGTTACAAAAATAAGTTGTCTTAATGCATGCTTAAATGTTTATAGAGTCTTTTGCAATGCCCTAGGTAGGGTGGGCGTAGGCTAGTGTTTCTTATTTCAATTATGTTATAGGTAAACAATAATATAACAATATCCGGGATATGCAAAAGTGCACACATACAAAGAAATATAAGTTCCTAATGCAAATTCTGACTAAACAAACTTTTCCCTAGACTAAACTTCCTGAAGCCATAAGCCCTGGCTCCTTGCCTTGAACTCACCAAATGCCTGATGAGAATTCAAGCTTCCTGCCCTCCTGTCTTTCAAGGATCTGCAGAGTTATTCTCCTGCAGCCAACCTCCATGACCACATGTCCTTCTCAGCACTTCCAGCCTAGCTTCTTCGAACAAAGAACTCCCTTCTTCTTGGCAACAGCTCTCTAGGTCCCACCCACCTGGTGTGCTGATTGGCTGAGCTCTGGAGTTCACCAGCCTGTCATATGATAGCAACTAGGCCAGCTCCAATAACCTCCCTGCAAGATGAAATCAGCCATGTTGGGCAAGGATCCAAAGAACAGGTGGTAGGCCGTAACACTCCACGCAGCTTGTCCATATCCTCAGGAGTCACAAACTGAAACTGATCCAATCTAATCTTGCGAGGAGGATTGCTGGACAGCTCCCTAACTGGCCCTACAGAAATACTGGAGTGCAGATCAGCCCAAATGTAAGAGATATTATTTGTAAAGAACTCAATGAATGTGTCACAGTGAGACATTGTTTCCGGAAACAGATTTGAAACAGAAGGTGCTTGAGTAAAACCCCTAACCATCCAGAACAGCACTACAGGATGAGAACTTACAGATGCTATATGCACAGAATAAAATTGCTTCCTTGCTGTACATATTGCCACAGCATAGGCCTTCAAATTGGCTCTATGCTGTGCCTTTC
This sequence comes from Hemicordylus capensis, assembly GCF_027244095.1. Lineage (NCBI taxonomy): Eukaryota > Metazoa > Chordata > Lepidosauria > Squamata > Cordylidae > Hemicordylus > Hemicordylus capensis. The sequence goes on from NC_069659.1 coordinate 339,281,654, forward strand.
GAATTCAAGATGAGTCCTCCTCCATTTGTGCTCCAGTCATTTACTTTGCTGCCTCAGCTCCTGTAGCTCTTCCATATACCATGAAGCTTATTCTGAAATGGGTCAGAGAGGACACTTTGGAGTTATTGTGTCTACTGCCCTGGTAAGTTCCCTGTTGTACCAGGGCATTGACAGAATCATCAGCAGAACCAACTCCAAAAACCCCCAAGACCCTTTGCAATCAATACTATTGGATCCAACAGCCTTCTTGGGCAGACCAGTCTAATAGGTCTCTCACCCCAGCAGGGGTCAGACATGACTGTGAGACCAATCTTAAACAGGAAGTGGTCCGACCATGACAAGGGGGAAAGTTCAGGAGACCCCACCCACAGAACACCCCCCTGATCCGAGCAAAAGACCAAATCCAGTGTGTGACTAGCAACATGTGTAGGTACTAGGACTAATTAAGATAGGTTCATAATGTTCATGGCCGCTATGAACTCCTGAGCAGAATCTGACAAGCCAGTCCCAAAGGGGACATTGAAATCACTCAGCACCAAAAGCCTGGATGACACCAACTCAGTGACCAGCTCCATCAGATCAGTTAGGGAGTCTGTTAGGCAGCGGGGTGGATGGTACATCAACACAATCCACACTCTATCCTGAGTCCCCAACCTAAGGTACACATACTTAATATAAGTTAGTTCTCTCACAGGGATCCTTGTAAGGGAGCTGTTATTCTTATGGACCACAACCATTCCACCACCCCGCCCACTTCCCCTAAGCTGCTCAGCAACAGAGTACTCTGGGGGAAGATGTCAGGCCCACACAGAGCCACTAGCCTCCCCCTGGTTGAAGGCTATGTTTCACAAGCCAGGTCGGCTCCTTGATCCATGATCAAGTCATGGATGATGTTGATCTTATTTTGAACTAACCTGGTATTACAAAGGATGATGTTTAGGTTCAGTAGGGAGTTAGAACTACTCCCCTAGGCCTGGAAGCTGACAGAGGGGAAAACAGTAGTTAAATTATGGGATTCCCCTCCCCTATAGCGGTATGCTGGCCTGCCAACACCTGATCCTCTGTTTCCCACTACTATGGACATAGCCTTCCCAATTTCACCGAATGCTCCCTTGCTCCATCCTTAACAAGAGAGCCCAGACACATCCCTGTGAGCAGCCTGGAACAAACCACTAAAACAAAATATGTCCCTGTTAATAACGAGATCTTATTTGCAGCAAGGATGCAGTGCTATTACTAAGCAAAAATGGATAGATAGATAGATAGATAGATAGATAGATAGATAGATAGATAGATAGACAGACAGACAGACAGACAGATAGATAGATAGATAGATAGATAGATAGATAGATAGATAGATAGATAGATAGATATTTTGAATAGACTGTGCTTCCCCAACCCCAACAGATAAAAGCACCTATTTTGTAACCGTGTGTGTGTGTGTTTGCAATTGGTATTTGGAGCTGGAAGGGTTTTCCTTTACAGAACAGGAAAATATCGATATGCAAGGAAGTGGAGCTCCTCTCAGCATATCTGAGATTTTCTGATGGGTATATATATACTCTTCCTATGATTTTTGCTGCGAAAGTTACTAACCGGAACACAACTGGGAGTTAAAATTACAACCTGAGAAGTGCCTTGAAGCAAATGGATCTTTATTGTTTCCTTTCTGCACTACAGTTCCAGGGCAATCTCCTCAGCTTAATTCAAAGTGCATTACAGCTAATACAAGAGCATTAAAGTACACTGCAGTGTATTGTACAATTCTGCTTTTTTCTCTACGCAAGTGTGGCTATTGCTTTCCTCCGGTCTGCTGTAAGGAATATTCTGGTGCAAGGAATAACAAGCTCAGAGGGTACCTCTGGTGGAGAAGAGGCTGTTCAGCAGTTGTCCTCACACACCCCACAGTTAATCTAGACCTATATACATCCTTTAGTAGATTGCATTTAATGTAGGGCTCTAATTCTAGGCCCGCTGAGCTCAGTAGGGATGCTTAAAATAAAGAAGCATAGGATTGGGCAGGATATTATACAAATAATACATATTTTTAGATTATCTGTTTGAAACTTGCCCTCTGAACTGCTGTAGTTTCTTGAAGAAACTATTCTAATGAATACATGCTCAGTATGTAAGATGAACAACAGGTGATTTTCCTGTCTGAGATCTGCTGCAGTAGGGGGTTTCTTCTTCTTCTTCTTCTTCATCCCCTTTTTGATTAGCAAGCCTCAGTGGCAGACCGGGAGATTTCAGGAATCTTTGAAACCAAGTTGGTTTGATTAATTGATTCTCAGAATTAAACTTGGCAGTAACTTCAACTCTGCTAAACTAATGATTTTAAGGATTGCATGTACAGTCCCCAACTCTTACGGAGTCTCACTCAATTACTTTTAAAGCCCCAAGAGCTGCAGCGCTGCCCTTCGCAGGCCCTATGTTGATTTGCTCAGAGTGCGTCTACACAGAGGCTCCCATCACAAATGGTGTCATTTGTCTCAAATCATTATCCAGTGAGGTGACTATAGAGGTGCAATCTGTCAGACTGAAAGCTGCTTTCATGTTTATCCAATTTTGATGATTATGTGGTCTGAAGAAAGCAAACGCTTCACAGACAAGTAAAAGCCAGCTCTGTTTTCACCAGTGACGTCTGTAAATGTGCAAGGTTTAGTCGAAAAACCAATATGCATATTGAATGTATCCCTGAAGCTGAAGGAGTTGGGTTCTGACCATATGACTCTGGACTCTCTCTTTGGATTCTGGGCTATAGAATTCTCTGCCACAAGACGTGTTGACAGCCAACAGCCTGGATGGCTTTAAGAGGGATTTAGACAAATTCATGGAGGACAGGTCTATCGATGGATGCTGGTCTGAGGGCTATAGGCCACCTCCAGCCTCAGAGGTAAGATCCCTCTAAATACCAGTTGCAGGCGAGTAACAGTAGGAGAGGGGCATGCAGAGATGCACCTAGGTAATTTTGGAGCCTGGAGCTAAAGGCCTTTGGAGGCCCCCCTCCGCTGCAAATTAAGCATAATCATGCTTGGCCGGGTGACTGCACCACCTGGGACGGACTAAAGAGGATTTGGGACCCCCTCAGGATCTGTGGAGGCCGTGGACTTTGACCCTGTCGTCCAGGGGTAAGATCACCTCTGGGGGCATGCCCTCAGCTCTTGTCTGTGGGCTTCCCAGAGGCATCTGGTGGGCCACTGTGTGGAATAGGATGCTGGACTATAGGCCTTGGGCCTGATCCAACAGGACTTTTCTTATGTTCTTATGACTCTCTGTCTACCACTTTAGGGGATGCTGTATTCTGTAATCTTTTAAATTTTGTTGTTTGGACATTTGTCCCAGAGGGGATCCTGTAAAGAGTGTGGGGGGAGGAGTCAGAAAGAAAAAAGAGGGGAAAGGGAAAAGCAGAAATATGGAGTTGTTTCAGAATAAAGCTTAGTTAAACAAACACAAGATTGCTTTGCGTTTGTGAGGGAAACAGCTAAAAAAACAGGTGCTTCTAGAGATTCAATAGCAATGTTGTGGTTCTCAGTTTGCTGCTTTTCCTCTTCAACTCCTTTCCCTAGTTGAATATAAGAAAAGCTGTGCTGGATCAGACCAAAGACCCATGTAGTTCAGCATCCTGTCTTATGCAGTGGCCAGCAAACTTCATCTGGGAATCCCAGAAATAGGGAAAGGAAGTATGGGAAATCCTGGAAGTGGGGAAGTAGGAAACACCATACTCCTGTTGGTGTTCCCCAGCACCTGGTGTTCAGGAGCATTCTACCTCTATTGATGAAAATATATAGCTATCAAGGCTAGCGGCCATTGATAGTTCTGGCCTCCATGAATTTGTCTAATCCCTTTAAAAATCATCTAGACTGCTGGCCATCACCACATCCAGCGGCAACAAATCCCACAGTCTAACTACATGTTACGTAAAGAAGTGCTTCTTTTTGTCTGTCTTGAAATCTCTCAGCATTTAGCCAACAGGTGACCTCGTGTTCTAATATGAGAGAGGGAGGAAAACTTCTCTGTATCCACTTGATCCAAACCATCCACAATTTTATATTGTGCATGGTTTGGATCAAGTGGGTTGATCCTGTTGGGTTTCCCCCTTACCTGCCTTCTTTCTAAAATAAAAAAAAAACCAAAATCTTGTGGTCTTTCCTCATATGGAAGTTGCTCCCACCCCCTGATCTGTTTGGTTGGTCTGCACCTTTTTTAGCTCTGCTATATCCAATGTCCTTTTTCAGGTGCAATGGCCAGAACTGTACACACTATTCCAAATGTGGTTGTACCATCGATTTATTTAATTGCAATTCCCCCCTCAGGCTGGCTCTTGAGACTGGGTTTCCCGGCTCGGAATGGATTCCAGAGGGAAAAGAGCAGGCGAGGAAGGGTTATGCCTTCCACTGCTCCCCTGTGAAGATGTCTCTATCTCCATTTTGCGCACTGGAGACAATCATGGGATCAGAAAGAATGAATATTTAGTTCCAGCTAGAAGCTCTGTTCAGACATTGAGGCCAGGCATGGAGGGAGCCAAGCGGTGGCCAAGGTTATGCCTCCGCCGCAGCCCCTCCCCCCAGCCCCACCCCCTGTGTCTGATGTCAGACACAGGGGCATGGTTTTGCTCCCAAATGGGGCAGTACGGCCCCGTTTGGGAGCTCAGTTGGCCAGCGGTGTATTCGTCGTGTGGCCAGAGCAACTCTCCCTACCCTTTAAAGGCAGGGAGAGCCACTCCAGCCACACTGTGATTGCAGCACTGGCCAATCTAACTCTCATATGGGGCCACAGTGGACCCATTTGGGAGCTCAATTGGCCAGCGCTCCATTTGCAGGTAGCCGGGAGCGGCTCTCCCTGCCTTTAAAAGGCAGGGAGAGTCGCTCCAGCTTCCCTACGAACACAGCGCTGGCCAATTTCACTTCCAAATTGGCCTCGCTGCCCTGTTTGGGAGCGAAATCAGCCCCCCGCCCGTGTCTGATGTCAGATGAGGGGGCATGTCTGGGGCACGAGGTACAGCCCCTAACTGGTGGTGGCCTGGGCTCTTTGAACCAATTCGCCCAATGTTGGCTCCACCCCTGATTGAGGCTAGTCACACACATGTGCAAAACCAGGGTAAGGGAGCCCAGCCAGGTTTTTCCGGTTCATGTGAACTGCCGGGATCACATCTGATCCCGGCCACACCAGAGCGGCAAACCCACCTACAGAGCAACCCTTCTAAAGGGGGTTAGGAGAGTGAACAATCTCCTAACCCCATTTATTTGATCATGTGTGAGCCATGGCTGCTTGCAGCCGTGGCTGGTAGACTTGAGGAGGTGAGGAGGTGGTTGTCTTTGATAGAATACAGGAGGGGTTTGCCATTGCCTCCTTCTGCACAGTAGGAGATGATGCCTTTCAGCATCTTCCTGTATCGCTGCTGCCGGATATAGGTGTTTCCCATGGTCTGGGAAACATACCAGCTGGGATTCAAACCGGCAATCTTTTGCTCCCTAGCAGGGGCATAGCTAGGGGAGAGGGGGCCTGTGTTCATTCCTCTCTATGGTGGACCCCAGAATGAAGGAGATAATGAAGAAAATAGGGAGGGATGGAGTTGGAGGGCCCTCAGGAGCTGGGGGCCTGTGTTCTTTGAACCCTTTCGCTCAGTTATAGCTACGCCCCTGCTCCCTAGGCAAGTTACTAAAGACCTCAAATGCAAGACACAGATTAAAAGTGTACTGCTCTATGTGCATTCAGCATAGCATAACTGTACATGTGTATATCTGAATAACTGTACATGTGTACAGTTCTGTATGTGAGCACACTGTATAAAGATTGTACATGCATTGAACACTATGTGAATTGGTCTTAAGTCCCTGCCCAAATGAACTTGTTTCTTCTTGAGACAAGGATAAGAAAACTCTTTCAAATTCCCACTAAGTAAACTGGTGATCTCAACCATCTATGATTGAGCTTTCTAAGGATTTCAACATTAAGAGTCCAGGCTATGATATTATGTTGTTTTGCCAAGATTTGGGGTATTTCCATACATGAAGTTTGAGGTGGTTTCAGCTTAAGTTGCTTTGTATTGCAAATATATTTCAATTTGTTTACTGCATTTTATTCCATTATAACAAAATCCCTGTAGAGGGCACACAAGCAGCTCAACATGCCTCTTATTAGCTGTGTGTAACATCCCAGGATCTGGGCTAAAGGCATATGAGCCTGCAACCATGCCGAAGCTAAGCAAGTCTATATATGCCCATTACCTGGATGGGAGACTTCCTGGGAAACCCACATACCCCATCTTGAGTTCCAGTATGAAAGGAAAATATAAGAGTAGTAATAACAACGTGAATGTCCCTTAAGGGTCCCTTGTGTTTATTTCACTGAAAGGACACACACTCAGTTGACAGCTATGAGAATTTGCAGTAAAACATGTAAAGACACTTTCTATGGGGTGGTTCACACATATGTTGATCCCTTGATCTTTCATCACTTGATTACTCACAGCTTAAAGTGTGAAGAAATACTATGTTGAGTTAACATCTGATGGTATATAAGCTCTATTTCTGGTGATTAAGCAAGTGTCAAAAGATACTGCAATCTCTAAGTGAACTTCCATGTACATGAGTGTAGGAGGCAGCTCTGAATGACAGTCAGCTCAAGTAGAGCCTCCTTCTTGGCAGTTAAGATAATCACATAAAGTCTTTGCTTTGAGCTCCAATCCCTTTGGAGAGTAGATCGGTGATGCTCAAAGCAGAGTCTCCTCTGTGGTGGCCCTGCAGTTAGGGAATAATCTTCCCCAGGGCAGATCTTCTTCCTGACAGAAGATACCCTTCCTTCTTCTTCCTAGGGGAGATCCCCTTAATAGTCAAGCACTCTTCCTTCCTTCCTTCTTCCTTCCTTCTAATTTTTAAATCTATCTATCTATCTATAACATTATTTAAAAATACAACAGAAGTAAAAACAACAGAATAAACACATTTTTTAAAAACTAAAAGTCTGACAGAATAGGTGCATCTTAAGAGTTTCCTACAGGCAGCCAGAGATGAGAAAGCTCTTATTCTGACAGGGAGTGTGTTCTAAAATCCTGGGCCAGCTATGGAGAAGGCCTGATTCCAAGTTGCCACCAAATCAGCTGTTGACAACTGCAAATGGACCTCTTCTGATGATCTTAGTAGGAGGTCGGATTCATGACAAAAAAATGTGTTTTCTTAAATACCTTTTTGCAGCTTAGAAAACTAGTAAAAACATTTTTTTAATATATCAGGCATTTGGGAAAATTTGAGTTATTTCGCTTGGAAGGTTTATGATACTACCTTTTGTGCCTGCTCTTTTAGTTATCTGAGTAGTACCTCCTCTTTTTTATCCAATTGATTTGCTTTATTTTGCATTTTAAAGTATTTTTTTACTTGTAAAATGTTCTCTTTTATTGGGGTGTAGCACCTTCAGACAAAAAAGCAGCAAAGACATTTCAGGCAGAAAATCAAAACAAAACAATTTTTTATAAAGAACCTAAAAAGCAGACCACCTTTGCTACACTTTGGAAGTGGCCACAAAATGTCACAACATGGCTTAAAAGAATATGTGGATCTGATCCAGTGCGCAATGTTTCACCTGAAAAACGCTCACTGCAAAAGGAACTATTTGCATAAGAAAGGCTTGCTCAAGTAAGTATCCATTTTAGGACGAAGTCCTAGATCTGTCTAAAGCAATAAAATACTATTTTTAACTACCACTGCACAAATGTCAAAGTAATTTTTTATTAAAATATTCTAATTAAGAGAGGCTCTCCACATTTAGCTCTGCTCTGCCCCTTGACATGCATGTCTTGGTTTCTATTAATGCCAGTGGGAGGCTTTGAGTACCTGTTAACAGATGAAGAGGTCTTTGGGGATTTCCCCCCCACCCCACAAACTCAGGAAATATAACATACCCATGCAGAAATACAAAATAGGTACATTGATCAGCAGTTAAATTTATTTGTGCCTTAACAAGAATTATAGCACTTTTTCAAAGAAGTGAATGGAATAGTGTCTAATATTTTCTGTTAAGGGGTGGAACAAGGGCTCTGTACATCTGCTACTTTGAGACTTGAAGAAATAATTAAGGGTGGCTTCTTGCCTCATGTTTTACCAAAATCATAATGTCACTCTTACTCTGTTCATCTCTACATCATCATCAAAAAACAAGTTTGAATTAAAAATAAGCGGTGCCTTGTTTTTCTAGAGAAATCCATGTAAAGTGCAAAATGTTGGATTTGAGATCAGGGATACAAAAGCTTCATGTAGTTTACTCTTGTTAAAAACATCTTGTAATGTTCATAATTTATTATTGTCCTCAGATGTAAACTATAATATGATCTGATGGAGAGGTACTTATACTTCTTAAAACTAGCTTACTTTATTAATAATATTGCCTCCGCTAAGTCTGTGGAACAGATATGCCCAAAGTATGCAACAATCACACTTATCTTTACCATTTAGCAATACCATCCAAAGTCCATAGTGTGGACACGTAATGGATGTGGGGTAGGCATTCTGACTGCAGCGAGCACCACTACTGGGATGTGGTTGTTTGGTACATTTCTTTAATTAACCTCTTTTTGGTTTGCAGAAGGGTAGACAAACTCTCTCTCTCTCTCTCTCTCTCTGAATATATATCTGTATTCCATACTGTATATATCATACCCTTGTTCCAAAGAACTCAGAGTAGCATGCAATGTCCTTCACTCCATATTTTATCCTCACAACAAACCTGTGAGGTACGTTAGGCTGAGAGCGAATGATTGGCCCAAGGTCACCCAGTGAGGAATTCAACTTGGCCCCAGTACACTGTACCACTACAGTGCACTGACTCTCAGAGTTCCAAATCTTGTGGAGTGCCTACTTGGATAGGTGCCATTTTGGCTGAATGTGCAAAGGTTGGAGGTATAATGCTTTTGGAGGTGGGGCCAGCAGGCATGTTCTCTCACCCCACTCCATGCATTTTGTCTCCTTGTGGAGGGCGTACCTGAAAAGGCCTTTATTTCCAGGTAGGTGTGCGTAATCTCTGAAACTGTGAATTTAGACTTAGGGCTGGTTCAGACAACATACAAAACTGGAGGTCCGTTCACCTCCGGTTTCACTTCGTCTGAACCCAGGAAACAGCAGTTAAGCAGGGAAATGGACCTACGGTTTCCCTCTCATAATTGCAGCTGTTACCTTTGGTTTGTGGTGAGTCTCATCGCCATTAACTGCATTTCGGTGGCGCCTCCATTATGTCGGATCCATGGACTGAAGTTATTTTATTGATAGATAGATAGATAGATAGATTGATTGATTGATTGTTAAGTTTTTATACCGACTTTCATTAAAATAATCTCAAGGCAGTTTACAAAACATTTAAAACAATATAAAAACCATGAAAATTAAACAATATTAAAATGTAATATAAAGATACAAATCTAATTAAAAGTTTTAAAAACATGTACAATATAACCATAAGATATAAAGCAGCAGCAAACAAAACACTCACTTAAAAGCCCGAGTAAAAAGCCAAGTTTTTACTTGCTTTCTAAAAAATGTGATGGAGACTGGGGAGTGGAGGCTCACCAGGAGAGTATTCCAATGTCTGGGGGCGATGACTGAGAAGGCCCTGTCCCACCTACATGACAGGCAAACCTCCCTCATTGTCGGTACTTGGAGCAGGGCCCCTCTGATGACCTCATCGAGTTAGGCTTTCCTCAGAACGGAGTTGAGGGAGGAAGCTCCTTCCTCACTCCGGCTCCTGTTGGCTATGTGGGCTGTCCTTCAGGCCAGAAGGAAGCCTGCACAGCCAGTTCCCCCACCCCTCTGCAGTCTCACTGCAGTAGGTCTGAACTCAGACCGGAGAGGGGGGTGAGGATCCACGGATTGTTTGAACCAACCTAGAGTCTTTAAAACTCTTAATTATATTTTCTCTAGTTTCTCTTTCCTGGCCAACATGATGTGCAGTGTTATGGCTCTGTAATGCTGCACTGCGAGGCAGCCCCAGGACTGATCAGGAGCAATGATTGCAAAAGCAACATTCCCCCCGCGCCCCAAGAAGACACGAGACACAAACGTATGGTGATATAAAGGGCCACAATTTTATTTATCAATTCAGAATGTAACATTAAATCATAACTGGGATTGGCTCTCCACCCCACAGTGCGGCAGCTAAAGGCATGCCCTTCAGGGCATGCCTGCCTAAAGTGTAAAGGGCGATGCACCTTAGGTCCAGACAGCCCCCGATGCTCTAAAGCAAGAGCTGCCCATCCTAGTCAGCCTAAGGCCAGACCTCTGCCATAGCAGCACCATCACCCCCAGCAGCCGCCCAGCATGTCCGGGGAGCATAGCCTGACAGAGTAGATCAGTTCAAGCCAGAGTTCCCTGAGCCATGCAGCACTTGGGGAGTTGACCTGTCCGATCTATTAGTCAAACGCTTACCTGAAGGTGCTCACCAACTAGGAATGTGCAAAACCAGTCTGCGATCCGGTGGTTCGGTCCGAAGGTTCGTGGGTTTGGGATCGAACTGAAACACACAAACACACACACACAGTTCTGTCTGGACCGGAACCAAACTGCCGCTTGCCTTTACAGAGGTCCGAAAGGGCCAAAAATACTACATTTACCCGGCTGCGGCGGTGATGAGGGAGGCCGGTGGGGGAGGTGGAACCCTCACAGCCTACAGCAAGCCCCCGAAGGGGCTGCAGGTATTTAGCTTTAACTTTAAAAATTAAAACAATCGCGGACCCCCACCAGACCGGACCGGGGGGGGGCATTAAAGGGGACCGGAGCAAACTGGCCCAGTTCCATTCGAGGCCACTTCGGCCTCGAACCGTACCGGGCCAGATGGTTCTGTGCACACCCCTGTCACCAGCTTAAGATGTTATCCCCAACCGCACTATACCTGCCCAAATTGTGACCGGTAAAATCAACGTCAACTAACTGACTAACACGATACAGTTAGAGACAGATGAAACAGGATGCACACCACAGGCCAATCAGGGGAGCAACCCAAAAATTCCTGCTGGGCCCCAATAGGTGACCAACTAAGCCCAGACTGTACCAAGGGAAGGGAGGGAGGGTGCCTGCTAAGAGCGAACTGAGGGGGAAAGACACTGGAGCTGACTGCATTGCTGAAAACCCCCGCCCCCATATGCCGGGCAGCCAATAGGCTACAATTCGACCTTGTGCTGCTGGTCAGGGGGCTGGGGCAAACGGGCCGCACTGCCCATTTGGGCGGTGAGCAGTCAGATTTTTGCAGGTTTCCTCATTTACGTGTATGTGCTTTAGAAGTTAATAATTATTGTGAGGTCATTGAGGATTTGCATGTAAGATTTGTTAAGCGTTTTAGACACCAAAAGGTTCATGCGTGGACTTTGTGAAAACAGCAAGTTTTCCTAAGATTCCACAATTTGGAATATCTAAAAATAGTTTGGGAAAGGGTCTCCAATTAATATATCAAGGAAAGGTAACATTAAACAGATTCTTGCATGTGAAGAAAAGGAAGGGGAACAACTTGTAGATGTATTAATTTAGAAGAAACTGTTTAGGTCATTATAAGCTCTGCTGCTTCTATTGCCAGTAACTCCTCCATTCCAGCTCTGTAAAGTTTAGCAGTTTATCTCAATTATTAACCAATATGAAAATAACTAGACCTGAAATAAATCCATATTAACCTCTGCTGGAACAGCTTCTAAAACAAGGAGCCAAACCTCATTAGAATGCAGAAAAAATGTGTTTAAAATATATAAAACAGCCCTCTGGACACTTTGGTGATTCTTAATTAAATGGCAGGGAGTAACGGATCTTGTCCCAGCCAACTAGGAATAATGTGTTTACATGCAGACTTATTACACAAGATGGTAAAATGTCAGCGAACCTTCTGAATAAGTTCAATCAGGTTACAAGCCTGGAAGCTGTGGATGAGAAAGAAAGAAAGAAAGAAAGAAAGAAAAGGCTAGTGGAGAAATAAACAAACAAACAAATAAAAAAATAAAGTGCATGCAGCACCTCCTAAGCCATCTAGGCAAACAGAATGCTTAGCAGAGACAGGACTAATTTGTCATAGTGCAGTTGCTATGGCAACAACAGTTCTTGGCGATCATGTGACCCAAGGCAGTTTCTGTTGACTGGTTCTGACTCACTATCAGTTCAGCAAAGGTTCCTCTGTTTACCAAGTGAAAAGAGAAGGCTCTTGCATTGATACTTGTTGAAAAGACACGAAATCGTAGCATATGAAAGCATCTCTTTGTCTTGGCCGTGTTTATTTCTGTTCAGCTAAAAGGGCCAATCCCCCCTCCCTCCTAATTTTGTTCCTCTACAAAGCCTCCCTTAATTATTCACTCTTTAAAAATGTGTTTCTTTGCTTACTCAGAAGGAATGTCAACTGCATCAACGAGGCTGCAAATTCTGTTGATACAAAACCTCCTGGCCCAACTATCAAAAATTCTTACATAGCATGCAACTTGTAGGCGCGATCATTATAGTCCCATTATGTGCATCAGTGGCTGGTATGTGCTATCCTCTTCGAAGGAAGAAGCACCTTCAAAATGTACTTGTTCATGCAGTCAGAATGCGTGTGTGTGTGTGTGTGTGTATATATATATATATATATATATCCATATAGATATGGAAAATGCAAGCAACTGTGCATGTGAAAGAAACAAAAGAAAGGATGGGACACAGGGGACTTTAGGAAGTGTATATGATACATTCATATTTTTGTGCTTATGAATTATAAAGACCAGTATGCTGAACAATATGGATTAGGGACTTTGTCCATGTGTATGTGCTACCAGGAGTGTATGGTTGCCACCATCTTGATGATTACGTTACCATGTGATCTAACTGACCTATGTAGAAAGAAGATGTAGATAAGATAATATTTGGAGCAACATGCAGGCTACTGTATGGGGAGTGGACTTGTGCTGTCAGTATGTGAACATGGCCTCTCTGGCTGACATTGGCTTAGCTGCATTGATGTCACAGAGGGACCTTCCAGTCTGGAGTAGACAGCTTAGTGCTTAGTGAGGACTTGGAAAGTGAATTTTTATGTCCATGAGCAACCTGTGGTGCACTGAATCTCCTCATTTAAAGCAGAATATCATGGACTTTTGAAAAATGCTTTGCCAGTTGATATCAGCGGAGTCACCTCAGAGCCTTTCACCAGCCACGGATAGGTGGCACATGCTGCCATATGTAATACAAAGCGTTAACTCCAGAGGGTGATGAGACTGAGCATTTGCTGGGACCAATAGAGGGGCTCACCATTCCCAACAGTGCCACCATTCTCACTTTGCACAGAATACTCAGGAAGGCCAACGGAGTGGGAGAGAATTCTCAGCCTGCACGCTTCTTGTGGATTGCCAATTGCGGGCACCTTGGCGGAGAGCCTTAGAGCCAAAACAGTGCAATAGATAAAATGAATGCTATATTCTCATTACACAGGAATCAGGGAAGGTGCTTTGGCCTAGTACTAATCTTCTAGGGCTTTAAGAATTGTAGGCTTCTCACCGGAATGTTCTATCGTCAGTGCTCTGGGAAATGTGAACTTACTAGCATAAGCCCAATTGAAATGAATGAGACTTTTTCTGGCAGAGAGATGTGTGGGTTAGAGCCAAAATCTTTCGGAAGTCCTCACTGTCAAAGAGAGAAAAAGCAAGTCTCCACTAAGGTTTCATTTAAAATTACAACAAATAAGCCACTGAGGTCAAATCAACCTGTCAGACAGACATACAGGATAACAAGGCCCCAATATGTAGGTGGCTGCTGTCGTTACTCTATTAAAACAATGTCTGCTTCTGGCTTTGATGGTCATTCTACTACATACATAGCTGAGGGGACTGCCTCTGGCATAAAAGCCTATTTAATTATTTTTATAGTTCCGTTCTGCTCTTCATCTGTGATTCTGCTTGGTGCATTCGTAGCCCCCACCCCCCTTGTTTTCTGTGACAAGCTGGAAGCCAATGAAACAGTAGGAAATGCCTTTTAAAAATCCTAATTTTCATTATATTTTCTGGAAATGGAATAAAGTAATATCACTATTGGCTGACTTTCTAGTTAAGGAAACATCAAGGCTTCCAACACAATGAACATAAACATAAGGAACACAAGAAGCTGCCTTAAACCAAGTCAGACCCTTGGTCCATCTAGCTCAGTATTGTCTACTCAGACTGGCAGCAGCTTCTCCAAGGTTGCAGGTAGGAGTCTTTCTCAGCCCTATCTTGGAGATGTCAGGGAAGGAATCTGAGGTGTTCTGCATGCAAGCATGCAGCTGCTCTTCCCAGAGCGGCCCCATCCCCTAGGAGATTATCTTTCAGGGATCACATGTAGTCTCCTATTCAAATGCAAACCAGGGTGGACTCTGCTTAGCAAAGGGGACAATCCATGCTTGCTACCATAAGACCAGCTCTCCTCCCTCACCATAAAACTTGTCACTCTCTGCCTGCCAGTCGCAACTGGTCTGTGTGGTTCTGAGTTTCCTCCTCTGAACTTGCAACTGAACATCTGCTCCCCAGTTCTGTTGGACAGCTCCCCTACCGATCCTGGCCGACTCCTTGCTCTGACTGCCCTGACCTGAGCACTGATGAAAAGCTGCTGGTCTAGGCTTGCATAGAAGTAGATTGCACAGACTGCACTGATCTCCACTGCCATCAATTCTGCAATATGCAGGGCTGACCAGCAGAATATTTATCTGCTGCAGTCATAGGAACAGAAGAACAGCCATGCTGGATTAGGCCCAAGTCCCACTACTCACTCTCCAAAAATGTATATGTTCAATGGATTCACCAGGCAAATGCATTGCAGCAGTATCACCTGTATAACTGATAGTGCTGCATCCAAATATAATGTAAAAATTGGGCCTTAGGGCACCAATTTAAAGTAGCTAAAAATCAGAGCATTCAAAGATGTCGACTACTACTCAGTCATAAAAGCTAACATAAGTACATAAGACAGTCCTGCTGGATCAGGACCAAGGCCTATCTAGTCCAGCATCCTGTTTCCCACAGCGGCACAACAGATTCCTCTGAGAAGCCCACAGGCAAGATCTGAGCGCATGCCCTCTCCCCTGCTGTTGCTCCCCTGCAACTGGTATTTAGAGTCATCTTTTCTCTGAGGCTGGAGCTGGCTTATAGCCATCAACTAGTAGCCATTGATGGACCTGTCCTCCACAAATTTGCCTCAGCCCCTTTTAAAGCCACCCCAGTTGATGGTCACCACCACATCCTGTGGCATAGGAACAGAAGAAGAGCCTTTCTGGATCAGGCACAAGGCCCATCTACTCCAGCATCCTGTTTCCCACAGTGGCCAAACAGATGCCTCTGGGAAGCCTTCTCCTGCTGTTGCTGCCCTTAACTGGTATTTGGAGGCATCCTGCGTCTCAACATGGAAATAGACTGTAGCCCCATCAAAACTAGCAGCCATTGACAGACTTGTCCATATGAACAAGTCACTAAGAGTTGCCACTAAGGGAAGATTTTGCTGTGGGGAACTATGGCAGCAACTTGCCACACTCATCATGGTTCCTGGGGTGCTTTTGAAATGAACCCAAGTGGACTTGTCCAGCTGTATCAAGTTCCTCATATTGGCCATTGACAAGATCTAAACACATCAGAGAACTTCCAGTTCTGACGTATCTGGTTCCTGGGATGGCTCTTCATTGTTTTAAAGAAGTGGCTTCTGACAAGTTCCAATGCTGCCTGGGCACTGCTGCTGCATTCTGAAGTAAGGCAGCATGTGCCCCATGGGGGGAAATTCCCCCCCCCTCCATCTTCCCTGCTCTGGAAGCACTCTCTGCAACCAGGAAGTAGAACCCTGAGGATCGTTCAACCCTCTGGAACCTACTGACAGGTCACAGGGACTGCTTCCACAGGCACAGGAGATTGAGAAAAATCATAAGATCATTTTTATCCATGTACAGTTTTTGTGTTTGTATAGTATATATTTTAAATCAGATTTGTTTTTATATTTTTAGCTCAATACTTTTAACTGTCATTTTTATTATATGTTTTTTTTAAACTTTTGTAAACCGCCTTGGGATTGTTTTTAATGAAAGGCGGTATATACATTTAACAATTAAAAAAAAGAACATAAGAACAGCCCTGCTAGATCAGGCTCAATGCCTATCTAGTCCAGCATCCTGTTTCACACAGTGGCTTACCAGATGCTTCTGAGAAGCCCACAGGCAGGGGGTGAGGGCTTGCCCCCTCTCCTGCGATTGCTTCTCTGCAACTGGTATTTAGCGCCATCTTGCCTCTGAGGCTGGAGGTGGCCTATAGCCACCAGACTAATAGCCATGGATAGACCTGTCCTCCATGACTGCCTAAGCCCCTTTTAAAGCCATCCAAGCTAGTGGCCATCACCACATTCTGTGGTAGAGGATTCCATAAACTAATTCCATAAGCTAATCCACTCCCCTGCACACAAAGGTGGCTTCAGAGGGGAGCTAGGGTTGGCAAATGACCCCTCGGAAAAGAAGTCCCCCATTCCTGCTTCAGAACTCTAATATGCAGAACCCAACTCGCCCACACAGAAACACACTTTGTCTCTTCTCTGCCCCTTCAGTTTTATATCTGGTGCTGTCACTGCCTGCACAAACAATGAAGCTGTCTTCGTCTGCAGCAGCAATACCTAATGAGAGTGCTAGTCAGGATGCCAGCCATTGTTGTTGTTGGTAGTAGTAGTAGTAGTAGTTGTTGTTGTAGTAGTTGTTGTTGTCATCGTCAGGATTGCCAGCCGTTGTTGTTGGTAGTAGTAGTAGTAGTGGTAGTAGTAGTAGTCAGGATTGCCAGCCATTGTTGTTGTTGGTAGTAGTAGTAGTCATCGTCATCATCAGGATTGCCAGCCATTGTTGTTGGTAGTAGTAGTAGTAGTAGTAGCAGCATAAATATATACCACTCTGTAGTAGTAGTAGTAGTAGTAGTAGTAGCAGCAGCAGCAGCATAAATATATACCACTCTGAATGCAGTTTACATAGCAAAAGAATGAGGGAAAATGTTTCCGTCTCAAACAAGCTCACAATCTAAAAGCCTCACTCAAGGGCAACTCTACCAACAGCCACCGAGGAACACTAGGCTGGGTTGAATAAGGACAGTTGGCTTGTTTTGAAAGCCCTCTCAAGCTTTGTTGCCTCCATTCTCTTTCCCTTGGGGACTGGTTTGGGGAAGACCCACCAGTGCATGCCTCAAACCAGTGTCATGATGAGTACTTAATACCAACACTGGATTAAGTGGCACCATTTTCTCCATCTCTCTCACCATCTTTCTCATATCATAGAGTCCTAATTTTATTTTAATTTTTTTACTTTCCATCAGTGACAAGAAGAGACCATTTTGCCTTGGCTTGCCATGTTTAAAAGCTACAAGTGTGTCTATTTCCAAATAGGTTTAAGTTTCAAACATCCAAAAAAGCAATCTCCATCCGCATGGGGAGTTCACTTCAGTAAAGCGTGATTCCAATTTAACATTCAGCTTTACAAGTAATGTAAAATGATGAAGGTAGACTCATGCCTGCTTTAGACAGCTACAAATGATTGTTTTATCTCTTCTCTGTCTAGGAATTGCTTTGTGCCCAGCAATTTATCACAATATTTCCCATCTAAAGAGCTTAAGCTATTTTTGTTTGACTATAACAACCCACATTTCCCCTCTTGTGCTGATTTTTCCCTTTGTCAAGCAAAAAGAGCTGTTGCGTTAATTAAATTACACACACACACACACACACACACACACACACACAGAGTATATATAAAAATAAGAGAGATGATACATGATAACGGGGTCATAGTACTGCCAGAGAAACCCACACAACAAATTCTGCTTTGCATTGTGTCTGGCTTGACCATTCAATATGGCAACCCTTTATTGTTTATTTGAATCGTAACAGTGACTTCTTTCAGCCTACAAGCAACCATCAGACTTTTTAGAAAGAGATACTTGGTATAATTCTGTACATACACTTCAAGTGTCATTGTCAGAGTGGAACTGCACACTTATGTTCTCCCAGAACCTGATGAGATAATACTTGAGACATTGCCCTGCTTTATTTTTACTTTATTTGTATTCTGCTTCTCCGGTATTTGAATTTTAAAAGCAAAGCTAATATGTAGGGAGAAAGTAAGGTGAGATTTTGGCCGCATTCACAAATAACATGAAACCGGAGGTGAAGAAGCCTCCAGTTTCCATTTCTGTATGTCTGAATGCAGGCAACTGCAGTTAAGGTAGAAAATGGACACGTGGTTTATCTCCCCAGACTCTGATTTGTACCTTCGGTTTGTAGTGAGGCTCACTGCCTGAACCTCCCTTGCTCCACCTGCTATGAGCTGCTGGGGCTTTCCTTCGGTCAAGAAGGAAGCCCAGGCAACCTCTCTGCAGTCTCACTGACTGTAGAGAGGGAGCTCTCCGTGGCATCCGAATTCGAGCGGGGGGAATGGGTGGGAGTAGAACCGCGGGTCCATTGGACCTGCAGTTCCGCTACATGCAAATGCAGCCTTTCTGTTGTTTAATGTAGAGCAAATTTTGGACAATTAATTGTGATTGAATGGTTAGGAAATACATTTATACTGTATTAAATTTTATTGTTTAAGGGGAGGGTTACACAATTTTGGTACAATGGCAGTGAGAGTGTGGTCCATCCAGCATTATCACATTGATGAGAAACCATTGCCCTATTCTGACACTGAAGTGATGCACACAATATGAATTGCTGCCGGCGGTGTGGGGGGGGGTTACGTGAAGAGGCAGGCAGTAGCCGCACACAATCTCCCTCTCCTGTTCACTTCCTCCCCCTGCAGCACATGAGCAGCAGTGCGGTGAGCGGCAGTGCAGGGAGCCAGAGGAGGAAGTCCTTCGGCAACCCTCAATGCATCACTCCAGGATCATGGCGCATTGAGAGATCCTCCATCAGCCAGGTGTTCTTTCCGCAAAGTTTGCTGTATGCTCGGGCTGCATACACATGACCCCGGCACTGGGGTTAAGGGTGCACTCACACCCTTAACCCTGGCTAAATGCCGGGGGTGGGGGTTAGAGCTAGGCAGGGCGGGAGCACCGGGATCAGGCTCAATCCCGGCTCTCCACACTAGCAGCCAGGTTACACTGCTCATGAGAATAGCTTCACTATGCTATACATGTCTTTAGGTGTCAGTGCATTTATACATATTTTTCTGTGAGTGACTATACGTGTATTTTTTCCTTCTAAAACCTGGGTATAGGTCCCTCAAATGCATGGTATAGTTATGAAGCTTCTTTAGCTATTTATAATTTTCAGTTTTAACCTAATAATTGTTTTTAATCTTTTTAAAAAATATAATTTTATTACTTGTATCTGTGTCTATCTTATTGTTGTATGAATAAATAAATTCAACATAACTTGCATACAGTATATGCATATACATATCTGTACAAAAGTTGTAAGCCTGTCGAACATAATATGTGAATAGGGCCTATAGTATTCCTCATTATATAACTTCCTGGATGAATGGTAATGGAATACAGGCAGAAATGTTTCACCCAAGACTGCATGGCAGGACCCCTCGTAAATACTGTAATATATGCAATTCCTTTCTGGTATGAAGTGCCTATGCTAGGTACCAGAGGCTACAGCAAATCTCTGAGCATGGAAAAGTGGTTTCAACAGCAAACTGGCTACAACCATAGAGATCTAGAATAGTACAATTTCCTGTAATGTTCAAGGAAGTCACTGAGCTTGAATAAAGGACTGAATCCTTGTAAATTACGAGGTGATGGCAATGGTAACTCAAGTTTCTAGAAAGAAACCTCATTCCCTTTTCCATGGATGCAACTGGCACATCTATGTATTCCTGGCCAGGTCATGAACTTACCACATTCCATGTTCTTTTGCTGTTGATAATTGGAGACTAACAAGCATTTGAACTGGATCATACAGAATATTACTTGAGGACTTTCCCATAATCATTACACTCAAAATCTTTAAACATCCGTTTACTAGTCTATAGCATCCTGACTGTGATTAAAGTGAATTTGAACTAGCCTAGGGTAAAACTATTCATTATGAGAAGCATGCACTTTTTACTTCCATGCTTCTTTTTAGTGTAAATAACCATTGTGGGATATTCCAGATTGGGATTGTGACAAAGGCAAGAGGTTAAAGGCACCCTCCTTCTGCACCCAGGTTCCAATCCAGATTGCTCCCTGCAGGGTTGTTATTTTACAGTAAAATCACCAGCATGGAAGTACTCATCACACACTTGCAACACATAGTTTGACCATTAGTATGCACATTAAGTGCTATTGCTTGTGGAGTTAAGTGATCTGATGTGAGTTAGACAACCACGCCAGGTTCTTTTCAGCATCAGTGCTGGAAATGTTGAAACCAGTGTTGCATTGCAAAGGGAATCATTTACAAGATTTTGTGACACACATGTTTGCTTAATATGGGTTGATTCAAAGTCAGCTCATGTTGGAGAGCCATCTGAATATCTTCCTTACATTCTCAGAGGAGAGTGGTATCTTTCTCTAATTTGCCTGCTGACAGACCTGATTACTGTGCAGCCAAAGGTTCAGGTCAGAGGATGGAAGGGGCAAAGATGGAGGGAATACTATGAAAGCAGGTCTCCTTATGGCTCGGAATAAGAAATAGCTAGTGAGGAAACTTTACCAAGGTGCCCTGGTAGGGGCTAGAGAATACACCTGATATGCCTTGGACTGAGGATAATTGTTCCCTGGAGCCGTATTCAGAAATTATGCTGTATGCCCCTGCTAACTTGGCAAAAAGGCACCTTTTAACGTGGTGATTCTCTTTATTTAGCAGGGAGAGAGTAACTGGCCCTATCTACCCCCAGCACAGTATCTCCAGTGACTGTTGCTGGTGTCTGTCTTATGTTTCTTTTTAGATTGTGAGCCCTTTGGGGACAGGGATCCGTCTTATTTATTTATTATTTCTCTGTGTAAACCACCCTGAGCCATTTTTGGAAGGGCGGTATAGAAATCAAATCTTTCACAAATACTAAACAAAACAGGCCTCGGATACCAAATATCTAAAACATCAAGTAAAATCAACCATCTGCTGTACATGGACGATCTGAAGTTGTATGGAAAGTCCCTGTCAGAAATTGAATAACTGCTAAACACTGTCCGTATATTCAGTAGCCATATAGCAATGGAGTTTGGACTAGACAAGTGTGCTGAATTAATAATGAACAGAGGAAAAATATGAAAAACAGAAGGAATAGAACTGCCCAATGGAAGCAAGATCAAGAACCTGGAAGAGAAAGAACATTACAAATACTTGGGCATTCTCCAGGCTGATAACATCGCACACACTGAAGTTAAAAGAAAAATTGGAAGTGAATACATCAGGAGAAAAATCCTCAAGTCCAGACTCAATGGTGGGAACACCATACAAGCCATAAACACCTGGGCTATACCTGTTATCAGTTACACTGCAGGAATAATAGACTGGACCCAGGCAGAGCTAGAGACACTGGATCGTAAGCTTAGGAAAATCATGGCCATCAATCATGCTCTGCACCCCTGCAGTGATGTCGATAGGCTATACTTCCCTCGCAGCTCAGGTGCAAGAGGAATGCTGCAAGTCCATCAAACAGTAGAGGAGGAGAAAAGAGGCCTTGAAGAATATATCAAGGACAGTGAAGAAGATGCACTTCAGATGGTCAATAATGAGAAACAATTCAACACCAATGAAAGAAAGCAGGCCTACAAGAAAGAACAAGTCAAGAATCGAGCAGAAAAATGGAAAAATAAGCCCCTGCATGGTCAATATTTGCACAATATAAGTGGAAAATCAGACATCACCAAGACCTGGCAATGGCTTAAGAATGGCAACTTGAAGAAAGAAACAGAGGGTTTAATACTGGCTGCACAAGAACAGGCTCTAAGAACAAATGCAATAAGAGCAAAAGTCGAAAAATCAACAACAAACAGCAAGTGCCGTCTTTGTAAAGAAGCAGATGAAACCGTGGACCACCTATTCAGCTGTTGTAAAAAGATCGCATAGACTGACTGCAAACAAAGGCATGACAAGGTAGCAGGGATGATACACTGGAACATCTGCAAAAAATACAAGCTACCTGTAGCCAAACATTGGTGGGACCATAAAATTGAAAAAGTTGTCGAAAATGAAGATGCAAAAATATTATGGGACTTCCGACTACAAACAATACACCAGATATAACTGTAGTCGAGAACAAAGAAAAACAAGTTAAAACAATCAACATAGCAATACCAGGGGATAGCAGAATAGAAGAAAAAGAAATAGAAAAAATAACAAAATACAAAGATCTACAAATTGAAATTGAAAGGCTGTGGCAGAAGAAGACCAACATAATCCCAGTGGTAATTGGCGCCCTAGGTGCAATTCCAAAACAACTTGAAGAGCACCTCAACACCATAGGGGCCACAGAAATCACCATCAGCCAATTACAAAAAGCAACATTAGTGGGAAAAGCCTATATTCTGCGACGATATCTATAATAACAGCAACAACATTGATAATAAAATTCAGCTATCCCAGGTCCTTGGGAAGGACTCGATGTCTGGATAAAACAAACCAGTCAATAACACCTGTCTGACTGTGTAAACAATAATAATAATGAATTATAGCCATGTGTTTGTGTGAATGACTGTACCTGTGTTCATTTCAAAAGTGATCCTGGATACATGTGCCTCAAATCCATGGTGCAGATCAGAAGTATACTGCTATACTGTACCTGTGTTCAGCATAACCTGTGAGTAACTGTACCTGCTTACAGATTTGCACCTGTGTACATTGTGCACTTGTACAACTGTTTAATAGGTCTTGGCAGTCTCTTTTGTGTCCAAAGCTGGATGTTGGTGTACAGGTTTAATCCTTGCCTGATATTCTTCGGCTTACCAGCAAAATCCCTGCTACAGGCCCAAGCAGTGACACCACCAGAGAAATACTTCAAGGCAGAGAATAAATACTTTGCACTTGCAGTATACTCATGTGCAAGATTGTGATGTACATGTATGCCCCACACGGCTTGATTCAAAGTCAGCACATGCTAGATAGTGATCAGAATATCCTCCTTTTATTTTCAGAGGAGAGGATTCTATAGGAAAACCTGTATATTCCTATAGAGTGAGGAAAGTCAAGTTTTGCATTAGGGCTGATTTGAAATCTCCTCCCCATTTTCAAGTGGTAAAAACGAGGGAGAGCTGATTCCATTGGCCAAATCCAGACTAGTTAGACATGGCATGACTACTTAAGTCCCATTAATTTCAGTGGGACTTAGTCATGACTAACTTAGTTTGGATGTTGCCCTGTATGCTTTGTTTGTTTGTTTGTTTGTTTGTTTGTTTGTTTTTTAATGAGGAATAAATTCGGAGAAATTCCTCAGACCATTGGTGGTTGCCATTGGATCCCCTTCAGAATGCCATGATATCATGATGTAGCATCATTCAGTGGAGATTCTGGGAAGAAATCCATGGCTGCTGGTCAGAGATGAGAAGAGTTCCATTCTTTAGCTGCTGTTATCATTAACACTGCCACCATTACCAACAAAGATACAGTAGGAAGGGGCAAAAAGACATTTGCCTGATGCCAAAATGCTTCCTCCCAAACCTCCTCTGAATTTCCCTCCACCCCACCCCCCAAAAAAATGTCCCCTGGTCTTGCCCCCTGAATTTTGCCTGCTGCCCCAAACTCAAGGTTGGAAATTTTTCAATGAGAATGTTCACTAGTGGGGGGTGGGTGGGTGGATTGTTTGTTAAGAAAGATGGCACAAGTCTGCCTCTAGTTTCCATTTTTACCACAAGAAGTTCTAAGAGAATAATTTAATCCTTGTTTGCATAGTAACTTCTGATAAATAATTCAATGACATTATCGCCTTAAGTTTTTTAAAGCATATCCTGAGGGGGAACGGGAACACAGTTCAGTTTCTGTCTTAACAAGGAATGAGGAACCCCCAACAGAGTTGCTAGGACTGTACTTGCAGTTCCTTGGCCAGATTTTTGTCTGAAAGGTATAGAGAATTTTCCAAGGGGAGGTCTTGAAAGTATTTCAGGGGAGTTGTCAAGTAGGAGATATAACTCTGCAATACAAATAATGTTTGCATATTGTGCACGAGAGAAATCGCAGACTTGGAAGATAGATGTTTAGTAACTCGGTTTAATAGAGTAATCCATTAAATCAAATGTCTCGAGGGCAGGGTTCTGTAAAGGAATCTTTGCCTTATCTCAACAAGATGCTTTATGCAGCCTTGCTGACAGTAAGTGCTTAAAATTAACCCCCCCCCCAATATTTAACATGTTAAAATCATCCCTATTAAGCAATGAAGATGATATCATGGCTTTTGGCATCATTTCCCCTTAGGCTTCCTATTTTCAATGGACTTTAAATATCCTTTAAAAGGGTATGGCTGTGCATAGCATAATCCTGGAACCACTTAGACACGACACATCACCACTTTTGCTTTAATGGGTCACATTAGGGCATTCAGGTAAAGCAATGGAGACACAACCCAAGGTTTAATTTGGACACCACACAAGGGTATTGTTCCATGGCCAAAATTAGCCCTAGACCCACCCTGAAACAGGATCAACCTACATATGATTTTGTGCTAGGGTGCACACATTGTGCTAGGCTGTCAAAATATTGCATTTTTTTCTAACATGGTTTCTAACACAGTTTCTCTGCTGGTCTGTGCTGAGCCTCTTGCAACAAGATGAGAATAAAGCCTGGGGGTTGGTTCGGATGCAACATGGTGGTAAATTCAGCCATACTTAAAACAAACAAGTCAACTAATCACCTTGGTTTCAAAGCTTGGTTTGTTTGGTCAAACTGAACCTTGGATGAATATGAGGGGTGCATTAGGATGGAATAGCACACCCATTCAATTGGGAATCTGTGTTTTGTCTGAAACAGCCCAAAGATTCCACCCTTTGGGTTGTTCTGATGGAAACTTTCTTTTCTCTCTTGGTCTAAGTTTGATTTGCCTCCAATAAATGGCTTACGTTTGGGGGGGCCTACAACAAGTGAGCAGACTCTGCATTGCCTTAAAGAGCAAGAATTTAAGAGTTATGCTGCAGGACATGTCAGCCATTCCAATAAGTTTAAATTAACTTTTCTTCCATCCCACATCTCTTTATTGCATGTTGTCATTTTATGCCTTGGGACCCTCTGCCATACTGTCCTCCTCCAGCGTTCAGCTGATGGAGGAAGTTGCTTTTTCCAGTTTTGCAGTATCAAGACCAGCACCACAACCAACATACTATTCATTACTGTATAATTTATATTAATTTATCATTCCTTTGGATCTATTGCTTTATTTATTTATCTTGTTCCCATCATATAATCTCAATTGGAACTTCAAAATGTTGCTTACAAAGCAACTTTAAAATCACAATATTAAAAGTAACAGCCACATCACATGGCACGGAACATTATATATATGCGTGTGTGTGTGTGTGTGTGTGTGTGTGTGTGTGTGTGTGTGTGTTCAATGCAACACACGTTTATTGTGCCATTGTAAAATCACATGGCTGGGCTGCTACTCTACATGGTACTGCTACTCCATCATTCTCAACATACTGGCTTGTTAATATGAAAGGGCCTGGCTGTTTGCTTCCTTTTTAGCCTACATTGGTACTCAGTGATCTGTTTCAGGTAGATCTGATATGATAGAACATGAAAACCATAATATAGCTTACCAAATTCTACAAACTGAGCAGTGGACTTTTGAAGAGGTTTGCTTGAAGATTCATGAGCTAATGAAAACAACTCCATATTGAGGAACATTGTGGGAGAAAAGGACAAATTGAACTATTGATTTTAATTTTGAATGGAGTGTTCCATAGAGGTCTCGTTAGCAGGCTGCTGAAATGTACCTACAGGTGCGGTACGTTTGTTTCAATGAGTTGTTTTCTTCTAAGTAAGTTATTCCTCTCTTCAAATTTCAGAAATGAAAAAGGGATTGGCACTGTGGTCAGTCTTCATTTCCTCTGTAAGCTTTTATCATTAGAATTAAGATGTCTCTTTTATACCATGTTGTATAAAAATCCTTTTTCATTCTATAGTCTTTGCTCTTTTGGAACCCAAGATATATCTCTAACAGCATGACGTTCATGCTTGTTGAATAAAAGAGAGGATCAATATGGCAAAATAATAATGTAAAATGTTAATTATTATTCTTATTTATCAGCAAACTGTTTTAGCTTAGCTTTCTCTTAATATCAGAACCAAATTATATGAGATGTGGAAGATCTGTGACTGGCTTGCTCAATGTTTTCTAAAAAAACCCAAAAAACAGTGATGGGGTGGAGGTTGAATTAGATCACCTCTCTTTCATTGCTGGAAGGATGCTCCTTCCTTTGACCATTTCCTTCTTTAAGCCTTCCTGTCAAGCTCCCGGGGAAACACAAATAAGATACTGTATGTTTTTCTCAGCAGAGCAAATAGCAAGGTTTTTGTTTTCTTTTTTGGTGGTGGGAGGGGGAGGAATTTAGATTAAGAAATATGCATGGGGAGAAACTGCGAACTCCCCTCCATATTGCAGCCCTGATCCAGTTTGGCTTCCTCTCTTGTAGAGGGACCATAACTCAGTGAGTGCATTCAGAAGGTCCCATATTCAGTCGCTAACATCTCTAGTTTAAAGGAGGAGGTAGCACGTAATGGGAAAGACCTCTCCTGGAGAGTCATTGCCAGTCAGAATAGATAATACTGGATGAACCATTGGTCTGACTCAGTATAAGTCAACTTCATATATCCACTGCTGCTTTAAAATAAATAAATAAATAAATAAATAAATAAATAAATAAATAAATATGAAACATGAGATCTAATCTGGGAACTCCTGCATCTTTTCTAATTTGGCCCTCAGAATATAGGAACTATTAACTATTTAATTATTATTTTGGGTTACATTAAATTTAGAGATCCAGTATTGTGATTCTATGAACATATTTAGGCTTGTCAGTTTCTGCGTGACAGGCTGATTAAAGGTATCAAAGAAGGTGACTCAAGGCATTAGAAGGGCAAGTTCAAAAAAGCTGTGGTCCTAAATAATATAATATAATATAATTTTAATATTAATAATATTACAAGTATTCAAAAGGAAATGTTTGAGGAAATTTAAATGTAGATTCCTAATCCCAAAGAACTTCCTGAAAGTTTCAGAGGCCACCCTCATGGATGGGTCCAGAATTAAGCCACAACCAACAATGCAGGTCTAATTTACAAGGCCACTTTGAGCTGGAAATTTCAGCAGACCTTCCTCACAATATTCACACAGTACAGCAGTCCTCTAAAATGCCTCCACATGGCATGAGTGCAAGTCATTTTATTGAGGTTGGTGTGGGGGAGGATTCAGCCCCCCCCCATGACTTAGACGCTTGGGATAATATCACATAGGTGTGCATTCACAAAACCATTTTCACCGAGTTAATATTGAGGGGGAAAGTACCTTACAGTGATCTTGGGAAATTTTTATCTCAGGAAGAGTCATGCTGATTGGCTAATAAGAACGCTAAGCACATTCTGGTGTGGTGACTACTCACTCTCCAAAAATGTATATGTTCAATGGATTCACCAGGCAAATGCATTGCAGCAGTATCACCTGTATAACTGATAGTGCTGCATCCAAATATAATGTAAAAATTGGGCCTTAGGGCACCAATTTAAAGTAGCTAAAAATCAGAGCATTCAAAGACGTTGACTACTACTCAGTCATAAAAGCTAACATAAGTACATAAGACAGTCCTGCTGGATCAGGACCAAGGCCTATCTAGTCCAGCATCCTGTTTCCCACAGCGGCACAACAGATGCCTCTGAGAAGCCCACAGGCAAGATCTGAGCGCATGCCCTCTCTCCTGCTGTAGCACCCCTGCAAATGGTATTTAGAGGCATCTTGCCTCTGAGGCTGGAGGTGGCCTATAGCCACCAGACTAGTAGCCATTGATAGACTTGTCCTCCATGAATTTATCTAAACCTCTCTTAAAACCATCCAGGCTGTTGACTGTCACCACATCTTGTGGCAAAGGATTACATAGATTAATTATATATTGTGTGAAAAAGTACTTCCTTTTCAACAAGCTGCCCACCAAGATCTCTCTCCTATTCAGTCACCAAAAGCTCAGATCCCATCAGTGTATATGTAAAGTTGGTGTTTTTTGTCCCAATATGCATCACTTTACACTTGCTAACATGGAACCACATCTGCCATTCTGTTGTCCACTCCCCCAGTTTTAAGAGATCCTTTTGGAACTCTTCACAATGTGTTTTGGATGTCACTATCCTGAAAGGTTTGTGTGATCTGAAAATGGTCACCTTGCTGCTTACCCCAACTTCTAGATCATTTATGAATAAATTAAAAGGCACTGGTCCCAGTACAGATCTCTGGAGGACCCCATTTCTTACATCCTTCCATTTAGAGAACTGTCTATTTATACCCACACTCCGTTTCCTGTCCTTCAACCAGTTACCAATCCACACATGAACTTTTCCCTTATCCCATGACTGCAAAGTTTTCTTAAGAGTCTTTGATGAGGAACTTTGTTGAAAACCTTTTGAAAGTCCAAGTGTACAGTGTCAGCTGGATCACCTTTATCCACACAACTTTTTACACTCTCAAAGAACTCCAAAAGACTGGTGAGGAAAGATTTATGTTTTGAACAATTTAATCAATTTGCCCAGCACAGACGTTAAGGTAACTGGCCTGTAATTACCTAGATCCTCCCTGGATCCCTTTTTGAAAATCAGTGTTACATTGGCTACTCTCCAGTCCTCCGGTACAGAGCCTGATTGTAGGGATAACTGATATATTTTTGCAAGGACATCAACAATTTCACATTTGAGTTCTTCAAGCACTCTTGAGGGGATGCCATCTGGCCCTCATGATTTCTTAATTTTTAATTTTTCCAGACAGTTTCCAGTCTCTCGTCACCTCAATCAGTTTTTTAGCCTTTGTCCTTGAGAAGCTCAGTTCAGGCACAGGTATACACTCAGTATCCTTTGCTGTGAAGATAGATGCAAATAACTCATTTAGCTTTTCTGCAATCTCCATATCCTCCTTAATAACTACTTTCACTCCCTCAACCACCTCCCTGGCAGGTATCCAGTTTCTGATTTATTTAAAGAAGTTTTTGATATTCCTCTTGATTCTTTTAGCTAAATGTTCCTCAAACTCTTTTCGCCTCCCTTATTGTCACCTTGCATTTCTTTTGCCAGAATTTGTGTTCCTTTCTGTTCTCTTCATTTGGGCAGGACTTCCAATTTCTGAAGGAATTCTTCTTCCCGTTTATAGCTTCCTTAACTTGATTTGTTTCCCATGCTGGCATCCTTCCAGACTTGGTGGTACCTTTCCTCCATTTTGGTATGCATTTTAAGTGGGCTTCAATTATTGTGGTTTTAAATAAACTACATGGAGTCTGGAATGAAGTGACTCTCTTGATTTCCCCTTTCAGTTTTCTTTTCACCAAACTCCTCATTTTAGAGAAGTTTCCTCTTCTCAAGTTCAAAGTGTGTGTGTTAGACTTCCTTGGTGATTCTCGCCTCACATGTATGCTGAATTTGATCACACTATGGTCACTGTTTCCTAAAAGTTCAGTGACACAACAACAACAACAACAAATATTTATATACCACTTTTCAACAAAAGTTTCCAAAGTGGTTTACATGGAGAAATAATAAATAAATAAGATGGCTCCCTGTCCACAAAAAGATCACAATCAAAAACAAAATATAAGATAGACACCAGGAACAGTCACTGGAGGGGTACTGTGCTGGGGGTGGATAGGCCCAGTTACTCACCCCCTGCTAAATAAAGAGAATCACCATGTTTAAAAGGTGCCTCTTTGCCCAGTTAGCAGGGAATAACTTACATCTTGCACCAGGTCCTGGGTGCCACTCAGGATTAAGTCCAAGGTCACCTTCCCTCTGTTTGGTTATATGACCAACTGTCCAGGGCACAGGCACTCAGTATATCTAAAATTTTGGCCTCTTTGTCATTACCTGAATATGAATTTACACAGTCTATGTGTGGATAATTGAAGTCACCCATTATTACTGCTGTCTTTCTTTGACGCCTCCCTGATTTCCTTCTGCAACACAGTTACTGTCAGCATTTTGATCACGAGGGGAATAGCACCTTCCTAGTAGCATGTTTCCTTCCAGGCCTTGTATTGTCACCCACAGGGTTTCTGTTGAGGACTCCGATCTTCCTAGTTTTCTAGCTTGTGAGATTCTATTCCTTCTTCAATATACAGTGCTACTCCACCTCCAAGGCGCCCCTCCCTGTCCTTTCTATAGAGTTTATATCAAGGAATAACAGTGTCCCACTGGTTCTCACTGTTCCACCATGTTTCCTTATAGCCACTATATCGATGTCTTCATTAGCAATCAAACACTCTGGCTTGCCCACCTTGGATTGGAGACTTTTGGCACTGGCATATAAGCACCTATAACCTGAATCTCTTCCTTGGTGTGTGTGATCTTTCTTATGGCCATTTGCTCTCTTTGACCAGTGAGCACATCCTCCTGTCTGCTCTTTACTGAACCAGATACTCAGGGGCGCAATGATGGGGGGGCAGGCAGGGCACGTGCCCTGGGTGCCACCCTGGTGGGCCACGTGGGGGGGCACCAAAAAGTGGCATCCTCCCACCCCCCTGGATCGCCCGCCGAGTATGGCGGCGGGCGGGCGGCGGCGATTCGGCGGTGGCGGCAGGTCGCCCGCCGAGTGCGGCGGTGGCTGGCGGCGAAGTAGCTGCCCGAGTGGCGGCGGATTGCCCACCGAGGAGTGCAGGCAGAGCGACGCCGAGGCCTGCCGTCTGGCCCGGCGTCGCTTCCTGCTGCCGCCGAATCACCGCCACCGCCGGCGATCTGCCACCTGGGGCGCTGCCGGCAAAGGTATGTGGGGGCCGGGGTGGGTGGGGGGGCGGGGGGCGCCATTTCAGGGCCAGAGCTTGCCCTGGGCGCCGTTTCCCCCCGATACGCCACTGCAGAGACTGCCAAGCTCTTGTTGAGTATCCCCCAAGCATCATTTTAAAAGCTGCTCTGCAACCTTTTTAATTTTAAGCATCAGCAGTTACTTCCATCTTGGTTCCAGTAGATCCCATCCCTTTTGTATAAACTTGTCTTGTCCCCAAATGTATCCCAGTGCCTAACAAATCAAACCCCTCCTCCCAGCACCACCACCGTCTCACCCATGCATTGAAACCCCTCAGCTCTGCCTGTCTTGCTGGTCCTGTGTGTGGGACATGTAGCATTTCTGAGAATGCTACCTTGAGGTTCCTGGACTTCAGTATGCTACCTAGCAGCCTAATTTTTTCCTTCTAGGACCTCCCAGCTACATTTCCCAACATCGTTGGTGCCAATGTGCACCATGAGAGCTGACTGCTCCCAGCACTGCCTATCTAGTCATCTTTCTCTGCATCTAATAATTGATTTGCCCACTACTAGGATGCCCCCCCCGGAAAAAGTATCCCCTGTGTGAGAAGATAGGGACTCATCATCCACAGAAGGGGTCCTTTCTAAAGAGTGTTTTCTTCTTCCTCAGTCTGATGTCCCCCTTCCCTCAGACCTTCATTCTCCCTGATAGCAGAGGAACCATCAGCCTGGGAGTGAGATGCCTCTATCACACCCTTGAACATCTCATCCATGTACCTATCTCACTCTCTGAGCTTCTCCAGATCAGCCACCTTGGCTTTGAGGGAATGAACTTGTTCCCTGAGAGCCAGGAGCTCCTTGCACCAAACACACACCGACAACTTCTGCCCATCAAGCAGATAGACACATACATGCAACACTTTGCACCACATTGGGCAACACTGTGAAACACTGTGCAATATATCTTCTCCTGCTGGCTTTCTACCTCCATGGCTGGTTTTGTTAGCTGCTTAGAGTATTTAGATATTGTTATTTTGAAAGTTAGGTCTTAGCTGAAGTTGTCAACTATTCAACAGTTTACATTTTCTTTCCTGAGAATATAAAAAAGGGACTAGTACTTACCTTCTCTTCTCACTGGGCTCTGTGAGATCAAGAGGGTGTCCTTTCAAGCTCTCCCACACACTTCCCCTGATCCCCTCTAAACTCCATGCGAAACTCCTATGATACCTGTTCAATAATTCTTGCTCACGAATCTCTGGTCGCTAAGTTCTCTGATTGCCTCCTCTTATGTAGAGAGTAGGCTTCAAACTGAAACAATCAGGCTCAACAGAAATATGGCCCTTCCCACCAGGTGCAACTCACCTAAGCCCTAACTGACTCCTCCCAATGTTTCTCTCCAGGCAGAAGAGAAACTAAAACTGAAAGCAATACCTGGCCAAAAAAAAAAAAAAAAAAAAAGAGCCCTAGCAAAAAACCCCCCAAATATAGACTTTGCTACTTTCTCAGGTCTGCTTCTCCTCTTCCCAGTGTAGACTACAAAGTTGCAGTATCTATGGTCAATGAGACACTGCAGAAAAGTTTTAGAGAGCTTTTTCAATGCATTTATGCAAATTATTTTATGGACTAATGTATAATTCTCATACATTTATGTTAACGCTAATTATTATTTTTTCTTCTGCTCATTTACACATTCTCTTGATAGCCTAGGGACAAACTAGCTGAAGCAAAGGTAGTGTTTATTATTTATTTATTAATTATTATATTTGTACACTACCCCCAAACTTCCATCTATAGGCAGTTTAAACAGGGATCTGCCTGAATCATATAGAAAGAAGGTCGTGTGGATCCTTTTACAGCAGCAAATGTTGTGTGTGGGTAAGTTGAGAACCCTCCCTCTTGCTGTCCACAGCTGCCTCCCAATAGTCTGTCCCTCTCAGGTGCCTTTCTCCTCACCTCACACCATAAGTTTGATCAGTAAGGATGCTCAGTTGGGAGGAAAGTGTTTAGAGAGAGGAGCTTTAGGAAGGTAAGTAGAGGGCGAGGGGAGATGGACAGAAATATACTGGAGAAGATGCTCCTTCAGGTAGACTGTTCCTAAGCCATTTAAGAGCTTAAAGGTCAACACCAACACTTTGAATTCCACCTGGGAATGGACTGGCAACCAGTGCAATTTTTGATCTGTAGATGCCAGGACTAAATCTTGGACTTTCTGCATGCAAAGCATGTGTTGTACCACAAAGCTCTGGCCTAGTATTTCCCTGGTTTCTCCTAGATGACATTTCATGGCATTTTGCAAGGGCCAGCTCAGAAGTTGGAACCATAAAACCTTTGGTAACTGGGATGTTTAAAAGTTAAGTGCCTTGCATTTTAAAAGTGTAATCCGGATGGCACTGCAGGGTCTGGGAGCCTATGATGCACAAAACTCTTCAGTTGAAAGTGTTAAACTTCACTTCTCTGGTGTTATTTTCTTATTTTTCTTAATCATGACATCGATTTGTATGGCTAACATTTTAGTAATAAAAGGCATAATGTAAAGCTGCAGCCTGCTGTGAGGGGAAGTCTACACATTGAATGAACACTGCGGGACCTATTCATAAATATTCATTAAGCCCTGCTTCATTGAAAATGAAATACTTAGGATAATGGAATAAAAGTCAGTGGAATGCTCTTTCACATAGGCTAAGAAAATAGGGCTCAGAAGGAGACAAACAAAAAGGAGTAGGAGAAAAACATGTGGTCACATTTTCAGATAAAAATCTGAAGCTTAGTTATTATAGGGTAAAAGAGATAGAGATGAGTAGATCACACCGAAAACCAAACATTGATTGATTGATTAAGTGCCATCAAGTTGGTGTCAACTCTTAGCGACCACATAGAAAGATTCTCTCCAGGATGATCTGTCTTCAACTTGGCCTTTCAGGTCTCTCAATGGTGCATTCATTGCTGTCGTAATTGAGACCATTCACCTTGCTTCTGGTCATCCTCTTCTCTTTCCTTCACATTTCTCAGCATTATGAACTGCTCAAGGGAGCTGGGTTTTCTCATAATGTGTCCGAAGAATGATAGGTTGAGCCTGGTCATTTGTGCCTCGAGTGAAAATTTTGGATTGATTTGTTCTATGATCCATTTGTTTGTTTTCCTGGCTGTCCATGATATCCTCAAAAGTCTTCTCCAGCACAACGTTCAAAAGTGTCAATACTTTATCTTGCTTCTTCAAAGTCCAGCTTTCGCATCCATAAAGTATGAGAGGAAAAACCATGATCCAAATAATTCTAATCTTTGTAGGTATAGACACGTCACAGCATCTAAATATCCTTTCCAAGGCCTTCATTTCAACTCTACCAAGTGCTAGTCTGCAGCATATTTCTTGACTGCTGGATCCTTAACCGTTGATGGTCGATCCTAAAAGGCAGAAGCTATCCAACACTTCAGTGTCTTCATTGTCAATTCTGAGGCTGGTTGCTGTACCTGTTGTCATTAGTTTAGTCTTCTTAACATTTAGCCATAGTCCCATTTTTTTCACTGTGCTCCTTGATTTTCATTACTAGAGCTTGCTACCAGACTGCACAGAAGTGGCTTGTTTTCTGACATGAAACGTTCACTCACTTCAGTCCTTGCTATTGGGCTTTCCAGAAGCATCCAGCTTCCCATTTTGGGAAAGAGACTGACTGGGCAGGTCCCTTCTTTGCTTCTCAGATTACATTCACAGAATGAGAGGTGCTACAACATGGTCCCTTCCAATTTTCAAAGGTTAAGTCAGAAGTTATGGACCATGATGGGGGAGCCCACAGTGTTACTCTTCTCTGTGCCAGCATTACCCTACTTTCCATGAGACAAAACACTAGCATGGGAAGATCCTGCATTATAAATGACTGATATCCTGACTATGTCTGTGCATGTGCAAGCAAAATAAGCACCTATGCAGAGGCTGAGGTCCAATTTCATCAAGGTGGAAGCTTGGGTGAAGTGTCGAGGACAATTTTCACTCATCTCCCTTGCCCCCACAATCAATCTGTGCCGTCTGAAATAATGCTCCTGAGGGCTGCATGAGACTCAGGGACATAATTTCAGGTGGTAGCAAAAGGGAGAAAGGTGGTAGAGAAAGAGAAGGGAGATTGGTGAAAATCATCTTCCTGTGCAAGAGCATCCACACTGCTTAAGCAGGACTGTAGCCACAGCATACCTGTTTCTTTCGCTCGCATGTATGCAGCAGGCGTGTAGCTATAGTTGTGTAGGCGTGTAGGCGTGTAGCTATATAGAACGAGGCAGGAGACAAATGACCCTGAATAAGGGGAGGCCAATGGCAGGGTGACAGCTTGCTCTCCCCTCTCCCCCTCACACCTCTCTGAAGAAGAAGGTGGCAGGGCCAAAATATTCACTTTTTGTCCAGTGAATATCCAACCTTGCTACATTCCTGCTTCGCAGCCTTCGTCAGCATGTTGGCCACTGTTTATTAAAAAACAAAGTATCCTACCTTTTAAAACCAAAAGTATTTGCAAGGTGTCTACCAAAACTAGAATTTTTAAAAATGCACATTAAAACAACAATTAAAAGAGAATAAATAGTCACCCACTAATTGAATTAATTGGCAGTAAGCAACAAACAAATATCCCAGCAAAAAAATAAAAATAAAAAAATAATCCAGTTGAGCATCCAAAGGGAGAGAACTCTTCAGACTCAAAGACCCAGAAATGTTCTGAGAAGAAATACAGATTTTGC
The DNA here is from genome assembly GCF_027244095.1 of Hemicordylus capensis. Classification (NCBI taxonomy): domain Eukaryota; kingdom Metazoa; phylum Chordata; class Lepidosauria; order Squamata; family Cordylidae; genus Hemicordylus; species Hemicordylus capensis. Next base: position 339,317,179 of record NC_069659.1, read on the forward strand.
CTAGCACTGGAAAACAGAGAGCCCTGTATGTAAGAGACATTTATTTTCCTTGGGCAAGGAGGATATGAGAACCATCAGTTCACCTGAAGTCTTCAGACAGAATAGGTAACAGTGTCTGGCTGAATGTAGGCCTTAAAAGTATCACTGACAATTGATTAGGGATTTATGGGCCTTGAGGACTTCACTCTCTTCCCAGGCTTCTGATGAAGGTTGGTTCAAATCCAGTAGACTCACACACCAAAGGCAAGCTAATATGTACTGTGCAAATTCTTATGAGAGAGCCTCCCCCCACATTTGCTTTCAACAGCCGTGGCATCCACAGCAAAGAAATACACGGTACACCTCAGGGGAAACCTGTTATGAGTCAAGTCATCTGAAAAATGAAACACAGGTGAGGTGTGTGCTTCTGAAAGACCGGTTATCACTTCATTCCTGAAATGGAATGCTTGCAGGTAAACTCACTGAACTTGAGGGAAAGGGCTTTGAGGCAACTCCCAAGTAAGAGGTTTAAGGACTTATCTTCCGACTATATCACAATTTTTCAGTGAATGTTGTGTGGGTGAGCTGGTGATTTGATTGAAATCAGAGAAGAACTTTGGGGGCTTTTAGAAGTCCAGCTCACAAGACAGACAAATCTTAACGCCCTCAAATCTCTCATTCAAGCTTGAGATTTAAAAAGTTTGCTGGCCCTCCCCATTCTTTGCCAGCCCTCCCCCTCCCTGCAAAGATCACATGTTCATGAATAATGGAAGCATAGGATTTTAGAGATGCAAGTGGCCTCAGAGTTCTGGTGTGAGGACACTTTGGTTGGAAACTGGAAACTGTCTGAAACCTACCACTATGCATGCCTAAATTTAAATACTGGTGCAACAGATGAGAGGGAAACTGTCCTTGCTTTTCTCCCATGGTGAGCAGATGGAGAATTATGCAAAATAAGAAAAATAATTGAAATTTGCTTAATGTGCTTGATTTATACAATTCAATGAATTCAATTACGTTGATATGGAATTTTGATTTGTTTTCTTTAACTGAGAATACACACAGCTCACAGGATAAAGCCATGCCCTTTTGTAATTGAGCTTTATCAAATACCAAATGGCAATGTTGGCACTCCAGCGAGCAGAATGTGTATTTTCAAGTGTAAACAAACTAACTTGAGGATATTTTTCTTTAAAAGATTATATTATTAGCTTTTATATTTTAAACAGGCTTTCAATTAATAATCCCCGTATGTAGATGAGAAACCTTGAAAATACCAAGTCCTTGACATTTTTTTCCCTTTCTTTGTGGCGTGTAACTAAAGTTTCTAAATTGCCATTCTCAGCTAGGATGTTCCACAAGATTGAAGAAATGACCTTTACGGTGCAATAACATTCCTTAGCCGTCAGGAATTAGCACGTTGCATCTATCATTCTTGCAGGCCTTTAAGGTATGTGCACAGTTCTGTTATGCCATTCCTGTAATGATGTTATAGCTGTGAGAGAGAGACTGCTCTCCACAGCATGGTTATAGCCCAGAAATTGGTACTCTTGTTACTGCATTATGCTATTACCACCATGTGTTATGTTAAAAAATAGGTTTGGGTTGGGTTTTTTTTAAGTCTGTAGTCATAACAATAGAATATTATATTTATTTGTGATTTTAATATGGTCCATTGCAAAAGCTTTAGGAACATAGGAAGCTGCCATATACTGAGTCAGACCCTTGGTCTATCTAGCTCAGTATTGTCTTTACAGACTGGCAACGGCTTCTCCAAGGCTGCAGGCAGGAATCTCTCTTGGCCCTATCTTGGAGATTCCAGGGAAGGAACTTGGAACCTTCTGCTCTTCCCAGAGTGGCCCCATCCCCTGAGGGGAATATTTTACAGTGCTCACACTTTTAGTCTCCCATTCATATGCAACCAAGGCAGACCCTGCTTAGCCAAGGGACAACAACAATACCCCCCATGTTAGAAGGATCTCTCCTTGTGCTGGGCCATGGTGGACAGCCATGTTGTATAGGACCATAGGGAGGGTGACTTATACCAAGTCAGACCATTGGTCCATTTAGCTCAGTTCTGCCTACTCTGCCATACAGTAGTACTTCCCAGTCCTACCTTGAGATGCTGGGGAGTGGACTATGACCAATCTCCATGTTTTCTGACTGCTTCCATGTACATGATCTCAGCATCTAATAACACAAGATGAACCCTGCTGGATCAGAAGGTCACTTTAGCTAGCACATTGTTTTCAACAGTGGCCAGCCAAATGCTTCCAGGAAGCAAAAAAAAAAAAAAGTCTATAGTTTTTCAGGGCATAAAGGTTGTAGACTTCTGCTGTTGCTCTTGAGCCGTTGATATACATTGGGGCATTTTTCACGATCACTGAGAGCGGATGGGCAGGGGGTGGGGGTGGGGGTGGGGTGGGGGTGGGGGAGGCTCCAAAAAGCTTATCTTCCCTTCGGGCGATCGAGGGATTGGTGGTGGGGGTGCGCTCTGTGCTCCCACATGAGCAGCCCTGCTCTATGAAGCACGGAGCAAGGCTTTGTTGTTCTGGCCCCTGTGAATCCCACAAAGCTACACGAGACACACACATTGCATTGGGGGATTCCTTCAAGACACAGGTGCTCTAGGCGCCCGTCTTTGTGCGGCTAGGATGGAAGCAGCCCGTGCTCTCTCACAAGCAAGTAGCCGGGGGGTGCTGACAGCCAGGGTAAGTAGCAGGGCTAGGTGGCGCTGGCCTGCTGGGATCGGACCCATTCCCAGTGGTTCTCACACGCACCCTAACCTGGGCTGGGTGTCCCTAGCCCAGGTTAGGCTGCACGTGAGAACAGCCTCATTCAATTCTGTCTCTGAACAGAAGATTCAGGAGCTGGTATATATTCTGCTGCGTCTGATCAGGGAATTCCCATATATCCGTCATAAGTAAATGGGGCTGTAGCTCTGTATGCCAGATTCCTGGCGTATTCCAGGTAGGGCTGAGGGGGAAAAATATGCCTGAAGTCCTGGAAATCCACTGCTAGTCAGAGTAGACAATACTGAGCTAGATGAATCAATGGTCTGACTCAGGCAATGACAGCTTCCTATGTTCCTAAGTAACAACTGCTGATAGACCCAGTCTTCTTGAGTTTTTCCAGTCTATCAAAACCAGTAGCCATCCCCACATATTGTGGCAGTAGATTTCATAAATTCATTGTGAGTTGTGTGAAGAAGTATTTTATTTCATCTGTTCTGAATCTTCTAACAAGGTCAGTGATGACTTCAAGTTCTAGAATGAAGAGCAAGAATAACTTATCTCTACTTTCTTGACACCATACATAGTTTTATAAACTGTCATGTGATGATCCCACTTAATAATCTTTTTTTTTCTAAATTAAAATCCTGAAACACTTTAGCCTTTCATTGTAGGTCAAATTTAAATTACTGGAGCAGAATAGGAAGAAGTCATCTCACTGAGATAATTATAATTAAGATAATTAAGACTGAGATAATTAAGATTATGAATTTCCTGTGTTAGACCACTGGTCCCTCAGCTCAGTATTGTTTACTGCACACTGACTGGCAGCAGCTTCTCCAGAATTTTCAGATCGAGGTCTCTCTCAGCTCTACTTGTGAATTTTGGATACTAGAAATTGGACTTCAGACCTTTTGCATGCACTGGCTATTAGCCACTCTGCTTCACCAGCTCAAAGTGGTGTAAAGTGGTTTTGATGACCCACTTTGGTGAGGATTCAAAAAGGCAGTGATGGTCTACAGCAGCTGAGGTCATCCATTTATACACCCTATAATAGGTGTTTTCATGCAGAACCTCAGCTGAAGCTCAGCTCCATGTGAAGTCTCTCAGCCTCAAGAATGCATGTTTCCCCTCCCATGCCCACATAAGCATCTACTTATTATTTAGGCTAGAATAAACTGAGATTGGTTGTGATGTCCGAACCCCGCAATCTTGGTTTATTCTAACCTAGTTGCTTCAGATAACTCAAGATCTGAAACTCACTTCAACCCTCAGGTTTATATCTCGGATTATCCAAAGCAAGTAGGTTAAAATAAGCCAAGATTGGTGAGTTTGGACATCACAGCCAATCTAGATTCATCCTAGCCTAGATAGGAAGTAGACACTCACACAGGGATGGGAGCAAGATGCACGTGCTCCTGAGACTGAGGTAGAGAGACTATTGTATAGCTTGGCGTCAATTGAAGTTCCATGTAAAGTCTGAACCCACCCATAGACATAATGCTTAACCATAGTTTATTTTCCTTAACTATGACAAGAAGGTAGGTCTTAGTTAAGGATTTGCCACAAATCAAGATGTGAAACCCTGAGGCTATTTAACCAAGTTGTGAAACCCTGAGGCTATTCAACCAAGATGTGAAACCATGAGGCTGTTCTCATGAGCAGTCAAGCCTGGGCTAGGGTAGCTAAACCTGGGCTTGGCTGCCCGTGGGAACTGCAGAGAGCTGACCGGCTTCCTGTGGCATGTTGGTGGCAAACCTGGTTAAGAAGCTGGGCTCTTAAACAAAGTTAAGGGAGTGAGTACTCCCATATTAACCCCATTTACCTAACCCCATTTACCTAACCAGTGCTGAAGCATTGATGGGTGCTTGTCTGTTGTTGGGGAGATCCCCACAATTCATTCATTCATTCTTTCATTCATTCATTCATCAAACTTATATTCCGCCCAAACTTTCGTCTCTGGGTGGTTAACATAAAACAATTAAAACACATATAAAAGTTAAAACAAATCAACAGTTTAAAATCAACCATAAAATTAAAACAAACAATTTTAAAAAGCTGAAATTTTAAAAAGCTGTACATTTGCGTGGTGCATTGTGGGATTTCCAGGGGCCGGGACTATGCATTGCAACCTCCACACCTCTGCACTGCCCATCGCAGCTGCATCTTGGCATGTGATCTGCTCTCCCAGACCCCCACCCCACCTGGATTGTCTTTGGGAGAGGCAAGCTTCTTCTGTCTTCCCTGACACCTGCCCTCTAGCCCTCTCACATGATTGTGAGAAAGGGCTCCATGAAGTGAGTTTTCAAACCACGGTTACGTGTTTCAGCTGTACCAAGCAAATCACGGTTAGGGCCATTTCGTCTCTTCCCCTGCCTCTCTGTTTGCATGCTAACAAACAAATCTTGCTGGTCTCTCCCGGTTCATGCCCTCTAGCGGGCAGGGCTTAGCTCAGAAGCTACATCATGGTTTCCTCCATATGTTTCAGGGCTTATCCAGGGTTAAGACAATAACATGATTAGTGCTAACAATGTTTAAGCATTATGTCAGCACCAGGCCATAAAGCATATTACAATAGTCTATCCTCTAATGATAAACAGCTTTCCCCCCCTATGAGGCCTCACTTGTCAGTCTCAGTATGGAATAAAATAATCAGTAAAGCTGCTTGCAAAGTGAAAGGTTTAAAGCGGCAGTCCACAAAGCCCTTCTCCTGTTACACTTCATTTCAGCAAGACTTTCCCAGGCCTGGCCCTTGGCGGATGCTACTCCAGGACTTTGCACTGATGATTAACATGTCCAAAGGAGGCACTTCTGGATTCACTGGGTTATTTTGCTAGCTGGACTTGTTAACCAAATCTTTAGGACTGAATTAGCTATTAAAGAGGCAAATATATTGTGTCAGGCTCTAGAAACTCTTAGTTCTTCCCACTTAATGCACTTGCCAAACTTCCAATGCAGGAGCTAATAAAAAGGCATTTACTTAAGCAACCAGCCTTTAATGCAAGAAAGGCATTTTATTTGCCCAAGCTGGAAAATGTGCCCAGGAAAACAAAGAACAATGCAGTTAAATATATGTCTGCAGTATATTTAAGTGGGTTTATTTCACATGCCACATGGATCAAAATCTGATTACATTTTATTTTATTATAGTAATTAAACTGCAGGTGTCATTAGAATGAGCTTCATTTAGGCTTGTAAAGTGTAAGGTGACTTGAAGCACTCACCCTGTAAAAATTGTTAAGGTACCCAAAGGAGCAAAGACTATGTGCTTACTCTGGTGGCAGCTGTCAGGATGGGTTTGGCTTAGCAGGAATGAGGAGGATTGTTATAGTGATGTGGCTTTTGCCGAAGGCACCTGGGAAGGCGGGGGGGGGGATGTTAGGCCAGCAGTTCACCAGTGTTTCAGGCTAAGTGACTGCAGTGTGCATCCAGGGGTGTAAGAAACCAAGGGGACAGTACGATCACATCGCCTTCTAAAATTAGGCTATTGCTTCCAAAATAAATACATAGCATAATCAGAAGGGATGATTGGAGCCTAGAATCACAATTTTTAGGTATGGTCTTGAAACTATTGCAAGCAGGGACCTATCTACTTTTCTTTTGCTTATATAATTGAATAAGTTGAATTGAATAAATGAATGAATGAATGTGTGAAGAATCAGGTGCATTGATTGTTGTCTGTCTGTCAGAGATGGGTGAACTGGTGAGAGCTCACCTTTGGTTAGCTTGGAAGATTCTTGGGTTCTACACCCTCGATTCAATAAGTACTCACCAAGCAAGGTAGCTGCATTTAGGCACAAGCAAAGTAAGCTGCAGCTTAGGGCCTCACATGATGAGGGCAGGGGCCTCCAATTTTTTTAAAAAGACTAAATTTCAAGTTTTGCATACTACGAGGCAGTTCCCACGATCAGTGGGAGCCGCCTGGGGAGGGTTTGTGGGGAGAGCGGGCTTAGCCCGCTCTCCCCGCAGATGAGCAGACGGTCTGCTCTGGGTGGCCGCAGCGGCCACCCACACAACTACCAGCTCTGTCACAGAGTCGGCTGGGGCTGGGGAGTTTTGGGGCCGTGGGGGCCCCGGAAGCTCCAGCATGCCCTGCACGAGCACACAGGGCATGTTGGAGAGACCCCCCGAGCTGGGAGGCTGCTTTTCAGCCTCCCGGCTGGGGGTCTACTCATGAGTAGTCACAGCGTGGAGCTGCCCCATGGCAACTCACAGTCGGGAAGCGCAGGTTAGTGGAGTGCTCTCTCCACTAACCTGGGCTTAGGGGAGGGCTGCTGAAGCGAGTGACCTGCTTAAGAACCACCGGGCTCGCAGCTGAGCCCGGTGGTTCTCACAATGGGACGAAATAGGGCTAGCGGAGGTTAATATTTTGTTAATATTTTGTTAATATTTTCATTTAATGGTATTTTAAATGCAAACAGGTTTATTGCAAGATAACTATTTTTGTTAGATTATTCGTTTCTTGTTGTATCTCTGCCAAGTTAAAAAAATGAAGCTTTCTTGCTTCTGTCATCATTGCACGTTTTGTTCGAGTATTTTTTCCCCTTTATAATATTTTGGGGCCTTTTGACATATCCTTGGCCTCACCCTGTCATACATAACCCGTCCTGGGTGGCACGAGAGACATTTTCCACCCCTCCCCACCATCCCCCCACCCTTTCCCTCCCTGCCTTGGTGGCAGCAGAGCACCAGGAAGAACATCAACAGCAATTGTTGCTGGAAAAGAGGAGAGAGGCTTTATTCCCTTCTCTCTTTTTCTCTCATCCCAACCCCCTGTTACCATGGCTTGGTCCCATGGAGAAGAATGGCGGAGGTACTGCCAAGCAGAGGTTTGACAGGCTGTTGCCACACTGATGAGGTGCAGAGCAGCTGGCCCTTGTGCATTTGTAGCTGCCTCTGGAAGGCAGCAAATCCCAAGGGCCACTGCACCTTTTTTCTGATGGGTGTGACCACCGAGGAGGGAGAGAGAGGGAGAAACAAAGCCCACTTTAGTCCCAGCCTGCAGTTCCGCTGTCACTCTTCTCCTGGCAAGCTGGAGCATGATGTGGCAACTCAGAGGTGGGAGAAAGAAGAGTGATGCCTTCCTCTTCCAACCTCGTGCATGACTGTACTGCTGCTGCCGGTGGTGGGAAGGGAATAGAAAAATTATCAATCAATCAATATGCCTTTATTAGTCTACAGACCATAATACAATAACCAACTAATACAATAACAAAAATATGGTTAGTGACATAAAAAATCCACCTCGGCCCCTTACAATTTATACTATTGATTCAGCTCTAGCATTTGTCCTCTTCTAATAGTAACAGCAACAAGGTATTTGGCTGTACTTAATCTTACTTCTTTATTGTATCCGGCGAGAAGATAAGCAACAGAAAAATTATTTGAACTCAGAAATATTCTCAAAGCTCAGGATGTTTGTCTCTCCTGTTGTGGGGCTTTTCTGAGCACCAGTAATTCTTCTTTTAGACCCAGCTTGTTGATTATCTATCTATCTATCTATCTATCTATCTATCTATCTATCTATCTATCTATCTATCTATCTATGTCAGTTCCAATAGAACCAGAATGGGGCAGGCTTGATTTGATGGCTGGGATCTCAGAAACAGAGGGCACGTTTTCTCCCCCAACCCAATGTTTCACCTATAAGTGAATAGTTACTTTTATCCATATAAGTGAATGGCAAAGGTTGAACTTGGGCACACAATATTATGGTGAGACTATCTCCATTCCTTCACAAAGGATCACACTTTGGGGGAAGGGGTGCAGCAATGCAGTGGAATTGCATCCAAATGTACTCGTCTTCCAGAGGTAGGGAACTTTTGGATGTGACCCAGTGAGCCCTTTCTCACAATTACGTGAGAGGGCTTGAAGGCAGGCAGTGAGGAATGCAGCAGAAATTTGTCTTCCCCACAGATGATCCGGGTGAGGGGTCTGGGTGTGTGGATCACGTACATAAACAGTCTGCAACTGCCACAGGCAGGGTGAAGGTACAGGGGTTGGGACACGTCATCCTGGCCCCCGGAAATCCCAGAATGCACCACATGAGTGTGTGGTGCATTGTGGGGATCTCCCCAGCAATGGGCAGGCACCCATCAGTGCTTCACCACCAGCTCAAAGCAGCTGATGCTGACACATGGTCAGGTAGATGCTTGCTCCCTTAACCTCGCTTAAGAGCCCAGCTTCTTCGCCATGTTTGCTGCCAAGACGCCACAGGGAGCCAGTTGGCACCCGGCAGTTCCCATGGGTAGCCTAGCCCAGGCTTAGCTGCCTTAGTCCAGTCTTGGCTGCTCATGAGAACAGCCTCAATGTCTCTGCTCAGAGAACCCTTGCAATATAAATGTCCTATACGGACAATCACACAGAGATTTATCACTCCTTTAGCATAACCCAAATTGATTTCTCCATGTCAACATCATCAGGAGAAGGCAAAACCTCCCTAAACACCTGCCTGGAGGCAGTAATGGGCTGGATGAGGGTTTTAATTAGATTCATAGTTTTAAATAATTTTAATACTGGGTTTTAAATGTTTTTAATCTTTTAAATGATTTTAATTGTTGACTGATTTAATCTTTTAAATGATTTTAATTGTAAACTGCCCAGGGATGCCAGTTCTGGGGGGTATAGAAATATTTTAAATAAAAATAAACTAATAAAATAATAATAAAGTGTTTTGTTAATAATGATAATAATTCCTCTTGGAGACAATATGATGTCATGAATGCAATACAGGAAAAGCTTCAGTTTATGTCCTTCCCATACTATGAAGGTAACTTCAGAACAGTACTTTATCTGAATTGTAATGCAAATTGTTTCTGATGCCACTTTCTCCAATATAGTGTCGCCTTGGTCAACTGAACCCATTTTCTCCCCCGTTGACAATGGGTACCAGTGGCTGAAACATTTACTGAGTGCCTGTGATAATAATTGGGCTTAGGAGCTGCCACATGGAGCGAGGTCAGACGTTTTCTAGCTCCAATCAATACGTAGCAGCTTAATTTTCTTAGCAGGTCACCAGAAGCTACCTAACTGCTTTCAGCACCTTGCAAGTTTGCTTCAGCTGATTTTTTGTTGAATTATTCCTCCAAAATATTAAGAGGGAACATATTTTCATGCAATGTTATCAGTAGGTTCCAGAGACAAGTTTTTGTTGAGATTAACAACTCCACAAAATAATGAGCCATTAGTTACGTGTTTTCCTAGGAGACGTGTCATCCTTAGACACATAAATTACATAATTATGACACTGATGCACGTTATTGATTTGTTTATATATGACTGAATTTTAAATGAAGCCCCATTATAGCAGTTCAGTTATTCACACAGTGGGGCCTTTCACACAACCACACTGGCAGGTAGGTGGGCAGGGGGAAGGCAGGGTTAAGCCTACCTTCTCCACAGACTATCCAGGCTATTCCCAGCCATGCTGTGCCACTGTGTACATGATCACCATGGTGTACTGGAGGATTCCCCTGGGAGACTGGCATTCTAGGCACTTGTCTCTGTGTCTATGCTGGTTGCAAGCAGCCCACCCACACTGACACACAATCCTGGAGTCTTAGTTAACGGCGCTCTCGCTCTGTTAATCCAGGCTAAGAGCCAGGCTTTGGCGGTGGATTTGGCAATCCCCGTGGATCCCGATGGTTCTCATGGGCAGCCAAGCCCAGGTAGCCCTTGGCTACCTAAGCCTGGGTTTGTCTGCTTGTGGGAACAGACTCATTATGTTCAACTTGCATTGACTTTTAAAATCAGTGAGGAGGTTCCAGAGTAGGCCTGTGCTAGCATAGTGCTGTTTAAGTAGCATGAAGACGTTGGTTAAGGATGTTGCATGAAGAAAGTAACCTCTGCTCCAGACTAGTCCTTGCATGAACAGAAGATGTTGCGATACCTCTAGCACAACATGAGACACTATCCAATTGTTGCACAAACATGTCCCAGAAAGGGTTTTCTGCCAGCAGGTGTGCTGCAACACTGCAGAGTAACATAAACTAATTAGATGGATCTATTTCTTCACATTGCACAAGCACGATCCTAGTCTGGATCTTGCCCGACATATGTTCAGTCACTCACATGAAAATGTACACTGACGCCTGTATATTGGCCCTTCACATGACCCATGCGAAACTCCTTACCAGGCTCTTCGGGGAGAGCGAGCTTAGCGTGGGGCATTCTGGAGAGACCCCCGGGGCTGGGAGGCTTGTTTTATCTTCCCAGCAGGGGTCTCCTCGTGTGTTGCCGTGGCATGGAGGAGCCACACTGCAGCAGCACACAATCAAGTAAATGGGGTTAGCGGTGCACTCGCTCTGCTAACCTTGTTGAAGAGGACGGGTAGTTTTGATAGTTTGCTGCCAGGAGCCGTGCGGATGCTGTGGCAGCAGACGACCAGGAGAAATCGGGCTAGCCTCCCTTAGCCCGATTTCTCCTGGTCATGGGAATAGCTTCAGTGTGTGAAGCCCCCTAGGGTGTGTTTGAATTAGTTCCACCACAGTTTGAATGTTAGTCTGCACCCCTGAAGATAAACCTGTGGGAGGAAATTGTGTTGTATATGCTAAAACATGTTCAGAAACAAAGGACAATGTCTTGCATAACCCTAACAGACGTAGCTCACACCAGAGGTTCTCAAACTTTGCTCCGTTGATGTTATTGGAATACAACTCCCATCATCCCCAGCCACAATAGGCAACGTTTGAGAACTGCCTGCTTGTGTGAGAACAATGGTGGAAGCCTCTCTCACCCATTGACCACCTGCTAGTTGCAGGCAGATTATGAGGATGAAGTGAAAGATCCAAAGTTGTTACTTGCCTTAGTTGGAATAGTTCACATGAAGCAAATATGACAAGTATCAAGATTTATAATTGTGAAGGGAAATATAAAGCTTCCCTCCTCTCCCCACAATAATCAGAACTAGCTCAACAAGCTGTCTTGCTTATTTCTGAGGTTTTATCTTCCTCTCTTTAATGAAAAACAATCTCCTTTTGAGGCACTGGGAAGGAAATCTAAGAGGCCCTTTTACATGAACTTTCATGTTTGGCTGCATTTATCTTGTCAGCTAAAATAATGCATTGATTACTAATCACCTGGTGTTGTTTCCACACAACAGTTTCCCTGTCTAGCAGGCAACCGCATTGAGGCTTATAGGTGCCACAGGAAGCAATCAATAAAAAGGCCTCATGAAGTTCTTAACAAGAAAACACTCAAAGGCTTCTGCCTTGTGGAGTGGAATGGGAACAATTGTGAAAGCAGACACCCTTTTACCAAGAAAATCCTCCACCCACCCCACGCACACACAGCAGGAGTCAGATCTTCCCCTTCTTTCTTTCACAGTAAAATTCAAGTTGAAAGATTATTTTTCCAGTCTCCTCCTTTTACTTAAGCTATTACAAAGCCAGCAAGGAATTTTTTTATACTTCCAGTTTTCTAGTAAATAGTGCAAAAATAATATCCATAGTTGCCTTGACAATATCACTTGTGTGTATGTGTGTTGGTTTGATTTTGTTTCAGTACCTAAACTGACAATAAGACCATTAATTTTCATTGCAGCTGAAGCCAGTGGTGGTTTGCAGTGCAATCCTAAAATCAGTTCTCTTGCAGGTTTTGGTGTGATTAATTAACCTACCCTTCTTCTAATGCTATGCAGTATGCCAGAGGGAGGGTGAACTACACTCATAGGAACATAGGAAGCGGCCATATACTGAGTCAGACCACTGGTCTATCGAGCTCAATATTGTCTTCACAGACTGACAATGGTGTCTCCAAGGTTGCAGGCAGGAATCTCTCCCAACCCTATCTTGGAGATGCCAGAGAGGGAACCTGGAACCTTCTGCTCTTCCCAGAGTGGCTCCATCCCCTGAAGGAAATATCTTTCAGTGCTAATACTTCAACCAGGGTGGACCCTGCTTAGCTAAGGGGACAAGTCATGCTTGCTACCACAAGACCAGCTCTCCTCAGAATTAGACTCAGAATGGTCTAATGCTGGACAAAAATCATAGTATTTACATCACACTGGCTGACATACTGCATAGCATCAGTCTAGTAATTTGGACAAATGCAGAATTTCTGTACAAAGGTAGCTTATTATTTCCAGTGGGCTTACTTTCATGAAGCACCATTTGCGCAACTGGTACTCAAAGGCAGGATGCCTCTGAGCACCAGTTGCAGGGGAGTAACAGCAAGTGAGAAGGCATGCCCTCAATTCCTGCCTGTGGCTTCCAGTGGCATCTGGTGGGCCACTGTGCGAAACAGGAGGCAGGACTAGATGGGCCTTGGGCCTGATCCAGCAGGGCTGTTCTTATGTTCATTTGTGTAACTTGTGTGCATGCGAAGTTATTAGACTGTTGAACAGCCACTGTTGCTAAGAATTCAAAGGGCTGCACATATGAGAATTGGTGTAGTATTGTGGTTAGGCATTGTTATTTCTTGTTTACACAGTCAGACAGGTGTTATTGACTGGTTTGTTTTATCCAGACATCGAGTCCTTCCCAAGGACCTGGGATGGCAGGATTTTATTATCAATGTTGTTGCTGTTATTAATATAGATATTGTCGTAGAATATAGGCTGCTCCCAGTAAAGTTGCTTTTTGTAATTGGCTGATGGTGATTTCTGTGGTCCCTATGGTGCTGAGGTGTTATTTTAACTTGTTGATTATTTTAACTTGTTTTTCTTTCTTCTCAACTACAGTTATATCTGGTGTATTGTGTGGCAGATGTTTGTCTGTTTGTAGTCGGAAGTCCCATAATATTTTTGCATCTTCGTTTCTACAACTTTTTCAGTTTTATGGTCCCACCAATTTTTGGCTACAGGTAGCTTGTATTTTTGCAGGTGTTCCAGTGTATCAACCCTGCTACCTAACAACAAATAAGATGAATCCCTGTCCACAGGGACTCACAGTCTAAAAAGAAACATAAGACAGACACCAGGAACAGTCACTGGAGGTACTGTGCTGGGGGTGGATAGGGACAGTTACTCTCCCCCTGCTAAATAAAGATAATCGCCATATTAAAGTTGCCTCAGGCGTTTGAGAGGGGAAGTCCTGTGTTTGTAGAAAGCTTCCATTTGATTTTGCTGCTGTTTTACTCTTGTAGAGATATTAGTTACTGCTGTGATTTAATCCTTTTTAATTGTTTTGTTGTAATAATGACCAGAGGCTCTCTTACCCCTGGACTTTGGGGCCCACCACCACACCCCCTGGGGGCCTCCAAATCCTCTTTACTCTGTCCTAGGTTGTGTGGTTTGTACCCTCAATAACCTATATATTAAAAAATGATGCTTAACTTGCAGTGGAGGGGGTGGGCTCCCAAGGCCTTAAGGTCATAGCTCCAAAATGACCTAGGTGCACCTCTGATAATGACTCTGGCTGGTATCCAGACGAGAACAGTACTGACACTATGGGAGAAGGGCGATTTTCATCAGTCTACCTTTCCCTCTGATGTATTTGCCTCCTGAATATCTCTATCTCTATCTCTATCTAGATACCCCTGCTAATTGAGTAAAGAGGCACCTTTTAAAGTGGTGATTCTCTTAGATTTAGCAGGGAGAGAGCAACTGACTCTATCCAACCTGTGCATCCCTCTTGTGGCTGTTGCTGGTGTTTGCCTTATGTTTCTTTTTAGTTTGTGAGCCCTTTGGGGACAGAGGGCCATCTTATTTATGTATTGTTTATTTTTCTATGTAAACTGCTTTGAGAATTTTGTTGAAGAGCGGTATATAAATATTCGTAGTAGTAGTAGTTGCAGTAGTAGATCATCTCTCCTTGAGGTTGCACATGTATACTGCTGCTACTGCTGCTGCTGCTGCTACTACTACTACTACTACTACTATTACTAAAGCAACTGTGTACATATTGTTTTTCATCAAGTTCTCAAAGCGGTTTACATAGAAAAAGAAATGAAATGGTTCCCTTCCCTGTCCCAAAAGGGTTCACAAATACACAATCAAAAAAGAAACATAAGTGCTACACCAGCAACAGTCACAGGAGGGAAGCTCTGCTGGGATTGGATAAGGGCAGTTGCTCTCCCCCTGCTAAATATAAGAGAATCGCCTCTTTTAAAAGGTGGCTCTTTGCTCAGTTAACAGGGGTCAAACTGAAGGCATACAGACAATGGTGAACAATATAGACACAAGCTTCTAACACAATCTAAAAGATAAGTTGCCTCTTTGCTCACAGAACAGGGGTATATGTAAAATACCTTAAGCTCTTTCACATGATCCTATGGAGGTGGGCTGGAATGGAGGCATGCTCCAACTCCTTGCCTCCCGGACGACCCAAGTTGCGTTTACTTACCCAACCCCCACATGATCAGGCTGCTACACACTCCAGGAGATGGGGAGGAACTGAGGCAGATACTCCAGTATTCCACAATGCATTGTGAAAGTAGCGGAGAAGCAGCCCTCAGTACTGCAGCATCTCTGCCCTGCCTGGCCTGCTGTCAACAGGACTCTATGGTACTGATGGCCACTGACAGCTGAAGCCGCATGTTTACCTGATCACACAGAGATGATCAAATGCCAAAGTCGGAGAGGAGCTGTTTTTCTCCTACGTGGTTTGGACCTGGGTAACGAAGTCAGGTTACCCAGCTCTGAACAGGGCAGTTGTGAGGGAGTCCCGTGGACCCAGATCACCATGAAAAACTGTTAGCTCTCTACAATCTGGCCTTTCTAGTCATGAGAACAGCCCCCTTGTTTTCTCTCTTAGTGATTATTAAGTAAAGGGAGTAGCATATCCTTATGCATTTGACAAAATGCATTTGTCAGAGCACCATAACTTAAAACCGATTAGCTCATCTATTCAGTTAGTTTAATTATTCTTGGGGAAATGAAGATGTCTGTAATTGTGGAGTGTTTGGACAGAATTTCTAAGTTGTTTAGATTTAAAATAATGGCCTACTCCCAAATGCTAAGCTGCGTAAGGCAGTCAGAATTCCTCTGATCACACAGATTCAGAGAGACTTTGGGGATGTCAGTTAATATTTGCATGTTGGATCGTTCAGTGTGCCGCTCCAATTATCCAAGGCTCGATCACTGTGTGTAATCATAATTTGTTCACCAAACTACCCAGGCCTGTCAGAGTGGTGCCTGAAATTAAGCCTCTGCTGCATGCACACAGCTTATGAAAAATTGAATGGCAGTCCCATTTTCACAAAACATGACAAACACAAAAGAAATCATGAATTAATTTTAAGCCCTCTTAACAGAGCCTTATCAAACGGCAGAAGCCTTTGTCTTACTCAAGATTGGCATCCAGGCTGATATGCTTAATTAATATCAAACATCTCTAAACGATTGTTGATTGACACTTGAAATCAGTTGGCACCATAACTCCTAAGTTGCTCAGAATTGGAGCGAAGAACTTTACAATTGGTTTGTGGAGGTAGGAAAAAAATAGAACCTAATCAGTGAATTAAATAAACATTGGTTGAAGTTTGCCCGGGAGCCTCACAATATGCATGGCAATTAAAATGAAAATACAACACATAATTAACATGCAGAATTTACTGCCACAACATGTGGTCATGGCCACTAGCTTCAATAATTTTTAAAGCATTCAGAAATCCATAGAGTCGATTATCATAGAGGCTAATAATTATTTATTAATTATATAAATTATAATTATTATAATTATTGTATATAAAATATATATTATTATTAATTATATAAAATTTATATACTGCTTTTCAACCCCTCAAAAGTTCTCAAAGCAGTTTACATAGCAATGGTCTACTGTTCCCAGAGGGCTCACAATCTGAAAACGAAACGCACATCCCTACTTGCCATTCGGGATGTGCATGAACTGGTTTGGTGCCAATTTTCTGGAGCACCAAAATGGTTCAGAAGTCTACTGTTTGAGCTGGCTCAGAGGCGGGGGGTGGGTTCTTTAAGAGGCAGGGAGGGAGCCCTTACCTGCCCCATTGCATTTTCCCCACTGGCCCTCTCCCCAAAGTGGCCATGTGGGGCTGCAGCTTACCTCCCTGCAGCTCTGGTAAGGGTCATACCAGAAATGGCCGGTGCTCATCTGCATGCATGCCATGTGCACACAGGCTAGCCATTTCTGGTACGATGCTAACTGGGGCTGCAGGGAGGTATGCTGCAGCCCCGCACGAACACTTTTGGGGAGAGTGTGGTGGGGGAAATGTGGCGGGACAGGAAAGGGCACCCTCCCTGCACCTTAAAGAAGACCCTAGCCTCTCTGGAGTGAATAAAAGAACATAAGAACAGCCCTGCTGGATCAGGCCCAAGACCCATCTAGTCCAGCATCATGTTTCACACAGTAGCCCACCAGATGCCGCTGGAAGCCACAAGCAGGAGTTGAGGGTATGCCCTCTCTCCTACTGTTACTCCCCTGCAACTGGTACTCAGAAGCATCCTGCCTTTAAGGCTGGAGGTGGCCTATAGCCCTCCAACTAGTAGCCGTTGATAGACCTCTCCTCCATGAAGAGATCCAAACCCTTCTTAAAGCCATCCAGGTTGTTGGCTGTCACCACAAATTGTGGCAGAGAATTCCCCAAGTTGATTATGCGTTGTGTGAAAAAATACTTCCGTTTGCTGGTCCTAAATTTCCCAGCGATCAAGTTCATGGGATAACCCCTGGTTCTAGTGTTATGGGAGAGGCAGAATAATTTCTCTCTATCCAGTTCAAACTGGACTTGAACCAGTTCATGCACATCCCTACTCGCCATGAAGCAGTGTGAATGCTCACTTAGGGCAAGGGATGAGTGCATTCTCTTCATTCTGTTCCTTTATTTTTCGATGGGTTTCCTCTGCCCTGCACTCCACCCCTCTTGAATTCTGCTTTAATCAGGAGAATTTGTAAAACCTGTTCTGGAATTGGCGTTTGTCAGAAGTCCTTTTCACACATTATATTCAACACTCATGTAATGAGGGTACAGAGGCACATATCTGTACACAGGTACAGTTATTCACACATAATAAGCCTGTGCACATGAACAGCCAAACCCAAGCTTGAGCCTGGGTTTGGCTCTCTGTGTGCACCACCAGGGTCAAGTCCGATTCTGGAACTTTCCTTGTGGGCAGCCTGACTTTTTACTCCATCCCTTTGCCAGGATTTGTGGGCGCATGTGCACCCTTAACCCCAGGGCCAGGGTCGTGATTATGCTCTGGCTGCATGTAGCCCAAGCATATACAGAGTTGGGTGTCTAGAGCACCCAACTCCCAGGGGAATCCTCCAATGCACCGCGTTCATCATGTGGTGCATTGTGGGATTCCTGGAGGCCAGGAAAATGTGTCCCAACCTCCAGTGATTCATGCTGCTCAGAGTAGTGTGGAGTGTGTGGGCATGTGCCAGCATGCTGAAGGGGAGCACCGTTGGTCACCTGGGGGGAAGGTAGGTAAAAACCCTGCCTCCCCCCCACCCCCACCCTCCCCATCCATTATTTGCATGACCTTTATATTGAACAAAAATTCAGCAGTACACTTCCTATCTGTAAAATTCATCTGAGGGACCTGGACCCAGGTCCACTTTTTGAATGAATCCAGGTACAGTCATACACAGGGCTGATTCAAACTAGCAGCAGCTACCACACGTGATAAATGTCGGGGCCACAGCAAGAACACCACTGCCCTGACATCATCAAAGGATGTGTCCATGTGATTTCAGCTTGTCTTTTAATGACACATGAGGGGTGTATTTCAGAATCATCTCTCTATGCACTCTACAAAATCCTGTTTAAAAACAGTCAAATCCAGTCTGTAATGGTGGACATGACATGATGGAACTGAAAGCGACTCTGTGACAAACTGGGCATTATCATTTGGAAATTAAAATGGAACAGCAGAGGATTGCTAATGCATCAATTCAGCTTTGGAAACAAGATCAGCATCCTTGTCTAAGGAAGTGCTCATCATGTGGCTACTGTTAACTATTGTGGTGTGGTAGCTAAAGTGTTTGGAGTGGATGTGAGATGCTCATAGTCAAATCCATCCAGAGCTATCAAGTTCAAAGAGCAGTTATCTCAGCTCCAACTGCCTCCCAGGGAGGCAACCTTCTCATGGCAGTCACCTGATCAAAGTCTTTTGGCTTTCCTTGGAATTCCTAGGATGTTTTTTCACCCAGGCAACAAACTCCGAATTCAGCTCAAGATTTTGTTTTAGGAGAAATTTGGTGACAACTCCAGTTGTAAGGCTAGAATGACGACACCCCACACAGGCTGTGGTCCTTGAAAGAAAAGGCTAGAAATGTGGTAGATAAAAATGGCTTATATGCTCAGAATATCATCAAGTTCTGAAAAAATAAACTACCAGATTATGCATGAAAAGAAATGACACATGATGCAGACAAAGAAAAAGAAAAGCCCAAACAAAGAAAAAATGAAATTACCTCTGCAATCTTTAAAGGTGCATACAATAGAATTAGCAGAGGCAGCACTATTAATAATCTATTATATTGCTCCATCAATTATCTGGCTCAGCGTGCCATTTAAGAAAGGACTCTAATAAATTCCATTTCCTGCTGTTGAGGGATGTTAGCCATCCACTTGCAGGGAGGTTTAATTTACAGGGATGTGAAATGATGTTTGACCCAGTGATTATTAAATGGGAGGCAACGGAAGATACAAATAGGTGTCTAATTTTGTTTAATACTTTACACAGATTAAAAAAGTCAGTACCTGTAGTTGACCTCTACATTTTTGAATTTATTCTTGCAGACTCACAGACTCTGGTGATATAAGGGAGGGCGGGGATGTAGCTTCCAGTGCTAAAGTGACAGAAAGTCATTAGAAGACATGAGCATCCTTCTTCCCTGTTTTCCATTCCAGTTCAGGTTTATTCTTGATTGATTGATTGATTGATCAGCTGGACATTACCCCCCCCCCAAATGTTGACCGTCAAATACAGTTATTTTAAAAATGCTGCAGTTATGAACACACTTTCATGGAGGAGGAAGGTTTAAAGTATTTTCTGTGGTAGAAGGTTTTTTCCCCTCACTAACTCCTACGCTACTTGTGAGTACTTGAAAAGAATGCTAATTTTAAAAAATCAAATTAATGGATGGAGTGTAATTTTTTGTCTGCTCAAACCTGAGAGATCGTCACTTTCTGTCCTTTCCTCCTTGAAAAGATCTTTTCTCCTTCTTTCTCAACATCTTTCATACATGTGTCTCCACCCCACCTTCTCAAATTTCTCATGGAATTTTTGGAAATATGCATGATTAGAAATGAAGACATTTGGGTCAGGATTTGGACACATGCGCCCCTAGTAAAATGGCTTCCTAGCTCTATGAGGTCTCATGACCCATGAGAGAGTTTTCTCACATTTCTCAGGGCATAAATGCATTTTCCCAGGGGTTTCTGTTTTTTGGATATTCGGTACAAGGTCTGTAAACCTACCTGCAAAAATGGCATGGTCCTATCTTAGGTGGATTGATCTGGGAGTTTCTTGTCAATCAGTGAGGTTATTAACACGATGGGGTGAAATCGGGCTAGCGGAGGCTAGCCCGATTTCACCCCATCGTGTGAACCATCGAGCTCAGCTGCGAGATCATAGGTGGGTAACCCGCCTAACTACCCCTGCCCTAAAACCAGGTTTGCGGAGCGAGATTGTGAGTAGCCACAGCACGGCTCCATGCCGTGGTTACTCATGAGTAGACCACCGGAGGGGAGGTGCAAAGCTGCCTCCTGGCTCTGGGGGTCTCCAGTATGCTCGCGCAGGACATACTTGAGCTTCCAGGGCTGCGCGGCCCCTGAGCTCCCCAGCCCCCGCTGGCTCCGTCACGGAGCCGGCAATCGTGTAGGTGGTAGATCTGGCCGCCCAGGGCTCCCTCCCTGCTCGTGTGCAGGGACAGTGGGCTTAGCCCGCTTTCCCCACACACCCTCTAAAACCGGGTCTCACTGATCGTGAGACCTGGCTCAGTGAGTAGTCAGTAAGGGCTTGCAAAGCATTTTGACATCTTATCTCATTGTGACGCCAGACTTTTCCTTGCTCTATGAGATTTAATTCCGCATACTTTCCAATGGGAGAGTTTTTCCAGATTGGGGGGGGGTTTTCCTTTTTCATCCACTTATTCCCCTATATTAGGATTAGATACAGATAGGGGAAACAAGCTGACATATTTTTTGGACCTGCTATAGATATAGATATAGATCCGGCCTTTTGGTATAGCCTGAAGGTAGTTTACATAAATCTTAAAATTACGGCTAAAATTTAACAAGATCTACATTGTAAAAGATATGATCATTTGGCCAACAATTGTTTTCCATAATGGCTACAATACAGGTCAGGAACAAATGGAAATCAAATTGTATTGGGCTTTCTTGCACTCACTTGCAAGAATGCCTTTCTCTTAATTTGAAATGTCACTGAAGTGCCTTATAGGTTCTAGAATCCACCAGACTATGAGGTCCTTACTAGCAGTTCCAGGCATTATGAAGCTGATGGTGGAGGGGGACCCACGGACCCATACAGAGAATGCCAGGTGATCTCATAAGCCTACTGGAAAGTAGGCAAAAAAATAAAATAAAATATTCTCCTTGACAGCAGGAAACTAGCAGAACACAGAGTGGACTGCACAAGAACTTCTCTCTGATTTTTCAGGAATTTTTTTTTACATTTTTACATGGGGTAACTTTATATAAAGGACTTTTTACATGGGGTAACTTTATATAAAAGACAAAACTACATCCTCCATCAACAGTCAGGATCGCCTGCCAAGACAAGCACTGGTTGCTGCCGGTACCTCCAAGGGCGGCTCCATAGGTGGGCTTGCTACTATGGTGCCACCAGGATCGGGCCCATTCCTGGCAGTACACACACACACACACACACACACACACACACACACACACACAAGCAAAACTCAGCTGGGCTTCCTTAACCCGGTTTTGCACGTATGTGTGTGAATAGCCTCATGGTCTTGTATACAAGATACTAAACATCTCTAGCGTTTCTCTTGACAAGCCTGGGGTTTTGCTGCTGTTTGTATTATAAATAGAAGCAATTATAATAATCCTTGTTATGCCCAGTGCCCTCTACAGAAATCAGGAATATAAACGAGGGAAGGAAGATAATACAAAACTATAAATAACTGCAATAAAGAGGTTCACTCTTTAATAAATGTCAGACTTTGAGACCATTTTTGTTTTTTTTAAATAAGAAGAGGCTGGCAGGCTAGGGTTCCCTTAAGCCAGCTGCCGGGATTGTGCACGCAACCTGAAGAGACACAGAGATGGGTGCCTAGAGTGCCTGTCTGATGGGGTCTGTCAATGCACCAGACTCATGGTGCTGTGCATTGTGGGATATCTGGAGGCCAGGATGCATCATCCCAACCTCAGCGCAGATTCTGTGGGAGCACAGTCCGTGATCACAACAGCATTTCTCGGGGCGGGGGGGAAATGAGCTGGGGTAGCCTTCCTCCTGCCCCCCTTGGCCATGTGAATGACCCCACTGTGCTGCAATTAAATTGCTGGTTATAGAGGGAGGCTTGTCAGAAGTAGTGCATTCATTCATCAAATGGTAGAAGAGTGGGAGTGAATTTACAGTTCAACGGTCAGTAAAGACCCTTAGTAAAGACCCTTACTCAAGAAAAATAAATTTGTTTTTCTTCTCTTACACACAGTCTCCCAGCACATGTTGTTGCTGCAAGCACAAAATGCTCTGTCTTCATTGATTCACCTGATTAGTGTTAGCAGTGCTATGCAGAGATGGGCAGAAATCCTCTGAGAAATTTCACTTGTCTTCTGTAAACCACTTTAAATTCTCTTGGAAATTCTAGGGTGTTTCTCCTTGAGAGGAACTCTGAAATTTGCTTTGAAATTCACACCCAGCCACCCACCCACCCCAATTTTGTTGTCAACCCTAGTGTTCTCCAGGCAAAAGTGTTTCCTTTACTATGTGAACGCCATTATGAAACTGCACTCTTGGAGGTGGACACATGTTTACACGATGGTTCATCTAAGATCTTGAAATAACAAACCCTGAGCTCAGTTCACCCTCTGATTTTTTTTAATTCAAAGGTAAATCATAGATTGAAATTCGATGAAAGAGGTAAGTATAGTAGTATCCACTCTATTATCCCTGCTAACTGGGCAAAGAGGCACCTTTTACCATGGTGATTCTCTTTATTTAGCAGGGGGAGAGTAACTGGCCCTATCCACCCCCAGCACAGGACCTCCAGTGACTGTTGCTGGTGTCTGTCTTATGTTTCTATTTAGAATGTGAGCCCTTTGGGGACAGGGAGCCATCTTATTGTTTGTTATTTCTCTGTGTAAACTGCCCTGAGCCATTTTTGGAAGGGCGGTATAGAAATCGAATTAAGAAGAAGAAGAAGAAGAAGAAGAAGAAGAAGAAGAAGAAGAAGAAGAAGAAGAAGAAGAAGAAGAAGAAGACTGACTACAAACAAAGGCATGACAAAGTAGCAGGGATGATACACTGGAACATCTGCAAAAAATACAAGCTACCTGTAGCCAAAAATTGGTGGGACCATCAAATTGAAAAAGTTGAAGAAAATGAAGATGTAAAAATATTATGGGACTTCCGACTACAAACAGACAAACATCTGCCACACAATACACCAGATATAACTGTAGTCAAGAAGAAAGAAAAACAAGTCAAAATAATCAACATAGCAATACCAGGGGATAGCAGAATAGAAGAAAAAGAAATAGAAAAATCACCAAATACAAAGATCTACAAATTGAAATGGAAAGGCTGTGGCAGAAAAAGACCCAAATAATCCCAGTGGTAATTGGCGCCCTGGGTGCAGTTCCAAAAGACCTTGAAGAGCACCTCAACACCATAGGGGCCACAGAAATCACCACCAGCCAATTACAAAAAGCAGCTTTACTGGGCACAGCCTATATTCTGCTACGATATCTATAACAACAGCAACAACATTGACAATAAAATTCAGCCATCCCAGGTCCTTGGGAAGGACTCGATGTCTGGATAAAACAAACCAGTCAATAACACCTGTCTGACTGTGTAAAATAATAATAATATTTATATATCCCACGTTTTTTTCAGCACAAAACTCAAGGTACATAGCCAGGAGTGTAGCTATAATGGAGCGGATGGTTTCAAAGAACCCAGGGCCCCCCAGCTCCACCCCTCCCTCTTTACTTCATTATCTTCCTCACTCTGAGGGGCCAAACATGGGCCCTCTCTCCCCTAGCTATGCCTCTGTACATAGCAACATAGAAAGCTGCCATCTACTGAGTCAGACCATTGGTCTATCTAGCTCCATATTGTGCCCTTTGACAGGCAGTGGCTCTCCTGGGCTTCAAGCAAAAAGATTTCTCCTACCTGGAGATGCCACGGATCGAACCTGGGATCTTCTGCATGCTAAGAAGAGGCTCCACCATTGAGCCATGGCATGCATGGAGTTCCCAGATAGTCACCCATCCAGGCACTGACCAATAAACTAGTTCGAGACAAAAAATAAATACGTTACCAAGGCAACAACAATTAAAATTGTAGACTTGATTGCTAATGTAAAAACTGCACAGTAATTTTTATTATTTATTTATTTATTTATTTATTTATTTATTATTAAAACTTTTATACCGCCCTTCCAAAAGGCTCAGGGCGGTTTACATTAAAACACCATTAAAATCAGTTAATAATTAAAACAAAAATAATAAAGCATAAAAAACAATAATTAACAATTAAAAACATCGTAAAACAACAATTAAATTATCAGAAGAATTTAAAAACAAGTTTTTAAAAGCTGAGAAAGCCTGGTTGAAGAGATGTGTTTTCAGGTGTTTTTTGAAAATTGCCAGAGATGGGGAGGATCATATCTCAGCAGGGAGCACATTCCACAATCTTGGGGCCGCGGCCGAGAAGGCCCGTCTCTGTGTAGCCACCAGAGGAGTCCGTGGTAACTGGAGACCGACCTCCTCAAGTGACCTCAATGGGCAGTGGGGCTTATAGCATAGTGTGGTAATATATCTAATATATCATATGCACTTTAGAATATTGAGCAAAAATGCATAGATAAGACAATGATAACATCAAAAAGGTAAAAGGTAAAATGATAACATAATAAAATCCTCAAAACAAGGAAGGTTGAAAATAAAGGAGTCTAAAAAAAAAGGAGACGCAAAAACAGGAGACTCGAAAATCAAGTACAGACAATGTATTTCAACCTCCACTGAGGCCTTCCTCAGCGGCATAGCACTCTGTCTCCACAAATTTCCTGTTGGGGTTCCTGGCTCCTAGCTATGCCCCATTCCCCCGTCTTCAGCTGGTGGTCCTCAGGACTTACCCCTTTAGCCCTGGCCCCACCTCCAGCAGCCACCAACTTCTAGATCAGGGGTTCTCAACCAGTGGTACTCCAGATGTTGCTGAACTACAGCTCCCATCACCCCCCATCACAATAAATTGTAGCTGGGGATGGTGGGAGTTGTAGTTCAGCAACATCTGACCATGCCTACTTAATAAGGCTACTGTATCATGTATGCACCAAGCGTGCTTGGGCTTTGGAGTCTGTGAGCCTCTTCTCATGAGCAGTGAGAAGGGCTCCAGAACGAGCAACAGGGAAGGCGGGTTAGACTCACCTTCCCTACAGACGAGCATCTCTCCATCCTTGGGTGGGCAGATCACCCGCCAGACGAGCACCAAATCCTGCCAGTAGCTCTGAGGGTCAGGGTGCCGGGGCATGTTAGGGTGCATTATGGGGATCCCCCCTATGAGATAAATGGGGTTAGGAGAGCACAAGTGGGTTTGCTGCCATAGTGCTGCCAGGATCTATCTATCTATCTATCTATCTATCTATCTATCTATCTATCTATCTATCTATCTATCTAATACATTTGTATACTGCTCAAAATGCAAGTGTCTGGGCAGTTTACAACAAAACAATAAAAACAACAGATAAAAAGATTAAAACAATACAACAATTAAAATTTAAAATGTTAAAACTATTAAATAAACACAATTAAAACAATATCTAATTAAAAGCCTGGGTGAACAAATGTGTCTGAAGGATTGGATGTGATCCTGGCGGTTCACACGCATGTGCAGAACTGGACTGGGCTCCCTTAGGCCGGTTTTGCACGCGTGTGTGAATAGCCTCTCTATCTTGTTCCCCCTGGGGTCGACATTTTACAGCAACATGAAGAAGGGGCCGATCGATACAGAGGGCACATTCCGCATAGGGTTCTCTTCCCCGAAAATGCTTTCCAGCCCTTTTCAGTTTGGTGATCCACACAGAGAAGCAAGAGACAAAATAAATCTTTGCTTTGGTTCCCAGCAGAATACAGGAGCTTTCCCACCTTTAGTGCAAAGGTGCTGGATTTTGCGGTCTATGGGAAGAGTGAACTTTTTGCGTGCTTTGCTAAATAATCCTTTTGGCTGCATGATGCATCGCTGCACATTAGTTACATTTCACACACAGCCCAAAGTGAGATTGACAGGGCTGCAGAACATTACTGCTTACATACCATATCCTAAGCTGCCAATCAAATGCATTCTGAGGATCAAGTATGAGATCACATCTACAGAGAACGTATATGAATGACAGGCCAGTCTCTAAGATACACATGGCTTTTGAGGTGGTATCCCTGGATAGCAGGGCCATGCAATGGAGAGGGTCACTCACTCTCGCAGGGAAAGATGGATATGGATCTTCATAGAGGTCAGGCCTTTCTAGTGAGTAGTCTGGACATAGTGCCGAAGTGAAATCATAGGGAATCTGGCAGAAAGTCTTGGGGGGAGCAGTGATCCGAGTGATGGATTTGCAGGAGCACATTGCAAAGCAGGAATGGGTCCTGGCAAATCAAGGACCTTACAGTTATGTGTGATCACAACCCTGCTTGCACTGCTTACAAAAGGCTGCGATCACAGCTGCGTTTGCACTGATGTTGTTTATCCCCAGCCCCAGTGGTCCTTGGTTGGAGATTATGGGAGTTGATGTCCAATAACATCTGGAGACCCAGTGTTGAGAATCCCTGATGTATACCATCCACCAGCTCCCCCTACCCCCAACGGCATGCAGGCCGGCTGTGGAGGTGGGGAGTGCCAGTGGGTGGCACACACATTCTCCTGGGTGGCTGCCCAATTAGCCTAGTGGGCAGGACCAGCCCTGACCCTTGCTGAATGCTCACATCCTCCCTAATAGTTAGAGCCTAGAGAACATTGTATTTCAGTGACTTGCAGACTTGGTTATTGTTTCACTCCCGCTCTAGACCTCCATGGAAATCTGGGGATTTCTCTACAAGTGTCTACTAATCCTCTTTAATATTGTATTATATTAAGATAGTATTGGAGCTGTTTTTGTAGGACTTTATATGTTGAACATTTTCTTGTTCTTTTTTTAATTATTATTTGCGTCAGCCAGCTGTATGTTATTACCTATAATGCACACATGAGAATTTCAGTGGTTGTGTGTCAGCTGGATTACAGTTTATTTCATTAGGATCACTACCTACGACCATGTTCTTCAGGATGTGTCGGTTTCAAATAATTGCCCACCAACTAGTCAGCATCCTTCTTCCCGGTACACTTTTACAGTGTCATGAACTGGGGGATGGGGAACGGGGAAGGAATGTTTTATGCATGGCTGCATAGGCTATATTATGGGTTTTGCTTACGGCACCCAGAATGCAAGGTCTGGGAATGCAAAGGGACAAGAAGCTATGCTTCCTGAGCAAACCACATGTGAGCTTATGAATTTCACAATTTCGCTTACCACTAATGTCAGACTAGGTGACTTGCATAATGAGCCCTGTCAAATTTACAATGGGAGCATGTTTCATTCAGCATGATGACCTAGAAATTCTTCTATTATTTCTAAGACCTAATACAGAGTCAGAAAAACTTTTGGGCATTTTGGAAAGGGGGCCCCAAAAAAATATCCATTATTGAAGAGATGCTGAAAGAACAGAACGTACAAGGCTTTTCCCTCTGTGTGGCACACACATACTGATACATCCTTATGGTACTTCATGCTTATCAGAATGTTTGTAGCCTGTAAATCATTGTTGGGGGTGTGTGCTGTTGTTCTGCGGATTCCCCTGCCCCAGTGGCTAAATCAATGGCAGAGCAGGGAGAGCAACGGAGTTGGGGAATATTAGCTGACAGCACTCTCCCTCTTGGCAGTGGATATAAAAGGCAGCAACTTGATGTGTGGAGAGAGCAGAAGGATGAAACTGATGGAGGTGGAGGAAGCAGCAGCTCCCTGCCTGCCTGCTGCCATCCTGACAACCTCTGCTGACCCGCAGTTCTTCAGGACAGGAGGCCCCAAGCATGCCCCAGGCGGGTGGGGTTGCGCCTGCTTGGAATGGCAGCTGGTTACACAAATACCAAAGACAAAGTACCAGGCAGAGATCTCAGCCAACCCACCTTCTCGATGAGGGGAAACTATTTGCAACATAAGGCTAGTTGCGATGGTACTCCGACTGGCCCCAATAGATAGATGGACCAATGGACTGATTCGGAATGAGGTCGCTTCCTATGCTCCCTTTTAAATACATGAGGGAAGGAGTGTGGATATACATATTCTCCCCCACCGGTCATCTAACTGCATGGAAGGGGCAATATGGCATGGGGGGTGGGATGCGCACTCCCATGCTCCGCTCTCACATGTTTCGGATGAGCCAGATAGTCTATTGTCCAAACCTGCCCATAGTCACAGTACTGAGAATTGACTAGAGGCCACTGCTGGGGAAGCTTCAGAATGCAGCAGCAAGACCCCTGATAGGCACTTCTGGCCAGATGCACATCACACCAGTCTTGAAGGAACTGCACTGGTCTCCAGTTTGCCACCGAGCCCGATTCATGGTTTTAACACTGACTTATAAAGCCCTGAACAACATGGGCGCCAAATACCCGAAGAAACACCTCCTCCCATATAGACCTCCCCATCAGTTAAGATCTGTAGGAGAGGCCCTCTTGGTAGTCCCACCATTGTCCGCAGTTAAAGCGGTAGTGGCAGGTGAGAGAGCTTTCTCTGCGGTGGCCCCAAGGCTATGGAATGCCCTTCTCTCTGAGGTGCGCCAAGCTCCGACCTTGTGCACATTCAGGAGAATGGTGAAGACACACCTCTTTACCCTGGCCTCTGGCTCGAGATGTAGTGGTTCTTCCCCTCTCAGGCACTGTTTTTTTAAAACTGTATTTTTGATTTTATAACATTGTATTTTAATTATGTTTTAGACTGGCTGTATTGTAACCCGCTCTGAGATCTTTGGGTATAGGGTGGGCTAGAAAAGTAAATAAATAATAAATATATGAATACAGGTGGGACTTAGTTATTCTAGACCAGCTACAATTTATTGTGCCTGGGGCTGATGGGAGTTGTAGTTCAGCAACATCTACCCCCAGGTTGGGAACCACTGCTCTAGACTTCTGAGGTACTTAAAGCCACAATCCTTAATTTGTGTGTATGCCTGGAATAAGGAATCCTGACCTGAATACTTAGTTTGTTTTAAGCATTTTTACCCTCTCATCAGCCTACAAGGTTCCCAGAGCAGCTTTTATAAATATTAAGCAATTGCAAGTGTTTTAGTTTTGCGTTGTTGGGTTCTCCTCCTCCTCACAGGTGAGCGGGTAGTTCTGTTGATCTCTGTGATGGGATCCAGGCTCAGCTGGAGAATAGGGATGTGCACGTAACTGGTTCTATGCACTCCCGGGAGGGCAGGGGCAAGTTTCACTTAAGAGGCAGGGAAGGCGCTGCTTACCTGCTAGCCCCCGCCCAGCCACTCTTCACTCACCGACACTCTCTCCAAAAGTGGGCATGCTGGACAGCAGTGTCCCTCTCTGTGCCCTGTTCTGTGTCGCCATGCAAATGGATGATGTGCATGCGCACGGCATGCACATGTGCCAGCCATTTGCATGGTAACATAGAACAGGACTCAGAGAGGGATGCTGCTGTCCCACATACCCGCTTTTGGAGAGACCGCTGGTGGAAGAAGTGTGGTAGGGCAGGGACTGGCAGGTAGGGTTGCTGGGTTTTGCGTTGCTGGGTTCTCCTCGACCTCACAGGTGAGTTGGTAGTTCTGTTGACCTCTGTGAGTATTTACTGAAGGGACCTCCCGCCACGTTCGAACCGGATCGAACGTCGGTCCACAGAATCGTTTCGGTTCTCCAGAAAAGGAACGCTGGACCGGTTCCATGCACATCCCTACTGGAGAAGCAGCAACAACAGCAGGTGGATATGGCAAAAGTGACACTCTGTGGCTTCCTTTTGCTCCTTCTTTGTTTAGGTTCCCGTCTCTGTGCAAGGGCTTGCACACACTCTGAGGCATGCTTCCTCTTCAGTCCTGATCTCTAACGCAGTGGCTGGCATCCAGGCTATAGAAGAACTTGTGCAATAAACAAAATTATGTGCAAGATCATGTAGCTGCCCAGAGTTACAGGGATGCTTGAAATTGCACTTATGCCTAAATGTTCCAGGCCACATGTTGTGCACTGTGTCTGGAATGCGAGCTTCTGACTTAGCACAACTAGCTAGTGGAACAGACTTGCACTAGTGCAACACGTTTGCACAAGGGGTTTATTAGTCTGGATGCCAGCCAGTGTTTCCAAAATGCTGATAGCTGAACTAGGCTTTATTTCTGAATTTAAAATGGAGGCCTGCTTCACTCCGACACTCCAAATTGTTTCTTTATAGCATGTGTATTTATTCAAAAGGAACAGGACTCTGAGTTTCACTCTTATCTCCTGATCTCTAATATCAAAAAACTTGGAAAAAACCTAGTCTTGGATTCACATAAATACAGTAAAAGTTAGCCACACTCAGTGGAGCTCCTCCCTCCTTACATATATGGGAGCATCATGTTCGGAGTGTGTCTTCAGACTGAAAGGAGGTAAATACAAGGACAGTGACTCCTTGGATTTAAAGATGTAGTAGGGAGCTTCCTCCATGGGTGGGTACTTTTGGCTCCCATGAGCCTTGTTTTATTTCATTACTCTAGATATAAACACACTAATAGTAGGGACATGCATGGAACAGGAACAAGCTTGGAATGGAATGCAAATTTCTGGCATGTTCAGTTGGAACAACCTGTCAAGCCGATTGTTCCAACCAGACAAGCTCAGAACATTTTGAGCATTCTGAATGCCATTTTGGAGGTGTGTTTCCCCCTTCCTGACTGGTTTTGCCACTGGCTTCCAATTGGTTTGAGATCTCCTTGCTTCATGGTTAGCTTGTCATCATACAAATCAAGTTGAGTTTTGTTTTTTTCAACACAAATATTTATATACTGCTCTTCAGCCAAAGTTCCCAAAGTGGTTTACATAGAAAAATAGACAAGATATAAATAAGATGGTCCCTGTTGGCTCACAATCTAAAAAGTGACATAAGGCAGATACCAGTAACAGCCACTGGAGGGATGCTGTGCTCGGGTTGGATAGGGCCAGTTGCTTCCCCCCTGCTAAATATAAGATAATCAACACTTGAAAAGGTGTCTCTTTGCTCAATTATCAGAGGTAACTGATTTAAACCCAGAGTTGTGATTTAAACCCACATTTTCTTTATGGAAGGCCATGTCGGTACTAAGAGTACTAACCACCATACCACATGGACTCTCAAATTACGTGATACCTTTAAAAAAAGGAGGAAGTGTATTTAATCTAGCATATTATTACTTTAATCCCAGTCTGTCACAGTGCTGTATTATTCCCAATTCTCAATTTTGATTTGTATACTGTTTCCCCAAATTTGTGGGCTATGTAGCATTTTTAAACATGAAACAAACGGTACAATTTCCTGCACATGGATAATTCCATGTTCGCACTGGAGAAACCCTGATTTGCAGCGTTTTGGATGTTCACCTTATGTTGGGATCCAAAGAAGGAAATGAATATATGGAGAGAACTATACATGCATTTTGCTGATTTCACTGCTATAGTTCCCACTGCCAAAGAAACAATCAATTTTTTGGGTTAAAAATTGCTTGTCTCTTCAGCAGTAGGAATGGTCTTGACTAAAAGCATCAGGCCAAACTCCAGCTGCATACAGTCCTGCACATTCATGCCCCCTTTTTGGATCCCAGCCTGGTATTTTATACAACATTAAAAGTCCCAGCTATTTTTCTTCGAAAAGTTTGGTCACAGATCAAGCTTAATAACTTTTCATTTTCATGAGTCATTCTGTTTGCAAGACTTAAAAAAAACATCATAGAATATGTATTGGTGTTGGCAAGCTCTGTTTGCCTGCCTTAGTCTGGATCATTTCTTTTATGTCTCTTCAGTTCTGTGTTCACTCCATTAGCTTTCGTTGCTACTTCACTAATCACGAGCACTTGAAGATTTGACAACACAGAGTCCAAGGAACTTAGTGACACTCTGTGAACATCTTCTGCTAATTTGGACTTGAAATACTTAAACATTTACTTCAGCGGCTAAACTTTGAGCGCGCTTGGAGACTAGAGAAGGAGTAGCAACTACAGGGTGCAAAATGAAAGATAAAAAGCGTAAGCTTTCAGAAGTTATTTGAGATGGAATAGAGGCCTGCAGCCCCACTAAGGAGTGTATTTCAGATGAAGAGCTCTTCAGAATGTAATGAAGCTATTCCCACAATTGGGAGAAATTGGGCTAGGGAAGGCTAGCTCAATTTCTCCAGGTCGTGAGAAGCAATGGGAGCCGCTCAGCTCTGGGCGGCGGCTCAGCAGCAAGCCCAGTTATGGAGCCCTCTGCTAAACCTGGGTTTCGGCGCAGGAGCGCCCGAAAAGCAGGTTACACAGCCATGTGTCGCAGCAGTGCTACTTTGCACTGCAGTGACTCACAAGTAGCTCCCCAATGGGGAGGTTACAACAAGCCTCCCGGCATCGGGAGGCTCTCCACTCATGTGGAACATTCTGGGACTTCCAGGGGACAGGAGGCCCCCAAACCCTGCCGCCCCAACCAGCTCTCTGAAGGAGCTGGTAATCGTCTGGGTGGCCGATCTGGCCGCCCAGGTGGTGCTAGGCAATCATCTGCGGGAGAGCGGGTCAATCCCGACCCCCCACCACAAAAGCCTGTTTTGTCACTTCATAGTACTCATGTGAAGCGCCTCAATATTTGTTACAGGATTGATACACTGAGGCTATTGTAACAGTCGTGCAAAAGTCGGCTAAGGGAGCCTAGCCCAATTTTGCATGCGTGTGAGAACCACCGGGCTCACAGCCGAGCCCAGTCTCATGAAAGCTGGTCACCCACTTAAACAACCCTCCCCTAAGCCCAGGTTGGCGGTGCAAGCGCTCCGCTAACCCGGGCTTTCAGATCGTAAGTTGCTGCTGTGTGGCTCCTTGGCACAGCAACTCATGAGTAGACCCCCAACCAGCAGCCTCCTGGCTTGGGGGTCTCTCTAGCATGCCCTGTGCACTTCCCCCACTAGCTCTGTATCGGATACGGCAGTTGTGTGGGCAGCCGCTTCGGCTGACTGCTTGTCTGTGGAGAGAGCGGGCTTAGCCAGCTCTCCCCACAAACCCCATCCAGGCTCTTCTCACTAATTGTGAGAAGAGCCTCCCTGTCTTTCTAAAATAATGCTCATAAGAACATAAGAACAGCCCTGCTGGATCAGGCCCAAGGCCTATCTAGTCCAGCATCCTGTTTCATAGTGGTCCACCAGATGCCTCTGAGAAGCCCACAGGCAAGAGGTGAGGGCATGCCCTCTCTCCTGCTGTTGTTCCCCTGCAACTAGTATTTAGAGGCATCTTGCTTCTGGGGCTGGAAGTGGCTTATAGCCATCAGACATAAGGTGGCACATGCCAAAAATAAAATAATTAGAAACAGTGATCAGCATTCAGACTAAAGCATTGGTGGAGTAGATGGTGCATGCATTTATTGGGCGAGGGGCAATTTTGGGTTAGGGTTAGGGTTAGGGTTAGGGTAAGTGGCAATCCTAAATTTCACTCTGAGACAAAGGGCCATTTCAGAAAATTGGAGCAAAAATTTTTTGGAAGCTTTACATTTAATGGAAAGCTACACATTGTATGGTATCAAGAATGCCCCTGTGTTGGATGGGGGAGGATATTCTTAGTGCAGCAGGAGATAGCCTTGCTGTGGCAGGTCACCCTTCCAATTTCTCAGAAAAGCCTCTCGAGAGAATATGCCCTAGCAATCCCCATTTCCCAGAGACAGTCGGTACTTTCTGGTCCCTCTCTGTCTCTATTCGGTCCCTATTTTAAGGACCAGATTCGCCGTTTGGGGGTGCTTATTGATCCAGCACTGTCACTAGATGCTCAAGTGGCCTCTGTGGCTCAGAGCGCCTTTTATCAGCTTTGGCTGATATGCCAACTGCAACCTTGCCTGGGCAGAGATAGCTTGGCCATAGTTTCTCATAGTTGGCCACAGTTACTCTGGTAACCTCTCGCTTAGATTACTGCAATGCATTGTACATGGGGCTGCCTTTGAAAACGGTCTGGAAACTGCAGCTGGTACAAAATAGGGCTGCAAGATCATATAACGCCAGTGCTTTGTCAGCTGCACTGGCTCCCAGTCCCTTTCCGGGCCCAATCCAAAAATGCCTTGGGACCAGTTTACCTGAGAGAGCACCCTGCCCCATATGTCACTACCCAAACCTTAAGATCTTATTCAGAGGCCCTCCTCTGGGTTTCCCTGCCAAACGAGGTGAGGCAGGTGGCTACCAGGGAGAGGGCCTTTTCAGTGGTTGCACCCTTTTTTGGAATAGCCTCCCCAGTGAGGTTCACCTGGCTTCATAATTTTGTTCTTATAGATGCCAGATGAATATCTTTTTGTTCACCCAGGCCTTTTAAATTTTGGGTTTCAGATTTGATCTGATTTTTAACTAATTTTAAAATGATTTTTAAGCTGCTTTGTATTGCATTTTGTATTTTATTTTCATCTTTTTTGTCATGGTTTAATATGTTATGTGTTTTTATTGTATGTTTTAATCCTCTGTTGTGAGCCCCCCAGAGAACAATTTATTATGGGGAGGCTAATAAATAAAGTTGTTTTATTGTTGTTGTTGTTGCTGCCTTTTTTGGGGTGTCTTATTAAAATCTTGCTAATGTGAGTTGCTAGTGTGGTCATTTTTTTGCTTTTAGGGCTGAGTCAAAAGTTCTTTCACAATTTGCAGGCAACAGATTCAGGGTTTGGAAAGTGTGTGGGAGTCAAATTGGAGTGTGGGTGTTGAAACTTACCACCATCAATGACCCTCCTGGTAGACATCAATTTTCTTTCCCAGAAGCCTCTCCTCAGAGCAATGCTTATTTCACAGCATGATTTCTTATTAAAAAATGATATAGTGCTGGCTGCTCTCAGAAATGAAATGGCAGTCGGTGATCACTGGGAGAACCACCACCACCTCGAAACAGGCAGCAGACACAAAAGAAGGTAAACTTAGGGCTGTTTAGGCCTCCATTTCACGACAATCCCCTCCCAAATCCAGTGTGAAAGTTCAGTTATAGAGCTCTCTTCCAGGACCCCCAGATCCTTCTCCTGGTCAGTCACGAACAATGCAGACCCCCGTCAGCATATATGTGAAGTTGAGTTTTTTTGCCCCGATATGTATCACTTCACTTTACACTTACTTACATTGAACCACAACTGCTATTTTGTTGCCAGTTTGGAGAGGTCCTTTTGGATCTCCTTACAATCTGTTTTGGATTTCACTACTCTGAATAGTTTGGTGTCATCTGCAAATTTGGCCACCTTGCTGTGTACCCCAACTTTTAGGTAATTTATGAATAAAAAGCATTGGTCCCAGTAGAGATCCCAGTAGTTTCAGATTCAGTTCCTGGTATCTTCAGGCAGGGCTGGATCCAACCCCTGTCTGATAACCTGGAGAACCATTGCCAGTCGGTGTATACAATACTGAACTAAATAAAGGGCCTGACCTGATATAAGGCAGCTTCCTGTGTTTAGTGGAGCCTAAGTGAGAAGAGGAGTCTATGGGGCCATTCACATATTCAGGCAGGCAGTGGGAGGAAGGCTTGTCCAACTCACCTTCCCCCTAGATGATTGCTATAATGTTGTCTGAACTCCCAGTCAATCTGTGCTGCATGGCACAGTGTGGAGATCCAGAGGCCAGGATGACATGCCCTGGCCTCTGGATATCCCACAATGCACCACATAACATGTGTGGTGTATTGGGGATTCCCCCAGGAGATGGGCACTCTAGGCACCCATCTCTCTGTCTGCTGGGGCTGAAGGCAACCCCAGCGAACACACGGCCCTAGAGCCTGGGTTAAGGACTTGCTCAAGCTTTTAACCCTGGCTAAAAGCCAGGTTTGAAAGCTTGGCTAGGTGGCACTGCCATGCCAGTTTCAGGCCCAATCCTGGTGGTTCTCACGCACAGCCTAACCCAGGCTGGGCTTACCTAGTCTAAGGTTAGGGTATGTGTGAGAATGGGTAGCTGATCACACATGACCTAATGCAGAACAGCCTGGGTGAGAAGAGTTATGAGGGATCAAGGAAGTTGCTATGCAGGGCATAGCCTGCCATTTCTCTCACTGCAGCTGCTGAGGTATATTTTGAACTGCTGATAATCAGTTGTCAGAGAATTGTGTTTTCCTCATCTATTTTTAACCTAGTGAACAAACTCTGTTTTGCCTGTTGATTCTGAGGAGGATAGGCTGTTGCAGAATACATGAACGCAGCATACATCAGATGTATAGCCTTCAACAATGTGTAGCAGTGGAGGGGTAATCCTTGGTATGAGGACAGAGGCATTGCGAGTATGGCCCTATTTTCATCTGTGAAATGTTAGCTAATATGCTGGAGTTGCCCCTGAATTGCACCTAACATGACAAGCCGAGTGAATCTGGAGGTTCGTGCCTCAGCAAAACACCAGAGCAATTTAGAGTGGAGATTAAAGTATTTGGCTAGGACTAGAAAAAGGGTGGAGATGACACATCACTAATCCCTTCTGGAAGCATTAAGCTTCTCTGCAAAAGTCTCCAAGCCTTCCCCTTTTAGTTAGTTTTAACAGGGGATTGAAATGGTAGGGCAGTGGTTCCCACCCTTTGGTACTCTGGATGTTGCTGAACTACAACTCCCGTCATCCCTAGCCACCATAAATTATAGCTGGGGATGATGGGAGTTGTAGATCAGCAACATCTGGAGTATCACAGGGTGGGAACCCCTGTGCTACGGCATTGCAGAAGAAAAGAGTAAGCTCCCTGTTGCTATTGCTATTGTTTTAACTAATGCAGCAGGGCACCCTAGCAAAATTTGACTTTATCCCCCCAGCCAAGGAGCTGGGGGGATATAAAGCCCTAATTGACATAGGTCCTGGGTATTTAAGAGAGTGTCTTCTTCACTACCAGCCCCACCAACCGTTGAGGTAATCTGAGGAGGTCCGTCTCCAGTTACCGCCAACTCATCTGGTGGCTACACAGAGATGGGCCTTCTCGGTCACTGCCCTGAGACTGTGGCATGCACTCCCTGCTGAGATACGATCCTCCCCATCCCTGGCAGTTTTTAAAAAACACCTGAAAACCCATCTTTTCGACCAAGCTTTCTCAGCGTTTTAAATTTTTTAGGTTTTAATCTCTGGTTCATTTTTAGATTGTTAAATTGTTTTAAGTTTTTGTATATGTTTTTAACTTGTTTTATGCTATTGTTAACCGCCCAGAGACGAAAGTTTGGAGCGGTGTACAAATTTGATAGAGAAAGAAAAAAAGAAAGAAAGAAAGAAAGAAAGAAAGAAAGAAAGAAAGAAAGAAAGAAAGAAAGAAAGTTAGTTGAGCCGCACAGGCTGCTCATTCACTTCAGGAAGGCAAGGTTGGCTTTGTTCACTCACTTTTCCTCTCCCCCACCTCCGACCCCACTCTTCCTCCAGGGAGGAGAGCGAATGGGCACTCCCAGCTGTGGGCTCCTAGTGTGTCCCTGCAGAGCCCACTTACATGTGCACTTTGTGAGTCTGTCAGCTCCTTAAAAATTAACATGCTCTTCAACAAGGTTAAAGACAGTATCCAATCAATATTTTGTAACACTCCATCCCACACATAAGGGCATTATAAGTGCCCTGTTGGGTGAGATCAAGGACCATCAAGTCCAATATTCTGTTTACAGCAGTGGGAGCTTTCAGTAAAAGCATCAAATTGATAGAGACAACACTTCTCTGTCGTTTGTTCCCAGCAGTTTCTATTCAGAGGCATACTGCCTTTGAATGTGTACCCATGGCTGCAATTTGCTGATTTTCTGGGTGAAAATTCCATTTCCAGTCAGCAGTATTCAGTGACTGGATCAGTAGTGACCCAGCGCCTCTCTGCACCGGAGGCAGATCACCAAATATTGCAAGCCTCGTCATGCACACATCCATCTTCATCTCCTCTACTACCTCTTCCTCCATCTTTGTAGCAGCAATAACCACTGCCTGACTTGGTGTGCATTCCCCTATGTCTTGATTAAAGGGCGATAGAAGGAAGAGTAAATGTCATGTACCTGAGACACTCTATAGACCATCTCCTGCACTCTACTGTCCATTCAACATTTCCTCTTTCACTCTATCCCTGTTTCCTTAACCAGACCCTTGGTGGACAAGGGAGGCACAAGAGGGTGTGTAGCCAGCGTGGTGTAGTGGTCAGAGTGCTGGACTAGGACCGGGGAGACCTGAGTTCAAATCTCCATTCAGCCATGATACTAGCTGGGTGACTCTGGGCCAGTCACTTCTCTCTCAGCCTAACCTACTTCACAGGGTTGTTATGAAAGAGAAACTCAGGTATGTAGTACACCACTCTGGGCTCCGTGGAGGAAGACCAGGATATAAATGTAAAAAATAAAAATAAGTTGAGTGGTAGTGAGTCCTGTTGCCATGAAGGAGGAGGAAGAGACTGTTTTGAAGTGGCCCTTTGCAACACAAAGGACTGCAAAAAACGACGACACAACAACACCACAGCTGCTCAGATAGCAGCAGGTAACAGTGGGAGGCAGTTGAGGCAGTCGGGAGAATCCTGTTGCCCCACCAGTGCTCTAATAAATAGTGGAGGAAGCCCCATCGGTTGGATGTGATTTACTAAGCTAGAATAATGTTATTTTAAAGTTGGAAGGGGTCTTGGAAGTCTTCTACTCCAGACCTCTGTTCAGTGCTGGAAACTGCTTCAGCATGCTTGGCAGATGACGGTGTAGCCTCTGAAAACCTCTAAAGAGGGCCACCACTCTATGGGGCAGATGGCCACACTGTTAAATAACTCTTAGTGAGGAATTTCCCCCTATTATTATTATTATTATTATTATTATTATTATTATTATTATTAATTCAATTTCTATACCGCCCTTCCAAAAATGGCTCAGGGTGGTTTACACAGAGAAACAACAAATAAGATGAATCCCTGTCCACAAAGGGCTCACAATCTAAACAGAAACATAAGATAGACACCAGCAACAGTCACTGGAGGTACTGTACTGGGAGTGGAGAGGGCCAGTTACTCTCCCCCTGCTAAATAAAGAGAATCACCACATTAAAAGGTGCCTCTTTGCCAAGTTAGCAGGGGTCATGTCTAGCCTACAAGTCTAGCCTAATGTCTAGCCTAAATCTGCTTCTTTGTAATTTCAGCCCATTGGTTCTAGTCCTGCCCTCAGAAGCAAAAGAGAACAAGACCTTCAGATATTTGCAGGTCACTGTCATATCTATCATATCCGTTCTTAGTCTCTTCTCACCCCGAACAAACCCTCCAGCCCGGCTCAATTTCGAGCTGGTTTGGGGGTTCTAGAGTTTGTTTTAAAAAAATTAATTAACACTCAACACCTCTGGAGGGTGTTGCTGCAGCTGCAGAGGGGTGTTCTCCAGCAGCTCCCCCTCCCCCTGTTGGCCTCCCCTCAGTCCTTCCCGGGCCATTTTGGCCCATTTTCAGACCAGAATGCTGCAATGGCCATTTTGGAGGCTGCTGTGCATGCACCCTGTCCATTTGCATGGCTGGGTGATGACATACCCAGTCACACGATTTTTTTTTAACTCTAGAACCCCTGGGGGTGGGGTAGTTGGCTTGACCTAAAGCCAACCGGGCCTAGTCTGGCTCAAGGGTGAACCTTCAAGCTGGACCGGTTTGATGCTGAACCAGCACAATGTCAATCGGGTTCGCACATCCAGGCTTAACATTCACAGGCTAAAGTGAGATGAATGAGAAGCTGCAACAACTCTCTCTGGCCCACTTTCATAAACAAGCCTCTGAGCAAACTGAAATCTGTTTTTTCCTGAACTATCTTGAAATAAGCCATACTGAAAACAGAATGTTCAATAAACTGACATTACGTTAAAAATAATTAGAGCAGTGCATGCCCTTTCTTTCAAATTCAATTTTGGGCACAGGGCAGCTGTCTTTCTTGTTATGCCCTAGACATATTCCTCCTCCCATTGCCACCACCCCAAATGCCCCGTTTCTGATAACATCCTTGTGTCAGATGATGGTAGCACCCCAAAATGCCTCTTTAACTGATCTCAACTAATGGAAAGGGACAAACATAGGAGGGGGCACTCCACATCCCTCCAAATGCATCCAAAGCAAGATTTGTGCAAACCAATAGGTTTGTTCCCATGACTGGA
The DNA here is from genome assembly GCF_027244095.1 of Hemicordylus capensis. Lineage (NCBI taxonomy): Eukaryota > Metazoa > Chordata > Lepidosauria > Squamata > Cordylidae > Hemicordylus > Hemicordylus capensis. The sequence continues at coordinate 339,357,266 of NC_069659.1, forward strand.
AGCTGGGTAGGAGGAACTTCCTTCCAGCCAGGCTCCAAGCCCCACATGTGCTCCCAACAAGCGATCATGCTTGGCCAAAATCGAGGTAGAAAAAGGGGGAAGTGATCACGTGCTAGCTGCGATCTGGATAGGACAGCAGCAGCTAACTCATATCGTGTATCCAGCACTGTATCGAGCGTGGATCCCGCAGTGTATCGAGAGTGGAGGAAAAGCATGCCCCACACCATCCTACCCAGATTGCAGTTAGCACACAATAACTTTCCCCTCCTCCTACCTTGATTTTTGCTGGCACACGGCTGTTTCGCAGGAGCAGGCACAGGGCTTGCAGTCTGGCCGTGAGAACAAACCTAGAGTGTATGCCGCTGTATGCACAGGTATTCTTCTGCCATCTTACTATTGTGCAAAGCTTTAGTGTCTGGCTGAATGGCATCTGAACGTGCTTATCATCTAAGCAGTTGTTGCCAGCTTGATTTCCAGGCTTCTTTAAAAATGCACCAGTACCTGCTCTTATTTCTTAGATGCTTGTGCTTGTAGATGAACTGTAATGAAATTTGCTAAGTGCATAATGTGTAGGATCTGTTTTACAGCCAGATGGTGCACTTTGTATGCTCCGTACAAGAGCAGGCACTCTGGGTAGTTCATTATTACAGCAACCAACATGAATTATGCACATCCATCCTCCATGGCCATATATCTGAAGTTGCACAATAATCTCCTTTTTTGCATCACTAGTTTTTCAGCTGAACCCTGTAAACAAAGGCTTGGCGAAGATTTCTCATTGGATCAGGGTGCTTCAATGGTAATACGTCTCAGAGTTTTTCTAGTACTGCTGCAAACATATTTCAAAGAAAGTGGGCTGTAAAGAATAGAATTGCTACAGAATTTTGCCTAAAGTAACATTTCAAGGCAAATATGAAGGTTCTTGTTCTGAAAAGCCTCCATGGAATCTTGAGAGAATTAAAAATACTTTGGGTATGACTAGAGAATTTCTCAAGGGGGCCCCACTCATCTATATATAGAAAACATTAATTCAAGTTGTTCATCAGGCTGTGCTATGGGGTATCTTCTTCTTGTCTCCAGCACTGAATGTTCTGTAGGGGATCTGGGTGTGGTGTAGAAAATACATTTGCCAATGAATTTTGCTTAAAGCAACATTTTGAGATGAAACACAAGAAGTTTCAATATGAATGAAATTCCTCAGAGGGCTCCCACACCCTTTGAAAAGAATCACCAAGAAGGTTCAAGGAAGCCCTTCCCAGACCATTTTAATATTGCTTTTGGCTGATGTTGCCTTGGCTCCTTTAAAACTCATGACCCAGGTCACACAGAGGCCCATTGGGCATATGTGGTGGCCTCCAAAATGGCTGCTGCCACGCGGGGGGTGAGGCCTGGTATGGGCCGAAGACCAGCTGAACTGGGCAATTTTGACACTAATGGAGGCCAGCGGTGGGAGAGGGAACCCCCAGTGGAAACCCCCCCGCCATGTGGATTTAATTCCCCCCCCAAAAAAATTATTTAACATAGAACCCCCCGAACGGGGTGTGTGTGTGTGTATGTGTGTGTTTACGATCCAATATAGAACCATCGAACAAAATCGGTTTGATGTCAAACAGGTTCGGAAACGAACCTGTTTACAAATCCCTATCCCTGGCATCTACATCTATAAGTCTAGGCATCTATAAGTCTAGGAGTAATCTCTGTCTCAAACCTTAGAGAGCCACTGCCAGGTCGGTGCAGGCACTTCTGGTTTTTTTCCCCCAAGTTCATTTTTTAATTAATTTTAACAATAGCAATATTGTCATTCATTACAAATACACACATAAAAGATGGACTTCCCGCTCACATTTCTTCGTGAATCATCAACTATAAAATTTACCCTTGCTATAATAATAATTCAAAACATAAGTTCAAGCCCTTACAAACATAATTAAACTAACCAACCTGCGATTTATACTAAATTTCAAACCCTGCTGTCAAGTCCATAGTAGGGAAGTAATTTTTTAAATACAACAAAAATGGTTTCCAATCTTCTTTAAAACATTCCAAGTTTTGATCTCTTAATAGTGCTGTACGTTTTGCCATCTCCGCATATTCCAAAATTTTTATCAGCCAGTCTTCTTTTGAAGGCAGTTCACTAGACTTCCATTTCTGTGCATATATAATTCTAGCTGCCGTAGAGGCATACATAAAAAATGTTAAATTGGTTGTAGAGATAGCTCCTTGTGTTATTCCCAGCAGGAAGGATTCTGGCTTCTTAGGAAATGTCATTTTAAATATTTTCTTTAGTTCATTATATATCATATCCCAATAGGCTTTAGCCTTCCCAAAGGTCCACCACATGTGAAAAAATGTGCCTTCAGAATGTCCACACTTCCAACGTTTGTTTGAAACATTTTTATACATTAAAGCCAGGTTTTTTTGGTGTCAGATACCATCTATACATCATTTTATAATAGTTTTCTTTGATAGCATAACATGCAGTAAATTTTAAATCCTTTTCCCATAACTTTTCCCAGGCTCCCATTTCTATATTACGCCCCACATCTTGAGCCTATTTTATCATAGTCATTTTAACCACTTCTTCTCTTGTCTCCTCCAAAAGCAACAGTTTATACATTTTAGAAACTAATTTTTCATCATTTTGACATAATTCCTTCTCAGAATTTGAGGTCTGATCCTCAAATCCGACTTTAAGGTCCTTCTTATACATCTCATTTAACTGATGATACTGAAACCAATCTCTAACTATATCTTGTATTTCAATTAAACTTTTTAACTTATAATCCTTTTCGTGAAAATGTACCAAATCCCTATAGGTACCCCAACCGTTTGCATGGTGCAGGCACTTCTGAATGAGGTGGAGCCAAGCTGTATTGGGGGAGGGCTGTAACTCATGTCAAGAGTGCCTGCTTTGTATCCAGACGTTTCTAGGTTCATTTCCTAGCATCGCCAGCTTGGGCTGAGGAACACTTCTGCCTGAGACTGTGGAGAGTTGCTACCAAGCAAGTGCAAACAACACTGAGCTTGGTGGACCAAGAATCTGATGCTTTCACATGTCCATATCAAGTATTAAAATATTGCTTAGTTACGACTGGAAGGGTTCAGGATTTTCTTTCTTTCTTATTTTTAATAAGCTATTCTTCAGAAACTATATCAAGTATGGTTACTTTCCTCTTGAGATCGACTTCTTCTCTCACTGCAGTGACATGTTCAGAACTTGTTTAAAAGATAGTGCCACTCACTATTGATTTCTTTATTTTTCCACTTGCCCATGTCTTTCTGGCACTTACTTGTGGGTTTTTGACAGGCACAGTTAAACATTCACTATCCAGCTCCCGTTATTCAAATCCAGACACAGTGGGATGAAGGCTCCAGTCCTCAAAACACATCTCGTTATCCATGAGTCTGGGAGACTGATGAGAGTATCTGAACAAGCAAATTCATTCAGAGTTGCTCTAGTTGCATAATCTGTGCTAGACATTTGCATAACCCAAGGGTAGAATTCCATTTTCATGTCTCTTTTCCTAAAAGAAAGAAGTGGTTTTCCCTGAAAATCCATACTGCTATTTGAGAGGCATCCCTTTCACCACCTCTCCTTCACTATTATCAATGCTTCACTTCCCTCGGAGGTCTGCACATGTGTTTTGCACTAGTGGCTTTTACAACCCTGGAAATGATTTGACCGTAGCAAGCCAGAGGTTGCCAGTTAGAATCCCCGCTGGTATGTTTCCCAGACTATGTGAAACACCTCTATCAGGCAGCAGCGATATAGGAAGATGCTGAAAGGCATTCCTCTCATACTGCACGGGAGATGGCAATGGTAAACCCCTCCTGTATTCTATCAAAGACAACCACAGGGCTCTGTGGTCAGCAAGAGCCGAAACCAACTCAATGGCATGAAACACCACCACCCCACCCCACCCCCCACATAAAAAGTTAATCAGTGAGGCTGTTCACATGATGAGAGAAAATCGGGCTAGCGGAGGCTAGCCTGATTTTCTCCCATCGTGAGAACCACCGGGCTCGAAGCCGAGCCCGGTGGTTCTTCAGCAGGTAACCCGCTAAACTACCCCTGTCCTAAAACCAGGTTTGCGGAGCGAGTGCTCTGCAAACCTGTTTTTTTTTTTTTAATTGTGTGTTGCTGCGGTGTGGCTCTGTGCTGTGGCAACTCATGAGTAGACCTCCAAGCGGGAGGCTTAAAAGCAGCCGCCCGGCTCAGGAGGACTCTCCATCATGCCCTGTGTGCTCAGCCCTTGATCCTCCCAGCCCTTGCCAGCTCCGTAATGGAGCTGGCAGCCGTGTGGGCAGCCGCTTCAGCCAACCAGAGCAGACTTCCTGCTTGTGTGTGGAGAGAGCGGACTAAGCCTGCTTTCCCCACTAACCCTCCCCAGGCAGCTCCCACTGATCGTGGGAACCGCCTCAATGAAGCTGTTCTCAGAACCAGCCTAACCCTGACTGGGCTGTTCCAGGCAGGGTTAGACTGGTCATGAGAAGCAGCAGGAGCCTCGCAGATCCCTCCGCTCCCCACCCACCTAACCCCATTAATCAACCTGGCTGTTAGCCAAGGTTAAGGGTGCTCTCACACCCTTAAACTGGCTACCGGGTATCATGTGATTCCTCAGGCTGTGTGCAGCCCAAGGAGTCACAGAGATGGGAGCACAGAGCTCCTGTCTGAGGGGGGAATCCTCAGTGCAATGTGCATGCCGCGTATTGCATTGTGGGATGTCTGGAGGCCCGAACAAGTTCCGGCCCCGGATCCCTCCGCCCTGCTCCATGCTTCATGGAGCTGCACGGAGCAGGGCTGCCTGTGTGGGTGGGTGGGTGGGAGGTGCTCCAAAGAGGATCTGCTTGGTCATCTGGTGGGGAGGTAAGGGAAGGGAGCCTACCCTTCCCGCCTGCCCAGGGCAATCGTGTGAATAGCTTCAGTGTTTAACTTGTTAGAAAGATAGTTGGGTATGCAAGGGCTAGAATATCACAAATGAACTGGCTCTTGTATATCCATGTTTCTCTCATCGGCATGAAGATGGCTTGACATGAAAGGATTATATTGAAAGAATACAGTTGAGTACAGACTACAGAAAGAATGCATAATGCTCCTCCCATGCCTTGCAAATGGATTGCTTGAAAACATAGCGGATTCTCAGACCAGGATTCAGAAGTGATGGAATTGTATTAATTGACCTGAATTCTCTCCCCCCCTGCAAGAAATTTGACAGCACCTCTAATTCGTGCTAAAGGAAAATGATAGAATCATTTATTCATAAAAGAAAAGAGATATAAGAGAGATATAAATAGAGATATAAAACCTTCGGGGGGGGGAATCAAAGAACTAACAATCTGTGTTTTCCAGGTTGGGTTATAAAATAGGAATATGAATAACCAGCTCCTAAAGCCGGCTTGAATCCCTGCTGGTACTATATCGGCTAGCAGCGATATAAGAAGATGCTAAAAGGAATCATCTCATACTGCGTGGGAGGAGGCAATGGTAAACCCCTCCTGTATTCTACCAAAGAAAACCACAGGGCTCTGTGGGCGCCAGGAATCAAAATCGATTCAACGGCACACTTTACCTTTACTTTAAAGATTTTGAAACAATGAATGAAATAAACATTGTAAGGTAGATTACACATGGAATTACATTTTTATAGTGGTATGTATCTATGCCAGTAACCTCAGACTGTGGACTCTGGTTGATACAGTTGATTTGGTATTTGCTACCTATCTTAAACATGTATTTAATAGTCGAGCAAAAATAAGTATAAGGCATATAATGGGGCTATTCTCACGATTGCAGAAAATCAGGCTAGCCTCCGCTAGCCTGATTTTCTGTAATCGTGAGAACCACTGGGTTTAGCTGCGAGCCCAGTGGTTCTAGAGCAGGTAACCCACTCAAGTACCCCTGCCTTAAAACCAGGTTTGCAGAGCAAGTGCTCCGCAAACCTGGTTTTCAAGATCGTGAGTAGCCACGGTGCAGCTCCGTGCCACAGCTACTCACAAGTAGACCCCCGGAGGGGCGGTGAAAAGCCGCCTCCCGGCTCTGGGGGGTCTCTCCAGTATGCCCTGTGCACTCGCGCAGGACATACTGGAGTTTCCGGTGGCCATGCGGCTCCCGAGCTCCCCAGCCCCCTTTGGCTCCATCACAGAGCTGGCAATCGTGTGGGCAGCCGATCCGGCCGCCCAGGGCGCCCTTCCTGCTCATGTACAGGGAGAGCGGGCTTAGCCCGCTCTCCCCGCGCACTCTCAAGAACCGGGTCTCACTGATCGTGAGACCCGGCTCATTAAATGGATATAACCTTTCTGTTCTCTATAGAAACAACAGCCTTTTTATTAGACAGGTAGCCTCTAGTGCATACATTCAATATTATGAGCTTAATAGGCACAGTACAGATTTCTCAGTACATGCAAAAGTTTCTGGTGCGCACTGAATTGTTGCTAATACCGAAGCAGCTTACTTGCTATCTTGGTCAATTTGGTTGCTACTGCTGTTTTCTAGGTTACGAGATCTCATGATTTTCCTAGTTTGCATAGAAATCCTGAGACGTATATATAAGACACATAGATAGATATAAACTCTACACATGAGACTGAGCTATTTATTGATTTGAGATAAATACGTGAAGTGGCCTGTCACCAGAACCCATGGATCAAGTTTGCTAGCTGTTGCACCCACCAATATTCACTGAAATGAAAAAGAATATATCTACTTTCCTCACTTTTGAATGTCCCTCTCTCTTAAATCCACTAATGATGCTGATTATTTTACAGACAACTAATCTTCAGAATTAAGAACTCGAGCAAGAGAATCCAAAAGCTCCTCTAATTGGTTTGATGCATGGGCTAGCAGAATAATTGATTGACACCATGATCGCTTAAGCACACTGAGAGCTAACAGAATCAGATTAGTGAAAACATATGGTAATTACAACTGTGGAAAAACAAGTTAAAATCTATAATGGAGCCTAAGGACAAATAAGCAAACGTGTGATCCAGCAATTATTAGAGTTTTAAAAGAAAATAATTTTTGAAAGTTGAACTCTTCTTGAGTTCTTATAATGTTTAAATTGAAGGTAAGGTAAAGTTGTGCCTAGGGCTGCCAACACTGCCTTGGCAGAAATCGGGACTCGGGGGGGGGGCATGGCCACTTAGGGTGGGGCTCTCCCACCTCCCAAATTATGAAGGGAATGGCTTCTCTCTGGAGTGGGTTCCATGCTGAAGAGTGGTGACAGGCGCGTGCTGCTGCTGAAACCAAGCCTGGACTTGGAGAGCACTCACTGCCATGGCCGCCAGCCACTCACAAAGTCTGACTGTCTGGAGGAGGAGGGAAGGGAGGAGCCAGGAGGGAGGGAGGACGAAAAGCTCCCTTCCTTGGCCCTGTCTGCCTCCAAATGAGGCACGTACATGTGCAGAAGCCCCAAATTGGCCCATCTGCCTAATCCCGACTTCCCTCCCATCCCTCCTAGATGACCCAGAGACCAACCTGGTAGCCACTGCCCCAAAGAGCAGCCATTCTCTTCATAGTTTGAAAAGCCATAGTTTGAAAGCCATGAGAGCTCTCTTGCCACCATCCTGAGAGACCATATCACTCCTATCTTAAAAGATCTACACTGCTTGCCGATAAGTTTCCGGGCAGAGTACAAGGTTTTGGTGATAACCTATAAAGCCCTAAACAGCTTCGGCCCGGGGTATTTAAGAGAATGTCTTCTTCGCTATGAACCACGCCACCCTTTGAGATCATCTGGAGAGGGTTGTTTGCAGTTGCCACCAGCTTGTCTGGTGGCTACTCAGGGACGGGCCTTCTCCCTTGCTGCCTCGAGGCTTTGGAACGCACTCCCTGCTGAAATAAGAGCCTCCCCATCTCTTACAACTTTTTAAAAGGCAGTCAAGACGCATTTGTTCACCCAGGCTTTTAATTAGATATTATTTTAATTGTGTTTTTAATAGTTTTAACGTTTTAAATTTTAACCTGGTGCAGAGCATCTACACCTCTAATTTTCCCTGCCTCTCCCCCCATCCCTTCAGCCATTCTCTCCCCCTCCTTTCAGCCCCAGTTCATTCGCCCCCCACCCCCGCCCTCAGCCCTCACCACCACTTCCTCTTGGCAGCTGGCCCACTGGCCTAGCTGCCGCTTCTTCTGGCCAGGCAGTGCTTCTTCTGGCAACTGCTTCACTTCCTCCCGGTGGGCGGCACTTTCTCTCGCCACCCAGCAGCCGGTGGTGCCGCTTCCTTTCACTGGCCACTTGCTTTCCTCTCCCCCCTCCCCTCACTCACGAAATCTCGTGTGAGCTGCCATGCATGAGATTAGCCACAGGTATGTCTTAATTAATTAATTAGAGAGAGAGAGAGAGAGAGAGAGAGAGAGAGAGAGAGAGAGAGAGAGAGAGATGTAGTGTTTTAATCTTCTTATCTGTTGTTTTTATTGTTTTGTTGTAAACTGCCCAGAGACTTGCGTTTTGGGCAGTATACAAATGTGTTAAATAAAATAAATAAAATAAATGAATTTTTCTCTGGTAAACCGGTGTATTAAGATCATATGTTTTGCTGAATCCAGTGGAGAAAAAATAATTGATTTGCCTGCATGTGCAAAACAACCCTCCGTGTTGTGAAACATAACTGTTATTCTAACATTGACAATTCATGGCTTTGTGCATGAATAGAAGCCCAGTATTTCGAAATATTCTCATTCTTGAGTCTAATCATATGGATTTATATGTTTATTCATCAATATAATGCTACATTAACACATAACAACGTTTAACAATATTATGTTCTCTGACCATTTTGTTTATATTTGCATGTCTCTTCCTTTTGACTATAAGAAGCAGGCAAAGTGGCAGGACTGCATAGAAAGAAACAAAATATGTTAATAAAGCTTTTATCTGGGCTGTGTGTGCCATGAGCAGATTTTACAAGTATCTCAGCAATTGTCTACGCAACTGGCAACTTGATTAATCACTCTCCTTGGAGTAGATATAACAATATGGGAGCCTTCTTGAGATAATAGCCCTTTGATTTGCAACTGGAATCAGTAAATACCACATAGCTGTGTTTAGAGCAAAATGGGCTTGCTGTATGCAGTGATCGTAAGCATTTCATACAGCAACAGTTTGTATTAATTTTGTTTTTCCAAAAGAAACAAACGAAGGATATTTTGTAAATAGATATTTAGCTAATAATACAGTTGGCTTTCTGCAGTTTATATATGAATGAGGGGTGTGTGTGTGTGTGTGTCCCTATCAATTTTGCAGTGCCTGGACCAATATGAACCAAATTGGGTACAGTTGTAGGGACACATAGGGACACCTCAACAGCATAGTTTGTGATGATGTCATCCACCCCGATTCAAGATGGCAGATGAACAGCAGTTGAAGACCCATCTTCTATACAACCGTTTGCAAGTACCAAAACCAGTAGTGGCCAGTAAGATGGCTTAGCATGAGCCACTGCATGATGATCAAAGGTGGAGAGTAATTCCTGCCCTTACCTTTGAGTTCCAGGAGGTGGTAGCTGAGCCAGAGGGTGCTGCAGGAAAGCAACAGCCAGGAGCACCATTTCTGAAATCAGTTTCCATGACCTGGATGCACACCGATGGCATCACTGGTCACAGCAGAGGCAGGGGCAACTCTCCAATCAGAAACAATGAGCTTTTGTAACCTGCTCTTATTTCTCTCATAATTCACACCAGAGACTAACATAGAAATGATTTCAGAGACAATTTGAAAGAAATCATAAGCTGCTAAAAACACTGGCTGACATGATGAGCGGAGTAACACAGGTGTTTCTGAACCACCTGCATGGCTGTCAGCATTAAAGCAAAGCCCACACTGTTAGGCAAGTGCTCTGTTGTGCTTATACTTAAAAGTGCACAATCGGACTTGTGTGATGATACTTCCATGATTTCCCATGGAAGTGTCATCACACAAGTGCACCCACACAATTTTAACTATTAGTGCAAGGCTGTTCTTACTAGAGTTGGAAAAGAAGACTCTCCCATTTGAAATCATCTGATTATTCTTCACCTAGGTGGGATGAGAATATTCCGGAGAATTATTGTCTCTCAAATTTTTTCACACAGGAGTAATTCGAATTCATGTATCCATCCATAGTTGGCTCCTTGGGGGCATTTTAACAAAGAGTTCAGTGCTCCAGAATACTTAAAGAACATACTATGTCCCAGGGGGGAGCAGCGTGGAGCAGTATGGGAACAATCAACAAAGATTTTTTATTTTAAAAGATGGGTAAGTGGCTGACACAGTGAGCCCTTTCTCCCGAACAGTGAGAAGTGGCAAGAGGGTTAGCAGGGAGGAAGCCCTAAAGAGCTTTCCTCCCCGCAGATGAGCATCAGCGTCCTCTATGGCCGGCGGATCACCTGCCCAGACGACTACTGGCTGCTGCCGGTAGCTCAGAGTGCTGTGAGGCCAGGACACATCACTACACACACACACACACACACACCAGCTCTAATAATGCACCAAGAGAGTGAGTGGTGCATTATGGGGATCTCACCTCCCCGAGATCTCCTCAGTCTGCCATCCATGGCGGCAATCAGCCACGGCTGGCAGACGATCACGGAAACGGGGTTAGGATAGCGCTTGCTCTCTTAAGCTCATTTTGGAGCAGTGATTCTCAAACTTGGGTCCTCAGGTGTTATTGGACTTCAACTCCCATAATCCCCAACCAAAGGCCACTGAGGCTGGGGATTATGGGAGCTGAAGTCCAATAACACCTGAGGACCCAAGTTTGAGAATCCCTGTTTTGGAGGGTGGCTGCCTAGGCAGGTTTGCCAACGAGGCACCGCCAGGATCTTGCCCCATCCCAGGAGTGCACACACACAGGCAAAAGTGGGCTAGGCTTCCTTAGCCTGGTTTTGCCTGTGCCTGTGAATAGAGTCAGTCTATTTCACAAGTAAAATAACATTTGGGTACAGCAGAGAAGAAAAGTCCAAACTTCCAGAGTCCAGAGGCCTTGACTTTGTTAATTTGCAATTCCAAGTTGTTCTATGTACTGCCTGCTTTTAGCAAAACAAAAGGGCTCCTTAGGAGTTTCCATTTTGGTGTTGTGGAGACAGAGAGACATTATTAGAGCAACCAAGTCTCTCAGCTTGTTGGAAGGGTATGTTTTGGTAATATACAAAGAAAGATCTATAAATTATAATGGTTAATCCAAGGCTCTGTACCTTAATTGGTTCAAATGTAAAGATTGGTTTAATCTAGGACTAGCTCCTCTGTTTTCTATTTTTCTTTTCTTTTTAAGGAACTTGAAAAGAAACCTGTTTGGGGTTTCTTTCTTTTTCCAGAAAACATCATTTCTGGAAATGATAGTGTGAGAGTTATACAGTGAATATTCAAAGAGTATTTTAAAACTCAGCAGAACATCCTCAGAATTTCCTGCCTCATATTTTCCCCTGAGAATCTTCAGGAATATTTTGGAGCACATTCATCTCTTATGCCACACTGCAGGCCTTATTTCAGATCCCCTTACCAGGAAATGCAGTTGAGAACTGCCCACATTGCTTTGCTCATCATGTCAGTTTCAAATTTTTTTAAATCAGTTTAAACAAGTAATACACATTGTATATTAATATTAATAATAATTTAATTTTTATATCGCCTGACTCCAGAGGCTCCAGGCAGTTCACAAAAACAAAAACAAACAAGAACAGGTATTAAAACAGGGATTAAAAATCTAACATATTCAAAAATTACAGCAATAAAAAAATTCCAAACAATTAAAAATTTAAAACTCAGGAATTACCAAGAGCCTGGCTAAAAAACTGTGTCTTAAGGGCTCATTTGAAGGCTGGCAAAGATGTTAACCTTAAGTAGCACAGCGGGGAAATGCTTGACTAAGAAGCAGAAGGTTGCCGGTCTGAACCCCCACTGGTACTATATTGGGCAGCAGCTATATAGAAAGATGCTGAAAGGCATCATCTCATACTGCATGGGAGGAGGCAATGGTAAACCCCTCCTGTATTCTACCAAAAGAAACCACAGGGCTCTGTGGGCGCCAGGAAAATGTCCCTTGCTCCCAAACCAATGAAGACACAAGGCAATATCTTGGTAGTAATGGACCACAACTTTAATAATTCAGAGTTAACAGTCAATTAACAAATCAACAAGGAGATTGGTGCTCCATCACCCACTACAATGCAGGATAGACATTTAACTGAAAGGACTTAGCTGTGAGGCCCAAGCCTCCATTTTGACAGGTGATTACACCCCAGGTCAGAGCAGTATCACAGCCCTAAGACTGACCACTGCACTGCTAAGGCCCAGGTGTTGTCAGGAAGCATCACCCATGCATCCTTTCAGGTTGCTGATCCACACACACACACACGGCAGATAAGTCTCAGCCATGATTCCCTGAGCCGGGAAGCCTCTAGGGCAGGCCTGCTCAACTTCGGCCCTCCTGCAGATGTTGGCCTACAGTTCCCATAATCCCTGGCTATTGGCTGCTGTGGCTGAGAATTATGGGAGTTGTAGTCCAAAAACAGCTGGGGGGCCTAAGTTGAGCAGGCCTGCTCTAGGGAATGACGTGAACTCCCTATCATGCCTAACGTCCAGCAATATGTCTGTGAGGGCTGTGCTGAAAAGGGGGCTTTTGCATGGAGGGAAGCATCACGAAAATTGCTTTCCCCACCCTGGACACTGCAAACCTCGCATGCAGTGATTAAGTGTGAGGTTTGCCTCACAGCAGCAACATGCAGGGAGAGATTTGTTAGGTTCTTGCAAGTATGGAGCTCTTGCTCCATTCTTGTAAGCCTGCGGGACATACCAGCCAGCTTTTTTTGCAAAAATACTTGTCATTGCACAAAGTATCATTCGGTACTAGTATTAAACATTCCTATTAAATAGCTTTTTTTTCAGTCCGTTTGTTCAAGTAATATCCCTTCACATGCTCCCTGAAGCCTGCAAATGCTTGTTTATAACAGTAGTGGTACCCAGAGTTTGTCATGATTTGGTTGAGCTATATATACACACCCACAATTTCTTATCTTTCTTCATAAGTCACTCTCTCCAGATTCATAATTATGTTAATTGCTCTTCTCTCATTCCCTCCAATTTACCAAGCACTTCATAATATTAAAGTAAGCAGAAATGAATGCCTTCTTCGAGATGCAATTATACAAAGGCTGTATTAAGAGGGACTATCGCTTTCTCAGATCCACAATACAATGATCACCTCTAAAAGGGATTGCAGGAGAATCAGTGGGCATGAAAAAGTACACACTGTTCGGCACGGGCACAGCTTTCCACTTGAAGTATATTCATCTTACTTTCTTCAGCAAGGGTTTGTTTTCTTCATGCTTGCTACTAAAGTGAGGCAATTAAAATTAATGGTGATATAGTTTAATGGGACAAAAGGATCCACAGTCCCTGTGGATAAACGATTTCTCAATGCAATTTATTTTTCCTCCTGTTTCTTGTTAAAATATGTAAATAAGCAGAGGACACCCTGCAGTCATTTTCATTAGCTTTTTTGGTGTCACTGGAAATACGTTAGCATTGTTATGATGAGTGACCTACATGCAGTATAGAAGTAACCCATTGGTAATTGTGTATTGAGATCTGGGGTGATTTCTACTGCAGAGGGTCAGTACTTTTAGCTAATCAACAGCGATTGTTTATTTTTTAACTAAGTAGAGGCCTGTCAAATCTTACAGATGGTGGAAAGGGTGGAATGGAGAGTTCCAGTGCTTTCTTCCAGCCATCTTCCACCATTGTTGATGCCATTGTATCAGGTGGTGCAGAGCAACATAAAATTATTTTATTTTATTTTATTTTATTTTATTTTATTTCTGTACCACCCTTTCAAAAATGGCTCAGGGTGGTTTACAGTAAAATAAAAACAATTAAAATCAATTAACAGTTAAAATCAAAAACTATAAGAACAATATAAAACCAATTAACAATTAAACCATTTAAAACAGTTTTAAAACCCGCCCAACATTTACAGTTTAAAAACAATTTTAAAGCCCTGGAAGGCCAGGCCAGACAGATAGGTCTTAAGGGCTCTCCTGAAGGCCATTAATGAATTAGGATTAAGGATTTCTGCAGGGAGTGCATTCCACAGCCCAGGAGTAGCTACAGAGAAGGCTCACCTTTAAGTCGCCACCAGATGTACCAGGAAGGAATATGAGTTCTTTCCTGGTATCAGAGTACAGGGAGCAATATAGCAGCACATGCGAAACTGTTTCAGAGAGGCCTGCACCACAAGGGCATAGGCCAAAATCTGACGATCCCTTGTTCAGAAGGGGCAACATTCTCATTCCATTTTAAACAAACAAACAAACAAACAAACAAACAGTTTCCTCCCAGAAGGAAAAGGCACACCATACATGTTAAGAAGCACTTTGCCTTGAAGTTGTTTTAAGAAAAACCAGAAATCAAACACCTTTCCTCTACTCAGCCAAAAGGCCCTTGCTCAAAAATATTCAGCCCAAAGAGCCGGAATTTTTGAAGCGGGACCCTTGTGTATGTGCCATAAAGGAAAGGAAAAGTTGTACCGTCGAGTCGGTGTTGACGCCTGGTGACCACAGAGCCATGTGGTTTTCTTGGTAGAATACAGGAGGGGTTTACTATTGCCATCTCCCACGCAGTAAGAGATGATGCCTTGCAGCACCTTCATATATCGCTGTTGCCCAATATAGGTGTGTCCCATATTCTGGGAAACACACCAGCGGGAATTCGAACCAACAGCCTCCTGCTCTTTAGGCAGGTTGCTTCCCTGCTGCACCATTCGGTGGCTTTGTCATAGCATATATCCAAATGAAGTTCTCTGTATGTTGGGCTTTTCCCGTTGGCTAATTTTTGTATCGATGTCATGATACCCAGAACTCACAAACCAAAAATCCAAAATAAGGGCACTTTAGGGAAGAAATGAGAACCCAGCGTAAGAGCCTGAGAGTTCTGGAGAAGGTGCCAGACTCATGTCTGTCTGTTTGCCTGTTAAACAGAGAAGGGTGATCTATAAGGGGGCAGGCTTAAAAGGGGGCTGGAGAATCCTCCAGGCCTCAATATATTCCTGCTGATATCTTCAGGGATGTCAGACATGGAGCTCGGAGTGTGTCTAACCTGATCTGACTTGGAGCCCAAATTTCCTTGTTTTGAGTGAGCCCATTTTAAATCTGAGCTGTGGGAAGCTTGCCTGTCACTAATTATACAGATATTACGGAAGGGTGACTGAGGGCGAAAGATGCCACTGAGCCAGTTCATGGAAGCGTCAACAACTGAGCTAGAGATTTCTTGGCTCACTGCTCATTCCCTTAGCCACCCTCTTACATTATAACAACCCTTCGCCCCCTAATAGAGATATTCCTTAGTTTAGAACAATGCAGCACCATGAAACAGACTCAGAGAGAGAGAGAATCTCTTGTGTTTGGAACGTTGACAAAGGCCTCCATTATACTCTCCCTTCCTCTGTTTGTATTTCTGCACTGTGATATCTGTATTAGGTTAGACAGGTTGTTCCAGATCTGGGCTTCAGCACGACAATTTTACCAGAGTGTAGGTTATAAATACTGCTTGTAACTGGCAAAGAAAGGTTGTTGGATTGATTTTCTGTTCAACTTTTCCATGACTGCTGTAGAAGCGTTTGGTCAGTAGATGGAGCAGCAGGTCACAAACTTGTCAATTTTCCCATGTGGCATCTCTCTGATGACCGTTGCTCAGAATGATCATATAAAAGAAAAGAAAAAATTCTGTTATTTCAGGACTCCCCCTCCACCGCACTGCCCCCTGTTCACTCTTTAGTGTCTGGTTTATGGAGGTGGCCCATTTCTACAGAAGTATCTACATAAAGCCAGTGTGTTATTATTCCCACAAGACTGCATATTCAGAGTTGTTAAAATTTAGAAATGTTGAATATTTATCAGCTGGCAAATAGTTAGCATGCAGGCATATACACTGGCTTAACCATTGTAGAACCTCAACAAAACTTATTGAACCTCTTATGGGAAATCTTTGTTTCTAAGAGCACTGTTTTGATTTGATTACTTCAGAGTTGTATTCTTCATGTAAGAAATTCTGTTATTTAGGACTTCTCAATCTATACAGTTCCCGATAGTTTCAGCTGGTCAATCGGTATAGCTGTGTAGTCTTCGCATACTGTAGTGAATACTGCTCTTGAAAGATGCTTGTTCTGCACTCCCTGCTTGATTAAATCTTAAAGTACATGAAAAGGCTCTTATGCTAATCTCTAACATGAAATCAAGAGCTAGCAAGTCAGTCTAGTAATTAAGAACCAAACACATCAATTAGTATCTACTAAAACTCAGCTTCTGTGCTGTTTTAATTATGTGTTGCCCATGTGTCTGGCTTCCTTTTGTATTAAAGGATGCCCATGTAATCTGTACTGAGGTCTGTGATGATATGCTAGGGGCTGGTTGATGCTGTCAGAGATCCTGGGATAACTGCCCCTGCGCTCATCTCAACTTTTGATTTGTTTATGCATCCAGTAGAATAATGCAGAAGTTGCATTGAGTAGAAAGAGAGTCAACATGATTTTGCACAATAAAGGGACTCTCAACTTGCCCCCCCCCCCTTTTTTTCATTCGATTTTCATTTTTACATATCATGTAAACATTAGGGTTGTGTGGGCTTTTTTCTGTTTTGTTTTTGGCCCGAATCCGAAACACCCCCATTTTGTTCTTTGTTTGAAATCAGCCAATCCAAAACACTCCAATGTTGTTCTTTGTTCGAAATAGCAAAATCCGAATCCAAAACATTTTGGATTTTTTTAAAAATTGGCCCCGGGGCAAAACTAGTGGGTGGGGGTGGTAGTGCCCAATCAGTGGAAGCTACCACCCAAATTTCAGAGGAACTGGGCAAAGCGCAATGTACATCCATATCCCCCGCCCCAAGAAATGCAATTGATCTGCACACAACAGTGTGAAACAACAACAATGAAATGTAGCCCATCCTTTCGCTGGCCAATCTGCAGGCTGGAAGGCCTGGAAATTCAAACAGATGTCAAAACTCAAAATGGAGACTGAAGGAGAAAGACTTTTCGCAATTGCAAAATGGAATTCCAAAACAGCCGAAACAACAAAACATTTTGTATCCGAAATAGGGACATTTTGTTTCGGCTACAAAATCTTCTGTTTTGAGCATTGGGTGTTTTGTTTTGGCTACAAAACAGCCCAAATGGCCTGTTTGGGGCACAAAACATTTTGTATCTGAAACGAAATGCACACCCCTAGTAAACATATCATAGGCGACCTTGAGCCTGAGAGGCAGAAAGCCTCTGAATCCCAGTTGCAGGGGAGCAACAGCAGGAGAGAAGACATTGTCTTCACCTTCTGCTGTGGGCTTCCCAGAGGCATGTGGGTGCTTTCCAGTTTAGACCCTGCAATATGATGTCTTTCCAGATTAGACCCTGCAATACGGTGTATCTCTGAAATGTGCTTCCACACTTCCTGTGTTGTGACCTTGCAGGCCCTACGCTGACAGCGGGTGCCGTTCACATTTCCGATGCCTTGTTTCGGATTTAATCACTGCGGTTTGTTGATAAAACGTATATCCAGTGTAAAAAGGTAGCTGTTTTTTCAGTTTGTTAGATTTCACAAGACTGCCCCCCCTGCTGAGCACTTCGCTATTTACGTTTTGAATGCGATTTGCCTGAATGGAAGCATTTTGCCTCTGTTGAGCAGCTAATCTGGAAAGCACCATGGTGGGCCAGTGTGGGAAACAGGATGCTGGGCTAAACAGGCCTGGGGCCTAGGCCCTTAACCAGCCTAAAAGGGGGGGGGGTGACCCAAAATAGGGTTTTTATTTCATTATGCCCCCAGTTTTTATCACCTGCTCTCTATTAAAATACAATATAGCAGTTTAAAAATTAACAGTTTGTAAAAACTTTTGGGAGGGCAGAGGAAAAACCTGGAATTTTGCCAAAGTATTTGGAAATTTGTCAAATAAAGTGACGGTGGAGATGATGGTGATGTCTCTCCATCTGGGGAGAGACTTGAACTGGGGACTTCAGAGGTAGGTTGGAGGCCACGGATTTGTCCTTTGAAAAACTACAAAGCTTCTACGCCCGAATTGCCTTCTGCCTTGCTGTCCTCTACGTGAGCGATCACGGCCTGTCTTGCTGCCCTACCATCTTCTTTGCACCAGCAAACTAAGCCGTGTGCAGATGCATGGAGTAAATTCATGGAGGAACAGGGGATTGGAATTGTACCTACCATCCCTGCTATCAATCTCCACATGTTAATCTAAAGTTCTGAACCAACCCTACAAACTTATATTTTTTATTTTACATTTCTATCCCGCTCTTCTTCCAAGGAGCCCAGAGTGGTACATTGTTAGTTTAGCCACGTATGCACAAAAAATGTACAACTTGTATGCAGATTCAAGTCTTCAGCTGAAGTGTGGCAGTGGGCATGATTCAGCATGATTCAGCTGACGTGGGGCAGTGGGCATGACCCTTCTTCCCCACATACATTTACTAAATGTCTCTGTACAGGGCCCTTATCTGTTCAGTGAAACATTTCTTGTGTGGAGCTGTTGAAATGAGTGTACCATGCCTTGATTATTCATTTCTTTACATTTATAGCCTGCTTTTCCTCCGAGGAGCTCAAAGCAGAGTATATGGTTATGTTTGTCCTCACAACATCCTTGCGAGGTAGGTTGGCCCCATATCATCCAATGAGCTTCATGGCTGCATGGGGATTTGAACCTTGAATGGGGATTGACTCAATGTGCAGCAGCTGTGAAAAAGGCCAATTCCATGCTAGGGATCATTATGAAGGGGATTGAAAATAAAAATGCTAATATTATAATGCCCTTATACAAAACTATGGTGCGGCCACATCTAGAGTACTGCATACAATTCTGGTCACCACATCTAAAAAAGGACATTGTAGAACTGGAAAAGATGCAGAAGAGGCCAACCAAGATGATCAGGGGCCTAGAGCACCTTTCTTATGAGGCTAGGCTACAACACCTGGGGCTATTTAGTTTAGAAAAAAGACGACTGCGGGGAGACATGATAGAGGTCTATAAAATCATGCATGGTGTGGAGAAAGTGGATAGAGAGAAATTCTTCTCCCTCTCACATCACACTAGAAGCAGGGGTCATCCCATGAAATTGATTGCCAGGAAATCAAGGACCAATGAACTGAAGTACCTTTTCACACAACGCATAATCAACGTGGAATTCTCTGCCACGAGATGTGGTGACAGCCAACAACCTGGATGGCTTTAAGAGGGGTTTGCATAACTTCATGGAGGAGAGGTCTATCAACAGCTACTAGTTGGAGGGCTATAGGCCACCTCCAGCCTCAAAGGCAGGATGCCTCTGAGTACCAGTTGCATGGGAGTAACAGCAGGAGAGAGGGCATGCCCTCAACTCCTGCCTGTAGGCTCCCAGTGGCATCTGGTAGGCCACTGTGTGAAACAGGATGCTGGACTAGATGGGCCTTGGGCCTGATCCAGCAGGACTGTTCTTATGTTTATAGGGATGGCCTTAGTCTGACTTGCTAACACTGCACCACACTGGTTGATCCTTCTATCTCCGCCTCTCTTGCTGTGGCTTCTTCCTATTATGCACTTCACTCTGCTTTTTTGGCTTGGTTTCTTTTATACATTTTGCCCATATAGATGCCTTGGTCCAGCTCATTTAATTTGGAGAAACCCCCTCCAGGAGTTGCTGGCCGCCCAACTGCCAGAGCATTGGAATTTGTAAAAAGGAGCACTAGACCCTACCAAGGCACACCAGAGCTCCCCCTTCTTTATGTGATTCTAACTCTTCCAATAAATCTGTATAAGCATGTGCCAGATCCTTCCAGTGTATGATATTCCAGTTTACACCTTCAAATGAATATAAATTACCCTTGACACAACAGCCACATTTACCACCTGCAGGGCAAAGTTTCGCTTCACTGAAGTCTGGAACTTTGCCCTTATTGCCTGTTATTTGTGAAAAATAGCCTCTAATGGGACAAAAGCTTTATGTCTTCTTATAAAGTTTGCAGCTTGAAAAAGAAAAAGAGAAAGCAAAATATTTGTTGAACTCTCCAGAAGTGCAAATCAATACAGGCTTGCTAATAAAGTTGAAATGAACGGGTCCATTTTCATTTTGCAGACTGGATTTTAGTATTTGTGTGCCTCCATTTCCTTGCATTTGAAATTACAAATTCTGAAGTGACCATTTGAAGCTCAGTTGCTGCCTTGCTGCCAAAATGCTGATGCTAGTCATCAGCAAGAAATCATTCTGCATCTTGATTGCCAGATTTATTTATTTTATTACTTATTCTTCTGCCACCATCAATCCAGCTGCCCCACTTGAGGTCCCAAAGCTATGGGAAAGGGGAGCCTCTGTGAGCATCTGTGGGAGCATCCATCTGTGGGAGCATCTGTGCGCTAGGACTTTGTTGCTCTCCTTGCCCGCTGCCACAGCCCTTGCTTTATTGCTCAGTGCCAGCCACCCATTCTCAGCTGCCCCTTCCCTGCCTCTCATTTTCTCACTCACCCCCTCCCCACCACTAGCTGGCTGACTCCCTCCCTTCTCACCACTCGTTCTCTCACTCCCTGCTAGCTGGCTCACTCGCCCCCTCCCTGCCGCTTGTTTGCTCACTCACCCCCTCCCCTCTGCTCACTTGTCCTTTCCCAACCACTCGGTCACTCACCCCTCCCCACCGCTCGCTCATTCATGCCCTCCCCACCACTCACTTGCTCACTTGCCCCCACTGCTCCCTGACTTGCCTCCACCCTGCCACTCGCTTTCTCACATGCCCACTCCCCACCGGTCAATCGCTCACTCACTCACTCACTCGCCCCCTCCCTGCCACTCTCTTTCTCACTCACTGCTTGCTCTCTCACTCACCCCTTCCCCACCGCTTGCTCACTTGCTCACCCCCTCCCCACCACTCACTCGCTCACTCACCTCCTCCCCACCGCTCGCTCACTCATCCCCACTCACTCGCTTGCCCCCTTGCCCCTCCCTGCCGCTTGCTCACTCACTCACCCCTCCCTGCCACTTACTCACTCA
This sequence comes from Hemicordylus capensis, assembly GCF_027244095.1. Lineage (NCBI taxonomy): Eukaryota > Metazoa > Chordata > Lepidosauria > Squamata > Cordylidae > Hemicordylus > Hemicordylus capensis. Next base: position 339,378,251 of record NC_069659.1, read on the forward strand.
CTAACCCCTACCCGCTCCTCTTCACTATCTACATATGGAATCCTCACTGCCCAGTCACCATGGTGCTTCTGCTCTGTTACCTCCGATTGGCAAAGCACTGTGTGGGCGGGGCTGGCCACCTATGACCCTAGTGTATTACAGATAGAGATGAATCAAATCAAATAGGAGAACAATATAACAAACAGCCCTTCTTTCCCTTTACATGCATCTTTTCTTCACCAGCTTATCTGAATACACCACAAGGCAGCCATTTTTTTAAAAAATGCCATGTTTGCAAATGAGAGACATCCCAAGAAAGACATACACATTCATTGCTGATGTTACCAGGGCTTTTAGAAATGTGCAGTCAGATACAAAATGTACAATTCTCTCAAAAAAGTTAGAATTCTAAAAGAACATTTGTGCTGGTGAAAATTTCAATCCAGGTAAAAGTTGTACAGGTGACCCTCAATATTTGCGGGGTTTCTGTTCCCATCAACTAGCAAATATTACCCCTGTGGAAATACAGGGGTTAGTTTCCTTACTCTGAAACCCCCCCCCCTAAAACAGCAGGGAGGGGACAGAAATAAGGGCATAAAAGCATAGTGTCTTGTTCTTCAGATCTCAAGGAATGCCTCCCAAATCCACCAAATCCTATTTTTTAATTTTTTTAAACAAAAGAGCCACAAAATGGCCCTGTGCTTCAAAATGACTACCAGAAATGACATCAGAAGTCATTTCTGGCCACTCAGGAACTGTGGATAGGCAAACATTGCCTATAGGGGTGTGCATTTTGGACTTTCTTGTTTTGATTTGTATCAGAATCGAAACACCCCCATTTTGTTTTGTACCCGAATTTTCTGAACCCGAATCACCTCTGTTTCGTTTTGTACCCGAATTTTCAGAATCAAAATCTGAATTTATTTGGATTTTTAAAAAAGGTTCCAGGGCAAAAAGAGTGGGTGGTGGTGGTAGTGTCCAATGGGTAGAAGCTACCACCCAAATTTCAAAGGAATTGGGAAAGGGCTGGGTTACACTTCTTGAAGAATTTTCCCATAGGGAATAATGGGGATTCCAGCAAATGTATCGCTTTACATCGAGGGGAAAGGGGTGGCCCAGAGTAGAGTGTGGAGGGTAGTGCCCAGTGGGGGCAAGGAAGGTACCAGAATTATTTCAAAGGAATTGGGCAAAGGGCTGTTTTTTTGTGATTTGTTGAAGTTTGTGTGTCTTTAAGATTTCTCCCATAGGGAATAATGGTGGTTTCAGCAGTCCCATAATTCTATTTGGAGGGCACTGGGCTTGCCCAGAGCAAATGGTTGTGTAGTGCACGTAGGGTGCCAACCACCCCCATACCCACAAGCCCTTGGGGTACTGGGTTTTGTTGTTTCTGAGGTGTTCAGTGTAGATTCTCTGGTAGCATATGGTTAGCAACCCATGGGGGTGGTTGGCACCCTATGTGCACTACACAACCACTCGCTCTGGGCCACCCCGGTGCCCCTCAAGTGGAGTTATGGGGCTGCTGAAACCTCCATTATTCCCTATGAGGACAAATCTTAAAGACGCATAAATTTTAACAAATCACAAATAATCAGCCCGTTGCCCAATTCCTTTGGAATCTGGGTGGTGGTAGACTGACAGGCACCCACTGGGGCACAACCACCCAACTCTCTCTCTTTTTCTCTCATGAGGCAGAAAGGCAGAATGGCGACTACTAACTTGCTGAATGAATTTAAAACCCCTCCTTGAACTCCCCCACACTTTGCTCTTTCTTCGACCCTTCCCCTGGCCAATGTACTCCACTGCTACTCCCCACAGAGTCTTCGCTAATGAATATAATGCTCTGATGTAACATAGTTGCTCAATTCCCAGTTCTGAGGGTTTTCTCCCACTCTGTGTAGACTTCTAAATGTCACAGAATGTGGCTCTGGGCAACAAATTTTTGTGTGCATAGTCAGGGAAAGTGCACAGGTGTGTGTTGTAGAAGTGCATGCTATGTGCAGGAATTGCATTCTATTATTGTTGTTGTTGTTGTTTACACAGTCAGACAGCTGTTATTGACTGGTTTGTTTTATACAGACATCGAGTCCAACGTTGTTGCTGTTGTTATAGATATAGTCGCAGAATATAGGCTGTTCCCAGTAAAGTTGCTTTTTGTGATTGGCTGATGGTGATTTCTGTGGCCCCTGTGGTGTTGAGGCGTTCTTCAAGTTGTTTTGGAATTGCACCTAGGGCGGCAATTACCACTGGGATTACTTTGGTCTTTTTCTGCCACAGCCTTTCAATTTCAATTTGTAGATCTTTGTATTTTGTTATTTTTTTCTATTTCTTTTTCTTCTTCTTATTTTACATTTATATCTGCTCTTCATCCAAGGAGCCCCGAGCGGTGTACTACATACTTAGGTTTCTCCACACAACAACCCTGTGAAGTAGGTTAGGCTGAGAGACTGGCCCAGAGTCACCCAGCAAGTATCATGGCTGAATGGGGATTTGAACACAGGTCTCCCTGGTACACTGTGCACAGTATACCACTGTGCAGGTCTGGCAGCTGGGGGTGGGAGGGGCAAGGAGCTCTGGCTGCTGCCAATATCACATGGTAGAGAACTGGGCTCACTCTCCCCACCCCACCATGCAGTGTGAATCGCACGCACATCCAGTCAGCACAATCTTATCTCATTTTTTCAGAAAGAACAGTCTGACAAATTGGGCTTCTGAGCGGTTGGGCATTTATGATAGCATTTGCTTCATACTAGACATTGTGCTCACACTTTCCCCAGACAAGGCGCTGAATGCAGCAAAGTCTTAGATTTTGCCGCAAACTCAGGTTTGCTGTTATATGCGAAGGGGCCCATTCTCTATAGCTCCTGAGGGCAGAACTAGGACCAGTGGGTTGACATTACAAGGAAACAGATTTAGCCTAGACATCGGGGGGGGGGGGGGGAGAGAAAATCCTAACTGTGGGAGCTGCTCAACAGTGGAACAGTCTGCCTCGTGTAGGTGCTTTCCAGATTAGACCCTGCAATGGTGTCACGACAAATCTCTGAAATGTGCTTCCGCACTTCCTGTGTTGTGGCACTGCAGTCCCTATGCTAGCAGCAAGGCAAGGCCTTGTTTCAAGTTTAATCACTGTGATATCCCTTCCTCCCACCTCCCAAATGCTGATCATCTCTGCAGTCATGTAGGCATGTGAGTGGCAAGGTGCAGAAAAGGCTTGGAGCATCTGGAGGAAGGCAGGCTGGATCCAGCCTACCCCTCAGCCCTGCCCTCCCCACTTTGATAATGGGAATGTCCGGCTCTGCAGCTGCACTTCTCTCTGCCACCGAACGCCTGTAACCAAGATTTGAAGTTGGGTGGCAGATGGGTGGAGGAGAGGTGTGCAGTTGGGGAACTGGATATTGGTGAGTTCACATGACACACTGGGATTGGGACCTGTGGCTTGTGCCAGCAGTGCTCAGTCACTGGGAACCGGCAGTTTGTGGCAACTGGACTTGCTGCATGTCATGTGAAGCTCTCCTCTGTCTCCAAATAGATAAGTGGAATCAATGGCCTGGGTTCTTTTTTACCTCTACCATTCTATGATTGCTGTTCTCAGCTGTTGTCTCCAAAGCATGATAAATCCCATTTAGTCTACAGTATTTGCAGGAATCTATTCGGGTCAGGCGGGGGGGATAAGGAGTGCATACTGAAGAGAACCACCATTGTGCACTTCTTTTCAAATCTTCTGGGATCCATTATATTAGCTACATTCCTTTTCAGATTCCTTCCCCAATCTTGAGGCTATGATCTGATTATAGTGAATGCTTAATGGATAGACAGGGAAGATAGGTCCCTAGTTAGCAGAGTACCCTTCTAGTACATTTTATGTATGTGTCATGATGTGGAATGTACTAGACTCAAGACGAGCTTGAATAATTGCAATTTGAAGTCCTAGTGCAGTCACAGGACCTTCTTTTAAACTGCTTATTTCATATGATCTATTCCTGTTAAAAGCAGGCACAAAATCAGACCAAAACACACACACCCCACCACCACCACCACCACCACCACCACCACTCTTCTTGGACTAACTAATATGCTGGAAGAAAACTTTCCAGTTGAATAGGTTTCATTTTCATTTTATATGTTCAAAGCAAATATTGATTCAATATAATTAGGTTGAGTCAGAGGATTGCATAGCTGTGACTCTGTTCGGACACTAGGGCCGTTCACACGATCATAATTAGGCTAGGAGGAGCCTCCTACCCTAATTCGGAAGCTCTGTGCACTCCCGTTTGCCAATCATGCGTGAGTTAAAACCAAGGTCAGAGGCGCCGGCCATGACCATCTGCTAAGCAGCAGCTAGGTTGGAGGGCTCCCTCCTACCCAGCTGCTGTATGAGGTAGAAGGGAAAGTCCTCTGACTCTGCTGTTGGGTCTTAGCAGGTGAGCATGAATAGCGCCTCTGATCTTGGTTTTAACTCACACATGATTGACAAATGAGAGCGCCTGAATTAAGGTAGGAGGCTTCTTCTAGCCTAATTATGATCGTGTGAACAGCCCTAGTTTACATTCAGGTAGTCTGGCTTTGCATTAACCGTTATCCTATCTTTGAAGGTGCAGATGATCCAATATGTTTACAATCAGCCTGTATGTGTAATTCTGTTTTCTGTTTTGCATGTATTTATTTATTATTTATGCATGCATGCATGCATGCTCCGAACACTGGTGCCTGAGGAAGAGAGCTGTATTATTTATTTATTCAATTTATTCAATTAAGCAAAGCTCTGCAGTATTTTTAAACATTAGCCAGATCAACCAAAGTATTATATTTGCCCTTTCCATTCCTCTTTGTTTCTTGTCCTTTAGAATCATTGTGTCTTCTTGAATTCTGATCTATTAGGAAAGGGATGTCAGGTTACAAAAATGGCTGTACAGAGTTTGTTTTGTCCATCTTAGATCTAAAAAATAGAATCATACTGCCTAGAATTCTCTTGTGTTTCCTTAAAAAGGGGACACTTGGAAGCAATTGCTTATTCCTCTCTGTTGGAGGTGGGGGTCGGATGCTGGACATTACCAAGCTGAAACAAATTAGTTCCAGTGGGACACATTGAGGCAGTGTTTTTTTGGTTTGTTTTTTAAAATGCAGTGGACCAGTGAGGCCTCATCACAGTCTGTAGCCTATGCTGGCTCACCAACTTTGGAAATTTATTTGTCCAAATATATTCAAGGATAACACTAATAATGGGCTTCAGACAAATGGGGAAACAGATAAAAGTCTATTGAACTAGGCTCTCTAAGAATGACAGCAAGGCAAATAATGGCAGGAAGAAACCTTCCAAATCAGACAAAGGTGACGTGCTAAATTCATCCTGAAGAATAAGCGATGATCTCATCAGTATATGAAATGGATGTATCACCACCTCATTCATCTTTGGCGGTGTTAAACCTGGAGTAATTTTTACCAATGGAAGTGCCTTTTTCTGAATTGGTTTTTATCTATTTTCCTGAATCCTATCTCCAGTGTGGCCCATTTGGAGCCTGTACTAAGAATATGTCAGTGTGGGGTGTGGGGTGGCAGTCTTGCCCTATCCTTATGGTCAAGGCATGAGACAGGGAAGGGGACTCTGGCTGGAGTTGGGACACTGTGGGTGGGGGGAGATGGTGTGTCCATCATTCATTCATTCATTCATTCATTTATTCATTACATTTATATACCACCTAACATTGAATCTCAAGGCAGTGTACACTACTTAAAATAAAATTCAATTAAAACAATTTTAAAATCATCATTAAAAAAAGTTTTCACAAAATCATTTTTTAAACAATAGTTTAGCAAAAAGCGTGAGAAAACAGGTGTGTCTTAGAGTGATTTTTCTGAAGGCACCCCAGAAATGGAGAATCACTTATCTTGACAGGGAGCCTATTCTGGCACCCTGGGGGCAGCCACTGAGAAGACCCGGTCCTGCATGGCCACCAAACAAGCTGGTGGCAGCCATAATTGAACTTCCCCATGCGATCTCAGTGAGCAGCAGGGTTCAGGACAAAGAAGGCACTCTCTTAAATATGTTTATTATGCTGATTCTCCCACCTGTGGTCTCTGACTGGGGCAAAGGAGCAGCCCACTCATCCTCCGAGAATCAATCATGTAGGATTAGTTGGTCGTCCTTCAGGAGCTAAATAGGAATCTTTTGCTCTCCTGCTAGATTGGTCATTTTTAAATTTACTTACCTCATACTTCAGTCAAATACAAAGTGCTGGTCATTACCTATAAAGACCTGAATGGCTTAGGTCCAAGACTGCCTTCTTTTTCATGAACCCTCCTGCCTATTAAGATCATCTGGGGAGGTCCAGTTACAGTTGGCACTGACTCGTCTGGTGGCAGCTTGCAGCCATTGCTGCCCCAAATGTACTCCCAAATGCACTCCCTGTCAAAATAAGAGCTTCTCCATCTCTGCTTGCTTTTTCAGAGACCCTTAGGACATACCTGTTTTCTCGGGCTTTTAAATAAAACTAATTTTAAACTATTTAATTATTTTAAATAATAATAATTGTTGTTTTAATTGTTTTATTATGTGTATTGTTGTTAATTGTTTTCATTCTGTAAAAGTGCTTTAATGAAGAACATAGGAACAGCCTTTCTGGATCAGGCCCAAGGCCCATCCAGTACAGCATCCTGTTTCACACAGTTGCCCACCAGATGTCCCGTTCGCCCAATGGTGGCTCCACCCCTAAAAGGGGTGTGGGGAAAATACTCTGTGCCCAGAAATCAATCTAATCAATCTATCTAAAAGATTTATATCCCATTTCTTGACAAAAGTCCCAGAGTGGCTTGCAAAATTAAAATTAGCAATATAACAATAACACAAGAAACAGTACAACATAACTATCTAAACTTGCTTGCTGAAATAAATCAGTCTTCATTAGTCCTCTAAAACAGGGGGCCATTTTCGACATTCTGCAGTAAGGATATGCAAAGCAGTAACAGGTAGATGATGGAGGAGACGCTTGTGTTGTGGCCAGAGCTAAAAGCTGTGAATGTTATGCTTGTACCAATGTTGACAACAGCAGCAATGGTGAATGAAGTGATGGTGTTGTGGCAGTAAGCATGAACTGCCCCCTTTGCTAAGCAGGGCCTGCCCTGGTTGCATTTGAATGGGAGACTGCAAGTGTGAGCACTGTCAGATATTCCCCTTAGAGGATGGGGCCTCTCTGGGAAGAGCACCTGCATGCTTGCCAGTTCCCTCTCTGGCATCTCCCAAGACATGGCTAAGAGAGACTCCTGCCTGCAACCTTGGAGAAAACTCTGCCAGTCTTTGTAGACAATACTGAGCTAGATGGACCAATGGCAGCTGCATAGATAGAGCCCCTGGTGGCGCAGTGGTAAAACTGCCGCCCTGTAACCAGAAGGTTACAAGTTCGATCCTGAGCAAGAGGCTCAAGGTTGACTCAGCCTTCCATCCTTCCGAGGTCGGTAAAATGAGTACCCAGAATGTTGGGGGGCAATATGCTAAATCATTGTAAACCACTTAGAGAGCTTCCAGCTATAGAGTGGTATATAAATGTAAGTGCTATTGCTATTGCTATATGTTTCTATGATAGATACAATGGGAGTGCTGTGGTGGCTTTTGATGGAGGAGTTGAAGTGATCACAATCTGGGTCTGTGATGCATGGGGTTGATTCATCTGTTAGTATTAGTCCGCAACATTTTAATGAAATTTGCATTGATCAGACTTACCCAAGCTGCATTCAGAGAGCAGTTGCTCCATACTTCATACATCTTGTTAACTATAGTTTACCTCTTTAGGAAACTCTGCAAAGTCAAACATGAGTTCTTGTCCAAATATGAAACAGATATTTATGCAGTTTACGGGCATAGGAAGCTGCCTTATATGGAGTCAGACCATCAGTCCCTCGAGCTCACCATCATCGACACTGATTGGTAGTTGTTCTCCAAGGTTTCAGGCAGCTTGGATCCAGTCCAAGCCCAGCCCTACGTGGAAGTGCTGGAGATTAAACCTGGGACCTTCTGCATGCAAGGCAGACAATGCTCTACCACTGAGCTTCCCCTGGTGCATGCAAAACCAAATAACTTCCCCATAACCATGGATAAGGATGATATAAGACACTTACTCTCTTGAACAGACAGGCATTTGAGGACTCCATGGCTACAGAAACCTCCATCCTTTGATGGCTCAAGTTATGGATAGAAGGGGTGTGATTTTTAAATGTTCTGTAAGAATATACCTTAGAGTTTGAAGCTGAGTGGTCCAGGTGGATTTGACTGTGGCAATTTAAGTACTGAACAGCAAGAGGAGAGCCATCATTGCCGTTGTTGCAGAATTTGTATTTTAATGTTATGGTATTCACTTGCATTTTGTTTTCAGCTGGGGAAAGAGGGGGGATAGATGTTAAAACCTGGGCAAAAGAGGAAAACCTGAATGTGGGAGGGATATTAGGGTATGGAATGCAAGTAAATGGGACAGAATTAAGCTTCTTAATCACTTTTAATTTCTAAAGCTGTAAAATCTAATGTGTAATTTCTTGTGCCTTTTGATTCTAAGCCCCTTAATTACTTAAATTACCTTTATTGTAAGCCCTTGAGAGCAGAAATGTGTGTATCCATATCTGGGAAAACGGCAGTAATCCACTTTGAGCCCATGGGATAGAGCAGGCTACAAATCTAATAAAATCATGCAAGGTTGTAGGTGTGATTTCTGTGCATAATTTCCTTTCCTTTCTTTGAGATGACAATGGGGCCATTCACCTGACCTACCATGCGGCGGGTTGTGGGGGAAGGCTTCCCAAACCTTGCTTCCCCCCCTCCCGATGATCGGAGGGAGCACGGAGCATGCTTCCACACAATCAGCCCTGCTCCATGAAGTGTGGATTGATCTGAGGACAGGACTCATTGTCCTGGGCTCTGCTATGCTGCCGCTCGCACAATCAGCAGGGCGGCAAATGGCACAATGATCCAGAGCTGGGGGTGGGGGAGGACACTCAGCTTCCAGATATCCCACAATGCACTATGTGAGCTGCATGGTGCATTGGGGAACATCCTGCTGCCGGGTCACTCCTTCCCCTGGCTCTATGGTCATGATGGCTAGCTGCAGCTCAAAAGGAGCTGCCAGCAGATTATGCACCCACATGACTGGGCGGTGAGGTAAGAGGCGTGCACACACACATCCTCCTACCTCATTTTTAGCCTGGGTTTGAAATCCAGGCTACCCAGCAAAGGAGCACTGGAATCGGGAGTGGTCCCAGTAGTTCTTATGACCAGCTCTACCAAGGTAGAGCTGGTTGTGAGAACAACTTCACGGTTTTTAGATAATGGTCTTATGTGCTTTATATAAACTAGTGTTAAATTTGGTTCTTGAAGCATAGATTCAGTCAATGTACTGAAACATCAGGGAACTGTCTTGCCATTCTCACTCTTCTGAACAGAGCCTTCACACATGTTCAGTTTGTCCATATGTTTTTTGCTCTGTCTCAGACTGCAGATACAGAGCCTATGTACATAAAAGTTGTATGCACATGGGTGTTACAGAAGAGCCAATGAACTTGTATGAGCCAAGGAGACCACCTCCCTCAATCTTCCACACATTAAGCATACCCATTCTAGTTGTGTAAACAGGGCTTCTCTCACATTTTATTTTTATTTTATTTTTTACATTTATATCCTGTTCTTTTTCCAAGGACCCCAGAATGGTGCACATGGTTATGGTTATCTTCACAACAACCCTATGAGGTAGGTTAGGCTGAGAGATAAATGACTGTCCCAGAGTCACCCAGTGAGTCTCATGGCTGAATGGGGATTTGAAATCGGGTCTTCCTAGTCACAGTCCAGCACTCTAACCACTAAACCATGTTGACTGTTCTCATTTTTAGTCTTACTCCAAGGACCTCAGGGCAGTGAACATGTGGATTATCTGTTCTGTCTTCACAGCAACGCTGTGAGTTAAATTGGGCTGAGAGAGAATGACTGAACCAAAGTGATACCCTCAGTCTATGGCCCCCAGGAAATAGAAATATTAAAAAGTGGGGTTTAAAAAATGTGATTGCCTATACAGGAGAACCTTATTATTCATGGGGTGTCTCACTGACACCTGTTTTCAGTATCAGCAGATATGAAGGGGTTAAAGCCCACATATCCACATACCTGGTTCCCAGAGGGCCAGAAGTGACCGTGGAGGTCAATTCTGCCCACCATTTTGTCTCTGGGGAGCCACTTTGTGGCTTCTTCAAAATTGACTTTTAAAGCTATTTTTGATTTTTTGTGTGTGTGTGGTTTGGAGGGCCATTTTGGGGTATTCTTGGGCACATGGGGGGATTCCTGGCCACATACTGACACCACGGATCATGCCACAGTAAGTTTTTTCTTAGTTATTTTGCTGGTTTTAGACATTTCCCCTCATTTCCCCTCCACCCTGGAACCTAACCCTCCTTTCCCCATAGCAATACAGTCGTCCCTTGTCAACCGTAAGGGTTCTGTTCCACGAAAACCTTGTGGTTTGCAAATTCGCAGTTGGCAAAGCATTATAGTAAATGGGAAGGGATTCTTGTACTGGTACACCAGCATGGGTTTGACCATGTGGCTGCCGGAGGCGTTGGCACAGAAGAGAAGGGTCAGCTTGTCCTTTGTGGCCTTGAATTCTGGAGCTCTTCTCTCCTACTTGGCGAGGAAGGTACAATTAGGCATCCTCTTCCAGAAGAGTCGAGTCTCGTTTGTGTTGAATTCTTTGTCGGGCACATAGCCCTTCTCTTCTATCAGCCTCTTCATCTTAGCAGGAAAAGCGGCTGCAGCCTCATAGTGCACAGAGGCAATCTCCCTAACAAGCTTTGCATTGTGGAGGCTGAAGTGCTTCTTGAAGTTTTCAAACCAGCCCTTGTTGGCTTGAAACTTCTCAGGGTCTGCCTCTCCAGTACTCTCCACCAGGTGCCGGTACATCCGCCATGCCTTGATCATGATCATGCAGGTGCTAAGAGGGACCTTCTTCTGTGCCTGGTCCTCCATCCACATGTTCAGGGCCTTCTCCATTTTCTCGATGTTGGGGACCCATGGCATGGAAAAGATTTTCAGGGAAGACTGGGTCCCACTAGCAACACTGCCTCTGATGGCATCCTTGTATTTATATTTATTCATTCATTCTTCCATCCATTCTTTCGATTTCTACCCCACCCTTCCAAAAATGGCTCAGAGCAGTTTACACAAAGAAATAATAAATAAATAAGATGGATCCCTGTCCCCAAAGGGCTCACAATCTCAAAACAAACATAAGACAGACACCAGCAACAGTCACTGGAGGTACTGTGCTGGGGGTGGATAGGGCCTTTATGCTGCGGATGGCTAATCTGTTGACCCTGAACAATCTCCCAACTGCGCTTTTGCTCTGGCCCTCCCTCAGGCAGTCCAAGACTCTGATCTTGTCCTCCAAGGACACCACATTCCTTGCCTGCTTGGCCACAGCTTTCTCCTTTCCCTTGCCTGCATGCTTTGGACCCATTTTTCAACTCTGCAGATCCCTCTCTCCCTCTCTCCGTCCCTCCTCTCTTTTTCTCTCTCTCCCTAAAAAGCAGTGCAAATGCAGCTGTGAAGAAACAGCAACCATGAAGCCCCACAACCCATGCAGGCTCCCACCAGCAGAAAACTGTGCAAAAGCAGCAGTGAAGACACAGCAGCCATACAGCCCCCCACATTTTCAGCCCCCAATTTCCACAGCTCTCACCTCCGCCTCTCCCAATCTCTCTTTGCTTGACTGCAACGCCAACACTCCAACAGCCTCCAAAAAGCTGTGAAGACACAGCAGCCAGCAGCCCCTCAACAGTTCAAAAGAAGCACTTAGGACACAGAAGCCAGACAGCCCGCAAACCCATGCAGCCCCCCAACCCATGAAGCAAGTAGTTCAAAAGCAGCAGTTAGGACACAGAAGCCATGCACCCCTCCAACCCATGCAGCCCACTCACCCGCCCCAACCCACCCATGCAGCAAGCAGTTCAAAAGACACAGAAGCAAGTCAGGACACAGTTAGGCAAGCAGTCAGGACACAGCAGCTTCCCCTCCCTGCCAACATCTACAGCCCCCAATTACTGCAAATCTCATGTCCACCTGTCCCACTCCAAAAGATCTCAAAAACACCTCCAATAGGGATGTGCATGGAACCAGCTGGCCCAGTTGGGTTCAAGGCCAGACCGGCCTCAAACCCAACTGGGCCAGTTCAGTCCTGCACCTCCTTGAACCCCCCTGGTCCAGTCTGGTCCGGGGTGGGTGGGTTGCGAGCTTAATTTTATAATAAAATAAAAAAAATTTTTTGCAGAATGTGCGCAGGTGAACGGCCTCCATAATGGCCATTAGGCTACCGGGTGAAGGCCGAAAACCCAAAGGGGTCATTTTGAAGGTCGGCAGGGGAGGGGGAAACTCCGTGGACTCCCCGCCACCTCCAGGAACTCCCCCAAGGGGGTAAAAGGTTAAAAAATATTGTGTGTGTTTGTGTGTGTGTGTGTGTGTGTGTGTGTGTGTGTGTGTGTGTGTGTGTGTATACACACACACTCACAAAATTAAGCTTGTGAACCCCCTGAACATTTGGGATTGTTCAGTCCAGGGTGAGACCAAACGGGGTGGTTCAGTTTGACCCCGAACAGTCGAACCGAAGCAGTTCGACTTCGAACATGTTCAATGTCGAACCTGTTTGCAGACCCCTAACCTCCAAATAGCGCTGCAACACTCCTCCACACTTCTCCAACATTCAATCCCACTCTCCACAAACTCTCCACAAATTTTCCCACCTCTCATGCCAATGAAAACCCACAAGATTGGCGGATATCCAAGTCACGATTGGCAAGGGAGGTATCATTTTCCCAATCACAGATATTCAAAACCATGATTTGGAAAACCATGGTAGACGAGGGATGACTGTAATGGCCCGTTACTCATGGTTCTGTTATGGCAGTAGGCAAGGAACGGCGGAATCCCTGTGAGTAACGAGGTTCTCCAGAATAAATAAACACAAATAACTGATTGGGATTTGAACCCAGATGTGAATGGTGATGGGTGTGTTGTATCAAAAGTGTACTGAGGACTAAACTATTGCATTGTGATTCAGCTTAGTATCACTGCACAGCTGGGAAAATGCAGAAGCTGATTTGAGCAGTTCCTGTGAAAGTGGCTTCAGTCTGCCATAGAGGGCTTCCCTCCCCCTTCATCTTTTGCCGTGAACATTTTGGCACATTCCCCCTCACAGCTGATCAACAAAGCCTCCTGTTAAACTCTATGAGGTACCAAAGCCTTGTAATTCTTTTGGTTTGTTTTTTCAGGAATGCAGTCCATAAAGTCTAATATAGGATCCTATATACATTTGAGGTAGCCATTTCAGCCAATCATTCCTCCAAATTAAAAAGCCATCACTTGTAATTTGACTCAATTAACAATTTTATAGGTGGCAATTAACTTTATTGTTAATTGATTCCCCATGAACAAAATGCTAAGGGGAAACATGCACACAGTTTGATATTTAACGTGCTAGGGAAACGTACATAGGGCAATTTTTTTAAAATGTTTATGCCAATATGGATTGTATTTTAACACCAGGTTTACTATCAAAACATTATTTGTCTGAGGATACAAAAATTTTAGTAGCTGCCACATTATCCATTCAGTGACACATAATACCCCTTGTAAAATTGCAACCTTAATGTGTGTGGTGCTTCAAAGCAAGAAATAAATCCCAGCTTTAAAAGATTATCATCTAAAAATAAGAATAGAGGAAAAGTTGAGGAGAAAGAGAGAATGAAGCTGAGAAACACATAAAAGTGTTTTTTTTTAAGGATCCAACTAACCTTTATTAAGATTGGCACAGAGAAAAGTCAAGTGAGGAATAGGCGTCCGCTTGTTCAAGTCCTTAGCTGAAGGAATGCGTGGGTGAACCTGGAAAAGTGTGTGTGTGTGTGTGTGTGTGTGTGTGTGTGTAGGGTTGGAGAACAAGTATATTATGGCTCTTAGCTAAATTAAAATGCTGGTATGTGATTCATCACAATATGATTTCTGGCAGCCTCCAGTTTAAAATGTGAACCTCAACTGACCAGCAAAAACTCAGCGTGGCTTTTAAAATTGGTTTGAGGGAGTGGCAAACACCCACAGTTTGGCTCCATTTCCACGGGCCAGCCCCGATGCCTTGAGTTCTGCCCGGTTGTGTTTCAGCAAGAAAGGAGAATACACACAGAGAGAGAAATCCTTAAAAATAACACTTTAAGAAATACATAGTACACACGCACACACACACACACTTGCTTTGTATGCAGATATTCCAGAAAGACAATTGCCATCTTCAGACTTCTTTTTTTTAAAAGGGAGAGTGTAACTCTTTAGGCAGTGTACTGGCAACCCGGGAGTGTGCTGGCAACCCCAGTGTTGATGCCCTGAGAAACCTCAACCCCCGCTGTGCTATCCACACTTACAGCACTTTTCTGAAATGCAGAAAGTGTGAAGGAGCTTGTTTCCCAGCCTTCCAATCATGGAGACAACCTCCTTCACACTTACAGGGTTTGCCTCTTCAAACACCATGAGCATGGGCAGTGTGTGTGGGTGTATGTGTGTGAGGCTTTTCAGTATGTCAGTGCCAAGATGGAGGTTGGTCAGGGGTGGAGCCACCATTGGGCGAACAGGTTCAAAGAACCCAGGCTGCACCCAATCAGGGGCTGCGAGCGTGGCCTCAGACATGCCCCCTGCGTCTGACATCAGACACGGGGGCATTATTTTGGTCCCAAATGGGGCCTCACAGCCTCATTTGGAATCAAAATCGGCCCATGCTGCATTGGCAGTGTGGCCGGAGCAACTCAACTGCCAACTCAGTGGGGCAGATCGATCTCCCTCCCAAATGGGGCCACATGGAGGCAGGGAGAGTTTAAGGCAGGCGAGAGTCATTCCGGCCCACACTGCTCAAAGCAGCGTGGGCCAATATCCTTTCTAAACGGGGCCACGCAGCCCTGTTTGGAAAGGAGACCACACCCCCATGTCTGACATCAGACACGGGGGCATGGCTAGCCGGGCACGTCTGACATCAGATGTAGAGGGCAGGGCCAGGGGGCCGTGGTGGCAGCTGCACACGGGCCGCCGCCAGCCTGGCTCCACTCCTGAGGTTGCCAGCATTATCTTGGACCCACCCAACCCCCCTGAACCCCACCTCCACAACTGTTCCCAAACACTACCCCCAGAACCACCCATATTTGCATTCATAATTGAAAATTCGTAGAAAATTTGCTGGTATGGCTGGTAGATGGCATGGTGATGAGATTTTGTGCTTGCCCAAATTTCTGTGTGAAGATGAGGAGATGGGCACAAGCTGAACTGCTGCTCACATTATTAAATATAGGTATATTTTCTAGCTCATTTGTACTGTACATGCAAAAAGAGATGAAATACTTATTGAGGTCATTCACACAATCAAAAATGGTGTCCTACCCAGGTTTTGGTTTAGCTATAACCACTATGCTCATGTTGGGGAAGGCAGGTATACTTGAAGTGATTGTATGGAAGCAAGGTAGGTGGAAAACCTGAGTAGCTTTTCCTCTTACCTTGCTTCCACACAATCACTTCTACCCAGGTTTTCCTCCTACTTTGCTTCCACACAATCACTTCAAGTATACCTGCCTTCCCCCACATGAGCATAGTGGCAACTGAAAATTGGGAGCACAAACAGCTCCCAAACCTGGGTAGGACACAGTTTTTGATTGTGTGAATGGCATCAGTGTCTTTATGCCACAAAAAAATTGTTATACTTTCCCACACAGAGATTTGTCCACAAGAGGAAAATGAAGCTATTCCCACAACTGGCAAAAATCGGGACAGGGAAGGCTAGCCCTATTTCTCCCAATCGTGGGAAGCAACGGGAGCTGTGCGGCTCTTGGTGGCAAGCCTGCTTAAATGCCCCCCCCCCCCGCAAAAGAATGTGGTTAGAGGAGCACACACTCCTCTAGGTTAGAGGTGCTTCTGTGAAACTCAGTGAGGTAATTCACACAATCCAAAACTGTGTTCTACCCTGGTTTGGGAGCTGTGTGTGCTCCCCAAACTACCCAGGTTTTTCTCATACCTTGCTTCCACACAACCGAAAAGTTGGAGCATATCTGTACATCTTTTACTGTACTTCACCATTCAGTGTTCTCTTTACCTACCTTCCCCTGCCTTTTCCTCCCCATTCTCTCTTCTTGGGAACCCAAGTTTGAGAACCGATAACATTAATGCAGTTAAACATAGATATGGCTGGCAGCATTTGGATAACCTGTGGTGAAACTGCATGAAACTCATGCAGCATTCCTTTAATATAATATTAAAGGGGAAGAGGTGATCTCATCAGATCCTGAGCTGTTGACTAGTATATACTCTCCTCCTTAAGTCATGTCCCTTAGCAAAATGCACCAATGGCACCTTTATGTATTCTTCTCATCTACAGGGTCCCTAAACAACCATTCTCTAACTTTTCTCCCAGTCTTGGAGGCTACATAGGGGTTATTGTGAGTGCATGTATGCGTGCGTGCTGTACTGGTTCCTGCCAGTGGCACCAGAAATGGAAAAAAGAGTCCCTCAGAGAACCAAGGTTTAATAATGCAGCAGCCTGTAGCGCAATGACGTTTAAATAATGCTATCCAGCAAAAACACCAGTTACTAATTACTACAAGTGAGGGAATTGCAGTGGAAAACTTTCAGCAGTTTGTCATTCCACTGTGACAGTATTATAAGGCTGGCTTGCTCTTGCCGTATAAAATCCTGATTTCAAATTGATTAACAAAAACAAACAAACAAAACCCCTATTAGAGACTGGAGCTCTAACATTGGAATTCAATATTTGGGGAAAATATACAATAACTGCCTAAGTAATAAGCAGCACAATTAAGAATGTGTTGAGCTGTAGTAGAATGGGTTGGCACAAGTAGGCAGCAGAGAGTACTAATCCTTAGAAGTGCTGTGCCCTGCAACAAGATCTCAGGATGCCTGAAAAAATAATCCATAGGTGGTTCCTGATTCCGTGAACAGCAGGATGTAGAAATGCATCACAATGCATTGAAATAAATGAGAAAACTCAAAATGAACAGCTGGCCAGGTTCACTTTGAATCTATTTGGTTCCAGAAACATTTAGGAGCATTTTACAACTACCAGTTACATTAGTCTTTTGTTGGCCACCACAATATGCTTTAACTTATTTTCTGTTATTGAAATGGTTGAAGGTATTAGAAGTGAAAAACAGAACCCATATTTTATTTGGAAGGTCTTTCTCAGTATAGTCTGCTAGCAGAATGTTGCCAAAGGCAACTTGGAAAAACGACTAACATATTGATGTCTAGTATACCTGGATCAATGTTAAAGGCTCGCTGCCTATGATTACGCCTTGCCCAGCATAAGTTTTTGGATGTTGTGAAATGAATATGTACTAAAGTACAACAGCCTTGTGCAGGTTGAATGCACATTCAGGATATATTTATGCCCAATTAACCACACATAAGTATGACGGTATCAGGAAATGTATTGGTTATGGCATCTCTTAGTTTACAGCTCTGGAATTCTTATGTTCTTATTCTATGGAATTCTCTGCCACGTGGATGGATGGCTTTAAAAGGGGCTTAGACAAATTCATTGAGGACAGGTCTATCAGTGGCTAGTAGTCTTGGTGGCGAGAGACTGCCTCTGAATACCAGTTGCAAGGGAGCAACAGCAAGAGAGGGGGCATGTCTTCATCTCATCTCCTACTTGTGGACTTCCCAGAGGCATCTGGTGGGCCACTCTGGGGGAAAAGATGCTGGGCTAGATAGGCTTCAGGCCTGATCCAGCAAGGCTCTTCTTATGTTCTCATTCTATGGAATGCTTTATTCTATGGAACTTTGACACTCCCTATGTATTGGGGCATAGATAGATAGGATAGATTGTGCCGTCGAGTCGGTGTTGACTCGTGGCAACCACAGAGCCAGGTGGTTTATAACGATGTAATTTACTAATGAATACTATTTACTAGTAAGTTATGACATCCCACTGTAGAATAAGATAGTATCTGTCCTGAACTGTCGCATTCTTTCCAATAACTGTTCTTCTTGCCAGTATCTACAGTTCTTCGTACAGCTTCCTTCATCCACCTTCCCAACAAAGAGAGATTTTTTTGTGGACCACCACAAAACTCCTGGATTCAGTGTAATCTCATCATCCTACATAAGAACATAAGAACAGCCCTGCTGGATCAGGCCCAAGGCCCATCTCGTCCAGCATCCTGTTGCACACAGTGGCCCACCAGATGCCACTGGGAGTCTACAGGCAGGAGTTTACATTTATTTTACATTTACATTCTATATCCTGCTCTTCCTGCCCAGAGCGGTTTAGTACATGCTTAGGTTTCTCCTTACAACATGCCCTCTCTCCTGCTGTTACTCCCCTGCAACTGGTACTCAGAGGCATCCTCATTAACCTCTTCCCTATCCCCAGTTTCATTACTCTTGCAATGCTGTCTCGTCACTTCATCTTTGTCGTGTTTTTGTGCTACTAATGTGGCTCCAGTCATTACACTCCAACTTAGCCAACTGAATGTGTTGCTGGCAATATAGAATCATATCTGAACAGGAAGAACATAAGGACAACCCTGCTGGATCAGGCCCAAGGCTTATCTAGTCTAGCATCCTGTTTCACACAGTGGTCCACCAGGTGCCTCTAGGGAGCCTACAGGCAAGAGTTGAGGGCATGCCTCTCTACAGCTGTTGCTCCTTTGCAACTTAGGCATCTTGCGTCTTAGGCTGGCCTATAGCCCTCATACTAGTAGCCACTGATAGACTAGTCTTCCATGAATTTGTCTGGCTGTCACCACATCTTGTGGTAGAGAATTCCATAGGTTAATTATTTATTGTGTGGGGAAAATACTTCCTTTTGTTGGTCCTAAATTGCTTGGCAATTAGTTTAATGGGATGACCCCTGGTTCTAGTGTTATGAGAGTAGTAGAAAGATTGTACATGTTGCCCGGCATAAAGGGAAGCACAACCTTCCCTTTAGAGTTTAGGATTTGGTACCACAGCCAGCCTCAGAACTATATACAGTACCTCCCCCACCCCTCTCTTTCTCATATCATAAAGTGGATAGTCACTTTCTGATCTGAACCCACTGAGGAGGACACTTAGGCTACTATTCTCGGCATTGTAATTATAGTTTTTGCAACTGAACATATCTGCTAAAGCAGCAGAAAGACTAATGGATCTTAATGCAAATTAGGGATTCATGTTGCGTACTTTACTCTATGGCAGTATGGCAGAGGCTACAAGATGAGACAACCCCGTCAGGTGCCAAGAGGTCATCATGTATGCATGCACATGTACACTATCCATTTTTTAAAAGTGATTGCAAATCCTGGGAGCCCGTAGAGGAGTAGAGAAAGGTTCAGGGACCAGAAAAATGTGACAAAGAATGAGAATCTGTGGTGCTGGTCAGAGAAAGAGACTGACTTGGCAAGAAATACCATGCAGTTTCCAACAGTGAATTCATGTGTGAGGGTCAATGTGACTTCATAACAAGTCGAATCATAGCATTTTAGTGGTAGAAGGGACTGTGAGTTCCGCCTCCTCTTGCGTATCCCTGCCTTTCTTTGAAGACCTTAGAGTAGGAGAGTGCACCACTCTGCTTGAGACAGACTGTTCCACTGTTGCACATCTCAGCAGTTATGGAATCCTTCATCTTAGAAAGTCTAGGCCCAATCTCCATCCTTGACGCTTCAATCCATTGGTTCCAGTCTGCCTCCAGGAGCAACAGAGCACAAGTCTGTTTCTCCTCCTCCTCCTCCTCCTCCTCCTCCTCCTCCTCCCTTCAGATATTTAAAGACAACTGTCATGTCTGCCTTCTCTTCTTTAGGCTAAATTACTGCCAAATGGGATCACCACCATACCATTGGCATCCATACTGCAGCAATCTCCTGAGGCATCTCCAGCTTTTAGGAGCTGTCTCAGAGCTGGGTCAACTTATTCTGTATCATTCCTTCCCCCCACGAGATAGTAATCCCCTTATTGTGATCTCTTCTCTCCTGTCAAATTAGCAAGAATGGCATCTGCAGCTCTAGCCTAAACCAGGAATCCCACATGCATCTCACGGCCTTTCTGTGGAACTTGCATGTGGATGACTAAGCATAAATCTCAAATGCAGTTTAAAAGAGAAGGTCTGGAAGAGTAATGTAGTGTTTAACAGACAAGGCAAACAGCACTGATGAAAAGGAATACTAAACGAACTGAGGGCTGAGGATGGAGCCATATGGAACAGAATATTCTTTGATATCCAGCAGCCTAAATTGCACATGATGATTCGAGGAAAGAAACATCAATATTTTAAGTAAGTAAAGTGGCAGTGAGGCATCACTGCTCTCTGCAGAAACAGGTGGAGAGACAGAACATGTCAGGATTGAGAAATGAACTGTGAAATAGTATGGAAATCAGCAGAACAAAATGGTGTTTAGGACCAGAGACCTTACGGGGCACATTTCTATTACTCCCACAAGTACGAACATGAATCCTCCACAGGTAAATAAATACACAAGGAAATTTATCATTTAAATCTATCAGCTGTATGCCTGAACAGCAAAGGCCCAATGTAAGATGCAGAGTGGATGCATAGAAAATGAAAGAATAGTAACTCCAGTTTCTGGAGCATTTCCTTTCAGGATGGACATCCCCGATTCTACCCTATTTTATATCAAGTGAAATTCAAGGAAATTTGAAACATGAGGAGTTGGAAGGGCAGGGAGAACCAATAGCATTTCAAAAATGAGCAGTTTCTCAGGAGGAGTCCCATAAACTTTAAGACATCACCAAACTCTATTGGAAGCAGTATTCAAGTTGAATTTGGAGGTTTCTGCCTGGACAAAACATCTGAGAAATGTTGAAGCAAGGTGAAATTTCTTTTGGTATGGGGTATTTCATATGCCTATTAGCATTTGTGGCATGGTACTTCTTTATGTATTCACTGTGAGACATCCTACCAAATAGTGAAGGGAGAGAGATGGCACCATCAGGGGCGTATCTATGGTAGGGCAGACAGGGCACATGCCCCGGGAGCCACTTGAAGGGGGTACAATTTTTTAAAATAAATAAAAAAATTAAAATGGCTGCTGAAAACAAAATGGCCACCACACATGCTCAAATGGCCTCTGTGAGGCCCTAGGCCATGCCAGGCCTTGCAGAGGCCATTTGAGCATGTGCGGTGGCAATTGTGTTTTCAGCTGCCATATATATATATATATATATATATATATATATATATATATATATATATAAAGAAATGGCCACCGCACATGCTCAAATGGTCCCTGTGAGGCCCTAGAAACCAGTGGGGGGAGAGGGGAGGGGGAACCTTTATAGACCCCCCCCCGGCCTTTAGGAAGCCCCCTGAATGGGGCTACAGGTGTTTTATATATATATATATATATATATATATATATATATATATATATATATATATAGTCACTGTACACATATTCAGATTGGCACTATGTACAGAAATCGGGGCTTGTGAAAACTGAGCTGAAGCTTATGAGCTAGGATTGTATTCATTTGCTCTTACTTTGCGTCTTGTGATAAGTGAATTAAATGTGATGTCTTAATAATATGGCTATTAATGCTGAGTTTGTCTTTGAATCAGTGTGAAATCCTTCATATTAAGGCCCACTGGGAGTTTCTTGCTCTCTTTCTCTCATTTTAACTGTCTTTCTGAAAGACTAGAATATATTCCAAGCAGTGACAGTTTACTCTGCATATCCTTTAATTATTTTCAGAGTATCTGGAAAAAGTCAAATTCTCCATTTATTTTTTAAAACAAATGTAATAGTGATGCTACAATGCATAGTGGAGAATTAGACAGGCACTTCTGTTTAGTTTTTCAAGTACACCTCCACATAGTATTTGGGTATTTCATGAGCCCCAGCATACTGAAATTTGTACATTTCCAGCATTTTCTGGTCTGGCTACATCCACTGCTAAATAATTTTTGAAATATTAAAGGATTAACGAGCTTGACTTGTATTTTTCAAATGATATTATGGTAAAGTTATCTGAAAGATGGGTGTCAAATGTTTGGCAGGGGGCGCAATTTCAGTGCTTGCCCTAGGTGCTGTTTTCCCTAGATACGCCTCTTTGCACCATCCATAACTGAACAGGAATATGATTCAGTGGGCATGTGGCAAAGCTTGTTTCAGCAAGTGACCCTGTGATCAGATTCTATAGACAGGGGTCCTTCAGAGATTAATTTTAGGGAGCCCAGCTTTTGTTCCTCTCCAGTTACTCAGTAATGTTGTCAGTCAAAGACATGGGAGGCGTCTAACCCCTAAATTCAAGCAAGCAATGAACATGTCAGATTTCATTATACATCTTAGGGCCTCTCTCCCTCCTCCTTCAATTGCAGAAGCCCTTGGAAGAACTATATTTCCCAAGGGCCACTGAGGCCTTCCTTCTTTGCATGATACCAGCACACCAGAGAGGAGAGGGAGGGAGATATCAAATATCTCTGCTTCCAAATCCCCACCATCAGAGTGCTGCCACTACCACTACTGCAGACAAGAATATGCTGTTTAACGTTAGGGGAATGAGGTTTGCGGGATAATAAGGCTGGATCAGTGCCAGCACACCTGCTAGGTGAACTAGATGGTCACCCAGGGCACCAGGTGGAGAGGGGTGCTGATGGCCTGGGTCATGGGTCACCCTGCAGGAGGAAGTGAGGCAGCAAGCAGACAGGTTGGTGAGTGGGTGCTCCCCCTCCTCATTGCTTACCCACCCTCCTTGCCACCCCTGCTGCTGACCCATTATAATGCACTGTGACATTATTATAACATGCTGCAGCATACTGATGGCAGGAATGGCAGCCCCCGTGGCAAGGAGAACAGTCGGGTGGGTGGGAAAGGGGTACCGCTCCTGCCCAATGGGGCATAGGATGCCTGCGCAAGCAAATGGAGGAACACCAACCCTTGGGCCGACCCTGGAAACACCAACCCTTGGGCTGGCCAATATTTATGCACATGGGATTATTTTCTGTCTCATATTTAAATTTGAGCCAGAGAAATATTTAGGGGCCACATAATGCTCGCCACTTCTTTGAGAAGAGGATTACAAGGCCCCACGTTTGTGTCTGGTGAACTTTGGCAACTCCTCTAGCCTGGTGGCACTCAGATGAACTAGGTCGCCTGCAAGCTTCTAGGTCCCCTGTTAACTGAGCTCATCCCAACACACATACACTTGATTTGGACCCAAACAGGAGTGACATGTGGTGCACATTTTCCCAGTCCTTCCATAGTTCCTCCTGGGAACTGGGGTAATACTGGTTTGAGAAAGAGCCAAAGAATGAATTCTTCCTGTATGACTGCAGACATCTGATGCTACAAAGCCACACTACACAAATAAGACTCCCATGCTGCTAAATATACTTTCCAACAGGGCCCCAGATCTATGGCTCTCCACATGTCTTCAGCCACCCCATAGGGAATTTACAAGCAACCACCATGATGGTGCCAGAGTACATTTCTCCTTTTATCATAAACTCTACTTGAAGCTTGAGGGATCCCAAGAAGATCCACAGTGGCTTATTAATGTCAGTTTTTTTGACTTGCTGCTGCACATTCTTATTGAGCTATTACTGTTCCACCTTCAAAGCACTGATGGTAGGGCCAGCTGGGAAATGTAAAGTGAGGATGCCATTTAAACCTCCTTTCTATCTTTCCTGTCAGGTATGGGCTAATTTACCCAAAGCATTCATTTATAACAAGGTAGGACACAAATCCTTCAGCATGCTGGCGATGGTGTTGAAGCACACAGAAGCAGTCCTTCTTTTGTTCTTCAGAACACTGCAGCTCTATCTGAGGACTTCATTAGAGGGTTAACAGGATTTCTTCTATCCGTTTCTTTGGTAAACAGGAGCCCTCGGAATAGATTTATAATTTAACATTAGTAATGTGCAAAGTTTGGAAAAGGCTGAAGTGTAGAGGAATACAACAGGTTGGTGTTCTAAAGGCAATGAAAAGAGTATTGAAGAACATTTTAAGATCTGTGTTTGGAAGAAAATGGAAGGAGCTATGAAGGAGCCTTGCACCTGTTTACTACTGAACAGAGAATTGGAGACTAAGATGCAATACCGGTGATCCTCACTATCTGTGGGGGTTCCATTCTCACCTACAACCACAGATAATAAAATGATGATGGATGAGACCTTGGGGCTATGCACTCAACTGTGCGCACAGGTGGGGGGATGTCAGGGTTCAACCTACCTTCCCCCAGATGACCATGTGCCACCCCAAAGGCACATAAGCCATGTACCCACACTACCAGCACTGTCGGGAGCAATGCGGGTAAACAGAGGCTAGGACTCGTCCTGGTCTCTGGGAATCCCACAATGAACCAAATGACACATACGATGCATTGGGGGATTCCCTCAAGAGTCGGGCACTCTAGGCACCAAGCTCTGTGTGCAGCTGGGCTGGAAACAGCCCAGCTCACATGTGAGCAAGTAGCCCAGGCTAAGGGAGTGCTCACGCCTTTATCCTTGGGTAACAGCTGGACTAAAAAGTTGGGCTAGGAGGTGCTGGTTCTCATACATAACCTAACCCAGGCTGGGCATCCCTAGCCTGGATTAGGCTGCACATCAGAACAGCCTCTTTGATTGAATGGGAATTGGTGGGTTAAGTTCCTGGAGGGCAAAAAAAGCCACCACCCCCAAAACAGTCAAAGAAGGCAGAAATAAGAGAAAGAAAGTAACGTACCATGCTCTTGACGTCTCCAGCTGTCTAGCAATGCCCCCCCCATTCCACTGATTTTCCACAAAAAACCCACATAATCTTTTTCCTGGAAGAGCCACAAAATGGTGCCATTCAGCAAAATGGTGGCTTGTTCCACACAAAATGACTCAGAGGTCATTTCCAGCCACTTAGGAACTGCAGATAGGCAAATCTGAACTATTTTTCAATCCACGGACAACTAGGCCGAGTGTATATGGCCCAACTGCGGGTATGTGAAACTGCGGTGCCAGGACCACAAATAATGAGGGCCAACTGATATTTAACATGATATTAAATATTATTAAATATTATTAAATATTAATGATATTTAACATGAGTGTGGATGTCATAAACCCTGAGATAGTACCTGGGTCTGACACTGAGGACTCACAGGACAAGGCTATCATGAACCCTGAACCAGGGCCAGTTTGGTGGTTCGATACCAAACCACCTCTGACCCAAACTGGTCCCTGTTCAGCCCAATCATGGAATGAACAACCCTTGGTTTTTGTTGGGGGGTTCATTATTATTATTATTTTAATTAAAAACTATATGACTCACTGCCTACCAGTCTGGGGGCTTCTGTGTGGCCACGGGGGGGTCTCCTCCCCCACTGGCCTCCACTAATTTCCAAATAGCCCAGTTCAAGTGGTCTTTGGCCCGTTCTGGGCCTCACCTCTGTCGTGGCAGCCATTTTGGAGGCCACCACGCATGACCAACAGGCTTCTGTTCGGCCTGGGTCATGACCCGGCCATGCAGAGGCCCATTGGTCATGTGTGTCTGCCTCCAAAATGTCCACCACCATGGAGGTGAGGCCCAGAATGGGCCAAAAGACACCCTAACCAAGCTATTTGGAACTTAATGGACGCCAGTGGAGGAGAGGGAGAACCACTGGAGACTCCCCCACGGCCACACAGAAGCCCCTGGATATTTCCTTTTCAAAAGTATTTTTAAATCACTAATACCTCCCTCCCCCCCGCCCCACACACACACCTGAACCAAACTGGACAGTGCTTGGGGTGCACAAAACCGAACATGCCCAGTCCAATTCGAGTGCAGTCCAGATTCGAACCAAACCGGGCAGCCCAGTTTTGTGCACACCCCTAGTACAGAGTGCTTTGTGGTGGGGGGGGGAGTAGAATATGTTGAAATCTGCCCCCCACTCGCAAAAGAGCTGGTGCTGCATTACTTTGAAACTCAGCAGCAGCACTGGTGCTTGTCACATATCACCTGTGCTTCCTTAGTCAGGATGTTGGCTACTGTCCGTAATAATAGCTACTATTGGACTAGATAGATCGACAAGCTGACAGCTTCATATCTCCATATCTGTTTTTGCAAACTTGAAGAACCTTGTCATTATCATGGTAAACATGGGAATTGATCGAAAAAACAATGACATCTAATTTATCTTGTAATGGTTCGTCTCCCTTAGGATGTGCATGTGTTTTTAATAGAGACTTGAAAAAAATACTTTTAAAGAAAAATGATTTTCATTCACCAGGATTAATTACTTGCTGATTGACATTTTGAGCTGGGGCTTATTTTCCTCTTGCTTAATTACACCTAATAATTTTGTTATCATTCTGTAAGTTCACAATAAAACTACCAAAAGCACTGTGACTGCAGCTTGATGTTTTGCAGCAGTATATCCATAGCTACATCATTGTCTATAGATGTTATAGATAGATAGATAGATAGATAGATAGATAGATAGATAGATAGATAGATAGATAGATAGACAGATAGATAGATAGAGTGCTTGTCAACAGTAGCGAGAAAACCAACCATGAACATAATTGGTTTTAAATTGGTCTTAAATTGTAATTATAACAGAAATTAAGTCATTCGTAAGTTGTGTATCTTTTATTGCAACAAAATTAAACAGGGTTGTTCTGACATTTAATAATGATGCATAGATGGGCTGTGCTGTGTAGTTTGGGTATTTTGTTTTGTTTGCGTTTGGTTTTTTGTTAATAAAGGCATCCCAGTACAAACAGTATCAAGGAAATGCTGCCACTCACCTGATTGCAGATCAGGAGTGGTGGATTTGCCCCACCCAATCTTTGATGAAGCACAGGGTTGGATGGGTTATCTGATTGGTTGAGGGGTCTGGGCAAATAGAGCAAAACACTGGGCAGATACAGCAACGCTAGCCCACTGTGGGGCTTCCTTGCCCAGCCTCTCACTCACTTAGAAAGAACAAGGAGAGTTGGGTAGGGCTAGTCTTTCCTAGGGTTTGATTTCTGGCTGTCTGGGGGTTTAATTTTTGACAGGGTAGTTTTGTTTTGACAGAGCTTAAAACCTTTATTTAGCTGACAACTGCAGCTAAGACCTATCTTTCTAAATAGCCAATAAAACTGTTATGAAGATAGAATGCCAGCGGGGAGGGGATGTTTCCCAGTGTATTGCATGGATTGTTGCGACGCAGAAATCATGGGTGTGCACGTAGCGCAAAGAGTTCCTGGTTCTCAGAGAACAAGTTCATTCTCTCAAAGCTAAGGACTGATCTGGAGAAGTTCAGAGAGGTATGTGGATGAGATACTCAGGGTTGTGATATAAGCATCCCACTCCCAGGCTGATAGCTCATGTGCTGTTATGGAGAATGAAGGTCTCAGGGAAGGAAGACATTAGTCTGAGAAAAAGGGGAATGCTCCCTTAGAAGGAGGATTCTAATGTTCCTTGGGTGATGTGCCCATATTGTCTCACACAGAGGATATTCTTCTGAGGCAGGGGAACTCTTAATAGTGGGTGATTTGATCATTGGGGGCATAGAGAGATGGGTTTGTGACCTGTGTGTAGACCATATGGTAACTTGCCTGCCTAGTGATGGTGAACATTGTAAGGTACACAATGGCTGCTATTTGGAAGGCTATAGGCCACCTCCAGCCTCAAAGGCAGGATGCCTCCGAGTACCAGTTGCAGGGGAGTAACAGCAGGAGGGAGGGTATGCCCTCTCTTGCCTGTAGGCTTCCAGGCTTCCAGTGGCATCTGGTGGGCCACTGTGTGAAATAGGATGCTGGACTAGATGGGCCTTGGGCCTGATCCAGCAGGGCTGTTCTTATGTTCTTAAGGTAGCGCATTATGAAAAGCTCTGATCATTCCCTAGAGGTCTTCCATCTAGGTGGTGCATGGCTAGGACTTTTTGGAGGTGCTCTGACAACCTTAACTGCTGTCCGGCTTTGCTGGGGGGCGGGGGTGAGGCTTCCCTCCAATATATTGAACATATTGGGTCAGCTAAGAAAGGCATAACAAAGAAAGCTAAGAGAGGCACAGATTGGCATTAGTGCTCTATCAATGCTCTGAGCTGGGGTGTAATCACCCTTGGAATTATAGTCTACTGGTTCACAGCTGGACCAGTCCATTAGATTCCACACTGGAGTGGATGGTGGAGTGACAACCCCCTTGTTTGCTAATAATTGGTTATTGATTAATAATATTGGGGCCCATTTCTACAAAAACGATGCCTCATGTCTTCATTGGTGTGGGGTCAATGCTAGAGATTTAGACCAGTTCAGATGATACTCTGTCCACCAGATCCAGAACATGTGATGGCATGTGTGTGCCATGAGCATGTTATTCTCCCCTCCTGATGTCTGGGGTGCCTATCCATATAACAAATAATAATCCCTGATCTCACTGAAAATAATAATTTTAACAAATAAGAATTCAAAGTTATGTATAAATACTAATATAAGTTATGGATTAACTATGATCTAATGCAATTAGTGAAAGCCACCTCAGTGCATTGGGAGGGGGAAGGTCATGCACACTCATAGCACACACACTTTCTTATCATGTGTGCTGGAATCAGTGCCTTCTTTTTCATAAGAAGAGCTTTGTTGGATCAAGTCCAAGGCCTTTCAAGTAGAGATATGCACAAATCATTTTTTTTTGTTTTGATTTGTACCCAAATTGAATCACCCCCATTTGTTTTGGGTCCAAATCTGACCCCCCAAATCACCACAAATTCAATTTTACCCGAATTTTCCAAATCCGAATCCAAACATTGAACATTGAATCCACTCTCATTTCTACCAGAGAATCTACTCTCAGAAGAACACCTCCGAAACAACAAAACCCAGTGCCCCATGGGCTTGTGGATTTGGGGGTGGTTGGCACCCTATGTGCACTACACCACACCCCACTCTGGGCCACCCTAGTGCCCCCCCAAGTGGAGTTATGGGGCTGCTGAAATTCCCCATTATTCCATATAGGGGAAAAGTTTAAAGATGCACAAACTTCAAATATACTTTAAAAATCACCCCTTTGCCCAATTCCTTTGAAATCAGCGTGGTAGCTTCCTTGCACCCATTGGAAACTACCACCCACCACAAGCCGCTCTGGGCCACCCTGGTGTCCCCTATGTTGCTATAAGGCTGCTGAAATCCCCATTATTCCCTATGGGGGAAAGCGTAAATATGTGCCAACTTCAAAAATTCTTTAAAAATCACTAGGGGTGTGCATTTTGGAATTTTCTTGTTTTCATTTGTATCCAAATCGAAACATCCCCGTTTTGTTTTGTACCCAAATTTTCTGAATCCGAATCAGCCCTGTTGTGTTTTGTAGCCAAATTTTCCGAATCCGAATCCGAATTGATTTGGATTTTTAAAAAGGGTCCCAGGGCAAAAAGAGTGGGTGGTGGTGGTAGTGTCCAATGGGTGGAAGCTACCACCCAAATTTCAAAGGAATTAGGCAAAGGGCTGATATTTTATGTGAATTTTTTTAAAGTTTACACATCTTTAAGAATTTTCCCATAGGGAATAATGGGGATTCCAGCAAATATATTGCTTCAAGTCAAGGGGAAAGGGATGACCCAGAGCAGAGTGTGGTGGGTGGTAGTGCCCAATGGGGACAAGGAAACTTCCAGAATCATTTCAAAGGAATTGGGCAAAGGGCTGATCTCTTGTGATTTGTTGAAGTTTACGTGTCTTTAAGATTTCTCCCATGGGGAATAATGGAGGTTTCAGCAGCCCCATAATTCCACTTGGGGGGCACTAGGGTTGCCCAGAGCAAGGGGTTGTGTAGTGCACATAGGGTGCCAACCACACCCACACCCACAAGCCTGTGAGTTTTGGGTGTTTTGTTGTTTCTGAGGTGTTCATTGTAGATTTTCTGGTAGCATATGAGATTTTCAGTGAAAAACAAGAATCCACTCTCATATGCTACCAGAGAATCTACACTCAGAACACCACCGAAACAGCAGAACCCAGCACCCCATAGGTTAGCAACTCTTCCCCTGGTCAATGTGGGGTCAGTAAAGAGTGGGAAGAAGCAAAAGAGCCAATGGGGAACAAGGAGGGAATTGTCAGCAGGTCAGCCCATGATTTAGGTCACTGATCAGAAGGCTAGAAGGGTGGGAAATTCAAAGAGATGTCAAACACAAAATGGAGACTGACTCAGAGATCACCACAAAATGGAAGTTCGAAACAACAAAACGTTTTGTAGCCGAAACAGGGACATTTTGTTTTGTATACAAAAATTTTGGATCTGGAAAATGGGTGTATGTTTTGTCTACAAAACACACGAAGCAGGCTGTTTTGGGTACAAAACGTTTTGTATCCGAAACGTTTTGCACATCCCTAAAAATCACCCCTTTGCCCAATTTCTTTGAAATTTGGGTGGTAGCTTCCACCCATTGGGCACTACGACGCAACCGGCTTTGGCCACAAAATGGAGATCCAAATCTCCAAATTTTTCGGGTCCTAATCTGGGGTGATTTGTTTTGTACCCAAATCTGGGCAGTTGAGGACAGGGGTGATTTGTTTTGCCTACAAATCACCCGAATCAGCCAGATTCGAGTACAAATAGTTTTGTACCCAAATCGTTTCCACATCCCTACTTTCTAGTCCAGCATTCTGTTCCCAACAGTAGCCCACCAGATGCCTCTGGGAATCCCACCACCAGGAGATGAAAGCATGCCATCTCTCCTGCTGCTGCTCCCCTGCAACTGGTATTTGGAAGCATCCTGCCTCTGAACCTGAAAGTAGCCTATACCCATCAAGACTAGCCACCACTGAAAGACATGTCTGCCATGAATTTATCTACGTTCCACTTAAAGCCATCCAATCTGGTTGCTGTCAGCACAACCCATGGCAGAGAATTTCATAGATTAATTGTGCACTGTGTGAAAAAGTATTTCCTTTTGCTGGACCTAAATTTCCTGACAGTCAGTTTCATGGAATGACCCCCTGGGCGCTTTCAAGATTACACCCTTCAACCGGGTCAGGATGTATTTCTGAAATGTGCTTCTACACTTCCTGTGCTGTGACACCGCACCGCAGTCCGTACGCTGACAGTAGGGTGCAGTTCATGTTTCTCCAATGCCTTGTTTTGAATTTAATCACTGTGATATAGTGCTATGACATTGTATATCCGGCATAAATAAATTGCTGTTTTATGGGTTGTTCGTTCTCGCGAGACTGCTCCCCCTGCTGTTTACATTTTGAATGCAATTTGCCTGAATGGAAGCATTTTGCTGCTGTTGATTGACTAATCTGGAAAGTGCCCTGGTTCTAGTATTGTGAGAAAAGAAGAACTCCCTATTCACTCTCCATACCATGCATAATTTTATAAACCTCTTATGACTCTCCCTAGTTGCCTTTTTTCTAAACTAAAAAGCCTCAAATGCTGTAGCTTTACTACGTAAGGAAGGTGCTATGGACCCTTGATAATCTTGGTTGCTCTCTTCTGCAGTTTTTCCAGTTCTACAATATTCTTTTTCAGATATGGTGACCAAAACTGTACACAGTATTCCAAATGTGGCCACACCATAGATTTGTATTTGACATCATAATATTAGCAGTATTATTTTCCATCTCCTTCCAAATGATCCCTAGCATGGCATTCGCCTTTTTCACAGCTGCTGAACACTGAGTCAACATTTCCAGTGAGCTATTCTCCATGACCCCAAGTTCCCTCTCCTGGTCAATCACAGACAGCTCCTTCTGCCAGCTTGTATAGACATGACTTTTTCACCAGGCATTTGGTTGAAAGTGGGGGTTGCTGCTGGATGCTGCTTCATTCTCTACTGTTTAATGGCTCTTTCAAGCACTTATACTGTTTCATTTGCTTGGGTGATCTTGATTTATTTTTGTGACATATTGGCTGGTTTTAATAGGATAGCCATTTTGTACTGTAACTGGCAGGAAAGGGGGGGGGATTTAAATGTTTGAAATAAAACAAAACTTGGTTACAATTGGAAATGAAGATTTGTTGGGAAAGAAGTGTGTGTCTGTGTCTGTGTGTCTG
This sequence comes from Hemicordylus capensis, assembly GCF_027244095.1. NCBI lineage: Eukaryota > Metazoa > Chordata > Lepidosauria > Squamata > Cordylidae > Hemicordylus > Hemicordylus capensis. The sequence continues at coordinate 339,410,210 of NC_069659.1, forward strand.
TGGTGGGTGGGGAGCATATGAAAGACTCAGCCTGTTTTGCAACAGAGGGAAACCTCTGCAAGTATATTATGCAGTGATTTAGGTTATTATGCAAATTACAGTAGCAGTTCCCTTCATGTGAGAAGAGAAAAGGATTTGATAAACCAGTATCTTGATCCCTACAGCAGAAGTGGCAGCAGCTGCAACTCTGGGAAATTGTCTTTCAGCAAGATGTGAGGCAAAACTGATGATGGGTGAAATATATGCAAACTTTCCTACGTACGTCTTACGGGTTTGAGTGAAATGTACATCCTTGGACCAGACCACCAGTCTTCCTGCTGATCACAGGAGATCTTGTGTTCCGCCAGTCTGATCTGACTCACAAAGGGAGCATGTGTGCTTCCATATTGTCAGATTATGCTGAATCAGACCATTGTTCCATCTAGAGCAGGATCAGCTCTTGTACCTTTTGCATGCTAAACATGTTCTCTGCCACTGAGCTATGGCTCTACATTAGTACGCTATCCCCAAGTCTATCCTGCACGCACTATACAAATCAAAACAGTGATTTTTGAAGGCTCTAGTCTTGGATGGGATATCTGCGCCTAGCAAGTGTTCCAGTAGACATCTGGCAAAGTTTGAGGCAGTGGGTAAAACTACTTTGCTTAGCCTTATTTAGAAGAATGCTATCTGGTTAGATGGCGAAATGCTGTAACTAGATTAACACTGGGATAAAGTATTGACAGACTTGGGATCTGATGATGAAGTTCATGGTACCCAAGCATAAAGTGAGGTCATTCACATGACCTTTGAGAGCACCAGGGAGGGTGGGAGGGGGAAGGCAGGATTGCACCCACCTTCCCATCAGAGAACAGGAAAATAAGTACACACAGGTACCAGATCTTCGCTAAAGTTATATGATGACCAGGTGTAATGGCCTATGCAAGAGATGGTTCTGGGGGAGCCAGATGACTATCAGTCCCAGTTGAGCTAATGTGGGGACACACCTCACTGTCTTACTTGTCCTTCTGTTGCCTTCAAGTGGAATTGCCAGTGATTGGAAGCAGTTCTGGGATGGGTGGAGCAAAATTACAGTTGGTCCATGCCAAGCCAATAAACAGCCCTTACTGTCTTACCATTTCCTCATCCTCGGCATACATTGTTTACCATGATAGAAAACTTCTGTTTTCTCATCATGTCGTCATAATGCTCTCCTGGGGGGGTTATTATGTGATAGACAGAAGCCCTCATATTATTTTAGCTCTATCCATGAAACAGGGAGGGAGAGTTGGACCCTCTAGTCCTGCCCTCTGAAAAGGATGCTCCTGTTAGACCCCTCCCCACAGCGGCTCTGAGTGAGGGGCATACCGTGTATTCCATATCAGTGGGAACTCTAAACAATCCAGGTTCCTGCTGGCATGCATAAACCTCCTTCTTGATGAATGCCAAATGTGGCGCCATGAGGGGTTGTGGCCAGTGGTTACACTGATGTCAGGTGGGCAATGTGAACCGGTGTGGTCCTGCTTCCCTGCCCTGCCCTTACTGAACTTGAGGAACATTTTAAAGCAGTACGGGCAGGCTGGAGTGAAGGGGTAGAAGGAATTATAACTATTCCTCCTTGTTTTTGAGTTTACATTCTTTTACATTCTGCAAATTTAATCCAGATCTTGCCAGACTAAGGGGAAAATGCATTTTCATTTCTATCTTTAAATGAGTACTTGGATCACATATTTAGGGGCCATCTGAATGAACAGCCTTCACTTGTGATCAGGTGGTGCTGGGATGTCTGTAGGAGATGTCTTGGTGGAACCCTTGGCCTGCCCCTTTCTTCTTTGTGTGTGCTGCTGGACATATTATTTGAACCACTCCTAAAGTGGTGCCTAAGTGAGCTCAAACTGGGTTTTTTCTCCTCCACCCTTTATTATTAGACCCAGCATGATTCCAGTGGGTGCTGTTTTGAGGGGCATTAAAAATCAAAGCAAGCTTTTGAATAATGTGGAGATAATACAAATGGCTGTTTTGCTTTATCAGTGCCCCTGAAGAAGAATATCTTCTTGAAATTGATTGGAAATAATAATAATAATAATAATAATAATAATAATAATAATAATAATAATTAATAAATAAATAAATTAGTCGATAGGCTATACCTCCCTCGCAGCTCAGGTGGAAGAGGAATGCTGCAAGTCCATCAAACAGTAGAGGAGGAGAAAAGATATCTGTTATCTGCTGTTCTATTTTTATGCTTGTTTTATATGTTTTTAGCTTGATGTTTTTATTACTTGATGTTTTTATTGCTTTTATTGTATGTTTTAATTTTTGTAAACCACCTTGGGGTTTTCTTTTAATGAAAGGCGGTATAGAAATGTAAAAATAAATAAAATAAAATAAATAAATAAAGAGGCCTTGAAGAATATATCAAGGACGGTGAAGAAGATGCACTTAAAATGGTCAAGAACGAGAAACTATTCAACACCAATGAAACAAAGCAGGCCTACAAGAAAGAACAAGTCAAGAACTGAGCAGAAAAATGGAGAAATAAGCCCCTGCATGGTCAATATTTACACAATATAAGTGGAAAATCAGACACCACCAAGACCTGGCAATGGCTTAAGAATGGCAACTTGAAGAAAGAAACAGAGGGTTTAATACTGGCTGCACAAGAACAGGCACTAAGAACAAGTGCCTGGTGGCGCAGTGGTAAAACTGCCGCCCTGTAACCAGAAGCTTACAAGTTCGATCCTGACCAGGGGCTCAAGGTTGACTCAGCCTTCCATCCTTCCGAGGTCGGTAAAATGAGTACCCAGAATGTTGGGGGCAATATGCTAAATCATTGTAAACCGCTTAGAGAGCTCCGGCTATAAAGCGGTATATAAATCTAAGTGCTATTGCTATTGCTACAAGAACAGGCACTAAGAACAAATGCAATAAGGGCAAAAATAGAAAAATCCACAACAAACAGCAAGTGCCGCCTTTGTAAAGAAGCAGATGAAATCGTGGACCACCTGATCAGCTGTTGTCAAAAGATCGCACAGACTGACTACAAACAAAGGCATGACAAGGTAGCAGGGATGATACACTGGAACATCTGCAAAAAATACAAGTTACCTGTAGCCAAAAATTGGTGGGACCATACAATTGAAAAAGTTGAAGAAATTGAAGATGTTAAAATATTATGGGACTCCCGACTACAAACAGACAAACATTTGCCACACAATACACCAGATATAACTGTAGTCGAGAAGAAAGAAAAACAACTCAAAATAATCGACATAGCAATACCAGGGGATAGCAGAATAGAATAAAAAGAAATAGAAAAAATCACCAAATACAAAGATCTACAAATTGAAATTGAAAGGCTGTGGCAGAAGAAGACCCAAATAATCCCAGTGGTAATTGGCGCCCTGGGTGCAGTTCCAAAAGACCTTGAAGAGCACCTCAACACCATAGGGGTCACAGAAATCACCATCAGTCAATTACAAAAAGCAGCTTTACTGGGAACAGCCTATATTCTGCGACAATATCTATAACAACAGCAACAACATTGACAATAAAATTCAGCCATCCCAGGTCCTTGGGAAGGACTCGATGTCTGGATAAAACAAACCAGTCAATAACACCTGTCTGACTGTCTAAAATAATAATAATAATAATAATAATAATAATAATAATAATAATAATAATAGTGTGTGTCCTGTTTATTTATTCGATTTCTATACCGGCCTTCCAAAAATGGCTCAGGGTGGTTTACACAGAGAAATAACAAACAAACTCTCCTTTCCTTTGCTCATATCTGTCTATCACATACACACTACTAATTATATATAAAATGACCAATTAACAGAGAACTGATTTTTAAAAAGCAGTCATGGGAATGTAACACTGTTGCCTTGGTTTCCAAATCTATTTGATACCAATAAGGAAAACCCATTCTTGACCAAACTGCCCAGCCGCAAAATAATTATTTCAGTCTGCACTGGCTCTTTTCTGAACGTCTCTAAGCTGGTTATCAGGACTGTGAAATGCATAAGATTAATGTAAAGTTAAGCACCTCTTATATTCATTTGTATGTACATTGATTTGAACGTTTCCCCATGCCAAGATCTATTCTCCTCCTGCCATTCAGATAGCTCTCTTTGATGACCCATTGCATTCATTTAGTCTGACAGAGTGAGAAACCCCATTGTCCCTTCTTTGAAAAATTTTCTCCCTAACAGATAGCTAGCTAACATCATCCTCAAGATCAGCCCCCTCCCTTTTGCATTAGCTGCCATCATCCTCAAGATCAGCCCCCTCCCTTTTACATTAGCTGCTCTCAGGGTCATTGCTAAAAGCAATGGTTTTATTCCTCTGCCAGGTTGCACGTTCTCTTTAAACTGAGTCCCATTGCTGTCTGTTCTGGTGGTGCTTGAAAAGTTCTCGCCCGGGATCTGCTGTGACCTTGGTGTTGTGTGCCATTTGTGCATCATTAAAAGGTTGTAATGAAGTTCTGCTGCACACAGATTGTAAAAGGTCAAGCAGAAAGTTGGGAGCCAATGAGGTTGGGAAGAAAAATTGTGCTGGCAGCAGAGGTTGAGGGATTCATTATATTGATGCTGTGGGGTTTTCAGCAGAGTAATAACAGGGTTAGCAATCGAATGTAAATCTTCTCAGCCACTTAGTCGGAGTCTGCTTCATCTTGATTTGTGGGGATATATTTTTACTCAAGTACAGGAAAAGTCATTATACTCCTCAGGAAAGCCCCTGGAAGTGGCGAATGCCTTGTAGTCAGAGAGGCATCGGAACAACAGTAGTTTTGGGTCTCTTCGTAGCCCATTCTCCCCAATTCCCTGAGCCGTGAGAAGTTCAAGGGGTGCAGCACAACTTGGGATGAGAGCTGGTCTTGTGGTAGCAAGCATGAATTGTCCCCTTTGCTAAGCAGGATCCTCCCCAGTTTGCATTTGAATGGGAGACATGTGTGAGTGCTGTAAGATATTCCCTTTAGGGGATGGGGCCACACTGGGTAGAGCACCTGCATGCTTGCATACAGAAGGTTCCAAGTTATCTCCCTGGCATCTCCAGATAGGGCTGAGAGAGACTCCTGTCTGGAACCTTGGAGAAGCCGCTGCCAGCCTGTGTAGACAATACTGAGCTAGATGGAGAGTGGTCTGACTCAATAGAAGGCAGTTTCCTATTTTGCTGTGGCTTCTGGCTTCCTTTGGAGGAGAGATCACTGGGGGCATATGGTGTCTTTGTAACATTTAGCTTATTTCCCAATATGCAAGTTGAGCATAGATGGAGCTGATATAACGCACTCTGACATCAGATCCCTGGAGAGGCACCTCTGCACCATAAGGCACTTCTGCTTTCTTCTCTCTCTCATAGCTTCCATTCCATTCTTGAAGGCAATTCACATGCTGGGCGTGCTCCCATTTTTTGACCATATGTGAGTGAAAAACAAGATCAGAGGCACCGGCAGAGATTATTAAATGGCTGCTGAATTGGAGGGCTCCCCACTCTCCAGGAGCTGCACCCAGCTCTTTAATGAGGTAGGAGGAAAAGCCCCCCAGCCCAGCTGCCATTTAACAATCTCTGTCGGTGCCTCCGCTCTTGAACTCGCACGTGATTCAAAAACGAGAGTGTGTGCAGCTCCCGGAACTAGGTAGGACACTTGCCCTGCTCAGTTAATGCGAATGTGAGCTGCCTTTCAGTCTTTCTCACTCAGCAAGTTCCTTTTGTTCTCTTTTTTCACTCACACATCAGCCCCTCCCATCAGGTAGAGCTGGGCACATGCCCAGTTAGCCTTTTACATGTCCATCTCTGATGGCCTCCCCCATTGCTGGGTCCAGTTCCTGGTATCTCCAGGTAGGACTGGGAAAGAGTCCTTCCTGGAAACTTGGCGAGCGGCTGCCAGTCAGTAGGGTCATTTACACAACCCACAAGGCTGGGGATAGAGAGGACCGGGAAGGGAGGTCAGAAGGCCGACCACGACTAGGACTCCGTCACTCGTGTCCCAACACGAGCACTGGGGTAGTGAGCGGTGTGGCAAGGGAGAGCTGGGGAAAGGATGCTGGCCTCCAGGAAACCCACAATGCACTATGCGAGCAGTGTGTTGCACTTGGGGGGATGTACCAGCCCAGGTAGACCTGGTCATGTGAATGACCTCAGTGAAGTCAATATTGAGCGAGATGGACCAATGGTCTGATGCAGTATAAGGCAGGTTCCTATGTTGCATTTGGAATACTTCAGATCATTAAGCCCTCAATTCAAGGACATCCACTGGCCTCCCTGTATTCTGCCAAAGAGATGGCCAAGTATTTATTTATTTATTATTTATTTAACACATTTTATATCACCCAAAATGCAAGTCTCTGGGCGGTTTACAACAAAACAGATAAAAAGATTAAAACATCACAACAATTAAAATTTAAAATATTAAAACTATTTAAAATTCCATTTTAAAAAATGGCCTCCACTAGCCCAATTTTTGCTGATCATGAGAACCACTGGGCTCGGCTGCGAGCCCGGTGGTTCTAGAGCGGGTAACCCGCTCAAGTACCCCTCCCCTTGGCCCAGGTTTGCAGAGCAAGCGCTCCGCAAACCTGGGCTATCTGATCGTGAGTAGCCGCAGCATGGCTCCGCGCCGTGGCTACTTGTGAGTAGACCCCCGGAGGGGAGGCAAAAAGCCATCTCCCAGTTCTGGGGGTCTCCCCAGTATGCCCTGCGTGCTCGCGCAGGATATACTGGAGCTTGCGGGGGCCAATCAGCCTTCACTCCCCCCAGCCCCCGCCGGGTCCGTCACGGAGCCAGTAATCATGTGGGCGGCCTCCCAGAGCTTCCTCCCTGCTCACCGACCAAAACCGGGGCTCACTGATTGTGAGACCAGGTTCAATATCTAATTTTAAGTAGTTGATATCTATTCTGTAACAGTAACATTTGGATGATTGATTAATAGAACAGTGGAACACAACTTTTAACTGAAGGGTTTTGAACAAAAGAAATAATGACCGCAATAATGTGGATAAAATCTCTTTTATTTGGGCTGAACTGGATTCCAGAGTTACTGAAGAGTCTACTTCAGTCCAGCAACTCCTTTGATATGATTAAATTAGATCACTTTCAGTTTGTGACTCCTGAAGATCTGGACAAACTGCTTCAGACTGTACATCCTACAAGCTCTCTGATAGATTCCAGATAGTGTCGCTTGGAGACTGCTGTTCTGTAAAGCCAGAACTAAGAGTTCCACAAGGCTCCATACTGTCTCCAATGCTCTTTAATATCTTCATGAATCAGCTGGGAGTGATCATCAGGAGGTTTGATGCAGGGTGTTATCAATATGCTGATGACACCCAGAGCTAGTTCTCCATATCAACCTCATCAGGAAATGGTATAACTTCCCTAAATGCCTGCCTGGAGGCGGTAATGGGATGGATGAGGGGATAACAAACTGAAGTTAAATCCATCTTCATCAGAGGCTCTTCCCAAGTCCCACCCCCCGCCCATGCCTTCAGAGCTGAGTTAGATATTAGGGCTAATGTTGGGCCATTTCTGATACAGAACCACATTTAAAACATTTTCTAGGAAGGACTGCCTATAACCTTCATTATTGTTCATGCACCAGACAGACATTTGTGTGTGCACGCCTTTAGCTAATTCCTCTTGATTCCTTCCAAATCAGTTTGTTCTGTTCAAATTGATGTTTATTCTGCTGCTATTTTCTCATTCTGGTAATTTTAATTATGGGTTTGAATGTATTGTATTGGTTTGTATTGGAATTATTTATTGTAAGCTACTTTGATGAACACATTTATTTGAAAAATGGGATTCATATAATTGATCAATAATAATTCTAAAGAGGGCAATAATCTGATAAACATTTTATTCAAGAGCTGTAGGAGTACAAATGTAACAGCACATCCTTCCATCCTCATTTCATCACCTTTACATAATAATGTGTGTCATTCTTTAATGAGAACAGAACGAGTGTGTTAGGGACTTGTTAAACTTGAGTAACTGTGAATATGACCCCAAAGAAGGAAATATTGCTTTCTGCCCGAAACCCTGGATCTGCAGATTGAAATAAATGGATAACAGAGACATATAATTTATAGTTAGTAAAATCATCTTCAATACATTTTCTGAATCAAATCCATTTACAGAGAATGTTTACAGCATAGCTGTTGGCACCAAACCACCATTTCACGGGGAACAAATCAGTGATTAATGAATTAATCTCACCAATTAATTGAGCAACACTTGCATAGCTCATTCCTTGCAACAACAAAAACCTCTTTGACATCACATGTTTTGCATGAACGTGGCTCTGTTAAAATATTTGTGGCATGAGTCCTGTTCACAGTGTTTTTCCCCCCTGCTGGGAACTACAGTGTAATTATTTCTCTGTTGGGGGAAGCACAGAAGAAATAAGATGCATTGCCACAGATAGCCTTAGCAGAATAAAAATGAGCGACTAGTAAATAATTAACTAGATTAGAATCTGAGCCAATCAAACTTGGTTGCCTTTTGTTTCTTTCTCCAGATTACCCCTTAAAAATAATCTTTTCCTTTCCCATCTGAGCACAATTCAGTCAGTCACATTTGAAGACACTTTGACGACAGGTTGATGCATTTGCATGACTAGATTTTCACATGAGTAGCAGATTTGTCATATGATGCTGCCACTATCTGAGATTATTATTACAGCCAACCCAGTGCTACCACACTGGTGTTAGGGGTTAGCAGCTGCCATTGCCTAAAGCAGGGATTTTCAACGTTGGGTCTCCAGGTGTTATTGGACTTCAACTCCCATAATCCCCAACCAAAGGCCACTGGGGCTGGGGATTATGGGAGTTGAAGTCCAATAACATTTGGGGACCCAATGTTGAGAATCCCTGGCCTAAGGCACTCAGAAGGGCCCACTGCTGATCCCACAGCTCACCTGTTCTGCCTTGGATTGCTAGACAGCTTCTGGGATTGGTAGTGTTTTCAGAAATTCGGGGCGGGGGGCCTCAGAAAAAAGTACTAATCCCAGAAGCATCCAGGTTACTCAGGAGCCAAAAATCAAGTTAAAGGGTGGCGGTGTGTGTGTGGGGGTCCCTTTCAAACACAAGCCACAGAAGACAAGGCAGCTGATTGAATGCTAACTCTGGAGCAAAGAGGAAAATCCCCTGCACCCACCTTGACCCAGGTAAATGAGGGGAAGGAGAAGGTGAAGGAAGAGAGGGCAGCAAGGAGAGGAGTCTGACAGATATGTCAGATCTCTGACATGACACAGACACAACCACAACAGTTTAGGGGGCTGAGTTGGAGCCTCCTGATGGTGCCACTGTTGGGTTATGCCTTGTCTTGTCAGCATCTGTCATTTGGGACCATGCATAGGCTGTGCAACCCAAAAGAACATTTTTATACAAGTGGAAAGGGCTTTTGTGGGGAAGGGAGAGACGTGCAAGTCATTCCCCCCTGCCCTCCTCCTGTGCACTCCAACTGCTGTGGAGTAGAAGCCTTCAGTGTAAGGATGCTGCAGGAGTCTTGCAGACCTGCAGACCTCCTTTCATTGCTGGAGGAGTATTGGGAATGTCAGTCAATCGTCGTCATCATCAACATCCCTCCCCAAAACGTGCAGGAGTTTTGTTGGCTCCCCCAGAAAAGACTCCATTTTTGCTGCCTGCAAAAGAGGGAGAGAAAACCGAGGTGCTAGGTTCAAATCAGTATTAGCATACGCATCCTAAGAAGTAACTGTAGCAGGCATTTATGAAAACAGAGCATCAATATTTGGAAGACTTTTTTGCTGGTTAATTATAAGATGTTAATCTCCTATGGAAAAAGAAGATGAAATCTACAGGAACTATGATTTCCAAAACATGGTACATAAATCCATGATTCCACCCCATGTGAAATATAGGTACTTTTCATGTTTACTGAGCAAAGATGTTGCCCTCCCCTTGCCACCTTCTTCTTTTCAACTCAGCTCATTATACATAGCCTGGATAAACTCTAGAAACAAGAATGCAAATGATCAAACAACAATTATCTTGAAGTGTATGGGTCTGGAATTCAAATAATATATTAATGTTAATTAAGGTAGGCTTAGTGGCGGGGGGGAACCTACTGAGGACTTGTTCCCCACGTTGAAAGATCTCAAGAAAAGAGTAATCTCAGCCTTTCATATTTAGAAACTGTCTGTAGTATATAAGTGTATGAAAAAGCTGACATTTAATCTGTAGTTCCTATTAGAGATGTGCAAAACCTTTTGGTCTTGAAACGTTTTGACTCGAAACGGGCTGTTTTGAGTGTTTCGATTTTGAATCAAATCACCCCTAAAAGGTGATTCACTAGAACACTGGTGTTTTGCCCCTAAATCAAATCACCCCAGCTAACCTGGCAAAGAGGCACCTTTTAAATGTGGTGATTCTCTTTATTTAGCAGGGGGAGAGTAACCGGCCCTATCCACCCGCCAGCACAATACCTCCAGTGACTGTTGCTGGTGTCTATCTGATGTTTCTGTTTAGATTGTGATCCCTTTGGGGACAGGGATCCATCTTATTTATTTATTATTTCCCTGTGTAAACCGCCTGGAGCCATTTTTGGAAGGGCAGTATAGAAATAAAATAAAATAAAATAAAATAAAATAAAAGGCCTCTGTGCAGGTGCAGGAGAGTCCACTCAAAGGGATAGCTTGATGGTTTTTTTCCGCTAGAATACCAGTATTTTTGCACCAAAAAACCCAATGTTCTAGCCGAAAGAATATCAGGCTATCCCTTGGAATGGCCTCCCCTGCGCCTGCGCAGAGGCCATTTAAAGGCTTCGAGATAGCCCAGTGTGCTGTGAGCAGCCAGCCAGGCCAGCTGCAGGGAGGAATGGCGGGTCCGGTCACCACCTCCCTGCCATTGCCAGCTCTTCAAACTTAACAGCTTTTGCCCGGAGCAGTTCAAAGGTGCCTCTGCACCCCTTCTTGAAGCACCTTGCGGCCACGGCGGGATGGCAGGCACCAGCGGTTGCCACTGTCTTCCTGCAGGGGACACTGCCAGATCTGCAAGGTGCCTCCGTGCCTGTTCTTTGGCAAAGGGGGATGGTGGGTCGGGTAATTACAGGTTACGTTACAGGTAATTTCAGGTCACCCCTGGCACCTCTTCATTTTTGTTTCTAAATGCTAAATTCTTATTTATGTATTCATGTATTTTATTTAAAATATTTCTGTACCACCCAAAACTTGCCTCTCTGGGCAGTTTACAATTAAAATCCTTTAAAACATCAAATCGATTAACAATTAAAATCATTTATAACATTGAAAATATTTAAAACCCAATATTAAAAATATTAACATTAGAAATCTAATCAAAAGCCTGGGTGAATAAATATGTCTTCAATGCCTTTTTAAAAGTTGCCAGAGATGGGGAGGCTCTTATTTCAATAGGGAGTGCATTCCACAGTCCAGGGGCAGCAATAGAGAAGGCCTGTTCCAAATTAGCCGCCAAATGAGTTGGTAGCAACCACAGATGAACCTCTCCAGATGATCTTAACAGGCGGTGGGGCTCATGGCAAAGAATACAATCTCTTAAATACCCAGGGCCTAAGCTGTTTAGGGCTTTATAGGTTAACCAGCACCTTGTATTTTGCCCAGAAACATATCAGCAGCCAGTTTAGTTCCTTCAACTCAGGAATAATATGGTCTCTCCTAGATGACCCAGAGATCAACCTGGCTGCTGCATTCTGAACCAACTGCAGTTTCCAGACTACATACAAAGGCAGCCCCACATAGAGCACATTGCAGTAATCCAGTCTAGAGGTTACCAACATATGTACCATTATTTTGAGGTAGTTCATCTCAAGAAACGGACACAGCTGGCATATCAGCCAATGCTGATAAAAAGCACCTCTGGCCACCACCTCAACCTAGGATGCCAGGGAGAGGTTCGGATCCAGAAGCACCCCCAGACTGTGCACCTGTTCTTTCTGGAGGAGCATGACCCCATCCAGAACTGGCAGATTAAAATCGTCTCCCAAGTTCTGACCCTGCACAATAAGTACCTCCCGTCTTATCTGGAGCCTCAGCCTCAGCTTGTTACCTCACATCCAGCCCACTACTGTCTTCAGGCAGGCATTTAGGGTGGTTATGCCTTCTCCCGATGATGTTGACATGGAGAAATAGATTTGGGTGCCATCAGCATACTAATAATGCCCTGCACCAAATCTCCTGATGATCTCTCCCAGCAGTTTCATGTAGATGTTAAACAACATAGGAGACAATATGGAGCCCTGAGGGACACCATAGGAAAGTTTAGATTTTGAAGAACAACCGTCTCCAAGAGACACCAACTGGAATCTATCTGAGAGGTAGGAGCGGAACCACTGTAAAGCAGTGCCTCCCTCCCCAATCCCCTCAGATATTCCAGAAGGATACTATGGTCAATAGAATCGAAAGCCGCTGAGAGATCCAAAAGGATTTCCCTCTGTCACTTCCCTCTATCACACTCCCTCTGTCAATTCCCAATTAGAGATCATCCATCAGGCTGATCAAGGCAGTCTCCAACCCATAGCCCGCCCAAAAGCCAGTTTGAAATGGGTCTAGATAATCGAATCAACCTTGTTTTGAGCAGAGTACATTCATGTTCGAATCAAAAGAGCAGGTTTTGATTTGAATGCGAAACAAATCACAATTTTCTTTTTGTTCACATCCCTAGTTACTATGAGGACTTAACTAGTAATTTCCAAACTTTTATAAAACATGAGGGAAGTACTTTAAAATAAGAAACATCTTGAGTTATATGTGGGCATGGACTCCACATTCTCTTCTTTGAGTTGGGCAATGCTTTCCCATGTGCAGTAGGAGAACCAGTAGAAAAGGACAAGAAATGCCCCTATATTTGTGGAGCAAGATACGTGGGTTTCAAGAACTTCTGAATACCTTTAAATCATGCTGACAGGTCTGTCAGACTGTTGGGATACTCAGGGCTGCTTCCAGGTTTCAAGGAGTGCTTGGCAAACTGCCCTCTATTGGTCCCATCCTGGCACTCCTAAGGTTCATGATAAGGCTCATTTTCAAGGTTGGGATGGAGAAGAGGAGGCAACCATTGATCCACTTTCTTGGCCAATCACCTCTGGAAACAGAGGCAGTTTTAGAAATTGGATATTATTATTATTATTATTGGTTGACATGCTGCACAACATACCAAAAGATGGTTCTGAACTGCCCATGCCACTGCAGATGCCTGATACAACTCTGGCACTGTTGCACAACTGCACTTGCACAACACTATGGCCATCATTGTATGTATGGATGGATGGATGGATGTGATCACATTTCTTTACTGCCAAAATCAAATGTTTCCTGTGGTTTACAGAAGAAGAAAAACAATAAATCAAAGATTTAAAACAAATAAAACCCGCTAAAATAGTATTAAAAAACAGGAGCAGCAGCAGCAGCAACAACAACAGTAAAACCCACCTACACCTGATCAAAGGCTTGGTTAAACAAGTGTGACCTTGTCTTTTGTGTGTGTTTTCTTTCTTTCTTTCTTTTTCTTGCTTTTTCTTTTTGTGTGTGCATGTGTGCATCTTATGTTGTGAAAAACTGAATAAAAAGTTATATTTTTTAAAAAAAGTGTGTCTTGAGAGCCCTTTTAAAGGCTGTTAGGGATGGCAAAGCTCTAAAAACAACAGGGAGTTCATTCCAGAATCCCCAATCCTGAGTTGCCACAGGACAGCTATTTCCAGTGGCCATAGTATCACAAGAGCATGATTGTGCAATCTTGCATATTAGTGGAAGAGCACGATTGTACAATAGTGATGTTGGTGTTTTAGATGCTCACAGCAGCATTAACAGTGCAGAACCACCTGCAGTACAATGTGTGGCATGGCAGCCTTGATTGATTGATAGATTGGGTTGATTGGCTTACATTCTTCACCAAGAGCTGCCAATCTGGCTTCTATGCCACTTGCCCTGCCTGTGCTGCTTCTGGAGGTGGAGAGGCTCCGTGCCTACTACGGAATGTGACACTGCATTTGTGGAAGTACTTCCCTCGTTCCCAATGGGAATAATGTCACCTATGCGATGATACACTCCTTAGTGGGCACAGAGAGCCTCCCCGCCTTTGGAAGTAGCATGGGTGGTGGTGTAGAGTGGAGTGGAAGTTGTGAGTATCCATGGCTCACTGCATAGAATATAAACTGCAATGATGATGATGATGATGATGATGATTGATGGATGATTTATTGATTGGCCACATCTTGACAGGTCCCTGCATGGAGGGTCTCATAGCCTAGATGGACACAAGGGAGACAAGAGAAGGAGGGGAGAGAAATCAAGACAGGGTGACGAGGAGAAGAATATGTGAATGTTTCAGTTACATGTACTTGTACTTAGTTACAGTAGGGAATGGAAACTATGCTGTTGTGTCCAAGGCTTCATGTAATGGGGTTTTAAAGAAGGAATTTGAAGACAAAGAGGCGGGTCTCATGATCAGTGAGACCCACGGCTAAGCCCCTCTCCCCGCAGACGAGCAGGGTGGGAGCCCTGGGCAGCCGGATTGGCTGCGCACATGTCTGCTGGCTCTGTGACAGAGCCAGCGGGGGCTGGGGAGTTCAGGGGCTGCGTGGCCCCCAGAAGCTCCAGTATGTCCTGTGCAAGTGTGCAGGGCATACTGGGGAGACCTCCGAGCCAGGAGGCTGCTTTTCAGCCTCCCGCCGGGGTCTACTCATGAGTAGCCATGGTGCAGAGCTGCGCCGCAGCTACACGTGAACCCAAAAACCAGCTTTGCAGAGTGCTCACTCTGCAAACCCGGTTTAAGGGGCAGGCTACTTGAGTGGGTTACCCACTCAAGAACCACCAGGCTCGCAGCCGACCCCAGTGGTTCACACGATTGTAGGAAATCGGGCTAGCGGAGGCTAGCCCGATTTTCTAGAGTCATGTGAATAACCTCAAAGAGAGGTGGGTTTTAATCCATAACGTCAATCTCTTATTTGAAAAAAAAAACACGAGAGGTGGGATTTGATTACATAACTCTCAGTGATATATTTTCAGGAGTCTCATTGGGCTTCAGAAGGAAGGGAAGGTCGGTTAAAAAAGCCTCTCCCCCACACTGCCAGCAATGCATTAGCCTGGATGTCCGTGGATATATTTACTTTATATAGTTTAATTTAATTTAATAATGTACAATAATTACATAATGCTTTAAAAATGTGCTGCCCAGTCAATCGAGGGCGCTGTTTCAGTCGAAATGCTTTTAACTGATTAATGTTAACGAATGGACTAATTATTGCAGCTCTAATAAATATTAATTTTTCTACTGTGAAATTGAGCTTTTTTTAAAAAAAAAAATCCCTTTCTGAAGCAGCCTTTGCAGTCCCTAATCTGAATGAGAAGTACTGTTGTTTTATGAGTTCCTCTCAGCATGTCATGACACTCAGTACCAACCAACACTGTGCTTTATATCTCCCACCTACTCAGTGCCAGTCAGCTCATGATTACTAGACCAATTAAAACTGGGATTATATTTCTCAATTACTAAATTGCTTTGATGCTCTGTAATGTGTGTGAAAAATTGGGTCATGACACATGATATCACACGACGGTACTTTGTAGATAGTCACTAAGGAGTTGGTTCAAAAAAAGATTCTAGTGCCTTTTTAAATTTTTTGGAGGAAAGGTATATAGATGCAATTATTAGAACCATGCAATCACATTTTACTAAAACAGCAAGACTTGTGGGGCAAAAGGGATTGGCTGCATGTACTGGATTACTCATAGTTCTGAGTGCCAGGTGAGCACTTGTGGGACAGGCCTAATGGCATGTGATATTGTTCATATGCTTGAGCAGGTGCTATCTGTGTACGATGCAGTGACTGACCATTGACATCATGTCTAAAAATGAAGTTTTGAGCAGGGGTTCTCAATGTTGGGTCTCCAGATGTTATTGGACTTCAGCTCCCACAATCCCCTGCCCCACTGGCCTTTGGTTGGGGATTATGGGAGCTGAAGTCCAATAACATCTGGGGACCCAACGTTGATAATCCCTGGTTTAGAATCCATGTCCAAATTTGACAGATAATTAAGTGGAGATTAAGATCACAGCTCAGCCATGAATGCACTGTGCAGAGCAAGGCTGCACAACTTTGGCCCTACTGCAGATGTTGGACTACAACTCCCACCATCCTTGGCTGACTGTATTGGAGATTGTAGCCCAACAGCGGCCAGAGGAACACAGCTGTGCAGCCCTGGTGTAGAGACTACCTAGTGCATCCCGATCTCCTAGCGGCTGAGTGGACCAGCTGCAGTGACCCACTAGAGACTGAAGCGCCCTACACATCTGGACTGTGAGCATCCCAAGTGCCATGGCATCAGCAGGGAACATGGGCTGCCATCTAGGTTAAGGGAGTATCAGCTGCTGCAGCAGCACTGCAGACTAATGCAGCTCCACTATGCGACTCTCAAGCAAGCACCTCCTTCCAGTTCATAGGGAGCATTTACAACTGCTACTGCTATGAATATTTATATATCACTTTTCAACCAAAGTTCCCAAAGCTGTTGACCTAGAAAAATAAACAAGACATAAATAAGATGGCCCCCTGTCCCCAAAGGGCTCACAATCTAAAAAGAAACATAAGGCAGATACCAGCAACAGCCACTGGAAGGATGCTATGCTGGAGTTGGATAGGGCCAGTTGCTCTCCCCCTGCTAAATAAAAGCAAATCACCACTTTAAAAGGTGTCTCTTTGTTCAGTTAGCAGGAGCAGGGGAGATTAGCAAAAAAACCACCAACAACCCCCCAACACCCCTCTGTAAACATGCTCTCTGTAAACACCTCCCTACAAGCTCTAGTGCTTGGTTAGTGTGGATGTCAGCCATGGCGTTTAGTTTTTTTATTAATGAAATGCTTCAACAGCACCCTCGATACCTGAAAAAGAAGCAACACATTTCCCTTAAGCTGGGGTGTGGTGTGGTATGATAGTATCTTGAGCATACTCGGTTAATCTGGCATCTTTGGCAGGCCTGTAAGTGTTGATTTAGAAAAAGGGCATTCCTTTGACCTTGTAGGATTCAGCCTTCAGTGCCCAAACTACAAAGATGCAATAGCTTCAAGAATGCTCAACAAGACAGCATATTAACATCAAGGAATTAGCGCATGTAATGCAAAGTGACGCACTATTAAAATGGCTTTCAACCATAAATACATCGCAGCTGCTGTTCCAGTGACAAGATATCTATCCTCATCACTCAAATTTCCACACTTATCACACAAAGGACCCGTGTTTACAAGGAAGGCCCCGAAGATATCAAAGAGAAAGAGCAGAGAAAAGAGAGAACCTCATTTGCAGTGCTCGAGGCACTCTCAGACAGACTGCACCCGCGTCTTCCCTTGACTGACAGATCTCAGGAAGGCAGCCACAGACATTTTTATAAAAAATGTATAAACAAAGATTATACAGCTGTTCACTTAACAGGCGCCCAATTATTCAAAACTCGATGAAAAGCGCAAAAGTCATTTGAGGCTTGCAAACTTGGCAAGGAGATGACCCGGAACTGTGAGGATTCTTTTTCAAAATTGGCAATAGAACAGCCTTCAGAAAAACAAGACAGATTTCTCTTATAAAACTTTTAAGTAGCAAATTGCTCAGAAAATAAGTCATTTGTCAATGTAAGATACAACAGATAGCAGTGATGGTCTGCTGGAACCCTGATTAAAACCTGCAATTTCTATAGCAGAATATGGTAATAATTATGGAGCTGTGGGCTATCTAAGCTGTAATCCTGAAACTGATTACTCGGGCATTGTTCCAGTTGCTTCAGTGGGTTTACTCAAGCAAATTCTAATCAAAACATTTCAGCCATTTGTCCTAATCCAATCGAGGCACTGCCAACATTTTTGACGTATTTTGGGGGGGGTCTGGGCATACTAAATTGTGATCTCACCCCACATGCCAGAGCTGCAATAATTTAAGCTGGCAAATTATGGGCAATTCTGCCATTCACCAGAACCAATAAATTGTTAGGGGCCGTATTGTGAACATAGCCAACACTCAATTCACATCTTCTTCTCCTGTGTGTTCATTGAACACATGAGGGGACAGCGAGATTGCACCTACTGGGATTATCCCATAACTCTATGCATTCAAGTTTCCCTCGCAGACCTTTACCCAAACGTCTGGAAATAAGGAGGAGGGGCCACTACAGCTGATATAATTCCATTGCCCCTTCATGTCTAGGGAGGTAGGATTATGACCATGGTCATCCTTAGTTGGCACCATGTGAAAACCTTTTTTATTTGCCCAGTTTTTTTACTTTCTTTGATTTTGATGCTGGAAGTTCCAAATCCAATAGTATTCCAATAATATGATTTTGATGCTGGAGGTTCCAAATCTAATAATTGTTGAGTTACTTTACTGTATGCCACTTTGGAAGCTGTGGCTGAAGAGCTTCCAAATAGGTATCAAAAACAAAGAAACACACAAATGAAATGATAGGGTGGCTTCACATGATCTGCCTCAAGTTGGGTCCCCGGGGAGCAAGTAGTTCTGGCGGGCATGTCACCGGAACCCACCAAGTCCAGTTTCCAAGCCTTCTGCCCAACATCATCTGACATTCTCTGCCCAACTTCAAATGTAGGCTACAAATGGGTAGAGAATGCCGTGTGAACGTTGGATGGAAGGCTTGGGAACCAGACGATGGTGGGTTCTGTGTGAAGCACCCACTAGAAGCATGTGCTGCCTGGAACCATATATTCTTGGGAACCAGAATTGTGGTGGATTATGTGAAGCTAAACATATAATCATAGAATTGGAGGAGGTCTTGTCAAACATTTAGGTAAATGTCAACTTGGTGCAGAAGATCAAGAGATAGAGCATTTCCAACAGATGGCTACCAAGACTCTAGCTCAAGACCTCCAGTGATAGAGAACACACAAACCCTCTATATAATGAGTGCTATTGCTGAACTGCTCTTACTGTTAAGAACTTTCTCTTAATATTCACCCCAAACCAGCCTTGGGTTCTTGGCTTAAGTCTGCAGCTTACGTCTCTTAGATCTGTTCTTGCCCTCTGGAACAATGTTTAATTAAATCCACAAAGTTTAATATAAATGCATGCATAAATACATGGGATGTTTAATTAAACACACCCATGTCAAATTAAATACAGGGCTGGAAAAGAGATCACCCCAATGGTCACTATAGTCCTCTTTTCCCCACACACTGATTTCAGCGTTTAGAGTGGGTATAATAAAGAAAATGAAGATGACACCACTGTGCCTTGTATTTCTACACGACAATTAATCACTGTTTTTCATTTGGGGGAGCTTGTCATTGTCCCTTGCTTTCTCCAGAATCCCTTTTTACTCACTCATGGCAGGACTGATATAAGTGTGTTTAGACATGCCATTCTGCCTATGCTCACAAAAAATGCCAGTACGCACTATCCACAACATGTGCTCTATATTTAATGGACAGAGCCCTCAAAATATGAGCAAACCCTAAGTATGATGAATGGGTGGCAGCCTTTCCACAGCCATACCATCTTATATAGAGCAGTTTTTCTGCATTCTGTTCCTTTATCATAGGAACATAGGAAGCTGCCATATACTGAGTCAGATCATTGATCTATCTAGCTCAGTATTGTCTTCACAGACCGGCAGTGGCTTCTCCAAGGTTGCAGGCAGGAATCTCTCTCAGCCCTATCTTGGAGATGCCAGGGAGGGAACTTGGAACCTTCTGCTCTTGAAACGTTCTGCTCTTCCCAGAGTGGCTCCATCCCCTGAGGGGAATATCTTGTAGTGTTCACACATCAAGTCTCCCATTCAGATGCAACCAGGGCAGACCCTGCTTAGCTATGAGGACAAGTCATGCTTGCTACCACAAGACCAGCTCTCCTCTCCTGCTATGGGTCATCATGGGTTATCATGCCATGGGTCCTGCATTCTACTCTTCCTAAATTCCACTTTAACCAGAAGAATTTCTAAAATTAATTTTGGAACTAGAGTACATGCATTTTTTTAAGGGATGTGCCAAAACGTGGTTCGACATCCAAACTGCAGCACAATCCTTAAAGGGATTGTGGAGGGCTTCCACAGCCCCTTTAACATGGAGGAGAGCAGGTCAATCCATGCTCCTCCTCTGTTCACTGCCATTGCTGTACCTGCAGTGCTCCCCCCCCGCCCGGCTATCAGGGCACGCCATCAGCACTGCTCCCCAGCTTCCGCCACACAGTGCTGGCACGCACATGGCCTCCACTCATGCAGTCATGCTGACCATGCAACTGAGCTTTATGTGCCGTCTTGTCACATGTGCCCCTGAGCATTGGTAGAGCAGCAAGGCCACATCATATTTTATTTAGGGATGTGCCTGAAATACTTTGGTTACAAACTGATGCCATCTGCATGCTAACACTGCACGAGAGATGCTTGGGGGAGCATCCTGTCATCGCGGCAGGCCGTTTTAAAGGAGACTGCGGCACAGGCTGCCGCTTTCACAGAGATGTGTTTCTTAGAACAACACCACGATGGGGCGGCAGAGGCTCGTAGGAGGGGCAGATAGGACCTGCCTGCCTCCTTTTAAAGGAACCCTTTGCACTGCACCCAAACATTTCAGCTGAAGCGAGCCGAATCATTTCAGCGCCTCTTCAAAGAGGCGCCAAAATTATTTGGGCACATCTCTAATTTTATTATTTGATTTGATTTTATGTTTTAAGATACCTTTCCACCACCAAAATGCAAGCGCTCTGGATGGTTGCCATAACAGAACAAAATGGTCAGAAATAAGTCTTGACACAATGGTCCATGCAATCACATTAGCGTCCTTCCTTCCTTCCTTCCTTCCTTCCTTCCTTCCTTCCTTCCTTCCTTCCTTCCTTCCAAGCACATGCAAACTGTGCATGCACTACAATGTGTAAGATTTAGAAATAAAAACAACAGTGGAGGATGCCGAATGGGTCAGCTCTGGGAACAACACCAGCTGATCTGGAGCTATTTAAATCCAGGGAGACATCAGGACTCTGTGGTAGAGTGCATGCTTTGCATTCAGAAGGTCTCATGTCCAATCCCTGGCACCTCCTGCCAGGGCTGGAAAAGACTCCTGCCTGAAACCTTGGAGAGCCACTGCCAGTCAGTGTAACAGAGTCAGGGAAAACCTCTGACTTTGAGGAGCTGCTGCTTTTGTTAGACAATTCAGACTAGAGGCAATGGACCAATGGTCCCACTCAGTAGAAGGCACTTTCATGTGTGTTTGTGGAGAACTTTGGATGAAGGTAATTTTGGAAGCATTCCTTGTTTTTTCTCCTGTTTCTGAGGCCCATTAGAAGGGTTACAGCCTTCCTCCTGTTTTGGTGTTCTAAAGCAGGGTATCCCAACCCTGAATCCTTAGATGTTAGACTACAGCTCCCATCATCTCCAACCACAATGGACTTTGGTTAGGGGTGATGGGAATTGTGTTCCATCCGCATCTGGGAACCACTGTTTTGGGGTAGGCAGTCAGTTTTAAGAGACCATTAGTTGACCATCTGCATGGTGATGTATCAGTTGTGGGGCAAGGTTATTTCTTTCCCCATGCTGCAGCTTCACAGCTCAGGAAGCCTCCCCTACTGATTGAATTGGATTTCAGATGATCCATTTGTGCACTGATGGTGGTGGGGGAATCACTCACACCAGACTTCACATAGAAAACAATATGCACACATATGACATTCTATCTCCATTCAGAAAATGTAGCACATACCATGACCTGGCAGGTTCTCATCAAAGGGGAAAGTGCTGCAGATAGAAAAGTGCCCATCAGTGCCACATTCTTCAAATTCTCATGTATTCATTGGTTTGTAAATTAGCTTTTAGTAAGTCTTAAGTGCCATTAGCAGTGATGGCATCAACACATTAATTCATATAATAAAAATGCTAATATCATAATGCCCTTATACAAATCTATGGTGTGGCCACATTTGGAATACTGCATGCAGTTCTGGTCACTGTATCTTAAGAAGGACATTGTAGAACTGGAAAAGGTGAAGAAGAGGGCAACCCAGATGAGTAGGGGCCTGAAGCACCTTCCTTATGAGCTAAGGCGACAGCATCTGGGGCTTTTTAGTTTGGAGAAAAAGCGACTACATGGAGATATGATTGAGGTGTATACAATTTCATGGAGTAGAGATTGTGGACAGATAAATTTTTCTCCCTCTCTCACATCACTAGAACCAGGGGTCATCTCATGAAACTGAAGGTTGAGAAATTTAGGGCCAACAAAAGGAAGTATTTTTTTCACACAGCCAATAACAAATCTATGGAATTATCTGCCATGGAATGTGGTGATGGCCACTAGGGATGTGCAGAACGTTTTGAGCTCGAATCGTTTTGAGTTCAAAACAGGCCATTTTGAGTGTTCTAAGCTTGAACACCCTTAAAATAAAGGGCCAGTTTTGAGCTCGAAACAAAATGACCCCGTTTTGAGCTGAAGTGTTTTGTGAGCCATTTTGGAGGTCTGTTTTTCCAGGGAGAGATGATCTACTGACTGGGGTAGACCAGGCCTCCGCTTCAGACGTGGTGCATTGGCTCACCTTGGAGGACTACCCACCTTGTGAATCAGATAGACCAGGTTTCCACTTCGGATAGAGTTGGCCCACATTGGAGAACTGGTCTACTCACCATATGTGGTGGGTAGACCAGGCCTCTGCTCTGGACTTGGCATGCCAGCCCATCTCAGAGGACTGATCTACTGGAAAAACAGCCCTCCCAAATGGTGCTTGAAACACTCAAAACACTTGAAACATTTCGAGTTTGTTTTGTTGAAACAGCTGGTGAAACATTTCAAGCATTTTGCATTTTGTTTTGAGCTTGAAACAAAATGCAAACATTTGTTTGTTTATTTTTTTAATATATTTGTATACCACCCAAAACGCAAGTCTCTGGGCAGTTTACAAAACCCCCACAAAATTTGCTTCATACACATTCCTAATGGCCATTAACTTGGATGGCTTTAAAAGGGGGCTTAGACAAATTCACATAATTAATCCGTGGCATTCTCTGCCACGGGATGTGGTGATGGCCACTAGCTTGGATGACTTTAAAAGGGGCTTGGACAAATGCATGGAGGACAAGTCTATCAATGGCTACTAGTTGGTGACTATAGGCCACCTCCAGCCTCAGAGGCAAGGTGCATCTAAATACCAGTTGCAGTGGAGCGACAGCAAGAGAGAGGGCATGCCCTCACCTCTTGCTTGTGGGCTTCCCAAAGGCATATGGTACGAGCCACTGTGTGAAACAGGATGCTGGACTAGATAGGCCTTGGGCCTGATCCAGCAGGGCTGTTCTTAGAGAACTGAGGTGTTGACACAAGGCTACTGTGCAGCCCTTTCAAAAGCTCCTAATAATCAGATGACAGAACACTGTGTTCTTTTTTTCCATACACCCTGATGCTTTAGAGAGGTCTTCTGAAGCAACTTTTACTCCATGGCAAAGCTAATAATGTTCCGGAATTTATTCTTGCTCACTCTATATTTACAATGTTTAATAACTAGTTCTGTTGTTGAATCACCTCAGAACTAGGACTGTTCTGAGTAACAATATTTTGATACAGTCCCTATTGGCACTATTTTGCATTGAATCATTTTTTTAAATGAAAAATTCCCAATATCAGCAATGCCCCAATGCTCCTTATCATATCATACTGCATCGGAATTCATCTAAAGATTGGATGGCTGTTTTCACAATTTTTCTCTGTTGCTCATGTCACAATGCTTGTTTGTAGCTGAATCTGGTTATGTACCATATATGGAAAATGCTCAGCAGGGAAGGAGTTAGTTTTGTCAGTTAGTTATGTCAGTCAGTAATGTGACTGACATCTCTGCTTCAGTGCCTCAGGCTTGCAGCTGCTCCAAGTATGCTGCATTGGGTTTATCTCCCTTCCAATGATAATGCTTGTGGGGAGGGACATAGAATTGTATATTGTAGGGTGTCTGATCCAAAACTCCACCCTTTTGTGAGCAACTGTTTTAATAGGAGTTTTGGAAGGTACTGCTTGCCAAGAGAGGTTGCAATTGAATTTTTTTGTAAACTTTGTCTGAATTCAGACTTTGTCTGAATTTACTTTAAATATTAAAAGTGTGAAAAGTGGGGGCGGGGAGGATTTGTCTGGTGCTCTGAAACCTCAGAATGTCTGCATGAAGTGGGTGGTGGTATCTAGTTCTATCAAGGATCCACCATCGACTCTACCATGCTTGAAAATGTCATCCCATTCTGATTCTGAGAGGAGAGCTGGTCTTATGGTAGCAAGCATGACTTGTGCTCTTTGCTAAGCAGGGTCTGCCCTGGCTGCATATGAATGGGAGACGTGATGTGTGGGCACTGTAGGATATTTCCCTCAGGGGTTGGAGCCACTCTGGGAAGAGCAGAAGGTTACAAGTTCCCTCTCTGGCTTCTCCAAGATAGGGCTGAGAGAGATTCCTGCCTGCAACCTTGGATAAGCTGCTGCCAGTCTGTGGAGACAATACTGGGCTAGATGGAGCAAATCGTCTGACTCAGTATATGGCAGCTTCCTATGTTCCTATGATTTGCAGTCATATTTTTATAGCTATCCCAGCAGTTTCCCATTATTTCCTATGGGCCATTATATCCTATGAGCTGATACATCAGTCTGATACTGATGCATCAAATGATTCGATATGGGTTGGAACATTACTGCTTGCACAATTCAATAATAGCTTGCATTGTATTGGATCAGATCCAATAATTTTATTTATGCACCATCCTGGTGTCTAGTGCATTCACTAGATGTGTAAGAAGTAGAAGCATTCCTTACTTTTGGTTCTACTAGGGTCAGCTAAGATTGTTTATTTATGGTTGTGAATGAAAGTTGTATGGATGGCAATGACTTCAGTCTATGTTTGACACTATTAGCTAATTGCACTGTGTATACAATTCTACTGGTTTAGAAAAGGAATTATATGAGACTGGGACAGTGTTGACTTTATACAAAAGCCATGTGCTATTACTGTGCATTTTTCTAGAGTGAACTATGTACCAAATGCTGTACAGGATACAGTTAGTTATTCTCTGGCTGCCCTCTGGGAATCTCCTGTGTTGGATATACATGATGAAGACACTAAGGTGCTTCTGAAAAGTCTTTGAATGTTAGGTGTGGAAGAACTTTCCTGGACGAGGAAAGTTGGACTCTAGGTTAGAATCTGTCACTCCAATATTTAGAGTATTTACTCAGAAGTTAGCTACAATGAAATTAATGAGGCTAAATTCTGAGTCTGTGATGAGTAGGAATTTGCATCAGGATTGTTATTTCAGGATATGACTTTAGTACTTCTGCCACTGGGAGTGGTCTATTGGAAGCTGAGCAAGTGTCTGGGATAGGACAGCTTTATGTGCTCCTCATCTGTCAAAGGCTGGTATTGATATAAATTGGACAACCTTGATCCTGAACCAAGCATTAGCAGATGTAGAATAGCAGATACAGCTTATCTCTAAGAGGATGGACTGTAGTTCAGTGGTAGAGCATCTGCTGTGGATGTAGAAGTTCCCAGATTCTATCCCTGGCATCTCTGGGTAAGAACGGACCTTGGAAAGCCACTGCCAGTAAGTGCAGACAATACAGAGCTAGATGGACCAATGGTCTGACTCAGTATAAGGCAGCTTCCTGTGTTTCTATATTCTGTTAATGACACCGGCTCAAGATCCAGTTCTTCTTCATCTGCACATTTCAAACTTGGCTGCCCTATTAGAGAGGGGCAAATGTCAAACAATGGGCGGCTATATTTAGAAACATAGCATGTATTTAATTGCTGCATCAAACATGTTAGGAATCACTGTTTGATGCATCTTATTGTGCATTTTAAATTCCCCATAAAAGACCTCAAGAAATGGAAATTCCTCAGGCAGAAACCTCTGGAGGAATTTCCTTTGTCTTACAGAAATTCCTTTGACTTTCCTTGAAAACTCTCAAGTTTTTCTTTTGGAGGAACTGAAATGGCTTGTCATTTCAGATTTCACTTTTTAGATAGTTCAGTACCAACTCTAGGGATGTCCCTAAACTCTATGAAAAATTTAGCTGGTCTTATATGAAGTTCGCAAATGATGCTTTGAATCTTGAAATTTGTTCTGAGTGATACATTCCTGAAAATTCAGTGCCAGCCCTATTAGAACTTGAAGCCGCTCCATGCTTTGAACCAATGTCTTTGTATTGATTTATTGATTTATTGATTTCTCCTTCAGGACCTTGGTTTATTGCATAAAAAAAGACAAATATCAGTCCATTGTGAAAACAAACGTTTTGACATCTATACATCAGCATCAGTGTTCTTGCTTCTCCTTCTGTGGATTACAATCTTATATTATTCTCCTATAATTACATACAACTGGGCAGCAATTTCTTAATTAGCAAACAGGTTAGGAAGGGGAGAAGAGGGAAGCAGGGAGTCATTCAAAGACATACAGCTGTGTTATCTACATTTCACCACAGAAAGTGGAAGGAGAAACTGTGCGGATGTAAAGCATAACTCCTACCAGCCATCATTTGGAGAAGTTCAGCTTCCTGTCCCAAATTACCTGGTGCTCTGCTCGACTCCAGACTGTGATCAGTCTTTTAAGTTGAAAGGTCAGTGCAAATTCAGCCCCAAACCTTTTGTTCCCGGCACCTGCCATCCAGAGCCCTGCAAAGGACGTGATGGTGATGGTTGTTTTCCTTGCTTTCCAGGGATTAATTTGTAACTTTGCTTGAATGCACAGTTCGCCCAACTGTTCTGAAAACCTCTGACTTGCCTTTCACAGCACATCCCCGATGACCTTCTATCTGATTCTTTGCACAGAGTGGCCATAACAAGGCACTATCTGGGATAAAACCAACACAGTAAAGGCTTTAACTGCCGTTGGGCACTCAGTCACCTTTTGAGCTTCTCTGTCACGGAATCCTAGAGTCGATTCTAAGTTCCTAAGTGCAAAACTTGTATAAAATGCCTTCGTATGTGTTGCATACATAAGCAAAGTGCTGAATTTTATACTGGACACAAGATTTTCAAGATTTTGAGCATCTTGTGTGGTTTTTGTAAAGGAACAAAATAAAGAAAAATGCAGGGGATGATGAGAGTTGTAGTACAACAACATCTGAGGACCAAGTTAGGAACTCCAGGGCTATAGAATTCAATGTCACTCAAACGATTCTTGTTAGGATGCCTTGCCTATTGTCATCCACAAGATATGTATGCTTGTGATTACATTGTGAACTTCACCATATTTAGCAGTTTTGAAATTGTCCCTATGCTAAAGCTGATGATTTTTGCATAAATGCTTATTGAATTTTATTTGTAAATCAAAGAGTCAATTTGGAACACCTTTTTCTCTCTTTCTCCCTCATTGTAATTGATGCGTGCCTCTTAGAGGATCCAAATCTCCTGTCAGTCAAGATTTGTTTCCAGCAAAACCTAATTAATCTAAGACATCAAGTGAAATCTTCTGATATGTGGGGTTATCTTGTGGGAGGGGAAAAAAAGATTTGATTTTTTTTTTCAGAGAACAGAAACATTTCTGCAATTCCTCTTTTGGTTTCTGTAAGCAATTTTAACTTACATATGGAACATGAAAGAAAAAGTGGAATAAGTCACTCATCCCACATTGCATTAAAAATACTAGTCTTGCCTAACATTTGAAGATGATTTTTTTTCTTTAAAAAATTGATTTAACTTTTTTTTATTTACTCAGATTTATAGACTACCCAATCCCAAAAGCTCTTGGTTGGGGTGGGGGGAGGCAGCAAGACAGAATAAGATTATTATTCCCTGAAAGTTTTCCACACTTTCCTGATTTAGCTCTGAGGCCCAGCGATCAGCCGAAATGAATAGTATCTGTGAATGCTTCTAAGAGAAGCTCAGTCTTGGACTTGGTGGGGCTGCCGTGGGAGTGAGCACTATAGCTGCATGACAGACTCCCAAAATTCCTCTGTTCATGATTTTATGAACAGCCATGCAGACTGAACCTGACACATAGATAGTGATGATCTCCCCTTCCCTCAGAAGCTCTTGGTGCCACCCAAAAATATGTCCCTGAGGGCCACACAGCCCCCAGGGACATATTTTTAGGTGGCACATAGGGCTTCTGAGAGAAGAGGAAGTTGTCACACACCCCCACACCCCCACCGGACCACTGTGCATTAGTCTGAAGCTCAGCAGCAGGACTGGCACTTCCCATGTAGCACCCATGCTTCATTCATCAGGATGTCAGCCAGTATCATTAAGGGGGCACCTTGGTTGATCCCAGACATCACAATGGGATGCAAAAAGAAAGGCACTCTCAAGTATGTTGAGCCTAAGCTATTTAGGGCCATGTAGGTTGTTATTATTATAACCATCACCTTTAATAGTGCCCAGGAGAAAATACAGTGCTGGAACAGCTGTCAGAGCACTGATGCGGTGTGTTCTCAAAGGCCTGTCTCTGCTAGAAGATGGGCCACCACATCCTGACCAGATGAAGCTTCCAGACATTTTCATAGGCAGACCACTTATTTAGCACTTGTGTTGAAAGTGCTTCGTTGTGTGCAATACACTAAGCATTATTCCAGCATACATAGGGATTTCATGGTCTGTGTAGATCAGGCATCCCCAAACTGCGGCCCTCCAGATGTTGCTGAACTACAACTCCCAGCATCCCTAGACACAATTTTTTGTGGCTGGATATGCTGGAAGTTGTAGTTCAGCAACATTTGGAGGGCCGTAGTTTGGGGATGCTTGGTGTAGATCATGGAAAACAATCGGGTTATGTTGTCATGGGGGTGGTGTTTCCCGTGATCTGTACTGTGGGCAGTAGTAGACAGTACAAAATGGATGGCTGTTGTCTAAAGCAGCACTTCCACGTCTCTTTCTCCCAATTTCCCCATAACATTACTAAGTGAATACATGTGATGTAATGTCATTGCTCTTCTGCTTTCCTCTTTCTAACAAGTAGCAGTGAATGAAGTAAAGATTTGAAGTGTGATAAAGTCAGGCCATGTATTTTTACTTCAGGCAGGCAGGCATAGCTGTCCAAAGCATTTTTAATATGCTACAAACTGAAAAATGTATTAAGACATTCCTAACACTATCCAAATTATGTTGGAGAGGGCCTGGTAAACACCATAAATGCTTATCTGAGGGAGGTTAGGATGCCTCCTTGTCTTAGACCATACTTGAAAAAAACCTACATTAGACCCGTCTGAGTTAGGCAGCTATACGCCTGTTTCTAATCTCCCATGGTTGGGCAAGGTGATGGAGAGGGTGGTGGCCTCTCAGCTCCAGACATTCTCGGAGGAAACTGATTTTCAAATCCAATTTCAAAATGGCTTTCGGCGGGCTATGGGGCTGAGACTGCCTTGGTTGGCCTGATAGATGATTAATTACCAATTAGATATTGACAGAGAGTGCGGCTATTCTCATGATCGTGAAAAATCGGTCTAGGAAAGCCTAGCCTGACTTTTCCCGATCATAAGAACCACTGGGCTCGGCTGTGAGCCCGGTGGTTCTTGAGCGGCTAACCCGCTCAAGTAGCCCGCCCCTTAGCCTGGGTTTGTGGAGTGAGCGCTGCGCAAACCTGGGCTATCGGATCATGAGTAGCCGCAGCACGGCTCCATGCCACAGCTATTCATAAGGAGACCCCCAGAGGGGAGGCAAAAAGCCGCCTCCCGGCTCTGGAGGTCTTGCCAGCATGCCCTGCGCTCTCGCGCAGGGCATGCTGGAGCTTGCAGGGGCCGATTGGCCCCCACTCCCCCCATCCCCTGCCCCCGCCATAAGTGCACCCTCCCCCGCCCTTAAAGCAGCACCCCCTGCCTTTGAACCAGCAGAAATGGCCACTGTTTGAACTGGTTTGGAGGCCCATAAAGGGCCTCTCATCTGGTTCAGTGCATAGCTCTACTCTCAGGTAGATTTCAGTTGGTGTCACATGGAGACTGTTGCTCTGCAAAGTGAGAATTACTGTATGGAGTTCCACAAGTCTCCATACTGTCTCCATGATACCGCTGGGACTCGGATAAATCATCAGGAGACTTGGTGCAGGGTGTTATCAATATGCTGATGACACTCAAATCTATTTCTCCCTATCAGCTTCATCAGGAAATGTCATAACTACCCAAAATGCCTGCCTGGAGGTGGTAATGGGCTGGATGAGGGATAACTGACTGAGGTTTAATCCAAATAAGATGGAGGTACTGATTATTGGTGTGTGTGTGTGTGTGTGTGTGTGTGTGTGTGTGTGTGTGTGTGTTTCAAGACCTGAGAGATGGTTTAGATCCGCCTGTTCTCAATGTCAGCTTAGTTAAGTTTAGATCCTGCTCAGGTTGAATCAGGAAGGCCCCACTCTGAATGCACATGTGCACACATTACCTTGACACTGCCCCCCAGAACAAAACTCATTCCACACACAATGAAAAAGATTAGCAGGAACACTGGTGATCAGGGGCACTTTTTAATTAGGTATTATACAGAATCTATGCCCATTTCTGAAAATAAATGAATAATAATAATAATAATAATAATAATAATAATAATAATAAATAATTCAATTTCTATACCGCCCTTCCAAAAATTGCTCAGGGTGGTTTACACAGAGAAATAATACATAAATAAGATGGTTCCCTGTCGCCAAAGGACTCACAATCTAAAAAGAAACAAGGTAGACACCAGCAACAGTCACTGGAGATACTGTGCTGGGCGTGGATAGGGCTGTTTTAAATGACTTTAAAGCAGTAGTAATATGCTGGTAACCTCCAGGCTAGGCTACTGTAATGCACTCTACATGGGGCTACCCATGTACATAATCTGGAACTGGTACAGAATGCGGCAGCCAGGTTGTTGTCTGAGATACCCCAAAGGGGCCATATAATACCAAATTTAAAATAATTGCACGGGCTGCTGATATGTTTCTGAGTGAAATACAAAGTGCTGGCCATTACCTATAAAGCCCTGAATGCCTTAGGTCCAGGGTACTTAAGCGAGTGCCTTGTTCGTCATGAACCCTCCTGCCTATTAAGATCATCTGGGGAGGTCTGGTTACAGATGTTGCCAGCTAGCCTTCTCTGTGGCTTCCCCAGGGCTTTGGAATGCACTCCCTGTCCAAATAAGAGCTTCTCTATCACTGATTGCTTTTAGGAAGACCCTCGAGACACACTTGTTTTCTCAGACTTTTAATTAAAACTAATTCTAAACTGTTTAATTGTTTTATTCTGTGAATTTGAATTGTGTACACAGCCTCTCCCCCCCCCCATCTATCATATTTATATAGTGGCTGATTGAGTGAGTGAGTGATTGGTTGATAGATAGATATGTAATGTTACTGTGTTATTGCACAACAACATATTTGTGTATGACCACATTCTCATGACCAGAATAGTCATGGTTAAAGAGTTAACTTGGTTAAAGAATGATCATGACCAGAGTGATCGGAGTTAAAGACTGGTGAGCCCAACATGCTCCTACAGAGTGTGTTGTGAGAACCCTGAATTTCTGGGCAATCCCAGTTAAATCACTGCAGTTAACCAGCAGTTAACCAGGATTGATAACCAGGATCTGGTTAGCAATCTTGGAAAAATACTGAACCGGGTCTCACGATCAATTAGATAAACACTGGTTTGATCTGCCTGTAATGTAGAAACACTTTTTGGAGAGAAAGATATAGGTGGGTGCGTGCACCAACACACACACACACACACACACACACCCTTTAATTGTTGATTAGGGAAATTGTCCTTTATCTGCATGCAATTTAATTACCTGATGTTATGTAGCAAGGCAGGGAGAAGAGACATTGTACTGCTATTTTGGGTAGAAGCCACACAACTGTTTCAACATCTCATTCCACCCAGAGTTTCTCTATAACTTCTAAACCTGTCAGTAATCATTCAGGGTTGGTTAAGTTGCCCTGTAATTTCTAGGTTCTTTTGTACTTTTTAATGACAGATTTGAAATAGATTGTGAACGGGACATAAGAAAAGGAATACTGACTGTCTCTTTAAAAAAAATCAATAGCATTCCAAACCCAAGGCAGCTTCTTTGATGAGATTAATAAAGGCTGAGAATCCATTCTGAATGCAAGCAATGACTTCTATTACAAGGGGAAAATGAAAAAGCTGCTATTACTGACATAGTCAATAGATTGCACCTCAATGTATACTGTACTTTCTGCATTTTTAATATAAATTCATACTGCTCTGTCCCAGAGCATGATCAGCATTTATTTAACTTCAGGCCATAATGCAGAAGAAGTTAAGTGTTATGCAATAAAATAGATAACTCAAATTTAAGAGCCTCTATTCAACATAGATTTCTCCAGTACTTATTTACACAGGGTTTATTTTGTTACAGCAGAAGCACCCTCCACTAGGGTTTTTTTTTTGTTTTGTTTTTAAATCTCAAAAATCCTGATTCTGTGCATCACCTTGATTTCAATTGAGCTCATTTCCAAGTAAGGATGTGCAGAACCCTTCTGAGTCTGAAAAGTGTCACTACTCCTGCAAGAATTTCCAGATTCTCCTTGGAATTTTACTTGGGATGAAAAGAGAGCAAAAGGAGGATATAGGAAACTACAAACAGGTCAGCTTGATATGTATACCAGGGAAAATTCTAGAACAGATTATAAAGCAGTCAGTCGTTAAGCATCTTGGTAATAATGCAGTAACCAGTAGAAGGCAATATAGGTTTGTCAAGCATAAATGATGTCAGACTAATTTAATCTCTCTTTAATTGGGTTACTAGCTTAGTAAATTGTAGGAATGCAGTGGATGTAATTTATTCTGGTTTGGGATGACAATAACAACAACAACAACAACAAATCATCTTCTGCTAACTTTGAACATCTGTTTTTTATTTATTTATACATTAAAGAGGTCTTCGAGTAAGCTTAATTAATTACATTTATATCCCTGTCTTCCTCCAAGGAGCCCAGAGTGGTGTACATAGTCGATTATTTAAATACAATAAATATTTTAAATATATATTTAAGTAAGTGTGTGAGTGTGTGTGTGTGTGTGTGTGTGTGTGTGTGTATATATATATAAAATTTCTCTGGGTAGGCCGTTTTGGAAACTTTTGTTGAGAAGTGGTATATAAGTATTTGGTGGTGGTGGTGGTGGTGGCAGGGGCGTAACGATAGGGGGGGCAGGGGGGGCACGTGCCCCAGGTGCCACTTGGGAGGGGGCGCCAAAAAGTGCCCCTGCCAGTCCCCTGCTTTTGGCAAAAAAAATATTTTTGTGTGATTTTTTTCCCCGTCATTACGGAGATCTCCGGTGGGCGGGAGCTCCCATTGACTGCCGGAGAACACATGACCACCATGCTGGTTGTCTCAGTTCCTCCCTCCCTGCTTGCTGCACGCAGGAGGAGTGGAGCGGAGTAGCTTGTGAGAGCTGCTGCTGGGGACGTTCCTTGACTCTGTCTGTCTGTCTGCCTGACGTTTGCCCACCACACTGCCCTCTGGCTGCATTTTATTCTTCTGTTCTGCATTAACAAAGTAAGTTTCATTGCTCAAATCTCTCTCTCTCCCCTGTGTGTGTTGTGTGTGAGAGAATGCCCCTACTCCCTTGCATAACGTCCTCCTCCCTTGCATAACGTCCTCCACAGCTCTTCTGTGCTTTGCATAGCAGGCTTCACCCCCCACCCCCACCCCTAAACTGAGGGTAGCTGCCTGCAAGTGGAGCCAGTGGCGCTCTCCTGGCTTGCTTTGTGTGAGTTTCTGGCTTGCAATGTGTTTCTGGCTTGCATTGTGTGAGTCCCGGTGGGATTGCAAAAGGAAACTCACGCAATGCAAGCCAGGAGAGCGACTTGTGGCTCCACTTGCATTGCCCGAGTTTCCTTTTGCAATCCCACCTCTGCAAAAGGAAACTCATGCAATGCAAGTGGAGCCACAAGTCACTCTCCTGGCTTGCATGCATGAGTTTCCTTTTGCAGAGGTGGGATTGCAAAAGGAAACTAGTAGTACTAGTACACAAGATCTTTGCAGCTCTGCTAGTAATTACAACTTCTGGATCATCCCTTAGCATGGGGGGTGGGGTGGCAAATTTAATTTGGACCTCATTAATATAATTTTTGAATAATGTTCAGTCTGTCTGGATTAATACTAGGTTTATTCTTTATAGCAGATTTTTATTAGCAACATACAGTCTACAACATTTTCAGCCTTGTTCATTTGGTGCATATTGTAGATGTTCTGTCTCCAAAACATAAGTACAGCATCTATATTTTTGAAGGGGGGGAAATCCCATTTAATACAGTGTGAACAAATTGGTCCAAAAAGTAGCAATGGGAAGTTTTTCTTTCTGCCCCTGTAGCTTTAATAAGATAGAGTGCACAAATATCACTTGATTAACAGCTGCGATATTAATTTCCCTTTTTGGTTGCTTGACTCACAGAGAGAATCATGTCAAGGCAGTGGAGAACCAATTAAATTGATTTTAATCTTTTTTAGGGAAGATAACATGCCTTTTTCTCTCGTTTAAATAATTAAAGTTTCAGTAGGTATTATTTCTGGCTTTAAAGAAATTGGTATCTTAATGTAATGGAATTCTTCTAATTACATACTTAATAGTTTTTAAAAAGTTAATCACGGTTTTTCATTCAATGTGTATTTTGTTTTACATATTAAACTTATATTTTCCTTTGAGAGAGTTTTAAAAATAAGAGGAAATTGGGAAGGCTTTTTTAAAACAAAGAAAAATCTCACCCCTACTTATTCATGATCTTTTTGATTTGCCTGTGTAATTTCAAGCAAGTCAGATGTAATTGCAAATAACATGCAGAAGATCCCAGGTTCAATCCCTACCTCCAGGTAGGGCTGGGAGAAACTCCTGCCTGAAACCTTGGAGAGCTGCTGCCAGTCAGTGTGGGCAATAGTGAGCTAGGTGGACCAATATCTGACTCTGTAGACAGCTTCCTACGTAATCAAACCATAACTTGCCCTTACGTTCAGTCCAATTGGATGCATTCACATTCACAGCTTACATCCAATAAACTGCTGAGTAAGCCCTCCAAACTAGGATCACACAGTGTGGTTTGCAATTCTGGTATATGAAGGGCCCAAACCTCAGTTTTGCTGTTCAGGTGCATAGGCAAACGGTGATTTAATTAAACCAGGAGGTTATTTATTAAGACTGTGTATGAGAGGGAAGCAGAAAGAGGAGGAGATCATGGCTCAAATAATGGTGGCTGAATGTGGCCATTGAGTTTCCCAGGAATACAACCAACGTAAAGTGTGCTACAAATAGACATTATTATAGAATTAATAAACGCAGAATATCTATGATAGACTAGAATATATGTCTATTATAATTTAAGTCTCTATTATAATATAAGCATAAATCTTGAATGGACTAGAATATCTATGATGGAAAAGACTAGAATACCTGTCTTGTCTTTTCCATTTTGGGACACAAAACCTATTACTATGTTTAAAAGCATTTATTTTCTGGCCATGAGGACTGCAAACTTAGGCTGTTAGTATGCAAGACATTTCTTTAAAATATATATTTCTAAAGAGCCTTGTAGCCTCATGTTTCCTTTTTCCTGTCCCAGTATACTTGCACAGATGCAGCCCACAACCCACATTTGACTATGACTGTGACATATTTCCATATTTCCCGGGGGGAAGGAGAGTGGGGGGGGTGCAATTTCAGTGCTTGCCCCGGGTGCCGTTTTCCCTAGTTACGCCTCTGGGTGGTGGTGGTGGTTCTTCTTCTTCTTCTTCTTCTATTTTTGGTAGATCTCCTCTCTCATTAGCAGTAGTAGCAATAGTAGCAGAAGACTCCTTGGCAGGTGGGGGGGGGAGGGTTCAACCTACCCAGGAGCAGAGGGAGGCCACCGCCGCTGCTTCCCTAACCCCACCCCCTGCATCTGATGTCAGATGCAGGGAGTATATAGCCACCGCCCCACATCTGACATCAGACATGGGGGCGTGGCTTAGCTCCCAAACTGGGGTGCCCAGCCCCATTTTTGAGCTAAATCGGCCAGCACTCTGTTTCTAGCACGGCCAGGAGCAGCATTCCCTGCCTTTAAGAGGCAGAGAGAGTCGCTACGGCCACTCTTAAAATGCAGCACTGGCCGATTTAGCTCAAAAACGGGGCTGCGCGGATCCCATCTAGGAGCTAAATCATCCCCCCCCACACACACATCTGACATCAGATGCGGGTGTGTGTCTGGGGCACGAGGCACGGCCTCTGAGGGCTGGCGGCCCAGGTTCTTTGAGCCCATCTGCTCAATGGTGACTCTGCCCCTGAACCTACCTTCCCCCAGATGATCAATCCCTGTCCATTCGGCATGCGAGCCACATAACTTATACGTTTTGGAAATTCTCTGTGGTGAGAGAATCCCTTTTCCATTATTGCAGAGTTCACAACACAGTGGAAATTTAGTTAGGCATGTGTGTATGCTGAGAGTAAAGTAACTTGGTGGCAATTTATAGTTTCAAATCAATATATAAGGCATTTATTAAGGAACTCCATTCTAGATAGGAAAGTGAGGAGTTAGGATCTCTAATCTATCTATCTAGCTGGATGCAGATGGATTCTGCATCTTCTCTGCACACATGGTGCAGGGAGAGAGGCTTGCCATGTTGCAAGGTAGAAGGGCAGGCAGGGAAGAGAGAGGAGGAAGAGGAAGTTAGTCCCTAAGAGTAGCAATCTACATATCAAAGGGCTAGCATCAGAGCAGTGGAGAAGTGATGACCAATGTCTTGACTCTCTAGCCCTCTGACTTACTAGTCTGTCCTCCACTGTCTAAGACAAAGAGACAGCGCAAAGTCCTTTAACTTCCAGCAATACGGACAGGAGCAGCACGGAGCACTATCCACGCTGCTCCCAGCAGTACTGATCAACAGGGGCCCGGGACTCGTTTTTCTGGCCTCCAACTACTCCACAAGGCACCATGCAAAGTGAGCAGTGCCTTGCAGGATTCCTCCATCAGACAGGCACTCTAGGCACCTTGCTCTCTGTCTCCTCAGGCTCCATGGAGTCTGAGGAGACACACGAGCCCGGCAGCTGGGTTAAGGGAGTGCTTGCTCCCTTAACCTCGGCTTAGAGCTGGATTTAGGAGCCAGGTTAGAATGGGCGGGAGCGCCAGGATCTGAGTGGATCCTGGCGCTCCTCACTAGCAGCCTACCCCAGCCTGAGCTAGCCTGCTTGTCTGAGCAGCCTCCTTGCATGGTTGAGAAGGCATTTAAAGCTGTGCCATACTCTGGCTTTATATCGGGTATTATCCAAAACCTTGGAAAGCATTACATTCTCTTTTATGAAGGGGAAATACTATGTATGATCATGGATTCCCCACTGACGCACAGGCAGTGTGACCAGTGTAGCATGCAAGGAGGAGGGTCACGGCTCAGTGCTAGAGAATATGCTTTACATGCAGAAGGTTCAATGTTCAATCCCCAGGTGGGGTTGGGAAAGACCCTTGTTTAAGATCTCAGAGAGCTGCTGCCAGTCAGTGTAGACAATACTGAGTTCAATGAGCTGATGGTGACTCAATATAAGGCAGGTTTATATGTTCAGATTTTGGGGAGAGACTGTAGCTGACTGGTAGATTATCTACTTTGCATGCACAAGGCTTCTTCAGTTAGGGCTGGGAAAGACTGCTGCCTGAAGCCACAGAGTGCTGCTGCTTGTCTGTTTAGGCAATCTGAGCAAGATGGACCAAGGGTCTGATTCAGTATAAGGCAGCTATCTATGGAACCATGGCACAAAGAACTTCTGCATGTGTGGAGCAGCTGAAGTCCCGTGCATGCACTGAAGCTACTGAATCTTGGCCCATGCCTCCACTAGGTTCTGATGAATCTCCTCTTGACCTCCTAGCTGGTCAGGTCATTTGTGATTTATGGCTCTTAAGCTATGAGTTGACCTGTTGGCAAGGTGGTTCAATAAATTCTGGTGCCTGAGGTGGACAAGATGACACACACTCTCATCTGCTGCTGATACTCCATATTCTCAGGCCATGCTGCTGAGGCTGCAGCAGTGGCATTCAAACCCTCCCATGCCCCATTCACACAACCATGCATATCTGGGTACAGCCTCTGACCTGGGTATGCATGGTTGTGTGAATGGGTATGTCAGAATACCAAGGCAGGAAGTGGCAGCAAAGTTCTTCCTAGATCATATTGTGGGGGGTGGGGAAGAAAAGGTGTGCTCCAGTGGGGTGAGGAGGGGAAAGCCTGACCCAGCTGGGCAAGGAGAGACTGCAGGGAGACTGGTAGCAGAATGCCAGCACCTGCTGCTCCTTACTTGTGTCTGAGGTGACAGCTTCACCCTGCCTCAGGGAAGAGGCAGCCACCCTGTTGGCCAGTATTTTTCACCAGACTTCTGTTGGTGGACCTTGGAGTCCCAGTAAAAAACAAAGTTGATCCCTGAAGTCTGCTCACACTTGCGGCAACCAATTTGATATCAGTATTACAATGTACAATAACATAAAGTACTCAATAGCCAGGTTTATTGCTATGCTTGCAGAAAATTCAGATCAGAAGGTGAAAGAGAGACCCTTCAACAATAGAGGATAGTTTACCAGCAATTTTTCTAAGTACTACCTTATTCTCTGCAATCAAAAAGGCAGGCGAGGTGAGCTGTGTGGCATTAATTTGTGGGTTCATCAAGGGATGACATTGATTTCTTTCGCAAAAGGTACAGACAGAGGTAGCAGCATTAAGAGGCATCGGAACAGAGCATGACTTTAAAGACAAATTAATCTTGCAAGTAGCCGAGCAAATTCTAAGGGGAAGTTATGAAGGTTCTTTGTAGGTGATGGATCAAGTGCACCCATGGTCGTCCTCATATCAAGAATAATAAACTAAATCTGGCAAGACTGGTCAAAGCAATACCAGCTAATTAGTAGGTCTAAAGCAGGAGCTCTGAAGGGAACACATGAAATAGCTTGTGGTTGAAAGGAACTGAGCGTCTGAAAATGAGAAGTGTAATTTTTATTAAAAGATAGCTAGCAATTTTCCCCCATGGTAAAATCATCAGATTAATTACCTTTTTTTCCTTTTTTTTAAAGGATCATGTGCAAAGTGTTTAGAAACGAAAACTGTTCAACAGAAAAAAAAAGTCCCTCCTTTGAACGTCTGAAGGAGAAGGGAGTATTAATTACTCCCTTGCTTCTTTCAAGCTCTGACTTCTCCCTTTGGCCCTTGTTTGCATTCAAATAGGTCCTGTTTCACTTATAGGAACTCAATGCAATTTTCATTTGACAAATAACAGACTTTTAGGAACCACTTCCTGGGCGTTTTTCACACAGCAGGCTTTATTGTGAGTTTGAAGTTGCCTCCCCAAAAAAACGACAGAAAAGAATGCATTTTTTCCCCACCCTGGATATAAATCGGGCTATACTCTAGCACGCTATGAAAAACCCAAATTGTGTGTGAAGCTCTCTTCAATAGCTTGCAGGGACTTCAGGATAAATCTGGCCAATATGTGAATGCACAGCATCCATTCCAGGGGAGATCCAAGCTAAAAGCCCTGTGTGAAAAACACCCTGGGTTTTTAGCCCTGTTCCTCTGAAAGTAATGGTAAAGCTGTGCTGTCGAGTCGGTGTCGACTCCTGGTGACCACAGTGCCATGTGGTTTACTTTGGTAGAATACAGGAGGGGTTTACCATTGCCATCTCCCATGCAGTATGAGATGATGCCTTTCAGCATCTTCCTATATCACTGCTTCCCAATATAGGTGTTTCCCATAGTCTGGGAAAAGGCATACCAGCAGGGATCCGAACCAGTCACCTCTTGCTCCCTAGGCAAGTTTCATCCCCGCTGCACTATTAGGTGGCTTTCCTCTGAAAGTAGGGATGTGCAAATGTTACCGTTGCCAGGAGACTGCAGTCCTACACAATCTAGGCTCTTCCATTGAACATAGGATTAAAGGCTGCTGGCTTCATAAATCATAAAATTTAGAATTTTAAAAGGGACTTTGGAGGTCTTCTAATGCATCCCCTTGCTCAGAGCAGGGTTATGTGCACATGTGCATGTTTTAAATTATTATCTGATGGTGAGAATTCTGTGGCCGCTATGGTGTTGAGGTGCTCTAGGGTGCTGGTATTATTTATTTATTTACTTATTTACACAGTCAGACAGGTGTTATTGACTGGTTTGTTTGATCCAGACATCGAGTCCTTCCCCAGGACCTGGGATGGCTGGATTTAATTATCAATGTTGTTGCTGTTATTATAGATATCGTCGCAGAATATAGGCTGTTCCCACTAATGTTGCTTTTTGTAATTGGCTGATGGTGATTTCTGTGGCCCCTATGGTGTTGAGGTGCTCTTCAAGTTGTTTTGGAATTGCACCTATGGTGCCAATTACCACTGGGATTATGTTGGTCTTTTTCTGCCACAGCCTTTCAATTTCAATTTGTAGATCTTTGTATTTGGTGATTTTTTCTATTTCTTTTTCTTCTGTTCTGCTATCCCTGGTATTGCTATGTCGATTATTTTGACTTGTTTTTCTTTCTTCTCAACTACAGTTATATCTGGTGTATTGTGTGGCAGATGTTTGTCTGTTTGTAGTCGGAAGTCCAATCATATTTTTACATCTTCATTTTCTTCAACATTTTCAATGTTATGGTCCCACCAATGTTTGGCTACAGGTAGCTTGTTTTTTTTTTTTTTTCCCCAGATGTTCCAGTGTATCATCCCTGCTACTTTGTCATGCCTTTGTTTGTAGTCAGTCTGTGCGATCTTTTTACAACAGCTGATTAGGTGGTCCACGGTTTTATCTGCTTCTTCTTATTATTATAATGCATATTTTATACCTCCCAAAACTTACAATTCTGTTACAGTCCATTGAGAATCTTTTGATTGAAAGGCAGGGGATAGACAGATAGAGGCTGATTTTTGTTGTGGTTCCACCTGGTATTCAGTGGTATCCTGATAAAACTTAAAATTTCTAAGCTGGGTGGTGGAATTGACATAATTTGCCATACACCCCCCTCCCCCACCATTTACTGGTAACCAATGTGCAGAAGTGCATACATACATCACAGGGTAAAAAGGGAATTTTGATCCTCTTGGTGATCATATCCAGATTCCTTTTTGCCCTGCGATTTTATCAGTGCCCATACGTGCAGACATTCTAATCAAAGTGTGCCTATATGCTCCTGCATTTTGGTAACTGATATCGGGGGGGGGGAGGATGTGGAAAAATGAACAGAACCACAGTATTATGAGGTTTGTTTCTGAAGCACATGCTTGCCATGCTTGCTGGCAAAAAAGATGAACAATGTTCAGATGATTTTACCATGGGCAAAATTGCCAGCTAACTTTAATAAAAATCACACTTCTCATTTTCAGTTGCTCTACTGTTATCTATGTTAACTGTACTTATTTATTTATATTGGTGATTTCTAACCCTCCTTTAATATAAAAAACAAGATGGCTAAGGAAGGGACCAAGGGGATCTCCTTGGGGAAGACATTCCACCAAGAAGGTGCCACTCGTATAGTGCCCACCAAATGAATTTCTGTTAATGGCAAGCTTGAGAACAGGGTGGCCAAGCCTAGGGCCCAGGCAAGTTCATTTGAACAAGTACTTGGAGCGTGTCCATATGGGCCATTTGGATGAACAGATAAAGGCTTGTGTTGGGAGGTAATTGGAATATCTGTGGAAGACATCCCAAGGGGCGTGCTTTTGGTATGTCCCCTTCCTTATCACATGTGCTGACATGAGGCTGTAATGTCCGAACTGGTCGGGATGGATGGATGGTTGGTTGATTGGTTGGATGAACAGATAGACAGATGGATGGATAGATATGGAGAATGTCCACTCTGAAGGGCCTCTCTCCAGTGTTCACCAATCTGAACTTAGAAGGTAGAGGTACACAGAGACAGGCCTTTGATAAGGAACTCAGTTGATGGGCAGGTTCATTTGACATGCATTGGAGATATTGTACAACCATTGTCTGTGTGGATTCTGGGACAAACTGGGATAATGAATGCCTACATAGCCCTGCTAACTGGTTCAAGCTATGAGACAGTGAATGATAAGGTGAACTTGAACATTCCAGGTTAAAAATTCCAACTATAAGCCCCTTGAGGTATCAATTTAAATACATAATTTAATTATTATCAAATCATAACAAATCAGAGAGCATTCAGCAAAGGTGTCACAAATAAATATTGTATGGCGGGACATAAAAGACTACATTTATTTGGAATTACAATAATTTGCTAACTTTTTAACAGCAAAAATAACATTAGAAAACTAAGTTGTAACATTTTAACAGAATGCCTGAGCTGAATGCAGCCCGGCAAGCAGAGCCTGCACAAATGTTCACTCATCCCTAGACCTTTCACAAAATCTTACAAGCAGACAGCTTGGAAGAATATAATATGAGCCTTGGTCCATCTTGAAAAGAGGGGGAAGTGACAGAAAGCATATTGTTTGTCACCTTTGAAAGCTTTAGTGAATTGTCTTTTCATATGTTTTGTCCATATATAGCTTTCTCCAGGGCAATGACTTTTTTTCGTACTCCTTTTGTTCCACTGCTTCAAATTGGTTGTAATTGTGAGACATGAGGAGAAGTAAAAGGACAAGGTGCTACATCACGTGCTAAGTTTGTGTCAGATTTGATAATCCATGCACAGCAAGCTCAGTTGATTTCAACCATAAGGACTTACTGTACAACCTCAGAGAAGGCGGGTAAGGGGAAAGATGACAGAGGTATATAAAATTATGCACAGCATGGATAAAGAGGATTGAGAAAAGTTTTTCTCTCTACCTCATAACAGAAACCAGGGTCATTTGTTGAAGCTAAATGCTGGGAGATTCAGGACAGATAAATTGAAGTACTTCTTTACAAAATGAGGTTGTTCACAAAACCGAAAACTGGGCGGGACTAGTGTCCTGCCCAGGTTTAGGAGCTGTGTGTGCTCCCAATTTTCAGTAGTGTTGGAGCAAACAACTAGGTAGGAGGAAGGAGAAGAGATTGTGTGGGAGACAGGAGCTGGGAAGGAGAGCTTTTCCTCCTACCTTGGTCAAATGCTGGGTATGAAAGCTGGGTAGTATGATGCTGTCCTTCCCAGGTCTGGTCTCCCACACAATCACTTCTCCCTCCTCCTACCTGTTTGCTCCTTCACAACCAAAACATGGGAGCACACAGAGCTCCCAAACCTGGGTAGGACACTTGTTTTTGGTTTTGTGAACAGCCTCAATGTGTAGTTAAGCTATGGCCCTCATTGCCACTGGATGTGGCGATGGCCACCAATCTAGTTTTTTTTTAAGTGTGTGTGGGTGGCGGGGGAGAGACAGCTCTATGGAGGGTAGGACTATCACTGGCTGTTAGCCATTGTGCAGCAGGTGCTAGGGAAAACCAATAGGAGAGAGTCATTTCCCTCTTTTGCCACTTGCAGGCTTACAGGTTTGCGTGGTTGGCCACTGCATGAAGCAGGATGCTAGACTGGATAGGACTTGGCTTGATCCAGCAGCGTTCTTCTTATGGTCTTAGGGTTGAAAGTTTTGAACATGAAGGCTATTTATGGCTTTAGACTAATGTATTATCTCCTCTACAGCTTC
The DNA here is from genome assembly GCF_027244095.1 of Hemicordylus capensis. Classification (NCBI taxonomy): domain Eukaryota; kingdom Metazoa; phylum Chordata; class Lepidosauria; order Squamata; family Cordylidae; genus Hemicordylus; species Hemicordylus capensis. The sequence continues at coordinate 339,453,629 of NC_069659.1, forward strand.
ATCTGTCTGACTTCCCCCCAGAATTGCTTACCCACATACCAACAAGGTCCACCAGTTACCCACCAGTTCTCACTACTTTATTTGGACTCACCATCTTCTTCTGCCATTCTGCTGTACACTCGTACCACCTCTGAATAGGCCTTGATGTTTCTGCAGGTGTGGCCCATACAGATGGAGTGGGGGAGTGGTAAATGAGCCACACCTGCAGCTTGTTTGCTCCCCGCCCCCTGCCCTGCCAACTCCTGTATTTAGACTTGGGTCTTGTAAGGCAGGGGCTCTCAGTCTTGGATTTCCAGATTAGGGAGTGCATGGAGCTGGTTTGGCCAGTTCAGTTCAAATCCGAAAATTTAAAATTACAGCAATTTAAAAAAATTACAATTAAATTTACAATTAAAAATTTTAAACATTCAGAGATTACTAAAGTCCTGGCTCAAAAAATGTGTCTAAAGGGCTCTTTTGGTAAAGATGTTAAACTACGAATGTCTATAGGGAGCACATTCCACAGCCTAAGAGCGACTACAGAGAAGGCCCGCTCCTGAGTCACCACCAGGCAAGCTGAAGTCGGACCTCTCTTGATGATCTTAATGTGCAGTGGGGATCATGCAGAAGGAAGCACTCTCCCAGGTAACCCGGTCCAAAGCTGTTTAGGGCTTTAAAGATAATTACCAACACTACTGGCAGCCAATGCAATTGCTTTAAAACTGGCACAATATGGTCTCTCCAAGACACATCAGAGGCCAATTCAGCCATTGCATTTTGAACCAACTGAAGATTCCGAGCTACAAAGGCAGCCCCATGTAGAGTGCATTGCAGTAGTCAAGCCTAGAGCTTACCAGAGAGTGCACCACAGTTCTGAAATCATTATCTTCAAGGAATGGACACACCTGTTGTATCAACTGAAGTTGATAGAAAGTTCTCCTGACCATGGCCTCAGCCTGAGAAACCAGAGTGAGGTCTTGGTCCAGAAACACTCCCATGAGACGTACCTGTTCCTTTGGGGGGGGACCCCATCCAGAAGATCTATCATGTCCCTTGGAGTATGACCCCTCACCGTGAGTACCTCCATCTTGCTTGGATTCAGCTTCAATTTATTCTCTCTCATCCATTCCATTACTGCCTGGAGGCAGGTATTTAGGGGAACTATGCTATTTCCTGATGATGATATCATGGAGAAATAGATTTGGGCATCATCTGTAGATGGATAACACCCTGCTCCAAATCTCCTGATGATCTCACCCAGCGGTTTCATGTAGATGTTAAAAAGCATTGGAGATAAGATGGAGCCCTGAGGGACACCATACAATAGCTCTTGTTTCAGAAAGCAACTATTTCCAAGCGACACCATCTAGAATCTTCCTGAGAGATAGGAATGGAACCACTGCAAAGCAGTGCCTTCTATTCCCAAATCCTCCAAGCGCTCATGAAGGATACCATGGTTGATAATACTGAAAGCTGCAGAAAGGTCCAAAAGAACCAACAAAGTCACACTCCCTCTGTCCATACCTTGGCAGAGTTCATCCATCAGGCTGACCAAGGCTGTCTCCATCCCATAGCCTGCTCTAAAGTCAGTTTGAAATGGATCTAGATAATCAGTATCATCCAAAACTGCCTGGAGTTGATCAGCCACCACCCTCACCACCCTTGCCCACCCAAGGGAGGTTGGAGACTGGCCTATAATAATCTATCACTGAGGGCTCTAGGGCTGGTTTCTTAGGCAAAGGTCTCACAATTGCCTCCTTCAAACATGGAGGCATCCTGCCCTCCCTCAGTGAGGCATTTATGATGTCAGCTTGTAAAGGGAATCTGGTGAGGCAGTGGTGGCAAGAGGGGGGGAACCGGCTTCCCCTGGCCACTTGCCACTGCTTGCCTTCCTTGGCTTGGCAGTGGCAGCAGCACGGTTCTGGCCCCTCTGCTTGCATGGAAGCCATTTCCGTTACCTCCTTGCAAGCATGAAGGCCATTTGCATCAACACACAATTGGGTGGTGTGGTCCCCAGATCAGTCCGTGATTGAACCAGACTGGTTCGGGACAAACCGTTCGTGCACACTCCTACCCCAGATATTGTTGGACTACAACAGCATTGCATGGTCTTTGGACACTGTGGCTGGAGATGGCAGGAATTACAGTCCAACAGCCTCTGGGTACCCAAGATTGAGAACTCTGTTCTGAGGGCCTGCTTCATTGCTTATCACCTTGCTGGGTTTTTCCAAGGAGCCTGCGTCTGTGTGAGATCCAGCATTGTAACATCCCTGCAGCCAGGTACACTCTCTGGCTATTGACTTGCCCATGGAACCCTTTTATTTGGGGGAGGGGAGCTCTTTCAGGTATGGAGGCTATTCACATGATTGCAGAAAATCGGGCTAGCCTCCGCTAGCCTGATTTTCTGCAATCGTGTGAACCACCGGGCTCGGCTGCGAGCCCGGTGGTTCTAGAGCGGGTAACCTGCTCAAGTACCCCTCCCCTAAAACTGGGTTTGCGGAGCAAGCTCTCTGCAAAGCCGTTTTTTTAAATCATGCGTAGCCGTGGCATGGCTCCGCGCCATGGCTACTCACTAGGAGACCCCTGGAGGGGAGGAGAAAAGCTGCTTCCCAGATCCGGGGGTCTCCCCAGTATGCCCTGCATGCTTGCACAGGACATGCTGGAACCTCTGGGGGCTGATCGGCCCCTTCTCCCCCTAACCCCCACTGGCTCTGTCACAGGGCCAGCAATCATGTGGGCGGCTGATCCGACCGCCCAGGACTCCCTCCCCACTCTCCCCGCACACTCTCCAGAACCGGGTCTCACTGATCGTGAGACCCGGCTCATGTTCTGATTGTCCAGAGCTGTCTATTTCCTGACCTAGTCTATCTATATAATTAATTCTCTTAGCCGGACAGATGTGTGGGAATGTTTGGCGGACCGGATACGTGGCGGACCGGAAGTGGGGGGAAATAATGGCAGCGGCGAGGAGAGGCAGGCAGGCGAGAAATAATGGCAGGCGAGCTGGTGGGCAAGCAGGCTGGCGGGCAGGAAAGAAATAATGGCGGCGGCAAGGAGCAGCGAGGAGAGGCAGGCAGGTGAAGCCCTGCAGGCTGGGAGGAGGAGGCAGTGGCAGGCAAAGCCCTGGCACATTGGGTGAGCGTGACGGCCGGAGGCAGGGGAAAAGTGAATGGGTGAGAGAAAGAGGCGCTGGGGGAAAGCACTGAGGGAAAGCACCGAGGAGATGCTGGAGGAGATGCTGGCAGGCCAGCTGGAGGCAGGGGGAAAGTGAGGGTGAGAGAAAGAGGCCCTGGGGGAAAGCGCTGAGGAGACACTGGAAGAGATGCTGGCAGGCCAGCGAGGAGGGAAAGCAGTGATGGGGGGGAGAGAAAGTGGCGGTCAGGCCGAGAATGGGGGAAAGACCAAACTAGAGGTGCAGTTGGGGTGGGAAAGAACTGTGGCTGGGGGAGAACAAAATGGGGCTGAAGGGGGGAAGAGTCAGGGGAAGAGTCAGGAGAGAGCGAGCGAGAGAGTTGTGGGGGGGGGAAGCGAATGAGAGAGTTGTGCGGGAGAGCAAGCAAGCAAGAGAGTTGTGGCGGGAGAGAGCGAGAAAGAGAGTTGTGGGAGGAAAGAGCGAGAAAGAGAGTTGGGGGGGGGGGGAGAAAGTAAGCAACAAACTAGCGGCACAGATGCTATGTTCCGGGTCTGCTAGTATTGTTTATTTTCGTTGCTTGGGAATGCCATAAGAATTCAACCTGAAATACTCAAATATTCCTATCTCATAAAGGTCCTTGATCCAAATCAAGCAAATAAGCCCCTTTATGTCTTGCAGAATGACAGCTGTCAGGCCAATTCTTATGCTTTTATTTGCTTTTTCTTCAGACAAACTGTTTCCTAAGTAAAGTAAGAATACAAGTGTCTACAATAGCTGTTGCTTTTCTTCTGGCATTGTAATTTTAAGCCGTCCATCCCTTTAAAAAATAGGATGAAACTGCTCTCTCTGTGATTTTTCCCCCGACATGGCAGAAAAATTGCACAGCTGAAATTAATAAAGAACTTTCTACAACTTGATGAATTTGTTTGCTTTGACAGGCACCAAATGTTTATGGTGTCAGCTTATTTCTAAACATTACAGGTGCAGAAAAGAGGTAGAAATAGCTTTGCACCAAATTATGCCTTGCCAATGGATAACCCAATCCTGCTTTCAATCACAAGCATATCTCCTTTCAAGTACAGTTGTTAAGAAATGAAAGGCATATTCAGATGCTAAACAGGGAAAATGAAGGCAGGAATAAAAATTTCTCCAGAAAGGCAGCGGGGAAAGGGCCACATGCATACACGCTTGGAAGGAGGGGAGGAACCTGCACCAGGCTTTCCAGAGAGATACATAATTGAAGCTGTTATATGTGTTGATTGGCTGATTGGACAGCCTTCGAGGTGTCGACAAGCTGTCAGGCCAGGGAATTCAAGTTAATGGACAGCTAATCTGATGATTTAATGGTAAAAGTGGAGTCTGATCTCCTTGACGATGGAAAATCAATAGTCTATTAGATTCATAGCTAGGGCAAAAAGGGAAGGGGAAGCAAAAGAGAGAGACCACTGGATTTTCTCGTATTGCCAGGGTTGCACTAATTAAGCACTGGTCTTAAGATGGAGGGTTGCTTGGAGAATAGAACTAGCAATGAGATTCGGGCTTGAAGTAAATGAAGCAACTGCACCATAAGGCACGCTGACAGACAATTAAATCTCTTTATCAATGCAGCTTCTTCCCTGAAATAAAATCTTGTATGGCAGCTATAAAATAAATGTAGGTGGGTGACGGTAAATCTTGTATCACAGGGTTGTCAGTTGAACTTATGACGGATCACCCTCTCCCGAATGGAGACAACTGATGTTTTGAAATTATGGACACTGTTGTCATTTATTTATTTATTTGACATATTTTTATACCGCCCCAAACCCACATCTCTGGGCGATTTACAACAAAGTAAAAACAGAAACAGTGAAAACAATGCCAAGTAAAACATTGGCATTCCGAGTTTAGTGTCAGTGGAACATGCTGAACTTTCAGAAGACACATTTGCCCTCTCCCCCTGTCCTCCATCATTCCTAATGGGTTTTCTTTCAGAAGCTCCTCTGGATACTAGGAATTGGACATGGAAGGAGTATTTCACATGAAATGTGTGACTGATAATAAACAACACTGAAAAAGTGAATACATCTCCGTCATATGTATTTGTGTGTATGTGTATACACACTCCCCTGGCTGCCCTTTAGAAGAATCTTCAAACCAGGATTCCCCTTTGCTTGTAAAGGATTCCCTTTTACAAGGATAGCCCCTTGAACTGCCAAACCGGTTCGAGCTGGCTCGAGCCAGTTCGATTGAATGGACCAGACTGGCCAGTCAGTTCGACTGAACTGGCTCATGGACCAGCAGTTCAATTCAAGTTTAGTCCGAATTAAAACCAAACCACACAAAATTGTCCTGTGCATACCCTTAAAATGCATTTTGATTTGGATTGTCACTTCTGGTGGGGAAAAAAATGTGAATGTTCATTTATTTAGTACATATACTAGCAAATGCTCAGTCCCCCGGGCTTCAGAAACAGCTTGTTCCCCTACAATACTGGGTAAAATGAGAGCCAGTGTGGTGTAGTGGTTAGAATGTTGGACAAGGACTGGGGAGACCTGAGTTCAAATCCCCATTCAGCCATGGGACGAAGTGGGTGAGTCTGGGCCAGTCATGTATCTCTCACAGGGTTATTGTGAGGATAAACATAACCATGTGCACTGTTCTGGGCTCCTTGGAGGAAGAGCGGGACAGAAATGTAATAAATGAATGAATTGAATGAATGAATGAATGAAATCTGTAGATTGTTATGGGTCAGTGAAGATGTAATGCTACCAATTGCTTAACTTCAATTAAGCATTCTGGAGTGGGCCAAGTGTTTTGTCCTGTCACCGCCTCTCTTCCAAAACACAAATCCCCCCTGCCAGGATTGTTTTTAGCCATCATGTCAGCACCAACATAATACCAGTTAGCAGGGGCATAGCCACCATTGGGTGACTGGGTTAAAAGAACATGGGCCACCGCCCCTCAGGGGCTGCGCCTCGCAGCCCCGGCATGCCCCCATGTCTAACGTCAGATGCGGGGGTGCTGGTTTAACTCCTGAGTGGGGCTGTGGGCCCCCATCTGGGAGTTAAATGGCCAGCGCTCCATTCACAGTGTGGCCAGGAGTTAAAGTGTGCCTTTAAAGTGTGCCTTAAAGGCAGGGAGAGCCGCTTCTGCCTGTACTGTGAACGCAGCGATGGCCCCGATCTCGCTCCCGAACAGGGCTGCGTGGCCCCGTTCAGGAGTTGGGTGGCCAGCACTGTGTTCGCAGTGCGGCCAGAAGCGGCTCTCCCTGCCTTTAAGCGCCAGCCTGGATCTAACTCCCAAATGGGGCTGCACGGCCCCGTTCAGGAGCCAGACCATGCCCCCCGTGTCTGACATCAGACATGGAGGTGTGGCTAACCCCTGCATCTGATGTCAGATGTAGCGGGGCGAGCGGGTCCACCACAGAGGCTGGACACGGGTAGCCCATGGTCTGGCTCTGCTAGTGCCAGTTAGCACCGATATTATCTGAGGGTAGAGTAAAACAGGGTTCCTGCTTAACTCAGAGGGGCTATTCTCACGCGCAGCAAAAAATCGGGCTAGGAGAGCCAGCCCGATTTTTGCTGCTCATGTAAACCACCGGGCTCACTAGCCCACTTTTGTAGCCCTCCCCTAAGCCTGGGTTTGCGGAGTGAGCAGTCCGCACTGTGGCTACTCATGAGTAGACCCCTGGAGGGTAGGTGAAAAGCTGCCTCCTGGCTCCGGGGTCTCACCAGTATGCCCTGTGCACTCACGCAGGTCATACTGGAGTTTCCAGGGGCTGCACGGCCCCCGAGCTCCCCAGCCTCCACCGGCTCCGTCATGGAGCTGGCAATCATGTGGGCGGCCAATCTGGCCGCCCAGGGCTCCCGCTCTGCTGCAGAAACCGGGTCTCACTGATCGTGAGACCCGGCTCAGAGTATGTTTTCAGATCTGGGCTGTGGGAATCCTGAGCTTTTTCCACACCTGCAAAATCTACATACATGGAGGGGAAACAAGATGCAGGAGAAACTACCTTGAGAAATTTCTCCAAAATGGTAGATTAGAAAGGATTCAGTAGATTTATCAGTTTTGTTGCGTGCCTGGGACTGGAAAAACAAGGTGATTGCTAAGCATCCAACAGGGCATAATACACTGCTGGTGGATGGCGCTTAGCTTGGTAGGTCACAAGTTGTGCAGTGCTCCCTGTTGTATCTTATATCTAGCCCTAACTATGCCCAGACTCTGCCGAAATGAATCTTCTGCAAGCCAGCTACACATCAATTATAGACCACGTAATTGCACATGTAATTGATGTGCAACTGACTAGCAGAAGATCCATTTCAGCAGACTCGGGAATGGTCAGGATTCAAATACACATCAATACACAACATTGGGCAAATAAAATAATTTTGCATCCTCACTTCTTCCATAAACAGTAGGACATTCCTAGGAGGTGCTGCCTGATCTTGATTTCCTTTGGATGAGAGAGCCCTGGACACTTATGATGCTTTTGCCAACCATCAGCTGACTTTGGGGGGCTATTAATCCACAATCTATCAGAAAAACAGATGGTCCCAGAAGCTTGTGGATGTAGCAGCAGGGACCCAGTTCAGACAATACATTTGGTGTTTGTTCCATATCACATGGGGAACCACCATGCATGCACATCTTCCTCCCATCTGGTGCACTGTCCTGCCACCAAGGCGGTTTATGAAGTATTGGGATGGTGTGCTGGATGAGGGCGGAGTCATGCACACATGCACTCTCCTTGCACACATGAGGCAAAGGGGCTGGCAAACATATTGTCTGAACCAGCCCAGGGTGTCTTCTGCAGCAGGAGAATGCTCTTCATCCACTATTTCCACACTCAAGATGCTCTAAAGGCACTTCCACACAACATTGAGGTGAATCTCACGATCGGTGAGACCTGCCTTCAGAGGGTTTGCCTTCAGAGGGTTTGCGGGGAGAGTGGGCTTAGCCCGCTCTCCCCGCAGACGATCCCCAGACAGCCCAGGGTGGCGGGATCAGCTGCCCACACGACTGCTGGCTCCGTCATGGATCCAGTGGGGGCTATGGGGATCAGGGGCCGTGTGGCCCCTGGAAGTTCCAGGATTCCCCGCGCAAGCGTGCTGGGCATCCTGGAGAGACCCCCAGGGCTGGGAGGCTTGTTTCAGCCTCCTGGTAGGGTTTTTCTCATGTGTTGCCATGGTGCCGAGCTGCACTGCAGCAACACACGATCAAATAGGAGGGGTTAGTGGAGCGCTCGCTCTGTTAACCTCATCTAAGGGGAGGGGGAATTAAGAGGGTTTGCTGCCGGGAGGCTCCCGTGGCAGCACACGATCCACCAAAAGCTGGCTAGGCTCTCTTAGCTCACTTTTGGTGGATCGTGAGAATCTCCTCATTGTTTGCTTCTTTGCAGCAGCTTGAGGGCTGACCCCTTTGAAACATCTGGGATCCCACATCTGCCTTCTGCAAGTCCCTCTGGTGTGATTCAGCTTCATGTCTGTGCACATAAAATCTCATAATAGCTCTGTGAGTCATATTTTGAAGGCAGTTCTTTCTCCTTTTTAAAAGAGGCTCTTGGACTAATCCCTTGCTAAAATCATTTAACGGTGATAATAACAGTGGGTGTTCTCAAAGTTGGCTTTCATTTTGAAACGATTCTCAAAGTTCCTTGCAAGCATCGGACAGCATCCAGACTCCATTAGTAATGACTACATTCCATTGAAATTAACAGGGCATAAGTTCATCCTTATTAACATTTCTCATTGATTAGAATGGTGCTTAGTCTTAACTAACTTGCCTGGATGCTGTCCATTTGTTGTAAAGTACTGTAGCTTAGGATTCACTTTCTATGTGCAGCACTGTGAAACATCAGAAGCTCAAAACAGAAAGTATTGTGTCTGTCTGCCTGCCTGTGTTTCCAAAGCAGAGCAGACTGTTGGTTTGTTTAAAACATTTCTATCCTTCCCCCCAGTGCAATAGTGCTCAGGGCAGTTTACCACAATAACAAAACTATAAAACAGATAAAATAAATATAATATAAAGTGCAAAAAACCCCAATAAAACCAATAACACACTAAACAGTAAGGTAGTTCACACAATCAAAAGCGATCACCCAGATTTTTGATCATATGTGAGCAAACAACTAGGTAGGGGAAGAGGGGAGTGATTGTGTGTGAGACCATCTTACCCAGCTCTCTTACCCAGCAATTTGACATGGTAGGGAGGAAAGCTTTCCTACTGAGCTCCTCTCTCTCAGACAGTCACTTCCCTTTCCTCCTACCAAGGTTTTTTCTAGCACACAATCGAAAATCAGGAGAGCATACAGCTCCCAAAGCTGGGTAGGACACTTGTCCTACCCATTTAACAACCATGTGAACTGCCTTAGTATAAATGTAAGAGGATAGGAACATAGGAACATAGGAAGCTGCCATATACCGAGTCATACCATTGGTCTATTTAGCTCAGTATTGTCTGCCCAGACTGTCAGTGGCTTCTCCAAGGTTGCAGGCAGGAATCTCTCTCAGCCCTATCTTGGAGATACTGCCAGGGAGGGAACTTGGAGCCTAGATGCTCTTCCCAGAGTGGCTCCACCCCCTGAGGGGAAGATCTTACAGTGCTCACACTTCTAGTCTCCCTTTCATATGCAACCAAGGCAGACCCTGCTTAGCTAAGGGGACAAGTCATGCTTGCTACCACAAGACCAGCTCTCCTCTCTAGATCCTCTAGAATAGACCCTAGGCCCTCAACAAATCATCACCATCTAGAAATAAAATGCTAACTTGTGGCTGGAGTCTGGAAGGGCAGTGCCTGGCAAGTCTCTGAGAGCTGAAGGGAGAGGAATTCAGATTGTGGGTAAAAATAAACGGGAGCTCCGATCTCGACATGCTCGAACTTACCCAGTGACTGGTTCCAGCATCCAAAGACAGGTACCCTTTGAACTGAGACATGTAATAGCCTTAACCTCACAATCCTCATTCCTGATTGTAAGTAAGCTTTATATACATATAAGAGCATCTGCTCACATCCTTCCCTCCTGATCCTTAACTGCCCTTCCCATACTCCATTGTCCTCCCTCTGTCCAGTTTAAATTGTAAACTATTTCTGAGTAGGAAGGGACCTCTATCATGTACACCATGATGCCATGGTACACCAACTGTGTATTATAATAAGAAAGAAAGCACTCAGCATATGTTGCCACTGTTATCAAGGCCTTGACACTCTGGCTATAAGCAAGGCGAATACTTTGGAACGGGTGTGGCACCGTGCCTAAGAGACTGAGCTGTGGTTGAGGAAGTTGCTGGTTCTAATCCACCACTGGCCACAAGCATCAAGGGTGGCCTTAGGTAAGCCTTTGGTCATTGTGACTAAGGATCATGGGAGTTGTAGTCCAATAAAACCTGAGGACTCAAGGTTGTGAACCCCTGCTCTAAAACTGTATATTACCACTGATTCTGAAAATGGCTGCCTTGAGTGCCCAATATTTGATTGGAAATGTGGGCTATAAATGGCATGCATGCATACACAAGTACAGACATCCATACAATGGGTTTCCGGGAGAGAGGGAAATGGTGGGTAAGGAAAAAGTGACAGTGGGAGGTGAATTAAATTGATCGGTTTAAGGGGGAGTATTTGAGATGCTAGGTAGGGAAGATTAGGACACGTTTCCATGACTGTGCCCTGATTCTCAAGAACAACTTTTAAAATATGTGACCTCTTCTATTGTTATGACTTTCTGAAAACTAGCGTAATAAAAATAGGTAAAGAATGTGTTGCATTTCCCTTTTATTCCCCTTTTCAGTACATGCCTTCAATTCCCAAGCTTTACACAGATACTTATTACTGGACTGATCCCCCCCACCCCGCAAACCCCCTATAAAAATGTAGGCCAGGTAAATCTGCAGAAGAGTCTTAATGCTGCATTCTTTGAAGACACAAATGATCTCTCGGATGGCTTCCCTTTACTAGAGCTTCCTCCTTATTCTGAAGTTATTAAATTCCATTCCACTGGGGATTGTATCTTATTGGGGTTTATCTCCATCTAGTGTTCCACTGGCTTTTTCTTCAAATAATAACCCCTGCTGTTGTGACACTGTGTAATCTATTTCGTTATTTGCTTCCATTACTGACTCTAGTTAAAACCAGCTGGCATTAAAGGAGGTTACGGTTTTATTGTGAGTTTACCTCAGGCCGAGCTCTTTGCTCCTGATAGAGACAATCTCTCTGGGTTCAGAGGCCAGGCCTCAGCGGGAAGGCTGGGAGATGTGTAGCTCTTTTAAGAAGTTGTTTGCTCTGATCTTCTTTATATAACCCCGACTCTTTCCCTTGCCCCATTTGTCATTTTATATTGCACCGAGACACACTTGAGATGAACCAATAAAGCCTATGTCACCTCAGCCTCCAGGGACATCAATTCTCAACCCAAAACAAACTTCTGTGCTTCTAATAGCTGCAAAGATGAGGAAAATTTTAGCAGGTACAGCTTACAGTCACAGTCCTGACAAGTATAGAAATCTCCAAGTGAGGAACTGGCAGGCCTGCCAGCCTTGAACATCTGAATTAATTATACTGCATTACTCCATCTAGATCAGTGTTGCCTACACCAGGAAGTCCCAAACTTAGAAACACAGGAACATGGGAAGCTACCTTCTACCCTATCAGACCATTAGTCTGTCTAGCTCAGTATTGTCTACAAAGACTGGCAGCGGCTTCTCCAAGGTTGCAGGCAGGAATCTCGCTCAGCCCTATCTTGGAGATGTCAGGGAGGGAACTTGGAATCTTCTGCATGCAAGCATGCCGATGCTCTTCCTAGAGCAACCCCATTCCCTAAGGATGGATCTTTTAAGGAAGATCTTATAGTGTTCACATGTGGTCTCCCATTGAAATGTGAACCAAGGCAGACCCTAGAGGACAATCCATGCCTGCTATCACAAGACCAGCTCCCCTCCGCTCCTTACAACCTCGCTCTCTTCTGTTGTCTCTCTACACAAACATAGGAGCTATTCCCATGATCAGCCAAAATTGGGCTAGGGGAGCATAGCCCGATTTTGGCTGATCATGGGAGCCACCGGGCTCGCAAGCAATCCTGGTGGCTCCCAGGCAGTTAACCCACCTAAATACCCCTCCCCTAAAACCAGGTTTGCTGAGCGAGAACTCCGCAAACCCAGTTTTTTAAAAACCGTGAGTAGCCGCGGTGTGGCTCTGCACCATGGCTACTCATGAGGGGACCCCCGCAGGGGAGGCGAAAAGCCAAAAGGCTCTGGGGGTCTCGCCAGCATGCCCTGCACACTTGTGCAGGGCATGCTGGTGTTTCCGGGGGCTGATCGGCCCCCACTCCCCCCAGCCCCTGCCAGCTCTGTCACGGAGCCGGCAATTGTGTGGGTGGCCGATCCAGCCACCCAGGGCTCCCACCCGGATCGTCTGCGGGGAGAGCGGGCTAAGCCCGCTCTCCCTGCAAAACTGGCAAAAGCAGGTCTCACTGATCGTGAGACCTGCCTCCTGGTCTAATTTTAGATTGTGTTCTCTTTGGGGCAGGGGTCTGGCTTCTCCTTATTTTATCCTATGACAGGTGTTCCCAACCTGTGATACTCCAGATGTTGAACTACAACTCCCATAACCCCCAGTTACAATTTATGGCATCTGGGGATGATGGGAGTTGGAGCTCAACAACATCTGGAGTACTACAGTTTGGGAACCCCTGTCCTATGGCTTCTTTAAATCAACCTGCTTGCATCCACTTATACCTCCTTTGGCTTCCCACCTCTTGAGGGAAGAGCCTGAGACCTCTTGAGGGAATATCTTACAATGCTCACACACAGTCTCCCATTCAAATGCAACCAGGATGGACCCTGCTTAGCAAAGGAGATAATTCATTCTTGCTACCACAAGACCAGCTCCACATGGTCTTGCTATCACAAGACCGCCTTGGGTCCCTTGTTGGACTACAGCTTGCACACCCACCCACCCGCTACCACAATGGCTTCTTTACACCTTGAAATTATTGTGCATTCACAGGATCTAATCTAAGAGTGATACGCAGGTGGAAGCATGTTTCTGTTCACTGATTGCCCTTGCTATATCAGGCTGCTTGTGTTGGGTACACACACAAATATGACTACCATGTATTAACTATCAGGGAGTTGCAGCTTCTTGTAACGACCCAAAAAGCCAAGAATTCCACTCAACCTCATGGTGCCTTGTGTTTCTCACTCGCAAACATTTGCCAGGTTCACGTGTGTGTGTGTGTGTGTGTGTTAATAATATGTGCATAAAAACCGGGCAAATGCCAAATTATTTAATTCAGAGGAGCCCTAGAGTAGGCAGAATAGTTACTCTTGATCAAGTGATCTGCAAGTTGCAGCTATCGGTGTGTATGTAAGGCCCCAAAAGTAAAGAGCACATAAGAAATTACTAGGGCTTCTACAGATGATCAGAATTGTTAGGACGAAAGATTGTTCCCATTATATGAGAATAGTTTCAAATTCTCTCTTACCCACCTGAGGAATTTTGAAGCTGAAACACTTTTGATGCCACTAGTGAATCGAAAGATATCCAGAAGCACACTTTTGAACCCAAACCTTTTTGCCCTACATCTACGGTAACCCAAATAGTCAACATATACTGGAGCTATTCACACATGCGGACAAAACCAGACTAGGAAAGCCCAGCCCAGTTTTGCCAGTGTGTCTGTGGCTCCCAGATGCAGTACGGCGGCAAACCCTGTTAGGTGCCCCTGCTGTTGCTAGGGTTTAGGGCGCATGTGCTCCCCTAACCCGGGCTAACAGATCATGTGTCAGTGCCGTGCAGCTCCGTGTGGCACCTACACACAAGTAGCCTCCCGACTAGCAACTAGCGTCGGGGGGCTCCCCATAATGCACCACGCACTTTCATTATGGAAGTTCTGGGGACCTCCTGGCCCCGGAAAACCCATTCTCCTGGCTGGAGCCAGCCATCATCTGGGTGAGCGATACTCCCAGGGAGAACAATCCGCCCAGGGATCACAAGGGAGAGTGGATCGTCTGCGGGGGAGGTAAGCATTTCAAGGCTTCCTCTCCTCGCCCCATTGGAGCCCTTTCTCTGATTGTGAAAAAGTGCTCACTGCTGACCAGTCCATGTTGCAGAACAGTGAACAGGGACTGGAATAACACTACCCCAGAAATGTTAGGGCATATTAGCTATTAGCAGTTTTTCCAAAATGGTCATGATCACGGGTGGAGCCACCGTTGAGCAGATGGGTTCAAAGAACCTGGGCCGCCTCCCCCAGGGGCCACACCTCATGCCCCAGACACCCCTCAATGTCTGATGTCAGATGTGGGGGGCATGATTTAGCTCCCAAACGGGGCTGTGTGGCCCCGACTGGGACTTAGATCAGCCTTTAAAAGGCAGGGAGAGTTGCTCCGGCCACACAGCGAATGCAGTGCTGGCCGGGTTAACTCCCAAACGGGGCTGTGCGGCCCTGCTTGAGAGCTAAACTGCATCCTGTGTCTGATGTCAGACATGGGGGGGGGTGGCTAAACGCTCCCTGCATCTGACATCAGGTTCAGGGGCAGGGCTGGGGGTGCCGCAGCAGTGGCTGAACTGGGCCTCCTCTGGCCCCCCTCTGCTCCTGGTCATGCTCCACCAAAGGCAATAGATTGCGCTGTTTCACCACCATGCAGAGAAAATTAAGTGCACTCAAGTCCCTTTTACGTAAAGATATTCCCGCGGACTGGCTATCATATGATTGGACTCATGCCAATCATAAGATTTTCTGTGCAAAAGCACAGTCCAATGCATCATTAAACTCAAGCCTACTGAAATAATTGGAGTTAAGTGTGCTTAATTATGAATTGGATTTTGGCCATAACCCATGCAGCCATGATGACTGCTGTATGAATGTTGTGTTACACAGGTAACTGCTTTATATGGAACCAGATCATTGGTCCATCTAACTCAGTACTGTCAGCTCTGACCAGCAGCATCTCTCCAGGGTTTTAGATGGTTCTTTGCCAGTCCAACTGGAGACACCAGGCCTTGAACTTGGGGCCTTCGGCATTCCAATCAGATGCTCAACCACTGATCTATGGCTTCACCCTGCAAAAAACCTGTCCCAAAATATATAATATTTTCAGCATTGTAGGGATGTTATGTCAGCAAAATACAACCATACTTAAATTTAGGCTGAAGTTCTGCAGACTAAAAGGGGACAAGCAAAAAAAGCCTGAAGAAAGGGGAAAGTTTCCTGATTTTTTTTTAAAAAAATCATTGTGAAGACCGCCACCAATTTCCATAGGCAATAATAAATTGCATCTCATTATGCTTATCTCAATGCATGTAGCACTGAATGCAGTATATTGTGCTGGGCATCAGTCAAGGAGATGCAGCGCATTGAGCTAAATCTTTATACGTTAATGTTCTCTTTAGGTAATGATGAATGCAATTCCGTTTATTAGTGCTCTGGTACGTATGCGGCATTCTTGGAAGTTGGAAGCGATCCATGCCCATTCTGGAGAGTTTCCCCCTTCTTCTTCTGACCTTGAATTTGACTTCGGGATAATACGTTTGAAAACACTGAGGGCTAATGATACCACAGGAATATCTTTAACATTGCATATGTTGCCTAATAGCTTTATTACAAACTGGTTAAAACCTCATAAAATGTCACAGGCAAAGTGGGCACATCTTTTGCAGGGGGTGGCCCTGTAGCTCTCAGTGGCAGAGGATCTGCTTTGCTTGCAGAAGGTTTCAGGTTCAATCCCTGGGCTGGGATTGAACCTTGAAGAGCCACTGCCAGTCAGTGTAGACAATACTGAGCGAGATGTACCAGTGGTCTGACTCAGTATAAGGCAGATTCCCATGCTCCTAGGGGAGGGCTGCATTCCCTCAGGCTATTACTCTTTTCCTGAAATAATAGCATATTTTGCCTTGCATTCCTGCTTTCTAAACAAAGCTTGGTACACTACAAGGCTATTCTCACAACCAGGGCTAAGGGAGCCTGGCCACGTTTCAGCTGGTCGTGTGCTGCAATGGGAGCCATGCAGCTCCCGATGGCAAGACCGCTTAAGTGCCTCCCCAAACGAGGTTAGCGGAGCATGTATCGCTGTGGTGCAGCTCCGTGTATCGCTGTGGTGTATACACACATAGGAACATAGGAAACTGCCATCTACTGAGTCAGACCATTGGTCTATCTAGCTCAGTATTGTCTTCACAGACTGGCAGCAGCTTCTCCAAGGTTGCAGGCAGGAATCTCTCTCAGCCCTATCTTGGAGAAGCCAGGGAGGGAACTTGGAACCTTCAGCTCTTCCCAGAGCGGCTTCATCCCCTGAGGGGAATATCTTGCAGTGCTCACACATCAAGTCTCCCATTCAGATGCAACCAGGGCAGACCCTGCTTAGCTATGAGGACAAGTCATGCTTGCTACCACAAGACCAGCTCTCTTCTCCTTGTGTATCGCTGTGGTGCAGCTCCGCAGTGACTCACAAGCAGCCCCCTGACCGGGAGGCTACAACAAGCCTCTCAGTGTTGGGGGGGGCTCCCCAGAATGCCCCACACACTTGCGTGGGGCATTCTGAGACTTCTGGGGGCCGGGAGGCTCCCAACCACCCACTACCCCATCCAGCTCTGTGATAGAGCCAGTAATCGTCTGGGCGGCCATTCCGGCCCTCCAGGGAGGGCTCCCTGCTCATCTGCGGGCAGAGCGGGTCAAACCCGCTCTCCCTGCAGACCCCATTTTGGAGCTTCACCCTGCTTGTGTGAAGCGCCTCTACCTCTTTTCTGTCTTAAGCCTACCACAAACCGTGGGGTTGAGCAAAGCATCAGAAACATATAACCTCTTACCCCCAAACTATTCCCTATCTTCCTTTCTTTTGCCATGCATATATTGAGCAAGATAGCTCAGAGTGTGATAAAGGGTTGGGTTGGACTGGATAATACTTACCTGGATTGCTCCCCTTGGTGCAGCAAGGAGTGAAAATATGTCTACCCACTCCACACTTATCCTGCCTCTGGCTCCTCTAGACATCCAGGCATACAAACAGAGTGTATGTGCAAAAGTCCAATTCATGGCCAAAGACTGATCATGGAGTCAGAGCCTATGCTCACTGGATTGTATGTATGTATCCATGTTTGAACAGTATATCAACATGGATGTTTATTGGTTTCAGTGAGGTAGGCGTACCAGGCTACAGGGAGTATAGCACAGTCTCATTCCTTATCATGCACAGAGAAATAATCTGGGTATGTAACATCTGATTGCTCTCAAATCAGAGGATGCTGGGAATTTCTTTCTAGATATATGCTCTTAGAGACAGCATGTAAATCAAATTTAACACTGAAATGCTAAGAAACCCTAGCCTTATTCAGACATTTATGCTGAACTTGTATAACAGTGTCTGCACACATGTACTTGTTTTTGTATGAATTACTGTATAAGTGTTCATATTATTATTATTATTATTATTATTATTATTATTATTAAATTAATTAATTTACACAGTCAGACAGGTGTTATTGACTGGTTTGTTTTATCCAGACATCGAGTCATTCCCAAGGACCTGGGATGGCTGAATTTTATTATCAGTGTTGTTGCTGTTATTATAGATATCGTCGCAGAATATAGGCTGTTCCCAGTAAAGTTGCTTTTTGTAATTGGCTGATGGTGATTTCTGTGGCCGCTATGGTGTTGAGGTGCTGTTGAAGTTGTTTTGGAATTGCACCTAGGGCAATTACCACTGGGATTATTTTGGTCTTCTTCTGCCACAGCCTTTCAATTTCAATTTGTAGATCTTTGTATTTTGTTATTTCTTCTTCTTCTTCTTCTTCTTCTTCTTCTTCTTCTTCTTCTTCTTCTTCTTCTTCTTCTTCTTCTTCTTCTTCTTCTTTTATTTGATTTCTATACCAGCCTTCCAAAAATGGCTCAGGGCAGTTTACACAGAGTAATAACAAATAAATAAGATAAGATGGATTCCCTATCCCCAAAGGGCTCACAAGCTAAAAAGAAACGTAAGATAGACTTCAGCAACAGTCACTGGAGGTCCTGTGCTGGGGGTGGATAGAGCCAGTTACTCTCCCCCTGCTAAATAAATAGAATCACCACATTTAAAAAAGTGCCTCTTTGCCAAGTTAGCAGGGGTTATTTTAAAAGTGAACCTAGATATAGGCCTTCAAATTCAGGCTACAGATAGGAAGTATACTCCTATATGCACACTGAACATAATGTCTGTACAAGTAGTCAGATCTGTATGTGTATACTCTGTATATCGATTGCATGTGTGTTGACCATAACACCTGAATAGGGCTATTGGGAGAAAATGATTCACAGGGTTGTTGTTTTTTACTATTTACATGTCCTGCCTCAGAGAGGCATACAAGGTTCTCCTCTATTTCGAATTCAAAACAAGCTTGCAAGGTGAACTGACATATAGCCCATGGTTCATGATATACAGCTTGTGGATGAACATAGTCACTAGCCCATGGTCATCTTACGAGCTTCATGACCAAGTGGGGTTTGAACCCAGATCTCCCGGGCCCTTGTTGCAACACTCTAACCACTATACCAGAACAAGAGAATGGATGGAATTCTGTGGCATAGAATTCTGGAGGGATGCAATTCCGGAATGGAATTCTGAGGCATGGAATTCTGGCTGGAATTCTGGGTGGAATTCTGTGGCAGGAATTCTGCCTACTAGTGTAACATTTGTTTTTCTTTGACTTTATTTGCTCCTGGCCCCATTTGCTTGAGCATCACAGATTTTGCCAGGGCACAATCCACCTGGAAGCTTTTTTCTGCAAGCCCCATTGAAATTAAGGACTTGTGCAAGAGCTGCTCCCATTCATTTTAATGGGGCTTGCACTGAAGAAACAGCTCATGGTGGGTTGCTCCCAGAGACTTTATGAATTTCTTGCTTAGATAGTATAGGGCAGAATGCATATGATACTGGCCTTGGGGAATACTTGAGAAAATTTGCTGCTTCAAAAGCCTTGGTTTCTATGCATTTATTAGATTTCAGAGCTTTCACTGGGAATACAAGTGATGCGCCCAATACTAAAGCAATAATGTTTTCTTGAATGCAAGAGTAGATTGCAAGGAAGGCTTTCTTGTGTCTCCTCCCGCCCCCCACCAAGCCTATAGAAATTGAATACTAATTCAGTATTCTCATTGTGTGCTGATTTTGAGAACATCTTTTCAAAAGATCTCAATGACTACACAGAATGGGAAAGTATATTGAATTATGAAAATGGACTTGGGGTATTATCTAATGTACACATAATGGGTTGGGAGGTTCAAACATTTACATTGAATTGGATGACAATGATGCAAACATCCAAGAAATAAATGTACAAGGAAATTATTTTCAAGATCAGTACAATCATTGGACAAATTAGCTGTGTGTCCAGGGAAGAGCAAAATAAAGCAATATGGATCCCAGAGCAATTCCAGTAGGCCGTTGGAGCTTGAGTTCTCTCTTTCTGGTGTGAACAAAACCAGAAAACCCAGTTCAGTTTGAGTAGAACCATACTCGAACTGAACCGGATCCGACCCAGTTCTATGCACACTAGAGCTGGACCCGGTCCAGCTCTAGTCCAAACTGGTTCAGGCCCGGGTCGGGGGAGGAATTTATTTTCAGTTTTAAAAGGGCAGACTTGTCACCATTTCTGGGCCGCAGCGAGTGCTGTCGTGACTGTGGCTGTGTGTGTCTCCTGATGTCCCCCCTCCCTCCACCACCCCAAGTCATTTTTGGCCCTTTATGGGCCATTCTAGGCCCCTTTTGGGCCGTTTTTGGCCCTACTGGCCTGCCTGTGGTGGCGGCAGCCATTTTGGAGGCCACCGCACATGCCCAATGGACCTCTCTGTGCCCTATTTCTTTCTCTTGCCAGTGTGAACAGCAACTGTCTCACTTTCTGTCTGTCACACTTTCTCTTGCCAGTATGAACAGCAACTCTTGCCAGTGTGAACAGGCTATTCATATGAGCAGCTTGTTTGTTACTCAGGCTTGCACAACCCTATTGGGTAGGCTGCTTGTGCGAAGCGCTGGAATTGGGTCAGATCCTGGTGCTGCCCCACCAGGCAGCCAGACGTTTTTCTTTAGGCTTTTATTCAGGTAGAAGGGTACAAGCATGGCCTCCCACTTGGGTTCCTAGTCTGCATGGGCTGCCTAGAGTGTCTGGCTTGCAGGGGAATCTCCTAATTCACTGCACTCCTCACATTCTGCATTGAGGGATCTCTGGAGGCTGGGCTGCATTTCCCCAGCTTCCAGATGGCCATGTGGCTCCCAGCAGCACCATTTGTGTGGGCACGCAAGCCCTGCGTGGCCAACTCCAGTCCCAGGATCATCTGGGGGGAAGGTAGAACTAGACCTGAACCAGACTGGGCCAGTTCAGTCCGGCACCCCCTCAAATCCCCCTCCAGTTCATTTAGGTCTGAGGGGGTCGTGAGTGGTGGTTTTTTTTAATTAATTAATGTTTTTCTTACACTACCCCTTCTGGGGGAGGTGTCCAAGGTGGTGGTGGGGCCGGCAGAGGTTCCCCCTTTCCCCCGCCAGACTCCCTTATTTAAGAAATTGGCCTGGGTCATGTGCCCAGGACACACAGAGGCCCATTGTGCAGGAGCGGCAGCCTCCGAAATGGCCACCGTGCCGAGGGGGAAAGGCCGAAGAGTGGCCAAAGAGTGGCTGAACATACAATTTCTTACGTAAGGGAGGCTGGCAGGGGGAGATGGGACCTCTGCAGACAACCCCACCGCCACTGCCACCTTGGACAACTCCCCCAGAGGGGGTAAGTGTAAAAAAACTGATTTAAAAAACAAAAAAATTGCAACACCCCCCCCCCGGTGGTTTGGACTAAACAATGAGTGGTTCAGTGCAACCCCGAACAGTAGAACCAAAGTGGTTCGACGCTGAACCTTTTTGCACATCCCTAGGGGAATGTAAAAATACTTATGCCTTCCCCACAGCCCTCTCTGACACTGGCATTATGATCATGTGAATGACCTTAAGTTCTGTTATAATTCTCCTCTTAACTCAGGGGTTCTCAGATGTGGGTTTCCAGATGTTGGACTACAGTTCCCATAATTCCCAGACAGAATGGCCAAAAGCCATTGTGGCTAGGGATGATGGGAGTTGTATTCCAACTATATCTGTGGACTAAAGTTTGAGAAGTCCTATCTTAACTATTTAGCTGATCACTCCAATTCATATTTTCCAGTTCGCTTGTACAGGAAGGGAGCACTGAGATACATAAGAGGACGCCTCTGACAGAGTAATTGTGGCTGATCACACTGTGGAAGAAAAGACCAGAGTCTTTTGTCTATGTTTAATGCATGTAAAGGCTGTGTACAGTGTACTCATGTACAGAACTGTGCACACATACAGTTATTTCACTCAGTGGCCTAGTTCACACAATTGTTGAAATCTAGGTTTAATCTGGGCTACCAACATTGACTTGATTGTGTGAACCCATGCCAAGGTGGTTTATAGGCCAAGATTCCTGCCTTGGCATGGGTTCACACATCATGCTAAAGTTGATTGATTGACTGATTGATTAAGTGCCGTCAAGTCGGTGTCAACTCTTAGTGACCACATAGATAGATTCTCTCCAGGGCTAAAGTTGGTAACCCACATTAAATCCGTGTTCAAACAATTGTGTCAACAAGCCTACTAGGTTTAATTCACTTCCAGTCTGTACCCTGCACTTGATAGAGCCTTTATGCAGACTTGTTTTTTAAAGTGAACACATGTACAGTCATTCATACAGAAACACATACATGTGTGCAGACAATGTGTGCACGTACAACACAGTGTCTGAACAGGGCTTTCGTTCCTGACCAAGGTGGTTCAATTTGCTACGACTGCATAATTGAATTACAATGAGAATTTGGCACCAATAACTGAATGTCTTGCCTAGTTACTTCTGTGTTAACTAAGAGTATTTCATTTTCTGGTTTTTTAAGTAAATGCCTTCATTTACATAAGACAGGGATATCTCTTCGAGCTTGAGATAGGAAAAACTGTACAAGGACCTTAAAATACCCTTAATGAAAATCACTTCTGTAAATAATCTGTTACTTAGAAAGAAATACAATTTGAATCGAGTCCAAAGATAACCGGAGAAAAAGAAAACTGTGTTTTTTTAAAAAAATGTTTTCTCTTTTGGGGAATAAACTGCTGTCAGTCACATTGTGGATTAGATGTTTGTAAATTTGCCAGTCCATCATACTGAATGTGATTTTTTTGATGTCAGTTACATTAGCATTCTGCTAAATATGCTGAATACCTACTAAACAGGAATGAATTGAGGTCAGGGTACCAGTTGGATATCCAGCAGTTTGTCTGCTTTCATACTAGGAACCGGCATTCAAATCTTTGGGGAGAATGCAAATAAGGAGAGGGAATACAGAGGGAGACTCTGCCTCCCACAGATTATGCCCCAAAGCTCTTGCATTCAATGAGCTGTGTTGTTCTTGCAGCTTTACATATTTGACACTCGTAACAGGACAGGCAGAGGCTGTAATCTGAGGGAGGGCTTGGAGATATAGGACAGGGATCAGCAACTGAACCGAACCAAACCAAACCAAACCAAATCTGGTCCCTGAGGTGTTCCAGTTGCCAGTGTAGAGGCGAAAGGGTTATGTGGAGGGAACTGTGCCTATGGCAATTGAATTGGATGGGTCTATGCTGAAATGCCCTGGGATGTACCAGACCAGGGCAACACAGCTTTTGCCCTATTGTAGATGTTGGACTACAATTCCATCATCCCTGATTATTGGACACAGTGGTTGGGGATTATGGGAGTTTTAGTCCAAAAAATAGCTGTTGGGCTGAAGTTGTCCAGCCTTCTACTAGACTCTCACACCCAAAGATTCTTCAAACCAGTGAGGAGATGCTCTGATTTCCTTTCCCTTGCTGGATCAGAACACTTCTGAGCTGCAGAGGATGCTCCACACCTTATACCCAAAGTCATTAGATAGGAAAATAGGAACAAAGGAAACTGCCATATACTGAGTCAGACTATTGGTCTATCTAGCTCAGTATCGTCTTCACAGACTGGCAGTGGCTTCTCCATGGTTGCAGGCAGGAATCTCTCTCAGCCCTATCTTGGAGATGCCAGGGAGGGAACTTGGAACCTTCTGCTCTTCCCAGAGTGGCTCCATCCCCTGAAGGGAATATCTTACAGGGCTGACATATGGTCTCCCATTCAAATGCAACCAGGGCAGACCCTGCTTAGCTAATGGGACAAGTCATGCTTGCTACCACAAGACCAGCAATCCTCTCTAAATAAATGGTGCAGAACTCAAATGCCCTGGTGGGCTGGGACTAAACCTAACTTGATGCGTGGGTAGCGGGAGCTCAATTTTCAGCACATTCGTTATAACGTTAAAATTAATTATTTAGAACATTAATGATAGGGAGGGGGTTGGAGTCAGCAGGAAAGAGGGATGGTGTCGGTGAGCTCCAGCCCAGGGAGAGGGACATCTGGTCTCAAGGGACTGGCTTCTTCGAGCCACTGCGGTTCATCAGCAGGCCAGGCTGACAACTCTTCGTGGCTCCTACTGTTGCTGCAGAATATTCATAACTGTGGACCAGCAGAAAAATCCCTGTGGGCTGGATCTGGGCCCCAGGCCATATATTGCACAGGCCTACCTTAGATCTAGCAAGGGGAAGGCAATAAAAATGCCCTCCTCTCTGAATCAGGCTTCTTCAGATACAAGAAAGTTGTTGGCCAATGCCAGCCCCCGGTCCCTTGTTTTGCATCTGAAAGTCTCTGAGCCAGTTAGGGGAATATTTATATTATCTCAGAGGTGGACCAAGTTATTAAGGCACCTGAGGTGAGGTGCAAAATGTGGCCTTGCCCCATGCCCAGGGGGGCAGCAGCCTCCTTTCAAAGCCAACCCTTGCAAACTCTGAAAGCACATATGGGGCAGAGAAACAGGCAGGTTGCCCCCAGCCACCTCTTCTCTCCTTGAGCTTCTTGCAAGCTTTGCAAAGGGTGTGAGGAAAGATGCTTCTTGAAAACTTTGTGAGGTTCCGATCAGTCACAAAGAGCTGCTCCAGTGGTGACTTTGAGGGGCATCTTGCTACCCTACTGGTGCCTCAAAAATCTGCTGCTTGAGGCAACTGTCTCATCTTGCCTTGTGAACAGGTCACACCCACCTCTCCTAATGGAATTATCCCACTGCTATTCCAACTTCCACTCCAGAAGTATTCAATGGCTATTCCAACTCCCGCAGTCCACCCCAGAATTATTATGGATGGCAGAATGGAATTATTTTGCTCTCGACCAAAATGCAGCAGAGTCAACCCCATGGTGACAGCCACGCCTGTACACAAATTGTTATCTATCAATAGAGTCATCAGGTCTTGAAAACAAACATTGTTATCTATCTATCTATCTATCTATCTATCTATCTATCTATCTATCATATTTTTACACCGCCCAAAACTTTCGTCTCTGGGCGGTTTACAAGATTAAAAAGTAAAACATTAATTAAAAACAAAAACAAAACAAAACAAAAAATTAAAGCAAGAAATGTAAAACACAATTTAAAAAATTTAAAACAATATTCTAAAAATAACATTCAAAACAATCAAAACAATATCAGTTAAAAGCCTGGGTGAAGAAATGCGTCTCTGAGGACTTTTTAAAGGATTTCAGAGATGGGGAGGCTCTTATTGCACTAAGGAGCGCATTCCAAAGCCTCAGGGCAGCAATGGAGAAGGCCCGTCCCTGAGTGGCCACCAGACGAGCTGGTGGCAAGTGCAGACGGACCTCTCCTGATGATCTCAATGGGCAGCGTGTTTCATTACGAAGAAGCTGTACTCTTAAAAACCCAGGGCCCAAGCTGTTTAGGGCTTTATAGGTTATGACCAACACCTTGTATTTTGCCTAGAAACATATTGGCAGCCAGTGTTACTCCTTCCATACAGGAGTAATATGGTCTCTCCTTGATAACCCAGAGACCAGCCTGGCTGCCGCATTCTGGACCAACTGTAGTTTCCGGACTACGTACAAGGCAGCCCCACATAGAGCGCATTGCAGTAATCCAGTCTGGAGGTTACCAGCAGATGTACCACAGTTTTGAGGTCGTCTAACTCAAGAAACGGACACAGCTGGCGTATTAGCCAAAGCTGATAGAAGGCACTTCTGGCCACTGTCTCAACCTGGGACACCAAGGAGAGACTTGGATCCAGAAGCTCCCCTAGACTGCGTACCTGTTCCTTCTGGGGAAGTGTGACCCCATCCAGAACAGGCAGATCAAACTCATCTCTCGAGTTCCGACCCCGCACAATGAGTACCTCCGTCTTATCTGGATTCAGTCTCAGTTTGTTATTCCTCATCCAGCCCATTACCGACTCCAGGCAGGCATGTAGGGAGGTTATGCCCTCTCCCGATGATGCTGACATGGAGAAATAGATTTGGGTGTCATCAGCATACTGATAGCACCCTGCACCAAATCTCCTGATGATCTCTCCCAGCGGTTTCATGTACATTAGGTGTACAAGCAGAGATGCAGTTAGGTAATTTTGGGCCCCGGACCTAATGAATTAAACACACACACACACACACACACGGTATTCTCTTCGTATATATACATTTCACCACAAATCTACAGGTCTGGGCCAGAGTACAAAGCGGCGGAGACTACCCACAACCCCCAAAATGTCCATACACCTTGTGGATCATACACAAACTAACTGGAACACAACATATGTCCCTTGCTCCACAGTTCAAACATAAAACAACTTGGACATATAATGTATTTGTAAGGAAAATAAATTAAAACCGTAACACATGCTCTTTGCTTCACAGTTCTCATGTAGACCTTTTGGATCACAAAGCAATTTGAGCTCTGTGTGTGTGTGTGTGTGTGTGTGTGTGTGTGTGTGTGTGTGTATGTATATATGTGTGTGTGTGTGTGTTTGTTTATTCAGATGTAACAGTTAGTTCCACTTTCACAAGTAGTGAAGTACTCTATAGATAGAGGTTACTCTTTCTGGCAGCTTTACTAAAGTAGAGAGGAAATCATTAAGAGTCACGGGATTGACTGATTTCCTTGAAATAAAAATACACAGAGTTATCGGTGTATCTTGAACTACTGTCACCTTGAACTACTTCTGTGCCCAGTTTCGGAAAGGGTTGGGGAGAAACAGGGTTATGTTGCACTTTTTTTATGAAGGCAAAGTGCAGAATCTTTCACATGAGGGTGGAATGATGTTCCAATGGGACATCATTTCTTTACCATGAAACAAGCCACTTACAGGACTTTTTAAAAAAAAGTATATTAAAAACTTAGTTTAAAAAAATCATTACAAATCAGCACATTGACAAATCCGCTTAGACACACACATGCACACACCAACTTCTTGTTGCCTCATGCTAATGAATTAAAAAATTAAAATCGCAACACATGTCCCTTGCTTTACAGTTCTCACACAAACCTTCTGGATCACAAACCAACTTGAAAATAGTGCATTTGTCGGGAGGAGTTGTTGTTTATTTATTTGGATGTTAACAGTTCCACTTTCACTAGGTGTGAAATACTCTATAGACAGAGATAACTCTTTCTGGCAGCTTTACTGCAGCAGGGGGGAAATGCAATAAAAACTACAGGATTGACTGGTTTCTTTGAAATAAAAAGCACAAAAGTCCAACCATCCTGTCTGACAACTGTGCCCATTTTCAAAGCCCTATGCCCAGCCAGTCCAGGAGATCTAAAGGTGGAGGCAGAAAATGGAGTCCTTTACCCTTCTCTACGAAGGCAAAGGCCAGGTTTCTCCACATGGGGGTGGAAGGATGGTCTGGGGGCGGTGGGGGGGCTTCAGTTTCAGAAGGTTTTGTAATCTTCTGCCATGAAACAAGCCACTGATATAATTTTTGAAGTTATTTTTAATTCAAAAAAATCACAAAATATCAATGAATTGACTTATCTGCTTCAAAATAAATACACAGAGTTCTGCCATCCTGTCTTACACCTGTGCCCAATTTCAAAGCCCCATGACAAGTCATTCCTGGAGAGCTAAAGGATTGGGCATAAAATTGGGGTGCTTTACACTTTTTTATGAAGACAAATGGCAGACTCCAGATGGGGTTGACATGCTGGTCTAAAGGGCGGGGGGGGGGGCTTCAGTTCCAGGAGTCTGGATAATTTTGTGTCTTGAAACAAGCCAGTTGCATGATTATTTTTTGAAGTTTTTTTAAAAAAATTCAACGCTTAATTAAACACTAGCAGATTGCTCAATACACTTCAAATCCAATGCACCAAGTACTGACACCCTGCCCTATATCTGTGCCCAATTTCAAAGCCCTGTGCAAAATTATATTTCAGAAAATATACAAAGGGGGGAAGACCAGGAGAGCTGGTCTTGTGGTAGCAAACATGGCATGTCCTCTTTGCTAAGCAGGGTCTGCCCTAGTTGCATGTCAATGGGAGATGACATGTGAGCATTGTAAGATAGTCCCCTTAGGGGATGAAGCTACTCTGGGTGACTCCATCTGAGGTTGCAAGTTCCCTCCCTCACATCTCCTAGATAGCGTTGACGAAGATTCCTGCCTGCAGTCTTGGAGAAGCTGCTGCCAGGCTGTGTAGACAATACTGAGCTAGATGGACCAGTGGTCTGACTCAGTATAAGGCAGCTTTCTATGTTCCTATACTGTAGCAAACCACACAAGCCCCATAGTCCCCCACAATTGCCTTCTATGGGGCTTCATGACTTTTGTTCAGGCAGGCACAAGCCACCAAGAAGGCAGCAGCAGAGCAGCAGGTATGCACTGGGCAGCCCGACCCCGTCTTCCTCTAGCTCTGCTGCTGGAGAGCTTCCCAGGGATGCAGAGAGAGAGCACAATGTTCCACCTCTGGGTGCCCTGCCTACCCACCCAACAGCCAATCACTCAATCACTCACTCACTCAATCAATCAATCAATCAATCTTTATTATGGTCTCAGACCAGCATAAACGGCTTAGGCCCTGGGTATTTAAGAGAACATCTTCTTCGCTATGTGCCCCACTGCCCATTAAGGGCACTTGAGGAGGTCTGTCTCTAGTTACTGCCAGCTCGTCTGGTGGCCACATGGAGACGGGCCTTCTCGGTTGCTGCCCCGAGATTGTGGAATGCGCTCCCTGCAGAGATACGATCCTCCCCATCTCTGACTATTTTTTTTAAAAAAACATCTGGAGACCCATCTCTTCACTCAAGCTTTTTCAGCTTTTTAAATTTGTAGGTTTTAATTTTATGCTGTTTTTAAATTGTTAAACTGTTTTAACCTTTTATATGTGTTTTAATTGTTTTTATTTCATTGTTAACCTCCCAGAGATGGAAGTTTGGGTGGTATGTAAGTTAAATAAATAAATAAATAAATAAAATAAAGTTAAAGGGGTGATTAAATGAAAGAACAAATATTAAAAAGCCTGCAGATAAATGACTAAGTAAAAGATACAAACATATTTTAAGGCTATAAAGGTAAAGTTGTGCTGTCGAGTCAGTGTCGACTCCTGGTGACCACAGAGTCCTGTGGTTTTCTTTGGTAGAATACAGGAGGGGTTTACCATTGCCTCCTCCTGCGCAGTATGAGATGATGCCTTTCACTATCTTCCTATATCACTGCTCCCTGATATAGGTGTTTCCCATAGTCTGGGAAACATACCAGTGAAGATTTGAACCAGCAACCTCTTGCTCCCTAGGCAAGTTACTTTCCCGCTACACCTTTCCCACTGATACATTGGCACCTTTCCTGGTGATACTTTCTCATTGATACATCTTATGTATTTATTAATTCTCTGTGTAAACTGCCCTGAGCCATTTTTGGAAGGGTGGTATAGAAGTAGAATGAATGACCATTAGGTGGTTTATTTTTTTAAGAGACCAAAAATAGAAGTAAAGTTCAAAATAAAACTATGGTTATAAAGGAGTAAATTTTAAAAGCCTGTGGGTGAATAACAACACAAGCATATACTAAAAAGCTATAAAACAAATTCAGGAGTAGAACTAAAATTAAGAGCATCATAGAAAGAGATAAAAATGCATTATAAAGTCCAGTAAGAGGCATTTAAAAAGTGATAAAAAGACATATACAATCATGCAGGGGCAACTGTAGTGAGGACAGAAGTTTTAGGGCAGGGTAACAACACCCAACAGCTGATCATCGAGTGCGGGGAGGAGTGCAGAACCTCCCTTGGCTGCTGGAGGGGAGGAGGCAGTATACCAGGAAGGACTCTCAAAGTTGGCACCCACGCCCTGCCAGTGTGAGAAGGAGATTCCTGGGGCTGGTGGGGCCCTCCAGGACAGTGGGCCACATGGGTTTTTGCCACAAGATCCGTGAGGAATGGTGCCTCTGGGCCAGCATTTCAGACAGGTGTCCTTACCAGCTTTTCCTGAAAATGTTAGGAACCAAACCTGGGGCCTTCTTCATATAAAGCAGATCTTCTGCCACTGAGCAGTGGTGGTTCCACCCTCATGTTGTTCTTTATTTTATTTATTTATTGTTAAATTTATATACCGCCTTTCATTAAAAACAATCCCAAGGTGGTTTACAAAAGTTAAAAAAAAACATACAATAAAAATGACAATTAAAATATTAAGCTAAAAATATGAAACAAATCTAAGTTATGATCTTTGCACAGCTTTATTGTTTTCCCATTGGTTTTAGAGACTGAGTCAAACTGCTGGTGTTAGCTTTAAAACCCTAAAGGGTCTGGGCATAGGGGACCTTAAGGACTATCTGCCCCCATATGAACCGCTTCGAACTTTGAGATTTTCCTCAGAGGCCCTTCTCCAAGTTCCTCTGTAGTTTGGTGAAAGGTTAATTGGGATGGTGGGGCCTTTTCACAAGTGGCAGCAAAACTTTGGCATTTCCCCCTAATGAAAAAAGCACAGACCTGTTCACCACTAAAAGCCAATAGAGAGTGGGTGGAGCAATTGTGTGGTGGCTGCAAAACTGTGTGTGCATTCGTTGTGCAGTTCTGTTACAAGGATCAGTAGCGATCCCCTCCTTTGCGGCTGAACTTTGCACTAAGCCAAGCTTAAGGAGCTCAACTTCAGATCTCATACTGTGACTTCAAAGGTGTAACTTCAACAAACATGTATTCATTTTGTGTGTGACTCAGAACCTTTGAGAACTCTGGCCCCAGCAGTGGCTGGCTGTCATTCCACCACCAGCCTAGCTGTATCCAGAGAGAGCCAACTATTAAATGCTATTTCTACTTCACTACCAAGAAAGAAGAGGAGGTAAACTATAGTTCCCCAGGTAGCTGCTAGAGCAGAGTACAGCATCAATCAACCTTGTAAAAATGAACTGATTGACACTGAAGCCTGTCGGGTGACTAATAGGGGAATTAGCAGTTCAGAACCTTAAGGACATTTCAAGAAGTACCAGAGAATTAATTCCAGCTTTTTTCCCCTTGTAAAATAAATTCAGCCAACCCTGAAGTCTGCCCTACAGGTTAACTGAAAAGCCAGAATGCCAAAGGCTGTTTTACCAGATGCAGAACCGCCGCAGGAAAAAAAAAAAAAGAGGAAATAATATTCCAGTCTCATGCTCGGACACTTAAAACTATTAGGTTTTTAAGACCATCTTACAATTGTACAGGAGCCTTCCTTGTGATACTACAGTTTCTGTGTTTAGGAACTGTCAATGCTGTTAAATCATGAGTAAGCAACCTTGGCTCTCAAGCTGTTGTTGAACTATAACTCCCATCAGACCCAGCCACAATAAATTATGGTTGGCGATGATAGGCATTGTAGTTCAACAACAACTGGAGAGACAAGGTGTCCTATCTCTGTCTTAAATAATTTCCCCAGGGCCCAAATACTGAGACTATTCTCACAATGGGGGGAAACCGGGCTAAGGAAACCCAACCCGGTTTTTCCCCATTGTGAGAAACACCGGGCTCGCTGGCAAGCCCAGTGGTTAAACAGTGACTAGCCCACCAAAGTAGCCCTCCCCTAAAATGAGGCTAGCAGAGCGAGTGCTCTGCTAATTCCATTTCTTGATCATGAGATGCTATGGTGCGGCTGCACACCACAGCGACTCATAAGGAGAACCCTGACTGGGAGGTTACAACAAGCATCCCAGCATCGGGGGTCTCCCACGAATGCCTCGTGCAGGGCATTCTGGGACTTCCAGGGACCAGGTGGCCCCCAATCCCCACCACCCCTACCGGCTCCATGACGGTGCTGGTAATCATGCAGGCAGCCTTTTATTGTATGTTTTTTAACCTTTGCGAGCCCAGTTGTTTACACGACCAGCGAAAATCGGGCTAGGCTCTCCTAGCCCAATTTTTGCTGGTCATGAGAATAGCCTCAACAAATTGGCTATATTTGCATGCATTCAGTTGGCTGTATTTGGCTATATTCCTGTGCATGAAAATTGGCTATATTGGTTTGTATCAACAATGAGTTAGGACTCATTCACATGAAATAAAAGGTGGATTGATGGATTCCTTTGACATTCCTCCTCTTTCCGATTGAGAGATTCTTTCTTTCTTTCTTTCTTTCTTTCTTTCTTTCTTTCTTTCTTTCTTTCTTTCTTTCTTTCTTTCCCTCCCTGTTGATAATCCTGCAGTCATATTCAGTAATAACCTCTCTTAGGAAAAGGGGAGAAATGGAGTTTGTAATACCCCCTTGACTAACATGTGCCAAATTTGCCCTTCAGACTTAGCAGTGACTTTGTTCTAAGCCATTATAAGGGGATAGACCTCCCAAAGCAATGCAAGTGCTGTACTTTTTGCATTCCTCATATGGATGATCATTAATGCTCATAAAAGAAAGACAAGGACAACATTGCATCAGCTGCCCTTGCTCAGTGTATGACCTGGATATGAGAAGAGTTTTTGCTCCTTCAGCTCGATGGCTCTTTCAGCTAACTGCCAGGATGCAGCACACCACAGGGCATTTGAAAATGCAAAGGCCGCAAGGTGGTTCACTTAGTTTAATGAGAACAAGAACTAATAAACCAACGTAGTAGAGAAGGAATGAAACCAAGATTAAACAGGTATCGAGGAATTAAAAAAAAACCCTTAAAATATGAAATCTAGGTAATGAAAAGCAGAAGGTCAGAAAATTGTGGTGTCACGAGCAACCCAACAAGGCAATGGCCTATTTATCTGTTTTGATTATCAACTCACCTTTTGTAATGGCCACAGGTAGGTAAGAGCAATTCAATATTAAACAGATTGGACTGGTGTCTCCTGAAGGACTCAGAGTCTAAGTACAAGAGTACATGGGGAATTTGTTCCCTCCCTCGTTCATTACTCCAGAACTGAGCCTCCCTGATGAAGCTGATTGACAATATGGAGAAAACAACATCCTTTTAGCACAACAGAGAACAGAGACAGAGGCACCATTGAATGGTAGGGTTCAAAGAACTTGGGCCACCAATGAAAAGGGCCATGCGAGAAACCCCGTCCACATGATGTTACATGCACATGGGTGTGGCCCAATCAGAGGTGGACCTAGGTAATTTTGGAGCCTGGGCCTAAAGGCCTTTGGAGGGCTCCCTTCCCTACAAATTAAGCATTGTCCCCACACCACCCAGGACAGACTAAAGAGGATCTGGGGGCCCCAGGGGCTGTGGAGGCCCTGGACTCTGTGCCTCTGGGCCCAATCGCCGGAGGGCCTGCCCCAGCCCTCTGGAGCTAATTTCCAGCCGGCATTTGCTGGCTGCCTGCATTATTTCCCTTCCTCTCCCTCAAGAGAGAAAGGAAATAATGCAGGCTACCAGCAAGTGCTGTCTGGAAATGAGTTCCAGAGAGCTCTAAGCCCTGATTGAACATGACATCACACACAGAAGGTGGGGGTGTCCAGGCTCTGATCAACCTGTGCGAGCATTCCAAAGCTCATTTCTATCCAGTGTTTGCTGGCTGCCTGCATTATTTCCCTTTCTCTGGAGAGAGAGAAAGGAAAATAATGCAGCCAGCCAACAAACGCTGGCTGGAAATGAGCTCTGGAATGGAGAGCTCTTCAGAGCCTTGGACACTCCCTGTTTGCACATGGCAGGGCCATGGTGGGTGGTGGAGTGGAACAGGGTTGCAATTCCTCCAATGACACAGAATTAACTTAAGGAATTCAGTACCACAAGGTGAAGGCTTTTAAAGGGAGGGTCTAGCAGATTCAAAGAGGATGAATGGTTGTCAGCTGCAATAGCTAAATGGTGCCTCCATATTCCAAGACAGTATATCAGATGCATCAGATGCACAAACAGGGAGGATGCACAAACCAGATGTACAAACGAGGAAAGTCTAGCATCATTGGGGTCTCCTCTTGAGCACCTAGATGCATCTTGGGTCTTGAGTGGACTTGAGTCTGATCCAACAAGGCAGTTCTTAAAGGGGCCCTGTTTTTAAAGAGAGAGGGAGAGAGAGAGAGAGAGAGAGAGAGAGAGAATGATCATACACAAATATATGCTCATTTATTTTTTTCAATAGAGTGATGCACATGTTTATGTGCACAGCAACCCTGAACCCTGCCAAGTAGGTTATGCTGATAAGTAACTGGCCCAGAGTCACCCAGTGAGTTTCATGGCGGAATAGGGATTTGAACTCTGGTATCTCCAGTCCTATGCTGCACTGGCTCAACTATATATATCTATATCTCAATATCTATCTATCTATCTCCTAGGTCCGGGGGGAGTGGCCTCCAAAGGTCAGGGGGCTTATCAGCCTTCCTCCACATGGCCTGTTCAGTCACTTGGGGAGGAGGGAGCAGAGCTGGAAGGAAGTTGCAGCCTCCTATCTATCTATCTATCTATCTATCTATCTATCTATCTATCTATCTATCTATACCAAAAAAAGGTGTCCAAGCCAGATGGGAGCTGCAGAATAGTGGCACAGTGTTTGGAGGTTGGCTGTAAGAGAATTTCTTCATACCTCCAGTGATATGCCTTTGAACACAGGAGTATGTGTTTTGTTGACCAAGCTATTCAGCAGTATTGAACAGCTGAATGCACTGGAATCTGAAATGTAGAGATCACACATTATATTGATGGAAACATTTTCATCTTGTTCACTCATAGATCGCATGTATCCAATCCAAAGCTTTGCTTTGGGCATGGGAGCTTTGATGCTCTTCTCTAGATCAAAGAGCTGCTCAGTTTCCATCAGTAACAAGCCAGCTCCATCTGCAAGACCTTCTTGGTGCACAGAACTGGTGGCCCCTCTGTTCCAGTTTTTATGTTCAAGACCTTGGTTTGATCCAAGGAAGGCACCTGGGGGACATGGATCAAGAGAGCAGGCCTTGGATGGATTCTTATTTCCTATTGGTGATACTCATTACAAACCCTGTTACACAAACAGTAGTAAATGGGAGAGCACAAAGGAGAAGAACCAGCTTGAAGACCAGCAGGTTTAAAGCAGACAAAACATACTGAGGCACTTCACATGACATGTGCGAAGTGCCTGACAGGGTTCTGCAGGTAGAGCGGGCTTAGCCCACTCTCCCCACAGATGAGTAGTCGCTCATAACTAGGTGGCCGAATTGGCCACCCACAAGGCTGCCAGCTCCATCATGGTGGGGGCTGCGGGGATCGGGGGCCGCGCAGCCCCCGTAAGTTCCGGGATGCCCCATGTGATTGCACGGGGGATCCTGGAGAGACCCCCAAGCCTGGGAGGCTGTCTGCAGCCGCAGCAACGCATGAGCAAAGAAATACTGTATGGAGTACTGTATGGGGTTGGGGTTATGACATTATGTAAGATGTATTTTATAGAATTGTGTTGCTGTGTATGTTATTGCTTGTAAGCCACCCTGAGTCCTATGGGAGTGGGGCGACATATATGGAAGATGCCTTATACCAAATTAGACCATGGATCCATTTAGCTTAGTGTTCTCTACACTGACTGACAGCAGATATCCAAGGTGTCAGGCAGATTCCTTGGCATCTCTCTCAGCCCTTCGTAGAGATGCCTAGGATTTGAACCTGGGACCTTCTCCAGGAAGCAGATGCTCTACTACTGATCTACAGCCCCATTTCCTAAGAGGGATATCTTACAGCCTAGAGTAGTCACCCATCCAAATGCAAACCAGAGTGGGCCCTGCTTAGCCAAGGAGACAATTCATGCGTGCTACCACAATACCTGCTCTTGACCCTGTCAAAGAAGAATGAAAACTTAGTTGCGTGTAGCATTTTTTTTAAAAGGCAAAAATCGGAGGAGGGGAGTATTAAAATCTTATGCAAAATGCAGTCAACCTTTTATTGCATGAGCAAGAGTTTGCAGAACCTTCTTCATAGTTTTGTATCACCCCTATTGTGTGCTTGTCCCTAATGTGGAACTGAAAGAACCCTGACAAAAAGTTTTGTAATGATTCATGAAATGAGCCCATTTTGTTCAATATGGCCTACGCTGAGCCTTCTTTCCACACAGGAAAACAGCCATTCAGTCACACCAAAAATGGCATGAAGAATTCCTTGCACTGCAAATATTCTTGCACTGCAGAGAACTTGCATTTTGGGTGGTATAAAAGGGTGTATAAATAAATAAATAAATAAATAAGAAAGAAAGAAAGAAAGAAAGAAAGATGATCAGAATTCTGTTGTGTCTCAAAATTAGAATTAGAATGAAATCCAATTTAAAAATGTATGTGTGTGGAAGTTTGCAAGGATGGAAGGCAGTCGAGGGAATTACTTCTGAAAATTGATTTTCCCACATATTAATGGTTTACTCTACAAGAATCACTGCCTTGAGCTCTTCTGACCAGTAAGCAGAACTAAGAACGTTCCTGACGTACCTGTTGCACTGCAATTTTAAAAGGGGCTTCATGCTCCAGAGAACTCTGGGATCTATAGTTCTGCAAGGGGCTAGGCATTGTCACCAACTTCCAATTGTCAGAACTGATGTATTAATATCAGGATATTGCAAACACTTTACCATCTTCAGATCTGTGATAGATAGGAACTCCTGATATTCATCTAGGGAAATTGCAAATGGCACTGAAGAGAGATGGTAGAAGTTGTGATCAGTGGCGCACCCAGGTCATTTGAGAGCCCGGACCTGAAGGACTTGAGAGCCCGCCCCCAATGGTGGGGGATGAAGAGAAAGTCCCCTCGCCTTTTGCACTGTTTTTAAAAAAATGTTGCTGTCCAATGGCAGCACTAGCTGCAGGGAGAGGGGAGAGGAGGGCTGAGTTCCCCTTTAAGGAGATCTTTACCGGGGAGAGGGTGGGATGGTGCACGGCAGTGGAGGTTGCAGGAAGGGTGGGGCAGCGAGGAGGGGAGAGTTCCCCCTGTTATCCTCTGGGATCGGAAGTGGCAACCTCCTTACAGCTCCGCTTTCTCCTTCCAAGTGACTGATCAGGCTTCTCTGCTTCCTCCATGTGGAGGACGGCTGCTCCCTGACCTTTGTAGGCCCCCCCAGACCTAGGAGGCCACGGGCCAGAACCTCAATGTCTGGGGGTAAGAGCGCCTCTGGTTGTGATCCTTAGGGTTTGGTTCCTCCAAGAGTTTCTGAAGACCACTGGACTGTGAGGCAAGGAAGACTGTTAGAACAGAATTAGATGCTTTGCTCAACATGGAGCTGCTGCTGAAAATGGCAGCTCCATGTTGCATTCTTCCTGAAACATTTTAAAACTTGATTTGAATTCAATTGATCTGTTTAAACTATTGATTTTTGCGTGCAATTTATCTGTTCTAACTATTGATTTCAAAATGTTTTAAACACTTGTCAGACAGAATTAATCATGTTAATCTTCCTGCCAGTTACAGTCAATGGTGTACAGTGAGGGTAGAGACACACAAAATGTGATATTGATACAAGAAGGATAAGTTTGCCTCAACATTATGGGAAAGCGGGGGAGAAATACCTTAGAAGTAGTCTTGTGTCATAGTTAGGTCTACCAGTAACACTGAGAGTCAGTCTACATAAACTGTATTTCATAGGATGTTCATCTCAATGAATTGAATAACAAATGTTGAAATCCTTCATCAAGAATCATGGAGTACAATGTGGGCACAACCATGTTATGTGTCAAGGAAGTCACATATTGTGAAGGTCATGGAGGTTGTCACTTGCTCTCATCTGAATGCTTTGGTATATCATCAGATATAACTGTCATTCTTTGAGCAATCAAAGTCAAGCAGCAAGAATGGTTCTTTGGAGAATGTTGGACAAAGGACAGATTTATATGTGATTGACAACTGTGTGAAGACTGAGGAATTTACCCACTTGCCTACTTGGTTGATAAGATCACTGACAAACCTGTTTCAAGAGATACTGCAAGATGAAAGCATTAACCTTTCAGGCAATAAAGATAAGATGTGTCATTTGATGTGACTTGCTTGTGGTGGCTCTTAAGTAAAAGAATTTGTACTTGGTTGGGACTGTAGTTTCAGGATCTTATCCTTTATCCAGAACAATATTGTAAGAAAAAAGACTGCTCCAGATGCCTC
The DNA here is from genome assembly GCF_027244095.1 of Hemicordylus capensis. NCBI lineage: Eukaryota > Metazoa > Chordata > Lepidosauria > Squamata > Cordylidae > Hemicordylus > Hemicordylus capensis. The sequence continues at coordinate 339,491,049 of NC_069659.1, forward strand.
GATCTGATGCCTAGCTTGTGCTTTGAGCAGAATAGCTTACATTTGCCCTATTGGAAACCATATAGAGTATTTCATAGGGGTAAGTAAAAACAGCCTCCATAATGTTACAGCTGCTAAAACTGCAGAGTTGCTCCCCATTTTCATTGGGGCTTCATGGAGGGAACTACAAAGTTGGACAAAGTTTGCCCATTGTAGGGATAGGAAGGAAGAAATCTGTCCTACATCACCTATGTCAGGGATTCCCAGCCTGTGGCACTTCAGTTGTTGCTGAACAATTATTGTGGCTGGGGGTGATGGGAGTTGTAGTTCAGCAACATCTGGTAGACCGCAGGTTGAGAAACCCTGACCTAGGCAATGTGTCGACACATCCCTGTCTTCCTATGCTGGGTTGCAAAACTGCGGAGCTTTTTCAAAATAAATTTCAGAATGTGCAATGGTATGCGAATGCAATTTGTATCCTATCATAGAGTGGAAGAAAGTCCTCAGAACTGGGAAGTAGAGAGCACTGTTGCAGAAGAGTGTTATTTTCATTGGTGAAGACTCTGTTGGCAAGTAGCAATGGAGTCTGCAGGAAACATCTTTGGAAGGAGAAGGAGAAATGGGCATGCTTGATCAAAGTCTACATTCTGGAGAAGCCTGGATTATTTACTTTACTCTTCCCATTGTTATCAGTCACTTTGTACATCATCTAACATTATATAACTTTTGCATGACTTGAATTTTTGATATGCACAAATGTGTATTGCTGTTTTTGGAACTGCACCTTTTGGGTCTGGTTGCACATTTTTTAAAAAGCATCCTATAGGAGTGAGTGTGCCTAGGCAACTGGTCAATTTATTGCTTTTGTCCAGGAGGACTGAGCATTGCCCAGTTGCTTAGGCAGCATGGAGACACAAGCCTAGCTTCTGGAACTGCAGTGAGACTGAAGAACAACACCAGAAATTAGACAAGCATCCTCACGTTTGAGACACTGTTGGGAACTTCTTATCCTCTTTCCCACTCAGGTCCCAAGTATGTCCCTACTCCTTTGCTACCAAATTCTAATTTGTGTTAACTTTCCCAAATAAGATGACATTCCAACTAGTAAACTATTCCAGGGCTTCTCAAAGCATAAGAGCCTGAATCCACAGCTGGGTACTCAAACTGTAGTCAGGACTACCAGAATCATCTTTGTGAAGATGATTGCAAACCTGAATCATTTCTTCCCCAACTTAATTGACTTGATCTATCTTGGAAGAGAATTGGTGGTTAGTCATTTTCATTATGAAAGGGCAATTTAGTGTCCTGCTGAAATTCTAAGATTATCCATGCTATTTCCCCAAATGTCATTACCTCTTCCACCATTCTTATCAGCCTACATAATGCTGGGTTTCTTTATGTTTCTCGCCCTTAATTTCGTGGAGCTAGCTATTCTGTCTGAAAATGTTCTCTGCTCTTTTTCAAATAAAGACATAAACTTGATGAGCATTGTTCTCCATCGCAAGTGCTAACAGCCACAAAGTGTGAGGCTGATGCTGGGGGGGCGGGGGGCGGGGGGAAGCTATTTTTCCACATCCTGTGGAACTGGCTTGTAAAATATCTTGTGCAGAAAATTGCCCTTTCTTCCCCCTCTTTTTTCTATGGCTCTCCGATCATTGATCAAAAGCCCATTGCATTATCTGGGATACTAACCTGCAGTTGCAAATATGTGCTCGTGGCTCCCCTAGATGAAACTAGCAGATATATCTTGCTCTTGCACTGATTCCATGTCCTCTCCCCTGTCATTGCCTTCCTGCAACTGGTATTCAGAGACATACTGCCTTTGAACTTGGAGGTAGCATATAGCCATCAAGAAGACCAGTAGCCACTGATAGAACGGATAAAAACAGGCTGCTCTAACCATTATACCAGACTGGCTCTCTCAGTGATGGCAGAGTGCTGACCTCTTAGGCTTCAAGAGGGGGGACTTGAATTAGGAACATAGGAGCATAGGGAGCTGCCATAAACAGAGCCAGACCATTGATCCATCTAGCTCAGTATTGTCTACACAGACTGGCAGCAGCTTCTCTAAGGTTTCAGACAGGAGTCTCTCTCAGTCCTATCTGGAGATGCCAGGGATGGAACTTGGAATCTTCTGCATGCAAGCATGCAGCTGCTCTTCCCAGAGTGGCCCCAACCCCTAAGGGGACTATCTTACGTGCTTATGTGTAGTCTCCCATTCAAATGCAAACCAAGGCAGACCCTGCTTAGCAAAGGGGCACTGTATGCTTGCTACCACAAGAGCAGAACTGTGGCATCTTCTCCAAAACAGGTTATCACAAAATAGTCTGACCGGCATGCTGGGAGGCAGGTACACGTCCTGAATCCACATTCCTTGTCCAACAGATAAGAAGCAATGCAATAACCCTGCTCCATCAAATGCTGGTGTTCATGGCCTACAGAACACCACACGACACTCAAAAGCTCATCGGCACAATGTACCCTGTAGGTCGTATAAACACAGGAAACCATTTAATATTGAGTCTGTACAGAGTCTGACCCAGTATTTTCTAATGCAGCTAGTCTTCGTTTTCAAGAGTCTCAAGCAGAGACCTCACCCAGCCCTACTCCATGAGGTCTTTTTAACTGGATATGCTGCAGATTGAACCCGAGATCATCAGAAGACTGTGATGTTTATCCTCCGTCACTGAGCAACAAAAAGATTAGTAGCTCAATTCATGACTTAATTTTACACCCATTTTGAAAGAGCTACATTGGCTGCCAATTTGTTTCTGGGTCCAATTCAAGGTGATGGTTTTGACCTTTAAAGCCCTTAACGGTTTGGGTCCTAGATACCTGAGGGACCGTCTGGTCCCAAGGGTTTCTGCCTGCTTGATGAGGTCATCAGAGTGGGCTCTGCTCTGTGTGCCAACAATGAGGGAGGCTCGGCTGCCTTGCATGCAGGACAGAGCCTTCTCAGTTGTTGCCCCCAGACTTTGGAATGCTCTCCTGGTGGGCATCCACTCCTCAGTCTCCATCATAGCTTTTAGAAAGCAAGTGAAATCTTGGCTTTTTACCCAGGCTTTTATATGAGTGTTGTTTTTGCTGCTACTGCTCTGTATGTTATGGTCCTATTGTGTATGGACTTTAAACTTTTAATTAATTTGTAATTTTGTATTCCAATTTAATATTTTTATGGCATAACTCATATATAGTCTTATATGGTTTTACATGTTTTGTAAACCGCCTTGAGATTTTTTTTAATGGAAGGCAGTATAAAAATCTAAGGATGGATGGATAGATAGATAGATAATGTCATCTTTTGAAAACAAAAGATCTAAAACGGTAATTTGCCACTGGTCAATGGCATGTGTTCACCTCATTGCTATACACTTTAAAGGTCCATAGGAACAACATAGGAAGCTGCCATATACTGAGTCAGACCATTGGTCTATCTAGCTCAGTATTATCTTCACAGACTGGCAGCAGCTTCTCCAAGGTTGCAGGCAGGAACCTCTCTCAGCCCTATCTTGGAGAAGCCAGGGTGGGAACTTGAAATGTTCTGCTCTTCCCAGAGCGTTTGATCACTGTCAAAATGAATGTGTTCATCAATGGGCTAGTTAAAAATAGTGACCTTTCCACATACTGTTGCTTGTCTGAACCACTGCACTGGGCTGCAATGACAATCTCTTAATTGTCAATGTGCTCATTTGGATGGGGGAAAGATGTGACGCTAATGGAATAGTGAAGGCAATATTTCTAAATGTTTGCTGGCTTGTAAGTGCTAGAATTGCTCAGGAGCAGGAAGTAGGGGAAATATTTCAGCAAGATCCTCTCCAGAAGTGAAGAGTGCTTTATTAACAGGTGACTACAATAAAATGTTCTCATCCCAAGGCCACTGTTATACCCACGTAGCATATGACTTGAATTTCATATTTCCCACAGCTGCACAGGCTGGGGAAATGGCAATAATGCATCAGCAACTGGCGTGGGGGACACAATAGGATGAAACAAGACAGAGAACTTGAGTCTGTGTACAATCCAAAGGTCTTTTTGGACCATCTGCTTCACACTTCGGCTGACATACTGTGCAGCATAATGTGTACCTTGTAACTTCATTTGCACTAGTATATAAAATGGTGCGGATAGAGTTGTGCAATGGATGGCCACTAGAAATCAAGGCTGTCTATTACACAAATACACGTGCACCATTTTTGCATTTGTGAAAGAGCGCCCTTGTACAACTGCATAACACTACATTGCACAGTGCCAGCATGGTGTAGTGGTTAGAGTGCTGGACTAGGACCGGGGAGACCCGAGTTCAAATCCCCATTCAGCCATGAAAACTAGCTGGGTGATCCTGGGCGAGTCACTTCTCTCTCAGCCTAACCTACTTCACAGGGTTGTTGTGAAAGAGAAACTCAAGTATGTAGTACACCGCTCCGGGCTCCTTGGAGGAAGAGCTGGATATAAATGTAATAATAATAATAATAATAATAATAATAATAATAAACAATAACAAACCAGTCAATAACACCTGTCTGACTGTGTAAATAAATTAATAATAATAATAATAATAATAATAATAATAATAATAATAATAATAAATGGCTAACAACTGGGAAGACTCATCTCATCGTGAAAGACCCAGCAAAAGGTGCAGTTCCAAGTAATTATAGACCGATAACCTGCCTGCCAACCATGTTCAAATTATTAACTGGAATAATAGCAGATGAAGTGATGCAACACTTATTAATTAACAAACAGCTTCCAGTTGAACAGAAAGGAAATTGACCAAACACCAGAGGCACAAAAGACCAGATGCTGATTGACAAAATGATTTTAGAAAATTGCAAGAGAAGAAAAACCAATCAAAGTGTTGCACGAATTGACTACAAGAAAGCCTTCGATTCATTGCCTCACACATGGATACTAAACTGTTTAGAAACAACTGGCGTCAGCAAAAACATTCAGATATTTATTAAAAAAGCAATGAGCATGTGGAGTGCACAGTTAACAATCAATGGTGAGACACTTGGACAGGTTAGCATTAGAAGAGGCATTTAACAAGGAGACTCACTATCCCCTCTGTTGTTTGTAATCGCCATGATCCCGCTTTCACAAATACTAAACAAAACAGGCCTCGGATACCAAACATCTAAAACATCAAGTAAAATCAGCCATCTGCTGTACATGGACGATCTGAAGTTGTATGGAAAGTCCCATTCAGAAATCGAATCACTGCTAAACACTGTCCGTATATTCAGTAGCAATATAGCAATGGAATTTGGACTAGACAAGTGTGCTTCATTAATAATGAACAGAGGGAAAATAAGAAAAACAGAAGGAATAGAACTGCCCAATGGAAGCAAGATCAAGAACCTGGAAGAGAAAGAACCTTACAAATACTTGGGCATTCTCCAGGCTGATAACATTGCACACACTGAAGTTAAAAGAAAAATTGGAAGTGAATACATCAAAAAAATCCTCAAGTCCAAACTCAATGGCGGGAACACCATACAAGCCATAAACACCTGGGCTATACCTGTTATCAGATACACTGCAGGGATAATAGACTGGACCCAGGCAGAGCTAGAGACGCTAGATCGTAGGACCAGGAAAATCATGACCCTCAATCATGCTCTGCACCCCCGCAGTTATGTCGATAGGCTCTACCTCCCTCGCAGCTCAGGTGGAAGAGGAATGCTGCAAGTCCATCAAACTGCAGAGGAGGAGAAAAGAGGCCTTGAAGAATATATCAAGGTCAGTGAAGAAGATGCACTTCAAATGGTCAATAATGAGAAACTATTCAACACCAATGAAAGAAAGCAGGCCTACAAGAAAGAACAAGTCAGGAACCGAGCAGAAAAATGGAAAAAACAAGCCCCTGCATGGTCAATATTTGCACAATATAAGTGGAAAATCAGACATCACCAAGACCTGGCAATGGCTTAAGAATGGTTACTTAAAGAAAGAAACAGAGGGTTTAATACTGGCTGCACAAGAGCAGGCACTAAGAACAAATGCAATAAGATCAAAAGTCAAAAAATCCACAACAAACAGCAAGTGCCGCCTTTGTAAAGAAGCAGATGAAACCGTGGACCAACTAATCAGCTGTTGTAAAAAGATCGCACAGACTGACTACAAACAAAGGCATGACAAGGTAGCAGGGATGATACACTGGAACATCTGCAAAAAATACAAGCTACCTGTAGCCAAAAATTGGTGGGACCATAAGATTGAAAAAGTTGAAGAAAATGATTATGTCAAAATATTATGGGACTTCCGACTACAAACAGACAAACATCTGCCACACAATACACCAGATATAACTGTAGTAGAGAAGAAAGAAAAACAAGTCAAATAATCTACATAGCAATACCAGGGGATAGCAGAATAGAAGAAAAAGAAATAGAAAAAAAATCACCAAATACAAAGATCTACAAGTTGAAATTGAAAGGCTGTGGCAGAAAAAGACCAAAATAATCCCAGTGGTAATTGGCGTCCTGGGTGCAGTCCCAAAAGACCTTGAAGAGCACCTCAACACCATAGGGGCCACAGAAATCACCACCAGCCAATTACAAAAAGCAGCTTTACTGGGAACAGCCTATATTCTGCGACGATATCTATAACAATTGACAATAAAATTCTGGCATCGCAGGTCCTTGGGAAGGACTCGATGTCTGGATAAAACAAACCAGTCAATAACACCTGTCTGACTGTGTAAACAAGAAATAATAATAATAATTAATAATAATGTTGCACAGTATGTCATCTGTACACTTTACACATGGAGGGGAACTGTGGTATTAGTCCCACTCCTCATATTGTTGTGCTTCTCTCTGGACACTCCCAGCTGAAGTTCTGAAATGGAATACCTCAACATATACATCTATATAGGCTCATAAATGCTCCATGCAATCAGATACTCTTCACCATAGGGATTCATGACCACATAGAACACCAATGAATATATAGCTGTGCATGCAGAAGTACCTCCCCCCCACCCCGATCTTTGGCTTTAAATGTAGAGGCAAGTCTAATGGCATGATCCCTTCTCTATGATTAGACAATGAGGTCATTCTCACAACCAGCCCTACCCAAGTAGAACAGTGCTAGTCTGGGTAGGGCTGGTTGTGGGAACTCCCAGTCCCAGCACCCTTCTTGCAGGTAGCCCAGTTTCTGTACCCATGCTAACAGTGAGGTAGGAGGACGTGCGTGCATGTCCTACCTCATGCCCAGGTTGTGCTGCCGGCAGCCATACTTACCATACAGCCAGGGGAAAGGAGCTGCCCAGCTGCTGGGATATATACAAATGCACCACATTGCTCATGTGGTGCATTATGGGATATCTGGTAACTGCTCTTCTCCCCCCATGCCTCTCCTTCAGTTTGCTGCTCAAGTGGGCATGCAAGCAGCAGAACCTTCTACAGGCCCTGGATCATGTGGGGGAAAGGTGGGTAGGATCCTGCCTTCCCCCCAGCCCTCCGCAGCTCCAGCCCCTAAGAGTGTGTGAACTAGGGGTGTGAAATTTGGGTTTTTGGTGATTCGGTTCAGGACCCGAACTGACTCACCCCTGTTCTGTTCTGTTCTGTGCCCGAATCTGGGCTACCCAAATCACCCCTGATTTGGTTCGGATTCGGATTAAATCTGAATCTGAATCGATTCGGGTAAGAAAAATGGGTCCCAGGGGCAAAATAGTGGGGTGGGGTGGTAGTGCCCAATGGTTGGAGGCTACCACCCAAATTTCAGGGGAATTGGGCAAAGGGCTGATTTTGGGGAAATTTTTGAAGTTTTAGTGACTTTGGGGCAGATCGGGGGCATAGCGTGGGATCTGGGCAAAAAGAGTGGGGTGGGGTGGTAGTTCCTAATGGGTGGAGGCTACCACCCCAATTTTAGAGTGATTGGGCAGAGGGCTGATTTTGGGGGAATTGTTGAAGTTTACGCGTTTTTCCTCATAGGGTATACATGGAGCTTTCAGCAGCCCCATAAGTGCACTTGGGGGGTGCTGGGGTGGCCCAGAGCGAGTGATAGTGTAGTGCACATAGGGTGCCAACCACCCCCATGGGTTTCGTTGTTTCAGAGGTATTCTGAGTGTGGATTCTATGATAGCAAATTAGAGTGGATTCATGGTGTTTCATTGAAAATCTCATTAGCTATCATAGAATCTAGAGATGTGCACAGTCCGGACCAGTCCAGACCGGCACCGAAGGGGGGCCCTTTCTTTTAGGGCGGGAGGGCTTTCTTACCCCTCCCGCCTCTTCACCCCCTCCAGCGCCCGTATTTAACCAAATAACGGGGCGCTGGAAACCAGCCGCCCCTGCCGCCCCCCCCAGCAGATGCACATAGAAAGGTGCCGCCATACCCCTGCCGACGACCGGGCCTCCGGCGTCCTTTGCGGTGCGCGCATGCGCGCGCGCGCCCGCAAAGCACCTTCATTCTGTATCAGGCCTTTCCAACGAGAGGAGCTCTGTCCGGGAGCTCCTCTCGTTTACTACTCCAGCTTTGGGTAAGGACTTGGGCGGGCGGGCGGGCGGGCAGCTGGGAGGGCGACGGCGGCAGGGGTATGGCGGCACCTTTCTATGTGCATCTGCTGGGGGGGCGGGGGCGGCGGCGGCGGGGGCGGCTGGTTTCCAGCGCCCCGTTATTTGGTTAAATACGGGCGCTGGAGGGGGTGAAGAGGCGGGAGGGGTAAGAAAGCCCTCCCGCCCTTAAAGTTATACCCCCCCACCTGGACCCGAACCAGCAAGGGCCGAACCGGTCCGGCAGTTCGGCCATTCCTTAGAATGGCCGCCGGACCGGTTCGGACTCACCCCTAATAGAATCCACACTCAACACCTCAGAAACAACAGCACCCTGTACCCCATGGGTTAGAAACCCATGGGGGTGGTTGACAACCTATGTGCACTACACCATCACTCACTCTGGGCCACCCCAGCACCCCCCAAGTGCACTTATGGGGCAGCTGAAAGCTCCATTATAACTTCTTATGAGGAAAAACCTTAAAGATGCGTAAACTTCAACAATTAACCAAAAATCAGCCCTCTGCCCAAATCCTTTGAAAAAATTCAGGTAGCTTCCTTGACCCTACCTGGCACTACTACCAAACCCACAGTGCTCTAGGCCACCCCTTTGCCCCCCGCATGAAGCTATACATTTGCTGACACCTCAATGCTTCTCTATGGGGAAAAACCTTAAAGACGCGTAAACTTCAACAATGCCCCCAAAATCAGCCCTCTGCCCAATCACTCTGAAATTGGGGTGGTAGCCTCCACCCATTAGGAACTACCACCCCACCCCACTCTTTTTGCCCAGATCCCATGCTATGCCCCCGAACTGCCCCAAAGACACTAAAACTTCAAAAAGTCCCCCAAAATCAGCCCTTTGCCCAATTCCCCTGAAATTTGGGTGGTAGCCTCCATCCATTAGGGTCCATCCATTAGGCTCCATCCATTAGGCTCCATCCAACCACCCCACCCCACTATTTTGCCCCTGTGACCCGAAATTCGAGCTGACGTCACATCAGACCTTTTTGCATTCAAATCAATGGAGGCAAAAAGGCGGGAAATTCAAAGAGACGTCATCCCGAATCACCCGAATTTTTTGGGCATGAATCAGGGTGATTCGGCTTGGCCCCGAAAAATATCGGGGGACATCGGGGGTGATTCGGTTCGGACCCGAATCACCCGAAATTGCTCGTTTCGGGCACAGATCGATCTGTGCCTGAAATTTTTTGCACATCCCTAGTGTGAACAATCTTAGCGTGTGTAGAGGAGAACATCTGAAAAGATGTTTCCTTGCTGACTTCCCTCTTCCTCTTTTTCAAGGTATCAAGCAGGGATGTTGTACTGCTGTTAAAGGGTGGCAAATTTATCATCATCATCATCATCATTGACTACCATGTTCCACAGCACAACACAGATGGTACAAACCCAGTGATGGTGTCACTCAAGAGGGCATTACTGGTACTTCTGCTTTTTGTGTGGTCGCATGCCCGCACACTGTGTAACGGATGTGTTATGATGAGGAACATAGCCACCGCCACCACCACCACCATCATCATCATCATCATACCTGGAGTACTGCGTACAATTCTGGTCACCACATCTAAAAAAAGGACATTGTAGAACTGGAAAAGGTGCAGAAGAGGGCAACCAAGATGATCAAGGGCCTAGAGCACCTTTCTTATGAGGCTAGGCTACAACACCTGGGTCTATTTAGTTTAGAAAAAAGATGACTGCAGGGAAACATGATAGAGGTCTATAAAATCATGCATGGTGTGGAGAAAATGGATAGAAATTCTTCTCCCTCTCACATCACACTAGAACCAGGGTCATCCCATGAAATTGATTGCCAGGAAATGTAGGACCAGCAAACGGAAGTACTTTTTCACACAGCGCATAATCAACTTGTGGAATTCTCTGCCACGGGATGTGGTGGCAGCCAACAACCTGGATGGCTTTAAGAGGGGTTTGGATAACTTCATGGAGGAGAGATCTATCAAAAGCTACTAGTCAGAGGGCTGTGGGCCACCTCCAGCCTCAAAGGCAGGATGCCTCTGAGTACCAGTTGCAGGGGAGTAACAGCAGGAGAGAGGGCATTTCCTCAACTCCTGCCTATGGCTTCCAGGGGCATTTGGTGGGCCACTATGTGAAACAGGATGCTGGACTAGATGGGCCTTGGGCCTGATCCAGCAGGGCTGTTCTTATGTTCTTATCATCGTCATCGTCATCATCATCATCATAGTGGTGCTGTGTTTTCTGTCCTGGGATCAAAATGTCCTGGATTGTTTCTGTTAATATTCAAATATGAATTAGAATTTCTTCCTCTGCCGTAAGTGTGATGGAAAGTGAAGGCAGAAATCCACAATTTAAAGCACACCAGTGGTTAGCAAAGAAGGATGATAAATGTTAGGATTACTCCAAAAGTGAACACAGTTTTTGGTGAACATTCTCATCATTGCTGAATACTAAATACTAACTCCATCTTTTGACAGTTTTTCATTGTTCTTTGTGAGCATATCTGCTTCTTCATTTCCTTTCCCTGTGTTTCCCATTGCCTTTAGTTTTGTTATAATGTAGTCAAATCTGATTGGTTACATTTATTTATTTACTACTACTCTTCCTCTAAGGAGCCTAGAGTGATATTCATATAGGGTTATGTTTATCCTCACAACAAGCCCGTCAGGGAGGCTAGGCTGAAATATATGTGACAGGCCCAGAGTCACAGAGTAAGTTTCATGGCTGAATGGGGATTTGAATTCGGATCTGATCTGTGATTTGATGGGATCACACATGTGACAAATTTGGAATGAAGGAAGAAACAAAAACTAAGGATGGGGGGGGGGCGGAATGACACCAAAGCAGCAACAGCTGGAGGCAGGGGGGAATCAACGGAGTGAATATTGGTACTATTGAATTATTTTTCAGGAGCATTTTTACCCTGCCAGAATTGCAACGTTCTACTCTAAAACTGAATTGGGAGAGTATTTGGCACAGATATACATAAAGGGTACAGAGGGGTAACTAATCTGCATTGTAAAGATTACATATGCACAATACTTTATAGGCATAGTACATTTGGCAGTGCTGAACAGCAGTAACATTGTGTGCTATTTCCTTCACTTAAGATGCATCATGCTGAAAAGGAAAATAAAAATGAAGTGAGAATGTGTGCTTAGTGGCAGGGCTGAAGGCTTTCCCCCCCAATTTAACCTTAAGTTCAGCAACTGCATTTATGCATGCTGAAATGTGGCGACAGTATTTCATTTCCTTTGGTATAAATTAGAGCAACTCCTCTGAAGTCTATGAAATGGCTCGAGATTTATGCTGGTGTCATTAAAGGCACAACTGGCCCATTATGATTTCATTATGGTGATGCATGTGGTGCTGTAGGAGACCCAATTAAAAACTATCACTGCTTATGGGCTAAAAAGACAAATGATTATAAGATTTACCAGTCTGCTTCAAGGGATATGGTAACATGGAAGCCGGTAAAAATTTGTGCTGACTGTTGCTTTTGTTGCCATTTCCTGTCTTGACCGTGACCCACACAAAGGAGATGGACAGCAGGTGTACCTTCTGGAGTGTCCTCCTCTATGCCAAGAGTATGCACACTGCATAGGCAGAGAAGGTTCTCCTGATAGCAGGATCTCCTGATCTCTGTGATTTGCAGTAGATTGACAAGGGTTTCTGACTCCCAGTTGCTTAGCAATACGTAGGAACATAGGAAGCTGCCATATACTGAGTCAGACCATTGGTCCATCTAGCTCAGTATTGTCTACACAGACTGGCAGCAGCTTCTCCAAGGTTGCAGGCAAGAATCTCTCTCAGACCTATCTTGGGACAGGGAAGGAACTATTCCATATTCCAGGGAGGGAACTTGCAACCTTCTGTTCTTCCCAGAGCAGCTCCATCCCCTAAGGGGAATCTCTCACAGTGATCACACATCAAGTCTCCCATTCATATGCAAGCAGGGTGGACCCTGCTTAGCTAAGGGGTCAAGTCATGCTTGCTACCCAAAGACCAGCTCTCCTCCCAAAAAAATACAAAATACAAAGTGCTGGTAATTACCTTTAAAGCCCTAAATGGCTTAGCGCTTAGATACTCTTACCTGGGAGAGCACCTTCTTCTGCATGATTCCCACCACACATTAAGATCATAAGAGAGGTCCGTCTCCGTATGCTGCCAGCTTGTCTGGTGGTGACTCAGGACTGGGCCTTCTCTATAGTCACTCCTGGGTTGTGGAATGATCTTTACCAGCCTTCAAAAAGAACCCTTAAGACACGTTATTTTAGCTAGGCTTTTAGTAATCCCTGAAGGTGTAAAAATTTTAATTGCTTAAATTTTTAAATTGCTGTAATCTTTGAATGTTTTAATTTTTTTAAATTGTGTTTGTTTTTGTGAACCATCTAGAGCCCTTGGAGTCAGGTGGCATATAAGTGGAATAAATACATAAATAAATAACGAATATTAAAACAATGAAAATGGCATTTTAACATAAAACTCAGTTCAAAACAACAAACGCCAGACTAAAGAAATGAGTCTTTAAGGTTCTCTTGTACACATCTTGTGATGATAAACCTTGTATGTCACCAACTAGTGTGGTGTAATGGTTGGACTAGAATTGGGGACACCCAGGTTCAAATCCCTGTTCAGCCATGAATCTCACGGTATGACCCTGGGTTGTTGTGAGGATAAACATAACTGTGTACACTGCCTGGACTTCGTGGGGGAAAGGCTTTGTACCTTCAATGGTTGCATTATCTCTGTAATATATATTTCATTTTGCCTTGTCAATACATTATTTTCAAGGCAACATCAAACATACCACATATACTAATATACTAGTATATATACCAATATATTAGTAGTATATACAAATATACTAATGTAATGTTTAGCACATTGGTCTACCAGTCATTGAATGTGTGGCAGAGCAATGCATCTGAAGAATCCTACCCAGTTAATGACTATGTGAACAAGTCTGATATGTGACTTCACACATGGTGAGAATGGTTGCTGTGAACTGCAAGTTCTCAGAGTGCATGCACAAGCTCAACTTCTGGTGTTGGGGAGGCTATTCTGACACTGGGCAGTCATTAGGGGTGTGCAAACAGATTCAAGGTTGAACAGGTTCGACCTCAAACCTGTTCAGTCTGACAATCCGGGGCCGGCCCAAACACCCTCCGGTTTGGTTTGGCGCTGGATCGAACACCCGCAGCCATTCATGGATGTTGGCAAATAAAATGAAATAAAAATGTTTTTAGTTACTTGCCCCCTCCAGGGGTCGCTAGTGTGGCCACAGGGGTCCCTCCGGAGGCACCTCCCCCTGGCCTCCAAAATTGCCCCCTCACCCAGTTCGGGTGCTCCTCAGCCCATTCTGGGCCTCACCTTCATCATGGTGGCCATTTGGGAGGTCACTGTGCATGCCTAATGGGCCTTAGCGTAGCCTGGGTCATGACCAGGCCACAAAGAGGCCCATTAGGCATGTGCGACATCCTCCAAGACAGCCTCCAAAATGTCCACCACGATGGGGGTGAGGCCCCCAACAGGCCAAAGAGCACCCAGAATGGGCCAAAGAGCACCCGAACAGGCTGAGGGGACAATTTCGGAGGCAAGTGGGGGGGAAGCACCTCCAAAGGCCCACTGCGGCTGCACTAGTCACCCCCGGAGGGAACAAGGCTCTATGTTTTTAAAATGCGTAACCCCCCTCCTGAACCAAGCCACACTGGGGGGGGGGGGTGTTGAGGGGGTGCTGGACTGAACTGGCCCAGTCCAGTTCAGGTCCCGTTCAGACTTGAACCAAACCAGGCCAGCCAGTTTTGTGCACACCCCTAGTGGTTATCTGTGTGAGAATTCTAAAGCATTGCTCTTAGCACCACAGTAACCCCTTATGGCCACTAGAAGCATGAGGAGTTATGTTAATAGGTCCCTCTTGGTCAGTTAAAAGTCCGTTATAATTGTTCAGTTGTTGTTGAAGGCTAGTGCCTGTCTGTTTATGTTGTGGCTCTCTCTTAGCATGTGATGTTTAGTTTCTTAATTGTGAACTGCCCAGGGACTTTTTTGTATGGGGCGGTATATAAATGAAATAAGTAAGTAAGTAAGTAAGTAAATAAGTAAGTAAGTAAATAAATAAATAAATAATCTTTATTTGTTTTTTGGACTCAACCTAATGTCTCCAGATAAACTCTTGGGCTGTACTTCTTGACCACCAGCGCATACTCTGCTGTGTGAAGGTTTTAATGTTTCTCCTCACACCCTTCAACAGTCCAAAACCACAAATGTTGGCATATTTTGCCCTACTCATGGTTCTGAACCCAACATCTGTAAATGACTTGATATCTAGGCTACAGATGTCAGGTTAAGAACCACAACTAAGGTAGAATCTGCCAACACTGGTAACTTTGGAAGACATGCCCAATGAGAGCATAGCCTCCCAACGCTGAAAACTGACTCCTACCTGTACTCTGAGAACCAATAGTACACAACGCTGATGTTATATGTAAAGTCACCCACTATGCTGCAGTGATTCCTCACACACCCAGCCTTCGTAATAAATGAAACCATCCCTTGCTATAATCAAACTGTGCAGGTAGTAAAGTGATGCACTGAAATAAAAAGTGACAAGAACCTTTGTAAAATACCACAGTGCTGTAACCCATTTTAATGCTGTCATCGTACAATATAGTCACAGGTAGTGACATATCTAATGAAACATCCAAGAGGGCTGAAAAATCACCAGCAGTGTAGTTACTCTCTGAATCTCTTAGTTTCCCCCACCCCTTTAACACAAAGATATCACAACTAATTCTCTCAGAAATTATTTTGCTTTAATTTATCTTCATTTCCCCCCATCAAAGTTCTCATTGCTTGTGGGTGGGAAGGTTGCTTAAAAGCCATCATATATTCAAAAAAGAGAGATAATCTTTTTGCCTTGTGATGTCTTTTGCTTCCAAACTTTGTTGTTGTTTTTTAATTTTGCAGCTCCACTTGAAGTTCATGCTAACTGACAGTCAGAGGCAAAGGACAAAAACTAGTCCCGCATATTTTTTAGAACACTTGGTTATCAATGGAGACTAGAGTCTTTGGCTCCTATCAAATTAATACTTCGGGAGTCCAAGGTCATTTTAAAAACTGAATTTCACACCCTGTGCCAGAGCATGTTAGCTTTCACTGTACCAGAAGTAGTTCTGCCATCAACAATCCAAGTGACAAGGATGTTTCTAAGTACTTTATATATAGATGAAAACTAATTTTTAAAAATAATCTAAAGTTTGGGGCCTTCCAACAAACGAGCTGAGGAAAACTAAGGCCCAATTCTCATCTTCATTTTGATGTTGGAACATCTCCAGGATATGATTCCATCCTGTTGCTTTTACAGGTTGGGCATTTCTTCCTCACGCTGTAAGATCTGAGGTTTTCCTCCTGACATCTCACAATTCCATTATGGACATCCATCAAAAGATAATATTTTTTGCTTGAGGTGGCAAATCTCAGTTCTCACCAGAAATCATGCTTATTACAAAAAATAAAAATAAAAATTGAGAAAGCTAACAACTCCTGCTGTAATCTCCTCAGGATTTTCATGCATACTTGTGTGTGGGTATGGGGTTGTTTTTGTTCTTAGAAATACAGTAGATTGAAGCTGGACATTTTTTTCTCACAATTTTCACTGAGGGGCAGCTTCACACCTTTTTTTTGTTCAAGTGTACACTTAAGGGTTGTTGTTGTTTTGTATACAATTATTTCCAAACAACACTATTGCACAGGTATGCTGGTATTGACTCAGTATACACTTCGAATCATATCCAGGTTTCTTGCTTGGCAGTGTATCTGAAAAAAACTGAGGTAACATTGCATCTTTTACCTTTCAGGGCTGGTTCAAATGATATGTTTAACCAGCCCATTGATTCATGTAAAGGAACATGTGTATAGCCACTCCACCCCACCCTCCATTCTGACACCAGAAGCTGGGACATCCAAACCGCTGTAAAGTAATATTTAAATTGTGTGGTAAGGGATGGATCGAGCATGATTATGCAGTGGTGGGACAGTGTTCCACATAGGGAAGACACATGAGTGCACATATGTTCCCCTTCACATGATGGAGGAACCAGCCAGCCATATTGTCTGAACCAACCCTTAAAGATCCCCAGAATGGGAACCAAAGCAGGATCTTGAAATAGTGAGGAACCAACATCCAATGATCAGTGATGTAGCCACCATTGGACAAGGGGGCACAAATGTCCCTGGGCCACTATGGTCATGAAGGACCGCAATACCCCGTCCCCCGTCCCCTGGGGCACCACTTGTCCTCCTCCCAGCCAGTGAAATGAGGGGTTAATTGCTTGGGAGAGCGAGATGCAGTCTTCTCATCCACATCCAGCTAGTGCTTTGTTCACCTACTGGGCACTTTCTCTCTCTCTCTCTCGGAACGAGGAAAGCAACCATCAGCAAATTAAGCACTGGCTGGGAACAAGCAGGAGAGGGATTGCACATCCTCCCTTCTGGGTGCCTCTGACATTAACACAAGGGGCACGACTGGTGCACATGCACAGGCAGTAGTGGCGGGGGGGGGGCACCAGCATCAGCCTGCCCTTGGGCCACTAGCAAGCCCCCGATGCCCCTGGTAAGGTTGCATGTCAAATAAAGCATTTAAAGACTTATAATGCATTATATAAACACTAGACAAATTGTAGTATAGTTGTCCCTCACCAGTCATGGTCTTTCCAATCACAAATTTGAGTATCCACAACTGGGAAATTGTGACCTCATGAACCGCAAGCTGAGTATCTGCGGTTTGGCAAGGGTTGTTGTTGTTGTTGTTGTTGTTGTGTGTTTTGGTAATCTGGAAGTTTTTTGGGGGGGGATTTCTGGGGTCAGGAGTCATTCCAGGAGTCAGGGGATTTCTGGGGATCACAGGGTGATTTTGGGGCATTTGAGGTGACTTTTGAGGGATTGGGGGGGGTTGGGGGTTATTTGCAAGGGTCATGGGTCATTTCCAGGGGTCAGGGGGTTATTTGGGGGGTCATAGTGAATTTTCATTTTTTACCTTGTTTTTTGGTCTCTTCATGACCACAATTTTCCCCAACCCCCTGTTTGCAATGCATTTCAAGGCCTAACCACCTGTGAATTCGCCAACCACACAGGTTTCCAGGAACGGAACCCCTGTGGTTGGCGAGGGACAACTTTAGTAGCTGTAGTTAATGAGGCAATTCTCACAATTGCCAGGGGTGAGCTAGGAAGGCATGGGGGGAAGGCTGCTCATAACCTACCTTTCCCCCAGACGTCCAGACTGTTCGTCTTCGGCATGCCTCCAGCACACCCACACAGGCAGTCCTGCTCCGTGCAGCTCCATGAGGCACAGAGCTGGACAGAAGGATCCAGAGCCAGAGCTAGAACTTGATGTTCCAGCCTCCAGATATCCCACAATGCAATGTTCAATACACATGTTGCTTTGAGGACTCCCCCGTCAGATAGGCACTCTATTTGCCCATCGCTGTGTCTGCTCAGGCTGAAGTCAGCCTGAGTAGACACATGAGACTGGTAACCGAGGTGCAAGCGTACTCTTAGTTTTGGCTAACAGCTGGGTTTCTTAAGAGGGCTAGGCAGGTTGGGTTAGGCTGTGTCATGAGAACAGCATCAGTGGCTAGTAGTAGTAGTAGCGATAGTGGTACTGGTGGTAGAAGTAGTAGTAGTGGTGGTGGTGGTGTTTGTGGCTTAGATTTGTCTATTCTGTTTGGATTGGTACTTTCCCCAGCTTGCATTGCACCATGCTTGTGAGGAATCCCACTCCCTTCTCCCTGCTCCATTGAGTGTGGCACTGGTTTCTGTGTAGCCCTAGAAATGACAGGCAGGCACAGAGAGACTTGCTGATGCTTCCCCTTGCCTTTTTTGAAAGGGCCAATGGGAGGGAGGCTATGGGCTGGCTATGTAAGCTGAAACCCCAGCCTCCCAGGCACACTCCTCAAGCAGAATGGCACCCAGCTGAGCTCCCAGGCATTGCAAGTTGACCTGCAGTAGATCTGGCCCGCAGGATGACTTTTGATGGCTCCCATGTAGGAATATCCCTTGAGACCAGATGAGATGTATGTGGCAGTAGTGCACTGAGTGAGTGATCCATTTGCTGCTGCTTGAGAGGATGGAGTGGGCTGAAAGATTGGCAACATCAAGCAGGCATGGGCAAAGTACTCCCCAGAACGGTGGAAGCTCACTCTTCTGGTTAGTTTCCTCTTCTCCAAGAGGAGGCATGGCATCTCCTCTCCTCTCCTCTCCAGAAACTGTCTTGCAGTGCCATCCTTTGTATGTTTACTCAGAAATATATCCCATGCTGTACCAAGTGATGCTTAACGTCAGCTGGCCTAGGACTGCTGTCTAAAAGAAATCTAAGAAAGGGACTTGGCATTTGTTGGTGGCTGGCATGTACTCCAGGCACTCCACTGACTGAGCAGTGTGGGCCTGTTTTCTGGCCACTCTCCTCAGTTAAGTTTGTGGGCCCCTTGATGAGGGCAAAGATCCACAAGTAGCTAATAACTGCTTTCATTAATGATGTTAAATTTAATGTAATCATGTGCTGAAAATTGAACTTGGGTCCTACACACCAAGCCATGGTTTGTTCATTTGTGTTGTGCACCTCTGGTTTAACTAATCACTTTATCTGGTGCCATGTGAGATCTCCATTCAACCCTTGACCTGAATCAGCCTTGTGAATGGGGGTGTGTGTGTTGTTTTGCTGACTTTGTGTTGCAGTCACAAAGAATACCAGGATAAATCCTTTCTATGCAGGGTTTGTTTTGTATATCAGATCACAACCTGGGGGTCCTGCAGATTAAGGGATGGAAGATGTGGGGGAACCTCACACCAGACTTAGGGTCTGACTTGTAAAAGGCAGCTTCCTATGCAGATAAGATAGCATTTCATATACCACCACAAATTCAGCAACCAAATATTTTATTACAGTCATCTCTTATTCAAAATATTGAGATAAAACAGGCGTCCAAGTTATCATGCATAAGAACAGCCCTGCTCCATCAGGCTCAAGGCCCATCTAATCCAGCATCCTTATTGTTCCCTTGCATTTCTTTTGCCAGAGTTTGTGTTCTTTTCTCTTCTCTTCATTTGGACAGGCCTTCCAATTTTGGAAGGAAGTCTTCTTCCCTTTTCTGGCTTCCTTGACTTTACCTGTTAGCTATGCTGGCACCCTCCTGGACTTAGTGGTACCTTTCCTCCCTTTTTGTATACAGTCTAACTGGGCTTATAGTATTGTGGTTTTGAGTAAACTCCCTACGTACATTCTGGAATGAAGTGACTCTCCTGATTTTCCCTTCCAGCTTCCTTTTCACCATACTCCTCATTTTGGAGAAGTTTCCTCTTTTGAAATTCAAAGTGTTTGTGTTAGACATCCTTGCTGATTCTCTCCCACATGTATGCTGAATTTGATGGCACTATGGTCACTCTTCCCTAAAGGGTCGATGACACTGACATCACACACCAGGTCCTGGATGCTACTCAGGATTAAGTCCAAGGTCGCCTTCTCTCTGGTTGGTTCCAAGACAAACTGTTCTAGGGCACAGTCATTCAGCTGTGCTAGAAATTCGACCTCTTTGTCATGACCTGACTGTGAATTTACCCAGGCTATGTGTGGGTAATTGAAGTCACCCATAATTATAGCCCTGCCTCTCCTTGAAGCCTCTCTGATTTCCTCCTGAAACTCCCAGTCACTGTCAGCATTTTGATCTGGAGGGTGATAGCATGTCCCCAGTAGCACATTTCCTTTTAGGCCTTGTATTGTCACCCACAGGGTTTTTGTGGAGGACTTCGGTCCACCTAGGTTTTCTACCTTGTTAGACTCTGTCCCTTCTGTAACATACAGTGCTATTCCACCTTCAAGGCGCCCCACCTTGTCCTTTCTATAGAGTTTATATCCAGGGATAACAGTGTCCCTCACAGTTCTCACAGTTCCATCATGTTTCCATTATGCCCACTATATCTATTTCTGTGTTAGCCACCAAGCACTCCAGCTCACCCATCTTGGCTTGGAGGCTTCTGGCATTGGCATATAAGCACCTGTATGCTGAATTTCTTACCTGGTGTGTGCTATCTTTCTTTTGACTCTTTGACCAGCTGGCACAGCCTTCTGCCTGCTCTTTATGTGTTTCTGCTCTGTCTCGTTCTGTTTTATATGAATCCTTTTCACCCTTGCACTTTAAAGTATGGCATTTGCTGAACTGGATACTTTCCAGCTCCTGTTGGCTATTCCCCAGGCATCATTTTAAAAGCTGCTCTGCAACCTTTTTGATTTTAAGTACCAGCAGTCTGGTACCATCTTGGTTCAAGTGCAGCCCATCCCTTTTGTACAGGCCTTGCTTGCCCCAAAATGTATCCCAGTGCCTAACATTTCTGAGAATGCTACGTTGGTGGTCCTGGACTTCAGTATGCTACCGAACAGCCTAAATTGGGCTTCTAAGACCTCCCAGCTACATTTCCCCACATTGTTGGGGCCAACGTGCCCCACGACAGCTGCTGCCTTCCCAGCACTGCCTAAGAGCCTATCTAGACGCTGTGTGATGTCCTCAACCTTCTCACCAGGCAGGCAAGTAACTGTGCGATCAACACACACGGGTCACAAACCAATCTCTCTATACCTCTAATGATTGAATCACCCACTACAAGGAGGCCCCCACCCCCCTGGAGGAGTATCTCCTGTGTGAGAGGATATGGGCCATATCATCCATGGAAGGGGTCCCTTCTAAAGGAGCATTTCCCTCTTCCTCAGAATGATGTCCTCCCTCCCCAAGACCTTCATTCTCCCTGACAGCAGAGGAGCTATCAGCCCTGGAGTGGGATGCCTCTACCACATCCCTGAAGGTCTTATCTGCATGCTTTTCTGTCTCTCTGAGCTTCTCCAGATCTGCCACCTTGGTCTCAAAGGAACAAACTTGTTCCCTGAGTGTCAGGAGCTCCTTGCACTGAGCACACACCCATGACTTCTGCCCATGGGGCAAATAGTCATACATGTGGCACTCTGTGCAATACACTGGGAAGTGCCCCCTCCCCTGCTGACTTTCTCTCTTTGTACTGGTTTTGTTGGCTGTTTACAGTATTTAGAGAAAGTTTATTAGAAGGATAGGTCTCAGCTGTAATGGTCAGCTATTTAACTATACAAACAGCCTTTCTCAAGAATATGAGGGAGAGTTCAGTAATTATATGAGGAAGGGATTTGTACTTACCTTCTCTTCTCCACCAGGCTCCTTGTGATCACAGGGACTTGTCGAGACTCCCCCACACACTTCCCACTAAACTCCTGCAAAACCCCAACATCCTGTTTGCTACCCCTGTTGGCTATGTTCTGTTCGCTATGCTCTTGGGCCTTCACCTCTTATGTAGAGAATAGGCTTCCAACTGAGACACAGGATGTGGGTCAAAGCAATGTGGGGCCTCCCACAGCCCTAGCTGACTCCACACCCTCCAGGCAGAAACAACAAAAACACTGGAGTTTGCTAGCCCTGGCAAATGCTAGCCCTGGGAAATAACACACAGACAGAGAGAGACTGAGACTTATCCCTTAAAGAGAAACCAGCCCCTCAAAATCTCCCCTCCTCTTGTTAGTTAGTTTGAAGGGGGGAAAGGCTAGATGTTGTTCTGTTTCGAAAAGCTTGCTCCCCTCCTGAAGCTGCTTCTGCTCTTCCCAGAGTAGGCTTCAAACCCAATCCCCAGAGTGAAATGCCCTGGAAACCCAACACCTACACAGTGAAGCTCTTCTCACAACTGGTGAGAAGAGCTTCTCGGCAGTCTGCGAGGAGAATGGGTTTGCCCGACCCTCCCTACAGACAAGCACTCACCCGTTGCTGGGCAGGTGAACTGGCCGCCCAGACAAGTCATGGCTCTCCCACGGTCCGCCTGTACCTTGCTCAGGTGCTCCAGGGGTTGGGTGCAGGGAAGCGCTGCTATGCCCCCTGGAGCCCCAATAATGCACAGCATGAGTGCACAGTGCATTACTGAAAGTCCCCCCCACCCCGCCCAGTGTGTCCACTGCAGCTCCAAGCAGCCACAGCAAGCACATGACAATGAAGCCCGGTTTTGGGACTCCCAAACCTCGTTTACAGGGTGAGCTCCTTAAGAGGGCCTGCTGCCCTACTGGCTTTCACACACTGCTGTGCATGTGAATAGCCTCAGTGTGTGTTCCCTTTTTTGCCAGCTCTTGCCTCTTTTATGGCTTGCATCTCTGATTTCTTAGAGGTGCCTGACCTTTCTGTGAAGAAATAAATGTTTCTGGAGAGTGCTCTTCATTCTAAACCCACTGGACTGTCATTATTTAATAAAGCACAGCATCTGACCACTATCTCATTCTGCAATAAACAGAAGCTGAAATGTAATTCTACATGAATTGTTTATTCATCTTCACCAAAGGGATTTGCCCACGCTATTGAATTACTAGCTAGGATGTTGACAAGTGGCTTATTTCTTTTTTCCTTCCTCCTCGTAATTTCTAAAATGTATTTAATACAGTATTCAGGACTTAGAATTAATTATGTATGATACTGGAATTAGTGGAGAGGCAAATAAGAAAAGCTCATCATAACAGGATACTTTTTGCCAAATATATTTTAGTACACATGGACATCAATTGACTGAGAGAGAGCTTAACACAGCCAGTTGTAGATCATTAAATTACAGGAGCTATATATTTTTTGTTGTTTATTTCAAGATTACACAATATAAACTTATGCTCATTTAAGCTTCGGCACCAATGATTTATTTTGTTTAGATTGCAGATACTATAGATTCCTTAAAATGAGATGAAGCACATGTCAGTTAGCAAACAGAGTCAGGAGCAGCACCAATAAAAGACGACCAATAATATCTGATAATTGCCAAAAGTCATCGTTTACTGGTAAATGTCAGTATTTGCTGTTGGAAAATATCCAGGACAATCCTGATGACACAATCTTTGATGATGATTCTGGACCACATCTTTAGCTTTTGACCAGATGTCATTTCCATGAGGCAGTTCCCCACGATCAGTGGGAACTGCTTGGAGAGGGTTAGCGGGGAGAGCGGGCTTAGCCCACTCTCCCCGCAGATGTGCAATCAGTCTGCTCCAGGCAGCCGCAGCAGCCGCCCACACAACTGCCAGCTCCGTCACGGAGCTGGTGGGGTCTTGGGAGTTCGGGGGCCACGCGGCCCTTGGAAGCTCCAGCATGCCCTGTGCAAGTGCGCAGGGCATGCTGGAGAGACCCCCGAGCCGAAAGGCTGCTTTTCAGCCTCCCGATCAGGGGTCTCCTCATAAGTTGCCGCGGCGTGGAGCTGTGCCTCTGCAACACACAATTTTAAAAAATGGGTTTGCTGAGCACTCGCTCTGCAAACCTGGTTTAAGGGCAGGGGTAGTTTAGCGGGTTACCCGCATAAGAACTGCCGGGCTCGCAGCTGAGCCTGGTGGTTCTCACGATGGGAGAAAATCAGGCTAGCCTCCATTAGCCCGAATTCCGCCCATCATGTAAATAGCCTCCATGTCTTCATAAACATCAATGACATCTACAAACCATGTTGATATATCTTCAAAACAAGCTTGATGATGCAGCCGTTTCTGACATTTAGTGGTAAGTCTCGAAGGTTTCCCCACTGCCCTCCTGAAATCTTAGCTACTGTAGGTGAATATGAGCATTTATTCAGTGAGAGACATTGGGCAGGTTCATACATAGCAGGGAAGCTGTGGTTCAAGCTGTCCAAGTTGTAGGCAGAACTGGAAATAGGCTATGCAGACAGTCATATACCTGTTTGTTGAAACAGCCAAGTTGAGCCAAATGTATCCCCCCCTTTCCATGCCTCCCAGTGAGGCCCTGGACACTATCCCTGCCTGCCTTGTGCTGCCCTTTGACTGGCAAATATCCCTTTAATCATCCACCTCACAGCCACTGGTTCTGATTGCAGAGGGGACTGGCTCACCTGGAACAAATGAGGGGTTCATGGTCGGTGAGATCATGATGATCAGTGAGAAAGGGCTCGAGGGAGAGCGAGGAGGCAGGCTGCTTGCTCTTACCTCCCGGCAGACAATCCCTCTACTCTCCCTGGGTGGGCGGATCACCCATCCATACAATTGCCAGCAGTTGCCACAGAGGTTTGGAGGATAAGACGCTTCGTCCCAGCCTCTGGAGCTCCCATAATGCACCATGCAAATGTGCAATGCATTATGGGGATTCCCCTGATGCCGGCTGGGAGACCCACAGTCTCCCAGCAGGCATATGATTTTAAAAACCGGGCTAAGAGAGCGCTAGCTTTCGTAACCCAGTCTAAGAGGGTTGCTGGCTTGGTGGGTTTGCTGCCAAGGCACCATCAGGTTCGTGCGCAATCTCAGTGGTTCTCACACGCAGGCAAAACTGGGCTTGGCTTCGTTAGCCTGGTTTTGCCTGCATGTGAGAACAGCCTCTGTGTGTTCAGAAGTAGCATGAACTACTACTTCTGGAAGCTGGAGCCAACTCCAATTCTTCATTACACATCTAGGTTCCTGAGGGAACATACAGTGCTTGCCTAGGGTGGGTTCACACAATCACAGACAATGGGGTGACCAGGACTGCAAGTAGGTTCCGCATTATGTGTGAACCTGCTCATTTACGGGAACAAACATACTGTAGTTTAGCTATACAGAAAGAAAACAACAACACAGATTGCTTATCCTGTTCCAGTGCTTGAATCAGTCTCAGGTCCAGCCAAGAGTTGCCATGGAATTTTGGTTGAAATGTCGAGGTGAGGTTCCTAGGTGAGTGAAATATCAGACGGATTTGAGGTGAGCAAAAGAGCTTCAATAAAACTGGCAAAATTTATCAAGAGAACTTTTGTACATCTTAGGCTTTATTGCCATGTGCCTTGACTAATAGAATTATTCCATTTGCTCTGAAGAAAGAGTACTAGAAACAGCACCAGAGTGTGAACTTTGCATGGCCCAGTATTATATTTATGAAAACATGCTATATTTTCATAAAAAGCAGTACTTCAGACTTGGAAAAGTTTCTCCATCTTCCTGTCCCAAAGTCACAAAACAAGTGTACATACATACCCTCCATCACTTGTAGCTCACCATGTCTTTAGTAATGGCATACTTATATTGAAGAGCATGAATGTGGCTCTCAGAGGAGCCAAGCAACTTAAAGTCTATCTGGACTGGCTGGTTTGAACTTTCAGATTCCATCACAGAAACAAGAGCCAATGGCATTTTGTTGAGGAAAGTCATTAGGGAGGTTGACTAAGATGGAGCAAGGGGCAACCCCAGCAGTTCCATAAATAAATATCTGTTATTAGGCATTTGCTCAAATAACAAACATCTAGATCAGAACGCAGAACAAAGTTTCCATACTTTAAGGTAGGAGATAGAGGGTCATGTTACAGCACTTGCTGCTTCTTCCCGCTGTATGCTGTACACTTGTTCTGCATTTTTCTAGAAATTGCCTTTTGGTCTAAAATTGGAGAATTTTAATTTCCTGGCATAAAGCATTGTCTTTGATTTTTGACAGGTTCTATAAGAAAGAAAAAAGGCACATCGTGTCCTCATGAAATGAGTCATTGTGCAGATCACACCTAACCTTCTGCCACTATCTTTAGAAATGGGTAGAAGTTAGTAATTACCCCTAAATGGCAGGCCTTCTCTCATTATTTAGAAATAGATAGTATTTGGCAGCAATCATTTCAACATGGAATGTTGAAAGTGAAAAAGCAACCTGACATAATTTATTGAGGAATGACATGCATTTCCAAACTTTGTTCAAAGTTTTCTCTGGTACTTCAGAAGCAGGTCATTGTAGGAGATTGTCACAATCGCCAAAACATGTAAACAGCAGGCTGGTGAAGAGGGGGTGGGTAGGTGAGAATTGGAAATGTTAGCACCTGCCCACCATTTGAGTGACACATCTCTGCATGTGGCACCTTGAATTACTCAATCATTTTAAACGAACCACAGAAACTTTGTTTGAGATCACCTTGACTTCTGCATAGAAGAACCAGTTTCCATTCTTGGTTCATGCCAGGGCATTTTGGTCTTGTGTGTTCAAATCTGTTTCAAAAGCTGATATGTAGGCAGGCTACCACACCCACGCTGTGGAAGGAACAGTGCTCAAATCACAGAGGGAAAAAGAGGGAGGCTTAAAGAAAGAAGGGTCCCAGTTTCCATTCTGTGATCCGCCTTCATTTTTTGCTTAATAGGGGTGTGCACCAAACTAGTTAGCCCGGTTTGGTTCAAGTCTGAACCAGATCCAAACAGAACCAGGCATGTTTGGTTTTGTGCACCCCCGAACACCCCCCACTCAGCTCAAATTTGATGTTAATTCATTTTTTTAGAAGACCCACCACCTCCCGGAGGTGCTATCACCACTGCAGGTTGTGTGTCTCTCCAGTGGTCCCCCCTCCCCCACTAGTCTCCCCCCGGTCTCGAAATGGCCGAGTTCAGTTGGGGGTTTTGCCCTGGTCAGGCAGATTGCCACTGCACATGTGCAACGGCCTCCAAAATGGCCACTGCCATACACAGAGGCCCAGAATGGGCCCAAAACCAACCAAACAAGGACATGGGAACCACCGAAGATCCCTCACCATGGCTGCTGCAGCAACCCCTGGAGTCGGTAAGTCCTTAAAAAATGTGGCTCGACCTCGAGCCAAACCGGGGCTGGAACCAGTTTGTTGTTGAACCAGTTCAAATTCAAATCACTCAAATCACCCAGATTCAAGTTGAATAAATTCAAATTTGAATAAATTTGCCCATCCCTAGACTTGGATTCAGGGCTGGTGGTATGCAAGTTTTGCCCACCAAATGTCCCTTTCAGCAACTCTATCCCCCCCCCCCCCGCCCCAGACTTGTTGTTGTTGAACCTGGGACTCAGATTTGGATAAAGTGCATGGAATGATGTCAGTTGGGATGTCAGCAAATATCTCATCCCCTGTTCCTGGTACCTTACTGTGAAATTTGAGATAGTGGCAGACCAGACTGCAAGACTTGAGATACTGAGCTTAAAGCTCTGGTAGGCTCATATGGGTCTCAGTTTAACCAGCTTCCAGGCCATTTGATCAAATGGGGCTGGGGTTATATCTGTAGATGATCTTATCCCCACAATATCCTAGCGATTGCACTTTAAACCAGTGGAAGTTTCTAAAATGACCTTGATAGAGCATATTCCTCCACACAAAGACTTGGATAAAGATGTGCACAGAATGAATTTTTTATTCATTTTGAATGTGGATCAAATCCTGAAAATCCGTTTAGAATTTGGATCAAATTTAAATCTGGTCTGAAAATTTGATTTCAATTTGAATTGAATTTGAATTGATTCAACAGTTTGGGTTCCTTTTTTAACCAATCAGGTGGGCTAAGTGTTTTAAAAGAAGTGCCATATGGCTTTCAAATTTGAAAGGAATTTCCCTTTTAAGGGGTGACTCGATTCAAATCCAAATCACTCGAATCACCCAGATTCAAGTCGAATAAATTCAAATTCGAATAATTTTGCCCATCCCTAGACTTGGATTCAGGGCTGGTGGTATACAAGTTTTGCCCACCAAATGTCCCTTTCAGCAACTCAGCTCTCAATTCTCCCCCAGACTTCTTGGCTCTGGGAGCATCATGCAAGAGGCTCTATCATCTTAGTGATGGGCATGTTAGCATCCCCACTGACATAGTTGATATAGTTGCCAAGTTTGTCTGCCAGCAGTGCATCTGTCTCTGGCCTCTGGATGCAGGCTGTTACATTGACAATATTCCAGCAGCTCCATGGGAGTTGCTGTGCATAGCCACTCAGAGCTGCTGAACCATCAGATCCAACATTCTGATTTTTTCTGATCGCTGGAAAAGAACAAAAAAAGGAGAAAATGATTTCTCAAAGTGCCACTGTTTTATTGTGCCTGATGCTTTTTTTTTGGGGGGGGGGGGGTTGGGGGAGATCCTTCATCAGGAACTGAATGGCTCACATTCTAATAGGATCTTGTTGATCTCTTCTAAGGAGGGAAAAAAACACCACCCTGCTTTTGTTCTTCTTTAATTTGTTGTCTCCCATTTTGTGGAGTTTTCTTACTTATCACCACATCAAACTGAAAGCCAATTGAGATTCAACCGTCAGTGTTCTAACCCCTCCCCTCCCTTCCAACTCACTCAATTTGTAATTTTCTAGATCTGCTTGAAACAAACTCATGTGCATTTCAATGAACCAAAGGAGGAGGAGGATTCTCTCTTTGCCCTTAAGGGTGAACTTTCATCTTTCTGTGGAGAGTACAGGCCTGTTTAGACTCCGGATACTGACTTGTTCTGCATTTATTATTTCTTCTATGCATTTATGCATTTATTCTAAATGTATTATTATTGGCCAACATCCTAACAAAGTGCCAGTGCTTTGAAAGAGACTCTGGTGCTGGGAACAACTAACTCAGAATCAGTCTTTGCATAAGGAAGAGAATTTCAGTGACCTGTCCTTCCCCTGGAAACTCACTGTGACACACAAAAATATTTCCCTGAGGATTATGCAGCCATCAGGGACATATTTTTTAATGATGCAGAGGACTTCCAGAGAAAGGGGAGAAGGTTGAAACTTGCCGCCCCGCCCCCCCGATGTGAGTACTGGTGCTGCATTAGCCAGAAACTCATCCACAGCACTGGCACATTTTATGAAGCACTGGTGCTTCATTAGGATGTTGGCAATTTATTATAGAAGACGGCTCTGTTTAAGATGCCCCCCCCCCTTTAAAAGTTGAGGTTAAATACAGGTTATATCTACATTTACTCGAAAGGAACAGGACTCTGAATTTAAGACAGCCTCCTAATTTTCTAATTTCAAAAAACTTGGGTGGAGGGGAACTAGTCTTGGATTCAGGTAAAAACAGTAACTTCCCAACAACAACAAAAGTTCTCCAAGTGGTTGACATAGGAAAGGGGATATAATTGTTCTTTCCCAGCAAAAGGGCTCAAAGTCTAAAAAGAAACACAAGGGAGGCACCAGCAACAGCCACCGGAAAGGCACTGCATTAGGGTTTGGATACGAACAGGTGCTTTCCTCCCAATACATATAAAAGAATTGCTACTTCAAAAGGTGCCTGTCATCTAAATGAACTCACTAAACACTTTAATATTGTGTGCCTGGTTATATGCTGCTTTGGGGGCTTTGCCAAAAGGCAGCTGATACATGTTTGTAAATTTACAAAAGAAATAAAAAACAGATACACAACCCAGCGAGATTAGAAAAAGGATGTGTATATCAATATAACAGACCATTCAAACTACAATTGTATCATGAGTATGATGTGCTTCTGCTTCACAGCATAATATGAAATAGGCATTCAGAGTCATAACTCCAGGGCAACCCTCTCTGTTGTGCAATGTGCCACACAATCTTTAACATTTATGTTCAAACACATGCTAGTTTTTAAAGTCCCTCCTAATCTCATCCTCCCGTGGGAGGGAATTAGAGGCATTCTTGGTTGATGATGGTATTACTGGGTAATGAAAGTAGTCTAGAATCAGACTTTTTTATTTGCATTTAATGCCCCCCAATCATCTTTGCTAAATGGGCAAGAGCAAGAGATTACTTCATCAGTGTCATTTTCTTTGTGCAATGTGGAGACCATGAACTCTGTTTGCCTCTATTTATTTCATAACCTGAAACTGAGTATCTATGCATTAGGTAAGTGGTGGTGATGTTTTCATTAAAATCTCTTCTTATTGATCTGTGAATTGGAATTTAAAAAGTTTAATGCACTGTTGTCACACATGGTAGTTTTCTAAGCTACACGACATCTCGGAACTTAGTTGTTAATGCATTGCTATAATTTTCATTAAACCAGCTCATTTTCATTCTTGTTTCTTCTGGATCCTGTTATGAATCTATTGCATTGATTTCAGTGTAACAGGCTCAGTAATGTGGGTGGCTTGATCTTGCTTGGAGTGAACTAAGCATGTACAGGCTGCTCTCCTTAGCACATATATTTAGTGTCCAGGTCAAGTCTTTGGACTATTCTAGATTTGTCTCTTCTGATAACCTCATCTCCACCTAATTTGTTCCAGGGTTTACTAAATGAGAAACTCAGGATCTACTTAAACTTCATTGGAAGTCTTGGACCCCTGGTCTAAGCTTGGATCACATGTCCAAACTTCCTCAGTAATGGGGCTTTTAATTTACATCTTCAGGGTGGTCTCTCAGTGTCTGCATCTCTATCTTCATCTGTCCTCAGCATCCCCATCTGAACTACTTGACCCACTTCATCCTTCTTTGGTTGTTTCTCTCCTTGATAGCTAGAACTGTACCCAAACTTAGTGCTTGAACTTCCAGTATTGATCTGCTTCCCTAGAGTTCCTGGGACATCATATTGCAAGGGCTTGGGGAGTCCAGTTCATGTTGATTACCCAAGCAGGAGGAGAGCAAGTGTCTCTATTCAGTCTCAGCATAGCATCCCTCCTGTGGTTATTGCTGCTATCTATCTTGTGTTTCTTTTTAAACTGTGAGCCCTTTGGGAGAGGGAACTATCTTCTCATTCTTTTTCTGTGTAAACTGCTTTGAGAACTTTTTTTGTTGAAAAGTAAAATAACATAAAATAAAATAAATAAGAATGTGTTTGACAGGGTAGTTTCAGTTCCAGTTGTGCCTCAAGAGACACTGGATGGTGATTAGCTGCAGGTGAGTTACAAAGCTTTTGGTTGGGCCACATTCCTAAATTTGGCTCAGTTTGGAAGCAGCTCTTGAGAAGACAAGAGGCACACCAGGGAAGCTTTGCTCCCAGGAAATTTGCTAATAGGGGTTTGCAAACATATATTGAAGGAATTAAGTGGGTATTTGGTGGAGGAACTGTGCAGGGAGGCACACAAGTGGTCCCCTTTTATCACAAAGGAGATACCCTTTGAGAGAAGGTAGTACTATGCCACTTTTGTAATTTTCTTGGAGGACAGAACTTAAAACTTTAATTGGCTAACAACTGCAGCTAAGACCTAGCTTTCAAGTAAGCAAGCTCTATATATTCTAAATAGCCAATAAAACCAATTTTGAAGGTAGAATGTCAACAGGGGAGGCAGTGTTTCTCAATGTATTGCACAGAGTGTTGCATGCATAACTATCTGCCCGAGGGGAAGAAGTTGTGGGTGTGCGCTCGGTGCAGAGATCTCCTGGCTCTCAGAGAACATGTTTGTTCCCTCATAATCAAGGTGGCTGACCCGGAGAAGCTCCAGGAGGCAGAGAAGTGTGTGGATGAGATCCTCAGGGATGTTATAGAAGCATCCCACTCCCAGGATGATGGTGCCTCTGCTGTCATGGAGAAGGAGGACACCCGTCTGAGGAAAAGGGAAATGTTCCCTTAGAAGGGACCTCTTCCATGGGTGATGTGCCCATATCTTCTCGCTCAAAAGATACTCCTCCAGCGGGTGGGGGTCTCTTAGTAGTGGATGAATCAATCTTTAGAGGAATAGAGAGATGGGTTTGTGTCCCATGTGTGACTTGCCTTCCTAGTGCAAAGGTTGCGGACATCATGAGGCATCTAAATAGGGTGTTAGGCAGTGCTGAAGAGGAGTCAGCTGTCATGGTGCACATCGGCACCAGCGATGTTGGGAAATGTAGTTGTGAGTTACTGGAAACCAAATTTATGCTGATTGGTAGCATACTGACATCCAGGACCCCCAGGGTAGCATTCTCAGAAATGTTGTTCCACATGCAGGGCCAGTGAGACAGGCAGAGCTGGAGGGGTCTCAATGCATGGATAAGATGGTGGTGCTGAGAGGAGGGGTTTAGATTTGTTAGGCACTGGAATACATTTTGGGACAAGATGAGCCTTTACAAAAGTGATGGGCTCCATGTGAACCAAGATGGAACCAAACAGCTGGTGCTTAAAATAAAAAGCTTTTAAAATGACACCTGGGGAATATCCGACAGGATCTGGGCAGTATCAATCAGTCTCTGGTTCAGCAAATGCCATCTCTTAAAGTGCAAGGGTGTAAATGCTTCAGATAAATCAGAAGGGGGCACAGTAGAACCAGATAAAAGGCAGACAGGAGGATGTGCTAGCCAGTCAAAGAGATCAAACAGCCAAAATAAAGATAGCACACACCAGGCAAGAGATTCAGCATATAGGTGCTTATATGCCAATGCCAGAAGCCTCCGAGCCAAGATGGGTGAGCTGGAGTGCGTGGTTGCTACTGGGTGGTAGTGCCCAAGGGGTGCATGGAAGCTACCAGAATTATTTCAAAGGAATTGGGCAAGGGACTGATTTTTAAGTGATTTTTGAAGTTTACACATCTTTAAGGTTTTTCTCCATAGGGAAGAATCATATGGAGGTTTCAGCAGCCCCATAACTGCACTTGGGGGGCGCTGGGGTGGCCCAGAGTGAGTGGTGGTGTAGTGCACAGAAGGTGCCAACCACCCGCATGGGTTGCTAACCCATGGGGTACTGCGTTTTGTTGTTTCTGGGGTGTTCCGAGTGTAGATTCTCTGGTAGCAAATGAGATGAATTCACTCTCAAAGAATTCACTACCTTGGGGTTTGGTGGGTGATAGGCACCCCAAGGTGCCTACCACCCACCCCATGTTTGTTCCCCTAGGTGCTCCACAATAGAGTTCGAGTCCCATTATATAACGGTTCAAGTAAATTATAGACTTAAGTCCTATGAGAAAAAATAAAATAAAATTTTCAAAAATCTGTAAAAAAAATTTGTACATACCCAATTGCTTTGGGGATTGGGTGGTAGGCACCCATGGGTGCCAACTACCACCCCACCCACTTTGGGAGGTTTGAACCAGTTTGAACTGGTTCAAACTTGAACCACACTGGGGGGTTTGAGCAAAACCAAAACCGAACCTCCCCCACTCAGTTTGAACCCAGCTCAAATTTGAACTGAACCGGGCAAACCAGTTTTGTGCACATCCCTTTTATCATCTGCCGTCCCTCCGCCAGCAATAAAGAGTATGGCCCTATTCCCTGCTGTATCCCCTTTACTTTCAGCTAAAGAAAAATGCCAAGGCCAATGCCAGGTCTATACAATAGGACCAAGTGGTAAAATCCTGAGGTGCTGCAGTGGAAGATACTGAAGCTATTCACACGATTGATCAAAACAAGGCTACCGGAGGCCAGCCTGATTCTGATCAATCGTGGGAACTACCGGGCTCTCGGGCAAAACCAGTCGTTCCCTGGTTGCTAGCCTGCCTAGCAACCCCTCCCCTTAAACGAGGTTAACGGAGAAGGCACTCCGTTAACCTTGTTTTTTTGATCATGTGTCAGCTGGCACACTCGGGGTGGGGGGAGAGAGGAGGGGAGACCCCAGGAAGGCACTGTGCCCTGGCGTGGTGCCTTCCTGGGGTTCGGGGGGCCGCACAGCAGTGCTCCCCTTCTCTCCATCCCCAGAGCTGCCAACAGAGCTGTGGCTGGACATGGGTGCGCCTGGCCGGAACAGCCACTCATCTGGCCGGCCAATCTGGCTGCCCATCAACAAGCGACTGAATGGGGGCTGTTAGAGCGGGCTAAGCCTGCTCTCCCCGCGCTGACCCTCCTGGCGCTTGACACCAATCGTGTGAAGCGCCTCACTATTTCCGACTATCAGTGAAGGGGATACCATTTTTAATGTTACTTTCTGTAAACACATCCTTAACGGTAAAACAAAACCAAAATAAAACTAAACACATACCAGATCAGTGGGACAAGTTCTACTCAGATCCATTCCTTGTGCGAATTTTCCACTTTCATGGTATTGCTTCATGTAGGGGCATAATTTAGGTGTGATTCCATACATAAGAAAAAATAATCAATTGGTGCAAAAATAAGGATTTTATTTAGAGATTCCAGCACATTTTGAGCAACAGCTCTTCTTCAGGGAACTGTATAAACAAACAAAAACAAAAACAGGGCAATTAAAAATGTGCAACACAGAGCACATGTTGTTTGTGGGGGGGGGGATGCAACAAGACTCTAAAACCCAATAATTCAATAGAATAAAGCAATGGCAGACAACAAAAGCAATCTTACAAACGTACCCAAGGCATGATGCATAATACAAAATATAAAAACGAATTGCCCCATGCCTGCAGTCTGAAGTGAAAACATCCATCCAGCTCCCTTCAGACTCTTCCACCTTTCCCCCACTTTATTCTGCTTCTAGTGTCACCCAAACAATGCTATACACTTTTTATTTCAGAAAGTAAAAACAGCCCTTCATAGTGGGCACTTCACTGTTATATAAATGTTAAATAGGAGAGGAGAGACAGTGAAATAGGGGTTGGCGAGGTGTGAAACTGCAGAATATGGTTCAGCAAAGGCCCTTGTATCCTTTAATCCAGTGTTCAACACAACAAGGAACACTTCGGAAGAGATTAAGAAAAAAAGAATAAAAGTTCTCTGGTGATGCTTGATGAGAAGTAGAAAGGAATCTGAAGCACGGCTGAACTAAAATGAACTTTGCTCTTTCTCAAGGGCAGTCAAGCCCTAATGAAACACGGCTACTTAACATGAAAGATCCTGCTTGAAGCAGATTTCTGTCGATTTCCATTTCTCTCTCTTTTTCTAGTTCTCGGTGACAAAAACCCCACAAAACCTCCACAAACTAATGAAACTAGGCACACCATTCTTTCAAACGATCAACAAAAGCAGTGGATATCTCAGGAGGAGGAGGAAATTATGCCAATATGGCACTGAGCTTTTTTTGTTATTATAAATAGGATCCAAGAGTCTAGAATGACTATGCCAGCCGTCATCTTTGAGAGAAGATCAACCCCCTCTATCATTTTAACATCAAAAAAGAGATCTTCAATTCCTTTTCTAAAATTTCAGTGAGGATGAAAACCACCCCTTTTCTGAGCCTTTCCCCACCTCAAGCCAATATTTTCATACTCAAGGGTGGAGTTATGTCTCTTTCTTTCAAAAGATGCTTGACAGCTCATCCCAGGAGAGGGTTGCAGGCTTTTAAAAATTTTATTAGGCTGCAATATTTGGAATTTTTGAAGCTAGACTTCCATCTTTGAGGCCACACATTTAGTGGAATAAATTTTTTAAGCTGCAGCAACTGCAGGGGGTGAAGGTTGCCTATTTGATGATTTCATTTAGCAGGACAAAATCCTGCTTTTTTGAGTCAGATACAGAGGAGGTGGATACACTGGCAAAATTATCATGGGGCAGTGCATTCTTATGTTCATGGGTGTTATATATGGTATGGAAAATTGAACAGGGGGTTACCAGGGTCATATAAACATATACTTATATTCAGTCCTGATTGACATAAGGTTGAAGACAGACATAACATTTTAACAGTAATCACAAGTTCTTCTCCTATGGCACAATCTCCATAGAGCCCTGGAGCTGAGGGGCAGCTTTTAAAGTGTTGATTCTTTTATACTTCGCATGGGGAAAGCAACTGTGACTATCCATCCCCAGTACAGAATCGCTCCAGTGGTTCTTGCTGGTGTGCACCATGTGTCTATTTATAGATTGTGACTGACATGCAACTTTCCCAGTCCTCAACACTTCTTCTTTGAAGGAAAAGTAGGTTTGGGAGCAGAGAACATCTTGTGAGGGCTTGGCCGCAGCTGGCCCTAAGTCTAACCCTCCTCTGCCACCAAAATAAGGTCTTTGGCTTGTGTGACTGGTTCCACTCTCAGTCACTGAACCCTATTTGAAAAACAATATCAAAACTCAGTAGTGCGGTAAATAAAATGGGCAGGTAGGCATGAGGTGCGACTAAAATAACAGAAACACTAGGAAAATAGTATAAAAAATAAGAACTGGTTTACCAGAATAAAAGGCTGCAAAAATTAAAAACAAAAACAAAAAACTCCAGTACAGGAACAAAGATTGTAAAGTTCAGTTGGCAAGAGGACAATGTACAAAATATAAAACAACAAGCTTGCTAGCCTTCTCTCCCAAGACCTAGCTGGTTCCAGTGGGACCAGCTCTCTCACTGCTGCCTTCCCTAGCAGTTTCAGCTCAGCTTTACCCTGCTGGTGTTCCAGCCTTCCAGCTCACACAACTCAGTAGCTCACTCACCCAGAACTCTCCTGCTGCTGTTTCCTCCTCACTGTTCAACCCTCCCTTTTATCCAGTTCCAAAGAGATACAGTAACCAATCAGGGAGTTTCTTCCCTCAGGCAGCCAGAACCTTCTGTCTCCACCTGGAGACAACCAATCACAACACATTGTAACTTTCCCTCCAAAACTCTGCAGCAGACAGCTTTTACCTCAGACTTGGCTGTTAAATTTATATACCACCTTTCATTAAAATAATCACAAGGCGGTTCACATAGAAAAAGTTAAAACAAGACTATAGAAATCACACAATTAAAATATGCTAAAATATAAAAATAGATCTAATTTTTTTAAAAAATAATAATAATACATACATAAAAATAGCATACAATATACAAAGAAGCAGCAATGGAGACAATCACATAAAAGCCTGAGTAAAAAGCCAAGTCTTCACATGTTTTCTAAAAGCCATGATGGAGACTGAGGAGCAAATAGCCACTGGGAGAGCATTCCAAAGTCTGGGGGCAGCAACAGAGAAGGCCCTGTCCTGCGTGCACGACAACCGAGCTTCCTTCATTGTCGGCACACGGAGCAGAGCCTCCTCAGATAACCTTGTCAAGCGGGCAGCAACCCTTGGGAGCAGGCAGTCCCTCAGGTATCCTGGGCCCAAACTGTTAAGGGCTTTAAAGGTCAAAACCAGCACCTTGAATTGGACCCGGAAACAACTGGTAGCCAGTACAGCTCTTTCAAATGGGTGTGATGTGCTTCCATTGGGCAGCTCCAGATAAAACCCTAGCAGCCACATTTTGCACTAGCTGCATTTTCCGGATATTCTTCAAGGGCAACCCCACGTAGAGCATGTTACAGTAATTCAGCCATGATGTGACTAAACTGTGGCCTTCTCGAGAAAGGGATGCAGCTGGCGCACTAGCCAAAGCCGTGCAAAGGCGCCCCTGGCCACCGCCTCCATCTGAACTTCCAAAAGCTGAGCCGGATGCAGTAATACCCCCAAGCTGTGTTGGCATGTATATGCTGTTCTGGGGAAAAAGTGAAGGGTTGGTTGCCCCACCCTCACAGTTGCTTGCAAGGTTTTAGGGATCCTTTCAGTGAAAGATACTTTCTCCTGCCCTGCCTGATTCCCTAATTAACCTCCTTCACTTTCTGCACAAAGTTCATAATAGGATAACGATAATGTTCTTAGCTGTTTAATTGACCTCAGTTTGAATGTTGGCATGCTCTCATTTTTATAGTAATTATTATCTTTATATCTAGAATGCATTCTTTGCTACTCAGCTCAGAAAGCTCTTATATGAGCTTACAATTACTTAAAAATTATTTGTGTAATTTCAATTGTACATATCCCTTCACAATAAGCTTTGTGCTCTATACCTCAAATGAATAGATAAAAGACATGCAAATAAAATGTGATTGCCTCTCAGATGGAACATGTCTGCCTTCAGTGAAATGTCTTGAAATTGCTGTGGTCCTCACCGCTTCGGTATTTATTTCTCCAGTTTATTCCAAAAGCCATCCTATGGCGAACCATTAATAATGCTCACAGAATAACATCTGTTCTCTGGTCTCACATCCTGGCCAAGTAAACCCTTGATGATGCATCATAGTAAGCATGCATTACAGTGAACAGTGCCGGTTTGAAGATATACTGTAGTAGTTCATCATCAGGGCTCCTTTGCTGTAATGATATATTGCCTCATCAGAGTTCTGGCTGACAAGTGGAAATGTGCTTCAGATAGACTTTGTTTAAGCATGCTTCGCCAATAACAGACCTGTTGGGATCAAAGAGATGACAAGTTCTCAGAGTTCAAGGTGGCTTTGGAAACATTTATAACATTGCTGGTGAGGATCACAGGACAAGTGAGGAATCTGGGATGTCATTTGAATGTAAAAGTTTCTTCAGAAGTCCTTTTTTAAAACAACAAAACAAATTAAGGACAAGGCCTACAGTCCTCAGAAACTACATGGTTAACTCTGTGCAACTTGCAAGGATTTTGTCAGAGTTCGCTGGGGCTTGAGGCTAAGACTCTGCTGGCTACTGCCCCCTTGTGGCTACTTGTGTACTGCAGCAGCTTTTGAATCTCCAGGTCCTAAATAGGGAGGAGAGCTGGTCTTTGGTAGCAAGCATGAATTGTCACCTTTGCTAAGCAGAGTCCATCCTAGTTTGCATTTGAATGGGAGACTACATGTGAGCACCGTCAGATACTACCCTTCGGGGATGTGGCCACTTTAGGAAGAACGTCTGGCAAACTTGCATGCAGAAGGTTCCAAGTTTCCTCCCTGGCATCTCCAAGATAGGGCTGAGCGAGACCCCCGACTGTAATCTTGGAGAAACTTCTTCCAGTCTGTGTAGACAGTATTGAGCTAGATGGACCAATGGTCTGACTCAGTATAAGGCTGTTTTCTATGCTCCTATGTTCCTAGCCAAACCCCAGGAGACTCATCTTTGGCTCTCCTGTCCGAAGCAAATCTTGCCTCAGTTTCAAAATTTCATTAGTCCTGGTATATGTTTGCTTTTCTTGCTTTGGCTATTTGGCTTCCTGGACATCCGCTTGTTGCTTAACTCCTGCCTCATCTGTACTGTTTGACCCTTTGCTCTGTTCCTGGCCTCTGGCCTGTGACTTGATCCCTAGTTCTTTATTTGGCTTCTCAGCACCATTCTGGTCTGCTGGCTCATTGCTTGATCCTGATCAGTCTGCCCATTTTCCAACCGTCAGCACGACTCTGACTCTTGCCTTATCTCCTTCCCCCTGATCTTGGATGTTTGCTTAACACCTGTGGTCCTGGCTTTGAGCTCGGTGCCACCTAGAAGCAGCTTCCCATGGCTCAGCCTGATAGCTTTTGATCTATAGGACCCCTGCTAACTGAGCAAAGAGACACCTTTTAAAGTGGTGATTCTCTTATATTTAGCAGGGGGAGAGCAACTGGCCCTATCCAGCCCCAGCGCAGCATCCCTCCAGTGGCTGTAGCTGGTATCTGCCTTATGTTTCTTTTTAGATTGTGAGCCCTTTGGGGAGAGGGGACCATCTTATTTATGTATTTATTTTTCTATGTAAACCACTTTGAGAACTTTGGTAGAAGAGCAGTATATAAATATCAGTAATAGTAGTAGTAGTAGTAGCAGCAGCAGCAACAGCAGCAGCAGTTTCAAGCATAGCTCAGTTGCCACTCCTACCATATGGTGAGCTGCTTGAAAGTAAAGAAGATTCTAAAAGCATGCTGGAAGTAGTCACTGCTAGATCAGACCAAATGCTCATCTTCCAGCAACCTGTTTCCCACATTGTCTGACATAATGTGCAACTAGCTGACCCTGCACAGAGCATCTGTGTGCTCTTTGGGGCTGGCGGTTACCTCTCCCCCCCCCTTCTGCCCCAGTCTCCACTTCCAGGCCCAGCCGCCTCTCCACCCCACCACCCCTTTCTTTCCCCCATCCTGGGCCTTGCCTCTGCAGCCCGGCCGGGCCCGTCGCCGCCTCTGGCCTCCACGGCCAGGCCTGCCGCCGCCGCGGCAACCATTCCTCCTGGGTGCGCCTCAGCCAATCAGGTGCGTCCACTGCCCAGCCAATCAGCTAGGTTCTGGGACACACATTCCAAGGCACACCCAGGAGAATTATATAATGTGCAATAGTACATCAGCCTAGTAACTTATTCATGCAAGTTGTGCAAATGCAAAATTTGTGCACATGGGCTTATACAACGGCGAGCCCATAATTTCCAATGAGCTTACTCTCATGTAACATCACTTGTGTGCATGCAGTGTCATTAGGCTGACATACCACAGTGCAGTAGGGATGTGCCCGAAGTTGCTTCGGCACCGGCGGGGGTAGTTCTTTAAGGGCGGGGGAGGGTGCACACACCCCTCCCGCCATATTTCCCCTGCTGGTGCTCCGTTATTTTCAAGCCCCTTGGGGCAGCAGCGTTCTTCACTGCTGCCCCATTGTCCTCATTGTCCTCATTGGCCGGAAGTACCGGTCGCACGTGCAACCGTCGCACACATGCACAGTGAACAGGCGGCCGTTCACATGCAACGGGCATGCATGTGCACACAACGGGTGCACGTGCGATCAGTACTTCCGGCCACTTCTGGCCGATGAGGACAATGGGGCGGCAGGGAGGAACGCTGCCACCCCGAGGAGCTTGAAAATAATGGAGCACTGGTGGGGGATATGCAGAGGGAGGGGTGAGTGCACCCTCCCCCACCCTTAAAGAACTACCCCCACTGGCTCTGAAGCTCCGAAACGGCCCCCGGAGCCGAAACGTTTCGGAGGCCTTTATAATGCCCTCTGGAACGTTTCGGGCTCAAGCCTATTGTGCAGTATATCAGACAGTGATCAACCAAATGCCTTTGGAAGCACACACACAAAACATGAATGCAAAAGACCATGAATGCAAAACATGAATGCAAAAAACATGAATGCTGTTGCCCTCCCTGCAACAATAGTATTCAGAGGGATAGTGCCTCTGAAAATGGTGTTTCTAATGAACCCTCATGGACAACAGTTGCTAATAAACTATCCTCCGTTAGTTTGTCTAATCCCTTTTGAAATTCATCTTAAAGAAGTTCATATAAGAAGCAAACTTGTCCACCCCTTCCTCAGCAGAGCACCCTCCTAAAAGAAAGCCCCCCCCCCCGTAGGAACAGCAATGCTTTCCATTTGCAGAAGAGCCACTTAGGGTACCACCCAAGAGAAGCTGGACACAAAATCATTTCTTAAAGCAGTCAGCCCTTTAAGCAATTCCTTGTATTTGAAGAATTAATGACCTTCTTCTATTTTTTAAAATCCTGACTGTATTTATTTGTTCACAATATGGATATTTGGGGAGCAAGAAACTGTATTTTTCGCTTTAATACCACAAAGAAAGTTTGAGCAAAAGATACATAGTTCTTTTTTAAAACGTTAAACAAAACCAAAAACACCCAAACCCTTAGGAGTTGTTTCCAGAAGTGGTGAACTGGATGGTACCGATGAAGAACCACCTCTTCTGTATGTGGACTCAATGAAGCGCAAAGCCATTTCCATAT
The DNA here is from genome assembly GCF_027244095.1 of Hemicordylus capensis. Taxonomy (NCBI): domain Eukaryota; kingdom Metazoa; phylum Chordata; class Lepidosauria; order Squamata; family Cordylidae; genus Hemicordylus; species Hemicordylus capensis. The sequence continues at coordinate 339,532,491 of NC_069659.1, forward strand.
TAAGCTACAAGTGACCTTTGGGGACAACTCTCTCCGGGATCCAGAGATCCATTATAGTTCACTGTTTTGCCTTAACTAAATGGAGAACTTGAATTGTAGTGCACTCTTTGTTCACGTTAGAAGCAGGGCATTGCAGTAATGGGATATATGGTCCAATCCACCGGGACCTTCTCCCATTCTGCTGTGCTCTTGAACAACTTGCATTCATTTCACTAAGGAAAGCAAGAAACTCTGATGAACTTTAGCTAGCATTTTCTCACCCCTAAGAGAGTGAATTGAGGGCTATCGTATCACTGTGGTTAAGAATGTGTTAATTAATGGAATTGATACCCTAAAGCACATTGGAGGTTTGGGAGAGGTAATAATAAATTAAAAAGAGGTTAAGCATCCATATTTTGCCAAAAGGAGCCTTGGAAGCAAATTTGAGGATTGTTGCTCTGTTGAGACTAGGGTATATAACTGGGGAAGGGGCATACCATTATTCATACCACGGGCAAAGTGGATAGAAAGAGGTTTTTCTCTCTCATAATATGAGAACCTGGGTCATCCAACAAAACTGATTGGCAGGGAATTCAGGACAAATAGGGGGATGTATTTCTTCATACAGTGCATCATTAATATATGGAATTTCCTGTGGTAAGATGTGGTGATGGCCTCTAGCTAAGATGGCTCCACAAGTAGCTGAGATAAATCCATGGAGGGCATCTGTCAATGACTGCTAGTCACAATGACAGTTTCCCTCTGAATTATTGTTGCAAGGAGAGGGACAATTGCAGGGGAAGGCCATTCCCTTCATGTTCTGCATGTGGGCTTCTTAAAAGCATCTGCCTGGCTGCTGTTGGACAGAGGATCTGGACAAGATGGATCTTTGATCTCATCCAGCAGGGCTCTTCTTAAGCTGCTTTGATGGGCCTCGGTCAGTAAGAGCTCTATAAAAGGACCTTCAGGGGATTATTCCACTTAGGCATGAAGCAAAGTGCTGTCTGGTTGGGGCTGAAGCTAGATCAAAGTTAAGCAAAGCAGGTGAAAGCATTTGTCCCCACAAGCTTTGCTTCAGAAACCACCACCCCCCCATCCCTAAAACTGCATATCGGAACCAGGCAGGGAACAGGAGACAAGTCAATTCCTAGCTTAGCTCCCAGCCATGAAGGAACAAGAGGCCATATTCTGCAACTTAACTTTTAAAATGTCTGTCTTCTTTCATGGAGTTCTGGGGATGGTGTGGGTGATCTTGGGATTTCTAGTCTTTTATGAGGCCACAGCAGTGACCTCAGAAAATACTACAAATCCTCAGGAGAATGTGCACTCTTCCCAGGTCTCCAAGGGAAAGGGGGGGAAAAACCATTTTATAAGTTAAGTGATGGAAGAGGGCAGTTTGCGCCTTCAACTCTGGGAGTGAAAGCAGCTTGTCCCCTGCCCCCTGTCTGGTTCACTTAAGTGGTTTTAGGGTTAGAGGATGAAGGGTTCAACCCAAACTGAAGCAGAGGCCAGCCAACCTGAAGCCTGAAACAAAGTAGGGACCCATCTGAAGAGCCTAGGCATGGGAATCCCCAAAGTGGAGGTGCTTTGCACAGGCTTACTCCTTAGGTCAAAACTTGCACCATGATTTGTGCCCCAAAGATAAATGAAATCCAAAAGATAAATGAAGCCAGTGAAGGTGAAGGTGCTGGAGTACTTCTCTAATATGCACCCAGCAGTGACTCCCCAATATTTCAAAAGGAAGAACAATAAATAAACAAAAAGTACAATTCCAACTTCTAACCCTGGTCTCCCTCACTGGCAGGAAAATCCCTTATCTGGTCTTGTAGCAGTAACTCTTTTTCAACCCTTTCCTATTCCTACACTTGGAATTAACTTAGATGACATTTTTGCATCGTAGCTTCTAGTTCTTTTGAAATGATAGCTGCACTAATGTAATAACCTATTTATAAAGAATAACCTATTTATAAAGAATGGGAAAGTTGTAATCTATTTAATAAGAATTGTCCATGAAATACAGAGTTAGCAAATACTTAATTGGAAATATTGTGCAATCAAAATAAGATTGGGAATGAATTAGGCAGATTAATTTTCTTTGCTAATAGAAGAATGGTGAGGAGGGGAGACATCATTTGCATTTTGCTGTTAGTGCTCCATAAATTCCTTGTTGCAATTTTTAAAAAACCCACAAACCAACCTGCTGGAATGTAGAAATTTTGCCATGAAGTTGTTGCTAGTATACAGATTGAATAGTGCTCATTAAGGAGCCATCACCCATCAATATATTTTGAATACAAATGATATATTTGAAAAACATACATTGCATTTATAGCAACACTATGCTCAGCTGCAGGGCATTCCTTGAACAAACTTTGACTTTGAAAAAAGATAATCTGAAATTTCAATAAGAAAGGAAGGAAGGGCATTCATCTGGAAAGAACAGTAATTGTTCTTTTATGTATAGTATGTTTTCTCATACATTTGCTGCACTATTAGTAGTTGCTCATGTATTCTATAAGCTATGGCCAACATCCAGACAAGCACTGCATGTGTGCAACAGTGTGAGTCCCAGACTACCACTGTGCTGTTGCTTGAGCAGAGGAAAGGGTGTTTTATTTATTTTTTACAATCTCCCCTTCCTTCTGCAACTCACTGTTGCTTGCCAAAATATGTCCCTGAGGGTCGTGCAGCCTTCAGGGATCTATTTTGGTGGTGCAGTAGGCTTCAGGGGAAAGGGCGCTCATCAAAAATATTGTAATGGCCTGCCTTGGCTGACTGCCCAGCAGCTGCAAAAACCACTCAGAGAGGGGAAGGGAGAGCCAACAGACAGGGACGGAAAGTCAGACGTAGCCAGAAGTCAACATCGGAGGGCGGACAGATGGAGAGTCATAAACGTTGCCAGAAGTCTACACAGGAATTCCACAGGATCAGGAGTAAACATGAAACAGGGTCAGCCAATAACAAACAGGTCCAGATTTCTAGGTCAAGGTTGCTCATGGTAGGGTTGGTCACCACAGATGTTTCCAGCACAGACCCAGCTTTAAGGCTGCTCTAAACAGGCAGTATGCTGAGCACCGTGCCCATCACTGCAGCTGGGCCTTGTCAGGGAGATGCAGCCAGGACAGAGCTGGGACACCTGTTCCTTCTGGCCAGCCTCTTAAACCTTCGGCTTTCCTCCCTCTGAGCCTGTACTCTGGCCAAGCGTAGCTGTCAGGGAACTGGGGCAGGCACCTCAACTTCAGTGGCCTCAAAGGCCTCGCCAGGAGGAGGGAGGGAAGGAGGCAGAGGGGCCTGCAAGCCTGTCAGCTCTGGCTCCGTTGAGTCAACTGGAGTTTCAGCCTGCTCTCCCTGCTCTGGGTCTTCATCTGAGGAATCCTCCTCCAGGACCCCCATGGGAGTGATCACAAATTTCAAGGGCATATTTTGGGGTGTTAAAATGCAATCCCGGGAGAAATATGAAACTCTGGGTTTATTTATTTTCATATTTATATCTCGCTCTTTTTCCAAGGCACCCAGAGTGGTATACATGGTTATTTTTATCCTCACGACAACCTTGTGAGGTAAGGTTAGGCTGAGAGTTAAGTGACTGGCCCAGAGACATCTAGTGAATATCATGGCTGAACAGGGATTTGAACTCTGCTCTCCCCGGTCCTAGTCCAACACTCTAATCACGACATCACACAAGCTCTGGAAGTGGTTTGCATGCAGCATCTCCAAATGTTTAGTGAGAATGTCAGCTGGTTTCTCCACATCCCCTCTTTCTCTCTCCACTTCCCAAAACACTTGAGTCAAAGGTTCTCTTCTGCAAGCTTTTGGCTCATCTGGGCATTTGCCGGACTACAAAATTTGCAATGGTTAACGTGTTGCAAAGTGAAGCAGAATTAGGTAGCAGTTTGAAACCTCAAGCACAGCGGCTTTGATGCAGTTGTTTTGGCTGTCCGTATTGCCCACCACTGCAGCGGATTTTCCAGGCAGGAAGTGTCCATATTCCACCTGGATCGTGTTCACTTCCCCCTCCTCCTTCTACATTTCCAGTCAATAGGGTCATGGAGGGGGTAAGGAACCTCTGAAGCGATGAACTCTTAAAAAACATTTCTTCTTGCTTTTGTGCAAAAGTGCAACAAGTTTCTCTTTGAGCAAGCAGAAGCACTGAACACGTGGGGCATGAGACCAATGTGATAAAAAGCCAAGGATGAAAGCAGAAATAAAATTGAGTGGAAATACATGACATATATTTTTAAAAGAAAGGGGGGGAAATCAGCTTTACATATCAAATTCTAGAGACAAATGTGATCAAAATGTAGGGCCTAAGGCAGAAATGAAAAATGGAGAGGTGACAATATATTCAGAAAAATATATTGTGTTGCTTTACATCTCAACAGATCCTCGATTTGCTGAATGAGCCAGCAAATCCACAGCATGAATGTGTCCAACAAAATAAGTCTTAATGAAAAACATGAGCGATGAAAATCAAAAGCCAAAAGCAGATGAGAAATGAGTTGCACCCTTGCACAAAATCATTTCAGGGATGGTCAGAAAGGGGTTGTAAAAATAATTGAATCCAAGTGAACCATCCAGACAACACCGTGCTGCAATGCATCAAACACGGGGCAAGTCTCCATACAGCAGAAAAACACAGCAATTTCCTGCAACAGTTTTACAACATTATAGGGTAGGGATTTGCAAATGGTTTGAATTCAAACAGGTTCAAATTCAAACTTGTTTGGTGTGATGGTTTGAATTCGAACCGAACCAGCCATCAGGTTCGAGCTGGAGGTTCAAATTCGAACCAAACTGGCGAAGTTCTATTTGAACCGGTTCAAACTGGTTTGAACTAGTTAAACCCTCCAAAAGTGTGTGGGGTGGTCTTTGGCACCCATGAGTACCTACCACCCAACCCCTGAAGCAATCAGACACTCGTATAATTTTTAATGAATTTTTGAAATTTAGTTATATTTTTTTCTCATAGGGTATAATGGGACTTGAACCAGCCCATTATTCTTTATTGTGGAGCACCATGGGTGCCAACTACCACCCAAACACCGAAGCAATCAGTCACTCCTACGATGTTTTATGAATATTTGAAATATTTTTAATTATTTTCCTCATAGGGTATAATGGGACTCTAACTAGCCCATTATTCCCCATTGTGAAGCACCCAGGGGCACAAAAGTGGGGTGGGTGGTAGGCACCCAGGGCTGCCTAACACCCACAAAACCCCAAGGCAATCGGACACTCCTCTGATTATTGGTGAATTTTTGAAGTATTTTTTAATTCCTCATAGGGAATAATGAGGATTCCAGCAAATGTATCGCTTCACATCTGGGGGAAAGGGGTGGCCTAGAGCAGAGTGTGGTGGGTGGTAGTTCCCAAGGGGGGCAAGGAAGCTACCAGAATTATTTCAAAGGAATTGGGCAAAGGGCTGATTTTAAAGTGATTTTTTAAGTTTACGCATCTTTAAGGTTTTTCTCCATAGAGAAGAATGGAGGTTTCAGCAGCCCCATAACTGCACTTGGGGGGTGCTGGGATGGGCAAGAGCGAGTGGTGGTGTATTCCACAGAGGGTGCAAACCACTCTCATGGGTTGCTAACCCATGGGGTACTGGGTTTTGTTGTTTCTGGGGTGTTCTGAGTGTGAATTCTATGATAGCAAATGAGATTTTCAATGACAAACCATGAATCCACTCTCATTTGCTATCAGAGAATCTACACTCAGAACACCTCAGAAACCACAAAACCCAGTACCCCATGGGTTAGCAACCCGTCGGGGTGGTTGGCACCCTCTGTGCACTACACCACCACTCTCTCTGGGCCACCCCAGCACCCCCCAAGTGCAGTTGTGGGGCTACTGAAACCTCCATTCTTCCTAATAATTCATAAAAAATCGTACGAGTGTCCAATTGCTTCGGCGTTTGGGTGGTAGGTACCCATGGTTGCCAAATACCACCCAACCCACTTTTGGAGGTTCAAACCAGTTCTAACTGGTTTGAATTGGTTCACATTCGAACCAAACCAGCAGGGTTCGAGCAAAACCAAAACCAAACCTCCTTCTGCCATTTCGAACCCAGTTCAAATTTGAACCGAACTGGGCGAACTGGTTTTGTGCGCATCCCTATTATAGGGCCCAAACGCATCAATAAAACCCAAATAAAGGCATTGGAAATATGGATGGCACCCTGCTGACAGCCCAGCAACCATGATGTCACAACATGAGAAATGCGGAGGGGCGCTTAACGGACACATTGCAAAACTCTTGCAGTGTAATCTCGGATACGCCCTGGAGTTGCCCCTAGTCAGAATGTACTTTGGCTCTGCTTTACCAGAGCTGCAGGGAATGTATATCCAGAAGTGTTGCATTCTAATCCCCTCCCAGGCCTATACAAGGCTGCACAACGTCCACCCTCTAGCTATTGACTTTTGGCCACTCTGGCTGGGAATGATGGGAGTTGTAGTCCAACTGCTGCTGGAGGGCTCATGCAATGTGTGCATGCATGAGTTGGTTCTCTTCAGGCCTTAACATGAGTGCAAGGATATGATCCTGTTCCCCTCCATGTTCATATCCATGCATATGTTGTACACATAGAGGTCTTCTCTCTCTCTGGTTCAATACAGCTTATCTTGGATTGTATCCCAGTTGTGGTTCTTAACCTACAGGCTGAAGACCAAGGCCTTAATGAGGGAAGCTCTGTCTTTGTCATAATGAGCCCTTCTAAGTCATAATGCTAATGGAGAGATATCGTGTAACTGTATCTTATACAAATATCTAGAATCTGTAAGCAGTTTGTTCTCATCCTCTCTGACATTATCCATCAAATAATAACTCATTTGTCAGAGAGGACAGCTCATTAGTATTCAGCATCCATTTGGACAGAAGAAAGCAGCAACAGTATAAAAATTGATGTTGCGAATCTTAACAAATGAGAGTATAAGGAAAGTGCCGCCCATGAAACTGCAGACCTGCCTCTGAGGGCCAATTTTAGGTCAGTTGTCTGCATTTTAATACTACATTTGTTTTTTTGAGACAGATTCTGAGTGATTAGATTAGCAAGAGAGCCAATTTGCAGTGAGGTGACTTTAACATCAAGGGGATTTAGTAAATGAGAACATAACAACTCCTGGGACACCGTCTGGGTCAAAAAGGTGTAACACATCTGATCATGGAATTATAATTCAATTTCACAATTAAATTACGAAATGGCTTAGACCTCTCACTTTCATTTATTTTTCATACAGAGAAATCTGTCATTTTTTTAATCTTATCAGTGTATCTGATGTGCTTACAATGAGTTGGAGAGAATGTGCATAAGAGCCAGCCACTCTGCACATTCACCAAACATTTTGGAGAATGTATGTACATGAACAGGACGAACAGGATTCTTTGCTTAATGAATATGTATATAATGTCCTATTGCCATTATGGAATATGCAAATCATGCAATTGTCAACAGGGTATTGCACAGGCACAGTAATGCCTGCATAGTCAAGGTGAGGCATAAAAACTGCATCCTACCATTTTTAAGCCCTCAACATTCTGTAAGTCATAATATCCAAACCATTTGTCCTACCTTGCTGAAATTTGGTACAGATCAACTAAGTGACAAGTGTGTCACCTCATGCTCAAATTTTGTGTAGATCTGTTGAGATTTTGAGAAAGTACTGTGCCTTGTAGAGATGCATCAGGAAGAAATTCATCAGATGCATCTCTAGCCATTTTAAAGGGAAGCTACATCTGTTGAATTTCTACCTAAATGCATGACTTACGAGGTTTTTCATATTGACAAGTAGGGGTGTGCATTTTGGAATTTTCTTGTTTCGATTTGTATCTGAATCGAAACATCCCTGTTTTGTTTTGTACCCAAATTTTCTGAATCCGAATCAGCCCTGTTTTGTTTTGTAGCCAAATTTTCCGAATCTGAATCCGAATCGATTTGGATTTTTTAAAAGGGTCCCAGGGCAAAAAGAGTGGGTGGTGGTGGTAGTGTCCAATGGGTGGAAGCTACCACCCAAATTTCAAAATTAGGCAAAGGGCTGATTTTTTTGTGATTTTTTTAAAAGCTTACACATCTTTAAGAATTTTCCCATAGGGAATAATGGGGATTCCAGCAAATGTATCGCTTCAAGTCAAGGGGAAATGGATGGCCCAGAGCAGAGTGTGGTGGGTGGTAGTGCCCAATGGGGGCAAGGAAACTTCCAGAATTATTTCAAAGGAATTGGGCAAAGGGCTGATCTTTTGTGATTTGTTGAAGTTTACGTGTCTTTAAGATTTCTCCCATGGGGAATAATGGAGGTTTCAGCAGCCCCATAATTTCACTTGGGGGCACTGGGGTTGCCCAGAGTGAGGGGTTGTGTAGTGCACATAAGGTGCCAACCACCCCCACACCCAAAAGCCTGTGGGGTACTGGGTTTTGTTGTTTCTGAGGTGTTCATTGTAGATTCTCTGGTAGCATATGAGATTTTCAGTGAAAAACAAGAATCCAGTCTCATATGCTACCAGAGAATCTACACCACAAAATGGAGGTCCGATACAACAAAACGTTTTGTAGCCGAAACAGGGACATTTTGTTTTGTATACAAAACTTTTGGATCTGGAAAATGGGTGTTTTGTTTTGTCTACAAAACACCCGAAACAGGCTGTTTTGGGTACAAAACGTTTTGTATCCGAAACGTTTCGCACATCCCTATTGACAAAACAAGGTCCATAATTTCCTTTTCATCCTCCTAATATGTTCAGATTCTCCATAACTTATTTTTAAAGAGTTTTAAAATTGTTTTGCATTGTATTTTGTATTTTTTAACAAATAAAGTTTATCATCATCATCATCATCATCATCATCATCTGGGGAATGTTCTGGTTTTTATGCATTCTCCATTCAAGTTATACTAACCCCCACGGATAGGCTACAATCCATTTCATCACATGGATTTCTCCAAAATGGGGCACCTAATATTCCAGGTTCCTGAATCAGGAATTACAGATCAAGATGTGTGTTAGACCAATATCAAAGATGCCAAATGTCCTGCTCCCTGAACTACAGCTGTGAACCATTTGAACCAGTTTAGTGAATGCTCTGACCCAGGATCAGCCCCACTGTATGATGAAGTGGCCCCCTAGGCCACAGATATTAGACACTAGGGCATTTTTCACACATAGTTTTTGAAGCCCTTTAGCTCACATCCTATTCAGGATGGAGGGTGTGTGTTTACATACTGGGCAAATTTACCTCAAAGTCCCTGCAAGATATCGGGGAACCCGGGACTCTCAGCTCCTGAGGGCCCCCAGATCCACCCCTCATTATTTTCTTCATTATCTCCTTCATTCTGAGGGGCCACTGGGGAGAGGAGCAAATACAGGCCTCTGCTCCCCTAGCTACGACCCTGTCCTGCTCGGTCCTTCAATCCAATGAGACAGTTTGGTGAGAATGCTGAGAAGCTTTAGAGATCCATTCCCCCCTTCACAGATCTGTACTTCCCTTTGGTTTTTCCTTATTCTTTGGTCTTCTTTTGCCCTCCTCCAGGTATACCTTGTCTTAGATGTTAGGTAATTACAGCCTTCTTCAGCATGGCACCTGGCATAAGGAATGCCTCCTCCAGAGATGCTCAGCAAGAGCCAGCACTGTTGACTTTTCAGTGCCAGATAAAGCAGGGGTGGAGCTATGATAGGGCTGAAGGGTTAAAAGAACCTGTTGCACCCTGTGTCCGGGAGCTGCCAATCATCCAGGAGGAGCCACCGAGCTCCTCCTCCCCTGGTGCCAGTGGCAGTGCTGGTGGGGGTGCCAGCCAGCCAGCTAGCTGGAGGGGAGAGGCAAACCTGAGTTAAGTGAGTGGGGGGTACATACGCACATGAGCACACACACCACCGTGGGGGACGCCACCGCAAGTGAGGAGGCTGCCCATGAGCACCATGTGAACATGGGTCCACGCTCGCCTTGCTGCGCCCCTGAGACAAAGACATATTTCTTTGCCCCAGGCAGCAGTTCATCATGTTGTATAACTGGCTTTAGTGTTGTTTTTATGGCCCTCCTGGAATTTATTGGTTTTATGAGGTTGTTCGTTCCTCTGCTTCTGTGTATTCTTTACAGGGGCCAACATTCTGCCCAGCTTCCCATGGGCATTGTTAGCACTGCGGGGTGGGGGGGTGGGGTGGGGACCTGCATGCTCCTTAAACAAACAAACATCCACCCATTTGCACAGGAGCATTCATGCACAAATGCAGTTACATAGATCACAATATAGGCGGCATTCCTTCTAAAGGCTGCTCATTGCACAACTGTGTTTATGCAATTCCAGAGTTTGCACAAGAGCACACTGGTGCAATTATGTGAATGCTTTTTTTATGAGCACATAGCAGCTCCTGCAGTGCTAACAATAGCAGCAGGACGCTGCACATAATGTCAGTCATTGTCTTTTATTGTCACTGCTGTAATTGCACACTGCCCTGAGAGTTTACTGTATGGTGGCCTATACATTATCTAAATATATTGATATTTTAGTGTCCTAGATTTAGTTTCTTGAAATGATGGGCTCTAGAAGCTTCAGCTGACATCTGTTTTGTGTGTGTGTGTGAATGCAGAACTACCCCCACCCCCAAGAAAAATTCACAGCCTTTCAGCTATAATAGAGCTACGCAACTGCATCTACCTTCAGCTTTCCAAATCTTGACTTTCCAGGCTTGTAAACTATTAAAATGCAGATTAACTCAACTTCAAACAGATTTATTTCAGATAGCTCCTGCAAATCCATTAGGATTACCTGCCCCTGGACATCATTTCCGAACCTGCAGGGGTTCATTAAGGAAGGATTTGAGTGTGTCAGGGAGGAAAAGGCCAGCAGGAATTGCATTTTGAAAATAATCCATATGATCGCATCTGATACTGCCAAACTCTCTTGAATTCAAGAGACTCCGCTCCACAGTGTTGTGTGAATCTCATTGTAGCTTTGTTTACAAAACAAGAGCAACAATCTAATAACATTTGGCAAGTAATGTTGTGGCTTTGTTCATAGTAGCACCAGAAATAAAATTATTAGAATACCCATAATATATTTTCTCTAAATTGTAGAAGCCTTCAGTAATTTCCGTCAAGAAGTGCCTTAATATTTCAGCATGAGTTTCTCACTATGTTCCGATCATCCGAAACCCATTGCAAAATGCAATTAGCCTGAGGGTAGATCCGAGAATTCTCCCCACTGCACTGTGATTTTTTCAAATTGGGGGAAAAAAGGAACTGTTTAGAATTAACATTTAAATAATTGTACAACTACTTCTTTTGCTAATTGGCTTTGGAGATCTTCAAGACACACTTAGAGACGCATTTGCAATTTAATAACAGATTTATTATTTCTTTGCCTCAACTTTGGAATGAAGGCCTATGCCCAGCAAAACTGCATGAGTAAATCCTTAAACTAAGATATTGCCTTTAGGCAGCAGAGATGTTTTTATATTAGTGTTTCTAGACTGTAAGCTGGAGATCAGCCAAGTACCATCTCTGCAGCACCAAAAGACCATTCCGTCATGGCTGCTCACAGCCAACTCCTTCCTTTCTCTATTGCTTAATGTGGCTCCCAGATGTAGACAGGGAGAGATGCCAGGCAAGAGAAGCATCAGGCACATTGCATTTTGCTGCTGCAGACACACATTGCACATGACCTCTGAGTTAGGCCTGGCAAAGAACCCCAATTGTAATGAACTGTCTTAGGCTCAGTCTTGGCGTCTGTTGACTAGGACTAATGAACATAGACAGAAGCATTCATGTCTTGTTCACCTTAAGAGATTGACCAAAGCTGTCATGTCATCCAAGGCATCAGGAACTGAGGGCTCTTATTTGCCTTTAGCTGGCATTCCGTTTAGTTGGAGGCTCTTCATACACTGCAGCTGAGTGAGGTGGATGTCTCAGGCAGTGATGTGGCCGACACAGTGGATTGCCTTCTAGCTGCTTCAGCTAGCCACTGCCTCCATGCCATAGCAGCCCCCCTGCTACCACCATCAGCCCCAAGCACCTCCTCCCTCTTTCTTGTTCTCCTCTGCTTTTTTCAAAACATAAAGGGTGGTATCTGGAGCAACACATCAAAAGGCAGAAGATGAGGAACAGAGCAGAATCAGAGAATCCTCTTTGGGGGCTCTATTCCCCATCCTCTGCCTCTTGTAAAGGCAGTTTGGAATGAGCGGGGGAAGGAACAGGAGAGGTGGCCACTAGGGTTGTGCATTTTGTATTTTTTCTGTTTTGATTTGTACCAAATCCGAATCAACCCCATTTTGTATTTTGTCCAAAATTAAGCCTTCCGAATCACCCCAGTTTTGTTTTGTATCTGAATCTGAATCCGAATTAATTCAGATTTAAAAATGGGCCACATAATCAAAAGAGTGGGTGGGGGTTATAGTGCCCAATGAGTGGAAGCTACCACAAAAATTTCAAAGGAATTGGGCAAACTGCTGATTTTTGGTGAATTTTTTAAGTTTGCGCATCTTTCAGATTTTCCCCATAGGGTATGATGGAGGTTTCAGGCAAAGTATAGTTTCATGCAGGGGGAAGGGGTGGTCTAGAGTGGAGTGTGGTTGGTAGTAGTGCCCAGCTGATACAAGGAAGCTACCACAATTTTTTCAGAGGAATTTGGCAAAGGGCTGATTTTAAAAGAATTAATGAAGTTAACGCGTCTTTCAGATTTTCCTCGTAGGGTATAATGGAGGTTTCTGCAGTCCCATAACTCCACTTGAGGGGCACTGGGGTGGCCCAGAGTAAGTGGTGGTGTAGTGCACATAGGGTGCCAACCACCCACATAGGTTGCCAACCCATGAAGTACAGGGTTTTGTCGTTCTAGAGGTGTTCTGAGAGTAGATTCTCTAGTAGCATATGAGAGTGGATTCATGGTTTTTCATTAAAAATCTCATTTGCTACCAGAGAATCTAAACTCAACACCTCAGAAACAACAAATCCCAGTACCCCAATGGGTTAGCAATCCAGGGCGGTGGTTGGCACCCTCTGTGCACTACACCACCACTCACTTTGGGCCATCCCAGTGCCCCCCAGGTGGAGTTATGGGGCTGCTGAAACCTCCATTATTCCCTATGGGGGGAAATCATAAAGACACGTTAAACGCAAAAATCCCTAAGAAATCAGTCATTTGCCCTATTTGGAATCTGGGTGCACCACCCTTGGGGCACTGCCACCCGACCCACTGTTTTGCCCCTGAAGCCCCACATAAACAAGTTGAAAGAGTGAAGAGAATGATGAACAACAACGACACTTAATTTTTTGGCACAGTTATTTGAGAATTTTTCAGTGGGTGTGAGTGGTTAGAGTGCTAGACTAGGACCGGGGAGACCCGAGTTCAAATCCCAATTCAGCTGGGTGACTCTGGGTCAGTCACTTCTCTCAACCTAACCTAACAGGGTTGTTTTGAGGAGAAACCTAAGTATGTAGTACACCACTCTGGGCTCCTTGGAGGAAGAGTGGGATATAAAATGTAAAAAACAAAACAAAACCTGCCTTGGTACTATGGAACAGCTTCAAATGTTCATTTAACTATAGTGGAGTGAGCCGTAGCCCAAACAAATCAGCCTACTGTTCAGAATTGTTGAGATTTATCATCACTGTATTTAAAAAAGTGCAAAACTATGGATCAGAGAAGCAACTAAGATTCCTGGGGATGTCAATAAATTTACAGGGATATTCCCCACCCCCCTCCTTTTGTCTCCTGTAGTCCCATGTGGATGACCTGTCCCTGCAATGGCAAAAGTTGTGAACCACTGGCTTAGACATCATGTCCCACCAAATTACATTGTGGCCTAAATCACATTAGACTGCTCAACTTGGGCAACAAAACTTAGACACCGCTATAACTCATAAAAATCAGCATAAAATCAAAATAGCTCTTCAAAAGACCCCTGAACAAGTCAAGAGATACTTTCTAAACCTTTGGAAAGAAAAACCTGTGTAATTTGAGAACTTTCCTAACCAGCTTCTCGAAAAGCTTCTCCACACAATTTATACCATGGCTTTTAGCAAGAGCTTTGGAATTGCATTGAGCTTCCAAAGATATTTGGGTATTTCTGTCTCAAAATGCTGTCTTCCAAATCCCTTTGCAAGGTCAGTTTGCATTTCAATCACACTCAATACAACACATTTAACTAAACCATTCAAGCTCAAAACCTTTTTGCATATCTTATCTTCTGCTAATCACTCAGTGCCTCAGCTGGAGTGGAGAGAGTCAGAGAAGTCAATTTCAATTGCAATGCTTTTCCAAAGAACAAAGCATTCTGTCCAAAACACAGTCATTTCGATTTGGAAACAAAAATCTCTGTTTTTTAATTCTTGATTTTGTTTTGGTTACAAAACCTCTGAAATTGCCATTTTCGGGCACAAAATGTTTTGTACCTGAATCAAAATGCACAAGCCTAGTGGCCACAGTTGCCATGTTATCACTACCACCAGATAAGGGGAGGTGGGGAAAGTGAGTGAGTGGGAGGGACTGGAGAGCTGGTCTTGTGGCAGCAAGCATGACTTGTCCTCTTAGCTAAGCAGGGTCTACCTCCCATTTGAATGGGAGACTAGAAGTGTGAGCACTGTAAGATATTCCCCTCAGGGGATGGAGCCGCTCTGGGGAGACCAGAAGGTTCCAAGTTCCCTCCCTGGCATCTCCAAGATAGGGCTGAGAGAGACTCCTGCCTGAAACCTTGGAGAAGCCACTGCCAGTTTGTGAAGACAATACTGAGCTAGATGGACCAGTGGTCTGACTCAGTATAGTGGTACAGATCAGGTGGACCTGTAGAGATTGCGGAGAGAGGGAAAATCGTCAGAGGATGGGAGGAATATTTATCAATCAATCAGTCAGTCAATCAATCAATCACATTTCTATACCGCTCCATCCAAAGGGATAAGGTGTGTGCCTCATTCTTAGCACTGTAGGGGTGCAGTGGCAGGTCACTATTCCACCTCAGGTACCAGGGGAGCTTAGGCTGGGCCAGCCTTTGTCTATTTAAGGGGTCTAATAATAAACCAGTACTGGTTATTATTAAACCAGTAAGTACGGTTTGCAGTCGGAGCTGCTGTGAACATAGGAACATAGGAAGCTGCCATATACTGAGTCAGATCATTGGTCTATCTAGCTCAGTATTGTACACACGGACTGGCAGTGGCTTCTCCAAGGTTGCAGGCAGGAATCTCTCTCAGCCCTATCTTGGAGACGCCAGGGACAGAACTTGGAATCTTCTGCTCTTCACAGCGTGGCTCCATCCCCTGAGGAGAATATCTTACAGTACTCACACATCAAGTCTCCCATTCATATGCAACCAGGGTAGACCCTGCTTAGCTAAGGGGACAAGTCATGCTTGCTACCACTAGACCAGCTCTCATCACTACCTGTGTTGGTAGCAGGACAAATGGAAGGATCACACCGGCTAAAAAAACAAGCGTGCTTAATTGTTGCTCTCAGGATATGCAGAAGCTCCACCCAGCAGCTACAGCCTCCCATAAAATATATGAGCTACAGAGCTCCAAAAAGCAAAACTAAACAACACAGAGCCCCCTGGCATACATAACAAGAGCCATGCTGAATAGTCCTAAGTCTTGGTTTTCAGGCAGTAACAAACCATTTTGGTGGAGCATAAGACAGTGCAAGAGTGCAATTAGACTGTGTGAACATTCCCCTTTATTCAATCACACTCCACTGCATTATTACTTCTCTGCCTTGATTCATTTTCCTCCTGGCTGCTGCTTCTGGTTTCCTGGGTTAGTCATACGATTGATTCTGCCCAATCAGGGATCACAGGGTGTGTGGGATGATGTCATAATGTGCATTGCCAATCCAATTTGGTTATGTGATAATGTTATTTAAGGGAACAGAAGGGAATTTGAGTTAGGGCAATCCAAATAAAGTGAATATTTTCCCCACAGAATGTTGAGAAGGGGGGTAAGAGGTTGTTCAGCACTACCAAAAATATTTGTGTGGACATGAGTATTTTTATAATGTACTAGATATCTGTCTTTGGACTCCTTCTGCTCTTTTTCCAGGTATCTAAACTGCATGCTCCAGCATTCCCTGTCTATCCTTGCCTTTTCATCCTAGCTGAAGCTTCCTTTTTGTGAGATAACAGGCCACTCTCTGCTTAAAATTCTGTAAATCTCTTGTACCTCTCATATCACTTGCATAAAATCTGCATATCCAACTTGAGTTTAACTGAAGAAAAAACAGCACACACACACACACACACACACACATCTCCTGCAAAAAAACAACAACTATTGGGTGTATCCACTTCATTTTACTTAAACTGGTCACAGCTGTCAATTCTGTGCCATGCAGTTCCTGTGATGTACAATATGGTGTTTTCTAGGTGCAAAGAGTTGTTGAGGATGCAATTTAAAGACTGCATGCCAAATAACTTCTTTAAAAGTTGGTTAATTGGCACTAAAGCTATTTAATTGTGTTACAGATCTATAGCCATTACTCCAAAGACTCATAAATGAAGAACTTGCAGTAAAGTCATTTGGCATTTCCATCTGTGAGTGGTTTGATTTCATTTATAAACAGAAGGAATTGGATGGACAGCATGAACTTGGTTCATAAATGAAACCTTGGGAAATAATCTGTTGTCTGAATATAACAGGGAAATAGATTGTGGAGCAGCTTCCCCACAGGATAAAAGCAGAACATTTCTCTCCCTCTTTCCACACCACCACTGCACAGGAAAAGTGCAGATGAGACTGCATGCTCTCTCATACTGGCTGTATTCACATGTAATGCGAAACCGCGGGTCAAATGGACCCTCGGTTCCGCTCCCCCTCCCCCTGCTCTCCCATCCAAATTTGGACATCACATAGAGCTCCCTCTCTGCAGTCCGCGTGACTGAGGGGGAACTGACTACCTGACCTCCCTTCTTGACTGAAGGACAGCCAATAGCAGCCGGGGCAAGGGAGGAGCTTCCTCTCTCAACTCTGGTTGCAGAGCAGCCAGATTGCAGTGCCGCATTCGGAGGCAGCACCAGCAATGCTAAACCGGAGGTCCTGGTGGCAGAACTCACCACAAACCAGAGTCTGGGAAGGGAAACTGTGGGTCCATTTCCAGTCATAACGGTAGCTGCCCACATTCAGATGTTCACAAATTGTAACCGGAGACCCCTTCAACTCTGGTTTTGTGTGATGTGTGAACTCGTCCAGCCAATCATGGCTTCAGCAGCACACCAGCAGTTTGATCACCCTTGAACCCTGCATGCACATGAATATGTATTTTAGCAAAAAATTAGTCTGCATTCCTATCACACTCTTAAGAAAAGTCCAGTTTTACAGCCTCTAGTCCAGGGATTCTCAACCTTGGATACCCAGTTGTTGTTGGACTACAGTTCTCATTATCCCTAGCCAAAATCCTGGATTATTTATTTATTTATTTAGCATATTTAGCATATTTTTATACTGCCCAAAATGTACATCTCTGGGTGGTTTACAACAAAATAAAAACAACATTAAAACATTAGTTAAAAAACAAAAACAAGAAATTTAAAATATGACAATTAAATTTTTTTAAAACAATATTCTAAAACAACATTAAAAACAATCAAAGCAATATCAGTTTAAAGCCTGGGTGAACAAGTGTGTCTGTAAAGACTTTTTAAAAATTGTCAGAGATGGGGAGGCTCTTATTTCACTAGGGAGCGCATTCCAAAGCCTTGGGGCAGCAACGGAGAAGGCCCGTCCCTGAGTAGCCACCAAATGAGCTGGTGGCAAATGCAGACGGACCTCTCCTGATGATCTCAGTGGGCAGTGGAGTTCATAACAAAGAAGATGTTCTCTTAAATATGCAGGGCCCAATCTGTTTAGGGCTTTATAGGTTATAACTAACACCTTGTATTTTGCCCGGAAACATATCGGCAGCCAGTGTAACTCCTTCAATACAGGAGTAATATGGTCTCTCCTAGATGCCCCAGAGACCAGCCTGGCTGCTGCATTCTGGACCAACTGTAGTGACCGGAAGACCGGACTAAATACAAGGGCAGCCCCACATAGAGTGCATTACAGTAATCCAATCTGGAGGTTACCAGCAGATGTACCACTGTTTTGAGGTCATCTATCTCAAGAAACGGACGCAGCTGGCGTATCAGCTGAAGCTGATAGAAGGCACCTCTGACCACTGCCTCAACCTGCGACACCAGGAAGAGACTTGGATCCAGAAGCACCCCCAGACTGTGTACCTATTCCTTCTGGGGAAGTGTGACCCCATCCAGAACAGGCAGATCAAAATCATCTCCTGAGTTTTGACCCCACACAATGAGTACCTCCGTCTTATCTGAATTCAGTCTCAGTTTGTTATCCCTCATCCAGCCCATTACCTACTCCAGGCAGGCATTTAGGGAGGTTATGTCCTCTCCTGATGATGCTGACATGAAGAAATAGATTTGGGTGTCATCAGTATACTGATAACACCCTGCACCAAATCTCCTGATGATCTCTCCCAGCGGTTTCATGTAGATGTTAAACAACATTGGAGACAATACGGAGCCTTGAGGGACACCATACAAAAGTTCAGATTTTAAAGAACAACAGTCTCCAAGGGACACCATCTGGAACCTGCCTGAGAGGTAGGAGCAGAACCACTGCTGGATTAGTCCATCATGCTTCACCAATAACTATCCAGACACCTCCAGGAACCCCACAGCAAGGCATGAAGACAATAGCCCTCCATTGTTTGTCCTTGATATCTGATATTCAAAGTTTTACTGCCATGGAGGTTCTATCTAGCTGTTATGACTCATGGGCATTGATAGACCTCTTCTGTGAATATGTCTAAACCTTTAAAAAATGAACTTAGGTGCTAATTGCTAACACCATGCCTGAAAGTATTTGGTGTCAGAAGGCATGACATTTCATCTGGCTGCCCTAGGCCACTTGTGAGGAATGAATTATGTGAATCTGGGCAAACACAGCATCTAGGAAATAAGAACTGTTGCTTCTTTCTGCAGCTGCTAAAAATGTCATTTTCCTTTTGAGTTCTCCCCTCCCCATCCATTCTGTCCTGGTTCACAATTGGTCAAATGTAGGCTTAATATAGGTTACTAACATCATTTATTTATTCATTCATTCATTCATTCATTTCATTTCATTTCATTTCATTTCTATACTGCCCTTTCAAAAATGGCGGGTGGTTTACACAGTGGTTTACGCATCCACATTAGTGTGAATGTGTGAGCCCAAACCAAGAGTGGAATCTCAGATTCATCTCGGGCCATAAAGCACCTTGGCATGGGTTCGCCCCTTTGTATGAGTTTGCACAATCACACTAATCTCAGCAATCCACATTAAACCTAGGTATGAATGCTTGTGTGAACAGAGGTGCTCTTACTCCTGGACTTTGGTGCTGAAGTCCAGGACCTCCACACCCCCTGGGGGCCCCCCAAGTCCTCTTTAGTCTGTCCTGGATGGTGTGGTTTGTGCCCTCAAGAACCTACAGGTGAAACTCGGAAAATTAGAATATCGTGCAAAAGTCCATTAATTTCAGTAATGCAGATTAAAAGGTGAAACTGATATATGAGACAGATGCATTACATGCAAAGCGAGATAAGTCAAGCCTTAATTTGTTAGAATTGTGATGATCATGGCGTACAGCTCATGAAAACCCCAAATCCACAATCTCAGAAAATTAGAATATTGCATGGAACCAAGAAGACAACGATTGAAGAATAGAACAATATCGGACCTATGAAAAGTATACAGTGTACTGTGCTTGATTGGCCAGCAAACTCGCCTGACCTGACCCCATAGAGAATCTATGGGGCATTGCCAAGAGAAGGATGAGAGACATGAGACCAAACAATGCAGAATTGCTGAAGGCCGCTAATGAAGCATCCTGGTCTTCCATAATACCTCATCAGTGCCACGGGCTGATAGCATCCATGCCACGCAGCATTGAGGCAGTAATTGCTGCAAAAGGGGCCCAAACCAAGTACTAAATACATATGCATGCTTATACTTTTCAGAGGTCCGATATTGTTCTATTCTTCAATCCTTGTCTTCTTGGTTCCATGTAATATTCTAATTTTCTGAGATTGTGGATTTGGGGTTTTCATGAGCTGTACGCCATGATCATCACAATTATAACAAATTAAGGCTTGACTTATCTCGCTTTGCATGTAATGCGTCTGTCTCATATATCAGTTTCACCTTTTAATTTGCATTACTGAAATTAATGGACTTTTGCACGATATTCTAATTTTCCGAGTTTCACCTGTACATGTTAAAAAATGGTGTTCAACTTGCAGTGGCGTGGGGGAGGTTCAAAAGGCCTTTAGGTCCAGGCTCCAAAATTACCTAGCTGCACCTCTGTGTGTGATGTAATATTGAATATCTCATGTTGTGACATCATGATATTGTGCATTCCTCTGCTCCCACTCTGAATTATTGGCTGTTGCCCATAGGCATATGATGTCAAAATATAGGGTAAGATACTCTTCTTATGAGGAGATGGGAAGAATATGTATAGGGTGCCTATCTATTTACTTGCTTACATACAGACATACATTTATATTCCACTCTTCCTTCAAGAAGCCCAAGCAGTGTACATGGTTTACATATTTATCCTCACAACAACCCTATGAGATAGGTTAGGCTGAGAGCTAAGTGACTGGAACAAAGTTAGCCGGTGAGTTTTATGGCTGAGTGGGGATTTGAACCCGGGTCTCCCCAGTCCCAGACCAACACTCTAACCACTACACCACCATCTTTAGTAGCTTCACTATGCACCTTGAGAAAAAATGTGCCCACTACACAGCAATTCGGCCTCTTCTCCAGCATTTCCCTTGTGCCTCTTCAAAACAGCTGTGTGATGTACAACCATAATCTCAGGGCTATCTGGAGGTGCAAAGAAGGGAAAGGAATGTGTTTCATTCATTTCCCTTCAGTGCTGCTGGCCTTCTGCTAACGTAAATGACCACAGGATGCTAATGGGTTACTGCAGTTTCTACCTGTAATGATCCATTCCCTGGTGCCCTTCAGTTGTTCATGCTAGCAAAAAGCCACAGTGTGACGGGAGATCAATTGCAGTGCTTGCTCCCTTCTGCCTACGAAACTCCAGACAAGAAATTTTCTTGATTGAGCTGATAGACTGTAATAGCCTTTCTGTCCAACCCCTGTGTCCAACATAATTTCTTCTCAAGCTGATTGCCACCCACCCACCCCTTTTTCCATGTTTTGTTTTTTGTTTATTTTCCTTTCCTCTTGTCCAGCCCAGTTGGTTTACTTGGGGATTTGATTGCCCAGTCATTTGACTGATGTCACACATGAATGGTATATTTTATTTATTTATTTATTTATTTATTTAATTTGTACACCGCCCCAAACTTTTGTCTCTGGGCGGTTATAAGGAAAGGCTATTGCATTCCATTCTCAGACTATGTCATATAGGTGCAACTGAAAGCATTCCCATCACTCATTGAATGTTGTAAATTCATGCCGAATTCCTTGCATGTCTGGAGGCCAATTTGGAAGTTGTGTCCAACCAGGCTGCCCATCAGTATTCCCCATAACAGGAATTTCCAGACAGTTCTGACTACAACTCCCATAATCCTCAGCCAAATGCCATTGTGGCTGGGAATGCTGGGACTAGTAGTCTGTTCCAGGGAAAACTGTTGGCCATCATGTGAATGACCTACTCCCCTTCCTGAAGTACCATTTAATTTAGTTTCTCTGACCCACCCCCTCATAATACTTTAAATGCTGCTTTAATGTGGTATTTAAATTATGTGTGAGGAGTTGGCTCTGACAAACTACCCGCTATGTGATTATGAAAAGCAGAATGAAGCACTGGGAGGAAGAGCACACAAATGTGCACTCAGATCCCTGACTGTGTGATAGACGGGCCTGGAAATATGTATCATCCAAACTGGCCCAAAGTGTCTTTTAGTCTTGCTGTTCTCTAGGCACTTCTCACACAGTGGGCTGTTTCAGATGTCACACAGGACTCAGTTCGAGCCAGGCTCCATGAGATGTCCCTGAGTCTCAGGAATGTGCCCTCTCCCCTCCCGTCTCCATGCTAGTATCTACTTCCTTTCTAGGTTAAAATAAACTGAGATTCATTCTGTTGTCCAAACCCACCAGTCTTGGCTTATTCTAACCTACTTGCTTCAAATAACTCAATGAGCCGGGACTCACGATCCGTGAGACCCGGTTTAGTGAGCTGAGCGGGATGGAGCCCTGGGCAGCCGGATCAGTTGCCCACACGATCGCCGGCTCTGTGACAGAGCCGGCAGGGGCTGGGGATCTCAGGGGCCGCATGGCCCTTGGAAGCTCCACTATGCCCTGCGCGAGTGCACAGGGCATACTGGGGAGACCCCCGGAGCCGGGAGGCAGCATTTCACCTCCTATCCAGGGGTCTACTCACAAGTAGCCATGGCACAGTGCCGCGCCATGGCTACTCATGACCAGATAGTGTGGGTTTGTGGAGCGCTCACTCCACAAACCTGGGCTAAGAGGAGGGGTACTTGAGCGGGTTACCTGCTTGAGAACCACCGGGCTCGCAGCCGAGCCTTGTGGTTCTCACGATCGGGGAAAATCGGGCTAGGATTTCCTAGCCTGACTTTTCCCGATCGTGAGAATAGCCCCAATATCTGTACACAGGATTTGAACTGAGTTACAGATCTCAGGTTATTTGAAGCACGTAGAACAAGCGGGGATTGGTTGGTTCTGACACAACCAATCTTGATTTACGTTAACTTAGATAGGAGTAGACAGTGGGAGCGCACGTTCCAGAGACTCAGGGATGTTTAACAGAGTCTGCTTTAATTGAGGTTCCATGTGACAGCTGAACCAGCCCATTAAAAGTCACAATGGTTATCCTCTTTGAATTTTACTACTACTTTTTTTTAGTGCAATGTCTTTTCAAATGCCAGTATTCTTGCAGAAATGCTGCAGAAATATCTACAGCATTCTGGAGTTTTAGCACTAGTAGTTTGGCAGGAGACACACCTTTATGGCAGAGATATATTTTGCTTGCAGAAAGTCCCAGGTTCAATCCCCGGCATTTCCAATTGAATTTATTTTAAAAAATATATCTCACCTTAACGTTCTGAAAAACTAAAAGCAGCTAAGAACAAAATGATTGAAAACGATAAATAAAACTACAATACAATAAACTGAAACACAGAGCAACAAAACAGAAATAATCCAGTACAGAAGTAACACCAAGACAGAATTAGTCAATGGGAAATACTCTTGTTGAAGCATCAGGAAGGAGCAGAAGTCAACTGAGGCCAAAGATTATTGGGTAGCAGGATCGGGAATGATTCTGGAGAGAGAATGCTGCCAAAGTAGTCACTAGTGGTCTGGATCCTCCAATGGTATGACTCAGTATAGGGAAACTCCTTCTCTTAGTTATTTCTGTTCTCATTATTGTTCATATTGCCTTCCCATTATTCACCATCTGCTGATTCTGGCTAGTTCAGATGAATGCCAACCACAACATGCAATCAGGACAGGGTCATGCCAAGAGCCCTGATGTAATGTTAAACAAGGTTTGTCAGCATGTATAAAGGGGCAATTCAGCTTCCATCACACAATTAAGAGACACCCCAACAGTGTGCCTGGACATCTTCCAGTGATGTCAAGGCAGGCATTCTCTTGGCATGACATGTCCTGATTGTGTCTTGTGGCTGGTGTTTGCCCAAACTGGCCCTCTTATTAATATGCTTATTATTCCATTTCCTGTCACTCGTTCATTTGTAAAGGAGCAATAAGATTATTGACAGATTCAGACATTACATGGAACTGTGGTTAATTTTAACCAAGGTTTATGTAACAAATCTGGATTGGCACAGACAATCACCCCATCTTTGATTGTTTTGCCTTATCATGGTTTGTTGAGGGTCCTGCCCTTTCTCCCCACTTCCTGTGATCTAAGTTTCCATCTCTCTATGCAAGGGTCCTGCGAAAGTGGAAACCACTAATAACCATGAAGAGTGTGGTGGGAGGAATGAGTGACGCACTGGGGCAAGACTTCTGGACCCTCTTTCCATACTGTAATCATGTACAGCCTTTTTTTAAAAGTAATGTCTGTATAGGACTTTGCTGTTTTGTTTTTCTTGTCTGATCTGATTCACATAGAGGAGATGATTGAATACTTGAGGTCAAGGGACGTGATTTTGCAATGTTCCTCTTAGTTCTGGATTGGATAATGGTGCTGTGTGGACTTACAAGAAATAATTTCACTCCCCCTGGCCCATAGTATCAGACAAAAAAAAACCACATTATTGAAGCCTGCACAAACAATACATCATAAGAACTAATGAAGAACAGAGAGTTCCGGAGTCTTATCTTCCAGCCCAGCCAACTGGAGGGGGGGAAAGTCCTTCTTATAACACTCCAGCCTTTAATATCAACTGATTGTGCCCTCTCCCTTGTCCTAGTTGCTTGATGTCATTTTGAACTTGGGGAGGCATTTTCCATGATAGCTTCAGTTTTATGGGCTTCCTTGCCAAAAGAGACCAACCTGGCTCTTGCAGAGAAAACACGGTCAAGTCTTACTTGTTTCAGTCTGTATTTAATGGAAGATCATTTACTGTTTGGCTGGTGAGATGAAGTGTGTGTGTGTGTGTGTGTGTGTGTGTGTTCCATGCTAACAAAAGAAGACAAGCAGCAAATGATTAAGTAATTTTAGGTTGATATGTATGCTATTGCTCTTTTTCTGAGTTCAGTTGGTTTAAATACACTTGTCAGTTTAGTATGGAAGGTTTTAGAATGTTTTAAGTATTTTTGCGGGCTTGTCTGCAAGCGGGCAATAATAAGGATGAGGCCGTGCAGACGATTTATCTGGGGAGGGATGGCAGGGAGGAAGACCCCCGCCTGCCTCCCCAAACATGATCACCCTCCCCAGTCCAGTCTGCTGCTCGCCATGGCACATGAGTGGTGCCACAACAAGTGGCAGAGCAGGGAGCTGAAGGTGAAAGTCCTCCGGCATCCCTCAATGCACTCTGCCTGGAGCATTGAGGGATTCCCTCTCAGCCAGACGCTCTAGCAGCTAGACTCTGTATATGCCTGGGTTGCAGGCAGCCCAAGCACACCCTCGACTGGAGTATTCCTCTGAGCATGTCATGAGTTCCTTTCCTTTGTTGTTGTCACGACGCAGGAGCCAGCACTCCTTGCTCCCTGGCGGCGAGGCCTTAGAGTTGGGTGGGGAGGGGGTTGGCTGTCACCCGTTTCCTCCTCCTCCAGGCTGTGTGGGGTCACGGTGGCTGACTCTCTCCCCTTGTTGAGTCCTCCACTCACCTGACTAGCCCCTCATCCCGGGCATCCTTAGTCACTGGCAAGGGAAACATCTCCTGCCCCCGCCCAGCTAGCCCCCACCCTCCTTTATTAACCCTCTTTCCTCCTTGTTACAGGCAGCTGTTTCCAATCCCTCTGTCCCATTCCCCCCCTCCTCCTCTGGCGCCACCCCTCTCTCTGTGGCGCCTTCCCAATGTCATCGTGAGGCTCCGCCTCCAAGCCCCATCCTGGCAGTCGCTCCTCCGTGGCCGCACACTTGCCGGACTCCCTGGGCAGGCGGCTGCTGTTGCGAGCCCTCCCCTCACCACCCTGGCTCATCACGGCTTCTCTTGCCCCCGCCACAGCTTGGCTGGTCGAGGTAAGGCCAGCGACGCTGCTCCCGACACCATATGCCAGACAGTTGTGTGACCACTGCTGAACTCCATGTATCTGAGATCAAAGGGCACAGTCCCTAGGCAGACTTCAGCCTCAAATCTATTCTGCCACTACTATTTAATCAACAAGAGTATTAAACAACAAGACTCTTAAAAATTTAATCATGTTTCCCCCTGTTTAGTTCAATTATTCAGTTTAGCATCCATTGCTGTTTATTTTCAACTATAGTTTATGCTTATATCCGTTTCCAAGTGTGATATAGTCAACTTGATTTTATGGTACATTAGCTTCACCCAAATGCATTTATTATACCAAAACCCACTTGCAGTGGGAGCAAAGCCTCTAGTATTTTTTTCCTGCTATGGGCTGGTGGCAAATGACATTTTTTGAATATAACAGAATCCATGGGTGAAAAGTTCACTCTTTTGGCCCCCTACGTAGTCAATACCAGAGGCAGCTGTTACAGTAATTTAGAAATGGCTAAAGCAGAATGCTACCTTGATGAATTCACCACCTCCACACCACTGCTCCATAATTTGATAGAGTAAACATGTGCGGTATGGACTGGCGATGAAATAATAAGTGATTTGCTTCATAATGAATGCTCTCTTCAATCTGTTAATCATGTCACAAGAAAGCACTCCAGGGCTATGGTATGAAATGCATCAGAGAAATGTTTATGCAACAGCAAACATACCGAGGTGTGCTGGTATCTGAGCAGGAAAGAGGTTCTGTTCCTGCCCTGAAACTCTGAACAGATTTTGCCTCGTTCTCCCCCCGCCCCATTTTGCTTGACCCAAATATAGGCCTTGGTCTCACACTGAGTTCCACTAAGAGCGAGTCACGCAATCAGTTTCAATAATAGCAGACTCATGACAGGCGTTAGGCACTTACTGCCAAAATTAACAAACAGTAATATGGGATTTGGGTCAAATGGTACAATTCTGGCACTGCTGAATCCTGCTAGAACATTTTGGCAGCCGCTGTGCTTTATTCCAGAGGGTGGAAAGGCTTAGTATGTGCCAGGATGCCAAATCAGATAAAGGGACCATCACTTCAAGAGGCCTGCTCTGTACAATATGCCAGAGTAGGCTAGAGGCCACCTGAGTGTTTGATTTCTGTACCCCACTGCTTTTAGGTTGGGAGAGACCCTCAGGAGACCCACTGAGGGTGCTTTGACCCAGGTAGCTCACTGCTAGCAGCCATCTCCAAATCAACCACTCCTTCAGCCAATCTGCCACATGTTGTCTTGTTCTGGTCTCCCAGACCAGGGAGCAGGTCGGTCTGACAGAGTCCCAGTTCCAACTGAGCCTTTTTATATCACTTGGCCCTGATTATCCACCTCAGGCTCTGCCCCTCTTTTACAGAGTGGGGATCCCAGAAAGGGCAATCCCTGGGCCTGGAAATGAGCACTCAGCTGTCTCTTAGCCGGGCCTTACCTTGTGCATTCCCTGTAGCCTGATTCAGACATTATCCAAAAGCCCCACTGTAGCTGTATATGGCAGGCACATCTGTGATTACACAGATGGATCGATCCACCCTTACAATCACAGATGTGCCCACTGTCTTGGGGAGGTTCTTTCCTCTCAGACAAGCCCCGCCATAATCATGAATGGTGGTGGTGGGTGAGTGAGTAATGTGGTGGGGCTGGAACTTCTTTCTCCTTTGCCCTGCTGTACAGTGGGGCCTTTTAATAAGATCTGAAGGAGGCTTGTATCAGTGATGAGACACTGAAGGGTAAGAGGCATATGATACATCCAGATCCAACCAGTTGGGTGACTCCAGCTCAGAGGGACCACTTGAGCTCAGGGCCCTGGCAGCTGGCCCTGAATCATAAAGCTTTATGGTCCTAAACCATAATTGGTATCTGTTCTTTTTTATTTCAACAAGCATCTGTTCTCTCTACAGTCAGAGAGATTGCAGAGAAAGAGCTCTCATGAATGTCCATATTCCGATGGGAGAGCTGGGGGAGCAGAACCATGGGTCCATTGGACCCACAGTTCTGCATTATGTGTGAAGGTGGCCAGTGTTTTTGCAGAGTCCATGAATGGCAGCCCTTTAGCCACAGTACTCTATTGATTCCATGAAAGGAATGGCCTGCTGGTTCCCAGTGGGTAGGTAGAAGAAGCAAGTGGGTTCACACAAACAGAGAATCAAGGTTCCCAACTTGGTTAAGAGCAGGGTAGGAATGCTGGGTTACCCTCTTTTGAGCAACCTGGGCTGGGAGGATTTTTGTGAGTTCACATAATCATGCAAACCAGGCTAGCTAGCTCCTATCCTGATTTTGATTATTGTTCGAGCCCAGTTATCAGCATTTCAGAATGGTGGGGATTTGTTTCAGAATGAGGGACTTGTAGTGGTTTCACTGGTGCTGAGTATATTACAAGCCAAGCTTATAAATTCACATGTTTGGGCCCACCTTGCAATGTGATCACAACCAACCAGTCAATTCCTCCATGCTGGTTTTCCAAGCAAACCGTGGCATGGCGTGGGGTGGGCTCTTCATTATCAGACCTGAAAACACATTTATTCAGTGCAATGCAAAGTGAATTAAACCAGCCTGTACATTTTTAATGCAGCAAGCAAAGTTTTTACTGCCTCAGTGCTCATTAAAACCAACCAGAGTGTCGTTGCAAATATTCTGCACTTAGACTTGCGACTGTAATGGAGAAAAATTATGAATGACATTTATTGGTGCTGTAAATGATGCTTTGTAGTGTTATAAGAAAGTAACCGAGTTTGTTCTTAATCAGTTCCTGTTCCCTGTGGGAGGGCTTTCATGCCAGGTTTCCTTTCTTTCCTTTCCTTTCTTTTATACTGAAATAGAGTATAAAATACTGTTTTGATGTAAAAGAAAGGAAATTTAAAAAAACGAAAGTTAACCAGTAATTAAAGGCCTCCTTTAATTAAACTCCCACAAGGAACAGAGGCTGACTAATAATCGGGCAAATTATCACTAATTCCCTAACGATGCTGAACAGGAAGCAATAGCAGAGCCATAATCTGCAAACAGAAAAAAAAAAATTTAAGGCACTGTAGCCCATTAAAGCTTCAATAACACATTGCCTCTCCACACTGGATAGATTGGTGCTGCAATTGAATTTTATTGCAAAAATTAAAAATTAAAAATAACCACATATCAGGTCTGAAAAAACTCAGGAGGACATCCCCAGAAACGGAATACTGAACTACAATGATTTGGCAATGATGTTGTCCTCTTCTTCATTAAAAGTGAGGGCATAAGATATGGAAACTCCAAAGAAAAAGACTTCTGGGGTCTTAACAGTTTGCAACGGCTAGAAACTGAAATGGGGCAAGTAAAAATAAGGTGCTGCTAACCATGTGCAAAGTGCCTTTTCCTGAGTCACTAGAGGCTGGTGTTACACAATGGCTAACATGATGTCCAGTGTTACAGAGTTGTAACATCAAGACAATTGCTATGAGCTGCACTTTTAGGTCCGAAGCTGTAGTTTCCAACAAGCGTGAGCCACATGTGCCTCCTACCTTATATAAGAACATAAGAACAGCCCATCAGGCACAACACCCATCTAGTACAGCATACTGTTTCCCAGAGTGGCCCACCAGAGGCCTCCAGGAAGCCCATAGGCAAGAGATGAAAGCCTGCCCCTCTCCTGCTTTTGCTCTTCTGTAACTGGTATTGAGAGGCACCCTACTTCTGAGCCTAGAGGTAGCCTATAGCCATCAAGATTAGTAGCCATTGATAGACCTGTCCTCCATGAATTTGTTGAAGTCCCTTTTAAAGCCATCCAAACTGGTGGCCATCACCATGTCCAGTGGCAGAGAATTCCATAGACTAATTATGTGTTCTGTGTGTGTCTTTTGTGGCGGGGTGTGTGTGCAGAGGGAAACACCTCCAAAATAATAAATCTCTATCTTGTATTGTAAAATCTCTCTCTGTCTTCTGTTGCTGCTGTGGTGAATTCAAATGAGCAGTTTCATACTTGATCCTCTTCCCACCGTGAGGCAGTATGAGATTGTTCAGCTGCAGGCATGACCTAGGGGTTCACTGTGTGGCAACTTCACATGTATCTTTGAGGATGGCGAAGGCGGGACTGCCAGATCTCCAGCATCTCCTTTAATGAGGCAGTGTTTCAACTGATCTCACAAATGGCTATTTCTCACAAATTACTCCCTGCATGAAAAGAAAGTTGGGCAGCTAAAGCATGGAACAATAAAAGGTGTGGGTCGACCCTCCGCATCTCATAGCAACATTAGTTGTGAATATAATAGCACTTATATTGGCTGGGAGTTGTGGAACAGTGTCAAGATGCAGGCTGCATGTGCCCAGAATGATAGAGGGAGTCCTTTTGGTAGCATTCAGCAGTTTGTGAAACTTGCAGGTTGTTCTCATGAGCAGCCAAGACTGAGCGAAGGCAGCTAAGCCTGAGCTTGGCTGCCCATGGGAACGCCAGGAGTCGGCCGACTCCCTGCGGAACCTCAGCAGCAAATGCGGCTAAGCAGCCGGACTCTTAAACGAGGTTCCCTTAACCCCGCTTACCTGACCATGTGTCAGTGCTGGGTGCTTCCAGCCAGCGCTGAAGCATTGACAGGCAACCGCCCATCGCTGGAGAGATCTCCACAATGAACCATGCCGTTGCACAGTGCACTGTGGAGTTTCCAGGGACCAGAATGGAGCATCCTGACTCCCGCATCTCTGTGCACCCAGACCCTCCCACCTGGATTGTATGCAGGGAAGGTGAGTTTCTGCTGCCTTGCCTGCCCGCTAGCCCTCTCATGCAATCGTGGAAAGGGGCTCTTGGCGTTTTTAAGTGCCATGCCATATAAAGACCAGGGCTGACTGCCATTTGCTATTTTACCATTCATTAATTTTTTTAAAAAAAAGGATTGCCTTTTGTGGATGATATGCTAGGGGAAATTGGTATCAGCCAGATTCTGTGGCAGACTCCCTTAACACTGGGGATGGGGCTGTGGCTTAGGAGTAGAGCATCTGCTTTGCTTGCAGAACACTGTCTGTGATTATGTGCTAAGCAATATCTGGGCCAGAGGGTTCCCTCTAGCCCAACAGCTGTACCCAGCAGCTACTGAGACACGATGAAAAGCCCTCCTATCCAGTTGCTGCTTAGCACACAATCATGAATGGCTCCTACGACCTTGTTTTTAACTGACAGGTGATTGGCAGTCATAGCTCCTAAACTAGAGTAGGTCGCTTCTCCTTCCCTACCCTTGATCGTGTGAACTGCCTTATTATCTGCTTGAGCAAATCTCCAGAGCCTAGAAATGTATACATTGGGGGAAACTGAATTTTATGCATGCTTCAGAAGGTGTGCTTATTTTATGTATTTGTTTTCATTTATTGTTCAATGTTTATACCACCTTCCATAAAATTCATTCCAAGGTGGTTTACAAAAGTTAAAATACAATGGTATTCCATTAAAATTACATTAAAATATTAAAATCAACTCAGAACAATAAAAATTATGAAGCAGCAGCCATTGAAAGACAGAAAAAAGAGCAGCGGGGGAGCAGAGAGATTGGCAACCCCCAAAGAGTAAAAACCAGAACAAATAAAAGCAGCTATGGACATCAGAGAATGGACACCCCTGGGAGAGCATTCCAGAGTAGGGGATGTGTATGAACGGTTTGTCCTGAACCAGGTCTGGTTTGAAGGTTCGACCAAGGACCCAACCAGGGGTGGTTCGGTCCGTGATCAAACTAGCTTGGGATGGCAAGAAGCATTCCTGAGGAGGAGGCAAGGGGGGAGGGCTTCTTAGCCCGGCTGCTCACTGCCGCTCACCCTCCCGGTTCAGCAAGCATGCTCCCCACTCCTTTACCAAGCCGGAGGGGGGAGGAACAGTAGGGCGAGCAGCCATGGTAAGTAAGCAGCTTTTTTCTCCTCTTGCCGCTGCCACCTTGGGTATGCCCCTTTACTTGTAAAAGGGAATCCTCACTGGATTCCCCTTTACAGGTTTATTCCCCAAACTGGTTCAACCCAATTTGGTGGTTGAACCGAACCTGACCGGGTTTGGCTGGGCACGGAATTGGGCCAGGTTGGACATGGAACCAACAGGGCCAGGTTGGTTTGAATCCGATTTGGATTCAAACTGAACCAGCCGAACCAGTTCCATCTACACACACCGCTATTCCAGAACCCAGAGGTAGCATTCCCCTTGTCTGACATGCCTTGTCCTACTTAGATTACATGTAGGACATGTAATGGCCTTGCCCTGCGTTCATTACAGACAAGCCTCCCTCAGTGTTGTCACGCATAGCACACACTGTTGCTCTGGTGACTTTGTTGGATGGGCAGAAACCCTTGGGAGCAGGCAGTCTTTTAGATATCCAGGGCCCAAAACCATTACGGGCTTTAAAAGTGATAGCCAGCACCTTGAACTGGATCCAGAAACAAATTATGGTAAGATCAACAGTGGTCAAGTATCAGCCATCAGTGAACAGCAGCATTCAAGCTAAAGCTGCCATGCATTTGCACTCTTACATTCATCCGCATGCCTAATCAAAGAGCTGCTTCATTATTAGGCATTGACAGTACAAGCATAAATGAAGAGCAGTTTAGGGCTGTGAAGGAGTCACACTTGAATTCTTATGGAGTTAGGAAAACGGGTCACCTTTGTTGAATTTTTCAGTTATTTTTCCTTCTGCCATTTAGTTAATAACTGCAATGGATATGCACTCCTGGGTTAAGTCGAAAGGTCCACAGAGAGGTCTCCCAAAATAATGCTTTCTTCTCCATTTTAATGAGACAAATAAGATTTCTCCAGAAGGACCCACACTTTGCTGCAATGAATTGTGTGTTTCAGTTAGAGTAAGCTGGGCAGAATTAAGGCCTCGATAATTAATCTGAATCTCAGAAGAGACTAAATAGAGACTCTGCAGAACAGCTATTGCACTCTTTAATTCATGTGCCATCTGTTTTGGGTAAATTAGCACAGATGAAATTTTGCATCCCCTCACCTGCCAACTTGAAGACTCCATTAGTTTCCCAAAGACTTGGTGCTTGGTTAACAGGGTTAAATCATGCTGGCATGTGGTTCCTATCATATGTGAAGCATATTTTAGCTTAAAACTGGGAGCCTTTCTGCAACAAGTTGGGAGATTTCTATGGGAGATTTGAAATGAAACTACAAAGAAGACAAGACATCAGTTCCAGCTGGATTTCCCCCGCAAGAAGGACCCCACAGACACTTAAGAAACTAAGGTCCTCTTTTTCTTCTCTGACTGACGTTTTTGATTATTTGGGATTTGCATCTATACTTATTTGGGCAGTTCACACCATCAACCTTAAGATAGGATTTGCTGGCCATGCTCCCAATTTTTGATCGTGTGTTAAATAAAAACAAGATTGAAGATGGGGACTCTGAGGAACTTGATTGTCAGTCAGGTCCCAGCTGGGTAGGATGAGCTAGCCATCCCCAGCTGGTTCCACCCACACCCTCAGCTTCTGAATGAGGTGGGTGTAGAAATCATCCAGCCCAACTGGGGCTAAATCTTCAATCTTGTGTTTATTTAACACATGATAAAAAATCAGGTGTATGCCCAGGAGGCGTCTCCTTCCCTAATTTCGATGACATGAATAGCTCTATTAAACATTTGTGTTGAAGATGAAATTACATATTCTGCCTTCATCACAAGTCTTTCTTCCATTAGGCGTTCCAAACTTGTATTCCTGTCCAAAACTGTACCTGGGCTCAGAGGTGCTCTTACCCCTGGACTTCTGGGCCAAAGACAATGGCCTCCACAGCCCCTGGGGGCTTCCAAATCCTCTTTAGTCTGTCTCAGGTGGTGTGGTTGCCCGGCCGAGCATGATGATGCTTAATTTGTAGGGGAGGGGAGCCTCCAAAGGCCTTCAGGTTCAGGCCCCAAAATTACCTAAGTGCACCTCTGCCTGGGCTGGGGGGCGGATTTGGAGGGGAAAGGTGATGGTCGGGGGAGAGTTAAGCACCTTACTGCGGGAAATTAAGCTCTTCAAGCCACACCCCCAGGAGGAGAAAAGGGATGGTAGGCTCTGAAGATGTAATATCATTGGGGTGTGTAATTGCATCTTGAGGCTGTTCTCATTTGCAACGTTGCTGCTTTTCATTCTGAGGCTTGTAGAATATCTGCATTTCAGTTTGGCATCTTCTGCAGGAAGGGTGAGCATCGTGGTGCTTTTCCGTTTTATAATTCTAACTGCTTGTCATGTGACATATGCAAATCCATTACTCTTACTTGAAGAGCAAGTAAACTTGGTGTCTTTTAAAATACACTTGCAGTTTAGATTGTGCCACTTGCAAACCTTGCTAGTACAAACAACAAGGTGCTGTGATAATGGTAATAATCTTTGCTAACTGTATATAATTTGGAATGCTTATTTTGATACATGTCACTATTCATTGGGGCTATTCTTATGATCACAAAAATCGGGCTAGGGAAATCCTAGCCCGATTTTTGTGATTGTAAGAACCACCGGGCTTGCAGCCGAGCCCAGTGGTTCTGGAGTGGCTAACCCGCTCCTGTAGCCTGCCCCTTAGCCCGGGTTTGCAGAGTGAGCGCTCCACAAACCCGGGCTATCTGCTCGTGAGTACCCACAGTGTGGCTCTGTGCCGCGGCTACTCACAAGTAGACCCCCGACCAGGAAGCTTAAAAGCAGCCTCCCAGCTTGGGGGTCTCCCCAGTATGCCCTGTGCGCTCGCGCATGGCATACTGGGGCTTCCGGAGGTCGTGCGGCCCCCAAGTTCCCCAGCCCCCGCCGGCTCCCAAGGCAGAGGAAGTTTGGCACTTCTGCTTTTCCAGGACCAGAGGGCATATATAGAGCACATTAGTGCTGCCTCAGGACATGAGATGGACTGGCAATCAGAGGCTTCCATATCCCCAAGGGGCCCCCAAATCCTCTTTAGTCTGTCCTGGGTGGTGTGGTTTGTGCCCTCAAGAACCTATGTGTTAAGAAATGATGCTTAACTTGCAGTGGGGTGGGTGGGTTCCAAAGCCTTTAGGTCCAGGCTCCAAAATTACCAAGGTGCACCTCTGCTGGCAGTTGCCTGAAACGTCCGTTCTGCTGTGGTATTCACAAAACACACTTTAAGGTGGGAGCTGCCACAGCCAGTGGCATTATTTCCCCCTACTGATTGTTGCTCACCATTTGTGTTCAGAGTGTCGCAGTGCTGCTGTTACGCAAGAATTATAGACACAAAATAGGTAATACAATACTCTCTGTTGGACAGCTCTGCCGCTGTCTCAAGTTATCGAATCTGATGGAACCAGATCTGCTCACAGCAGAGGAAAATATATTCCACGGGAACGTAGGAAGCTGCCTTCTACCGAGTCAGTACCTTGGTCCATCTAGCTCAGTATGTGTACAGGGGTGTAACTATAACAAGTTACTCCCCTTGGCAAGGGGAGACAGTTGTCTGGGGGCCCACTGCCTTGGGGGTCCCTCAGAGGCAAGTCACATGACTGACTCCCCTAGACGTGCACCCGCCCATGCTTCTTTCATTGGTATTCATCCTCCCAAATTGATGTGAGTGTTAAGACCTGTAGCTACCAGAACAGCATGTCTTTCTCTAGTACCGTTATTGACTTGCCTCGTCCACAATCTACAAAACCTTAAAAAAAATAATTTAGGATGGTGTTCTATTGTAGCACATAGGTTTGTCTCTGGGCCCACTCACACCTTGCTACGCCCTTGATTGTCTACACAGACTGGCAGCGTTAGCCAACATTATGGGCAGGAATCTCAGTCCTATCTGGAGATGCCAGGGTGGGAACTTGGAACCTTCTGCATGCAAGCATGCAGGTGCTCTTCCCAGAGCGGCCCCATCCCCTAAGGGGAATACCTTCCAGTGCTCAGACATGTCGTCTCCCATTCAAATGCAAACCAGGGTGGACCCTGCTTAGCAAAGGGAACAATTGATGCTTGCGACACAAGACCAGCTCTCCTTCCTTAGAGCATTAATGGATCTTGTGTACCCTTGCTATTAGATGGACACACTTGTTGCAATTTCAAATGTTCCAGCACTTGCCTCCACACAGGGGCTGGCAACCAGACTAACACTGCACTCGCACAACCTTGTTGTGCACATGCTGGGTGTTCAGAGTTCCACAGTCCCTTGCACTTCCTAACTGCTGGTGCAAGTGTTGCAATGGTGCAGCGAGAACAGCAGAACAGGATGTGTAGGGGATGCACCACTAGTCTGCAGCACAAGCCCTTGACCTAGCAAAACTAGCTAGTGCAAACTCTTTGAGCTAGTACGACATGTTTGCACAAGCACAGTACTTGTCTGGAGCTCAGCCACTGGCTGACATGCAGTGCACCAGTACATGCAGATGTACTGGTGCAGTGAGAGAGAGCACCCTGACAGAACCTCCCAACCCACTGCCCCACTCCTGCCTCTTCCCCAAGAACCCCTTTGTGCCACCCAAAAATATGTCCCCAAGGGATACACAACTCTCAGGGACATATTTCTGGGGGGCACCAAGGGCCTCCTCAAGAAGTGAAGGGCATAAAAAATTGCCACTTCCCCACTGCACCAGTATAGTAGTCGGGAAGTTCTGTTAGGCCACACTGGCACTTCCTTGCTCTGAATGCCGGCCACTGTCTGCGCATATGTATAGGGGGAGGAGAGTTGGTCTACAGGAGGAGAGCTGGTCTTGTGGTAGCGAGCATGGATTGTCCCCTTTGCTAAGCAGGGTCTGACCTGGTTTGAATTTGGAGAGGAGACTACAAGGCTCTACACACGATCAGTGTGTGGAGCCGAAAGGGGTTCTGCAGGGAGAGCGGGCTAGACCCTCAGTCCACGCAGACAAGCACTCACCCCTCCTTGGGTGGGTGGATCAACCACCCAGACGAACAGCGGCTTGGGTCTGGCGCTCCCGCTTGCCCGGAAGCTCTGGGGGTTGGGTGAAGGGAAGCACCACTGCACGGCATCCCAGCCCCCCAGAGCCCCAGTAATGCTTCATGTGAGTGTGCGGTGCATTCTTGGGGTCTCCCCTCCCCCCTCCCCGAGTGTGTCCGCTGAGGCTGCAAACACATGACCAAAAAATGAGGACTATGGAGTTCTCGCTCTGTTAACCTCATTTAAGGGGGTGGCTGCATAAGCGGGCTTGCTGCCATGGAGGCACTGGGCTTACTCACAAGCCCGGTGGTTCTCACGTGAAAACAAAACTGGGCTGAGGGAGCCCAGCCCAATTTTGCTCGCTCATGAGAATCGCTGGTGCATGTGAGTGCTGAAAGATGATGAGGCCACTCTGGGAAGAGCATCTGCATACTTGCCTGCAGAAGGTCCCAAGTTCCCTCCCTGGCATCTCCAGGTAGGGCTGAGAGAGACTCCTGCCCATAACCAGGGAGAAGCTGCTGCCAGTCTGTGTAGACAATCCTGAGCTAGATGGACCAAGGGTCTGACTCGGTAGAAGGCAGCTGCCTATGTTGCTATATGAACATATGAAGCTTTGGCCTGGCTAGCACAATATTATCTACACTGTCGGACAGCAGTTCTCCAGAGTTTCAGCTCGGGGAGGCTAGCAACAACCTCAGCAAAGGGACCACCACCTTGTCTCCCCAGCTATATCAACTGCCAGCTAAACTAAGTGTGCCAAGAATGAGCCAAGGATGAGAGGAAAGGGCTTCCAAAAGAGACATGTTGACATGGGTGCAATGTTCTACAATTGCAGGTTTCAGGATCTGACACCGTGTTCTGCGATCAACATCTATCTATCTATCTATCTATCTATCTATCTATCTATCTATCTAGACATATTTTTAATACCACCCCAAATTCATGTCTCTGGGCAGTTTACAACAAAGCAAGAAAGCAAGCAAGCGAGCGAGCAAGCAAACAAGCAAACAAACAGAAAAATTTAAACCATTAGCTAAAATTAGAACAGAAGTGATGGCAGCCTGGCAAATGCTCAGTCTCCAGTTTTGTATCATCCATGTCTTAATACTAAAAACAAGATGGTGTGCCTACAGAATTAAATATATGTAAATTGCCCTGTGTTTCATATTGTTTAATATTTTGGTCATTCCTAAAGCAATATGCATCTAGTCTATGAGAGGGGAGGGGAAGGGAAGGGAAGGAGGAGAAGAGGGGCTTCAAATTGAGATCCTCACTAAATTGCTCCACTAGTACTCCAGAGGCCCAATTTGAGTTAATCGGTAATTTTTCACAGACGACATCTAATCTATGAGTATAAATTACTTTGCACTCTTATTATTCCTTAATTGAAGTGCACCAATGTGAAATGTCCATACATGTAGCACGAATGATTGTAGCTTCAATTAAATGAATGGAATTGAAACCATTTTTCGTTTTCCCTCCCTTCTTCCCTGAATGGGGGAGTATTGTTTGACATCTTGTATTTATTTAAATGGTCACAGAAAATTAGAGAGAGAGGGGCTGGGTGCGGTGGTGTGTTTCATAATTCTGTTCTGATGTAGAACAGGAGGCCTTTGCAAATGTCTTGGATTATTAACGCATATTTCTAGATGCTTTGAATACATATAGGTACTTGGGGTGTGTGTCTGTGTCTGCGTCTTGTGTCTGTGTCTTCATTCAAGGTGATGGTTATTCAAGGTGATGGTTATTATCTTGAAAGCCCTATATGCCTTGGGCTGCAGGTACCTGCTCCCAGTTGAATGTACCCAAGTAAGTCATCTGGGAGAGCACTGCTCTAAGTGCCAACACCAGCTGAAGCTTGTTTGTTCAGCACATTGGACAGGGCCTTCTCAGTGATAGCCCCCAATTTTGGAACTTGCTCTCAGTTGGGATCAACAGGGCACCCTCTCTCCCAGTTTTTCATAGGAGATTGAAGATTAGTCTTTTTACCCAGGCTTTTGGCCAATGAATTACCCAGGGGCATAGCAACTATTGGGCAACTGGGTTCAAAGAACTCGGGTCGTGGCCCAGACACACCTCCTGCATCTGATGTCAGGTTCGGGAGGGCATCCCAAACCTTGCAGCTCAGTTCGGGAGTTAAATGGCCAGTGATGTGTTCGCAGCGCAGCCAGAAGCAGCTCTCCTTACCTTTAAGGCGGCGGGCCCCCCTTGCCCTGCCCCCTACATCTGACATCAGACGCGGGCAATTAGCCATGCCCCCGCATCTGACATCAGATGTGGGGGCGTGGTCTCGCTCCTGAACGGGGCCGCGCAGCCCCGTTCAGGAGTTAGATCGAGGCCAGTGCTGTGTTCGCTAGACCATGCCCCCCATCTTATGTAAGATGCGAGGGCGTGACTAACTGCCCGTGTCTGACATCAGACATGGGGGCTGGGCACGGAGGGCCGCCTCTGGCCTCCCTCCACTAGTGGAATTACCCCTGCTCTTTTTTTAGGTTGTAGCTGTGCCTGTTTCATTTTTAGGATGTTTTTAATTAATGTTTCATTATTGTTGGATTTTGATTTGTTCTTCATTGCCTTGGATCTTAGGAAAAGAACATAAGAATATAAGAACAGCCCTGCTTGATCAGGCCCAAAGCCTATCTAGTCCAGCATCCTGTTTCCTACAGTGGCCCACCAGATGCCTCTGAGAAGACCACAGGCAAGGGGTGAAGGCATGCCCTCTGTCCTGCTGTTGCTCTCCTGCAACTGGTATTTAGAGGCATCTTGCCTCTGAGGTTGGAGGTGGCCTATAAGCCACCAGACTAGTAGCCATTGATAGACCTGTCCTCCGTGAATTTGTCTAAGCCCCCTTTAAAGCCACCCAGGCTAGTGGCCCTCACCACAACCTGTGGCAGAGAATTTCATAGCTTAATTATATGCGGTGTGAAAAAGTACCTCCTTTTGTTCATCCTAAATTTCCTGACCTTCCTTTTCAAAGGCAGAGAGAAGCCATCCCAGCCACGCCGGAAGCCCAGCACTTGGCAAATATTACTTCAAAATGGTGGGCCTATTTACGATCATTGTCATGCCCCCTGCACCTGATGTCAGACTCGGGGGCGTGGCTGGAGTGGCGGTTGCCATGGCAGCAGCATGAACAAGAGCTGCCAGTGTCCTTGCTACACTACTACGTACAACCACACAAACTCAGAATCAATTTTAGAGATTCAGGAGGAGTAAAAGGCAAGGCAGAATAGTAACACCGTGGTACAATGGGACAGAATGGGGAAATCATTTAATCATAGGAAAAAAGTAGCTAGTCCCTCAGAATTATGCATGGAAAATTAAATGTGCATGGAATTTCCCCTTATGAAAAAGAGATGCACTCAGAGTCTATTGTAAAGGATGTGCCTCCCCTAATTGCCTTGCAGTTTTGGAGCAGAGCTCCCAATGTGGAAGGGAAAGAACAGTATTATTGACAGTTGCCATTTAATACTTCCCTTTGCCTCCAACGGCTTACTTAATTTTCACTGCCACTAAAATATTTCCTTCCTCTTTGGATCTAACTTGCTGCCAAGCAACGGATCTGATTAGCAGGAGGTTCAAAACAGACAAAGGGAAGTACTTTTTCTCACAGCACATAATTAAGATGGAATTTACTAGCACAAGATGTGGTCAATGACCACTGGCAGAGATAGCCCTTAGAAAGAATTAATTTCAGAGATGATACGGTTGTACACATGACCACTGCAGCCCGGCGGAGAGGATGCTGGTCTGGGGAGAAGGCAAGATTGAACTTACCTTCCAACCCTCCCCAGATGATCTCCTGTGTTGTGTGTGATGCACTGCTCATATGCCCACATGGTCCACACTGCTCCCGGCAGCGCAGATCTCTGGAGGCAGGTTGAAAACAAGTGCCAGCCTCCAGGAATCCCTAAATGCACTGTATGGGCAGCAACGATTCCCACATGAGTCGGGCACTCTAGGCACCTGACTCTGTGTAAGCTCAGGCTGAATATAGCCTGAGCATACACATGACCGGTGTTGGGGTTAAGGGTACGCTCGTGCCCTTAACCCTGGGTAAAGGCTAGAGTTAAAAGTCAGGTTGGGCGGGAGGGCAACACCAGGATCGGGCTCAATCCCAGCACTGCACATGAGCAGCCCAACCCAGGCTGGGCTTCCCTAGCCTCAGTTGGGATGTTCATGTGAATAGGCTGAATGTCTGTTATTAGAAGTAATATTAGAATATCTCTGTGTGGCATGAGAGTTCGTGAGCTGCTGCTGCGAGGGGGAGAGGAAAGTGGCGGTGGACAGTGAAAATGGCAGTGGTGGCAGGGGGAAGAAAATGGTGATGGCAGCCGGGGGGGGGACGGTGGCAGTGGCGGGGGGGGAGAAAATGGTGGGGGGAGAAAACTGTGGTGGGAGAGAAAATGATAGTGGTGTCGGTAGCCGGGAGGGGGTGAGAACGGAGGGAGAGCCGGGAACGAGGGGAGAGAACTAGAGGCATAGATGCTCTGTACTCGGGCCAGCTAATTATTAGTATTATTAGTATTGTGAAAGGAGCTCCCATCTGAGTTCAATGGCCATAAGAAGATAAGAACATAAGAGCAGCCCTGCTGGATCAGGCCCAAGGCCCATCTAGTCCAGCATCTTGTTTCACACAGTGGCCCACCAGATGCCGCTGGAACTTTGCTCTGTTGCCAGATTTGGCTTTTTAAAAGCCAAATTTTGGGTTACGGCCCATTTGACTCATGAGTATACCCCTTAGGTTCTGGCCACGCCACAGGCAGGAGCTGTGGGCATGCCCTCTCTCCTGCTGTTATTCCCCTGCAAATGGTACTCAGAGGCATCCTGCCTTTGAGTCTGGAGGTGGCCTTTAGCCACTAAGGAACTAGTGAGCTAAATAGACCAATCATTTCAGTGAACTGAAATAGTCTGACTCAGTGTGAGACACCTACGTTCGTTCATATGCTTCATATGAAGAAGAAAGAGCTGGGTGGAATTAGAGTACTGACGACACCACAGTCTAAACTGACAGATGATTAAATGGTTAGAAGTGTGTCCATTTCATATCAGCATCATTCCCAGAAACCCTGGCTGATGATAATAAGCAGATTTAGGATGAACATCAAGCAAAGTGTGCTGATTACAAGCAATTATCTAGACTTATATACTTCTAGCCCTTCAGAGCATGTCTTTCTGTGCCCTCACCTCCTCTGTGCACCACTTGCAAAATGCAAGTGCTATACCACCTATGGAACAAGCACTTCGAAGACCTTTGGTTTCTGTGAGAGTAACTTCCACTCTGAAAAGACACTGGAAACCTGAAGCTATACCCCTATTTGCTGCATTGATCCAGACTCCAGATGTACAGAACTAGTGTGCAGACTCCACTGCACAGCAGATGGAGGAGTGTTTGAATGAAAGAACTAGGAGATGAGGAAGGAGGAAATATACTTTTGTTTCATTCCCCAATTTCAGCACCAAATGAAAATATACAGGGGAAATCTCTGAGTCACCACCTGGCTAGTGAACTTGCTTTGGTTTCTTGCTGCACAATGTAGTCTCCCAAATGCTAGGGCTGTGCATCACTGCAGTTGATTGAAATCTCATTCTTATGAACATAGGAACATAGGAAGCTGCCATATACTGAGTCAGGCCATTGGTCTATCTAGCTCAGTATTGTCTTCACAGACTGGCAGCGGCTTCTCCAAGTTGCAGGCAGGAATCTCTCTCAGCCCTATCTTGGAGAAGCCAGGGAGGGAACTTGAAACCTTCTGCTCTTCCCAGAGCGGCTTCATCCCCTGAGGGGAATATCTTTCAGTGCTCACACATCAAGTCTCCCATTCATATTCAATCAGGGCAGACCCTGCTTAGCTATGGGGACAAGTCATGCTTGCTACCACAAGACCAGCTCTCCTCTCCTGAAATGCATCTCAGTGCACCCGGGCGCTTTCCAGATTAGAACCTGCAATGGGGTTACGACGAATCTCTGAAGTGTGCTTCCACGCTTCCTGTGTTGTGTCTTCCTGACACTGCACTCCCTACACTGACAGCAGGGTGCAGTTCATATTTCTGATACCTTGTTTCGAATTTAATCACTGCGATTTATTGCTATAATGTTGTATGTCCGGCGTAAAAAGGTTGCTGTTTCTTCGAGTTGTTAGTTTTCGCGAGACTGCTCCCCCTGCTGGGCACTTTGCTATTTAGGTTTTGAATGTGATTTGCCTGTAGAAAGCATTTGTGACTGTTGAGCAGCTAAGCTGGAAAGCACCCCGGCCGCACCCATATCAAATTGAGCCAATGTATTGCAGGCCTTCCCTGTCAGCAGTGCTGTGACTTCTCTGTGACAAGCAGCAGCAGCGTTTTAAATCTTGCTGCTTTTGTCATTGTATCATCTCCCCAGTGCATTACTGGGTGGGGGGTGGGTGGGGGGGAGACTATCCAATTCAGAGACATAGCAAAGTTGGAGTGGGCTGGGCCCTGGGGCAAAAAATGAAGATGGGCCCTTGCCCCACCTGGGTCCATGGCTTCTTCGCCTTCCCTCTTTCTTTTTAGCTCTGCAGCTTTCAGAGGAACATGGAACAGGGGAGGAGTATCAGGCAGCATCTCTCCCACCTCCTCTCTTCTCCTTGTGACCGGCTGGCTGATGATCAGCCACACTGCCTTAGCTGTTGAGTGTGCCAGTCAGGCTGAGGGAGAAGTGGGCCAAACCTGAACACTAGCCAGCCAATGAGGAGGAGACGGGGAGGGATGCTCCCTCTGGAGCATTTTGTCTGGCTTAAAGTCGAGATTAGTCTGGAGCCAAGAGCATGTCAGTGAGTCAAGGAGGGGGAAGGGGAAGAATGAAGAATGAGCTGGTGGGCCCCTTCCCCCAGGGGCCCAGAGGCATCCCCTGCTAACTGATCAAAGGGGCACTTTTTAAAAGTGGTGATTCTCTTTATTTAGCAGAGGGAGAGCAACTGGCCCTATCCATCCCCAGCACAGCATCCCTCCAGTGGCTACTGGTGGTATGTCTCATATGTTTCATTTTTAGATTGAGAGCCCTTTGGGGAAAGGGGGCCATCTTATTAATTTATTATTCTTTTCTCTATGTAAAGTACTCTGGAGACTTTTATTGAAAAGCGGTATATACATATTCATCGTATCTTTTATTTGCATTTGTCTCTCCTTGTTCAATTATATCTGTGCTCTGCCCTTATCCCTTTGTAGTAGCCATGTTTTCCCAGTAATGCACCAGAGATAGAACACAATGTCATGACATTGTTTCCTGGAGCATTGTGATCTGATGGCCAGGTAGGAAAGTGGTGGTCTAAAACAGGGTTTCGTAACCTTGGGGCCCCAGATATTGTTGGACTACAACTCCCATCATCCTCAGACATGGCCTTTGTGGCTGAGGATGATGGGAGTTGTAGTCCGACAACATCTGGGGGCCCAAGTTAAGAAACCCTGGTCTAAAATGATGCTGCTGCCCATTGAGGCAGCAGTCTTTTCAAAATCAAAGATAGATGAAGAACCTACTACACTTTCAGCTTCCACACCCCACTGAGGGATACATTCCATCTACATGGAGTTTATCATGGATACACTACATGGATACACTTCTTCTACATGATCCCCACTGCATGTTAAGGCCATCTGAGGAGGTCCATCTCCAGTTACCACCGGTTCGTCTGGTGGCAACTCAGAGGCAGGCCTTCTCTGTAGCTGCTCCTGGGCTGTGGAATGCATTCCCGGCAGAAATCCACAATCTGAATTCTTTCTTGACCT
The DNA here is from genome assembly GCF_027244095.1 of Hemicordylus capensis. NCBI lineage: Eukaryota > Metazoa > Chordata > Lepidosauria > Squamata > Cordylidae > Hemicordylus > Hemicordylus capensis. The sequence goes on from NC_069659.1 coordinate 339,576,633, forward strand.
TCAGGAGAGCCCTTAAAATCTATCTGTTTGGCCTGGCCTTCTAGAGTTTTTTAATTAATTAATTAAACAATTAATTAATTAATTAATTTAGCCGTTAATTAATTAATTAATTAATTAATTAATTGTTTTAATGCTGTAACCTGCTTTTCAGGGGTTTTTAATTGTTCTGATTGTTTAATTGTTTGTTATGATGTTTTAATTGTTAATTGATGTTTTATATTGTTTCTATTTCTGTTTAAACTGTTTTTGGTTTTAATGGTTTTGTTTTTAATTGTGAACTGTCCTGATCCATTTTGGAAGGGCAGTATAAAAATTGAATAAATAATAAAATAATAATAATCTGATCTGATACAGGGTGTATCAGGCACCCTTGTATTGGATCCTGTTGGATTGAACCCTATTGGACAAGGTTTTCATTGGATCCATTTCTTTGAAAAATTGCCCAGTAAGAAAGAACCATATCAGATTGTGTCCAATTATCAGCCTAATTCAATACTCAGCCATATAAAATGTATCTCATGAACCATTCTGTTGAAAGTGGATATGACTTCCAAGGATGAAAATTGCAAGTCTACTAGGCACAAAGCATGCAAAAGAGTGCATTGCTCCATTTAGATGGTTCCAGCAATGGCTATGTATGTGTGCATAAATTTTTTTACATAAACTAAATTTGATTGATCTGTCATTTGCTTTGCTTGAGTGGAAACCCATAATGGTGCCATTTTCCATAATTATTTATGTATTCATCAATTCATTCATTTATTAAATGCATATTCTGCCCTTCCATAAGTATTCTCAAGGTGGCTAACAAAATGAAAATGGCTGAAAGGAATTACACTAAATCAATACAAAACAGAAAGTGGAGGGCTAGCCTCTTGCTTTGCTGTTGGCAATTGAAATGTCAAGTGGCCACAGCAGGAGTGGAAAATTCATTTATTCGTTAGTTGGTTATTTAAAATATTTCTATTCTGCCTTTCTGCTTAAAAAGCCTTCAACGGCAGCTCAGAAAAACAAAACAGCTGAAGTAAAATGGAAAGTCCAAAACCCTATCAAAAAGTCAGATAGATCAATTTTCAAGTAGAACAGAAGAGTGTCATATTTTAAAACACACTGCCCATCAAATGCTCAAGAGACTAAAGGCCCTTGTGCTTGGTGCCTAGCAGACAGTCAAGTCAGCAGTATGTGAATGTCTCTGGGAATGATATTCCACAAACAGGGGGACACCACACAAAAGGCCCTACCCCTGATTGCCACGCCTAGCCTCAGATGATAGGGTCAGCCAGAGCAGAAAACCTCTGGAAATGGGGAAGTTCATATGGGCCAGTCCTCTAGATGAAGACTGTCTTTGTGTGCTTCCTCTGTAAATGGCATTTCATATTTTCTGTGACTGCAGCAGAGATGGCAAAAAAGGGTGAATGCTATTGAGTGCTCATGCTTTTTTTTTTTTTTTTTTTGCATAAGGCTCACTATCTGCCTCACCTTGGCTTATATCATTTTTTTTTAAAATAGAGAGGCTGAAATTGAATCAATGCTGTATCTACTCCCCTGTTTTATGAAAAGCGGTTCCCATTCTCCTTAAGTGAAAACTAAAATAGCCATAAGCAAGGCAACCGCCAACAGGGCAAGATTTTTTGATAAAAGACAAATTTGCTGGTGAGTTGCTTTAAAGCAGGAGAGCCCGTGCTCTTAATCCACAGACAGAAATAGTACCACGAATTCTCTCTGAAGGGTTTGCTCAGCACACATACACATACACACACAGCCCATTCTGATATATTCATTAATTATTGCACAATAAATTCTGGAAAGCACTGAGAACAGTCACACAGATCAGCAGGAATTTGTTATTCAGGTGTATGTGTGCGTGCGTGTGCGTGCGTGCGTGCATGTGTGCCTGCTTGCACGCATGCATGGATGCATTTTGATTGGCAATCTTCCTACATCTCAACAGCAAAGATTAAGATTAATAGCCAACGATTACAGCAAAATCTTAAGCATGTTGCTTGTTTACAATTCAGTTTTCCTGATCCCTTTTTGAAGTTGCTTTTAGCCCTACTGGGGGAAAATATAGGTTCCTGTATTTTCCCTACCATGGCACTAAGAATAGCTTTGTGGGGGGCAATTTAAAATGCCATTTCTGTAACGTTGGCAACAGAATCAGATTTTTTGGACACAGTGACGGGTTCCATTACCATGTTTTGAACAGTTCAGACAATATCTATAATACTTAAGGGTTTTGTAAAAATATGGCCTTATAGGAGAATATGTTTTCTTGCCAGTGAGTTTATATAAAATCCACTTGAACATTTGCTTATGGCTAGAGGCATTGAAAAAGCAGCAACATGCCTGATTCCGTTATCCCTAGAATTGCCCACTTGGAAGTGCTATACAAATGCTAAGTATTCATTTGAACAAGAATGGGCAAAAACCCAACAACACAAAAAGCAGAATTGCTACAAAATCCATATGCAGTTCCAGTAACACATTCAGACTAATTGGGCATTTGCACAATAAAACAAGTTGCACGACTGAAAGAAGCTCGTGTAGCTGCGTGAAGGAGCAGGGGATGTTCAAAACTGTGCCCTTGCACGCTTGTGCTTCGTATTGCACGTCAGTTCCCTGCAGAACATATGTGGTGTGCCACATATTGCACAGTTTGTTGTGCAAGTGCAAGCATGTTTGCTCTAGATTAACAACCCGAGTTTGGAAAGCATGCTCCAGACTTTGTGTACCTAGCTTGTGCCATAGGTTTGCACAAGTGCTTCATTAGCCTGGATGCCAGCCAATGTTTTCCAAAAGTGCTCCTTCATGGGAAACATCCCCAGCACTCCAATTGAATGGAGGCATTGAGCCCATTCTCATGACTAGCTCTACCTGGGCTAGCCCTGTTCTACCCATTCAGGACTGGTCATCTGGAGTCCCAGGATTGCTCCCAATACACAATGATATATTTATATACCACTTTTCAAAAAACGTTCCCACCGCGTTCACCTAGATATAAAATAAATTAATTAAAATGACCACTTGTCCCCAAAGGGTTCACAATCTAAAAAAAGAAACATAAGATAGACACCAGCAACAGCCAGTGGAGGGATGCTATGAAGGGGATGGATAAGGCCAGTTGCTCTCCCCCTGCTAAATAAAGAGAATTCCTTGATCGGCTACCCAGCTTTAAAGTGACGTAGGAGAACAAGCGCACACCTCCTACATCGCTCGCTAGTCATCTGTGCTGCTGCTGCTTCCAGCAGTGCTCCCGGGTGGCCACTGGCCATGTTGTTCATAGAGCCATGGAACGAGAGGGGCTAGACAGAGCAGATCCCGCTGTTCATGCATTGCATTGTGGGATCCTGGAGGACCCAGTGTGAGTTTCGCCCCTCCCATTGTAGCTCTGGAGCTTCCTGGTGTGCTGCTCATGTGGGCTTATGAGCAGAAGAACCCAGAGGAGGTTCCTTTCATGTGGGAGGGGGCAGCTCAGAGTCTTCCTCTCCTCCCCTCCCCTCCCCCTGTTCGGTCGTGAGAATGAGTTGTCTTATTAATATATTTTTTTAAGAATGCAATTTGCAAGGCTGTTTCAAGATGGTGTGTGTGTGTGTGTGTGTGCGTGCGTATCTGTGTCTGTGTGTGTTTTGTTTGCCCTTGGTGGGCCAGGCAGTGGCTAGGTGATACAAAGTAAAGATGTGTCATAGAGCCACTGGGAGAAATATCACAAAGTGTTCTGGGGATTCCACTGAAGTTTGCACAGTTTGCACAGGTGCGTGGCAGTAGTGCAAGAGCATGGGGAATGTCCCATGAATTGTGCAGCCCTTGGCATCTGCTTCGACTATATAAAGGGTTGAATTGACTCTACATAAATGGTTGAACTGACTCTGGAAAGCTGTCCTCAGCTACGGAAGCCTTGTAGAGAGAAATCATTACCACAGTCTCAGCCCTGCATAGGAGCAGATGTTGTCTCAGGAAAGGGCCCCAAGGTACTAGAAAACATATGTGTGATCCATTTTTAATTTGCATACATGGGTCTGGAACTCTGTGGGGGGTAAAATCATCTGGGGCAAAATTTTATTTAGAAAGCAACTGGAAAGGTTTAGAACTCCCAGCAACTGGGAGGGTCAAAAAAAGGAAGCTGCCTTATAGTGGGGCAGACCATGAGTCTATCTACCTCAGTCTTGTTTACTCTGACTGGCCGATACTCTCCAGGATTTCAGGCATGTTGTCTTTCCTAGTCCTACCTGGAGATGCCGGGGACTGAACTTGGAAATTTCTGCACGCACTGCAGCTGCTCTCCCACTGAGCTATGGCCCCAATCCCCACAACCACTGTTCCCTCTAACAGGGATTCCCAGATGTTGTTCACTACAACTCCCAGTATCCCCAGCTGTAATGGCCTTTGGATTGTGGGAGTTGTAGTCATTCACATCTGGGAATCCCTGTTAGAGGGAACACTGCCCTCAACCCCTTTCCCTCCCATGCCTTGCCTGACTTTTGCTCCTTCCCGAGGGCACTCTGTAAGGGAGGAGAAGGGGGTGTCAGGGGGCTGTCCATGCAGATGCATTGCAACCCCTGCTAACTGGGCAAAGAGGCACCTTTTAACGTGGTGATTCTCTTTATTTAGCAGGGGGAGGGTAACTGGCCCTATCCAGCCCCAGCACAGGACCTCCAGTGACTGTTGCTGGTGTCTGTCTTATGTTTGTTTTTAGATTGTGAGCCCTTTGGGGACAGGGAGCCATCTGATTTATTTATTATTTCTCTATGTAAACTGCCCTGAGCCATTTTTGGAAGGGCGGTATAGAAATCAAATAAATAAATAAACATGTCATCTCACCCACCACCATTTCTTTCATTTTAACAGAGTATGTGTCTGGCTACATGTCCCTGTCCCCTTTACCAAGCCTGGCTAGGCTTACGGGGTCTGGCCTCAGAACAGGGATGGGGCAGGGGTTGAGGGTCATCCTATGCCTCCTCCACACCAGGCAACTCTTGCTCCTTGTGTCTGCCCCTCTCTGGGGGCCTCAGACACCCTCCAACAGCCCCCTTCTCATCCCTGGCCAGCTCCTTATATGCCATAGGCTATGCATCACCCACCCGCAATTTCGGGGCCAACACCCCTCTTTCTTCCTTGTAATTGATTACCCCTTATAGCTGTTGCCAATGCCTAACCCCTTCTCCCTCCTTCTCAGACCCTCTCCCTTCGGGGGGCATGCTGCTGATGTTATCCATGCATGCCTCCCCTTCGGCCTTTTCAGGGCTCTGTTCTGCTCCTCCTCCACTGGAGCTGAGTCCCTGACCATTGGCAGTCTTTCCTCTGCTTCTCCCCGGCTGCCACCCATCCCGTTCGCCTTGGGCCCGCTTACCACTCTGTCCTCAGAGGTAAAGACAGCTGACCTCGCCGGACAATGTGGTTTTGATACCTTCTGACCCACCTTGGAATATCTGAATGGGAGCAGGCTAGCACTGCAAACGAACTGAAGCAAAAATAAATGCCAGTGTACGCTTCCCCTTCTGCACGATTCATTTTTTACTTTTGTCCCTCATCCTTGCGGGGGGAATCTCTAACCCCAGACAGGTTGTGGGAGGCACTTAGGGGAAGAGTAACTGCTTGTTCAGAAAACTCTGCAACAGATCCTCTGGGAAGGGAAGCTGTGCTATGTTAAAAGAAGGCAAGGTTATTTGAACCAGCTGAAGTTAGTGAGATCGATAAGGCTTTGAAACGGATGGTGGTTGCATTGGGACAAGTCTCCACTAGTGGGTTGGAAATAATGTATCTACACCACTGTAGCTGCACAGGCACAAATATATATTTTTAAAACAACAACAATGTACATGAGTTCTGAGGAAAGAAGATTCCCTAGGAAGGGATGCTTTTTCCTTTGTTTCAAAGGCCACAGCAGCAAGACCTTTGAGGTTTTCTGTGACAGCACAGACAGAGGAGGAATGCAGCATAAACCCCCAGGAAGATATTCATATTCATGAACCTAGCTGAAATTAAAATCATTTTCAGAGGCCACTTTCCAGATGGTATCCGGCGGATTCCCCCCTCCCCCTTCGTAAGAAACTTAAGCCCAATTCAGACATGATGCTGTACAAGTGTACAGATGTCTGTACACTCATACATGTGTTTGTGTGAATGATTTCACCTATGTTCATTTTAAAAGTGAACCTGGATACAGGGCTTTCAGCTGTGTGATACAGGTAGCAAGTGTACTTCTGTACCCCCCCATTCAGCATATCATGTGAATGACTGTACCTGTGTACAGATCTGTACCTGTGTATACTGTACACTCATTGTGTTGAACATAACATTTGAATGTGCCTTATGTTACCATCTTGGAATGTTCTTATGAGGGGACCAGGCAGGAAATCTTCTTGACTGAGACTGCAGAAGGAGCAAAGGCTTAAAGCCTCATCTGGACAGGACCTCACAGAGCTGCTATTTATATTTTCAAAAAACACACATGCAGGCCCCAATCACACCAGATACTATTGTCTAGTTTGGTCCTTATTCTTCCGAACTGAACAGAGTTGCTTATTTTGCTTTTAATATTTAAATAATAAAACTTGCCACTTTCTTTTCAACTGCCCGGAAAAAGAAAAGTGTTGGCTGCATCCTTTCAATTTCTTCTGAGAGTTGTGGCTCTTTTTATAAGAATTTTAAGCTGGAGTAGGTAGTTTATTTTATTTCTTTTATTTTGTCTTATTTTACTCTTGGTGGGCATTACCCTTTACTGGATATTTCTCTATATCACTTTTATCTCTGTGGGGGGGAAAACCCATTGTCTGGGTCTAACTAGCAGGCACACACATATTAAAGCAAAGCTGGAAGACAAACCTTATGGGAAACCCACTCATCTCATTGGCAATAAGAATAAAATATGTTGGATACAATCTTGAGGGGGGTAGAGATTTCTTTTCCTTCTCTACTTATATTTCAGGCAAACGTATGAAAACAAAAGATGTAAAAACAACAGCTGACATCCACCAGTGCAGTGAGAGGAGCAAAGTAAATCAACAAGACTTCAAGACTAACTGCAAAGGGGAAGGGGAATTTTTGATTACCTTCTCTTCATCAGGAAGCCCTCTGGGCCCCTTCAGGGACATATTTTTTGGAGGCACAATGGGCTGTGGAGGGAAGGGGAGATCAGTGAAAACTGTTTCTTCCCCGTTGCATGTGCACAACATTTCCCTGGGTGTCCCTTGTCATTGTCAGGAGTCAGAAAGCCTTGCTCATCTCCTGCAAATCACTCAGAGATTTACCAGTAGATCTCGATCTGCCCACTCCCGAGGTACTCAAAAACAATTAACTGTGAAATTGTTTGTACTGCTCTATATCCTCCTATATTTTCATTGGTGATATCTACTAATAGCTTCATCCCTCATCTGTTAGTGGAATATATTAAGGATATGCTGAATAGTGTTTTTTTATTTTCATAGTGGCATGGTCAGCAAAGTGAGGCACACTACTTGTTGAATATAATATGTGCCTTAATATGTTGAATATAATATGTGCCTCGCAGTAGAGCTATCTACCCAATAAACCATAACTGGGAGTTTATCTAAGGTCACCGTAGAGCCCCACAGCAGAAGTGAATGTGGTCTATGAACTTAATGAGATTATTCATGTCAAACTTAAACCATATAGAATTTACCAGCCAAAGACTACAGTTTCAGTGATCATGTACATGCGTTCTTCCTCACTGATGTGTTCAGATATGGTGTCCAAGGGATGTATTTTCACTGGGAGTCTAAAATTGTATGGCTTGCATGATACTCAGGTCTCTGTCACTCACAGCAGAGGGCTGTGAGTCCACAAGAAGCCTTTCGCGCCTTGGGAGGCAAGCTGGTCTTGTGGTAGCGAGCATGAATTGTCCCCTTTGCTAAGCAGGATCTGCCCTGGTTTGCATTTGAATGTGAGACTACCACCTGCTGCTTGTTCTGGGAGCTTCACGTGAGAGGTGTGGCTTTCAGGGCTTGCTGGCTTAAAAGCAGGGAGGCTAACCAAAGGCATAGCCATCGGGCTGCCTGTAGGTGACCACTGAAGTCGGCCGCCAAAGGGGGGCAGCCTTTGGGGCTGGGCCTTCGAGGGTGGGACTGAGGGCTGGGGGGTTGGGTTGGGCCAGGCCTTTTGCAGATATGGGCTCTCTTGAGGAGGATGGTGCTGGGAGTTCTCCCAGCGTTTCTGGGGCAGCTATTACTGTTGTGGTGGGGAATAGAAGAATTGGCACTGGCAGAGTAGCTGGCCATTACAGGGGAAGGGAAATTAGTAATTTAGTAACTGTTTCCACTTCTAACTGCTCTGTCAACTCTCAGGCCTCGGGGAGCAGCCCCAACGACCCACAGAGTCTGGCCTTGCTACTCTGTAATGCCAGGTCAGTTCAGAATAAGACCGAAATTGTCCACAATTTGATTGTGGATGAGGGAGCTGACCTGGCATGTATAACCAAGACCTGGTTGAGGGAGGCGAGTGGTCCTGTGTGGGCTCTGCTTCTCCCACCAAGTTATTCTGTCGTGGAGCAGGCTAGAGGATGTAGGCGGGGGGCGTGTGGAGTTGCTGTGGTCCTTAAGAATACCATTTCCCTTACCAGGGCCCTGTGAGACAGCTGACAGTGCATATTTTTGTGGCTGGGAACTAGGGATAGATTGGGGATTCTGTTGGTGTACTGTCCACCCCGCTGCCCAACCAACTCCCTAACTGAGCTGACAGAGTTGGTCGCAGAGTTGGTGTTGGAGTCTCCTAGACATTTAGTGCTGGGGGACTTCAATATCCACTTTGGGACTGGCTTGTCTGGTGCAGCTTAAGAGTTCATAGCGGCCATGACAACTATGGGCCTATCCCAATTAGTTTCTGAACCAACTCATGTTGCCGGCCACACTCTGAGATTTGGTCTTTTGTTTGGATCAGGAGGGTGTTCCGTGGGTGGGGGATCCTGCTGTTTCCCCATTGTCATGGACGGACCACTGCCTGGTTAAGGTTGGTCTCACAGCCGCAATCCACCCCTGCAGGGGTGGTGGACCTATTAGGATGGTCCGTCTGAAAAGGCTGCTGGACCTAGTGGGATTTCAAAAGGCCTTGGAGGATTTTGATGTTGGTGTGGCTGGTGATTCTGTCTATGCCCTGGTGGGAACCTGGGAACTCATCAGGGCAGTAGACATGATTGCTCCTAAGCGTCCATTCCGACCTGCTTCAAAAATGGCCCCTTGGTATACTGAGGAGTTGCGGGGACTGAAGTGGTTGGGTAGGCAACTAGAGCGCAAGTGGAGGAGAACTCGGTTCGTATCTGACAGGATACAGCATGTGACCCATTTGAAGAGTTATGCAGTCACGGTGCATATGGCAAAAAATAGCTTTTGGTTGTAGCTGCAGGTTCACGCTCAGCGGAGCTATCCTGGGTTGTGAGGAGTTTGAGTTCTGCTCCTTCTACTTCAAATCAGTCCCCGGGGTCGTTCTGCTGTGATGCCTTTAATGGGTTCTTTGCAAACAAGATCTCCTGTATTCGGGCCGACTTGGACTCCGCTGTTTATGCAGGGTCTATGGAGGAGGTGTCCAGCAATCCCTCTTGCAGTATTAGATTGGATCAGTTTCAATCTGTGATTCCTGAGGATGTGGACAAGCTGCTTGGGGCGGTGAGGCCTACCACCTGTTCTCTGGATCCTTGCCAGACCTGGCTGCTTCAATCTAGCAGGGAGATTGATGGAGATGGCCTAGTTAATATCATAAACGCATCACTGAGGGAGGGTAGGGTGCCCCCTTGTTTGAAGGAGGCATTGATTAGACCACTCCTAAAGAAGCCTTCTCTGGATCCTTTAGTGATGGACAGTTACAGGCAAATCTCCAATCTTTCTTGGTTGGGCAAGGTGATTGAGAGGGTGGTGGCCGACCAGCTCCAGGCAGTCTTGGAGGAAACTAATTATCTAGATCCATTTCAAACTGGCTTTAGGGCTGGCTATGGGGTTGAGACAGCTTTGGTTGGCCTGATGGATGACCTTTACCAGGGAATCAACAGAGAGAGTGTGACTCTGCTGGTTCTTCTGGCTCTCTCGGTGGCGTTCGATACCATCAACCATGGTATCCTTCTGGATCGCCTGGGGGAGTTGGGGATAGGGGGCACTGCTTTGCGGTGGTTCCCCTCCTAACTCTTGGGTAGATTCCAGATGGTGGAGCTTGGTGACAGTTGCTCATCAAAATGGGAGCTGCTATATGGAGTCCCCCAGGGCTTCATTCTGTCACCAATGCTTTTTAATATCTACATGAAACCGCTGGGTGAGGTCATCAGGAGATTTGGTGCTGGGTGTTATCAGTATGCTGATGACACCCAAATCTACTTCTCCTTTTCATCTTCAGGAAATGGCACTCATTCTTTAAATGCCTGACTGTAATAGGCTGTAATGGGCAGCAGTAATGGGTTGGATGAGGGAGAACAAATTGAAGCTGAATCCAAGCAAGATGGAGGTGCTCATTGTGGGGACTCAGAATCTGAGGGATGAGTTAGATCTCCCTGTGCTGGATGGGGTTACACTCCCCCAGAAGGAGCAGGTGCGCAGCTTGGGAGTATTCCTGGACCTAGGCCTCACCCTGGTATCTCAGGTGGAGGCCATGGCCAGGAGTGCTTTCTATCAGCTTCGGCTGATTCAACAGCTGCGCCCATTTCTTGGAGAGGATGACCTCAAAACAGTGGTGCATCAGCTAGTAAACTCCCGGCTCGACTACTGCAATGCATTTTACGTGGGGCTGCCTTTGTATGCAATCCGGAAACTTCAGTTAGTTCAGAATGTGGCAGCCAGGTTGGTCTCTGGGGCAACCTGGAGAGACCATACTATGCCTGTTTTGAAAAGCTACACTGGCTGCTGATATGTTTCCAGGCAAAATAGAAAGTGCTGGTTATTACCTTTAAAGCCCTGAACGGCTTAGGTCCGAGTTATCTAAGAGAGTGCCTTCTTCTGTATGATCCCCACTGCACATTAAGATCATCTGAGGAGGTCCGTCTCCAGTTACCACCGATTCGTCTGGTGGCGACCCAGAGGCGGGCCTTCTCTGTAGCTGCTCCTGGGCTGTGGAATGCACTCCCGGCAGAAATTCGTAATTTGAGATCATTGCTGTGCTTCAGGAGAGCCCTTTAAACCTACCTATTTGGCCTGGCCTTCCAGGGTTTTAAATGATTAACTGTTTTAAATTGTTGCCCTGATTTCCAGGGCTTTTAGCTGTTTTATTGGTTTTATTGTGTTTTAATAGTTTGATTTTAATTGTTAATTTGTTTTAGTTGCTTTTATCATGCTGTGAACTGCCCTGAGCCATTTTGGAAGGGCGATACATAAATCAAATAAATAAATAAACAAACAAACAAATAAATAAAATGTGAGCACTTAGGGGGTGGGGCCACTCTGGAAGAGAACCTGCCCGCTTGCATGCAGAAAGTTCCAACTTCCCTCTCTGGCACCTCCAAGATAGGGCTGGGAGAGACTCCCACCTGAAGCCTTGGAGAATCCTCTGTCAGTCTGGGTAGACAATAGTGAACAAGATGGGCCAATGGACTGACTCAATATAAAGCATCTTCCTGTGTTCCTAGGCCCCTGCATTGAAAGCTTCTTTGCACAGCAGACGGGATGAGGAGGGTGTGTTGCTCAATATGCCAACTCCCAATGCAAGCCCCGGAGAGCTCTATGAACAAAGTAGAGTCGAGAATGTGTACAGACAGGGGTGCTATTAGAGATGGTCCATGGGGCACGGGCCCCCAATGAATGGATAAGGGCCCTGGATCTCATAGCCACCTTCCTCCTCCATGACCTCTTTTGGAAAGGCAATGCAGCAGTGGAGGCACCTGCACAGAGCACAGGAGGGAGCTTCTAGCTTTACCTAGCTCCCTGCTGCTTCCTCCTGCATAGGTGCAGTATTATCATCTTAGAGACTTTTAAAAACACAAAAAATATTTTGGGAGGTTATGATTGAGTTCAGTTGTGGGGGGGGGGGCTGTGGAGGTACCTAGCAATGCCCCTGTGTATAGCCCTTTTGAAAAAGCAAGATCCTGCTGATCAGGTGTTTGGCAAGGAAAGAGGGAACAAAATCTATTCTCCGTTTTCCTAAATAGCTGACTGACCATTTTCCCAAATAGCTGATCTTTTCAAAGGGAGTGATCTGTTTGCACACGATTGTCTATTGAATTAGAGATTGCCTGCTTGTATACATGCATGGGCCTAGAGGAGTTTGGGCATATAAATTTCTTTTCCAGATGACAACAAATATGAATTGTAAATTTAAACATATAGAACCACTCAGATACAATCAGAGACCCACCTAGGAAATTTTGGAGCCTGGACCTAAAGTTCTTTGGAGCTCAGACCCCCCCCCCCCCCCACTGCAAGTTAAGCATCCCCCCAACACACACACACAGAGAGACCATGACACATGCAGTATTTTTAATACTGAACTCACAAGAATGTAAGAATATAAAACAGGTATATTTCTGCAAATATGCATTAGCAGAAACATTCCCATCCACAACATGTCCCATCACATATCTTTATTTTGCCACTCCCCACTCTGTCTCTGAAGCAGAGGTCACACTCAGCCACCTGACACAGTTTGGGCCGGTGACACAGCGCAGGGCAGACTAAAGAGTATTTGCGGGGGGGCCATGGGGTGTGGAGGCCCTGGACTTTGGCCTGGAAGTCCTTGGGGAAGAGCACCTCTGGATACAATGAGCAGAAACACCAAGCTCAATCCTCCTTGTCCTCCTTCCTCTTCCTCTTCCCCTTCTTCTTCTTGACATTAGTTAATAAAATGACTTTCCTCCTGATGGCTAAAGGCACAATTTACCCGATAATTCCTTTTTTCCTCTATTAGGATTTGTTAATAAGATACCATTGCTGTCACCCATTAAGAAAAGGGCACTGTACATAGGCCATTTCCTTTTTGATTAAAAGAGTGGAATGGAGAGTCTGTCTACCCCTCATCATAATTAAAGGTTGTATCCCTGTTTTCTGGAATTAATCCCAGTTATGAACAGAAGTACCTTTTTGCTTAATGAAAGGTTCATGAAATTTTGGTCTTTCTAAAGCATACTGTCGATTATTGCCTGCTGGAAAAATTGAGGGATTTAATCTAAGCACTCTTCTGCTTTGATTGATGACCTAGAAGGTTAAAGATTGCCATCTGCAATTTTCACAGCCATATCTGCAACTCTTAAACAAGGTTTGCTAATAGCATCAGAAGGATCCTTTAAATTACAGAATGCTGCAGAGCACAGGGACACAATGTTGTGATCACCTACAAATTTATACATATATTAAGCTATGCACACATGAACAAAGGCAAAAAGTTATTTAAAAAGAACTGCAATCTCTGTTATATGAAATCAGCAAACACTCAATTACATCACCTCATACTGAATCACTCCAATCTTAGGAAACATTAAGATTTTGTTTCTATATTTTAAAATCCGATTTCCATCATAGTTACAGATAAAATCCCATTGGGGTGGCCAGAAAGTAGATTATCATCCAGGATTAAACCATTGGTGGGAAGAGAGGTGGTCTTGTGGTAGAAAGCATGAATTGTCCCCTTTGCTAAGCAGGGTCTACCCTGGTTGCATTTGAATGGGAGACTACATGTGAGCACTGTAAGATATTTCCCTTAGGGGATGGGGCCACTCTGGAAAGAGCAACTGTATGTTTGCATGCAGAAGGTTCCTCGTTCCCTCCCTGGCATCTCCAAGATAGGGCTGAGAAAGACTCCTGCCTGCAACCTTGGAGAAGCCACTGACAGTCTGTGTAGACAGTACTGAGCTAGATGGACCAATGGTCTGACTTGGTATAAAGCAGCTACCTATGTTCCTATGTACTTAGACATCCATGAGGTGCACATGCCTTGTTGGAAAAGACACCTCTCCTTCTCTCCCACGGGAGAGTATGCCTCATCTGAAATGGTGTCTGCTGTGATCCACGCATGCATCATCCAAAACAAAGGAAAAATTACTTGGTTTTCTTCATTCTTTTTCTTCAGCATGATTTTTTCTTTCTTCTTCTTCGATCTATTTTAATATGATTGCTTTGTTCATTTGCAAATATGTCGAGATTCAATAAATTCATTGTCTGATAGATTTTTTTTTTAAAGGAATCAGTCTACTAAGATTGAGTGACAGCCCTTAGGTGACAGGGGGGTGCCATTCTATTTATTTATTTATTTATTTCTATGTAAACCAGTTTGGAAACTTTGGTTGAAAAGCGGTATATAAATATTTGTCGTATTCGTCGGGGGTCGTTCTGGGCTAGCCTTATTTGTCCCAGAGAAGAAACCCAATGAGTATATGCGTCACATGTCAACAACTAGCCCTTCAGTCTCTCCATTATCACAAATTGGCACAACGTTGCTGCTCTATCCTTCCCTCCGCTGCCCTTGATGTGCAACATGCCTAATCTGCATTGGATGTGTGCGGTTGGTCACGGGGCCTAGCACAACATTCCACAAAAACAGATTGCAAGAGAATTTAGCACGCTGCTTTATACCGAAAGCAGCCTGTATTCCTCAAAAGTGCCTGCATAATGCATGCAATCATTTATCATGCAGAACGCTATTATAATAAACACGAAAGGATTTGTAGAGGGAATGATGAGTCACTTGTAAATTGTTGCCAAGTGGATAAAGAACACAATGTATTTACATAGTGCTTAAACTCCTGTTACATTTGAAAGCAGTGGTGATATGATAAAGGCACAACAAGCGTAATCTGAAATAACATGTTCTAAATCCTTTTCTTTTTCCCTCCTCTTTAACGTGCAGGTTTCTTGAGCACGGGGGATCAAGCAGCGAAAGGAAACTATGGCCTTCTTGATCTCATTCAGGCCTTGAGATGGACTAGTGAAAACATTGGGTTCTTTGGGGGCGACCCACTGAGAATCACTGTTTTTGGATCTGGTGCTGGCGGTTCGTGCGTCAATCTCTTGACTTTATCCCATTATTCTGAAGGTAACCGTTGGAGCAATTCAACCAAAGGTATTATTGCAGGTTGCAAATTTTGACGATTTTGGTGTCTGCATGCCACCATCATGAGTTCTTTGTGATGCTCTTGTTTATATGTATCTTGCTGTATCTAGGGAATGCTGAAGTCAACTCAACAATACACTGTTATTACTACTATTACTACTACTACTACTATTTACATACTGATTCTCAATTTTAAAAGTTATCAAAGTGGTTTACATAGAAAAAAGATGTTTCCCTTTCCCTAAAGGGCTTGCAGTCTAAAAAAGAAACACAAAGGTAGACACCAGCAACAGCCACTGAAGAGATATTGTACTGGGGTTGGATAGGACCAGTTGCTCTCCCAGTGTTTAACATGAAGAGAACCACCACTTTGAAAGCTACCTCATTTAACAATAATGAGAAAAATCCATAATTACAATTTTGTCATTTGAAAAAAAAAAGTTAAATTTTGTCTGCATTTGTGTCTATTTAACCCAATTATCTGATTAGTAACCAGCTTTTTATTTATATCTATCTTATAGAACTAAATTTTTATACCTCATATGTTTTGTCCCAGGCACGGGACCACCATATTTATTATGGCATTTATTTATATTTATTTATGTGATTTCTATACCACCCTTCCAAAAGTGGTTCAGAGCAGTTTACATTAATAAATAATAATGAAAAAGAAGCATGGTAAAAAAAAAACCCCAGACATCAGGCTTGGTAGAATAGCACAGTTTTCAGACTGTCAGCCATGAGGTTAAAAACTTTGGGACTAGGTTGAACTTCTTGGGACCAGGCATCCCAAAACTGGGAGCTATCATGGAGACAACCCTGACCCACATACCCACCCACCAAGCTTCTCTTGGGTGAGACATGGAGCCAAACCTCTGCTGAGGATCAAAGCAATCAGGCAAAATCCTGTGAGACAAGGTGGTCCTCCAAGTATCCTGGCTCTGAACGTCTTAGGGCTTTAAAAGTGATGACCAGCCTTTGAACTGGACTCAGACTGGGAGCCATTTAAGCTGGTGCAGCAACAGAGTTGCATGGTCTAAAAAAAACCCTCTCACTGTCACCTTTTGCACCCGCTGGTTTCCAAATTCATTTTTCTTACAAGCATAGCAGGATTGAACAGGTTGTACTAGTTATTATTTATTTTATTTTATTTTATTTCTATACCACCCTTCCAAAATGGCTCAGGGCAGTTTACATTAAAACAAAACTAAAATCAATTAATGATTAAAATCTAAAACTGTAAGAACAACATAACACCATTATTAAAACCCTGGAAAACCAGGCCAAACCTTTACGGTTTTAAAACAGTTTCAAAACCCTGGAAGGCCAGGCGAAACAGATAGGTCTTAAGGGCTCTCCTGAAGGCCATTAATGAACTCAGATTACAGATTTCTTGCAGGAGTACATTCCACAGCTCAGGAGCAGCTACTTTGCTTGTTTATCCTTGAAAGAGCTTCCGTCCTCTTTTCTTCCTGTTTCTGATATATCTTGGTGGAAACACATGTATGGCAGATATCAGTACAGCCGAACTTACAAGCATCATATATATATATTAAGGGTGCCTTCTTCGGAAAGAAAGTCAGTGACATTCAGTAAATATGAAGCTGATTGTATTTCATCAGTCGTCAAGGGCCTGTTTAGGGGTTGTTGTTTTTATGAGTAGGAATGTCTGGAGGAATGTTGAGAAATACAATTTTCTGTTTCAAAGCTAATGGCTGAGCCACTGCCTACAATTATCAACTGTGAAGGAAATGAGCATTTAGGTCAGAATCTGTTATGAATGTTACTTGGTGTCACCCAAGGAGAGAAAGAGAGGGGCTTTGCATGTCTGATCCAAGATTCTCAGAGCATCAAGGTCATTCCTGACTGCTTTTTCCTGATTCTCTAGTTCAGAGAAGGCAAACAGCAAAGGAAAGGTGAAGCAGATGCAAGGGGTAGAGGCTAGATGAGGAGGGGGTGTGGGAGCCCAACGCTCACGAAACACTAAACTGTGGAACTCCAAACCATGGAACACTAAACCATGGAACACTAAGCCATGGAACCAGCCTTTTGTTAGGCTTAGGCTCTGAGACAGTTAATTTGCACGGTCTCATACATTCAACTAACCACCACCACTGCCCCGCTGCCATCTGGTAGTCCATCTAGTCCAACCTCCTGCTCAATGCAGGAAATCTAGACAAGGAGGATTCCCTGAGAGATGACTATCCAGCCTCTGTTCGAAGACCTCCAACAAAAGAGAGCTCAGTCTCCCATCCCTAGGGAATTGGTTCCATTCTTGGACTGCTATCACCATTAAGAAGTTTCTCCTAATGTTCAAATGAAATATACCCTCCTGTAACTTGAGCACATTAGAGCTAGTCCTGCCTTTCTTTGCCTCTTTCTATATGAGAGCCCTTCAGGTCTTTGAAGAGTACTATCCATTCCCCTCTTAATCTCCTCTTCTCCAGGCTAAACATTCTCACTTCCTTCAGCCGTTCCTCATAGAGCTTGTTTTCCAGTTTTAAAATAAGACACAATTTTCCTTGAAAGACAATTAGTTCCTGTGGTTGCAGGGAGATTGTTAGCTTGAGTTTATTCCAAGTTGACTGCTCCGTTCAAGAGGCCTGGCCAGTTCCCCACATGATCTAAGTATGTGCCTAGAGCATGTCCCAGAGTTTCTGCAATGCTCTGGAATTCTATGGGCTGATGTGCAAGGGTTCCTCAGCACATGGGTCAGCAGAAAAAGTTCCCTGGAAGCAGGAATAATATTTTACAGAAAGATGGGTTGAAAACGTCCCCACTAACTTAGAATGACTTTTTCCACCTAGCATCACTCTTCATGTGTACAGCTACCACAGATCAACTCCTAACTGAGTATGCTTCAGAAGCCAGTGTGACCCCATTTGAACCCTGTGATCTTGTAACCCTAGTTTGAGGCCAACTTCTGTTATGAGTGGCTTTGGGCTAGTTATTTAATCATTATCATATGATGGAGTATCCTCTACCAGAGTTCTTGGTTACTGGGATTCCCATTTATTTTTGACTACAACTCCCATAATCCCCAGCCAAAGGTCATTGCAGTTGGAAATACTGGAAGTTGTAGGCAACAATATCTGGGAATCCCTGTTACAGGGAACATGGTCTAACACCCACCCAAAGTATTGTATGCCATGTTTCAGAAACTTCACAAAGAAGCCTGTATGCATGAAAGGCTCAATTATGCAATATTTATTAACCTTAAAAAAAACAAACACCACACATTTTGGCCGAATTAGATAGCCATTCACCTGTACAGGCTTCCCTGTGATGTGCCTATATCATATATTACTTTTTATGTGTAAGAATGCAGATTCACTCCTCCATTACATAAAAGTCATGAGTTCAGACATACCTGAGCTACCAATGTACAAAACAAGGTGGACAATCCATCTTCTTCTTGTAATTAGGATGGCAGTTGCTAAAAGTAATATAGAACTGAATTCATTTATCTGTATTGTAGAGCCATAGACCATTGCCACATTAAAAAATAACAGGAAATTATGAAATACTAGCTGACCCTGCCCAGAGAATCTGTGTGGTTATGCAATAAGCCTGTGGCATCCCTGCCCCACACAACTCTCTTGCTTGCTCTCCCCCCAACTCTCACTCTCTCTCCCAACACACAACTCTCTCGCTCGCTCTCTCCCTCCCCACAACTCTCTCGCTCGCTCTCCACCTCCCACACAACTCTCGCGCTCACTCTCCCCCCCACATACAACTCTCTCTCGCTCTCCCCCCCTACATTACACTCTTTCTTGCTCTCCCCCCACACTACTCACTCGCTCTACACACCCCCACACAACTCTCTCACTCGCTCCCCCCCACAACTCTCTCACCCACCTGTGTCAACCTGTCATTGTCCAACTGTCCTTCAGTCTCCATTTCCCCGCCAACTGGTGTGGCGGGCGGACAATAGCAACGCATTCTAAAGCTGCCCCCTTCTGCTGAACTCGCTGGCACTTGCTAATGTGGCCCAAATTCCCTGGCGCTTTATGTTGCAGTCTTCCACAAACTGCATCCCCAGTCCCCAAATTCCCTGCTTCACAACCCCAGCCAGCAAACTCCCTGGCTTTCACACTCCTCTCCGGCTGCTGCCTTCCAAACTCTCGCACGCTTTCAGCTAATCGCCTCCCTCCACTCTCTCAGCCAATCGCCTCCTTTCCTCCACCCCCTCTTTCAGCCAATCGCCTCCTTTCTGCCACGTCCCCACACATGGCCCGTCTTGGAGAATTAATAATAAAGATGTATGCAAGATATGATGGAAAACTTCAAAAGACAAACTTGAAAACACATTTAAAAAGCAAATTAAATACGTTCACAAAGAAAAAAAGTGGCCATTGTGAACTGAATAGTCACAGGAGACAATCAAATTAAAGCTAAGCATTTTTAAGACTGCAATCCTACTATTCACATTGACTATGGGGTAAGTCCTAATGAACTCAATGGAACTTATTTTTGCATTAGACTTGCATTGGATTGGACTGTATATTGTATTCAGTTTGTATTCAGTTCTCTTCCACTGAGATTACTGGGACTGCAACATGTTTAATGTGGACTGGATCATGTCCCTCATTTTTAAGAGTAGTTACTGCCTGTGTGACAAGCTACAATCCTCCAACCATTTCCTATGGCACAGTACCTCTGATTTCCATGAAACTACTCAGTGAAAGTGGTTTTGAGGGTTGAAGTGGAACATTTCTTTCATCCGTTTTTCACTCTCACAGTTCAATAAAAAAGATTTTCGTCTTTAAAGTAGCTGAATTGAGCTTTATGGCTTGAGGACTTCGACCACTTTTAACTTAATCCAGCCTTTAATGGAGCATTTAACAAGCTCTGCTGTTTATATCAGCACTTTCTGAACAGGTGACTTACAGCCCAATCCATAACCAGGTTAAGCAGAAGTAACTGGGATTTAAGCCGATTCAGTCTGTTTGCCATCAATGGAAATAATATCTGAATATATCAGCAAACAGTAAAGCAATTAGCCCCTAAAGAGTTCCATTTGGTAAATGGGACTACTCACAAGGAAGCTTGCACCAAATTTTTGTCTGGTCTTGATTTCTGTACCAAAAGCATATCTTTTGCTTGGTTAAAATATTTATTGAAAAACATTATGATTATGTGAATATTCACCTAATTTCAGGCCTGTTTAGAGCCATTCTCTTCCCTATCACTTGTTTTGTTGCCACACCCTGGCTGCTGTCTCCCTCCTTCCTTGATAAGTCACAAGGTTGCTCCCAGCTAATCTGGAATCATAGTGAACTGCAAAACATCATGTTGCTATGTATCCAATCAGATTTGGCTACCTGATTACTGGGGGGCAAGTGAAATCAATTAAGAATGAGAGCAAGGGCAATTTGCATGAATAGGTGACTATTTTGAAAGGAGTGTCAAAAATACCCAACCCAAGGCATGTTTTGATATTGTAAACAATATTAGCAAAAAAGCTGTGAATAGTTTTGGTTCAACCCCAATAATAAAGTTTCGCCAAACGGCAATCCTTTCCCCTCTTTCCAGTTTAAAAAATTACCATGGGAAAAATAATGTTGTACTTGGGAAATGTTTCTTTTCTATTATGCTTATGGTTTAGGGGCCACATTCTCACTGCCAAAAGTCTAGCTGCATTTCAGTTTAATCAGTAGATCAATCAACTCAAGTAGTAACTGGTTAATCAACTGGGTCAATTTAATCAGCAAGGAAAAATTTTAATTAGTGAGGCTGAGTTTTAAGGACACTGAGTTTTAAGGACACAGAACCAATTTTGGTTCTGGTGTGTTATTGTAATCATGAATGCAAAAGAAATGTTAAAGATGCTGCTATGTTACAATGACAGGTGGGTTTTTTTAAAATTAAAATTGAAGTTGTTTCACACTTCCTTCTGAGCTCCATAACAGTATCTATACCAATGTTTTTAAAATGTACAGATTTTTTAAATATAAGAAAGTAATTAATTCATTGGCCAAAGGCAAATTAATCAACAAATATTATTTAATTGGATGATAGTCCTGTTTAATACCAGTTGAGAATTATGTCTTGATGAGTATTATAAAGGCCCATATTCTGTCATTGTTTCTTAATTCATCCAGTTATGTATTTTGTTTTTTAGCCTGTTCCATCTTGAAGTCTCAGAGGTGAAAACAATTAATTGATCTGATTCACACAATCATTCCAATCTCGGTTTAGTGTGGGTTACTGATATTAGTGTGACTATGTGAACCCACATCCAGGTGGTTTATGGCTCGAGATGAATCTGATTCTGCCTTGGCATGAGTTCATACAATCATACTGATGTCGGTAACTCACATTAAACCTTGATTCTAATGATTGTGCAAACCAGAGCATTGTGTACTAGCTGTGAAAGACCAGCTCCAAATGAAAGGTTTCCGACACATGCTTAGGCGCTAGCTTTGTGAACCTCCAGGGGAAGGACATTGTAGTCATCGAGATCTTTATCTAGAGAAGTACACTTGCAGCAATGGGTTGCATACAAGCTTTTCTTTCTTTGTGTATAACTACTATTTTATTTATTTATTTATTTTATTCGTTCAGTTTCTATACTGCCCTTCCAAAAATGGCTCAGGGCAGTTTACACAGAGAAATAAATAAATAAATAAGATGGATCCCTGTCCCCCGAAAGGGCTCACAATCTAAAAAGAAACATAGGATAGACACCAGCAACAGTCACTGGACTGTGCTGGGGGTGGAGAGAGCCAGTTACTCTCCCCCTGCTAAATAAAGAGAATCACCATGTTAAAAGGTGCTTGGCAAAGGCTTTCTCTTGAGCTCTGTGGCTGGCTGGGGTTCAACAGGACTCATTTTTGTTAAATCACCCAACACACACCCCCCATCCCATGCTGGTAAAAGTGCAGCAGTGCATTGAGGTCAGTGTAGTAGGAAATGGCTCTTGCATTGGTGACCCCACCCCCGCAAAGTGACTCTTATTTGATAAATCATTGGTCTAGACAACTCAAATATCCCCCCCCCCATGGTGGTCTGGAACCAATCATGACTTGGCATGCGGGGCCCGAGGTCAATTTTCAGCACATTATTATATTTAAATTTACAATACTCCAGACCAAGTATAATTTTGTCAAAAGTTGGAAGCAAGTTGTCAAACTCATCTATTTCAATACATTTCTGAGAATCTTTCAGCTGCTAATACTCAACTGGTTTATAAAAGTTAGATAACATTTGTGTTTTTTTTAGTTCTAGGGGATCTAAAGATTAGTTGCAAACATGAATGGCACCTTATAGGAATGATAAGAATGAAATCTAACAATGATATAAAATAGCAACAACTTTTATAAGAAGACCTTTGCTTTTTAGATAGCTAGCTAGATAAAGTATTTAATCATATCTTGTTATTTACACACATATTTATCAAAGATCACACAGTCAGTATTAGGCATATTGGCTGCTCCTCTGTTGACATTTCGTTGACTTCACGGAAGCTTCTATTGGCCTGTATCAGTTCTCCATTCTAGGGAGAACAATTTAAAAAAAAGAATGTGATATTGGTCTTTAGCTGCACCTGTCCTCACATCCTTACAGGGAGAGAGTAAGGACTGGTGGATCATACCACATTTGCTTGAATCCAGTGTCTTCCTAGCCAATAAATGTGTCTTTGGAAAGAATGGGCATTTAAAACCAGGTGTCTATGTTCAAATGAACATGGTATAGGCCACTTCATTCTCTGCTTTCTCCTTGAGGGGAAGTAGAGGGATGTGTGTACATGTTTAAGACAATGTACTGCCTGAACAGATCCATCAAGTCAGTGACTGATATCCCCACTAAAATACTCATAAGTAATCCCATTGGCATTAGGAAATTAATAGGACTGCCATGGGATTACTCATAAGTAATCCCATTGAAATTAATCATGAGTCAGGACTACACTGTGCCATTCATTTCAATGGGATTACTCATGAATAATTTAGTCTTGATGTCCGCCAACATTCTGCAGTTATGCAATCAATTCAATTCTGCATTTCAGTCAAAACTTGTGTAATAGAATAAACAAGTGCTACAGATTATTTTCTCCAAATAACATATATTATCATACAAAGAAAAATGAAATGAAATACAAATATGTGTTAATACAGAGAATAGTCCATTCAGTGAACTATTAAATCCTATCATGTACATACTATGTACATATATAACATAGCTGGGGGTGGGGGGAATGTAATACCCTAACATCATTATAACTTGGATTTATTCCTTTATAACAAATTTGATATACTCTGTATACATTCACATTCCAAGCAGAGATATAGCTTATAATATTTATTGCTATTACATTTCCCTTTATCCTATTAAGCCAACAAAATGAGCTAACAACAAATTGAAACATACTACTCTATAGATGTTTTGATGAGTATTTCTATTAGAATTTATAACACATTTATTCCAATTAAGATATATTTTAATTCATTCTGTTATTTTCCTACCTTTACAGAATCTCACTGAATGAATTAGTTTCATTTAGTTTTCTCCAGATTTTTTCTAACTAGCCTGCATAATTAGGTCCATTTGTATCCTTGCTTTTTTTTTTTTAGCCACTTCTATTATTGCTGTCATTAACAAAGAGTGTACTTATTCAAGACTGGTTTCAGGTATGTCTTCCTCTATGTACCTTAATATGAACTGTACACATCAGAACGATGCCACATACATTTAATTATTTAACACACCGGATATTATTTGCTCCAACGAGCAGATTTTTCTCCATGATCACCTCAACATCTTCATATGAAGAGAAACAGCACCAATATGTATCAGTTGCTTGGGGGCTAATCTTTCATATTTTTTTTTCAATCATTAGATGCCATTTATATAGATAGTTTGGTCCTGAGGTCATGGAGCAATCAGGAGTGAGGGGGAGAAGAGACGTCACACCGAATTGTAGTTTTATAAACTTTATTAAAGGCAAATGGTTACAAATAAGCAATTAAGCACACAAATGAATCAATCAATTGATTTTCTTCCGCAGCATAGTGTAGTGGTTTCTAATAACAGCTAAAATGAATATGAATAACAGCAAAAAGCATTTGCTTTCTTACTAGCAATGACCGTGTGTGTGTGTGTGTGTGTGTGTGTGTGTGTGTGTGTGTGTGTGTGTGTGATCTTTGCTGTTCTTTAGCTAAGGCAGTTTCAGTTTTAAGCAAAGAGACATAGGAATGAAAGCCAAGAATCCAAGCATGAGAAAGAGGAGGGGAAAGAAGCGGGGGGAGGAATGGATGAGAAGGAAAGTGCAGGGGAGGGAAGAGGCACCCATTCTGGCCTCAGGCCAGTGGTCCAGAGCAAGTGAGCTGAGACGGATGAAGGAGGAGGGATTGGGGGCGGGGAGAAAAGCTGACAGAATAAGAAGGAAGGAACAGAGACTTTTCTGGGAGGGAGGAGAGGGAAGGAAAGAGATCCATAGGGCAGGGAGGGAGGGGAATTGGACCGGGGTGTTAGTTTAAAAGATGCTGGACTGAAGGCAGATGTTCTGCAGATAATAATTACCAGGTCTTGTAGGTCTGTGTCGGCTGCAAGACTCAAGATGTGGTCTTGAGTGTGCAGGGTGATGTTCACCTGTCCAGGTGTTTTGACAAGGTAGTCGAGTATGCAGGAATGGAGATCCCTCCAATCTTAGAGACTGGAGCAATTCCAGCAAATAGCTAGGCCTGAATTGTCTTCACAGGATAGGGGTTACATACTACTCCTTCCACGAGTGAGAGCATGCCTTCCTTTCCTTGTGTGAGGGGGGTGTTTGTCCCTCTTTATACCCTTCTCTGGGCCTGTTGTCGGTACTTTATATCAGAAATAGTCATATCAATCTCTCTGTGTCTGCAGTCTGATATAAACAACCCCCAGTTCCCCCGGCTGGACTCTCTCCCCATATTTGGTCAAGGAGTCTACCAGTCTTGGGGTGCGTATCCAGCACTTGTTTGCAGACTCAGATGGAGCTGTTCTCAAAACATTCCTGTTTCTGTGTCCAGATCAACAGGCTTGTGGTCACTTCAGAGCAGGGTTGGCGCCTCTCAGTACAGAGAAATGGGTTTAAAGATAGCATGCAAAGTGGGTCAGCAACTAACAGTGTGAATATAATGTACCCCTAAAATATGTAGGTAGCTGATATCTATGTGCAGTTTCCTAAGACCTTCTAAATGTGATAACTCTTAGCATATTTCAAGCTAGTTCCCATGATTTCTCCTTAGCATAGCACAATGCACAAATAAGCTTCAAGGCAGGGAGGGGCAAGTCCCCCTCCCATTGGGCCTTGACTAGAGAATAGACCCTTTCATTCAGTTACTTTGGCTCAGCAGAACCAAAGTTCACACTCCAGTTTCTTGCAAAACAGCAATCCCAGATACAGGCCTTAGCTTAGCCTTTTGGGCCTGCAATGCTGGTCCCAGTCCCACCAGTCTGTTCACCACATTACTTGATATGTAAATATCTTCCGTCTTTGGGGGGAAAAGAGTCTAATGTCTTGCTCTTCCAAATTTAATATATCATGACCAGCCCTTCATCTGATACATTTTCACTCAGTTTAGCTTGGTTTACTCCTTGTTCTACAACAGGGGTTCCCAACCAGCAGTACTTCAGATCTTGCTAAACTACAGCTCCCATCATCCCTAGCTATTGTCCCTGGGAATGATGGGAGTTATAGTTCAGCAACATCTGGAGCATCACTGGTTGGGAACCCCTGGTCTATAATATATATAGTTACCAGGGCATGGTCTGAGGGCAAATTATTCAGTCTCCATGCCAAAGCTAGGCTTGGTTAGCCCGGATGGATGACCACCTGGGAACCCCTATGTGCACTGCCTTGAGTTCCTTGATGGAATCACGGTGGGATATAAATGTGATAAATTGTGTGGACACAACTGTATTATATTATTCATCAACAAATCAGCTCTTCCTTCATAATTATGCTGCTATTATTATTATTATTATTATTATTATTATTATTATTATTATTATTTTATTATTATTATTTCTTGTTTACACAGTCAGACAGGTATTATTGACTGTTTTGTTTTATCCAGACAATTTTATTATCAATATTGTTGTTGTTATTATTATAGATATTGTTGCAAAATATAGGCTGTTCCCAGTAATTTTGCGATGATCTCTACAATAATAACAACAATATTGATGATAAAATTCAGCCATCCCAAGTCCTTGGGAAGGATTAATAATAATAATAATAATAATAATAATAATAATAATAAATTTCCCTGATAACTGCATTGCAATGGTAAGATGCTTTATTGTCCAGTGGCCTTAATTCAAACAAGCATGTAACTACTTAGTTATTGCTTTAATATCCCTTTTCTAATCTTCTCCTCTACCTTCTCATGCAGGACTTTTTCAAAGGGCAATAGCTCAGAGCGGAACTGCTCTCTCCAGCTGGGCAGTCAGTTTTCAGCCTGCAAAATATGCCAGGATGTTGGCTACAAAAGTTGGCTGCAATGTGTCAGATACTGTAGAATTGGTGGAATGTCTACAGAAGAAGCCTTATAGAGAACTTGTTGATCAGGACATTCAGCCAGCCCGATACCACATAGCCTTTGGACCAGTCATTGATGGGGACGTAATACCAGATGACCCCCAGATACTGATGGAGCAAGGAGAGTTCCTCAACTATGACATAATGTTGGGAGTTAACCAAGGAGAAGGGTTGAAATTTGTCGAAAATGTCGTTGACAGCGAAGACGGCATATCTGCAAGTGACTTTGATTTTGCTGTTTCAAACTTTGTTGATAACTTATATGGATACCCTGAAGGGAAAGATATACTGAGAGAAACCATTAAATTTATGTACACTGACTGGGCAGACAGACATAATCCTGAGACGAGAAGGAAAACACTGCTGGCTTTGTTTACTGATCATCAGTGGGTTGCACCAGCAGTGGCTACAGCTGATCTTCATTCAAATTTTGGATCACCCACATATTTTTATGCCTTTTACCATCATTGCCAAACAGATCAGGTACCTGCATGGGCAGATGCTGCTCATGGGGATGAGGTTCCTTATGTCTTAGGAATCCCAATGATTGGTCCTACTGAATTGTTTCCTTGCAATTTTTCCAAAAATGATGTCATGCTAAGCGCAGTGGTGATGACATACTGGACAAACTTTGCAAAAACTGGGTAAGTACTTGATGGAAGGATAGCCTCATAATAGAGATCAAGAATCTGATCACATGGTCACGAGAAGATTGCAAGTCTATGGGAGGAGAGCTGGTCTTGCGGTAGTAAGCATAAATTTCCCCCTTTGCTAAGCATGGCCTCTCTTGGTTTGCATTTGGATGGGTGACTGCTTGTGGGCACCATATTCCTCTTAGTGGCCATAGCTCTGTGATAGAGCATCTGCTTGGATGCAGAAGGTCCCAGGTTCACTCCCTGGCATCTCCAGACAGAACTGGAAACCTTCAATCTTTAGAGACCTGCTATCAGTGCTAGATAATAGTGAGCTATATGGACCATGGTCTGACTCTGTATAAGACAGCTTCCTGTGTTCATAAATCAAGGATCATCTGACAATACAGATTGGGAATCTGATTAAATCCTATCTTATGGTACCCAGAACATGAAAAAAGGATATTTATAAAAATAATAGCTGCCATATGGGTAGTCTTGTAGTCTTCTGTAGTACAATGAAAGAATACTACTTTTATACCTAATTAACTTAGCTTAAGACCAAGAATAATACATGTAAAATGCTTAAGAAGGGAACAATGTAGAAATGAAGAACATGCAGAAGTAACAATTGAGGCCTAGGGAGTGGACATCTTCCATTACTATCCTCACACCCCGAGATGTATGTATATTGACTGATAGCCAGACTCAATTACTCACTAGTCCCACTGAAATTAATCAAAGTTAGTTATGACTTCATCATTATGCATTAATTGCAATGTATTGTTAGTCACCTTGGATACCTGTTATCAGGTAGAAAAGCAGGATATGCATAATTTACATAAACACAAAATTTGGAAACAGGAAACATTTTCCCTGAGTTCATGACTAGCTTTGGGTTCCCTCATTAAGCAATAAGCTGACCAATATATCTTTAGACTAGCCCCACACATACCGGGAAGACTGTCAGTTTTTGATGTGATACCACCTCGTCTTTAAAGGCTAGAGCAGTGGTTCTCTACCTGGGGTCTTCAAGATGTTGCTGTACTACAACTCCCATCATTCACAGCCTCAATGATAGTTGGGGATACTGGGAATTGTAGTTCAGCAACATCTGGAGGACCCCCAGGTGGGGAACCACTGAGCTAGAGTACCTCTGCTTCAGCCAACATCTTGGATGCTGGAGCAGAGGAAGAGGGGCCTGCAAAACCAGAAAGCCCACCCAGTGCTGTGTTTCAGACAGGAGTAACTTGTAGACTGGAGCTCTGAGAAGGAAAAGGATGTGTGGATCTCTGTGCAAGGCCCACACTCCTTTTGCAAGTGGTGGCTGGCACTTGCACTTAAAGGCCAGGCATGAAGAGCAAGGTGGGAAGAAAGCTCCATTGGTCCCTATAGATGTACCCATGGAAAGATGGTTCATGCCCTTGGTGTGTATTACATTTTGAACATGCTGAGTATGTTAAATGTCTGGGTTGCAAAGGGTATGACAACAAAACTGTGACACTTCTTTGTACTGAATTTTGAGGGAGATATAACTTTTTAAGGCAATTTCCAAATGTTTTCAGCAGAGAATGTCTGAAGCAGCAGCTGCATACCGGCTATGAGACTGAGCTTCCGATCAGGGAGTCATGTATTCACATATTATCAACACGTAGCCTTTGCCAAGCCATTCTCTGTTAGGCTAAGCTCTCTATCTGCAATATTGGGATAATAATACAGGCACACCTTACAAGCTTGCTGTAAGAATTACAAGATAATATCGGTCAAGTGCTTTGAACACTCAAAAATCGTAAATAACAATGACAGTGGTGGTGGTGTTGATGGTGGGTGGTGGTGGTGAAGTCAACAAGCGGTATGAAAGTAGCTAGTATATTTGGCTCAATCCCTATGATAATATTATGAACCCCTAGTACACTTGATATCACATTTCTATTATGTATTTTCCCCTAGCAGGTGATGGAGGGTATGGAATTACTGGAGTTAACTCTCATCATTGTTTAGCTCCATCTTTGGGATTTAACTAAAATTGATTTCACAGTATGTTTTGAGAAATGCTGGTACTATGTGGAAAGTGTTTTTCAAAGTTGAAGTGATGTTCAATTAGATTTAACATAGCCACTTTTTCCTCCTAGGGATCCAAATCAACCAGTCCCACAAGATACAAAGTTCATTCACACAAAACCTAATCGTTTTGAGGAAGTAGCATGGACCAGATACTCGCAGAAAGACCAACTTTACCTTCATATTGGATTAAAACCGCGCGTGAAAGAACACTACAGGGCCAACAAGGTGAACCTATGGTTGGAACTGGTACCTCACCTGCACAATCTTAATGACATTTCACAGTATACCTCTACGACAACTAAAGTGCCATCAACTGATATTACGTTCAGGCCAACACGGAAAAATTCGGTATCCGTAACTTCAGCCTTTCCTACACCCAAGCAAGACGATCCCAAACAACCACCAAGCCTAATTTCGGGAGATCAAAGAGACTATTCCACGGAGTTGAGCGTAACTATTGCCGTTGGAGCATCTTTGCTGTTCCTGAACATATTAGCCTTTGCAGCACTATACTACAAAAAAGACAAGAGGAGACATGATGTCCATCGGAGGTGTAGCCCGCAACGTACGACCACCAATGATCTTACCCATGCACAAGAAGAGGAAATAATGTCCCTCCAAATGAAGCACACTGATTTGGGTCATGAATGTGAGTCCATCCATCCACATGAGGTGGTTCTTCGGACCGCCTGCCCCCCAGACTATACACTAGCTATGAGGCGGTCGCCAGATGATATTCCCTTAATGACCCCCAATACCATTACAATGATTCCCAACACTATACCAGGGATTCAACCTCTACACACATTTAATACATTTACTGGTGGACAGAACAACACTCTGCCCCATCCTCACCCACACCCACATCCCCATTCACATTCGACAACTAGGGTATAGCCAGACAAGATGAAACAAACTTTTATTTTTTGGTGGATTACAGTGGGTTATAATTACAGAAGACTTGACTTGGCTTTCAACCTACAAGACTCTTACTATTTAAATATGGAGGAATATTATGTGAATATACATATCAAGAACTTTGGGGATTTGGGGAAAAATGAATTGTACATATATACAAATGAACTTTTAAAAGAAAAGTATACCTTTTTGCAATTGCTTGAAGCAATTGTTCTGAATGATACTTTTTTCATTCACATTCAAGTATTAATTTTTTTGAGGATTTAAGTTACATAATGGAATTAGGCATGTGCAAGACAAGCAGGAAAGGAACTATGACTGATTATTATTTTTTCTTTTTAAAAAAAAAAAGTTCTATGAATATGCACAAGGGACACATTAATGGAATGTCAGATAATTCTCACCAGTTTTTATTTGGAACTGTTTTCTTGTGTAGACCATATTTACATATTTGGATAAGTATTCAAAGCACCAATGCTGTTAAAGGCCTTAGAAAGGGGCTCAGATGCTGAGATCTGCCAGTAAAAAGGAAAGGGGTTTTATAGCCTGGCAGTGGCAGGTATGACATTATCACTTAAGTGCTGTCAGTATAAACGTTGTGGGAATAAAGAAAACTGGATATTTTTAGCACGATGTGCATGATAATTTATTATGCTTGGTGGCTGTGCTGCTGATTAAGCCGTAATTAAAATTCTTCTCATCCCATTGGAGTTCTCAATAGAAGCTTCTTCCCTCAATTGGCACAACCTAAAGGAGGTTTGTTTTAAGGGGGAAAACTTAATTGACAACCCAGCAATCCCTGGTAGCTTCCCAGTAATAGAAGGCATTCCAGTAGTTCTTAAGGTGTTTGATGGTGCTCTAGGTGACTAGCGGTGAACACACACGGATAGGAATCCCAAAAGAAAACAAAAAGCATCTATGTATGTGTTTAACCTTTCCTTTCCTTTCCACCTGATAGTATTTACAATGTTCATAGGGTATCTTTTGATGACGCATTGGCCACGTTGATGCAGTCTCATTATACAATCTGTTACATTTATACCAGTAATATTTTTTTAAGTGTCCAAAGATTTATTTTCGAGACTATTTCACAATATGTAAAGCTGCCCCCCAAAACGATCACACTGATTACATCC
Organism: Hemicordylus capensis; assembly: GCF_027244095.1. Classification (NCBI taxonomy): domain Eukaryota; kingdom Metazoa; phylum Chordata; class Lepidosauria; order Squamata; family Cordylidae; genus Hemicordylus; species Hemicordylus capensis. The sequence continues at coordinate 339,607,865 of NC_069659.1, forward strand.
CTCATTCGTTCTTTTGACTTTCCATAGTGCATGTGAAAAAGTTCACTCATACTATGTCCAAGTTATTCCCTCGTTGCTTCTGCGTATCTTCAGCGTTCCTGGGAGCTCATTGGAAATTTCTTGAGGGCATCTCTGCAGGGTACAAATATTGAGACAGAGGCTATATGAGGGATGAGAGAGATGCCATCTGGAAGTGTTTCAGTTCTGCATCTTATATAACATTATCCTGAATCAAAAGGAATGGTATAAAATGACGGAAAGGTCTTTGTTCCCCTTCCCATTACTTTTGAATTTTAAAAAATGGTATGTCACGGTCATTTAAAAAAAAAAAAGTTTGTATGTGTAATCAAATGTACATTTATATAAAAAAAGAGAAAAAAATGAGATGGACTAAAGAGCACATCCCTGATGAAAACTTTCTCTCTTTTCCTGTATTATATTTCTATTAGAGTAAAGTTATGTGATTTTTTTTTATTTTGCATTTTTTCAAATTACTAGCAATTTTGATAGTTTGTAAGATAATGCGCAGAACTTTCTCTGACAAACTAACTGCAGTAACAGAAACATTTCTTTTCAGTTACTCTTTTTCAAGATTGAAAGCTTATTACACACACAGCAAAATTGTATACTACTTGATGGGGGGAAAAAACAAACATCTTTGTACTTCTGGGCCATTCATGTTGGCCACTGAGTGAAGAATAAAGCTAATCTGGATAATGAATATTATAATTATTCCAATGCTAAGAGACCTGATCTTTGCTCATTAAAGAGCTCAAATGTTTATTGCTGTTTTGTCATTTTTTAAAATGAAGTAATGGTAACTGTCTCAGAATAAAGAGTTATTTCTTGAGACCAGTCTGGCTTTTGAAGACTTCAGTATGCCTTCTACAGGTAAAAATGTCTGCCTGCTTCTGGGTCGCAAGCCTGCAATTGTGTTCCTCTTTAAGAAAAATGCTGACATTGTGAATGTATCAGTCTTAGGCAGCAAATCCTTTCCCTGCTTACCTGACAGCAAAGCCTGTTGAATGTGGTGGGACTGACGCCTGAGTCAATAGGATTGGGTTGCATGTTTTTCCAACCAACATGGCAATATATTTGGTAAAACGTTGTCAGTTACTGGAATAAAACAAACATTAGAATTTAAAACAACAACAACAAACAGGCTTATTTTAATTATATATTTCACAATACCAATTAGGAAAATAAAAGTTACACAGCAAATAAATGTTCATAAAGTCAGTTCTTCTTAGCACATCAAGCATGGAGTTTATACATGATAATTAAACTGGAGAATGGATATTTTTCCATTTCAAGAACTTCTTTTAGGGTTGTTGTTTTTAACAGTGGTTAATACAGCATAGACTGGTGGTCCCAGTTACTGAAAGAAAACCCCCCAGTAGAAGTTGAAAAAGGGAAAGTCTTCAAAATTCAGGATGGTCTATGTGCAATTTCTGCCTGACGTGGTTGTGACTGTGACCTGCCAATGTAAACCAATAAAAAGAATTGTTTGCCATCAGATAATTATTGTTTAATAAGAAGATTGTATTTTGCTATGTTGACTAATGAAAACAAAACAGAAAAAAATACCAAAAAAAAAAAAATGGATGGCCATAAACCAAGATTACACATGAAAAACAAAACAAAACAATTTTGATGTGCTTTTCTTAACATGATCTACACCAAATAACTTTCTATGCTAGTTTAATGGTAGCCATATATCTTGCTATAGCTCTCTATATACAGTCTCTGATCATTGTTTATTTTTATTAGTTAAAAAAATAAATAAATGATTTAGGTAAAATGAGCATGACACTATACTTTTTATTTGGGGGCAGCCAATTAAAGCATTGCAAATGTGAAAAATGAAATATTTTAACTTTCACTTAATGAGTTCACCAACTCATGGGATGGGTATACTGGCTGTGGTTCTGCACAGTTGGCAATGGGGCACCATGTTATTTTATGTAGAAATGCATGAGATCACAGTCATGGGTGCTTGCGTGCACTTACAGGGACTTCCTTATTCTCTTCTGTGTGTGGGGACATGCTCCTTTCCCCCAATGGAAATCCCGCCCCCATACATTTGAAGGTACATTGGAGCTCTTGGTTGTGCAAACTTTCACATTTATTGCAATGGCAGGAGAACAGATTGATGTGCAGATTTGCTTTCTCCACTGCAATGAATGGGGAAACCCTTGTGGATGATGGAGCAATGTGTAGTGCTCCCAGCCCGTAACAAACCACTGGATCATGGCACTTTTATGTAATAAGAGAATCCTCTTGTATAGAAGGGATTGAGAAGCCGCTGTGCAAGGGGGAGAGCACTGTTTAACTTGCTGCTGTATAACTGCAGGGCAGCAGCTAAACTGAAAGTCGGATCATCTCCCCACTGCCACAATGGCCATTCTGGCTGGTGATCAGGGATGGAGCCATTGTGCAGAGAGGTCCAAAGAACTCGGCAGCTACTCCCTGTGGGGCCACCCCATCCAACATAGCCATGCCCCCTGTGTCCAGTGTTGGATACAGAGGGTGTGGCCCAGGGGTATAGCCAGGGGAGAGGGGGACCATGTTCTCCCCGGCAGCCCCTCAGTGTGAGGGAGATCATGAAGAAAATAGGGAGAGATGGAGCTGGGCCCCCTCAGGAGCTGGGGCCCCCAGGTTCTTTGAACCCATCTGCTCAATTATAGCTACACCTTTGGTGTGGCCAAATGCAGAAAGGAGGCCATACGGCCCTGTTTGTAGACTCTTCCACCAGCGCTAGGCTCCCAGCCTGGCTGGGAACACTTCTCTGCATTTTGAGGCAGGGAAGTGCTCCCAGCCAGGCTGGAAACCCAGTGCTGGCTGAAGCCCCTCGTGCATGTGGCCGCAAGGCCCTGTTTCTTCAAATGGCCATACCCCTGCATTTGATGCCAGATGCAGGGGGCATGGCTAGGGTACCTAGGGGCTGCTGATGGCAGGTTGCACCCATGTCAGCGGCGGCTTCCTACTTGCTTGCTGGGGATGATGGGAGTTATACTTCTTCATCATCTGGGGAATTAATGGCAGGAACTAGGGATGTACACAAACAGTTTGTGCTCTCCCTGGGGTGGTGCAGGGGGTGCCGCTAAAGAACAGGTAAGGTGCTCCTCACCTGTTTTCCCCCTCCCCACTGCTTCCCCACATCAAAGTTTCAAAGAGTTTCAAAGAGGCACATGGGGCTGCAGAAATTCCTTCCTGTAGTCCTGATCAGCATCGGCACACACATGGCTGGGGCACACAAACACTGGCATTCGAACAGGTTCGGCACTCCAGGAATGGTGCACCAAACCGGCCTGTGCACATCCCTAGTGGGAACCCCTGTTTAAAATACAACTCTGAAAGGCCACGGACAGTGGCTTAGAGACTGCTTAGTACCCTGTCAATGGAAGGATAGGCACACACACTGGCTCCATGAGTGTGCAAAGCCCATCAGTGCTGCTTGCAATGCACAGAGCCTTACTGGCTCTTACAAATGGTGTCATCGCCGTAGAACCCTTCTCTCATCATTCCCAATGGAACAAGTGTCCTAGAGCACAGACATCATCCTTTGGAGCCACAGAAGCTCTGCCCATTTGCAAGCAACACCCACAACCTTTCCACACATCCACAGAGCCAGAGCACATGCCCTGTTCTTCCATCGGCAGGATATTAAGCATCTCTGCCATTATTTTCAAAACCTTTAGTGTAGCCCAAACTAAGAAATGTTCTGGAATAATTGTGAAGATGCTTTATGCCTCCCCGCCCCCTTATAAATGTCTAGGGTTTTTTAAAGTAGACTTCCAAAAATTAATTTTTCCAGGGTGATCAAAGAGTATTTTTCATTCCGCATTTGGAATTCAATCAGCCATTCAACGAGCTTGTATCTACAGCGTTTGCATATTAGTGGCTATATTTTCAGGCATATTCAAGAACAAATATTTCCTTTTAAGGAGAATGACACCATGGAATCATCTCTCAATCCTTTTTCGTTTTACATATATTTCCCATCTTCCAATTGCAGCTTGAAAGTATAATCTAGGCACAAAATGTTGTTAGATGGAAGGGGAAAGCAACATCTAAAATATATTGTGCTTGTAGGTCTATATCTAATAAAAGGGCAAGACAGATGCAAGATTTGAAGAGTGGTAGAAGCAGTTTCATAGTACCATCATTGTTCTCCAAATATATGTACAGGGTTTTGGTCCCGGGGTGAGTTCTGGGTGGGGAAAAAAAGTTCTGAAGGTTTTCTGCATAGTTTCAACTTACATGTTTGAAAAGCCAATTCCTCATCTGAAGATTCTGTTAAGTTTGTAATGGGGGCATACTGGCTAGTAACTGTGACATCACCAACAGCACACCTTTCCTGCCCAACTTCCAAAGCAACGTTGTTGTTTTCTGAAAGCTGAAGAATGAACAGATATTTGCATGAACACCTATGCCCATCTGAAGTACATTTTTTAAAAAGCCAGATAACCTTCTGGCTCAAGGGCAGGAGCAAGGCTCAAGGCTAATTCACTTACTGAATCATATATTCTAATCATCATTATTTCTGAAAGACAGTCCCTGTTTTCAAGTCTCTGTCCCTGTTTTGCTTCTGATGGAGATTCAGGGGCTGGTTTGGTTTGGTTTTTACTTATGAGTGTCTATACATGTACACCACAACGTACCAGCTTCACTTTAATTCCGTGCCCTACTCCTCTGCAGAGTTATCTGTCTGGATGATAAATGTTGCCTGATGTGAGTTTCAGGTGCTCTGTAATAACTAAAAACAAGGTGCATATTGAAATCTAGTTTTTGAAAATTTTTTTTAAAAGAGGCCAAAAAGGGGGACTAGTTAATATTTGTGTGTGTCAGAAGTTTGGGGCAGTATACAAATTCAAATCAATCAAACAAACAAACAAACAAACAAACAAACAAACTGGTGGAACACCTTATTCATATTGTAGGCCACTAAAGATAAGGTGACTGCTGAGAAAATGAATACAACATTCAGCAGACGTGCTTTTAAACATGTAATTGTGGAGAGGAATAATAAATAAATAGCTTCTTTCAATGACTTTCTTCAATGCGCAATTGAAAGTTAAAAGTTTAAAAACATTCAAAAGTTTAAAAAACAAAAAAACTAAACCACAGATGTAGCAAAATAGCAAACGTTTCAATGTATGACATCATCCTCAGTGCTATACAAAGGTGGCTGAGTGTTGTTCTTAAATACAACTCCACACCATGATTCAGCTAAAGGACGGAAGGCAATCAACCAATCCTGTGCAGCTCCCAATATCACATACAGGAAATCAATGGAAGGATAGAAAAGAACACAAAAGCATAATGAAGTTCATACACTCAGTAACTAATGCATTGATCTGAACCAATGCATTGATTTGAAACAATGCATAAACTTTTAACTTTCAGTTGCTCATTAAAGAAGGTAATTTTTAAAAAGCTTTGAAGTGTGGCAATGTGTATTTCATCGCCCTTATAAAATCTTAAATAATAATAATAAACTTTATTTCTTAGCCACTCCATAACAAATTGTTCTCTAGGCAGCTCACAACACAGCATTAAAACATCAAGCAAAAACACTTAACACATGAAATCACAACACACACACACACACACACAAAATACAATACAGAACAATTTAAAAACTTTTTTTAGAGTCAGTTTTAAAAATCAAATTAAAAATCAAAATTCAAAAGGCCTGAGTGAACAAAAAGGTTTTTCCCTGGTGTCTAAAAGAACAAAATGATGAAGCCAGGCAAACCTCTCTGGGGAGGCTATTCCATAAATGGAGTGCAACAAAATGTTTGTTAAATAAAATAGTAATAACAACAACAACTGAAAAGGCCCTCTCCCTGGTAGCCACCCACTTCACCCCATTTGGGAGGGGCACCCAGAACAGGACTTCCGAAGAAGATCTTAAGGTCTGAGTCGGGACATATGGGGCAAGGTGCTCTCTCGGGTAACCTGGTCCCAAGCCATTTAGGGCCTTAAAGGTTGAAAGCAGCATTTTGAATTGACCCCAGAAATGGACTGGGAGCCAGTGCAGCTGATGAAGCACTGGCATAATATGATCAAAGTTCCCAATCCCAGTTAATAATCTTGCAGCTCTATTTTGGACCAACTGCAGTTTCTGGACTGATTTCGAAGCCAGCCCCATCTACAATGCATTGCATCTAAGTGCAAGGTTACCAGAACATGAATAACTGTGGCCAAGTAATCTCTGTCCAGGTATGGCTGGAGTTGGTATATCAGCCAAAGCTGATAAAATGTGCTCTGAGCCACAGAGGCCAATTGAGCCTCTAGCGACAGTTCTGGATCGATGAGCATCCTCAGAGGAACTCAGGCAGGGAGGTTTGGTGAGAGAACAGGGGTCAAGCAGCACATTCCATTAAGTCCATAATTAAGAGATGGGCTTGAACAGGAAGTGGGCCAGAAATGTAGCTTTTTTGGTCAACAAACAGCTGCAGCAGCCCGCCCCCCAACCACAAAGGACCTCCCCTAAAGCAGCAAAACAGTTATTTGCTGCAAAAAGTCCATTTGGGAGCAACTAGTTTGAGGTAATTTTTGGTGGGGGGAAGTACTGCCTCACATGTGCTGCTGTTCTGATTAGGGGGCAGGTTTTTTGTTTGTCCAAAAGAAAAAAGAAAAGAAAAAAAGGCCACCTCTGTCTATTTCCTGTTTCAAGCACATCTCTTAGTGAGTGGCTCAGTATAATGTGTTATTTGGCCCGGCCACAAATGTGTTCCAAATGCATGGTTTATTTTTTTATTGGTGAAATTGGGAGGGTGTGCTCGTCCATAGTGTATATTATTATTACATTTATATCCCGCTCTTCCTCCAAGGAGCCCAGAGCGGGGTACTACATACTTTATGTTTCTCCTCACAACAACCCTGTGAAGTAGGTTAGGCTGAGAGAGCAGTGACTGGCCCAGAGTCACCCAGCTAGTCTCATGGCTGAATGGGGATTTGAACTCGGGTCTCCCCGGTCCTAGTCCAGCACTCTAACCACTACACCACGCTGGCTCTAGTCCAGCACTCTAACCTATACATTTCTATCACCACTTCTGAAGGCAGTTATTCACTGTAGGTGAATTTACTGTAAGTGAATAACTTGGAACGACTGCTCCAGAAATACGATATCTGGTGTCACCCCAAAATGTTAACCCTGTTAATGCATTATAAAACGTGGATCTGCTGTACTCATGTACAGCATCCCGGAAAGCATGCACTGAAGCCCCACCCCCATGCTGACATGCTCAGAAGCTCCACTCTTCTCTGCTCACAGCATCCTGAGCAGGTCAGTGTGGGGGCAGGTTTAAGAATAAGCTCTCAGGGGTGCTGTGTACCCCTACTTTTTATATCACCAATATACATTTTGGAATTCTAAACAGCCGTGGCATGTGCAGTGAAAACTGTGCACGTGGCCAGAAACAAGTTGAGTTTTTAGTTACTGTGCAACAGAATGCCCGCTACTTTTAAATAAATAAGTCACTTGCTCCTTCGGCTGGGTGACCAAACACTTTCCAAACAGCTTCAGCTGTAGGCATGTTTTGAAGAAGATCAGAAGGCCAGCATTTTGCTTCCCACAGTGGCCAACCAGAGGCCTCTAGGAAGCCCACAAGCAGGGCTTGAAGGGAAATAGCCCTCTCTTGCAATGCTCTCAAGCAACTGGTATTCACTGAACCAGTATTCAGTGGCATATTGCCTTTTCTTAGAACTGTAACGAAAATTTCTCCAAAGGGAAAATTCAAAGAGTATTTCAGGGTTCCTTCAAGGTGATATTGAAATCTGAAGATAACATCTGATTTAGCTATCATGGAACTTAGGGTCTAAATTTGGACAGTAGCAGAGGGGAGAGAGAGAGGGAACTGAAAGAAGAGGCCAGGATGATGCGGGATAAATATGCAAATATGAGAACATAACAAGGGCACTGTTGGATTAGACCAGGCATCCAGCATCCTCCTTCCTTCTCATCATATTGGGCTCATCATAACAGATCTCCAGGAAGGCCACAAGCAAGACATGAAGGCAATATTGATTTAGTCATTTCTCTTTATAGTTTATAAGACACCTTTCAGTCCAAGATCCTCAAGTAGCATACAGTCATGAAAAATAGAAAATAGCCCACATCAAAACCTGTTTCTTTCCAGTTCCTTTCTCCCACAACAACTTGAGGAGAGCTGGTCTTGTGGTAGCAAGCATGACTTGTCCCCTTAGCTAAGCAGAGTCTGCCCTGGTTGCATATGAATGGGAGACTTGACGTGTGAGCACTATAAAATATTCCCCTCAGGGGATGGAGCCGCTCTGGGAAGAGCAGAAGGTTACAAGTTCTCTCCCTGGCATCTCCAAGATAGGGCTGAGAGAGATTCCTGCCTGCAATCTCGGAGAAACCGCTGCCAGTCTGGGTAGACAATACTGAGCTAGATGGACCTGTGGTCTGACTCAGTATATGGCATGTTCCTGTGATATGCAGTAGCTTACTGGCTGTTCCCAAAACCTATCCAGAAATGCAGTCATCCAAAATCATGGAACCAAACAACCTTGAGTGTCCCATCACTGCAATGGAAAAGCAGGATATAGATTTTTTTAAAAAATGGGTTAATTAAAGAAACGCAGGCCCATATGCAGTGCAGTGAAATGCAACAGTTCAGCACTGCCCACCCTGCTGCGTGTGTGTGAGTGAGTGAGTGCCCATGTTGTTGCATGGGTGGTAAAACACCGCCCACGCAGAGCTGTTCCACTCCCACTTAAAATTGCAGAGTCGCACTTGTGTGATACTACCTCAGTTATATCCAGTGGAGATAGTTGTGTAACTGAAGTGGCAGAATTTCAAGTCTGAGAGGAACAACCCTTTTAACCACAGCGCTGGTAGTGTTTTACATGCAGTCATATACGTTAGCCACCTGTTCAGCTGAAAATCATGGTTAGCATCACATTTTGTCTAAAGACAAATCCATTCAAGGCAAAGGTGGAGGATCCCAGCAAACTTTTATTCAGGGATTTCAAAAAAAGAAAGTTGACAGAACCTGAATAAAATTAGCATTATTTCTCTGGGGAAGGACAGAAGGCTGAGCAGCTCTAGTTAGCATTAATTCCCCATTAATTTATTCAAAAATGGAACTCCTGCAACAAACATTTCAGAGGGTTTCCCCGCTGCTACTGCAAATCTTTGATTTATTCAACACCTAATAAGTGAGTGTATGTATGTATATATGTATGTTATTTTGAAAGAGCTTTAAGTATACTACAACAGAGACATTTATCCGATTCTGCTTGTGATTTTACCAGAAATATTCTGAAAAGACCCAACAAAAGCTGTCAAGCCCTGTAACAGGTTTTTTAAATGTTTTGTAAATAGTTTTCTTCTGCGTCATTACTTAAAAGTATTTAGTCTTTTTCACTTTTCTAATAATGAGTTCTTATAAAAAGTTACTATCTAATGTATATAAACATTAGATAATTTGAGAATCATTGTAGAAATACAAGTACTCCAAAATAAATTTTGAAAGAATGGACACTTCCCGGCTGAGGGTCCCCCCACCTCCCGGCACTCCTAAATCATTCTTTCAACAAGCTTGTCAAGATTTCTGCTACAGCAGTTGATGAGAATAACATTTCTTCCTTCACTTGAAATGAAAATATATCACTTAGCCATCCTTCTGTGGTCTCCAAAGTAATGTTCCTTCTTTGAAACACGCATCGTTGAAACGGATTTATTTTCTGATTGGATTTAGTTCTGGGACGATGCTGTTCTTGTATGGAAGCCAACAATCAGCTACGTTTGATAAATTGTTCAGCTAAAGTATCAAGAAGAATCAATGGATTAACCACAAGCAGTGCACAACAAGCCTTTTGTCTTGGGTTTTGTTAATGCTGTTGTGTAATTGATTCCTTATTTGCAGATTCGGTGAAAGATCATTTGAGAGATGTGGTAAGAATGGAAAGACATATTAAAAGCTATGCATGGGGGGAAATGTTGCATGATATCACCTTGGATTAGTAGACAATGTATGCAATTGCTTCTACATGTTTGATATAAAACCCAAGACTAGGTGGTTTATATTTAAGCCGAGATGAAACCATTTATTTATTTATTTATTATTGAAAATTTTATACCATCCTTCCAAAAGGCTCAGGGCTGTTTACTTTAAAACACCATTAAAATTAATTAACAATTAAAACAGAAATTATAAAGCTGCATAAAATAATAATTAACAATTAAGAACATAAGAACAGCCCTGCTGGATTAGGCCCAAGGCCCATCTAGTCCAGCATCCCATTTCGCACAGTGGCCCACCAGATGCTGCTGGAAGCCACAGGCAGGAGTTGAGGGTGCGCCCCCTCACCCGCTGTTACCCTCCCGCAACTGGTACCCAGAGGCACCCCGCCCCCGAGGCTGGAGGTGGCCTACAGCCAAACCCCTCTTAAAGCCATCCAGGTTGTTGGTTGTCACCACATCCCATGGCAGAGAATTCCACAAGTTTATTATGCGTTGTGTGAAAAAGTACTTCCGTTTGTTGGTCCTTGATTTCCCGGCAATTAATTTCATGGGATGACCCCTGGTTCTAGTGTTATGGGAGAGGGAGAAGAATTTCTATCCACTTTCTCCACACCATGCATGATTTTATAGACCTCTATCATGTCTCTCCACAGTCGTCTTTTTTCTAAACTAAATAGCCCCAGGTGTTGTAGCCTTGCCTCATAAGAAAGGTGCTCTAGGCCCCTGATCATCTTGGTTGCCCTCTTCTGCACCTTTTCCAGTTCAACGATGTCCTTTTTTAGATGTGGTGACCAGAATTGTACGCAGTACTCCAGTTGTGGTTGCACCATAGTTTTGTATAAGGGCATTATAATATTAGCAGTTTTATTTTCCTTCCTAATGATCCCTAGCATGGAATTGGCCTTTTTTTTTTACAGCTGCCGCATATTGAGTTGACACTTTCAACGAGCTGTCCACCACGACCCCAAGATCCCTCTCCTGGTCAGTCACCAACAGCTCAGATCCCATCAGTATACACTTGAAGTTGGGGGTTTTCATTCCAATGTGCATCACTTTACACTTGCCAACACTGAACTGCATTTGCCACTTCGTCACCCACTCACCCAGTTTGGAGAGATCCTTTTGGAGCTCTTCACAATCAGTTATGGATTTCACTACTCAAAAGAGTTTGGTATCATCTGCAAATTTGGCCACATCGCTGCTTACCCCTGCTTCTAGATCATTTATGAATAAATTAAAAAGCACTGGTCCCAGTACAGATCCCTGGGGGACCCCACTTCTTACTTCCCTCCATTGCGAAAACTCTCCATTTATACCTACCCACTGTTTCCTGTCTTTCAACCAGTTAGCAATCCACACATGTACTTGTCCCCTTATCCCATGACTGCTAAGTTTCCTCAGGAGTCGTTGATGAGGAACTTTGTCAAAAGCTTTTTGGAAGTCCAGGTATACTTTGTCAACTTGATTACCTTGATCCACACACTTGTTGACACTCTCAAAGAACTCCAAAAGCAATAGCAATAGCAATAGCACTTACATTTATATACCGCTCTATAGTTGGAAGCTCTCTAAGCGGTTTACAATGATTTAGCATATTGCCCCCAACTTTCTGGGTACTCATTTTACTGACCTCGGAAGGATGGAAGGCTGAGTCAACCTTGAGGTTGGTGAGGCAAGATTTACCTTTGCAGAAGCCATGCTGGCTCACTCCCAGCAGGGCCTGTTCTTCTATGTGCTTTACAATTTTATCTTTGAGGATGCTTTCCATCAATTTGCCTGGAACAGATGTTAAGCTAACTGGCCTGTAATTTCCTGGATCACCCCTGGATCCCTTTTGAAAATCGGTGTTACATTTGCTACTCTCCAGTCCTCTGGTACAGAACCTGATTGCATGTATAAGTTATATATTTTAGCAAGAAGGTCAACAATTTCACATTTGAGTTCTTTGAGGACTCTTGGATGGATGCCATCAGGCCCTGGTGATTTGTTAGTTTTCAGTTTTTCCAGACAGTTTAAAACATCTTCTCTCGTCACTTCTATCTGACTCAGTTCTTTAGCCGCCATCCCCGAAAAGCCTGGTTCAGGAACAGGTATATGCTCAGTATCCTCTGCCGTGAAGATGGACGCAAAGAACTCATTTAGCTTATCTGCAACCTCCATATCCTCCTTAATAATCCCTTTCACTCCCTCATTGTCTAATGGTCCAACTGCCTCCCTGGCAGGTTTCCTGCTTCTGATGTATTTAAAGAAGTTTTTGTTATTCCCCTTGATGCTTTCAGATAAATGTTCCTCAAACTCTCTTTTTGCCTCCCTTATTGTTGCCTTGCATTTCTTTTGCCAGAGTTTGTGTTCCTTTCTGTTCTCTTCATTTGGACAGTCCTTACAATTTCGGAAGGAAGTTTTCTTCCCTTTTATGGATTCCTTGACAGTACTCGTTAGCCATGCTGGATCTTCCTGGACTTAGTGGTACCTTTCCTTTTTTGGGGTATACAATCTAACTGGGCTTCTAGTACTGTGGTTTTGAGTAAAGTCCATGCACTCTGGAGTGAAGTGACTCTCCTGGTTTTCCCTTTCAGCTTCCTTTTCACCATACTCCTCATTTTAGAGAAGTTTCCTCTTCTGAAATTCAAAATGTCTGTGTTAGACTTCCTTGGTGATTCTGTCCCCACATGTATGCTGAATTTGATGGCACTATGGTCACTGTTCCCTAAAGGGTTGATGACACTGACATCCTGCACCAGATCCTGGGTGCCACTCAGAATTATGTCCAAGGTTGCCTTCTCTCTGGTCCGTTCCAAGACCAACTGTTCTAGGGCACAGTCATTTAGCGTATCTAGAAATTTGACCTCTTTGTCATGACCTGACTGTGAATTGACCCAGGCTATGTGTGGGTAATTGAAGTCACCCATAAATTACAGCCCTGCCTCTCCTTGACACCTCCCTGATTTCCTGCTGCAACTCCCAGTCACTGTCAGCGTTTTGATCAGGAGGGCGATAGCACGTCCTCAGTAGCACGTTCCTTTTCAGGCCTTGTATTGTCACCCACAGGGTTTCTGTAGAGGACTCCAGTCCACCTAGGTTTTCTAGCTTGTTAGATTCTATGCCTTCTTTAACATACAGTGTACTCCACCTCCAAGGCGCTCCTCCCTGTCTTTTCTATAGAGTTTATATCCAGGGATAACAGTGTCCCACTGGTTCTCACTGTTCCACCATGTTTCTGTTATGCCCACTATATCTATTTCTGTGTTAGCCCCCAAGCACTCCAGCTCACCCAATTAAAACATCATATAACACCAATTAGCTAAAACAGTTTTAAAAAAGAGTTTTAAAAAGCTGAGAAAGCTTGGTTGAAGAGATGTGTTTTCAGAAGTTACTTTTTTAAAAAAATTCACATTTTTTTCATATTTCCATGTGTCTTTGTCAAAGACACAAGGAGCTTGTGTCTTTGAAGAGTCAGACACAAGCTCTTGGATAAACAAATAAAGAGCCAGAACTAACTTAGTTAACAAGATCTAAAATACAGAGGGGCTATTCTGACGATCACAAAAATCGGGCTAGGAAAGCCTACCCCGATTTTTGCAGGTCGTCAGAACCATCGGGCTAGCAGCCGATCTGGAGCCAGTAACCCGCTCCTGTAGCCCGCCCCTTAGCCTGGTTTTACGGAGCGAGCACTCGGCAAACCCAGGCTATCTGCTCGTGAGTAGCTGCGGCGCAGCTTCGCACTGTGGCTACTTGCGAGTAGACCCCCGGCCGGGAGGCTTAAAAGCAGCCTCCCGGCTCGGGTGTCTCCACAGTATGCCCTGCACACTCGCTCAGGGCATACTGGGGCTTCCAGAGGCCGCATGGCCCCCTAGCTCCCCAGCCCTACCAGCTCCGTCTTGGAGCCGGCAATCATGTGGGTGGCCAATCCGGCCGCCCAGGGCTCCCTCCCCGCTTTTGAGCTGGGAGCGTGGTCTTAGCCAGCTCTTCCCACTCACTTCCCCAAACTGGGTCTCATGGATCATGAGACCCAGTCCAGAGGCTATTCCCACAAACCATGGAAAGTGGGCTAAGGGAACTTAACCCGCTTTCCATGGAGAGGGAACCTTGCGGGTGAGCCTGGTGCTCCCAAGGCAGCTAGCCTGTCTAAAGTGCCCTCCCCTTAAATGAGGTTAACAGAGCAAGTGCTCTATTAACCTCATTTTGTTGCTCATGTGTTGCTGCAGTACGTGGCGACACATGATTAGACCCCTGGCCGGGATGCTGCAAGCAGCCTCCCAAGCTCGGGGGTCTCTCCAGGGTGCCCCACATCTTGGAACTTCTGGGGGCCATGCAGCCCCCGATCCCCGCAGCTGTTGCCGGCTCCATCACGGAGCCGGTAGTCATGTGGGCGGCCGATCCGGCCACCCAGCTACGAGCAGCTTCTCATCTGCGGGGAGAGCAGGCTAAGCGCATTCTCCCCACAAAACCCCGTCAGGCGCTTCACATGTGTAGTGTGAAGCGCCTCACAGTGTTCCACATGATGCCAGCCAGTGTGATGTAGTGGTTAGAGTGTTGAACTAGGACCAGGGAGACCTGAGTTCAAATCCCTGTTCTCCCATGAAACTCACTGGGTGACTTTGGTCCAGTCACTTATCTCTCAGCCTAGCCTACCTCACAGGTTTGTGAGGATACACATAACCATGTTTGTTGTGAGGATAAACATAACCATGTATTCTGTTCTTCTCAGAGAAAGGACAGAATATAAATGTAAAAATAGAGTAAAAATAAATAATGCACTACATTACAGAGCTGTAACACTGCCCCAATGCTGTTTTGAATTAGCAACCATGGAAGCAGCATTTCAGCAGTTTCCTCCATTCACAGCAATGGGGAAGCCTGTGGACATGCTGCTTCTGCAATCGCTGCTTCAAAACAGCATTGGGGCTGCCTTTGAAATCAGCAACAGCCACAGGGTGCAGTGGTCTGGCTCAGTAACACTGTATATCATGCCAGTCAATAAATTGACCTATTATCATTAAAAACTCCATCCTCCAGCATGTGGATGTTATCGTGTTGTAGAAGAGGCAGTGATGGACACCCTTTGCCCACTCCATTACATCATCAGGATGAGTTCATAAAGGCTCAGAACTCCAGAACAATCACTAGTACAGCTAGTGGTTGCTGCTTCCAGCCAATACATTATAAGCTGTGTTGAGGCAAGGTCCACCTAAGTCATTTTGCCCCAGTCCTATAAGCTTTTAATTGGAAAGCTGGACAGGACCTAAGAGGGTTCCTGTCCTCTTCCCCCAAATGTAGTAGCCGTGAGAAATGTGTCTGCGTGTCTGTCTCCCCTCACCTTCAGGATGATGTCTCAGGATTCCCTACTCTTCATTTCCCCCCATTAACCCACACTGGCTCTTTCCCCCATTAACCCACACTGACCCTAAGGTAATGCATTGTTTAAAAGAGCTGTGTTATACTATCAGCCCATTGGTTCATTTAATCTACTATTGTCTAATGTGCTTGGCTTTTCAAGATTTATGGCAGAGATATTCCCCCAGACATACTTCTGAGACCCATAAATGAGGATTTCAAGGATTTAATTTAATTTAATTTAATTTAATTTATACACCACCCCAAACTTTCATCTCTGGGCGGTTAACAATAACATAAAATGAGTTAAAACAGTCACAGAACTTAAAACAATATAAACAATTTAAAAGGCAAGAACAGATAAAAACCTAAAAATTGAAAAAGCTGAAAAAGCTTGGATGAATAGGTGGGTTTTCAAATGCTTTTTAAAAATTGAAAGAGATGGGGAGGGTCGTATTTTAGTAGGGAGCACATTCCACAATCTCGGGGCAGCAACTGAGAAGGCCTATCCCCATGTGGCCACCAGCCTAGCTGGCGTCAACTGGATATGGACCTCTCCAGACGACCTCAATGGGCGGTGGGGCTCAAAGTGAAGGAGACGTTTATACATGATAAATGTATAGCATGTGCCTTAACTGAACTAAAGGTGTATTCTGGCAGGCTAGGCTACCTCATCCTGATTGTACTATGCCACAGGGATAAAACAGGATAAAACATAGCTTCCTGTTTATGAAGTCAATTTGAGAAATAACGTTGTCAAGTCTTTTGAGGTAATGGGCAGTATGCTAAGCTTCCACACTCTGCTGATGTCCATGTCTATGGCTTTGTTAAATCATTGAATCATTTTGAATCAACAGAATCATTCTGTTTTTCACACAGCAGCCCACCAGATGCGACTGGGAAGCCCACAGGCAAGAGGTGAGGGCATGCTTTCTCTTGTGCTGTTGCATCCCTGCAACTGGGATTTAGAAGCATTGTGCCTCTGAGGCTGGAGGTGGCCTATAGACAGCAGACTAGTAGTTATTAATAGACCTGTCCTCCATGAATTGGTCTAAGCCCCTTTTAAAGCCAGCCAAGCTGGTGGCTATCACCACATCCCATGGCAGAGAATTCTATAGGTTAATAATGTCCTGTGTGAAAAAGTACCTCCTTTTCTCTGTTCTACATTTCCCGAACTTCAGTTTCATGGGATGACCCCTAGTTCTAGTGTTGTGAGAGAGGGAGAAAAATTTCTCTCTGTCCACTCTCTCTACTCCATGCATAATTTTATACACCTCTATCATGTCTCCCCATAGTTTCCTCTTTTCCAATCTAAAGAGCCCCAGACACTGTAGCCTTGCCTCATAAGGAAGGTTCTCCAGGGCACTGATCCTCTTGGTTGCCCTCTTCTGCACCTTTCCCAGTTCTACAATATCATTCCTAATATATGATGACCAGAACTGAATGCAGTACTCCAAATGTGGCGGCACCATAGATTTTTATAAGGGATTTATTTATTTAGCTAGTTAGTACATTTATATTCTGCCCCATACAAAAAAGTCCCTGAGCGCTTTTATAATACTAGAACTTTTATTTTCAATGGTCTACCTAATGATCCCTAGCATGGAATTTGCTTTTTTCATAGCTGCTGAGCACTGAGTTAACACTTTCAACGAGCTGTCCACCACGACCCCAAGATCTCTCTTGGTTCTCAAACTCTGACATCTCACACCAGGTCCTGGGCACCACTCACGATTAAATCCAATGTCTCCTTCTGTCTGGATGGTTCTGCGACCACCTGTTCTAAGGCACAGTCATTTAATGAATTTGCCCAGTCTGTGTGAGTAACTTAAGTCACCCATTATTATAGTTCTGTCTCTCTTTGACGCCTCTCCGTTTTGCCTCTCCAATTCCACATCACTCTCGGCATTTTGATCTAGAGGACAATAGCATATCCACAGTAACACATTTCCATTCATTCATTCATTCATTTGATTTCTATACTGCCCATCCAAAAATGGCTCAGGGCGGTTTACACAGAGAAATAATAACTAAATAAGATGGATCCCTGTCCCTAAAGGGCTCACAATCTAAAAGGTCTGGTTGGTGTCATCTGCATTCAGTTTGGTGTCATCTGCAAAACTGGCCTCCTTGCTGCTTACCCCAACTTCCAGATCATTTATGAATAAATTAAAAAGCACTGCTCCCAGTCCAGGTGGCCAAACAGTGAAAAGCCCTGGTGTAAATCATGACAAACTGTGTAAGAGTGAGTGAAGTTGTGAGGGGGACGACGACACAGCAGAACATATCTGCAGGCTACCCCTAATTTACCCAAGCCCAGGGCTGTTTGGGCCACTGAGGAACTCATGCAGGCCCAACCACTCACACCAGCTTTTCCTTTTTCTATCAACTTGTTTGTATATTATTTAGCACATTTATGTACCACCTACTTATTATATATCAAGGGAGCTTACAGCAAGATAAAAACAACTGAGGCTAAAACAATTAAATCAAAATTAAACCAATTAAAAACAATTATCCCATGAAACTGGTTGCCAGGAAATTTAGGACCTGCAAACGGAGGTACATTTTCACACAATGCATAATCCACTTGTGGAATTCTCTGCCACAAGATGTGGTCGACAGCCAACAACCTGGATGGCTTTAAGAGGGCTTTGGATAACTTCATGGAGAAGACGTCTATCAACGGCTACTAATCGTAGGGCTATAGGCCACCTCCAGCCTCAAAGGCAGGAGTACCAGTTGCAGGGGAGTAACAGCAGGAGGGAAGGCATGCCCTCAACTCCTGCCTGTAGGCTTCCAGCGGCATCTGGTGGGCTACTGTGTGAAACAGGATGCTGGTGTTCTTATGCAGGGCTGTTCTTATGTTCTTAATTAAAAATCAACTAAAAGCCTGACAGAAGCAATGTGTTTTCAGTGTCTTCTTAAAGGCCAACAAGATTTCAAGCCTCATATTTCCACAGGGAATGCATTGCAAAGCACTGGGGTAGGCTCAACTGCATCAACTCTGCATCACCACAAGATGAGCTGGTGGCAACCGCAGGTGGGCCTTCCCAGGTAACCTCAGTGGGTGGTGAGGATTACGCAGAACGGGTATTCTCTTGGGTAACACAGGACCTTCTCTCATAGGGACACAAGACCTCTCCCATTGGGTATGTCTGAGCATAATAAATTCTCTCATATAGGGAGAATTCTCATCTTATATTCCATAAGATAGATAATTAGACTTTTAAAAAACTTACAGCAAGGTGTGTTTAATATACACAATAACCAATTTCAAAGATTAAACTAGCTCATCGCTGCACGTGAGTACTGCCAGGATCAGGCCTGATCCCAGTGAGCCAGCGCCACCTAGCCTGGCTTCTATCCAAGGTTAAGGGAGTGAGCGCTCTCTTAACCCGGGCTTCCTGTTGACTTACAGCCTGGAAGCAGCCTCAGCACACACACAAGCAGGAAGCCCGGGTTAAGGGAGCCACCCTCCAATAAAAGTCAAGCTAAAAAGCCAGGCTAGGTGGTGCTGGCCCACTGGGATCGGGCCTGATCCTGGCGGTTCTCATGCACAGCCTAACCCAGGCTGGGCTAGCTTGGGTTAGGCTGTGCATGAGAACAGCCTCAGACTGTTCTACTGTCAAACGGCTCTTACCATTAATACAACTTTAATATAATATATAACTTTAATAAGGTTTAATATAACTTTAATAAGGTGCACCCAGTTTAACACAATTTAGAGTTGTGTGTGAGCCCAAGATTCTGTGGGTGTGGAGCCCTAGTATAATCTTGTTGGATTCTGGAACTATATAGCATCCAGCAATTTTCTAAACCAACCTAAATATGTATTGCTATTGGAGCTGCAAGAAAACTTCTTTGAGATTTGTATCCTAGACCTGATTTTTCAAATGCTACCAAATATATTTTGTCCTGCTAAGTGGCCTTGTTCTGAATCTTTGATTCTCCCCACAACCGCCCCCAGTTAACTGAAGTTGGGGGAATATGGTCATGTGAATCCATTGTAGGTGAACAATTCAAAGAGGGTGGATTTTTTCCATCTTCAATTAAAGGTCTATGACACATGTAAGCCTCAAGAAAAAGTCATTTCAAGTGCCCTGTCTGCAATGTAGGCCATGGAAATCATTTGAAGTAATGGCTTTCCCCCACCATGTCCTCCTAATACTGCATGAAAATAGCTTCTCATGTTTTGGTAGACTAACAAGACTTCCCTGGGATCTATTAACATGTCATGTGGCATTATTTCCCTCAGTTGTTTGATGCTGCTTAACTCTCTCTTAATCATACTGCTCCACTACATTCTCTTGACAGAAGCCCCTTTGCATTTTACTGCAGCCCATATACTATTGTGATGCCCTTCCAGATACCAGTGCAGCTTTGGGTTCCATAAACTCTATTACCTGTGATTTACTTGGTGTGTCGGAAATTTTTGTGGGCAGAAAACAGAGGAAGGTGAAAACAGAAATGATGCCTCTGCCATGCTCTCCAGCCCAAGCACGCAGGGATAATGGAACAAGGTGGGTGGAGAGGGGGACAAATGTCATATGGTCATGGGGTTACATTCCCTCTGAAAGATCAGGTATGCAGCTTGGGAGTGCTCCTGGATCTAAACTCTCTCTGGTCTCTCAGGTGGAGGTAATAGCCAGGAGTGCTTTTTATCAGCTTCAGCTCATACATTAGCTATGTCCATTCCTGGAAGTAAATGACCTTAAAACAGTGGTGCATATGATAATAACCTCTAGGCTTGACTACTGTAATGCACTCTATGTGGGGCTGCTGTTCGGGGTCAAACCAAACCACCCCCGAATGTTCGGGGGGTTCACAGACCATTTTCTTTTTTAAAAAAAACGGCAAACTTATTCCCCCTCAGGGGAGTTCCTAGAGGTTGGGGGGTGTCCGCAGAGGTTTGCCCTCCCTTACCGGCCTTCCTCATGCCCCTCGGGGGAGTTCCTAGAGGTGTGTGTGTGGGGGTTTCTGCAGAGGTCCCCCCTCCCTTACTGGCCTTCCTCATAACCCTCTTCGCCCGTTCAGGCGCTCTTCGGCCAGTTTTCGGCCTTCACCTGGTGGCCCAGCAGCCATTTTGGAGGCTGTGCGCCTGCTCAATGGGGGGGGGGGGTAGAGGGGGTGCTGGACTAAACTGGCCCGATCTGGTTCAAGTCCAGTCCAGACTCGAACTGAACTGGCCCATCTGGTTTGGTGCACATCCCTACCAGAAACTAGAACTGATACAGAATGCCGCAACAGCCAGATTGATCTCTGGGTTAACCTAAAGTGACCATATAACACAGATTTTTAAAGAACTGCACTGGCTGCTGATATGTTACTGAACAAAAAACAAAAGGGTTTGTTATTACCTATAAAGTGCCTTCTTTGTCATGAACCTTGTCACCTATTAAGATCATCTGGAGAAATCGGCAACAGTTTTCACCAGCTCATTTGGTGGTGACCCAGGATCAGGACCTATCTGCTTTGGAATATGCTCCCTGTTGAAATAAGGGCATCTCCTTCTCTGTTTGCTTTCAGGAAGACTCCCAAGAGGTACCTATTTTCTCAGGCTGTTAGCGGAAAATTTAAAACTAATTAATGTGTTTTTATCTGCAAGCTAAGGAGGCAGGGGCGTATCTAGGGTAGGGCAGGCAGGGCACGTGCCCCGGGTATCACTGAAAACAAAATGGCCACTGTGCATGCTCAAATGGCCTCTGTGAGGCCTCCATGCCAGGCCTCGCAGAGGCCATTTGAGCATGTGTGGCAGCCATTTTGTTTTCAGCTTTTATATATATATATAGCCACCACACATGCTCAAATGGTCCCTGCAAAGCCCTAGAGGCCAGTGAGGGGAGCGGGAACCTTTGCAGACCCACCCCACAGCCTTTAGGGGCTACAGGTATTTATTTTTTTTAATTAATATAAGTCACTGTACACATATTCAGTTTGGCACTATGTACAGAGAATCAGGGCTTGTGAATAATGAGCTGACGCTTATGAGCTAGGATTGTATTCATTTGCTCTTACTTTGCTTCTTGTTATAAGTGAGTTAAATGTGATGTCTTAATAATATGGCTATTAATGGTGAATTTGTCTTTCAATCAGTGTGAAATCCTTAGTATTAAGGCCCACTGGGAGTTTCTTGCTCTCTTTCTCTCATTTTAACTGTATACCACTGGTGGTGCAGTGGTAAAACTGCCGCCCTGTAACCAGAAGGTTACAAGTTCGATCCTGACCAGGGGCTCAAGGTTGACTCAGCCTTCCATCCTTACGAGGTCGGTAAAATGAGTACCCAGAATGTTGGGGGCAATATGCTAAATCATTGTAAACCGCTTAGAGAGCTTCCAGCTATAGAGCGGTATATAAATGTAAGTAAGTGCTATTTCTGAAATACTAGAATATATTCCAAGCAGTGACACAGTTTACTCTGCATATCTTTTAATTATTTTCAGAGTAAATAGGGAAAAGTCAAATTCTCCATTCCTTTTTAAAACTTATGTAATAGTGATGCTACAATGCATAGTAGAGAATTAGACATTAGTATTCCAAGTATACCTCCACATAGTATTTGGGTATTTCATGAGCCCCAGCATACTGAAATTTGTAGTTTTCTAAAATGTTTTTGAAATATTAAAAGATTAACGAGCTTGACTTGTATTTTTCAGCTGATATTATGGTAAAGTTATCTGAAAGATGGGTGTTGGATGTTTGGACAAGGGGCGCAATTTCAGTGCTTGCCCTAGGGGCTATTTTCCCTAGATACGCCTCTGTAAGGAGGAGAACTGGTCTTGTGGTAGCAAGCATGAATTGTCCTCCTTGTTAAGCAGGGTCTACCTTGGTTGCATTTGAATGGGAGACTGCATGTAAGCACTGTAAGATATTCCCCTTAGGGCAGGGTTTCTCAACGTGTGGGTCCCCAGATGTTATCGGACTTCAGCTCCCATAATCCCCAGCCCCAGTGGCCTTTGGTTGGGAATTATGGGAGTTGAAGTCCAATTACATCTGGGGACCCACACGTTGAGAATCCCTGCCTTAGGGGATGGGGCTGCTCTGGGAAGAGCATCTGCATGCTTGCATGCAGAAGGTTCCAAGTTCCCTCGCTGGCATCCAAGATAGGGCTGAAGAGATCTTGTCTGAAACCTTGGAGAAGCCACAGCCAGTCTATGTAGAGAATACTGAGCTAGATGGACCAACGGTCTGACTCGGTATATGGCAGCTTATTATGTTCCAAATCTGGTTTTATTTGTTTCATGAATTCTAACTGTTGTATACTGTTTGTATATTTTCTGTGTTTTCTAATTTGAACACCACCTAGAGATGTATATATCTGGTGATACAGAAACATGATTAATAAGTAGATAAGCAAACAAGCAAACAAACAAATAAGTACAGCCCTGCTGGAGCAGGCCCAAGGCCTATCTAGTCCAGCATCCTGTTTCATAAAGTGGCCCACCCAATGCCTTTGGGAAACTCACAGGCAAGAGTTCAGGGCATGCCCTCTCTCCTGCTGTTGCTCCCCTGCAACTGATGGTATTTAGAGGCATCCTGCCTCTTAGGCTGGAGGTAGCCCCTGGTTCTAGTATTATGTGATAGGCATGTGCACGGACCGGTTTGGAAGCCATTCTAAAGGCCTCCAGACCGGTCCGGACACGCGTGGTTTTGGTTCGGGTGGGAGGTTCTAACAAAGTACGGGGGGGGGCTTTACTTACCCCCCAAAGAACGTGACTGAATTCTTTTGAGTAAGCGGGTGGCATACCTCCCTGCCGCCCGCTTCATTCCCCCTCTAGCGCGGCTAAAGTTTACTTTAGTACTTTAGCAAGCGGGCGGCGGGAGAACTCCCTGCCGTCCGCTCGCTTCCCCGGCTGCACTGCAAATGGCTTCTAGGAAGCCTTTTGCGCAGGCGCACAAAAGGCTTCCTAGAAGCCATTTGCAGCGCAGCCAGGGAAGGGGACGGGGTCGGCAGGGGAGTTCTCCTGCCGACCCCTTGAAATGGGAAGGGAAGGGGCGCCAGGGGTCTTGGGAGTGCACAGGGGGTAGCCGAACGGGGGCATTGATGAAGAGCCGGGCGGCAGGGACTGGAAGATACCCTGCCACCCGATGAATTTAAAGGAGAAGAGCCGCGCCAGAGGGGGAATGAAGCGGGCGGCAGGGAGGTATGCCGCCCGCTTACTCAAAAGAATTCGGTCACGTTCTTTGGGGGGTAAGTAAAGCCCCCTCCCCCGTACTTTGTTAGAACCTCCCACTTCAGTGCCGGACCGCAGCTCCGTGGTTCCGTGCACACCTCTATTATGTGAGGTTCTATTAT
The DNA here is from genome assembly GCF_027244095.1 of Hemicordylus capensis. Classification (NCBI taxonomy): domain Eukaryota; kingdom Metazoa; phylum Chordata; class Lepidosauria; order Squamata; family Cordylidae; genus Hemicordylus; species Hemicordylus capensis. Next base: position 339,631,495 of record NC_069659.1, read on the forward strand.
GTGAGAGGGAGAAGAATTTCTCTCTATCCACTTTCTCCACACCATGCATGATTTTATAGACCTCTATCATGTCTCCCCGCAGTCATCTTTTTTCTAAACTGCCCTGCCTGTGAGCAGATGTGCTCAGAAGCCCTACCTCCATTGTCCACAGTCAAGGTGTTTGTCTTCAAATGCTGTACTTGTAGTCCCATTCTTTCTGTGATTGGAACACTGGGGCACCCCAGCATTCCAGATCATGGGGAAGCTGTCTCCATGAGGACAACGTTTGTCTCTGCAGACAAATGCTGTAACTGTCAACACTAGAGGGGTGAGGCTTCCGAGACATCAGCATGGGGGCAGGGATTCACATCACACTCTCAAGGATGCTGCACATGAGTACAGTGCCCCCAGTTTGTATAACATCTGAAGAGGGCCACAGCCTAGAAAGAGAGTGCCTCCTTTATCATCAACCCTGACACCTATTACGATCTTCTAGAGAGGTCTGGTTACAGTTGCTGCCATCTCGTTTGGTGACGACTCTGGACCTGGCCTTCTCTGTGGCTCCCCCAGGGCTCTGGAATATGCTCCCTGTTGAAAGAAGATCTCTTTTTCTGTTTTCAAGAAGCCCTGCGAGACACACCTGTTCTTGCAGGCTTTTAACTGGAATTAATTGTAATAATTTGTTTTAATAACTTGTTTTATGATATTGTGTTTATTGTACATTGTGGAATTTCAATCTGTTTTTTTAAAAAAACTTTTTTATATTGTTTTAAATTTTGTACATTGCCTAGAGATGTACATATCAGGTGGTATTGAAATCTAAGGAATAAAAATAAATAAATAAATATCACAGATTAAAACAGGGGCACACTCGTAATACTACAATAATCATGCCAAGGTTTACCACCTGACAATAATCTCAACTACCATGACTACAAATTGCTAGACACTAGGCATTGGAAGAACAGTCTGGATGCAGGCATGTATTTTGATCACCTACAAAGCTGCCTCCACAGCCCGCCTCTCACTAGGATAGGTTTGACAGGCACTCGAGAGAGGGCGTTTTCAGTGGCTGTGCCATATCTGTGGAAGTCTCTCCCCCAAGCAGGGGTGGAGCCACCATTGAGTGAACAGATTCAAAGAGCCATTGAGTGGACGGGCTAGGGTGGCTGTGGCGGCAGTCTGAACTCGGGCCCCCACTGACCTCCCTCCATGCCTGCCACCAAGAGATACCATGCTTTCTCTGCAGGCCTATAGCCAATGCTGGGGGGCTAGAGTAGGCCTGCCCTACTAAATTTCTCTCTGCCCCCCGACAAAGGTTTTTACAAATAATTTTTAGACTTCTATATTGTCATGTAATAGAGGTGTAAAACATGCCTCCCTAGTATTTTTGGTAGCCCCTCCTAAGCCTTTAAGTTCGCTACAGTACAAGCCAGTCTCTTTGTTGTGGCATTTATGTGACAGCTGAAGAGTTTTGATTTTTGCCTGGTGTTTGGAGGAGAAGTGATCATTTGCTCAGTGAGGCAAACATTTGTAGGCTGACTCTTAATGTATTGTTCTTATTGATTGTGTCAAGGCTGCTTTTTATGTATTCTTGTTATTATAAGCGATGTTGTGCCCATTTTATGTTGAAAGGTGGGGCATTAACTAAGAATAGTGATACCCATTGGAGGCTGAGCAATGCTGTGGCCCCCATTTGCACTATACAGTGCGAATGAAGGCATGGATTTCCATCCACATTGCAATTTGCTACTCCTCCTGCTGTGTGCATGTTTTTGAATTGCATTACATTGGAGTGGGCCAGTGTCTATGAAACTGAACATATAGAGGTCATTCACACAATCCAAAACTCTCTTATGGGGAGCTATGTGTGCTCCCAATTTCTGGTTGTGTGGAAGCAAAGTAAGAGTCAAACCTCAGTAGAAGTGATTGAGTGGAAGCAAGGTAGGAGGAAAGGCTACCCAGTTTTTCCTCCTAACCTGCTTCCACACAACCAAAAATGAGAAGCACACACAGCTCCCAAACCCAGGTAGTTGTTGATTGTGTGAATGACCTCACAGAATCATTGAATTTTAGAGCTGGAAGGGACATTGGTCCTACTCCCTACTCAGTGCAAAAAACTGCTACTTATGAAATTGTCTTATGGGCTATTGGTCCCCCTAACCAGTACTGTCAACTCCTGACATCAACTCTACAAGTCTCATGTAGTAGTCTTTCCCAGCCCAGTTCATTGGGACCTGTTAATTCAAAGTACCAGGTACCTGGGAGCTTATGCATGCAGAGCATATCTCTATCCCCGAGCTCTGGCCTGCCCCCATTTTAAATTCAAGATGTTAGAAGCACACTAAATTAATTTTAATCATAAATGCCATTTTACCTTCTCAGTTCTCATCTTTTTATGGACTACCATAGTGCTGATTCAGAATTGCTTCTGTCATTATAGTTTCTCTCCCTTTCTATCAGAATATTAGAAATCAAGAGTCCCCTAATGCCTGTGATATGTCCAAATAGCAGCACACAGAAGACCTCTTCCAATCTTTCAAGTGTTTATTAAGCCTGTGCACTACGAAAAATCTCTGATCTGATCTAATCCAATCAGACACAACAGAAAATCCACTGGAGTGCCGGCCCAGAAAAACTGTCAGTTGGAATCGGGTCAGCATCCCCCCTAATTTTCTGACAGAATGTCAGTGGTTTTCAAGGATTGCATCCTGGGGGGAATCTGGGGGAAGGGGGGAAAGGGCAACCCCTCACAGGGCACCCACAGGGCCAGAGGGTCCACCATGAGTGGTTGTTTTTATCCCCCTTCTTCCTGATTTTGAGGGTGCAGTTCGTGAAGAGCAGCCAGGTATCCAAGATAAAAATTAAATGGCCTGGGCAGCTTCTCAGCCACTGAACTTGGCCTGACAGGAAAGTTGGACTCCAGTGGGGTGCTCAGTCAGGGCTCCTTGCTGTCATGTCTGGGCTAATTGCAGTAATGCCCAAAAGAGAGCATATCAGGCCTAATGAGGAGGCTTGATCCATATATGGTGTACTGGGCCCAGGTCCTTTTCACACAGCTCTGAGTCATTAGCAATAAATAGTAGGGCTGTGCAGTAGTGTCCATCTGATAAGGCCTGTGAGGCCTGATATGCTCTCTGTTGGGCATTACTGCAATTAGCCCAGTTCTTGCCAGGAGATTGTGGATGGGAGGCTTGATCTATATACAGTGTACTGGGCCCTCGTACAGCATGCTCTCCACTGCACCCCCCTTGGTGGCTCTGATGACTCACTGAGGCTATTCACACGGTGGGAGAAAATTGGGCTAGTGGAGGCTAGCCAGATTTTCTCCCATTGTGAGAACCACCAGGCTCGGCTGTGCGCCCGGTGGTTCTTCAGCGGGTAACCTGCTTAAGTAGCCCTGCCCGAAAACCAGGTTTGTGAAGCGAGCACTCTGCAAACCTGGTTTTTTGAATTGTGTACTGCTGCGGTGTGGCTCTGCGCTGTGGCAACTCATGAGTAGACCCCTGACTGGGAGGCTTAAAAGCAGCCTCCTGGCTCGGGGGTCTCTCCAGCCTGATCTGCGCGCTCGTGCAGGGTAAGTTGGAGCTTCCAGGGGTCATGTAGCCCCAGTTCCTCCCAGCTCCTGCTGGCTCTGTAACGGAGCCGGTAGTCGTGTGGGCGGCTGCTTCGGTTGCCAGGAGCAGACTGCCTGCTCATGTGCGGGGAGAGCGGTCTAAGCCCACTATCCCCGCAAACCCCATCCAGGCTCTTCTCACCGATCGTGAGAAGAGCCTCACTGTGAATGAGCCTCACTGTGAATGATGCCTAGTGCATAAAACCTGGATTGGTAGGAAAAAACCAAGCACAACTTCTCTGTGGATTCTCTCTCTCTCTTTTAATCCATCTGGACCTGAAACTACTGAGGCCCTTTGGAGATCACACAGGCCCACCATTTGCACAGGCTTCTGCTGCAAAACTGAAACTCTTCTTCCACTTCTCTCCCATGACCTCCTGCATCCCCTTCTTCTCCTTCTATCACTTTTCAATGAAAACATTCTCAAAGTGGTTCACACAGAAAAATAACAATATAATGGTCATCTTTTTCCAACAGGCTCACAATCACACACACAGACACGGACACACATTAAGGTAGATGCTGGCAACAGCACCAGAGGGATGCTATGCTGGGTTTGAATGGGGCTAGTTGCTCCACTCACTTCCACTAAATATAAAGAGAATCACCACTTTGAAAGGCGTTTCTTTAGCCAGTTTATGTTTCTATGAAAAATGCTTTGTGCACTTTGGTTAAAAAGCAGCATTTCACTATTGGTGGTGGTGGTTAGGAGGGATATAATTCTTTAAATACTCAAGTAAACAAGTTTATCTTGATGCTCTGGCAAAAGTCTGGAAGCAACCAAGCTGTTTTAAGAAGCAGCAGGGGGAGCTATAGCCTACTTCTTCACCTGCTGGGATCCCTGATTGGCTAGGTTGCTGATCAGCAGGGAGGAGCATCAAGCCTGCTCTTTCATCCTGCGTAGCTCAGAAAAACTGGAACATCCTCCAACTCCCTGAGGTTGTTTGTATTGTTTGAAAGAACAGTGAGAGGGTCTAAACTTCCAAGTAAAGCATCACATGAACTACAGGAGCTTCTCCTACCTGACACATAGAAGAGTGCTCTTGAATCCTAAGCATTTTTGCAAACGATGGGAGTTTGGCTGGTGCAGTTGGTTGTGTATTCATGTTACTGGAAAGATAGAGCAATACCTGCTGAAATTCCATCCTCTTCTGTCAAGAAACTTCTTCACAGCTCCTGGAGTTGCCTTATACTGAGTTGGGTCCTTCTAGTTCAGTACTGTCTACACTGACTGGCAGGCAGAAGCCCTCCAAAGTTCCAGGCAGGAGACTTTCCCAGCCCTATATGGAGATGGCAGGGATTCAACTTGGGACCTTCTGCATGAAAGGAGATGCTCTACCACTGAGATGCTGTGCCACCTTTAGGAAACTACTGAAGACATATCTCTTCAGCCAAGCTTTTGAACTATTTAATGGGTTTTATGGGTAGCTATTTTAATTTGAACTTTTATGTTTTAAATTGTTTTAAAATTTCTTGGTTTGTTTTAATGCTGTAAACCACCTAGAGACTTTGATAGTGGGCGGTATACAAATATGCTAAATAAATAAATAGATAAATCCATCCATCCATCCCCTGAGGGGAATATCTTTCCACAGACAGTGCTCACATTTAGTCACCTATTCAAATGCAAACCAAGAAAAACCCTGCTTAACAAAGGGACGTGGATTTTTTTTTTTGGTAGAGGTACAATTCTCAACAAAATCGTTGAGGGCTTCTTCCCAGACTCTCATCATTGTGTAGAGACACCATAGGGCCCTTCAGCTAGCAGCCTCCACTGACTGAAATGTTGGGGCTGAGAGCAGGGGACAAAAACCTAAGATGCTACTCTCAGCAACTGATGGTGTCAGCAACTGATGGTGTCAGCTACTCAGGGTTCTACCCAGTTCTACCAGGTGCTGCATATATGGTTAAATTTCTCTCATTATGCAGAAAAAACAGAGCTGGTAATCTTCCTGCAATTGTCAGAATACCAGCTAACTATGGCTTTTGTTGTTGAAGAATCAACAACTGGCTTTAGTTTAAAAAAAAGGGCAGAAGGAATAAAATGGTCAAGGGATAGGAGAGCTGGTCTTGTGGTAGCAAGCATGACTTGTCCCCATAGCTAAGCAGGGTCTGCCCTGGTTGCATATGAATGGGAGACTTGATGTGTGAGCACTGCAAGATATTCCCCTCAGGGGATGAAGCCGCTCTGGGAAGAGCAGAAGATTTCAGTATCCCTCCCTGGCTTCTCCAAGACAGGGCTGAGAGAGATTCAAGCCTGCAACCTTGGAGAAGCCACTGCCAGTCTGTGAAGACAATACTGAGCTAGATAGACCAATGGTCTGACTCAGTATATGGCAGCTACCTATGTTCCTATGAGGTTGTGTCAAAAGCAACTCTGAAATAAGGAAGATAAACATGAGCAATGGTGTGCAAATATCATCTCTTCTCCTCTTTCCACCATACAGACACACCCATTTACTTGTATAACATATTTCTTTAATTAAAATCCACATTGGTCATCAATCTTGTCCAAAAGGCAGGGAATAAATTAATACCAATTAAAGATACAGGAGGCCTGTACTGTTTTGCCTAAATGCTCACTATGTCTCTGCCCCTTCAAAATATTGAAATCTGGCCACGCTTCGGATAGATCATGGGGTTGGACTGTGGGTGTAGTTGTCGTCGTCCTCCTCCTCCTCCTCCTCTAATTTGTCTCTCTCCTGCTTAATATCTCAGGCGATTGCTTGGCACTGCAACTAATTTTTCAGAAGTTTCCTTTTCCCTTTCAGTCTTTCATTTTCACCTAGCAAAGAATATTCCCTTTGCACATACAATGGAGATAATTAATCAGTCAGCTGCCTATTTTAGCGAGAACAATAGCTTTTGCTAAAAATAGGTAACTTCTGGTGAGCACAGGAAATTGCAAAAAATCTTTACATTTGCCTTTCAGAAAGCTCAAGTGAGAGTGGGCAAAGCCATTTAGCAAAGCCGGTACCCAACTTAAAATCCTTATTTTAACTGCTGCAGGGGGTAGGGCTTGGTTGAAAATTGCCTCTTGTGATGAAGCATTATTCACTTCATCACACATCTCCAGCTTTGTTCCTGAGGTGAAGAAATTGCTCTCTCTCTCTCTCCTCTCTCTCTCTCTCCTTCTCACTTTCTCTCTCTCTGCAACTTTATTTTATTTTACAGAATTTCCTTACCATATATAACCATGCAGCTAGATAGTCCCACTGTCAAGTTAATTACTTTGCTTATTAGCAGAGGTGCACTTAGGTAATTTTGGAGCTGGGATGTAAAGGCCTTTGGAGGGCCCCTGTAAATTAAGCATCATCATGCTCCGACGGCGCTGAATGACCACACCATCTGGGACAGACTAAAGAGGATTTGGGGGCCCCCAAGGGCTGTGGAGATCCTGGACTTTGGCCCCAAGTCCAGGAGTAAGAACACCTCTGCTTATTAGATCAATATTTATTTGTTTGATTGATTGATTTATATACTGCCCCACCAAAAATGGCACAGGGTGGTTTATAACAAATAAAACAATTACAATCAATTAACAGTTAAAATCAAAACTAAGCCAATTAAACAATTAAAATCATCAAAACATTAAAAACATTAACAGTAAAATCATTTAAAACCAGCATTAAAAATTTAAACCATACATCCAATTAAAAGCCTGGGTGAATAAATGTATCTTCAGTGCCTTTTAAAAGGTTGCCAGAGATGGGAAGGCTCTTATTTCAACAGGGAGAGCATTCCAAAGTCCAGGGGCAGCAACGGAGAAGGCCCGTTCCCGAGTAGCCACCAGGTGAGTTGGCGGCAGCTGCAGACGAACCTCTCCAGAGGATCTTAACAGGTGGTCGGGCTCATGGTGAAGAAGACGTTTTCTTAAATACCCAGGGCCTAAGTTTTTTAGGGCTTTATAGGTAATAACCAGCACCTTGAATTTTGCCCAGAAACGTATCAACAGCCAGTGTAATTCTTTCAACACAGGAGTAACATGCTTTCTCCTAGATGACCCAGAGACCAACCTGGCCACAGCATTCTGGAGTTTCTGGACTACATACAAAGGCAGCCCCGCATAGAGTGCATTGCACTAATCCAGCCTAGAGGATTACCTAGAGTAATCCAGCCTAGAGGATAAAAAAAATATGACAGTGGTGTTCAAACTTTCAACTTTACCCTCATGCAACACTGTTGCTAGCTCTGCTTATTCTGCCTGGCTCCCAGGAGCCTCCCTGTCTGAAATTGTTTCTCCAGACTTGGAGATTGAACTTTGGATATACTCAAGAGCTTCTCAGCAATGTGAGCTTTCTGTTTATGGTACAAATGGGGTCAGATCACTTAGTTGGCAATGAGCTAGTCATCCCTAGATCTGCCTACAAACAAAGCAAATTGAAACAGGGATGCAGACGCACACCCTCTCCCTATGCAGGAGCCCCAGCTAAGCAGACTCCAGAGTTAACTACCATGAGTTAACTGGCATCCAAGGCCGCTCTAAACTCAGAGTGAACTGCCTTAAACCACCACCCCCCCGCCAAATGCTTGCAAGAGATAACGACATGCTAACGAGCTGATTATGCCAAGCAGGGGGGGAAGTAGATAAGGTAGTGAAGCAATGGTCTCCCCATCACATGCATCTAGGGAGAAAGAGTCAGTGATGTAGACCCAGAGGTTTATCTATTGTAATTATTGATAAGATGACTCTAGAGCCCATTCAGGCACAAATACTTTTTTGTGCACTTGCATCATGTGATTTTCATCACAATCAGCCTGGCACACAGAAGGAAATTACCACATTGTTACACCCAGGAAATAGCGATCAGACAAAATGCATTCCATGCAGATCTATCCTGACACTTCTAATCAGAAAAGTAGGGCAGTAGGAATTTGCCCCCAAGGCATATTTTGGGATAGAAGTATCCCCACTTCCATGAAGCAGTGTGCTCCCCCATGTAGTTTGCTCGGGACTCCAACAAATAATCTTCGGTTGCCCTTGTGCCTCTCCCTTGGGACCAGTATTCTCTCTAACTGGGATTCCCAGGTGTTGTTCATTACAACTCTCATAATACCCAAGCAAAAACCATTGCAGCTGGGGATTCAGGGAGTTGTAGTCCATAACATCTGGGAATTCCTGTTAGAGAAAAAAGCGCTTGGGATTATTGGATGCTCCTATGACCTTCGTGCTCCCTCGTATGCAATGCCTGGGACTCCGTTGAGCACTCCTTATGCTCTTCTACAACCTACAAAGAGCTTGAAATCACTAGCAGCTTGGGCAATCTGCTGAGCACTTGCCATTGCAACTGGGGGTGTCCAGTTTTTTGTGCCACTCTCCGGATTGGTCCTTCGGCTGATCCATCCAACTTGCCTAGGTCCCGTTGTCCAGATCAGGGGAAGATGAACGTTTGCCCTGCAACTGGACTCTCTGTATCCCTTTCATAGATCTAAGCTGCTACCGATCTCTCTCTTTCATTTGCCCACCTGGGAACTTACACAATTAGACTTGAAGCTAAAACACCTCATTGCAGTTAAATGTATTTTTGATAGTAATATTGTTCTAACCACATATTTCTTTCTTTTTGTGCCCCTCCCTACAATAAATACCTTCTTTTTATTTTGAAACTATAACCTTATCTCAATCTAGTCATTTCTTCAGTGCAAACATTTACACAAATTAAAACTGGTGGAGTTCACCCTCCTTTAAGGGTGAATCCCCCCCCCCAAAGCCTGAACATTGGGGTGCTGACCAAACACCACAGGGCAGTTCCATTAACAAACACCTACCAAACTGATTTGTCTGTCATGGAGAACAAGCCATTTTACAGAGGATTCTGAGGCATACTCTAAGGCAGGGTGTCTCAACCTTGGTTCCCCAGATATTGTTGGACTACAACTCCCATCATCCCTTGCCACAGTGGCCTTTGACTTCAGTGGCTGGAGATGATATGAGTTGTAGTCTGCTCAGTGCAGACAAATGGAGCTGTTTCGTGTGGTAAAAACCTTGCTCCACACATCCCCCCAGACAATGGGGGAGGAGTCATCTACAGCTCTTTGTGATCAGTTTGCCTGTCACTTTGCAAATAAAGTTGCTTGCATCTGTGCTGACCTGGACTCCAGAGTTTTGGCAGTTCCAGCAGACGTGCCTCTGGTACCATCTGGCCCCATTGTGTTGGATTCTTTTCGGTTGGTGCGGCCTGAGGATGTGGACAAGATCCTGGGCAGTGTGTGGGCGACTTTGTGCGCTCTTGCCCTTGCCCTTCATGGCTAATAAAAGCTGCCAGGGAGGGGACAGGCAGATGGCTGGAGGTGATCATTAATGCTTCATTAAGGGAGGGCAGGATGCCAACATGCCTCAAGGAGGCAGTGGTAAGACCACTATTAAAAAAGCCCTCCCTTGATCCCTTCAACCTGGATAACTATAGACCTGTGTCTAACCTTCAATTTTTGGGCAAGGTGATGGAGCGTGTGGTGGCGCCACAGCTGCAGAGGGTCTTGGATGATACAGATTATCTGGACCCTTTTCAATCTGGCTTCCGCCCCAGGTATGGGACTGAGACTGCCTTGGTCGCTCTAGTGGATGACCTACGCCAGAAACTAGACAGGGGAAATGCGTCCCTGTTGGTTCTGCTGGACCTCTTGCTGGCGTTCGATACCATCAACCATGGTATCCTTCTGGGCCGCATCTCGAGTATGGGAATCGGAGGTACTGCGTTGCAGTGGTTCTGGTCCTTTCTTGGGGGGAGGGTCCAGAAGGTGGTGCTGGGGGACTGCTGCTCGGCCCCATGGCCATTGGTCTGTGGGGTCCTGCAGGGATCGGTCCTGTCCCCCATGCTGTTTAACATCTACATGAAGCCGCTGGGAGAAGTCATCCAGGGATTTGGACTGAGTTGTCAGCAATATGCGGATGACACTCAGCTCTATCTCTCCTTGTCACCTGATCCTAGGGAGGCGGTGGATGTCCTGAATCGGGGGCTGGAGGCCGTGATGGGTTGGATGTGGGCTAATAAACTGAAATTGGATCCGGACAAGATGGAGGTACTGTTGGTCAGTAGGAGAGTCAATCGGAATGAGGAGATTTTACCAGTTCTGGATGGGGTTGCACTCCCCTTGAAGGAGCAAGTACGCAGCTTGGGGGTACTAGTGGACCCGGCTCTGCTTTGGGAAGCTCAGGTGGAGGCGGTGGCCAGGGGTGCCTTTGCACAGCTTCGGCTAGTGCGCCAGCTGCGTCCCTTTCTCGAGAAGGCAGATCTGGCCACGGTTACCCATGCCTTAGTCACGTCACGGCTGGATTACTGTAACGCACTCTATGTGGGGCTGCCCTTGAAGAATATCCGGAAACTGCAGCTAGTGCAAAACGCGGCAGCTAGGGTTTTATCCGGAGCTGCCCATTGGGAGCACATCATGCCCATTCTGAAATGGTTGCACTGGCTGCCGGTTCGTTTCCGGGTCCAATTCAAGGTGCTGGTTTTGACCTTTAAAGCCCTTAACGGTTTGGGCCCGGGGTACTTGAGGGACCGCCTGCTCCCAAGGGTTGCTGCCAGCTTGATGAGGACATCTGAGGTGGCCCTGCTCCGGGTGCCGATAATGAGAGAGGCCTGGCTGTTGTGCACTTGGGACAGGGCCTTCTCTGTTGTTGCCCCCAGACTTTGGAATGCTCTCCCAGTGGCCATTTGCTCCTCGGACTCCATCACGGCTTTTAGAAAGCTTGTTAAAACTTGGCTTTTTGTCCAGGCTTTTACATAATCGGTTTTACTGCTGCTTCTGTGTGTTTTTACCTGTTGTATCGTTTTTATGTTTGTATTTCATAGATTTTTAAATTTGGTTTGTTATATATTTTTTAGCTTAATACTTTTATTGTCTTTTTATTGTATGTTTTAATTTTTGTAAACTGCCTTGGGGTTGTCTTTTAACGAAAGGCGGTATAGAAATGCAACAATAAATAAATAAAATAAGAACAGTGGAAGGCTCAAGGCTGGGAACGCTTGCTCTAAGGTATGCATTCAGTTCCCTCAGGGCTATGGTCAGGCCCATGGGGTTTCATTGCCACTCCATGTAAATGGGAAGTGTGTCAATGAACACACTCATTATTCCCCCATGGTTCTACTTTTCTGGTGAGGCTTACCAACCTCCTAGGCCATCACCCCCTCCTGTTGCTGTTTTCACACAGCATTCAAGACCTCATTGGGAGGCACAGACAGGGGGCATACCTGGCTACTTCCAACAAACTTAGATATGTCTGCGGCACGACCTTCAGGTTTCTTCCATAACTCAGATTCTGGATTATTTGTGAATCTGGCCTAAGTCTGGTTCCTGCATTCAGAAGCTAGGGGGTCATGATTTCCCTATGTTCATTTTTCAGACAATATGATATAAGATAATGAAGACATCTTGGGAAGGTCACACAGCAGAGATGTATGTGATTGTTGCCTGCTTGTAAATTTGAGGGCTGATTCACTGAATAACATGAGAATTAAGAAAACTGGAGGAACATCTTTTGTATAGTATTCTCATGTGTGAAAATCAGCAGGAGGCTAGGTATATTTTACAAAAATAGAACAGGCAGAGAAGGACAAAAGACATCTGAGTTATTCTAGAAGCTGCTAAAGTAGTAGCATCATTCACAGGACTGGAATAAAATAATCATGATATTCTCACCGCTCACTAACTTGACACTATTAGTTCACAAGTATATATGCATAGGCTATTGTTACTTACAGAAATAACAGCAGAGTTTGCAATATGTGGGAAATTACTTGGATACATCACAGGGTAATTTTTCATAGCATGGGAAAAGACATTAACATGTAAACAACTGCCTCAACTGTAAATTAGAGCAAGAGCTGACTTGTTCTATATTCAATGATCCCTTCAATAATTCTGATTTAGCCAATAAAATATCCCAGAAAACATCCTGCCTCTTTGAACACATTTCAGATTGAAGTCGGGAAGTTCCTAGGTCTATAGTGAGAGAGTGTCTGATCTAAAACAAGCAAATAGAATTGGCTTTAGAATTGGCAAAATTAGAATTTTGCTGGTGTTGTTGCTGTGATTTGGAGTTCATGTTTGGTTTTACAGATTCCAAAAAATGGTTCAAGATATCCTGCCCCTTCTCTGCACAGTGGAAAATCCAAGTTTATTTCCTATTTTAATATATTTGCCTTTCTGCCAAAGAACTCAAGGTGATTCACAGTTGAATATAATAGGCCTGATCATTAAAAACAACAACATCAAAATCAGGCTAGGAGGCACTCTACCCTGGTTTTCATTATTGTGTGAACTCATGGAAATCCTTCCAACCCAGGTTGCTCAAAGGAGGGTAGCCCAGCTTTGCATCCTACTCTTAACCAAGGTAGGCAGAGAGGAAAACTCTCCTACCTTGCTTTTCTGATCATGTGCATCCACTTAGCTTTTATGTCCATCCACCAGGACTAAGCAGGTAGAGATGTGCCTGAACCGGTTCAGCGTCTCCTTAGGGAAGTTCCAAATTGGCTTGGATGTCCTATTTCAAACAGATTTGGTGAGGCGGGGATTGGTTCTTTTAAAAAAGGTAAGCAGGTCCTTACTTGCTCCTCCACTGCCCTACCACTTTTATGAGTGTGGTTCCCGCTTTCCAAAAGGCCATGTGTGGCCATCTGTGCACAGCTCCTGCTTTGGAAAGTGGGTGCTGCACCCAGAAAAGCAGTGGGGCAGTGGAGGACCTGCTTACCTGTTGTTGTTTTTAAAGGAACTGATCCCTGCCATGCCCATGGCTGTCTGAGCTGGCTCGAGCACAACCTTATCAGCAGGCCTGGAAACAATAGAGAGCTGTGGCTGCCATCCATGAATATGCCACTCTGCAAAGCACACTTTATGATCCTGTAACTGGAGCCACTTCAGTAGGGTTGGGTCCACCTCCTGGTCTTTCACGGCCAATAAGAGTGTAGCTGCTAATGAAAAAGATTTTCCTAGCTACTGGCAGCACAAAACATGCTGGGAAGGCCTGCCAAGCTTTTGAAAGGCTTTCCATGCTTGCCGCTCCTGATTTGAAGAAAGTATACATCACCTGGCTTAGTTGTGTCTTTCCTGGGCTTTCTGACCCAAAAAGAGCTTCTCCTTGTGTGCTCCTATTGGGGTGATTGATTGATTGATTGATTAAGTGCCATCAAGTCGCTGTCTATGCTCACATAGAAAGATTCTCTCCAGGATGATCTGTCTTCAACTTGGCCTTTAAGGTCTCTCAGTGGTGCATTCATTGCTGTTGTAATCTAGTCAATCCACCTTGCTGCTGGTCGTCCCCTTCTCTTTCCTTCAACATTTACCAGCATTATGAACTGCTCAAAGGAAATGGGTCTTCGCATAATGTGCCCGAAGTATGATAGTTTGAGCCTGGTCATTTGTGCCTCAGGTGAAAATTCTGGATTGATTTGTTCTGTGCTCCATTTGTTGGTTTTCCTGTCTGTCCATGGTATCCTCAAAAGTCTTCTCGAGCACCAAAGTTCAAAAGCGTCAGTGCTTTTTCTATCTTGTTTCTTCAAAGTCCAGATTTCGCATCCATAGAGTGTGACAGGAAAAACCATGGTCTGAACAATTCTAATCTTTGTAGGTGTAGACAGATCACGGCATCTAAATATCCTTTCCAATGTCTTCATTGCAACCCTACCAAGTACTAATCTGCAGCGTATTTCTTGACTGCTGGATCCTTTAATGTTGATGGTCGATCCTAAAAGGCAGAAGCTATCCACCACTTCAGTGTCTTCATTATAAGTTCTTACTTCTCTCTCAGCCTAACCTACTTCACAGGGTTGTTGTGAGGAGAAACTTAAGTATGTAGTACACTGCTCTGGGCTCCTTGGAGGAAGAGCAGGTTATAAATGTAAAATAATAATAATAATAATTCTCTGCACCCCCGCAGTGATGTAGATAGGCTCTACCTCCCTCGCAGCTCAGGTGGAAGAGGAATGCTGCAAGTCCATCAAACAGTAAAGGAGGAGAAAAGAGGCCTTAAAGAATATATAAGGGACAGTGAAGAAGATGCACTTCAAATGGTCAAGAACGTGAAACTATTCAACACCAATGAAACAAAACAGGCCTACAAGAAAGAACAAGTCAAGAACCGAGCAGAAAAATGGAGAAATAAGTCCCTGCATGGTCAATATTTACACAATATAAGTGGAAAATCAGACATCACCAAGACCTGGCAATGGCTTAGGAATGGCAACTTGAAGAAAGAAACAGAGGGTTTAATACTGGCTGCACAAGAACAGGCACTAAGAACAAATGCAATAAGAGCAAAAGTCAAAAAATCCACAACAAACAGCAAGTGCCACCTTTGTAAAGAAGCAGATGAAACAGTGGACCACCTAATCAGCTGTTGTAAGAAGATCGCACAGACTGACTACAAACAAAAGCATGACAAGGTAGCAGGGATGATACACTGGAACATCTGCAAAAAATACAAGCTACCTGTAGCCAAAAATTGGTGGGACCATAAAATTGAAAAAGTTGAAGAAAATCAAGATGTAAAAAATATTATGGGACTTCCGACTACAGACAAACATCTGCCACACAATACACCAGATATCACTGTAGTCGAGAAGAAAGAAAAACAAGTCAAAATAATCGACATAGCAATACCAGGGGATAGCAGAATAGAAGAAAAAGAAATAGAAAAAATCACCAAATACAAAGATCTACAAATTGAAATTGAAAGGCTGTGGCAGAAGAAGACCAAAATAATCCCAGTGGTAACAGGCGCCCTGGGTGCAGTTCCAAAAGACCTTGAAGAGCACCTCAGCACCATAGGGGCCACAGAAATCACCATCAGCCAGTTACAAAAAGCAGCTTTACTGGGAACAGCCTATATTCTGCGACAATATCTATAACCATTGACAATAAAATTCTGGCATCCCAGGTCCTTGGGAAGGACTCGATGTCTGGATAAAACAAACCAGTCAATAACACCTGTCTGACTGTGTAAACAAGAAATAATAATAATAATAATAAGTTCTGAGACTGGTTGCTGTACCAATTGTCATTAGTTTAGTCTTCTTTACATAGAGTCATTAGTCGTAGTCCCATTTTTAATTGTAGTCCTAATCAGGAGTGGTTTACCACTTACTTCTTCCATGCAGTATGAAATGATGCCTTTGTCATTGTCACTGGAGTGATCGTCCACTTCCAGCACCTTCCTATATCACTGCTGCCCAATACAGGTGCCTGCTTGCTTTAGCTGGGCAGCTGGGATGAACTTTGCATTTTGGGTGACCCTACTGGGAGTATAACTCCTGGCGTACTTTGTTCATCCCTCCCAGGAACACACACACCCCCAGCCATGATGAGGCACCATAGCAGGATTTGGGGGTGGTACTTGGGTAGGAGCTCTCTAATGCTCCAGCCCAACCCCAACTAGTCAGCCTACACTGGGGAGAGCACATGGTAAGCAAGCTTTTCTACACAAGACAACAACCACCCTTTTTTCTTCAAACAAACTAAGAGAAGGAGGGCAGATTTAGAGGGGCTAGTTTCTCTTTAAGGGAGAAGTCCCAATATGTATGTGTCTGTGCTTCTTTTTCCAGGGCTAGCATTTGTCAGGGCTAGCATTTATCAGGGCTTGCTTTGGGGGCTCTTTGGCATTTAGTAATTGTTTCTCTCTGCCTGGAGAAGGAGAGAGGGAGGAGTCAGCAAGGGCTGTAGTGAGTCACACCTGGTGGGAGGGACCACATTCCTGTCAGCCTACTCTCTCTATAAGAATTGAAGGCCAGGGAGATTATCGAACAGAGATGAGGAAACAGGGCATTGGAGTTTTGTGTGGAAGTGTACTGGGGAGCCTGAAATGAGTCCCCTGCCTTATTCACAAGGAGCCCAGTGGGAAGAGAAGGTAAGTATTACTCCCTCATTCATATTCTTGGGGAAGGACTGTTAAATAGCTGACCAATACAATCTAACTTCCTAATAAACAAGCTCCAAATACTCTAAACAGCCAACAAAACCAGTTATGAAGAGAGAAAGCGAGCAGGAGAGGGGGCACTTCCCAGTGTATTGCATTTATTAATAATAAAAATAATAAAAACTCTTTCCACGGGCTGGTACATGTCTAAGCAGTTTGAATCATGGGGCATGGATTTATATTATAAACTGAAATTAGCTGAAAGCTAAGCTCTGTTCCCTGCTGGCCCACCTCTGTGCAGTGTGTCCCATTGGGGGACATGTTATGGTCTGAAATTATGAACATGTGAATCTGCCTTCCACTGCCTCAAACCACTGGTCCATCTAGTTTGGTATCATCTGTACTGACTGGCAACAGCTCTCCACTGGTCTACCCGGGGATGCCAGTGATTGAACCTGAGACGTACTGCATGCAAAGCAGGTGCTGTATCTGAGCTATGGCCCTGTCTGATTGACCCGCACGCACCCCAGGCTTACTACAAGTGCGGAGGAGGTGGAGAGAGTGAGGGGAGGTCGAGTGGGAGGCCAAGCAGAGCCAGGGTTGGCCCAGAGCTGCATGGGGGCAGCATGGGTGGCCAAGACTCAGGCGAATAGCCCAATGGGCTGAACAACGCCTGCTGCTGATGTCAGCTGAGTCCTCCTGAGAGTTGGGAGTGGGGTCAAGAGGAACTCCTGTGCTTTCAACCAGCCCTCTTTAAGGGGTCCCAGACATACCCAGATGGACAGGCCCCTTCCTCAAATTTCAAGTTAGGAAAACTTGGGGAGGAATCTCAGCGATGTCCTACGTTTCACATGAAATTGCAGATACAGCTATGACTTTCTCTCTCTTCTTGCCGTGCTGATGAAACTATCTTGAAGCCTGCCATATTTTCAGACCATTATCCACAAAAGGAAATATATGGTATTCTCATTGGAGTCTATAAATTGCTTATATTTGCAGCATCTCCTTCTAGACACGGATTTGCATAACCAGATTTCATCTCCACAGGTTCTGTATTTAATAGGGTTTCATACAGACTCAACTTTCTCATAGAAAATATACGTCGTACAGAGGACAAACAAGCGCATCAAAACAGACCTATTTTTCAGTGAGGCCACCACTTGGGTGCTCAGATTTTGTTGATATCCTGTTTACATTTCAAAGAGATGCTATGTTTCAGTGCAAGTAAATCATCCCTAATTAGGACCCCCTATAATGTTTTCTAACACATTTCCCCCCCCCCATTTTCATAGAAACAGAGTGCATTCCTGGCACTTCAGCTACCATTTTGGAGTGTGCTGCAAAACTTCCCTTCTTTCTTGCCTGCTCAGTACAGCTGTGACCTCTGAAACTTGGTGTTGCTACTCATCTTGATGCAGCCTTTACACTGTCCATGGGAATTTGTCTAAAAATATTCCCTTCATTCCCAAATCTTCCTCTAATGATTTTGTGATTCTAATGAAGTGATTAGGTCTCCTTTTCCCTGCTGCGGAGGCTATTAAAGCAAGTGCAAATACTCAGCCTGCTGGGACCACCCTCCAGGCTGAACTCAAATGGCCCTCTCATGAGTCCAAGTGTCACCAGTTGACTTTCCTTGCACTTGTAATCTCACAACATGTTTTTAAAAAAGGCCTCCACAACGAATGAATGAAAGCTAGGATGAGCTGAACCAAGTCAGATTGGGTTTAGAATGAGGAACAGGAAGAACAAGAATAGGGAAGAGCAGCAGAACCTTTTATAATGTACAACCAGACACAAAATGTGCAGTTCAAAAACAACATTTGTGCAATTCAAAACTTCAAGCCATGCAAAAGTTGTATTATGTTAGATTATGGACCAGTTCAGATGAACACTGATCGCAACACGTGAGCATTGACAGGTTCCTGCTGAGAATGCACCTGCCTTGGCGTCACTGGAGGACATCTCAATCTGCTATGGGGGCATCCCTTGGTCACGTTGGGGAAAGTTCATTTGAATCACCCTTCTACACATGCTCCAATATCTTCTGTAAACAGAGTTTTGAAGCTTGTGTAGAGGGATGATTCAGATGAATGCTCCCACTCAGGGGATTTCAGGACACCCTGACAGCACATCAGGATGTTCTCCTGTGATGTCAGGACAGGCACATTCTCAGCATGATCCTATCCTGCTTGTGTGTTGTGGCTGGTGCTTGTCCGCACCGACTCTATGTAAAACGTGACTGGTAACAATGACAAACAATGACTAGGTTACAAAGTGAGTAACCTAGTCTCCTCTAGAACCCAGACCATTTATTTATTTATTTATTTATATCCATGTAAACTACTTTGGGAACTTTTGTTGAAAAGCAGTATATAAATGTTCATCATATTCATATTTCTCCTCCCCTGCCAAAGACACTTCTTGTGGACTTCACAGAGTCTTCCTCAATGAATTTAACACTCTTCTGCAATAATGCTGTCAAATGCCCAGTTCTGAGGATTTTCTTTCACTCTGTGTAGGCTTCAGAGTGTCATGGAATGTGAGTCTAGGGCAGGGGTGGGGAACCTTGGCCTTCCTGCTGTTTTTGAACTACAACTCCCACCATCCCCAGCTAATTGTGGCTAGGGATTTTGGGTGTTGTAGTTCAACAACAGCTGGAGGGCCAAGGTTCCCCACCCCTGGTCTAGGCAATAAAGTAGGTGTGTCTAGACAAGGTAACACAGGTGTGTGTTGTAGCAGTGCATGCTGCATGCATAAATTACATACCATTGTGTAGTTCTGAACTGTGCTTTAAAAAAGTCCTGCAGAGCACTTTAAATGCAGACTGATGCCCAAGTAAGCCATTTTCTGTACCCTCCCTATCCAGAATGGTCTTTTCCTTTCCTTTCCTTTCTTTACAAAAGGAAGTAGATGCACACATATGGTATTTCTCTCTTCCAGGGTTTCTTAACCATGGGGCCCCAAATATTGTGGGACTACAACTCCCAGAATCCCCAGACATGGCCTTTGTGGCTGGGGATTCTGGGAATTGTAGTCCAACAACATCCGGGGGCCCAAGGTTAAGAAACCCTGTTCTTTTCTATTTATATTTCAATTTGTATACTGCCTTTCATTTGCAATATAGCCTCAAGGTATAAAAACAATACAGAAAATACCATATAAAACCCCAAAGCAGTAAGAACACATGTCTCTCATGCAATAGCTGCAAGGAGAAACAAATCAGGTCAACAATGGACAGCCACATCAACAGTCTTCCTAGTGTCTGAAGGCCTGAATGAACAGGAACATTTTCACATGCCCTTGAAAGGCTGGGGTTCTGGGAAAGAAGGAAGAGAATGTAATTTCAGTTGGGAAGGCATCCCATAGTTTAGAGGCAACAACTGGAGAAGGCCCTATCAAGTAAAGTGTGCCGTCAAGTAGATGTCTACTCCTGGCGACCACAGAGCTCTATGGCTGTCTTTGGTGGAATACAGGAGGGGTTCACCATTGCCATCTCCCGCACAGTATGAGATGATGCCTTTCAGCATCTTCCTATATCGCTGCTGCCCAATATAGGTGTTTTCCATAGTCTGAGAGACATACCTGTGGGGATTCGAGCCAGCAGCCTTTGGCTTGTTAGTCAAGTCATATCCCCGCTGCGCCATTAGGTGGCCCTATACCATATACTTATGTGAATATGTGACTTCGTAAAAATGAATGAATGAATGAATGACTAAAACTAAGCATCAGGGGAAGGGGACAGTTCCTGTCTTAGAATGCCTGAGGAACAACGACATTAGGATCCAAGCTAACATGCAAATTAACTAACAAACCAAATGGAAATTCCTTGTAAAATTTCTCTTACACTTCTGCAGACAAATGTCCTGAACACATAATGTCACTAAGAAGTGGCTCTCCCATGAGGCAAAATGAGACAGTTGTCTCAGGCGGCACCTTTGGGAGCCTTTTAGGGTGGCAGAATCTCCCCCGCCGCCCATTGTCCACAAGGATGTTTTTTGACTCAGTGGGAGAGGTGGGCTTGCTACATGCATCTACCACCACACCCACAGCACTGCTCAGTGGTGGTGTGGACTTGCCACTCAATGTTCTCCTCACCTTGCTTGCCACTGCCACCTCCTCCTGCTCATGGTCTTTCCCAAGTGTGGCAGAAGTGGCTGGTCTCTCCATTGCCACGGCTGTTCAGTCAGTAGCAACAGCAGCAGTAACAGTTTTCCCCTCTCTTTCTCTCCCCCATCTACTATTTCTTTCCTTCCCTCCAGCACCAAACTTGTGTGTTTTGCCTGAAGACAAGTTTGGGGCTGGAGGAAAGAGACAGGAGGGATAGAAAGAAAGGGGTAGTGCTCCTGGCTTAGTAGTGCAGTGGTAATGGACAGACAACTGCTGCTGGTGGAGGCACACTCCATGCGGCCTTGAAAACAGGTGGTGGTGGCTTCCTCTAGCCAGTGAAGCTGGGGGTGAAGAGGAATAAGGGTGGTACCTGGTCCTGGGAGGCAAGGCCAGTGAGGAATGGGGCTGCATTAGCACTGGCTTCTGCATGGAGTTGGGGCCAGAAAAGGGGAGTACGGTGCCTCATTGTCATTCACCCAGAATGGCGAATGGAAACAAGCTGGTGCTCAAGTCACTTTTTTGATGCTGAAATATCTGTGCACACAGTAGGGCAAATTTTGCACATCCTTAACAGAAGATTGTCGCAGCTGTCAAAAATCTGCACTGGAAGCAAGATAAAATACCTACTCTACCAGAATAGTAAATCAAATTATGGGACACCGTGATTATGTCTAGAGTGACAAACGACATGCAGATGAAACAAGGAAGACAGAGAAACAAACTTTTTATGTGAAAAATTGGCATCTTTTATTCAATATCAGAATATACATAAATGAATATAGGACAAGATAATTGTTTTGTAAATGTCATAAGATTGATTTGCTGATATCTTGTATTGCTGATATCTTGTATTGTATCGTATTGTCATGTATTGCAGCCCGATTCTATAAATGGTGACCCAGAAGTAAGTTCTCTTGAACTCAGAGTAAGTATGCAGTTGGGGCTTTATCATATAAATTTCTGCAATGGAAATTTGGAGAAATGTATGTATATAGCTGAAAATAAATAATTTGTTTTCCAAAATCCATCAAAAATTCTCCCGTTGTTCTTTGTGTATTTGCGGTGTGATCCCTGCTTTTCAAAAACAGTTCTCTCCTTGATAAATTGTTGTCTAGTACAGTACCCTTTCACCCATTATAGACATAAATCAAGCCATTTAATAAAGCTCTACAGTACACAAAGGCTTTCTGTAGGTAGGAATTAAAGGTACAAACATCTTTTGTTGGTACCAAAAAAGAACCAGTTTTTCATGTACTATGATAACACACTTCAATCACCCATTCACCTTTGCAGTATTCTTAGCCACAGGAAATAAGACTATACCAAAATGAACTGAGGATGTTGGAAATTGCTAAATGACCCTCATTACCAACCAATATCAGGCTTGGATAAGAGATTAACTCCCTATGGGTCTGTCTCAGAAACCTCCTGCCTCTCTGTTTATCCCAGCTCATTTTCAACTTTCATTCTCACCATCTGGAAACACAGTGTGTCTCCAGATACCAACCCCAGACCTTCTTGTTTAAGACCACCATTAAGGAAAAAAGAGGGAGGGCAATGAGATTTAACATTAACACAGACTTGTCTTCTCATAGCTCAACATCAGCTTTGGAAGCATTTTATTTATCTGGATGGTTATTAAAGTATATTTTCTGCCAAGGCCAGCACTAAAGAAATCATATGGGATTCAGACTCCAGCGTTCTCATCTAAATAGCAATCACAGAAGTGTGTTTGAAATTATAAAGCTTTAATAATAGCTCAATTGCTTTAGACTGCATTAGGATGAATGAGTCAGACTTGCAACTGTTCGGGGAAAAGAAAACCCCAACAGATTAAATCGGCTAAGCTGCCTTTTAATTTTGGCTGGAAGGAGTGGGGGGGAAGGAGGAAGAAAAAAAAATAATAAAAGGAGAGAACAAATTGAAACCTGACATGAACAGATGCAACTCTAATAAAGTTGACAGAATTGGAGACACTTCTACCAAGTTGGTCTCCTAGACCTTTCCAGGAAGTGATTATGCATACCATATGAACGATGCAAATGCCAATATTTGTTCCCCAGTGCATGCAAATACCTCTGGCTGATGTTTAAAAAGAATGACTTGGACCAATCAATTAGCTCCAAGGAATTTGTAAATGCTTATGATGCAGTTTGTTTCATGTAAATTGTAATGAATGAAGAGACAGGCCAAAAGACAAAGACCTTGAGCCTAGGAAACTACAGATCATATAAAAGCCGTCCATTGCCTACCAGGAAAATCTATCCTTGTCTAGGGGTGTCAGAAATAGAACAATGCAATATGGCTCTGTCTAACCAACCATGAACCCTGGTTTCTACTGCTCTCTGCCCAATTCACATTGAATTTCTTTTGGAAAAAATGTTCATGGGCTCTTCCATGCAGAACTGGATCCACCATTCATTCTGGGCTTAACTGAAGATCAGATCCAGTTTTAAAATAAAATGTGTTTTATAACTGGTCATTGTATATTATACTCCATCGGAGAATGCAGGGCAACTGACATTGGACTTCTTATGGTCTCCCATCCAATGTCAGACTCAGCTCTTGTGCAGCTGAGTGTTCTATAGCTTCTTCCCTCATAGACACAAAGAAATCTTAAGTATATTTAACTACAGGTTTATTCAGAAACAACTACATTTTCTCCTTCTCCTTTCCCTCCTTTTCCCTTTCTGACTCCAACCCCACCCCACACACTCTCTACAGGATTCCCAGTGGGACAAACATCTCAGCAACACAACATAAAAGATTATGAGATAGAATACAACACATCCCTCCCCTTCATAACAACTAGAATTGAATTAATTTAAAATTCAGTAACAATGACTTGAATTTTTTTAGGTGGCTTCCTTTCATTCACACTTCTCCTAATTCTTAGGTTCTCTAGAACAGGAGCTGTTAGTCATGTTTTTTTCTGGAACTGAGGATTGTCCATCACTTTCATCACCTTTCTAAGGGAGGTCAAAACTGGAGGCAAGATCAAATTCCTCTTCAATTCGAAATCAAAACTGAATGAATGAATGAATTCCTCTCTTGAGATCAGACTCCCTTCCCTCTTCTCTCATAGTATGCATGCTGGAAAGTCTCAAATTGTTCCATTTCTTCCATCATCCAATAGGACACAATCCTCCCAGATAGCAATTACTTCTTTTGGTCCAGAATATCAGGAACATCCCTTTCTCACTTTATAAGGCAGCCATACTAAAACAAAGACTAGGGGTGTGCAATTCGGATTTTGGGTGTTTCAGCTCGGACCTGAGCCGAAACACCCCCGTTCTGTTCTGTGGCCGAATAGGGCCCTCCAGAATCACCCCCCGATTCGGTTCGGACCTGAATTTATTTGGGTCTGAATCTGAATCGATTCAGGGCAAAAAAGCGGGTCCCAGGGGCAAAATAGTGGGGTGGGGTGGTAGTGACCAATGGTTGGAGGCTAGCACCCAAATTTCAGGGAGATTGATCAAAGGGCTGATTTTGGGGGAATTTCTGAAGTTTTAGTGTCTTTGGGGCAGATAGGGGCATAACGTGGGATCTGGGTCAAAAGAGTGGGTTGGGGTGGTAGTGCCTAATGGGTGGAGGTTACCACCCCAATTTCAGAGGGATTGGGCAAAGGGCTGATTTTTGGTGAATTTCTGAACTTTATGCGTCTTTAAGGTTTTCCCCCATGAAGGGCATATTGCTTCACATCGGGGGAAAGGGGTGTCCTAGTGCCAGGTGGGGTTGGTAGTAGTGCCGGGTAGGGGCAAGGAAGCTACCTGAATTTTTTCAAAGGAATTGGGCAGAGGGCTGATTTTTGGCGAATTGTTGAAGTTCACGCATCTTTAAGGTTTTTCCTCATGTTATAATGGAGCTTTCAGCAGCCCCATAAATGCACTTGGGGGGTGCTGGGGTGGCCCAGAGAGAGTGGTGGTGTAGTGCACATAGGGTGCCAACCACCCCAATGGGTTTCTAACCCATGGGGTACAGGGTTCTGTTGTTTCAGAGGTTTTCTGAGTGTGGATTCTATGATAGCAAATAAGAGTGGATTCATGGTGTCTCATTGAAAATCTCATTTGCTATCATAGAATCCACACTCAGAAAACATTCATTAGTTATGTAAGATTTAAGTTCAGTAAGCACTTGATCAGCACTGAGGGCCGCTTTCAATTCAGAAAACGTCATCACTCCATGAGTGGATGAAGCTAGTTGCGCAATTACTACTCCTTCATCCTCTTCTATTGGGATCTTCTCTTGGCCTGGAAGTGAAAGTTGAGATAAACAATCTGCAGTTTTATCCCGAAGACATGGAAGATATTCCACCTGGAAATCAAAATCTATAAATCTGGTGATCCATGTAGCTATTCTTGAGGTAGCTCGACTTGATCCCTGAGTAATAAATGAAGCAGATATTGGTTGCCAGAACCTAAGGGGTATACTCGTGGGTCAAATGGGCCGTAACTCAAAGTTTGGCTTTTAAAAAGCCAAACCTGCCAACCAGAAATCTTCTCTGAAGCAGTAAGCACTCTGGAAGCAAAGGCAACTGTAACCTCCCTGTCCCCTTTTTGCTGGGTCAAGACAGCACCCAAACTATATTCAGAAGCATCAGTGGTGACAATCGTGTGCCTGTTGATGTCAAAAGAAGCGAGAGCAGGGCTTTCAGCAATGGCTAACTTGATAGTCTGAAAACTAGCCTTGCAGGATGCATCCCAGTTAAATGCTACATTCTTATTTTAAAAAATAAGACATAATGGAGCAACTTTGGAGGCAAATTGTCTAACAAATTCAGAGTAATACTCACAGAGTCCTAAATATGATTGAAGTGCATCCTTGTTGTGTGGCTCTAGTGCTTCCCGAATAGCTTTCCCCAAGTCTGTTTTGGGATGTACACCACTCTGAGATATTGTGTGTCCCAAGTACATCACCGAGTGTGTGCAAAACTGACATTGCTCTGCAGAGAGAGTAAATCTGTGTTGCCGGAGTTTTCTTAAGACTTCTCTCAGTTTAGCATCACGCTCCTCAATGGATGCTCCTCAATACACTAAAATGGTAGAGTCTCCACACTGGGAGCATTGGTAGCTCCTCCTTTCTTCTGCTGCCACTTTCTGGGGCAGTGCCGTATGAGAAGATTGTGTTTGGAAGGATTTAGACTGAAAAGTCTGGATTTCAGGAGGTGGGTTTTGGGGTACCAAAGAGAGCAATTTGGCAGAGTGAAGAGCATTTTCCACCCTCCAAACCATCTCTTTAACTTTATCCAAGGTAAGTTTCCACTTCAATAGCAGTTTTTCACACAGTTTGGAGCAGTTTGTTTTCATAAAAATCTGACCCCTGATCATTCCATCAGTAAAGTTGACAAACTCACAGGTTACATTTAAGGCACACAATGCTGTGATATACTGATCAATAGATTGGGATTTAGAATATAACTTGTAATGTTCAGCAATCATATTCAAAGTGGGGTAGACAGGTCTACCAATGGCTCCTAGTCTGGTGGCTATAGGCCACCTCCAGCCTCAGAGACAAGATGCCTCTAAGCACCAGTTGCCAGGGAGCAACACTACAAGAGAGGGCATGCCCTCACCTCTTGTCTATTGGCTTCCCAGAGGCATCTGGTGGGCCACTGTGAAACAGATGCTGGACTAGATAGGCCTTGGGCCTATCTTCTTATATTCTAGGGTTGAAATGCTCATCTAAGGCATGAAGAGCAGCTTCATAAGAATTGGCATCTCGTTCCAAGTTGGCAGTAAAGTCAAGGGTCTGTATGGTGAGAAGGTAATTGCAGAAATAGGACTTCCATGGTTTCCAGCGATGAGCAGGTTCTTCTGGGGTGGACAAGAAAAAAAGTGGTGGTGGGATTTGAGCCGTGCTGCAGTGAGCATCCAGTGAACAACATTGTCCAGGATTGAGAAAGAAAAAGTACTTTCAGGGGCTGTGCAGGAAGCTGGAGAAACAACCAGCAGCAGCAACGGAGAAAAGCAGTTCAGGGATATAGGCCTAGAAATGCAATGAAATGAAGTTGCAGGAACATCCGTAAGCTTTGCAGGCTCACACACTTAGCTGGTTCAGAATGTTTTATAGCTGCTTCCCTCATAAATACAAATAAATCTTATGTAAATTTGACTAAAGGTTTATTCAGAAACAACTCCATTTCCTTTCTGGCTCCACCCCCCACATTCTCTACAGGATCCCCATTGGGACATATTTCTCAACACAACATAAAAGATGACTAGATAGAATACAACACTGAGGACAAAGGCCAACCAGTGAATTGGGCAGAGCACAAGGATGTCAGAAATTTTTATAGGGGTCAGGAAGTATCACCTGATCTGTAATGGCCTATTGTTCAACCAGGCTTCCTTTACTGGTTTGCTTAAAGTCACCTTATAGAGACTGATGGCAACACAAGTTGAATTGTGAAATTCGTTAAGCCATCAGTACAAGACCTGAATCAGACCTGAGATGAGACATTTTGGTGTTTGAAGAGTATTATCATCTCTCCCCACTGTCTTCTCTTCTCCAGGCTAAAAATTCTCAATTTCTTTTTTTTTAAATGTATTTTTAATTTTATCACAGTACATTTAAGCCTTATATAAATACGTTACAATCAAATAAACAGCAATTTCCAAGATAAATATTCATGTATATTCTATAAAAATATGAAAATGGTGAAAATAACCTTCATATAAAATGATTACCTATGAACTAATACTTAATAACACCATATTCCTATACCTAAATAGGCAAGTCTTCAAAACCATCCCAAGAAACATAAAATTACCACATCTAATTTTCTATGGATAATAAATGTAGTAAAATACCCATACAGTATTATTAAAATTTACACACTGACATGGTTTAAAATGCTGTAAAACATAAATAAATTATAATACTAATCTTATGTCCATGCTTCCAAAATTCTGTAAAAGGCCTCCATTGCATCTAAAATACAGGTTAATATTTCATCTTTTAGTTTGACTAATTCAATTAATTCCATCAGCTGTACTACCTGCCAGATTTGGTATGGTAGCACCATATTCTGTGCCTTCAACCTTTCCTCATTTGACTTTTTTTTCCCAGACCCCAGAAGATCTTTGTTGC
This sequence comes from Hemicordylus capensis, assembly GCF_027244095.1. Lineage (NCBI taxonomy): Eukaryota > Metazoa > Chordata > Lepidosauria > Squamata > Cordylidae > Hemicordylus > Hemicordylus capensis. The sequence goes on from NC_069659.1 coordinate 339,659,136, forward strand.
CTTCCTCTGAATCTGTGTTCCTGTTTGTCTACCTTTTTTTCAAAGGGCAGTGCCCCAAACTGGAAACAGTACTCTAGGTCTGATTCATCTGGATCAACTGGCAACTTGGCATGTGGAATGGATTTTTTTTGTGTGTGTGGTCTTCCTGTCACATGTCACACATGCATGAGAGCTGTAGCATGCTGTTTTGGCTCATATCACCACCCAGTCCTGCAAGAGGGAGATGTGGAATCAGAGGAAATCTGCTTCGATAGGACACAGAATTATTGTCTGAACTCTTGAATCAGCAAACAAAACCCAAACAGAAATCATAATGTTTATTCACTGGACCAAAGAGCTTACACTTGGGGGAATGAAGGGGTTAATTCATGCAATCCAGCTGCAAGGCAACACTACAGGATAAAATCAATGGTGAGGTTATTTCATTTTTATGTCTGCCTTGCAAATGCCATATAGACAAAAACCAGTCCTCGAATGAGTTACTTAGTATTGCAATTCTAAACATACTTACTTGGAAATAAATCCCATTAAGGCCTTTACTTCCATGGCTGCAATTTTGTTAGGGTTAGAGACTGAAAGCCCATTTCATCCATGCCATTGATCATCTTTAGGAAAAAGTCTTTTAGTATATATTGTAGTGAATTTGAGTTTATAAATTCGAATGTTAGCTGGCCAAGTCTGTTCTTAGGTAGATCACTGGCACCTTTGGGTGCTAGAGGATTAATACTGAATGAGGTAATAATGGCCCTGAAGCACCTTGAGAGGGGAAGCTATCAAGAGACTTGTAAGATGCAGGTATCTTTCACTTGATGAGGCAGGCCAATACAAGTGGGAGGTAACTCGTCCTTCCTTTCTCCCATTCAGGTGTATACGTTGTCCAGTGAAAAGAAACAGCAGATTCCGGCTACATGGGGCAGACACGTAGAGCAGCTGGAATAAAGAACCTGGACAAAGAACTGAAGCACTTTGAGGTGAAAGGGAATTGATGTATGCTTTTGCTGACTTTGAGTCAGAAGTTGGAACTTTACTGCCAAGCCAGGCATATGTAAAAAATAAGTTACTGAACAGGTGTCTCTTCAACAATCTACCAGCTGGTTGTCTAGCTCAGCATCTTGACCAGTTCTTCCAAGCTGTTCTGGATATGCCCATAGACTTCGTTAAAGAGCTCCTCCTTCCATTTTGTTCCATTCAACTGAACTTCATCAACATCAAGATCTTCCATTAGCTTCTCATGTTTGACATACATGGGCCAGACATGACCATCAAACAATCCAGGTGGATCTGGCACAGTGTAATTCCTTGCTGACTTGTAAGAGTTCTCTGCTATTCTGATCCCCCTAATGCTCAGTTTGTATGGTCTGGGTTTTTATTATTAATTTTTACATGTATATCCCACTCTTCCTTCAAGGAGCCCAGAGCAGTGTACATGGTTATATTAATCCTCACAACAACCCTGTGAGGTAGGTTAGGCTGAGAGATACGTGACTGGCCCAATCACCCAGTGAGTTTCAAGGCTGAATGGGAATTTGAACTCAGGTCTCCCCAGTCCTAGTCCAACACTCTAACCACACACCACACTGGCGCACAATCAAAGTGTCACCAAAAGTCAGTTGGAAGAGGGAGAAGGCACCTGTACTCCTGATCATCATCTGCAGCATGAAAATCCTGGTTGGAGGACCTGGAAGTGATTGTGTGTGAGGAGTCAATCAATGTTGGTCGGTGCAGGCAGCCAACATTTGTGATGCTATGTTTGTTCTAGGGTGGAGGATGTCAGCTGCCCATACTGACCAACCATGATTGCACCTCTCAGAGGATCACTTCTTGGTCCTCTGATTATTTTCTTGCTGCAGATGATGAAGTTTCAAGACTGTGCATGCCTCTTTCTCCCTCCTCCACCTAACTTCTGTTGGCACTTGGATCATGAGACTGAGTCCTATATGTGTAATCAAACATTTAAAATATTTGATAAGCCCGCAGTGATCTCTCCTCCTCACCATAATGATCTCACCATAAGCCCGCTGTGATCTCTCCTCCACAGAAAGCCAGATTACAGCTACATGCTCTGGAACCTCCTTCCTTGGAAGCCCTTATTTGGGGCGTCCATGGTTAAAATGTGCATTGTGGTGGGGAGTGGCAGGGTATGGGAGATGCAGGAAAGCTGTTCCATAATCAATAACTGGAACCTGACCAAAAAGGCCTACATTTTAACAGAAGACAGACATATACGAAACCAGTCACATAACAGGGTCTTTCCATTGCAGCTAGAATGAGATGGAAAGGGATTAAATGCTGCACTCTCTGTGATTATGTTTACAAAGTCCACATGGCCTAAGCTTGTGGAACTGGAGCATTTTAATTCTATAGATGTCCTGTAATTCTTTCTGCTACTGCCTGTGGTTCATTTTGTAATTTCCACTGAGGTTAGCAAAGGCATGTCCCCTTACGAGCACAAGAAACCATCCTCTGCTGTGATTTCTTCAGCTGCTTTTGTGGCATTTTTGGTTCCAGGTTTTGTCCCCTCTCCTGTGCTCTCTTTTCTACATGGTCATTTAAATCATGGGGTTATTTGACTACATTTTCCTCCAGAAATGTTAATAATAATTAGGGATGTGCACGAATATCTTCGGCGCTGCCGGGATAGTACTTTAAGGGCGGGGGAGGGTATAATCACCCCTCCCGCCGCATTTCCCCCGCCAGCGCTCTGTTATTTTTAAGCCCCTCAGGGCAGCAGCGTTCCTCCCTGCCACCCCATTTCCCCCATTGGCCAGAAGTGGCCGGAAGTAGCGAGAGCGCATGTGCCTGATGCGTGTGCCCATCTGCCATGCATGTGCGCGTGCATGGCAGGAGCGGTGAGTACACCCTCCCCTGCCCTTAAAGTACTACCCCCGCTGGTGCCGAAATGCTGAACCCACCCCTCCAGCGCCAAAATGTTTGGAAGACCTTTATAATGGCCTCCAAAACGTTTCGGGCACGTGCCTAATAATAATAGTACTTTAAAATTACTTTAAAGTAATTAAATTACTTTTTAAAATAAAGTAATTGTTAATTACTTTGAAAATACTTTAGAATTGTTAATAATAATAATAATAATAATAATTAATAATAATCAGTAGCAATATAGCAATGGCGTTTGGACTAGACAAGTGTGCTGCATTAATAATGAACAGAGGAAAAATAAGAAAAACAGAAGGGATAGAACTGCCCAATGGAAGCAAGATCAAGAACCTGGAAGAGAAAGAACGTTACAAATACTTGGGCATTCTCCAGGCTGATAACATTGCACACGCTGAAGTTAAAAGAAAAATTGGAAGTGAATACATCAGGAGAGTTAGAAAAATCCTCAAGTCCAAACTCAATGGTGGGAACACCATACAAGCCATAAACACCTGGGCTATACCTGTTATCAGATACACTGCAGGAATAATAGACTGGACCCAGGCAGAGCTAGAGACGCTAGATCGTAAGACCAGGAAAATCATGATCATCAATCATGCTCTGCACCCCCGCAGTGATGTAGATAGGCTTTACCTCCCTCGCAGCTCAGGTGGAAGAGGAATGCTGCAAGTCCATCAAACAGTAGAGGAGGAGAAAAGAGGCCTTGAAGAATATATCAAGGACAGTGAAGAAGATGCACTTAAAATGGTCAAGAATGAGAAACTATTCAACACCAATGAAAGAAAGCAGGCCTACGAGAAAGAACAAGTCGAGAACCGAGCAGAAAGATGGAGAAATAAGCCCCTGCATGGTCAATATTTACACAATATAAGTGGAAAATCAGACATCACCAAGACCTGGCAATGGCTTAAGAATGGCAACTTGAAGAAAGAAACAGAGGGTTTAATACTGGCTGCACAAGAACAGGCACTAAGAACAAATGCAATAAGAGCAAAAGTCGAAAAATCAACAACAAACAGCAAGTGCCACCTTTGTAAAGAAGCAGATGAGACAGTGGACCACCTGATCAGCTGTTGTAAGAAGATCGCACAGACTGACTACAAACAAAGGCATGACAAAGTAGCAGGGATGATACACTGGAACATCTGCAAAAAATACAAGCTACCTGTAGCCAAGAATTGGTGGGACCATAAAATTGAAAACGTCAAAGAAAATGAAGATGTAAAAATATTATGGGACTTCTGACTACAAACAGACAAACATCTGCCACACAATACACCAGATATAACTGTAGTCGAGAAGAAAGAAAAACAAGTCAAAATAATCAACATAGCAATACCAGGGGATAGCAGAACAGAAGAAAAAGAAATAGAAAAAATCACCAAATACAAAGATCTACAAATTGAAATTGAAAGGCTGTGGCAGAAAAAGACCAAAATAATCCCCGTGGTAATTGGCGCCCTGGGTGCAGTCCTAAAAGACCTTGACGAGCACCTCAACACCATAGGGGCCACAGAAATCACCATCAGCCAATTACAAAAAGGAGCTTTACTGGGAACAGCCTATATTTTGCGACGATATCTATAATAACCAACAGTATTGATGATAAAATTCAGCCATCCCAGGTCCTTGGGAAGGACTCGATGTCTGGATAAAACAAACCAGTCCATAGCACCTGTCTGACTGTGTAAATAAATAATAATAGTAATAATAATAATTTAAAAGGACTGGGCACTTGCTTCCAGCGAAACTACCAACTTTGATATTTAGGTTTAATACTTGAATTAATGGGAAGGGAACAAGGAGGAGTTTAAACCCATTCTTCTCAAAAGGCTTGCAGGTTCTCAACCCCATCCCCAAAGCAACATAAAGTAACTTTTCATTCAAATCTGAGATTCTTTATGGCCAAGATGATGATTTTGCCAAGGTGTGGATGAACAGTTAATTTTATTTTATTTTCTGACCAACTGCTGCTTTTTGTTCAAATGCAATTGCTCATCTAAATGGCAGGAACACAATCCACCAAGACATTTTCCTGTCAGGTTTGGATTATGACATGCGGAGTCTCTAACTTATGTCAAGACTAAAAGGCCCCATGGTGTTACCAAAAAATATATTAGTCTAACAAAAAAGACAATGAAAACAGAAATAACAAAGTTCTAGTTTTACTTGGCAGACATGTAATGAAAAACTAATAATCCAAGAGTTATTTCGCAATAAGCCTATTTGCATTAGAAATACATTTAAATGAAAATAAGTTATGTAAAACTTGAAATTTAGTCTCTCTTTTTAAATTCAGAGGCCCCTCATAATGCGAAGCCTTAAACTATGGCTTACTTAGGTTGTGCCTAAATCAGGCACTGTTTTCTTTACAAGCAGCACTGAAATGAATGGGTATTATGTGTTAATGGAACTGCCCTGGAATGATTGGTAAACACCTCAAAAATTGTGTTCCGGCTATGTGTGGGGAAATTAACTCTGGGTAGGGCAGTTCCAGAATTTTCACTCGGGGCACAAATGACCAGGCTCAAACTATCATATTTCGGGCACATTATGCAAAGATTCAACTCCCTTGAAAAGTCTATAATACTGGGGAAAGTTGAAGGAAAGAGGAGAAGAGGATGACCAGAAGCAAGGTGGATGGACTTGATTACGACAGCAATGAATACACCACTGAGAGACCTTAAAGGCCAAGTTGAAGACAGATCATCCTGGAGAGAATCTGTGTGGTTGCTAAGAGTTGACACGGACTTGATGGCACTTAATCAATCAATCAATCAATCAATCAGGACAGTTCCACATCCGATTAAATTTACCCAAAGTTGTGGACCCAGGAAATAACTGGACTGAAGCAAGGTTGAAGTTTCAAGAATCAAAAGAAGGGTTTATTGAAGGGAGGGGTACAGTGGAAAGAAATGTGTGTTTAAAGCAATCCTATTAAAGGTATATTCAGCAGCAAAAAGGTGCTTTCGCTTAAGGTCCTAATTGTATGAATTCCTAGGTGGGCTAGAGAAAGATGTGGCTGGATTTAAGAAAAAGAAGCAGGGATAGAGATGGGCCCATCAAGGGGCAAACGTTCATTAGCATGTTCTACTGAGCTTCTACTGGGTTAGGGGTTCTACTAGGTTATGTTCTACTGAGCTAGCAACATATGCCAGAACATGGTGGTGCACGCTAGCTTTTATTCATTTTAAGGAGCTTGCATAGAAAAATGTTCTGGTAGATTATGTCTAGTATTATTAAATGACATCCAGTTCAATCCAGGAATATGCCATACGCAAACAGATCTCCCTCTTGCTGGAAGGGATCACCCATTAACTTCAGTGGAGGTGAATAATCCATAGCAATGCATGTTTCAGTGAAGTGTGAAAGGGATCATGGATGGAGTGTGACAGATGGAGCAGCTTTCAATGAATCATTTTGTGGGAAAATGTCTTGGTGAAAATTTAAAACAAACAAAGATCAGTGGATTGTGTGGAAACTTCAGTAGCCCTATGGAAATTCACAGGAACATAGGAAGCTGCCTTATACTTAGTCAGACCATTGGGTCCATTTAGCTCAATATTGTCTACACTAACTGGCAGCTGCTCCCCAAAGTTACAGGCAAGAGTCTCTCCCAGCCCTACCTGGAGATGCCAGGGAGTGAACCTAGGACCTTCTGCATACAAGCAGATGCTTTACCATCACCTGAGGGGACTGTCTTACAGCAGACAGTGGTCACATAAAGTTACCCATCCAAATGCAAACCAAGGCAGACCCTGATTAGCCAAGGGGCAATTCATGCTCGCTATGTCAAGTCTAGGTCATGTTTGTGTTCATTGGCTGACATGCTTCACAATCTTCCATGTTTTAATGGAATGTACGTGCACTGCCTGGATCAATTGACAGGTGGGCGGGATTTTCAGGCCCACTTTGAGACACTGTACTCAAGTACAGCATCTCTGGTTGTAATGTCTGAAGAGGGCTCATGTCAGCCAATGAAATTCCCCAGATGTTTCAGCCAAGCAGAAGCCTCCGGATTCACTTTGAAATGTCACTTCAGGTAAAATCTCAGTCTGATGACCACGCCAGCCATACAACATAGTCCTCAATGTATGTCTGAAAAGCGCCCTGTAAAAGAAAAACAAAAGGACATGGGGCAAGGGGGGAATAAAAACACAAGTGCCTTGTATTGAAAGCTACGTTTATTACAATTTCACACATTGCAGGTAGACACATGGGAGATGCAGTTTCAGAAGACAATAAAGGCCAATTAACAAAAAGCTTTGTGAATAAGACCGTGTTCAAATAGAACCTCTGCTTGGGATTTGCAGGGCAAATCAGTGAGTGGGAACAGGGAAGAATCTACTCACTGCTGTCGCATAAGAATTGGCTTGTTCACAGATCTACAAAATCCACGTGACCCTCGCCCCCACCACCCATAGGCCAAACCCAGGCCACGGTCTCCTCAGCTTCCTTCCCTAGGGCAAAAACAAGGACACATGCTTGGTAAAGATTTTTTGTTATTTTATTTCAATTTTATTTATTTATGTATTTAAAATATTTATACCCCACTCCTCCAGTACTGTATGGGGTGGCTCAAAACAATAAAACAGATACAATGTAAAATAAAACTAATAAAATCAACCAAATTAAGCAATAAAGGTCCAGGCTAAAACCACAATCAGAATTAAGTTTCAAAATTAAAATTTATTTTAAAAACTAAGCAAATTTAAACTAAAAATTAAAGAACCTACCAGATATACCAAAGATAGAACATTAAAGAGCCTCTTTAAAAAGTTGTGTTTTTAGTTGTTTTTTAACAACACTGAGGGAGGGAGCATGGCAAAGCTCTTCACAGAAGATGTTCTAAGGCTGAGGGCCCGCAACCAAAAAGGTCCTGTCTCTAGACTCTGCCAACCAGATCTTTGTTAGTGGCGGGGCCATGAGCAGGGCCTTAGATGCTGAGCAGAGGGCCCTGGCAGGTTCATATGAGCAAATTCTGTCCAACAGGTACCCCTGCTCCAAGCCATGTAGAGCTTTAAAGGTCAAGACCAGCACATTAAATCTAGCCTGGAAGCAGACTGGTAACCAATGAAGCTTCCACCGTATGGGTTCATGAAGCAACTTGCACCCACAAGCATCCTTGCAGCAGCATTCTGGAGCAGCTGAAGTTTCCAAACTGTCTTCAAGGGCAGCCCCATGTAGAGCTCACTGGAGTAGTCCAATCTGGATGTTTCCAAAGCATGAGTGACTGAGGTCAGGTCCGACTTCTCCAAGTAGGGTTGCAGCTGGTGTACCAGCCATAGCTGGTAAAAGGCATTTCAAGGGGCCTTGGAAAGGGGTGAACATATTTGTAGGTGGTGTTCTCTTTGCTGAGCATCTTCTCAGTGCAGCATAGCTGCCTCATCATGAAGACATTCTCCTACTGCCCTATACCAATTTAAAACTAGTTTACAGGTAAAAGCAAAACAGCGGCTTTGTTTGCCTGCATTGATATCATTGTGCAGTAAAATCCAATTGGTTGCATAGTGCTGTGACATCATTGCATTCACTACCTGACCCCTGATTGGTTTGACTGGGATCACTCAGGGAAGAAGCAAGCTGGGGTTGAGGCTAGAGTGGTACCAGATAAGCAGCGGAAGGAAAACTAAGCCATTAATTTGCAACATTAATTGTTGCAAATAGCAAGGGGGAAAGTACCATTACATGTGTGATGGGGGACATTTTAGACCTGCTTATGTGCCCAACATTTTTGTGCATAGAGAGTTTCATCAGAGTGCTAATTAATGTCACTTATTTATTTATTTATTTATTTAGCATATTTTTGTACCACCCAAAACTTACATCTCTGGGCAGTTTACAACAAGATAAAACATTAAAACATTAGTTAAAATAAAAAAACAAGAAATTTAACCCACAACAATTTGAAAATTTTAAAACAATATTCTAAAACAACATCAAAAACAATCAAAACAGTATCAGTTAAAAGCCTGGGTGAACAGATGTGTCTTTAAAGACTTTTAAAAAATTGTCAGAGATGGGGAGGCTCTTACTTCACTAGGGAGCGCATTCCAAAGCCTCAGGGCAGCAACGGAGAAGGCCCGTCCCTGAGTAGCCACCAGATGAGCTGGTGGCAAATGCAGACGGACCTCTCCTGATGATCTCAATGGGTGGTGGGGTTCATAACGAATATAATAATCTCACTTCTGGTGCATACAATAAGCCTGGCTAGAATAGCCATGGTTTGTAGTCTGCAAAAGCTGATTGCAGAAATAAATGTGTGAGGTTTGAAGAAACCATGTGCAAGACCTTGGTTGTTCTGCCTATTATTTTAAGAGAAATCTTTCTTCCACAGCCACATCTCCTGTCTCTTCATACTCTGCCTTTTTATGGTTAGACTCAGTGCTTATTTTATGCTTCAATGCATTATCAAAAGAGGTAATACCGTATTTTATGGACTATAAGACTCACTTTTTTCCTCCAAAAATATCCCCCAAAATTCAGGAGCGTCTTATATGTTTTAACAGTTTAATATGTTAAAACTCTGAAAAACTGGATTAAAATTAAGGTGCGTCTTATAGTCCGTAGCGTCTTATAGTCCGTAAAATACGGTAATAAATATTCTATAACAATGGGAGCATATGAGGTACATCACATTTATTTTTTCTCCTCAGTGCAGCAATAGACTTCTGGCAAACAAGGGGATGGATGAGGCAAAGAATTGCAACACCACATTTCAAAGATTCTGAAGAGGGAGCCTGAGGCTCTACCCACAAACTTTGTCTCTACTCCTTTTCTTCATGGCTTTATTTGTAATGTAAATAGCACACCTGAACCAGCCTTATTTATTTATTTATTTATTACGGTATATCTGCACAGCATTCTTTCTCCAAGGAGCTCAAGGAAGCATACTTGGTCTTCTCCCATTTTCTCCTCACAACAATCCGGTGAGATAGGTTAGGTGGAGAAAGGGCAACTGGTCATTCAGTCATAGGGAATGGCATGGCTGTGTGGGGATTTGAACCTGAGTCCTGAGCACTGTTCTCTCTAATTTTTTCCATCTGTGTGCGGAATGAATTTGGTTCTGAGTGGCAGTATCAAGACAGTGGGGCTATTCTGATGATCACAAAAATCAGGCTAGGAAAGCCTAGCCCAATTTTTGTTGGTCGTCAGAACTACCGGGCTCGCAGCCGAGCCCGGTGGTTCTGGAGCGGCTAACCCGCTCCTGTAGCCCGCCCCTTAGTGCGGGTTTGCGGAGCAAGCGCTCCGCAAACCCGGGCCATCTGCTCATGAGTAGCCGTGGCGCGGCTCCGCACTGCAGCTACTTGTGAGTAGACCCCGGCCGGGAGGCTTAAAAGCAGCCTCCTGGCTCGGGGGTCTCCCCAGTATGCCCTGCGCACTTGCACAGGGCATACTGGAGCTTCCGGGGGCCACACGGCCCTCGAGCTTCCCAGCCCCCGCCAGCTCTGTCTCAGATCCGGCATTCATGTGGACGGCCAATCCAGCTGCCCAGGGCTCCCTTCCCGCTCACTTCCCCAAACCGGGTCTCACGGATCATGAGACCTGGTCCACTATGTACACACGTGCGTTTAGAATGGAGCCTTCCTGATTCAGCCTGTGTGAGACCTAAAATTAACTGATTGATTGATTGATTAAGTGCTGTCAAGTCGGTGTTGACTCTTAGCGACCACATAGATCGCTAAGGATCCAGGATGATCTGTCTTCAACTTGGCCTTTAAAGAGTGGTGCATTCATTGCTGTTGTAATCGAGTCCATCCACCATGCTGCTGCTTGTCCTCTTCTCTTTCCTTCAACTTTTCCCAGTATTATGGACTTCTCAAGGGAGCTGGATCTTCGCATAATGTGCCCGAAGTATGACAATTTGAGCCTGGTCATTTGTGCCTCAAGTGAAAATTCTGGATTGATTTGTTCTATGCTCCATTTGTTGGTTTTCCTGGCTATCCATGGTATCCTCAAAAGTCTTCTCCAGCACCAAAGTTCAAAAGTGTCAATGCTTTTTCTATCTTGTTTCTTCAAAGTCCAGCTTTCGCATCCATAGAGTGTCATAGGAAAAATCATGGTCCGAACGATTCTAATCTTTGTAGGTGTAGACACATCACAGCATCTAAATATCCTTTCCAAGGACTTCACTGCAACCCTACCAAGTGCTAATCTGCAGCATATTTCTTGACTGCTGGATCCTTTACTGTTGATGGTAGATCCTAAAAGGCAGAAGCTATCCACTACTTCAGTGTCTTCATTATCCATTCTGAGGCTGGTTGCTGTACCGTTGTCATTAGTTTAGTCTTCTTTACATTTAATTGTAGTACCATTTTTTCACTGTAATCTTTGACTTTCATTAATAGAGCTTGCAGATCACCCGCATTCTCAGCTATCAGAGTGATGTCATCAGCGTAGCGCAGGTTATTGATGTTTCTTCTTCCAACTTTAAAACCACGCTCATATTCTTCCAATCCAGTTTCTCTCAGTATATGTTCAGCATATCAACTGAATAAAGAAGAAGAAAGTATCCAGCCTTGTCTTACTCCTTTGCTGATTGGGAACCAGTCTGTTTCAACATGTTCCGTCTGTACCGTGGCTTCCTGTCCTGTGTATAGGTTTCTCATGAGAACAATGAGGTATTCTGGGATGCCCATTTTCCTAAAGATATTCCATAACTTGACATAGTCGATACAATCAAAGGCTTTTCTGTAGTCAATAAAGTACATATTGACTTCTTTCTGGTATTCGTTGGCTTTCTCAATTATCCAGCATGCATCAGCAATGTTGTCTCTTGTTCCTTTGCCTTTTCTGAAACCAGCTTGAACATCTGGCATTTTCCTTTCCACGTAGGGCTCTAATCTATGTTGGATGATCCTGAGCATTATTTTGCTAGAATGTGAAATTAAGGATATTGTGCGATGTTTTGCCCAATCTATTCAGTCTCCTTTCTTTGGTATGGGTATGTAGACTGACCTCTTCCAATCTGTTGGCCACTGTGTCATTCTCCAAATTTGCTGGCATAGTTTGGTTAGAGCCTTGATTGATTCTTCTTCTGTTGCCTGACATATTTTTATAGCTATTCCATCAATTCCTGTAGCCTTCCAACTTGGTAATGACTGGAATGCTGATCTAACTTCATCTTCCCATACTAGAGGTTCTTGCAAGTAGGGAATATTTTCTAGAGTATCTTGGATGTTGACATCCCTGCTGTATAGATTTTCAGTATATTCCTTCCATCTCTGTTTGATCTTCTCTGAATCAGTTACTATCTGCCCTTTGGCATCCCATAACATACAAATTCGATGTTGGAACCTCCCTCTGAGTTCAGAGATCTTTTGGAAAACTTGCCTTGTTTTTCCGTGTCTATTTCCATCCTCAAGGTCTTTACAGATGTCATTGTAGTACTGCTCCTTGTCTCTTCTAACAGCTTTCTGAAATTCCCCATTAAGTTCCTTCTTGAGGCCTTTATCTTTCTTGACTTTGGCTTCTCTCCTCTTTTTGGCAATTTCCACTGTCTGTTCTGACATCCATTTTGCTTTCTTCTGTTTCTTGATCTTCGGCAGTCTCTTTTCACATTAATCTTTAACAACTTCTTTGATTTCATTCCACAGTTCCTCTGGTTCCCTATCAATGAGGTTCAGAACAAAGCGGTTCCTGATGTTCTCCTTGAAAATGGTGGGTACATTCTAAAGATCATATCGTGGGAGCTAGATAGCTTCGTTTTTCCACTTTATCTTGACTTGGAACTTGCACATGAGCAGTTCGTGATCTGTTCCACAATCGGCCCCCGGCCATGTCTTTGCTGTTATAACTGAGCAATTCCACCTCCTTGTACCAATAATGTAATCAATTTGATTTCTATGTACTCCATCTGGTGACGTCCATGTGTATAGGTACCGTTTTGGTTGTTTGAAGCATGTGTTAGCAATGAAGAGATCATTGGCTTGGCAGAAACTAATCAGTTGTTCTCCTGCTTCATTTCTCTTTCCTAGGCCATACAGGCTGACTGTGTTTTCTACTTTACCTTTTCCAACTTTGGCATTCCAGTCTCCAACCACCAGCATCACATCTTGCATGTTCTGTCAATTTCAGACTGAACTTGAGCTCCTCTTCTGCATCAGTTGTTGGGGGCATAGACTTGAAGAACTGTCATGTTAAAGGGTTGTCCATGAAATCTAATTGATATTAGTTGGTCACTGACCACTGCCATTGCTATATCTTTCCTGACTGTGAAAGCAACATCGTTCCTTCTTTGGTTTTTGTGTCCTGAGTAGTAAATGGTATGGTTTTCTGACTGAAAGTGTTCCATTCTAGTCCACTTTAATTCACTGATGCTCAAGATTTCAATCTGTAGTCGATTCATTTCATCTTAAATTAAAATTAAATTTCATCAACATTAACTGAGTGGACATCAAAAAACTTGTGAGCGTGTGCACGCCTTAGAGGGAACACTAGTCCTGAGCCTCACTGGTCTAAGTGCAAGACTTATATATGGTAGCTAGCTGGCTACCTCCTCTCTGGAATTATTTTGTCTTACTGACTCACCAAGGCCCAAGATAGATAATGAGGTAGTAGAATGAAGCTGATGGAGTGGATTGGGATGTACCACCTCAGGCTGCAGGTGAGCAGATACTGTTTCTGAATGTAAAAATTCCCTGCAAATAAAAACCTAGCATAGTGGGAATAAAGTACACCTGCTCCCTGTGTACTAGATTTCTGCTGGCAAGGAGTTTTGTTCCAACAGTTGCCATGAAAACAGATCATGGCATAAAAAATTATTTGGGGGGCCCACCGCTGCCTGGGCACCTACTGCAGAGCGGAGCCCTAATTGGTGCCATCAGTGGAGCAGCAAGGGAAGTGCACTGAGATTGAGGAGGGGCTGGATGTGCAGCATCCATAACACACCACACCTTAGGCCTGCCTCTGGAACAGCTGATAAGCAGGCAACCAGCACACAGGCGCAGTAGGAGCTGCTGGTGTGTCAGCTGTTTGGCAGCAAGCAGGAGAGGGGAGAGAAAGTAGCCTGGAGGGCAGACTTCAAGCTTGGCTGAGCAAGCATGTGAGTCAGGGATGGCAGGGTAGCAGTGGTGAGCAGGTGGGGCTGGCACCTGGAGCGGCTGTTGAATGGCGAATAGGTGTTTGTGTTCATCTGTTGAACACCAGCCCCTCTGCCCTTGCTATGCTCCTGTGTAAAGGATGTTGGAGGTGGAGTTCCAGTGCATCGACCTTTTGCACCGACTATCCTAATGACTATTAGGGGCATTGGGAGTAGAGGTAGCTAGTGAGGGTCTCCTTACCTGTCTGATTGCCTCTTCTTTATGACCCCTGCTTTGACTCCTCAGGTACTTCCTGTAGTGAGTCAGTCCTCTTCCTTTCCTCCTAGAAAGAAGTTGGGGACATCTGTTTCTCCCTCACCTATTCATTATGTATCTGACAGATAGGTCTCTCCTGTCTCAAATGTACTTCACCAATAAATCAATTTAGTTTAGACTCTACGGTGATCTCCATGCATGTCCCTGAAATAGCTGCAACAACTAAACTCTGCACTCTGTAACTGGTGTGGTAGCTTCCTTGGCACTTTGCTAAATAACTGCACAAACCCCCAAAGAGGAGTCCATCTAATCCTCTCCGACCTCTACTATTCCATTCCCACCTCTTTTGCTGCATGTGTAGAACACAACTAAGCATTTTCTGGAAGACTGTTACAATTTATTTTGGATTGGGTAGCCAAACCTAAGTTGGGAAAGGGCAAATTGGGGGTTAAATAATGTAGGAATTTGAGATTGCTCCCCCAGAGACATAGGAGGGAGTGGGAATATTTTATTGGGGGGGGGAATCTGACCCACTTGCAACGTTTATCATAATTTGTCAGCACTTAACATTTATGGATTTGATGTTTTTCTCTCTTCCCATATTGTATTCCTGCAACAAATTTGGGTGAGTGATTGGTACTACTGCAACCATAATATATGTGAAGAATGGATCAATTTGGAGATCAGTCCCAGGCTAGAGACATACAGTATAATGTAATGTGATGAATGCATCAGTTGTCTTGAAATCCTGCCAATTAATTCTGCACACCCATTGCTGTCCACAATTGTATATATGAGTGTAGATCCAACAATTAGACCTTCTGAAAACTTTTAAATTTAGCACGTATCAATAGCAATTAATTAAGTCAGCAACAAGAGTGGTCAGCCACCCAAGGCTGTATGGATTATGTATGCCTTAATAATGCTACGAATTGCTGCATTTTTATTGCTTAGCCAGAACTCCCTTAATGTCAGTACGTAAAATTTGATCTTGAATCCAATGAGCCCCATTATAATATAGTCCACTTGTATGAAAAGGGTTTCCTCAAGGCAGATTAATGGCTTAGTTCTACTTGAAAGCGTTTTGTCATTCACTCTGTCCTGACTCTGCAGTTCGTTCTCCATTCCAGTATTTTGAACATACAAGCTACAGAGTTCAGCAGCCAGTAAAAAAGAGAATCAAAGCTCAGTTTAATTTCTCTGCCTCAAGTGGTGGCTGGGAAGGGATTATTTACACCAAGACAGCTAGTAGAGAAGTGATGACTAAAAGAGCCAAAAGGAACCATGGAAGCTTCTTTTGGAAGCTTCTCTCCTCCCCTCATCCACAAAGGGAAAGGGAAGTATGCCATCATGCTGCGGATCAAAAGCACTGTTGACAGAGGCCTTTAGAGAGGACCTTCCAGCCTCTTGCTTGCTATTTATGTCAATGTCCTGACATTGTTCATGTAGAAGAGAAAGTGGGAAAGCTCACCCACTGCTAACTGAACAAAGAGGCACCTTTTAAAAGTGGCGATTCTCTTTATTTAGCAGGAAGAGAGCAAATGGCCCTACCCATCCCCAGCACAGCATCCTTCCAGTGGCCATTGTTGGTGTCCATCTTGTCCTATCCAGTTTTTGGTGGTGTGAACAGCCTCCATTTCTTTCTTTCCCTGCTAAGTGATCAAAGAGACACCTTTTAAAGTGGTGGTTCTGTTATATTTACTTTAGCAGGAGGAGAACAGCTGCCCTACCCAACCCCAGCACAGCTTCCCTTCAGTAGTTGCTGGTATCTTCTTAATGCAGTCTAGGAATGCTTCTGGATCTGAGCCTCTCCCTGGTGTCCCAGGTTGAGGCGGTGGCCGGAAGTGCCTTCTATCAGCTTTGGCTGATATGCCAGCTGTGTCCGTTTCTTGAGGTGAATGACCTCAAAACAGTGGTACATCTGCTGGTAACCTCCAGACTGGATTACTGTAATGCTCTCTATGTGGGGCTGCCCTTGTATGTAGTCCGGAAACTACAGCTGGTCCAGAATACGGCAGCCAGGCTGGTCTCTGGGTCATCTCGGAGAGACCATTTAACTCCTGTATTGAAGGAGCTACACTGGCTGCTGATATGTTTCCGGGCAAAATACAAAGTGCTGGTTATAACCTATAAAGCCCTAAACAGTTTGGGACCTGGATATTTAAGGAAATGCCTTCTTCTGCATGAACCCCACCACCCATTGAGATCTTCTGGAGAGGTCCGTCTGCAGCTGCCACCAGCTCGTCTGGTGGCCACTCAGGGATGGGCCTCCTCCGCTGCTGCCCCGAGGCGTTGGAATGCGCTCCCTAGTGAAATAAGAGCCTCTCCATCTCTGACAGCTTTTTTAAAGTCTTTAAAAACACATTTCTTCACTCAGGCTTTTAATTAATGTTGTTTTAATGGTTTTAATGCTGTTTAAAAATATTTTTTTTTTTAAAAAAAAATGTTGTAATGTGTGTGCCCCCCCCCCCCCCCGCTTTGTCTTAACAAATGTTTTACTTTGTTTTTATTCTTTGTAAAACGCCCAGAGACGTAAGTTTTGGGCGGTATAAAATGTTTTAATAAATAATTAAAAAATAAAAAAAATTTCTTTTTAGATTGTGAACCCTTTTGGGACACAGAACCAAAGCCCAGGGGCTTCAACCTTGGGTCCCCAGATGTTCCATAATCACAGCTCCTCTAGTGGCTACTTGGGGACGGGCCTTCTCCATTGCTTTCCTGAAGCTCTGGAATGTGCTTCCTCCTGAAAGAGGAGCCTCCCCACCTCTGACAACTTTTTTAAAGGCTGTTAAGACCCATTTGTTCATCGAGGCTTTCAGTTAGACATAGAATGCAACCCTGTTTTTGAATTTTAAATTGTTTTAATGTTTCCATTTTGTTTTAATTTGTTTTATGGTAAACTGCCCATAGACATGAGTTTTGGGCGCTATATAAGTATGTTAAATAAACAAAAGAAATAAATCACCCCAACCACCATGGTCTTTGTACACAGCAGACCCCACAGTAGTCAGGTGCATACCTCTGCAGCTGAACTGCACGAGCACAGTCGTTGCTATATGAGGGCATTATTGTTGTTGTTGTTGTTATTTATTTAATTTTTATACCGCCCTTCCGAAAAGGCTCAGGCCGGTTTACGATTAAAAACAGAAACCATTAAAACCAATAACAATTAAAACAGAGATATAAGTATTAACAGCAGTTAAAAACATCTTAAAAACAATTAAACTATCATAACAATTACAACCCTGAAAATCAGGTTAACATTAAAATAATTAAAACTAATTAAAAACCCTGAAAGGCCAGGCCAAACAGATGGGTTTTTAGGGCTCTCTTGAAGGTCAGTAAGGAATTAAGATTACAAATTTCTGCTGGGAGTGCATTCCACAGCCCGGGAGCAGCCACAGAGAAGGCCTGCCTCTGAGTTGCCACCAAACGAACCAGTGGTAACTGGAGACGGACCTCCTCAGAGGACCTTAACGTGCGGTGAGGATCATGTAAAAGAAGTAAGGCAAAACATATCACACTGTCATTTTTTAAAAATTTCTTCATATTAAAGAAATTCTTAAAAATAATCCCTGAAGAAAAGTTCAGAAACCAACTGTAGAAAAAGTGATCATTTGGTATGCAGTAGGATCCATGTCCACAACTAATAAATTTAGCACCGGTAGGGTGGCTTTCACAATATTAACATTAGCAGTTTCTTTTTTAAAACGATGCCTGCTCCATTGACAATTGGATGGGTAATTGGTTCCATATGAAAAAAAGGAACAACATTGCCATTTCTGTTGGCATTCAGAGCTGTTGGGGAGGGGGGCTGGAACATTTGTTAGCTCAGCCTAGAGATTTCACAGCTGGAACTGTCTCTCCCACTGTTTTGGAACAAGAACAGATAAATACTCCAGAAGTACAAATGGAAGCTACATAATTGCTTTGTTTAATCAAGAGTTGTCAAGATGGGTGGTCAGGATTTATAGAATTGTTTAGCAAATAATGTGGGCGAAGGCTTTCTCCACAGGCATTAAATTACCATAGCAAAGTCCAGGAAATTGTGGGGCTATTCAGACATTACAGTATAAACATGTATAGGTGTCTGTATGCACATACAGTGCACATATGTGTGTGTGTGCGCGCGCATGTGTGTGTGAACTGCTGTATATGTTTTCATTTTAAAGGTCAAAAAGTGGACCAGGTCCCTTGAAAATTCATACACTGCATGTATTGCTGCACATAAAAGCCCAATTCAGATGTTATGCTGTAGAGCGCACAGATGTCTGTACACTTGTATACGTGTTTATGATGGAACCTGTGTGCATTTTAAAAGTGAGCCTGGATACAGGCCCTTCAAATGCATTACAGATAAGAAGTGTACTTTGCTGATGAAATGGCCTTGGGGATGATTAGTCAACACCCCCAGTTTGGGCGAATGTGGGGAATTTAGCTCAAAAGGGGAGGCTGTTCCAAGAATTTGTGCAAGCGTCTGAACTCAAGAAAACTGGCTTGGGAGACAGGTTTTAATTAACAAAAAAGAATTTATTGAAAGAAAAATAATAAAAGCAATAAACTAAGTTACCACCTATTGTATTCAAGGCTGATTGTGAGGACAATTGGAGTGTGCAGGTGCGCCCAAGAGTATCTTGTTCTGGGAAGGGATTCCCAATAGTTCTATCAAAAGTTTTGATGGGCACCTCTTCAAAGTTACACCACTAACTTATCCCTATTGTAATGGAGAACGCTGTTGCACTTGTCTTATCTGCCTTCCCTTCCTAGCCTAATTGCTTTGTTATCATCAGGTGTTATTTGTCTTGCGAGAGCATGAGGGGAGTTTAGATTTCATTTCAAGGCTGAAATGACCTTGAATGCCAGATACTTGCAGTAGCTAGTTCTGGAGTCTGCTTAGCTGGGGACCCCTCATAGAAACAGGGGTGTGAATCTAATCCCCTTTCCAATTTGTGGTGCTTGTAGCCAAATCTGGAGGCGACCAGTCCACTGCCAACTAAGTGACTTGTCCCCATGTATAACATAGACTGTGAGCTCACTTTGCAGTGCAGCTCCTGAGCCTAACCAAAGTGCAATCTCCAAGTCTGGAGATGCAGTTGCAACCAGGGTGGCTTCTGGGAGCGGGCAGAATAAGCTCAGCTGGTAACAACTTCTGTACTTGCATTCAGCATAACATCTGAATGGCTGTGCCTGTGTACAGATCTTTACCTATGTACACTGTATGTTCAATGTATGAGCGTTGAACATAACATGTTAATGGGCCTAAGCTGAACATAACATTTGAATAATTGTACACAGGTACAGGTTAACAAACATGTACATTCTGCACATTGTAGGTACATTGAACATAACATGTGAATGGGGCTTGTGTTATCGCCAGCTATTAAGAAAATAAGAACAGTCCAGCTGGATCAGGCCAAAGGCTTACCTAGTCCAGAATCCTATTTCACACAATGGCCCACAAGATGCCTCTGAGAAGCCCATAGGCAAAAGCTGGGGGCTTTTACTCACCTCTTTTTTACTGCTGTAAGGCAAGGTCCTTCTAAGACTTGCCATCTTGATTCTAAATACGTAGTTCATGTCCCAGGGGGCCTTTGGCAGCAAATTAACAGGTAATCCCAATAGCAAATGTTAGATTACTTGGAAAGCTGTACCAAGATGTGGCAAAATTTGAATCTATTGCTGGGAACATTTTATTGCAGAGATTGTAAGGAAAAGACTAGAATGTCCTCTGGTTGACTGATGCTAGCTCAATTCACTGTTTTAAAAAGACAAAGACCTGCAAAGTGTGTAGGATGTAATTTACTTCAGAGGACATTTGCTTGTAGCCTGTGATTTTAATGATTGTCTAAGAACAGGTCATTTTGTCAAGTACCAAATAAAATCTGGTTCAGCTAAATATCATCCTCTGATTCTCCAGTTGGATAGCATTTCATCTGATTATTTTAGCTTTTACCATTTAAGAGTTTGATGCAGTGCTTAAGGTGAAGAGGAAGGGGCTATTTATCTGAAAACCAAGGACTTCATTTTTTATACACACACACACACACACACACACACACACACACACACACACACACCAGTAGAATTGAGTTGTTTCAACATTTTGCCATTATAAGCCCTGCACATTGTATTGGTCATACAATCAAAACTGTCTGTCCAATCTACCTGACTGTATGCAAACATCAACTAGATGGGACGAGGTGGTAGGTTTGGGGACTACAAACACTGACTATATGCAGATTTATATACAGCTTTTCAACAAAAAGGCTCAAAGCGGTTTAGATAGAAAACCTAACACATAGCATTTGAGTGTGCAAAGCATTTGAGTGTTAGCACACTTCCTAACACATAGCATTTGAGTGTGCAAAGCACTTGACATGTATTATCTTGATAGAATCTGTATAACAATCCTGTAATATAAGTATTATTTACTTAGATTCATACACCACCTTTCATACGGTTATCTCAAGGAAGTGTTTATCCTTATATTGCAAGTGGAGAAATCTGGCTGAGAGGAAATGGCTTACCTAAGGCCACCTAGTGAATGAAAGGCAGAAACAAGCTTTAAACTGAGGAAGTTCTGATTCACAGCTCCATCTCTTGATCATAATTTTTATGGAGTGTTCCAAAAATACCATATTTACCCAAATTTAAGATGAGGTTTCCCCCCAGTTATTTCCTGTTAAATATGGGGAACGGGGATCACCTTAAATTCTGAGTCCTCTTTCTTTGGGGTAAATAGAGGCATAACTTGTATTTAACCTTTTTTTTTAAGGTTATAAGGGGCTTAGACAAATTCACGGAGGACAGGTCTATCAGTGACAACTAGTCTGGGGGCTACAGACCACTTCCAGTCTCAGAGGCATTATGCCTCTCAATACCAGTCGCAGGGGAGCCACAGCAGGAGAGAGGGCATGCCCATAGCTTTTGCCTGTTGGCTTTTCAGAGGCATCTGGTTGGCCACTGTGTGAAACAGGATGCTGGACTAGTTAGGCCTTGGGCCTAATCCAGCAGGGCTGTTCTTATGTTAAGGCACCATATTAAATTCAGAGTCACCTTCTGGTAAATACGGTAAAAGCATGATCCAGATAGTTTTTTGTACAAGGGTTGCAGATGTCAGAACAACAGATGTGGGAGGGCAGAGATGTCCCAAGGGGTGTGTGGTGCACAGAACTAATGCGGGTGTTGCCCAGGTCAGGCAGTGATGTAGGGATGTGCAAATGGGCCTACCTTTGAGCCGGCCGAGGATGAACCCCCCCCCCCACACACACACCTGGACATCTGGAGCCAACGCCCTGCCCGCAGCCAGCTCAGGGGTTCTACCATTTTTTTATACACACACACAGCCACGGGGGAGGGTGTCTCCATCAATTCTCCCTCCCCCCATTGACCTCCCCTGGTTTCTCCTGGGCCATTTCAGGCTGTTTGGGCCCATTCTGGTCCTTGCTGAAGTGGCGGAGGCCATTTTGGAGGCTGCCGCACATATGCCCTGTCCATTTCCATGGCTGGATCATGACCCTGCCATGCAAATGGCCAGGCATATGCGTGGCAGCCTCCAAAATGGCCACTGCCACCTGAGCAAGGGCCGGAATGGCCTGAAAAATCTCTGGAAAGTCTGCGGGAGGGGGACCTGTCAGAGGACCCCCCCCCCGCAGCCACCAGCAGCACCACTGATGGCCTTAGAAGCGGTGTCTGCCATTAAAAAGGCACCCCTGAACTGGGACTGAACCACTTGAATTTGAGCCAAGCCAGGCCCCTCATTCAGGATGCCAAAACCAAACTTTCCCAGTTTGGTTTGAGCCCCGTTTGGATTCAAACCAAACCAGGTAAAGCAATTTGGTACAGTGGTGCAGAGATTTGGGGCTCTGGTGAGGTGAAACAGTGGTGCAGAGATTCCTGCCTGGAGTCTCCCTTTCCCTACCACTTCTGGTCCTGGCAAATCAGAGGGGAGAGCAGCCCAGTTGGAGTGGCTACTCCATGCAAACAGAGTTCACTGTAGGGGCCCAACTGGGTTAAAGCGAAACTGCTGAGCTGGGAGCCACATTCCGGGGACAGTGAGGAGAAGGAGATATTCAGGAATCTCTGCACCACTGGGGTGAGGCTCACGATGGTGCAGGGCTCGGGGCGATTGCTCTGATTCTTTCCAACTGCGGGATGGCTCTGGGGATGGGAGGTGGGGGACAAAATTAAAGTTTCAAATATAACTAATTCGAGATGTCAATTCGGGTACAAAACAATTTGTACCCAAATCTACCTGGGGTGATTTGTGGACAAATTGCCCCTATGCTAGCTGGCCAGATTCAGGTCCAAAACAAATCGCCCAGATTTCGGACCTCAAAAACTTGTAGATTCAGACCTCCATTTTGTGGCAATCTCTCTTGCTGTCTCCATTTTGTGTCAGGGAAATCTTTTGAAATTTCTGCCCTCTGAAGCTTCAGATTGGAGAATTACAGTGTGCAACGAATGGTTGGCGATTCCCCCCTGGTTCCAGATTGGCTCATTTCCATTCAAATTTTGTGCTGCCAGGGTTGACTGACCCCGCATTGTCTAGGGGAAGGATCAAAGAAGGGACAAGGGTGGGGGAGTTCAAAGGAGAGATTTTTCAAATGTACTTAACCAGACAGCGAGCCACCATTCTGCCTTTCTGCTTTGTGGGAGAAGAGAGATAGATAGAGAGAGGAGTTTTGCTTTGCCTTGCCTGCTGCCTGGAATGGATTCTCTGCTTTTTGTTCCTGCTTTTCTGATTGAGGAAAAGAGATAATTTTTCACCCCCTTCCTGCTGCAGAGAGAATCACTGGCTGTGCCTGCTGTCTGTACGAATCAATTTGGGTACAAAACAATTTGTACCCAAATCTACCTGTTTCGGGAGATTTGTGGACAAAACAAATTGACCCTGTTCCAGCTGGCCAGATTCAGACCCAAAACAA
Source organism: Hemicordylus capensis (assembly GCF_027244095.1). Taxonomy (NCBI): domain Eukaryota; kingdom Metazoa; phylum Chordata; class Lepidosauria; order Squamata; family Cordylidae; genus Hemicordylus; species Hemicordylus capensis. The sequence continues at coordinate 339,682,255 of NC_069659.1, forward strand.
ATCGGGGTTGATTTGATTGGGGGGTACAAATTGAATCGAAAAATCAATTCGTGCACATCCCTAGAACTAATAGAATCAACTTCCTCTTCTTTAAAGATGGTGATTGTATCCTGTAGCCCCTATGATGTCCTATATATTTGGTTAGTTTCTGTCAATAGCGTCGAAAGGTGGTGTTGCCTATACTTTTAGTGGCTGCCATCTTGTTTCAAGATGGTGGATTAGTGTTGTTGTTTTTTAATGCCCCTAGGACCACCTCTTGTGTGCTGTGAATTTTTTTTGTTTTGTTTTTTTACAGTAAACACACCAGGGGAACATTATTAGAGGGGGACACATGGACACACCCATAGACATGGTTATCTTCTCAAATGCCTTCTTCCCTTCAGACTAAAAAAAAAGAATTAGAAATGTAAAGGACATTGTTCAGCTCTAGTGAACAATGGAAGTTAGGCATATGCTCTTTGATTAAAAGGGGATGTGTGCTTAATTTTGGTTGGAATATGCCCTAAACCTGCCATCCTATATCAACGTTTTTGTTTGATAAATATTGACCTAAAGCAGTTTAGATGGCTGCCTTCCAAATTCTTTCTTTTTCTTTTTAGATTTTAACAATTCAGCACAAGGCAGAAAGTTTTTTAAAAGGAGTAACAGATTGGAGTGGGAGGTGATAGTGATTTGTAGGTGTAGGCAGGAAAAAGAGAGAGGTGAAAATATAGCAACAGGGTGGAAGAGATACAGAACTATAACTTTGTGGCTGACTGTTTCAACTTTATGGCCTCCTTTGCACATGATGCCAAGCTGGAGGCGAATGAGCCTGAGGTTTGATTTCGTGGTTGTCCGAATGTCTGAAACTACGATTTTGTTACAAGAGCAACCTAAGGTTTTTGGTTTTTGAGCTGAAAAACGTAATCTGAACCTTTGTTTTGTAGTGAGTTTCACTGCTCCAACCTGAGATTGAAGGCGGTATCATGTCCTCTGAATTCTGCCACTGCCATAACCTAGGATTTGTGCTGTGGTTGTTGCCAAAACCATAGAGAGGGTGGCTCAGACCAGCCAAGAGATGCGGCAGCTCTATGCCAGCCATACTTCTCACTGGCTGCTTCTATGAGCACTTATCCCACCCTCCGCTGTCATCACACTCCTCCAGCCATTGCCAGGCTCTCTACACCTTTCCAAGTGAATCTGTGCCAATCTCCTGCAACTTGCACTTCTCCTCCTGAGATTTACCTCCATCTCTGCTGGGCAAATGGTCCCAGCCTGCTTGCCTGGGCCTCTGCCCTCATGTCTACTCAGAGGGTTGCCTGTTGCTTGCAACAGCTCCCGAGCCATGGGGAAAGGCATTTGGTCTCAGGGACCAACCTGGTACCTATGTTCCACGCCTTCTGGATTCCTAACATCTTCAGTGGGCCAGGATCAAAATGATCCTGCCTTCCTGATTTCTGAGTTGGGGGAGAGAGCAAACTGCCTCCTTCCTACCGTGTTCCTAATTCCCACTGGCCTTGGGGATACGGAACCCCAAGTGCTTCACACGGTCCTGGCAGGCTTGGGCCTCTGGCTCTCGGGACTCTGTAGCCTGAAGTCCCTCAGAGCCCCGCCCCCCCCAAGCCTGGCTTGAAGCTCTTCTGCATCGACCCTTCCCCTCCCATTGTTTTCCCAGAGGCGTGCTCTCTTACACTCTAAACAAACAGACAGTTCGGGGGGGGGCGGACTGTGGGTAAGGGATCCACGCAGTGAGGCACAAAAGGATTTTAGACAGACAAATTCACACTTCGCACCTCCAGTTTCCGCTCTCCTCCCGTTGCCAGGACAGAAAACGTACTCAGGAGTCCCGCCTCTGCCAGTGCAGGGCCACACTCGGGGTGGGTTTCCCCCTTTGGGGTCCCCCTCTGCACTCACCAAACTTTCAAACTGCACACATTCACCAACAACTCCCTTGTTCCTCCTCCCAGAGCCTGTCCTGCTTTTAGGCAGTGCCCTCTGCCTGCAGCGGCTCTTGACCTAGGGTGGGCTATTCCCTTGGTCTCCTACCCGTCCCGGGACTCCCAATACTCCACCTGTCCGGACCCCTTGCGTTGGTGTGCCTCGTTCCGCGCCCGTCTTCGGTGGACTTGGGAGTCTGGGTCTCACGCCGCCGGGGGTCAAAACCTTCCTTCTTACAATGGGAGAAGTGGCACCGAAGGGTTGCTCTCCCACGACGTGAGAAAGGGACCCCCAAGTAGCCACCGATGGGCAGGTAAATCACCAGCAGACCATCCGAGCTTGAACGGCACCAGTTTATGTTACCTGGGAGGCCCAGTTACCACAAACCAAAACAAACAAGGATGATTGAAGGAAGCAATAATCACCATTTATTGAAAACCAGCGCTGGTGACGCTCCCAGTACCTAACGGTAAAACCTGAGAGACGTGCCGAGCTGCCTGGGTCACAAGTTTTTATACTTTGGCATAACTACATAGCTGGGCATCAACATTCAGCCCCAAAGAACCAATCAGTTCATTACATTTGTACATATGCTTGCATAGAGGCTGGACTTTGCGCTCTAAGTTTCTATTTCACAGCAGAGAGATAATTAATTAATAGAAGAAGCCTTCACATTCCTAGAACAATACAGTTACTATTCAGGGGAGCCTATCTCTCCCCGCTGCTGCAAACCCCCACTTATTCTGCTCTGGGCAGATAGCTGACTTAACACTTTCTTTTGGTCTGTACTTTTCCATCCCACAGAGGCACTGACTTGCAAACACACTTTCTACAAAGCAATTACAAAGCAGCTTTCTGAAAAGGCATTTTCCATCCCACAGTCTGGTCGTCACTTGACACATATGCATGTTGATTTTTGCCCAGCACGTCATGTCTGAAAGTGGCCTATGTAAGGCTTCCACTTTTGCTGTTGTTTTCCCTACCATGGCTCTTGTTCCTTTAATGGCTGCATGGCAGGTGGAAATCCAGAAGGTACAGTTTCCCCATCACTACATCTCCCTGCAGATGAAAGCCGAACCTATATGTTTATCCTGCAGCTGCTAAAACAACAGGAATGCAGAAAGAAAAGAACCCTTTCTTCTAGAAGGGTAAATAATTATGTGAGTCCATAAAATGAGAGTCCTGTGGCCCAGTTCTTTGCCAGCTGAGAATAACATCTCATGTATCCATGGAGGTTCTTGACCCCTAAAAGCTTCTGCTATGTTTGCTAGCCTTTAAAGTGCCAGAGACCCATTTCCTTTATTCCCCTTGTTGTCCAGCATTCTCTCATTAGCCTTTCCTCCCAATTATCCCTCCATAATCGCCACCCTGGTATCTCTCCGTTGTTTTATTTTACTTATGCCATCCCCACGATTCCCCCCCCTTTTATCCTACCTCCTTTCCCCCTCTTTCTTCCTCCTCCCACCCCCTCTGGCCCTGCGCTCCTGCTGCCCTCTGCACAAACAGCTCGCCACCCAACTGCTCATTCTCTCGCCCGCCCTTTGCTGGGCTGCTAATACCAAGCTGGGCAGTTGATCCCTTGTAATAAGCACAAAACACGCACGCGGGGGGGGGGGGGCGGGGGAGGTGGAAGTCAAGAGAGAGGAAAGCACTTCTCTCCGCTTTACGACTGCTGAAAACCCCCCCGAGAGAGCTCAGCGCCGCCGTACAGCGCCCAGCCTCCCTCCTCTCCAAGGTAAACGGATACGGCGCAGAGAGGGTGGGGGAAGGAGAAGCGAACGCGACTTCGGTGGGCAGAAAGTTTGTGAACTCCCGGAGAGGCGCGCGCAGGTAGTTGCGCGCGGCTGAGGCGCCAGCCCGAGAAGGGCGCGCGCCAGCCCGCTTTGATGCTGCTGCAGCTGTTCCAGCCCAGCTGCAGCTCCCACTGAAGCCTCTCCGCTTTTCCTCCCCGGGTCCTCCAACCCGGCTTTGCCTCCCCCACTAGAGCGAATGCCATGGGCTGACTCGACTGTTCCAAGCCAAAGGAAGCGGGGGAGTGGGTGGGAAGTTGTTCTCCAAGCAGCAGGAACCGCCTCCCATTTGTCAGCTGCGTGGTGCCTGAGCAAGTGGGAAACGGCAGCCCCCTTGGAAGATTAGTGGTGACTTCTTCAGGTAGTGGCCGGTGATTTGTTGCTGTGGTAAAAGTGAGCGAAGTTCACCCCAGTGTGCGCAGGGAAGTGCAAGGCAGGCTTCCCCGTTGTCCTGGGGCTCGAGCTTGCCAAACTCCCTGGTTTTGGGCTTTTTTTGTTTTTTTGGAGATGCTCTCTGGAGCTCCCCAAGGCCCTCTGCTGAGCAAAAGACTCACCATTCACATTTTTCGGAGCTGTTGGCAAAACCGTGTGTGCGGTTGTGTAATAATCCAGAAAGGACACAAACAGCCTGGTCAGCTGAACTGAACTTGGGTTGTAGCCAGTCCTTCCTTTCCAGGCAAGTCGCCGCCTTAGCCTGAAGCAGCAGAAAAGAGGAAGGCTGCAGCCTCTCTCTTTTGAGTTTAGGAAGCTGCCTCATAAGGAGAGTCAGACCACTGGTCCATCATACTCAGTTATTGTATACAGTGAAGCTATTCACACCAACGTGCAGAACTGGGCTAAGGGAGCCCAGTCCGGTTTTGCATGCGTATGTGAACCTCCAGGATCAGGCCTGATCCCTGCCCTTTAAAATAAGGTTAAGGGAGCAAGCACTCCCTTAACTTAATTTTTTTTAAATCGTGTTGTGTGTCAGCCACAGCTGCTTGCAGCCGGCGGGATCCCAATAATGGGTATGTTAGGCTGGCACCCTCGTGGGGGGGGGAATCCATTTGCATGGTGCATTATTGGAGCACCAGGGAGTGGCGTGATGCACGACAGGGGTGCACTCCTGACCCCCCCTAACACTGCAGGGGAAGCCGCCGCTTGTCTGGGCAGTCAATTTGCCCACCCAAGCATCTGCTTGCAAGCAGGTCGGGTCCCAAGTTCAGTCCCTGGTAGCATCTCCTGGTAGGGCCGTGAAAGTCTCCTGCCTGGAACCTTGGAGGGACTCAGCCAGTCACTGGAGCTCTTCTCACAAGAGAAGTCAGCTCCAGTGACTGGCTGAGTCTCTCCAAGGTTCCAGGCAGGAGACTTTCACAGCCCTACCTGCAGATGCTGCCAGGGATTGAACCTGGGGCCTGACGTTCTGCTTGCAAGCTGATGCTGCACCACTGAGCTATGGTAATGAGCTCATCCCTTATGTGGAATCTCCTACAGCAGATTGTGCAGAATCGATGTAGTCACCCATCTAAATGCAAACTCTGCCTCTTCAAGGGTACAATTCATGCTTATTACTGCAAGACTGGCTCTCCCACTTGGGAGCTAGTACCTTTTAATTCAGTGGGCTTCAGGAGTCCCTTAGGGAACTGCCCTCCAAGGGCCCCCTTCTATCTGTATGGGTCCCAAACAGTTGCTCTGCTAAGGTAAAGGTTAAGTGTTCCGTCAAGTTGATTTCGACTCCTGGCGCCCACAGAGCCGTGTGGTTTTCTTGGGTAGAATACAGGAGGGGGTTACCATTGCCTCCTTCCACGCAGTATGCGATGATGCCTTTCAGCACTTTCCTATATCACTGCTGCCCGATATAGTACTGGTGAGGATTTGAACCAGCAACCTTCTGCTTGTTAGTCAAGCATTTACCCGCTAACTGTGGACAAAGAGGTGATCTCAAAGATCAGCAGTGGGCCCTTCAGACTACCCCCACCTTGTTTATTTTATTTGTCTGTAAATAAAGCCTCCCTTAGTTCCATGCCCAACTTATTCACTGCCTTTCTACCTTGCCCTTGGTTTTTCTTCTTCTGCCCATTTTCTCCTCACAACAACCCTGCAAGGTAGGTTAGGCTGAAAGATACTGACTGGCCTAAGGTCACTTAGTGAACTTTATGGCTGTATAAAGATTTGAACCTGGGTCTCCTGAGCTAGTGTAACACTCAGCTTTTAAGTATATGCATAATCTTTAGCTATAGGGAAGGAAATACAGTTGCAGCCCATTTCAGTGCAATTTTGCTCAGAATTAAATCCCACAGACTTCGATAGCTTTTACTTTCAAATAAAGGTGCATAGGACTGTAGCCTATAAGTCCTGTTGAACCCGGTATACTTAATTTTGAGTAAACATCCTTAAAACTGTGATGCACAGCTGCAAACCTATGAACCTTTACTAGGGAGGAAGACCCTTTGAGGAGGAACTAATCCTATAACTGCAGTCCTAGGTGCTCTTACTTTTCTGAACAAGCATGTAATAATGTGTTGGGAATTCTCTCTGGTAAGAGATACCCTTCTATTACAGCAGGATGCACAGAGGCAAAGCACAGCGGAGTCTGCCGAGGCATGCGTGTATGCTGAGAGTAAAAGAAACTTGGAGCCAGTTCATAGTTTCAAATCAATATAAGGAGTCTTTATTGGTGAAGTCCATTCTAGATAGGAAAGTGGAGAGATAAGATCTCTAATCTGTCAGGCTAGCTGGATGCAGAGGGATGGTTTCTGCATCTCTGCACGCATGGTGCAGGGAGAGAGGAGTGTGTGTGTGTTGATGCAAGGGAGAAAAAGGGAAGAGGAAGCGGCAGGAAGGAAGGAAGTCCCTGAGAGTAGCAATCTACATATCATAGGGATAGTGTCAGAGCAGTAGAGAAGGGATGACCAATGTCTTGACCCCTCTAGCCCTCTGACTCAATAATCTGTCCCCCTCTGTCATTGAGACAGCGCAGAGTCCTTCACTTCCAACATAATGAACCTCAGTTTGGCTTAGTTTAAATATGGCTATGATTGGGATGCAAGGTTGGCTCAGTGTATGTCTACCTATGCCTGGCGTTTTGGGTGGCATAAAAATGTGTTAAATAAATAAATAAAAAAAATGTGCCAACAGGTGTGGATAACCCATTTGTTCTAAGGAGCAGGGGTTGTAGTTATCCACCATGAATGAGGAAATCCCAGGAAATGCACATCATCAGCATGAGATAATTACCTTCCTGGCCATTGCTACTACTTACAGGGTGGTTTGCAAGGTCCTTGGATGGACGCCATTGTGATTGGTCCTTGTGGAGGAATTTGCTTATCCTCCCATTTTGCTAACACTTCTCACGGACCAGACTCAACCAGCCCTATGAGTTCTATGCTTAACGGCTGCCACCAAGTAGACTTTTCTTTTCTCAGGTTGTGTCTGCTGTAACAGCCTTTCAACCTTTGCAGTAAAACAAAAACCCAGTAGAGTGGAAAGGCTTTAAGTGTGGGTTGGAGAAAATCAGACAGAAGCTTCTAATCTTTAAATAGAACAAGATTTTTTTACTTGGGAAAAATTAGTCAATTTGGTTTCTTGGTACAGCATAACATTAAAAAACCCAGTTACCATGAGGGCAGAAATAAAATTGATGGAAAAATTCATCCAACTGACCTATCTCATACTGGTCCCTAACTTGGAGTCCTTTGTTGTTACCTCAGCTTTTGCAGCAACCTGGTTTGTCTTTTTTGCATCCTCAGTTCCTATTCTCCTTCCCAGTCCTGGGGTTCAGCCTAGACTGGTTCTTTTTGCTGATGAGTGTTTCCACTCTCCAGAGAGATTTCACTCTCTGCCAGTGACTTCTTAGTTAGTTTTGACCCCCTTCTTAACATAGGAAGGAAGGTATTTACAAAATGGAACTTTATGTACAAAAAGCAGAGGTTTAAGCATCATTCCTTCACAGCTCTGATGAACCTTTGAGAAAATGATTGAACTTGATTATCTGGAGGAAGTAAAAGATCTTAGTGGTGATCCAGTAGCCTTCATAACATGGGCTTTGTGCCTACGCAGTAGTCCCTGTGAAACTATTTCAGGCTCCTCAAAGTGCTCTGAGACCCTGTTCTTTGCGCACAGAGTGTGCTCGATATTTTCGGTGGCAGAGCACTTCCTATCTCAGTTCCTTCTTGACTACCATTGTGTCTCTGGGTGGTTTACAATTAAAATAATTTAAAAGATTAAAAAAATTTAAAACCCAATATTAAAATTATTTAAAGCTATAAATCTTATTAAAAGCCTGGAATAGCCAGTGCAATTCCTTCAACACTGGGTGAAATAAATGTGTCTTCAGTGCCTTTTAAAACGTCGGAGATGGGGAGGCTCTTATTTCTACAGGGAGCACATTACAAAGTCCAGGGCAGGGGCGGAACCACCATTGGGCCAACAGGTTCAAAGAACCCGGGCCGCTGACCAATCAGACGCCATGAGAGCGGCCCCGACACCCCCCCCGCGTCTGATGTCAGACACAGGGAGGCTAGTTTAGCTCCTGAGCGGGGGCTGCGCGGCCCCTTTGGGAGCTAAACAAAGGCTGGCACTGCGTTGGCAGCGCCAGCCAGGAGCGGCTCTTCCCTGCAAACCCTCCTGGTTGAATGCTGCGAACACCTTCAGGTGCGGCCCCTTCAGGAGCTAAAAGAGTGGCGCTGCCTTTGCAACGCAGCCCAGGAGCGGCTCTTCCCTGCAGGGAAGAGCCGCTCCTGGGCTGTGCTGCGAAAGCAGCACCAGGGGCTGTGCGGCCCTTTCGGTGGTTAAAGAGCAACTGAGAGTCTCTTTCGGCCGAACTGAGAGTCTCTCTCAGAGCTCTAGGCTCCGTTTGGCCAGACCACGCCCCCGCGACTGATGTCAGACGCGGGGTGTGTGGCCCCAGCATCTGATGTTAGACGCGGGTGGGGGGTCAGTGGGGCCTCATGGCGGCAGCCGCACACAGGTCACCAGCGCTCCCACTATGCCTCTGGTCCAGGGGCTGGAACGGAGAAGACCCATCCCCAAGTAGCCGCCAGATGAGTTGGTGGCAGCCGCAGGCGAACCTCTCCTGATGATCTTAGCAGGCAGTGGAGCTCATTGCAAAGAGGATATTCTCTTAAATACCCAGGGCTTAAGCTGCTAAGGGCTTTATAGGTAATTACCAGCACCTTGTATTTTGCGCGTATTGTTAGCCAGTGCAATTCTTTCAACACAGGAGTAATATGGTCTGTCCTAGATGACCCAGAGACCAACCTGGCTGCTGCATTCTGGACCAACTGAAGTTTCTGGACTACGTACAAAGGCAGCCCCACACAGTGCACATTGCAGTAATGCAGCCTAGAGGTTACCAGCAGATGCACCACTGTTTTGCGGTTGCTCATCTCAACAAATGGACACAGCTGGCATATCAGCTGAAGCTGATAAAAAGCCCCTCTGGCCACCGCCTCAACCTGGGACACCAGGGAGAGGTTTGGATCCAGAAGCACCCCCAGACTGCGTACCTGTTCCTTCTGGGGGAATGTGACCCCATCCAGAACCGGCAGATCAAATTGCCTCTCGAGTTTCAACCCTTCACAATAAGTACCTCCATCTTATCTGGACTCATCCTCAGTTTGTTTTAACTCATCCATCCTTTGCTCTTCCAACAAACACAAACTTTGCTTGCTTTGTCTTGGAGAAGACAACAATATTCGTACATGTAAAATTCGACTCTCCTTTCCCAAACAAACTTGGAAAAGCAGAGAATTATGACAGAGAGTGGCTCCTCATGAACAGGCTCTATGCCCATCGACTCTACTGCTGTGTTCCCCATTATTGGCACTGACATCAACATCAGCACTGTCAAAGTTGGGCAGCTCTTTATCTGCTGCCCAAGACTCTTTTAAGAATCCTAAGGATCCTTGAAAAGCTCGAGCCTTTCCAACTCACCCATGAAGGTCCATATATCAACCCTATCTGCAGTCCACACAGTCTACACTTAAAAACCTTAATTCCCCACCCTGACTGAAAAAGAGTTTTGAAAGTGCTTAACAAACTCTACACACCCCTCCACCCCTGGTAAAGAAGCTCATTGAGTCCTGGAGACTCTGAGGCTGTTCTCATGATGGAAAAAAACTGGGCTAAGGGAGCCCAGCCCAGTTTTCCCTCATTGTGAGAACCACTGGGCTTGTGAGCGAGTGCTGTGGTTCAGTGGTGGCTAGCCCACCAAAATAGTCCTCCCTTGTACTTTATTTGTGGACTATAAGTTTGTTAAACAAGGATGTAAAATGTCTTTATTCATGGATATTGTCAGTTTGGAGATGCATCTTTCCTTTGATCCTATATTAATTTCTTTTCTTTCTTTTATCTTTGTATATTTGAATCTTTGTATCTTTGCATTTTTAAAACCAATTTTTGTATTTGTATCTTTAAAACCAATAAAATATAATTTAAAAAACAAAAACAAAATAGTCCTCCCTTGAAATGAGGTTAGCGGAGCAAGCGCTCCGCTAACCCCATTTTCTCGATTGTGAGATGCTGCGGCACAACTCCACGCTGCAGCGACTTATGAGGAGACCCCTGACTGGGAGGCTACAATAAGCCTCCTGGTGTCGAGGGTCCCCCCAGAATGCCTTGCACACTCATGGGGCATCCTGGGACTTCCGGGCTGCTCCCAATCCCCGCTGCCCCTACCAGCTCCTTGATGGAGCTAGCAATTGGTTTCTGGCCACCCAGGGCTCACCGAATGCTTGTGTGTGGGGAGAGTGGGCTTGATCCGCTCTCCTTGCCAAACCCTTATGGCTCTCCACAGTTCTCATGTGGAGAGCCTCTCTTTCTAGTCTTCTCCACCCTCACCGAACCCCCCTTTGAACTGTTATGCACAGCCTCTATTAAGTTGCTCTCCTTTAAAACTGTTAGAGGTTGTTAATTTTTTTACCCCAGTGCGTAAAACAGCAGAGCACTAAGGAATGGGCACACACTCCAGTTACAGGGTGGGTAGCAGAGGATGCAGGCGCGGCTCATGAACGAACCTCTGGGGGAGGTGGGGGAGGCTTCTTTAAGGTAAACGAAGCCAGTGCTCCGTGCTGCCCAGCGGCTCCCGCGGAGGGGAAGCGCCTCCGCCACTCACCTGGCTCCCACGGAGGTGAGCCCCTGCCAGCGGCCAGGTGAGTGGTGGAGGCGATTCCCCGCCGGAGGGGCTGATGGGCGGCACAGAGCACCGGCTCCATTTATCTTAAAGAAGCTGCCCCCTGCCCCCCCTGGAGGAGAGTTCACGAGCTGCACCTGAGAGGATGGTTTAGTTATTGCAACTATTTAGAGAAAACACATGAAGATCCTTCTAGAACTAAATACTAAGTATGTATTGGTTAAGTACACTTGGATAGGAAAGACCTGAAACTAATCTAAAGGACTACATAATGAATATGTAAGGACTGAGAGAGAGATGTTTCCATCTGCTCTCTAGGAGGAAGGGAAGGATTGTGACTCAGCACAGGAAGTGCGGAAGAATCAGATCAGGGATCATAGAGTAGGGACAGATAGAACAGTCAGGGAGACCCTTACTATCTCTACTCCCGTCCCAATGCCCCTAGTGGCCATTAGGATATTTGGTGCAAAAGGTCGATGCACTGGAAGTCCATCTCCAAAAAAACCAGCCTTCTTAATTGCTGTAACTACTGCTAGGAGGGCTAGAGAACTCACCGCATTAAGGGCTGATACTCTCTCTACTTTCTTTTTTCCAAATAAAGTCCTTATGAGAACCGACCCAGCCTTCCTACCCAAAGTTGTATCAGACTTCCACATTAACCAAGACATCATCCTCCACTCCTCCCTACCTTTTTTAATGCATCCAGTTTCACCCCTAAAATGCTCCCTCCACTCCTTAGATGTTCGGAGGGCATTCCTCTTCAAGTTGAACATTACCAAGGACTTCAGAAAGTCCACTAGACTATTTATAACCTTGATTGTGCTTATAGAAGCCAGCCTGTATCTGGGATGGCTGGTTCAGTTTATCCTCATCTGTTAGACAAACAGGGGGTTAAACCTTCTTCTACTGTTAAGACCTGTTCAGCGAGCTATAGCCACTTATGCTTCTCATCTGTCTGGAACTGACTTTGCTGAAATTTGAAAAGCCACTATCTCGTCTTCATACTTACCCTTGGACATCCGTTCTGCAGCTGAGGCTAGCTTTGGGTGGGTGGTGCTTAAGAAGGTACTGTAACTTCACATCCTCAAGCCCACTTGCTTCCCAGAGAGCTTGCTAATGGCCCACATTGTGAAGGATACGGTTCACCACCAAGATAAACAGGTTGCTCACCTGTAACCTTTGATCTTTTGGTGATCTGGAATCATTCATGACACCCGTACAGCCTCCTAGCCTTTTGGATGTACATATCTGTTTACTTGTTTTATGAAGTCCATTCTGCACAGCGGCCATTCGGGAACAGAGATAAACACTCTGTTGAAAATACCGTGCACACACCAAGCAGGAAGGGCAAAGCCTCAGAGTGCTTTGAGGAGCTTGAAATCTTTCTGCAGGGACTATTGCGCAGGCGCAAAGCCCACATTGTGCATGATACTGGATCACTAAAAGATCAAAGGCTACAGTTCTTATAAAAAGGTTTCCAGTCTTGCATGCTTACTCAGAAGCAAGTCTCACTGAGTTCAACAAGAGTTACTTGCTAAAAGGTGTGCACAGGATTGTAGCCTTCAAAGTGCTTAATTGTGGCTAGGTGGTGCCCATAATTCTTTGCATCTTCCATATCAGAGTGCGATTTACTGCTAAATTTGTTTGCCAATTACACAGACTCAGCAAACTGGTTGTCTGGTTCTCACTGTTGCATGCTATATTAGATTCAGATAAAACTGGAAATTAATTGTTCTGACATTTTTATCTGCATAATGCAAATAAATTGTGATTCATCCCACACAAAGGCATATTATTTTTAGCTTGGCATGATATCCTTATTTTTCACTAGATCTTAAATGCTGTCCTGAATTCATTAAAATGTTGCAATGTAGCTGGCAATCTGCAAATAGCCCCCACGTTAAAATGATTGGTGGGCTTGCCACAGTGATTTTCCCTTTATTTTTTAACCTCATTGCCTTCCGTTATTCATCTGGAAAGGTATTTAATTATTTGTTTTCATTGTATTAGGGATGTAGTTTTCAAATGTAAGTGCAATTAATGGTGAATAGCTAATGTGGCTTTTTGAATGGAAGGTTTTGCTTTGAGTATGGGGAAACTGAACTTTCCATTAAATTTTTTTAATCAGATTAATAGCCTGTCATATCCTAGAGGCACAGGGAAGGTAATAACAGCCTCTCTTGTAATGTAGTAAGGTTTTTCTTTTTCTTTTTAGTGATGGTGAAGATGTGGTTGTGATTGGTTGAGATCCTAGTGGTAGAGTTATGCAGGCCTAGAACAATAGTAGGTCTAGAAGGCCCTAGGGAAAGAAGTGGAAGAACCCACAATCTAAATAAAGATTGTTTTATATCCTAGGAAAGGAGGAAGCAGAGACCATGAGAGACCATGAGCCTATTTAGGCATTGTGTTGTACCTGCATACAGATGCCTGCATATCCGCACATGTTTTTGTGTGAATGACTGTACCTGCATTCTTTTAAATGTAAACCTGAGCACAGCACCCATGGAATGCAGGATATAGACCAGAAGTGTACTGCTGTACCTGTATTCAGCATAACATGTGAATAACTATACTTGCATATAGATCTGTACCTGTGTACCTAGATTGTACTAGTGTTGAACATCATAAGGCTGTTCTCACAAGCAGCCTACTGGGCTAGTATCTGTGCAGATCCCGGCACTCCTGCCCAGCCGAAAAACATTTACCAGATATTTGGGCTAATCAAGAGCCTAGTTTCCATACAAAAACCTAGATTAGAGTTCTTGCTTAAGTGAGGAGAAGGTTCAGTCTGACAGTGCCATTTCTTTTTCTGTCTGCCTATAGGTAAAAAGGAGTGGGACACACACCAGGGGTTCTCAAACTTGGGTCCCCAGATGTTGTTGGACTTCAACTCCCATAATCCCCAGCCACAATGGCTGAAGGCCATTGAGAGTTGAAGTCCAACAACATCCATTTGAAAACCCCTGCACTCGACTGAACTCCCTCCCCTCCTAAGTGAAAAATCACAGATTACAAAATGTACCTTGCCATTCTTAAAAGGTAAAGTTGTGCTGTCGAGTGGGTGTCGACTACTGACGCTCACAGAGCCCTGTGGTTTTTCTTTGGTAAAATACAGGAGGGGTTTACCATTGCCATCTCCTGTGCAGAATGAGATGATGCCTTTCAGTATCTTTCTATACTGCTGCTGCCCAATATAGGTGCTTCCCATTTTCTGGGAAACATAGCAGCGGGGATTTGAACTGGCAATGCTTGCTAGGCAAGTCATTTCCTGCTGCGCCATTAGCTGGCTTTCTTACATGTGCATAAATGCACAATATTTTCCATTAGTTTCTGGAGTAAACAAACCACTCTATGAAGGACTGATAGCAGTGATTTTTTCCCATTTCAGCAATCTCTAAACCTGTTATTAACCACTCCTGAATTGTTGGGGTATATACTGCTTTCCAGAAATGAGACCAGACAATCTTTGCCATAACCAAGAGATTTCGCAATAGTAAATTCTTAGCTCCTCAGTTGTCATCCTCAAAAATGTTCAGAAGGAAGAATTCAAGTTGCGACCTCTTCCCTGTTATTTGAAAAATAACTCCTCACTGTATCTTAGGAAGGATATTGTAGAACTGGAAAGGGTGCAGAAGAGGGCAACCAAAATGATCAGGGGCCTGGAGCACTTTCCTTGTGAGGCTAGGCTACAGCATCTGGGGTGACTAAGGTGATCAAAGTGTATATAATTATGCATGAAGTGGAGAGGGTGGACAGAGAGAAATTTTTCTCCCTCTCTCACAACACTAGAACCAGGGGTCACCCCATGTAAATGAAGGTCAGGAAATTTAGGACCGACAAGAGGAAGTACTTTTTCACACAGCACATAATTAATCTATGGAGTTCTTTGCCATGGGATGTGGTGATGGCCACCAGCTTGGATGGCTTTAATGGAGCTTAGACAGATTCATGGAGGATAGGTTTATCAATGGCTGCTAGTCTGATGGCTGTGGGCCATCTCCAGCCTCAGAGGCACGATGCCTCTCAATACCAGTTGCAGGGGAGCAACAGCAGGAGCAAGGGAATGCACATACCTCTTGCCTGTGGGCTCCCCAGAGGCACCTGGTGGGCCACTGGGCCTAATCCAGCAGTGCTGTTCTTATGTTCTTAAGTGCCATTAGTGCAGGGATGGGCAAACATGACCCTCCAGCAGTTGTTGAACTACAACTCCCATCACCCCCAGGAATGTTCCCACTAACAGGGATTCCCAGATGTTGACTACAACTCCCAGAATCCCCAAGCAAAAGTTATTGCAGCTGGGGATTCTGGGAGTTGTAGTCAACAACATCTGAGAATCCCTGTTAGAGGTAACACTGATCCCCCCCCCCCAATAAAATTGTGGCTGGGGATAATGGGAGTTGTAGTTCATCAGCTGGTTTGGTTCATCAGCTGAAGTTTGCCCACCTCTTTAGTGCTTCCATTTCTTTTAATAATTAAAACAATAGTGATGGGGCCCGTTCAGGATTGGGACTGTGGCAGACAGGGTGAGCATATTTAACCCCTTTCTCTCAGACTGCAGTATCCGTGAAAACTTACCTCTAAAACAGCTGCTATTAGCTCGAGGAAGGAATCTCTCACAAATGCTTTAAAAAAAATAATAATAATCAAGACAGAAGTTCTGACAAAGCTTTTAGCATCATGTGTAGTCTGACTCTTACCCACCAATCTGCTATTTCATCTTGTGATATCTGTGTTTCCTTTGTGTAAAGGGTTTACAGTCTAAGGTCTCCAACCTGGGCACAGTTATTTGAGACAAGACCCCATTAAACTTGATGGCGCTTCTTTTTGAGAAACAGGTGGAGGATGGGCCGCACGTGACTTGACTTATAGGAAGTAAAAAATAGGAGCCAAGGGAAAAGTAGAATCCGTTGCTTTGTTTTAAAGTGATGCAGGCAGTTGCTAACATTATTCTTGTTGGCAAAGGCAACTATTATATTTTATTGCTGGAGGCAGCTGGTAATCGGTCCTCACCAGTGGCAACTATTGCCTTTAAAAGTGCCCGAGGCAGCTGGCTTAATTTGATGTACACCCTTATCCTAAATGACTTATCTTGCAAGTAAGCCCCATTGGTTTCAGTCATCCAGAACTCCATTCCTGTAGCTTTTACACCACACCAGTGTATCCGCCAGAGACATCACTGTAATGTCATATCTTGTGATGTTGCACTGGAGTGGCTCTTGGTAAAACACACATGAAGAACATTTTGTTTTGGGATGAGACTGGAAATCAGGGAAGTGGGTTCTGCCTGGCAGCCTGGAAATTTAAATAAAAACAAAATTAAAAAACAACCCATAATCTGTGGTTTGCCTTCTACACTATGGTTGATTATTATTTATTAAAAACTGCATTTCTGCCCTGCTTTCTGACAATATAAGCCTTCACAGTGGTGTAAAACACAATGCAAACATGCATAACATTGATACATTTTTAAAAATGTATTAATATCAAAACACATCATCATAAATTATTCTGATTAATTACATGACTATCCCACCTAATGGCTTAGAGGGGAAGTAATTTGCCAAGGGAGCAAGAGGTTGCCAGTTCGAATCTCCACTGGTATGTTTCCCAGACTATGGGAAACACCTATATCAGGTAGCAGTGATATAGGAAAGATGTTGAAAGGCATCATCTCATTCTGCGCGGGAGATGGCAATGGTAAACCCCTCCTGTATTCTACCAAAGAAAACCACATGGCTCTGTGGTCACCAGGAGTTGACACGGACTTGAAAAAGGAATATTTTAAGTCCCTTGCCCAAAACCTGCGACATGTGTTCTACCAATGACATGAACTTCTACTTGCAACAAGAATTCTACAAGGTTTGGGGAGGTAGCAGCTTATCTGCATACTCTTCCAGCAACCTTTGCTGAAGACATTGGAGATTACCACAAACTCATCAGAGCTTGCCACCCCATGTTCTCTCTACCAGTGGGCTGAAAGGTACCAAGTGATCTCATAAACAGCACAGAACCTCTGGCAAATAAGTAAGGTGGGAAGAAACAAAGGCCACTCTAGTAGGACAGATGCAGAGGTAAGGATATGAACAAGAAGACGGACAGGTTTCTTCAGATCTGCAGTGCACTATATTTGGTTTGTGTGAACTGCAACTGCAGTAAGTGTAGGCTGGTTGCTCCACTGGAAGAGATAGTAAGAGGGCCGAAGAAGTGGGTTTCTAAATTTCACCTCTTTATTCCATGTCAGTCAGACCACATTTGGAATACTGTGTCCAGTTCTGGGTGCTGTACTTTAAGAAGGATGTAGACTAATTGGAACGAGTGCAGAGGAGGACAGCAAAGGTGATCAGGGGTCTAGGGGAAAAGCCCTGTCACGAAAGGTTGAAGGACTAGATACATTTAGGCCGGAGTAGAGAAGATTGAGGGGAGCATGACAGCATTCTCTGAATACTTGAATAGCTGTCAACATGGAGGAGGGCAAAGGGTAGACTGCTACCACAAAGGACAGGACTAGATCTAATGGGCTTAAATTGAAGGAGGGAAGATTTTGGTTGAACATTAGGAGAAACTTCTTAATGGTAAGAGCCATGGAGCCAATTACCTGGCCAGGGGTGCAGTGGAATAGGGTGGGTGAGCTCTCCCTTGCTGGAGGTCTTCAAGCAGAGGCTAGGCAGCTATCAAAGGGATATTCATGGAACCAATTTTGTGCACTCCCAAGAGGGTTGCTTTAAGGTGCAGGGAGGGTTCCTTACCTCCCCCACTGTGTTTCCCGCACCAGCAATGCTGTTAAAATCACTGGCGTAGGGGAAGCTGTATACCCTCTTGCCGCCCTGATCAGCATAATATCACAAGTGGCCTGTGCACATTATGCATATGCCCTGCCACTTCTGGTATTATGCTGACCGGGGCGGTAAGAGGGTGTACAGCCACCCCATGCAAGTGATTTTGATAGTAGCGCCAGTGGAGGAAACACGATGGGGGAACATAGGAACATAGGAAGCTGCCATATACTGAGTCAGACCATTGGTCCCTCTAGCTCAGTATTGTCTACCCAGACTGGCAGCGGCTTCTCCAAGGTCGCAGGCAGGAATCTCTTTCAGCCCTATATTGGAGATGCCAGGGATGGAACTTGGAATCTTCTGCTCTTTCCAGAGTGGCTGCATCCCCTGAGGGGGAATATCTTACAGTGCTCACACATCAAGTCTCCCATTCATATGCAACCAGGGTGGACCCTGCTTAGCTAAGGAGACAAGTCATGCTTGCTACCACAAGACCAGCTCTTGTGGTCTTGTGCTACCACAAGACCAGACAGCATCCCCACTCCTTAAAGCAACCCCCTCCCTGCCTCCAAACTGGCTTGAACACAAGTCTTTCGAACTGGTTCGGCAGTCTGTGAATAGACTGCCAAACCAGTTCATGAACACGCCTAATCTCTTGGGGTTTTTTCTAGCTCCGCATTTCCTGCACTGAGCTGTGGGTTTGAACTAAATGGCCTATAAAACTCCTTTGAGCTCCGTGATTCTGTTATTCTATTTTATAATAGCTACCAATAGTCTATCAGATATCAAGATACATTAATGCCTTCTGCACAGTCCCCAGCGCACGTTAAGGTCATCTGAGGAGGTCCGTCTTCAGTTACCACCAGCACGTCTGGTGGCGACTCAGAGGCAGGCCTTCTCTGTAGCCTCTCCTGGGATGTGGAAGGCACTCCCAGAAGAAATTTTTCATCTGAGTTCATTGCTGGCCTTCAGGAGAGCCCTTAAAACCTATCTGTTTGGCCTGGCCTTCCAGGGTTTTTAAAATGTAAATGTTTTCCCTGGTTTTTCAGGGTTTTAAAAACAGTTTCAATTGTTAATGGTTTTATGTTGTTTTTACAGTTTCCGGTTTAAACTGTTAATTGATTTTAGTTGTTTTTATTTTAATGTAAACTGCCCTGAGCCACTTTTGGAAAGGTGGTATAGAAATCAAATGAATGAATGAATACAAGCAGAAGAGAAAGTAGAAGTTACACTACTTGGATAGGAGGAGATGGGATGTCCAAACATTTGAAGAATGCAAATTGTATTTGCTAGTACGATAATAATAATACAGCCTTCATCAACTGGGCAAAGAGAAACATTATAAAATTGTAGTTATCACATTTAGCAGGAGGAAAGCAACTGTTTCAGTTCAGCCCGGCATAGTGTCCCTTGCTGTTCTATTTCTTTTTAGACTGTGAGCTCATTTGGGACAGGGAACTGTATTATCATTCCTTTTGCTATGTAGACTGCTTTAAGAACTTTTTGTTGAACCGGTATATAAATATTCTTAATAATGGGGGTACAGCTTGTGGACCTCAATATGCAGTAGACAGCAGCAAGTGCCTGCTTTTTGGCTGAGATCATGATGTTTATCGTAGGTTTAGGGAGAGAAATGTTAGTTATCATATCATATTTCAAAGGCAATATTAATATTTATTTCTGTAATTTAATACATGGCCCACTACTCCAGAATTCTAGGAAATGTTTTTTTTCTTCCAATAGCTTCTTGTCTACTGGAGTAGGCTTTTGAAAACACAGCAGTCTTATGCTGAGATTTATCTTACATTATCTGTCTTCTTGATGCATCTTTTGCCCTTGTAAATGCCTCCCACTTACAAGAAGCTGGGCATTCAGTTGCAATTTGGGTGCTTTTTGCAACAAACAAATGAAAACAAATTGCATGATGCAACCTCAGGGTTGTTGGGTTTTTAAAAATTAATCTTTCTGAGTGAATTTGTGAGTCATTCTTGTAATGTGTGGTTATTTAGGAAATGGTCTTTAGAGACATTCACATGAGCAGAGAAAGAATTAGAAAAGGGTAACTAGCTGAAGTCAATAATGTGGTTGAAAGTCCTGTTATATTTAAAATACACCTTGATAAGAAGCCAGAATATGAGTAATCAATAGCATCGATTGCCTTTGCAGTAGAGTAGCTTGTTTCGTGGACTTGAAGCCTTGCTTGTCTGGCCTTCCCCCCATCCTTCCCTCATTTAAAATATTAGCAGCTCCTTCGTTCCCATGTAATATGAACTTAGCTTCCACTTTTATCTCGTGTATTGATGCAGAGTGTCTTCATAACCCCTGTCCTTTGCTTGAGTATGCTTGGGTTGCATTATGTAGGTTATATAAGAAGGATCACTGTTGTGCCATGGTTTTCTTGGTTGCTGACATACCTCTCATAGGTTTCAAGAAGCAAGTACTACTTAGTTGTTTTGTTTGTTAGGTTTACCTGTTAGAAATATTTTGATCTTCACCCAGTACCTTGACACAATACAGTACATCATTGACTTCTGTAATGTGCTATCGCATGTTGTGGTGATGACAACTCTCATATCTTAACCTTTGGTAGTCATCCGAGTGGATCATACCCCATTTGAGAAAGGAACAAAAAATCAAATTGTTATGTTCAGTATTCTGCATCTCCATCTTCCAGGTCAGAATAAACCTTAATGGAAAGAACAGGTTCTGGTCTAAGCATCTACGTACATAAAACATGCTAAAAAAATGGGTTCTCAAACTTGGGTCAGGGGTTCTCAAACTTGGATCCTCCAGCTATTCTGGCTGGGGATGATGGGAGTTGTAGTCCAGCATCTGGTGCCTCAAGTTTGAGAACCCTTGATTAGACACATTCATGAAAAACAGGGTAGTTATTAGTCATGATAGAATATGGAACCTCCATATTCAGAGAAACAATGTTCCTCTGGTGGGTTTCCTGGAGGTATGTGGTTGGGCACTCAGCATCCACACAACAGGATCCTGGATATGGTGAATCTTTCATCTGATCCAGCAGGGCTCTTCTTATGATCAGCTTAAAGTTGTCCAGTTTAATCAGACTGTGGAAAGCTTTTCCCCAAGTTAACTATTTTAACCAAGAACTTTCAGAATTGTGACTGGCTAGCAGCATCTTAGAAGTAGCATTGTTCCTTCTTTCATGTGCATTTATTTATGTACTTACTTACATTTATATCTTGATATTCCTCCAAGGAGAAGCAGAGTGGTGTACATGAGAGGAGAGGAGACCTGGTCTGGTGGCAGCAAGCATGACTTGTCCCCTTAGCTAAGCAGGGCCCACCCTGGTTGCATATGAATGGGAGACTTGATGTGTGAGCACTGCAAGATATTCCCCTCAGGGGATGGAGCCGCTTTGGGAAGAGCAGAAGGTTCCAAGTTCCCTCCCTGGCAGCATCTTCAAGATAGGGCTGAGAGAGATTCCTGCCTGTAATCTTGGAGAAGCCGCTGCCAGTGTGTGTAGACAACACTGAGCTAGATGGATCTATGATCTGACTCAGTATATGGCAGCTTGCTATGTTCCTTTGAATACGAATACATTTATATACTGCTTTTCAACAAAAGTTCTCAAAGTGGTTTAAATAGATATAAATAAATAAAATGGATGCTTGTCCCCAAAGGACTCACAATCTAAAAATAAACATGATAGACACCAGCAACATCAACTGGAGGGAGGCTGTGCTGGGGACGGATAGGACCGGTTGCTCTCCCCCTGCTAAATGAAGAGAATTGCCACTTTAAAAAGGTGCTTCTTTGCTCATGGTTGTGTTTATCCTCACAACAACCCTGGGAAGTAGGTTAGGCTGAGTTTCATAGCTGAATGGAGACTTGAGCTCGGATCTCCCTGGTCCTAGGCCAACACCTTAACGACTGCGCCACATTGGCCTTCACGGGAGAGCTTGGCATTTTAAAATGGTACCTGCTGCAGTAGACACATGCTGAATCTAAAACAAACAAAAACCCCAACTGATAAAAGTTGCCTTTTCCTTCAGTTTTATTCATAAAACGTATGCAGATTATTTAATTAATCTGCGTGACAGTGAGGCTCGGTGCAGTTTGAGGGTGAGGCGCAATGGGCCGCCCTGGGCCACAGCCGCTTCTGATGCTGCTTCTCTTTCTTCCTCCTCCTGCTGCCCTCTGCTTGCCTTGCCCCCTGACACCAACTCCTCCTCTCCTCTTTTACCTCAAGTCGGTGAAGCAGCTAGCTGGATGCAAGCTGCCGGAGCGAGAGTAGTGCCAGCGGGCAGACAGAGTGCACCCTGGGATGGGGAGGCTGGTGAGGGGGTGCATAGGAACACAGGAAGCTGCCATAGACTGAGTCAGGCCCTTGGTCCATCTAGCTCAGCATTGTCTTCACAGACTGGCAGCGGCTTCTCCAAGGTGGCAGGCAGGAACCTCTCTCAGCCTGAGCCAGGGAGGGAACTTGGAACCTTCTGCTCTTCCCAGAGCGGCTCCATCCCTTGAGGGGAAGATCTTCCATTGCTCACACTTCTAGTCTCCCTTTCATAGGCAACCAGGGTGGACCCTGCTTAGCTCAGGGGACAAGTCATGCTTGCTTCCACAAGACCAGCTTGTGGGGGGGGGACAGTGTCAGAGGTTGAGGGAAGAGGGAGGGAGAGGGGCAACAGTGGGCTCCAGCCCAACGGGCAAGACTGGTGAGGAATGGGGGTAGGCTGGTAAAGCAGAATAGCGTTGAAGAAGAAGTAGGAGCAGCAGACTGGCAGTGGCAGGGGTGTCTGTGTGTTGCCCTTGGTGGGTTGCTGGAAAGGGTCTCCCCACTTGCCACCCAGTGGTGCACTCACCATTCGAGGCTATTGCCCCAGTTTGTCTCTTAAGGGAGATGCTCTGCTCTGAAAACTCATGGTTACTTGATTTAAGAGTATTTGTATTCACTTTTAATCAGATGAAATTTGGACTAAAATCTGGCATGCCTGAGTTCAATCTCTACACTTGTGGTTGTGTCACTTGAGCAGGTAACTATCTGTCAAAAGCAGTTCTAAAAAAGAAAAGAAAAAAGAATTACCAGGACAAGTGGGGTGCCATGGAATTGCAGCATGAATAGTGGTGTTAAATGTTTACTACTTATGTTAAAAGGTGGGATCATAGCTTGCTGTTAAATCATACCGTTTGCATGTCTGAAGTTTCAGGTTTCTGTCCTTAGCATCTTCTAGTAAAAGTTCTCTGGTAGCTGGGTAAGACTCCTGCCTGAAATCTTGGAGAGATTTCCGTGTAGACACTAAGCGAAGGACCTGATCTGTCCCTTCGATAGGAGACTATCATAATACAAATACATCCTGAAATGCTGGTGGTGATGCTGGTGGTACCGTAACATGTTACAGTAGTCTGTATGATTGAAAAACAGATGACATAGGTTTGTCATTATGCATAGAGTCTGTCAGAACAGGAAATAGTTAAGTGCATGCTTAATTTTAATCGTGGTATTGTTTCATATCGAAAATGGTGAGTCATTGGATGAAACAGAATGAGATAAAGTACGCAGAAATAAAGACATTATATCAGCTCTATCTGAAATACATTATTTGTAGGTGCTGATAAAACAGAATAAGTACATTAGATAAAGGAGGCCACAGAAGGTAAATTAAAAAAACTCAGCAGGGAAGCTGGATTTATTAAGGAAGTGACAGATGGACAGGCATGGCTATAGGATGAAAGGAAATTAACATGGACTTGAGAAACCTATATGATTCCCATCAGGTTTTGCAATTAAAAAAGCATAGGTAAACTGTCCTGGGCGCTTTCCAGATTAGACCCTGCAACCGGATCATGGCATATCTCTGAAGCGTGCTTCTGCATTTCCTGTGTTGTGACACCACAGTCCCTATGCTGTCAGCAGGATGCCATTCATATTTCCAATGCCTGGTTTCAGATTTAATTTAATTGCTGTGATTTAGTGCTATAACGTCGTATATCAGGAGTAAAAAAGTTACTGTTTTTTCAGGTTGTTTGCGAGACTGCTCCCCCTGCTGGGCACTTTGCTATTTACATTTTGAATGTGATTTGCCTGAATGGAAGCATTTTGCCACTGCTGAGTGGCTAAACTGGAAAGTGCCCAGATGGAACTCAGAAACAGAGTCCTTAAAAAGATCTTCAATGGGAGAAGACACCAGGATCACGTACTGAGTCTGATTACTCCATCTAACAATGTAATGGGTGTGATTAGCACTTGTAATGGACCAGTAAATCCTCGTGAAAGGTTGATGGTTATGTGGTCAGTGGCTTTGCAGCTCAGGTGAAAACATAGAACAGTCCTTAAGAGCACTGTTGAGCAGGTATTGCAATAAGTCATGAAAGGACACTGACATAAGAAAACACAGTCATCCTATTTCCTCCTTGGTGGAGCAGATGAAAGCTGGTTCTTTCTTATACTTTTCCCATGGTGAGTACTGTGCACTAGGTTTGTAACATTACTTTTGATTACCTAGAGAATTCCCCAGTCATGTAGAAACCCCTGCTTTGTATAGGGTTTGGTATTGTTTCACAGGCCAAAAGCTTAAAGGAAGGGCTTTGCCAGAGTCACCTGAGTTATTCAAGTATTGTATCTAGGATGTACATGACTTGGCTGTTGCCATCTTGGATGAAATCTGACATAAGAGTCTTGCAAAGACTGGTATGGACAGGGATAATGTGGAGTGGTGAAGCATCCGCTACAGGTTCTTCTGTGTAATAGCTTTGAGAACTTTTTGTTGACAAATGGTGTATAAATCAGAGATGTGCGTTTTCCAGAAAAATGATTCTCCCTCATTTGCATAAAATTTGCATTAATTTTCACTCAAAATATTACTAGACAAATTTTCCCGATGCCCTAAATAGGTTGTGATCTAATTTTGACATATTATTTGATGTATTTAGTGGTGATTCTCTTATATTTAGCAGGAGGAGAGCGACTGGCCCTATCCAACCCCAGCACAGTATCCCTCCAGTGGCTGTTGCTGGTGTCTACCTTTGTTTCTTTTCAGATTGTGAGCCCTTTGGGGACAGAGGTTCATCTTATTTTATTTTTCTATGTAAACTGCTTTGAGAACACATGTTGAAAAGTGGTATACAAGTAGTAGTAGTAGTAATAGTAGTATTTATGGATGCGGGGAAAGCCACACCTCCACCATATTATTTTTCCTTCACTATATCTCTAATGTTTTCCAAGTAGCCAAGTAGAATAGAAATCCTTTTTTTTTAATGTGGAAAAATAAAGTATGCAAACATTTCCTGCCAAATTGTTTGCACCTCACGTCTCTGATATAAGCAATAGTAATAGTTAGTTTTGGTCTATTCATTAGTGCACAAGAAAATGAAAACTGTAAGTTTGTAGAATGGTTTTCAGTGTAGGAATCTGGCAAAACTGTAGGATCCAGAAATTTATCTCTAATTAGTTATTTGTAGCAAGAGCAGTATGTATAGGGTTTCTAGGCAATTGGGATAGGAAACTCTAGGATGAGGGGCAAATCCAGCCACCAGATGTTATGCATCTGACCAGCCACATAGCTTTTGATCCTAAGGATCCCCATTATGTTTTTAAATTCCAGGCAAAGAGCTGTTTAACTCTTTCCTGCTCTTACAATCTGAACAGCAAAAGAAACTTTGGAAGGACTCTGCGCTTGTTACAGTATGCACCTCAGTAGCTCACTGCCATACACAACTCAAGACACTTGAAGTGGAAGGGGGTCTCTGAGATGCTTAAAAGAGGACTTTGCCAAAGTCTCTGTACTTGTTTACCTGGAGATAAAGGGCTGGGGTGTTAAAAAGCCATAGCTCAGTAGTAGAGCAGAAGGCCCCAGGTTCAATCCCTGGCAGCATCTCCAAGATAGGACTGAGAGAGACTTCTGCCTGAAACCTTGGAGAAACCGCTGCCAGTCAATGTAGACAAAACTGAGCTAGATGGAACTGAGCTAGATGATATATCTTGGTATAAGGTAGCTTCTTATGTTCCTTTAGGAGTGTGGGAGTGTATCAGTAGCTGGAGCAAATGTTGCTGGTCCTTCAGCACTTGTTCAGTTGGAAAATATGACCCATATTAGATATTGGTTCCTGACCAGCGTTAGGGTCATCTTCACTCCAGCAATGGACAAGGCCCAGGCTGGCTCATGCTGCAGAGTCTGAACTGAACCAAACTTTTCAGGTCGTCTGCCCAGCACTGCAGCAAATAAGTTATCTGGATGCACTTCTGTTTTCAGCAATATCCATTTTTATATTTCTTCAGCAGCCTATTAGAATTGCCTGACTTGGTGGAAATACAAGTAGCATTAGGAGCAATGAGAGAACTATGAATAAGGATCACAAAGCCCCTTTTCGACATATACCTTTGACAAGCGGAGCAGAAATCAAGCTGAAAGGTGAAGTCAGATAAGCTGCTAGGTGTCTCGTATGAATTCTTTGCCTTCTCTCTGGAGAGGAGTTTAAGCAACAAGAGTAAAATGGAAGGAGAAGGTCATTGAGATAAATGAAATGTGCCTGGGTCATCCCAGATTGCTAAGTGATGCTGACATTTTTGTGTGCAGAGCTCTTAAGATCATGAGGCAGTGATTGGAGAGGGTTGATTGTACAGGAATATTATGCAGAAAATGACCAAAAGAGCAAAGAGAATAACTTCTCAAATGCATTTGACATGGACTAGTCGGTACAGCATGTTCAGGAATGAGGTGAAAAGAAGAATTAATGCCGAAAGAGTGGGATGGATCATGTTAAACATTTTGGGAAAGAGCCTTAGATGGTATTTCTCTGGTACCAAACCATAATAACAAGTTACTGCACACAGGCATGATCTAGAATACTAAATTGTGTAGAATATTAAATTGTGGGGTGTCCTCTAGGGTTGCCAACTTACCTGAAAAGACCTGTGCCATCCACAGCAGTGTGATTTGCAGATATCAGCTGCTGGCACAGAGTTAGTCTCTACTAATGTCTACATTAGCACTTGCTGTTCATTTCCCCCTCTTCACTTTTCTAGGGTGTGGTTCTTTCCCCCCCTCTCCCCACTGCCACCGTGAGCTTGGTGGCATAGTCAGAGCACTCATGTGAGCTGCCACAGCGTTGGCAGCATAATCTGAGAATGCTGAGCACCCACCCACAGATGGGGATTTGCATAATCTTGTCCTTCCTCTCAGGCAGCAAAATGTCTTGGAATGCTCCTAATACCGTATTTTATGGACTATAAGACTCACTTTTTTCCTCGAAAAATATCCGCCAAAATTCGGGAGCGTCTTATATGTTTTAACAGTTTAATATGTTAAAACTCTGAAAAACTGGATTAAAATTAAGGTGCGTCTTATAGTCCGTAGCGTCTTATAGTCTGTAAAATACGGTAATATAATGTGACATTTAGCTATCTCTTAGAATATAGTTTGCACTCTCTTCCCAAAGTAACAGAACAAGGCATCTTATTAGAAAGAGAACATTTTTAAACCCCTACTGAATAGTTAGTGGTTTAAAAAAGGATTACTTTGACAAACCTCTAACTAGGTAGCTACATAATATAATTAGCGAGGAATGGGATTTCCGCCTGAAGAAAAACCACATGTGTATTAGCAGTTTTCATGAAGAGCTGAGCATATTTTAGCTGCCACTTCCTTGTCTCATTTCAAGGTGTGCTTGCTAAACATGGGGCAAGGAAAACTTTATTTAGCCATATGTTTCTGTCTTACTGCATTCTCTGGGAGAAGTGTATAATTCTGTTCTGCTAAAATTATGATTGTGTGGAGAGGATGGCGAGGGAGTGTTGTTTTTGAAAAAGAAATTATACCTTTTTTGAGAGAGAGAGAGAGAGAGAGAGAGAGAGAGCAGATGGTGTTTGTAGAGAAGGTTTCAGCAAAGTTTTTGTAGGCTGGTAAAGTTGCAGTGTTCTGCCAGAAGTGAAAACAGTGATGCTTCTATATCATAACTGACAGGTGTGTATTTGCAATTATCAGCCAAAATTCCCTTTTCTTTATGGGAAACGTATGTTCTCAGTTTGTAATGCTGGCTTTGGGGGTTTGTTTGAATAGTTTTATTCTCCCTCTTCATCTTCTTCCTTCCTTGTTGTTGCAAAATTTGCATTTTCCTTTATCAGATAGTGCAGTGCTTTCAGTGTGTGGTTAAAAGTGAGGCTTGGGTACGTTGGCTGGCATCCAGAGCAATGAACCACTTGTGGAACAAGTAAATCTGTGCTAGAGCACGAGGTTACCTTAGATGCACTAAAAAAGCAGGGATTTGCAGAATTGCACTATAGCGCAAGTATCCCCATTAAAACAAATGGGCCATTCCACAGTGGTACAATTGTTACACAACCGTCAGCATGCTTGTGGTAGTGCCGTATTAGTCTACAGACTATAAGTTACAGACATAGCACAACAGTGTTGCACTAGCACAGCATGCTTCCACAAGCAGTTTGTTGTGCTGTATATCTGGCACTTTTTAAAAAAAATAATTAGGGAACTTCTTCAACTTCTCTATAAATGACTATGAGAACCTGGAGGATGTGTTCTAGTAGGCCTTTAGTAATTATTGCTGCATGCTCCCAGTGCCCAAGGACCAACTGTCAGGGCCTCCACCCATGTGGAGGAATCTCCCTTCATAAAGGCAGGGTAATTTACTTCATTAAAAAAGGGTAAACAATTGCCTTCATAAAAAAAGGTAAACATTGTCCCTTTTCCACCCTCTTTTATATTTCTGGAATGGCTTGTCCTAGTGTTCTGAAACTTTGCTCGGATGTAGGACAGATTAGCAGGACTCTGTGTTATTGAATCATATTAGTCAATCCATTGATATTTTTTTTAATGATTTTTTTGAATTTTTAAAGAAAACTTCAAAAAAAGTCAAAGTCCTATCAGTGGCTTGTTTCATGGCAAAGACGTACAAAACTGTCTGGAACTAAAGCCACCCCCCCACCCCCATGGACCATCATTCCATCCTCGTGTGAAGGAATCTGTCCTTTGCCTTCAAAAAGGAGGGCAACGTGCCTCCCCTTGCACAACCCGTTACATTTGCAGAGTGGCTGGGTTTGAAGTTCTGAAACTAGGCACACATGTAGTCCAAGGTGGAGAGACTCTGCATTTTTATTTCAAGGAAATTGGTCAGTCCTGTGAAAAATGATTCCCCCCTACTGCAGTAAAGCTGCCGGAGTTATCTCTGTCCGTAGCTATTTCACATCCTAGTGAAAGTAGAACTAACTGTTAGATCTGAATCAACAAACTTTTTTTTTTTCAAATGCAAGGTGCTCAAGTTAGTTTGTGATATAAAAGGTCTGAATGAGAACAGTGAAGCAAGGGTCATGTGTTGTCATTTTTGTTTTTATTTCCTTATGAATGCACTATATGTCTAAGTTGCTTTTGTGTTTGAAACTGTGGAGCAAGGGACACATGTTGTGCCCCAGTTAGTTTGTGAATGGTCAGGCAGCTATGTTAATCCATTGGAGCTTGCAAGATGGGTGGATGGATGGATGGATGGATGGATGGGCAAATGCACTCTGGCCCAGATCTGTGAGTTTGTGATAAATGATCAAGAAGATGTATGGAACCTTGGGGGGCTGTGTAGTTCCACCACCACCAACTGCACTCTGGCCCAGACCTCTGTGTTTGTGTTGAAATGTATTTACAGAAAGGAAGCTTATTTTCCAGCAACCCCTCACCCCCCCCCCCAATAAGCTCATTAGGTCCCTGATCCCAAATTACCTAGCTGCACCTCTGGGTAGGGCTGGGAAAGACTCCTGCTTAAAACTGGGAAAGCCACTACCAGTCTATGTAGACAATAATGAGCTGGCTGGACCATTAGCATGGCTAATGTCAAGAAAGCCATAAAAGGGAAGAAGAATTCCTTCCAAAACTGGAAGGCCTGTCCAAAAGAAGAGAACAGAAAGGAACACAAACTCTGGCAAAAGAAATGCAAGGTGACAATAAGACAGGTGAAAAGAGAGTTTGAGGAACATTTAGTGAAAAGCATCAAGGGGAATAAAATTTTCTTTAAATACATCAGAAGCAGGAAACCTGCCAGGGAGGTGGACCATTAGACAATGAGGGAGTGAAAGGGATTATTAAGGAGGATATGGAGGTTGCAGAGACGCTAAGTGAGTTCTTTGCATCCGTCTTCATGGCAGAGGATACAGAGCATATACCTGTTCCTGAACCAGGCTTTTTGGGGATGGAGGCTAAAGAACTGAGTCAGATAGCAGTGACAAGAGATGATGTTCTAAACTGTCTGGAAAACCTGAAAACTAGCAAATTGCCTAGATAGCTGTAAGAGGAGTTTGGATAACTTCATAGAGGAGAGGTCTATCAACAGCTACTAGTTGGAGGGCTATAGGCCACCTCCAGCCTCAAAGGCAGGATGCCTCTGAGTACCAGTTGCAGGGGAGTAACAACAGGAGGGAGTCGGACTCAGTATATGGCAGCTACCTATGTTCCTGTGTACTCTCATTTGTTTTCCTTCTACTTTTTATTCATTTATTCTAATTTTTAAAAATGCAGGGAATTTGGATATGTTGTTTGGGATGTGTGCAGGGAACTAGCCCCTGGGGAAGCACAACCTTGGTTACTGGTTTACCCCAACCAATCTTGCTTTAAAACACTTACCATATTAAGTATACCTTGTTTCTGGTGAGGAGGGGGGAATCTGTGCTGATAGATTGACATCTGTGAATTGTAAAACATCACATTAACAGCGACTTGCATTGAATTGCTGCCTACATTACTTTAATTGGTTTTGCATAGTACTCCTGTGTAGCATACTTAAAAAACAATAATAAAGCACCAAGCAGCAGAGCTACAGGAGAATTTTGTTGCGGCTACTGTAGGTTCTTCTGTCATTAGCAGAAAAAGAAACTGTGCTGGCAAAGAATATCTAATGCCAGCCCAGTTGATGGGAGGAGGGCGAATTTGGCATTGTTGTACATAATAAGTCAAGGTGAAAATGAAACGTTGTGTCAGAGCCATAATGGCAGATTTTATTTATTTAACATGTTTATATACTTTTAATCTTATATATAACAACATCTAAAATGGCCTCTAGAACCTTTGAACAGGCTCGAACCAAACCTGGCTCCATTGGTTCAAAGTTGGACCAGCATTGCCAATGCAATGCGTTGTTTGGTCTGAGTGCAAACCTTCAAACTGAACTGGTTCGAATTTGAACTGGTTTGCACATCCCTAGCCAACACCACTGCTTAGGAGCCTGGCGGTAAGAAGCCAAATGACCACTTTTCCTCACTGGAGCAAGAAAGAGTGACCATTTAGCTTCCTATCAGTGAGGGAGCCAGAAATGAGGGCATGTATATGCCATGATGCCTAACACACAAGGTGCATAAATGCCCTCATTTTTTAGCCAGCTCATGCAGCGGTAAGAGGTTTCATAACTTTTCTCCTTGCTTGAGTGAGGAGAGAAGCCATGGAGCCCCATACTGCTGGGCTCGGTGACAAGAAGCAACAGGAAGGGGGAAGTGGTGGGAGTGGGGAAGGGGCAAATGACAGGTAGAAGGCCTTGGTGACCCCCCTTTCCAGGGTGACAGTGGGCGGTGCGTGTTCTTAGAATGTGTCTGTCTAGTTATAGTTATGCCCTTGCTTATGGACAAGCACTTTCTAGCCGATTATAGTACTGTTGCATAGCTTCTGTGGAGCTTGCACAACTGAACTTGGCAGTGCGTAATGTCCCAGATGTTTTGCTCTGCTCCCCCCCCCCCCCAAATAGTGGATTTTAGATCCTTTTCAGCTAAGCTCATTTTGGGAGGAATAAGAATGTTGGTCTTGAACAAGAGAGGATGGAAGCTCAAGGAGGGCTGGGAACGATCCTTATCTGAAACACTGGAGAGCCACTGCCAGTCAGTGAAGAGAGTTCTGGGCTACATTGTCCAATGGGATATACTGTATCTGTATTAGGGATGTGCACGGAACTGCACATCTAGTTCTACAACTAGTTCCGTGCACTCCCGGGAGGGTGGGGGGTTGCTTTAAGGTGTGGGGAGGTTGTCCTTACCTCCCCCACTGTGTTTCCCCTGCTGGCGCTGCTGTCAAAATAGCTGGCCCCTCCGAACCAGCTCCAGTGCTGGTCTTTCGAACCTCAGTGGTCTGTGAATAGACCACTGAACCAGTTCGTGCACACCCCTAATCTGTATAAGGCAGCTTCATGATTTCAAATGGGTGCAATTAAGTTCCTGTTTCCACAGCTAGAATACCTGTGCACACTGATTTATTTATTTATTTATTTATTTATTTATTTATTTATTTATTTGATTTTTATACCACCCTTCCAAAATGGCTCAGGGTGGTTTACAACTTAGTGCTAATTATCAAGCTACTAAGGAATTCTAGCATGTTCACTATCAGTTTACTGTTCCTTGATTTGGATTTGAAGGTCACCACTACTGGTTTAGCTGAGCCTCCAGTTGCCCGAGTGCACGCAAGCCTGACATCCCGTGCTAAGAAGGATATGCCGACAGTGGGTGAGATGGGTGAACTCACCAATGCCAGCATCTGTTTGTGGTGTTAAACTTGACATCTGCAATTAGATTTGAAATGAGAGACAGATATTGGGTTCTGTACCAGAAGTAGGGTAGAATATCCTGACTTTGGTGGGTTTGCATGTCGCACCCAGTGTCAGCATAACCTTTCCAATACTGGAAGTTGAACTTGCATACGTGCTTGGGGAACGGTGGCTTGGATGTGCGACATGGTTCACCGTGACATGTGAAAAACCCCACATTAAGACACTAGGCTCCCAATGTGGCCAGAAGGGAAGGAGTACCTTCTCTCTGTATCCTGGAAATGGGAGTTGACAATGTCCCCTTTGCTGCAACAGTCCTTGGTCCCAAACTAATGGATACCAAGCATATTCTTCTCTGAAGTAAAAGGTTTCTTTACTTGAAGTTTCGGGGCTGTGTTGGGGAACTTACCTTATTGTGTGTTAACTTTAAAAGCTCTTTAAAAATTTGGGAATGGTCAGGTCTACTGCATCTTGGATAAAACTCTTTTGCCACAGGCTTGACGTTTGCTCACATTCTTCTTGACAGCCATTTGCTATTCTCCATAGCTGAGATGATTTGTGTCTGTTTTCACTTTCTTGTTCTGTGTGGAAGAGAACATGTGTTCCTCTGAAGAGATGCCCTGCCAGAGATGTGTGTTTTTGTAAGTCAGCAAAGAAACAAGCTCCTATGTCATTATGATGTTTGTGGTTTGTTTTGGCGATGGCTGGAGATGAACTGCAGCTTTCTTTAGGACATGGTTATTTAGTTTTTCACCAGTTTTACAGCACATTCTACTTTACTGTCTTCTTCCCTGGCATCCATCCAGTGGTATTTTTTTGTAAATCATGAGCAAGTTGAGCGAGGTTTTTCCCTTTTAAAATTGTCATGCTTCTTCTTAAACCATACATTTTTATGAGTAAATGTATTTTCAATGAGTTTTTTCCCCTTGTAAATATTGAAGTGGTTTCGCTAGTGTTCAGTAATATCTAGAAGCTTTTATAACTAAAAAAAATGCTAAAAGTTCTGCACTTCACTTTGGGCTTGCTTTGTAGTCCTGCATGGAGAGTTAAAAAATATATAAATTTGAATTAAATTGGGCCATTAGCTTGGAAGTTATGAATATTTAAACTTGGCAATTTTACACATGCATATTACATGGTGCTGGTTTTTAAAAGACACATTTCTAATACACCCTTTTTCACTTCTAATGCTCTTAAGATACTTCAAAAAAATTAAATAAAAATGAATGGTAGCAGGGGGGGAAACTAACATTAATGCATGAGTTTATCTTTCCAAACTAAAACAGTAAGCAATGATTCTAAAGTAAAACAGAATCTGTATTTAGAGTTTAACTGAAACACTTTAGATGAACATGTTTTCTAATCCAGTTTTCTTTGTCTCAAAGAGGGAATGACTATAAATAATAATATGATATGGAAATTTGGTTTCCTAGATTTATATAGTTTGATTTTATCCCACTAGGTTTTTGATGGCAAGAACAGCAGCAATTGGAAATCTTCTTGTTGCTCAGATCAAGGAGTAACTTGCCTGATTTTTAATTTGTAGATATGGGGAAGAAAGTTGAAGTAATATACCTGGGATTTAGCAAAGCTTTTATTTTAACTTTAATCCTACTCTGCTTCTAAGAGAGGAACCTTGTGCCCTAGAAGAAATTATAATATGATGTGGTTGATTAAGTGGCTGCATGCAAAGGATCATAATGCAACCAACATCAGATTAGAAAGTGGTATCTGATGGTATTTGACAGGGATTGGTCCTGGACTCTTTGCTCTTTAAAAACATCATTTTTACTTTTATGAGAAGTAGGCAGTAAACTATCAAATTGAATGATGATGTGTACAAGCCATAAGGTTAGTAATAATCTGAATAAATGGGAGAGCTGTGCATGTAGCAACAGAATGCAATTCAATAAAGATGGCTGTAGAGTGTTAATCATAATAAATATAATACCTCATATGTATATATAGGGCTTTAAAGGGGTCAAAGCACTTCACATATATTTTTTACCATAATTGTTACAGTGGCTTTCTAAGGTGGTTTAGTGTTACTGTCCTCATATGGCAAATGAGAGGTCTTTATCTGAGAAACAGACTATTATAACCATGGTTTTGATTATCAGAAACAGGCCACCTTTGGACGTTAAGAACCATGGGGTCAGTGAACACACTGTCCTCTTGCCTGACCCCTAACACACTCCCAGATGAGCCAGAGCTGCAGCCTTGGAGCCTGCAAGTGGGCAGAAACTGGCTATGCACACTTTAGGAATGCAAATAGAACTGTCTTGCCTAGATGTAAAGAGAGGAAAAACCATTTTTCAAGAAGCAAACTCTGAAAGTTCTAGTTACAAAACCTCTGTGTATGCTCAGGTTAACTTTTTTGAACAATATTAGTCTGTTTGCTTAAGGTTTTTGCTGGTTTAAAAAGAGGTTTTGCCAACAAACTGATGTAAACTGATGGGTACAAAACGTTTTGTGCCCGAAAATGGCAATTTCAGAGGTTTTGTAACCAAAACAAAATCAAGAATTAAAAAAACAGAGATTTTTGTTTCCAAATCGAAATGACTCTGTTTTGGATAGAATGCTTTGTTCATCAGAAAAGCATTGCAATTGAAATTGACTTCTTTGACTCTCTCCACTCCAGCTGAGGCACTGAGTGATTAGCAGAAGATAAGATATGCAAAAAAAAATTGAGCATGAATAGTTTAGTTAAGTGTTGTATTCAGAGTGATTGAAATGCAAACTGACCTTGCAAAGGGATTTGGAAGACAGCATTTTGAGACAGAAATACCCAAATATCTTTGGGAGCTCAATGCAATTCCAAAGCTCTTGCTAAAAGCCATGGTATAAATTGTGTGGAGAAGCTTTTCGAGAAGCTGGTTAGGAAAGTTCTCAAATTACACAGGTGTTTCTTTCCAAAGGTTTAGAAAGAATCTCTTGACTTGTTCAGGGGTCTTTTGAAGAGCTATTTTTTCTTCTGATTTTTATGAGTTATAGTGGTGTCTAAGTTTTGATGCCCAAGTTGAGCAGTCTAATGTGATTTAGGCCACAATGTAATTTGGTGGGACATGATGTCTAAGCCAGTGGTTCACAACTTTTGCCATTGCAGGGACAGGTCATCCACATGGGACTACAGGAGACAAAAGGAGGGGGGTGGGGAACACACCTGTCAGTCTATTGACATCCCCAGGAATCTTAGTTGCTTCTCTCTTTCTTGTAACCATGATCCATGGTTTTGCACTTTCTTAAATGCAGTGATGATAAATCTCAACAATTCTGAACAGTAGGCTGATTTGTTTGGGCTACGGCTCACTCCAGTTGAGTTAAATGAACATTTGAAGCTGTTCCATAGTACCAAGGCAGTTTTTTTTTTTTTTAACATTTTATATCCCGCTCTTCCTCCAAGGAGCCCAGAGAAGTGTACTACATACTTAGGTTTCTCCTCACAACTACCCTGTGAAGCAGGTTAGGCTGAGAGAGAAGTGACTGGCCCAGAGTCACCCAGCTAGTATCATGGCTGAATGGGGATTTGAACTCGGGTCTCCCCGGTCCTAGTCCAGCACTCTAACCACTACACCACACTGGCTCGTTGGTCATTCTCTTCACTCTTTCAACTTGTTTATGTGGGGTGGGGCTTCTGGGGCAAAACAGTGGGTTGGATGGAAGTGCCCCAAGGGTGGAGCACCCAGATTACAAATAGGGCAAAGGGCTGATCTCTTAGGAATTTTTGAGGTTTATGCATCTTTAAGATTTTTTCCCCTAGGGAATAATGGAGGTATCAGCAGCCCCATAGCTCCACCTGGGGGGCACTGGGATGGCCCAAAGCAAGTGGTGGTGTAGTGCACAGAGGGTGCCAACCAACCCCCTGGATTGCTAACCCATTGGGGTATTGGGCTTTGTTGTTTCTGAGGTGTTGAGTTTAGATTCTCTGATAGCAAATGAGGTTTTTAATGAAAAACCATCAATCCACACTCATATGCTACCAGAGAATCTACTCTCAGAACACCTCTAGAACAAAACCCTGTACTTCATGGGTTGGCAACCCATGTGAGTGGTTGGCAGCCTATGTGCACTACACCGCCACTTGCTCTGGGCCACCCCAGTGCCCCTCAAGTGGAGTTATGGGACTGCAGAAACCTCCATTAAACCCTACAAGGAAAATCTGAAAGACACGTAACTTCATTAATTCTTTAAAAATCAGCCCTTTGCCAAATTCCTCTGAAACAATTGTGGTAGCTTCCTTGCACCAACTGGGCACTGCCACCAACCACACTCCACTCTGGGCCACCCTTTCCCCCCACCTCACGTAAAGCTATACTTTTCCTGAAACCAACATCATACCCTATGGAGAAAATCTGAAAGATGCGCAAACTTCAAAAATTAACCAAAAATCAGCAGTTTGCCCAATTCTTTTGAAATTCCTTTTGTGGTAGCTTCCACTCATTGGGCACTATAACCCCCACCCACTCTTTTGACCACATGACCCATTTTAAAATCTGAATTAATTCAGATTCAGATTTGGATTAATCCGGATACAAAACAAAACTGGGGTGATTCGGAAGGCTCAATTTCGGACAAAATACAAAATGGGGTTGATTCGGATTTGGTACAAATCAAAACAGAAAAAATACAAAATGCACAACCCTATAATCTAGCAGGTAGGATAGCATAGACCATCCTCCACCAACAGAGGATTAGGAAACATGATCAATAATACAGATGCATTATGTGAGTGTTGGTTTGCAAACTCTGTATCTAATTCCAGTGCCAGCAGTCTTCCTAGGGAGGTTGCTGTCTGAAGTGAATTCCCTAGGAGAATTGGTAATAATTCCATGCATAAATAATAATTTGCAATTAGCTTTTTAAAACAAGAGGATTCATTGATCTGAACAGGGATGCCATTGTTTTAAGCTGGCCCTAGAGGATGCTAACAATGTTATAACACTCTGCTCATGCTGGGAGAATCAAAAAAATGAATCCCTTCTGACATGTACGTCTTTTGTTTAGTGTTGTGAAGGTTGTTTCCCATGTTCTAGCTTCGGGATTTACTGGCACCAAATAAAAGTTTTTGAGATTTGGAGAGTTGGATTTAGGGTTCACCTGCTGGGAATGGGTAAAGCGTAGGAGTGTTATCTAGCTAGGCAGTGAAATGAACCCCTGAGGGGATGAAGCAATAAATGTTTCCCTACCAACACCTGTCTGAAAGCACAGAGGCAGTTGGGCAGCTTTTAGTATGGAGGAAGCAAGGCCCTATGTGAGACCTGTCAACTCTTCCTTTGAAGATGGTGAGGACAGTTTGCAATACTGTGGTTGCTCTACCTACAATTTTCTGCATTTTACTCTTTAGGTGTGGTATCTTCTAGGGATTTAGCAATGTTGGAGTGGGTCCTGGGACAAAAAATGAAGATGGGCTCCTGTGTCCCTTCCTCCTCCTCCTCCTCCTCCTCCTCCTCCTCCTCCTCCTCCTCCTCCTCCTCCTCCTCCAGAGAAATGCTAGGGTGAGAACAAAAAGCAAGTTGTCACCCAGCCAGCAGCCCCACCTGGACCATTTGCCCCCCCGCCATTGTAGCATTGAATTGTAGCTTCATCCCTTATACCCTCTCTCTCAAGATGGTGGCGCGTTCGGACGCTGCGGCTGAGAGCTCCTTGACTTGGAGACGGAGATTGATTTACAGTCGTCAGGAATTGTTGTTTTTTAGAAGTAGAAGGAGGAACTGTGGAAGCTGTGTTGTGTGGGAGCGTCTGTGGGCTTGTAAGATTCCAGAAATCATAAATTACCGGAGTTGGAGGAGGAGGAGGAGGAGACAGAGAGAGCGAAAGCAGAAAAGAGGCTGCAGAGGATGGGGTCCAACGAGAGTGAGGACAAAGTTAAGGAAACAACGACATAAATTATCACTCCCAAGTATCTTTTACTCTAACGTGAGGTCCTTAGTAAACAAATTGGACGAATGGAGGCTGCGTGTTGGAGTTGAAGGTGATATCCGAGATTGCTGTTTGTTGCTGCTCACAGAGACATGGCTTCACTCATATATTCCGAATACAGCTATTGAATTACATGGCTACACGGTATACCGGTGCGATAGAACAGAGAATTCCAACAAGAAACAAGGTGTGTGTGTGTGTATCTATGTAAATCACAAATGGTGCACAAACTCTGTTAGGTTGGATAGCCACTGCTCCCTGGATGTGGAGTTTTTAATGATTAAATGTAGACCTTTTTATCTCCTCCGGGAATTTACAGCAGTAGTATTGACGGTGGTGTATGTGGCACCAACTGCAAACACACACGAGGCCATGAGTATTTTGTATGAGAACATTAATAGTAAACTGAGCAAATACCCAGAGGCGGTGCAGATTATTGCGGGGGATTTCAACCACACAGATTTGAAGGCAGTATTCCCGAAATTTCATCAGCACATCAAGTGTGCAACGAGGGAGGGAAATATGCTTGACAAGGTGTATACGAACATTAAACAGGCATTTTAGGTTAAGCCCTTGGCTCACCTTGGCAGGTCAGATCATGTGTCCCTGCTTTTGACACCAGCGTACATACCTCTCAGAAAGCAAGCCCCGATATCAACACGTACTGTTATAGTGTGGCCTGAGGGAGCCTCTCAATAGCTGCAGAACTGTTTTCAGGAGACTGATTGGAATGTGTTTGACCATCATGATCTGGAGATCCACACATCAACGGTCCTGGATTATATTAAATTTTGTACAGCCAACGTCACCAGGGAAAAGTATGTGAAGATATATCCAAATAGGAAGCACTGGATGACGGGGGAAGTTCGGAGGCTGTTGAAGGCCAGAAACTTTGCTTTTAGAACTGGAGATCGAGCATTGTATAGCATAGAAAGGGCGAATTTGAAGAGGGATATTAAGAAGGCAAAAGCTGAGTATAAAGGGAAAATTGAGAATTATATGAGCAGCCATGACACTAGACAAATGTGGTAGGGGGTTCAGCAACTTATTGGCTATAAATCTAACAATCCATCAACTGTAGAGAGTAGTGCCTCCCTGGTGGGGGAGCCGAATACCTTTTTTGCCCGGTTTGAGGCGACACCGGCAGTGGTTCCAGGAGTGCTGCCGGAGTCACTGTTCTTACTCCCCGAGGAAAATGTTGTTAGAGTGGAAAATGCTGTTAAAGTGGAAGAGGGGGAAGTGAGGTGGGTACTAAAGGAAATAAATGTGAGGAAGGCTATGGGCCCTGATGGAGTGGCTGGTAGGGTGTTGAGAGACTGCTCGGAACAACTGGCAGAAATTTTTACGAAGATTTTCAATCAATCTCTGGCCCAAGCCACTGTTCCATCTTGTCTGAAATCCTCTACTATCATACCTCTGCCAAAAAAATCTAATATAGATAGCCTGAATGACTTTCAACCTGTGGCGCTTACACCCATCATAATGAAATGCTTTGAGAAATTGGTGCGGAATCATATTACGGCTTGTTTGCCAGATAGATTTGATTCTTATCAATTTGCATATAAGAAGAAGAGATCCACGGAGGATGCTGAGACTATGGCCTTACATACTGTCCTGACCCATTTGGAGAAACAAGGGAATTATGCAAGACTGCTTTTTGTAGACTTTAGCTCTGCATTTAATACTATTCTCCCATATAGATTGGTGCCAAAATTATTGGACCTGGGGCTTCCACCGTGCTTATGCAGGTGGATACTGAATTTTCTATCAGAACGTTCTCAACGGGTCAGGATGGGCTCTCATGTCTCGACGGATCTCAGTATAAATACAGGGACGCCGCAGGGGTGCGTGTTGAGTCCACTTTTGTACATGCTTTACACATATGATTGTGTTCCCAATTACCTCAGCAATAGGATTATTAAGTTTGCAGACGACACAACTGTGGTTGGTCTGATTACTGCTGGAGAAGGGAAGTTGGCCTATAGGAAGGAGGTGGAGAGGCTGACAGAGTGGTGTAGGGAGTAAATTATTCCTCAATTTAAAGAAAACAAGGAGATCATTGTGGATTTCAGGAAATGCAAATTGGATTTCCAGCCACTCATTATTGAAGGGATTTGTGTGGAACGGGTTTCGGTGTTTAGATTTCTGGGAATGGAGCTGAGAGATGACCTGACATGGGGAGCAAACACCAAAGATCTGGTGAAGAGAGCACAGCAGAGATTATACTTCTTGAGAGTTCTCCGGAGGACTAATCTCTCAAGTAATCTATTGTTGGTGTTTTATCGCTGTGCTATAGAGAGTGTGTTGACTTATGGGATCTGTGTGTGGTTTGGGAGTTGTACAGCCAGAGAAAGAACACTGCTGTCCAAGGTTGTTAAGACAGAGGAGAAAATAATTGGATGTACTCTTCCTACCTTAGATCAAATCTATGCCACTAGGTGTTATAATAAAGCTGTGGAGATAGCGCAGGATCCCACGCACCCTGGAAACGATCTCTTTCAGCTTCTGCCTTCGAGAAGGAGGTATAGGGTCATAAAGACCAGGACCAGCCGCTTGAGAAGTAGCTTCTACCCAAAAGCGGTCTCAGCTTTGAACGCAGCAAAACACAGCTTCTGAGGGTTTTTTTGTATTTAGTTTTTAGAGTTTTTAAGTGGGTTTTTAGTGGGTTGATGGGAGGGGGGCGTATGGGTATATGTTTAGATTATTCTTGTTAGGTCCTGTAGTAGTGGTTGTAGATTCTTTTCAATCTCGTTGTTCTGCACAGGACAATGACAATAAAGATTTATCTATCTATCTATCTATCTATCTATCTATCTATCTCTCTCTGCAATTCAGGGGCCACGCTCTCCCATGTGGCCTTAGTGCTTTACACAATTGGGCTTTGCGCCTGTCTAGCTTCTCTTCAGTTTTCAGGCATCAGCCCTGCCCCCTCCGGTCATTTGCCCAGGCTCCCTCCCTCAGACTTCTTTCATCCACCAACTGATAGACTTTGTTCATGAGTTGCTCTGAGCTAGAACAACAACCACAACCAAAAAATGCTTTTTATCCCTTGTTTCTCCCCTCTTCCTTCTTTATTATTGGTTTGTTACTTTACTCTTTTGGTTTGTGTCTTTATTTCCCCCTAGGTCCCCCACTTCCCACCCCATTTTGGGTCGGTGTTTTTTCTCGTCTGTGTCTTCCCCGCTGATGGCCAGCAAGGTCACATTTAGGTTTTGTGTCTGCCGCAGGGTCAAGCTCCCCTCCATGGATGGGTACAATCACTGCATTTTCTGCCTCAGTGAGGCTCACAAAGTTGATTTCTGTGCACACTGCACTAAGTTTGGCAAGCAGGACAGAAAAAACCGGGCCTTCCGCCTGAGACCGTGGCATTGGGAGCGGGCTCTACAGTCCTCCCGTGAGGTGTCCACTCAAGTCATGGACACAACTTTGCCAACCTTGGGCTCACAGCCCACCACCATGGCAGCACCCATGGCTACCCCAGAGCCTGCAGCTCCTTCTCCATTGACCCCTTTACCTCCTGCCTCAGTAACGGAAACCAATACTGCCACTGTTGCCTCTAATGCACTGCCATAAGGTTCAATGGCTTCAAATTCACAACTGAAAAAGAAAAAGAACCGAGAAATTGTGCTCAGTGGTTCGTCTAAACTCCTGACTCAGCCATAAAAATGCAAGCTTCCTGTTTCTTTGGCCCCTGCTAAGCTGAAAAAGAAGCATAAGCTAGCCTCAGCAGTGCCAATCCAGCAGGAGCAATCTGCTCCCCTGCATTCCATTAACTCTGAGCAGGATCAGGGCAACTCAACTCTCCACCTTGAGGACCAGTTCGAACCCGAAGACCAGTTTGAACCCAAAGAGCAGTTCGAACCCTAGGAGGACCTCTGTACCGAAGGCCAGCTTTACCATTCTGAAGCTGAATATCAGTATGAACAAGACAGTCGTACTGATCCAGAGGCAAGAAAAAATGAGGAACAATTATACGATGACAGATCATTGGAAATGGATGATTTCCGTTCAGAATTAGAGGCTTTGTGCCTGAACCCCAATTGCAGACACGGTTTCCAGGCTCATCCAAGGCCTCTCCAGCCATGCAACCACAGTCAAATCTCATTACATCGATCAATACTACTCCAGTTGGGATAAGCGCACTGTTTATCACTCATATCATTTAACTGACCCATATTATAGAGCTCCAGGTGACTTTGACTCCTCTTCACAGCTTTACTTATCTCATTCCCAGTTGGACCAGTGGGAATATGACTAGCCTCCCAGGGCGAGACTGCGTTCTCCATTAGGTGGGGTACCAGAGACCCACCATCACACTGCTACCAGCTGCCACAGAGGCCAGACAACCATACATTCAATGACCCAAACCTCAAGCCCCTCCTGCTCCACTAAAGGTGCAACGAAATAAGACAGACCCACACCCACTATTTGGTCTCAACATGCCCCCATTTCACTTTCCATGAATGCAGTCTTACTAGAAATCGCAAAGTCTTCTTGGAAGAAACCATCTTCCTTACCCCAACCATCTAAGTGCCTAGAAAGTTTTTATAGAGTGCACACAGAAGATGAACAGGCTGGGGCCTTTCTTCAGTACGACCCCATGCTC
The DNA here is from genome assembly GCF_027244095.1 of Hemicordylus capensis. Taxonomy (NCBI): domain Eukaryota; kingdom Metazoa; phylum Chordata; class Lepidosauria; order Squamata; family Cordylidae; genus Hemicordylus; species Hemicordylus capensis. The sequence continues at coordinate 339,724,861 of NC_069659.1, forward strand.
AGTTCATTCATTGTGTAATCCTCATAGAACTCTCCCTGCCTCTACACCACCAGACAAGGAGGACACATAATTGGAAACGTTTGGCAGATGCATTTATTCCATCTTGGCATTACATCTCAAAGTTGCCAACTACCAGGTTTATAATGTGTGCTACAACCACTTCTTGTGGGAACATTGTTAATGGAACTGCCCTGGGGTGTTTGGTCAGCACCCCAATGTCTGGGCTGTGTGGGGGAATTAACTCTTTAAGGGGGTCAGTTCTACCAGCTTTAATTTGTAGAAACATTTGGACTCAAGAAATGACTGGATTGAGACAAGGTATAGCTTTTCAAAATTAAAAGAAGAATTTATTTTGAAGGAGGGGGATACAGAAAGAGAATTGTGTGATTAAAGCAATTAAAAATACATTTCTAGATAAGTCTGTTACTATGAAGCATTTTAGCTTAAAGTCTAATTTGTATGAGATCCCAGGTGGGAAAGAGAAAAGAGATTTGAGAGATAATTGTAGAGTGGGTTGGAATTAAGAAAGGGGAGCAGAAGATAGTTTTGTGGCTCAAGGAGGGTTGAAGGCTCATATTCACCTGATCTGGATGACGAGACCCAGGGGCTCCTGGACGGACTGCAGAGTCTCGCACCTCAGCGTGATGGGAAGCAGGAGGCGTTTAGAGGTTAATAGCGGGAGAGGTGCCCATGAGAAAGGTTTATTGTGGGTCCAGCTTCCTATGGGTGCAAGGCAAGCTGAATGGATTGGCACAAGGACCGATCCCGATAGTGATTTAAAGATCTTTGTAGGTTGTAGGAGGGAAAAGGCAATGCCCAGTGGAGTCCCAAGTATAGCATAAGAGGGAACACGAAAATTGCTTGTTGGGGTCCTTGGAGTCTCCAGTGTATAGCATGGGAGAGCACACCGGGTCATGGAACTGGGTATACTTGTATCCCAAAACGTGCCTTGGGGGCACATGCATGCTGTTGTACTTTGTTGATTAGAAGGGCCAGGGTGGACCTCGACATAATGCATTGTGTTTGATCATTCTTCCTGGGTGTGACAATGTGGGGATCACCTTTTGTGTGCAAGGCTGATTGTGATGAAAATCAGAGTATGTAGGTCGCAAAAGAGTATCCATGCTGAGACGGGCTCTTCAGTAATCCTATCAATAATTTCAAAGGGTACACCTCTAGGTCTACATCACTGACTCATTTCCTCTGTGATGGGGAGAACATTACTTCAATACCTTATCTACTTTTCTTCCTGCTTGGCATAATTGGCTCATTAGCATGTTGTTATCTCCTGTGAAAGGAGTGAGGGGAGTGAGGTGGTTCACTCTAAGTTTAGAATGACCTCTCTATAGTTAACTCTCAAGTCTGCTTAGTTGGGGCTCCCACATGGGGAGGGGGGTATACCTTATACCTGTTCCAATTCTCTTTGTTTGCAGCCAAATCTAGGGGTGACTAGCTCAGTACCAACTAAGTGACTACTCCCCTTGTGTACCATAAATTGAGAGCTCACATTGTGGTGCAGCTCCTGAGCATATCCAAAGTGCAATCTCCAAGCCTGGAGATGCAACTGCAAACAGGGAGGCTCCTGAGAACTGGGTGGAATTAGCGTGGCTAGTAACAATGCCTATCCCCCTTCCTGGCTAGTAACAATGCCTATCCCCCTTCCTGGACCCCCTTCCTGGACCACCTTCCTCCAGACAAGAAACATCCTGCCAAGGTGTTCCTTAAGGAGGCAACTCAGTTGGCCAAACAAGAACTCTATTCAGCCAGACACTCAGCTGAATGTGCTTCCAAAGTCATGGCCACTTCGGTTGCCATTTGCTGTCACGCATGGCTGTGTTCCTCCAGCCTCACGTATGATGCCCACTGTCGCATAGAGCACCTCCCCTTTGAAGGCACTGCCTTCTTCAGGGAGAAGACTGATAAGATCCTCTAGAATGTTCAGCACCTCAGAAACATGGCGTGCTCTATGAGCTATCAACCCTCATCATCACAACAACACAGACCTATCAGATGGAACTGTAACTAGCCTCAGAGGCCTTCCTTTTCTCAATATCAATATCTTCAGAATGACCGCTTCTTTCGCTCCTCGTGTTTTCAGCCACACAACAAACGCTCCTCCTACACCACTCAGCACCCAACAGCGCAAAATCCAGGCCAGCAATCTTGTTCCCAAAGAAACAGTGACCCCTCCTTCCAATGCTGACTGGGGGACTCGCCTTTCTCCCTTTTTTCCAGCCTGGGAAACCATCACATCAGATTCATGGGTCCTCACAATCATAAGAATTGGATATGTGCTGGAGTTTTCATCTACACCCCTATGCAACCAACCAGTCACTACCAAAGCTACACCCGCTCTTCTGGTGGAGGTAAATTCGTTACTCGACAAACAGGACAGAGAAATGGTTTACAACCTGGCATCCCAGGGGTTCCACATTCCCCAAACATGACAGAGGACTCTGTCCCATCTCTGTCCCATCCCAGACTACACCTGCATGCGTGGTAGATACAACCCTCTTCCCAGAGGCACTTCAGTGCGTCCTTTCAGCCACCACCAACAAGAAACCTGCAATGGTAAAATCTTGCCTACACAAATGGACATGTTTCCTCAACTTCCTGTGTTCTCGGGGTGTGTCCCCCACGGATGTCTTCATGGAACATGTATGTACTTACCTTCTTTCCCTGAAGGAGGCCGGCCTAAAACTATCCTCTCACTTGGCAGCTACTGTGGCACTCTTGTCCCCGCTTACCCCATCCTGGTTCAGGAACCCCACCAGCCAACACTTCCCGAAGGGTCTTTCTCATCTATACCTGGACGCACCTGTTATGGACCCAGCATGGGACCTTTCACTTGTACTTTCCTGTCTCATCAGACACCCCTTTGAGCCTCTAGCATCTATTTCCCTTGATCAACTCTCCTGTAAGGTGGTGCTCCTCATAGGCATCACATTCACCAGGCATGTTGGCGAACTTTGTGCCTTGAGGATGGACTACGCTTACCTGATTTTCCACAAGGACAAGGTGGTTCTCCAACCAGACATTGCCTCCCTTCCCAAGGTTGTTTCCTCCTTCCATTGTTCTCACCCTCTCACCTTACTAGTGTTCTTTCCCAATACTACTGATGCAGTGCAGAGGCATCTTCATGCTCTACACATTTGCAGAACTTTAGCCCATTATGTTCACAGGACTTCTGCTTAGCATTCCTCCCAGGCGCTCTCTGTTACTCACACAGGCCCCAACAGGGGTCAACATGCCTCTTCCCAGACCATCTCATGTTGGGTCATCAAGACTATCAAACTCTGCTGCTACCAACTTGCTAAGGAGGACATACCTGCCTCCTTAAGAGCACTCTCCACTAGAGCTGTAGTGGCATCCACCACCTCCGACAGGGCAGTCCCTCTGGAGGTCATCTGTCTAGCCACCACTTGGGCATTGCCTTACTTGTTCATCCAGCATTGTGTCCTTGATGTCCAATCCTGCTGAGATGTGGCGTTCGGGGCAGCATTCTTACAATCACTCTTTGCCTGACTTCCTCCTTCCAGGTGAGAAATGCACAGGGTGCTGCTTGCAATTCACCCAGTCATGTAAAGCACAGAGACCACTTCGAAGAACGACAGGTTGCTTACCTGTAACTTGGGTTCTTCTAATGGTCATCTATGCTCTTACACGACCACTTATTCTCCCCTCTTTGAGTTCTTTAGGTTGACGGACTCAGTGACGGAGGGAGCCTGGGCACATGCACACATGACCAGCGGGGGTGGGGCTACCTCCCCAGAAATGAAGAGAAGCTAACTTGGAATGATTCTGATGAGGTTTTTGTGCAGGTGCAAAGCCCAATTGTGTAAGAGCAGAGATGACCACTAGAAGAACTCAAGTTACAGGTAAGCAACTTCTTGTTCCTTGTTGGCTTTCAGGAAGCAAGTCAAAGCTTCCTTATCCCATCTGGGGTTCATCTTTTAGTTAATAACTGTATTTTATTATTTAGTTTGAGTGGTTAATGTTTTGCTTTCAGTTATTCAATTTGTGACACTTGCTGCCACTTGCCTAACACAGAAGATAGGGGCACTCTTGTGCTGGTATTGACACAAAACAAGGTGAAGTAGGCCACTTCAGAAAGTAGATGGTGGGCCAGTTTTCAGGCCAGGTTATGGGCCAACCAGCACCTCTCCCATAGGGTTCCCAGATGTGAACTTTTACCAGGATTTGGGACTATTTTAATACCCCTCTATTTCTGTGATGGAAGGGGTGTCCGGAGTTCCAGCGACCCTGCTACAAGTGTTGTGGAGTGGCTCAAATCATTCAGTAGCTGTCAACTGTGAAGGCCAATTGGAAACAGTGGGCTTACTCCTGTGTAATGTTTGCTGTGCGGTGGCAGGCAGAGCTCATTTGTATGCTGCTGCTGTGCTGGCAATTCCCATCCCATTTCCCCAGCCAAGTGTTTTTTGCAGCAGTTTTCTAAGTGACTCACTGTGACAGGTCCAGTGGTCCCAGTGGCCCCAAGGAGGGACTTCTTCTGACTGTGTCTTGTGTCTCTGCTTGAGTAGCCAGCAAGCTTTCTCCAAGTCAGGGAACCTATGCTTCCCCTATAGGTACCAGTTTGGTACCTGGTGTGTCTCCCTCCCCAAATGAAAATAAAATGCACAATTTGTCCCATGGGATTCTGTGATCCACTCAGAAGAGGGCTGGTGTTTGAATTGTGTGGGAAATGGGGCGTGTGAGTTGTATTTATTCTCAAACTATCCTGTTTTTAGCAAAGCATGCATATATTATTCCAGTTAGCACATGTATGCAGGTTTTTTAATGCAAAGTGGAGACTTTTTAGAGACCTTTTTTTGATGAACAGCACCATTTCCACTTATTTGGTGACAGATTTTGACTATTTTCACCATCTGGACCTGGCAACCCTACTCTCCCATGATGCCCTGTAGAGGAAGTGAGCTGAAATGGCACCACATTTTTTCCTTTTCCCTTCCTAATGGCAAAGGCAGGAAGGGAGAGAGTGGAATAAGGAAGGAATTGATTTGATTTTAAAAGGCGGGGGGAGAGAAAAGAGATGGTAAGGAGGCGTCATTTCCTGCTCATCCTCAGGCAGCAAAATTGTCATGAGTGAGTAGTGGGATACCCAGAGAAGGGCTTGGATTAATGGTTGACTCCTGACTAACCAAGCACTTGTGGAAGGATGTTGTGCTAGTATAAAGCTGTGTTGCACTAGCTGCTTGCCCTAAGTCTGGTGATTCCATTCCAGTGAAGTATTGTGCTACTGCAAGCATGCTTGCACATTTGCGCACATGTGGCATGCCTCATCTGTTTTAAAGGGAAATTTTGTGCAAGAGCACAAGAGTGCAATTTCACAAATCTACATTTCTTAGTGCAATGATGTGATCTCCTTGCACTAGAGCAACTTTATTCATTATACAACTACTTCAGCAGGCTATCGACCCAATGATCCTGATTAATGGCCAGCAGCGTTTCCTGTAACAGAAAATTCCAGATGTTGTTGACTACAACTCCCAGCATTCTCAGCCAAAGCCCACTGCAGCAAGGGATTTTGGGAACTGTAGTCAACAATATCTGGGATTCCCTCTTAAAGGGAACAGTGCTGGGGATATTTATATGGGAGAAAGTGGTCCTTCAGATGTCCAGGTTTCAGGATTTTGGAACTAGCATAGCCGTTTAGACTAGCATAGCCATGTAGATTCGGCTATGCAGCGATATCACTGTTGGCAAAAGAGGGTAATGTAAATGAATAAACAGGAGCTAAACAGGAGTCAAAAAGGAAAGGGCAGTGCCTGAAATGTTAATGAAAAATTGTAAACTGTGTACAGCCTGATCCCATGCATAGTTTCTTGGTAGCACAGAATTCAATGACTTAAACTTAGATAAGTAGGACTGCAGCCAAAAATTCAGGTCTAATGAAAACCATCTTCACAAACTTACACAGAAGCCTGTTCCTTCAATGCATGAATAAGAGCTGGCAAAAGTTATCTGCATTCTTGATGTTTGATGTTTTTAGTTGGGGTATAAATATATGTAGCACTCTTTTATTGCAGTGATGCACAAAAGCAGTTACCTTTTCCAGTCTTGATGCTGATATACCCAGCTGATGAACAATCTCTTAAAGAGAAACTCCTTTGTATTTTTATTCTGTTGTGACAGACTGAAGAGGTAGAAAGATACCTCTGTAAAAATTCACTGTCACTATCTCCATAATCTCTACTTCAGTGAGCTTCATCCAAGTGCGAAAATGGAAATTTTAACCTGCCAAGCGTCAGTCACAAGCTGAAATGAAAAAATTGCAAGTTAATAACAGCAATGCATTTTACAAAAAAATAAAAATAAAAATTGCTGGCTAATTTAGCATTGCTTTGTGCAAGGTCACATTTAGGGAGGGGTGTGTGTGTGTGTGTGTGTGTGTGTGTGTGTGTGTGTGTGTGAAATTATTTTATTTATTTTAGTTCTGGAAAGTCAAGAGCAAAGTAGTGGCAGGCAAGTTTTAATGCTCAAGGTTATCTGATGTCTAAGATGAGAAATAAATGATGCTTCCAGCTTTATTTGCTTAAAAGTGGGCAGAGGGATCCTTTCCATAGCGATGAAGTGGAAAGTCTGTGCTATTCTTTACGGTAATGATAAAGTCAATGGAACATAAAATCTGAAAAGGAGGGCAAGGAGAAAGAGAGAAGGGAAAATTCTGAGTTATGTCTCCTAAAGCAATATTTCACCTTCACAATGGACATCTGATAATATATACCTGATACCATACTTTGGAAAGTACAACTTCTTAAGCCAGTACAGAAAATGATGGCCCACTACAGAAGGAAGTATGTATGTATGTATGTATGTATGTATGTATGTATGTATGTATGTATTTTTGCATCTATATACCACCTTTCATTAAAAGACAACCCCAAGGCGGTTTACAAAAGTTAAAACATACAATAAAAAGACAATAAAAACATCAAGCTAAAAAGTATAAAAACATATAAAAACAGGCATTAAAACAATACAACAGATAAAAACACACAGAAGCAGCATTAAAAACGATTATGTAAAAGCCTGGGTAAAAAGCTTTCTAAAAGCCGTGATGGAGTCCGAGGAACGAATGGCCACTGGGAGAGCATTCCAGAGTCTGGGAGCAGCAACAGAGAAGGCCCTGTCCCGAGTGCACGACAGCCGGGCCTCTCTCATTGTCAGCACCTGGAGCAGGGCCCCCTCAGATGTCCTCGACAAGCGGGCAGCAACCCTTGGGAGCAGGTGGTCCCTCAGGTATCTCTGCAAGTATTTACAAGAAGTTGCTTGTGTGGTAAAAAGCCTTTTGTTTTGAACTGTAGGGCTGGGTGTCACTGAAGTGATCAAAATCAGATTTTATCTTTGTAAAAAATTCTGGCTGACATCTTGTCTAATGAAGTACTGGTGTTGCTATTATTGGTGATGCTAATGAAGTTCTGGTGCATGCAGCTGGTGTTGCAGCTGCATGCACCACCTGAAAATATGTCCTTGAGGCTCATATATTTGGGTGCCAGTAGCTATTGAAGGCAGGCAGCTGTTGTAGCGTATTGGTGTGTGGAAATTTCCTTTCCTGACTCAGGTCACTTAATGAATAAACTAGCTGAAGAGAACTGGTTTTGTAGTAGCAAGCATGACTTGTCCCCTTAGCTAAGCAGGGCCTGCCCTGGTTGCATATGAATGGGAGACTAGAAGTGTGAGCACTGTAAGATATACCCTGTAGGGGATGCAACCGCTCTGGGAAGAGCAGAAGGTTCCAAGTTCCCTGCCTGGCATCTCCAAGATAAGGCTGAGAGAGATTCCAGCCTGCAACCTTGGAGAAGCCGCTGCCAGTCTGTGAAGACAATACTGAGCTGGATGGACCAATGGTCTGACTCAGTATATGGCAGCTTCCTATGTTCCTAGTTCTCAGCAGTCTTTGCCTCAGCTAGCTCAGGAATGACTCTTATCAGGATGATAAGCGTGCTCAGTGAGCTCAGTGCTCAGTGAAGCTGCCTATGAGGGATTTAAAATCCTTAACTTTCCAAACCCAGAAAGCTAAGAAAAGGAGTTCTAGTAAATCTAGAAGTTTCGGTAGGTTGATGCTGCCACCAAGTCACTGCTTTAGAAGGTCTTTCCCAATCGGGTTTGGGGTGACTAGCAATCCCCGTTTCACTTTGCTTCCCCTTGCCAGTAAGCAAGAATAAAACCTCCCTCCATGTGTTTGCCTGCACGCAGAGTTAATTTGTTAATTTGGCCAAGCTGTCTTTGAGACGTGTTCTGCACCAGATAAATCTCGCTTATCGTCCCCACCCCCACCCCGCTGGGTTAATACTTCAACCTTCTGAGGCTTGTAAGAAGAACAGAGAAAAAAACTTTTAATCAATTACTGCAGACTGGTTCTCTCTGAGGCTTTTAGCTTTTTAGATACACTTCAGAAATTATTAGTTGATTACAAGAATACTTCAACAGCACCCTGAACGATCCTGGGGTAGCACACTTTAAAATCTTAGTTACTTAGTTGCAAAGAATAGGTATTTAGGAACATGCAAAATGTACTCACAAAAGTAAAATAAATTCCTGGCACACAGTCTGACTACACAAATTGTTCTCTTTGTTGGGAAGCCAAAGTCCTGGCTTCTTCCCTTAAAACTCACCTAACTCCTGATGAGAATCTAGCCTCCTGCAGATCTCTGACCAAGAGATTATCCTGCAGCCTTAGCCATGAAGCATTTGACCTCCTGCTAGTCCACACTCTATGTCCTGACTTCCTCCTTCTCGTTCCCAGAAATCCCAGCAGCTCTCATGTCCCACCCACATGGTCGACTGATTGGTTTGAGCCCTGGAGGTCATCAGCCTGTCTGTCAAGACAAGGGTCCACTTCCTGTTAACTCTTTAGAGGGAGGGGAGACTATCATTTATTTATTTATTTATTTATTTATTATATTATATTTCTATACTGCCCAAAATGCAAGTCTCTGAGCAGTTTACAACACTCGGAACACTAGTGCAGCAAGGATCCAGACTATTTATGGGCTATAACCAAGACCTTGAATTTCCCCCGGAAACATATTGGCAATCAGTATACATCTTTTAAGATAGAAGTGATTTCCACAAAGAATTCATTAAACACATCACAGCGGGTAATCGATAGTTCCAGATTCTGATTTAAGGGAGGAGGGGCACTCACTAGCCCTCTCACAACCCTGAACAACTCCGCCGGATGTGAACTTGCGGATGCAATACGGGCAGAAAAGAATCGCTTTCTTGCCGCACATATGGCCTGAGCATAGGTCTTCAAATGAGCTCTATGTTGCAATCTGTCGGATTCAAGCCGAGTCTTTCTCCACTTGTGCTCCAGTAGTCTACCTCGCTGCTTCAGCCGCAGTAGTTCTTCCGTATACCAAGGGGCCAATTTTGAAGCAGGTCAGAGAGGACGCTTAGGAGCAATCATGTCTACTGCCCCAGTGAGTTTGCTCTTCCAGTTCTCCACCAGGGCATCAACAGGATCACCAGCAGAGCCAACCCTCCAAGGCTTCTTGAAATCCTATTGGATCCAATAACCTTCTCGGGCAGATCATCCTAATAGGTCCCTCGCCCCTGTGAAGGTGGGAAGTGATTGTGAGTCCGACCATAACCAGATGGTGGTCCGTCCATGACAATGGGGAAATCACAGGATTCCCCACCCACGGAACACCACCCTGATCAGAGTGAAAGACCAAATCAAGCGTGTGACCAGCAATGTGCATCGGCCCCGAGACCACTTGGGATAGGTCCATAGTTGTCATGGCCGCTATGAACTTCCGAGCTGCCCTGGACAACTTGGTCCCAAAGTGAACATTGAAGCCCCCAGCACCACAAGCCTGGGGGACTCCAACACCAAGTCTGAGACCAAGTCCGTCAGCTCGGTTAAGGACTCCGTTGAGCAGCGGGGTGATCGGTACACCAACAGAAGTCCCAGTCAATCCCTGGTCCCCAGACTTAAGTACACACATTTGTTATGGTCCGACACTCTAACAGGGATCCTGGTAATGGAAAGGTGATTCTTATAGACCACAGCCACTCCACCTCCCCGCCCATGGCCCCTCACCCGCTCCTCAACAGAGCAGCCTGGAGGAAGAAGTTGGGACCACACTGGGCCCCCAGCCTCCCCCAGTCAGGTCTCTGTAATACATACCAGGTCCTTGATTGGCTAGCGCAGAATGCAGAAAATATCCCAGCCCTCTTTTTATTCTGCAGCACCTGAGCCTGTAAGCAACTTTTCCACTCTTTGATTAACATGCTTTGGGTTGCTTGACTTCTGAATATCTGAAGAGATCACAGCTTGAGGGCTTTTAATTTTTCTAGCTGTCATATAATATGGCATATCAAGTCAATCTGAGCAATATTAATGCTCACTGCAATAAAACTGTGAATGTATCAATCAGGACATTTTAGAGTATATGTAACATTGGAGGGAGGCTAGGTATTTCTTGTCTTCTGGCAATTTCTGTCTGTTTCTTTCCTTGTTTCTTTATCTTAGACCAAAAAAGGAATATAAAAGTTTCCACATTTCTTCAGACTTGTGTGCCTTGTCTTCAGTCATTAGATCACCTCCATGCCAGCAGCTTTCTTCCTTGCCAAAGGAAGTCCTTGCCAGTTTGTTAGGTTAATCGGCTGTGCCCTTGTGGAAGAATGAAACCACATCTTCACTGACCCAGCAAGGCGCCAGGGGATGGCTGAATGGGCAAGAAAATATGAGAGTTCAACCTCCATTCATGTCCTATCCTGTCGCTTCAGTACCCTTTTGATTTTCTTGGTGTAATTGAGCTCTGGAATCTGTATCAAGTCCCCACCCTTGCTCCTCAGCATAATCACGATGCTTTCCTTATGAGCCTTCTTGTCTTTGATACACATGTATAGACCCTCTGAAAGTATCAATCGGTGAGGCTGTTCACACAACTGAGAGCTGTGCCCTCTCCCATTTTTTCCCCTGTGGGAGCAAACAATTAAGTAGGAAGAGAGATTGGGTGGGAGACAGAAGCTGGGTGGGACAGCTTTTCCTCCTACCTTGGTCAAGGAATAAGGAACCTGCCAGAGCAGTAGACATTATTGCTCCTAAGTGTCCCTCCAGACCCACTTCAAAGTTGGCTCCCTGGTATACCAAGGAGTTGCGAGGGTTGAAGCGGCTGCGTAGGCGACTGGAGTGCAGGTGGAGGAGAACTCGGCTCGAATTTGACAGGATGCAGCATGTGACTCACTTGAGGGCTTACGTGGAAGCAGTGCATACGGCAAAAAAGAAGTTCTGATCGGTTTGCATTGCTTCTGCAGATTCACGTTTGGCGGAGTTATCCCAGGTAGTGAGGAGTCTAATTTCTACTCCTGTTTCTAATTGGCTCCCGGAGGTGCTCTGCTGTGATGCCCTCAGTGGGTTCTTTGCAGACAAAATCTCCTGTATTCGGGCCGACTTGGATTCCACTTTTTCTGCAGGGTCTATGAAGGAGGTGTCCAGCAATCCTTCTTGCAGTATTAGGTTGGATCAGTTTCAATCTGTGATTCCTGAGGATGTGGACAAGCTGCATGGAGCGGTGCAGTCCACCACTTGTTCTCTGGACCTCTGCCCAACTTGGCTGCTTCAATCTAGCAGGGAGATTATTCGAGGAGGCCTGGTGAATATCATAAATGCATCGCTGAGGGAGAGTAAGGTGCCTCCATGCTTGAAGGAGGCAATAATTAGACTGTTTCTTAAGAAGCCTTCCCTAGATCCCTCGGTGATGGGTAATTATAGGCCAATCTCTGATCTCTGTTGGTTGGGCAAGGTAATCGAGAGGGTGGTGGCCGACCAGTTCCAGGCGGTTTTTGGGGAAACTGATTATCTAGACCTGTTTCAAACTGGCTTTAGAGCAAGCTATGGGGTTGAGACAGCTTTGGTCGGCCTGATGGATGACCTATACCGAGGAATCGACAGAGGGAGTGTGACTCTGTTGGTCCTCTTGGATCTCTCGACTGCGTTTGATACCATCGACCATGGTATCCTTCTGGGTCGCCTGGCAGAGCTGGGGATAGGAGGCACTGCTCTGCAGTGGTTCCGCTTGTATTTCTTGGGCAGATCCCAGATGGTGGAGCTTGGTGACAGTTGCTCTTCTTAACGAGAGCTGTTATATGGAGTCCCTCAGGGCTCCATTCTGTCACCAATGCTTTTCAATATTTACATGAAACCGCTGGGTGAGGTCATCTGGAGATTTGGTGCTGGGTGTTATCAGTATGCTGACGACACCTAAATCTGCTTCTCTCTTTCATCTGCTTCATCAGCAAATGGCGTTCATTCCCTAAATACCTGCCTACAGGCAGCAATGGGCTGGATGAGGGATAACAAATTGAAGCTGAATCCAAGCAAGATGGAGGTGCTCATTGTTGGGCTCAGAATCTGAGGGATGAGTCAGATCTCCCTGTCCTGGATGGGGTTACACTTCCCCAGAAGGAGCAGGTACGCAGCTTGGGGGTACTCCTGGATCCAGGCCTCACTCTGGTATCTCAGGTGGAGGCTGTGGCCAGGAGTGCCTTTTATCAGCTTAGGCTGATTCGACAGCTGTGTCCATTCCTAGAGGAGGATAACCTCAGAACAGTGGTGCACCAGCTGGTAACCTCCAGGCTTGACTACTGTAATGTCCTCTACGTGGGGCTGCCTTTGCACATAGTTCAGAAAGTTCAGTTAGTTCAAAATGAGGCAGCAAGGCTGGTCTCTGGGGCAACCCAGAGAGACCATATTATGCCTGTTTTGAAACAGCTGCACTGGCTGCCAATATGTTTCTGAGCAATATACAAAGTGCTGGTTACTACCTTTAAAGCCCTGAACGGCTTAGGTCCAGGTTACCTTAGAGAGTGCCTTCTTTGGTCTGATCCCCACCGCACGCTAAGATCATCTGAGGAGGTCCAGCTCCAGTTGCCACCAGCTCGTCTGGTGGTGACTCAGAGGCAGGCCTTCTCTGTAGCCACTCCTGGACTGTGGAATGCGCTCCCTGCAGACATCCATAATTTGAATTCTTTATTGGAATTTAGGAGAGCCTTAAAGACCTACCTGTTCGGCCTGGCCTTCCAGTGCTCTTGAATTGTTTTAAAGGGTCTTTGATGTTTGTGAACCGCCCTGAGCTATTTTGTAAGGGCGATCTAGAAATCGAACAAATAAATAAATAATAAAGTGGTTAGCAGTGTTCCCTCTAACAGGGATTCCCAAATGTTGACTACAACTCCCAGAATCCCCACCTGCAGTGGCTTTTGCTTGGAGATTATGGGAGGAGTTGTCAACAACATCTGGGAATCTTTGTTAGAGGAAACACTGGTGGTGGGTATGAAAGCTGGATAGGACGACTATGTCCTACCTAACTTCTGCTCAATCACATCTCCCTCCTTCTACCTAGTTATTTGCTCACACACAATCAAAAATTGGGAGCATGCACAGCTTGTCCTACCTGATTTTGGTTGTGTGGGTAGCCTCAATATGTTTTTAAATGTATGTAAAATAAGTCTTAACCATTGGCTAGAATGTTCAATGTGAGCAAAGCCCTAAACAAATACATATTTTGAAATTGTATTTAATTAGTACAATTGAAATCAGAGAAAATCATGTGTACAGTGTTGAAATATCTCATTCTGAAAAACAGAGCAGTGGGCATTTGCCTCACCCAATCAGTCTGCCACAAAAGGAAGACAGGGCCTACTTGCTTATGAATGTATATACCGTATTTTATGGACTATAAGACGCTACAGACTATAAGACGCACCTTAATTTTAATCCAGTTTTTCAGAGTTTTAACATATTAAACTGTTATCAAAAATGTACCGAAAAGTCCTGCTAGCTCCAGGAAAGGACTCTCAGCCTTGCTTCAGTTTGTTCTCCTTTCTTCTTGCCTCAGATAAGTCCTCTTTCAATTGCTCCTACTCCACTCCTTGTTTTCTCTTCAACCTCGCTTCTGACCCTATTTAAAAAAAACCACCTCTTTCATTTTTGAGCTTTCCTTCTCCTCACCAGAATGCACATACTTGGGGTGGGCGGGCAGGGGTCATATTAACTTCCAGAGGAGGGAGCGGCCACTACTTTGGCTCTCCTACTTCTTCGCACTTTCTTCAGCTGAACATGTTTGCAGAAAATAAAACGGGAGGAAGAGCTGATAACGATGGTGTTGCTGTTGGTGATGTAAAACTTGCACGATCCTCGGAGGCCACAGGCTCATCGGGGGAGGAGGAGGAGTCCACAGCCCAAGCCGCGGAGGGTGACTGGAGTGGAGGGTGAGCTGGATCAGCAGTCCCCAGGCGGCATGGGGTTAAAAGAGGGTCGCCCCCAACACCCTGCTTTAGCATCAGTACAGGCTTTGCTGGGGGATAGCCCCCCCCCCCAAACCTGTTGGGCAGTTACGAGTATAAGATGCACCTGAATTTTGGCCGATATTTTTCGAGGAAAAAAGTGAGTCTTATAGTCCATAAAATACGGTATGCATGCAGGCAGGCATCTGTCTACATCAAATATTCCACTTTTTGCATTAGTTTTTTTGGACAGCTTCAAACTCACATAAAAGCCTTGCAGTAAACCTACAGTAAACCTAAGGTAAAGCCTCCTGTCTGGGAAAGCTCCTGGGGACTAACTAAGAGCAATAGCTTTTCAAAGGGAAAAGTGTGGGGAAAGACCACATATGCCTTGGAGTCATTTCTTTTTTGAACAGCTCTTGCATCTAATCTTCAAAACAGTTTTTGAATGAATGGGAATTTAAGGAGAAGTTTGCATGTTTGGGGTGGGGTGGGGTCACTTTTAAAAGGGGACCCCCCCCCGAGCCAGGACTGAGGAAGGGAATGTTTGGATGAAAAGTGTACCCTCATTTTAATTGTAATTAATGGGATAAATAAAATACCCATTTGATCATCAACTCCCCCATGGAGTTGAGAAATCTGTTCAGATTCTCTAGTAACCAAGAACAAGAAAGATGTACAAAATTTTCTCCCCCCTCGCTATTTTTTTCGAAGAGATTTTTTTAAAAAGTTTTTTTTTCTAGATGTTTTTAAAATTATTAAAATTATTTTTGAAAAATAATTTGTACACATTAATCAAATTTTAGTTATCTGGTAAACACAAAATAGACATCCTGAACATGCAGTCCTTTGGGTTTTTCTCTCTTATTCACTGCATCTTGTCCAACATAGGACTGATTTTTCAAATGTATGTGCATCACTTAGTTGTTTTGCCACCCAGAAGGCAATACTTATGATCTTTTCAAACAACAAAAGCAGGATGGCTGGATGTGTGGAGATAGCAGTATCATAAGAGCAGGCCCTACCCTGATACGTACATATAGATTTGATTGAAGAAACAGAAATTATGTGCACACAACTGAACATGCATAGGACTGTAGAAGTGTCCAAAACTCTCTGAATGGCTGGGTCCCAATCATACATAGAGAGCCCTAGTGAATGGAAACTAAATTTATAAGATTTTCCACAGAAAGAAATATGTTTCATCTGTGGTGTTTGTTATGTGCGAGGTCATTTACCCATGCAAATCTTCTCTTGTTGTTGTAGTCATCAAATCCCTATTTGGGGACTATTGTAACTGAGTACAGCATAGATTCAATGCCAGCTATTAATGACATCCCGCCCATCACCGACATGCTATGTAACCCAGCTCTGCTGCCAACCATGAGTTTGTATAAAGAAAAAATGCCGTACTCGTGGTCAGTGGGCGGGAGGCAGGTTACACAGCGAGGTCAGCAATTACAATTCATGTGTAATAACTCTTGAATGGGATGTTATTACATGTTTAAAGGGTAATTATAAGGGAAAATCAGCTATGCACAAAAGATATAGGTTTGCTTCTGCTTTTGATTTAAGTTGTATTATTTTGCTTTGTGTTTGTATTCTGTTTCAGTAGCTGGTGATGGACTGAAATAAAGACGTGATAGGTATACAGTATGTGCCTCTGGATTCTGGATGCAGTTTAAGATGGTAACTTATCAGCTAGGCATATTTTTCTTTATTTTGTTTTTCTTTATTCTGTTATTCGGTGTTTTTTATGTTATGTGTGTGTGTGTCTTGTAGCTAATAATTTTACAACTTTCAAGAAGACTTACAATATCTTTGAAAAGGAAACTATATGTGGGAAGGTGTAAATTGATAATTGCAGACAGACTTCACAGTTCACGATTTATTGACTGCAAAATCTATTGTAGATTTCTCAGTAGCAATCACACATTCTGCTTGAAACTGTGTTTATGATATTGTAATGTCTGATTAAACAAAGCTCCTTTAACATCCTATTAAATATGAAGTTCCCTCTTTAAAAAGATAATTATCTACAGATTTCACATAGTGTGTGAAGGCTCCCTGATCATACTATGAAAATATACTTTTGTCAACAGATCACATCACTTATTTCCATGACATTTATAACCATAGTGCTTCCAGAACAATGACCCTGGCAGTTCATTTTCAGATTTTATTTGCTTGTTAGATTTAATTGAAAACCGTGTCAGTACACTGATCACTATACTGGCCTGATGATGCTTATGAAATAGTGGAGCCCTTCAATAATTTTGGGAAAAGACATATATTTTCTCTTGATTACTACTCCCATTTGCCTCTTAACTCCTCTTCCAGAATAACATTCTTCCCATTGAAAAGTAAATTTGAAACCTGCCAGGGCCTGAGAAATGTTGCTGCCACTAGCAAACGTGGTCTGATCAGATCTGAAGTGAACCAGGCTGCCTTCTCAAGCCTGAAGGCTAGGGGATGATGACCAAGGCCAAGCCCTTGATCACAAATATCCATCAGGAGCCATGCCAACAAGAACATATTCAAGAAAAAGGAGGAAATGACTTGCAAATTAGTCAGTGCAAATATAGACTTTAGTTGACGGCCACCAATTTAGACATTTTAAAAATGATTTATACAAATTCATGGAGAATAAGGCTATCAATGGCTACTAGCCATGGTTTCGGGGAGGCATGCCCCTCTGCACCAGATACTAGGGGACACCAATGGAAAAGGGTGCATAAGAACTGCCCTGTTAGATCAGGCCCAAGGCCTATCTAGTCCAGCATCCTGTTTCACACAGTGGCCCACCACCAGATTCCACTGGGAGCCTAAAGGCAGAAGTTGAGGACATGCCCTCTCTCCTGCTGTTACTCCCCTGCAACTGGTATTCAGAAGCATCCTGCTTCTGAGGCTGGAGGTGGCCTATAGCCCTCCAACTAGTAGCCATTGATAGACCTCTTCTCCATGAAATTATCCAAGCCCCTCTTAATGCCATCCAGGTTGTTGGCTGTCACCACATCTTGTGGCAGAGAATTCCACGTTGATTATGTGTTGTGTGAAAAAGTACTTCAGTTTGTTGGTACTAAATTTCCTGGCAATCAATTTCATGGGATGACCCCTGTTTCTAGTGTTATGTGAGAGGGAGAAAAATTTCTCTCCACTTTCTTCACATGATTTTATAGATCTCTATCATGTCTCCCCTCAGTTGTCTTTTTTCTAAACTAAAAAGCCACAGGTTTTGCAGTCTTGCCTCATAAGGAAGGTGGGAGTGGGATACCTCAACCGCATCCCTGAAGGTCTCGTCTGCATGCCTGTCTCTCTGAGCTTCTCTAGATCTGCCACCTTGGTCTTCCTTGGTTATTCTCTCCCCGCATGTATGCTGAATTTGATTGCACTATGATCACTGTTCCTTAAGAGGTCCATGACACGGACATCACGCACCAGGTCCTGGATGTCACTCAGGATTAAGTCCAAGGTCGCCTTCTCTCTGGTTGGTTCCAAGAGACCAACTGTTCTGTGGCACAGTCATTCAGCGTATCTAGAAATCTGACCTGTTTGTCATGACCTGACTGTAAATTTACCCAGTCTGTGGGTAATTGAAGTCACCCATTATTACTTCCCTACCTCTCCTTGACGCTTTCCTGATTTCCTCCTGCAACTCCCAGTCACTGTCAGTGTTTTGATCCGGAGGGCAATAGCACATCTGCAGTAGCACATTTCCCTTCAGGCCTTGTATTATCACCCACAGGGTTTCTGTGGAGGACTCCAGTCCACCTAGGTTTTCGAGTTTGTTAGGTTCTATCCCTTCTCCTCCACCACCTCCAAGGCGCCCCTCCCTGTCCTTTCTATGGAGTTTATATCCAGGGATAACAGTGTCCCACTGCTTCTCACTGTTCCACCATGTTTCTGTTATGCCCACTATATCCATTTCTGTGTTAGCAACCAAGCAGTCCAGCTCACCCATTTTGGCTCAGAGGCTTCTGGCATTGGCATATAAGCACCTATATGCTGAATCTCTTACCTGGTGTGTGCTATCTTTTTTTTGGTTCTTTGATCTCTTTGACCAGCTAGCGCAGCCTCCTGTCTGCACTTTATGTGATTCTGCTCTTTCCCCTTCTTTTTCTTAAATTTATTTTTTCATTCATTCATTCTTGTGATCAGGGGGACTAGTTTTAGGCTCCCCCTGCACACTTCCCACAAAACTCCAATGCCCTGTTTGCTATCTCTGTTGGCTAAGCTCTGTTCACTAAGTTATCTGCCTTCTCCCTTGTATTCAAGACCAGCAGACAAACTGACTCTGCCAGGAATGTGACCCCTCCCACAAGCTGAGGCACTCAACGGGAATGAATCCCCCACTCAGGCTACCCTTCTGTCGGAGACACAAACACTTCCACCCCGCCAGAAATCAAACCCTAGAAAGTCACCAGCCCTAACAGACTTAGTTTCTCTTTCCCCTCTTGTTTTCTTGGCTATTCATTCATTCATTCATTCATTGCTGTGATCCCTTGCTTGGTATCTTCTTTAGGAGAGAAATACAAGCTTGTTGCTTCCTCTTGCTCCTGGACCAGCAGGCAACTGGGAGCCACCCTCCCCCCCCACCACTACTTGCGGGTTTCCCAGATGCACCTGGTTAGCCACTTTATGAGGCAGGATGCTGGACTGGATGGGCTTCTGGCCTGATCCAGCAGGGCTTTCCTTAAGTCTTTAATCAGGTAGATTTTAAAGCCCTATTCAGACATTGGATCAGTTCAGATCTCATGTGAAACCTCTGTTAGATCTGCATACCATATGACATACTCCCTGCTCTCATCTCCATGCAAGCATCCACTTCCTGTTTAGGTTAAAATAAACCATGTCTGATCATGACATCAGAACTGACCAAACTTGGTCCATTATTGTCTGTTACTGCAAATAAATCATGATCTATACCCAGGATTTGAAGTAGATTACCAGTCTCACTTGATTTGCAGTAAGTAGGCTAGAAGAAACTGATATTGATCAGTTTGGACATCCTGATCAAACTTGGGTTCTTTTAACTTAGATAGGAAGTGAACGTTTGCATCAAGTTAGTGGGGGAAGAATGCATGCTTTAAAATTTCAAATGTATAAATTTGAGTATGTAGAAGTGTCTGTACATATTTTTGTAAATGTCTGTACATGCATTAATTTTAAGAATTAATCTGGGCATTGGCCCCTCAAATGCAGGGTACAGATAGGAACAGTACTGCTGTACATGTTTTGACCATAATGATACACACATGCAAATCTGCATGTCTGTAACACTCTACACAGATTGCACATGCATAGCACATAATGTATTAGTGTGGCTTAAGTCTTTTTAGGGATCAGGAAAGTTCTGTAGTTAGATGAGTGGAATCAAAGGTCTGTGTCCCTGGAGACCATTTAGAGAAGAGTGAAGACCAGGGAAAGTTTCAGGGGAGTTGGGAACTCAAGAAAAGCAGACAAGGTCTGGATTGCTGGTTGTATGTAGAAAGTGTAGCATTAGGCTGAACTGATCCAGAAGGGCTCCCAGTGAATAAGGCCTGTGAGACCCTGAAACAATAGGGACAGTTCAACAAATTCAGCATGGATAAGGCCTTCTAAGCTGTCCACTGGTAGAACATTTCTCCACTTAATCTGAATGTTCCAGGGTCTGCTTTTGAAAGGACCAGCATTTGTATCTGATGAATTGATTGGTTGGTTGATTACGTGCCGTCAAGTCAGTTTTGACTCTTGCGACTACGTAGATAGATTCTCTCCAGGATGATCTGTCTTCAACTTGGCCTTTAAGGTCTCTCAGTGGTGCATTCATTGCTGTTGTAATCCAGTCCATCCACCTTGCTGCTGGTCATCCTCTTCTTCTCTTTAGGGATGTGCATAAAACTGGTTTGCCTGGTTCAGTTCGAATTTGAACCGGGTTCGAACCAGGAGGGGGTGGTTCGGTTTTGGTTTTGCTCGAACCACCCTCTGGTTCGGTTCTAATTCAAACCCGTTTCGAACCAGTTCAAACTGGTTTGAACCTCAAAGGGTGGGTGGGGTGGTAGCTGGCACCCATGGGTACCTGCCACACAAACCCCAAAACATCAGACACTCGTACAATTTTTTATGAATTTTTGAAATTTTTCCCCTCATAGGGTATTAATAGGACTCAAACCAGCCCATTATTCCCTATTGTGGAGCATGCATGCGTGCCAACAACCACCCAAACCCCAAAGCATTCAGACACCCCTATGGTATTTTATGAATATTTGAAATATTTTTAATTATTTTTCTCATAGGGTATAATGAGACACAAGCCAGCCCATATCCCCTATGATGGAGCACCTAGGGACACAAAAATGGGGTGGGTGATAGGCACTCAGGGGTGCCTACCACCCACAAAACCCCAAGGCAATCGGACACTCCTCTGATTATTGGTGAATTTTAAAAGTATTTTTGAATTCCTCATAGGGAATAATGAGGATTGCAGCAAATTTATAGCTTCACATTGGGGGGAAAGGGGTGTCCTAGAGCAGAGTGTGGTGGTTGGTAGTTCCCAAGGTGGGTAAGGAAGCTAGCAGAATTATTTGAAAGGAATTTGAGGTTTAAGGTTTTTCTCCATAAAGAAGCATGGAGGTGTCAACAAATGTATAAATTCACGTTGGGGGCAAAGGGATGGCCTAGAGCAGAGTGTGGTGGGTGGTAGTGCCCAAGGGGTGCAAGGAAGCTAGCAGAATTATTTGAAAGGAATTGGGCAAAGGGCTGATTTTTAAGTGATTTTTGAAGTTTATGTGTCTTTAAGGTTAGCAGATGAGAGTGGATTCATGGTTTGTCATTGAAAATCTTATATGCTACCAAAGAATCTACACTCCGAACACTTCAGAAACAACAAACTCAGTAGCCCATGGGTTAGCAACCCATGGGGGTGGTTAGCACCCTTGCTCTGGGCCACCCCAGCACCCCCCAAGTGCAATTATGGGGTTGCTGAAACCTCCATTCTTCCCTATGGAGAAAAACCTTAAAGCCACTTGTGGAGTGCTGGAGTGGCCCAGAGTGAGTGGTGGTCTGGTGCACAGAGGGTTCGAATCGAACCACCCCCTGTCTGGTTCGAATTCGAACCTGCAGCTCAAACCTGATGGCTGGTTTGGTTCGAATTCAAACCACCCCGGTTTGAATTCGAACCGGTTCGCACATCCCTACTTCTCTTTCCTTCACCTTCTCCCAGGATTATGGACTTCTCAAGGGAGCTGGGTTTTCGCATAATACAGTATGTCTGAAGTATGATAGTTTAAGCCTGGCCATTTGTGCCTCGAGTGAAAATTCTGTATTGATTTGTTCTATGATCCATCTGTTTGTTTTCCTGGCTGTCCATGGTATCCTCAAAAATCTTCTACAGCACCAAAGTTCAAAAATATCAATACTTTTTCTATCTTGCTTCTTCAGATTCCAGCTTTCACATTCATAGAGTGTAACGGGGAAAAACATTGTCTGAACAAGTCTAATCTTTGTAGGTACAGACACATCACGGCATCTAAATATCCTTTCCAAGGCCTTCATTGCAACCCTACCAAGTGCTAGTCTGCAGCATATTTCTTGACTGCTGGATCCTTTACTGTTGATGGTCGATCCTAAAAGGCAGAAGCTACCCACCACTTCAGTGTCTTCATTATCAATTCTGAGGCTGGTTGTTGTACCCGTTGTCATTAGTTTAGTCTTCTTTACATTTAGATGTAGTCCCATTTTTTCACTGTGCTCCTTGACTTTCATTACTAGAGCTTGCAGATCATCTACATTCTCAGCTATCAGAGTGGTGTCATCAGCGTAGTGCAGGTTACTGATGTTTCTTCCTCGAGGTTTAAAACCATGTTCTCCTTCTTCCAATCCAGCTTCTCTCAATATAAATAAAGAGGTAGTAGATAGCTTTGTCTTACTCCTTTGCCAGTTTGGAACCAGTCTGTTTCACCATGTTTCGTCTGGACTGTGGCTTGCTGTCCTGTGTATAGGTTTCTTATAGGTTTGTATCTGATAGCATCCTCTATTTCACTTCGGCCTGACAGGTGATTTCTAATGAAACAGGGTGATGCTCTTAGCTAGAATGGTGCAGCAAATGTGAATCTATTTCAGTGAATCTATATTATTGTGTGCCAGCTGAGACATTTGGGTCCATTACACTTGCAAAGGAGAAAAAGCAGAGTCTTTTGAAGACAATCCTACATTTTGTAGTCTTCTGGCAATTTCATTTTCCGGTGGTTCTGAGTGAGGGCTGCAACAAAATGCGACCCTCTTTCTGTCTTCTTTCTAAAGAGGTCGATCAAACACATCATTTGATGAGCCCTTGGCTGCTGCACATTGAGAATGAAGTACAGAAAACTATGTCTACAGAGCGTGAAGCAGAGAGAATTAATAGGAGGGAAGCTATGGTGTCAAGGGAAAAGGTTAAGTAGATTCATGAATGCAAAACCAAAAAAAACCCCACCTAACATTCTTCTCAAGATAAAGTCAGCTGTGTAAGTTAAATCGGATAACAAGCACGACTTTTTCTCTGAGTCAACTCGTGGATGGGCATGTCAAAAACATAGATGTGTCCTTTGATAGGATAAATGATTTCATTCCATTTGAAGTAAAACAATTGATTATGTAAAGAAATCTTCATTCTTTCTATGCAGAGGAAATTTCACCAACATGCTTAAGGGACAAATAAACTCCAGGGATGGGAATAAGGCTTCCGTGGCTGACATCCAGAGCAACGGACTGCTTGCAGAGGGATGTTACACTAGTGCAAAACTGTTCTGTTAACCAGTTTGGACAATGTCTGGAGTTTGCACCCCAGGGTGGAGTTGCCCTACTGGAAGTGCAGTTGCATAACTGCAGCATGCCTGCTTTGTTTCAGTGGGGACATCTGCACTATAGTACAGTTCTGCAAATACCCATTTTTAGTGCAGCTATGCTAATGTCCTGCCCTAGTGCAAATTTGTATGCTTCACCAGGAGTTCTTTGGTCTGGATGTCAGACAGCATCCTTAACTCTTGCTAGTGTATGGATTGGGCAGCACCCAGACTATTTCTCTAAAACTAAGCACCACTGAGAGTAGGGATGATTCCTAAATTTTCCTCATCAAAATTTATTCCCATATTTTTCAGTACCAAATTCCCTGGCCTTGTTTACAAAAGCGGAACCAATGTATTCATTTTTAAAAATTCCTTAATTTTGAGTAAAGCACTTTAAGCATGAAATTTTCCTCAATATTTAGCTCTTTCCATTAATTCATATATTTTCCTCTATATCACCAGTGTCTGTGTGAACATTAATCAAACATTGCAAAAAAGCAATGTTGAAGGGCCTGCCTGTAGATATAATTACATCAAGATTTTCTTAGTGTGGTATTTCACTGCAGCACATGCACTTGTGTGCGTGGTAAAAAGAATAAAAGAAAGGGAGGGAGAATGTGCCCAAAGTGTTTAGGTATGTTCAGGGGCATAGCTAGGGGAGAGGGGGCCCGTGTTCACTCCTTTCCCTAGTGGCCCCTTGGAGAGAGGGAGATAATGAAGAAAATAGGGAGAGGTGGACCTGGGGTCCCTGGATTTTTTGGACCCATCCACTCAATTATAGCTACACCCCAGGGTATGTTGCTTTCTTTGGGGCAGTTTAACAGACAATAAGGGCTATGTTGAGAGTACCGAATATTAAAATAACTTCATCTTGAAAATATGCACATTTCATCAAGTATATAAATAAACTGGTTGACATCCTCACTAACAGTGCACTTGTGCAATGAACAAAGCTGTGCTAATACAAGAGGGTTGTGTTGCTCCATCATGTTGTTCAACTACTAGTTGAAGACTTTATACAGGGTTGTGCTACAGGGTTGTGCAAGGAGTGTTGTACAGCAGTCATCAAGTATGATGTTAGGCAAGAGTTTTGTGCAATGCATGTCATTCAACTTGTCAGCATCTACTAACACAAGGACTAGTCTTGAATAGACATTCCTTTCTTTGTGCAACATTCTTGCTCTACATGCTTAAGCTAGCACAAAGCATTATGCTAGTGTAACACTACTCCCAACATTGTAGAACATGTCTGCACAATATCTTTGCACAAACGTACCATCAGGATGTCTGCCGTTGTGAATAGCATCCACAATGTCAAAAACAGTGAAAAGGCACAATAATAAAAACAGTTCTGAATTGAAATCTCTCATCTAACGGTAAAATTTTTGTTTTAGAATAGTGAAATTGAGAAATGTAAAAGTCTTGTAAAAACTTTTTAAAATTTTTTTTGTAAGAAATGCAATTTTTAAAAAATAAAATTGCATAAGAGCACAAGTCACTCCCAAGATCAGATGTTTGTATTGTATTTAGCATTCCGAAAACTGAGTTAAAAGGGGGAAAAGGATCTGTGGAACATCAAGGACACAGGTAACTGTTTTCAAAAAAGAAGTCATTCTAGGGTTGCCATATCCAAGCATTCCAAATCCAGGCACCCTAATTTGTGTATTATTTTATTCATTCATTCATTCATTCATTCATTCATTCATTCAATTTCTATACCGCCCTTCCAAAAATGGCTCAGGGCAGTTTACATTACAACAATAATAAACCATGTTTATTATGCAAAATAACTTCCAAATAATTTGCATATTATGCAAATACACATTATTAACTGATGCACTGTCCAGTTGACTTGAATTTGCTCTAGATATCTACCACCAAGAGTGGGGGAAGATCTTTCTACCTGACCATTTACTTGAGCATTAAACACCAGGATTTTATACCCCAACAATTTCTAATATACAAGTTCCATTTTTAACTTTGTCTGATTTGCTGTGTATAGTGCTGTCATGGATTCCTCACCATCTGCAGACTGCCAGCCCACTCTATTTTCCAATAACTGAAATATGCTGTTTATTGGTGGATAAATATGCTATTTATTGGTGAAGGTGAAGATACAAGATAAGGCTGGTGAAGATACCAAATCAAAGCTCACACAGAGGAGCACTGCTGAGTGCATTTTCATTACCACTAAATTCTATAGTTGACCTTACGAAACTGGCACTAGGGATTAAGGCTTTCATGTGTGAGCCTTGTCATAGACACTATTTACATCCTTAGATACAAATATAAAATGTAACACCAAAATTACTTATTTTCATTTAGAATAATAGAATAGGCTGGAAAAGAGAAGTGGGCATGGAAAATACATGGTGGCTTAAAGCAAAACACACACACAAAAACAAAATAGTATCTGTAGAAAATAAATGAAGAGTACGAAGTTTGAGATATTAATAGCAACAATAGAAGCTCAATATACTGAGCTTTTCAGTTAAGTCTGCAATCATACACACCACTTACTTGGGAGAAAATCTGATTGAAACCAATAGTACTTACTTCTAAGTAGGCATGCATAGAATGGGTTGCACTACAATGCCCAAAACCTTAAACATTACAATACATTAGAGGTGTGCACAAAAAGTATTTTGCAAATTGTTTCAACCTCAAATTGAATCCCCCAAAATAGAATCAATTAGTTGAACCAGCCACCCATGGCCAGCTGGTTCAACGAATCAAATTGGAAATTTATGAATCACCATAGGGAACAATGGGGAGCTTGAATCATGCCTCTCTTCCCCATGGGTCCCCCATGGATTCCCCCTAGGGATACAAAAGTGGGTTGGGTGTTAGGATATGACCCTACCTACTTACCAACCAATGCACAAAATAATTGGTCTATCAGGCAATTTTTAATAAATTTTTGAATTAGTTGGGTCAGTAGGCCATAGACCTAGGCAGGATAAAACATGCTCTGCTGATTTCCCCAAGGGTGTATTCAGCCAATCCACCACTCCAGTCCTTAGCCGACCTACCATGGCAATTCCTTCCTCAATGGTCTGTGTGGTCTAGAGCTCACCCATCTTCTTGAGGAGAAGAGCAACAGGCAAAGCCTGGCCCAGTGTTGCTGTCTTGTCACACAAGCTGTGAATGGCAACAGAGAATGGCTTGAGTGCCAAGACAACCTGGGAATAGAGTGCCAGTCCTGATTGGACAGGTAGCATACTTCCAAGCCACACCTCCTTGCCAGGGTGTGGATGGCTGGCTCTTGTTCCTGCAGGCACTGGAGCAAGAAAAATTTGCATTCCACTGCATCAGAACAACCTGAGGAATCAGGTGTTCAGGTAAGCCAAGCTCAAGCTGCCACTGCCTGAACATACACCCACCTTTTTAGCTCTGGTGTAGGTAAGCTGCTATCTTGCAGCACATCTCTGCAAGAGCAGCCATGGCAGTAGCATGATGGCACCCAGTGCCTGCAGTGGGGATGTCTCACCTGGCTGCCACCACAGAAAGGGTAAAGTGCATCCCTCATGACTAGCTTCAGAGTGTGCGCCACACTACGGATGGACACAAACTGGCCCTGTTCAGCTGCCTTTGTGATGTTGGTGGCATTGTTGGTGACCATGAAGTCTCAGCCAAGGTTTGGCTGCCCAGAGAGCCATTCCTCCACCTGGTGGTTCATGGCCACCGACAGCTCAGCTGCCGTGTGCTCAGTGTCCACCACCTCCACGTGCAGCCAGAGGTGCACCTAGGTAATTTTGGAGCCTGGACCTAAAGGCTTTTGGAGGCCACCCTCCCCACCCCATCCACACACACGGTATTTTAAACACATTTTAATGTGACCACACTACAGACTAAAAAGGATTTGGGGGGCCTCCAGGGTGTGTGGAGGCCCTGGACTTTGGCCCGGAAGTCCAGGGGTAAGAGCGCCTCTGCATGCAGCACAGCCCACCTGGGTTTCACTGCATGGGAGGGGCTGACCACACTACCACCAGCTGTCCCCTCGCTCTCCGGCCCCAACCAATGCATCTTGAGGGACAGGAAAACAGTATGCCTCCCACTGGGGCTGTACCACAGATCCGCAGGAAAGGGCATGCTGGTGTCAGGCCCTGCTGTGTGCAGCAGCCCTGACACAGCCTCGTACCAAGACTCTACAGACAGTACCTCTGTCTTATTTGGATTAAACTTCAGCTTGTTCTCCTGCCTCCAGGCAGGCATTTAGGGGGGGGTCATTTCTTGATGCAAGTATTTTCTTTCTTTCTTGCTTATGTATTTATTTATTGTGTGTGCATGTGTGTACATGTGTGCATATATGCACACACATACACCATTTCTGTGCTGCCCAAAGCAGGACCTAAAACAAGGTTCAAGAATAATACAGAAGTCACGAGAAGCAGATTAAAAATACCATACAACCCAGAAATCCAATTAAAAAGAAAACTTCAAATGGCATTCTACAAATAGTAGCTTTAAAAAAAGAAGAAGAAGAAGGCTGATATCCAAGCTAATGTTGCAATTGTGATGCATTAGAATGTGCAGCTCTGCCTCCCGTAAATGTATCCCTGGGGGGTTTGTTTCTCTCAGGGATATAAAGGAAGTAGACTCCCCTTTAGCACAAGTGCAGTGTTAATCTGGATGCCAGTCAAACTCCAAAGCAAGACTCCAAAACAATAAAGAAAATAACTATCCAGAAGGGATGTGCATGAATCACGATTCGTGCACGGATTCAAAAGATGAGGTTGGGGACCTTTAAGAGCAAGACGAGCAGGTCTGTACCTGCTCCTCCACTGCTCACTGCAGCTTCTTGCTGTGATGTCGTGCTCCCCTGCAGCGAGGAACTTTTATAGCAGTCAGGGAACTCTTTGAGCAGAAGCTTAAAGGAGTCACCTAACCTGCTTTGGCATCCTTCTGCAAGGAGGTTTCCTTGGCCATTATGACACTTCCGTCCCGTCCTTGCAATTCCTTCCTTTGTCCGGCACTGGGTAGTGGAGCACAGGTTGATCCCTCAGGCCAACAGTTTAAGACCTTCTATGACATAATGTGTTCAGTAGTAATGATACTCCAGATATATAACAAATAGTAATGATCATCTCCAGTCCCGTGCACAGCCCTAATTTTTAACCTCCAGGAAAATAGGTAAGGGAAATCCTGAGTCCCAGTTTTTTCCCCTATTATCTTTTTTATGTACTGAAGAAAGGAAAGGTTGCCATTGTCTTCCTTGCAGGTATTCATGTTTTTAAATTACTCCCTTAATAATTAAATGAAATTGCTCTTTGTTAAGATGTCTGTAATTACTACGTATTAACATGCAAAGATTCTATGCTGAAGTGATGCTCCAATGTAAGGCATTCATTAGCATTTACAACTCACTTCCGGAATGATGATTACACTTTAATTTAACTCCTGTGTATATATGCTTTGATGACAGCTAGTGTTAGTGATTCACATGTGATGCTGAACACAGGCACACTTTCTATCTGTACCATGCATTTGTACTCACAATTGTATCCTGGTTCACTTTTAAAATGAATACAGGTACAGTCATTCACAGAAACACATGTACTAGAGTACAGAAATGTGGACCCTCATACAATGTAATGTCTGAATAAGACTTGTATGTGAAACACTCAGAAGCTTAGTGTTATTTATTGTGCAACTACTGTAATCGACTCGATGAAAGATACTGATTTAACTATTTTGGAAACCTGTCTTAATTTTTGAAGAAAACTACTGTGCTTCCGCTCTTGATACTGTAATGGGAGGTGGAATTCTTGCAGACGATAAAGGCAATATATTTTATATTGCATTGTAGCCTGCCTCTTTTGCTTTATGATGTTTACACTAAGGATAGCTTTCGGGCACAGAAATATGGAATCATCAGTTTGGAAGGAAGGATAATAGAATTCTGGCTTTCTCTCCTGAGACATTTTTTACGCAAGCTCTTTACATTTCACCAGAGCTTTTGATGGCAGAGTTAGGAGCCAGTTTTACATTTGAAAACAAGGTCCAAATGCCAACAATAACCGAACGTCATCAAGATTGACTACACTGAACTTGCTGGATGAGGCGAAAACCGATAAAATACTAATCCTATCTTGTGGGATTTCACTCCCTGCTGGAACTAATCTCATTAAGTTAAAACCACCTGAGGCTTAAGAGAGCGACAGACACTGCTGTGAGAAATTCTATTTATCCCAACCAAGAGAAGAAGATGGGGGGAGCAGAGTGTATACCTTCCTTTTGACTTTGCCGGTCTCGAATTACCAGGTCGTTTGTATCCCTTGGGAAAGTTATTATATCATCCAGCCACACAATTATGTATCTTATCTAAATTCCAGTTATATGCCTGCTCTGTTTCATGGTTTGACATTTTTTAACCACCCCTTTTGAAATAAAATAATGATTGGAATCCTAATATAAGGAAATGGTGGTTGATGACTTCAAAATAAACAAGGTTCTTCTTTTGGAGTTAGCGATAACCTTCCCTCAAGTGGAAGCACAGGATGAAAAAATGCTTTGTCATTTCGCAGTGTGTCCTTGAGAGAAAAGAGGGGGGAATCATTGACTCTAAGGCTATTTAAGGAAAATTATTTATTTATTTTTATTTATTTGATTTATATACCGCCTTTCTAAAAATGGCTCAGGGCGATTTACATCAAAATAGAAACAATTAAACCTTAATTAACAATTAAAATCAAAACCAAATCAATTAAACAATTAACATCATTTAAAGATTAAAATCATTAACATTAAAATCATTTAAAACCAACATTAGAAATTTAAAAATATCGATCTAATTAAAAGCCTGGGTGAATATTTGTGTCTTCAGTGCCTTTTTTAAAGTTGCCAGAGGTGGGAAGCATCTTATTTCAACAGGGAGAGCATTCCAAAGTCCAGGAGCAGCAACAGAGAAGGCCCGTTCCTGAGAAGCCACCAAACTATTTGGCAGCAACCGCAGATGAGCCGCTCCAGATTATTTTAACAGGAAGTGGGGCTCAAGGTGAAGAAGACGTTCTCTTAAATCCCAGGGCCTAAGTTGTTTAGGGCTTTATAGATAATAACCAGCACCTTGTATTTTGCCCAGAAACATATTGGCAGCCAGTGTAGTTTTTCAACACAGGAGTAATATGGTCTCTCCTAAATGACCCAGAGACCAACCTGGCCACCGCATTCTGGACAAAATGCAGCTTCCGGACTATGTACAAAGGCCACCCCACATAGAGTGCATTGCAGTAATCCAGCCTAGCAGTTACCAGTATATGTACCACTGTTTTGAGGTTGTTCATCTCAAGAAATGGATGCAGCTGGCGAATCAGCTGAAGCTGATAAAAAGCACCTCTGGCCACCACCTCAACCTGGGACATCAGGGAGAGGTTTGGATCCAGAAGCACCCCAGACTGTGTACCTGTCCCTTCCAGGGGAGTGTGACCCCATCCAGAACTGGCAGATCAAAATTGTCTCCCAAGTTCTGACCCTGCACAATAAGTATCTTCATCTTATCTGGATTCAGCCTCTGTTATCCCTCATAGAGCCCATTACTGCCTCCAGGCAGGCATTTAGGGAGATTATGCCTTCTCCTGATGATGTTCACATGGAGAAATAGATTTGGGTGTGATCAGCATACTGATAACACCCTGCACCAAATCTCCTGATGATCTCTCCCAGCAGTTTCATGTAGATGTTAAACAACATCGGAGACAATATGGAGCCCTGAGGGACACCATATAAATGTTCAAATTTGGAAGAACAACAGTCTCCAAGGAACACCATCTGGAATCTGCCTGTGAGGTAGGAGCAGAACCACTACAAAGCCGTGCCTCCCACTCCCAGTCTCCTCAGATGCTCCGGAAGGATACTATAGTCAATAGTCTCGAAAGCTGCTGAAAGATCCAAAATGACCAACAGAGTCACACTCCCTCTGTCAATTCCCAATTGGAGATTATCTATCAGACTGACCAAGGCAGTCTCTACCCCATAGCCCATCTGAAATCCAGTTTGAAATGGGTCTAGATAATCAGTTTCCTCCCAGACCACCTGTATCTGGGAGGCCACCACATTCTCAATCAACTTGCCCAGACATGGAAGGTTGGAGACAGGCCTGTAGTTGCTTAACTCTGAGGGATCCAAGCCAGCCTTCTTCAGAAGTGGTCTAATGATTGCCTCCTTAAGACAAGGAGGCATCCTGCCCACCCTCAGAAAAGCATTTATAATCTCTACCAGGACCTCTACAACAGCCTCCCTGCCAGATAGTATAAGCCATGTAGGGCAAGGATCAAGAGGGCAGGTGGTAGGCTGCATCATTCCGAGAAACCTGTCCACATCCTCAGGAGTCACAAACTGGAATTTATCCAGAGTCATCACATAAGAGGAGCTGCTGGACACTTCGGCATCAGACTCTGTAACAATTGTGGAGTTTGAATCTAAGTTGGCCATAATACGAGATATTTTGTCCACAAAAAACTCATTTAAAATGTCACAGTGAGTAATTGTTGGTTCCAAGTACTGATTCAAGGGGGAAGGAGTGCACATTCTCTGTACACATTCTCTGA
The DNA here is from genome assembly GCF_027244095.1 of Hemicordylus capensis. NCBI lineage: Eukaryota > Metazoa > Chordata > Lepidosauria > Squamata > Cordylidae > Hemicordylus > Hemicordylus capensis. The sequence goes on from NC_069659.1 coordinate 339,756,470, forward strand.
ACACTCTGCTGGACATGACCTTGTGGACACTATACGGGAGGAAAGGAATTGCTTCTTTGCCACACGTATCGCCTGCGCATAGCTCATCAAATGCACTCTATGTCATAATCTATTGGATTCGAGTCGAGTCTTTCTCCACTTGCGCTCTAGTCATCTACCTCACTACTTAAGCCCCTATAGTTCTTCTGTATACCAAGAGGCCAGTTTGAAGCGGGTTGGAGAGGACATTTAGGAGTGATCATGTCCACTGCCCTGGTGAGTTGATTATTCCAATTCTCCACCAGAGTCTCAACAGGTTCACCAGCAGAGCCAACACTAAATGCTTCCAAGGCTTCTCATAATCCTGTTGGATCTAATAATCTTATTGGGTGGACCATCCTAATGCCCCCCCACCCCTGGGGAGGTGAGACATAGTCGTGAGTCCAACCTTAACCAGATGGTGGTCCGTCCATGACAATTGGGAAATCACAGGAGTCTCCACCAATGGAATACCACCCTGTTCAGAGTGAAAGACCAGATCAAGCGTATGACCAGCAATATGTGTCGGTCCCAAGGCCACTTGGGATAGGCCCATAGTTGTCATGGCCACTATGAACTCCTGAGTCGCTCCAGACAAATTGGTCCCAAAGTGAACTTTTAAGTCCACCAGCACCACAAGCCTGGGGGACTCCAACAACAAATCTGAGACCAAGTCCATCAGCTCAGTTAAGGACTCCGTTGAGCAGCGGGGTGATCAGTACCCCAACAGAAGTCTCAGTCTATCCCTGGTCCCCAAACTTAGGTACTATACACTCATTTAATATGGTCAGACACTTTGACCTAGCAAGGGAGAGGTTATTCTTATAGACCACAGCCATTCCACCTCCCCAACAATGTCCCCTCCCCTGCTCCTCAATAAAGTATCCTCAACAAGTAGTATAGATACTAGTAACTGAATCAGAAAATATCAAACAGAGATGGAAGGAGAATACTGAAAATCTGTACAGCAGGGATGTCAACATTCAAGATACTCTAGAAGATATTCCCTACTTGCAAGAACCTCTTATATGGGAAGATGAAGTTAGATCAGCACTCTCATTACCAAGTTGGAAGGCTTCAGGAATTGATGGAATGGCTACAGAAATATGGCAGGCAACAGAAAAAGAATCAGTCAAGGCTCTAACCAAACGATGCCAGCAAATGTGGAGAATGACACAATGGACAACAGATTGGAAGAGGTCAGTCTACAATATCCCTACCAAGGAAAGGAGACTTAACAGATTGCACAAAACATCACACACTATCCTTAATTTCACATGCTAGCAAAATAATGCTCAGGATCATCCAACATAGATTATAGCCCTACGTAGAAAGGGAAATGCTGGATGTTCAAGCTGATTTCAGAAAAGGCAGAGGAAAAAGAGACATCATTGCCGATGCATGCTGGATAATTGAGAAAGCCAAAGAATACCAAAAAGAAGTCAATATGTGCTTTATTGACTACACAAAAGCCTTCGATTGCATCGACCATGTCAAGTTGTGGAATAGCCTTAGGAAAATGAGTGTCCCAGAACATCTCATTTTTCTCATGAGAAACCTGTACACAGGGCAGGAAGCCACAGTCCAGATGGAACATGGTGAAACAGACTGGTTCCAGATCGGCAAAGAGTAAGATAAGGCTGTCTACTTTCTCCTTATTTATTCAGCTGCTGAACATTTATTCAGCATGCTGAACATATACTGAGAGAAGCTGGAATGAAGGAAGATGGACGTGGTTTTAAAGTTGGAGGAAGAAACATCAATAACTGCTCTACCCTGATGACACTACTCTGATAGCTGAGAATGTGGATGGTCTGCAAGCTCTAGTAATGAAAGTCAAGGGGCACAGTGAAAAAATGGGACTACATCTAAATGTAAAGAAGACTAAACTAATGACAACGGGTACAACAACCAGCCTCAGAACTGACAATGAAGACATTGAAGTGCTGGATAGCTTCTGCCTTTTAGGATCAACCATCAACAGTAAAGGATCTAGCAGTCAAGAAATACAGTATGCCACAGACTTGCACTTGGTAGGGTAGCAATGAAGGCCTTGGAAAGGATATTTAGATTGCTTGACGAGTCTATACTTAACAAAGATTAGAATCATTCAGACAATGGTTTTTCCTATGACACTCTATGGATGTGAAATCTGGACTTTGAAGAATCAAGATCAAAAAAGTATTGATGCTTTTGAACTTTGGAGAAAGACTTTTGAGGATACCATGGACAGCCGGGAAAACAAATAAATGGATCATAAATCCAATCAATCCAGAATTTTCACTCGAGGCACAAATGATCAGGCTCAAACTATCTTACTTCAGACACATTATGTGATGACCCAGCTCCCTTGAGGAGTCCATAATGCTGGGGAAAGTTGAAGGAAAGAGAAGAGGATGACCAGCAGCAAGGTGGCAGAGGCGTATCTAGGGAAAATAGCGCCTAGGGCAAGCACTGAAATTACGCCCCCTGTCCAAGCATCTGACACCCATCTTTCAGATAACTTTACCATAATATCAGCTCAAAAATACAAGTCAGGCTCGTTAATCTTTTAATCTTTCAAAAACTATTTAGTAGTGGACTTAGCCAGATCAAAAAATGCTGGAAAACTACAAATTTAAGTATGCTGGGGCTCATGAAATACCCAAATACTATGTAGAGGTGTACTTGGAAAACTAGAAGTGCCTGTCTAATTCTCTACTATGCATTGTAGCATCACTATTACATAAGTTTTAAAAATCAATGGAGAATTTGACTTTTCCCAGATACTCTGAAAATAATTAAAGGATATGCAGAGTAAACTGTGTCACTGCTTGGAATATATTCTAGTCTTTCAGAAAGACAGTTAAAATGAGAGAAAGAGAGCAAGAAACTCCCAGTGGGCCTTAATATTAAGGATTTCACACTGATTCAAAGACAACTCACCATTAATAGCCATATTAGCAAGACATCACATTTAACTCACTTATCACAAGAAGCAAAGTAAGAGCAAATGAATACAATCCTAGCTCATAAGCGTCAGCTCAGTATTCACAAGCCCTGATTCTCTGTACATAGTGCCAATCTGAATAAGTGTACAGTGTCTTATATTATTTTAATTTTTTAATTTTTTTTTAAACTGTAGCCCCTTTGGGGGGCTTCCTAAAGTCTTGGGGGGGGGGTTGCAAAGGTTCCCCCTCACCCCGCTGGCCTCTAGGCCCTCACAGGTACCATCTGAGCATGTGCGGTGGACAATTTAAAAAATAATCTTTTTTTTTTTTAAAAAGGCCACTGAAAACAAAATGGCCACTGCGCATGCTCAAATGGCCTCTGTAAGGCCTGGAATGACCTAGGGCCTCACAGAGGCCATTTGAGCATACATGGTGGCCATTTTGTTTTCGGCAGCCATTTTTTAATTTTTTAATTTTTTTTACAAAATGGCGCTTCCCTTCAGGTGGCGCCCGGGGCACATGCCCTGCCTGCCCCACCCTAGATATGCCCCTGCAAGGTGGATGTACTCAATTATGACAGCAATGAATGCACCACTGAGAGACCTTAACAGCCAAGTTGATGACAGATAATCCTGGAGAGAATCTATCTAGGTGGTCGCTAAGAGTCAACACCAACTTGATGGCACTTAATCAATCCATTATATTGCAAGGGAAAATGCAATGACTTGTGCTAAGGGTGAAATAGACCCCACAAAATGCTGCCATAATGGTCTAATCACACTTTGGGGCCATTCACATGACCTACGGGGTGGGCGTGAAAAGGGAAGGCCTCACAAACAATGCCTTCCCCCCAGATGATCGACCTGTCCTTGGTGGGACCGCAGAGTGCAGAGCAGGGCAAATCGTTCTGAGGCCGAGACTCATTGTCCCTGCCTATGAGCATCCCACAGTGCACCAAACATCGAGTGTAGTGCACTGGGGGATTCCTCAAGGGAACGGGCACACTAGGCGTCCGTCTCTGTGTCAGTGCAAGCAGCGCATACTGACATATGATTCCGGAAACTGGGTTAAGGGTGTGCTTGCGCCCTAAACCTTGCCTATGAGCTGGGCTTCGGGGCTGGGTTTGGGGCCACAGCACCTCCGGGATCCACGGGAATCCCAGCAGTTCTCATAGGCAGCCAAGCCCAGGCTTGTCTGCCTAAGTCTAGGCTTGGCTGCTCATGATAACAGCCTCTTCATGCCCACAGATGCTTAGAACCTGTTACAATCATATCTTGTAGGGGGGTGGGGAGCACAGAGACTGAACACACACAAAAATCTTTCCTTGATACCAAATGCTCATGGTTCTCAAACATGACTACAAGAGTGGGGTGGGGGGGGGTTGGCGGGGGGGATGTGTGTGTAAAAATCTTAACCTAATTAAGGTGATCCTGACCTGGAAGATGGAGTTGCACCACAGTGAACACAAAGTTTTATGATATTTTAACTTCTCATATGGGGTACAATTGATGCCATTTTTGACCAAAACCCAGCCATTTTTGACTCTGTGACTAGCTAGTAAAATGTGATGCAGCACAAGTTGCCTGATCCAGCTAGGAGAACACTCTGTGCTTGTCTCAGGACTGCCGCATGCTTCTGCTTTCTTCTCGTTGCTCTGTCATATAGCCTGTTTTGCCTACAGTTTTATTATTTTCTAGCTTACTTTCCTTAAGGAAAGTAAACTTATGAGATCACGCAGCATTCTGTGTTCGTCTGTGTGTCCATCTCCCCCCATCAACTTCGCAGGGCCTGGACCAATATGAACCAAAATGGGTACAGTTGTAGGGACACATAGGGACACCTCAATGGCATAGTTTGTGATGATGTCATCCACCTTGATTCAAAATGCTAGACATGTAACTGTTTGAGGCACAAGTGGGCTAACCTGTGGACCATCTAACTGATTCTAACCCAATTTGGTGCAGTTGTAGTGCACAAAACTACTATCACAAAACTATAGACACAAAACTACTATCTCAATGGTGTTGTTTTTTAATGATGTCATCCACCCCAATTCAAGATGGTAGACATTTGAACGTTTAAGGCTGAAGTGGGCTAACTTGTAAGGATGGCAATTATCAATTATGATTATAGTGAAAGGAAAGTAGGCAGATTAGTTTTTACCCGAACATCTTGTTAACTTCTCATATGACCCAATTTTCAACCAAAACCCAGCTACTTTTGGCTCTGTGACTGACTAGTAAAATGGGGATGCAGCACAAGTTGCCTGATTCAGCTAGGAGGAGCAAGCAATGGGCACTCAGTCCTTGTTTTGAGGCAGGCACATGCTTCTGCTTTCTTCTTCTTGTTCTATCATGTAGCCTACAGTTTTACCACCCCTGCAACTTGCTGTGATTGCGCTCTTCATTCCACCATGTAAGGCTTGGCATGGGAGAGGGGCAGTGAGACTGAAAGCAACCAAAGCTGACTGATAAAGCAAGGAGAGAGAAGGGCAGAGTGCATGCTGGGAAAGGAGCATGCAATGGCCCTTAGCCTGGTGTGGTGTGGTGGGGAGGAGTGACCATCTGATCAGCTGGCTAGAGAACATGGGTGCAGGTGAGTCTTCAGCAGTATCCCCAGGGAGGGTGCAACTACCACAGTGGGAGGTTGGATGGGGTGCCTACACTCACCACCTGAGGCCATCAGCTCATCGTGTCTGCACATGTGCTTCTTTTGCCTGCGTGCTCATAGAGAGACCAGTGTTAGGATGCCGGCCATAGGTTGCCACCTAAACTATGCTTTGTACTGACTCTCCAAAGCAGTGTTGCAGAACAACTTGGAAAAGGACTCATTCCCATAGGGTCAAACTTTGGTTTGGTGTTGTCAATAAGCTTTGGTGTATTGGAAGAAAGCATCAGAACTCCGCAGTAATGGTGCTTCATTATTTCAAAGCAACGGTTTCAAAAGTCGGGCCCTTTAAAACACACTGAGTTAATCGCTGGCCTGTAGGGGCAATAATTAGTCAGGAGCAATTGTAGACCAATTAGAGTACTAAGACATGAGAACTTAAAACCCATCTTTCTTGTCTCAGCTTGATGGCTTATGAATTGATGGCAGACAAAAAGGGGGGATATTAAGGCAACCCACAGAATAATTATCACTGATTTACTAGAGTAAAAGGCTGAATAAAACACAATTTAAAGGCTTGGAGTACTACTCTTCCCTGTGATGTTAGGAGAATGTCACTTTTGTATGGTTCAAGTGTGCCATGGCATACTGGCCACTCTGCCACACACACACTCTCTCTCTCTCTCTCTGACAGCTGCAAAGGCAGGGAGTTCCTCACTTTTGCAACGGAGTCACCCCATAATGCAGCGGGAAGGACTTTCCCCCTTCCCAATGCATAAAAGAGCAAGTCACTCAGCTGCAAAAACCAAGAGTTAAAACTCCTAAACCAAATCTATCTTCCACATCATCTCAAAGTTATGTAAATAACATACTTGTGTACATGTGCCAAATGCTTGGGGGGGGGCAGTTTTTTCTAAATGTACTTTGGGGGGGGGATATATTCCTTAGCAGCAAAGTTGGTCCTACTCTGTGCAATTTCTCTCGTACCATTTTCTTTTCCTGCATTGCAGGATCCCAGCCAGTAAGAAAACACACATGAGCAGCATTCCATCTTGATGTTAGATCTGGCTGGATAGCCTTGCCAGAGAAGGCAAATGAAATAGCGCTGGCCTCACTGTGGTTCCCTGTGGTGCTGTGGCAACTGGGCAATGCCCACTGTTATCCAAGGCTGCACTGTGAGTGCTGTTTCATCACGTCTTGCTGTGTAGAAAGAGTCACCTGGCTGCTTTAGCTTTGTAGGGATGTGCTTCCTTGCCTCCACACAAGAGATGGGCATTTTTGTTCTTATTTCTGAACGAAAAGAAAAAGATTGTCCCCTTGGTGCAGGGGATGGAAGATTTCATGAAAAGAGCCCTCCCACATTTTTGCTCAGGACTACTATTAATTAATTAATTAAGTTTCTAGACCACCTCATCCAAAGGCTCTGGGTGATGCAGAACAAATTTTAAAAATGTAAAAACAAGCCCCATTTAAAAACACACTGCTTAAAATAATATAAAAACAATTTTAAAACAATTCAGAGCCATTTAAAACCAAGTAAAATACTTAAAAACAATTTAAAAACCTTGGAAGGCCAGGCCAAACAAGTAAGTTTGTAGGGCTCTCTTGAAGGCCAACAATGAGCCTAAATTACAGAGCTCTGCCAGGAGTGTAATCCACATCGCGCATGCACACCGGCCACTTCTGGTCTGATGCTGGCCAAGGTGGCAAGAGGGTACACTGCCACCCCATGCTAGTGATTTTGGACACAGTGCTGGTGGGGGAAATGTGGTGGTTAAAGGTAATCCCCCCCCCGCTGCTTAAAGGTAATCCCCCCACCGCCGCTGCTGAACCATTCTTTTGCTGGTTCATGTACATCCCTATTTATAAGTCCTTCCCTTAAACAAAGATAGTTTTCCACAACCAGAAATTGGTCTCAGTGCAAATCCAAACCTTATTTCTGGTTAGAACTCCATTATTACTATACAGTATTTTTATTATCAAAAAAATTGTATGGTGCTTTTCAGCAACAACAAACTTTTTACATAGCAAAAAGTATGAGAAAATGGTTCCCCATTCCCAAAGGACTCAGAAAATGGTTCCCCATCTCCAGGGTAGGAGGAAAACCTGGGTAGGAGTTATTGTGTAGAAGCAAGGTAGGAGGAAAGCCTGGGTAGCTTTTCCTCCTACTTTGCTCTCACAAAATAACTTCTGCCCACATTCTCCTCTTACCTTGCTTCCACACAACTAAAAATTGGGAGCACACACTGCTTCCAGACCTGGGTAGAAGATGGTTCTTGATCGTGTGAATGACCTCAAAATCTTTAAAACACATGAAGAGGGTGGCAGAGTGGGACGCAAAAGCCACTTGAGGGATACAATTCTGGCCTGAGCTGGTTGCTCTCCTCCTGCTAAATATCAGAGAGCCACAACTTTAAAAGATGCCTCTTTGCCCAGTGAGCAGGCCATGCATTGCTTAACCTTGCTCACACCCAGACCACTGCTGCACTAGTGCAACAAGCAAAGATGCACCCATGTAAAAAGGTCATGTAGCTGTGCAGATACCCAAAGTGATTCCACCCTTTACACCTTGGTTCACTTGCATGAGTGTTGCACTTGTGTAGTAGGGCTAGCGGATAGATTTGCATCATACCCTGCAAGATAGGAGGACTGAGGCAAATGTTTCACAGCAAGAGGCATCCCACAGGTTGTAGAAGCACAACCTGTTGCACCAGTGCAGCACCAGTCTGGAACCTAAGCTCCCAACTTAGTTGAACTTAGTAGAACATCCTTGCAGTAGTGCAACATTCGAGTACTAGTGCAGCATTAGTCTAGATGACAGTGTGCATGCGTGCATGCGTGTATTAGTTAAGAAGAGCCCGAATGGGCTCGGGGAGGGGAGCGGTTCACCTTAAAAGCAGGGAAAACCGGTTCAGTGGGGAGCAGTTCCTTTAAAAAGCCGGTAAGCAGGTTCTTACCTGTCCCTGCGCTGCACCACCACTTTTCCGGGCGCAGTTCTCCCTCTACAAAAAGCCACATGTGTTTTCAGCGCTGCTCCCTGTGCACGGCGTTAGCATGCACATGGATGCCGCATGCAGGGAGCAGCGTTGAAGCCATGTGCAGCCTTTTGTAGAGCGAGTGCCACACCTGGAAAAGTGGTGGAGCAGTGCAGGAGCAGGTCAGGACCCGCTTACCTGCTTTTAAAGGGAACTGCCCCGCAGAACCGGTTTGGCTGTGGGCGCCCGAGCAGTTTCGGTGCTTCCCTAAGGAGGCACTGAACCAGTTTGTGCACATTGTGTGTGTGTGTGTGATGGGACACAGGCCTGACAGTAGGGCTGCCAGGGACGATGATGAATGAGGAGAGCCAATAGGAGCACACTGGCTAGCAACACCTCCTGTCAGTGAAGTCCCTGGCCATGCGCTCTAGGTCTATGTGAGTGTATTGCTTGTCTGCAGAAGGCAATGCTGAATGTGCTGAAAAATCCTCCAAGTGATGTGAAATTCTGTGGATTCAGGGTTCCTTATCATTTAAGGAACCCTCCGTGCATTTGGGCTGGTTCCTGTAGACAAGTGCTGGATGTTCAGAATGTGGCCGGCGAGTGCATTGATGCAAGAGGCATAGCTATCCAGTGTGTTCCCATCTGCCCCCACACAGACCTAACATCTGATGAGCATTTCAGCCAGCTAAGATTCCTGTGGCATTCATATCACATTGAGGGTTGTTTCTCATTTTCCCTGTAAGGGAAACCACCTATAAGGGAAATTCCTGGTGGAATTATAAACTCCTCGGTAATAGCAATGAAAAGATATACTTAATCATAACTGAAAGATTTGGGCAAGTGCTTCATTTTAACACCTAGTGTTGAGAGAGAGAGAGAGAGAGAGAGAGCGCCTCCAAACACTGATTATTCTGCAAGGTGGGTTGTATGTTCCTATGCTAATTCTGAGTATAAGTCCCCTGCTAACTGAGCAAATAGGCACCTTTTAAAAGCAGCTCTATCCAACCTCAGAACAGCATCCCTCCAGTGGCTGATGCTCATGTCTTATGTTCCTTTTGTGGACATATTTTTATGTTTTGTTGCAGTCAGGAACCATTTTATTTTATTTTATTTTATTTTATTTTATTTTATTTTATTTTATTTTATTTTATTTATATCTATGTAAACCGCTTTGGAAATTTTTGTTGAAAAACGGTGTATAAATATTCATCATCGTCATAATGAGTAGCATGCCAAAGACCTCATTTTCTTCCACAGAATTGCTTCCTGAGTAAGATAACTCACACCTTAGCAAAATGGGAGGAATTGTGCTAGAAGATCATCAATGTTCTGTACCATTTACATTTTGTTGAAATGCTACTTGGTGAGATTTTGTAAGAATCATTATTAGTGGAAGAGGAGATGGACTTGAAGCAGGGCACAAGGAAGAAGAAATGGAAAGTGACATAAGGGCGAAGTGGGGTTTCTGTACATCAAATGCTTTTCCAAATTAGGGGGATGGGAGGCAAAGTGTTGAATGGACAGAGGGGAAAAGTGTTAGAGTGGTTTTAACGCAGAATCTCATTAAAGCAGCTGTCAGAGTTCCTCTCTTTTGCCATCACCTCCTCGGTTCCGTAAGAGGCAACTGTCGTTTTGAGTGAGCGTCCTGCCAAAGTGGCATTTACAAATAAATGAAAAATGTCACAATTGATTTTGCTCCTTTTGGAGGACTGTGTGTCAGCTTTGTCACAAACTGTCTTTGTTACTTTTTCTTTCAGATTTCTTCAGGTGGACGTTGAAAATAGCTTTTGATGGTTCTGGACCTTTTTAATTTGACCCACAGTAAGTTTGTCTCTGACCTTCCATTACTATCCATGTAACAATTGGAGGGCCATTGGAGGGCCATTGGAGAGGGGTTCTCATCCTTTGCTTAGCCTCCCTGGGACCAGCGAAAGAAAAGCAATATTGTGCTAATGTTGTTACCTGCAACAATCCTTATAGCAAAATGATACCAAAAGGTGATATTTTATAACTTTTTCCAATTTGAAGTGTTGCAGGTATTGTTTGGAGGATATTGCAAACAACAGCTGTTTTCTCTTTCTCTCTCTGTCTCACCCCCTCACTTTCAGTCTTTTAAAAAATTCCTGCATGTGTAATATTCAGCTCTTCAAATTGGTGGTTCTTTTATGATGCATTTTGTTGTTGAAGATTAGCTCTGTACTTTTCATTCCTTGTAAATAATGGAGAAAGGGAAAGTCATATTAAAAGAATAGAGAAGAATTGGTGTGTTTAGGTTATTGTTTATTTCTCATATTTATACCTTGCCTTTCAACCAGTTCAGTTCCCAAGTGCCTTGAAAAGCTAATAAAATAAAGATAATTTTTTATTTATTATTAAAACTTTTATACTGCCCTTCCAAAAGGCTCAGGGCAGTTTACATTAAAACACCATTAAAATCAGTTAATAAATAAAACAAAAATAAATAAAATCCAATCAAACAAAACAGCCACAACAGCAAGATGGTGCCTGAAAGTCTTCACTCCTCTTTTATAAGCCTGAAGCAACTGGCCATAAGCTCCCTACAAAGGGGGCATGTGCCACAGGAAAGGCGAGGAGAGCTGGTCTTGTGGTAGCAAGCATGACTTGTCCCCTTACCTAAGCAGGGTCCACCCTGGATGCATATGAATGGGAGACTAGAAGTGTGAGCACTGTAAGATGTTGCCCTCAGGGGATGGAGCTGCTTTGGGAATAGTATTTAGGTTCCAAGTTCCCTCCTTGGCTTCTCCAAGATAGGGCTGAGAGAGACTCCTGCCTGCAACCTTGGAGAAGCTGCTGCCTGTCTGTGAAGACAATACTGAGCTAGATAGACCAGTGGTCTGACTCAGTATATGGCAGCTTCCTATGTTCCTATGTTCCTAAAGGCATATACGTACTGAGGCTGACTGTACTACTGACATTAATTGTCAGCGGCTCTCCAGGGTTTCAGGCAGGAGTATTTTTCAGCTCTTTCTGCCAAGGACTGAAACCTTCTGCATGCAACATGTACACTCTACAACTGAGCTGTGGCCCTCTCCCTAGGTGCTGCAACAAGAAGGCCCTAGAACACCAACAGGCTCTAGACCCCAGCTACAACATTTTAGATGGGTGGGTGGGTGCATAGCAGAGGCTCTGTTGCTACCTCCAAGGCCCATAGGGGGACAGTCATTTACCTGTTCAGGCCTCTGCCCCCAGACCATAAGGCTTTCGTAATCAAGAGAAGCATTTTGACTAATACCTTTTTAGAGTTGGAAGGGACCTTGGGGGTACTTTAGTCCAACCCCTTCAGCATCATTGTCAGATGGCCATATAGCACTAGCAATAGCAATAGCACTTACATTTATATACCGCTCTATAGCCAGAGCTCTCTAAGCGGTTTACAATGACTTAGCATATTGCCCCCAACATTCTGGGTACTCATTTTACTGACCTCAGAAGGATGGAAGGCTGAGTCAACCTTGAGCCCCTGGTCAGGATCGAACTTGTAACCTTCTGGTTACAGGGCGGCAGTTTTACCACTGCGCCACCAGGGGCATATGCAGGGGTGGAGCCACCACTGAGCGGACAGGTTCCAAGAACCCAGCGGCGAGCCACAGAAGGGCTGCATGAGCCCTCCAGAGTTCATTCCCAGCCAGCAAAGGGAAATTAATGCACTCAGAATTTGTTGGCTGGGAATGAGCTCTGGAAGACTTGTGTGGGCCCTCCTGAGACCAGGCCATGCCCCTTTTGCATGAGACATCATGTGCCCATGGGCATGGCCCCATCCCTGGAGGGCCCATGCGAGCCCTCCAGAGTTCATTCCCAGCCAGTTCACATGGGCCCTCCAGTGATCGGGCCACGCCCAAGTGCTCATGATGTCATGTGCAAGGAGTGTCTCTGGTGCATGCAGTGAGTGCATGGTGGGGCTGTTGGGGCAGAACCTGTGCCTCCGTTCACTAGTTCTGCCACTGGCCATCTGGCCTCTGTTTGAAAGCCTCCAGTGAAGAGTCCACCACTACAAGAGGCAGACACCGTTAAGAAACTTTTACTAAGGTCTAGCCGAAATCTGTTATAAATTTCAAACCATTAGTTCTAGTCCTGCTCACAGGAACAACAGAGATTAAGTCTGCTCCTCCTTCTATGTAACAGGCCTTCTGATATTTGGAGGCCACTATCATATCTCTCCTTAGCAATGATTTCTTCTTCAGGCTCAACATACCCAGCTCCTTCAACCATTCCTCATAGGACTTGGTTTCCAGACTCCTCACAATCACTGTTGGCTTCCTTTGAACCTGTTCAAGTTTATCCATGTCCTTATTAAAATGTGGTGCCCAGAAGGGTAAGCGTTTGTCAGCTCAGTAGTATTGCATTCATGCAAATGGCATAAATGCAAAAACTGTGCCAAGAATGTTACATAAGAGTAAGCCCATTATTTCCACATGTACTGCTTCAAAATTATAATGCAAAAATAGAGAAAAGCATACCACATTCAGTTTTTTCTGCGCCTTTAGCAGCCAAAAATAAAAGTAAAAGCTAAAAGTAAAAACTTCACAAGTAACACTTGATTAACCCATACAGAACATGAGGGGTCCCCCCCACCCGTAGCAACTGCTGTGCTTGTAATGATAATGCTGAATTTAAAATTTAAATGGATGGCATGCATTTTTCTTGTTTTTCTGCATTTTTAATGCATTTTTGTTGTGAAGCCGAAAAAGCTCTCATTCGGTAATTGGAATGTGCATATGGTAATATCAGTGTGCATATGCAACTCCAGCAGTTTGTTATGGTGACATTATACTTCACTTATGATAGATGCACTTAGAGCAGAGAGTTGAATATAGTAGACAGAAATAAGAAACCAGGGTTAATCTAGGGCAGAGGCTGAAGGTGCCTGGTGCAGCAACCTTGTTGAAGCTAAGTAGGTCTAGGTCTGGTCAATTCCTGAATGAGAGATCCCCTGTATATCCTATGACTTTTGTCTTGAATACCACAGAAAAAAAGGTGGAATACAAATGAATGACTAAATAAACAGGTATCTTAATGCTGTATGGGGCTTTAGTCACACTTTTGAGATTAAATAATGCTGGAAGTTTCTGCTCTTCTGTTGTGGTTATTATATTAACATCAGTATTTACAGTTTTAGTGGTTTTTATTGTATATATGGTATCTTTTGTTGTAAGCCATTTTGGGGAAAATAGCATACAATGCTAAAAATAAATGAGATAAGGAATGTAAACTACTTTATAAGCTTCTCAGAGGGAAAACAGATGCCCTCCTGTCTTAAGCAGGCTGTTATTAGATCTGTTTTGAAGAAGCCTGTGTTGGATCCCTTGGAGTTATAGGCGCATTTCTAATCTACCGTCGTTGGGCAAGGTGATTGAGAAGGTGGTGGCCTCTCAGCTCCAGATGGTTTGGGAAGGAAACATATTATTTAGACACTCTTTAAACCCATTTTCAGGCATGTTATGCGGTGGAGACTGCCTTGGTCAGTCTCATGGATGATCTCCAACTGGGAATTGACAGAGGGAGTGTGACTGCATTGGTCCTTTTGGGTCTCTCAGTAGCTTTTGATACCATTGACCATGGTATCCTTCGGGATCATCTCAAGGAGTTGGGAGGCACTGCTTTGCAGTTGTTCTGCTCCTACCTCTCATGTAAATTCCAGATGGTGTCAATTGAGAGCATATGTATGGAGGCTCCCAATGCTTTTTTGACATCTCCACTGATTTTTTATATCTACATGAAACTGCTGGCAGAGATTATCATGAGATTTGGTGCAGGCTGTTATTATGCTGATGATACACAAATCTATTGCTCCACATTAGGTGGTTCAGTTTGAATTCTTCAGGAAAAGGCATAACCTCCCTAAATGATTGCCGGGAGACTGTAATGGACTAGATGCAGGATAACTGAAGCTGAATCCATATAAGATGGAGGTACTTATTGTGAGGGGTCAGAACTCAAGAGATAATTTTGATCCACCTGTCCTGGATGGGGTTACACTCCTCCAGAAAGAACAGGTGCACAGTCTAGGAGTATTCACCAGATTCCCCTTTACAAGTATAACCACTCAAACCCCCAAACCGGTTCAGTCAAATGGAATGGACTGGTCAGTCGGTTCAATCAAATTGGTTCGGCGACAGGTGGTTCAGTTCGAATTTGAACCAAACCACAGGCTTTGGTTCGTGCACATCCCTACATGCAATCAAGCTTTTCATATGACAAAAACGTGCTTAAACCTTATGTGAAACAAAGAATGTGTGGTTTCTGCTTCTGGAACAGAAAACCATGGGAATTGTGGCATACATGCTTTCAGGAAGGTGCAGGCTATGCCTTTAAAGGAACATTCAGAACATCATTGTTTAAAATGTCTAAAGAGTATAAAATGTGTGGTCATTGGTACTAGCAATGTAATTTCAGTAATGTGTAACATTTATATGTGGCAAGTGGACTTACTTCTCTGGCTAATACTGCAGGAGCTAGTTCCTTGCACATTTTCCCCTATGCACAAAATGGTTTAATTTCTAAACCATTAGAAATATGGAGGAAGAACTTCTTTAGTGTGCGCAAAGCAGCACAGTTGTATGCTGTGATCATAAATGTGCTTGAATGGAAGAAAGTTCCTTTGAGATAAATGGGACTATTTCTTTCCTGCAGCTGTGTTTGGTTGAAAACGTCACCTAGCACAAACCCTTTTGCTGCATTTTTTGATTGCTTATTTGATCTTGTCAATTAATGCTCATTTTCAAATGCTTGTTCAAGTATAATTTTTAATTGCTCATAAAATGCATTTCAAATGCTTTTATAGCAACAATTTGGTTTTAACGGCCAATTATTGCTTCCAAATAAAGTGTTAACAGTTAGAAAGGACCATTGAAACCCTTCTCAGTAGCTTGAAATGAGTGGGAGAGGATTCCCTCACTTGTCAGAGAAAATCTCATGCACAGAGAGCCACATGCTAGGAGTTGTGTGCCGTACATCTGCCATGCCTATTTTTGAAAAGGCAACCTTCACAAAATAGAGATGAGAACCATCCCTATGATTAAACCTCTTCAAGTTCAAGAAAATGTGAGCATGCCAATGTGAAAAAGACTGCAGAACAGTGTTCTTCATTGTAAGGCCTGTGGACCAGTGGTGGCTCCCAACAACCCTAACTCTACCCCCTAATTGTTTATGGGGCTTGTGTGAAACGTCAGGTGAAGCTGAATACAATCCCCCTGGTACCATGCAGAGATGACTAATTCAGCAGTGCTGCACTTTGCACAGTGCTGGGTGGGGTTTGGGAAAGCTACTTTAAGGGAAATCGAGCCCTCTTGAGCCCCCATATCATCGTGGAAGGCACGCACAGAGTGCTGGGGAGAGAAGCCCTTCCCAGCACTCTCCCCACAAAGCTCTTAAGAGAGAGATCTCTCTCTCTCTCTCAAAGGGTCCTCCCAGAACTGAGAAAAGTACAGGACTGTGCAGTAGGAAGTGATTCCCACATGTAATGTTTTTTGCCAGAGTGGTGCCTGCTTGGAAAATAGTGAAAATCATTGCTGTAGAATATGTAAAAGTAAAGGTACAGTGTGCTGTCAGGTCGATTTTGACTCATGGTGCCCACAGAGCCCTGTGGTTGTCTTTGGTAGAATACAGGAGGGGTTTACCATTGCCTCTTCCTGTGCAGTATGAGATGATGCCTTTCAGCATCTTCCTATATCACTGCTGCCCAATATAGTACCAGTGGGGATTCGAACCGGCAACTTTCTGCTTGTTAGTCAAGCATTTCCCTGCTGCACCACTTAAGATGATGTAGAATATGTACATACTATTAACTTAAGCAGAATGACCTGGCTGCAAGCAATACTCAGAGAATGCCCCCTGTCAAGACCTCTATAAATCTCAAAGCATTCCCGTGTTGTTAAGTACGAGGAATCTTATTATAGTCTTGATTCAATTCCTGTCTCTTCTTACTCCAGTTCTGACCGTACTCCTGTTCACTGTGCCTTTCTTAATGTGGAGGCTCATGATGTTTATCCTTTGTGCATGACAGCCATGTTATATATGTAGCAAATAAGGTGGCAGTGTTTTAGAAGTGTCACCATCTTGAATGTTACCAGGTGCATAGTCAATGGACACCAAGCTGAGGAGGGCATTGCTGCTAGTGTAGGTAAGGCAATGCTACAATGAGTTAAAGAAAGCTTTGCTTAAACAGAGGAAGAAGGTAAAGCAGCTTGACAGAAAGAAAGAGGGTGTATGTTCTGAGCATAGGGTGGTGCTTGACAGAGGCATAAGGATGGATGAGGGAAATGATTATAAAACTGCTGCTGTGTCCTGCATGTCTGCCAAATTTGCTCTAGAGCAAAACTGAGCCTGGAATCCTACCCAGGTTTCCTCCTACCTTGCTTCCACACATCCAGAAATTGGGAGCACACACAGCTCCCAAACCTGGGTAGAACACAGTTTTTGATTGTGTGAATGACCTTTAAGTGTTGTAGCCATGACCCTGATGACTATCATCATGAAAGAAGACATGTATATGGAGTGCTGGGAGTTCAGATAGCCTGTTACAATGGAGAGTTCCATTTAGGTGGTGTTATCAGCTACAAACCGTGGTCTGTTGAGTTTATTTATAATGTACCTCCCACATATATGGTAACAACACGAAAGTCAGGCATTTGAACCCTTTTTTGTCCCACCTGCATTGCAATGTGGCATTACAAGGCTAGATTATTTTAGAGGTGGAAGTTAGCAAGTTAGTAATTGCTATGTTGCTTGTTTAGATTTGATAAGAGAGCAAAGCATGATGGTGTGTCATTTGAGGCCAGGAAGGGGGAATTTGGAGAGAGGAAAAAGAAAACACCTGAAGAACAAATTAGTGGTATCACACTTGTTCTTATGTGCAAAAACATGGTTTTTGACTTAATACGCTCAAAATAAAGGAGCAGTGTGCCCTAGAATGTTCTGAACTGCAATTGTGCATGCTGTACAAGTGAAGTCGAGGGTGTGGAGCAGCTCCCACAGACCCCTGTAATAACCCTGATCATTCCCAGCAAGGTGCAGAGTCAGCTGCACTGCTACCATCACAATGTCAGGATGCAACACAGCCAGCTCATTCTCAAAGCTGAGTCGTGACAAGGTGGAGGCACTGTTCGTGGGGGATATGTCTGACTAAGGAGGTAGTGTTCAGTCTTGCCAGATGGGGTTGCAATCCCCTACAAGGATCAAACTCACAGTCTGGGAGTGCTACTTGATACAACTTTGTCACTGGAGACCCAAGTGACCCCTATGGTTCTACCTTTAGCTAAGCTGAAGCTGGTGTGCAAGGTACAATCTCCTAGAAAAAGAGAGCATGGCTATGTGATCCATGCCCTGATAATCCATGCCCAAAATTACTGCATTGTGTTAAATATGAGGTTGCCTCTGAAAATTTTCAGAAACTTCAGTTAGTTAATCAATCATACAGCTGCTGGGCTGCTCACTGAAACTGATTTTAAGTAACATGTTATGCCAGTTCTGAATAGCTTCATGATGCTACTCCATTTCCAAACACAATTCAAAGGGTTAGTGTTTATCTTTAAAACCCTATACAGCAGGTTCTCAAGCTTGGGTCCAGAGATGTTGTTGGATGAAAGCTCCCAAGATCCACAGCCACAATGGCCTCCCTAGTCACAATGGTACTACACCCTCAGAATGCTCTTCCCAGAGAGATTCATCTGACACCCCTCATTTCTGTACAGTGCTAGGTGAAGATCTTTTTTTTTATTTCCTCAGGCCTTATTTAATGTCAGGTGAATTAGAATTTGGTTTTCTTCCACTCTAGAGCTGCTTATGGGACATTAAGGTCACTCACACAGTCAAAAACTGTGTTCTACCCTGGTTTGGGAGCTGTTTGTGTTCCCAGTTTTCGGTTGTGAGGAAGCAAGGTTAGAGGGAAACCTAGGTAGAAGCGATTGTGTGGAAGCAAGGTAGGAGGAAACGCTGCCCAGGTTTTCCTCCTACTTTGTTTTATTTTTTAAAATTAATTTATTATTTATTGTTACATTTGTATACCGCCTTTCATTAAAACAATCCCAAGGCACAATCCCACACAACCGAAAATTGGGAGCACACACAGCTCCCAGATCCAGGTAGGACACAGTTTTTGATTGTGTGAATGACCTCATTGTCTCATTTGGGATGGATAGGGCTAGATCAGAAGCAATACCTCATGTCATGGTTTTGACCTTGTCAGCATTACTTTCTGAGCAAAGTTGGAAAGAATCTGGGTGGCTTATAGGTTATCAGGTATCCATCTCTGATCTAGAAGATGACTCAAGATAACAGGTGAGAATTTAAAAAGTAACAGGAATGCAAAAAGTGTGTCCTGATAACCATAGAAACAACATATAACCTCCCCCCCACCCTCTTCTTTTATTATGGAACATCAAAGTAGAATACTGAACAGTTGCTTATGCACCAAACTTGAATAGAATTTCACGCTGTTATTTTGGAGAGGTTGAACTTCTTAAAAAATGAAGTGATATGTATATGTGTGCAAAGCTGCATTCAAGACACCACAATGCATCATCTTAAAAGGACCCATAAGGCATCCTAATGTTTTCTTTAAAAGTAGTAGCTATTTATTTTCTTTCGGTAGAGCATCACAAGTAATTAAATGGGACCATAACATAATCCTTTAGCACTGCATATTAATTCCAAAGAGAAGTGAGTTAATCTTCTCTGATTGCATGGTAATTCCATGCTCACCATGGTAATACCAGAAGGCTATAAATTAATCCTGAAGAATAACATAGGGTTGTTGTCATTCCCCAGTTCTTTAGACAGCACAGAACTAAAAATGGTCCACAAATTCTCGTGGTGGTGATCCTGGCTGAAGCAGAATTGAAGTGACATTATTTATTTTTGTTATGATCCTCAGTATTATGATCCTATGCATGGAACTGAATTCTAGATTGAAGTAAATGGGATTTAATTGCCCCATTAAATCTAAGGGGAATCATAAGCTTAGAACTTGAAACCGACTGCCCGGCACTGCATGTATCCATAACATTTTCTCTTTCTTTTATTAAAATATGAATAGACTGCTACATCTTTCATTTGTCAGATAACAATCAAATCAATTTACACACATCCAAATGTAAAGCACATAAACTATAGCAAGTTAGTTCTGTTGGGTGGCATTTTAGTAGCTGCATAAATTGTTCAAAATGCAAGGGTCAGCTAAAAGCCTGTCCTCAGTGCTAGACATGTGTTAAACTCTCTTGAGAAAAATACATTTGTCTTATCCAATTATTTGCTTTCCTTTAAAATTCCTCAGATGTTTCACCTGTGGAGAAACCTCCAAATTTGCTGTGAATGTTGTTTGAGGTGAAATCCAATTACAACCTAGGAATGTGTGGGCACTCGCCTAAGAAATGTTGTGAATGGAATGGAAGCCCTTTTGATTTCCTTCAGAATTCCTCAGATGAAATGTCCGCCCCAATTAATTTTGGATTGACAAAAGTTTCAGTGGCAACTGACATTTCTTTGGAAACCTGAGGAAAAAACCCTTCTGTTGAGCTTAAAAGGCACATGGGTCCATATGGGGAGAAGAAGTCTCAAAGGAAGACTCTGCTGCGGAGCTTTAGGACTTTAAAGGTATAGGGAAAATATGTCGATGTAGGTACATAGGTATTCCAGCCACTTCTAACACAGAGAGACAGCTGCATGGGTTCCTTCTGGTGTACTGGGTTTTTTGGAGTCTCTGGGGCTATTCTGAGGATCAGCAAAAATTGGGCTAGCCTACGCTAGCCCGATTTTTGCTGATTGTCAGAACCACTGGGCTCGCAGCCGAGCCCGGTGGTTCTGGAGCGGCTAACCCGCTCCTGTAGCCCGCCCCTTAGCCCGGGTTTGTGGAGCAAGCGCTCCGCAAACCCGGGCGATCTGCTCATGAGTAGCCGCGGCCTGGCTCTGCGCCGTGACTACTCACGAGTAGACCCTGAGCGGGAGGCGAAAAGCCACCTCCCGGCTCAAGGGTCTCCCCAGTATGCCCTGTGCGCTCGCACAGGGCATACTGGGGCTATTTGGGTGCCACGTGGCCCCCGAGCTCCCCAGCCCTTGCTGGCTCCATCTCAGAGCCAGCAATCATGCGGGCGGCCGATCAGGCTACCTAGGGCTCCCTGCCCGCACATGAGTGGAGAGAGTGGGCTTAGCTCGCTCTTCCCACTCACAGCCCCAAACCAGGTCTCACGGATCATGAGACCTGGTCCTCTGTTGTGGGATACAGTTGGGTGATTCAGAAACTGCCGTTTAGAGCAATGGTTTTCTGTTGGCGAGTTGTGGCCCACACAAGTGGGTCATACCAGCACCACCACCACTATTATTTTTATTTGTGGCTTAGGCCTTCTTTGAACAAATGCAAAAGATGGAAGAGAGCCCTTTCTCATGATCAGTGAAAAGGACTTGAGTGCAGCAGTGGGGAAGGCTGCTTAAACTTACCTTCCCCACAGATGACTGCTTTCCACGCACCCCCGATGATTCTTCACTGGCCTAGGCAGCGCAGAGGGTCAGGGCCGGGACATGTTGTCCCAGCGTCCGGAAATCCTGTGCATTGTGGTGATGTTCTCAGCGCTGGCTGGGAGGCTCCTTCTGTGTCAGCACCATGCGGACACGCGAGCACTAGCCCGAGTTAAGGGCGCCCGCATGCCCTTAACCCTGGTTAAACTAACAGCAGGTTTCCTAAGCGGGTTTCCCACCACACCACTGCCAGGAGCTGCCAGCGGTTCTCATGCAAGCCAAGACCAGGCTTGGCTGCCTTAGCCCAGTCTTGACTGTGCATGAGAATAGCCTCAGAGTGTAATAGAAAGGGAGACACAGAGATTAATAAAGCCATGTACAATGAATAGGTCATTGGAGTTAAAGTTAGGTCCCAGGTCTAAAAAAATTGAAGACTGCTCTTTTAAGTGTTCTTTAAAGGCAGCTTTAGTGAGGAAAAAATTCTTTGTGTTCTCTCCCTGCCCCCCATCTGTTTACACTGTACCATGGACTCTTCAATGCTACTGCAGTAACTACAAACAATTATTACTGTCTAATTAGAATAACCTGGTGAAATGAGCAAAAGCCTGGATATTTTAAGCAACGGCATCCAGTCAAGGGACTGAGAGATAGAGAGAGGGCCGCTTTGTGGTTGGCTTTTGCACATCCGTGTTTCCCAAAAGAACAGACTCTGGGAAGAAATGTGGGATGCTTCATTAGAATGGGGAATTTTCTCTTCAAATACGAGACAGCTGACAGACTTAGTTGTGTGGAATAGTGTATATGCATGGAAGGTATCTGGGAGCAGATGTTGGAAAGAAGACAGATGTACTGGTTATCTCTTTCCTCTCCTTCTGGAAAAAAGAAAGCCCTCCCCCATGTTCTGCTTGAATTTGTTTTTTTAAACCCAGCCATATGTTATGGTAGAGAACAAGAAGAAACAGCTGTTAATCCCTGCAGGTTTGCCTGTCTCAGCATTGCCCAGAGTCAGAGGGAGTGTATTTTCTGGTGTAAATGAAGTCTTATGCGTGGGAGAGAACTGATTCATATGAGCACACAAAGGGAGAGTGTTGGGAGTAGAAGATCTTGCCCATAAAATTCAGATTAGAGATGCTGCAAGTCAGGATTTGAGTTCATAGATCAATTGACTTGGAATTAATTCAAGTCAAGCAGTTCATCATTTTGATGGAAAACACATGGTGGAATTTAGCCTTCCAACCCATATGAGTGTGACACCATGTGTCAAAATATTGCATCCTGACACATGCTTGCACAAACCTATTAGCTGGTACTTTATTCACAGCCAGACCAATAGGATCCTAGAGCATGCCCTAGGATGCCCTAGATGTATCATGGTTACATTGCTGAAGCTAAGTAGGTCTAGGTCTGGTCAGTGGTTGGATGAGTGAGCACCTGTGAGTCCCATGTCTACCACCTTGAGTTCCATGATGGAAGAAAGGTGCGATATCCAGACCTGCACAACTTGTAAGCAACAAATCAAAGCCCATCCGCCATGTATGGTGGTCGCTCAGTAAGAGGTCCTGCTTTCATAACTTGCTTGGGATTGCAGAAATAGGGTGTGAGAGTTGTCATGCATTCTCCTGGCCATGAAGAAGACCTATTTGTTGCTTCAGGCCACAAAGTAAGAAGGTTTACTGTGTTCAGCTTGTCGGACCACAACTTGGGAGAGCCCACCCTAGAGAGATAATTGTAAGGAACCAGTCTGGTGGTCAAGAATTTTTTTTTTTAGATGTGGATGCCAGTCAGCAATTGTGTATCAAAGGGTATTGCCCCATCAAAACAGGGATTTAGTTTTTACTGCCTTGATTTTAAAATCCGTGAGTGAAGTAATTTTGTTGTTCAGCTGTGAGAAAGCAATAAAGGCTTTATAACATTTTCAAATTGCATTTGAACCCAGCTGGAATTAACCTGAGACCCAGCAGTGAAGCTAAGGTGAATCTTTGGTCCATTCTGCAAAGCTTAATTAAAAGGCCTTTGGGGGGTGTGCATGAACGTTCTGCTGAGAGTGTGCAGTTTCCTCTGTGAATCTCATGTAAAGCAGGGGGTGCTTTGAATGTTTACATTAAAAGATCACCTTGGCAGCCATGGCAGTGCTGTTTAAGTATGCAACATTTATATGAATTAACAAGGATCAGTTTATATATGGGATTTGTGCATTAGCACATTGGACTGATATCTGTCCAGATCTGGAAGGAATGGTTTATGGCAAGCTACTTTGCTGAGCCAGTGTGGAGAATATTGAAATCATAATTCTTGTTCTTCTGTAACCTTCTTGGCAAATGCAATACTGAATACAAAATCAGGCACCTAGGAACCTCTGTTTCATTTTTTCCTTCTTTGAGTATCAAAAGTCCTCGAGCCCTTTCTCACGAGCAGTGAGAAGGGCTTGAGGGTGGGCTGTGGGGAAGGTGGGTTAAACCTATCTTCCTGCAGATGATCATTCTGCTGTTGCTGGGCACGCTACCTGCATGGCCAGATGATTCCCCACTGGCCCAGGCAGTGGGGAGATTTGTGGGTGGGCATGTGTCATCCCAGCCCCCAGAAATCCCATAATGCACCGCACGAGTGCACAGTACATTATGGGGATCCACCCTCTCCTTCCCGAGCTCTCCGTAGTCTGTCAGCTGTGGCTGCAGCAGCCATGGCTGATGAACGATCAGAAAAACAAGGTAGAAGAGTGCTTGCTCTCCTAACCTCATTTTAGGGGGAGTCTTGGTAAGCAGGTTTGCCACTGCGGTGTCGCTGGGTTTGGGCTCAATCCTAGTGGTATTTCATTCATTCATTCATTCATTCATTTATTTACTTATTTATTTATTTAACTTGTATACCGCCCAAACTTTTGTCTCTGGGTGGTACACATGTGCTTGCAAAACTGGGCTGGGCTTCCTTAGCCCGGTTTTGTATACGCGTGTCAATAGCCTCCCTGTGTACCCAGTTTTATTTTTTGAGGACTACTAAAACCTCTGGCTAACATCCAGACCAATGATGCACTGCTGCAATGCAGCTGCACGTGCTATGAAGAAGGGGTGATTTTTATTGGTTTCTTCTTCCTTCTCAAAAGAACAGTGATTCCTGAAAATATGTCCCGGGGGGGCGGGTCACACAACCCTCAGGGACATATTTTTGGGAATCACAGAAAGATTCAGAGGGGAGAGGAGATTGACAAAAATTACCCCTCCTCTGTAGTGTGCACAGCATTAACAGCACTTTGAAAGTATGGATGATGGCCACTGTATCTCAGTGAAAATATATTACCAACTGGCCAACCCCGCACAGAGCATCTGTGTGCTCTTTGGGGCCAGTGGTTACTTCTCCACCCCTTCTGCCCCAGTCTCTGCTTCCAGGCCCAGCCACCTCTCCTCCCCACTGCCACTTCTTCCCCACCTTCTTTCCCCCCTCCTGGGCCTTGCCTCTGTGGGCCAGGCCCACCACCTCTGGACTCCATGGCCGGGCCGCCGCAGCAACCAATCCTCCTGGGTATGCCTCAGCCAATCAGGCATGTTCGCTGCCCAGCCAATCAGCTGGGCTCTGGGACGCACATTCCAAGGCACACCCAGGAGAATTAATATAATAGATTTACAGGTTGAAACAGAATGTTAGAGAAGTAACAGAAGTGGGTGAAGCCGTTCTGGTAGCGAGCATGAATCTCCCCTCTCCTTTGCAGTGGGTGACTACATGTGAACACTGTTTGCTGTAAGATATTCCCTTTAGAGTATGGGCTTCTAAGTTCAGTGGTAGAGCATCTGCTTTGCATTCAGAAGGTCCCAGGTTCAATTCCTGGCACCTCCAGATAGGGCTGGAAAAGTCTCCTGCCGGAAACCTTGGAGACCCTGCTGCCGATCAGTGTAGACAATATTAAGCCAGATAGACCAGTGGTCTGACTCTGTATAAGGCAGCTTCGTATGTTCCTAAAATAATCCCTATGTTATTCTGGATACCAGCTAATGCTTTTAAGTAGAGTCAGTTCACACATACTGTACAGCTGCTCCTAATCAAGTGATGGGAAACCAAGTGAGGAATGTACATCATTGAGCTGATATCCAGCCCTTTAAGTTTCAGCATTCAACCCAGCCAGTGCAGTCAGCCAAATGAAGGTAAAGATTGTTTTTTTCTTTTTTGTATGTGCAATATGGGTTACAAAATCTGACACAAGACCAGCGATTTACTTCACATATAAAAGTAACCATTAGGCAGTGCAATGAATCATTAATAATCAGATAAATTCATTATTGGCCTAGGACAGAATGAACTGACCCAACGAAAAGCTTTTAAATCCAATTATCAGTCATCCAAATGCTCTATTTCCTCGCATTACAGTCGTTTTTTTAGTAGATTCAGGGTAATTCTGGTTAAAGTGATAGAGATGAATTGTTAATGAGTCCCTTAAATGTCACAGCAGCAATTTCTTTCCCCAAACCGTGAGCAACCTCAAATTTGGTTTATGTGTGAATGTCTTGCTTATTGTATGAAATGTATTTAACCCAAAGTACATAAACATCAAGGTCATTCACATGACCGGGCAGGTGTGAGGGGGCAGGTAGGGGGGAAGGCTGGTTGAACTCACATTCCACACAGAAGGCGCTCCCAGACGATCCACACTGAGTGGTGCAGCGCGGATCTCTGGCCTCCAGATATCCCACAATGCACCATGCAATGGGCACTTTAGGCACCCATCTCTGTGTCCGCTGGGGCTCAATGTACCTCCTGCCAACACATGATCCCAGAGCCCAGGTTAAAGGCTCGCTTTCAAAGCTGGGCTAGGCGGCCCTGCCCGCTGGAATCGAACCTGATCCCAGTGGTTCTCACATGCAGCCTAATCCAGGCTGGGGTTCCGGCCTGGGTTAGGCTGCATGTGAGAACAGCCACCTTGTGTAGGACATTTTATTTGTATACCTGAAGAAGCAGGAAAGGTGGCTGGGCGGGGCAGGAGGCACAGATTCCTTCTAAAAATAAGTAAAGTAAAATATTAACTTTTTAAATTGTCACAGCACATATTCTCCAAAGTCCCTGCATATGTAGCTGATGGAGATGCTCCTACCAGACTCAGAAAGGCCTAGAAGAAAATATACAGTCATCCCTCACCAACCATTAGGGTTCCGTTCTGGCAAAACCTTGCTATTGGCAAATTCGTGGTTGGTGAGGCATTAAAGTCTATGGGAAACAGGGGGTTAGGGGAACCATAACCGCAAAAAGACCCCAAAATAAAATACAAAACGTTTGCTAAAAAATCACAAAAAATCCTGTAATATCGCTAAGAGTCACGAAGAAGAATGAGCAGATTGCACCTCTGGACATTTTTTGAACCCCTCAAAATCACTCAAAGGCATTTTAAATTGTTAAGGGACAGCAGGTTCAGCAAGGGTTAGCAAGGGTCACCAAGAGGAATGAGTAGATCGAACCTCTGAACTCCCCAAAATCGCTGAAACCCCTCCAAAATTACTAACATACCCTCTCCAAACATGGATACTCTGGTTGCGGTTGGCAACACCTGTCACAATTTCCCATTCATATATACTCAGAACTGCAGTTGGCAAAACTGTGGTTGGAAAGGGATGACAGTACAACGTAAATAGGAAATGTATATATTACATTGGAAAGGAATTTTTTTTAAAGGAAATTCTTTTCAACTGGTTAGATGTGATCTGTTACAAGTAAGAACAGCAAAGATTCCTGTGGCACCTTAACGATGTAACAAATTCTGGCAGCAGCCACAACTACAGGCCACTTCAACTACAGTCCACTTCATTGGATGAGTGAAGCATTATCCTTAGTTTGGCATGGGCAGAAATCTGGGCATGAGCATGGAATGGGTTTTTTTGCCATACTTAATTTTTCCATGGAGAATTTCCCATTTCTAAAAATTCATTGGCCTATTTCACATAGGGGCTATTCTCAGGATCCGCAAAAATTGGGCTAGGAGAGCCTAGCCCGATTTTTGCTGATCGTGTAAACCATCGGGCTTGCAGGCGAGCCCGGTGGCTTACAAGTGGCTAGCCCGCTTTAGTAGCCCTCCCCTTTCCCTGGGTTTGCGGAGCGAGCACAAACCCAGCCTTCCCGATCGTGAGTAGCTGTGGTGCGGCTCTGCACCGGGGCTACTCATGAGGAGACCCCCGGAGGGCAGGCAAAAAGCCACCTCCCAGCTCTGGGGGTCTCGCTAGCATGCTCTGCGCGCTGATCATGTGTAGAGCCTCAATGGATACCAGTGAATAATAGGCAAGCCTTGTTATTTCAAAGTAACCATTAATGTTTTTCAGGTGACCAGAGTACCTATGTACTGTTTTATTGAATATTCCAGTAAAAATATTTCTTTCCACATACAACATTATTTCAGTACAGCATTTAAGCCACGCTAAGTGGCATTATGGTGCATTATGAGGAAGTGCACCAAGAGGAATTATGAGCGGCACTTCCTCTTACTGGGAGGAATGTACCATGGGGAAACTAGCCCATTTGCCTACTGGTGATCTGTGCAAGCTGGCTCTGAAGAACCTGGAGGTAGGAATATAGGAAGTTGCCTTATACTGAATCAGACCATTGGTCTATCTAGCTGAGTATTATCTGCACTGACTGTCAGTGGCTCTCCATGCAAGCAGATGCTCCTCCGCTGAGCTACATCCCCATCCCCTAAGGGGAATATCTTACACCAGACAGTGCTCACATGAAGTCACCCATCCAAATCCAAGCCAGGGTAGACTCTGCTTAGCAAATGAGCCAATTCATGAGACACCACAAGACCAGCTCTCCTCCCACGATTGCATGTATTATGCATCATGCAGCAAGAACCAGTGAGGCTGTTGTCATGAGCAGCCAAGACCAGGCTAGGGCTGCTGAATCTGGGCTTGTCTGCCGGTGGGAACCCATAGGAGCCGACCGGCTCCCAATGGCGCCTTGGCAGCAAACCCACCAAGCAAGCCTGCCTCTTAAATTAGGTTAGGGGTTCGACTGCTCCTTCAGCCACGTTTCCCTGGTGATCTGTCAGCACCAGCTGCTGATGGGCACCTGTTGCTGGAGGGATCCCCACAACGCACCACACACTCGCACAGTGCATTGTGTGATTCTCGGAGGCCGGGACAACAAGTCCCGTCCTCAGAGCGATTGGCCCTGTTCTGTGCTGCATGGAGCAGGGCTGATTGTGTCGGGAGCACAGAGCGCGCTCCCACCAGGCTCCTAAGGATCATCAGGGAGGGGGAGGGAAAGGTTTGGGAAGCTTCCTCCCACGCCCACCCACCACCACCACACCTGCCCAGTCATGAGAACAACCTCAGTGTGGTGTAGTCGTTAGAGAGGGGTTCTCAAACTGCGTCCCCAGATGTTGTTGGACTATCCCCAACCACAACTGTCATAGGCCATTCTGACTGGCCATTCTGATGGAGGAAGATGGGAGCTGTACTCCAACAGCATCTGGGGACCTAAGGTTAGAACCCCTTGGGTGAGAGTGTTGGACTAATATTCCAGTTCCTGCTCTGCCATGACGCTCACTGGTTACTTTGGGTCGGGTCATTCTCTCTCAGCCTAACCTACCTCACAGGGATGTTGTGGGCAGAACTGTGTGTGTGGGGGTGGGTGGGGGACCT
This sequence comes from Hemicordylus capensis, assembly GCF_027244095.1. Lineage (NCBI taxonomy): Eukaryota > Metazoa > Chordata > Lepidosauria > Squamata > Cordylidae > Hemicordylus > Hemicordylus capensis. The sequence goes on from NC_069659.1 coordinate 339,785,084, forward strand.
AGCCATATATGCTACCCTGAGCTCCCTGCAGGCAGAGGAAGCAAGTAAATGAAGTAAGTAAATGCTGTGGGGGAGATACACAGGATCCCCCTTAACCCAGAAGTGGGGAGAGAGAGAGAGAGAGAGAGAGAGGGAGAGAGAGAGAGATTGCAATCTGCCAAACCTTTTTCCTTTGGAAGTTTCCTTTGGAACTTCCCCATAGCATAGGAAGCTGCTCTGAGGCAAAAGCTTTTAGGTACTTTCAGCCCCACTGTATCCCCTTTTCTGATTCTAAGGGACTGAAGAGCACAACGTGACCACAATGCCTTTGTCTGTGTTTGGGTTGAGAGCCATGTTGGCACTGGCTCCTGTCTGCTACATTGTACCTTAATCAGAAAAGTGCCTTGCAGGCCTTCTTGCTTCTTGGCACAGCAGAGTGGCAGTGGCAGGAGCTGCAGATAAAAACTTCAATCTTCTGCTCTAAGAGATATAACAAAAGCAAAAATCCCCTATTATTTTCTTCAACGGCATGCAGCCCGTACAAAACACCACTATGATTTCTTGCTGATTTAATTTTTATTCTGTTAATTTTTATGACTAGCGTATGAAAAACAAGATGCTGTAAATATTTGTGCCAAAGGAGGCAAAGGATAACATTTGGCAGCTTTAAGACTCAATTAAAAAAACCAAAGATCAATCAGCCCAGCCTTAATGTTTGTCTCCTGCTGTTGCTCCCACAGGGAAGAGATGCTGCTCCCACCAAAGACAAATATGAAAGCAGTATTTTAAAAAAACCCTTTTCCTCAAGTGCTATGCTTTTTTAAAAGTTGCTTTGGCAAGGCATCTTGAAGAGTTTTCCTTTCATACATTTGCACTTTTGCCAAAGTTTATTTCCAGCTGCTGATCACTTCTTTCTTTTCATTTCTTTGGGGACATGGTGTTTGGAAAGTGAAAGTACGGTGTGGGTGTGATTATCTCTACCATTATTTTTTTATTCATAATCCGCGTTAAGATTGTTACATGCACACACAACACTTAGCAACCTTTGTTATGTGTAATTTAAGGCATCTGTCCCCAAATTAAAACATGTCCATTCGTTTTAGGCTGCACAGGTTTTTGAAAAATGTTGAACATACTTAAGGCTTCCAGGGACCTTTTTTTTTTTTTTTTTGCCAGAGCCCTGTGGCAAGCACAGAATAGGGGCTTGGGAAAGAGGAGCCTGTCACAAAATGGCATCTTGCATAAAAATGTACCTTGGCAGAATAAGGGATTTTAAGATCAAATTCTGTGAATTACAGAAGCCATTTTGCTTTGGGGCAGGTGGTGAGCAAGAGTGACTGCTTTGTGGGGAAAGAAGCAGGATAGGAATTAATGGGAGAGAAAGTAAACAATAAGCCTGGTCACTCAACGAGAAATAGAGAGAGATGGAAAAATGTCATGGCCACGCCCCCACTCAACCAGCCAATCAGATTTGCAGTATTGGCTGGAAGTGGGGTGAGGAAGAAGCAATCACTTGAAGAACTATTTCAGATAAGCTTGGGAGCTATCAGTAGCTCCTGAGTTAGCTAGTGCTTGCCCCTGCCATATATGGCCAATGGATTACACTCTGAGCAGAATGACACATTAGGCAGGAAATACTGGCTTTCCAAACCAATGCTTTCAGTATGATGCCTAATATTGGTGGGGGGAGGGGGCAAGGATTGCAGGGGGAGGGGAAATCCTTGACCCTTCCTCCAGTGGGAGCTGCTGTGGATGCCACTGGGTGGGGGGCAGCAGTGGCGGGAGGCACCTTTAACTGTAAATTTGTTGGTGCTTCCCTCCCACACCTGAAGCTCTTCCCAGAAGCTGCACACTGCCCAGCACCCAATGCGGCGGAGGATCGGCTCCATCACTCAGCTGGCAGAGGCCATTGGCGTGGCCAACAAATGGCCTCTGCAGATGTGCGGAGACCAGTTGAGTGGCAGTCAGTCCACCACTGCAGCGTGTCCTGGACAGCGTGCCACAGCTGGGAAGAACATTCAGGTGCGGCAGTACAGGAGGTGAGCACCTACTAATTTATACTTAAAGGTGCCTCCCATCGCCCCACCCCAAGGTGGTGCCTGCACCAGCTGCCACTGCCTTCCTTCACACATATACTTCCCCCCAGCCAGGGTTTGAAACTGGGGGGGGGGGGAAATCCCATGGTGGAAAAACAAGCTTGAGGGCAGGGATTAGGGTCCAAGTGGCAGGTGAAAGGAAGGCAGTTTTGTGCTGACCAGGGCATCTGGTGGTTGTTTTTCCTTTGCTATTGGAATTTTGTTAACTGTGTTAGGGCTGTCTTTTAAGGTAGTTTGTGCTGGGGCAGCCCTTCCATGAAGCAGGCAGAGGTGGTCACCTCAGGCAGCAGATTATTAGGGCACCAGTGAGATGGCAAAGTTTAAAAAACGGGGGATACATTTGGCATCCTGCCTCCGGTGCACAGCGATTTTGTGAGTTCATGTTTTTGTGGCCTAGATGTTAAATATCACTTGTTTGTTTGAAATCACTTTTGCGATGGAGAGTAACCTGGTGGTTTTATTTTGTTGCATACCACTTTAGGTGCCCCCTTGGTGAGAGGGAATTCAGTGCGTAAATAACATTGTAGCTCCGACAGGATTAAGGTAGCTTTTAAGCAAGAGAGCCAGACTTTCTCTGGGATTTAGTTAAGGCACAATCTTTAACGTTTTTTTGCAAGCTAACAGCAAAACTCCCATGGATTTCAATGGAACTGCGATTTGCTCCACTGAGATTCTTTTTCAAAAAACAAAACAGAACCCAAAAAACAAAATAAATAAACCCCCACAAAACCCCTGTAAACACTTATTGGTGCTTAAAGCAAAACTTCATGCCGTCCAACTATGAGAATTTTAATTGCTTTATTTCTCCATGCATCGAGGAAAGAAAGCTTGTCTCCAGTGAAGCAAATATTTTGCACCTGCTTTTATTTTCACAAAGTTAATTGGACTGGTACCAACTTATTCTTAGAAAGAGGGGGGAATGCAAACATTGACCCGATTTATTTCTATGTATTGAGCATATATTCAGCTATATCTCCTGATTGGCTCCTAAAGGAGGCACATAATGGGGGATTTAAGAGAACAATTTGCATTAAAAGAGATCTGTTAAAACTTGAGAGGAAATAGAATAAAAACTGAATCTATCATGGCTCTGGATAGAACACCAGTACTAACAAAATTAGCCCAATCAACTGCACAAACACTAGCTAAAAACAGAGTGGATTCTGTTTTGCCTGAATGTATCTGCCCTTTCAGTAAACAGATATTTAATCAAAAGATCTTCTTTGTAATTAGTGCACATTAGTTACATTTATTACATTGTATCTCAGTGTAATAACTACGTATCTCACTCTTCCTTCAAAAAGGAGCTCAGGGTTATCAACATGTATCATTCCCCTGCCATTTTATCATCCCAACAACCCTGTGAAGTAGGTTAGGCAGAGGAATAGTGATAGGGATAGTGATAGGGATAGCCCAAGTCACCCAATGAGCTCTCTTCATGACTGAGTGGGGATCTGAACCCAGATCTTCCCAGTGCTAGTCAAATACCATCTAGGATGCCTGGTGTCCATCCGAGTATGTCTGGGGTCCCCAAAGGATTGAAGGTGCCTGAGCCAAGCCTCAGAGAAAGGGGAAGGGGTTAGCAGAACCTGGGTCCTCCTCCTTGGCAGTTTTTAGTCTTGGGGCTAGCTCCTCACGAGGAGACGACAGCCCTCTTTCTCCTTTCTGCCCCTCATCGTGGGCTGGGCCATTTTAAGACAGCTTCACAAGCCAAGCACCCAAGCCCCACCCTTCCTGTTTCTGCCTCCATGCACTTTATTTGTCATTCTAGTCTGACCCTTTCCACCCCATGCCCTTTCTTTCCTCCTCCTCCTAACCCACCCTCACCTCTTGGGCGGTCACTGCCTCCGTAAACCACGTTGCCCCGCAGACATCATCAGCGGGTGCTGTCAGGTTATTTGCCTGAGTCCTTTTGCTGGTCAATGACTGAATAAACTTATCTCTCTCTGCCTGAGTCCAGCCACCCACACTCCCCCCACCTGGCCCCACACCAATGCCAGCTCCACCCAGCCTCCTACTTGGCCTCCCCACATTCTCTCCATCTGTTCCACATTTATGGTAAGCCTAGGGTGCAGGTGGGTTGGCCGGACACCTGGCTTTGCCTGGCTGATCCGCTGATGGCGCTTTTAGCATCCTATATGTAGATGCTCTTTGAACAGGCCCTTTCCCCTCCTAGGAATTGGTCAGCTTATAGCCTGATTCTTAGGGTACTTTCACAAATCATGTTAAATATGATTTCCCTCCCCCTATAAATAACCTTTATAGCTTATTACCTATAAAGCCCTAGACAGCTTAGGCCCTGAGTATTTAAGAGAATGTCTTCACCCCACCACCTGTTGAGATCATCTAGAGAGGTTCGCCTGCACTTGTCGCCAACTTGTTTGACAGCTACTCAGGAATGGGCCTTCTCTGTTGCTGCCCCTGGACTTTGGAATGTGTTCCCTGTTGAAATAAGAGCCTCCCCATCTCTGGCAACTTTTTAAAAGGTGCTGAAGACACATGTATTCATCCAGGCCTTTAATTAGATTTATGGTTTAAATTTTAATGCTGGTTTTAAATGATTTTAATGTTAATGTTTTTAATGTTTAAATGATTTTAATTGTTTAATTGATTTAGTTTTGATTTTAACTGTTAAATTGGTTTTAATTGTTTTTATTTGTTGTAAACTGCCCTGAGCCATTTTGGAGAGGTGGTATATAAATCAGATAGATAGATAGATAGATAGATAGATAGATAGATGCACCAAATCACCCTTAGGGCCCCCCCCGGACATATCCGGATGGGCATCCTAGATGGTAGTTGACTAGGACTGGGAAGATCTGGGTTCAAATCCCCACTCAGTTGTGAAGTGAGCTCATTGGATGACTTGAGCCGATTACTATCCCCCTGCCTAACCTACTTCACAGGGTTGTGGGGAAAATAAAATGGCCGGGGAATGATACCTGTTAATAACAGGGAGGACCTATAGTGACCTATAGATAAGAGGCTACTTGGGCCTCACTCACTGCCATGAAATAACCAGAGCAAACCATGAAAGATGGAAACATGCTTTCTGGCAGTAGGTTCGAGACCTCACTCACGTCACCAGAAAAATCAAAAACCCCAGAAACATTCATTAATCCACAAATGCAGAAAAAAGGTTCACTTGGAAGAGCAGGAGAAATTATGCTGGCTGACAAACGTTGGCAGTTTCCTCGGGTACTTTTACAGACAGGAAATCTGGACCTCCTGATGAAGAATGAATAAAGAAACAAACAATGATGAAGAAATGAACAAGCTATATTGTCTCAGTCCACTGGATTTCAATCTGTGTCGGATTTCCACAAAAGTCGCTTAAGAAATAGAAAAACTTGTGGGGGGACGAGTTGCATTCGATATCTTCTTTCGTCTGTCTCATTCAGTCTCCTAGGGTTTGTCTTTTCTAGGGGTTCTTAGTGGCAACACTGTTGCATCCTCAAAACAAAGCAGCTCTTTTGCTCATCAACTAGCAAGGAGTGAAGGGAAGTAAATGATTATTTTGTGGTAAAGAATGAATGCTTGCAATCTGCAATTCATTTTGCTAGTATTGTATATGATTGTTGACATCAGTCATGCATTTAACACTAAATGAGGATAGTACTACACAAGACACTTTATTGTATATGCAGCTATATTCATAGAGAATGAAGTGAATTATGTAGTACTGTCCTCATTTTATACATTCATTTCTGTGTGCTCCTTATTGTGGTGCATGTCCTTCACCATTTTCCTCCTTTATTTTTGTTCAAATTAGAGATGTATAAAGTATTGCTTATTACACCAAAGGTTGTTCTGGACATGTATCTGTACGCACAGTGTTTGCCTCACAAAAACTCTGTGAACCTTTCTCACGATCCTGTGAGCAGGCTTGATGGCAGGGGGCAGGGAAGGCTGCGGGAGTTCACCTTCCCCAAAGACAATCTGGGAGAGCTGCAGAGTACGTGGATCAAACGCCCAGACAAGCCACTGCTGCCCTAGGCAGAGTGGAGCTTCATGTTCGCAGAAGCATCGTCTTGGACCCCGGAGCTTCGTCCCGGACCCCGGAAATCCCACATTGCACCACTCGAGTGTGCAATGCATCACCGGGAGCATGCTCTGGTGTCAGCACCGGCTGAGAGCAGCTGGTGCTGGCACACACAAGCCGGCACTGACACATGCACTCATGCCCTTAACCTCAGCTAAACAGCAAGCTCTCTAGGTGGGTTTTTGCCAAGATGTTGCTCCCCGCGGTTCTCCGCTCCCCGCGGTTCTCAGGGGCAGCCAGGCTTGGGCTTAGCCTATGTATCTGTCTTTGGGACACTGGTCTTTATTGAATCTGTGAGTACTTTATTTATCTGTTTGTTCGATAAATAAATAATAATCTTTCTTCCAAAATGGAAACTCGGGCAGTACACAATAAACAAATCGGCAGTTGTTAATGACAATTTAGAATAACAGACAGTGAGGGCAGTCTCACGATCAGCAAAAAGTAGGCTAAGGAAGCCTAGCCCGCTTTTTGTGGATTATCTGCTGATGTGTGGCTCCCGGCAGCAAATCCTCCTAATTCCCCCTCCCCTTAGCCGAGGTTAGCGGAGCGAGTGCTCCAGTAACCCTGTCTTTTTGATTGTGTATTGCCATGCCGCGGCTCCGCGCTGCAGCAATACATGAGGAGACCCTCGCTGGGAGGTTGAAACAAGCCTCCTGACCCTGGGGGTCTCTCCAGGATGCCCCGCATGCTCACGCAGGGCATCTGGAACTTCTGGGGGCCACACAGCCCCCGATCCCAGCAGCCCCTGCCAGCTCCGTGACGGAGCCAGCAGTCATGTGGGTGACTGATCTGGCTGCCCAGGGCTTCCCTTCTGATCATCTGCGGGGAGAGTGGACTAAGCCTGCTTTCCCCGCAAACCCCCTAAAGGCAAGTCTCACTGATCACGAGACTCACCTCATTAACCGAAACCAATAATTTAAAACCAACAATACATAACCAACCGGAACTGAAAAAACACTTCAGTCACTGTAGCTGGTGCTAAACAGGCTCTATTGGGCAAGTGTGTATGTTAATTGAGGGACACTAAGGGACAGCATACATATATGGAGCTGCCTTATACCAAGTCAAATGACTGGTTCATCCAGCCCAGTACTCTCTGTTCTGACTGGAAGTGGCTCTTCAGGTTCTCAGGCAGAGGTCTTTCCCACCACCCCATCCTTTTAAGATGCCAGACATTGAACCTTCCACCTCCTGCCTGGAAAGCACTTGCATTTTACAGATGAGCTGCTCAGCCTTGGAGGTTATCATGGCTAGAGGGCCAGAGACCCTCAGGAATGATGCTCAGGATGCAAAGCTGCCTTGACGGATGGCAGGGTTGATGTCCAAGTTCTTTCTCTGCATAGAGCAACAACCTTCTAGGATAGACTTTGCTGTGATTAGCCCAGGGCATTCTTCAAATACTGGACTGTCTGGATCAAGTTATGGAATAGTCAGAATCCATAGTAAAACAAAGTCTGTTGTGTTTCTGAGAGCAGAAGAGCTGCAACCTTTGAATAATTACATCGAAGCTGTCTGACATCACCTTACAAATTCAGCTGCCACTAGTGCCACCTAAAGATTTCATGTGACCCACAGTCAGTTGGGGCCCCCAGCAGTGGTGGCACCAGAAAGATATTTGGTAGGGGGCAAGCTGTGACCCACATATATTTCTGAAACATAGTGACTACCATGTCCCCTTGATCCTTGCCCCTCCTGGCTGGTGAAGGCCTCCCGGGAGGGGTTGTAGACCTCCCTTGGGAATATTATCAATCTTTCCCTGGAGATGGGGATTTTCCCAGGAGAGCTGAAGGAGGCATTGGTTAGGCCACTTTTGAAGAAGTCATCATTGGATGCCTTGGAGCCCGCTAACTACCGCCCGGTTTCGAATTTGCCTTTTTTTAGGTAAAGAGATAGAGCGAGCAGTAGCAGTACAACTTCAGATGTTTTTGGAGGATGCAGCGATTCTTGATCCCTTCCAGTCTGGGTTTTGGCCTGGGTGTGGGGTAGAAATGGCCCTTGTCGCCCTGGCTGATGATCTCCATCGCCAGCTTGATAGGGGAGGGTCGGTGCTGCTGTTGCTGTTAGATCTCACAGCAGCATTTGACACTGTGGACCATGATATTCTGGTCCACCACGTAGCTGATGCTGGGATTCGAGGCGTGGCCTTGTTGTTGCTGCGTTCCTTCCTACAAGACCGGGGATATAGGGTGGCAATGAGCGATGAGAGGTCTTCATGTCAGGTACTAAAATGTGGTGTCCCCAGGGGGCTATTCTCTCGCCCTTGCTGTTCAATATTTATATTTGTCTGCTAGCAAAGCTGGTGAGGAGTTTTGAGCTAGGGTGCCACCAATATGCAGATGACACCCAGGTTTTTTTGCTGATGGATGGCAGGGATGAGGACACCATAGCCCAGCTGACCAGGTGTTCGGAGGCAGTCACAGACTGGCTGAGGCAAAGTCGTCTATGGCTTAATCCAGATAAGACTGAAGTTCTGTGGCTGGGTCCAAAGAGGTCATTGGGGAGTTTTCAATTAATGACCCTTGATAGTGCTTGTTTGATACCTCAGCCTACTGTGAAGAGCCTGGGTGTAATTCTTGATGCCTCTTTGAATATGGAGGCTCAGATCATGGAGGTAGCTTGAAAGGCCTTCTTTCAGTTATGCCAGATATGGTGGCTGGCCCCCTATCTGTTCCCTCCGGACTTGGCCACTATGAGACATGCGATGGTCACTTCCAGGTTAGATTATTGCAATTCGCTTTATGTGGGGCTGCCACTGCGCCTAACTTGGAGATTGCAATTGGTGCAGAATGCAGTGGCCAAGGTCCTTACTAAGGTGCCTTGGTGAGCACATGTGACACCTTTGCTCGTTCAGTTGCACTGGTTGCCGGTTGAGTCCCGGGTTAGGTTTAAGGTATTAACATTTAAAGCCCTACATGGCGTGGGCCCTCCATACCTCCAAGACTGCCTTGTTCGATATGTCCCTCGCCAGGTCCTGAGATCAGCTACAAGTAATGCCTTGGTGATTCCGGGCCCTAGGGATATTAAACTGCAATCAACGAGAGCCAGAGCCTTCTCAGTGGTGGCCCTGACTCTATGGAATGGTCTCCCAGATAATATCAGAGCTCTCCATGATCTGTTGGCCTTTCCTAAGGCATGTAAGACTGAAATATTCTGCCGGGTGTTCAGTCACTGAGATAGCTGGTCGTAGAGTGATCTTGTAATCCATGGTTATTATGTCATGTGGAATGAGTATTGTATGGGATTGTGGTTTACGAGGTTATGTAAGATATATTTTTATGAAATTGTGTTGCTATGTATGTTATTGCTTGTAAGCCACCCTGAGTCCTATGGGAGTAGGGCGACATATAAATCTAACTAACTAAATAATTAATTAATTAATAAGTGGGGCATGCTACTTGTCTAAGGAGGCTCTTGCTCGCCTTGCCCCCTCTCTAGAGCCACCTTGCCACTACATAAGAACAGCCCTGCTGGATCAGGCACAAGGCCCATCTAGTCCAGCATCCTGTTTCATACAGTGGCTCACCAGATGCCACTGGAAGCCTACAGCAGGAGCTGAGGGCATGCCCTCTCCCCTGGTGTTACTCTCCTGCAACTGGTACTCATCCTGAAGGATGAGGCATCTTGCCTTTGAGGCTGGAGGTGGCCTATAGCCCTCCAACTAGTAGCCGTTGATAAACCTCTCCTCCATGAAGTTATGCAAACCCCACTTAAGGCCATCCAGGTTGTTGGCTGTCACCACATCTTGTGGCAGAGAATTCCACAAGTTGATTATGAGTTGTGTGAAAAAGTACTTCCTTTTGTTGGTCCTAAATTTCCTGGCAATTAATTTCATGGGATGACCCCTGTTTCTAGTGTTATGTGAGAGGGAGAAGAATTTCCCTCAATCCACTTTCTCCACATCATGCATGATTTTATAGACCTCTATCATGTCTCCCTGCAGTCATCTTTTTTCTAAAATAAATAGCCCCAGGTGTTGTAGCCTTACCTCATAAGGAAGGTGCTCTAGGCCCCTGATCATCTTGGTTGCCCTCTTCTGCACCTTTTCCAGTTTTACAATGTCCTTTTTTAGATGTGGTGACCAGAATTGTACACAGTACTCCAGATGTGGCCGCACCATAGTTTGGCCACCATAGTGTGGCCGCACCGTATCCCCAGAGAGATGCTGAATTGCCACCACGTGGGCACAGAGGTGGTCTAAGGGATCAGTAATGGGTCGTTGACAGCTGCCCAACAATGCCAGTCCTAGGCCATGACTGCAGTCCTGTACACATTTACATGAGACTGAGCCTATCTAACACAGTGCGACTTGCATCTGAGTAGGCATATATAGAATCAGATTTTTGCATCTCATCCCTGAAGACATCTAAAGCTCTCTTAAAGTAGTATTATACTAGCTGACCCCGCACAGAGCATCTGTGCAGTTGTGCACTGAGCCTGTGGCATCTCTCCACAGCGCTCTCACTCGCTCTCCCTCCGCAGCTCGCTCGTTCTTGCCCCACGCAGCTCGCTCGCTCTCCCCCCTGCAGCTCGCTCACTCACTGTCCCCCTGCGGCTCATTCGCTCACTCTCCCCCCACCACAGCTCACTCGCTCACTCTCTCCCCCCACAGCTCTCACCCCACGCAGCTCTCCCCATTGGGCAGGCCAGGCCCAGGCCATCCTGCCACCGCCTCCCACCTCCTCCTCCCGGCTGGTAGGGCTTTGCCTGCCGTCTGCCCACCTCCTTGCCACCGCCATGATTTCTCCCCTCCATCGTCTCCTCTTCCTGGCTGGTGGAGCTTCGCCCGCCGTCCACCCACCTCTTCTGGCCAGAGGAGCTTCGCCTGTCAGCCCTCCACCTCTGCATCCTGACCGCCACCATTATTTATCTCCGCTTCAATGCTGGAACTCTTGCACACTCTAGAGCATCTGCGCGCTAGTACTTGATTGCTCCCCTCACCTCAGAGATCTCCCCACCCTCACCTGAGCTGCATTTCTGCTCCTCCTCCATCCCGTTTCTTCCATCCCCCTCACCCTTCTTGGTCGCAGCTGCAGCATTGCTGCTGCCTATTGGCCAAGCTGCAGCTCCCTATCCCCAGAGACCTCCCCACCCTCACCTGAGCCCCGCTCCTGCTCCTCCCTCCAGGAGCAGCAGCAGTGGTTGACCGGGCTGTTCCTCGCTGCTGCTGCCACCACCATGGCCGGTCGTTCCCCTCAGGCCGCTGACAAGCCCGGGCCCATCCCTTGCCTCCCTGCCTCCCTTTGACAATGACCTTGGTAGCCCCAAACAGCAGCAGTGGTTGACTGGGCCCTTCCTTGCTGCTAGTGCTGCCATGGCTGCTCATTCCCCTCAAGCTGCTGACAGGCTCAGGCTCGTCCCTTGCCCTTCCTTCTGTCTCTCTTCCCCCTCCCTTCTTTTTCCCTTTGTCTCTCCTCCACTCACTCTTCCCCACTCTTTCTTCCTCCTCCCTTCATGTTTTTTTCTCTCTCTCTCTCTCCCTCCCTCCCCGAGTTAACAGATTTTGTTCATCTTGTTTCCTCATTTAATTCACACAACGGCATCCTTCTTCTCTTGAAGGGGCACTTTCCTCCCTCACGACCCATCTTTTTTCAGACCCCTGCCTGCTATCCTTATATATATAGAGAGAGATTCCTCTCCTCTACCATCCCATCTTGATCTACAATCAAGAACATCTTCCGACCAGTAACAGTTGCATTCCAACTGACCTTAAGCATCACAGACTCCTCCTCCTTATCTGCATAGGGAATCCCCACTGCCCAATCACCACAGTGCCACAGGCTCCTCCTCCCTATATGCACATGGAATCCCCACTGCCCAATCACCATGTTGCTTCTGCTCTCACAGGCTCCTCCTCCTTATCTGCATAGGGAATCCCCACTGCCCAATCACCACAGTGCCACAGGCTCCTCCTCCCTATATGCACATGGAATCCCCACTGCCCAATCACCATGTTGCTTCTGCTCTCACAGGCTCCTTCTCCCTGTCTGCATATGGAATCCCGCCGCATGGCCCGTCTTGGAGAATTAATAATATATGGTTTGCCTCTTTTTAGAGAGCACATTGATTTGCATTGATTAATAACCTTATTAGAACCTTAGTTTCTTTCTATATTGTGTGTGTATTTTTTTCTGCACTGTATTTCACTTTTACTTTCCAGAAAGAGGTTCTATCCCTCCAGAACATTAAAGTTACACACACATTGTGCATTCAGTACAGAAAGCAACAGAAGGCAGAGGTGTGTTTTTTTTAAAAAAAGAATACCCAAGGAAAATGTAATGGTATAATTACACAAAGAAATAAAATGAGCTCAAGAAAGGCAAATCGTTCTCTTAATAGCTTGGGTTACACAGTTACATAATGGCTCACTCACTTTTAAAAGGATGGAGGCTGAAAAAAATTCTGCTCCTTAGTAAGAGAGCTCATTATGCAACTTGACAAAATGCCCTGAATGATACTATTTTGAAGAGAAAATAAAGAAACTGGGCCTATTGCACATTGTTGCGAATATAATCAGTAACCCCACCAAATAAATCCTCCCAATACCCAACCCCGCCCCCATGACATAAGCATAATGACGGTCTTCCACTTTGCTATTCCTTGCCAAAAACTGTGGGCCAACCTGAACAAGACAGCTGCAGATTCACTTATTTAAATGTGGGTCTGCCCCAACCTTGTATAAAGCAGGATTTGAGGCCCCAATTTTAAGAGCAACAAGGACATGGTGGTGAGGGGTCACTGAGCCCGCCCCCTGGGCCTTGACATCTTCCTCTCCCGAGAACACATCCCGCCCCGCCCCCCGGGCTCTTAGACCACAGCTGAGACTATCTGGGAGAAAAGTACCTGGGGAAACGGTCTCACCCACATACACTGTTTCTTCTGAAAATGGAACCCACTGGGCATCTATTTTAGATATGGTTGTGGGAGACCCAAATTTAAAGACATAGGCCTGCTGCCCTCACTTTTACGCTAGATCATGTCATTCTGCTGTTAGTTTTACTGGTTGATCCTGCTGTCTGTCCTTATGCTTAAGAGGCTACACCAATGAATGTTTTTAATCAGTGGAACTGGAATTAATATTTCACTGGTGGATTCAGGTTCAGCTGAATAGCATGAGGCCCAAACATCCCATCCAGAACTTCTCAAGTTAGGTTCAGCTTACTCAAATGGACTACAATATTAATGTTAATGGGCTAGGAATAAAAGTCAGTCTCATTTGCAATGTGAATGCTATAGTTTCACAGTACATTTCTAATTGCTTTTAATATGTAGGGGCCATTCACATGACCTACCAGGTGGGCGGGTGGGGTGAAGGTGTCGCAAAACTTGCCTTCCTCCCAGACAAGCATCTTGACCTTGGTGGAAGCACACTCCGTGCTTCCACGTGATCCCACTGCTCCATGCAGTGCAGAGCAGGGTGGATCGCTCTGAGGCTGGAACTTCTTGTCCCAGTCTCTTGGCATCCCACAGTGCACCAAGTGCAGTGCACTGGGGGATTTCCCCCAGGGGTGGATGCTATAGGTGCCCGTCTCTGTGTCAGCATGAGCTACAAGTAGCTCTCACTGACACGCGATCCCAGGAGCTAGGTTAAGGGTGCAAACATACCCTTACACTCAGCTAAGAGCTGGGCTTTGGCACTGAGTTTAGTGCCGTGGCACCGCCGGGATCTGCGTGGACCCTGGTGGTTCTCATGAGCAGCCAAGCCCACCCTTGTAGTTCCATGTATTTATTTTGCAGTTCTCCCAGTGTCACAGAACTCAACAGTGACCTTGAGGTGGCTCACACAACACAATAGTAAAGCAAGCACAACATAACACACATGTGAGAGCAGATTAAAATGGAAAGCATTTCCTCCAAAGCTTGCCAGGGTCCGATTGGTCTCAAAGAGCTGCTCTTGCTGCCCTGCTGGTCCCCCAATAATCTGCTGCCTGAGATGACCACCTTACCTTGCCTCATGAGAGGACCGCCCCTGCACTCATCAGGGATGTGCATGGTCCGGACTAGTCTGGACCAGCACCGAGGGGGGGGTCTCCCTTTAAGGGCGGGGGGTAGAACTTACCCCTCCCGCCGCTTTCCCCCCTCTGGCACTGCAGTTTAAAGTGAAGATTTTGGGGCGGCAGTGTTCTTCGCTGCTGCCCCTGCCCCCGTCGTCGCCCGGCAGTCTTCCTCTGAGTAGCACGCATGCGTGCGCGGTGGCGCGCGTGCATCCGTCGCCACCGTGCGTGCGCACCACTGTGACGTAGGCTGTGTGCGCATGCGTGCTACTCAGAGGAAGACTGCCGGGTGACGACGGGGGCAGGGGCAGCAGCAAAGAACACTGCCGCCCCAAAATCTTCACTTTAAACTGCAGCGCCAGAGGGGGAAAAGCGGCGGGAGGGGTAAGTTCTACCCCCCCGCCCTTAAAGGGAGACCCCCCCTCGGTGCCAGACTGCCAGACCGGTCTGGTCCGGTCCGGATCCGAACCAGTCCGGAGGCCTCCAACATGGCCTCCAGACTGGTTAGTGCCCCAGAGACCTGGCAGGCAGCTTCAGCGCCGGAGGGGGAAAAGCGTCGGGAGGGGTAAGTTCTACCCCTCCGCCCTTAAAGGGAGACCCCCCCCTCGGTGCTGGTCCGGACCGGTCCGGACCATGCACATCCCTAGCACTCATGCACTAGGAAGTGGTGATAGTTCCATTCTTGAAGTACAAAGTTTGACATTGTGTGTGTTATCATGACCATTGTGGAGAGGTAAGGTAATTTTTAAAAAATGTTTTTCTTATGGGAAACACTGTAAACTTTAGGTCAGTGAGAGCCTGACACCCGCAAGAACCCTTGGATTTTGAAGCCATTGATATGATGAGATTTTAGGCAATAAGAAATGGCTCTTAAGATGTTTCTTTTGCTTCTTTATGAGAGGCAGTTCAGATGCCTGCTGCAGCATAAATAAAACTGCCCTTCCAGATTAAAGGCACTATTTAAACCAGGAAGAAGACGCTTCTACTGCAATCGAGAAGATGATTGTCAAACCGAAGGAGATGGCATCCCATTGAAATGAAACTATAATCATTTCTACCTTTCTTGGGACTAGGGAACTATTACTTAAACCTCTCCATAGATGTATTATCACTAACAAGGTCTCCTGAGAGAGATGGCAAAACTGCTAAGCTATTAACTCAAGAACAAAATGGCTACACTCCCAAGGGGTTGCTTCGCTTTGAAATTAGATGGGGAAGAGATGAAGAAATATACCGCAATCTTGGGAAGCAACTGCTACATAATTCCAGTGGTCTTGGGAGCAGACACATATAAGTAGAAAAAGACATATCATTAACACAGAATGGAGGTAGCATCGTAAAACACTTGCACCCAAGTTTGCAGGTTTATATTTTCACAACATATATTTTGCTGTGGAGTCTGTCCTTTTCTGATCGGTTTATTGTGCTCTTCAAATGTGAAGCAGGCTTCCAAACAATTGTTGATGGTTTCTAGTGGGGAGATGCAAAACTGCTAAGCTATCAACTCAAGAACAGAATGGCTACTTGGGGAGATCCAAGTTTAGTGGGGAGATGCAAGTTTCCTGATCTCTGTCAGTCCCAATGAAGATTTTATATTTTGGCTGAAGATGCAAAGCAAAAATCCTTTCTTTACTGGGACAATGGGAGCACTTACAGTATCCATTCACCAGTTGAGCAGAATGACAATGATGGAGGATAATGATGGTTTATTTTTCATGGGGGCTTGGTTCTGTAGTGATAGGACCGGGTCTCACGATCCGTGAGACCCGGCCTGCCTTATGCTATTCGGCCGCTCATCAGCCTTTCCCCCTTGGTGTGGTGGCCATTTTGGAGGCTGCCGCACCTGCGCAATGGGCCTCTGTGGCCTGGTCATCCATTAGCACAGCTAATGTTTGAACTGGGCCTGAACAATGTTGAAATATATACAGCCACCTTTAAAATAAAGAGAACCTGAGTGAGAAGAGAAGGGGGAATAATGGACAGAAGGAAGGGTATTGTGAAATGGTTGTCCAAATAGTTATTTATAACTTAAAAGGATACCAAGCTAAGATTAGTATATTTTAAGTAGTACAGTAGTTTTGAAATGTTCATCATCATCATCTTTATTTGTTAGCCACCCCACAACAAATTGTTCTTTGGGCAACTTACAGCCCAAAATTAAAACATGAGATAAAGACACAAATTAATTCATAACAGACCAAAATGGAAAAGGGGGCGGGAGGGGATACAACATACAGTACAAACACACACACACACACACACACACACACACACACACGAAATCAGTTACAATTAGATCACAATTTTTTAAAAATTTGATTTAAAAATTTAAAAGCCCTGAGTGAACAAAAAGGTCTTTACCTGGCATCTAAAAGAACAAAGCCATGAAGCTAGATGAACCTCATTGGGGAGGCTATTCCATAAATAGGGTGCAACCACCAAAAAGGCCCCGTCCTTAGTAGCCACCTACCTTGCCTCCTTTGGTAAGGGCACCCAGAGAATGGCCTCCAAAGAAGATCTTAAGGACCAAGATGAGACATATGGGGCAAGCTGCTCTCACAGGTAACCCAGACCCAAACTATTTAGGGCTTTAAAGGTTAAAACCAGCACATTGAATTGGACACAGAAATGGACTGGGAGCCAGTGCAGCTGACAAAGCACTGGCATAAAATGCTCAAAATGTCCAGTTCCAGTTAATAATCTTGCAGCCCTACTTTGTACTAGCTGCAGTTTCCAGACTGTTTTCAAAGGCCGTCCCACGTACAACACATTGCTGTAATCTAAGCAAGAGGTTACCAGAGCATGAGTAATTGTGGCCAAGCTGTCTCTATCTAGGTAAGGTCATAGTTGGCATATCAGCCAAAGCTAATAAAAGCCACTCCAAGTGACTCGAGCTCTTCCATCTGAGGCTTGGTCCAGGATCACTGTTAAAGAAGCTGGTAGCTCAGGCATCCTCCTGTGTCTGGAACAAAGCACAAGAGAAACAAATCACTCACTTCTTCTGGGTTCTTCAGCTACTGTTGGCATTTCGCATGCCTCTGCTCCCCAGGGGTTAATGACCTTCTGGCCTTCCATCCCCCATCTCCTCTGCTTCCAATGGCCCCAAGGATGAACCGAAACTTCATCCTGGCCTGTCTCAGCTGCCTTCTGCAGCCCGACAGTCGAGCTTCAGATGCCTCTTCTTCTGCTGGAGGATTGCCAACGTCCTGTTCTTCTTCGCTATCTGAGGACGAGGATATGACACCAAGCCACAGAGGCCACTTGAGCCTCTAGTGATAGTTCTGGATCAATGAGCACCCCAAGCTGTGAACCTGGTCCTTCAAGGGGAATGCAACCCCCTGAACATCATTCAGAACAGGCTGAACATCATTCACTTAGGCAGAGGGACCATCGACCAGCAGTACTTCTGTCTTGTCTGGATTGAGTTTCAACTTATTTACCCTCATCCATTACTGTATCCAAGCACCAATTCAGGACTGTCACCACCTCACCTGTGTCTGATGAAAAAAAGAGATGCAGCTGAGTGTCATCTGCATATTGATGACACCTCAGGCCAAATCTCCGGATGACCTCTCCCAGCGACTTCATGTAGATGCTAAACAGCATAGGGGAAAGAATGGAACCTTGAGGAATCCCATAGCATAGGGTTGAGCAGTAGTCCCCTAGCACCACCTTTTGGGAATGGACCTCAAGGTAGGAGTGGAATCACCTCCAAACAGTGCCTCCCACACTCATCGCAGCCAGCCTATCCAAAATTATAACATGGTCAGTGGTATTGAAAGTCACTGAGGGATCCAAGAGAATTAACAGGGTTGCACTTCCCCATCTCTCTCTCTGCATAGGTCATCTCACAGGGTGACCAAAGCAGTTTCTGTTCCAAAGCCAGGTCTGAAGCCTGATTGGAAAGGATCTAGACCGTCTGTTTCTTCCAATACAGTCTGGAGCTGGTCAGCCACTACATGCTCAAGCACCTTGCCTAGGAAGGGAATATTGGCCACAGGACTATAGTTGTATTCATTCTCTGGGTCCAGTCTGGGTTTCTTTAGGAGTGGTCGAATAATACCTTCCTTCAATGGAGCTGGGACCACTCCCTCTCTCAATGAGGCATTTAGAACCTGCTGGACCCATGCTGATGGGTAATGTACCCCTCCTGAGACTGACAATTGCAAATACAACCAAACCACCCCCCACCCCCACCCCCACCCCCCCAAAAAACACCTCCACAATTCTTCATAAAACAATATTACATGTTTTATTTACATTTTGAGTAAAACTTGTTAACTATCCTTTGGGTCAAAAATTTCCACATTGATATGGAAATTTGCCTAATTAGCAACAGTGATAGTGAAAGACATTTTGTTGTGTAAACATTTGTTTTACGCAACAGAGAAGTCAAAACTGAGAGTACTTGAGGGATTTCCTGGAAGTACCACAGTTTAGGAATTGCTGACATAGTCTATATATAGCATGAAATAGACCAGAAGTGAATCTTTAATGAAGACGGTGTGGAATATAGTGAACCCTTTCTCATGAGCAGTGAGAAAGGGCTACAGGGTTTGCGGAAAGGAAGCCCTAAAGAGCTTACCTCCCCACAGATGATCATTCCACCTTCCCTGGGTGGGCAGATCACCTGCCCAGACGAGGACTGGCTACTGCCGGCAGCTCCGAGGGTCGGGGTGCTGGGATGTGTCACCCCGTATCAGTCCTACCCCCCTGGAGCTCCAATAATGCACTGTGAGAGTGCACGGTGCATTATGGGGATCCCCCTCCCCTCCCCAAGTCTGCTAGCTGCGGGTGCTTGCTCCTGTGGCTAACAGACAATCCGGAAAATTAGATTAAGGGAGCGCTCACTCCCTTAACCTTGTTTTAAAGGAGGCTTCATAGGCGGGTCTGCAGCCATAGTGCTTCCAGGATCGGCCTGATCCCCATGGTACACATGGGCATGAAAAACTGGGCTAGGCACCCTTAGTCCAGTTTTGCACGTATGTGTGTATAGCCTCAGAAAGTACTGTACATCACAGTGGAAGAGGTCATGAAAAAGATTGACTGAAATAGGCATAAAGTGTGCCGTTGAGTTGGTGTTGACTCCTGGCGCCCACAGAGCCCTGTGGTTTTCTTTGGTAGAATACAGGAGGGGTTTACCATTGCCTCCTCCCATATAGTATGAGATGATGCCTTTCAGCACAGGGGCGTATCAAGGGGTAGGGCAGGCAGGGCACGTGCCCCCGGGCACCACTTGAAGGGGGTGCCATTTTGTAAAATTATTTTTTTTTTAAAAAATGACTGCCAAAAACAAAATGGCCACCGTGCATGCTCAAATGGCCTCTGTGAGGCTCTAGGTCATGCCAGGCTTTGCAGAGGCCATTTGAGCATGCGCAGTGGCCATTTTGTTTTCAGTGGCCTTAAAAAAAAAAAAAGATTATTTTTAAAAACGGCCACTGCACATGCTCAAATGGTCTCTGCGAGGCCCTAGAGGCCAGCAGGGTGAGGGGGAGTCTTTGTAACCCCCCCCAGCCTTTAGGAAGCCCCCCAAAGGGGCTATGGGTAAAAATAATAATAATAATATAATATAAGACACTGTACACATATTCAGATTGGCACTATGTACAGAGAATCAGGGCTGGTGAATACTGAGCTGACGCTTAAGAGCTAGGATTGTATTCATTTGCTCTTACTTTGCTTCTTGTGATAAGTGAGTTAAATGAGATGTCTTGCTAATACGGCTATTAATGGTGAGTTTGTCTTTCAATCAGTGTGAAACCCTTAATATTAAGGCCCACTGGGAGTTTCTTGCTCTCTATCTCTCATTTTAACTGTCTTTCTGAAAGACTAGAATATATTCCAAGCAGTGACACAGTTTACTCTGCATATCCTCTAACTATTTTCCAGAGTATCTGGGAAAAATCCAAATCTCCATTTAATTCTAAAACTTATGTAATAGTGATGCTACAATGCATAGTAGAGAATTAGACAGGCACTTCTGCTTAGTTTTCCAAGTACATCTCCACATAGTATTTGGGTATTTCATGAGCCCCCACATACTGAAATTTGTAGTTTTCCAGCATTTTTTGGTCTGGCTAAGTCCACTGCTAAATAGTTTTTGAAATATTAAAAGATTAACGAGCTTGACTTGTATTTTTCAGCTGATATTATGGAAAATTTATCTGAAAGATGGGTGTCAGATGCTTGGACAGGGGGCGCAATTTCAGTGTTTGCCCTAGGCGCTATTTTCCCTAGATACGCCTCTGTTTCAGCATCTTCTTATATCGCTGCTGCCCAATATAGTACCAGCGGGGATTCGAACTGGCAACCTTCTGCTTGTTAGTCAAGCATTTCCCTGCTGCTCCACTTAAGGTGCACAAAGAAGTAGGCATACTCGTAGGCATATACCTAAAACATATACCATATGTTTTAGGCATTTACCTAAAACAGGTATAATTTTTCTAGTTTCCTTCATAGCTACTGGAAATTGTTCTTTATTTTCCTCGTATACTTAGTACCCAATGTTAACTTGGTTTCTCCTGCATTATACCTCAGTTCAATGAATTTCAACCCACTGCTTACTTGATCCACCTCATACTTTTGATGAAATAGGCAGTAGCTTATATAAGCTTGTGAGTTAGTCAGTAAAGTGCAACAATATTCTTTGTCTCTCCCCATCTCCCAAATATATGTTGCCTTCAATAATTTCTGATAGGTTCCCACAAAGATTACAAAGCTTGGCAAATTATCGCACCTTTGGGCACCTATAGAAGTCAGCTTTTAATAAAAGCTAATTAATGTCATTAACCTTGGCTTTCATTTCCAGTTCTAATAATTATTCATGCACACACGTTAAACTGTAATTTAATCAATGTGCTTTTAAATGGATAGGGGACTCTTCCCTTGTCATCAGCACAGGCTTTGTCTCAAACTGTAGAATCTGCAAAAAAAATCATAGCTCCAGATGATGGTGCTGAAGATAAAAACTGTTCAGAAGCTACAGAGGGGTAATAAGACAGCACAGACACAAATTCCAGGATTGGGAGCAAATCCACACATAGAGCAGAATCGCATGATGCTGCTTTTCTGGAACTATAAAGATTCAGACAGGAGATGGGGAATGGCATGTTTGAATGTTCGAATGAATGAATGAAGTCCTGCTCATAATCTGGCATGTCAGGGAGACGTTTCCTAGGCTAACCTAAAAAGGCTCTAGCTCCATGTTGCACCACCTGCTAGGCAGGTAGAAGATCCCAGGTTCAAAACATTGTATCTCAAGGAAAAGACCCCTGTTTGGAACCATGGAGAGCCTCTGCCAGTCCAGGAGGCTCTACACCTGATCCGTGTGAAGAGCCTAACTGGGCTCTGTGGGGAGAGGGGGCTTAGCTCATTCTCCCCTCAGATGAGCAGGGAGCTTGCCCTGGATGGCCAGATTGGCCGCCCACATGACTACCAACTCTATCGTGGCCCCAGTAGGCATGATGGGGATCAGGGGCCACCCAGCCTCTGGAAGTGCCAGGATGGGCATTCTGGGGGGACTGCCGGAACCGGGAGCCTTGCTGTGGCCTCCTGATTGGGGGTCTCCTCGTGAGTCACCATGCCGCGGAACCATGCCATGGAGTCTCATGATCAGGAAAATTGGGTTAGTGGAGCGCTCGCTCCACTAACCTCGTTTAGCCGGGGGGGGGGAACACTTAGTGGGGTTTGTTGCCGGGAGCTGTGTGGCTCCTGTTGCAGAACATGACTGCAGGAAGGCCGACTGGGCTCCCTTAGCCTGCTTTCCTGCAGTTGTGAGAATGGCCTCCATGTCCAACATCCAGACCAAAGAAGCACTAGTGCTATAAGAAAAATGGCACTACTCTTAATGGTTTTGACTAACTCATCAGCAGCAATCATGCAGTAGGGTGGATTTCAACAGTCTCCCTTTCCCCCAGAAGCATCACTGCCACATGGAAATATGACCCTGAGAGTCACTCAGCCCCTCAATAATATATTTGTGTGTGGCAGAGAATGTTCCCAGAGGAAGAGAAAGCACTGAGATTCAAACCCTCACCCCATGTAGGCACCCATGCTGCTTTAGTCAGAAACTCATCAGGAACACCATGGAGCACCAGCAGTTGCTTAGTCTGGGTATTGGCCAGTGTAGACAACACTGAGCTGGATTGACCAATGACCTGGCTCAGTGTAAGACAGCTTCTGATGTTCTACAATGCTAATTTTCTATGCACAAGTTTTCTCTTTGTCAACTATCATCATGGCAGAGATGCAATTGGAATTATGAACTTCCTGATGCACAGCTCAGTGTCTTAATCATTATGTTGCATTCGTTCACATACAACTCCATTTACCATTCAAAAACAGTCACACCAACATCATCTTCAGTGATCATGTTCTACAATGATCACCTTAGGGACTTCAGCCTTGAAGAATCTCGTTGGTGTTTTATTCGAACCTGAGTGCCACAAACTGGAGACCGATACAGAACAGTGGTTTGGTTCTGAACACATGCTCTGCTGAGAAATTTGTTTTGAGTGGCCGACATCCTGACTAATGAAGTGCCAGTACAATACAGCCGTGTTCTAGACTAAGGCTGTGCCAGCCCACACAGGGCGGGAGGATGGAGTATCTCCCCTTACCAGGGACATATTTTTCGGTGATGCAGGCAGTTGTGGAAGGAAGGGAAAATTGTTTCCCCACCCCGCATTTGTTGGCACAGTCTTAATCTGGAACACAATCCTGCTGCACTGGTGCTCCGTTAGTCAGGGAGGCTATTCTCACAACCTCCCAAAAGCGGACTAAGGGAGCCCAGCCCACTTTGGGGAGGTCGTGTGCTGTAACAGGAGCCGTGTGTCTCCGGGCAGCAAACCTCCCAAAAGACTCCTCCCCCTGAGCGAGCACTCTGCTAACCCCGTTCTTCTGATTGTGAGTCACCACAGTGTGGATCCATGCTATGACAACTTGCGAGAAGACCCCTGACCGGGAGGCTCCAACAAGCCTCCTAGCCTTGGGGGTCTCCCCAGAATGCCCCACACACTTGCGTGAGGAATCCTGGGACTACGAGGACAGGGTGGCCCCTGATCCCCACCACCCCTACCAGCTACATGACGGAGCTGGTAATTGTGTGGGTGGCCAGTCTGGCCACCCAGGGCAAGCTCCCTGCTCATCTGCAGGGAGATCGGGCTACGTCCGCTCTCTCCACGGAGCCCAGCTAGGCTCTACACACGGATTGTGTAGAGCCTCAGGATGTCAACCAGTAGCAGGATTGAGCCAGCCTCACAGTCTCTTCACACTCTTGGTTTCCTCCCCAGCTTTCTTCATTTCAGCAGCCTAACTTAAGGGGAAAGGAGGCAGTTGTTAAACAATTAGGAGTGAGAAATCCTTGCTGATCTACTACAAATCATGTAGACATCTGGAAGTAGTTCCAAACCATCCCTCTGCCCACCCCTGCAGTGTTCGGTCCAGTTTAGGAAAGGCAGCTAGCTACTAGAGTTTCATTTTCTTTACATATAGAAAGGGTTAAATCATGGTGTCTCCCCAGAGGTTGCAATTGCTCCTTCCAATGCTAACTCATCTGTTGTTTCCAGTAAATTCACACCAGTTTAATGATCTTCCAATGGCCTGTCAAATGACAAGAGTGAGGCCAAAATCAAAGACATTCAGCTCAGTCATACATCCACAGAGGCTGTTATGTTAAGCCAGTGAATGGAGGACTTGGTTCCAGCCCTTTTCCAAATGTTTACCTGAGCTTGTTAGCAGATCACCTGGGTGTAATCTGTTATTACTCTAATAGTTTGCCCACATACAACAAGAGACTTGCTTCTATTAGCAGGTCACACTGAGTTTCCTTTTTATGTCAAGGCCTGTGTTTATGGACCAGAAGAAACCAAATCAAGTTCCTGTTCCCAAGGTGTGTGGCTGTGTGTGATTTATACTGTAATTGTGTCCGCTATTGGAAGCACACTGAATCTGGCTGTAGCAGCAGGCAAGCTTGATGAGTTGCTGGTTCCATGCCCTCCAACGTTTGATGCGGGGAAATAAATAATGTGTGTTTTATGTTATGTGTACAAAACAATATGGTAAACCAGTTCATAGAGGGCTGTGGTGGTCTTTAGGGGTGCCTTGAGGCTGTATGGCTACCATTTCAGATTTTAGTGGGGAGAGCAGGAAGAAACATTTTTAGCTAGGTGTATAGGGCCATTTTTGCATATATACATACAATTAAAATGCAAAGAACAGAGGCTGACATGATGGGCAGTGAACCATTGATGGGATCAGAACTTCATCTAGGCATGGAGCCTTCAGAATAGTTGCCCTGCAGGCTTGATAGGCAGGACAGTGTGCGGGGGTGGGGGGGAGAGATTGGGAAGCCCTCACAAACATATTGGAGGCCCTCTTTATTTGTGGGGGTTCCATTCCCACCTATTTCCACAGATAATGAAACTGCAAATAAAGAGACCTTAACTCTGTGGGGGGCTGGAGGGTTAGGTTCCTAAGCACACCAAAGTGTGCTGAAAATCACAAGAAAAAGTGGGGGGGGGGCAGAAATAAGCACAGGACATAGCTCTCTGGCAATGTCGCCCAAACTCCCAAATCCTCCCATTTTGGGATTTGTTTTTGTTTTGCAGAAAAGAGTCACAAAATGGCTCCACACCACAAAATGGCAGCAGAAAGAAATGGTGAATAAAGAAACGGGGTCCCTATGACCTGACAGCAGCTATGCAAATCTGTGAATGGGGAACCCATGAATAACCAGGGTCTCCTGTACTTCTGATACTGAGGAGCGCTTTTGTGGGGAGGGGAGGGGAAGGGAAGGGGAAATTGCTGCCCCACCCATCAAGAAGTCTGCAGGGCAACAATTCTGAAGGCTCCCTGCCTCAGTGCAGCTCTGATCCCGTCATTGGATCACCGCCCATATGTCAACCACCGTATGTTAAAAGCCTGTCTTGTAAGTACCTTTTGTGTACTCAGGAGTGTAGGAAGCTTTTGCTGCAGCTGGAGGACAAAGTCCTCTAGCAGCTCTCTGCCCCATAGGCTCCCCTGTCCTCTAGCATGCACCCCAAGCCACACCCCCTGCACCTGACATCAGATGCAACTGGGCAAGGCCCATCAGCCCCAGCAGAGCTTCCCTTCCCAGGTCAGCAGTTCGTGGAGCTCTTTGCCCTGCCTTCTCGAGATGTCAGGTGCTGGGGCAGGGCCAATACCTGTGAGAGAGTCCATTCAGACATGCTCCCATCCCTCCCCAGTCAGTGAAACACTTGCTGGAGAGATGAGGCCCCAGGTGGTGAGCGCTTCGTTCACCACCTGGGTGCAGGAGGGGGGCAATGGGGCACCCTGGCTGAGGGCAAGGGGGAGTCTTGGTGGCTCTTCCAGACCCTGGTAGTGGTGGTGTGTGTGTGTGTGTGTGTGTGTGTGTGTGTGTGTCAATTGTCCACATGTGTTTTTTTGGGTCATAGAGGCTATTCACACAAGCAGCCCAACCCAGGCTAGGGTAGCCCAGTCTGGGTTGGGCTGCTCACATGGAGCGCTGGGATTGCTCCTGATCCCGGCGCTTCCACCCCGTTAGATTTTAAACTTTTAAACCTGGCATTTAGCCAAGGTTAAAGGAAGCTACAGTTTGTTTAACTTTGACAGGCAATCGTGAGCACGATCGCCGCTGGGTTAAAAGGCTTCCCCCAAACCCACTGCAATTTCTGGCAGTGAGCCAGGGGGACAGAGCGGCCACACGGAGCATGGCTGCTGCTCTATAGAGAGCAGCCGCCACACTTGTGGCATGGGGTAGTATGGCATGTGAGAGGGAGAAGTTCTCCCACTCCAAGTTTTTGCCTTTGCTATGCTGCTGCTCATGTAGGGGCACGGTGCGACAAAGGCAAAGATGCCATTGCTCGTCTGCTGGAGAAGATGAGCAACGGTGTGAGGTTGTGTGCCCAACCTCATATTGGGCTTCAGAGAGAAAGGGAGACAGATAAACCTTTCCCCTCTCCCACAGCAGAAGCATAGTTTTAGCTGCACTGGTGCAACATCAATCTCGATGTCAACCAGTGGATTTAGGTGGATCCAAGGGTGGAGTCTAGGACAAAATTGCCTATTTACCCAACCTTGTTTACATAAATGGGTAATGATTTAGACCTTTGGGTGGGATCAGGCATAATGTTATACAACATGGTTTTGTACACAAAGAGGTACTGATGAATTGTATGCTCTTGAGTGAATGAATCAATTATTTCATCCCCCCACCCCCCACCCAGTATTTGAACTATATACATTTTCCCTCCTCACCATTTCTCTGCTGGTCTTTGCTCTTTTGTTCCTGGAGTTCTATTGTTCAAGATTTCTTTTTACTCGTTTTTTGCCCAGGTCTTTCACGTCCCTTGTGTTTTTAATTAACATTTCAAAATCTCAGCTTCTTTCACTGTTTTGAATAATCCAAGCTCATCTGCATTTCAATAGTGTACCTCTAAAATTGTACAGGTTTCATATTAAACACCAGTTAACATTTTTCTTTCTCTGCCTGAAATGCCCTAGTCTCTTTAAAAAGTTTAATCACAGCCCTTACATTCATATGGCACTTAAAGTATTTAAACAAAGGGTATTCTAGGTAGAAGAAATTAAATTCAAATGGCTAGTCTGAGCAAGGCATAATACATGTATTAAGTTAAGCATGGCAGTATTTTTTTATAATGATACTCTTCGGCTATAGTTCATCCTTTATTTAGATAAATACCCTTTGATTCTCAGTACTACTCTCAGCACAATTCTGTTCATATGTATTTGGAAGTAAATGCCATTATGTTCAGTTGTACTTACTGAGGTCATTCACACAATCAAAAACTGTGTTCTGCTCAGGTTTGGGGGCTGTGTGTGCTACCAATTTTTGGTTGGAGAAAGTAGGAGGAACAGCTACTCAGGTTTTCCTCCTACCTTGCTTCCACACAGTCACTTCTACCTGGGTTTTCCTCTTACTTTGCTTCCGGACAACCAAAAATTGGGAGCACACACACATAGTTCCCAAACCCGGGTAGGACACAGTTTTTGATTGCCTCAATCTGTAGTAAGTAGGATTGCAACCTAAGTATCTAATATTTTAAAAGTATGAATTTAGAAGTATTCATCAAATGGTTAAGATAATTCTTTTGTTTGAGAAAACAAGAAAGAAATGTTTTGCATCTCCAAGTTTATTTCATTTAAACTCTAGTAGGTGGTGACTAGAATTACTGACTGACATCCTGATCAACATGGTGTGTGTTCTTCTAAAACACTGCAAATGCACTAGTGTCAGCATTCCTGGGGTGAGCAATTCTCCAAGGCAAACTTTCTGCCCTCCAGCACTAAATTCTGGGCGGGGGCAATGGCCTCAGAGCTGGGGAAGGAGGGAAGTTCATCCACTCCCTTCTTCTCCTATCAGCGGGAGCAAAAAGGCATGAGCTCCTCTCCGGGAGACAGTCAGACCAACAAGCCCACCCTGGCTGATCTCCTCATCCTCGGCAGCCCCTGGCTTATACAGAGCCCTGCATTTCAGACACTCCTCCCCCCTTCCAACCTGTTCCATCTTCCCTGGCTGGGCAGGTGCAGTAGCCCTTGGCTCCCAAAAGGGACTTGTTCTTTGACTCCACCCCCTTCCTTAATATCCCTGCACCCGTTTGCAGCTGTGGAGTTAATATCCTTGTCTCGCGGTGGAGGGTAGGAACTCCCGACAAGTGGTAACTCCTTTCCCGTGCAAGTCCTCACACTTCTGAAGTGTAGGCGCTCCTGTGCATGAGTGCAATTATTTTTGGCTCTCTCCCTGCATTCTGGAAGTGTGCAGAAACATCTCTGAGGAAAATAGGAAGCTGCCTTTTACTGCATCGGAAAATTGGATCATCTAGTTCAGTATTGTCTACACTGGCTGGCAGCAACTCAGCAAGGTCCCAGGCAGGAGTCTGTCACAGCCCTGCCTGGGGATGCCAAGGAGTGAACCCAAGACCACAGATGCTCTTTCACTGAGCTATGACCCTCTCCTCTAAGGAGAATATCTTGCTGTGCTCACTTGTAGTCACCCATCCAAGATGGACCCTGCTTAGCAAAGGGGACAGTACATGCCTGCTACCACAAGATGAGTTCCCCTCCTCTCTGAGGGTCAGGGACATATTTCTGTCGGAACAGAGTGCTTCTGGAGCAAGTGCCAAAAATAGTTGTGCTCTTGTGCAAGAGTACCGCATGTGGGGTTAGTGCTGTGTGCACACTGTTGCTAGAAGCATGCATGCAGCATTACTCAGGATGTCAGCCACTGACATGGTTCTCACAACCAACCCTACCTGGGTAGGAGAGCCGTTGCCTAGGTAGGGCTGGTTGTGATAAATGTCAGGATGGGTCCCTATATGGGCGACCTTTAACCAGGTAGACCGGTTTTTAAACCAGGGTTAAAAGTGAGGTAGGAGGAGGCAAGTGCACTTCCTACCCCACTCCCTAGTCATGTGAATGACTACAGAGCATGTGAATGTCCACAGAGCAAGGCAGCTAGAGTGCCTGGTGGCGGGGAAATCCCCCAATGCACCACACTACTCAGACAGTGCATTGTGGGATCCTGGAGAACTTCCTCCTCCATCTCCTTCAATTGCCACCACTCTGCTTGTGTGCAATCGGCAGAGCTCTGAGAACTGGTGATCGTATGTGGGGAGTAGGGTTGCCAACATTTCATTGCCAGAATGAGAGACACAAGTGGGGGGGAGGCTGGCTGGGGGGCTGGCAGGTGCATGCCGTGGTAATCAAGAGCCTGAGTATCATTGACGTATATATAATTGAATTATGTGCTATTGAATAGTGCCAGCATTATTATTCAGAACATATTCAAGTTACATCCCTTTTCAACCAAAAACTTCTCAAAATAAAAAGCTGCTCTCCCTGCCACCAAAATGAGGGACAAATGCTGGCCCTATAGGGACCAACATTTCATCTCTGAAATGAGAGATGTCCTGCATAATGAGGGACATTTGACAACCGTAATGGGGAGTCAGGTAAGGTCCTCCCCCCCCCCCGCCACAGTCTACTTCTTGCTCATCATATTCACTACCTGTAGGTGTGCTACTACGAAATGAGGAGGAAGGGGTAATAGGTGGTGTGACTGGTGGAGTAAGTCTTCCACTGCTGTGGCGCAGAGGGTAGATACATTTCCATGGGACACTGAGCTTGATAAAGTCAGAGAGGAGTTTAGGCTGGATTTTTCTTCTTCAGAGATTCCTGTTCTCGTCGAGCAGCATCAGTCATAAACCTGTTAATGTAACTGAGAGCAACATATGTTGGTTGTTGTAGTTCTTGTTTCTCTAATACACGTGGATCAGTATCGATATAGTTGTCCTTGATGCGCTCAAGGAGTTCTGCCAGGGTTGGGAAGTGGAGCCCGCAGCCCCTGAAGCGGCAAGTATTGGAGAAGAAGGAGGTGGCAGCGATGCCCGTCATGGTGTTACATGGAGCTTCCCTCCCATCCTGCGGTGCCTACTCTGCCAGGGCCGCTGGCGGGAAAGGGAGAACTGGATTGGGAGAGGGAGAGAGCGGAGATGGAGAGCGCGAGAGAGGCTGGGGGCTGGGACGAGGAGGAGGTGGCAGCAACCTACCCTGGGTAAGTTGATTGTGTGTACAACCTCACTATCTTATTAGCTATTTAAATATCTGGGCAAAGAAATTATCTTTAAAGATTTGCCTTTAGCGCTAATTGTGATGGTAGCAATGAGTAGATATTGGACAAACATCAGATCTTGACATCAAAACAGTCCCTGCTACCATTTGGTATTCTCCTTTTGTGACCTCTACCCTGGCTGCAGCACCAGTCAGTAAGAGAGAGATGCCAGACCACCCCTGTGTAATGCTTGAAACAAGAATGGATAATATTATTTGCAGTTTCCCCATAATGACATAAAACCATTTGCTGCAACTTAAATCCCTGTGGTCAGATTGAGGGATCAAGTCAGGCATGCGAAACAGAACTGCATGCATCCTTTATTCTCAAGGGCTTCATAACGCCAATGCTCTCCTGATTTTCATTCCTGATCTGACAACTAGGTCTTATGTTCTTATGGATGCAATCAAGGTAGAAGAAGTTAGATTTTACTCATTTTTGTCTCTGAGCAGGGCCAGCCTTAGGCTTTGGGGTGCCCTAGCTGAAGTTTGATTTTGCCCCCACCCCCAGCTGAGAAGGGTGGAGTCCTGGCGTTAACTGAAGCCATGCGGACCAGGGACTCTCTTATAGGAACTCCCATAATAGACAGGGAACCACCATTCATGAAGTTGAATAACCAGCCCATGTGGACAATCCGCAAATGTGGACAAACCGCAAATGACAGGTTTGAGGATACAATGGTTCCTAGTCTATTATGGGAGTTCCCATAATAGAGTTCCTGGTGTATTGTGGGAGTAAAACTAACACTGCAGAGTTGCTGCTTTTAATGTGGCAATCCAGTCTGAGCCAATTTCTTTTCAGAAATGAATGTTGAGGCAGACAGTTCATATTCAAGCGAGGGAGTACAGCTTATGAGACCAGCTGTTTTGGGGGAGCTGAGGTGCAATGAGCAAAGAAGACTGTGTATGATGGGGTGCAGAATCTGCATGCCCTTTGGGGTGTTGGGAATTCTCTCTGGTAGGAGAAACCCTTTTTCATTATAGCAGAGTGCACAGAGGCACAACACAGCGGAATTTAGTTAGGCATGCATGCATGCTGAGAGTAAAGTAACTTGGAGCCAGTTCATAGTTTCAAATCAATATAAGTAGTATTTATTAGAGAACTCCATTCTAGATAGGAAAGTGAGGAGATAGAATCTCTAATCTATCTATCTAGCTGGATGCAGATGGATTCTGCATCTCTGCACACATGGTGCAGGGAAGAGGAGCTTGCATGTTGCAAGGTAGAAGGAAGGGAAGGAGGGAAGAGGAAGGAAGTCCCTAAGATTAGCAATCTACATATCAAAGGGATAGTGTCAGAGCAGTAGAGAAGGGATGACCAATGTCTTGACCCTCTAGCCCTCTGACTCACTAGTCTGTCCTCCTATGTCATTGAGACAAGAGACAGCATATAGTCCTTCACTTCCAACATGGGGATATGGCTGCAGTATGACATACTATGTTCTTACACCACTGTGTAGGGATCTGCATGGAACCATTCGGCACTCCATTCAAGGAGTGCCCAACCAGTTCTGGCAACCGGTGTTCGAACTGGTTCAGAGGGGACAGTGGGCTCACTGTAAGGGGCAGGGAAGGCACTGCCTGCGCATGTGCATTGGCCATTTGAATGGTGATGCTGATCCCTGCTGCAAGGAGGTACACTGCAGCACCATGTACCTGCTTATTGGAGGAGCACCGGTGGGGGGAAAGTAGCAGGCTGGGGGCTGGCAGGTAGGCCGTGCCTTCCCTGCCCCTTAAAGTGACCCCTCACCCTCTGGGAGTGCACAGAATCGGTTCCATGCACATTCCTACCACTGTGAATTACTTCAAGGGTACAATACAAGACAGAGAGGAAGAATAACTGGAAGTGCTATATTCATTCATTCAGACATGGCCTTTGTGGCTGAGGATGATGGGAGTTGTAGTCCAACAACATCTGGGGGCCCAAGGTTAAGAAACCCTTAATCTGCCTAGTGGATGGACCAGTTCTGTCTCCAATTTGCCTTACTAGTTTGGAAAGTATTTTTTTATGTTAAAGCCTGGAGTAAAACAAAGCCCAACATTGTGGATGCTGCATTGTGTTGTATCAAGGTCTGCTTTCAGCTAATTATAGATTATGCTTAAGGGGCTTGATAAGTGATGTTTTTTTGGTGTTGTTTTTTTAAAAATTTTGGATGGGTACATCTGTCTTTCCCCATACAATCCACAATGTCGCTGAGAACAGCAGGCATGACTGTTCCGTTAACAAATGAAATGGAGAACAATGAAAAAAATCCTTGCCTTATGTTGATTTTCATTCCTTGCGGCCTGAGCAAGATGATGAATCAAACAATCAGGTTGCAAGATAAACAGGGTTGCAAATCACAGAGGTGGGCCACACCGAATAAGAAGCCCATAAATCATTGTCCATTCTTAACAGGGCTGATGAAATGGTGTCACCTCTCTCCCCTGACCTGTGCCTGTGCTAAATCACCACTATCATTTCCTGGCTTCAGGGTCCCCCCACTACCTAAAAAATGAAACCAAAACTAGGGCTGAGCAGCTGATGTGAATTACTAGCTCACCTTTCCCCTGCTTCTTCCCTGAAAGCTGCCTATGCACCCTGTATTAGCAAGGTTGCCAAATAGCCTCTTTCTTTCCTTTTTTTTGCACTGTACCTCTGCTCTCTAGGAAATGAATGTTATGTTTTATTTTTCAAAAGCATTGGCCTCTGAGTCTGTTTGCCCCTCTGGAGTACTCTACTTTAATATATCTTACCAGTGCCTGAACCATGATCCATACTTTTTTTCACAATTGCACATTGAATTCTGAGTAGTTCTCCAATGTTGGTCTCAAAAACATAGGTCTAGATCAGTGTTCCCTGTAACAGGGATTCCTAGATGTTCCTGATTACAGCTCCCAGCATTCCTAGCTGCAATGGCCTTTGGCTAGGAATTATGGGAGTTGTAGTCAACAATATCTGGAAATCCCTATTACAGGGTACACTGGTCCAGACTTGTGAGGGTTACTTGGGTTCGAGCAACTTGTGGTAATAAAATGTTACTTTAAGCACATGATTGAAGCTGAAATGTTTGCATGCTAAAATACAACCATATAGACCCACTATGCTTGGGGGAGTTGTATGGGGAAGGGGAGTTAAAAAGGTGGACACCGTCCCAGTATGAGTGAGAGGCACAATTTTTGTGGGACAAAATTATTAGTATTTCTGGACAAAGACCAGCTGCTGGAGGACCAGTCCAAAGGCTATGAAGAAGCATGTATGCTACTTCTCCAATATCATGGTTTTGATCCACAGAGGTCCAGTCTGGTTGCTGTGTACCAAATAAAAAAGCATATTAGCCCCAGACATGTTCTTCAAATAACATGTAATTTGACCTACCCATGCCATTTAAAAAAACCCATACCACCACAGTAATATCCAACTAGGCAGTTTTTTGTATTGGGGTAAAGTAAAGTGAAGTGTGCCGTCGGGTTGGTGTCGACTCCGGGCACCCACAGAGCCCTGTGGTTGTCTTTGGTAGAATACAGGAGGGGTTTACCATTGCCATCTCCCGTACAGTATGAGATGATGCCTTTCAGCACCTTCCTATATTGCTGGTGCCTGATATAGGTGTGTCCCATAGTCTGGGAAACATACCAGTGGGGATTCGACCCGGCAACCTCTGGCTTGCTGACTAAAAGTTACCAATCTGTGCCTTGAATATATTCCTAGTATCCTATGCAAGTTGGAAACTTACAGGGGCTTCTTGTAGTGTTTGTATCCAGCCCCATACCACTAGAACTGAAATTCAAATTGAGTGCCCCTTGTGTTGAACACTTGGGCTGCGATCTGGTGGTCCTGGCACCTGAAGAAAATGTTGTACAAGTCTCTTAATCTGGAGAGCATTATTAACAGATGCTGTTCACGAGTATTTGCACACCACCGTTATTTTCCTTCATCCTCTAAAATATGTCGTTATTAGAAAATACTAATGGATTTCAAGAATTGGAGTAAAGAGAGTTGTGGAGATATATAATTATGTTGGATGGATAAACTGAATGGCTTTGTGAAGCTGATGAAAAAATTGCTGGTTCTGTGGACATGCTTAAGGACAATTGATTATTCTGAAACCATTAAAATTCTCTTGAAACTCACATAAATGTATAATATTGACAGTCTCGTCAAACACATGCATATTCTTTTAGATCCTTGAAGATAATGAACTCTTTTGTGATCTCTGAATTCAGTGAAGAGAATGGACCAGTAAAAACATAGAATGTAGAATGGGTAGATCATGCAAAAGGAAATGCAGCCATCAAGTGGCAGTTTATTGTCTTCCTTGGGATACAAATTCTGATGTAATGTTTCATGATCTGCATCCACATCCAGCCTTACTCAGCACAGTGCCACAGTGTGAGACATTCCACCTTGGGTTGCAGATGCTGGGGTTACAGTGAAAGAGCAACATTGTCAATGTAAAAGAGCAGAAGTTCTCAAGTCTGGATCCCCAGATGTGGTTGGACTACAACTCTCATCATTCCCAGCTAAAATGGCCAGCGGCAACAGTTACTGGCACTCAATCCGGGGACCTGTTGTTCTGTACACGTTTGCCCTGTGTGGTTAGCCACCAGGCTGGCTGTTATGCCCTCCTAAACAGGAAGACCTATAACTACTGAGATCTTTGGGCTGAGATCTTGCCCGGTCAGCTGTTCTCCCAGCTTTGACACAACACTTGGCTCATCGCAGCTCCTTGCTTAATTTGTTATTGTTGTTGTATCAATTTGAATATTGTATTTTCAGTAGCTGTTTATTTTTAGTGGCCAGCATCCTGACTAATGCTGTGTGCAATGCATGCTTCTAACAAAAGCACACATGCAGCACTAGCTTCCCTGTTTCAGAAGCACAATCACTTTTAAGCAAGGGTGCAGCAGTTTTTGCTGCTGTCCTCTTGCTTTTGGCAGTGCTCATTAAGTTGTGGAAACACATCCCTGAGGGCTGTGTGACCCTCAGGGACGTACTTCCACTGTCAAAGAGGGCTTCCAGAGCAAGGGGAGTGTGGCAAGAATCACCGCAAACTTGCTGAAGAGTGCCTGCGCTTCAGAAATGGGGAGCCTAGCTCTGTGCGCACGCTTTGTTAGAACCAGGCATGCACTTGTTTTTAGTTGTTCTAAACTTTGGAGCTTTGTTTGTTTTACTGAAAAGCTGTATTGAAGGATAAAAACAACCAAATCCTCCATCCCTTGGCCTGTCCTCTGGCTCCTCACTCCACCATGACCAGTGCCCACAGTCAAACCCCAACAGAGGATCAGACCCAACACTTCCAAATGAGGACGGATGAGGCAGTCACAGAGAGGACAGGAGCAGAGCCTTCCCTTGTTACTTGTATACCAGTCAAGCCTGCTCAGGACTATTATGGTTAAAAGCAGGGTTTCTTAACCTTGGGCCCCCAGATGATGTTGGACTACAACTCCCATCATCGCCAGACATGGCCTTTGTGACTGAGGATGATGGGAGTTGTAGTCCAATGACATCTGGGGGCCCAAGGTTAAGAAACCCTGGTTAAAAGCCTTCCTTGCTGGTGTGTTTAGCTTCCCTTCAGTCCCTTTCTTTGGGCACTGTGGCCTTCTTCAGTGAAGAAGCCTGAGTGGTGGTGCATATCCTAACTGCCACCCCTCAGGTCCCAGGTTCGGGATTAGCCTTGAATCCTGGAATTAAAAGCATGTTAAATAAGTAATGGCTGTGCCATTTGCCAGCTCTGATCCTTTAAGTCCTGACTGTCACTGGATCCTGCTAAATCTGGATGTTGTAGTCTGTTATAAAGATTGTCATACATATGCTGAGTTGAAAACTTAAGCCAAGTTTTTGCTTTCTCTGCTTTTTATAGGTTTGATACATTTTTTCCTCCATAAAAGATATGATAAAAAGTCTTTGATCTTTTTCTTACATGGCTTTTCTGCATGGGGCTTTTACAGCGCTTTTGCACGCTGAGGCTTGGAGTGTGTTCATATGAGGAAGGGATTTAGCCCAAATTCAGAACTGAGACAGCAAGGTCATATTCATATAGCAAGCAGAAATATCCAGGTTTTATCTTTATGAATGGAACTTAACTCAGAGTATCTGTGTCCAAAAATAGTTGCACTTTCTAAAGCATTTTCTTGGGAAACTCTGTCATTCTGCAGAGTATGATTCTGATGTGTGGAGAGACCCCGCGGATAAAGTGGATCAAGATGAGATGGAATGTGGCTTTGTTGAGTGTCTGCTGACATGATAGCACACTGGGCAGACTTGTTTCCTGTGCCCGGGAATCAACTTCCGCTCATTCATTTCTTCTTCTTTTTTAATTTTACAAATTATGTCTTTCCGAATAACCTGACTCATTTTTAAATATTTATATATAATTGGCCATGGGTCTTGGGCAAGGCTGCCACATATCTCTATAGCAGGATACAAGGGTGGGTTTTTTGGGGGTTTTTTTACATCGAGGTCCATAGAAAGTTAGAAAAAAATGTATGTGGGAAGCACTGGCCATGGAACTGTGAAACCAGGCACAGTTGTAGCACAGGATTGTGGGACCCTGTGTATTAAATTTGAAGTCTATGGGCCAATTGATTGATTTGTGATGATTTTTTTAGACAGGGAAGGTGCTTCACTTTTTAAAAAAACAACATTTCCCTGTTGATCTTGCAAGCCTGACACCTGGTGGCTGATTGCAGTTTTGTGCAAGATCAGTTGACTGATTAGCTTCAAATTTAGTACACAGAGTCCCTTATCCTGTGCTATCTATGCCTGGTTTCAGAGCGCCACTCTTGATGTTAAAATACCTTATAGCTGGCTCTAGAGACATATGCCAACCTTCCATAAGACCCACAGCATTTTTTTAAAAAAAGTTAACCTTTAATGATTTTTTGTTAATTTAGCAAAAGTTTCAAAGAATGCAGGTTCTCCACAACATATGAGCACATACCTACTCTTTCTCTAGCTGCTCACTTGAATAGGAAGAAGGAGGCAGAGTGCCTGCCTCCTCTGCAACCCTATTGGCCAAAAATGGACCAGAAGGATGGCAGGGAGAACGTGCAGTATGAACGGAATCTGCTTGGGGGAGGGGGGAAACTAAGGAACCATAGCCAAATTTCATAAGATATATGAATATGAACGGCTCCAGCTTTACTTGGAATTATTCCTGAAAACATTTATTTCTCTTTATTTCTGCTTTGACTACTCTCATCCTCTGTCATCTGATGTTAGACCACTTCCTCCCATACCAAAACTGGCTCCATAAGGAACTTCTTTACATGGAATCAGAATGAGAGCCTCTTCTAGCCTGTCCATATTAACTGGCAGTGACACCCCATGGTCTCAGGCAGAGATCAGATACTGAACCAGGCACCCTCCATATGCAAAGTATGTGCTCCCCTTGCTTCTTGGCAAAGCATACTTTTTCTTTTGTGAAGTGAACGTGTCTTTGATAGATTTGATTTTTTAAAAAAAGTTTTAATTATCATGATTTGTATAGGTGATGTTTTCCCCTTATGTTCACAATTTGTTTTTCTAAGTTTAGTTGCCATGGTAGTGGATGTTATGGGGGAATATGGAGAACTGCTGTTTCCATGCATTGTGTGTGTGTGTGAGAGAGAGAGAGCGTGATGTGTCACACACAGTTTTATTTTCAAAATGCCACTTCAGCGTGGCAGGAAATTGCACTGGCTGATCTGGCTGCCCTTCTGGTTAGCCTTTCAGGCCATGGCCATTCAGGATCCAGTTTTTTGCAGGAAGATGAGGGTCAGATAGGGCCAATATCAGATTATGTGGTCGAGACAGGTCAGGGTCAGGTCCAGAGGAAGATCAGCAAGGGCCAGAGGCAAAAACTCAGTCAAGAGCAGGGTGATGGTGAAGTATCAGATTAGCAGGGCAGGTTAAAGGGGCAGGAAGCAATGTTGAAAGGGCTTTTGTTAATGCATTGATATTCATATAGAGGTTGTTCACATGACTGGGTGGGAGGGGCGGTGGGTGGGGGTGGGCTGGTTAAGCTTAATTCCTCCCCCCCAGATGAGCAATGGCTTGTTTCTGGGAATGCTGCGTGCCTGCAGCATGCAGCTCCAGGGTTCCCACATTGCACTGTGCAACATGCACGATGCATTGGGGGATTCACCTGTCTCTGTGTCCGCAGGGACTCATTGTTCTAGCGAACACACAGTCTCGAAACCCAGGTAAAGGGCTTGCTCAAGCCAAGTTTTAAAATGGATGTAGGCGGTGCTGCCCCTCCAGGATCAGGCCTGATCCCAGGTGTTATCACACGCAGCCTAACCCTTCCCTAGCCTGGTTTAGCCTGCACATGAGAACAGCCTCACTATATAATTGACATACATACACGCCATAGTGCTGTATCTGACAATGAATACAAATTAGGCAGCGGGAAAGATAGGAAACAAAAGGGACCTAGAGGCATGAAAGGAAACCAACCAATCTTCCATTTGTTCAATGCTCATTGGCAAGAAAAGGAAAGACACCCATGTAAGAAACCTGTGTTGATCCCAGAGAAATTGTCTTTGGACATGGAGGCCTGCCTGTTCTTCCTGTTTGTTGTCCTCCTTACACATGTTTCCTTTTGGTCTCCACATACAGTTAGTCAAAACCTTAGGTCAAGGGCTCTCAAACCTGGGTTCCCAGATGTTGTTGGACTTCAACCCATAATCCCCAGCCTTTGGCCATTGTGGCTGGGGATTATGGAAGAAGGACTGTGGTGGGCTCCATTTCCCCTGGTCTCTTCTCAGTTTCCTTCTCTTCCATATTATCATCCTAGTGAAAGAGCAAGATCAAGACCACAGTCTAAGAGGACTGTGCACAAGATGTGGTGACAGCCAACAACCTGGATGGCTTTAAGAGGGGTTTGGATAACTTCATGGAGGAGAGGTCTGTCAATGGATACTAAGAGGGCTATAGGCCACCTCCAGCCTCAAAGGCAGGATGCCTCTGAGTACCAGTTGCGGGGGAGTAACAGCAGGAGAGAGGGCATGCCCTCAACTCCTGCCTGTAGGCTTCCAGTGGCATCTGGTGGGCCACTGTGTGAAACAGGATGCTGGACTAGATAGGCCTTGGGACTGATCCAGCAGGGCTGTTCTTATGCATATAAGAATCATCTCCAGGTCCATCTATAAGATCCGTCTGTAAGGTCCATCTCCAATTACCACCGGTTCATTTGGTGGCGACTCAGAGGCGGGCCTTCTCTGTAGCTGCTCCTGGGCTGTGGAATGCACTCCCAGCAGAAATTTGCAATCTTAATTCCTTACTGACCTTCAAGAGAGCGCTTAAAAACCATCTGTTTGGCCTGGCCTTTCAGGGTTTTTTTAATTGGTTTTAATTGTTTTAATGCTAACCTGGTTTTCAGGGTTTTAATTGTTCTGATAGTTTAATTGTTTTTAAGATGTTTTTAATTGGTGTTTATATTTCTATTTCTGTTTTAATTGTTATTGGTTTTAATGGTTTCTGTTTTAATTGTAAACTGCCCTGAGCCATTTTGGAAGGGCGGTATAAAAATCGAATAAATAAATAAATAAATAAATAAATAAATAAATAAATAGAACAGATATCTTCCATGTGCTCAAGGGTTTCCATGTTTGCTTCACTAGCAGAGACAGCTCCAAGTGTCTATGTGTGGCACTCATGGAGGTTTCTCTGTTGCTGCCATGGATAGAGAGCAA
Organism: Hemicordylus capensis; assembly: GCF_027244095.1. Classification (NCBI taxonomy): domain Eukaryota; kingdom Metazoa; phylum Chordata; class Lepidosauria; order Squamata; family Cordylidae; genus Hemicordylus; species Hemicordylus capensis. The sequence continues at coordinate 339,824,482 of NC_069659.1, forward strand.
GAAGTGCTGAGATTCTAAATATATATCTTTTAATACATGACTGGGTTCTTAAAAACAAACAAACCCACATCTGATATCCTAGTTAATGCTGACAAAGGATACATAGCTGCATTCCTGTTTCAGCAGCATGGGAAGTGACATGCGGGGGGGGGGGCAGTGATCTTCATACATTTCCCCTTCCCCAGAAGCTCTCTGTGAAACTCTCAGATATGCTCCTGAGGGCTGTGCGACCTTCAGGGACATATTTTCAGGCTGCATTGAACATTTCTAGGAGAAGGGGAAATTGGCAAAAAATCAGCCTGTGCATGTGATGGCTTGTGTTTCTGAAGTGGGAACGCAGCTGCTGTGACCATGAATCTTTTGACTGCACACACACAGCACTAGAATGTCCGCCACTGTATTTCTATTTCTATCCCACTTTTCCCTATGTAAAACATTTTTCGTCTCTTATTCCATTGATAAAGCATCCTCTGAGTAAGAATCGGCTGAATATCACTTAATGGGGAATTGAACCTGACCCTCCATCATCCACTATATGGAACTTTATTTTGGGGGAGGCTACTCAGGAGAGACAGAAATGAACAACATGATAACTTAACATCACAGATTGAAAGTGCATGCTTTGCCTTGCAGACTTAGCTGTGCAATCTCTGGTCTGTTCTGATCTTAATCACTGACTTTCTCCTTCTGTAGAGGAATATTTAAACTGTGTGGGACAGGGGGCTGGTGTGGTGGATGAAAAGAAGAAATGAGCAAAGTTTCAGTGAATTGTGTTTCAACATTCGCAACCTTTTCTGTCTTGCATATCAGATTCATTTTTCTCCCCTGGTTTCTGCATTGTGGTGCTACATTTAATTTCACATTGCATATTCTTTCTTCATTATATAGCCTTGTTAATAACGCAAAATTACATTTTTAATTCCCAGTGATACCTTAATCTAACATTGCATTTACCTCTCTTCTTAACTAATCTTCTGCCCTCCTGAGCAGACTTGATTAAAATTGTTGCATTTATTAAAAAGAAATGGCCCAAAATAGATCAACTTTTATATTGCTATGCATAGGACCAAGCATCCTTATTAAGAGTTGTTCAGTATGTAGAAAGGACTATGAGAGCAGAGTCCTGCATTGCTTCTCTGCAGAGAGAGCACCTATTCAAACACAACTTCTTCGTGCTCTCGAGCACTTTTGCGAGGCTGGGCTTGGCTGCCTGTGAGAACCACCGAGATCTGTGTGGATACCAGCAGTGCTGTGGCTCCAAACCCAGTGCCACAGCACAGCTCTTAGCGGAGGTTCTCTCTCTCTCTCTCTCTATCCGTTCATTCATGTCCGACTCTCGGTCAGTCTATGGATCAATGCACTCCATGCCATCCTATCTTGTACAGCTTCCTTTAATTCCACCATGGTCATTCCAGTGTCATTTTTGATAATATCCAGCCACCGAGTCCACGGCCATCCCTGTCTCCTTCTCCCGCTGATCATTCCCAGCATAATTGTCTTTTAGAGTGAATCAGCTTGCATGACATGACCAAAATATGTCAGTCTTTGTTTGGTAATCTTAGCGTCTAGCGATAGTATTGGTTTAACCCGATCTAAAACTTCCTTATTCGTAATTCTCGCTGTCCATGGGATATGCAACAGTCGCCTCCAACGCCACATCTCGAAAGCGTCCATCCTTCTCCTATCTGCCTTCTTCAAAGTCCAAGTTTCACAGCCATGTGTGGCTATTGGAAATATTATTGCATTAACTAATCTGTATTTGGTTAGGAGACTAATACCTTTGCTCTTCCAAATTTTACTCATGCTGATCACTGCGGTTCTTCCAAGCTGAGGTTAGGGGTGCAAATATGCCCTTAACCTCTGCTACGGGGTTGTGTGTCAGCACAACCTGCTTGCGCTGACACAGAGATGGGCACCTAGAGTGCTTGTCCACTGGAGGAATCTCCCAGTTCATTGCTCTTGGCATGCAGTACACTGTGGGATTCACGTAGGTTGGGATGACAAGTCCCGACCTCTGTTTACCAGCACACCCAGGAGCAGCGCGGAGAGTCACCCGTGCTCCTCCTGGCAGCGCTGGTTGTGTGGGTGCGTGGCTTGTGCACTGCCCGGGCTGCAAAGGTTTATCTGGGGGGAGGTAGGTTGAACACTGCCTCCCCACCACCTGCCTGACCATGCACACGTGTATGGTTGTGTGAATAGCCCCTGTGGTTGATCATAAGGATCCTGCTACAGCCAATTTGCATGATGAGGGATATTGCATAAATGCATGGGTCCCCAAACTGCACTGCACAGTGCACATGCAGAGCAGATAAACCTTGTTTGCACACGGCTAGTAGTGTAGCTTGGAGGCTTGTACGGGTGGGGGTTCTCTGTTACCGAGATCCCCAGATCTTGCTGACTACAATGCTCACAATCCCCAGCCAAAGGCCATTGCAGCTGGGAATGCTGGGAATTGTGGTCAACAACATATGGGGAATCATTCTTGGTGGTGGTGGTGTGTGTGTGGGGGGGTATTTTTTGCTGATCCCCACTGAAGCTCTCCTTGTGACCCAGAAGTGGCATGCTGAGGGTTGTGAAGCTCCCAGGCCACACGGAGTACTTTCTGGGGGTGGGTGGGTCAGCAAACACCCAGCCACCCCACCCAACAAGCCCCTATTCTGCATTAGTGGGGCCACTAGTGTGTGCTCATTATTTTTTTTTATTATTATTATTATTATTATTATTATTATTACTCCACTTGTGCAATGTTAGTGGGGATGTTCACCATTGGGCAAGGATTCCAAATGACAAATGAACACAAGCTGCATGAAATTGCACTATGTTTCATGAGTTCAGTGTTAGGGCTGTCTTAGAACATAAGAGCAGCCCTGCTGGATCAGGCCAAGGCCCATCTAGTCCAGCATCTTGTTTCACACAGTGGCCCACCAGATGCCACTGGAAGCCTACAGGCAGGAGTTGAGGGCATGCCTGCTCTCCTGCTGTTACTCCCCTGCAACTGGTACTCAGCGGTATCCTGCCTTTGAGGCTGGAGGTGGCCTATAGCTCGATAGCCCAGTATCTTGGATATTGGGCTTTTGTTGCTCTTGGAGGGGAAAATCCAACTCCTGTTTGCTGTTTATGATTCATTCCTTTAAATGCAAAGTTCTTATACTGGTGCAGATCCATTCTATCCAATATAAGTGGTAGATGCTATAGATTTGTTTTTCCTGCCTGTTGATACCTGAAGCATATTTTTTGGTGGATTAATATTGGAAGCACATTTCTGTCTTCCATTCAGGAACATATGCATTTTCTCAATTAGCTCCCAGGCAAAGGGCATGATCTTTCTGGCTACTGCAGGCTAACCCACTCTTAGTCAGTTAGGAGTTCAGATCAGGTATGAGATTGTGCTTTCTGGACAGTGGTAATTCTTCTATGATTACCACATACCTGTCAGCTGTAGCATGGTTTACTCTAAGGAATTCTGGTGCATCCTTGTTAGGGAACTGTTACCCTAACAATTACCTTTTTAGGGTCATTCCCAAACTGTGATTTGTGTACCCCCAGGGATACTTGAGGGTTTCCCTGGGGGTCCTTTGTAGTTTCCTGTATATCTCCTAATATGTTGCTTAACCTTTATGACAATGAATATGACAAATATTTATATACTGCTTTTCAACAAAAGTTTCCAAAGCATTTACATAGATAAAAATAAATATAATGGCTCCCTGTCTCTAAAGGGCTCACAATCTAAAAGAGGGATGGAAGGATGCTGTGCTGAGGATGGATAGGGCCAGTTGCTCTCCTCGTGCTAAATAAAGAGAATCACCACTTAAAGGTGCATCTTTTCTTCAGTTAGCAAAGGTCTCAACCTTTGAGATGAAACAGCAACTACCTTTACGGTTTCACAGCAAAAACCAGTTACCACCCCTCCCACTAGTTTTGGTAAGTTGATTTGTTTCATTATCACTGTTGCTAATGAGGTATGTTTCCACATTGATATGAAAAATGTCAGCCTCTAAGGGAATACGTTTTACTCATTGTTATTGCACCAAGTTTGGAGTATTTGCTCAAAAAAAGTTGGGAGTATTTGCAATTGTTTGAGTCCTCGGGAGGGATATGCTCCCCATCAGAGTGTGGGAAGTACTGCCTGTCTCATGCAGCTGTTACTTCTCCTATGTTTGCAGGGAAAGATCATTGCAGCTCAGGCCTTCTCCACTCTGAGAAGCATAAACAGAGGTACAGGTCCCCCCTAAGCCCTTCCTCCTTTCCCCACTGAACTTTTCCCACCAAATCTAATACCTGTCTCCCCAAAAATGTATTCCCCCCTGCCAAACTCAATGACCCATATCTCCCCCCACAAAAGTGTTTTTCTCCCCTCACTACCAAACCAAATAACACATATATCGCACCAAAAGGGTCCTTCCTCTCCCCCACAAAAAAGAATGTAAGGGAGGAGTTGCTTCTCATGTTTTCCCTTTGTCTGCACACTTTGTATGAGATGCATACATATTGGTGGTTCAGTTATTCAAAGCACACTTCACCCTAGTCTGTGGCACCCACTTTGTGAATCACTGCTATAGAGAATAGATTTAGGTCACCACAATCTTTAAAACATTAAGGGAGAGCTTTGAAATTGACAAGATCAAGCAGTTGAAATCAAATCGCAGTGCAAGCTATCATTGACATCAGTGTAGAAAACCATGGCAACTTTAATTTGTACTTCATTTGCCCTACAGTGGGGGCTCTATATCCCTTCTCTCTGCAAAACTATCTGTAATGGTGCCTTTAAAGCACTTACTTCTGTAAGCAGTCAGTCAAAAGAGCAGGTGGAACAGCTGTTTGCAGAACTGTGGATTTGGAATGGTGTGCAAGGTGTTTGTTGATTTCAAAGGTCTAGTACATCTGAGATGATAAGGTTCAGTTTTGGCTAGAAAATGCAGCTCTGCAGTATAACTGTTATAAGAAAAAAAGCATTGATAATGAGTTCAAATATGTGTTAAGCCATCCTTCCAGCCCTTATGAATTTAAAGGATGGCATTTGTGTGGAGAGTGCTAGATGAAGTTCAGAATCTAGGAATGTGCAGAAACTCCCTGAGAAAGTCCATTTGTTTTATAATAACTTGTTTGACTTGCCTTTAAATTTCTCAGCTGTTTCACCTTGAAAGGAACACTGACACCCACTTCACCCTTTTGAAATTTCAGCACCATCCCTAGCTCAGACTCCAGAGAAGGGCTGGACAAAGTTTCCAGTGATAATGGCTATTGTTCTCTACTTTGCAACTACTTATCTTGGCATGAACCCAAGTGGTGAAATATTGCTTGCAGGATTGACCTGGCAGTATGTGACCCCACCAAGACATTTGTGGTCAATGCAGGAAACCAGTTTGAATGGACTATAGCTATAGGACGTTGGATAGTTAGTGTCACTAGACTCCTGGTTTGACAAGATTCTGTTGGTCCACTGCGTCTTCCTCCTCCTCCTCAGGAACTGGGGCGGTATGAGGATCCAAACTATATCCCTATTTACACTTTGTCCTCGACACTTGTACGATTGTGCCATGCACATTTACAAGCGTATACATAGGTACAGTTCTTCACACATTATCTTGAATGCACATACAGCAGTATACTTCCTATCTGTACCATGCATTTGAGGGGCCTGTACCTAGATTCACTTTTTAAATGAACACAGGTACAGTCATTCACACAAAATCATGTATGGCATCTGTACACTCATGCATCTTGTCTGAATCGGGTTATGGTGTCTTGCTCTCTTCAGTGTCTCGATCATGGTTCCACAGCAAGTTGGACAGCTGTAGAAGACTGACATGACCTAAATAAACCTACAGCCCAGTTCAGGGAGGCTGTGAGGAAAATGGCACCTCTGGACTTGAACCCCAGAGCCAGCACCCCACAGGTGGTCGACCAGAACCCTCCCAAACACTATGATCACCCAGCTTCTTTTGCTGGGTCCACCAAGAGTTCCCTGAAAGCCATAGAAGGTTCTGAATGCAAATATGGGTTGAAGGAGACACTGCTTTTCTGGAGGGAGGCAGACCCTGCCCAGGTTTGCAGGATGACACTGTAGTCATCTCAAATGGCATGATGTCATTTGTGGGTTTGTTTTTTTAGCTTTGGGATATATGAGTAAGCTGTGCTTCCAAAGACATGCAAATGCGTCATGGATGGCTTATGACCATGCCAAAATTCATATGGTGTTGTTCTTACAGGCTTTGTGTGCATTCTGTTTTGTATGTATGTAGCAGTCATGATGCCTTCTCCCCAGAGTTTCTGTGGAAGGTGTGCATCAGCAAGCATGCATCTTACCATAACCAGGAGGCTTCTATTTTTCCTTTCTGAGACTCCATTTTGTGACGGATTATAAACTACCGTGGTTTGATTCACAATTCCATGTTCTCTCAGGAACTGCTGTGTGGCACTGGACATAAACTCTCCTCCATTGTCTGTGCGCAGGATCTTTGGCTTCCGCTCAAATTTGTTGCTTGCCATGGCCATGTAGTCCTGGAGTTTCTCGAGCATCTGTAATTTCTCCTTTAGTAGAAAGACAACTGTATTTCATGAGAAATCATCGGTGAGTGATAAAAAGTATCTGAAATTACCTATGGTTGCTGGTAGTGGTCCAGATATATCGCTGTGGATCAGTTCCAGGGGTCTTCTGGTCTTCCTCTCACTCTGCTTAGGAAATGGCTTGTTAACTGCTTTGAACTCAAGACAACAAACACAGTTAGTCACAATGTCACATGGTACAAAATCAATGCCATCAGCTAATCCCCTTTTCTTCATGTTCTGGATTGACTCATAGCTCCTGTGTCCTAGGCGTCCCTGCCACAGTTGCAAGCAGTTTTCATGCGAACATAACTGAGCAAGGTTCACTTCATTGTGCTGTTATACTTCAGGTTTGGAGCAGGCTGGCCTTTCTCTGTCTGTCTTTGACACAGGTTGCTCCTTCATGCTGTACAGGCCTTTGCATTCAGAGCCTACAGGGCAAACTTCTCCATTCCGGGTAAGAACACATTGTCCATTTCTAATATACAGTTCACAGCCTTGTTTCTCTAGCTTGGATATTGAAAGCAAGGAGCTTGAGAAGTCAGGGATATACAAAACATCTCTCACTAGAAATTGATTAATGGATCCATCTGGTAACTTGCAATAAAAAATTCCTTCGCCTTTTATCTTTGCTTTAATTGTAGTATTATTGCCCAAATGAACAGTCCCTTCAGGAATATCAAAGAGTTCAGTATAGAAATCTAAATTATTTGAAATATGGACCATGTAACCTGTGTCCAGAATAAATTTTTCATTGCCTTGCATCAGGCAAACACTGAAATTCTTATTTGAATCTCTTTCTGTAAAGTCAGCTTTCCTTGTCTGATTCTTGGGACAGTTTGCCACCTTGTGGCCAAATTGGTTACACAGAAAGTATCTAAAGGTATTAGTCCCAGTTGGCCTCATTCCAGGAGCAGTCTTCCTGTTGGCGGTCATGTGACCTCTCTCTGTGGATTGAGTTCCTTTGGCAATGGAGCCAGACCTCTTTGTATACAAATGTGGGGGCCCCATGCGGTTTCCTCTTGCAGCATTCCCTCCCACTTTGGGTTTCCTCTGGAATGCAATTATTTGCCAATTCACCTTCATATTGAGAATTCCTTCTCAATATGAAGGTGAATTGCCTTCTGCTTGCTTCAGAAGAGATATTTTCCACAGCTCTCTCAAAGGTTAGAGCAATGTGGGTTTCCAGTTGTCCGATTATATTGCTATAGCTGGGGGGCATGCTTAGGAACAGAGCTTCCAGTTTCTGACTCTTTGTAAATTCCTCTCTTGCAGCTTTAAATTTAAAAAAATAAACAAATAGTCCCATAGCAGTCCCACATGTGTGGCAAAACAGCCTCCATCTTTATACTGGAATTCTGCATTTTCTTTCTCAGATTAAAGGTGTATGCCCACCTCTTTTTCATATGCAAGGAATCTAGCTTGCTTAGCATTTCTTTTGAGGTTTCAAGATCACATATGGTAGAAAGGTAATTTTTACTCACAGAAACAGCTATCAAAGCTTGAGCTTTTTCATCCTTGTATTGCCACACCTCTTTAGCAGCTTTCTCAGCAGCTGTGGTTCCATCAGTGATTTTCTGTAGTCCTTCAGCTCACAATGCAATCCTCAGTTGAGTTTTCCATTCCAAGTAATTGTCTGGGTTTAGGATAGTCAGCCTGAGCTTTCCCTCTAGGTAAGTAGCCATCCTCACTGAGCTCTGTAAAAAGGCAGCTGCTGTAGATTAGCAATTTGAAGTGTCCACGGCTAGATCTCACTGGATCTCCTGGAACAGACTTAACTCTTTAGTTGCAGTAAACACAGCTCAAAATACTGGGCTCCCATAACCTGTTGGGAATTCTCTCTGGTAAGAGAAACCCTTTTTCATTATAGCAGAGTGCACAGAGGCACAACACAGTGGAATTTAGTTAGGCATGTGTGTATGCTGAGAGTAAAGTAACTTGGAGCCAGTTCATAGTTTCAAATCAATACAAATTGTATTTATTAGAGAACTCCATTCTAGATAGGAAAGTGAGGAGTTATGATCTCTAATCTATCTATCTAGCTGGATGCAGATGGATTCTACATCTCTGCACACATGTTGCAGAGGAGAGGCTTGCATGTTGCAAGGTAGAAGGAAGTGAAGAAAAGGGAGAGAGGAAGGAAGTCCTTAAGAATAGCAATCTGCATTCCAAAGGGATAGGGTCAGAGCAGTAGAGAAGGGATGACCAATGTCTTTACCCTCTAGTCCTCTGACTCACTAGTCTGTCCTCCTATGTCATTGAGACAAGAGTCAGCACATAGTCCTTCACTTCCAGCAATAGTCGGGGGCAAGCAGTAGGAGCAGCTGGTGGAAGCCAGCATTCTCCACCACCATGGCTGGTCAGCTGGTACAATTTAAAAAATGGTGGCGGTGGGGAGGGGGAGCAGTTGGTTGGCACTGCAAAAAAGAAAAGAGAGCCAGAGACACAGATAAGCCAGCAGGCACTCTCTGTCTCTCTTTACATTCGGCCAGGCAAGCTTAGGTCGCGCTACCACCAGTCTGCTCTCTACTGCCCCAGTCTCTGAACCTTCTTCCACTCCTTCAAGAGAGGTACACTGTAAGAGCTCTCTCTGCCTCCCAGTCCCTTTAAATCGGCCTGCTCAACTTCGGCCCTCCTGCAGATGTTGGCCTACAATTCTCATAATCTCTGGCTATTGGCTGCTGTGGCTGAGAATTATGGGAGTTGTAGTCCAAAAACAGCTGGGGGGCCTAAGTTGAGCAGGCCTGCTTTAAATACATTTGAAACTCCATCCTTTCAGGTGCATCTCCCCGGCCAATGGAAGAAGCAACCAAGAAGCAAGGAAATTGCAAGCCAATTGGAAGCCAGTGCCAGAAAACCAACCGGCAAGGGGAAAACAGGCCTTCCAAATGGCTCTTGAAAGGTCAAAATGTTTTGAATCGAAACAGGGTTGTTTTGTTCCGAGCTGAAAAAAGGCCCTTTATTTAAGGGGTGTTTTGTTTCGAGGTCAAAACACTCAAAATGGCCTTTTTCAAGCCAAAATGTTTTGATGTCCAAATGTTTTGCACATGCCTAGGTAGAAACAGGACCAGCCAGCCTGGTAAACAAACCCTTTGCTATTTACAACATATCTGCTCCAATTCACCCAGAGAAGAGATATAAAATGTAACCGTCTGCCAACACTACCATATAAAACAAACAGGCACAGGAGAATTTGCCACATGCATCACATGCAGGCATGGTATTAGTCTGGATGTTGGCCTAAGTCGTCTTCAAGCTCCTTGTCAAAAACATGTTTCCCCCAGCAAATATATATGTGCTGCAATTTAATTTGACCCCTCATCCATCTCTCGGCAACTATAAATGCCTTTAACTGGCATCCACATGAAAAAGTCAAGAGGCCAACTTGGCCAAATGCCAAAGACTTGGCTTTAGGAGCAGTCTGGCTCACTTGCAGTACTTATGTTTCGTTTTTGTTTGGTTTTGCTAGACAAATTGTGACTTTTGCTAGACAAATTGCTGTGGATTTAATTTACTCTGAACGTAGCAGTTCTGATCAGGTTTCTTTTGCTCACTGAGGAAGAAGGCATACCCAAGTACTTCATCTATTTGCAGTTTAATTAGAGAACACACTGCTCATTTCAAACCATTTAGTACAATTACCAGAATTAATTCTGGGACAAAGACTAACATACAGATAAACAACAAACATGAGAAACAAAAGAAGAGGAAGCAGAAATAATTAGATCTGCACTAAATATACTTGTGTGTCTTGTCTGGGCTCCCCCCCCCCCCTCATGATCTTAGGAACTCCTCATTGCCCTCACTCCTGTTAGCTGATTGAAAGGGCATTCTATCTGCATAGCCTGACCATATCCAGGAATTTCTGTGTATTCTCAGAACCTTAAGGTAATATACAGTATGAACAAATATGGTTGAAATTCTCTCAGAATTTGAGTTTCTGATGGATCACACCAATATTTCTAAACATATGACTGTCTCATCTGAGTTAACTTAACTCTGATAAAAATGTGGTCCCATAACATAGCTTGAACTGAGTGTTTTAGTTGGCATTCCATTAATTTTATATTGCTTAGAATTGTCTGTTTTACTGGGTTTTTTAAACTTTGTTTTTATAGATATATCTGTTTTATTGTTCTGTTATTTCTGTAACCCACCCGAGCAGTATTGCAGTGGGTGGGCAGAATGGAAATATTTAAAATAAATAATAAACAAGGAAGGGGAAAAACTCTGGAAGTTCATGGAGACAGGCCTATCAATAGCTGCTCGTCTGTTGGCTGCAGGCCACCTCCAGCCTCAGTGGCCCGCACCCAGAGGTGCACCTAGGAAATTTTGGAGCCTGGACCACCCCACCCCACCCCAGCCACCACAAGATAATCATCACCCCCCCACACACACACACACTCACACACCATGTCACAGCAACTGAATTCACAAGAATGTAAGGATGGAAAACAAGTATATTTATGCAAATATGCAAATATGCATTGGCATAAACATTTCAACATGCAACTTAACATATTCCCATCCCACATATTCCCCCCTCCACTCTCCACTCTGTCTCTAAAGGATCCAATATTTAAGCAACTAAATTTGCAAGAATGTAAAGATGTAAAAACAAGACCCTTTATGCAGATATGTATTATCAGAAACATTTCACCATGTAGCTTAACATACAAAAGCACCCAGAAAACATACCATAATGGTAGAAGCAACAGATTCCTCTTGGATTCCCAGCACCACCCCCTCTCATACACCCCACCGACTCCAAGGCACACCTGCACCAGGTCTGGTTTGTCTTGAATTCAAACCCAGTTCGGGGGAGTTCGAGGCCGTACTGCTAAAGGGGAATCCGGTAAGGATCCCCCTTTAGCAGTATGGGGTGAGGGGATCAGGGGGCCTAAAGAAAAAGAATCGGGCCAGGAAGGAGGTATAATTTTACTTTCAATTTGTCACCGTTGGCTGTGACAGCTATGGCGGTCTTAGGGGTGGCTGGGGTGGCAGCGGGGACTCCCCACCCTCACTCCGCCAGAGCGAGCAGGCCCATTTCTGGCAGCAATGAAAAGAGCCCGCACAAGTGGCCACTAGGATCTGTTGTTAAAAGGAGCAAACCTTCCCACCAAAACATGTACGCCACCCACAGCCACTCCTCTCCATACAGAATGAAGCACATAACAGGCGGGCACACAGCAGAACCAATAAGGCCACCGTGCACTCAGAACTGAGAGTTCTTCCCTCCCGCCCACAGATGCCTTTCACACGTGACCTGAACGTAACCAATAGGATGGTGAAGTGTGACGAGCTTTGCTGTTTATGGAGGTCTAGACACTAAATTCAAAGCCTGCTGCCAGCAAATGTCAGCAAGGTAGTGGTGTGCACGTCTTCCCCCTTTGCTCTGTGTAAGCTGTCCACCCCCTCCGCCTGCATGTGCATTATTTGCACAGGCGTCACTCTTCTTTGCTCCCTTCCAACATTCCTTACACTCTCTTGGGCTTCCCTTCTCAGAGCTGATACAACAGGAGGAAGGTCTGTTTCTTGACCCCACCCACTCTAGAGCAGCAGAAGGTGCTGCTGATTTCTCCCCCTACATCTTTCCTTGCCTGCCTTGATCACATCCTGGCCCCTGGTGGGACATTGTGTCTTTCCAAGCTCGGACTGGCCCACAGGACAACAGGGCAGGGGAGTAATGGCAGGAGAGTTGCAGGGGAGTAATGGCAGGAGAGAGGGCACACCCTCAACTCCTGTCTGTGGCTTCCAGCGGCATCTGGTGGGCCACTGTGCGAAACAGGATGCTGGACTAGATGGGCCTTGGGCCTGATCCAGCAGGGCTGTTCTTATGTTCTTATGGCATATTCCCGGTGCGCCCCACCCACAGGGCACCCCTGCGCCCCAACTCCCACTCTTAATTACCCATTTTGTTCAAAATCTGGCACCCTCCCTACATACATTCCACTGCCCTCTCAGTGCCCCCAGCCCAGCCCTGTGTCTTTCTGGTACACTGCAAGAAGAGCAGGCCTGCTCTCGGCCATAACCCCCCCCCAACACTTGAGAGGGTGGGCTACAGGCAGGCCGCAGCTGCCTTAGCATTGTGCGCTTAGCCACCTGAGGCCACCCCGAACCCCGGCAGGACATCCCCCCCCAACCGTGGAGGAACAGTTTTCTGCCCGGAAGTCCAGTCCAAAGGGTACCTCTGCCTGTGGGCTTCTCAGAGGCATCTGGTGGGCCACTGTGTGAAACAGGATGCTGGATTAGATAGAACTTGGAGCTGTTCTTATGTTCTTATATGCACCTGCAACATTGCAAATATCCAGAAGCAATCCCTTTAGTGCCTTCTATGTACCTTTAGCTATGTTTTTAATGTTGTAAAAGTCTAGGTTTTTTTTTTTAAGTCATTAATTAAGAAAACGAATAGAAACATTCTTCATATAACTTACCTGAGTCGATTCCTAGACAAATACACAACATTTTTGTAAAGCCTAAATGAATAAAGCATCTGTAAATACTTAATGAGATAAAAAAGCTAGTAGATGTTGAGTTTGCACTGTTTTTACTTCCAACATTTTCCTTTGTTGCTTTTAACAAGCAGCCAATAATTTGATCCATTATAGTGATGGTCAGGCGATCAGAGGCCGTTATGTATGTTGCTTTGTCTGATAACAATTAAAACAATATTTAGTTTAAATATTCAGGAAGTAGCAATCAGACTTTTAAAGCAGATTAGGATGAAAGAGAATATATCTCTGGCAATTTTCAGCTAAACATTCAGTTTGTAAAATGGGATTCTCAATAGCAAAGTCTATTTTCTCACTTTCTCTCAGCCTACTATACCTCACAGGATTGTTCTGTGGATAAAAGGGAAGAGATCTGCCCTAAATCTTTTGGAGGAAGAGCAAGAAAATAAAATAAACTGGCTGACATGTCATAGGTTTACGAGGGCAGAGCAAGAGCATCATCCTTGCAAAAGTCTAACTTAATGAGTACAGTAAAAGGTTTGCTTTGCAGCTGCAGCAAGCTGGGAGGGGGAAAGTGATTTTTTGCTTCTTTTGTCTCCATGCAAAAGTCCTTTTCACATCCAGGAATATGTCCGTGGTAGCTGTGCAGTCCTCATGGACATATTCCTAAGTGCAGAAGGGCTTTTTCAGGAAGAGGGGAGAAGCAAAAATTGTGCCCCCCTCAGTGGTGGCATTAGGGGGGGAAATGCTGGGAGATACAGAAGGGACAGAGTACATTAATGAGAGAGCCAGCTATGTCCTTGAAAGCAGTTAGATTGTTTTGAGGACAGAACCCTTGTAAGTCTGCAGGGCATATCAGTCAAGAAATTAATCACAATAGCAATCAGGAAACAACATTTTCAGTTGGAGGATCTCAGTGCTATTACTAACTAGTTGAGTCATACATTTCCCACTGCACACATCCACCTCACATTTACTTCATATTTAGGGAAAGCTGGATGTTTGTAAGGGACATAGGGCTGACACCAGAAAGGCAGCCCTGGGTTTAATTCCCTGTTCACTCTCCATACTGCTTAGTACAACTACTAACCTCATGTCCTGATGCCATTTCAGCCAGTTATGTTACCTGGGGCAGGGAAACATACAAGGGCTATTCACACATGGGCTCACATTCTGAGCAGTGTCTGTAAGGCAGAACTGAGAACTCCAGAAATGCTGTCTTGGAGCTCAGCCAGCATATCACTGGGCAGCCAAATGTGAGCAGAAGGAGTGGGGGGGAAGGCATTTTTTGCTGCTCCCTCCTCCCTTCAAAAGTACTTTTTGCCTTCAGAAATATGCTCCTGGAGATGATGCAGCCCTCCATGATATGCTTCACAAAATATGAGCCATTACATTGTACTGGTTTGTTCGTTTAGATTTTAACCCCACTTTTCAATCAGAGTTCCCAAAGCAGGTTGTAATATCATTTTATTTACAAAATATATACATTGCATTAAAACTTCCACCAGCTTCCTGTTGCATTCTAACAGAGTTTCCCAAACTGCCTGCAGCCCATCCATGTCACTAAAACATCTTTAGGCCTTTACCTCCTGCACCTACTTACATTGTATTACAATAACACTATGAGCTGGGTCTCATGATCCGTGAGACCCGGGTTCTTCGGGTGAGCGGGGAGGGAGCCCTGGGCAGCCAGATTGGCCACCCACACGATTGCCGGCTCCGTGACGGAGCTGGCGGGGGCAGGGGAGCTCGGGGGCCGCATGCCCCCCGCAAGCCCCAGTATGCCCTGCGCAAGTGCGCAGGGCATACTGAGGAGACCCCCAAGCCAGGAGGTGGCTTTTCATCTCCCGGCTGGGGGTCTACTCATGAGTAGGTGCACCACGAAGGCGCACCACAAAGGCACGCCGCGGCTACTCACGATTATAAAAAGCAGGTTTGCGGAGTGCTCACTCTGCAAACCTGCTTTTTACCAGGGGTTCCAGAGCGGGTTAGCTGCTCCAGAACCACCGGGCTTGGCTGCGAGCCCGGTGGTTCTGACGATCAGCAAAAATCGGGCTAGCAGAGGCTAGTCCGATTTTTGCTGATTGTCAGAATAGCCCCAATATATGTTGATTTACTTATGGTTTAACACTGTATGCTTTAATTGTGGTTTAATACTTATGGTCAACACTTTAACCAGAAGTTTTAAAACACAACACACAGGGCTGAAAAATACCTAATGTCACACTGGGTCCCTTAGCCCCTCTGTTTAACATTTAAGTATATAAAACATATGCCTCACATTTTTAACAGTATGTCCATTGGAAATGGCATGTATATGTTAGCTGCAAGCAGCTAATTGACTGAAGCAGAGTGTGGTGGCCCGATGACTCCCTTGTTGCAACAACTTCACTGGTTTCTGGTCTGTTTCCAAGTCCCATTCAAAATGCTGGCCTTGACTGCTAAAGTCCTAAATAGCTTGAGACTGGCATATCTCAATCACCAATAGCTTGAGACCGAGGATATCATCTCCTCTCATAGGAACCTGCCTAAACATTAATATCTACTGGGCAGCAGGGATGTGCCAAAATTCCATGTGAACACTCAACAGTGGCAAAATCCCTTTAAAACTGAGGGCTTACCCAGCCCCTTTGATGTGGAGGTGAGAAGGTCCATCCCTGCTCCTCCTCTGCTCACCACCATTGCTGTACTGGTGGAGCTCCCCTCAGCTATCCACGCACACTGGTGGTGCTCTTCCCCAGATGCCCCTGTGCAGTGCTGGCACACACATGCCCTCAACACATGCGTGTGGACCCCCCACCCCACTCAAATATGTCCCTGAGGGCTGTGCAACCCTTGGGGAGCTCATAATCATAAAGCCCTCTCAGCATAATTCCACATCTCATTTGAAGGCCAGAGGTGTGAAGATCTTCTGCACATCCTGACACATGGGAGCAATGAGAGAGATACACAACTTCAGGTGAGATAAGGAAGTGTAGATGAAAGAAAGCATGACTCACCTCTGTGTTATGTGCCGACTCTGTCTTATGTCCTAAGCCAAAACAAGCTGGGATGGCTGTTCTCACCATGTGATGTGATGAGTTGACTTGCCACCCCAACACCAGGTCACTTTGTTCAGATAAAGACAGAAAATGCTAATCCAATAATGTTCACAAAGTTGCTAATCATATTAGAGTTCATAGAGGCTCATTGATGAGAATGACTCAGATAACAAAAACTGTCTTTATATTCAACTAAGCTGCAGATTCATTTGCAAGACACACAAAGTAGAGAATCAGTTCAAACATATTAGCAAGTAGCAAGAGTGTTAGTTTTCAGCAGAGTCATCCATCATATGTTCCACATCTCATTAGTGTTTCAGGCTTGGGGTGACACTCTAGGTGTTGCTGTCGTATTCCACAATTCCCACTTAGATGGAAAACGTGATGACCTTTCTTGACTCATCAGCATGTGCCTGCTGTGTTGGCCCCTGAAGAATGACATATATGGACTTGAGAAAAGGGAATTGTTTCACTTGGATGCACTCCTCATTCAAAATGTGCCTCAAAATCAGTAGAAACAACTAGTACTGTGACTACTTCTCTTAATGTCAAATTAAATCTGGACTATAGATTTCAGAATTGGTGTTAGACCTCTAAAATCACTGTTTGATCCAGAAATCTTATATAGGGCAGGTTCAGACGATCCATGGAAAGTGAGCAGGAGGGAACAGGAGGTTCACTGAGAGTGCGTGCACGTAGAATGAGTTGGAAGTTGCACCCATTTTATGTCCAGATCTAGAAATGTAAGGGGACAATGGTGGGTTCCCTCTGATGGGTCTGGATGACCCATTCTGGATGATTTTGGGCATCTGAATGAACCACAGGGCTTCCAGAATAATGTTCTCTGAACAGATGAATCAAAAATTGAACATTTCAGACACAATACCCAATGGCGAAAACCAAACACTGCCTTCCAAGGTAAGAACCTCAAACCGACTGTCAAGCATGGTGGTGGAGGCATCATGGTTTGAGTCTGCTTTGCTGCATTGGGACCTGGATGGCTTGCCATCATTGATGGAACCATGAATTCAACTGCATATCAGAAAAATTCTAGAGGACAATGTCAGTCCATCTGTTCATGAGCTGAAGCTGAGACAAAAGAGGGTCATGCAGCAAGACAATGGCCTTAAACATCATTGTCAATTCAAGTAAGTCTACCCCAGAATGCCTGATAAAGAAGAGATGTTGTGTTTTGGAGTGATGAAGTCAAAGTCCTGATCTAAACTCTATTGAAACGTTGTTGCACGATGTGAAGCAAGCTGTTCATGTAAGGAAGCCCTCAAATTTCACATTGACCTGAAACATTTTTGTATGGAAGAATGGGCCAAGATTTCTCGATGTCGATATGAGATACAGATAACCAGTTACAGGAAACATAGTTGCTCTCTGCCACCACATGCAGCTTCCTGCTGTTGTGGCGCTTGTCCCAAGAACCCATGCGCAGCACCAACATATACATGGCATCCATGCATGAATGGGAGCTCTTTGGGTGGTCGGCAACACCATGCTGAACATCATGGTGCCCATGCATGAGCAGATGCTGTGTGTTTGCCAGCACCATGCACAGATTCTTGGGACAAGCGCAACTGTAGCAGGAAGCTGCATTTGGTGGTGGAGAGAGTAGATAAAGACCTGTTCTTTTCTCTGGTCAGTGACCATAAATGAACTGAACTGAACTGACCTGTTCCTCTCTTTTTAAATGATCCCACTTGCCTTGCCGCTCCCCTCCCCACAATGCCAAACCAGTGCACAAACCTTGGCTGGTGCACATCTCTAATGCTCAAACCCAGAGTGAATTCCACAGGTTTTCTTGCTGCGTGCTTGGATCGATCTTCTTTTCTATAGTTTGGACGACGTCATTTTCTTCTGTCTTTTTGCAGTTTACTTACTGTCATTTGCTGAGAAGCATGGTGTCCCATGGTTAACCAATTGCCTGTGCTTCTTGATGAAAAACCCACCTGATTGGCTGGCAGGGTTTAACAATGGCTCTTTTCCAAGGCTGTAGTCCTAGCAAGCAGCTTTCTGCTGAAACATTAGCTTCTATTTTATCTTCTTTTCCCCATCCTCCTTCCCATTGTTTAGATGATTAATTGAATTGAAAGTGTCTGTTACTATTCCTCAGCTATTAGACCTATTCCTGGAAACTGATTCTTATGGGATTTTGTGCTGCCTGCAATGGCATTTCAGAACCCTTTGTCAAGCACCCATTAAGAAGGTTGGCTACCCATTTGTTAAACACTCTTCAACTAGGTAATTAACAAGTGTCAGCTTTTATGGCATTACCTCCCCCTTTTTTTTTTAAAAGGCTGCTGATGCTTTCCATCATTTGCATTCATTACTTTGGTTCTTCCTCCACCTGTCTCGGTTTTCTTCCCATTTTCTGCTGTAGTGAATTGAAAAAGCTAAGGTTATGATTACCAAAGGCTAGAACTAAATGTGATGGTGGACATCACATGCCACCCTAAATGACAACTCCATGTTTACAACTCCGTATTTACACCGTCGCATGATACTGTGCAGTTCAGAAAATAGGTGGTGTGATGCCATCATGTGTATTCCACCAATCCCCCTCGATACACACACATACTGCAGCAGCTGATAATGTGGAGCAAGGCCCAGGGACAACATGATATAATGATGGAACATAGGAAGCTGCCGTATACTGAGTCAGACCATTGGTCTATCTAGCTCAGTATTGTCTACATAGACTGGCAGTGGCTTCTCCAAGGTTGCAGGCAGGAATCTCTCTCAGCCTTATCTTGGAGATGCCAGAGAGGGAACTTGGAATCTAGATGCTTTTCCCAGATCAGCTCCAGTATTCTGAGGGGAATATTTTCCAGTGCTCACACTTCTAGTCTCCCTTTCATATGCAACCAGGGTGGACCCTGCTTAGCTAAGGGGACAAGTCATGCTTGCTACTGCAAGACCAGCTCTCCTCTCTGTTAATCCATCAATTAATGTGATGCTGCATTAATTTTAATTATACACTACACCCCTGCTAACTGAGCAAAGAGGCACCTTTAAAGTGGCGATTTTCTTTATTTAGCAGGGGGAGAGCTACTGACCCTACCCAAGCCCAACACAACATTCCTTCAGTAGTTGTTGTCAGTGTCTCTCTTCTGTTTCCTTTTTAGATTATGGCCTTTTGGGGACAGGGAACTACCTTTATCTACCCATCCATCCAGTGGTGGCTGTTGAGGGTGGCACTGGGTGGTGGTGGTGGTGGTGGTGAGAGGTACCTTTAAAAAAAATAGTACCAGTGGTAATGTCAGCACCTGCAAGCCACCGCAAGCAGCGGTGCCTGCCTGGCATCCTACATGGCACCTGCCCTGGTTCCGGTACTCACTTGGCCTCTGCACATGTGTGGAAGCCATTTGCATGCTCAGCATGGTGTTGCTGCCCATGAAAATGGTCTCTGTGTATGCACAGAGGCCAGGTGAGTACTGGAACCAGGGCAGCCACTGCATGGGATGCAGGTGCCTCTGCTTGAGGTGGCTTGCAGGTGCTAGCAGTACTGCTGGCAAACACTTTTTAAAGGTAGATCTCACCACCACCACCCCAGTGCCACCCTCACTGGCTGCAACTGCATCTCTCCCTCCCTTCCTCTCTCCCTATAAGCCGCTTGAGAACTTTTGTTGAAAAGTGATGTATAAATATTTGTTGTCATCATAGCAGTAGTACAAGGTGTAGAAGGATGAAACATGATAAGGATTTGTGTAGGAACATCACCTGCCTTATACCGAGTCAGACCGTTGGTCCATCTAGCTCAGTATTGTCTATACCAGGGATCCTCAACCTTGGGTCCCCAGATGTTATTGGACTTCAACTCCCATAATCTCCAACCAAAGGCTCCTGGGGCTTGGGATTATGGTAGTTGAAGTCCAATAACATCTGGGGACCCAACGGTGAGAATCAGTCTATACTGACAGGCAGGGCTCCCTAAGGTTTCTGGCAGAAGTCTTTCCCAGCCCTACCTGCAGATGCCAGAGGTTGAACCTGGGACCTTCTGCAGATGCTTTATCATTGAGCTACAGCCCCACCCATTCTTGCTGTTCTCAGCACCAACCTTGTGTCTTTCATCACCTCTGATTCCATCTTATATTTTAGCTCAGTGCCTTATCAGAGGTGCTGAACCTGTGCTGAGTGGTTGCCCAAGCCACTGAGGCAGAAATACAAATTCTGTCCCCTGCTGATTAGTAATAATTCAACAAAAATAATAAATTAAATTAGAGACAATTTAGTACCTTTTAATAAAATTTGAGAATATGGTGCCTGGGATGGGCTGCCACACACTGCCTAAGGGGAAAGCCAACCTTGGAGTGAAGAGCAATGTTGTAAAGACTGACCAATTGGAGTTCTCTGGCTACAGGAAGGAAGAAGCTTCACTGGGTTATTTTCTTCTGTAGCATCTCAGAAAAGAGCATTGTGATATTCTGTTTGTTGTCTGTGCCCCCACACGGTGTAGGGTAGCATTAGCAGTATTGATTGTGATGGAAGGGCAGAGGAACAAAATGAGATTTTGAGGATATGTAGCAGCAGGAAACAGCTGATGTACCTCAGGCTTGGGCTGAATGATGAAGCAAAGGCAGTGTATCTGTCATTCTCTGTTTCTGTAAGATGAAATTAGCAAGTAGACACTATAAAGTTGTGTTAGCTCTTGTTCTTTGAGTGGGAGATAAGAACATAAGAACAGCCATGCTGGATCAGGCCCAAGGCCCATCTAGTCCAGCATCCTGTTGCACACAGTGGTCTACCAGATGCCTCTGGGGAGCCCACAGGCAAGAGGTATGTGCATTCCCTTGCTCCTGCTGTTGCTCCCCTGCAACTGGGTTTGAGAGGCATCATGAGGCTGGAGGTGGCTCACAGCCACCAGACTAGTAGCCATTGATAGACCTGTCCACCATGAATCTGTCTAAGCCCCTTTTAAAGCCATCCAAGCTGGTGACCATCACCACAAACCATGACAAAGAATTCCACAGATTAATTATGCAGTGTGAAAAAGTACTTCCTCTATTAGTCCTAAATTTCCCAACCTTATGTTTCATGAGGTGACCCTGGTTCTAGTGTTGTAAGAGAGGGAGAAAAATTTCTCTCTGTCCACCCTCTGCAGATACCCAGTTTTAAGATGGCTTCTGCACCCCTCATTGTTAATGCTGTCTCTGGCTTTGTTCTTCTTAGCAGGGATGGAGCTACTGGTGTTCACCCACATTCAAGGTATGCATGCCCCCACGGGGGGGGGCACCAAGGGCCCCTCTTGCCACTCCTCCACCATAGCTCCTGTCATCCACTGCTGCCACCCACACTGCTGTCTGCCTCCGCTTGGCTCAGAGGCCGCTCAGAAGGAGGAAGGTCCCACTCCTTTCTTCAGAGCTGCCCCTGAGCTGGCTAGCAACTGGTGGCGAGTGGCAATACAGGCAGCAGGAGCAGTGGCAGCCAAGCTGCCAGTGGTGAGCAGGGGAAGTGTGGGCTGCCAGTGGTGGCCTAGGTACATCACTGCTCCTCAGATTTGTCTTCGGCCCTTCGCTCAAGTTTCTAAAATAATCTAAGAAGCTGAGAGCTGAACTTGCTAGATCAGTTAGTTAGTTAGTTATTTGATTTCTATACCGCCCTTCCAAAAATGGCTCAGGGCAGTTTACACAGAGAAATAATAAATAAAAATAAGATAGAACCCTGTCCCCAAAGGGCTCACAATCAAAAAGAAACATAAGACAGACACCAGCAACAGTCACTGGAAGCACTGTGCTAGGGGTTGATAGGGCCAGTTACTCTCCCCCTGCTAAATAAAGAGAATCACCATGTTAATAGGTGCCTCTTAGACAAGTTAGCAGGGGGACTTTCCATGAAAGTTCTGCTCCTTTGCTAGCATGTTCAAGTACCTTATAGGAAGCATTTGACCTCATTCTGAATAGGCTTCCTGAAGTTATCCCAGATATCAAACCTGGCTACATGATGTAGCCCAATCAGAGTGACAGACATGCTCCTGGCTTTCACTCTAAATGTGCCAATCTGTTTGTTCAGTTTTACCACTCTCCTTAAAACAAGTGCCTAAACTCTGTGTCTCTGTGTGTGTTTTACAGGAGTGAAATTTCTAGCTAAATCCCTCACCCCCCTGTGATGGCCAAGGGGTAAGATGTCAGTTTAAGAGTGATGAATAGATCAGCAAAGTAATGCATAGGCCTCTTTATGTCGCTGTGAATGTGGCTTGCAGAAATGAACCAAATCAAAGGATTGGTTATTTATTTTCAAACAATTGATAGGGAAATGTGCATTTGGATATGCAGGCTGATTTTTATTTTTTTATTTTTTAGAGCAAAGGATGCCAGTGCTTGTATTCTCTAGTAATTGGGTGTCTGGAGGCTTTGGATTCATTACTGTAGGACTGAAGATAGGAAGCTGCATCACTTGTTCACTGGGGTACTAGAAAGCATAAGACTGCAAGTTCTTGCTGCCAAGGGATAGAGAAGGCATCTGAGAATACAGACCTCTGTCTTTGTTTTCTACAAGGCCGGTTTACAACCCAAGGTGTCTCATTTTATTTCAGTTGTAACCAATATACCTCTTTTTTTTAAAAAAAGAAGGAAGAACTCCAGAAGAAAACCTTGAGGGTGAAGTCTGTCTGAATGAAAAACTGTTTGTTGTTGTTGTTGTGGCGGCGGAAGCATCCGATGCACCCAAATGGATCACACACTTATTTTAAATAAACCTGAAACATCACAAGGACAAAAGAAACACAAGAAAATGGCAAAGCTGCTTCTCTTCTTTGGTTTCAGATGTGCTTTATTATTCTGTCTGCAAAATGAAATCAAAAGGAGCACTTTAAACAGAATTATTACTGAGGCAGAGTGTCCCACTTGGAAAAAGAGGCGGAGGAAGACGTCCCTAGGATATTTTCCTTCTGTTCTGAGCCTTTACTATACAGGGGGTGGGGATAGGAAAGGATTATACTTTTGCTGGAAAATAGGGAATTGAATTCTTGTTCAAAGAAAGCATGGTTGCTGTGAAGGTCAGTTTGCATCTTGTAGATCTGTGCTGGACCACTCCTTTATTTAAGAGACCAAAGAAAGCCTCCCCAAGGGATGAGAGAACTTGCCCTTTATTACTAGTTGAATTTGCTCGGTCTTATATTCCACTCCTCCCAAATTTTGGTTTGATTAAGAGAACTCCTAAGGGTGGCTCTGCATGACACGAATTGGCCACTCCAGTCTATATTATAATGCACAACTGTGCATGGATAAAACATGGATGTGCATGGATAAAACATCATAATGGATCAATCTTGATATGTGTGATTGCATCAATATCTTTTTTGTACATTGCTTTATACAGGTGAAACTCGGAAAATTAGAATATCGTGCAAAAGTCCATTAATTTCAGTAATGCAGATTAAAAGGTGAAACTGATATATGAGACAGACGCATTACATGCAAAGCGAGATAAGTCAAGCCTTAATTTGTTATAATTGTGATGATCATGGCGTACAGCTCATGAAAACCCCAAATCCACAATCTCAGTAAATTAGAATATTACATGGAACCAAGAAGACAAGGATTGAAGAATAGAACAATATCGGACCTCTGAAAAGTATACAGTGTACTGTGCTTGATTGGCCAGCAAACTCGCCTGACCTGACCCCATAGAGAATCTATGGGGCATTGCCAAGAGAAGGATGAGAGACATGAGACCAAACAATGCAGAATTGCTGAAGGCCACTAATGAAGCATCCTGGTCTTCCATAATACCTCATCAGTGCCACAGGCTGATAGCATCCATGCCACGCCGCATTGAGGCAGTAATTGCTGCAAAAGGGGCCCAAACCAAGTACTGAATACATATGCATGCTTATACTTTTCAGAGGTCTGATATTGTTCTATTCTTCAATCCTTGTCTTCTTGGTTCCATGTAATATTCTAATTTTCTGAGATTGTGGATTTGGGATTTTCATGAGCTGTACGCCATGATCATCACAATTATAACAAATTAAGGCTTGACTTATCTCGCTTTGCATGTAATGCATCTGTCTCATATATCAGTTTCACCTTTTAATTTGCATTACTGAAATTAATGGACTTTTGCACGATATTCTAATTTTCCGAGTTTCACCTGTAGATGCACATGTGTGCTCCACATGTGAGTCTTGAACATAAGAACAGCCCTGCTGGATCAGGCCCAAGGCCCATCTGATCCATCATCCTGTTTCACACAGTGGCCCACCAGATGCAAGCAAGAGGTGAGGGCATGCCCTTTCTCTTGCTGTCGTTCCCCCTGCAACTGCTATTCAGAGGCATCTTGCCTCTAAGGCTGGAGGTGGTCCATAGCCACCAGATTAGTAGCCATTGATAGACCTGTCCTCCCCTTTTAAAGCCACCCAAACTGGTGGCCATCACCACATCCCGTGGCAGAGAATTGCATAGATTAATTATGCACTATGTGAAAAAGTACTTCCTTTTGTCGGTCCTAAATTTCCCAACCTTCAATTCCATGAGATGGCCCCTGGTTCTAGTGTTGTGAGTAATAGAGAATTTTTACTCTCTGTTCACTCCATCTACCTCATGCAAAGGTTTATAGACCTCTATCCTGTCTCCGCATAGTTGCCTCTTTTCGAAACTAAAGCACCCCAGATGCTGTAGCCTTGCCTCTTAAGGAAGGTTCTCCAGGCCCACATCAAGGATCACGTCAAGATTTCTTTTTTGTGTTGTGTGTTTGCATTTTTAAAAAATTAGTGCACACAGGCACTTTTGTGGGGTGGAGCAGGGAAAGCTATGAAGGAACTGAAAACTGTAGCAAATCGTTCACATGCCATGCTTTCCTGCAAGTTGGAAAAAAAAAGAGGAACAATGTAGAACTCCTAGTGCATAAATTCTACTTAGATAATTGCTGTGCTGAGCAGGGGCTGGATCAGGAGACTGTCTGAATTCCTTCCATCTCTAAAATTCTATGGGTGGCTTAAGAACATAGGCAGCTTCCTTATACCAAGTTGGGTCCTTGGTCCATCTAGCTCAGTATTGTATGCCCTGACTGGCAGCAACTGTCCAAGGTTTCAGGAAAGAGTCTCTTCCAGCCCTACCTAGAGAAGTCAGGGAGTGAACTTGGGATCTTCTGCATGCATGCAGATGCTCTTCCACTGAGCTATGACTCCACCCCCTAAGGGGAATATCTTACAGCAGACAGTGTTCGCATGTGGTCACCCATCCAAATGCAAACCAGGGTAGATCCCACTTAGCAAAGAGTATAATTCATGCTCACTACCACTACCAGCTCTGCTCCTGGGGCACTGGAGGCTCCACTTTTGTGTGTCCTGTGAAGCCACCCTATGATTCTATGAACACCAAAATCAGCGGCAGTCCAAGAGGCGAAGGACCATATGATATCTCTTTATCTGAGGATGGGTGCTCAGCATGTTTAGGCCACACTGCTGAGAGAGCCACACTGGCACACAAGCACTCTCAGACTATGCCAGGCACTGGCAGCAGGGGCACACCTCTTAGCTCATGTTGGGGGGGGAGGGAAGAAGAGCTATGCCCCATGGTACAAAGAGGGGGAGATAAAGAGCTATGCCCCAGTGGGGTGAGGAAGAGTGGTGGCAGTGGAGATCAGCGAAGCCACTGTTCATTTTGGTGGGGGACCATGATGAGGGACCAGTGCTTGCTATCCCCTGCTGCACCCCTCCCCTATACTGTCTAGTTAGAGGCAAGTGCCTCCCCCTGCCTCATGGAAGGGCCGCCCCCTGTCAAAATTCCAAGGATGAACTGACATGTGGAAGCATCTTGGAAGCATCAGCTTTCTAGCAGCTTCTGTTTTGTTCTGCTACAGCAGAATTAAAAGCAAATAGTCCTCAGAACTTCTCTGGAGGGAGATTTGATATAAAAATAAGAAACGGAGGGGCTATTTATTTAACTTACTGCGTTAACAAGATCAGGGTCTGTTACTTTGTCTTCCCAATGGACATTTCCAACATTTCATTGTGCTCAATGTCAAGAGAAGCTGAGCCCAGAGAAACCACAAGGGTGATGTCCTTCCTAGCAAGCTAGGAGGAACAGATACTCTGTCAGGACAACTTTTTGAGAGCTGAATAGATGTCCTTCCTTTCCGCCTCTTTTGGGCCTCTTTGGATGTTTTATCAATAACACCCACCCTGAGGAAAGAAAGGTGAAATTGAATTCGCTTGGATTTGGTGGATTAATGTCACAGGAGGCTAAAAGAGCTCTGTGGACAGGTGGCACTGATGAAGATTCAGTCTCCAGGGATCTGTCTTTCGTATTCTGCATGAGTGACTTCGTAATAAAGTCCCCAGTGCGAAGTAGCTGGGGTTTTTAAGTACTTACATAGCTTTGAGTTCAATATGAGTTTCCTTCCTTGTACAACCATGAGAATGCTTAAGACTTTTGTTCTCAGGTTTTGAGATGCTTCTGGTTTTGAGATGCTTCAAACAGATGGGATCAGAGTGATGTGGTTCCACCAAATGGCAAGTGGTGGCTGGTAACCCCCAACTCTGCTCAAGTACTGTACACCATCAGTATCTGGAACAGAGGGGCAAACTTGGCCCTCCAACTATTGTTGAATTACAGCTTCCATCTTACCCAGCCACAAAATTGTGGCTGGGGTTGATGGGAGTTATAGTTCAACAACAACTGGAGGGCCAAGTTTGCCCAACCCAGATCTGGAAGAAGGCACTGCTCTATTCTTTTTTGAGTCAATGAACTAAACAAACTAAACCATGTGAGTAAGGGGTAGGGGAAAGTTCTTCTCCCAACTTTTCTGATCCCACGCTTACTTGGAGCTGATTCTGACAGGTCCTAGAACAGGGATGGCCAACTTGTGACTCTCCAGCTGGTGGACTACAACTCCCATCACACCAGTTGAAGTTTATTCTGGCAGGGGGGTGATGGGAGTTGTAGTCCAGCAATCCTCTTGTCCTGGAAGATGGTGAATGTCCAGTTCAGAATGTTTCAAAGAAACATCCTTTCAAAGAAACAGTTCAAAGCAAGTTTTCCTTAGTGGAAAGAAAATCAGGAGACTAAAATTGGAATCCATTTTTCAGTGTGTGTTAGGATTGTACTTCTGACAGTATATCATGTGCATGCTGTCGGTGGTTGTAGTTTGGAGACTTATGGTTGCTCCACCATGCACCATGCTACATGTCCCTTATCTATTGTTGTGTGACAAATAATTCTGCGCAGCTTGTCAGCAGTGACAGTTGAGACTTTTTGCTTAGATGCCTTGACAGTGCTTGTATTAAACAGCCAGAACCCTACACTCCATTAAGTTTTTGTAAAATGAACTGTCTGCAACTTGCTGTTTCCTTGATAGCAGCAGTGATGGGGACGCTTGCAAGCTAATCCTCTCCAGTTGGTTGGGCTGGTTTAGTGAGAGCTTTCAGTCGTACGACAGGTAGCAGATCTTTTTCAACATCTAGTGTGGTGACTTCCGGGCTAAATATTAGCCATGATAGACATGGAAGAATTTAATGCAGAGCGAACTTAGTAAAAATGGCAGCATATTCTAACCTGGAGATAAATAATATAAGCCTTTGCTCCCTAAATAGATTGATAACCATGGATTTAAAAACAAACCCACCGATTCTTCAAAGTGGAGAATCTTTAAGAATATAATGAATCAGGAGAACACTTTTAATTAAGATTTGTTTTTGCCTTCCCCACCCTCCAAAAAAATTGACCACTATGTCTTTTATTATTATTTGTTTGTTTGTTTGTTTATTTATTAGATTTATATACCGCCCTTCCAAAATGGCTCAGGGCGGTTCACAACATGATGAAAACAAAACAAATTAGCACTTAAAATCAAACTATTAAAACACAATAAAACCAATAAAACAGTGAAAAGCCCTGAAAATCAGGGCAACAGTTTTAAACAGTTTAAAACAATTAATCATTTAAAACTCTGGAAGGCCAGGCCAAATTAGTATGTTTTAAGGGCTCTCTTGAAGGACAGCAATGATCTCAAATGACGAATTTCTGCCAGAAGTGCATTCCACAGCCCTGGAGCAGCTACAGAGAAGGCCCGCCTCTGTGTCGCCACCAGACAAACTGGTGGCAACTGGAGATGGACCTCCTCAGATGACTTTAACATGCAGTGGGGATCATGTAAAAGAAGGCGCTCTCTTAGATAACTTGAACCTAAGCTGTTCAGGGCTTTAAAGGTAATAACCAGCACTTTGTATTTTGCCCGGAAACATATCAGCAGTCAGTGTAGCTGTTTCAAAACAGGCATAATATGGTCTCTCCAGGTTGCCGCAGAGACCAATCTGGCTGCTGCATTCTGAACTAACTGAAGTTTCCGGACTACGTACAAAGGGAGCCCCATGTAGAGCACATTGCAGTAGTCAAGCCGGGAGGTTACCAGCTGGTTCACCACTGTTTTGAGGTCATCTTCTCCGAGGAAATCAGCTGAAGCTGATAGAAAGCACTCCTGGCCATGGCCTCCACCTGAGATTCCAGGGTGAGGACTGGGTCCAGGAGTACTCGCAAGCTGCGCACCTGCTCCTTCTGGGGCGTGTAACCCCATCCAGCACAGGGAGATCTAACTCACTCCTCAGATTCTGAGCCCCCACAATGAGCACCTCCGTCTTGCTTGGATTCAGCTTCAGTTTGTTCTCCCTAATCCAGCCCATTACTGCCTGTAGGCAGGCATTTAGAGAATGAGTGCCATTTCCTGAAGATGAAAAGGAGAAGTAGATTTGGGTGTCATCAGCATACTGATAGCACCCAGCACCAAATCTCCTGATGACCTCACCCCAGCGGTTTCATGTAGATATTAAAAAGCATTGGTGACAGAATGGAGCCCTGGAGGACTCCATATAACAGCTCCCGTTTTGAGGAGCAACTGTCACCAAGCTCCACCATCTGGAATCTACCCAAGAGATAGGAGCGGAACCACTGCAAGGCAGTGCCCCCTATCCCCCACTCCCCCAGGCGATCCAGAAGGATACCATGGTCGATGGTATCGAACGCCGCTGAGAGATCCAGAAGAACCAGCAGTGTCACACTCCCTCTGTCGATTCCCCAGTAAAGGTCATCCATCAGGCCGACCAAGGCTGTCTCAACCCCATAGCCAGCCCTAAAGCCAGTTTGAAATGGATCTAGATAATCAGTTTCCTCCAAGACTACCTGGAGTTGGTCAGCCACCTCCCTCTCAATCACCTTGCCCTACCAAGGGAGATTGGAGATTGGCCTGTAACTGTCCATCGCTAAGGGGTCTAGGGAAGGCTTCTTTAAGAGTGGTCTAACCATTGCCTCCTTCAAACAGGGAGGCACCCTACCCTCCCTCAGTGATGTGTTTGTGATATTAACTAGGCCATCTCCAACAATCTCCCTCCTAAATAGAAGCAGCCAAGTTGGGCAAAGATCCAGAGAACAGGTGGTAGGCCTCACCGCCCCAAGCAGCTTGTCCACATCCTCAGGAGTCACAGATTAAAACTGATCCAATCTAATACTGCAAGAGGGATTGCTGGACACCTTCTCCATAGACCCTGCAAAAACAGTGGAGTCCAAGTCTGCTCGAATACAGGAGATCTTGTTGGAAGAAAGAAGAATTTATGGTACTAAGATCACAAAATAATATCTTGGTTGAAAGGTTTTTGAAATGTGGAAGTCGGGGCAAAATTTAGCCCAGGGATATCACAGTTATCAGGAGTGTTGTATATGGGAGACCTGAATTAAAATGTAATAATGGAGAAGTTTGGCCAATAGGTAAAGTTAGCTCCTTTCATGGAAAGATGGTCAGTGTATACAATGTCAACATTTGTCAGTGAATGCACAGGCTTGGAGAGTTCTTTTCCTGTTTTTCCAGGTCAGGCATTATTTGCAAGAGAAACTAGGACAAGCTAGCCTATGAGAAATAAATGGAAAAACAAATCGTCTTTAAAACAGAAAAACAAAAAGAGGTAACGTATCTAAAACTATTGTATGGGTCTTGTAGAAATACAGAGGTAATAAGGTATGTGATTAGATGAGCAGTACTAGCAGTTTGATGGTGATATTAATCATACTTTCTGTGTAAACCACATTGGGAATTTTGTTGAAAAGCGGTATAGAAATATTTGTCGTATTTGTATTCATATCCTAATTTCCCCTTAGACCAGGGATGTCAAACTGTGGCCCTCCAGCTGTTTTTGAACTACAACTAACATAATCCCCAGCCACAGTGGCCAATAGCCAGGGATGATGGGAGTTGTAGGCCTACATCTGCAGAAGGGCCACAGTTTGACATCCCTGCCTTAGACAATTCCTCTGTTACATGGAATACTCCAAGATGGCTGGTTGATGTTTTATCAGTTGGAGGCAACGGTTAGGAGATTGTCTCCTAATGGCTGATAATCTCTGTTATTGAATGAGATACTCATCAGAGTTTCGAGAAGGTGACATCTTTCTGACTGAGGGGAGGGGGTGCATGAGTGTGTGTGTGTGTGTGTGTGAGAGAGAGAGAGAGAGAGAGAGAGAAAGAGAGAGAGAGAGAGAGAGAACAGGCAGTTGGTAGTTATACTGAAGGTGGAAGTGCATTTTTCTCTGAGAATTTTCTGCCCTGTAGGAATCATTGTTTGCTTCTACTTATACCCAGCTTGTATGGTTCTAAAGCAAATATAGCAAAGACACCCTTAGTCTCCAGTTCTCTGTCTCATTCAGAAAGAACTAAACTTGATACCACTGACCCTGGAATTTTTCACCATATTGGGCAATAAGGTGCCAGACGTGGCCCGTGAATGCGCCTCCGGGTGGGGGGTGGCTTCTTTTAGTGTAAACAGAGCCAGTGCTCCATGCCGCCCAGCAGCCACCATGGCGGGGAATCGCCTCTGCCACTGACCTGGTTCCCACAGAGGTGAGCCCCCACCAGCGGCCAGGTGAGTGGTGGAGGCGATTCCCCGCCGCGGAGGCTGCTGGTCAGCATGGAGCACCGGCTCCATTTACACTTAAGGAAGCCGCCCACACCACCCCGGACGCACGTTCATGCGCTGCACCTGTAAGGTGCATATAATAAATCACTATAGTAAAGTAAAATTGTACCATTGAGTCAACCTTGCTGTTTTCAGTTTAGGAGAGGAGAGCAGGTCTTGTGGTAGCAAGCATGATTTGTTCCCTTAGCTAGTCAGGGTCCACCCTGGTTGCATATGAATGGGAAACTACATGTGTGAGCAATGTAAGATATCCCCCTTAGGGGATGGAGCCGCTCGGGGAAGAGCAGAAGGGTCCAAGTTCTCTCCCTGGCATCTCCAAGACAGGGCTGAGAGAGATTCCTGCCTGCAACCTTGAAGAAGCCGCTGCCAGTCTGTGTAGACAATATTGAGCTAGATGGACCAATGGTCTGACTTGCTATATGGCAGCTTCCTATATACTATTATTGTTTTTTTGTATTCTTATTTTTGTTGTTGTTGTTTACACAGTCAAACAGGTGTTATTGACTGGTTTGTTTTATCCAGACACCGAGTCCTTCCCAAGGACCTGGGTTGGCTGAATTTTATTATCAATGTTGTTGCTGTTGTTATAGATATCGTCGCAGAATATAGGCTGTTCCCAGTAAAGTTGCTTTTTGTAATTGTCTGATGGTGATTTCTGTGGCCCCTATGGTGTTGAGGTGCTCTTCAAGGTCTTTTGGAACTGCACCCAGGGCGCCAATTACCACTGGGATTATTTGGGTCTTTTTCTGCCACAGCCTTTCAATTTCAATTCGTAGATCTTTGTATTTGGTGATTTTTTCTATTTCTTTTTCTTCTATTCTGCTATCCCCTGGTATTGCTATGTCGATTATTTTAACTTGTTTTTCTTTCTTCTCGACTACAGTTATATCTGGTGTATTGTGTGACAGATGTTTGTCTGTCTGTAGTCGGAAGTCCCATAATATTTTTACATCTTCATTTTCTATAACTTTTTCAATGTTATGGTCCCACCAATTTTTGGCTACAGGTAGCTTGTATTTTTTTGCAGATGTTCCAGTGTATCATCCCTGCTACCTTGTCATGCCTTTGTTTGTAGTCAGTCTGTGCAATCTTTTTACAACAGCTGATTAGGTGGTCCACAGTTTCATCTGCTTCTTTACAAAGGTGGCACTTGCTGTTTGTTGTTGACTTTTCTACTTTTGCTCGCATTTGTTCTTAGTGCCTGTTCTTGTGCAGCCAGTATTGGACCCTCTGTTTCTTTCTTCAAGTTGCCATTCTTAAGCCATTGCCAGGTCTTGGTGATGTCTGATTTTCCATTTATATTGTGCAAATATTGACCATGCAGTGGCTTATTTCTCCATTTTTCTGCTCGCTTCTTGACTTGTTCTTTCTTGTAGGTCTGCTTTGTTTCATTGGTGTTTCTTGTTTCTTGTTCTTGACCATTTTATGTGCATCTTCTTCACTATCCTTTATATATTATTATTATTATTATTAGTAGTAGTAGTAGTAGTAGTAGTATTACTGCTAATAATACTAACAGGATCTAGCTCAGAATAAGCCCTGGTTCTAGGATAATTCAGTAGTATATTAAAATGTGTGATACTAATATATGTATGCCAAGTGAACCACTTCTTTCTTTTTCTTTTTCCTTTCTTCTGAATATCACATTGCAAAACAAAAGAGTAAAGCTAGGTCTCTGAAATATAGTTACCTCTTGATATGCTCCTGTGATTCCCATTAATGCTAATATATGAGTTATAGAGGTGACACAGGAGATGATTTACTATTCAGTCACTTTACTCATTGTAACTGGGTGTTTCTGAAATTAGGGTGCCACATTATGTGGCATAAAAGCCTGACTAACGAGGCATAGCAGGGGAAGTTGGGGCTAGATGAGAAGCCTTCACCACTGCAGTCACAGTGGAAGTGAGTAAAACTCAAGCTGTAATCTTTGGATTTCCCAAACTATAAAACACTTTCAGAGCTTTGAAACACTGCACTGGTGGAATAGCCACTGAATGTCAGTTGAAAGGGACAGTGCCCGCATTAGGAGTGGGCAAGCTGGGTGGACACCCAGGACCCCCATCAGAAGGGGGCGCCAAGTAGAGTTTGCTAGCTTGCTGTTTGTTGAGTGAACAATTGGTGGGAGGGTGCCCAAGGCACTCCTCACTCAGGACACTAGTTATCCCAGGCCTGGGCATGAAAATAACATTTGGTGTGGATTTGGGAGTCTTGCTTGGGCAGAATATCGGAGGAGTTTGGAGGGGAGCTAAAAGTGTTAAAAAGGGAAAATTCTTGATGTGAGTGCCAGAGATCTTCATCATTGTGCTTAACTGGGGTAAGAATCCATCCCAAGAGTTTCTGTATGTCCTTAGGTTGCCACTCAATTCTGTCTACAGAAAAACTCAAGTCAGATTGTGTGTTTCTTTCTTGGACAAAATACCTGATGATTTCCAAGGTGTGGTGCATACTAATTCGTTCAGAAACTAGCCAGATTTTGGGAGGGTGGGAGCTTAACAGCCCTATGAACCTTAATGAAGCTGCCATTATATGGAGTCAGATCATCACTACATCTATACCATTGTTATCTCTTCTGGCTGGCACTTACTTCCCCAAGTTTCAGTGTAGTCTTTCCAAGCACTGCTATCTGAGATAATTTATGAAGAGATACTAGGAACCCAGCCTGGGATTTTCTGCATGGATGTGGTTAAACCAGAAAGGAACAGGTTCGCAATTTGGGAGTACTTGTGGACCTAACCTTCTCTCTGATACCTCGGGTGGAGGCGATGGCCAGGAGTGCTTCCTGTCAGCTTTGTCTGCTTTGCCAACTGTGCGCTTTCCTGGAAGTGAGTGACCTTAAGACAGGGTTTCACGTGCTGGTAACCTCCAGGCTTGATTACTGCATTGTACTCTATGTGGGGCTGCCTTTGTATGTAATCTGGAAATTGCAATTGTTGCAGAATGCTGCTGCCCGAATGGTCTCCAGGATGTCCTGAAGAGACCATATTACTCTGGTTTTAAAATAACCACGCTAGCTACCAGTAGGTTTCCAGGCAAAATACAAAGTGCTGGTTATTAGCTATAAATCCCTTAATGGCTTGGGCCCAGAGTATTTAAGAGAACATCTTTTTCATTATGAACTCTGCCACCTATTACAATCTTCAGGGGAAGTTCATCTGAGGGTTCTGCCATTTTGAATGTTGATGATTCAAAGGTGAGCCTTCTCTGTAGTTGCCCCAGAGCTGTGGGATGCACTTCCTGCTAAGATTAGAGCTGCTCCATCCCTGTTGGCTTTTAGGAAAGGGGAGAGGGGAGATTTTGAGGGGCTGGTTTCTTGTGAAGTGAGCTTTTGGTGACTGACCAGGAGAGGGATCTTGGGGTTGTGGTGGACAGCTCATTGAAAGTGTTAACTCAATGTGCGGCAGCTGTGAAAAAGGCCAGTTCCATGCTAGGGATCATTAGGAAGGGGACTGAAGATAAAATTGCTAATATTATAATGTCCTTATACAGAACAATGGTGTGGCCACAGATATAGAGAACTCCACAGGGTGTTGAGTTGAGCTACCGGTGTTGAAGTGTCCACCCACCCCTAAGGGCTCATCCGCTCCCACCTCTCCATCTAAGGGCCCATCCGCTCACCACCTCCTGTCTGGTGCTTGGAAAGTGGAGGGGGAAAGAGGAGGAGGCAGAAGACAGCATGAGGAGAAGGGCAGTGAGTGGAGATGGAGGCAGGCAGAGGAAGTGGTCAAAGCCGCAATGCTCCAAGTGAGTGGGGTGCACACACACTTTGTGCACAACAGTTGTAGAGCTCTTCACAGGTGACGACACAGGCTTCCCCTACCAGTGAAATTTGAAGAGTGCACAGGAAGCAATGACTAATAATTAATTAGTATTTGCTAATTACTAAGTTCATAATACTGGAATGACCCTTATGTGACCCTGGGCTATCCCAGGGATAAGGCTCTGGGGAAGTAGAAAGAGACTGAGACTTACTGCAGAGCCACTTTCAAGCCCCAGTTTGGGAGATGAATGGGAAACTCAGCTGGGCTGTCATTCATTCATCTATCACATTTATATACTGCCTGATATGTCTGTCTCTTGGTGGTGTACACAATTTAAAAAAACAAATATAAAACAGAGTGGAAACAATTAAAATGATTTCACAGAATAAAAAGTTAAAACCATTTCACAGTATAAAAACAATTAAACAGTTTAAAAAATAATTTCAGTTAAAAGCCTGGAAAAAACGGTTTGTCTTGAAGGTCTTTCTATTAGCAATCAGAGATGGATATGCTCTTATTTTGACATGGAGCATATTCCAAAGCCCCTTTGGGTTGGTCCTGAGACCAGTCTGGCAGCTGCATTCTTTACCAATTGTGATTTCCAAACTATGTACAAAGGCAGCCCCACATACAGGGTTTTACAGTAGTTGAGCTTGGTGGTTACCAGCAGATGCACCACTGTTTTAAGCTCATTCATTCATTCATTCATTCATTCAGTTTCTATACCGCCCTTCCATAAATGGCTCAGGGTGGTTTACATAGATAAATAACAAACAAATAAGATGGATCCCTGTCTCCAAAGGGCTCACAGTCTAAAAGAAACACAAGATAGACACCAGCAACAGTCACTGGAGGTACTGTGCTGGGGGTGGATAGGGCCAGTTACTCTCCCCCTGCTAAAGAAAGAGAATCACCATGTTAAAAGGTGCCTCTTTGCTAAGTTAGCAGGGGTAAACTACCTCCAGAAATGGGTGTAACTGATGTATCAGCTGAAGCTGATGAAAAGTGATTCTGGCCACTGTCTCAACCTGAGAAACCAGAGAATGTTTTGGGTTCAGGAGCACTCCCAAGCTACATACCTGATCTTTCAGGGAGAGTGTAACCCCATCCATAACAGGCAGATCTAAACCGGATCTTGGGTCCTGACTCTGCACAGTCAGTACCTCCATCTTATTCTGATTCAACTTCCATTTGTTATCCCTCATCCAGACCATTACCTTCTCCATGCACCAAATCTCCTGATTATCTCTCTCAATGGTTTCATGTAGATGTTTAAAAGCATTGGAGACAGTTTGGAGCCTTGTGGAACTCCATACTTTAGTTCTGGCTTTGTAGGGCAGTAGTCTCCAAGCGATACCATCTGGAATCTACTAGAAAGGTAGGGACAGAGCCACTATAAAACAGTGTCACCCAATCCCACCTCCCTCAGGAGACCCAGAAGGATATCATGGTCAGAAGGATATTGTGATCAGCAGAGTCACATTCCCTCTGACGGTAGCAAACTGGAGATCATCCATCAGGCCAACCAAGGCAGTCTCAACCCCATAGTCCTCTCGACAGCTAGTTTGAAATTGATCTAGATACTCTGTGTCATCTCTAATTCTTACCCTAACCAGCTGCTATGAGAAAAGAGTCTTCTGAGAGGAGAGCTGGTCTTGTGGTAGCAAGCATGACTTGTCCCCTTAGCTAAGCAGGGTCTGCCCTAGTTGCATATGAATGGGAGACTTGATGTGTGAGCACTGTAAGAGATTCCCCTTAGGGGATGGAGCCGCTCTGGGAAAAGCAGAAGGTTTCAAGTTCCCTCCCTGGCAGTATCTATCTCCAAGATAGGGCTGAGAGAGATTCCTGCCTGCGACCTTGGAGAAGCTGCTGCCAGTCTATGAAGACAATACTGAGCTAGATAGATCAATGGTTTGACTCAGTATATGGCAGCTTCCTATGTTCTTATGTACTTAGGAGGCAATTCAAGGGAGCTGAATTAACTTGACACAAACAGTTTGTTGCCACCATATTCAAGTGTTTGTCTCTTTATTGCACTGTGCTCCCTGGCCATGTGCCCAGCCCCGTTTGATGTAAACCTCCCACTCCACGGGATGAGGGTCCCACACCTTTAAAGAACTGAAGCCATTAATTTGCTATTGATATAAATGTTATCTGACAGCTTGACTTCAATTACTCAAGTGTTCTACCTCAGGGTTTACTCTAAAGGACTACTAATTTCATTAGGCTTTCTTCTAGTAAATTTTGTCCAGATGGTAGTCAATAAGGTCATTCTCACAACCAAATTGGGGAGAGTTGGCTCCTCTCTGCCTCCCTGCACACGATCAACCCTCCCTGTTAGGCTCTGCTGCTTGTGCAGCACATGCTCGGAGCCACGGCAAGTGGCAGAGCCAGGAACCAGAGGAGGAAGTCCTCTGGCATCCCACAATGCACCATGCCAGGCAGCCTGAGCATGCACATGATCTGCAACTAGGTTACAAGGGGGGAAAAAACGTAACAGCCTGTGTAAAAAACACAGGCTAGTAGTAGGGCAATGACTTGATTAGCAAGCCAGAGGTTGCCGGTTCGAATCCCCGCTGGTATGTTTCCCAGACTATGGGAAACACCTCTATCACCAGCTGGTAACCTCCCAGCTTCACTACTGCAATACACTCTACGTGGGGCTGCCTTTGTACGTAGTTCAGAAACATCAATTAGTTCAGAATGCGGCAGCCAGATTGGTCTCTGGGGTAACCTGGAGAGACCATAATACACCTGTTTTGAAACAATTGCACTGGCTGCCAATATGTTTCTGGGCAAAATACAAAGTGCTGGTTATTACCTTTAAAGCCCGGAATGGCTTAGGCCTGAGTTACCTCAGAGAGCGCCTTCTTCTGCGTGATCCCCACCGCACATTCAGGTCATCTGAGGAGGTCCATCTCCAGTTATCACCAGCTCGTCTGGTGGCGACTCAGAGATGGGCCTTCTCTATAGCTGCTCCAGGGCTGTGGAATGCGCTTCCTGTGGAAATCCATAATTTGAATTCTCTATTATTATTATTATTATTTTACATAGTCAGACAGGTGTTATTGACTGGTTTGTTTTATCCAAAGATCAAGTCCTTCCCAAGGACCTGGGATGCCAGAATTTTATTGTCAATGTTGCTGTTGTTATAGATATCGTCGCAGAATATAGGCTGTTCCCAGTAAAGCTGCTTTTTGTAATTGTCTGATGGTGATTTCTGTGGCCCCCTATGGTGTTGAGGTGCTCTTCAGGGTCTTTTGGAACTGCACCCAGGGCACCAATGACCACTGGGATTATTTTGGTCTTTTTCTGCCGCAGCCTTTCAATTTCAATTTGTAGATCTTTGTATTTGGTGATTTTTTCTATTTCTTTTTCTTCTATTCTGCTATCCCCTGGTATTGTTATGTCGATTATTTTGACTTGTTTTTCTTTCTTCTCAACTACAGTTATATCTGGTGTATTGTGTGGCAGATGTTTGTCTGTTTGTAGTCGGAAGTCCCATAATATTTTTACATCTTCATTTTCTTCAACTTTTTCAGTTTTATGGTCCCACCAATTTTTGGCTACAGTTAGCTTGTATTTTTTGCAGATGTTCCAGTGTACCATCCCTGCTACTTTGTCATGCCTTTGTTTGTAGTCAGTCTGTGCGATCTTTTTACAACAGCTGATTAGGTGGTCCACGGTTTCATCTGCTTCTTTACAAAGGCGGCACTTGCTGTTTGTGGTTGATTCTTAGACTTTTGCTCTTATTGCATTTGTTCTTAGTGCCTGTTCATGTGCAGCCAGTATTAAACCCTCTGTTTCTTTCTTCAAGTTGCCATTCCTAAGCCATTGCCAGGTCTTGGTGATGTCTGATTTTCCACTTATATTGTGCAAATATTGACCATGCAGTGGCTTATTTTTTCCATTTTTCTGCTCGGTTCTTGACTTGTTCTTTCTTATAGGCCTGCTTTGTTTCATTGGTGTTGAATAGTTTCACATTATTGACCATTTGAAGTGCATCTTCTTCACTGTCCTTGATATATTTTTCAAGGCCTCTTTTCTCCTCCTCTGATGTTTGATATACTTGCATCATTCCTCTTCCAGCTGAGCTGCGAGGGAGGTATAGCCCATCGACATCACTGCGGGGGTGCAGAGCATGATTGATGGTCATGATTTTCCTCGTCTTACGATCCAGCATCTCTAGCTCTGCCTGGGTCCAGTCTATTATTCCTGCAGTGTATCTGATAACAGGTATAGCCCAGGTGTTTATGGCTTGTATGGTGTTCCCACCATTGAGTTTGGACTTGAGGATTTTTCTAACTCTCCTGAAGTATTCACTTCCAATTTTTCTTTTAACTTCAGTGTGTGCGATGTTATCAGCCTGGAGAATGCCCAAGTATTTGTAAGGTTCTTTCTCTTCCAGGTTCTTGATCTTGCTTCCATTGGGCAGTTCTATTCCTTCTGATTTTGTTATTTTCCCTCTGTTCATTATTAATGCAGCACATTTGTCTAGTAGAAACTCCATTGCTATATCGCTACTGAATATATGGACAGTGTTTAGCAGTCATTCGATTTCTGATGGGGACTTTCCATACAACTTCAGATCGTCCATGTACAGCAGATGGTTGATTTTATTTGATGTTTCAGATGTTTGGTATCTGAGGCCTGTTTTGTTTAGTATTTGTGAAAGTGGGGTCATGGCGATTACAAATAACAGAGGGGATAGTGAGTCCCCTTGGAAAATGCCTCTTCTAATGCTAACCTGTCCAAGTGTCTCGCAATTGATTGCTAACTGTGTACTCCATATGCTCATTGCTTTTTAAAATAAATAACTGAATGTTTTTGCTGAAACCAGTTGTTTCGTAACATTTTAGTATCCATGTGTGAGGCAATGAGTTGAAGGCTTTCTTGTAGTCAATCCATGCAACAATTAGATTGGTTTTTCTTCTCTTGCAATTTTCTAAAATCATTTTGTCAATCAGCAGCTCGTCTTTTGTGCCTCTGGTGTTCAGGCAATTTCCTTTCTGTTCAACTGTAAGCTGTTTGTTACTTAATAAGTGTTGCATCACTTCATCTGCTATTATTCCAGTTAATAATTTGAACATGGTTGGCAGACAGGTTATCGGTCTATAATTACTTGGAACTGCACCTTTTGCTGTGTCTTTCATGATGAGATGAGTTTTCCCAGTTGTTAGCCATTGTTCAATATCACCTCCTTGCAAAATGTGATTGAACTGTTTTGATCATTGTTTATGAAGGCTTGTTAGGTGTTTAAGCCAAAAGCCATGCAGTTCATCATCGCCTGGTGCAGTCCAATTTTTAATTTTCTTTGCTCTTTCACTTATTAATTCTGGTGTTATTATTAGATCTTGCATTTGTTGGTTACATTTTTCGACCGCTTTCATCCAGCCTGCTTTTTTATTATAATCTATTGGATTGTCCCATAATTTCCCCCAGAATTGCACCGTTTCTTCTTTATTTGGTTTTCCATGTTTCTTGCAGTTTCTCCTTCTATGCTTTGGTAGAAACATCTCTGATTCAACTGGAATTGGAGATTCTGCCTGTGTTGTGTAATTCTGGCTTCATATCTGCTAATCTTCTTTGACACTGCTGTTATTTGCTGCTTTATTATTTCCAGGACTTCTCTTATTTTCCTTGACTCTAGGTGGTATTTTTGGATCAGATACTGTTTGGTGTTTTCATTCTTCAGCTTCTTGTCTTTCATATCTTTCAATTTACTAGCATCTGATCTAAGCCTGGAGATTTTATTTTCTAATCTAATCTTCCATTTAGGTGATGTACTGCTTTCTTTTTTGACAGGACCACTGATCTTATATCCGAGCTCTTGTGTTGTTATTGTTGCTGCACTGTACATTAGTTGGTTTGTTTCTTGCAAATTATTGGTTGTTATTTCTGCAAGTGCAGCAATCACATCTTTTAATACCTGAGCAAGTTCTTTTTTGGCAACTGTTTTTAGAGCTGGAAGTCGAACCCTAGTGGTTGTTTGGTTCATGTGCTCAGTTATTTTTTGCTTTAGTTCTTGTTGCTTTTCTGTTAAATGGCATTTGGGTTTTTGAGGTGAAGGCAAAGGGGAGGTTGCCTGGTTTTGATTTTGAAACAGTTCAGCAACAGTGGTATCCTATTTCCAATACCTCCTCCACCTGCGCCTGAGCAACTGCTTCAGTTGGTGGTAATTCTTCTTCCATATATTGAGCCTGTGTTGCTCTTTGCAGTTCTTCCAGCTCAACTCCTGTGAATACTTTATTTCTTATTATTAATCATCTCTGGTCTGCTAGCCTTTGTTCTGTTATTTCTGTATCTGGATGCTTCTCTTTCCAAATTTGGTACATTCTTTTAAATAACCTCTTCTAGTTGGATTAGACTTGTAATAGCAGATCATTATTTCCTTTTTGTCATTTTTCGTTTTTTTTTTCCGGTTAAGCGACGTTTCTTCCAGTAACTTTGCTGTCTTTAGCCCTAGTTGCTCAACTGAAGATCCTGAGTCCTGTTGCCCACTTGCCACCAGATGTCCAGGGACTATAGCACCTGGCGCAGTCCTTGTTGACCCGGGCGACGACCAATCTGGTATAGATTTATTCAAGTTACGTCTCACCATATTGTTGATGGGAGAGGCACTCTTTGTCTGGCTCCTCTGGTGAGACCTGTCCAGTATGGTTGGACCTCTGGCATAGCTCTCACCTTCCTCAGAGCACACAAGCCCCACAACCACGCCAAGGTAGATTATTATTATTATTATTTCAATTTCTATATTATATTCTATATATATTATTTCAATTTCTATATTAGCCTTCAGGAGAGCTCTTAAAATGTATTTGTTTGGCCTGGCTTTTTAAAATCAGTTTTAATACTTTAACCCAGTTTCAGGGTTTTTAATTATTGCGATTGTTTAATTGTTATTTTAAAATGTTTTAAAATTGTTAATTGTTATTATATTGTTTTTAATTTGTGTTTTAGCTCTTTACTGTTTTAATTGTAAACCGCCTTGAGCCATTTTGGAAGGGTGGTATTAAAATAAAATAAAATAAAATAAAATAAATAAACAAATAAATAAATATCAGGCAGCAGTGATATACAGTAGGAAGATGCTGAAAGGCATCATCTCATACTGCACGGGAGGAGGCAATGGTAAACCCCTCCTTTATGCTACCAAAGAAATCCACAGGGCTCTATGGGCACCGTAGGAGATGCCGACTTGGCACACTTTACCTTGACCTTACCCAGCAGTGTAGCGCTGGGATCGAGCCCAATCTCGGCACTCCGCATGAGTAGCCCTACCTGGGTAGGGCTGTTGAAACTTGACTAGGACTGCTCATGTAAACAGCCCCACTAAATGGTAGAAGCACAACCTCTCATTTCTAGTCCTCCTTCCCTTCCTCTTCTCCCCAGGGAAACTTAAGGACTGGAAAACTCAAAAGACTGGTTAAGATTGTTTTATACCCAGGGGTGTTTTCACCATCATTTCTTTCAAAGAGTTTCTTCCCTTGATAAAAGAGGAGTTTAAGGTAACTTCAGGATTTCAGGTCTTTTGTCACTGACCAGTTTCCATGGAAACTTGCTACTGATAGCCGTGCCCAGCTGAGACAGAACTTTGTTTTCTAAAAATAATCTAGGCAAATCTGTGGATTGCCTTCAGGTCTTAGTTCTGCATACCAAACTTTAAGTTTCTAACCAAAGACTAGTGGTTAGGATTATTATTTATACATATGAACATTTATGTCCTGCTTTCCCAAATATTTTCCCCCTTGTTTAACATTATGTTGCTGGTTCAAAACTCATGCCAGCTGGAAAGCTTTGACCTGAACTTTGAGTGACATTTCTCTTGATGCAATGTTTAGAAGAGAGAGATGCTGTGGCAGGTTGGAAATCTACCTGTATTAAGTATGAAAGAATAAGGAGAAAGAATGTGACATTAAATGTGATACCGACATCTGTGCCAAAGATTGACAATGTCTAGGTTCTTGTCTGTCTGGTAGAAAAATAATGAGTGGTGGGTGCAGGACAGCTGCCAGGGTAATTTTCTACTGTGAAAATGTCTTGATCTAGTCTCATTTGTGAATGTTAAAAGTAATCCCAGAGTAGCTCTGGGAGAGAGAAGCGTGTGAGATAATGTGAAGAAATCTCTGGACCAATGACATCACCTTACCTATTTTACATTGCAGTCATTCATGTCTTGGTCACATCTGGACTAGACTACAGTAACATGCTTGTGTAGGACTGCATTTGAAAAGTGTTTAGAAACTTCAGCTGGCATAGAATGTGGCCACCAGCTTGGCTCCAATCTGGCCACCAGGTGGCTCAAATTAGTTTCCAGGCTCAGCTGAGAGAGTTAGTTGTAGCTCTAGGGTTGTGCTGAATGTTCTGATTTAGGACATTCTGAGCTCAGAATGGGCTGTTCCAAGTGTTCCAAGCTCAGAACAGAACCTCCTTTAAAAGGGGGTCCTGTTTTGAGCTCAGAACAGAATAACCCCATTCTTGCTGTAACGTTCAACCCATTCCAGCCAGAACGGGGGTTGTTCCATT
This sequence comes from Hemicordylus capensis, assembly GCF_027244095.1. Lineage (NCBI taxonomy): Eukaryota > Metazoa > Chordata > Lepidosauria > Squamata > Cordylidae > Hemicordylus > Hemicordylus capensis. Next base: position 339,867,719 of record NC_069659.1, read on the forward strand.
GGAGCGACCAGCCCCCCAGTTGCTCCAACAGAATTGCATTCTGGATTCAGAATGGAATGCAAAATGCTTTCCATGCACATCCCTATATAGCTCTAGACTAGGCATGGCTAACTTGAGGATCTCCAGGTGTTGCTGGAATACCACTACCATCAGCCTAACCCAGGTGAAGGTAGTTGTAGTCAACAACAGCTGAAGATCTACAGGTTGGCTACCCCTGAGCAGACTGTCTAGAGCAGGGTTTCTCAATGTGTGGGTCCCCAGATGTGATTGGACTTCAACTCCCATAATCCCCAGCCCCAGTGACCTTTGGTTGGGAATTATGGGAGTTGAAGTCCAGTTCCATCTGGGGACCCACACGTTGGGAATCCCTGGTCTAGAGACAGTCTAGAGACCTGGAAACCTGAAGGACCAGCAGTTCCCTTCCTTCCTTATTTATTTATGATTTATTCATTTATTTGTCATATTTTTATACCACCTGATATGTACATCTCTAGGCGGTGTACAAAATTTAACAGTATAAAAGGTAAAAAGAGATTAAAAATCCACAAAACACAATAAAAACAATCCAATGAAACAAGTTGTTAAAAATATATATTAAAATCAATACTAGTTAAAATCCTGCGAGAACAGGTGCATCTTGAGGGACTTCCTGAAACATGCAGAGAAGGAGATGCTCTTATTTCAGGAGGAGGATATTCCAAAGCCCTGGGGCAGCCACAGAAAAAGCCCCGAGTCACCACCAAATGGGCTGGTGGCAACCATAGCTGGACCTCTCCAGAAGATCGTAGTAGGCGGCAGGGTTCATGACAAAGAAGGCACTCTCTTAAATACCCTGGGCCCAAGACATTAAGGGCTTTATAGGTAATAACTAGCACATTCACCCAAAACCATATCAGCAGCCAGTGCAGTTTTTTGAAAATCAGTTATGGGGTCCCTCCAGGTTGTCCCAGAGAACAACCTGAGTACCACATTCTGTACCAATTATAGTTTCTGGACTATGTACAAAGGCAACCCCATGTGGAGTGCATTGCAGTAAAGCCTGGAGGTTACCAGCATATGTTCCACTGTTTTAAGGTCATTTACCTCCAGAAATGGACATAGGTGATGTATCAGCCTACCTTCACCCTAAGATCTTCCTCATGTCTTCTCCTGCTGAAAGATAGTGGGTGGCCATGAGGAGCAAGTGTTGTTGTTGTTTTTTTAATTTAAAGCTGTGACAACAACACTTTGAAACTCCTTCCCCAGGGATGTGTGCCACACTTCCTCTCTGTTGTCTCTTAGGTAGGTAGCCAGCCAATGCTCTGTTCTTCCAACATGGCTTTTCGATTTATATGATGGCTTTGTTGTAGATGGTGTTTTGTCTGAGGGTTTTAGTTGGTTTTTAATCTTGGTGTTGATTACATTGCCTGTAATCAGTGTTTTATATTTTATAAAGTATTGTTTTATATTTTATAAAGCAGTGCTTTATATTTTTTAAAGATAACTGTTGCCTGCCTAGCAATGTTCTTAAACAGAAAGGCAGGATGTAAATGCTTTAATAAATAAGTAAAACATCTTCTTGTGGACCAACGTCTTTGAGTATGCAAGATTTTTTAGCTAAACAGAAATATTCAGTTTTCTTATAGAAAGTTTGCTTCTTTATCTTTACACAGAACATTAACCCCTATGAAGTTGAGGAGGACTGTGTATGAGTGACCTGAGGATTGGGCTCTTGCGGCTCCTAAATTGCTTAGGTGCTCTTGTGATATTTTTACACAAAGTCTCATAAATTAACTCATTAATCAAGCATTAATGGCCTAGTCAAGGCAGATGTTGAATCCAGCTGCTAAACATGGTTTTAATGGGCTCTCTCTCTCTTTTTTTTATAGAGCCAATTAATTCCAGTATAATGTTATACTCCCAGGGAAAAAAAATTGTCTAGTGTTTGTCAGCCAAGGAAGGCAGCAGCAGTAACTTCTGAACAAGTATTTTTTAATGACTTAAGGTTAGTTGATTGCTTATTAATTTTGGTAGGATGCTCAGAAAGTGCCCAGGAAGACTGGAGTCTTCCCAGTGGTTGGCAAGCACCATGAATACGCATGATTTGTATAATAATACTAATACTAATACTAATACTAATAATAATAATAATAATAATAATAAAACAACGATATCTATAATAACCAACAGTATTGATGATAAAATTCAGCCATCCCAGGTCCTTGGGAAGGACTCGATGTCTGGATAAAACAAACCAGTCAATAACACCTGTCTGACTGTGTAAACAAGAAATAATAATAACAACAACAATAACAACAACAACAACAACGACAATAAAATTCTGGCATCCCAGGTCCTTGGGAAGGACTCGATGTCAATTCTGGCATCCCAGGTCCTTGGGAAGGACTCGATGTCTGGATAAAACAAACCAGTCAATAACACCTGTCTGACTGTGTAAAATAATAATAATAATTCTTCGATTTCTATACCGCCCTTCCAAAAATGGCTCAGGGTGGTTTACACAGAGAAATAAACAAATAAGATGGAACCCTGTCCCCAAAGGGCTCACATTCTAAAAAGAAACAAAAGATAGACACCAGCAACAGTCACTGGAAGTACTGTGCTGGGGGTGGATAGGGCCAGTTATTCTCCCCCTGCTAAATAAAGAGAATCACCACAGTAAAAAGTGCCTCTTTGCCCAGTTAGCAGGGGTATGGCAGAGGTTCTCAAATTTGGGTCCCCAGATGATGCTGGACTACAGATCCCATCATCGCTAATGAACTCTAGCCATCATCCCTAGCTATTTTTCCCCCACAAGCACCTCAAAGCAGTATATTGGCAATGCCCAATTCTATTTCAGGGGTGTCTTTGACATTCCATTTCTAAAGTAGAAGGCATTGCTGGTGCCTATTGGCCAAGCTGCAGCCCCCTATCCCCAGAGACCTCCTCACCCGAGCCCCACACCTGCTCCTCCCCACAGGAGCAGCAGCAGCGGTTGCCCAGGCCTGTCCTTACTGCCGCCACTGACATAGCCACTCGTTCCCCTCAGGCTGCTGACAGGCTCAGACCCATCCCTTGCCTGCCTGCCTCCCTCTGCCAATGGCCTCAGTAGCCCCCAAAAGCAGCAGTGGTTGACTGGGCCTCTCCTTGCTGCTGCCACCACCACCATGGCCACTCATTCCCCTCAAGCTGCTGATGGGCTCGGGCCTGTCCCTTGCCCTCCCTTCTTTCTCTCTTCCCCTCCCTTCTTTCTCTCTCTTTCTCTCTCCTCCACTCGCTCTTCCCCTGGTTTTCTTCCCCCCCTCCCTCCCTCCCTCCCTCCCTCCCTTCTCTCTCTCTCTCTCTCTCTCTCCCCACTCTCTTCCTGAGTTAACAGATCTTGTTCATCTTGTTTCCTCATCTAATTCACACGATGGACGCTTCCTTCTCCTGTAGGGTTTCTTTCCACCCCCACAACCCCTTTCTTCACAGACCCCTGCCCACTATCCTCTTATCTAGGCTTATCTAGTCCAGCATCCTGTTTCACATAGCATGGCCCACCAGATACTTCTGAGAAGCCCACAGGCACGTGGTGAGGGTATGCCCTCTCTATCTGTGGTGCACCTAGGTAATTTTGGAGCCTGGACCTAAAGGCCTTTGGAGCCCTCCGCCCCCTGCTGGAACTCCCTGCATGCGGCAAGTTAAGCATAATCTCCCTCCCTCCCCTTCCCTCCCCCCTCTTTCACACACACGTACACAAACACACAAGTGTTGCCTCCATTGGACAAGGGGGGACGATTGCATCTGGGCTCACAGGGTTTGAGAGGCTCCCATGCATGGGAGTAGGGTCCATTGGACAAGGGTGCCCTGCAGCTGGGGCATGCTCTCTCTTTCCAAGCGTGATGGGAAAAGAAGAAGTGCTCTGGGGCTGGGCTTCCTTTCTCCTCCCTCCCCCATGCTTCCTCCTCCCAGGAAGCGGACCACCTCTCTCCGCCCTCAACGCTCCTGGTACTGGGCTGGGCTTCCTTTCTCCTCCCTCCCCCCACGCTTCCTCCCAGGCATGCCCTGTTCCCATATGCTGCTGCCACCCCCGGCAGAGAATGGCAACCATCAGCAGCCCTGCGCCTGGCCTGGCTCCATGCCTTCGAGCCAGCGCTGATGCTGGCCACCATTCCACTCTGCACAGAAGGTGAGCCAGCCGAGGGGAAGGCTTGTGGGGGAGGGTTACATTGCCCTGTCCCTTGCGTCTGATGTCAGACACAGGGGGGCATGGCTTGGGCACTGGGGTGCGTGCCATAGCTTCGATTTGTCCGCTGGCCACCGGGCTACACCCCTGCACACATGCCATGACACACCATGACACACATAGTATTTTTAATGTGTGGGTTCTTGAGGGCACAAACATCAACTGAACTCACAAGAATGTAAGGATATAAAATAAATATATTTATGCAAATAATGCAAAATGTATTTATGCATTAACAGAAACATTTCAACATGCAAATTAACATACTCCCATCCCACATATTTCTTTCCCCACCACTCTCCCTTCTGCCTCTAAAGGATCCAATATTTAAGCCACTGAATTTGCAAGAATGTCAAGATGTACAAGACTCTCTGTGCAGATCTACAGTAGCAGAAGCATTCAAGGGAGAAGAAGACTTCACCTTCACTGGGCCACAGATCTAAAAGAGCCCCTGCCTTCTGCCCCTTTCTCTCCACAGCATCTCCAACTGGCAGGAAGTGCCGTGGGGCCAAGAAGGCAGCAGCCCCCACATCCACCAGGCTCTTCTTTCTACATAAGAAAAAACAAAACTGGTCACCTCTTAAAATACTCTGGCCTATAGCTATTGTCGTGGTTTCCCCCACATCACTTTTGAAGTTCCAGTTATTGATGACAATGCCCTTATTATCATAGCCTACATCTCAATGATGACAAAGGGAGAAATGGCAGTGAGGCAATGCTTAGAAGTCAAAATAATCAACCCATTTTACAGCATTGTCTCATACACACACACACAGACACACACACACGCACTACAAAGGGATATATATAGGATGAGGCCCCCTTGGCTTCTGAACCCCCCCCCCCGATGCATTTTACTACATTATATTTAATTAAATTCAATACAAGATTTTTTAGTAGATTCAGATAGGTATCTGAGCAGTAACTTATTCAGTCTTCAAGGATGGGAAGAGTACAGCAAGACTGTGGAAGGTGGGGCAGGAGGAAAGGGGGCAACAAAGAAGAAGATAGAGGGCAACAAAGAAAGGGGAAACAAAGAAGAAGAAAGGGGTAGGGAGAGACAAACTGCCCAGAGACGTAACTTGTTTGTGGTATAAAATATGTTTAGATAGATAGATAGATAGATAGATAGATAGATAGATAGATAGATAGATAGATAGATAGATAAAGAGAGAGAGAAAGAAAGAAAGAAAGAGCAAGAGGGCAACAGAGAAAAAGAGAAAACAAAGAAAGGGGGCAACAGAAAAGGGAAAAGAACAGAGAAAGGGGGGCAACAAAGAGGAAGAGGGGACAAAGTAAGGGGGCAAGGAGGGGACTAACAGTGTGTGTGTTTGTGGGGGGAAAGCAGGTCATCTGATTTGTTTAAGGGGGAGCAGCAGTCAGCACATGGTTGTAGCTGTGTGCTCCCCACTATTTTGAGCTTTGTGTCCTGCCTGCTAAGAAGGGTGGGAAAAGAAACTATGTATTGGGATGCGGGAGGGGAGAGAACTCCCTTGATAAGGGGGAAGAAGAAGGATTATTTTCTACTTCAGTATCCCAGATCCGGGAGGGAGGATTGAATGATTCCTTCTCCATGCTCTGGCTCTCTTGCCTCGTACTGTGCTGCGAGCGGGAAAGGCTGCAACTGCTTTTTCCTCAGAATCCTCTGTCCCCGAATATCGTACCTCCCCCAGGCTGCAGGAAGTGAGACTTGCCCAGTTCCCTCGCTTTAACTCTTTCCCTGCCAGTTCTCCAGTAATCTATGAAGTCAGACGGCTCTTAGCAAGCGAGGTCGGGGGTGGGGGGGAGCAGGCTGGGTTCTCAGGAGGAGGAGTGAAAATGTATACTGTAGTTCTATTTTAAAATATCAGTGCCCCTGTTGGCAACTCTATGTGTGGAGCCACCCAGCCTCACTACTGGCATGGCGGTGCCTGCTGCTGTGCTGGAGTCGGGCTCGCCTGAGCCTTGATAGAGCCTCCACTCCTTCTCTGCCTGGTGTGCCATGCACCCGTTCCTCACGTATCAAAGAGTTTGGGGCGGCATGGCAGTGGTTCAGGGGCCCTGCCACAGGTCTCAAAGTGTACTCAAGTGCCCAGAAGTGGCTCCGCATGCACCTCCCCCAGCGCAAGGAGATATGGGGCAGGGCAGTGGGTGGTGGCCCTGCCTCTCTTGCCACGCACATGGCAGCTGCTCCCTATGCAAGGAGAGATGGGGCAGAGCAGCTGGCGGAGGCCCTACCACTTTTGCCACACACATGGCGGCCGCTCCCCGTGCGGGGTGAAATGGGGCAGGGTGGCTGGCTCTTTTTGTGTACATGGTGACCCCCCCCGAAGAGAGATGGGGCAGGGTGGTGGAGGCCTGGCCTCACACATGGCTGGTGGCGGAGCATGGGCAGCTGCCACAGGGACATTTGGAGGCCCACACACTGGCGAAGAACTGGACCTTGGACTGGAGGTCCGTTCCAAAGAGCAGCACCATGAATTTGACTAAGCCTCTTTTAAAGCCATCCAATCTAGTGGCCATCACCGCATCCTGTAGCAGAGAATTCCATAGATTAATTATGAGCTTTGTGAAAAAATACTTCCTCTTGTCGGTCCTAAATTTCACAACCTTCAGTTTCATGGGAAGACCCCTGGTTCTGGTGTGAGAGAGGGGAAAGAAATCTCTCTGTCAGCTATCTCTGCTCCATGCATGATTTTATACACCTTGATCATGTCTCCCCAAAGTAGCCTCTTTTCCAAACTAAAATACCCCAGATGCTGTAGCCTTGCCTCATAAGGAAGGTGCTCCAGGCTCTGATCATCTTGGTTGCCCTCTTCTGCACCTTTTCCATTCCTACAATATCCTTCTTACGATATAGTGAGCAGATGTTCCTTCCAGATGTTGCTGGACTACAACTCCCATCTTCCTGAGCCACAGTGACCAAAGACAGTCAGTGCTCACATGTTACCCAGCCAAATGCAAACCCGGGTTGACCCTGCTTAGCAAAGGGGACAATTCATGCTCACTGTCACAAGACCAGCTCTCCTCCCCATAAATAGCCTGGTGGGGAAGGAAAATGAAATTGCAACACACATTTTCCTCTTCCCTTCCTAATAAAAGAAGAAAGAAAGAGAAGAGACTTGAAAGAAAGATGGAACTTAGAGGTGATTTTAATAGAGCAAAAGAAAAAGAGGACTAGGCAGCATTTGGTGCTCTGTTTCAGGCAGCAAAATGTCTTGGGGTGGCACCGGCAAGATGTCATAGGTCAACACTGTCAATTGTAGTGCTCTTTCCGTAGAGGCCAGGTGCAAGTGGTAGCTTAATTAAGTATTCATATTAAGACAACAATGGATGAAAATAAAATGGAAAAGATTACACATTTCTCCCTGTGGTGTAATCTGGCAAACCCCCTGAATTGTATAGGTCTTTGATTAGGCTTAATGGCCCATTACTGGCCCAGGAGATTAGGCATAATAGCAAACACACTGAACTGAACAGGTTTGATCAAAGGGCAAGAACATAACAAAAGATTGTTAAATGAATCTGCATTTACATTTCTGATTGTAGGGTCAAAGAGAGAGACATAGATGACTGAACCTGTCAGGCTGGCAGCTTTTCTTAGCCGAAAGAAGCCAAACAGAGGAGCCAAAAAGGCTTTGCTAGAGCTACATAGAGGGACAAGCATTAATAATGGCATCATTAGAAGTCCATTTTCACGGCAAGGGTGTGCATTCAAAATGAGCAGCTTGCCGTGTGAAATGTGACATGGTAAAAAGAGCCTCATAGTAACTCACTCATTTATTTCTGTTGTAAGAATCAGGCTTCATAATGTTGACACAGTAGTGGCAGAAAGCAAAAAGCAAGTCCTTCCCAAAGCACCTGCCAACTGCCCAATCAGAGGACAGGACTGATGAAGTCAAGGCTGCTCCTGCTACATGGTCACATCACTCAACCGGCTTGCCGAAACTTCACAGGAGAGGACTTGCCCTCCTTTCTTGCCTGTGTCAGTGGGGGTTGTGGCTGTCAAAGTCTGGACAATGTGGCAAAGAGCAAGTCCTCCCCAGATATACTGCTGACCTGTGAGTAGGGATGTGCACAAAACCGGCTGGCCTGATTCAGTTTGAGGCCGAAACAGCTTTTAACCCAACTGGGCCAGTTTGGTCTGGCACCCCCTCGACCTCCCCTGGTTTGGTTCGGGTTCAGGGGGGTTCACAGACCATAATTTTTTCAAATTTTTTTTTAACCTTGTACTCCCCTCTGGGGAATTCCTGGAGGCAGTGGATGAGGGGGAGGTCTGTGGAGGTTCCCCCTCCTCCCCACTGGCCTTCTAAATCACTGCCTTACCCCGTTTGGGCGTTCTTTGGCCGGTTTTTGGCCTTCGCCTGGCGGCCATGTTGGGGGCTGGGCACCTGCGCACATGGCCTCTGTGAACCTGTTTGCACACCCCCAAACCTGTTTGCACATCTGTAGGAGTGAGGTGGATAATAGTGGGCTGGTTTGGAGAACACATGACTGGCTCACATGATTAGAAAGGGGAAACATCAAGTTTGGAACATCTTCTGCTGGGACATCTTCCATTAATGTCCTGATGCCCTCAAAGGATATACTTTTATCATGTGGGGGTGGGCTGTTCATCCAGATAGCTGCAATGCACACCCCCGGCTGATAAAAGGATGTCTGGATTCCTGTGTTTCTGTGTCCTGATGGGCACACTCTCTGCACAGATTAATTAATTAATTAATATTAATTAATTGCATTTTATACCATATAATATTATTATACAGTATAATTAATTAATAAATATTAATATTAATTAATTAATCTAATTAATTAGATTAATTAGCTAATATTAATTAATTAATCATATTTCTATACCACCCCATCCAACAGTTCACAAACCCAAAAGAAAATGTAGTTATTTAAATATCAAACTAAAAACCACATGAAATCTAATTTAAAACAGTTAAAACAATTGAAACAATTGAAAACAAATTGCATGGAGTGGTAACATATCTTCGGCCACATACGTATAATTGAACACTACAGCAGTATAACATGGTCCCCAGCCATATGAGGACTCTAGGAATTGCCCTCCCAGATTTTATTTATTTATTTATTTAACACATTTTTATATTGCCCAGAACACAAGTTCTCTGGGCAGTTTACAACAAAACAATAAAAACAACCAATAAAAAGATTAAAACATTTCAACAATTAAAATTTAAAATATTAAAACTGTTGAAGGTGTCTACCTTACGTTTCTTTTCTAGATTGTGAGCCCTTTGGGGACAGGGAGCTGTTTATTTGTTTATTTGTTTAATTTATTGTTGCATTTATATTCCGCCTTTCATTAAAAACAATCACAAGGCGGTTGATATGTAAACGGCTTTGGGAACTTTTGTTGAAAAGCAGTATATAAATTTTCGCCACTGTCAAGCTGTAACTGGCCTGTGAGAGGATTACTTCAGGCTTTCAGCTGATGAAAGCATGCTGGTTGGTTGATCTCTCTGTTTCTCATCCTTTTCAATTGTAGTGTTTTGGTGGAGGGCTGTAGAAATAATATATCAAAGTCCTCTCAGGAAGGGCTACTTTACCTTCAAACATCCAAGCAAAGCAAAAAAGTTAAAAGGTTGGATGTACTCCTTCTCAGCAATCCTGACACCTGCAACTTGGGGTGTGAAGTACTGTCAGAAGAGGCTACTATGCAATTTATCAGAAACCCCTGGAACTATGTGCTTAATACTGGAATGGCATCAAGCCCTAACAAGGGTCTATCACCTGTTTTCATCCTGTTATGATTCCAGGTGAGTGGGGAGGGCATATGCATTTCTGTGCTTTCTCATTATTGCCAGTGAGCTATGCATTTAATCTGATCCAAAATGGCCCTTTGCATCAGCTTGATTCATTGTGGGCCTCCCTTTTGTACGGGTGAATTGATCCAATTGTATTTCTGTCATATCAAAATTGGATCTGATCCTATTCTCTCTTCTGTGCATGTCCTTAATGGTTACCTACCTATATAAGTGCTTTGTGGAGCATTTATGTAGTGCAGACATTGGATGATATGGGTATATTCAGTGGTTAGGTGTGAAATTTCCTGTGTCAATGGAAAAAAGAAGGCATTATTTCTTAATGTTTGGGCACCACTGTGCAAAAATAGTGCAAATAGCCTCCTTGCAAACATCTGCCAGTTATTTGCAAAGGTTTTCCCAAGTATGTTAGTAGCATCATTTCAAGAATGGCTTTATTCCACGGTGAACAAATTTCAGAAGGGGATGGCATGCTATTACTTTAATGCACATCTCCTGATGTGTGTCAGCAGTTAGTCAAAACAGCTTTTCGGATTATGTTGCTAACATGCTGAGAGTAGGGCTGAGTTAATGACTGACCAGCATTTGCTGTGCCAGGGGCAACCTGAGTTACTTTGATGTGGGTTGCTGGTAGAATATGTAGAAAGCATTTAAGGCAAATAGGATTCTCTGTAAGAAGCTTTCTTTTGGACAACCAGCTTTGGCTGTGACAGAGGGCAGGCACTCTAAAATGACTTTCATGGCCACATGATGGAGGCATGCACTGGGCGGACATCAGGTTATCCTGAAAGATGAAAGGATGGGAGTGTTCTTGGTGCATCCTTCTCCTTAATCCCATGGACCTGTTTGGGAGCAGAGAGTATCATCCAAATCAGCCCAGATAAGTGGCTCAAAACAGAGAAAACCTTGAACACAGGAAGCTATCTTATACCGAGTTAGACCATCAGTCCATTTTGTTCAGTAGGTTTCAAGCAGAAATCTCTCCCAGCCCTACCTGGAGATTCCGGTGATTGAACCCGGGGCCTTCTGCATGCAAGGCAGATGCTCTACCATTATTATTATTGTTGTTATTATGTTATTATATAAAATATTTATATCGTGCCCCTTCAGTGCACTACTGCTTGGGGGCATCTTACATTAATAAAATAGATACAGTATAGAATAAAAAAATTAAGGTTAAAAAAATACCAGGCTAAAACACAATTAAAATAACATGTTTTAAAACTGAAATTAAAAGGTATCAGTAAAAAGCTAAAAGCTAAACACTAAGAACCATTGAGCTATGGCCTCATCCTCCCTGGAGAGAGCTCTGCTGAGAATTCTCAGAAGTTATCAGCAGGTTGAGTTGGATAGATAAAGGTGGAGGGAGTCTTTACGAGATCAAGATAACTGCATAACAGAACAAGTAGGGCCTAAGAAGGAGAAATTAGTGTCCAGACAGGTTCATATGCCAAAGGCGGTCTTTAAGATAACTTGGTCTCAGGCCATGGAGAGCTTTAAAGGCAATAACCAGCACTTTAAATTTGTTATGGGGCAGCTAACAAAGTTGCTGATATTATTATTATTGTTTACACAGCCAGACAAGTGTTATTGACTTGTTTGTTTTATCCAGACATCGAGTCCTTCCCAAGGACCTGGGATGGCTGAATTTTATTATCAATGTTGTTGCTGTTGTTATTATAGATATCGTCACAGAATATAGGCTGTTCCCAGTAATGCTGCTTTTTGTAATTGGCTGATGTTGATTTCTGTGGCCCCTATGGTGTTGAGGTGCTCTTCAAGTTGTTTTGGAATTGCACCTAGGGTGCCAATTACCACTGGGATTATTTTGGTATTATTTATTTATTTATTTATTTATTTATTTACACAGACAGGTGTTATTGACTGGTTTGTTTTATCCAGACATCGAGTCCTTCCCAAGGACCTGGGATGGCTGAATTTTATTATCAATTTTGTTGCTGTTATTATATATATCATCGCAGAATATAGGCTGTTCCCAGTAAAGTTGCTTTACTGTAACCGGAGCAGGCCAGTGTGCCCTCATGAGCAAACTGGAAGTCACATTTGACCGGTTAAACCCATCTTTAAACGTAGCATTATGTAAAGTACATTACAGTTGTTTATTCTGAAATTGACTGATACATGGATGACTGAGGCTAGATCCAGGTTCTCCAGATAGGGCCAAAGCTGGCAAATCAGACAAAGCTTATAAAAGGCACTCCTGGCCACCAACATCACCTGTGCATCAATAAATAATGCCAGTCCAAGAGCACTGCTAGCAAGCTGGAATCTTCAGAGGGGGTTGGTTAGGAGGTCTGGCAAAGAGCCATGAGGTGGAGAAAACTGAAAAATGGTAAACAGTCATGACAACTAGGGATGTGAGGGGCTCTTCTGAGACATTTGAGAAACCTTAAGGACACAGTGAGGCTCCTAGCGGTGCCTCAGTGCCAAACCCTGCGCTGAAGCCCAGCTCATAGCTGAGGGTGCAAATAGACCCTTAACCTGGCTGCCGGGGATCATGTGCCTCTGACACAGAGACAGGTGGCTAGAACCCCCCTCCCCTGGGGGAATCCCCCAGTGCACTGTGCTCAGTGTGTGGTGCATTGTGGGATTCAGGGAGGCCAGAACAACAAGTCCTGGCCTCTGTTTACCAGCATTGCTGGGAGCAGCGCAGATTGTCCTCTGCACCGCCCCCAGCAGTGCTGGCCGTGTGGGTGTGCGTGATGTGCACACTGCATGGGCTTGGCATGGTCATCTGGGAGAAGGTAGATTGAACCCTGCCTCCACGCACCCACTCACCCGGCCACACACAAGCAAAGTCATGTTACTAGCCCCAGTTTTTCCTTTGCTTCGAATTTCCGAACAGGAAATGTTTGCCCCGAAATTCTGCTTAGGGTGAAATTCAGTAGCAACTGCAGTCTCATTTCTTATCAGCTTTGTCCACTGCCTGCAGAGTTCCTTCACCAGCCATGGATGCCCATTGTGCTGAGATTCCAGTGGCATCCACTCATAAAAGTTCCTCCCCATCTCCTTCAAAAGTCCTCAGAAGTCTCACCCAAATTCACCTCAAAATCACTGTATTTGGTAGAAGATCTGTAGTCAACCTCTGTTTTGTTTTCATGCCATGAAGCTAGATTAAGACCTTTTGGAAACCCTAGGATTCAAAATCAAAGAAAACTTTGCTAGGGATTTTCCTACACTTCGGGTGAAACTGAAACCTGACTGAAGGCCATCCACCATGAAATGAATTTTCACTATTGCTATGTCGATTATTTTGACTTGTTTTTCTTTCTTCTCGACTACAGTGATATCTGGTGTATTGTGTGGCAGATGTTTGTCTGTTTGTAGTCGGAAGTCCCATAATATTTTTGCATCTTCATTTTATTCAACTTTTTCAATTTTATGGTCCCACCAATTCTTGGCTACAGGTAGCTTGTATTTTTTGCAGATGTTCCAGTGTAACATCCCTGCTACCTTGTCATGCCTTTGTTTGTAGTCAGTCTGTGCGATCTTCTTACAACAGCTGATCAGGCGGTCCACTGTTTCATCTGCTTCTTTACAAAGGCGGCACTTGCTGTTTGTTGTGGATTTTTTTGACTTTTGCTCTTATTGCATTTGTTCTTAGTGCCTGTTCTTGTGCAGCCAGTATTAAACCCCCTGTTTCTTCCTTCAAGTTGCCATTCTTAAGCCATTGACAGGTCTTGGTGATGTCTGATTTTCCACTTATATTGTGTAAATATTGACCATGCAGGGGCTTATTTCTCCATCTTTCTGCTCGGTTCTTGACTTGTTCTTTCTAGTAGGCCTGCTTTGTTTCACTGGTGTTGAATAGTTTCGCGTTCTTGACCATTTGAAGTACATCTTCTTCACTGTCCCTTATATATTCTTCAAGGCCTCTTTTTTCCTCCTCTACTGATTGATGGACTTGCAGCATTCCTCTTCCAGCTGAGCTGCGAGGGAGGTATAGCCTATCTACATCACTGCGGGGGTGCAGAGCATGATTGATGGTCATGATTTTCCTGGTCTTACGATCTAGCATCTCTAGCTCTGCCTGGGTCCAGTCTATTATTCCTGCAGTGTATCTAATAACAGGTATAGCCCAGGTGTTTATGGCTTGTATGATGTTCCCGCCATTGAGTTTGGACTTGAGGATTTTTCTGACTCTCCTGATGTATTCACTTCCAATTTTTCTTTTAACTTCAGTGTGTGCGATGTTATCAGCCTGGAGAATGCCCAAGTATTTGTAAGGTTCTTTCTCTTCCAGGTTCTTGATCTTGCTTCCATTGGGCAGTTCTATTCCTTCTGTTTTTGTTATTTTCCCTCTGTTCATTATTAATGCAGCACACTTGTCTAGTCCAAACTCCATTGCTATATCGCTACTGAATATACGGACAGTGTTTAGCAGTGATCCGATTTCTGACTGGGACTTTCCATACAACTTCAGATCGTCCATGTACAGCAGATGGTTGGTTTTAGATGTTTGATATCCGAGGCTTGTTTTGTTTAGTATTTTTTAAAGTGGGGTCATGGCGATTACAAACAATAGAGGGGATAGTGATTCCCCTTGGAAAATGCCTCTTCTAATGCTAACCTGTCCAAGTGCCTCGCCTTTGATTGTTAACTGTGTACTCCACATGCTTATTGCTTTTTAAATAAATATCTGAATGTTTTTGCTGACACCAGTTGTTTCTAAACATTTTAGTATCCATGTGTGAGGAATGAATCAAAGGCTTTCTTGTAGTCAATCCATGCAACACTTAGATTGGTTTTTCTTCCCTTGCAGTTTTCTAAAATCATTTTGTCAATCAGCAGCTGGTCTTTTGTGCCTCTGGTGTTCGGGCAATTTCCTTTCTGTTCAACTGGAAGCTGTTTGTCTTCTGAGAGGAGAGCTGGTCTTGTGGTAGCAAGCATGACCTGTCCCCTTAGCTAAGCAGGAACTGCACCTTTTGCTGGGTCTTTCATTATGAGATGAGTTTTCCCAGTTGTTAGCCATTGTTCAATATCACCTCCTTGCAAAATGTGAGTGAACTGTTTTGATAGTTGTTTATGAAGGCTTGTTAGGTGTTTAAGCCAAAAGCCATGAAGTTCATCATCATCATCATCATCATCATCATCATCATCATCATCTATGCGATTTCTATACCGCCCTTCCAAAAATGGCTCAAGTTCAAATGAAGTCTAATTTCAGAGCACTAGGCCTACCAATTCCCATCAGCAGTGCTACGGGTATGAACATGCAGCCTTCTTGAGTCAAAGGTGGAAAGAACCTTTATGGTCAAAGGCAAGGAGATTTACATCAATTGGCATTTGGTACACTCTGATAATTTAATAACCCACATTACTTTAAAACACAGGTAAGTAGAAAGCTTTGCTCTTGGGCTCATTTCTTGAAACAACTTGCAGCCTACAGCAGTTTTTAAGTGGCTTAGTTATAAACCCCCAGAGACACCGATCCAGTCTTAACTACTCTGTACGTACAAACTGTGCCATGCTCTAATAAATGCAAAAGTATGTTTGTAGTGTAGCGTTTCCATTTGCCTTTCATTTGCATCTTTCCCAATAGGTAGCAGCTTTCTATTTCTGTTCCTTCCTGGTCCCTGAAAAAGAACAATGTGGAAAGAAAGAAAGAAAGATCCAATAACCTTTAATAATTATCCAGATTTAGAATCTGGTCTTTTAGGGTTACGCAAAGGCATTGTGCGAGTTGACTTTCATTAACTGCAAACGAATCTCTTTCAGCTATCAAGGAAAAAAATGTAAAACACAGTCTTTGAATTTGTGCTTGTGAAATGATATAATTATAGACTTATAATTATAGTGATTATAGAGCCAAGGGGGGGAAAGCGAGTATTTTTTCATTTTTCTTAATGATCTTTGAGTACAACAATAATAAAAAAGAGAGCTGAATTCCTCAGCATTTGTGCATCTTAGGAAGCATGAGAAGCAATGCATTTTCCCCCACTTCAAATATTTATCAGTCTTTCCTAGACATGTTGTATATAAAGTAATGAATAAAACACAAGAACAGCAAAGGGCCATGTTTTAATTCATTGCACATGAATGGTCACAGTTGCAGGAAGCAATAACTGAGCACTGCATTATTTAAGGAGAAGTAATCTACAGACCTTTTCTCAAGGATGGATTGTATTGGATTTACTCTACTTATGACTGAAGTTCTGTATTTTTTCCTGTGGCTGGAAGCTATTTTGCGACTGCTTTATATGAAGAAAATGAGGTCCTTTTTGTCCTGATGTAAGCAGTTGATTCCTCACTAGCCAATGAGAAAGCAGGTCCACTCTCACAACAATATGGAAGCAGGTGAAACTGAGCTCTAGAAATGGTGTTAGCTTGAGTCTTAACATTTATAGCACTTGGGAGTGTTTAAAGTCCTTCACATCTGTTTTCTTGTTCTAATCCTAAGAACCACCCTGTAAGGTGAGTTTTATTACCACCACCTAGAGATGGCTGTTGTGAAGCAATATACAAAAGTAATGATAAATAAAATAAGGATAAACAAATTTTCCGGGGGGATACTGAGTAAATTGCCTATGGCTACTTAGTAAATTTATAACAGAGGTGATATTTGAAGCAGGGGCTTGCTGGTTTTTTGCTCACTCTGTTAATCCCTATTCACATGCTGTGTTCAACACTTGTAGAATCTGTGTACAGGGTACAGAAGTACAGATCTATATGCATGTTAAGTTGTACACAGGTATAACAGTACACTTCCTGTCTTTTACCCTAAACCCTGCTAACTGATCGAAGAGGCACCTTTTAAAAATGGTGACTCTCTTTATTGAACAGGAGGAGATCAACTGGTCAGTATCCGTCAGTGTTCTCTCTAATTTTTTTAAATCTGTGTGTGGAATGAGTTTTTTTCTGGGCGGCAGTATCAAGGCAGTGTGTGTGCACATACATTCAGAATGGGGCTTTCCTGATTCAACCTGAGCGGGAATTAAAATTAAGTGAGTGGACATCCAAGAACTCGTGAGCATGCCCGCATGCGCACATGCACACACCTAGAGGAAACACTGGTGGTCAGCACTTGTATGTGCTAATCTATAAGCGTTCGAATGTGTGCATGAATGTGTGCTCGCCATAGAGTGGACACTGCTATCCATCCCTAGCACAACATCCCTCTGGTTGCTACTTGTGGTGTGTCTACCTTATGAGGCTCTTCTCACGATTAGTGAGAACAGCCTCTAGGGGGTTAGCGGGGAGAGCGGGCTTAGCCCCCTCTCCCTGCTGACAAGCAGGGCAGCAGCCCTGGGTGGCCGGATCAGCCACCCACACGACTGCCAGCTCTGTTATGGAGCCAGCGGGGACTGGGGGCACCGGAGGCCTCATGGCCCCCGGAAGCTCCAGCATGCCCTGCGTGAGCACTCAGGGCATGCTGGAGAGACCCCCGAGCCAGGCGGCTGCTTTTCAGCCTCCCGGTTGGGGGTCTGCTCATGAGTAGCTGCGGCACAGAGCCACGCCGTGGCAACTCACGAGTGCAAAAAAGTGCTCGCTCCGCAAACCCGGTTTAAGGGTAGGGTTACTTGAGAGGGTTAGCCCCCTGGAGGCCACTGGGCTCGCCTGCAAGCCCAGTGGTTCACATAGTCAGGCGAAATCTGGCAAGCTCCCCTAGCCCGATTTCGCCTGATCATGGGAATAGCCTCCAAGTGTTGGTTTTTTTTTTTTAGATTGTGAGTGCTTTGGGGACAGGGATCCGTCTTATTAATTTATTATTCTTTTCTCTATGTAAACTACTTTGGGAACTTTTGTTGAAAAGCAATATATAAATAAATATTTATTGTATTTGTATTTGTATTCATATTTGAGAGACCTGCACCCAGATTCACTTTGAAAATGAATGCAAGTACAGTCATTCACACACAAAACACGTATCTATGTACAGACACTGGCAGGGGCGTAACAAGGCTGGAGTGGGCTCAGAGACAAAATTTTAAAATGGGCCCCTCGCTGATACACACACACACACACACACACACACACACACACACTTCACAATATATAGTCATGTGACTTGCCTCTGGGGGGCCCTCGAGGTATGGGGGCCCCCAGGCAGCTGCCTCCCCTTGCCTAATAGTAGTTACGCCCCTGGACACAGGTACATTATAATGTCTGGGCTTTAGTTGCAATGGTACACCAGCTCTTACAAACTGTGGTAATATACAGATTGTCTGTGCTAGTGGTGTGCAGGGCCAATGAGGACTGAACATGACTATGAGGGGTCTGGCCAGAATCAAGGAAATGGCCAGTGATCAATGGCTGTTGATATAACTAGCTCGGCACTGCGGTCAACACCCCGACAAAAGTGTGTGGAGCTTATGAAGAGGTGACAATTTTTGCTGATCTCCTCTTCCCTCTGAAGTAATTTTTAGCACCTGGAAATATGACTGTGCAACCCCCAGGGACATACTTCTCACATGTCAGAATATTTCAGAAGAAAGGAGAAGTTGACAAAAATCACACACCACCAAGCCCCACTGCAACTTTAGTCTGTAATGCAGTGTTCTGCACATGTGTTGCATTTGCTAAAATATTTAACTTATCCCTGAAATCGGGCTCTGTACCAGAGGACTGGAGAGTAGCAAATGTAACACCGATCCAGGGATCCAGGGGCGATCCGGGAAATTACAGGCCAGTTAGCCTAACGTCCGTTCCAGGCAAATTGATGGAAAGCATCCTCAAGGATAAAATTGTAAAGCACCTAGAAGAACAGGTCCTGCTGGGAGTGAGCCAGCATGGCTTCTGCAAAGGTAAATCTTGCCTCACCAACCTTTTGGACTTCTTTGAGAGTGTCAACGAGTGTGTGGATCAAGGTGATTCAGTTGACATAGTATACCTGGACTTCCAAAAAGCTTTTGACAAAGTTCCTCATCAAAGACTCCTGAGGAAACTTAGCTGTCATGGGATAAAGGGACAAGTACATGTGTGGATTGCTAACTGGTTGAAAGACAGGAAACAGAGGGTAGGTATAAATGGAGAGTTTTCACAATGGAGGGAAGTAAGAAGTGGGGTCCCCCAGGGATCTGTACTGTGACCGGTGCTTTTTAATTTATTCATAAATGATCTAGAAGCAGGGGTAAGCAGCGAGGTGGCCAAATTTGCAGATGATACCAAACTCTTCCGGGTAGTGAAATCCAAAATGGATTGTGAGCAGCTCCAAAAGGATCTCTCCAAACTGGGGGAGTGGGTGAGAAAATGGCAGATGCGGTTCAATGTTAGCAAGTGTAAAGTGATGCACATTGGAATGAAAACCCACAACTTCAAGTATATGCTGATGGGATCCGAGCTGTCGGTGACAGACCAGGAGAGGGACCTTGGGGTTGTGGTGGACAGCTCATTGAAAGTGTCGACTCAATGTGCGGCAGCTGTGAAAAAAAAATATACTAGAAAGTATATATACCGTGTAGAGAGTCTATTCCCACACACACAAAGGATAAATAAACATATGTTATGAAGCACACAATTACAAAGAAATAGCCTAGATCCCAAAAAGTGTAGCTGAAGGTCAATTGTGTCCATAGTCCTTATACATGTGGATATATAGTTCTTCCAGATCTTTACTTTTCTTAGGTTGGTTCTTGTTCCGGTTGTAACTCCACTAGTTACTCAAAAATCTTCCAGAACCATTGCTCCTTCTGATGGATGCTTCTTGTCCAAGTAATACCCAACAGGTATCCTAGGTAATTTTAACCTGTTTCCTCCTGCTTGAGCAGGACTTCCTCAGGAGAAGTGAGCTGAATACACAATAATACATATATCATTTTAACAAAAATACCTTCAACCAATAGTATTAAATCAAAGGGTTAGAAATTTTAAGTTATTACTCACATTTATTTCTTCTGAAGTGACACTGCACTTGCCAGTGGTTTCTGAATTAGAAATCCTACTGAGTACCAAGTTGTACTGGCTTCAAATGGTACAGATAACGCTTAATATATCTTACAGCGTCTGCCAAATGTTTTCACTCCCTTTTGATCAAAAGGGATGTGCTTCATTATCCAATCTCGTCTAAATGACCAATTATATTCATGTGCGTGTGTGAGGAAACAGCAATGCTAAGCTTCCAAAAAACTCGTGGACCTTTTGTCCCTTTTAAATTCCCAATTATACAAATACAATGTGGAACTAAAACATAGCTTAAGTAAATACTTATCAAAGATATATAAATAGTCCCATTCTCCAACAGGAGAAACTCATAGTCCTTCCAGTCTATTTCCCATTTATGTTCTTTGAACCCATTCCACATCCAAATCTTTAAGTAGGGCCAGGATCAAAAATAGCAAATTATGCCTATAGATAACTGGAAGGGTCATTGACCTGATTTAGACCAAAAGGTTCCAAAGTCCGGAGCTGATGTATATAAAATGCCTCCCTCTGTAGGAGGTCAATTTTGATATTTGCGTAAGAAAATTCTTTTTGTTTGTATCTATAGATAACGAAAAATTCCAAATCATTACAGGAGTGCCCTGCCTACATGAAATGATTAACCATGGGGCATTCCAAATTTTGGTTCCTAATGCGAGAGCGATGTTCCAAAATGCGAGCTCTGGCTGTTCTGGTTGACATGCCTACATATCTCAGGGAACATGGGCATTGTATTATGTATATAATGTTTTTGGTGGAACAGTTAGCAAAAAAGTCCAATCTGTATTGTTTGCCAGTATTATTGTCCCTATATTCTGTGGTTTGCAAAGCCATAGGGCATGCCACACAATGACCACATTTGAAAAAACCTTTTGGTTCCACGCCCTCCCTCCGAGGTAGGCTATCGGCTCTGACAAGAAAATCCTTGAAACTGGGACTTTTTTGAAAGGCTACTAATGGGAGGTTGGTGCAACCTGGTAAATCAGATACTAGTCTCCAATGACGTCTGATGATATTTTTAATTCTATAACCCAGAGAAGGGTATTGCATTGACCATGTGATCCGAGACTGCTTCCTATTAATTTGTGAAGCTTTTCTAAGTAGAGATAATCTATCCCTAGTCTGTGTTCTTCGTCTAGCTTTTTGTATAACTTGAGTGGGATAGCCCCTTTCCATTAACTGAAGACTCAATTTGTCAGCTGCTGACTCAAAATCCCTGGAATATGAAGAGTTTCTTTTAAGCTGCAAAAATTGACTGTATGGTAAGGAATTTTTTAATTGAAAAGGATGAAAAGAAGAATAGTGTAAAAACGCAAATGTTTGAGGAAGTCCTGCTCAAGCAGGAGGAAACAGGTTAAAATTACCTAGGATACCTGTTGGGTATTACTTGGACAAGAAGCATCCATCAGAAGGAGCAATGGTTCTGGAAGATTTTTGAGTAACTAGTGGAGTTACAACCGGAACAAGAACCAACCTAAGAAAAGTAAAGATCTGGAAGAACTATATATCCACATGTATAAGGACTATGGACACAATTGACCTTCAGCTACACTTTTTGGGATCTAGAACATAGGCTATTTCTTTGTAATTGTGTGCTTCATAACATATGTTTATTTATCCTTTGTGTGTGTGGGAATAGACTTTCTACATGATATATATACTTTCTAGTATATGTTTTGTTCCTTGGTACGTGTATCCTCCTTGTTTTCACGCAGCTGTGAAAAAGGCAAATTCCATGCTAGGGATCATTAGAAAGGGGATTGAAAATAAAACGGCTAGCATTATAATGCCCTTATACAAAACTATGGTGCGACCACACTTGGTTCTGGTCACCACATCTTAAAAAGGACATTGTTGAACTGGAGAAGGTACAGAAGAGGGCAACCAAGATGATCGGGGGCCTAGAGCACCTTTCTTATGAGGCAAGACTACAACACGTGGGGCTTTTTAGTTTAGAAAAAAGACGACTGCAGGAGACATAATAGAGGTCTATAAAATCATGCATGGTGTGGAGAAAGTGGAGAGAGAGAAATTCTTTTCCCTTTCACACAACACTAGAACCAGGGGTCACTCCATGAAATTGATTGCCAGGAGGTCTAGGACCAACAAACGGAAGTACTTTTTCACACAACGCGTGATCCACTTGTGGAACTCTCTGCCACAGGATGTGGTGACACCCAACATCCTGGATGGCTTTAAGAGGGGTTTGGATGACTTCATGGAGGAGAGGTCTATCAATGGCTACTAGTCAGAGGGCTGTGGGCCACCTCCAGCCTCAAAGGCAGGATGCCTCTGAGTACAAGTTGCAGGGGAGTAATGGCAGGAGAGAGGGCACGCCCTCAACTCCTGTCTGTGGCTTCCAGCGGCATCTGGTGGGCCACTGTGCGAAACAGGATGCTGGAATAGATGTTCATTCTTGGGCCTGATCCAGCAGGGCTGTTCTTATGTTCTTAATTATTACTGATATATTGGATATTGCTGATATTATTCTGATATCAAATATATCCAACTGCATAGACCTATTAAGTAGTACTTTTAGTGTTAGTGGTTGGGCCAAAGCAAAGCTTCAGAGGGAAGAAAGTACAGTGGTGCCTGAATCAATGCAGGGCTACTTTATACAGTCCTCTTGCCTGATAGTCTCCCAGTGTTGCTTCTAGTGCCTTAAATGTCTGTTTCCGGCACTGAACCAGAGGTGCTTTTACCCCTGGACTTCTGGGCCAAAGTCGAAGGCCTCCACCACCCTGCCCCCCCCCAATCCTCTTTAGTCTGTCCTGGGTGGTGTGGTTACCACACCACCAGCCAAGTGTGACTATGGCCTGCACCGGGTGGCCGAGCATGACCTCTGCTTTAGAGACAGAGTGGGGAGTGGGGAAATAAATATTTGAGATGAGACTATGTTAAGCTGCATGTTGATCAGTGTTCTCTCTAATTGTTTTTCATCTGTATGCGGAAGGAGTTTTGTTCTGGGAGCAGTATGAAGGCAGTGTGTGTGCACACCTGCATTCGGAGTTGGGCCTTTCTGATTCAACCTAAGCGAGATCTAAAATTAACTGAGCAGATACCAAAAAAACTTGTGAGTGCATGCACATGTGCATGCCTTAGAGAGAACACTGGTGTTGATGCATATTTGTTAAATAAGTTAATGCATATTTGCATAAATATACCTTTTTATATTCTTACATTCTTGTGAGTGCAGTTGCTGTTAGTGCCCTCAAGAACCTATGTGTTAAAAAGTGTGTGTGTGTGTGTGTGTGTGTGTGTGTGTGAAGGGGGTTGATGCCTAACTTTCTTTGGGTCCAGGCTCCCAAATTACCTAAGTCCACTTCTGCACTGAGCAGGGGTTTGGACTAGAAGAGCTCCAAGCTCCCTTCCAACTCGAATGTCTCTATAATTCTGTGAGAGGACTTGGCCTTACTGACTCCTTAAGGTGTATATGTCAGCCTGCCCACCTGAGTGATCAGACTTAGAGATTTTGATGTCTGTGCCTCATGCTGAGGCTTTTGTTCCTCACAGGGATCCATGGCCTTCGTTGCCGACCCCTGGATTTCAATTCAGCTGGATCTGGGTCATTTAACCCACCCCCAGATTAGGATTCTGAAGTGAGTTCTAAACCACTGTCGGAGACAAGGGTTATAACACAAGTTACTGATTGGTGTGGGTTATAAGTTTAATGCAGCATTTATGTTTATAAACTGGGCAGCATCCAGACTAAGTTAGTCATGACTAAGTCCCGTTGAAATGGGTGGGGCTTATGTTAGTCATGACTAGCTTGTCTCATTGATTCCAGTGGTGCTTAGTCATAGCTAACTTTGTCTGATTGCTGTCCACTGATCCTAAGAAACTGAGCAAAGAGGCACCTTTTAAAGTGGTGACTCTCTTATATTCAGCAAGGTGAGAGCAACCATCCCTATCCAAACTCAGAACAACATTTTTTTTTCCAGTGGCAGTTGCTGGTGTCTACTTGCTTTCAGGATTGCGAGCCCTTCTAGGACAGGGAGCAATCTTATTTCTTTTTCTATATAAGCTGTTTTGAGAGCCTTTGTTGTTGAAAAGCAGTATATAAATATCCATATTAGGAGTAATTTTTTTTTAAAAAAAAAAACAGAACTGAGTCTTGGCTCCATGGTTAATGTGTTCAGGGTGGTTTCCTTAGTACAGTGAGCAAAACTACTGTTTTAATTGTGATTGGTTTTAAACTGTTTTAAAGATTTGTTTGTATTGATTGTTTTTTAAATGACCGCTTTGCAGGTTTTGTCTTTGTTGTGCACTGCCCAGAGCCTTTTGGATGGGGCGGTATATAAATGTAATAAACAAACAAACGTATAATAAGGTATTAATGAGGTGTGAGTTATCACTGTGCTTATTCCTTAGCTTCACATTATTCCTATACCTCTTGCATCCCATTGTCTTTTGGTCCCATTGATCAACCATTTAGTCTCTACAGGAAAACATTTTGTCTCTATAGATTAACATTGCATGTATGAAAGTCCGTTTCAGCATGCAACAGAGGAAGAGTGATTTTTGTCGATATCCCTTTCTCTCTCTCGTCCCTCTGTGCCTCCTGGAAATATGTTTCTGAAGGCAGTATCAAGGCAGTGTGTGTGCATGTGCATTCAGAGTGGGACCTTCCTGATTCAACCTGTGTGGGATCTAAAATGAGTGGACATCCAAACGCTCGTGAGCATGCGCACATGCACATACCTAGAGGAAACACTGGTGGTCAGTACATGTATGTGCTAATCTATAAGCATTCCCGCTAGATCTAGGAAGAAGAATCTTTGAAATATAATATTCAGTGTCCCCCACTTCACTCTTTGTGAACACCATCTTGATGTAATTCTGCCGTCTGCCTTATGTGAGAATCTGTGTTGGTGCTGAAGATTTATGGTAGAGCAGTGGGGGAAATAGAACTTCTATAACCCAAGTGGGGTGGGTTCAGAGGTTCAATCTGTTCATTCCTTTTGCTGATCTTGCCAACTCTGTGTGATTTAAAGTAACTTTGAGTGGGTTTGGGGGGGTTCAAAATTGCCTTTGGGTGAATTTGGGGGGGGTTCAAAATTTTCAAGAGGTTCAATTTGCTCACTCCTCTTGCTTATTCTTGGTGATTTTAAGGGATTTCAGGCAATTCTTTTTAATTTTTTGGCCTTTTTGTGACCACAGTCCCCCTAACTCCCTGTTTCCCATTGATTTCAATTACTTGCCAATAGCAAATTTGCCAATGGCGAGGTTTGCTGGAATGGAACTCGCGCGGTTGGCCAGGGATGACTGTATACATCATCTACATAAAATGGAAATTGAAGTCCTTATTATATATTACTACAGACCAAGAAAAGTTAAAAAGTAAAGAACCAACATATTTACTGAACCATCTCAACCATAAAAATCCAAAGAACCAAAAATGTTTCCAACACATCTTAAATAATAAAAATACTCAGAATATCCATGTCAGTCCATGTTTCCATAACCTCACCTATTATTTATGGTGTGCATTTGTGATTCTAATATAAATGAATCATTCTGTAATTATTTGGACTATTTATTTGTGCATAATTTCCTGCAAAGTTAAATGCAGTGCTCACCACTATAAAATGGATGGGACGATAGCTCAGTGGCAGAGCTGTTTTTGCATGCAGAAGGTCCTGTGGCAAAAAAACCACACAAAAAAAAAACAAAACAAAAAACAAAAAACCAGACTGACCCAGTGTAACTCAATGGAACATATAATTCACAAATAGAGAGTACTTAACAGACAACTAGGTGGGTGGAACAAATGCAATTCAGTGGCAAGGAGTGGAGTGGGAGGGGGATAGGGCTTGGACAAAAAGAGCTGGGAATATCTCAGCTTAAAGAATACTCCCTCAAGACAATCACAACCCCTTCTGCTTCTGAGGGGAAGAGGAGTCTAAAACATTAACCATGCTTAAGCACAGACTCAGATAACACACCCACACCAGGGATATACTGCAGCATTTGGTTGTGGGTCCATTTTTTAAAAAAATCTGGTCGTATTTTTCCTAATAAAACAACAGTTAAAAACATTCTTGATTTTGTATGCAAACGTCAGGTTATCTTTAGAGACTTTTTCAATTGTACATTTAGTACAACAGCTCAGTAGCTCGATTGTGTCTCTCACAATACTACCTTGTTTGTTTATTTGTTTGCTTTCCCCTTTCAGAACTGTAGATCTTTGGTTCTTCATAAAAGCAGTTTGCCAAGTGGCCTGGAGCCATGGAGAAATTACTTTTCTGTGAAAGCTGCACCTTTGCAAATAGCATGTGGAATTACTAAAATGTATTTAGTTAAAATAAGAGCAGCAACAGCAAATAAAAGTGAAGCAAATAAATGAGAAAAGAAGGAAACAAAGAAAAGCCATGAGCACACCCCCCCCCCCCCCGGCACTTCTGACAGGATAAGATCTTGTAGAACAGTTAAGGATTCAAAACTCTCTCTCTCTCTCTCTCTCTCTCTCTCTCTCTCTCTCTCTCTCTCTCTCTCTCTCTCTCCTTATTTTCTGCATTTTCTATTAAAGGAATGAAATTCTAGAATGCTGGGCCAAGTTCTGCAGACATTTTTTCTCTTTACTGTTCACATCTGCTCTTGCTTTTAGCCTTCCTAGGTTTAACTCTTTGGAAATCAATTGCTGAGCATGCAAAAGAGGACTTAATGGGGCAGAGGAATGCCCCCCCCCCATTATAATCCAAATTGAGTGGGATTTTGTCAAAACCCACATTTCATCTTGTTTCTAAATTCCATTTGGAGGCTTTTTGAGGCCATGTCAGTCACTGCAGAAATGTTTCCGTTGCTTAACAAGATTTTTTTTCCCCCTGGTGTTCCAGCAATTTGGCTATGGAACATTACATGGAAATTTGCTTCTGGCTTTGATTCAGTCAAAGAAAATGCAAAGCTGGGGTGGAGGCGGACTGGTGGGAATGGGGATTTTTTTTCCTTAATGGTCGCTTAAAAGAAATGAAAGCACTCCAGAATAAAATTAGGCCTCTTTGGGCAGAAGAATTTCTTTAAGGACAATTCTTCTCTCACATCTTTCCATTACATTGGAGGAAAGCAAATTGCACAGTCTGGGTAACGTAATCCCATCAGCATACTGATGATGCATCACCTCCAAACTCCAGACAAATTGACTGTAGGCTTTCTTTAACCTTAGTGAGTCATAAGCTGTGCTGAGCTAAAAGGACCAATGATCTGAATAGGTTTGAAGCCGTTCCTTACAATATTGGTGTAAAGATATACTCCCCAATGAAGAGTTGCACTGCATATGGTTTTATAATCCTGATTGACCTTCATAACAATAGCTTATTCCTTGCTCCCATTACTTGACATTTTTCTTCTTCCCTTTTCTATGAGACATCTAATAGAAATCAAGTCATTAACTCTGGTATTCTATTTCCCCCCTCACTGCCCTTTCACAGAGTTTAAGGAGGCGCCCATGGTCCCTCCTTGTGTTAGACTTAGCACAGAACCTTGGTTGAAGCCAAGCTGTACACAAGGTCCCTCAGTCCCGGGAGGCTGAAACCCTCAGTTTGGTCTGTGAGACTGTGGATAATGAGAACCACTTGTACTCATCCATGAGTCTCGTGGATCACAGTTTCATGTATCTGTGGTTGGGTCTTAGAGACCAAGTTGCTTTATTTGCAGTTTTTAAAATAGGAGAATTTGCCTATCTGCTGTGCCTAGGTGGGTGGAATAGGCAAAAATTTCCCTATCTGCAGTTCCTAGGTGGGCAGAAAGGACTTCCAATGTCATTTTCGGCTGCCATTTTCTTCCTCCCAAATTCCCCCCTGAGAATTTTTGCAAAGATTCACAAAAAATTGGAGGATTTGTTGGGGGAGGGAGCTTGCTGGAGAGCTAGAGTCCTGGGGAGCAAGGTACTGTCCTTTATTCCCTTTATTCCTGCTTTTTTCACCCTTTTACTAGTTTAAGGAACCTAACCTCTGGATCGCCATGGTAAGGCTTCATTATTCGTGGTTTCCAAAATCATGTTGATAGGTGAGAATGGAACCCTCGTGAATAACAAGGGCCATCTGTATCTCCTTCTTTTCTAAATTAGGATAAGCTGAGATTAGTCATGATGTCCAAAACCACCAATCTTGACTTTTTCTTAGGTACTTTCTTTAGAGAACCTGATTTCTGAAAATAACTTTAGACCTTGGAATAAGATCTTGTGTTCTCTGAAGCAAGTACATGCAGCTGTACCTCATTATCCGTGGAGGTTCCATTCCTGCATATTACCATGTGTAATGAAATGACAGTGAATAATTGAGTCTATGAGATCACAGGGGTTAGGTTCCCAGGCTAAAAAACAAAACAAAAACAAAAGATCACCAAATAAACAGTCCAAAAAATTGGGCCAAATAAAGTTCCCCACCATGCTCTGCTGGCCTTCAGAAGTCCAAGGATTGCTGCACCAAGTCCCAAGGTGCCTAAAATTCTGCAAAAAATTGTGGTTTGCAGGGTGTTTTTTTAACATGGATCTCTTCCACAAAATGGTGGTCGGAAATGACCCCTGAGGGCATCTTTGGCCACCTCGACCTCTGATACATGAAATTAACTAATTTTCTGCTTTTTCCCCGTGTATGCCAAGGTTGGGTGTTAATTACCCGGCCGCAGATACGCAAAACCGCAGATGTTGGATCCACATAGAGGGAGGCCCACCTGTACCTAAAAAGAAAGTAGATGGTAATCATGCAGGGATGGAAGGGGGAGTGTTCCATTCCAGGACTGAGGGATGTCATGTAGAGCTCAGCCTCAGTCAAGGTTCCATGTTATGTCTGAAACCACACATGGTGATTGGCCAAGGCCCCCTACTGAACTGTACAGCAGAGATTTGAACCCAGCATTTCCTGGTCTAAGTCCCACAATCTAATTATTCCACCAAAGTGGCTTTCTTAATAAATTCCTTTCATTTATATAGTATGGTTTAATCTAGTAAGTGCAATGCATTTCAATTTCATGTTTATATTTACTTACTTACTTATTTGATTTATATACCGCCCTTCCAAAAATGGCTCCACATGATTTTGAGTGGCCATCTGAGTGGCCATAGCTCAGTAGAGGACATGCTTCCCATGCAGGCAGTCCCAGGTTTAGTCTCTATCATCTCCAATTAAAAGGATTTCAACCCAGGATGAGGTGAGGAAGAGGTGGTTTGATGGTTCGAATTTGAACCAAACCAGACATCAGGTTTGAGCTGCAGGTTCGAATTCGAACCAAACTGGGGGTGGTTCGATTTGAACCAGTTTGAACTGTTTCAAACTGGTTCAGAACTCCAAAAATGGGTGAGGTGGTAGCTGGTGCCCAGGGGTACCTACCTTCCAAACCCCAAAGCAATCGGACACTCGTACGATTTTTAATGAATTTTTAATTTTAATTTTAATTTTTTTCTTGGAGGGTTAAATGGAACTCGAACCAGCCCATTATTCCCTATTGTGGAACATCCATGGGTGCCAACAACCACCCAAACCCCAAAGCAATCAGACACTCCTACGATTTTTTATGAATATTTGAAATATTTTAATTATTTTTCTCACAGGGTATAATGGGACTGAACCAGCCCATTATCCCCTATTGTGGAGCACCTAGGGGCACAAAAGTGGGGTGGGTGGTAGACACCCAGGGGTGCCTACCACCCACAAAGCCCCAATGCAATCAGACACTCCTCTGATTATTGGTGAATTTTAAAATTATTTTGGAATTCCTCATAGGGAATAATGAGGATTGCAGCAAATGTATAACTTCATGTCTGGGGGAAAGTGGTGTTTTAGAGCAGATTGTGGTGGGTGGTAGTGCCCAAGGGGGGCCAGGAAGCTATCAGAATTATTTGACAGAAATTGGGCAAAGGGCTGACTTTTAAGTGATTTTTGAAGTTTATGTGTCTGTAAGGTCAGCAATGAGAGTGGATTCATGGTTTGTCATTGAAAATCTTATATGCTACCAAAGAATCTACACTCAGAACACTTCAGAAACAACAAAACCCAGTACCCCATGGGTTAGCAACCTATGGGGGTGGTTAGCACCCTCTGTTCATGACACCACCACTCACTCTGGGCCACCCCAGCACCCCACAAGTGGCTTTAAGGTTTTTCTCCATAGGGAAGAATGGAGGTTTCAGCAGCCTGATAACTGCACTTGGGGGGTGCTGGGGTGGCCCATAGCGAGGGTGCCAACTACCCCCATGGGTTTCTAATCTACCCACCCCCATTTTTCGGTGTGTGGGGGGGAACTATTGGAGTTCCAGTCATGGAACTCCCATGTGACATCTAGTTTGACCCTTGGAATGACTACTAAGCCCAGAGGGCTTAGACTCCCCTTTTGAGGCTGTTCTCACAACCAGGCAGGCAGGGTGGCAGGCAGGCAGGTGGGTTGCTGGTTGGGTGGGGGGTGAGGCTTGTTTTACTCACCTCCTCCCAGATGATTGAGTTATGTTGGGAGCGTGAAGATGAGCAGTGCTTTGGTCCTTTAGCGCTGAGCTCCAGAGTCCGGGATGATGCGTCGTGGCCCCCGGTGATCCCACAAATGCTCCACATGAGTGGGAAAGTGCCCCGTGCAAGTGCAAGCAGCTGGCACTGACACACGATCGAGTAAACCCAGTGACGGGAGTGCTCGCTCGCATAACCTCATTTAAGAGGTGGGCTCCATAGGCGGGTTTGCTGCTGAGCTGCTGCCGGGATCCAGCTGGCTCCCACGGGTTCTGACAGGCAGCCAAGCCTGGGCTTTGCTGCCCTAGCCAGTCTTAGCTGCTCGTGAGAACAGCCTCTAACTAGTTTTTAAAAGATCTTTTACAAAACAACCTTTTAACTGGCTATAATTGGGTCTCTGGTTTTTAGTCCTGACTGCTGCTTTATTTTGTGTATTATTTATATCAGTTGATGCTGTATTTTATTGTGCTTTATTTTGTTTTATTGTCTCTTCATTGTGTTATTGTGGATACTGTCTTTTTACTCTTTCATTGTAAGCCGCCCCAAGCACCTGGAGGGGCCAAACATTCATTCATTCATTCATTGAAGCTATTCCCACGATCAGTAGAAAGTGGGCTAAGGGAACCTAGCCCACTTTCTACTGATCATCGGAATCACTGGGCTTGTGGGCAAGCCGGTGGTCCCAAGGCAGCTAGCCCATCTATTTCTCCCTCCCCTTAAATGAGGTTAATGAAGCGAACCTCATTTTTTTGCTTGTGTGCCACTGTAGTGCACGGCGACACATGAGTAGACCCCCAACCACGAGGCTGCAGCCAGCTTCCCGGCCTCAGGGGTCTCTCCATAATGCCATGCACACTCACACGGGGCATCCTGGAACTTCCGGGGGTCAGGTGGCCCCTGATCCCTGCAGCCTCCACTGGCCAGCAGTTGTGTGAGTGGCCAATCTGGCTGCCCAGGGCTTGGAGGCTAAGCCCGCTCTCCCTGCAGACCCACCAGAAACTCTTCTCACTGACTGTGAGAAGAGATTCATTCATTCATTCATTCATTCATTCATTCAATGTTTACAACCTCAGTGAAGACTGAATTCCATAATATACTCGCAGTGCAACGTTCTTGAAAGAACTCTTGCTTCTCTGTGTTCTAGATTCTATTGGAGTTCATTTCCATTTGCTTAAGGATTGTCAAAACATGTTTCAGGGTGAAACTGTAGAGTGGGGCGACTCTGTAATTATATGTTATGACTTTCATTTGACAAATATGTGCTGCTTTACAGAAGTTAATTAGAAAAAAAATATTCTGGGTTGTTTTGAAGTGAACTATATTAATTATAGGCATTTTGAATGTGAGTAAGGATGACTTATTCTGGGCCTGCTAGTGCTTGAATTAGATGGAAGCCAGAGTGGAGCCAGCCGCTTTTGAAATGCTGCCCTCCTTAGTTAATGTGTTTAGAAGGCTACTGTGCTGTCCTGGCTTCACACAGTGGCCCACAGCCCTGCCTTATACCAAGTCAGACCATTGGTCCATCTATTGTCTACACATCTATTCTCAGTATCGTCCACACAGACTGGCAGTGGCTTTTCCAGGGTTGCAGGTAGAGGTCTCTCCAAGCCCTATCTGGAGATGCCAGGAAGGGGACTTGGGACCTTCTGTACACAAGCATGCAGATGCTCTTCCCAGTGTGGCCCCACCCCCTAAGGGGTGTTCTAGCAGTGTTCACATGTAGTCTCCCATTCAAATGCAAACAAAGGTGGACATGCTTGCTTCCACAAGACCAGTTCTCTCCAGAGAGCTCTGAGTAAACAGTTGATCTGACAGAGTACCAACTCCACATGAGTCCCCTTTATGTCTCCTGACCATGACCATCCCTTGCAGACTCTAGCCCCGCAGTGATGGAGAATTTTTAAAGGGACAGTCTTCAGGACTGGAGCTGAGCACTCAACCATCTCTCAGAGACCTTCTGCCTGATGCATTCCCTTCCTTGGTACTCACCAAGAGCATGAGGTTCCCAACAGGTTGGAGTCTGACCCCTTAGGTGACTCCAGCTGAGGAGGGGCTATCTTTGGAAGTATGGGTTTGGGTTGCCAGGGCTCCTCATTGCCTTGTTCATCCTTGCTGCTGGGGCCTAGGACCTGCATTTGGCAGCTGGTTGGTGATGAGGATTTGCCTCTTTCTTCCCCTTTGGAATCTGAGTCGTGGCTGTAGCATGACATTGCAAACAGCTACAGGGGAGATGTTCTGGTTAGAATTAGAGGGCATCAAGGGGAGATGTTCTGGTTAGAATTAGAGGGCATCAAGGATGGAGACTGTGGATGGTAATAGGTGCCCCCTGCCTTTCCTGCCCTTATGACAACAAATATTTATATACTGCTTTTCATCAAAACATTCCCAAAGCATTTCCAATAGATATAAATAAATAAATACCCAAAGTTCCCATAGATATAAATAACTAAAATAGCTCCCTGTCCACAAATGGCTCACAATCTAAAAAAGAGACATAAGATAGACACCAGCAACAGCCACTGGAGGGGTGCTGTGCTGGGGATGGATAGGGCCAGTTGCTCTCCCCCTGCTCAATAAAGAAAATCACTACTTTTAAAAAGGTGCCTCTTTGCCCAGTTAGAAATTTGAGCACTGCCTAGGGCAGAATCCGGGAATCTTGACACTTAGGCCAGGCCTGGAGCAATTTCCCTTTGAAGGATGGTTATAGCACTTGCAGTTTTTTTAGTTCTGAGAAAAAAGATGACCAACAGAGTCATGAGAGCAGTTTGAAAAATTATGAACAGTGTGGAGATAATGGGTAGAGGTTTGTGCCTCTTGCTCTCACAATATATAGCTCAGGCGTAGCCACCATCAGGTGATAGAGGAGAAATGTCCCTGGGTCACTGAGCCTGGGCGCTGGCACAGCACTTCCTCATCCCTCCCCCAAGGCACCCCTTGAGCTCTTCCCACACTCAGCCCGTCAACGAAACACTCGCCTCTTGCGAGCTCAATGTTCAGCCCTTCACCCACTCCCAGCCGGCGAACTCTTTGTTCAATGGCTGGGTGTTATTTCCCTCACTCACTCTGAATAAATGAGGGAGAGAAAGCTCCCAGCTAGTGAACAAAGTGCTCATGGTCGGGAGAGAAGGACGTGACCCTTCCAGCTGGTGAGCACTTTCTTTGCAGGCTGGGTATTTTCTTTCTCAGAGTGAAGGAGAGGAAGAACACCCAGCTGGCAAACAAAGCACTAGCTGGCTGGGAAGGACTGAAGGGCCACATATGCCATCCCCCTGCTTAGTGCTGGCCATACCCCCTGCATCAGCATGCATCTGACTTGGGTGCAAGAGGCATGGCCGGCGCAGGCATGCACATGTGTGGGTTGGTGTCATGGGTGGGGCTCACTCCAGAGCATGATGGGCTAGGCTAAGGACAGTCAACAAAATCAGTTCCTTGCATAATGGTAACAAAAACCGTGAGCTTTGAGACAGAAATATCCCAGGCTGAGCCCGAATTGACACCAAGGCCGGCATATGGAAGAAATAAAGACTTCGGACAGCTCTGAGAGGAAAAGGTCAGGACTGGAGCTTGGTTACTTCCCAGCAGAAACACACAAGAGCTGGGCACAGCAATGCAAGAGGAATGTTGCTCCAGTGGCGACTTGGAGTAGACTGCTGATATCTTATGGCTGATTCCCAGGCAGAGTGAATTGGCTCCACCCCTTCCATGGGGAAGACTGGTGTTTCAAGGCCAGTTTCTAAAAGCTAGCTCTGGCAGTGCTGGGGCACCTCTGCTAGGACCGGCAGGTCCTCCAGGGATTTTTCAGAGTCAGAGGATGAAGGCAGGGCTGTATCCTCAGGTTGTGTGTGAAGTGATGCTGATTAGGATTCCCCCCTAGTGTGTGTGGGGGGGGGCAGCAGTGCCACTCAGGGCCTGGATTGTAGTCTTCCTTCCCATCTCAATCCCTCATGGCAGATAAGGACATGCGCCAGGTGCATAGCAACAGGGAGTGCAGGGGCTGTGGTGGAAGATGGGCCATGGATGCCTGGTGGGGGGCTGCTCACTGTGCCCTCCTTCTGCTGCTTCTGCTTCATGGCCTCTGTGGGCTGGCCAGTCTCCTGCCCACCTGCTTCTGCCCAGCCTCCCTTTGCCAGCAGTAACACAGTCTAATGAACATAACATAAGAACATTAGGACAGCCCTGCTGGATCAGGCCCAAGGCCCATCTAGTCCAGCATCCTATTTCACACAGTGGCCCACCAGATGCCTCTGGGGAGCCCATAGGCAAGGGCTGGGGGCATGCTCTCTCTCCTACTGTTACTCCCCTGCAACTGGTACTCAGAGACATCCTGCCCCTGAGGCTGGAGGTGGTCTTCAGCCCTCCAACTAGTAGCCAATGATAGACCTCTCCTCCATAAATCACTTGCCAGTGCGGTGACATCATTAGACCATGTCACAGCTGGCAAAGGGAGGCAGGGTGGTTGACCACCCCAGATCTCACCCCAGGGCCACCCTTAATATTGTTATGCCACTGGCATGCAGATGCAGAGTGATTAATAAAAGATCATTTTCCGCTTTCTTTTAATGCCAGGCATTGTGTCGTGAGAAGGAATAAGCGAGGGGATCTTAACTTTATAGATCCATCTTTCCATGCCTGGTTCTGGTTCTCTAAAAACAAAAAAAACCAAAAAAAAAACCACCCCAGGACCCTTTTTGATGCCAGGCAAGAACTGCGGCACATCCTTGCATGGGCTGTATGTCTCCCTTCAGGCATTCTGCAGACAGGTTGAGATATTCCTGTCTGAAATACTTTCAGTTGCTTGCTATTTTATTTTTGTTTAAAAGATTTATATACTGCTGTTCATAAAAATTTTATACGTTATGTGATGTTTGTTTCCATGCTGTTGTTTTGCTCATTTTGCTTTGGATTTGTTTGGGTGTTTATTGTGTTGCTCCTTGCTTTTACCGGGATAGTCTGAAACAGCCGTGGTTCTAGATCAGTTTTAATGTTAACCACTTAAAAAATCACTGGGTGAAATGTAGATAAATTTGGCAAATAAACATGACAGATTGGAACAATTTGCCTCAGGTTGGAGAAGAAAATAAAGGAAAGTTTGTTCCTGTTTTTTGACTGGAAGGTTAAGTTTGAAAATAAGCTAGGGGTCTCATGCTCTTGTCTCCTTCAAGGTATGTCCTCTTAACAGAGAGCCTTACATCTGTGTTGTAATTGTGGAAATGGTTGAGCTGCTTCTTTTACTGTAAAACCATTTGAAGATGACAGTTGCTTTCTTTTCATTGAGTGTTTGTTGTTTTTGTTTTATCAGAGTAAAAGGAGTGTGTGCCCCCCCCACTTAAGCCTCCCCCCTCCCCTCAGCCTTCTTCTTCCCTTGTAGTGTCAAAACATTTCAGACAGGCACAGTTTGTCCTTTGCATCAGTTAGAACAATGTGTCTTAAGCATCACTTTATGTATTTGGGAAGAAGTCTTTATTATACAGCGCTGTGCTAAGTAGACAGTCCATTAAGGAATGTGCATTGAATTCTAGCATATAGTTGATGAAATAACATCAACACTAGAACTCGCTCAAGGACAGCCATCACAAAGACAAATGCAAGGGTGCAGAGTGGAGTAAACTGCTGTGGTAAAAATACAACAGGGGAAAAAATGTACTTCATATATCAGTTTTCCACTTCACCACCCAGAGCAGAGAGCTCTGAACACAGGGCTTAATGGAGTGAATGAGCTTCAGGCTGTTCTGTGGAAGAAAAGCATTTGCAAGGAGAGTAGGAATGTGGGAATAGGTTGGCAAGTGGTTGGTTGGGTGAGTGAGGGAGCATGACTAGGGGAGAGTAGGTGGATGTCTGTCAATACACTGCTGCCAACAGAGCATTGGACAGGCACAGAGCACTGCACGCAGGACATTTGGGGGTATTGGGCAGGACCACAGGGCATACCCCAAAATGTTAGTTGGGGGGGACCTCAACCCCTCTGAAACAAAACAAAAAAACCACCCCCAAAGAAGCAAAGAGCGTGTATGTTTTGCAACCTTAGAAGGCTAAAAATTTCCAAAAGGTGGTTCTTCTCCTGTTAAATCCACGGGGCACAGCCAATAAGATTAGAAGTTTGGGGGCAGGAGAGTGGGGAAAGAACTGGGATTTCAGATCTGATGCAACATTTTTTTGTAGGTCCATGTGTTGAGACAATTGCAAACTCAACCCATCTCAGTAAATTCTTGATTTCCAGTTGGTCACATATATATTCTAAACCCACTCTAACAACTGGATTTTAATTATAACCATAGACCAGCTTCGGATGTCACACAGAATTATAGTTTAATCTGAGTTCCACAAAGCATTTGTGAACCTTGAGCTTTGTGCTCTCCACTCCCTTTTGTGTGCAACCACAGAATGTTTTTTGTGATGTCTGAACCCAGCCAATCCTGGTTTCTTCTAACTATAGTTTACAGAAGAAAAAACAGGATTTGATGGGTTCAGACATCACAGCAAATCACAGTTTGTTCCCAACAAGGACCAAAAGTTCAACATTTCCAACACTTGCATGCAAAGGGGAGGAGGGAGCATATGAATTAACATCATGCTTGTGAACACCAGGCAGAACCAGGATTAAACTGTGATTCCATGTGACATCAGAATCACCACTTTGTGAGTCTAGAAGAAGCTGTATGATGCTCAACTTCTTCCCCTTCCACAAGGCACGATTCTCTGCATATCAAACCCTCCACAAAACAGGCTCCATAATCCAGATTTTATAGTGTGTAGCACACAGAGAGTAGGAGCAAATAAGGACTACCAATTAAACCAGGTGTCCAAAGACGGGATTGTTCCATATGCTACAGAAAAAGGCACCAGAAAGGAGTTCACTATAAATCATAGTTTAAATTAGAGAAGTACAAATAGGACATGACAGTTCTCAGGCATCTGAGTCACTGTTCAGGCCCTATTCTTAGCTTGGGACTGACAGCAAAGTAGTTATTGTCTAATAATTGTCTAGCTTCACTGAAGTTGAAGGGTTTATGTAAGAAGCATTTGTGCCATCTCTTACTCACACAACCAAAGTCCTAGTTGTCACTAAGTATCCTTCTGGCAAAGTTAAAGTCAGGGGCTGCCAGATTAACAGTGTCCTTGTATTAGAAGTTTCTGGGCACACAACAATTTTTGCAGATCCCCCCTTCCCTCTGCTGCCCCTGATACTACCCAAAAATATGTCCTTGAGGGCTGGGGGATCTTCCAGGACATACATTGGTGGCAGCAGAGGAAAGGGAGAGACCAGCAAACATTCTAATGTGAGGGCAGCTTTAGTTTGGGATGCTGCCCACTGTTTGAATCTAAAGCCCAGAGTTCCTGTTGTAAAACAAACCATCCTTGCTGCAAGTGTTGTAAAAGTCTGATTAAAATAACCCTGAAGTTTATAAATAAAATAAATGAACAACCCCTATGAACCTGCCTGATTATTTGGATCTTCTGAGTTTCTGCTCACAGTGCCTCATCTTCTGAAGCGAAGATTAAATCTCAATTAAATGGAGATTGACACATGCAGCTGAAGTGGATTTGGTGACTTCTTGTTATTGTTAGTTGTTGTTGTTATTTATTTTATTTTATTTCTATACTGCCCTTCCAAAAATGGCTTAGGGTGGTTTACACAGAGAAATAACAAACAAATAAAATGGATCCCTGTCCCCAAAGGGCTCACAATCTAAAAAGAAACATAAGGTAAACACCAGCAACAGTCACTGGAGGTACTGTGCTGGGGGTGGATAGGGCCAGTTACTCTCTAAATAAAGAGAATTTATTCCCTGCTAAATAAAGAGAATCACTAGCACCCCCTGCTAAATAAAGAGAATCACCACGTTAAAAGGTGCCTCTTTGCCAAGTTAGCAGGGCATTGTGCACTGATGATTTTTGGTTTTTATGTTATTGTTAACCACCTCAAGAAACCTTGGGATAGATAGATCCCAGAAATATAAATGCCTATTCTTTTCTTATTTGGAAAGAGGTACATTTCCTCCAGGAGTGTCAGGCAGCTGAACCATGGGCGGTGGCCACTAGGGGCACAAATCCAAAATTAGGACTGGAAGAGTCTGGAGCTCATCAGGAGTCACACCAGGCATGCAGTCGAGAGTCAGGAGACAAGACAGAAGCCAGGAGTCAGGAATACACCAAGGGTCAAACCAAGTAGTTCACAAGGAGTCAGGGGATCAGAAAGGTGCCATGAACACAACTAGTAGTAATCACTACTTGACTTGATGGAGGAACACATCAGGTCAAGTAGTAATCAGGAGCCAGAGGATCATAGCACAGCCAGGAACAAACCAAGGGTCAAACTGAGTAATAGAAGCAAGGCAACACACTAGCACAAACGAGCCTTGATACTGAGGCAAGGCCTGCTTCAGCCAGGGAGTCTCTTATACTTCCTGATAAAGGGAGAAGGCCAATGAGTGATCCCCTAGGCAGGGTTTGCTCAGTGCTTCAGAAGCCTAGATATCTGCTTGAAATGTAGCAGGCTGCTGCAAGGGGCAGGGTTTCCATTCAGGTGGAGCATGACAAAGAGGATGGGACAGCCATTTTTTATTTGCATATAGCTTCTTTGGGCAGTGTAATATTGACTGCCAAAACCATAGAGTTGGTTGCTTCTTAGGGATTACACCCAAGGTATAACTAGAGAGGCAGTAATATGGAAAAGGAGAATTTCTGATATTCTGTAATTCTGTACATATGTATTTGGAAGAGGAATACAAATACAAGCTAAAATTTCAAGAGGGGCAAAATTTGTTTTCCTTCCTTAGTTAAAATAGAAATACCCTAGATAGACTTGGAGGCAAATACAGAGCTTGGCTCTGTTGTGCTCAGATATTGCATAAACTATTACAAGGAATGATAGAACTATCGTACTGATGAATGGCTGCATTCAGTGGCATTAAAGAAAATTTATGTTAGAGCAACTGTCACTAAAAACATTAATTAATCAGAGGCACTTACATACTGGTCTCTAATTTGATTTCTGTTAGGGAGCCATCAATATTACATTAGCTAATCCTTGTGTTTAATGACAATCGTGAAGCTCCCCCCGCCGCCCAACTACATACTCCCCCACCCAGGAGCCCAATAAGCTTTGCCATTTTTCTTACTTTTGTGACTCATCTTGGATGTTGATGGTTTTTCTGCAGATTGGTATTTTTCAGCCCTCAGCAGTTTATGCTTTCGTTCATCTAATTTGATGCATGTTCTAATCTGAACCTTGCTTTAATTGTTCCAGCACTGAAATACCTCATTTTTCCAAATTCCTGTTTCTGAAGACATCCCTTTCTTGTCTTGTAGGGGTCCATAAATCGCACGTGGTTACATAAGCATGTATTGGAGAGGCCAAGGGTCAAGTTATGTGCTCAGTTTAGATAGACAAATGTCAGAGCATAAGTTGACATGTTTTCCATCGTCCTTCTGTAGTCATCTGTTGCCATAGATATGCATCCACAAGAAGAGCCAGTCATACCTATAGCAGGGATATTGTATTCCTGGACCCAGGGGTTCTCAAACTTGGATCCCAATATGTGGTTGGAGTACAACTCTCATCATCCCCAACCACGATAGCTAAAGACTGGGGTGATGGGAGTTGTAGTCCAACTCTGAAGCTATTCATATGCACAGACAAAACCAAGCTAAGCAAGCCCAGCCCAGCCCAGTTTTGCCTGCGTGTGTGTACTGCCCAGATTGGGCCTGATCCTGGCGGCGGCTTGGCAAACCCGCCTCTGCAGCCACCCTCTAAAATGAGGTTAGGAGAGTGAGCGATCATCGTTTCTGTGATCATCTGCCAGCTGTGGCTGCTTGCAGGTCGGGCAGCTGCGGGGAGGGGAGGGGGATCCCCATAATTG
Source organism: Hemicordylus capensis (assembly GCF_027244095.1). Lineage (NCBI taxonomy): Eukaryota > Metazoa > Chordata > Lepidosauria > Squamata > Cordylidae > Hemicordylus > Hemicordylus capensis. The sequence goes on from NC_069659.1 coordinate 339,907,866, forward strand.
TGCAGTGCATTATGGGAACTCCGGAGGGGGGGTGACATGAGGCTAAGCATCCCAGTACCCCGGCCCTCTGAGCTACCCTCTGAGCAGCCAGTAGTTGTCTGGTGGGTGATCTGCTCACCAAAGAGGACACCCTCAATTGTCTGCGGGGAAGTAAGCTCTTTAGGGCTTTCTCCCTGCTAGCCCATTGGCTCTTTTTCACTGCTCGTGAGAAAGGGCTCCGTTTCTACAGACCTGAGTTTAGGAACCCCTGCCTTGACCAGTGGCACTCTCCCTTGGATGGAAGCTCCCTAGGTTGCTCAGGTATACTGCTGGCTCTTCCAGTGGGTAACTCAGTAAAATTAATAGTAAACTGCCACTTTTGAAGGACCAACATGGTGGTGGGGTCTATATCTTTCTATACTCCAGTAGTAAACTGTGAATGAGACCTATATTGACATGTTCTCTGTAGTACTATATTCCTTCCTCAGCAAAAGTGTTGTTGATTTCATTACAGTACCTCCAATCAGTTCTACTGATGATACCACTGTCCAATGTAATAGCATTTCAATATTGATTTTCCAGACAGTCCTAAATAATGCTGTCATATTAATAACCTCCAAGGCATTCTTGGGGTCAGTCTTCATGTATCTTCCTTAAGATAACACAATTACCATGATCACCATTATTTAGAGGTCTCCAGGTCAACATCATCTTATTTAACCCGACAGGTTATTACATAAACTGCTTGTGCCTAGGAGGGGAAAACATCAATAGATTTGCTTGGTTTAATGAAACATAGTGGTTTTTGTCTTGATTTTGTTTTAACTATGTACAACAGTCTGTTGTTATACTTACAATATTGCAGTGGAGAATAATATGATAGATGCATCTACTTCAGCACCCTTATCACAATTCACTTCATTTAACACTTGTCCATTGGCTTGGGCACTACGGCCCACTTCGTATATTACCTGGAGTACATTTAGCATGTCCGTTCCTGTGCTGTAGCTGGATAACGGCTGCAATTTTAATCAATGTGGTTGGGGCAGGTTGTATATCCTGCTTGACATACCCATTCTAATAGAAAGCCTTCTGTTATTATGGCACATAACTAAGTGATTGTCGGTCTTTGGGTGTTCCTGCTCACTTCAACCTGGAGAGAACAAGGGGCTTAAGCAGCACCCATCTCCATCTCCTCTCTCCCAGCTGGCTGTCATCACCTCTACTCTTCTTAAACTGCCCAAATAGAGTAGGGCAAGCCATGCATGCATAGGAGGGGCCTCACAGGAGTGATGTGGCATCCTGATCACTGCAACATGAGGCCTCACCTGCTGGCCCATTGGCCACTGACCCATTAGTAAAAGGTACACAGTAGAGGTGTTTCAGTTCTGAGAAGCAGTGGCATAAAGGGCTGTTGTGATCTCTCCCCTGTTGTGAATACAAAACATTTTTTGGTGCACGCAGTGTTAGTCTGGATGTTCAGCCACTCTCTAGCTTACCTGTCGCCCTCCTACAATTATGTTGGAGCCAATTTCCCCAAGATGCCACTGCCTCGTAGAGGAAGAACACTAGGGATGTGCATGAATCGAGTCAGCACGTCCCGTAGGCACACGCCAAATCAATTCAGCACAGCCTAGCATATTGTTTTGGCAGGGTGGCAAGTGGTACCTTTAAGCATGAGTAAAGCCAGTCCCTACTTGCTCCCCTGCTGCCCCACTGAATTTCTTGACATGGCACTGCGCTGCTCAGAAGTCTGTGCTCAGCTGCGGAGCTGCACCCAGCAGCCTGTGCGTAGCAGCAGGACACACATGGCCATGCGCATGTGCGGCAGCCATGTGCATGGTCAGCAACACTGTGCTGACCACGCACATGGCCACTGCACATGTGTGGCATCCATGTGTATCATGCTGCCATACTGTGCAGGACGCACATGGATGCAGCCGCACATGGACTACTGATCAGTGCAACACTGCACCAGGAAATGTGGTGAGGCAGCGGAGGATCAGGTAAGGCTCGGCTTATTCGTGATTAAAGGTACTGCTCCTCATACCATGGAAACAATTCCTGCACATCCCTATGAACTACCTCTATATCTCCAATCCACTAACTTTGTAGGCTGATGGCAACAGAAAAATCTGTGGATTAGCGTGACAGTAATATTTAAGGAGAATTTTGTAACTACCTTGAGATTGTTTTAAGGAAAGGCGGTATACAAATTTAACAATAAAATAAATAAATAAACAAACATGTGCCTCTGAGCATATAGTGGACCCAGCCAAATTGTGTTTCCAGAGTTAGGATTTTGTAAGCCAGGAAAATATCTTAGATTGGACAACAGCAGGTTTCATGCCGCCATAGTGTGAATGGATCCCATTTAGGGATGTGCACAAATTGATTTTTTCGATTTGATTTTTAACCTAATTGAATCACCCCCTGATTTGTTTTGGGTCCAAATTTGGCCAGCTAGCACAGGGGCAATTTGTTTTGTCCACAAATCTCCCCAAACAGGTAGATTCAGGTACAAATCATTTTGTATCCAAATCAATTTGCACAGTCAGCAGGCGCAGGCAGTGATTCTCTCAGCAGCAGGAAGGGGGTAAAAAAAAAAATTCTTCTCTTTTTCTCAATCAGGAAAGCAGGAACAAAAATAAAGAATCCAGTCCAGGCAGCAGGCAGGCAAGGCAAAGCAAATCTCCTCTGGCCCCCTCTCTCTCCTCCCATGAGGCAGAATGGTGGCTGGCTGTTTGCTTAAGTACATTTGAAAATCTCTCCTTTGAACACCCCCCACCTTTGTCCCTTCTTTGACCCTTTCCCTAGGCAATGTGGGATCAATCACCCCTGGCAACACAAAATTTGAATGGAAATGAGCCAATCTGAAACCAGGGGGAGAATCACCAGCCAATCATTGCACACTGTAAGTCACTAATCTGGAGCTTGGGAGGGTGGGATTTTATTTTATTTTATTTTTTAAAAAAATCCTGACACAAAATGGAGACAGCAAGAGAGATCACCACAAAATGGAGGCCTGAATCTATGAATTTTTCAGGTCCAAAATCTGGGCGATTTGTTTTGGACCCGAATCCGGTTAGCTAGCACAGGGGTGATTTGTTTGTCCACAAATCACCCAGGTATATTTGGGTACAAATTGTTTTGTACCTGAATTGATTTGCACATCACTATTAGCATTACATCTGAATGCAGTCAGTATGTGCCCCAGGTATATTTTATGATTTGCATGATATTTCCAGTCCCACAACCTTCAACAATACTGCCTGTCAACAGATGCACCATCAGGAGGACATACTGCATTTCCCTGGTACAAAATATTGATTTTCAAGTGCTCAGGAAATGTTATATCCACACAAGAGAAGTTATATCCCCAGTCTCCAATGAACATGTGTAGGATGTTGCAACCAATGGGGATCCAAGACGATCAGCATACAAACATGAGGCTCCAGAAATGTGTAAAATATGTAACAGTTTTCTTTCATCCCTAATGCTTGATAATTATCAGCATTTTTAAAAGTGTAGTGTCAGCTGCTTTAATTATTTTCACACCCACAAGGAAATTTTAATTGGAAAAAAATTAATAAAACTTGCAAGCATCAGCTTCAAAGGTGTTGGAGTCATTTCTCAAATGTACATTGTGGCTGCTCAGAGAGAGATAAAACACAGGTTGGGGTAGAAACAGTTGAAAATTACTGCAAATACTGATGACATATTTGCCGACTGCTTGCTCTGCAAGGTGGTGCAACACCTACAGTAGCTTGCACATGGATCTCTCATGTAGACAGCCTCCATGCTATTGCCATGGATGTCCGGTGGTGCTTTTGAGGGCACCACTAAATGTTCCATTCAGCACTACAGACGGCTGCTATTTAGGGCAATATTTGTTCTCCCTCCTCCTTTTCCTAGTGATATTTAGGCATACTTACCCTTGGCATGATATCATCACATTGTGCATTTTTGTCATGACCCACCCCCCACTTGAGGGGAAGGTCAAACATTTCAAGGGAATAGACAGTGGGAAGAGCCTGTGATCCAGACCTGGGTGACCCCACATTCCTGAGACACCCAAGAAAACCAGAGGAAGCATAGTCAGACAGTATCTTCACCACAACCCAAGGACATGGCCTGCTTTCATCCTCTGATTCAGAGGAGCCCTTGAGAACCTGCCAGCCCAGATAAAGGTGCATCAGATCCAGCACATAGAAAATTGGGCAAGAGCTCTTTAAAAAATAATGTCTTTCCAGTGAATAGGCTGGGTCAATCCATTCTACCTGGGCAGCACTGTGAAACCAGCAGTTGGCTCCAAAGATCTGCTGGAGCAACATTTGGAACATAGGAACATAGGAAACTGCCATATACTGAGTCAGACCATTGGTCTATCTAGCTCAGTATTGTCTTCACAGACTGGCAGTGGCTTCTCCAAGGTTGCAGGCAGGAATCTCTCTCAGCCCTATCTTGGAGAAGCCAGGGAGGAAACTTGGGACCTTCTGCTCTTCCCAGAGAGGCACCATCCCCTGAGGGGAATATCTTGCAGTGCTCACACATCAAGTCTCCCATTCATATGCAACCAGGGCAGACCCTGCTTAGCTGTGGGGACAAGTCATGCTTGCTACCACCAGACCAGCTCTCCTCTCCAAGGAGGAGGCATTTGCTGCATGCCTCTTGTTCAGAGCTCTCTTGATTGCCTGCTTGGAGCTATCCAGGGTTCTGATCTCCTTTTTGAGGTCCATCTGTCTCCTAGATTCGTAGCTTAGCCTGGATAATTTCCCTGCCAGTGGGAGCCTCAGTATAGGAGCAGAGGTAAATAAATGCACAATGTGATAATGTCACGACACTGTTAAGTGTGCCCAAATGTTTTTAAGTAAGAATGATTAAAACAGTTATGAAGTAACACTGCACAACTGCATGAATGCTGTTTTAAGTTGTTACACAACTGCCCTGTAGTGCAACACTGTTGGAGCTGTCTGCCATGTGCACAGCAGCCCTGCTGGATCCCTAATGCTGGCGCTCCACTACACAGAAAGTTGCCCATTGTTTTCACCATAAGATCTAGAAACTTGATCCTTTTTTAAAAATGAAATTTTCAGGAAATTGAATTCTACACCTAATACCACACCACAAACCCTTTTTGTGCTCCTGTGGTGCACTCAGGCTCTGGCCCATTCCAGCTACTGGGGGAAAGAAGAAGAAATTAGATTAAGTACACCATTCATTTCCCCTGTAAAAAGATTCAGCTTATGTGGTAAATGTTCCAGAATACCACTTGTGAACAGAATGCTGTAGAGATAATCTGAATGAAGACAGCATTTGTGTTTTATATTTTACTTTTTTTGTACATTTCCACCTGGAAGGGAATCGCTTACCGATCTCCACACTGCACTAGGAGCTCAATTTTGGCAGTTGTACAACCCAAGTCTGTAATTGTCCTCATAATCAATATTTGGCTATTGGGAACACATTTCTGGAAAATAAGTTTGTCAGCCAACCACAGCAGGCTGCCTGTTGTTTGCAGCAAATTAATGGGCTCAACTTTGTCCTCTTGATGTTTATACAGTTCCTCCCACTGCTGGGGGTTGCCAGCTGCAGTTCTCTACCTCTTTACACTTTCCCCACCCTCTAGGCTTCTTCGCAGTGCCTATCACACCATTCTTTCTCCATCCCCAATAGGTATATTTCTAGGGATATGAGTCAAAAGGCGAAGAAGAGACATTTCAACAGTCTGACTTCCTCACACATTGGTTTATTTCTTGTAAGTAATTCATAAAGTTCTTAATGTTTATCTTGTCAGAACTGGTGGTCTGGAGGCAAGTGAGTGGTCAAGCAGAAATGAGCAGACCACAGGCAGCTCGGTGGGTGCCTGAATGATGATTTGGATGATGGTTGCCAGGCCATGGTTGGCAGCTTATAGAGCTAGGAGGAACTGTAATAGCCCCTACATGCGACCCAAGGGTAGAAAAGTGGGTCATGCCCAGTTTTGATCATGGGTCTGATTTGAGATTGAGGATGGTGTGGGAGGTTGGCGGGAGCTGGGAGGCAGGATGAAAGAAACAGATAACTGGCGAAGAGAGCAGGAGTTCAAGGCAAAGACCTGGGATCTGGCTCTAGAGGAGCTCTTCATGTAGAGATGTTGGCAGAATCTGAGCATACAAAGGGAACCAGGAAGCTTCACACATTCCTGGACTTAGTTGGTCTCCAGTCCAGGGCCTCCTCCGAGGTTTCTTTTCCTACTCCTCCTGACTAGGCCCATTGGTAGGAATACCTTGGGCAGGTGCTCTTCTGCCAGTTAAAAACATAACAAGCTGCCATTTACCAACTCAGACCTTTGGTCTATCTAGCTTGGTATTGTCTACACAGACTGGCAGCGGCTTTTCCAAGGTTGCAGACAGGAGTCTCTCTCAGCTCTATCTTGCAGTTGCCAGGGAGGGAACTTGGAACCTAGATGCTCTTCCCAGAGTGGCTCCATCTCCTAAGGGGAATATCTTACAGTGCTCACACTTCTAGTCTCCCATTCATATGCAACCAGGGCAGACCCTGCTTAGCTAAGGGGACAAGTCATACTTGCTACCACAAGACCAGCTCCTCTCATAGACCTGTTCTGAACCTCAGCCCTGATCTGACACTTATATGGTTTCTTGTTCTATGGTAAATGAACCATATGACTATGGTCTATGAAAGTTTTAAGAAATTATCTCGACAATTTTTATGGCACTTTTTGTGTGAGCAGACAAAATTTCAAATTGTTTTTCTTCCATCCAGTCTTTTACAACATAGGGGAGATGCTGATTTTTTCTTCATGCTTTTCTCAAAACAGTGTCCTAGATCACCAGCCTTGGAGCGGGATGTGGAATGAATTTATGACTCTGAAAGGGGTCACATAGGCAAAATGTTTGAGAAGTGCTGACACACAAAATAAATATGCAACTTTAGAAGTCTCATTTATCTGTCAATAAGTACACTGCGTGACTTTCGCTTAGAAGCTGCATCATACAGATGAATGTCCCAGATGATTTGCTTTATGTGATAATTCTACTTAGTTCGGTGTCTTGGTTTCATTTATAGACATCTGCTTGGATGGTTGGAAATTCTGGTTCAGTTAGGAGACTTTTTAGCACTAAGGCTTCTCAGGAGAGTTACCAACAGATTTTATTAACGGTGTATGCTCAGGACTCTGACTCTCCTCTCCACTCAGCAGTAAACAGGAGAGGAAATTTATTTCATTAAATGCAAAGGCTGTACCCTCTAAGAGGCATTCATCCATTTTAGCACCAGAAAGGTTGGAACAAACTAAGATGCAAGCAAAGGAGAGAGGAGCCAGGAACACTGAACAGCAAACGTGTTTAAAGCCATATATAAAAGCCATATATAAAACTGTGTCAATAGCCCTATTGAGACATTATATTGTAGGGGTGTAGAGATTTGTTTACACTCTTACATGTTTTTGTGTGAATAACTGGACTTGTGTTCATTTCAAGAGTAAGCCTGGGTACAAGCCCATCTATCTATCTATCTATCTATCTATCTATCTATCTATCTATCTATCTATCTGATTTCTATACCACCCATCCAAAAAATGGCTCATGGAGGTTTACACAGAGAAATAATAAATAAATAAGATGGATCACTGTCCCCAAAGGGCTCACAATCTAAATAGAAACGTAAGATAGAACCCAGCAACAGTCACTGGAGGTCCTGTGCTGGGGGTGGATAGGGCCAGTTACTCTCCCCCTGCTAAATAAAGAGAATCACCATGGTAAAAGGTGCCACTTTGCCAAGTTAGCAGGGATACTATTGCATAGTACAGATAGAAAGGGTATGGCTGTACCTGTGTTCAACATGTGTGAATAACTGTATGTGCATTTATTTATTTATTTATTTATTTACCACATTTTCATAGTGCCCAAAACACGGGTACTGTACCTGTGTGCATTGTGTGTGCTGTCCACTCAAACCGCCCAGAGATGCAAGTTTTGAGCAGTATAGAAAAATGTTAAATAAAAATTAATATGAGTGTTGAACATTACATGTGAATAAGGCTAATGTGAATCTCAGAAGCTTTTAAAAGCTCCTTTTCCTCCTTCATTCTTCTTAAGCGTGATATAAGTCGTGACTAATATTTCAAGCTCAGTATTACAGCTGCATAATTTGGCACTGAAGTATTGTAGTTACAGGCAACAACTTTGTCATGAAATGAACTGTAGTTTAGTCTATGATTGCATGATAATATTTAAATTTTGTACTGGGCAGACAGAGATTATTGATGCTATGTCTAATCCTTACTGGAGGCAGGTAAGGATTGAGATAAATAAACTGAATTAGAGCTGCACAAGGTAAAACCAATAAAATAAAATAAAATAATAATAGTTATCCTAGACCCTTGGAAAGGGCCCAATGATTAAAATACCAAATCCAGTCAATAACATCTGGTAGAGTATGTGTAAATAGCCATAACAACAACAACAACAACAACAACAATAATGGCTGACATGATGCACAGTACTTACGTACAAGGAATACATTGGCACTGCTGCTGAAGACCTGGAAGCTACCTGCAGAAGTGCTACTAGAGTTACTGTATTTATTCTCATTTTCACAAACAGGAAAAACTTCACTAGAACTACCACAAGTTTTCTCACAGGAACCCAGGAAGCTGCCTTATACCAAATCAGGCCATTTGGAAGAGAGCTGGTCTTCCAGTAGCAAGCATGAATTGTCCTCTTTGCTAAGCAGGGTCCACCCTGGTTTGCATTTGAATGGGAGGCCCCATATGAGCACTGTAAGCTATTCCCCTTAGTGGATGGGGTCACTCTGGGATACAGAAGTTTCCAAGTTCCCTCCCTGGCATCTCCAAGACAGGGCCTAGGGAGTCTCCTGCCTGTAACCTTGGAGAAGCCTCCGCCAGTCTGCGTAGACAATACTGAGCTAGATTGACCAGTGATCTGACTGTGTGTCTACACTGGCTGGCTGTGACTCTCCATGGTTTTAGGCAGGAGTCTCTCCCAGCTGTACCTGGAGATGACAGAGATTGAACCTGGGACCTTCTGCATACAAAGCAGAGGCTCTGCTATTGAGCTACAGCCCATCCCCTAAGGGGAATATTAGTGCTCACATGTAGTCACCCATCTAAATGCAAACCAAGTTTGAGCCTTGCTTAGCTGGGGGACAGTTCATGCTCACTACCACAAGGCTGGCTCTCTGCCTACCGAACAGCCTGCTGCATCCAGCAACTGTGTCTTCAGCAACAGTGGCACTGATGTCTTCCATGCACATAAATAGTGGACATAAATAGTGTTCATCATGTCAGCCACTGTTTTTAATTGAGAGAAAAACCCTCTTTCTGGTCACAGCATCCATGCTCTTCATAATGCATTTCAGAGAGGAGCAGGGAGCGGGGAGGGAGGGAGGGAGGATGAATTGGTTCTCGTTGCTCATATACAGATCTGTGGCTAATTAAAAAATATATATATTTAAAAATAGTGTCATTCTTACATTTTTTTAAAAAATGTGAGCTTTTATTAAGACAATACCCACCTTAGTTTAGAATGATAGCAGACTAAGCAAGCAAATTCATTTCAGGATTACATGTCCAATACCTAAATACAGCAAATGTGGATTAATGAAACCTTAGATCTTGGCCGTCATGGTGGCATTTCCAAAATGCTGGAGGCAGGAATAGATTAATCGCCATAAGTACATGGCAGAGCAGGACTTGTGCCCAACTAGGCTAGAGTGTAAACTATCTGGGAGCCCTCCCGTGTAGAGAGTGTTCTGTTCCCCAACTTGCCCTGGGACCCTTTAAAATCCTTTCCCCACTTGGAAATGGTAGCTTTTCCTTCCTTGCCTAGATGGAGAGCTTTGGCCATGTTCCCAGTGGCATGAAAGCCTGAACAGAGTTCGCCTGCCTGGAATGAAAGAGAGAGTTCCTGCTTGAATAGGGTGACCAAGGTCATGGCCCTCTATGGAGCATTGTGTAGATCAGTCACACTGGCCTTGATGATAAGCCTCCCCGGCGAAGCCGCCATGTGTGACATGCTGCTGCTCTGGCATGGCCGGGCAGTTCATCTCAGGCGAGGCCCTCTGTCGCTCCGCTAGAGGGCCTGGGGAGGGATGTACTGCAAAATGCTCCCAGAGAAGGTGCTTACCGTAGCAGCAGCTCAGATGTCATGGTGGCATCTTGGCCGGGGAAGGGCAGAGTTAATGGAGGTCTGGTGGAGCTTCTCCGTGCCCTCTTCTCCTCATGCAGGACACACAGGATTCCAGCCCAGATAATTCCCAGCAATAGGTAGAGATAATGCAGCTTCTCCTCTTCCTCTCCTCAAGGGTGCGAGACTCTCATTTTGCCCCATGGCAGGTAAATGATGGGAGGGGTAGCTGGGAGAGGCCGGGGGTATCTTGAGGCCGTGTATCTTGAGGCCATGGGTCCTCAGGACCAGTGTTCCCAGATATTGAGGCAAGTCTCATGATCGGTGAGACCCACCGTAAGGGGGTTTGCAGGGAGAGCAGGCTTAGCCCACTCTCCCCACAGCCAATTAGGGTTGCCTCCCTGGGCGGCCAGATTGGCCGACCATACGACTGCCAGCTCCGTCACAGAGCCTGCGGGGGCTGTGGGGATAATGAGTGCGGAGGGCATGCTGGAGAGACCCCTGAGCCCAGGAGGCTGCTTGCAGGTGTTCTGAGTGTAATGCGAGTGGATTCATGGTTTGTCATTGAAAATCTCATATGCTACCAGAGAATCTACACCCAGAACACCTCAGAAACAGCAAAGCCTTGTACACCATGGTTTAGCAACTCATGGGGGTGGTTGGCACCCTATGTGCACTACATCACCATTCTCTTTGGACCACCCCAGTGCCCCCCAAGTGGAGTTATGGGGCTGCTTAAACCTCCATTTTTTCCCTATGGGGGAAAATCTTAAAGACGTGTAAATTTCAAAAATCATTTCAAAATCAGCCCTTTGCCCAATTCATTTGAAATATTTCTGGTAGCTTCCTTGCCCCCATTGGGCACTGCCACCCACCACACTGCTCTGGGCCACCCCTTTCCCCCCATGTGAAGTGATACACTTTCTGGAATCCCTATTATTCCCTATGGGAAAATTCTTTAAGATGCATAAACTTTAAAAATCCACAAAAAATCAGCCCTTTGCCCAATTCCTTTGGAATCTGAGTGGCAGCAGGCACCCATTGGGGCACTACCACCTGACCCACTCTTCTACCCCCAAGGCCCCCTTTCTGCCCTGAATCTGCTCCAAATAATTTCAACATCACACATCAACAACAGCAGAGTTTTGTAAAGAACCAGGTAGGGAAATGGGGTGGTTGGCCAGTGGCCGCTGGGGCTGGTAGCACTGGTGGCTGGCACAGACAGACACAGCAGGCACAGGCAGGCAGCGATTCTCCCAAGGGGTGAAAAAAAGTGATTATTCTGGAATAAAAAAGCAATGCAGCAGATAAATCAGTTCCCATGGCAGTAGCCATAGCAGGCTGGCAGGCTGGGCTCAGGCTGGCGGCGAGGCAGGCATAGGCAATGGCATGGCATCGTGGCAACTTGAGGCATGCAATGCAAACTAATTCTCTCTCTCCAATGAGGCAGAAAGGCAGAATGGCGACTGAGTAACTAACTTGTTGAATGAATTGAAAACACCTCCTTGAACTCCCCGCATGTTTGCCCCTTCTTCGACCCTTCTCTGGCCAATGTGGGGTCAGTAAAGAGTGGCAAGAGGCAAAAGAGCCAATGGGGAACAAGGAGGGAATCGCTGGAAGGTGGTAAAGTTGAATAGATGTCAAAGACAAATGGAGACTGACTCAGAGACTGCCAGAAATTGGAGTTCCAAAACAACAAAACATTTTGTACCTGAAACAGGGACGTTTCGTTTTGTATTCAAAACTTTCAGATTTTGAAAACGAGCCTTTCATTTTGGCTACAAAACACCCAAAATGGCCTGTTTCGGGTACAAAACTTTTTGTATCCTAAATGTTTAGCACATCCCTACTGGCAGCACAAGATTCGAATGGAAATGTGCCAGTCTGGAACCAGGGAGGAATTGCTAGCCAGTCGTTGCACACTGTAAGTCACCAATCTTAAGCTTGGCATGGCAGGATTTTCAAAAAATTTCCCTGACACAAAATGGAGACAGCAAGAAAGATTGCCACAAAATGGAGGTCTGAATCTACAAATTTTTCAGGTCTAAAATCAGGGCGATTTTTTTGTACCTGAATCTGGCCAGCTAGCACAGGGGCGATTTGTTTTGTCTACAAATCACCCCAAATAGGTAGATTGGGGTACAAATAATTTTGTACCCAAATTGATTCGCACATCCCTACTAGCTAGTGCAACAGCTGGTGCATTCTATCCCACATGCAGTTCATTGGTCGGCTCCTGAGTGTTCAGCATTGCTCAAGCAACCTGTTCAGAACAGCTGGGTTCAGATCCTTCTGGGTTCCTTAAGTCAGCTGAGGTGAGGAAGTTCAGCACTAGAGAAGACTCTTGGATAGAGGCAGGATTGAGCTGCACTTGTTTCCTGTTCAATGAAAAAATCCATTGATGTGATGTTTCCTCCCAGCAAACCCAAATCCCTAAAGTGTATTAAATGTAATCCCCCCAAAGAACACTTCCCCAAGTACCAAGGAGAGGCCATTAAAGAGACATACTGCTCATAACAAGCAGGGCTTAAAATGAAAAGGAGAGGTGAAGCCGATTGCCAAACGTTAATGGGTCAGTAGGAACAGCACGTATGCAGCCTGCTCCTTAAAACCAGCCAAGAAGTTAGAAGCAATTGGCAGTGGGCTTGCGGATACTAAAATAATCACTCAGTTAATTGCCAGGAACTGGGATGGTGGCGGGGTGGGGGCACTTTTTTGAAATGCTAGTTTTAAGCTTTGAGTGTACAAATTATGAAAGTGGCTCAAAAAGAGGTCTACGAGTGATTGTCGAAGGGGGGAACAACTCACAGCAATTATTTTTTCACAAGACCTTGCTTAACTTGGAAGTCATTAAATCATTCTTTGCAGAGGGGAAAAAAAATCTCCTGATTTGAAATTTGCCAATGCACAGATGTTTTGGAGCAAAGATAATAATGACAGAGACAGCCTCTCCCCTCTTCCCCCCAATCTGAAAAGCTTTTAAAAAATTGCAGTTGACTCATTAGTTGCAGGGCAAAGCTCTTGAACTTCATAGCACTCTCTGATTAACATATACAAATTACTTCTTGAATATATGCTCTATCCTTGCCCAACCCTTGTAAAAATAGCAGCAGTAAATACTACTACTACTATTTGGAGTACTACTACTACTACTCCTTTGTGTGTTATCCAGATATTGTATTTGCATTTCTTTCAATGGTATTTTTGGGCACTGATCCTGAAATCAACCATGGTTTCATGGGTTAAAGTGAGTTAGATGTGACTAAGCTCCATTGACTGCCATGATACACAGTCTAATGGTTCTGGGTGCTTTCCAGATTGGACACTACAACAGTGCCACTAAGTGTCTGTTAAGTGTGCTTCTGTATTGCCTGTGTATCAACATCACAGTCGCTGCACTGTCAGCAAGGTGCTGTTCACATTTCCAATGCCTTCTTTCGCGTTTTATCGCTGTATTACAGTCCTACAACGTTGTTAGGAAAAGCGCTTTATTTTCCCGTTGTAGGATAGTTCCTGCAAGCTAGAAAAGACTGCTCCCCCTGCTGGTGGCTTTGCACAACTTCCCTTTATTTATGGTTTCAATACGATTCTGCCAAGCCGAAGTAAACTATGGCTGTATTACTGTGTGATCTGGAAAGCATCCTGTAAGGCTTTGTGTGTGGCTGCAGCAAAGCTGCAAGATAAACCTTGCTGCTTTAAAAAGCACATGTGGAAGCAGGGTTACAGTATCATATTTACCTGAATCCAACTAGTTTTTTTCCGGGTTAGATGTTAGAAACATGGGGATGGGGTTGGGTGGGGGTCATCTTAAATTCAGAGTCTGCTTCCTTTTGGGTAAATATGGTGTATGTCCCCATCATCACAGAAGGAGATAAATGCGAATGGGATAAAGAGTCATAGCTTATCCTGTGGCTTTGCTGCAGCCCTGCACAGAGTCTTACAGCTCTGTTATACTGTGCATCATGGCAGCCTTTAAACAATGAAGCCATTCACATAACCAAAAACTTTCTTCTACCCAGGTTGGGAGCTGTGTGCTCCCAATTTTAGGTTGTGTGGAAGGAAGGTAAGAGGAAAACCTGGGAAACTTTTCCTCCTACCTTGCTTCCACACAATCACTTCTACCCAGTTTTTCCTCTTGCCTTGCTTCCACACCAGTGAAAATTGGGAGCACACACAGCTCCCAAATCTGGGTAGAGCACAGTTTTGGGTGGTGGTGTGCACTTTCAGCCCAAATAGCACAGGTGCAGTGCTAGCATCCATGGTTCTGAAGTGTGGATTGTGATTTTAGATTGTGGATTTTAGATTGTGAGCCCTTTGGGGACAGGGATCCATTTTATTTATTTATTTCTCTATGTAAACCGCTTGGAAACTTTTGTTGAAAAGCAGTATATAAACAGTTGTTGTGGTTGCTGATGATGATACTTGTGCAGATGGTGGGGATTTTTGCTTATCTGTGCAACTTGTAAGTAGGTCCCTAGGGTTTTGCCATCCTCAGGGTTCTACTTCCAGCTAAGATAAAGTGCTTCTTATGGGGAGGAGGGGTTGGCAATAATCACATCGCCACCTGCATAGATGCTAGCACGATGCACATGCTTTGGGGGGGGGTTGCACATGTGCACCACTAGTGAAGATTCAGCCAGTAACTGGCTCAAGATCACCTAGTCAGCATCATGGCAAAGAAGAGAACCAAAGACAGGCAACCCAGATCTAGTCCCAACCACTATACTACTGAGGCTCTCAAAACCTAAAGACACACCACCTGAGTACAGGTTGGGAGGTGCAATTATGAATTCCTACTGTGAATGTTACACATGGCTGGCTAGTTTCATCATCCTTTGTGGATCCTCCCTTACAACAACCTTCTTTGTTGATCACTATTGTTCCACAAAGGAAGACTAACTCCCGGGGCTAATGGCTTGCAAAGGTCTACCCGATTTGATAATGGCATAGGAACTAGAAATCTTAAAGTGGTTTAATGTCCAACAGACTGTTGCACTACAAGAGTTCTATCTTAAATATAACTTCCGCATTGTTCTTTCTTCTGTCCATCAGCAGAATCGCTTTTTTAATTTCTTACTTATGTAAAAAAATCATTTATTTTTCAAAAACAGATATGCAAATATAATTAAAGTATCATAGAAAATAAAAAGATACCTTATAAATAAATCCAGAAATAATCAAATTTACACATTCTGTAAAACCAATATGCATGTTATTTTAGACAACACACACACACACACACACTTTATGATTTTTTTCTTTATCCCATTAGATCAATAACCCATTTGATTTATAAAGAAAATCAGATTTTTAACAGCCTGACAAAATATACATAGCCTGCAGGATAACCTTTTCATAAAGACCCATTGCAACTGTGAACTCTCTTCTGACAGGTTTAGGCAGAATGATTGCTTACCTGCTCAAGAACAAATTGCCATAATTGGGCCTTTAAATTAAGTTATACCCCTACAAGAACACAATAATGATATTTTTGTTGTTGTTTAGGTCGTCTTGTCGACTTGTAAAGAGTGATTCAGCAATTCTGGTTTCAAGCTTGTTCCTCAGTTGGTCACATTGATCTACTTCTGTCTAATATGGAAAGGCAGCTTTTGAGAGCCATGTCAGTGAAAAACATAGTTCGTCACCAGTGGGAAATCAGGAATTCCAAACACCCACATACAAAAACACAACAAGCCAGAAACAGAAACACCACCACTCTTGTTGAGTTGCTTTGCACCCAAGGGTAGATGAAACAGCAAGCCCCAATCAATGAGACCAGTTATAACATCTCCAGAATACCTACTTGCTCGAAATGTACATCATCCCAAACCACATAAGAAGCTGCCTTATACTGACTCAGACTATTGGTCCATCTCGCTCTGTATTATCTACACTTACTGGCAGAGGGTCTTTCCCAGTCCTACCCTGGAGAAGCCAGGGATTGAACTTAGGACCTTCTGCATCCAAAGCAGCTGTTCTTCCAGTGAGCTATGGCCCGCTTTCCAATTTGAACAGCCAAGGGAAGTGAAGTGATGCAACTTGCAGATGTTGAGGTAGGTTCAGGGTTTTTATCTATCTTACAGATGTCCCAAGCAGTGTGAAGCGCCGAAAGGAGGTCTGCATGACCCTCCTCGCAGATGAGCACTCACTATTCTCTGGGTGGGTGGATTGCCTGCCCAGACAAGTGGCAGCTTGGCTCCGGCTCTCCCACGGCTCGCCTGGCCTCTTCAGGGGTTGGGCACAGGGAAGCACCACCATGCAGTGCCTCACCCCCTGGACCCCCAATAATGCACTGCATTACTGGGGGCCCCCTCACTCTCCGAGTATGTACGCCAAGGCTGAAAGCAGCTGCAGCAGACACATGAAGACTTAGCCTGGTTTTGGGGTGTGCTTGCACCTCAAACTCTGGCTTAGAGGCAGGCTACTTTGGAGGGTTCGCCACCACTGGGAGCCACGCAGTTCCCAGAAGTCCTCACACACAGTGAAAACTGGAATGGGCTGGGCTTTCCTAGCCTGGTTTTCACTGTTCGTGAGAATAGGTTCATTGACTACTGTAATTGCAGGCATTAGCAAATTTCTACCTTGTTGAAATTCATGGAAGAATGCATGGGTCTGTATCCCTCCTACTTCCCAATGGAATAGATTTCATAAAGCATGTCAGTTTCTACAGATCCTATGCCTTCTGCAGAAAAAATACATTTGCAGAAAAAATGTATTTAAATGCATTCTTCGAAACGTATTCCCATGCCAACTGTTTTGGTAAGAAATGTGTGAAAATAGTTGGGGAAAATATGGAGCTGAATAGTATAGCTTGCAAAATCTTGAAGTCGCTTCTTCTTCCCAAGGTGCATCAGGCCCATAGCCCCTCCTCCAAGAATCAACTCTGAACTCTCTGAACAGTATTGTTGCATATTTTTTTAGCACACTGGCATTGCCTTGACTTTGGCTGTTATTGATTGAAGGGTGTGGGTTTGTTGCCCAAGCAGTCCCTTGTGTTGTAACCTTAATCTTCAAGCCTTGCAGATCTAGCTAGAATATAAATAGATCTAATAATGCAGAAGATATAGATACACACATACTAATTCAGCACATGTCATTTGCTTGTTAAAAAACACGCTATATTCGTCTAGGCTCCCTTTTCATTTTAGAATAATAAAATGTGCTTGGCAGAGGGCATTTCCTGGGGATTAATGACTGGCTGGGGTTAATGGCCCTTGGCAATGCTCTGGGCCATCAACTCCTCCCAGCTGGTCATTAATCCGCAGGAAATGCCCGGCACCAAGATGATTATTGCTTTATTTGGGTTCTTCTTTCATAGCAGCATTCAGGAGCCCTCACTGCTCTGAATGCATGAAAACCTGCTGGTTTTAGCTACATTTAGAGCTTACAGCTCTGCATCTTCTAATGTTTGCAGATATTTCCACTTAATGGCAATGCTTTAGAGCCTTTTCAAGCCACACCTAGAGAACGGTAGGAGAGGGAACACTACTTGATGGAGAGGTGAGCAGCTGAAGGGGCAGCATAGCAGCAAAAGCCACATTTGTATGCTACAACTCATCTTATTTGTAAGCATCGGTCATACAAGCTGAAGGCAGGGCTTTTTAAAACAACAACTTCATTTTCCTTTTCATTTTACAGACCCACATCTCAGATAAGGTATATCTTATCTAAGATAACACATAAGCAAGACATTATAAAAATAATAACATATAATGCACAGCAAATCTCACACAGAGAGAGATTGACACTGACAACAGAGATAAATAGAGGGATTTATTGATTTGTATTCTGCCTTCATAGGAACATAGGAAGCTGCCATATACTGAGTCAGATGATTGGTCTATCTAGCTCAGTATTGTCTTCACAGACTGGCAGCAGCTTCTCCAAGGTTGCAGGCAGGAGTCTCTCCCAGCCCTATCTTGGAGATGCTGCCAGGGAGGGAACTTGGTACCTAGATGCTCTTCCAAGAGCAGTTCCATCCCCTGAGGGGAATATCTTACAGTGCTCACACATGTAGTCTCCCATTCATATGCAACCAGGGCAGACCCTGCTTAGCTAAGGGGGCAAGTCATGCTTGCTACCACAAGACCAGCCTTCCTCTCTCATCAGCAACTCCTGGTTTTAAATGTAGTACTGTGAGAGTTAGTAATATAACCTGCTTGGGCCTAACTGATATGACATTACGAGACCAAACCACAAAAGACGGAAACAAGCTGAGGCTAGACTCACAAGCAGCCAAGAGCAGGCTAAGGCAGCCAAGTCTGGGCTTGCCTGCCTGTGAGAACTGCTGGGAGACACGTGGCTCCCAGCGGCACTTCAGCGGCAAACCCACCTAGGGAGTCTGTCTCTTAAATGCGCTCCCTTAACTCCATTTACCTGACCATGTGTCAGCGCCAGCTACTTTCAGTATTATTATTATTTATTATTATTATTTACATTTTATATTTATACTTTGAAGTAGGTTAAGCTGAGAGAGACGTGACTGGCCCAGTGTTGTAAATATGTTGGCAAGGCTGACCCAACAGGATTTATGGTCCCTCCTGCTCCACTTCTGTGAGTCAAGATAGAAACTCTGAAGATAAGAAAGTAGCAGCTTAGCTGCATGGATGAAAGCGAAGGATGATTCTCAAAGATAAAGTAGTAGAAACAAAAATAAAGTCCCCTTGAAACTAAACTAGTTACCCCCCTCTACGATATCTGAGCAATAACTAAAATAAAGGAGCAAGGAAGGAACAGAACAAGGACCGGCTGAAACAAGAAAGGTTGAACAATTATAAGCACGGGGAACACTGTCTGTGGTAGGCAACGTTGCTGACAGTACCGTCTCAGGAACAGCATCCTCTTGATATAGGGCTCGAGATAACCGGCAGCCAATCAGGCTTTCCTGACTATGCATTTCTATTTCCTGTGAGATCTTGCACCTGCGTGTCTCCCACTGAGCCTTTCCCTTGAGACGTCTTCTTAAAACAGGTGAAATTCCAGCTTCCTTCTGATCAGTCTCCTCAGCCCTCATCTCTGACAACTATTCAAATTCCCCTGTCTGCTGCTGTTCCACCTCAGCTTCAGAGTCTGTTCTCACAGCCAAATCCTCCTGCTGTGCTTCTGAGCCTGCTTTCCCAACCAAATCCTCCCACTCCTCCTCTGACTCTTGACTCAGAGGTCTGGGCCATGACACCCAGGGCCACCCAGCTAGTTTCATGGCTAAATGGGGATTTGAACTTGGGTCTCCTCAGTCCTAGTCTAGCACTCTAGCCACTACACTACACTGATGGGTGTCTGCCCATTGCTGAGGAGATCTCCACTATGCACCATGCACTCACACAGTGCATTGTGGGATTTCCGGGGGCCAGGATAATCAGTCCCATCCTCAGAGCAATCCCCCCCTGCTCCATGCTTCATGGTGCAGGACTGATCATGTGGGAGCGCAGAGTGTGCTCCCACTAGGAACACAACAATTGGAAAGCCTTCTCCCCACCTGCCTGGTAGGTCATATGAATAACCCCACTGTTTCCGCAGGTAGGTTCCAGACCTGTCAAAAAATCCAGAAAAAAATCTTATTTTTCCCGAAAATCTGGGAAAGGTCTCCCATTGGAAAGCATGAGAAACAGTGCTAGGGAAAGACTAGAGTCTCAGAAACATAAGACATTATGATGCTTGCAAACTGCAAGCCTTTACTGACTTATTGTCTGACAGACATGAAATTTCCAGAGCAAACCACGAATGAGAGAAACATGCCATTTTTGCTGGTAGGTCCCAGGTCTCACCCAGATTATGGGGGTGGGGTGGGGAATCCCAAATCACTGGAAAATGCATTAATACCCAGGAAAATGTGGTAAAACTCTCTCATTGGACGGCATGGGTCATGAGACCTCATAGAGCTAGGAAAAGACTAGAGTTACAGTGTCATAATTTGTTAATAAGCTTGCAGACTGCAAGCCATTTTGGTAATATATATGTAAAAGTAAATACATCACCTCACTTTGTTTTTCTTAACCCACACCCAAACATCTATTTTTCTGACCTATTGGTGATTTCAAATGTACACCGAAATAGGTCATAGAAGCAACAAACTGAGTGGGTTGCATCAGCTCCAAGGAAAAGAAAAATCTAGTATTCATTAAGTGTTTCTCTTTGGCAGTATTGGAGTAATACAATCGCAAAAATGGGTTCAATAATAGTGATATATTTGTATATCCAAAAATGAAACAAACAGGTACAAATTAATGTCAGTTTCCTATTGAATAAAATTGGGGTGAAATGACCCCAACACCATCAGTTTGTTTATTGTACGATTTCTATAACATTTGTCGTTAAAATAATCCCTAAGCGGTTTACAAAATAATTAAAACAATGCACAATTAAAATACAAGAAGTACAGATATTAAATATAAAAATAATATATCTCTATTTAAAATTTTAAAAACCTATATAATACAGTAACACAAAAAACACAAAGCAGCAGCACTAAAATCTGTACTCCCATAAAAGCCTGGATGAGGATCCATGTTTTTGCTTGTTTTCTAAAAACTGATGGAGGCTAAGGAGCGGATGCCAGCCAGGAAAGCATTCCAAAGCCTGGGGGCAATAACTGAGAAGGCCCTGCCCAATGTGTTCGACAGCCAAGCCTCACTGAGTGTCAGCACATGGAACAGAGCCTCCTCCAATGTTCTTGTTCTGCAGGCAGAAACACTTGGGAGCAGGCAGTCCTTCAGATATCCACTCTTTCAGAATGGATGTAATATGACCCCAGAAGGCAGCACTGGATAAAATCGTAGCTGCCACATTTTGCACTAGCTGCAGTTTCCAAAAATTTTTCAAGGGCAGCCCCACGTAGAGCGAGTTACAGTAATCCAACCATGACGTGACTAAGGCATGGGTAACTGTTGCCAGATCTGCCTTCTTGAGAAAGGGCTTCAGCTGGCACATCAGCCAAAGTCATGCAAAGGCATCTCTGGTAGTGGTGTGCACGGAACCGGTGCCTGCCGGTTCGAAAGTGGGGGGATCTCTTTAAGGACAAAGGAGGGTGCTCTTACCCCTCTTGCCACATTTTCCCCACCGGTGCTGCCTTTTACAATGGTCCGGCGGGGTGACAGAATACCTCCTTGCCACCCCGATGCCTCTTCGGACCAGAAGTTGCATGTTGCTATATGCGCAAGCGCAGTGGCAACTTCTAGTCACTTCTGGTCTGTGGAGGCACCGGGGTGGCAAGGAGGTACACTGCCACCCTGCCGTATGTGGATGGTGCACGCAAGGGAGAGGGGCAAACACAAGTCCACTCATCCCTAGCTATGTGCCTGGATAACATTCATTTATTAATGGATGAACTGGGAGGATATGGGTCATGCTGAGGACGAGTCAGCTCTGTGGTCCTGTTCCTCACAGAAGAATGGCAGAGAAGGAGGCAGCAGGTGACAGTCCCTTCCAGTTCTGAGACTTGGAGGAGGCAAAAAAGAAGGACTAAAAGAAAGGGCACAGCCTTTGGGTCTGTAAAGAGAGTGGTGATGGAGGGACACCACAATTGGAGCTGGACTAGATGGACCTCTGGTCTGATCCAGTCAGTCTGTTCTTATGTTCTTAGGACCCTCTCACCTTAAAAATCAATTTAATGAAAACGGAAACTGAAGCAAACCAAAGAACTACACAGAGAACTCAAGAATGGTTAATATCCAGCCACTGACATAAAAGTTTGCCTTAATAAATGTGTCTTGACCAGCCTTTGGAAAGAAAACAATAAGCGAACTGGTCTGGAAAAGGAAGATGGGTGAATGACTCATCATTCACACTTCCTTGCCATCCCTGAAAGGAGAATTATAAACAGAACCTGAGGCTAGAGACGTCTTGTGTCCCCCCTCCCCCGCCAAGTTATCTATAATTTAGGATCCTCCTTCTATTCCCACCAGGTCCCTTGGAACATATTTATTTAGCTTTACCAGGCTCCACTGGTAGGTAATAAACACTGCAGTTCAAGTTCGTGAACTTTAGATGTCAGAGGTTTGGTTCACCGAATAAAGAACACTTCCTCTTGTAATTAAACTCTGGAGGGGTCAGTTTACCTTTGTGACCTGCAAGCAGCTCAAATTGACTTCTGTCACACTTGACTTCTTTGTAATGAATGACCTTTTGGTCATGCTTGCATTTAATGAACTGTTAAGACAAGACCATCCATAAAGGGGATGGTTGTATAACTCAATTTTTGATATGCATTTGCAAAGCATTGAATAAGAGTTACAACACTAGCAGAATGCTATTCAGAGCCCTTAAGAACATAAGAACAGCCCTGCTGGATCAGGCTCGAAGTCTATCCACTCCAGCATCCTGTTGGATGCAACATCCTGTTGGACCACACAGTGGCCCACCAGATGCCTCTGGGGCAAGAGATGAGTGTATGTCCTCTCTGTCGCTGTTGGTCCCCTGCAATTGGTATTGAGAGGCATCTTGCTTCTGAGGCTGGAGGTGGCCCACAGCCACCAGACTAGTAGCCATTGATAGACCTGTCCTCCATGAATTTGTCTAAACCCATTTTAAAGCCGTCCAAGCTATTGGCCCACAATATATCCCATGGCAGAGAATTCCATAGATTAATTATGTGCTCTGTGAAAAAGTACCTCCTTGTGTGGGTCCTAAATTTTATGGCCTTCAGTTCCATGAGATCGCCCCTGGTTCTAGAGTTGTGAGAGAGGGAGAATTTTTAAAAAATCTATACATTCTCTATACTCCGTGTATAATTTTATAACCTCTGTCATGGATTCCAGTAGTCACCTCTTTTCCAAAGTAAAGAGCCATAGATGCTGTAGCCTTGCCTCATAGGGAAGGTATTCCAGACCCCTGATCATCTTGGTGCAACTTCTTCTGCATCCCTCTTCTGCATCTTTTCTAGTTCTAGAATGTCCTTCTTAAGAAACAGTGACCAAAATTGTACCCAGTACTCAAAATGTGGCCACACCATAGATTTGTATAAGGGCATTATAATATTAGCATTTTTATTTTAAATCCACACATGAACCTGTCCTC
The DNA here is from genome assembly GCF_027244095.1 of Hemicordylus capensis. NCBI lineage: Eukaryota > Metazoa > Chordata > Lepidosauria > Squamata > Cordylidae > Hemicordylus > Hemicordylus capensis. The sequence goes on from NC_069659.1 coordinate 339,931,004, forward strand.
TTATCTCCTGTCTGCTAAGTTTACTCGAGAGCCTTTGGTGGGGAACTTTGTCAAAAGCTTTTTGGAAGTCCAAGTATACTATGGGGCTATTCTCACGATCAGCAAAAATCAGGCTAGGAGAGCCTAGCCCGATTTTGGCTGATCGTGTAAGCCACTGGGCTCGCAGGCGAGCCCAGTGGCTTACAAGTGGCTAGCCCGCTTTTGTAGCCCTGCCGAAAGAGTGGTTTATATAGGGCAGTGCCCTCTTTATATATTTTATTGCCCCCTTCAGGGAAGAAGATGTCTCCTGCTAACTGAGAAAAGAGGCACCTTTTAAAAGAGGTGATTCTCTTTATTTAGCGGGAGGGAACAACTGGCTCTATCCATCTTTTACATTTATTTATTTCTGTATGTAAACCACTTTGGGGACTTGGGTTGATAAGCGGAATATAAATATTCATCATATTTGTATGTGCTCTTTGTCTCCTTCCCCTGTTTTCGTCTTAAATTCCCAAACACAAGCACAAACTACACATATTAATAGAGCTCTTTTCAACAAGTGCTCAAAGTAATTTACATAAGTAATAAATAAATTAATTAAATAAAATGGCTCCCCATCTCCAAAGGGCTGACAGTCTAAAAGAAAACATAAGTTAGACACCAGGAGAACCACTGGAGGGATGTTGCGCTATAACTGGATAAGGAGTTGCTCTTCCCCTGCTCAAAATGAGAGCATCCCCACTTTAAAAAGTCCCTTTCTGCTCAGTCAGCAGGAGTAAACACCTTTTATTTCCCCCGTTTTTTAAAAAAATGGTTAAATCTTGGGTAGTGTGTTTTCTGGCTTTTATCTTTTATAATTTAGAAAATGAAAATAATCACACTTGTTTATATTGTTTGTTTGATAATTTATTATATTAATAATTGATAGTATTGGATTTAGGAAAGACCACTGCAACCTAGCCTAGCCCTGATTGCTACTGTATTTGCTTTGCAAATGTTAACTGTATTGAGGGATGTACTTATTTTGAGCTCAGGATGCTGGACATTTCTAAACCAAACTCACCCAAACTCTGCCCAAAGAAAAGCATCTTTACATCCTGCATGGATTCTGTTAGTGTCATTAGTGACTGAGCTTTAAAACAGAAGATTCTTGGTTCAACTCTCACTTCTCACGCTTGCCATGAATTCATTGCATGGCATTAGGGAAAACTCTCCCACCTTTAACCCTTCCTTCTTTCCACCATTAACACTTCCTTCTTTTCATAGGTATTATTATTGTAAATAATAATCTTTATTTACAATAGGGATTACTGAGGTAACATATGTGAAGACCTTGGAATACTCAGAAAGCACTATTTACACGAGCTAAGTATTATTATAGAAAATAAACACATAGGAAGGGGTGTGTACGGACCATTTGTAATGGGTCAGTCCAAATTTAGACTGAACTGACACTCAGCGGACCGGTTCAGTTGAACTGGCTTAGCTGGGTGAACTGACAAACTGGCTCTACCTGGCTTGACCTGGTTTGTGATCGAATTGCTCGAACCGGCCCAGTTCACGGTGGACCATTTCAATTGCAAACCTGTTCTGCACGCTCCTACACATAGGCATATGCATACATAAACTGCCTAACTTACCTTTGTCATTTAACTTTCCCCCTTCCAACATTACACTGGAAATGTGGGAACCGCTATAGCATGACTCCTTCCCACACCACCTCCCACAGGACCTAGGCTTAATACATTACACCCTGGTGACACAGGCAGGAAATATGACCAGCATCAGCATAACACAAGAGGGAGGCCACTGTTAGAACTATTTGGCTAAATGTCCCCTCCCCTCCCCGCTCTCTCTGAGCCAATCCAAGTTTTTTCTTTGCTTATATTCTTGAGCTCTTTATACCTGTCATTCATTGCTTTGCCGATTTCTCTGTTTAACAGCATCATGCTGTGGGCCTTTCTTGGGTCAATAGGAATGCTTCTGATCTTTGGAATGCCACTGAGTCTGAGATGTGAATGCAGCAAACAGCACAGCAGACGCTGGCAAATCCAGGGAGATCAAGTTATAGATGTTACTTGCAGCAGAATAAAACGGATGCTTTTTCCCATATAGAGAAGATACATTGGACTGGACAATATTGCAAAAGATAACGGATCCTGTATTTTTTGTTAGAGTTTCATTAGACCTCTCTCTCTCTCTGTCTCTCCCTCTCCCTCTCTCTCTCTATCTCTCTCTCCACATCCAAAACCTTTTCATCACATGATCCGGAGTCAAGATAAAATAACTTTAAAAAAACCCCTACAGCTATAAATTGTTGTAGTTCATATCTCATTTCAGAATCAAAAGGTTTAGGACAGGATCTCAGTTGTGATGGCAGAACAATGCTATCTTAGCAGGGAGGCGTATGCCAAAACTGTCAGAAATCAGGATTGATTTAGGGGACGGTAATCTAGGTGAGTGCTTGTAATACGAATATGACAATACTACAAATATCGCCAAGCTTATAGAGTATTGGGCATTTTCATTATTTTTAAATTGTTAATCTTTCTATAAGATTAAACAAGTCTCTTCTGATTTCCTTATATATGGGGTGGATGAATAAATGCTGATATATAGATCCAGTCCACACATGCAAATATATCATCTTCTGACACAGATGAATCATGCATATTGAACATCCATCAATTTTGCCTTGATTACTACAAATGCAGTATAAAATGGTGATCAGAAAATGAACAACTGGGGAAGATATCTAAAATGCTCATCATCTGGTGCACCATTTGGTCCAGCTTTCCCTTTAAAAGAGATGTAAGACATCAGTACAGCAACAAGCTGTACAATTGATAATGAAGACATTGAAGTGGTGGAAAGCTTCTGCCTTTTAGGATTGACCATCAACTGTAAAGGATCCAGCAGTCAAGAAATACAGTGCAGACTAGTACTTGGTAGGTTTGCAATGAAGGCCTTGGAAGCGATATTTAGATGCTGTGACGAGTCTATACCTACAAAGATTAGAATCATTCAGATAATGTTTTTCCCCATGACACTCCATGGATGTGAAAGCTGGACTTTGAAGAAGCAAGATAGAAAAAGTATTGATGCTTTTGAACTTTGGTGCTGGAGAAGTCTTTTGAAGATACCATGGACAGCCAGGAAAACAAACAAAATGGATCACAGAACAAATCAATCCAGAATTTTCACTCGAGGCATACCAGGCTCAAACTGTCATACTTTGACACATTATGTGAAAACCCAACTCCCTTGAGAAGTCCATAATGCTGGGGAAAGTAGAAGGAAAGAGACGAAGAGGACGACCATCAGCAAGGTGCATGGACGCGATTACAACAGCAATGAATGCACTACTGAGAGACCTTAAAGGTTTTATGTTTCAATAAAATTGAAAAAAAATTCCTAAAAGAGAGAGAGACAGACCTTAAAGGCCAAGTTGAAGACAGATAATCCTGGATAGAATTTATGTGGTCACTAAGAATCAACACCGACTTGTTGGCACTTAATCAATCAATCAATCAATCAATCAAGACATCAGTAGAAAAAAGATAAAACCTGCATACATTCATATATGGGTATCCACATTCCTAAGAATCAGGTCTGTGACCCACCACCTAGGAGACTGCTGTGGATGGGTGAGCACTTGACTTCTGGACTGATCATAACTTTTTATGTGCCATAATATTTCATTGGTAATAATCTACTTTGTCAAATGTATGCAATGGATTGAGAAGATGGTTCGGTGGGGGGGTGCGGTCACACATGTAAACAAGAGCTATGTATGCCGTTCCTGAGCCTGATCCAGCAACAGAGACTTTGCATTCATAGACAGACATGTCAGCTAATGAAGTGCCTGTGCTATGAAGAGGGTTGATTAACTCGGCACTGGCACTCGTACAGGAGGAGTGAATTCTGACAACCTCCCCTTTCCCCAAAAGCCCTCTTTCTCTCATCTGAACATATTCCCTGAGGGTTGTGTAGCCCTCAGGGACATATTTCCAGGTGACATAGAATGTTTTCAGGGGAAAGGGAGGTCTCTGAAATTCACATCCCATCCCACCCTACCTCACCCCTGCAACTGCTGGTGATGTGTTAGTCTCAATCTTGTCTACAGCACTGGCGAACCTCTCAAGCAGTGGCACTTGGTTAGGTTGTGGCTATAACCCTTAAAAAAGAATCTTACCAATAAACTGTACATAAAAGGAAGTGTGGGAACGAATGCATTCCCCTAACTGGTGGAATTACAACTTCTTTAAAGGGCTAGATATAAAAGGGCCTAAAGAGAGAATACAGGAAGTTTACCGGGAGAGAATTAAAACCTTCTCCCACCATAAGCCTGTTAAGTCAGTGATCCTTGATCATTATTCAACAGGAAAATAGCATTATGTGGGAGATTTTCACTTCTTGCTCTGCAAAGGCAACCAGTGCTACTGTGCTGAATACACCCTGTGAACCACAACATAGCTATCTCTCCCCACCACCATCACAGGCTACTAACCCATCATTACAGAAGGTGGAGGAGATAATGTGCCACTGCCTACACAATGGACCTAGGAATACAACTAAAAACCTGTTTTAAAACAAAATTATTTGTTTTAATTAGCGTTGGAGAAAGTGATGCTTCCAAGTGAACTTTCTTCATTCTTGTTAATGTTGTTTACTTTCCTTTTCCCCTCTTTTAAAGCAACCAGTTCCCAATGAGACTCATTAAGGCGTTGGAGATAGAAATAACAAATTAATTCAGAAAGGTTAGATGCTAGTTTTGATGCACTTGAGAATGCCTGCCTGCTAGAGTGTGAAAATTGTACTGAAGACAGCATGGCAGTAATAATGGGGGGGGGGGCAGAGAAGAGAGGAAGAGCCTTCATACAAATCTAAAGAGACCCAAATGAAGGAGGGCAAAGACATCTATCTACCAGCGATAAGTAAGCCAAAATCTAATTAGCAACTGGGTGAGCAAAAATCAAGTAGATAATTGGCTGGCTAAGTACATTAAAATCCTTCATTTTGTAGACATTTGCTAATATTTCTCAAAGTCTGGTGTAGATGACACAAAACTGGGAGGGTAGATAATACCCCAGACGACAGGAATCAGGTTCAAAATGACCTTGATAGAATGGGAAACTGGGCTGCAACTAAGAAAATGAAACTCAGCAGAGACAATTGCAAAGTTCTGCACTTGAACAACAACAAAAAATCAAGTCTGCAAATAAAGAATAAGCATTGCACATCAGGGAAAAGAATAGCCTAGAATTTGGGCATGTTAGCTTTCCAGGGACAGTAAGGTATGACCTGAAGAACCATTTGCACACACAATTCAAGCTAGGGATATAGACATGAAAGCCTGCTTCTGTGTGTTTATTATCCCTAGCTGGATCATAACAACAATATTTTATTTGATGAGGAATTATTTCATTCCTTTTGAAAAGGGCAGATTCCTATACACGCCTCTTATTTTTTGAAGGCCACAGGAAGATGACTCATACGGAGTCAGACCATTGGCCCATCTAGTTCAGTATTGTCTACACTGACTGGTATTAGATCCTGAAGACTTTTTTTGGTGGAGTGCTTTCCCATGCTTCCTGAGAAATGCCAGGGATTGAACCTAGGACTTTCAGCATGCAAAACATGTATTCTAGTGTTGAGCCACAGCTCCTCCCCAATGATAGTAAGGTACAATTACACTAAGAGATATCAGATTGCAATCTTAAAGTAGAGTCTGAGGGCAGGCAGGAATCAAGAGTGGACAGTGAAGAATGAAATTGAATGAGCAATATATATAATGAATAATAAAATATATTTGTCATCATGAAAGCAGGGCATTGGGATGCAAATGGGACAGCTGTATTCTTTAATTGCAGCTGGATTAATAAAATGTAATTTTTACAACCCATTTGCAACAGACCGCTAGGGAATACATTTTATTACCACTCTGGGTGTCTTCTAGTTAATAAATTCCTGTCTTTTGAGCATAAGCGTTTGGCTTCAAATCCCAGATACAAGTTTATTAAAATTGTAATAGTTCTTGCAGACTATAAAATGAAATGAAGTGCACAAAATGTGCATTTCCAGTGCATGGCTTTCAAACCATTTTTTACATGACTAATTTCAGCATTTCCAACTTAGGCCGTGTATGGTTGAGTTTAAATAATAAATATTTAACCAGCCGCAGATCTTAGTCTAAATGAATTCCAATGGTTGGTTCTTTCCTCTCTCCCCCAAAGAAGAAAAAAACCTATTTACATTTGTTAGTTAAAATGTAAACATTATGGCATTATTGAAATATTAACTAGAGTTAGTATAAGCCTCTGAGCAATTTTATGTAAAGTGATGGAAAATTTAAGATTAGATTATTACAGGAGATAGTCCATCAACAGTGTATGTTTTGCTAAGTCAGGGAGCCATTAGGGGCATTGATTAGATGTATGTCTACACTACAAATGTAAATGAGTTTGAAGCCTAATTGTGATGACTCACAGCTAAGGAACCCTGGGAAATACACTTCTATAATGGGACTAAGAAATCACTCAAGTTATCACAGTCTGCAACAAGATAGTAAGGTAGTTTCCATGACCATAATTGGGGCAGGGAGTTGGGTGTGTGTGGGAGAAGGCAGGGATGGACCCACCTTCCCCCAGACAATTGGCAATGTCCTCTTTTTATTTATTTTTGATTTAAAATATTTCTGTACCACCCAAAACTTGTGTCTCTGGGCAGTTTACAAACTCTTTGGCTCATCGCCATGCATCCACACACTCCACACTGCTCAATGCAGAGATTTTACTGGCCTCCAGGAATCCCACCACACTCCATGCAATGAGTATGGTGCATTGGGGCATGGATTCTCAACATTGGGTCCCCAGATGTTATTGAACTTCAACTCCCATAATCCCCAGGCCCAGTGGCCTTTGGTTGGGGATTATGGGAAGTGAAGTCAAGTAACTTCTGGGGACCCAATGTTGAGAATCCCTGCATTGGGGGATTCCCCTGGGAGTCAGGTGCTCTAGGTGCCTAACTCTGTGTATGCTTGGGCTGTATGCTTGTGCCCTTTAACCCGGGTTAAAGCCTGGGGTAAATTCCCAGGCTTGTGGGGGATACAGTGCCAGGATTGCCTATTTTCCTGGTGCTGCACACGAGTAGCCAAACCCAAGCCTGGGTTTGGCTGCTTGTGTACACAGCCTCACTGAACAGAAGCTAGGGATGTACAGAAACTCCTTGAAGAATTTCATTTTTTCTTATAGAAACTCAGAATGACATCCCTTGAAATTCCTCAGATTTTGTCATAAGAGGAACCCAGAAATTCATGCTGAGTTTCACTTGGTGTGAATTTTTCTTGTGAACCATAATAGCAATCTCCCTCTGTATAGCTTACAATTCCAGGTCTGGGGAGCATGATATGCTCCTGCTGTATCAGCTGTACTAGCGACTACCGTGTTTTCCCCAAAAATAAGACAGTGTCTTATATTAATTTTAGCCCAAAAAAATGCACTAGGGCAATTAGCAGTACATCAGAAATTACTGCTAGGTCTTACTTTCAGGGTAGGTCTTACTTTCGGGGAAACAGGGTAGTATGTTTCTAGGTGCAATTTGAGGTGGTGCTTAATCATCTTCAAAGCCCAATATAGCTTAGGACTATGAGACTTAGGGATTTCAACCGCAAGTCAGACCCTTGGTCCATCTACAGTAGCTTCTAGCTCAGTACAGCCTTGCTGTAGAGGGAAGAGCTATGCTTCTGAGAGGAAGAACAACTCTGCCTTTTCTATGGAGATGAGCATTGAAGCACGAGAGAGGGAAATAATAAATAGCTAAATTTTAAGAAGCAAGACTAAAAGAACTGCAAGCCAGAAGATTTCAGATACCAAATAAGTATGCCTTGCTGCTGCAGTGGTACAAAAATGAGTGGTGTGGCCAAGCATATATGGATTAAAATAAGTAGACAAAACATGACACTGGCCTGGATTGCTGATCTAGTAATAATGTGATGGACAAGAGCCAATAGGTCCATATGCAACTGCAACAATTTGAGTGTGTGTACAATCTTAGGGAAGGGGGATGACAAGTTCCCAGCAACTCAGTATAGACGTTTGAGGGCAGGGACAATGTGCTGCACCACCATGGATGTGCTAGTTCAGCTGGTGAATTGTCATCTGCATCATATGCAAGCACTGAATAGCCATTACACATTCACTGTACATCATTTGGAAAGGCCTGTTGGTTGTAGTCCAGTGCATTGCAAAAGCCAAGTTTAACAAAACTGATGTCAAGGACCAGTACAGATGATACATCCCACCCCACACACATTTTTAATGGGGACATGTTGATAGCATTTCCCTCAGGACATCCTCTGTGAGTGTCCCAACACCCCTGGGATTTATCCCTTTATCATGTGTATAGTGGGGTTATTCATCTGAACAGCTCCTATTCATGCACTCTTTTGTCTGTTTTAAAAAAGAGGCGCTCCACACGAGCAGTGTGGAGAGTCTGCAGGGCTTGTGCAGGGAGAGCGGGCTTGAACTGCTCTCTCCGCACACGAGCATTCCTCCCTTCCTGGGCAACTAGATTGGCCGCCCACACGATTATCGGCTCTGTCACAGAGCCGGTAGGGGAAGCAGGGAAGTCCCGGAATGCCCCATGGAAGTGCTCAGCATTCAGGGGAGACCCCCAATGCTGGAAACCTTATTGTAGCCTCCCAGTCGGGGGGTCTCCTTGTGAGTCGCAAAGGCATGGAGCCACACCGCGGCATCTCACAATCAAGGAAATGGGGTTAGCGGAGTGCTTGCTTGGCTAACCTCATTTTAGGGGAGGGCTACTTTGGCAGGCTAGCTGTCGTTGAACCACCAGACTTGCGTGCAAGCCTGGTGGTTCTCATGATAGGGGAAAACAAGGCTGGGCTCCATTAGCCTGGTTTTCCCCCATTGTGAGAATAGCCTCAAACACTTAGGCTAAGGCAAGCCAATATTTTACCAGTACTTATCAATACTATGAATACTCTAACCTGACAGGGGACTCAGAGTGAGAGCTTGGGTGGGAAAGACGCTTGGTCTCATTCTGTTTCCAGTGATGTAATCAAGAATGCAATGGAGCCCAAATTTCAGAATGGGCTTGGTAGCAAACCATTTGAGTCAATCTTTCTGATTTGAATCAGAAAGGGATGAATTTTTCCATCATTTTGTAATGGGGGGAACACAAAATGTGGGGACAATGCTCTAGTAGGGGGACAAAATGTGGCTCTGCCTCCAGTGAGAGAGGCCCCTTGGAAGGTAGTTCTGGAATGCTGAGAACTGCTTCCCACCTCTTCCTAGGAGATATTTGAGATGAATAGGCCCTCCACATACACACCTGATCTGTCATAAAGATTGGCATTTCACCAATAATTGATATTTTCGTCTTGTTCCATATTTACAGCACCTTCGACTCTTAAGAAAACATCTCAGTAGACAAACCTAATTACTGAATTCCTACTGACAAAGGGAAAAGATAGCTACTTTTCACTAATTTCTTCAAGATGAGATAGTCAATAGTTTCTTCCCGTTGACTGACAGATTTCTTCTGCAACCTTTACTCAGGGGCTGTCTTCTATTGATTACAGCATTTTAGTGTTGCTTAGTCCTCTATGATACTCTTACTGAAGATTCTATGCAAAGACGCCTTCACACACAGCCTCAGATCCAGATGTTTACTGGTATTCATGGTTTGTGTTTGTGACCCAGCCAAATGGATCCTTCCTGAACAGTGCTGGTGGGTGCAGGAGGGCTAGATGCCCTGTGGGGAGTAGAATTCTCTGCTGATCCAGGAGGGCATTGCTTGTCAGAAGCAAAGATGGGACCTGGGGGCAGGCTAGGGCTGAACTAACTTACAATATCATATCATATTGCCTGGCTGGTTTTATCAAAATGACGTTTAGCATTTTATATGGCTTTCTTGAGTGTTCAAGGTGCTTCGTTCATGTTGCCTTGCTGAAGGCTTTACAATCACCCAGTATGGGAGGTGAGTATCATTGTCCCCATACTGTAGAAAGAAATAATGAAGGGCTGAAAGTCGATTGTCTAAGGCCATTAGTGAGTCCATGTCAGAGGCAAGAGTTTTCTTTAGAAATATTTGTAGTAGCAGTAATAGTAGTGGGAGTATTCATCTGTTTATATTTCTTTAAAATGTTTCTAGACTGCTTTTCTGAGTTTTACACAAAGCAGCTGACATCAAGATAAAACACAAAGACAAGAAATCCAAAATATAAGCAAACAAACAAAAGAGTTGAATTAATGAGTACTTGATTCATAATTCAGTCCCATGTCCACTATGCAGGCGGAAGGAAGGAAGGAAGGAAGGAAGGAAGGAAGGAAGGAAGGAAGGAAACCCATACCCAACATCAGAATGCTAACGTGTCAATGGAAATATAGCCTGAAATAAATCAGGAGGTTCCTCTTTGGATCAAACATGTAAGGGATTTTAGGTGAAATCAAATTATTTTTAATAAGGCTAGCCACATTCTCCAGTGGGAGTTTGAACACCTCTGTAGAGAACCACCCACAGCCAGTCGTTGAATTGCTGCATCAATCACTTTCCTCTTATTTCTCCCTTTCACAGGCAATGCTGCTATTTTTTCAGACAGAGGTTGTGGACTGGGCTGACCCCTGGTGCTTCGGAAGAAACTGCTAGATAAGGTAATGGTGCACCCATTGCTTAGGCAATAAAAAGGGAGGTACTTGGGCTCAGTCCTACCTGGAATTGTTCCATTTGACTGGAAGCCTCCTAATCCCAGATTGATGCAATTTGTGATGAAGATTGTGGAATTACAGTGATGAAGGAAAAGCACTCTACACATGCTCAGGTCGTTTTGTTCTTATTTAACATATCTTGGAGTTGACCACGTTCTTAACTGATGGTTCTAGAAAAATTGGCCCAAAAGGAATCATGGATCATTGCTCCTGGATACAGATGCCTAAAGTGCCTCACTAGTGAGCACTCTGGATATACTCAGAGACATTGGCCACCTTTGGACATAATGTGGAACCATGAGTCCAGTGGTTCCACACACCCCTCCCCACCACCTTCCCATTCAAATTTGGATGAAGTGGAGAGCTCCCTCTCTGCAGTCTTGCTGACTGCAGAAAGGAGGGGGAACTGGCTGACGGTGCTTCTTTCTTTACTGAAGGACAGCCCCAGAGCCAATAGCAGCTGGGGCGAGGAGGAACTTCCTCCCTCAACTCTAGTTGCAGAAGGGGGAGATTGTGCTGCCACATTCAGCCGTAATGCTGGCACTGCAGAACTGGAGTTAAAGGCAGTGAAACTCATTACAAACTGAATGTGCAAAATACAGTTTGGGGAGGGAAACCATGGGCCCATTTTTTGAGGAAACGATGGTTGCCCACATTCGGATGTACAGTTTCAGAAACTAGAGGTCCCTTCACTTCCTGTTTCATCCGCTCCATTATCTAGCCAGTTTGGGTAACCAAGATTCAATTGTGTGACCTAGACCAACGATGCTTTCCTTCTGTATGCTGTTGCTGTTCTATATATTTCTGAATTCTTGTTTCATCAGCACATTTCACACCCATCTACCCAACACACCATTGTCTAATCATACAAGGACCGTTAGTATAAATTGCCTGCATGTGATTAGGAGGAAGTGTGATGGCTGACGGGTGGCGCACATATTTTGTCAGTCACGTTGAGTTATTTTTAAATATATATTATAAAAGGGAAAGTATCATTTTGAAATGATGCTGATGAATTGGAAAAAGAATTTAAGTGACAACTGATGATGCATAAATATTACGAAAATGCAGTATGTGTCTTCTTAAGTGCAAAAATTAAGCTTAGGACAGTAAAATGTCTTCATTCTATGGCCTGTATATATTGAAAGGAGGATGCTGTCCCTTAATACAGCAATGTAATACCAATGTTAACTGGCAGCTGCATTGACATTGTGAGTTTGAGGCATGTGCATGCTAAAAAAAAGGATGTGTAGTTGAATACAGGAGACCCTCATTACCTGTGGTTTCATAGATTGTGGTTTCATGTATCTGTGGATGTGTCTTAGAGACCCAGTTTTTGTATCCATGGCATGAAATATAGGCAATTTTTGTCTATCTGCAGTTCCTGGGTAGCCAGAAACGACTTCTGTTGTCATTTCTGGCTGCCATTTTGAAGCTCAGGGCCATTTTGTGGCCTTAAATGGGGGGGAGGAGGATTTGGGGGGCATTTCTGGAAATCTGGAGAACAAAGAACAAGGTTTCTACCCTGATTTCTGCCCCCTCCCTGATTTTTTAGCATTTCCCCCCAGCCTAAGCAACCTAGTCCCTGGATTGCCATAGGGGTAAAGTTTCTTTATTCATGATTTCGATATTTGTGCTAAGTGGTGGGAATGAAACCCCCACAAATAATGAGAGCCATCTGTACGAGTGCCAACAAATTGTGGAGGAGGGGACACTGTGATATATATTTTTTAAATTTTCTTAGGCACATGTGGAACCATCAGTGTTTCTGGCCTGCTTGATAATACTTGTGGCATGAGGGACAATGTGATATGTGGTATGGTGTGGCTTTATTGACCCCCATCTGCCACCACTTCTAAACTCCAGAAAGTCAAACTACAAGTTAGATTCATAATTTGCCCCTGGTGTGCTTGCTTGCTTGCTTTGTTTGCTTTTTGTTTGTAAATGGCAGATATGAGGGGAGCTGATCTGGATCTCCCCCACCCTGTGACTATTTCCTCCAGGAAGGAAGTTCCCATTGGTGCCAAACTTACCTCCTGCACTTAGCAGTAGTAAGGAGATCTGGGCCACTGCAAGGGGAAGAATTAAGTCCCCCTCCCTGATCCATGCAATAATCCTGATCTGAATCGTTCCCTTCTGGCTGCTTTCAAAAAGAGAGAGAAAGAAACCAGAATCTAGAAATGTACATGGAGGTATAAAAATATGATAAATAAATACGGAAATAAACAGTCTCAAGAGAGTGAACAAGTAACATGCCAGGGACAAACAACACATTTAACATAATGCGTCATTTGCCCTAAGTTACCTGGTTATATTCTGCTGAGCTTCTGAGGAAGCTTGGATGCCACCCTATCAGATCAATTTTGCACATGTAGAGTAACAACACTATCCATGCATGATGAAATAAAAAGGATGCTTGGCTGGTGGTGGTAGCAGCAGTCTTGTTCCGAAGCTGTCAGCACCTTTCACCAGATGCTGCCAACCCATGTACTAATTTTAATGCCATCGCAAGGAGGTTGTCTGGAAAGAAATCTCAACCCACCATTAGGCTTGTTCTTAGATTTCTATCCCTCCAAAGCAATGGTCTGTGCTTGCTTGGCATTGCCTTTTGAAGAATCATAGGTGCCAATTACTCCATGTGACTGAAAAGGGCTACTGGTAGCAATAAACGGTGTCAAGAAGCCCGAGCCAATATTTTTCTCATACTATGATTCCATTGGCAAGCTGAGCTCCTCTTGCAGTGTAGTTTGTACATCTCTTGGCTGAGCACATGTTGGGGAGTTCTCGATGGAATCCCATGTCTGAGAAGGTCCACCAAGCTGCTTTTCTCTTGGCTTTTAGAAAGCTGACAAATGTTTCATAGTGAGGTCATTCACACAATCAAAAACTGAAGTGATTCACACTAAGGAAGCCCAGCCCAGTTTTGCCTGTACATGTGTACCACTGGGACTCACCGATCCCAGCAGCACCACAGTGACAACCCACCTAGGCAACCGCCCTAGCTTGCAGCCACGGCTGGCAGACTGTGGGGATCCCGGGCAGCTTTGGGGAGGGGAGGGGGGATCCCCATAATGCACCGCGTACTTGCATGGTGCATTATGGGAGCTCCAGAGGGTGGGGCAATGTGGGGCAATTCATCCTGGCACCCTGGTGCTCTGAGCTACTGGCAGCAGCCAGTAGTCATCTAGGCAAGTGATTCGTCCACCGCAGAGGACACCCTTGGTCATCCCCAGGGAAGTAAGCTCTTTGGGGCTTCCTTCCCACTAACCCTCTTGCCCTTTCTCACTGCATGTGAGAATGGGCTCACTATGTTCTACCCAGGTTTGGGAGCTCTGGGTGCTCCCAATTTTAAGTTGTGTGGAAGCAAGGTAGCAGGAAAACCTGGGTAGCTTTTCCTTCTACCTTTCTTCCACACAATCACTTCTGCTTAGGTTTTCATCTTACCTTGCTACCACACAGCCGAAAACTGGAAGCTCACACAGTTCCCAAACCTGGGGAGAACACAGTTTTTGATTGTGTGGACGACCTCAGTGTCTTTGAGGGGATAGGCTAGCTGCATATCTGTGTTCTTTGACTTTCTGCTTCATTTGTCACTTTAGCTGTGTGTTTTAAGTGGAAGGTCTTAACAGCTTTGCTTAATTTATTCCTATATATTTATTAAAATATGTTTAACCTGTTTGATTAAAGCTGCTTAGAGAGACTTGATGGTATAATGGTTAGAGTATGGGACTAGGAACAGGAAGATCTTGCTTCAATATCCTATTTTGCCCTAAAGAGCTTTGTGTGACATTCACCCAAGTGCATCACCATCATTCAGCCATTACAGAAGCATCCCCCAAATACTACATTTCCCAGTAAATGCTGCATCGTTTCCCAGTAATGCAGGAGAACGAAAGAAAGGGGAAAGCCCACTGCCTAGACAGTCCATTTAAAACTGAAAACGTGGTAGCCAGCCACAGCTCCCTCACTGCTGGAAGTAAGATCAGTCTTCTTGCCCCTTGCCGAGTCCAGTAAATTAGTTCAGGGGTCAGAGAGTGGCAGGGAGGAGGGGTGAAAACTTTGGTCTAATCCAAAGTAAAGCAGAAGCCCTCCGAAGCACTGAGGTGGCCATGAAATAAAAATGATGCTGCTTCATACAGCCACAATATTTCAAGTGTGACACTGCACAGGAACTACAGGGAATTTCTGTATCTTTTTCCTGCTGAGTTCATGGTCAATAGCCAAGCTAGTTCAAGCTGCTATGGAGAAATACTGCCACACTCCCGACTGGGTGATGGTAGGGCAGCTTTGCCTTACCCTGTTTTGGTGAAGGCATGTGGCTGGGAAAATGGGGTGGAGCAGAGAGACAGAGCGGAGGAGTCGGAGGAGTCATTAGCTGTCTCTTTCCACTCAATAGCTCCGGAGCTGGGAGGATCATCATGCTCCTGCCTGTGAGTAACTGGTCCACTTACCGGGGCGTAGCAAGGTTAGAGTGGGCCCAGAGACAAGATATTGTCAATTGTGGATGATGCAGGTCATTTAATGGTACTAGAGAAAGACATGCTGTTCTGGTAGCTCCAGGTCTTAATACTCACATCAATTTTGGAGGATGAATACAACTGAAGGAAGCCTGGGTGGATGCGTGGCTGGGGGAGTCAGTCATGTGACTTGCTTCTAGGGGGGCCCCCAAGGCAGTGGGCCCCCAGACAACTGTCTCCCCTTGCCCTATTATAGTTACGCCCCTGCCACTTACACCAAAGTGTTAAGTCCCAGTCACCAAAGTAGTTATCCACAAATTCGCATTGAGTTATGCCAGACATTACATTACATTATATTATATATTATGGATTCATTCAACTCCCATTCTCAGCTTTCAAGAAACATGCTTCTACTGGGGGGGGGAGAGATCTCTCCATAATCTATATGTGATGTTTATCATGTATTTTGCAGTAGCTGTTAAATTCAAAGAAGAAAAATAAAACCGAGGGAATTGTTTGGTTATAGTCACATAAAATGGGTATGGGTGTACACACACACACACACACACACACACACACACACACACACACACCTGTGAGTGTTAAATCCAAATTTGCTTCTTGCTTAAAACACATGGAAGGAATTGACAATCTTAGGGAAGCTTAAATTACTGCTAACTAATCGACACCACTTAGTCACTCACTAAAGCTGTGTGTGATTTCTAATTACTTCTGTAGTTTGTCATTGTTTAACACAATCAAAACTAATTGACCAGAGATATATTTTTGGTTATATTGTTGTAGGCTGCAGCAATGTTTTTAGTGTTATTGTTCCGCTTTCTTTTTCAAACATCCCAACCTTCCCTGCATCATTAAATCTTAAATTGAACTTCAATAAGAAACATATTTTAGTACAATTATCAAATGGAAGGGAATATTCACTGCATGGAGAAAATGCACTGGAAAGGCGATTGTCAGGGTCTTTATTTCACGGTTAGTGGCCATTCTTTGCAGGTCAACAGTTTTAAAAAGGGGGCTTTGATATGATATGAAATATTCCCTCTTATAAGAGTGTTATAATAAAACTAAAGGCAGTTGTAGGCCCTCATGTTAAGTGGACATCACTACTCTTTTTTAGTGGGGATCTTAATGTTGGTGTGTGATTAATTATGATATAGAAATATTAGTGGATTGTGCAAATACTGTATGGCTGCAGTGAATAATTTGCAGTCATTTTATTGTATCTTATTACTAGGTGAAATCTGTTATTTTTCATTTTATCATTTCTTTCTCTACCTTTCCTTCCATCTAAGAGATGCTCAAGTAGAGACAGAATGATTTGTTCCTTGGAAAATCAGATACTGGTGCATAGGTGTTCTGGGGCATCAGCAGACATTGAATCTACATCTAGTGTGGTTTGGTGTCTTTGTTGTTGTTGTTTTTAAAATCATGGCTGTCTGTGTAAATCCATCCATCCATAAAAATAGTTGTGCTGCTTTTCCACATTACCATGTACAAAGTT
The DNA here is from genome assembly GCF_027244095.1 of Hemicordylus capensis. Taxonomy (NCBI): domain Eukaryota; kingdom Metazoa; phylum Chordata; class Lepidosauria; order Squamata; family Cordylidae; genus Hemicordylus; species Hemicordylus capensis. The sequence continues at coordinate 339,947,689 of NC_069659.1, forward strand.
AGAAATTAAATCAATGTTTAAAAATTAAAATATTAATTTACTATTTTAAAATATTAAAATATTTATGAATACTACCCTACACTATCAAACAGGTCCTGCCCCACATCACCACAGTGTAAAGAAAGGAAGGAGGACAGCACTCAACACAAGACTGAAAGCTTCCTCCCCTGTCTGTGGGGAGGAAGCCCAGAAAAGCTCGCCTCCCCACAGAGGATCCTCCAGGCATCCCTGGGCAGGCATATCGCCCGCCCAGACAAGAACTGGCTGCTGCCGGTGGCTCCGGGGGTCGAGGTGCTGGGACGCATCACCCTGAATCGCCCTGCCCATACCATAATGCACCTCATGAGTATGCGGTGCGTTAAGAGGGTCCCCCTCCCTCCTCGGGCTCCCTGCAGTCTGGCAGCCACAGCTGCAAGCAGCTGCAGCTGAAAGACAATTTAAAAAATGGTGCACTCCTAACCTCATTCTAGAGGGAGGCTTCAGAGGCAGATTTGCCACCGTGGTGCCTCTGGGATCGGCTTGATCCTGGCAGTTCACACATGCATGCAGAACCAGGCTGGGCTCCCTTAGCCTGGTTTTGCACGTGAGTGTAAATAGCCTCTGAGCAGAGGCGTAACTAGGGAAAACGGCACCCGGGGCAAGCACTGAAATGGCGCCCCCCGCGCTCCCTGCCCCCCCCCACATACTACATTATACTTAGGTTTTTCCTCACAAGCGTCCACCGCTGCCGCCAAGCCAGGCCACTGACTGGCCGCCAGGCGCCAGCAAAGCAATGGGGGGGGGGCTCGGGGGGCGTGGAAGGGACTGCTCGTGGGGGAGGGGGCGCCGATGCGCTCCCTTGACTGCTGCAGCGCTGCTGCACTGAGCAGGAAACACTTGTATTAACAAGAAATTAAAAAAAATCAAAAAAAAAAATCTTTGTCATGGCGGCGCCCCCCACGTGACCAGAAAAGATGGCGCCCAGGGCACGTGCCCCCCTGCCCCCCCTATAGTTACGCCTCTGCCTCTGAGTTAAATACCAATAGTTTCTGCCTGCCCAACAAGGTCATTGGTGGGGGCTTTGCTCCATTTGCCAATACGGAGGGCAGCTTGATTGTTCTGCATGTGGGACAGGGCCTTCTCTGTTGTTCCATGGAATGCTCTCCCAGTTGGTATCCATTCTTTGGTGTTTTTGGCATATCATAGAATCCACACACAGAAAACCTCAGAAACAACAGAACCCTGTACCCCATGGGTTAGAAACCACAACTCGCTCTGGGCCACCCCAGCACCCCCTAAGTGCACTTATGGGGCTGATGAAAGCTCCATTATAACTTATTATGAGGAAAAACCTTAAAGGCACGTAAACTTCAACAATTAACCAAAAATCAGCCCTCTGCCCAAATCCTTTGAAAAAATTCAGGTAGCTTCCTTGCCCCAACCCGGCACTACCAGCCCCCACCCTGCTCTAGGACACCCCTTTCCCCCCCAATCTGAAGCGATACACCCTTCATGGGGAAAACCTTAAAGACGCGTAAACTTCAGAAATTCGCCAAAAATCAGCACTCTGCCCAATCACTCTGCAATTGGGCTGGTAGCCTCCACCCATTAGGCACTACTACCCCACTCCACCCTTTTGGCACAGATCCCACGTTATGCCCCTATCTGCCCCAAAGACACTAAAACTTCAGAAATTCACCAAAAATCAGCCCTTTGCCCAATCCCTCTGCAATTGGGGTGGTAGCCTCCACCCATTAGGCACTACCACCCCACCCCACTATTTTGCCCCGGCACCCGAAATTTGAGCAGACGTCACATCCAACCTTTTTGCATTGAAGTCAATGGGATGTAAAAAGGCGGGAAATTCAAATAGACATCATAGCTCAAAACGGGGGAGGGGGGGAGAAGGCAAAAAAATGAAGATCCGAATCACCCGTATTTTTGGGCCCGAAATTCGGGTGATTTGGCTTGTGCCTGAAATTTCTCGGATCTTTTCGTGGGTGATTCAGTTCGGCCCCGAATCACCCGAAATTCGCTGTTTCGGGCACAGATCGTTCTGTGCCCGAAACGTTTTGCACATCCCTACATGTTATGTGTAAAACTCTGTAAGTTATTTTAATATCTTTCTTGCATTAAAGAGGTCATTTTGAAGTTTGTTTTTGGAGCAGTGCAATGCATATTTCATCGCTGGTATATCATCTTAAATATAAATAAATAAATGGATTTGCTGCTTTTTTCAGTATACAACATGTAGAATGTCCAAAAAACTTCACATCTGTTACCTCAGTAGTTCTTGTGATGGCCTTGTAAGGTAGGACAGTATTTTTCTGCCTGTATTGTAGATGTGAGGACTGAAGCTGAGAGATAGCAGCTTCTATAAGGAGCTTTGAACCAGGACATTAGCCACGATGCAACAATATAGGAGTTCTCATTTTCACTTCTTTAGAAATGCCAGGAAAAAAGGCAGCAAAAGATGATCTTTTTTTTCCATTGCAGTGACACTCTTGAATTATTAGAATGTTCAAAACTACAAGGCCAAAGTTTCAACTGGTGTAAATTGTTGCCGCTTGACTGGAATCAATTTTACATCTGCAGCAAATCCTGGCCAAAAGTCCTTCCAGGTTACTTGATTAACACTTTAGCAGAGCTTGGAAATTACTAGAACATTCAGGGGCCTCTTCTGTCATTCCATGAAACCCTTGACATTTATTGTAATTAAAAATCAAAACGCCTACAAAACATTTCTCTTGTTCAAATGGTAAAGAAGTGGTGCTCTTGTCACTCAAAAATACCCATACATCTTGACCCTGAGCGTGGGAGTTTAATTCATCTAAGAAAGTAGTTGGGGGATTTAGTGGAGAAATCTGGGCATGGTCTGTAAGTTACAATTTTCGCCCTTACTTTGAAATTTTATGTGTATTTATTAAGTTGACATTCACAGGCTGTTAGTGATTCGCTCTGGGTCATACACACATCTTTGTTACATTCTGTCATAGTCTAATTAAATTCTGCTGAATGGGGGGGGGGACTAAGAATCAGCTACTGAGAGAACTAGCTTTAGAGTTGCTGGCAAAATGTCGCTCAAAGTGAAATTTGAAGTGAATGTTTTGTGTGTTGTTGTGGGGGGTGGGGGAGGTTCCTTCTGCGGGGAGTGTTAGATAAGACTAACAAAATACCTCGGGGACATTTTGCACATCCCTAACTACTTTTTCACCTGATGTTTTTTGCTTCAGTTTTCTGATTGTATCACATAGCTGTTTCAAGTAGGATTCAGTAGACTTGCTGACATATGTGCACTAAAGATGGTGGGTGTGTTTTAGATATATGGATTGCATTCCATAGGAACATAGTAAGCTGTTTTATAACGAGTCAGACCATTGGTCCATTGAGCTCAGTATTATCGACACCAGGGGTTCCCAAACGATGGTACTCCAGATGTTGCTGAACTACAGATTCCACCACCCCCAGCTACAATTTATTGTGGCTAGGGATGATGAGAGTTGTAGTTCAGCAAGTCCTCACCAGTTGGGAACTCCTGGGCTACATCGACTAGCAGTGGCTCTGCAAGGTTTCAGGCAGGAGTATCTCTCAGCCCTACCTGGAGATGCCAGGGATTGAACCCAAGTATGCAGATGCTCTTCCACTGAGCTACGGACCCACCCATTAAAGGAAATATCTCCCATCTAAATGCAAACCAAGGATTAACCTGCTTAGCAAAAGGGACAATTCATGCTTGCTACAACAAGACCAACTCGCCTCGCCTCTCCAACATCTCATGGAAAACCTGCTATGCACATCACATTTACAGTGCTTTCTCTTGGAAGGAACATAAGAAACATAAGAACAACCCTGCTGGATCAGGCCCAAGGCCCATCTAGTCCAGCATCCTGTTTCGCACAGTGGCCCACCAGATGCTGCTAGAAGCCACAGTCAGGAGTTGAGGGCATGCCTCTCTCCTGCTGTTACTCCCCTGTAGCTGATACTCAGAGGCATCCTGCCTTTGAGGCTGGAGGTGGCCTTTAGCCCTCCAACTAGTAGTCAATGATAGACCTCTCCTCCATGAAGTTACCCAAACCCTTCTTAAAGCTATCCAGGTTGTTGACTGTCACCACAACTTGTGGCAGAGAATTCCACAAGTTGGAAAAAGGACACTTTTGGCTCACATGGTAAAATTTATGGTTTAGATATTTTGATACAGGTCTCTCAAATTCCATTTTGAGTCCTAGATGCCATCCTGGATTTCATAGGCATCTGCTTCCTTAAAGTCTTCACCATTTTTTTTAACTTACTCTGGTGCACACTCTTCTCCGAGTATGACCTCTTCCCAGGAGGAAACCATAAAATCTTTCTAAACCGGGCTGGAGCCGAGATAAACATCTCCCTGAGCATACTTATCACAAGCTTTTGAGAGTCAGCATTCTCTTAAACTGTCCTGTAAAATTCGTATTCTACTGAATAAATCAGCTGGCCATGATCATGGCCAAAGATGTCACTGTAAACCAAGGCATAGGGCTGGCTCAGCTATCAACGGAGAACCACAGTTAAATCTTGGCACTGTGTGATGTGCCTGAGTTTCAGGAGCACAGGCTCCCCGCTTCCCTGCTCACACAAACCTCACCAAAATTTTGCTTGCTACTGAAGTTGGTTAGAATAAACCAAGGTCGATCATGATGTCCAAATGGACTGAACTTTATTTTAACCAACTTCCTTGAAATAAACTGAGATCTGAAATTAATATCAAACCTTGGGATCAGATCTCATTTAGAATTGTTCACCATTGGTTAGAATATACTAAGATTGGTCACTTTATCTATCACAACCAATCCTGGTTTATCCTTGACCTCAGTTGTGTCATGACTCAGCCTGTCACCACCCCTGCTCCCAGTGATGACTCTGAGTTAGTTACTGAAGGAGTTGGAGTGGTGCCAGCCCCTGCCCTGGGTCCTACATTGTGAAGGATGGCAGGGAAACATGACTGACACTGGCCCCAGCTCTAGACTACACCACTGGATTGGAAGCCAATGAAGTCCTGGGCCTGGAATCCCCCAAGGAAACCCCTTCAGAGTCAGGGTCCCCTGAAGACAGAGGCGTATCTAGGGAAAAAAGCGCCTAGGGCAAGCAATGAAATTGCGCCCCTGTCCAAACAGGGATGATGGGACTTGTAGTCAACAACATCAGGAAATCCCTGTTAAAAGGAACACTGTACCATCTAGACATGGTTGTTGATCAAAACCTGAAAACATGAGCCATTTTTATTAAAGACTTAGAACAACAGTCAGGAGTTGTGTGAGGATTCCAGTGTCATTTTCTGTCTCATCTCATGCTTTTTAAAAACCATTACTTTGTCCTAAAGGATCACCTGCCCAAATTCCTGACAGCCTTTGTCTTGTGATGACAGTTGGCTCATGATGGGGTATATGTGCATTCACCACACTAGTGCTTACTTTGGCACCAGGAGGGAGGAGGATACATTAGTTTGCCACACTAGACAGAGGAATTTGCAACAGGAGCGGACAGCCAAGTTCTGCCAGGGCCAAAACCAGCCCTTGCCCGACTAAGAAATCATTGTAATTTGCCCCTTCCTATCACAAGCAGTGTGCTGTTCTTTTATTATTGACTCTCAGATTGATATCCTAACTCTCAGATATCTCAGTCATGGATGGAAAATATAGGGTCAATTTACAAGAGACACATTTTCTACATGGAAGTTTCTTCTGTGTAGGTGTTGTGCAGAAACCCATGTGTAGTGATCAATACATATGTATCTATTCCGCACAGTTTTTTACAAATATGTCATCCCCACAGGAAATTTTGCTTCACATTAACTAGTTCTGGGTGATAGGCGATGGACAAGAATTTGGCAAAAGAATTTGGGCAGTATAAAAATATGTTAAATAAATAAAATATTTGTTTTTATCTTCTTGTAAACCTCCCAGAGACATAAGTTTTGGGTTGTATAAAATATGTTAAATAAATAAAATAAAATGATGTTCCATTTACCAAGAAACGCAGACAATGTAAGCATAAAGCTGGATAAAATAAAGCAGGAAGTGCATCAGAGACCCTGGGCAACAGCAAGGTCTTTTATATGTTGTTCTATATGCAAGGAACTATCATATTTGCAAGGAAATTCCTGTCTCTAAAAGTCATTTCACTTTATGATATACATATATTTAATTAAAGGATAAGCAAAGTACAGTGTTTAAGAAGCAGAGCCCCACACACCCAGTTCTTTCCCTATGACCAGAATAGGGTCATGTTCTACTGGAATATCTGCTATGTTTATGGATAACTTTCTACTGAATTTTACTCTTAGTGGAAGCAAGCTAGGTGTGTTATTTATGTTTCAAAATCTAAATCTAGATCAATTTGCTTGGATTAATATTGAACACACAAAATTTGAATCTAGATTAATTTTAACCTGCTCCTTTGAAATGAAATTACATTAATATAAATGTAAAGCTGGCTTTATTTCACTGAATGACTATTTACATTTCAATTATTTTTTAAATCATATGAAGTTCAGAATAATATCTAATTCAGCAAAGGAAATTAGTTAATTTTAATTCTGTTTCACTGAATATAAATTTTTGGCAGTTTGACGGAAGCAAATGTTTACATCAATTGCAAACATATTGTATTTTTAGAGCTAAATGGCTACTTAGTACAATGTGTTGGATGTAGAGAATTTTGAATTCATAAAAATGAAAGTGTAAATCAGCTTTCTCAGTTTAAAAGCTGCACCTACCAAAATTCCCTTCCTCCATATACAACTAAAAGGAAGGCACTCTCTCCTCCTTTGCAGCTGAGCACTGGATCTGCAGCCCAGTTCCTTCCTTTCCCCCACCAGCAATGGGGTTTCCCTTCTTCTATACAGTTAAGGCTTCCTTTCTTTTTCTTGAACTCACCCTCTTCTTGCAGGATTTCCATTGAAAAACCTCCTGCCTTGCAAACTGCAAGCCACAACTGCTCACAGGTTGGAAAATGCTGCAAACACAAGTTGTTGTTTTTTCACAAGGAGGCGGGACAGGATGGAACCTGGAGAGCATTCACATTTCTGGACCTCTCTAGGCACGAACTCTCTGTTCATTTAACCCTTTCAGCCTCTCCTGAGAAACTAGTTTGTTGCAGTTCTCTTACAATACTTTTATTGTATACATTTTAAAAAAGAAACAAACATCTTCCGCGGGGGCAGGGGGGAAGCATCAGCCTGAGAAAGCACCAGTCAGATATAATTTTTTTGAGACTACTTACTTACTTTGGACTCTGTGGTGGGTCAGGACTTGCAGCAAGAGCATAAGACGAGACAGCAGGGCAGGCAGCCACAGTGCTTACAAATGGGAACAAGCAACCCCGCCCAGGTTACTAGGATTCCCCCTCCCCAGCACTTGCCAGTGTTTGCTGCCTGAAAGCAAGCCCTCAAATGACTCGGAAGAGCTTGCTCAGGCTCCTCGGAGCTTGAGGCCACGCCCCTTTAGCTGTCACATGGAAAGGGGAGGGGCCTCAAGCTCCTTGCTCTGGCTCTTTGGAGCTTGAGGCCATGCCCCCTTTGACACCACATGCAAAGGGGGCATGGCCTTGAGCTCCAAAGAGCGTGAGCAAACTCTTTGGAGTTATTTCAGTCAGAGCTTGCTGGCTGAAGGCATCTATTCTTCCTTTCTCTCCCTCTCCAGAGGAAGAGAAAAGGGAACAGACCCAGCAAATGCTGGCCAAAATAAGGCAAGTGCTCGCTGGGGGGTGGGCACCTCTCCAGACCTCAGTTAGGGTGGGGGCGGGGCATGGCAGGCAGTTTGCGCCCTTCCTGCAATGGCGCCCAGGGCACGTGCCCTGCCTGCCCCACCCTCGTTACGTCCCTGCCTGAAGAAGCACCTTGGGACTCAAACTCATCACAGGACCAGCTCCTCCTACATCACCATGACCCCCAATATTTGCACACCAACACTGCCAGCAACTCCAAGCCCTTTAAAACTCAAACATTCCAGGCACAGAGGTGAAGCCCAGTAGGAGTCGTTTGGCTTCAGTGTACTTAAGGGCTCAGTCTGCCTACAGACAGTGGTGAAGTACGCATGTTGCTTGGGTCTCATGAGCAGCTCATGAGCAGCTTGGACAGGAGAAATTGGAAGTAAAATTTTGTTGAGACTTGCATGGGCAGGGGAGCAGGGAGTGCATGCTCCTGAGGTTTGGGAATGTTCTGTGGAACCAAAGTTTGGCATTTGGATCAGCCCAATGTGCTCTTTCCCCTGTCCTGCCCCCCTGTATTTTTTTTTAAGAAATAAATTGGGCCATCACAACTCTGATTCTTTGGGTGGAGGGCCTGCCCCATGCCCTGCATTCCTTTAGGTGCATGGGGGAGAGAAAGGGAAGGATTCTTCACTGCAAAGACTGTTAGTGCTCAGTAAGTGGCTGCTGATTGTCAAGGTTAATTACCATGTTGAAAAAAAAAGTAATGTGTTCATCTGCCCTCAGATTATATAATTTAAGAGAGCAGTACATATAGAGACAGTCTTTTGTATTTTAACAGTTCTCCATGGAAAAATCCCCAGTGGTGCAGAGAGGACATGATCTCATAATGAAGGTTTGCTACTCTTTCATTTCACAAATGTTAGCTCCCTCCAGTGAAACTCTGTCCACTCAATCAGGAAAGTAAAGTACAGCTGAAGGGAGACTCTTGTGCACTTATCTACAATATGTGTAATATGAAGCATGGCTCCTCTTTGTGATTGTGAGAATACTCGGGGGCAATTAATCTAGAACAACAGTATTATGAAGGCAATATAAATGTTAATATAAATGTGAATTTTGTGTGCACAAGACAGAAAGGTCAGATTTCCCCTGTGAACACCTAGGACAAGAGGATAATGAACATTTAATAATGTCAAAATCATACAAGTAATTCAGCAGAGATGGGATATCATGGACATCTATCACCAATGATAAAATCATTATCTTAGTTGAATGGAAAGAAAGCCAGCCATCACTAGGGATGATTTATTTAGATAACTTTTAAAATAGGAAGGACCAAAGATGATTTCTCGATTTAAATCACTTCACAATGCCTTTCTGCTGCAACGTCTTCATTTTGTTTTGCTTTTTTAAAGCTTCACAAAGTCGATCTGATATAATTCTTGAAGATTTTAGGCTTCCTGATTCCCAGTTCTTAGGATACCTGGTTGCCGGTGTGGCCCTGTGGAGTTTGGAGAAGGGCGTGACATCCCTCCCGTCGGGCTTTTGTTCCCTTCAGGGGGCAGCAGGGATGAGAAGGGTCAGGGCTGGTCAGATCCCAGTGGGGTTGAGAGGGCAAGGCAAGAAGAGCAGCAAGAACCAGCTCCAAGGAGACAGCTAGGTTGGCTCCGGCAGGAAACAGGAAGCAAGATCAGGAAGGGGGTGGGAATGGAAGTAGGCTTTCAGCCCTTTACCAGGACTGCTGTTATCCCTCTTCAAATGGACCAGGTCTTCAGAGCTCATTGTATGCCAATTGCAGCTCATGGATTCGCTGTGTTCATGCTTATGGTGCTGCTCCCTTCAGACAAATGGTGCCATGATTGTTGATGCAAATTACCCCTGCTAACTTGGCAAAAGGGCACCTTTTAACGTGGTGATTCTCTTTATTTAGCAGAGGGAGCGTAACTGGCCCTATCCACCCCCAGCACAGGACCTCCAGTGACTGTTGCTGGTGTCTATCTTACGTTTCTTTTTAGATTGTGAGCCCTTTGGGGACAGGGATCCACATTATTTATTTATTATTTCTCTGTGTAAACTGCCCTGAGCCATTTTTGGAAGGGTGGTATAGAAATCAAATTAATATTTATTTATTTATTTATTCATTCATTCATTCATTTTATATACCGCCCTTCCAAAGTGGTTCAGGGTGGTTTACAACAAGGTAAAAACTATTAAAACCAGTTAAAATCAAAACTATAAAAACAGAATAAAACCAGTTTAACAATTCAACAGCTAAAAAACCTGGAGAACCAGGGCAACCATTTAAAAACAATTTAAAAACAAATTCTTTTCAATCATTTAAAACCCCGAAAGGCCAGGCCAAGGATAGTAATGCTCTTGAATTACGGATTTCTTCCAGGGGTGCATTCCATAGCCCAGGAGCAGCTACAGACAAGGCCCGCCTCTGAGTCGCCACCAGATGAACGGGTGGTAACTGGAGATGACGTCCTCAGATGACCTTAACGTGCAGTGGGGGTCATACAGAAGAAGGCACTCTCTAAGATAACACGGATCTAAGCTGTTCAGGGCTTGAAAGGTAATAACCAGCACTTTGTATTTTGCCTGGAAACATATTGGCAGCCAGTGTAACTGTTTCAAAACAGGCATAATATGGTCTCTCTGGGTTACCCCAGAGACCAATCTGGCTGACACATTCTGAACTAACTGAAGTTTCCAGACTACGTACAAAGGCAACCCCACGTAGAGTGCATCGCATTAATCAAGCTGGGAGGTTACCAGCTGATGCACCATTGTTTTGAGGTCATCCTCTTCAAGGAATGGGTGCAGCTGTCAAATCTGCCAAAGCTGATAGAAAGCACTCCCAGCCATGGTCTCCACCTGAGATACCAGGGTGAGGCCTGGGTCCAAGAGTACTCACAAGCTGTGCAGCTGCTCCTTCTGGGGGAGTGTAACCCTATCCAGCACAGGAATATCTAACTCACTCCTGAGATTCTGAGCCCCCACAATGAGCACCTCTGACTTGCCTGGATTCAGCTTCAATTTGTTCTCCCTCATCCAGCCCATTACTGCCTGTAAACAGGCATTTAGAGAATGAGTGCCATTTCCTGAAGATGAAAAGAAGTAGTTTTGCGTGTCATCAGCATACTAACATCCAGCACCAAATCTCCTGATGACCTCACCCAGCAGTTTCATGTAGATATTAAAAAGCATTGGTGACAGAATGGAGCCCTGGAGGGCTCCATATAACAGCTCCTGTTTTGAGGAGCAACTCTCACCAAGCTCCACCATCTGGAATCTACCTGAGAGATAGGAGCGGAACCACTGCAAAGCAGTGCCCCCTATCCCCAACTCCCCCAGGCGATCCAGAAGGATACCATAGTCAATGGTATTGAACACCGCCGAGAGATCCAGAAGAACCAGCAGAGTCACACTCCCTCTGTCAGTTCCCCGGTAAAGGTCATCCATCAGGCTGACCAAGGCCATCTCAACCCCATAACCAGCTCTAAAGCCAGTTTGAAATGGGTCTAGATAATCAGTTTCCTACATGACTCCCTGGAGCTGGTCAGCCACCACCCTCTCAATCACCTTGCCCTACCAAGGGAGATTGGAGATTGGCCTGTAACTGTCCATCGCTAAGGGGTCTAGGGAAGGCTTCTTTAAGAGTGGTCTAACCATTGCCTCCTTCAAACATGGAGGCACCCTACCCTCCCTCAGTGATGCATTTATGATATTAACTAGGCCACCTCCAACAATCTCCCTGCTAGATAAAAGCAGCCAAGTCTGGCAAGGATCCAGAGAACAGGTGGTAGGCCACACCGCCCCAAGCAGCTTGTCCACATCCTCAGGAGTCACAGATTGAAACTGATCCAATCTTATACTGCAAGAGGGATCACTGGACACCTCCTCCATAGACCCTGCAGAAATAGTGGAGTCCAAGTCAGCCCAAATGCAGGAGATCTTGTTCTCAAAGAACCCATTAAAAGCATCACAGCAGAATGACCCCGGGGACTTATTTGAGGTTGGAGGAACAGAAACCAAACTCCTCACAACCTGGGATAGCTCTGCGGAGCGCAAACCGACAGCAGCAATGCACGCAGACCAAAATCTCTTTTTTGCTACACACACCGCCACTGCATAAGTCTTCAGATGGGCCACATGCTGTATCCTGTAATAATAATAATAATAATAATAATAATAATAATAATGATGATGATGATGATGATGATGATGATGATGATGATGGGGGAGATTAGCAGCAGGATGGTGGGACTTTCTGTTTTTGTCTGCTGTAATCCGGGGCACTCATAATGTCTGAAGAGAGCTACTGAGCCGGATCTCATGATCAGTGAGACCCGGTTTGGGGAGCTAAACAGGGAGAGTGAGCTAAGCCTGCTCTCCTTGGACATGAGCAGGGTGGGAGCCCTGGGCGGCTGGATTGGCCGCCCACACGATTGCCGGCTCCGTGATGGAGCTGGGGAGTTCGGGGGCCGCGCGGCTTCCGGAAGCTCCAGTATGCCCTGCGCGAGCACACAGGGCATACTGGAGAGACCCCTGGAGCTGGGAGGCGGCTTTTCACCTCCCCTCCGGGGGTCTACTCATGAGTAGCCATGGCGCAGAGCCACAGCATGGCTACTCATGATCAGAAAAACAAGGTTTGTGGAGCGCTCACTCCACAAAGCCGGTTTAAGGGGAGGGATACTTGGGCGGGTTAACTGCTGGGAGGCAACTGGGCTCAGCTGCGAGCCCGGTGGCTCCCACGATCATCCGAACTTGGGCTAGGCTCCCCTAGCCCGATTTTGGATGATCATGGGAATAGCCTCACTGTGTTTCACTTTTAGGGCTAATAGCAGCTCCTTTGGGGGTAGCGGGATTTGGATCGTTGGCATGGCCTTGATCTACAGTACCCTTCATGGCTGCTTTTAGGTGAAAATAAAATAAAATAAAAAGACACCAAAAGTTCTAAGTACAATGTTCCAATGTCACATTTAGTTTGCTTCTTGTTTGTTTGTTTGAAATATTAATTTTCCTGCCCCTCTCATGCAATTCTCAGGACAGTTCACAGAAATAACAAATCACGCTAACATATCTGAATAACCCATACAAATTAAAAGTGAACAGGCAGTATAAAATCAGACTAAAAACTGGCTAAAAACTGAAACCCAATTGAAACCAAACAGACAGCAGATTCAGACTGTCTTAAACCAGCAGCAAAGTCAAATACTAAGTCTATCAAAGACCTGGCAAAATAACCGTGATTGACATACTGTGCAAGGGAATGGGGGGGGGGCTGGAGCACTGCCTGTGTTCCTGCACACATGGCAGCACCGCACTCTGCCATCAAGCGCTGAGAATAAGCTCTGTGAATGCTGTTGCACAACGCAACACGCATTATAGATAATGGATGCAACAACAACATGTCTTCATGGAGCTTTACTTTAGAGCATTACTGCCCAGCTACCCAGCCCTATCAGTGGTGCGTACACAGGAACAGGGGTGCCGTGCAGGAAGATCTTGAGCCCTCCCACCCCATGTTCCCATGCACAATATGCTAGCCAGAACTTCAGCTGCTGAACTGAAGGATAGAGGGTGAAGAATGCCACTGAAGAATAGCAGGGGCTCAACAGATGAAGCACCACCTGAGAAGGTCAATAGGAACATAGGAAGTTGCCTTATCAGACCATGGGTCCATCTAGCTCAATATTGTCTACCCAGACTGGCAGCGGCTTCTCCAAGGTTGCAGGCAGGAGTCTCTCTCAGCCCTTTCTTGGAGGTGCCAGGGAGGAACATTTTACATGCAGGCAAGCAGGTGCTCGTCCCAGAGTGACCCCATCCCCTAAGGGGAATATCTGACAGTGCTCACACATGTAGCCTCCCATTCAAATGCAAAGGAGGCCGGATCCTGCTTAGGGAAGGGGTTCTGTCTCTAGTTGCCACATACCTCACTTCAGAAGCTGGGGGCACTCTGAACAGGATCTCAGATGAAGAGCTGAACAATTGATCTGGTTCATATGAAGGAAAAGAGACAAATGCAAAGCTCTGGGGTGACTAATGTAGTCTTAAGCTTCACAGTCTTTTACAAGTAGGCAATAATGTTCCTCTTTCTAATGGATGGCAGGATGGCTGCATGTCACCTGCCAATGCCCCATTTGCAAATACAGGCATATTTATTCAATTCTGCTTATGATTTATGTCAAGTGGAGGCTTTTTTCACACATTAATAGGTATTTATATCATATGTGATTCCATAGCTTGCCATAGTGGTCCAGATCAGCAATGGAAGATAATTTGCTACTTTTCAGCTGAATGGCAATTATGTTTAATGTGCTTTTAATATTTTAAGTAAATTCAAGTGTGTCTGTGAAGCTTTAAAACCACATTCCCTTCTGTAGTAGATTATTTAATGACTTGGTAAAATGATAGATCTGTTTCTTAATAAGAGGTATTAATGTTTTGCAATTATAATCTGTTCTAACATTTAAAAATGTATTTTAAAGTGTGTGTGTGTGCGCGCGTGCACTCCTGTTTCTCGGGGTGGTTTTTTTAAAAAAATGTTCCCCCCTTTTGAAAAAGGAAGGTAGAGGAATATCACATCCGCACACTCTATATTGTAAGTAAACAGCTAATCACTGAAGGTGAAATAGAGCACAATCCATCCAAAGTTAAGTACTTTTAAGCCCCATTGATTTCAATGGGAGAGGTTTGAAGGACCTATTTATTTCTCCTGTTGAAACCAATGGGGCTTAAAAACTGCATAGATTGTGCCTATAGGTTTTTCTGCTTTCTGAAATAAGAGTCCCAAAACTAATTGTTCCTATTCTGTTCGGTCTTGTTTTGCTTATTCTCAGGCCAATTTCTTCTTGGCCTCAGAATATTAACACCACATGTGGTAAATCTGTTGTGATGTAGTTTTAGTTATGTTTTCATGGTGAACCTTTTCTCAGAATGGCCTTCCACATGGCAAGTCCTTAAATTTACCATATCTTGAACATTTATTGGACACAAATGTTGGCACAACAAGACTCAGGTCTCAACACATAGGGACTCATTTAGAAGAAATGTTCAGCAGCTGTGAACAGCCCCACCAAAAATGGAAACATTGGCCTTTTGTTCTTCCTAATGTTCTGGATTTTCATGTCTAATCTTTTTCTATTTTCCTCCATAATCTTTGATTCTAGCCTATGAATTACTATATAAGACTGTTCACATGACTTTCGAGCCAGTGGGGAGTGTGTGTGTGTGGGTGGGTGGGGGGAGGCAGGATCATACCTACCTTTTCCCCAGACCATCTCCAGATCAGCCGTGAGGCCATCTGGAGGCTGGGAAAATGTAACCTGGCCTCCAGATACCCATAAATGCATCATATGAGGAGCACGGTGCATTGAGGGATTTCCTCTCAAGCTGGGTGCTCTATGTTCCCAGCTCTGTGTCCTTTCGGGCTTTCTGCAGATCGAGTAGACACACAATCAGGGACCTGGGTACAAGGGTGCACCCATGCCCATGTACCCAGGTAAAAGCCTGGGGAAAATTCCTGGGCTACCCGAAGAGGCAGTGATTGGATCAACCATGATCCCAGCACTTCACACAAGCAGCTCTACCCAGGTAGAGCTACCAAGCCTGAATAGGGCTGCTCATGTGAACAGCCTCAAAATCTTATTCTTTACCCCACCAAGACATGACACAATAAAGACATATGTGTAGGTAGACTTATCCATGCTGTGACTAGGAATGTGGAGACACCTCCTGAGAAGTTTTGCTGGTCTTAAAGGGTGTCATTTGGCACCCTTGAAAATGCTGAGATGATTCATCTTGAAAGGAACCCTGACATTCACTCTGAATGTGTATGAAACGTTGGTGCCCAGCACAGGGGTGTGCAGATCCTCCCTGAGAAACTCCATTTATCTTATTGAAACTTGTTCGGATTTCTTGACAGTTATCAGGTGTTTTCCTTTGAGAGGAAACCTGAGATTTGCTTCAGTTTTCATGTTCTCAAAATGCTGGTGCCAACCATAGTTGAAACATTACCAAGTCATGTATTCCCTGCCCCAACTACCAATCACTGGCAGGGCTTGGAAAACAGAGGTGAACAACATTGGTTTTTGTTGAGTATCACATCAACAACAACAAGAAATATTTATATACCGCTTTTCAACAAAAGTTTCCAAAGCAGCTTACATAGAGAATAAATAAATAAATAAGATGGATTCCTGTCCCCGAAGGGCTCACAATCTAAAAAGAAATAAGATAAACGCCAGCAACAGTCACTGGAGGTACTGTAGTGGGGGTGAATAGGGCCAATTACTCTCCCCTTACTAAATAAAGAGAATCACCATGTTAAAAAAGTGATCAAAAAACTGCCTTGTGATTATTTTAATGAAAGGAGGTATATAAATTTAACAATAAATAAATAAATAAATAAATAAATAAATAAATAAATAAATATCGATCGATCGATCGATCGATCGATTGAAAAAATAAATAAATAAATGCCTCTTTGCCTCAGGGGGTTACATCAAGCCTCAAGGGGTTACATAACCCTCAGGGGGTTACATCAAGTTGATGTAATCCTCAGGGATGGCTGTAATACCATGTTGAGTTTAACATCTGGTTACTCTGTAACAAAAATACCCACCTATCTGCTTACCTACAGCGATGGCACGGGCGGAGCCATCATTGTGCAAATGGGTTTGAGGAACCAGGACTGCCGCCCCTCAGGGGCCACACATCGCACCCCAGCCACACCCCTGCATCTGACATCAGACACACAGGCCCCTGAGGGTCATGTCTGATGAGGGGGCAGGGCTAGGGCCATGGTGGTGGGCTGAACCCGGTCCGCTGCTGGTCTCCCTCCACCCCTGAGGGATGTGACTGCAGCTCAGTGACAGAACATCTACTTTGCATGTAAAAAGCCGCAGGTTCAGTCTCTGACATCTCTAGGTAGGGCCAGAAAAGCACCCTGCCTGGAACGTTAGAGAGCTGCTGTCAGTCAATGTAGACAATACTGAGCTAGATGGACCAATTATCTGACTCCGTAAAAGGCAGCTTCCTATGTTCCTACTTACTTCCCCTGGTATGCTGAGTTGGGATAGTTTATTTGAGGCTGCCTGTAATGCTTTGGCATAGCTGTGGAGCAAATCCAGTGGTGTCGCCATTTACACCACTTCTAACTGTGGCTTGACCCTACAAGCTGGTTCCTGTGTCGTTACATATGCAGGCCTTATTAGCAAGACACCCACAGACTTCTGTATTGATCGGCTGCATAACAAAATGCACATCAGGCAATCAGAGTTTGTGAAAGGATCAGGGGAAGAAAAAAACATTATTATCAGCAGGAGCCTGGAGTCATTATGCAGTTAGCGTCTGGCTTTGATCCGAAATCTCATTTCCACCAAATTTACGCCAGTGACTTTAAGGGAAATTGTCCTTTAATTAGACTGGTGTAAATGAGAGGTAGAAACGGACCCTTTTGCCTATACTTCACTCTGTAAAATGATTATAACTCACTCTTCCGTAGCCTTTTAACAAGTCAAATTGCATTCCGTGTCTTGTTAAATACAAATGTTTCCTCTATAGAATGGGGTTGGATGGTAGATGCCTAAGGATGTTTGTGCATCCAAGTGGCATATTCAACAATATTCTTTCCTTGTTCTCAGTTCTATATTTCTGTTATATGGAGCTCTGTGTGTGTGTGTGTGTGTGTGTGTGCGCGCGCGCGCATGTACTTTTGTTTGGTGTGCTGTTTTGATGTCATCTCTGCTCCACCTACTGGAATATTGATACTTCTTTTTTCCCAGGGTGTACATACGCTAAATAAATAAATAAATAAGATTTATGTTGGCACTTTCTGATGATATTATAGTTTAAAGTCATCCAGCAGCTGGCTCCTAGCAAGCCTTAAAATAATGTCAATGCACCGACTGGCACTCATGAATTAGAATTAAGGCAAATGGCTAAACAGTGGGGTCAAACAGTCTCTCTCAGCCTAATCTGCCTTGCCAGGCTTTTGTCTTATGTTTCTTTTTTAGATTGTGAGATCTTTGGGGACAGGGAACCATTTTTATCCTATCTATCTATCTATCTATCTATCTATCTATCTATCTATCTATCTATCTATCTATGTAAAGCGCTTTGGAAATGTTATTGAAAAGTGGTATATAAATAGTAGTAGTAGTAGTAGTAGTATACAATGGTGGCCCAAGGTATAGCAGGCCTGAGATCAGGTGCCAAATGCTGCCTTGCCCCATGTTCCTGGTGGAAGCCAGCCCCCTTTCAAAATCAATCCTTGCATGCTTTGAAAGTGGCGGAGAGAGTGGGGTGGAGGAAGGTCTCCAGGTGCCTCCTCTCCTCTCCTCTCCTCTCCTCCCCTCTCAGGTGTCCTCCTTGCAAGTTTTCCAAGAATGTGAGGAGAGGTGCTCCTTACAAGCCTTTCATGGGTCAGATGGGTATCAAAGAGCTGCTCTGGAGTTCTAAAGAGGGCCATTTTGCCATCCAGCTGATGCCCCAATAATCGGCTGCCTGAGGTGCCTGCCTTGCCTTGCTTCATGAAAGGGCCTCCCCTGGTTGTAAAGATAAAATGGGGAACTGGACGGACCATGTATGCCACTCTGATCTCCTTGGTAAAAAAGATAGGATGAAAAATATAACAAGCACGAGTTTTTAATAACAGAGCTGATAATAATTAGAAAAAGACCCCTTTTAGATGCCCAACTCAGAAGGCTGCAGGCTGGTAATGACACATTGAAAGCATGTATAAATTAGCCAATTAAAGTCAATGTAATAGATAAAGCATAACAAGCTTAACCCCTGCCATCAGTGTATGTGTTTGTTTATTTCTGGACTTCGAGCTTATCCAGCCCCAAGGAAACACAATAAAATGCAAAGAGCACAATAAAACGTTCAATTAACAAAACACAATAAAAATGCCCAATTACAAATCAAACTGAATAAAACATGCTAAAATCCGATTCCTGTTACAAGCTTAACCGCTGCCACCACATAAAGAGGTTGAAATGATTTCAGCAATTGTTGGGGCTCACATTTTGGTGGATCTAAGGAAAGAGTGTGTGTTCTCTGTGGAGCAGCCACCAAGGATGCCTACAAATGTTCCCTCACTACTATTGTTCCCTCACTACCCCTACTAACTTGGCAAAGAGGCACCTTTTAATGTGGTGATTCTCTTTATTTAGCAGGGGGAGAGTAACTGGCCCTATCCACCCCCAGCACAGTACCTCCAGTGACTGTTGCTGGTGTCTATCTGATGTTTCTTTTTAGATTGTGAGCCCTCCGGGGACAGGGATCTATCTTATTTGTTTGTTATTTCTCTGTATAAACCGCCCTGAGTCATTTTTGGAAGGGCAGTATAGAAATTGAATAAATAAATAAATAAATATTGTAACTTGGTGAGCAACGGGTAACCTCACAGAGGTGCTTACCCAGCCTGATCCCATTCTTGTTTCCCTGAAAAATCCCTACAGTGTTCAATGGGACCTCCTGCCAAGTAAATAAGTGTCGGATTGGATGGGTAGGGCGCAGCTGGGACTAGCTCAGTGGCAGAGCATCTGCTTTGCCTGCTGAAGTTTCAGTCCCTGGGATCTCCTGTTCGGGTTTGGAAAGGCTCCTGCTTGAAGCCCAAGAAAGCTGCTGCCAGTCAGAATAGACAATACTGAGCCCGATACGATGCATACGGATATGATGCATATTTATGTACCACTTTTCAACAAAAGTTGCCAAAGCCGTTTACATAGATATATATGAATGAATGAAATAAAATGGCTCCCTCTCCCCAAAGGACTCACACACTAGAAAAGAAACATAAGATACCAGCAACAGCCACTTGAGGCATGCTGTGCTGGGGATGGACAAGGCCAGTTGCTCTCCCCCCTGATAAATAAAGAGAATCACCACATTAAAAGGAGCCTCTTTGCTCAGTTAGCAGGGGACCAGTGCCCAGTTAGCAGATGAGCCAATGTCCAATTCAGCATAAGGCTGCTTCCTATGTGCCTGTCTTCAGAGTCTTAGTCACATCTGCTTCCTTTCTACACAAGCTGTATCCACACATTCAGATGAATGGGAAGGGTATTTCCCCTCTGTTACTCAAATTTCCTGGAAGGTGTGAGCTCTTTTATACATATTACTGCCTCGCGGATTCAAGCCCCGGGATTACAACAACTGTAGCTAAATTTTTCTACATTGCAATCAGGCTAAGGTCCCTATTAGGTGCTTAATTGCGAGAGCTGTCTATTGTTTTTAAGTAATTTATTATAAGTGATTGTATTCTGTTTTATTGTGTTTTAGCATTGTTTTATTGATCATTGTATTGAGTATATTTGTTACTTCTATTTCTGCTGGCCAACAGCCGTAATAAAATTGATGATGATGAATGGGAAGGGGGCCACATGCCTGCTGTCCCTGCTTCTGAGCTCTACACACTCAGCCAAAGAGCCTACATGCATACCAGTCGTATAGCCAGGGCTGGGCAAACCGGGCCCTCCAGATGTTGTTGAACTACAACTGGGGATGATGGGAGTTGTGGTTCAATAACATCTAGATGGCCAAGTTTGCACAGCCCTGGCCTAAGCTCTCTCTGTATATTTGGGAACCCTGCAAATGGGAGGGTCCCTGCTCATGTTCTGCTCAGACCTTCCACTAAATGTGTAGAGACACAAGTTGAGAGCAGCAGGGGTAAACCTGCTTTCCCATCCAAGTGTTCAGTGAATATGAGGACACTGGATAAACAAGTTTGCAGAAGCTGCTAAACATAATAGGTACCAAAGTTCTGTGCACCTGTCCCAGGCCACAGTTCCATCAGCTGCTACAGACTCCATGGGAAAGGTGAAGTATTTTTTTCCACTGAGATAAGAGGACAGCTTCATTTGGACTGGATCATCCTGCAGGGGCACAATGTAAGGACGTTCTGGTGGCTAAGGTGGGCGGGCGTTTGCCTGTATCTCTTCAGACCATATGTATGTATGTATGTATGTATGTATGTATGTATGTATGTATGTATTTAGAGATTTAATATACCACCCAATCCACAGACTCAGGGCAATGTACAGACAAGAAAAAGTAGAAGAGGGGAAAAAGAGAGAGTTAAAGGACAAATGCCTGGCAGAAAAGAAACGTCTTCAATAAGATCTTAAAGGTTGAAAGAGAGGAGGCAGATTGAATCTGAGGGGGGAAGAGAACTTCAAAGTGAAGGAGCAGGAACATGTGGTATTCTTTCAGGAGCACCTTTATTTCTGGTCATCAGGTCTTTGTTTTGACTCAATGAGTGACTTTTCTTATGAAAGATTGAGTGTGTACTGCATACAAAGGTTATGCGTGCCACAAACCTTTTTCCCTCAAGTAAAACTGGACTGTTTGACCTGTACTGATAAAATTTCAATGATGATTATTGGGTTTTAACAAGTGTTCACAAAAATGCATTTAACATTAGGGCTGAGGTCAGGAGAATATTTGCCTCAGAATTGGGGAGTGGGGGTCAGTAAGGGGAGGGAAATTCCCATCAGCTTTTAAGGGGGCAAAAGTGTGTGTGTGTGTGTGTGTGTGTGTGTGTGTGTAAGTAACTCACCAAGTGCCCAGTGCTGCTTCTCCTGATTGGTGACTGGCATTTCCCCCCAAGATGCCGGTAGAATGATACTGTGTGATGAGGTATTAGAGGTCACAGCAATGTAGCTATACTGAGATGGTTTACGAACTCCAGTGCAATGACCTCTAATAGGCAAATACTTTCTCATGTAGCTTCATTCTAGAGGCTGTGCTCTACACGCCAGTATCAGACTTAATATGGCTTATACTCGGGTTGTGTTGCTTTATACCACCAAATCCTTTCTTATTACCTTTGAAACAAAGGCTAGGTTACGATAAAAAGCAGCTTGAGATTGTCACTGTCCTTTTGAAATTAACAAGAAAAAAGCCTTATGGGAATCTAAGATACAGAAATGATAGGTACGGTCTGTCCCCCACCCCCTGAGGTACAATATTTTTCAATTTCTTGATGCGAGATTCTGGTCCTTAACACACACACACCCAGTAATATTGTGGGTTTTTTGCCCTTGCATTATCAGAGCAAGATAGATATATTTGTCCTTTTAATCTGTTAGATATCATGTTTTCCTTTATGGTTTTACAGGTGTTATCTCAAAGACAAAAGGTTCAATCTGTCTCCTACCTTCGGGACTGTTTATATACTCACATTAGTTTCAAGTGGCAAAGTTTTTCTGGATTCTAACTTGGGAATAAACAACGCGTCTCATCACATAGAAAAAGCGTGGCTGCCTTCGGACATAGTGGCTAACTGTGGGTCTGTCCAATGGGCCCGCAATTTGCCTCCATATGCTCCCAGACAATTTCAATCTGCAGTCTGAGATACTGCAAAGGGAGAGGAAATGGCTGCGTGGGTTTCCTCTGACATATGAAGGAAAGTTGCAGCAGCCAAGAATGTAGGAGAGAGGAAGGAGTTTCCTACCCCTAACTCCAGTTTGTACAGCTTGCACAGACCGGAGGACATGGCAGCAGAATCCAGACAACACGATGCTGCATTCAAACCTGAGGTTTCAGCAGCGAAACTCAGTGCAAACCTACGGTTCTAATTCAGGTTTGGGGGGGCAAACCTAACCCACAGTTTGCTGATGAAACCACAGTTGCACTCATTCAGACTACCACAACCTTGAATTTCTGGAACGTTTGCTGTTATGTCCCAAGTCAGCCATTGTGTCAGGGACAATTCTAGGACAAACCCTTTTCCTTAATATGCTAGTTTTCTATGTACAGGGCTTTTCTTTCATGAGATACAATTCATATATGCAAACTCACTCTCCATTCACACACACACACACACACACACACACACACACACACACACACACACACAATCCTGCAATGAAACTTAGTTCAGTCCCGGAAGTCTCTCCAGTTTGAAAGTATATGCGAAGCTGACTTATATTGAATCAGACCAAAGGCCCATCTAGGTCAGCACTGCCTACAAGAAGTGGCATCAGCTCTTTAAGGTTTTCAGATAGGAGTTTCCCCCCAACCCTACCTGAAGACACCAGGGAGTGAGTGTGGACTTCTGCATGCAAAGTAAGTTCTCTGCCACTGAGTTGCAGCAAACATTGGGGCGATTCTCACGATCAACAAAAATCGGGCTAGCAGAGGCTAGCCCGATTTTTGTTGACCGTAAGAACCACCGGGCTCGCAGCCAAGCCTGGTGGTTCTTGAGTGGGTAACCCGCTTGAGAACCCCTGCTAAAAAGCAGGTTTGTGGAGCGAGCACTCCAGCAAACCTGTTTTTTAGGATTATGAGTAGCCGCGGCGCGCCTTCGCGCCGCACCTACTCACGAGTAGACCCTCAGCGGGGAGGCAAAAAGCCATCTCCCGGCTCCGGGGGTCTCCCCAGTATGCCCTGCGCGCTCACACAGGGCATATTGGGGCTTGCGGGGGCCGCGCAGCCCCCGCTCCCCCCACCGGCTCCGTCACAGAGCTGGCCATCGTGTGGGCAGCCTATCCAGCCACCCAGGGCTCCCTGCCCGCTCGTGAGTGGGGAGAGCAGGCTTAACCCACTCTTCCCACTCACTGCCCCAAACTGGGTCTCTCTGATTGTGAGACCCCGTCCATTGTGTGTTGTAGCAGGCATTGTTTATTTACTCTGCCCTTTTCTTTTCTTTTTGCAGAGCTCAAGGCAATCTATATAGTGCCCCCCCCTTTAGCCTCTACCCACTGCACAACACCTCCTCTCATACACTGGCTCATCACAGCAGAGACTTTCAAATGATATTCTGGAGAACCCTGAAGTTTCATGGAAAGCTTATTGGTTCTCCCCAATGAAAAGCTCATCAGCAATGGTGGCCAAGATTCCTGAAGGACAGCTTGATCAATCTCCCAATTAACCAATATGCAGACCACAGAGAAGTTTCAGGTGTGTTCTAAGAGAAATGTTCAGTTCATGGCTGATGGTGATAACCCATGGTGACTAGCATCTGAATGAACTAAGGTGAACTGTAAAATATGGCTCAAAATAATTATCTGTGCACAAGGGTTTGGGAAAGACTTGCATGGATCCCTCAGAAGACTAGACTATGTGAAGGCAGAAAACACTTAGGGCATTACACTGGAGCTCTGTGATGAGAACTCCATGATTAGGGTCCCAGAGCATGGTCTCAAGGGCACACAATACAGACACCTGTTTTGGTGTATTGTGTGCTTTGGTGCAGTTAGTTTTAGTATGGGCTTGGTGTGCTCAGTGTCTGGATGGAGACCCATATACACCACCATTGTAGATGGGGTTGTGGCATCTGCTTTGCATGCAGAAGGCCCCAGGTTCAATCCCTGGCATCTCCATGGAGGGCTTGGAAAGACTCCTGCCTGAAACCTTGAATTGCTGCTGCCAATTAGTGTAGACATTGCTGAACTAGAGGGACCAATGGTCTGACTTAGAATATGGCAGCTTCCTATGGCCCTAGCTTCTAATGTAATTTCCTACCTATAAAAGCAGGTATCCATTTTGATTCCTCAGGGAAGGAGACCCAACTCTTTTTCTCCCACACCAATCCCTCAATTAAATCCCCTCCTAAAACTGCTATTAGCTGTGAAAAGGGGAAAAAAATAGGGGCAAAATGTTGCACCCCAAAGTTTTTCCCTCTGTAGCTAACAGGAGCATTGGGGCCGGAGGTGATTTATTTATTTTACATTTTATATCCCACTCTTCCTCCAAGGAGCCCAGAGTGATATACTACATACCTAAGTTTCTCCTCACAACAACCCTGTGAAGTAGGTTAGGCTGAGAGAGAAGTGACTGGCCCAGAGTCACCCAGCAAGTATCATGGCTGAATGGGGATTTGAACTCAGGTCTTCCCAGTCCTAGGGGGTATTCCCACGATCAGCCAAAATCGGCTAGGGGAGCCTAGCCTGATTTTGGCTGATCATGGGAGCCACTGGGCTCGCAAGCTGGCCTGGTGGCTCCCAGGCGGTTAGTGCGCCTAAATACCCCTCCTCCTAAAACCAGGTTTGTGGAGCGAGCGGTGCGCAAACCCATTTTTAAAATCGTGATTAGCTGTGGTGCGGCTCCATGCCATGGCTACTCATGAGGAGGCCCCCAGAGGGGAGGCGAAAAGCCGCCTCCCGGCTCCGGGGGTCTCACCAGCATGCCCTGTGCACTCGCGCAGGGCATGCTGGAGCTTGCGGGGGGGTGATCGGCCCCCGCTCCCCCCAGCCCCCGTCAGCTGCGGCTGGCCGCCCAGGGCTTCCTCCCTGATCGTGAGCAGGGAGAGCAGGCTTAGCCTGCTCTCCCTGCTCAGCTCACCAAACCGGGTCTCACCAATCACGAGACCCGGCTCCTAGTCTTTCAAATTTAGTGTTCAGCTCTGGTTCAGACACAAACTAATTCTCAACTAACTTTGAACACTCTCAAACTAGGCACACTGGATTTGAACTAACTGAGATACATTTCAAGCAGAATGACATCAAAGCTACAATTGATTTAAATCTGAAACTGACTCACATGCTGTGCAGGGTAAGGTGGATGGTTCCGCATCACCCATGCTGCTTCAAGCAGGGTGTTGCATAACAGCTCTGTTCCTCTGTGACTTATGATTGTGCAATTGCAGTTACACAATGCGACATCCATTATTCCACGCAACTGCAATTGCACTGTTTTAAGTTGTGAAACAGGGCTGTCCCACAACACTCTGGGGCAGTATTTTAGGCAGGCCTGTAGCCAATCTAAAAGTTGAGGGGGGGCATCAAAAACGTAGCTGGGGAGGGGCAGAAAGCTTACGGCTGGAGCATGCATGATTGTTTGTGGGGGGAAATAGGGGGGCAAAGAACATAAGAACAGCCCTGCTGGATCAACCCAAGAACCATTTAGTCCAGCCTCCTGTTTCACACAGTGGCAAACCAGATGCCGCTGGAAGCCTACAGGCAGGAGTTGAGTGCATGCCCTCTCTCCTGCTGTTACTCCTCTGCAACTGGTACTCAGAGGCATCCTGCCTCTGAGGCTGGAGGTGACCTATAGCCCTCCGACTAGTAGCCGTTGATAGATCTCTCCTCCATGATGTTATCCAAACCCCTCTTACAGCCATCCAGGTTGTTGGCTGTCACCACATCTTGTGGCAGAGAATTCCACAAGTGGATTATGTGTTGTGTGAAAAAGTACCTCCATTTCTTGGTCCTAAATTTCCTGGCAATCAATTTTATGGGATGACTCTTGGTTCTAATGTTATGTGAGAGAAAGAAGATTTTTCTCTTTCTCCACTTTCTCCATATCATGCATGATTTTATAGACCTCTATCATGTCTCCCCGCAGTCATCTTTTTTCTAAGCTAAATAGCCCCAGGTGTTGTAGCCTTGCCTCATAAGAAAGGTGCTCTAGGCCCCTGATCTTATTGCTTGCCCTCTTCTTCACCTTTCCCAGTTCTACAATGTCCTTTTTAAGATGTGGTGACCAGAATTGTACACAGTAATCTATGTGTGGCCACACCATAGTTTTGTATAAGGGCATTATAATATAAGCTGTTTTATTTTCAATCCCCTTCCTAATCATCCCTAGCATGGAATTGGCCTTTTTCACAGCTGCCGCACATTGAGTCGACATTTTCAATGAGTTGTTGAAGGGATTAGGGAGCGGACCCAGCCTACCCTACCTGTCCTAGCCCACCCACCACTCCAGCCATGGGCTTGCTTTTAGACTCTTGCAGTGATGCAGCCCATGCTAAACCATCTGCACTACCCTGCAGAACATGTCAGCTGCTGACATTAAAGTTGCTGCTATGGAAAACCTTTCATTGGGAGTCTTAATCATGAATCTCCAACGTAACATCTTCTTTGGTGCTTAGTGGAAGACCTTCCTTTTTGCCTGCCAATGATGCCCTGGGGAACTTGAGATAGGAAGTATTTTAGGAGAGGAACAAAGCTGCCTTGGAGTGGTATCCACCAAGAGTGACATTCTTGACAGAGTCCATTTTGCCACCCACCTGGCATTAACAAAGCAGTTCTCTCCTGCTGCAAGGACTGCTGGGATTTGAATTGCACCACTTGAGTCCTGCTATTGATTCTTTCTGTGGCTCTGCTCCTCTATTAGTAGTGGAACAAGTATGAGTCTCCTTCTTCTGGAAGATAAAGACTGAACAAATATTTTAAAGGAGCAGAATGCCTCTTACAGTCTCTTTTGTCACAATGGCGTCTGTTAACATCCTTCAGTAGTGCCCAGGAGAAGAGACTGATGAAGCTTTCAGCTGTATCAAACTAGTTGACATTTAAGCTTTCAAGGCTATTGAAACTATGCAGTTCAACATGACTACAGAAAAATTCACTTGAGGGACTCCCCTACTGTTACCAGAGAGCCTACTCCACCTGCTCCTTTTTGGAAATTCTGGCTTCCTATAGAAGCAAAGGAAGCAGAGCATTGACACGTACTTGGTGCCAGGAGGGAAACCTGGCCTCTATATGGATCAAATAGCTGTGTCATGCACATTCTGCACCAGGTAAAAGCTACCTACTAGAAGGTGACACACACACACCCCAGCCCCAATCCCATACATTCTTAATAAATCCAGAGTTCCTGAAACAACAGAAAAGTGATTTTAGAGTAAATAGTAACATGAGAAATAGGGGGAAACACCCCCATAATGCAGTTAAGGTCAAATTCTAAATCAGTTATGTAGATTTGGCACAATAGCACCCTTTTGTTCTGTGCTCCAACTGAATAGCAGCTGCCATACCCACACCTTCTCCAAGTCCTGTACCTGAAATTCCCCCATTGTCCGCTTTGTATTTTTACGTTTTCCTTCCTTTAGAACTAGTAGAAGGCAAAACTTCTGCTACTATCAAACCTCAGTTTATTACTGGTTTCACAGATGAATTGTAGCTGGGTATGATGGGAATTGTAGTTCAGCAACATCAGGAGTACCACAGGTTGTGAACCCCTATGCTGAGCACCTTCCTTACAACAGCTTTTAGATTTATAATATTATGCATGGTGTGGAGAGATTGTATAGAGATAGGTTTTTCTCCCTCTCTCACAACTCTATCACCACATGCACATTATGGTGAGAGCTTCTGTGATCAGGAGGCTCCAGCACCAGCTCTAGCCCCATAACCTCCCAATCACGGAAGAACCTACTATCAGGCTTGCAGCTTTCGCTTCTTCAGATGAACGTTGTAAGCGTGAGGCATGTGTCAGGAGAGTTGAATGATCAGTGAACCAGGCATGACTTTCAGTAAGCTTTCAGAGACTCTTCCTGACTACAGCCTCCTTTTTATAACATCTAAATGAGGCTTTTTAATCAGGGATCATCTACGAAATCTATTTCCAGGAAATATAGGACCAACCGGAAGGGAGTACCTTTTTAAACCAGCACACAATTAATCTATGGAATTCTCTGCCATGGGATGTGATGATGGCCACCAGTTTGGAGGATTTTAAGAGGGGCTTAGACAAGGTGGGCTGGGTGACTCTCAGGAACATATTTTTGTGTGTCACAGAGTTGTTGTTGGGGAAGAGGGGGTTGTCAAAATTTTCCCCCACCTCTAAGGCAGTAATGGAACCAAGCAGGGGTGTAGCAAGGTTGGAGTGGGCCCAGAGACAAGATTTTAAAATGCCCCCGCTCACTGAAGCTCAGCTCATGAAGTAAAGAAATCTTAAATGAGGCTGAATAGTGGTAACAAAAAGCATAGTAAAAGTGTGTGTGTGTGTGTGTGTGTGTGTGTGTGTGTGTGTGTGTATTCTATGTGCCACAATAGAACAGCATATATATATATCCTATGTGCCACAACAGAACATCATCCTAAATTAATTTTTTAAGGTTTTGTACATTGTGGACGATGAAAGTCATGTAATGGTACTAGAGAAAGACATGCTGTTCTGGTATCTCCAGGTCTTAACACTCACATCAATTTCAGAGGATGAATACAACTGAAGGAAACCCGGGCGGGTGCGTGGCTGGGGGAGCCAGTCATGTGACTTGCCTCTGGGGACCCCCCCCCCAAGGCAGTGGGCCCCCAGACAACTGTCTCCCCTTGCCCTGTTATAGTTACGCCCCTGGAGCCAAGTTAGCTGCACTTTTCAGAAGCACCAGTGCTTTATTATTCAGGATGTCAGCCACTGAATCTGCTCCATCCAGTCCTGGTGCCGGTTGCTTCTTCCTTGTCAATTTTTAATCAGCGCATTTTAAAAGCTTCACATGAAAGCGTACAGTTGTTTTCTTGTGCAATTTGTTTCTCTCTCTTGCCCCCAACCTTTCTTAGCTAAACTGAGGGTTTTATTCCTTCTATACTTGAGATAATAACACTTCAAAGTCAGAAAACGGATTCGTGAGGTAAAAAAAAGGGGGGCTTTTCAAGTGAAAATTCATATTGTTAAAACCAAATTTCCTTTGCTAATAGCAGTGGAGCTTATTAGGCCTGAAGTACTCAAAAACCTAATTTACATTCCCTTTCTATTTTTAGCTTTTTAAAGCATTACTCTTACTTCTGAGAGGAACACAGACTAATCAGGTTCTCTTTGGTTCAGTCATTTCTTCCTCTCTTTCTCATATTTGTGAGGAACTTAAACAAATTGCATTATGTATCCTATGGGGAAAATGTGTTCCCTTAAAAAATGTAGATGGAAGTAGACGCGTGGGGACACTCACTTACGTCACATGCTGTTTCTATTCTTGCTTCGGCAAAGCAAATGTAATCTGACTGCGTCACTTTAGGAAGCAAATTTTGTCGTGGACGTTGAAAATCCATTGTCAGATGGCCGTAGCCTTGGCTGTTATTTTTGTCTGCTTTTAAGCCCTGCATTACGTCATATCAGTGAGAGTGTAAAGCACTTAGATAAGCTGCAAAGCCGTTCCAATCCTTTATTCTCCCAAACCAGACATTTTCTCTTTTGCTGGCTATCTGAGCTTTACACTCTCTCACACACTGTTGAGTTGGGAGTGTAGTGAACTTCAGGAGCCCTTAGTTCAGTGGCGGCAGGGTGCATGCTTGGCATGTATATCATGCTAAGCTTAGTTCTCAGACTCTCAAGTTAAAGGAGCTGAAGAAGTTCAAAGGAAATGTTGAGACAACTTTGGAAGTTCCTTCTTATGGGAAACTTCTGAGGAATTTCATGGGAGAGCTGGTCTTGTGGTAGCAAGCATGAATTGCCCCCGCTGCTAAACAGGGTCCACCCTGGTTTGCATTTGTATGGGAGACTACATGTGTGAGCAATGTCAGATATTCCTCTTAGGGGATGGGGCTGCTCTGGGAAGAGTACCTGCATGCATGCATGTAAAAGGTTCCGAGTTCCCTCCCTGGCATCTCCAAGATAGGTCTGAGAGAGATTCTTGCCTGCAACCTTGGAGAAGCTGCTGCCAGTCTGTGTAGAGAATACTGAGCTAGATGGACCGATAGTCTGACTCTGTATATGGCAGCTTCCTCTATCCCAACCAACCCCAAATGTTTATGTAAGATGCAACATTTCTTGAGGAGGAGGGGTCCCACACACATCCCAAAGGATTAATTTAAGTTGTACATCTTCTTTAATAGCCAATAGCCATACTGCCAAAGGAATTTAGCATATGCTCTCAGTTACGTAATTTGCAGGTGCGTGGGCTCATACCCAATTTCCTATGGTGGAAGCATAAGTGTCACTTGATTACGTTTCCATTGCTGTTCCAAAACCTGTAATCTTTAGGCTCCAGCAATACTTAAAGCATATTAGTAGGCCAGGTTGTGTCTGCAGCTCTGAATAGGCTGAATAGAAAAGGGGCCAATATTTGTCAAGAATAATTTATCACATGACTAAAGTGGAAGAATACGGC
Organism: Hemicordylus capensis; assembly: GCF_027244095.1. Lineage (NCBI taxonomy): Eukaryota > Metazoa > Chordata > Lepidosauria > Squamata > Cordylidae > Hemicordylus > Hemicordylus capensis. The sequence continues at coordinate 339,978,131 of NC_069659.1, forward strand.
AGCGAGCCACCTTCAAGGGTCCTTTTGAATAATTCTGGATTCACACTGAGTGAAAAGGATGTCAATTAGTGTGCCGAGGTGGGTTTTTTTTTTAATGGTCTATAATTAAAAAAAAGACGACGTGAGAGAAGCTAAGTGGTGTTTTGCTTTAAAGAGTACTTTAAGAAAATGTCTTTGTATAAAAGGCAGTTCCCAACATTCTGCCACACACTTCTTGGCATGACCAGAACCGAGGAACCAAGATGAGGCAATGCAGACAGAGACAGGCTTGACACTCATTTGTTGGGGAGGTCATATGAACATATATATCAGGCCTGCTCAACTTAGGCCCCCCAGCTGTTTTTGGACTACAACACCCATAATTCTCAGCCACAGCAGCCAATAGCCAGGAATTATGGGAATTGTAGGCCAGCATCTGCTGGAGGGCCGAAGTTGAGCAGGCCTGATATATATGAACCTACATAACTGCCTTCGGCTGAGTCAGACCATTGGTCCACCACACCATCTATTGTTACGGATTATGAAGGGAATGGGGAGAAGTTTAGAAACATGTCCCCATGGATTTAATTACTTATTTCTTTTTCCTTTACAAATCTCTTTATTTATAAGCTGAGGGATTCAGGGTCCTGTGTATCTTCCATTTTGGAATTGCAGAACATGTTGGCCACTTTTTTATCCTTCCAACCATATACATTTGTAAATCCCATATATTTGATATGTTTGACAACGTATTGAAACGAGTTGCTATCCGGAAAACTCATAATACATGTATGTTCTATATGTATGTTTTTGTTATTGTTTACATTTATAGTTTGTTGTATATATATCTCCTTTTTCTTTCCATATGGTTGTTCATATTTTGGTTTTGGATTTAGGTATATTGTAATTAGCAAACATTCAAGTTATCCACCTGTCAAGGGGTGTACTCACTTTGCAAAATAAATGTGCAATCTGTAATGCTCAGTCCCAAATAATTCATTGCTGTCCTTGAGAGGTTTGCTGTAACAACTCAAATTGTATCCTTCCAGAATCCCTCTGAGAGCCCATGTGCTAACATGATCAACCAGGACAATATAACACAACAACAACAAAAAATGTGCCCATTAAAATGGATGCTAGAATTCCTTGCAAAAAAACTTGTTCCATTACCCATTGTCAAGCCGTATGTTCAGTCCACCCCTCCAAAGACCTGTTCCTTCACACAATCCAAATGCCTCCCATTATAAATCGCTCAACTAATCTGTGTCCTGTCAACCATGAAATGTGCTCCTCCGTAAACTGCATATTCATAACCGGAGACATTGTCGTGATGGATTGTAAGTGACAGGTGATCCAAGCTGTCAGCTATTCCATTTGCTCTCTCCTGCCTCCCTGGATCCCCATTCAGGCATTTATACACTTGTGAAATGTGGAGATGGTGCCAATCGAATGGAGTTAAGCTAGAGCATTTAAATTAGCAGGGATATCTCTCTACAGAATCACTCTCTTTCTCCTGCAGCCTGGGGAGAGGAGAGAGCACCTGTCTTAAAGCTTGCTTTGGTTAGTTTCCTTAGGCTTAGGGAGATCTCTTCAACCCTCCGTTAGCATTAAAAGCAGGAGAACAAAATATATAATGCTGCCATGCAGAGTCAGTCCATCCATACCTGCTCTGACTGGCAGCAGCTCTCCAAGGTCTTAGGGTCAAACTATATGTAACTTGAGAGTTCTGTGATTGGAACTCCCTGAGGTCATCCACACAATCAAAAACTGTTTGCTATCTGGGCCTGGGGCTGTGTGGCTCCCAACTTTCAGTTGTGTGGAAGCAAGGTAGGAGGAAAATCCACCCAGGTTTTCCTCCTATCTTGCTTTCACACAATCACTTCTACCCAGGTTTTCTTCTTAACTTGCTTCCACACAACCAAAAATTGGGGGCACACACAGCTCCCAAACCTGGGTAGAATATGGTTGTTATTATTATTTATTTGAGTTTTATACCGCCCTTCCAAAATGGCTCAGGGCGGTTAATGGCTCAGGGCGGTTCTTGATTGTGTGAATGACCTCCCTATGTTTTTTTCTTTTCTTTTTAAAGCTATGGGGGAAAGAGTCTGATCTGGGCTTGGACCATGTCTTGGGAGAAGGAGGGGCCTTATCCTTAGACCCTGTTCTGTTCACTGCAGTGGAAGGCAGATATGGGCATAATTGCTTTGTTACAGATGCTGGCTCCAGACGTTGTGTTGACTTATTCAGCCCCACCTACAGTTTGGGAGCCGGCATCTGTAACCAAGATCTGAAATTGGTTACTGATGATTCCAGACCCAACATAAGTAGATCTGAATAAGCTGACCTTGCAGGTTTGGACAACACAACCAATATTGACTTATCGCCCCTCTGCTGGAGATGAGGCTTACAGCTGAGCTTTAGGAACCAGAAATTCAGATTTTTTCCGTGTCATCTGAGCCTGCCCCTATGTGTAGGGGAGAGTGAAGACTGGAGCCTGTCAGAGTTGAAGGGAGAACACTCTGCTTAATACTTATTTATGCTTAAATATTCTCTGCTGCGGAGTTACTGACTGTTCTTGGGTTGGTCACCTTGTTGTGTCTCGGTGATCCTGGTCTGAAAAAATTTCAGCACTACCCTCTAAATGAGGGGTTCCCAACAGCGGGTATGAGTACCCCTAGGGGTACTTGAAGGGCTCCCATGGGATACTAAAAGCCCTCCAGCCACCCTATGCTGCAGCTGACTCTGTGCATATCCTTCCCCTCAGCCTGACAAGCTTTAGAAAATTAGCATAGTACTCCCACTGAAATCAATAGGACAAGTAAACTTGTACCAATAATTTTGATAAGACTGCTTCTGAGTAACTTCGTGTGGATGTGAACCAGTGATTGGAGTAGCCAGTTATGAGACATCATAACTGTAACATTTGAATTTTTGTGTGCACGCACACACACACTAAATATCTCTATGGGGTACCTGAACTGAACTGAAAAATCTCTATGGGGTACCTGAACTGATTCACTTGTTTAAAAAAAAAATATTTGGACCCTCTGCTCTAAATGATACTCTTTCTGGAAATTAAAAGTACACCGCAAAAGCATTCTCCATTGCAGTTTTTGTGAAAGATGGTGGTTTTATATCTGCTTCCCTCACACACGCAAGGAAATGTTATGTAGATTTAACTAAAGGTTTATTCGGCAACAACTCCATTTTTTCCTTCTCCTATCCCTCCCTTTTAGCAATAGCAATAGCAATAGCACTTACATTTATATACCGCTTTATAGCCGGAGCTCTCTAAGCGGTTTACAATGGTTTAGCATATTGCCCCCAACATTCTGGGTACTCATTTTACCGACCTCAGAAGTAGGGATGTGCGGTTCGGTTCGGATCCGGACCGGTTCATCCGAACCGGTCCGGATCCGGCGGCTCGATCCCGGACCGAATCGGGCCCTTCCGGGGACCGAGCCGGACCGAATTCGAGCCGGTTCGGTACCGAACCGGCTCGGGTTTCCCGAACCGGTTCGGGAACGAAATTGAGTCTCTGGAGTGTCTCTTTAAAGTTCCAAGTGTGTCCTCCATTTTGTGTCTCCTTCCCGAAACTTTTGCTCCTCCTTGCATCCATTTTGTGATGCTATTTCCAGGCATTGTATTGGCTGCGCTATTGATCCTTGATTGGCCAGAATGAGTCCTTTGGTCTGGTAGGCTGCTTGGCTGTTGCACTGTTGAGAGCTGGCACCCTGTTGGCCGTGGGGGGAGTGCAAAGGTGGGGGCTCCCAAAGGAGGGAATTTCAAACCTATATAAAACCAAGCCTCTTCTCTGGAAACTTCTCTTGGCTGCAGTTGTGGGATCATCTCTGAGACCTGCTTGCCCTTTGCTGGCTGCTCTGGTGTCTCTGTGAGTCCTGACTGTGTCCTGTGTCTCTCTGTGTGTGCTCTGTCTAATCCTTTGTCCACCTGCCCTTTGTGACTCTCTGTGTGTCTCCTCTCTCTGTCTGTCTCTTGTCTGTATACTGTGTGTTACTTCACTTTACTTTCTTCTTAATTTCCCCCAATTTTCCCTGTTCCTTGTCTGTCTGCTTTTCTCCCCCCCTCCCCCCCTTTCCCTTCTCATCCTTTGGGCCTACCCTCCCCCTCCCCCACTCCCACCCACTGCATCCTCATTGGTTTAAATCTTCTTCCATTAATTATTGCTCTTTGTCCTGCCTTGTTTTTGTCCAACTTTTTGATTTTCACATTGCATTCCATTGGTTTCATTTATATATTGCTTGCTGGTTTTGCTTAAATTGTACCATTTTGTTTGTTTCTGCTGACTGCTGCTGCCCTGCGAGTTGGTTCCCTGAATCCCTCCCCCCCACCCCCAGAGGATTCTGTTGTTGTTTCTTGTTGTCCCATATAATCAGTTTTGGTTCCCTGCTCCAAACTTGCCCCTCCAAGTCCAACCACACCCCACCCCAACCCCACCCCATCCAGCCTTCTCCCAAGTTTGCTGCTGCCAAACAGAGTCCAGTTTTCTTTGCTTGCAGTTCCACTTATTCATTTGCTATTATTAATTTGCAGCAATTGTGGTTTCATTGTCTCTGTTCACTTAGTGGCCCCCCTCAGAGTCTGTGTTTGGTTCCCCCTCCCCACACCCCCACACCCAAGTTTTTTCTGCTGGTTATAGTCTTTCTTTTCATTTTTTTTTTAAACTTCTGGCTTGTGTTCTCTTGATATATATTGCTTTATATATTTTGCTACCCTCCTCCTCCTCCTCCCCCCCTGCCTGCCCCCCCACCCTCCCTCCTCCCAGACCCTAGCCCAGGCCCAGCTCCTCCCCCAACCACCCCATCCAGCCTAATCGCTGCTGCTGCCCGAGTTGTTCCAGTTTCTCCTTTGCTGTTTGTTGTTGCCCCCTCCCCATCCCCCCAACACCCCTCTGCCACACACTAGCCCCAACCACACACACCCTCTCTGCTCCCCCCACCCCACCTCTTTTTCTCCTTGCCCCCGACTCTCTCCACTTACCCCAGGCCCCCTGCCACACACTAGCCCCAACCACACAACCCTCTCTGCTCCCCCCACCCCACCTCTTTTTCTCCTTGCCCCCGACTCTCTCCACTTACCCCAGGCCCCCTGCCACACACTAGCCCCAACCACACACACCCTCTCTGCTCCCCCCACCCCACCTCTTTTCCTCCTTGCCCCTGACTCTCTCCACTTACCCCAGGCCCCCTACCACACACTAGCCCCAACCACACACACCCTCTCTGCTCCCCCCACCCCACCTCTTTTCCTCCTTGCCCCCGACTCTCTCCACTTACCCCAGGCCCCCTGCCACACACTAGCCCCCAACCACACACACCCTCTCTGCTCCCCCCACCTCTTTGGACCGCTGCTACTGCTGTGTCCTCCCCCCACACCTGAATCACCCCTCCCTGCTGCGCTGCGCTTCTCCTCTCTCCTCTTTCTCTCTATCATCTCTCTTTCTCCTCTCTCTCTCTTTCTTTTCTCTCTCTCTCCTCTCTTTCTCTTTGTCCCTGCCCCCCCTCTCTTTTCTCTCTCTCTTAGTCTTTTCTCTCTCTGCTCCCCTTCACTTTCCACCTCCTCTCCCACAGCTGCAGCCGCACACCTGGCGGCTGCCATCGGTTTTTTTTTTCTTTTTATAGTTTTTGGTTGATTTTGTCTCTGCTTGGGGGTGAGTTGAGCGACACAAATAGTGTTGTCTCCTCACTTCTGCCCCTCCATCGTTGTTGAACTACCCCGGTTGCCTGTGTGCCTCGTGCGGCCGCCCTGCTGTGTCTCAGCCCAGGGTGGCTGGCTGGCGGCGGCGAATCCGTGACCAGCAGTGAGCGGCAGGAGAAGGACCGGAAGAAGAGGGGTTAGTGCGTGTGCGATTGTGCACCTTTTGTTGCCCCTTTCTCTCTCTAGCTGGCGGTTTTAAATAGGGACACCCCTATTCTGAAATGCATTTGGGTGTGGGGAGGAGGGAGGGAACCTTGGAGAGGAGATGTACTGTTGTAAAACTTGTGTCTTCATGCCCATGCCCAGTAAAGAAATTGCTGCTGTGTGTTGCGTTGCATTGCATGCGTCTTGCAGGTGGTTTTTGAACAGGTGCCTTCCAGAGTGCTTCCTTGCCTCTGGGGCAGTCTGAGTGGGGTCCAGGGTTCTGATGCGATGCTGCCACTACATGCTGGGCCCATGCCATGCCAGAGTGCTTCCTTGCCTCTGGGGCAGTCTGAGTGGGGTCCTGGCTGGGCTCTGATGCTGCCACTACATGCTGGGCCCATGCCATGCCAGAGTGCTTCCTTGCCTCTGGGGCAGTCTGAGTGGGGTCCTGGCTGGGCTCTGATGCTGCCACTACATGCTGGGCCAATACACACGTATGATGATGATCATGATGTTCAATCCATGAGGCTGCCATCAAGTGTTTGCTGCTGCTTGCTTGCCATGGCATTGGGCAGGCAGAGTCACAGAGTGGGTGGGTTCAACCTCTGTGTTGGTGTGACTGGGTTCTGGTTTTGGTTGTGTGCAATTTAGAGTCACTAAATAGGCTGCACTGAGTTTGATGCTCCCCCCACAGGAGCATTACTTGAGAGCCACCCCCCAGAACCCACACTTTGTGTTCCAGTTCACTAAATAAGGGTTTCCTCCTTTGATCTGCAGGTTCCCAAGCGTTGACTGCATCCCTCCCCCACCCCCGGTAGGTGCTGTGCCCTCCCCCCATCCACTCTCCCCCCCCAAAAAAGCTAAAAACTTGCCACCCACACCACAACTACTCCACCCAACTGCCCGTGCCACCCTCCCACACCGGGGTTCCACCCTTTAACCCCCTATTTTTCTAAAAAAAAACCCTCCCAGACCCATCTCCCCAATTGGCTTGGTGGTTGACTCCCAAATTCAAAAAGGACACCCTCCCCCTCACTTCGATTGGCTTCCCCCCCATATCAAAAAGTCTTCCTTTCCCCCCAATTGGCTTCCTTTTTTGAAAACAAACTTCCCCCCCGCCGCCTCCAAATCAGCTGCCTTTTTTTTGGCCCCTAAGCCCCTCCAAATTATTTTTCTGACCCTGTCTCTGGCCTTCCTCCTAAAGTCTCCCTCCTTCTGACCTAGCAGCATGTCTGAGCGCCGTGTGGCGGGCAGGGCTCGCTCAAGGCTGGCAGGCAGAGGTGGGAGAGGCCAGGTGCGGGGTGCGCCTGCGGCACGGGGAGGGAGAGGACGCGGGGAGCCTGAGGACACCCCAGTTCTCCCCATTGGAGAATTCTTTGCTCCGGCCCCATCTTTGGTGCGCAGGATTCAGTTCCCCACGCCTGCTGCCGCCAATCGCAGCAGAGGCAGAGGCACCGTTAGGGCTGTGGCGGGTCCCTCCTCGCCGGCGGCACCAGGTGCTGCTGAGCTACCGCCAGTTGTTGAGGTGGAGGAGACTGTGGAGTTGGAAGAGCAGGTAGAGGGCGGTGAGGACCGTGCGGCTGGCAGCGATGCAGCCAGGTTCTCCCTCCCTCTGGGGCCCCTTCCCCCTATCCTTTCGCCGCTCAGTGGGGCCCCCCCTCGTGAAGCCCGACACTCTGGTGGGGAGTGGTCTGGCGAGGTGGTGGAGGAGAGGCCTGCCTCTCCGATGCCAGTTGAGCCGGGCCCTTCCTCCGCTGTGGAGGGCGGAAGGGGCGGGTTGGGTGGCAGCAGTGGGCAGGCAGCGGCGGCCGCCCCCCCCCAGGACTGCAGCCACCCTGCGAGAAACGGCCTAGGACGGCGCCCAGGGCGCAGGAGGCCAAGGGCAGTGGTGTATGGGTGCATTTTGAGGTCCCTCAAGATGACCCATTCCACGCCCGCTGTGTCCACTGCAGGATGCTTGTCAGCCGTGGAAGGGACCCTGCGCACCTGGGTACGACGCCTATGTGGAGACACCTAGAGCGTCACCACCCAGGTCTCAGGGGACAGGCTGGCAGCGCTAGTGCGCCTTGTGCATCTGCCACTAGGGCGGGCAGCGGCAGTGTGCCAGCCAGCAGGCAGGCTACACTGCCCGTCCAGCGGTGGACGCAGTCCTCGGGCAGCCAGCGTATTGTTCGCGTGGACCATCATCACCTCACCCGCCTCATAGGGGAGATGATTTCCACCGATGACCAGCCGTTTCAGGTGGTCGAGAACAACGGCTTCCGCCGTATTCTCCAATACCTGGCTCCCGAATACGTCATCCCCTCAAGGACGACGTTCAGCCGGAACGTGGTCCCCTCCCTGTACCGCCGGTGCAGGGAGCTCGTGTCGGCCGAGCTGCGTGCAGCTCCGGCCGGGACAAGCGTGCATTTCACGACTGACCTCTGGACCAGTGTCAGTGGGATGCACGCTTCTTTCCTGGCCCTCACTGCCCACTGGTGGGGACCGGAGAGTGAGGGGACCTCCGCGGGCGATGCTTCCGGGTCCGGCGCGGCTCCCGCTGCACTACGGCACAGGTGGGCCGTCCTGCACGTGGAGACGATGGACACGAGGCACACCGCGGAGGAGGTGGCGGCCGTACTCGACCGCCAGATAGAGGAGTGGATTGGCGGGTGTCCACACCTCTCCCGCGGCTTCATTGTCACCGACAATGGAGCCAACGTTACCGCCGCTGTCGAGACAGTCATGGACTGTGTGAACATACGGTGTATGGCACACATGCTCCATCTGACCGTCAGGGATGCCCTTGGCCTTAAGGAGCTGAAGGCGTCCCAGGAGAAGGGGGCCCGCCCCATCGCAGCTGCTGTTGCTGCCACGGCCACGCTTGTGGATAAGTCCCGCAAGCTGGCCGCCCACTTCCACCGCAGCGAGAAGTCCAGGAGACTGCTTCGCCAGAAGCAGGATGACCTTGGCCTTCCTCGCCATCTCATCCCTACGGATGTGGAGACGCGGTGGAACTCCACCTTCCTCCTGTTCCAGCGCCTGTTGGAGCAGGAGAGAGCCCTTGTCGCCCTGGCGAGGGACGAGTCCTTGGATGTCTGCGACTTCTCGAACGCAGAGTGGAAGCAGATGTCCGAGGCGGTGTCGGCACTCGAGCCCTTCCAGCTTGCCACGAAGGGCTTGTGTGGCGACACCACTCCCTTGAGCCAGGCGCTGCCCACAGCTGTTTGTCTCGAGAAGCTGATGGGTGGACTCCATATCTCTCTGACCACGCCAGAGGGTCGTGCTCTGGCTGGGAAGCTGAGGTCTGGGGTTGACAAGCGGCTCGTTGATGTGCTGGGAGACAGGGAGGAGTATGTCCTCGCTTGTCTCTGTCACCCAGCCCTCAAGGGCAATGCCGTGAGTGCCGACGACTTGCCCAGGTGGAAGGGCATCCTGGTCGAGAAGGTTAGGGAGGAGGAGGCCGCTAGGGCCCGCAGAGACCAGGGTGTTGGTGGTGGTGCGGGGGCAGCCCTCGCGGCCCAACCCACACCCAGCAGCAGCATGGGCGGCCAGCCGGCGTCAACTTCCCCTTCCCCTCCCTCTTCCCAGTCCAGCAGCGCGGCATCCCAGGCGGCGCCATCGCAGCAGCCATTTGCTACCGACTCGAGATCCGCCCAGTGGTTTCAGCGGTTCTGCTATGGCGCCATGCCTGGTATGCGGGAGGCTCGACCTGCCAGGCCCCCCTCCAGTGCTGAGCAATGCGTTGCGCAGTACTTGGAGGAGCCTGTGGAGGGAGACGGCGTGGACTGCGCACAGTTCTGGGCGAGCCGCCGCCAAGTCTGGCCGGACCTGGCGGTGGTGGCTGTGCGCCTCCTCTCCTGCCCCCCATCCAGTGTCCAGAGCGAGCGGGTGTTTTCACGTGCCGGGGACGTGGTGACACCCTCTCGCTCCCGCTTGGACCCTGGTCTGGTGGAGCAGCTGGTCTTCCTTAAGGTGAACCTCCCCCTGTTGGGCTACCCCAAGCTGCAGTTTGAGACGGGCGAGTGATTACCGTGGGTTGCCCCATGGTTGGTCACCTGCCTGGCTCGACCTCTGCTTATCCCTACCCTCCCCCCTTCCACCTCTAGCTGAGCTGACGTGACAGATGCTGAGCCGTGCCAGCCAGTCGCAGCGTGTAGTGTGCCCACACAGAGATGCAGTTGTAGTAGTAGTTGTAGTGCTGCGACTGGCCAGATGTTTACAATGCCCACGCCCACCTAAAAAGAAACCCAATGCTGACCAGCACAGGCCCTTTATCTATCCACCTGTCAGCATTTGGGGACCTGGCGTGGGCATGGCACACCCCCCCAAAGTAGCACAGCCCACGGAGTACTAGACTTAGCGGCAGCGGCGGGTATACGTTCAAAAATGCAGTGTAGATATGTAAATACTAGTAAATAAACATGTAAATAATTTTTTCTTTAAAAACCCCATGTCAAAATCAAGCCTCAAAATTATGCAAAAGAAAGAAAAAAAGGTGACAAAGGGAGAACAAAATGATGAATGCCAAATGAATTGATTTTATTGAAAATGTCACCAGAAATCATGTGTGGGGGGCTTGGTTTACATGGAGAAAATGATTGGGTGATTTTTTGAAATGAAACGAATGAATTATTATCATCTTATGTTCATCTTGATTGTGGTCACTGTTGATGTTGGCTGATGGCAAAAAACCCAAAACCATCAGAATAGCAATGAACTGGCTGCCAACACAACATATTGATTGATAACTGTGCAGGGGGGGAATCGGGTCTGTGTGTGTGTGTGTGGTGCAGGCTCAGTCTGTCTCTTCCTGTTGTGTGTCTGTCTGTCTGTCTGTCTGTCTGTGTGAATGGATGCCTAGCACTGTCTCTGTGTGTGGATGCTTTCTGGTGTGTGTCTGTCTACATGTTTTTTTTCCTCCCCCCCATGCCTCCCTCCATCCTTCCCCTCTCATCCTCTCCCCTTCCTCTTCACCACCTTCCATCCTCCCTCCCTTCCAGCCCACCACCGCCTCACCTGCCCCCAACCCCGGTCTGGCAGATGATGAGAGTCTGGTCTCTCCCACCGAAGCACACACGTGAGCACGTGTGTGCACAAATATGTGGCTGACCAACTCTGAGCCGGACCCTCCCCCCTTCAATCCCCTCTACATCCCTCTCCCCCTCCCCTTTCCTCCCCCCTGCCTCCCTGCCTCCCTCCCTGCCTCCCTCCCCCCTCCTAGCTAGCAGCGCACACATACACACACAAAACACCTGTGGTGGCAAACACCACCAGCACACATGCACTCACACTGGTGCCACCACCACCTCTGCCTTGGGCCTCTGTGTCCTTGAGCAGATATGTGGTGGTGGACCAGAGAAGCATTTCTTTCCAGCAAGGCAAAAGGCATGCACTCACTGCACACACACACACACACACACGAAGAGGTGAAGACGAGAAGAGGCAACTTCTAGGACCAGCAGCAGCAGGTGAGTGTCGTGTAATTGTGTTGCTTCCCAAGGCCACTGCCCATGCTCAATGCTCAGTCTGCTGAAACTAAAGAACTAGCTACAATCACCCTTCCTCACACGCAGCTCAGCTCAGCTCAGCTCAGCTGCACAGCACACTGACTAACTAGACACTACAGCTGGTGGTAGAAAAAACAGAAGTCTAGATTCTAGAAGATGTCCTGGTGGATTCTAAACTTTCAAATCTGTGCTAGGATTGCCTTGCCTCCTCCTCCTGCTGCTGCCTGTAATTGTGCCCTCTCCCCTTGCAGTTGCGCCGTCGTGATGGGTTGGTGATGTGCGTGCGCCGTCTACTTGTTAGCTCTCTCCTCCTCATGTTGGCTGGGCTTGCCAGGCACTGGCTGGCAGCAGCTGTTGGCTGTGTGCTAGGCTCAGGCTGTGGCGCGCGTGACTGGACTGGGAATGTTATTGTAGCGGCAACACTGGTTGTGGTGGTAGCAGTAGTAGCTGTTGTTGTTTCTGGGCTGGTGGCTGCTGGCCTGTGCTGACTCTGCGCACTTGGTCTGGTCTGGTCTGGTCATTGGGATGCAGATGTAGGGTGTGTGTGCATCATCCATGGGGAGCATCAGAGCAGAGCAGAGCAGGTTGGCTGGCTTCTGTCTGTCGGGCCTAGTCAGTGGCAGGCACTGAGTGAGGCGGTGGTTTCTTTGGGCATCACGTCACCCATCATGCAGAGCGGCAGGTCTGCTGCTCTGCTGCTCCGCCTCCTGCTTCTTCTCTGTGTGTGCTGCTCTTGTGCTTAGTGTGCTGCTCCGCTGCTGCTGCTGTGCTGGCAGGCAGCACAGCAGTGGCCTTTTTGTTAGATCAGAGAGTGGGTGTTGTCTCTCTGAGTGTCCTCCTCTTACTTGCTTGGATAGGAGTGGTGGTAGTAGGTAGGCATTAAGATGGACTGACTAGGTGTTACGTGTTAGGGCGCCCAGAGAGAGGGGCCAAAAAGATGGGGTGGCAATTGTTGGGTTGCTCCTAGTATTATTGGTGAATTTCTGAAGAAATTTTTTTTTCCCCATTGGCTAGAATGGGGGTTCGGGGCTGCCCCAGACCCGCCTCTGTGGGGTGGCAGCACCGCCAAAGTGGGTCCGGGGCCATGGCAAAAATGCCCTCAGTCCCTCCCAGCAATCCCCGTAGAGATAGGAGTGATGGTTCTGTTGTTTTTCTGAGGTGTTCTGAGTGAGTGTGGATTCTGTGATAGCAAATGAGAGTGGATTCATGGTGTCTCATTGGAAATCTCATTAGCTATCATAGAATCTACACTCAGAACACCTCAGAAAAACAACAGAACCATCACTCCTATCTCTACGGGGATTGCAGGGAGGGACTGAGGGCATTTTTGCCATGGCCCCGGACCCACTTTGGCGGTGCTGCCACCCCACAGAGGCGGGTCTGGGGCAGCCCCAAACCCCCATTCTAGGCAATGGAAAAAAAATTTTCTTCAAAAATTCACCAATAATACTAGGAGCAACCAATTGCCTTGGGATTTTTGGGGTGGAGGACACCCATGGGTGGCTACCACCCACCCCAGCTTTTTTGCCCCTAAGGGCTCCACATTGCGAGTTATGGGCAAGAATTAATTTTTTTAAAAAAATTTGTAAAAAACCAGAGGAAGGTCCAATCGACTTGAAATTTGGGTGGCAGGTAGAACACAATGTCCCCTTCAAAACCAGCCACTTTTTGTGATCCGAACCGGTTCGGTTCGGATCCGAACCGGACCGGGGGGGTGGTCCGGCAAAACCAGAACCGAACCTCCCCGGTCCGGTCCGGACCCGGTCCGGACCCGAACCAAACCGGGAGAACCGGTTTTATGCACATCCCTACTCAGAAGGATGGAAGGCTGAGTCAACCTTGACTTTTCCTTTCTCACTCCTTCCCCACACTCTTTACTGGATGCCCCCTGGGACAAATGTCCAAAGAAACAAAATGCAAATGATTACTGGATAGGATGCAACAATTTGCTTACAATTCAATAATTTGCTGGAAAACATACAACAGTGTGGAACTTTTCTTGATGTAGGATAAAACCATTTTTAGAAGATGTCTTGTTGCAAATTCACACAACTCTGGATGCCCTAGAAGAAGAGTCAACACAATATTTCCATTTTCCTGAGTGGGAATTCTGTATAGCTGTAAAAAAAAAATGGAATGGGTGTATGACCTAAAAAATTTTTCTCTCGTATATTACTAGTGAGGCAGTCTGCACTGTTCAAGCTGGTAAGGAAGGTTTAAGTGGCAAACAGACAATCAGACGTGCTCTTACCTTCAGGACCAAAGTCCAGGGCCTCCACACCCCCTGGGGGACTCCAAATCCTCTTTAGTTTGTTCCGGGTGGTGTGGTCATGTTAAAAATGTGTTAAGAATACTGTTTGTGTGGGGTGGAGAGGGCTCCAAAAGCCTTTATGTCCAGGCTGCAAAATTACCTAGCTGCACCTCTGCATGCAATGCATAAAATGATGAATGCCCATGACTGGGTACAAATTTACTCATGTATCAAGGGTATAATCCTCCAGAACAACCCGTATCAAGAAGAAGGGTGATTTTAAAAGATGGTCTTTGTATGTACAGTTGTGGGATTCTGAATTGGTAGTAGGGAAATTCAAAGGAACAACTTTCACTTTATTTGTATGCAGATGGCATCTAAATATGTCAGAGAGAGGAGAGGAGAGCTGGTCTTGTGGTAGCAGGCATGACTTGTCCCCTGAGCTAAGCAGGGTCTGCCCTGGTTGCATATGAATGGGAGACTTGATGTGTGAGCACTGCAAGATATTCCCCTCAGGGGATGAAGTCGCTCTGGGAAGAGCAGAAGGTTTCAAGTTCCCTCCCTGGCTTCTCCAAGATAGGGCTGAGAGAGATTCCTGTCTGCAACCTTGGAGAAGCCACTGCCAGTCTGTGAAGACAATACTGAGCTAGATAGACCAATGGTCTGACTCAGTATATGGCAGTTTCCTATGTTCCTAAATATAATGAATGTGTGTTGTGCATGGGGTTTACTTCCTTACCAGCTGCAAGTACATTGGCTTTCTCTATGTGATCTTTGTCATGTAGCTTTGCACAACACAGAGTACATTTACAGAGCCTCTGTGTTGACATGGATTGTTTAGAGTCTATAATGAATGTGTGGAGGTCAGAGGTGGGTCCAGTGAACATAATTCAGAGCTCCCCTCCACACAGTCAATAAACATGGATTTGTTGTATGAAAAGCACTTACGTAATGCTTTTGACAACCCTAAATGAGTAGGAGCAGGGGTGTAGCTACTATGGGGCAACCGGGTTCAAAGAACCCAGGCCGCTACCCCTCAGGGCAGTGCCTCACAGCCCCGACATGCCATCCGTGTCTTACATCAGATGCGGGGGGGGGGCTGGTTTAGCTCCCAAGCAGGGCCGCACGGCCCCATTTGGGAGTTAGATTCAGGCCAGCCCTGCATTTGCAGCCTGGCCAGGTGTGGCTCTTCCCTGCCTTAAGGCAGGGAGAGCCGCTTCTGGCTAGCACCCGCCGTGCAGCCCCGTTCGGGAGCCAGACCACGCACCCCACATCTGGCATCAGATGAGGGGCGTGGCTAACCCTCACACCTGATGTCAGACATAGGGAGCACAGTGAGTAGGGCCACCACGGTGGCTGAACACTGGCCGCTGCTGGTCTCACTCCGCTACTGTGTTGGTGAACCATGGATTAAGAGGTAAAAATTATATTTGACAGTCTTATGCTGCATCTCCAAGTGTTGTTGCCAACTTTTCACTGCAAATATTCTGGGGTGGAATAATAGAATTTTTGAAGAAGAACTTTGGGGATCTTCTGGTCTTATATTTTAAGATTTAAAGCAGGAAACTGCTATAGGTTGGAGTGTGAGGTGGGTCAGGAGTGGAGCTTCTGCAGCAAAAGAATATAAGAACAGGCCTGCTGCAGGATCAGACCAAGGCCTATCTAGTCCAGCATCCTCTTTCACACAGTGGTCCACCTCTGGGAAGCCCACAGGCAAGAGGTGAGGGCAGGCCCCATCACCTGCTGGCCCCATCTCCGCATCTCCTCCGAAGGGAGGGACATGCATGTACACTAATATTTAAGGGCTCTGTTTCTGACTGACACTTGGCCTGACTTTAATAGAGACTTCAGTGTCTTACCTTTCCATCCACAGCCACAGCAGGACTCTCATGTAACAGCCTGTTTGTGGGACTGGCAACCTTGGTGTCCCTGTATAAAGACTGTCAGATGGTACACAAATTGAAAATCTATTGAAGTGTCTTATTTTCCATGTCTGCTAAAAGGATGGTGCAGTGGGAGAGCCCTTTTTTTAACGTTCTGTCTTCAGGAACAAATATTCTGTCAGTGGGCCAGAAGATGAAAGATAAAAGTAACCAGGCCAGAGGTGGGGAAACAACCTTGCTGGTTAAAAATGCTGAATTGCAGAGCATGTGCCATATGCTTCTCAAGCAGAAAGTCCCAGGTTCAAGTACTGACATCTCTCAGCAAAAAGAATTAGGGAGCAGGAGATGGGAAAGATCCCTGCATGAGACCCTGAAGAGGCACTGAGGCTGTTCTCATGACATGAGAACATCACGAGCGCCAGGAGTAGAGGACTCCTGGCTGCTCCAGAAGAAAGTAGCCTGACTTTTTAGCGTGGTGTTTTACCGAGGTAAAGAGGAGGAGAGTCGGTCTGGTGGTAGCAAGCATGACTTGTCTCCTTAGCTAAGTAGAGTCTGCCCTGCTTGCATTTGAATGGGAGACTTGATGTCTGAGCACTGTAAGATATACCCCGTAGGGGATGGAGCCGCTCTGGGAAGAGCAGAAGGTTCCAACTTCCCTCCCTGGCATCTCCAAGATACGGCTGAGAGAAAGAGATTCCTGCCTGCAACCTTGGAGAAGCCGCTGCCAGTCTGTGAAGACAATACTGAGCTAGATAGACCAATGGTCTGGCTCAGTACATGGCAGCTTCCTATGTTCCTATGTTCCAATACCTGTGGTGTATTTTACCAAGGTAAAACAAATCTGTGGTTTGTTTCACCTCCGTCACCCCTGGGTAAAAAGGCTTCTGCCCGGTCCGTTGCCATTTCCGGCAGCAAGCCGGGGGGAAGAGCAGCCGCAACGAGCATGGTGGCTGCTCTAATGAGAGCAGCCGCCAAGCTTATGGTGCAGGGTGCTCTGGGATGTGGGATAAGGAAGTTCTCCCTCTCCCAGCTTTTCGCCACACCTCTGCACATGTGGGTTAGTGGCGTGGCGAAGGCAAAGACACTGCTGCTCATCTGCTGGGGAAGGCAGGCAAGCTCCTGTTTTCCCTGTAGATCTTCCCAGCAGTGGTGTGAGCTCATGAGAATGACCTCACTTTCAGTCATACTAGACAGTGCTGATCATGATGGACCAACTGAGAGCCATTGTGGTGTAATGGTTAGAGCAGGGGTCCCCAGCCAGGGTTCCTCCATATGTTGCTGAACTACAAGTCCCAGCATCCCCAGCTACAATTTATTGTGGCTGGGGGTGATGGGAGTTGTAGTTCAGCAACATCTGGAGGACTACAGGTTGGGGACCCCTGGGTTAGAGCATTGGACTAGGACTGGGGAGACCCAAGTTCAAATCCTCATTCAGTCACGAAACTCACTGGCTGTGATTCTGGGACAGTCACTAGCCTACACAGGGTTGTTGTAGGGATAAACGTAACCAAGTACACCATTTTGGGGTTCTTTGGGGGAAAGGAAAGGAAAGGAAAGGAAAGGAAAGGAAAGGAAAGGAAAGGAAAGGAAAGGAAAGGAAAGGAAAGATAGATAGATAGATAGATAGATAGATAGATAATTGTAAACAGTCTATAAATCAGCTTCATATGTTAGCAACCTTATTCGCAGCATCGGGCCCAGTAGATGGGCCTTGGTTGGTTGTCCCCCCACCCCCACACCACCTCCCCTTCCTTTTTACTTTATAATTTCATGGAAGCAGATGAGCTCAAGAGAACAATTTGGAAATCAGTAAATGTTAATAGTCTTGTAGTATTGAATTGTTGTACAAAAAGGCACTGCAACTGAACAGCAGGCTTGCTTAATGATTACTTTCCCCTCAGTCGATGCATTAGAAACCCTTGTTGTGTTAGTGACTCCCTAAAATGCCGGCTCCAGATTTCTCACATCCACTATTGAAGTCCAATTTCTATTCCTATTCTCTTTTGAGAAAGGAAGCCTTTAAAAAAAATATATTTCACAAGAGCGTAGTGGGAAGCTGATTTTATTCATATGCTTCATCTTTGCAACTATAAAACTGTGAGGCAGACAACCTGCTCTAAGGCAAATGAATTTCCTGATGGCCAGAGGCGTAACTATAGGGGGGGCAGGGGGGGCACGTGCCCCGGGCGCCATCTTTTCTGGTCACATGGGGGGTGCCGCCATGACCAAATTTTTTAATTTTTTTTAAAAATTTTTTTTGTTAATACAAATGTTTCCTGCTCAGTGCATCAGCGCTGCAGCAGTCAAGGGAGCGCGTCGGTGCCCCCTTCCCCACGAGCGGTCCCTTCCGCGCCGCCTGCGCCCCCCCATTGCTTTGCTGGCGCCTGGCGGCCAGTCAGTGGCCTGGCTTGGCGGCGGCGGGCGCTTGTGAGGAAAAACCTAAGTATAATGTAGTATGTTGGGGGGGGGGGCAGGGGGGCGCCATTTCAGTGCTTGCCCCGGGCGCCGTTTTCCCTAGTTACACCTCTGCTGATGGCCCAGAGAGAGCATTGAGTGTGACTTGGCCCAGCAGTGGTACACATGAAAAGGTTCTTGAACGTGAGTCAGCAGTGTGATACAGCTGCAAATGTGGCTAATACAATTTTAGGCTCCATTAATAGAACCATGGTTTTCAAGTCACGGGAAGTAATCATCCTACTATTTTCTGCACTAATCAGACCTGGAGAACTGTGTGTGCAGTTCTGGGTGCTGCACGTTAAGAAGGATGTAGACAAATTGGAACGGGTTCAGATGAGGTCTACGAAGATGGTCTGGAAAAGATGCCCTATGAGGAAAGGTTGAAGGAACTGGGTTTATTTAGCTTGAAAATGAAAAGGCTAAGGAACAATAATATAATATTATCAAGTACCTGAAAAGCTGTCACACAGAGAAGAACAAGACTTGTTCTCTCCTATCCCAGAGGGTAGGAATAGATTGATTGGGTTCATGTTATTGGAGAGTAAATTTTGGCTGAAAATTAGGAGAAATATCTTAACAGCAAGAGTAGTCTGACAATGGAACCAGTTACCTGGGGTAAAGTGGAGTGGGCTGTGTAGAATCCAAGGGAAAGAGTTGTGCGTATGCAAGGGCAAGGCATTGGAGTGGAATCGGGAATATTAATAGTTTAATGAAATAGAAATTATGTACAGAGATGCAAGTGCAGACTGCTTTTCAGTGCTCTTGCTGCTGGCTGTTTCTTAGCCCCACCTCTACTCCAGGACTTGAATACAAGGAAGCCCCATTCAAAAGCTGGCCTGGATCAAGAAATGGATTAGCCGAAAACACCATAGAGTGCTCCCCTTGCTGGTTGTTTTCGGAGGATGGACAACCTTCTCTTGGAATGGTTTATTAGACTCGGAAAAGAATATTTGCCAATGCATCTAACAGAATGGGTAGAATAATTCTCCAAAGTATTCCCTTCAATTATAATTAATGCATTGGAGAATATGGATTTCCTGCCAAGCTCCTCTCCAACTCTATTATTCTTTCTCCCCCCTTGTATTTTTTAAAAAAATATTTTTATTGCATCCAGCTAGTAAGAGTGAACAATGAATGTCACCTGTGTACCTACAAACATTATCATTTCAAAGGCTCTTATTTTTAAGGAGCAAAATACAAGGGGAACAAACTGTACAGTAGCTTGTTTGCGGCTGTCAAGGAATTTTTTCTCCTTACCAAATGAAACGTACCTGTGCCTTCAGTTCTTTAAACTTCTTTTGCTTTGATTTTTATTGTCACCTTAATTGTCTCCCTGTCACAAGGGGCCCTGTGCTTTGAAGGGCAAAATAAAATTTAGCTATTGCTTTGCCTTGCTCTTTCACTTTTCGAGAACACTGCTGTATTTTATATTACAGGTTGCCTTGCTTGGCTGATCTTCTCTCTAATGAAAGTACCCAGTGATTGAGCAGAGCTTCATTCTGCTACCATACCTGGCTACCTCATTTCCCATGGTTAAAGTCTGATTTTGAAATATGTCCCAAGCAGAGCAAAAGAAAATGCTTCCCCCATCAGGTGGAAGGTCTTGCAGCTCAAGATTGCATTAGGAAACCCTATAAGCATGAATCCCAGTCCCTGCGTACCTTATGTAGGGGTGCAGACAGAGGGAAAACTTAGGAGCAACTTCCATTTTTGAGAGGGAGTAGAAAGATACTTTTAATTAACAAGATATGGCTTGTTAGGTTTGGCAGGGGATAATACCACCTAATGGTGCAGTAGGGAAGTAACTTGCCTAGGGATCAAGAGGTTGCTGGTTCGAATCCCCACTGGTATGTCTCCCAGATTATGGGAAACACCTATATTGGGCAGCAGTGATATAGGAAGATGCTGAAAGGCATCATCTCGTACTGCGCAGGAGATGTATTCTACCCAAAAACCCCACATGGCTCTGTGGTTGCTAGGAGTCGACGCCAACTTGGAGCACAACTTTACCTTTACCTCAATTCAATAAAATGAGGGGGAATTCCTCAAATAGTTATGGGGGAATCTGTACCCCAACCTTATTTGTATGGGGTTTTTGATATGGACATGGAATTGACAGAGGTGCTCTTACCCCTGGACTTCCGGGCCAAAGTCAAGGGCCTCCACAGCCCTTGAGGGCCCCAAAATCCTCTTAAGTCTGTCCCAGGTGGTGTGGTAGCCTGACCAAGCATGCTGAAGCTTAATTTGTGGGGGCCGGGGGGGTGGGTGAGGAGGCTCCAAAGACTTTTAGTTCCAGGCTCCAAAATTACCTAGGTGCACCGCTTGGAACTGAAGGCAGATATCAGAACATCCACTTTCCATATGCGCATGCCCTTGCAAAGCTGAAATGGTGTATCATGTTCTTTTGTGTTGTACTTTTTATTGATACATTTGCTACCGTTTTATTTCACCCTTTTTAATGAATTTGCCAGGCAGGTCTGCTGAGTTATGTTTCTCTCCTCCTTCCAGACCCAGAACCCAACCAACCTTATCTTATAATGTGGCTAGGTTCTGTGCCATAGCCTGTTGTATCAAGCAATAGTTAACCAAAAAGTAATTAATTCTGGGTGCTAGGGCTGATGGCATATTTAACTGAATTGTTTGATGGTTCCGTATACTAAATCTATGTTGATTTTGTATTTTCTGTATTCTATGTGATTTAGTGTATTAACAGCTGGTCACTGACTGTAATAACATTTCAATGGATTTTCCCGTTTCAGAGCTTCAATTTAATTTCAGCAGAAGGACCACAGACAGACTCACACACATGACATTCCCTCATGACATTCACATGACAAGAGGGCATGCCCTTTTCATCTCCTGCCTGTAGGCTTCGAGCGGCATCTGGTGGGCCACTGTGTGAAACAGGAAGCTGGACTAGATGGGCCTTGGGCCTGATCCAGCAGGGCTGTTCTTATGTCCCTGTCCCATGACATTCTTTACCTGCAGCAAAGCACCAAATGGTGCTTATTCTTTCAATTTCTCTTTAAAAAAACAAAACACTTATTAAAATCATACCCCGATTCCATTTTCATTTGAAAAGTCTCCCTCTTCTATCTTTTTCTATTAGGATGGGAAGAGGGAAAGCACCAAGGTCCAGTTTTTCTCTAGGACATCTATCAGGGGAGGTGCTGAGTGAATGTCAGACTGTGCCTCTGTGTCCCCCCAGTTCCATGAGACCATTTTGTGTTTTATTTGCCAACGACTTGAGATTCAAGAAGATTTAGAGTTTCCTTTTACTTTTTTTTCTCTTTCCCTCTTTAACAGAGATTTCCATTAATTTCCAGAGGTTTTTTTTTTTTGTTTTTTTTTAAGAAAGGGCACGAGAGATAGTGTGGGCATGTGTTGGATAAGTCTCATCCTCAACCACTGCATTTTATCAGTGAAATTGACAGGAGATCCAGTGGTTTGTGTTGGTTTTAAGACCAATGTTTTTGTTAGGGGTGAAAATGGGAAGGATTTGCAACTTGGTGAGCAGTCTGGAAATTGCTATATGAAGAGCTGGGAATTTTAAGTCTGGAGAAGCAAAGACTATGGGAAGATATGGTTGCCAATTTCAAATATCGGAAGGGTTGTCACATAGAAGAAAGAGCAGACTTGCCCTCCTGAGCATAGGATTGGAACCAGTAGGTTGAAATTACAAGAACCACTACTACTACTACCACTTTTCAACAAAAGTTCTCAAAGAGGTATAAATTTAAAAAAAAGAATAAGTAAGGATGGTTCCCTGTCCACAGAGGGCTCACAATCTAAAAAGAATCCTAAAGTAGACACCAGCAACAGCCACTTGAAGGATACTGTTCTTGGATTGGATAGGGACAGATGCTCCTGCCACTGCTATGAGAGACCCACCACTTTAAAAGGTGCCTCTTCATTCTGTTAGCAACGGTTGCTACGCAAGCAGATTCAGAAGACATCCAGAAGAATTTCCTAACCGTAAGAGCTGTATGACAGTGGAAGAGTCTGCTTTGTGTACCAGTAAGTCCTCGTGCATGGGAGGTTTTCAAACAGAGGCTCAACAGTAGGGATGTGCAAAAAATTTCGGGCACAGAACAATCTGTGCCCGAAACGAGCAATTTTGGGTGATTCGGGGACGAACCAAATCACCCCCGATGTTCCCTGATATTTTTCGGGCCCAAGCTGAATCACCTGAATTTTGGGCATGAAAAATTCGGGTGATTCGGTTCATGGTTGATTTGGGGGGATTTTTTGAAGTTTTAGTGACTTTGGGGCAGTTCGTGGGCATAGCATGGGATCTGGGCAAAAAGAGTGGGTTGGGGTGGTAGTGCCTAATGGGTGCAGGCTACCACCCCAATTTCAGGGGGATTGGGCAAAGGGCTGATTTTTGGTAAATTTCTGAAATTTTCATGTCTTTGGGGCAGATTGGGGCAGATTGGGGCAGAAAGTTGGGACTGGGGCAGAATAGTGGGGTGGGGTGGTAGGGCCTAATGGGTGGAGGCTACCACCCCAATTTCAGGGGGATTGGACAAAGGGATGATGTTTTGAGAATTTTTGAAGTTTTAGTGACTTTGGGGCAGTTTGGGGGCAGAAAGTGGATCTGCCCCAAAAGAGTGGGGTGGGGTGGTAGTGCCTAATGGGTGGAGGCTACCACCCCAATTTCAGGGGGATTGGGCAGAGGCCTGATTTTTTGGGAATATTTGAAGTTTTGGTGTCTTTGGGGCAGATTGGGGGCAGAAAGTGGATCTGCCCCAAAGGAGTGGGGTGGGCTGGTAGATAGTGCCTAATGGGTGGAGGCTACCACCCGTCCCCAATTTCAGAGTGATTGGGCAGAGGGGTGAATTTTGGTGAATTCTGAGGTTTGTCTTCATAAGGTGAAGTGTGCTAAATTGATTACTTCCTCATATTCATAGTAATTGAGAGTGTGAAAAAGTGAAAGTGGGGTCATGAGAGTTGTCTAATTGAAAAAAATCTCATTTGCTATGATAGAATGAGAATTCACACCTCAGAAGTTTTGCAGCAGTGATATTGTCTATTACCCAGGTGGAAGTTGTGTACAGCAGGGGGCTTTCATTTTTGAGCCTGTGGTATCTTGATTATCAGTTCATGGGTAGTTCACTAAGCAATTCCGTATAACATATTTCTGCACATATAGCTTGCAGATGATTATAACCTACACTCCTTTATAACACACAAAAATGGTAATTTATGTTTTAAAAAAAAGGATAGTAAGGATGTTCAATTGATTGGCCCATGAAATGGTTCAGGTCAAATAGGGGGTGATTCAATTATTCTGCCCCAAATCGAATCATCCTGAAAACAAAGGGCTAGGTTCAGGGTATCCTAGAATCACCCCAATTTGACCCAAATAGATTCAAGCAATTTGGGTACCATTTTGAGGCCTGGTTTGCTGGAAAAACAAGCCTCAAAATAGCACTTCTTTCAAAGGGGAGCTGGTCTACCAGTTGCGATTAGCAGGCAGACCAGGCTTCCGCTCCTGACTTAGTGCTTCAGCCTGCCTCGGAGGACAAGTCTACCTGGGTAGATCTGTCCTCCAAGGTGGGCTGAGGCGCTAAATCCAGAGTGGAGGGCTGGTCTACCCGCTGATTCCAGTTGGTAGACCAGCTCTCCTGGTTTTCTGGGGTGAGATGGTCTACCATTGGCGTGTAGACCAATTCTCCGCTCTGGACTTAGTCTGGCTTGGAGGGCTGGTCTACCACCAATCCCAATCCCAACAGCTCTCCCCATTAAAAAGTGCCATTTTGAGGCCTATTTCCCCAGCAAAACAGATCTCAAAATGGCACCTGGATCACCCGAGGCAGCAGGCCAAGCCAGCTGCTTTTGACAGATCAATTTGGGGGTCTGCGATTTGATTCGAGGTTGAATCGAGTGAGCACTCCGTTAACCCTGTTTAACTGACCATGAGGCTCTCCACACGAGCAGTTTGGAGAGCCAGATGGGGTTTGGCAGGGAGAGCGGACTCGGCCCACTCTCCCCAAACACAAGCACTCCGCCCTCCTTCCCAGATTACCGGCTCCGTCATGGAGCTGGTAGGGGCAGCGGGAATTGGGGGCCACCCAGCCACTGGAAGTCCCAGAATGCCCCGTGTGAGTGTGCAGGGCATTTTGGGGAGACCCTCGACGCCGGGAAGCTTGTTGTAGCCTCCTAGTCAGGGGTCTCCTCGTGAGTTGCCACAGCGCGGAGCCACACTGTGGCGTCTCACGATTGAGAAAACAGGGTTAGCGGAGCACTTGCTCCACTAACCTCATTTTAGGGGAGGGCTACTTTGGTGGGCTAGCCACCGGTGAACCACTGGGCTAGCCTGCGAGCCCAGTGGTTCTCACAATGGGGAGAAACTGGGCTTGGCTCCCTTAGTCCAGTTTTCCCCCATCATGAGAATAGCCTCTATGTGTCAGTGCTGACTGCTTTCAGCCAGTGTTGAGACACTGAGGGGCACCCACCCTTCACCAGGAGGATACCCACAATACACTGCACATTCATATGTGGGATTTCCAGGGGCCAGGGTGATGCATCCTGGCCCCCACAACTCTGTGTTGCCTGGGGCAGCAGCGGATTGTCTGGGCGTGTGATCCACATGCCCAGGAACTAGGACAGTTATCTGTGGAGAGGTAAACTTCTGTAGCCTTCCTCCCCACATGCCATCCTGCTTGGGTCCCTGGTTGTGAGAAAGGGCCCATAATACTGACTTCAATGTTATAAAGTCAGTATCACTTTAATAAGAAGAAAACCTTCTTGGTGTGTTATCTGTCGAACTTGGCTACTGATTGCCAGCTCTACACAGAAATTTAACTGATTTATTTACAAGGCTATACACAACTCCCCAGGAGGATTTCTAATACAGGCATGCAGAGGAATTATCCTGCTCTAAGGTAAATAATGCGGCAAATAAGATTGCAACCTAGATATGCTCACAGGAACTGGAGGTTCATGGCAGACAGGTTCCCAGAGGGCAGTACTACAGGAGAAGCCAATATTTCCAAGCTCAAACGACACAACTGGCAAGGAAGTAGCAGCTCTCACCAGGAACATGTGCTTGTGGGGAACCTTTGGTTGGCAGGAACTTTTCTTGCCATGCTATTTGTGAATCCACCCTATATACTGTAGGTTGTTAACCGCCCTGAGCCATTTTTGGAAGGGTGGTATATAAATCAAATCAAATCAAATAAATAAATAAATAAATAACTAAATAACTAAATAAGAAAGATCAGAGTGTGGGCTTTGCTTAATGAAATACTACACAATGAGGTACGTCTCACGATCACTGAGACCCGTTTTTGCTGGGTTTACGGGGAGAGCGGGCTAAGCAGACGAGCAGGGCGGGAGCCCTAGGTGGCCGGATTGGCCACCCACACGACTGCCAGCTCCGTGACGGAGCCAGCAGAGGCTATCGATTTTGGAGGCATTTCGGAAACTCTAGGGATTTTGGAAGCTCCAGTATGCCCTGCACAAGCGTGCAGGGCATACTGGGGAGACCCCCAACCCCCTGTTTTTCAGCCTCCCGTCGGGGGTCTACTCATGTTTATCTGTGGCACAGAGCCACGCAGCGGCTACTCACGATCCCAAAAACCGGGTTTGCAGAGTGCTCACTCCGCAAACCCAGTTTAAGGGGCGGGCTACTTGGGCGGGTTACCCGCTCAAGAACCATCGGGCTCACAGCCGAGCCCGGTGGTTCACACGATTGTAGGGAATCGGGCTAGGAGAGGCTAGCCCGATTTTCTACAATTGTGTGAATAGCCTCAATGAGTTGATTGTGGCTTAATACAACACATGTCATATATCTCTTATTTTCTGTTGTTTTACCACATCTGGCATTATATTACATCTGGTCAAAGACCGCAATAAAGGATTTACTTTATTACATGTGATTTTCAGATCAGTGCAAGACAGGCTATTGAAAGGGGAAATGTATTAGGCATACAACAGGGAGCGAAAAGGTCTTTGTTATAACTGTGTGTGGTGGAGGAAAGGTCAGGTTATGATAGCTGCTATGCTGTAAGGAATGTTACCAAGATTTGCACCTATGAAATGCTTTGACATTGTGTTTAATGTTTGCTCCCAGATTACTTTGTGTCACTCATTGAAATATCCTGCTTTGTTTGAAGAAAAGTGGGTGGGGGGAATCTCTTCTAATAGTCACAACAAAAGCTTTAAAAATGTCATCAAGATGTTGTTGACTTCAGCATGAACATGGAATTCCACCCTGGTTCCAGCAATTGTGAGAGATGTAGTAGACAGATGGAAGATTAGAATGCAATGTTAATTAAAAATGCAATGTGTGAAATATTAGAGGAAATGATTATTATATTGCACTAGCTGTCAATCTGGGATGTCATGCGCATTGCTGATGTGTTGTGTTGGATAGTAGACTAAATCTTTTCTAATTAAAGAAGTTCCCTTATCTTCCCTTTTTTATTTCTTAAATCATCTTATGTGGGAGTGTTTCATGAAAGCTTCCCCAAATCAATGAGAGACAGCATCCCAAAATGTAATTAAGGCCTGATTCACACATAATGACCAGGATTCAAAGAGATTATTCAGTATTGCTCAAAGGCTTAGGTATGCCCAATGGGATATTTGACTTCTTAAATTGGAACAGTAGATTCCCTACCACCATCTAATGACATGCCATTTCACAATGTTTTTGAAAGCAATATTCAAAAGCTCCCTGTGGAATGGGAGCTTCTATTGAAGAACCACAAACAGCCTTCTTTTGGTAATGTGGAATTTGTTGTATGGCTTTTTAGATCACAGCAACTCCTGCCCCCCTCCCCCAATACACATACACATGCAGTGAGTTTAGACAATACTTCATAGGCAGTGGGTTGGTTTTGACAATACTTTGCCTGACCAGTCTACCTCAGGTGACAAATATTAAAGCACATGCTTCTCCCTATGCCAATGCAGGCACCATACTGGGGTAGAAAGGAGGCTGAATTAGAGGGGTTTATTGGTGGCACCAGTTCATCGCTGAGGTCATTAGTTTTCCCCTCATGATTGCCATGTGGTGTCATTCCAAGAGGAATTGGGGTGGACTAGTCACCATTGGATAGGGGTACAATCCATTTCACTTCCAGGATAATGAACCAGCTGGTGACAGCAGTGAGAAATATGTGTGGGATGGCTTTGTGAAAAGTATTTCCACTCCCCCCCCGCCCCAAACAAATTTTACAAGAATTTTTAAGCCAGAAGCTTTTGGCTCATCTCTAGCAAAACCATGAAACAGAACAAATACACACAGATCTCCTAATTGTACTGAATTAACCTTGGCCTGGAAACAAACTTATAAAAGAAAAAGAATACAAGTAAAACCATGAAGATGGAAAAAGGATAATCCGGAGGAAACAGGGAAGCTGTCTTCAGCTCCATTCCTTTTCTTTACCTGCCAAAAAGCTGATTGGCAAGACTTCACCTTCTTTTACCTGAGTGCTTTCCAGATTAGACCCTACAACAGGGTCACGGCATATCTGCTAAGTGTGCTTCCATACTTACTGTGTTGTGACACCACAGTCCCTACACTGTCATCAGGGTGCCGTTCACATTTCGGATTTAATCACTGTGATTTAGTGCTATAACGTCATATGTGCATTGCAAAAAGGTTGCTGCAGTTTTCCCATTGTAGGATTTTTGTATTCTGGGGATCGTTGTGAATATGATCCTGCCAAGCCGAAGCATTTTACCCCAGTTGTAGCAGGTAATCTGGAAAGCACCCTGGCTATTCATAGTTGCAACATATTGGGTGGTCTTTATGCTCATCATCCTAGCACAAGTATTTTTCACCTCATTTCTGTAAAATAGACATTGCAGTGACTTCTCTTGGCTGCCAAGGCGCAAGGTTAAAATCACTGTGCACACTAAATATGTGTATATACATGTTAAAATAATAAAATGAAAAATTACACCTCATATCTCCCCCCACCCTTACTAATAATTTCTGAGACATGGACATTTTTTGGACAGATATCTTTCTCCAGCTTTTTAAACAGTTTAGAATAATTCTGATAATTGAAGCTAATAAACAAGGCTTTCAGAGATATTTCAGGATTTCTACAGGAGGAGCAGCAGCTTCTCCAAAGAAATTGTAATCTCACTGTATCCTTCCCTACACAGCAATTACATGAGTTGTGTGGGTTGCCCAAGAAACTTTAGCTATTAAAATTGAAAAAAAACTGATATTACTTTTGATCAGAATGGAAATCATCTTGTTTCCTACTATGGTTGCACACACACACACATATATATACACACCCACCCACCCAGGGAAATAAACCTTGATGACTCTTAATGTCTGATGCGTAGGCCTAACTATGCAGTCACGGTTGCCTAGCAACCAAAGAAGATATACTGAAGTCCCTGAAGAATAAATAGAAGGTTCAGCAATGGTGGGGTCATCTGCAGAGCAGACAGCAGAGACATTCTTCTGCATAGTCTTACGTAACATTTTAATAACTTAATGGTGGATGAGTTAATTTATTTCCCCCCTTTTTTTCTCACATGAGATGTTGGCAGTAATTCTAGTGCGATTTATAAAAATAAACTCTTCCACTTTATCCTTGGACTGTACTAGAACCCAGCCCCATTTGCTCAAGATTCCTGATAGAAGGAGGCAAAAACACCACCCAGGTTGGAGGTCTCAGGGTGTGCACAGAGGAGGCCTAGAGAAACTCATGCTGCCCAGGCCATGCTAAGCTGCCACCTAATGTGCCACCTTTTTGTTGGAGATGCAGCTCCTGCATGGCATCAACTTAGCACCAGCAACCCTATGGACCACTAGGGGCATTAGGCGTAGAGACAGCCAGTAAGGGCATTTCCTCTCTTACCACGCTTTCTCTACTCTGGACAGATAGTCTCAGGTTTCACTCTCTCCAGGGGCGTAACTATCATTAGGCAAGGGGAGACAGTTGTCTTGGGGCCCCACTGCCTTGAGGGGCCTCCCAGAGGCACGTCACATGACTCCCTGCCCATCCGTGTTGCACCCCCTATGAATTATGTTGAGTCTTTTGGAGATCGGCAGTAGCAGAGAGTAAAAAAAAACCTAGATTTAATGTTAACTAGATATTCACCGTATTCATAATGGGGATGTGAGTGTGAGTGCACTATATATTGTGAAGTGTGTTTGTGTGTGTATATCAGTGAGGGGCCCATTTTAAAATCTTGTCTCTGGGCCCACTCCAACCTTGCTTCGCCCCTGACTCTCTCACCTGAGAGACACTTCCTCCTTCTCCCTTTCCCTCTCCCTGTATAAAGCTAGCAACCAAGCGTCTAGGTCTTCTCTATCTCCCTGATTGATTTACTAAACAAATTACTTTATTTGGAACTTTAACTCCATGTCTCAAGGCAACATCACCACTGATTGATTGATTGATTGTATTTCTATACTGCCTGATATAGAAATCTCCAGGTGGTGTACAGTTAAAACATAATATAAAAACATATTAAAAAGTTAAAATTCACAAAACAGATAAACATCTCCATGAGTAAAAATGTATTAAAATTTCAATTAAAAGCTTGGGAAAACAGGTACATATTCAGGGTCTTCCTAAAAGCAAACAGAGAAGGAGATGCTCTTATTTCAGCAGGGAGCAAATTGCAAAGCCCTGAGCCAGCCACAGAGAAAGCCTGTTTTGTGCATAGTCCCCACCCACGGCAACTGCCTGCACCTGCCAAGAGCCCACACCTCAGAAGGATCCTCATAAAAAGAGTATTTGAAAGTTCCCACCCAGCTACTCTCTGGGGATTTTTGCAATGCAGGTGGAAGCAGCAGTAGCAGCCTCAACAGCTTCCAGGGAGGGAGCACAGGGCGGAGGCGCTTGGAGCTATGTTCCCTCCTTGCAAACAAGCTGTGGAGCATTGAGGTGGTGGGGGAGAGAAATGTTTGTTTACTTGGCTGCAGAGGCGTAACTAGGGAAAACGGCGCCTGGGGCAAGCACTGAAATGGCGCCCCCGCCCCCCCCAACATACTACATTATACTTAGGTTTTTCCTCACAAGCACCCGCTGCCGCCGCCAAGCCAGGCCACTGACTGGCCGCCAGGCGCCAGCAAAGCAATGGGAGGGGGGCGGGGGGCGCGGAAGGGACCGCTCGTGAGGGAGGGGGCGCCAACGCGCTCCCTTGACTGCTGCAGCGCTGCTGCACTGAGCAGGAAACATTTGTATTAACAAAAAATTAAAAAAAAATTGTCATGGCGGCGCCCCCCACGTGACCAGAAAAGATGGCGCCTGGGGCACGTGCCCCCCCTGCCCCCCTATAGTTACGCCTCTGCTTGGCTGGCGGGGGGGAGAAGGAGAGCAGGGAGTAATGGAGGTGGTGGGGAGAGAAATGGAGGGAGCACAGGGGTAGCAGTGCTTGGAGCTGGTCGGGGGATGTGGAAGCCATGTTGACTCCTTGAAAACAAGGCCTGAAGCAATGGAGGTGGCAGGGAGATAAATATTTATGCTTAGAAAGACAGTCCACACCCTTTTAAGTTCCTGCCCCCACTTCCATTTGTTTTCAAAAAAAGAGTATTACCTGCAGGTTTTTGATACAAAACACAGTAATTAGCAGTGCCCCCTTACCTGTGCACTTCCATTGTAGCTGGGGCAGACAAAGAAATCCCCCCACCCCAAGCTCTCTAAAACTTATTTGCACCCCCATGTAGGTATCCATGAAAGACAGGAGCCTGATTCAGACATTATAAAATTGCACCACTGTAGTACAGTGGTGTGAAGGGGGAGGAAGTCCTGCCTCTGCTTGTCAATCACCCTCACACCCCACTGCTCATGCTTACAGTGGAGCTTATTTGAAGAGAGGAGAGCCCTACCCATGATGACGGGCCTTTCTGTGATTAGGGATGTACACAGAACCAGAATGGCCTGTTCAGTAAGAATTCAAACTTAATTAGAAGTGGTCCGTTTCTGGCCGAACCAGGCCGGGTCCCGTTCAACTACCTAAATGGAACAAACCAATTTGGGTCAATGCTTGTAAAGGGGAATCAGCTGATGATTCTGCTTTACAAGCAAAGGAGGATTCCCTAAGGGTTGGGGGGAGAGTGGAACTTACCATCCTGCCGGTGGTGGGGGGCTTCTCTAAACCCTTCATCGGCCTCCACAATAGCGGCCTGGGCCAGCGGCTGTGGTCCAGTTTGAGCCTCCGTGTAGTAACTGCAGAGTGTGCAGTGAGCCTCTACACACACGTGGAGGCCACTGGAATAGATAGCTGGGGCTCCTTCCTAGTACAGTTTTGCATAATGTTGTGAGAATGCAAACGTCAGAGTATCTCTGGAAAAAATGATTCACAGGAACATTACCGGGGTACAGCCTGTTCATATCCTTTGTCCACCATTTAAAGCGATGTATGTTTTCTCTCTGGAAAGAGCAAAGCACAAGCAAATACTGGAATAGTAGCACATGGCATCAATTATCAGGATCCTTCCAGGTGGCAGGGGCAGGAAAGAAGTGGGGAGTATATTTGTAGACAAAATGGTAAAGAATAAAGTACCCTCCCCTTAACCCTCCCCTGCCCCTAAATAGCTCCTGCAGAAAGACCAAAGACTAGCCCCTTTCAAATAAAGGCGTATAGAAGGGAACTATAGGTGGCAGCCTCAACCCCAGCCTCTGCATGCTCGTTTTAATGTTTGAAGAGAACCCCTGCACATAAAAGTGTACACACAGAGGATTGTCTCTGCCCAGGCAGGGACCTTGGAAAAGCAGGATTCCAGGTTGCATGGAAAGAGCCCTCCTTGAGGTTCTGTTCAGATGTTCAAATGAATGCATCTGGATCGGGGCATAGCCTGTGGTGTTGATCCTATCTCTCCTCACCAGGCATTCATTTGACAATCTGAAAAGAGCATCTGTTTGCCTTTACTAAGGAAAAGCAGTCTTGGAGGGGAGATTATATTTCATTCATTCATACATACATACATACAGTATATTTGTCCCTACCCCAAACTAATGTGCCTGGGTGGTTTACAACAAATAAAGTAAAGTAAAACAGGAATGAAAACATCAACACAGTTTTAAAACCACAATTCTAGTTAATAAGCTTGGGTGAACAAATGTGTCTTAAGAGTATTGTTTTTAAGCTGTCAGTAGCAATGTGTCCGGACCAAAATTTGTAGTTGAGTTTGAATTCGGACTGAATTAAAACTGAACTGTTGATCCATGAATTGGTTTGGTCAAACTGACTGGCCGATCAGGTCTGTTCAAACGAACTGGTTCGGGGGTTCGAGGGGCTATGCTTGTCAATGGGAACACGGTGAGGATTCCCCTTTACAAGCCATGGGGTGGGGGGAGCCTTGAAAGGAGGGTGGGATCTTTGAAAAGCAACATTTGAGCAGGTTGCTGGAGGGAGCACCATGTGCTTGGGCTGCGCCGGGGGACTTTGAGGAGTGGCAGCAACGGCCTCTGGGCCAGTACGAACCTTAATCTACTTTTAAAGGTGCCCTCTCATTGTCCCACCCGGCTGCCTTTTAGAAGACTTTTCAAGGATTCCCCCCACCCTTTTGCTTTTGAAGTGGGATCCTCACCAGATTCCCCTTTACAAGCATAGCCCCTTGATTCCAAACCAGTCTGCTATGGACTGGGCTGGGTTTGGTTCAATCGCAGACCTTTGGTTCAATCGCAGACCTTTGGTCTGCAGACCTCATGATCAAATCATAGAACCGGCCCAGTTGAAGACTGTAGTGGCCAGCATACCCTCCCTCTAAAGAGTTAACCGGAAGTGAACCCTTATATTGACTGACAGTCTGGTGAACTCTAGGGCTCAGCCAATCAACACATCAGGTGGGTGGGACCTAGAGAGCTGTTGCCAGAAACAAGGGAGTTCTTTGTTAGAGGAGAAGCTAGGCTGGATGTGCACAGGAGGACATGTGGCCATGTAGGTTGGCTGCATGAAAATAATTCTACAGATCCTTGAAAGACAGGAGGGCAGGAAGCTTGAACTGTCATCAGGCATTTGGTGAGTCAAAGGCAAGGAACCAGGGCTTAGGGCTTTGAGAAGTTTAGCATAGGGAAAAGTTTGTTTAGTCAGACATTGGGGCTATTCTCATGAGCAGGAAAAATTGGGCTAGGAGAGCCTAGCCCGATTTTTGCTGCTCGTGTAAACCACCAGGCTCGCAGTGGCTTACAAGCGGCTAGCCTGCTTTTGTAGCCCTCCTCTAAAACCAGGTTTGCGGAGCGAGCACTCCACAAACCTGGTTTTACAGATCATGAGTAGCCGCGGCACGGCTCCACGCCACAGTTACTCATGAATAGACCCCTGGAAGGGAGGTGAAAAGCCGCCTCCTGGCTCCGGGGGTCTCCCCACTATGCCCTGCGCACTCGCACAGGGCATACTGGAGCTTCTGTGGGCCACAAGGCCCCCAAGCTCCCCAGCCCCCACCGGCTCCATCACAGAGCCAGCAATCATGTGGACGGATGAGCCGGCTGCCCAGGGCTCCCTCCCTGCTCATGTGCGGGGAGAGCATTTCTTTCTCTTAGGTGAGCTTGCTCTGAGACAAAGGCTTTAATCCACTACAGAGGTGAACCAATTTGGGATCGAACAGTTTGTGCACACCCTTAGGTGTCAGAGATGGGGAGGCTCTTATTTAGGCAGGGAGTGCATTCCAAAGCCTGAGGGTGGCAACGGTGAAGGCCTGTCCCTGAGTAGTCACCAGATGAACTGGTGGCAATTTCAGATGGACCAGTCTGGATTATTTCAATGGGGCAGTGGGGCTCATAGTGAAGAAGGTGTTCTCTTAAGTACCTCAAGCCTAAGCTGTTTAGGGCATTGTTGTTGTTGTTGTTGTTGTTAATAATTCAATTTCTATACCACCCTTCCAAACATGGCTCAGGGCAGTTTACACAGAGAAATAATAAATAAATAAGATGGATGGATCCCTGTCCCCAAAGAGCTCACAATCTAAAAGAAACATAATATAGACACCAGCAACAGTCTTTGGAGGTACTGTGCTGCGGGTGGATAGGGCCTGTTACTCTCCCCCTGCTAAATAAAGAGAATCACCACGTTAAAAGGTGCCTCTTTGCCAAGTTAGCAGGGGATTTTAAAGGAGACAAGGAGGTAGATGAAACATGTCTCATGTCTGATGTTCCAAAGAGGGAAAAACAAGCTAACCTAGATCTCTTTGGAAATAATTGACTTTCTGTTTATGAAGGAAAACAAAAGAAAGACCTAATAAACTCCATAAACGGCACAGAAAATACAAATACAGCATTGTTTATCAATTTCTATGGAGTACTCTGTGCTCATATACTTCAGGTCAATAGGCAGAACAGCTATTAAAAGAGCTGATCGTGTTTGTATTCTCCATAATGAAATTTAAGTTTAATGTAAAATGTCTACAAAACAGTCCCCTAGTATGGTATAGAATATGCAATTAACTCCAGCTGGAGTAGAAATATCGAAGAGAGGCTCGGCGCCGGTGCTAAAACACCTTTTTATGGCCATCTTTTATCATATTCATTGCCTAAAGAATGTAAAGAAAGGTAAGTATATGAAGTAGTCATGAAACATGGTGGAGTTTAGTGTAAACAAGCGTATACCTTAGTTCAATGCATAAAGTGAGTTTCTCAGTTCCAAACTCTATTATGGCCAGAGGTCTTTCTTTTAGACAGCTCATATATTTGACCTTTAAAATATGAACCTTTCTGAATCAGGCTGAAGGACTATCTAGTTTCTAGCAGTGGCCAATCATACGCCTTTTGAAGCATACAGGTGGGGTAAGATCACTTCCTCTTGTTGTATGTCCCCAGAATCTGACATTAGGGTTGCCAAGCGACCACTGACTTCACCTGTAAATGCATGCTCTGCCACATAGCAGGTTGTAAGGTGTGCAAAGCCTACTCCATTCTTCCAAGGTTGCACCTATGGGACAACTTCCTGAGGGCCGCCTACCTGACACAATCACTGCTCACCTAGCAGCTGAAAACCTGGCTTTTCTGGAAGACTTTTGGGATGAGTTAATGTATATTTGCTGCTTGACTGGCTTCAAGTTTTATGCTTTGTTGTGGTAACTTTCCTCAACTTTGCTGGATTTTGTAAATTAGGATTTTATTTTATTTTATTTTAAAAGTTTTATATTGTTGGGTGTTTGTTGTTGTTTTTTAAAGCTGCCATGAACCCAAAGAGTAGGATATCAAATATTGTAATAATATACAAACCAGATTTGGCTCATCTCCACCCATAACCAATGAGATTCTGTGAGATCACACTCTGTCTCTGCCTAGCCTGCTAGAGAGATGAACATTTTAAAAATAAGAAGCAAATAGGTAGCCTCCGCTAGCCTAATTTTTTGTAATTGTGAGAGCCACCGGGCTCGGCTGTGAGCCCGGTGGTTCTAGAGCGGATAACCCGCTGAAGTACCCCTCCCCAGGTACTTCAGTGAGCGCTCCACAAACCTGGTTTTCAAGATCGTGAGTAGCTGCAGTGCGGCTCTGTGCCTCGCCTAATCACGAGGAGACCACCAGAGGGGAGGCCAAAAGCCGCCTCCTGGCTCCGGAGGTCTCCCCAGTATGCCCTGCTCACTCGCACAGGGCATACTGGCGCTTCCGGGGGCTGCGCGGCCCCCGAGCTCCCCAGCCCCCGCCGGCTCCATCATGGAGCCGGCAATCGTGCAGGTGGCCAATCTGGCCACCCAGGGCTCTCGCTTGCTCGTGTGCTTGGAGAGTGGGCTTAGCCCGCTCTCCCCGCTCAACTTCGCAAACCGAGTCTCACTGATCGAGCGACCCGGCTCATCCTGTATTATCCAAAGAAGGGGCACACAAAAGTTCAGTTGATACTTCCAAACTGATCCCACCCATTAAGGGATTACAGAGGTAGATGAGCATAGTCTGCTCCCTCTCCCAGTGTGCCATTCCCTGAATCACCTGAACCACTTCCTCACATGAGATCTAAATACTACTAGATTGTGAGGCTGTTCATACGGGCGAGCAAAACTGAGCGAAGGGAGCCCAGCCCAATTTTGCTCACTCGTGGGAACCCCCAGGATTGCGCCCAATCCTGATGGCTACATGGCTACAAACCCGCCTATGTAGCCCCCTGCTTAAATGAGGTTAAGGGAGCGAGCACTCCTTTGACCTCATTTAATTGAACGCATGTCTGCTGCAGCTGCTTGCATCCACAGCAAACACACACAAAAAGGGGTGGGGGGATCCCAGTAATGCACTGCACATTTGGCAGCAGTTCCCTGCACCCGACCCCTGGAGCTGCTGGGCGAGCTGCGGGTGGACCACAGGAGAGCTGCCACTCATCTAGGGTGAGGGCGATCCACCTGCCCAGCGAAAGGTGAATGATCATCTGTGGGGAGGGTCGGGCAAACCTGCTCTCCCCACAGACCTCGGAGGAGCTCTTCTCACTGATCGTGAGAAAAGCTCCTGCGTTTGAGCAGATGTTCTGATGAACCTTCTCCCCAACATCAGTAGGGAAAGAGGAACAGTGTGCCAGAAGGGGGCATGGGACATACTTATGCATGCCCCCAATCATATGTGAGTGGGGCCAGCTTGGATGTATTGTCCAAACTAGCCTAACATAGGATTATGAGAGGAGGCTGGGAAATCCATTTTGGAAGGGCAGTATAGAAATTAAATTAATAATAATAATAATAATAATAATAATAATAATAATAATAATAATTTTAAAAAACATAGCAAAACAAAAACTGATTTAGATACACATTTCTTCACTGCTTGGCTGGGACGTACCTGTTATAAAACAGGACTCAACATTTAGAGGTTCTGCCATCTTTTGTTGGAGGACTGCCACAGAGTCCAAAATGGCACTACCTACAAGGCTTGTAGACCACCCTAACTTGGAGATGCTGTAATCAAGCCAATTCTGTTCAGCGGGCATCAGGTGGATTCCCTGCAGGGAAGAGAGAATGCTACCAGTCCTGTCTCTTTTAAACACCAAAAGTTTTCAGAATTGGAGCAAGAGTGATCACCCACTCAGTGAGACAAGCCTTGGAAGTCAGAGAGACTGTGATAGGATAAGGCTTGAGAAAAGTCACCCTAGGAAGTTTGCTCAAAGACAAAGGCTGACACAGGGGTGCCCAGTACAGATGGTGAAAAAAGTCAATATCCATCAGCAAAAAAAGTGGAAAAAGAGGACACTTTTCACCAAAAAAAAAGTCTCCCAAAGGTCTCCACTAAGCACAAAATTTGCATATATGTTTATTGGTATTATATATGCATATATATTTATGTACCACTTTTGACAAGAAATTTTCACAGTAGTTTTTAAAGAAAAATAAATAATAGGATGCTCCCCTGTCCCCAAAGGACTCACAATCTAAAAATGCAAGGTAATACCAGCATCAGCCGTTGACGGGAAGTTTTGCTGGGGCTGGATAGGGCCAGTTGCTCTCCCCATGATAAACAGAAGAGATTCACCACTTTAAAAGATGCTTTTTTACTCGATTCTATTTACTCTGTCTTTATTCAGTAACTGCTAACTGAATAAAGTTAGTTAGCTAACTGCTGACTTCTCGCCGCCACCACCACATGAAGGAAGCAAGCTGTATCTGTTCATAAGAACATAAGATCAGCCCTGCTGGATCAGGCCCAAGGTCCATATAGTCCAGCATCTTGTTTCACACAGTGGCCCACTAGATGCCACTAGAAGCCACAGGCAGGAGTTGAGGGCATGCCCTCTCTCCTGCTGTTACTCCCCTGCAACTGGTACTGAGAGGCATCCTGCCTTTGAGGCTGGAGGTGGCCTATAGCCCTTCAACTAGTAGCCAATGATAGACCTCTCCTCCTTGAAGTTTCCCCTCTTAAAGCCATCCAGGTTGTTGGCTGTCACCACATCTTGTGGCAGAGAATTCGACAAGTTGATTATGTGTTGTGTGAAAAAGTACTTCCGTTTGTTGGTCTTAGATTTCCCAGCAATCAATTTCATGAGATGACCCCTGGTTCTAGTGTTATGTGAGAGGGCCCACCTATTTATTTACTATTTTATTTTATTTAAAATATTTATACCCCGCCCCTCCAATACACTACTGCTTGGGCCAGTTCACAACAATAAAATAGATACAATACTGTAGGTACAATAGTTACCTATATGTACTCTTGCATCATGTGGTTTTGAAACCTACCACTGAAGCAGAACCTCCCCTCTGGCTTCCCCATTGGATAGATGATCAGCAGGATGCTGGCAGGGGAAGGAGACCAAGGTAGTGAAGTTACTCATGAGAGCAAAGTATCCTGAGTGAACAAAATGTTGCAGCTGCGCACGAGAATTTCGGGCACCGTAGCAAATGCAAAAAAGTTGTTTGATCCCCAAAATCGTTCTCTATTCCTCTTAATGCAAAAAGAGGAATTTGGTCCTCAAAATGGTCGCATGTCCTCTATAAAAGTCCCTAGTTGGCAACCCTAGGCTGAGATGATGGCATTGCCTAACTTGTCCTTTTAATTTCAACAGGACCACTTTGAGTAATTTTCTTCATAGTGTTGTCCAAAGTGACTATTTCCCATGCTAACTCAAAATAATATTTGCAGGAAAGCGGACTCATTTTCGTTTCTCTGGGTTTAAGCCAATCAGGAATTAGGAAATTGTCTCAAAGCAAATTCCTTATTCGAGATATTTAAGGATTCTTGAAGGTGAATGGGGAACCATGAGGTGTGTGGAAGCTGCTATTATCTAGGCAACACATAAAACAAGTAGGATAGGTTAATTGTACCAATTTTGGGGTCCTGTTGAGTTTCTGTACTTTAAAATGTCAGTACTCTTGTCAATCAGACTAGAATCATAACAAAATTACACTTGGCATTTTTTTCAATTATTCAGATCCGGGAATTATACTTGAATTCCCATCTAATACTCTGACCATACTTTCTCCAATTCTTCTACAGATTTAGATATTTTATGGATTGCTGACCTATGTTAAAGCCTTCTTTTAAAAGACCAAAGCTTATTGTGTTCAAAGAACATGAAAAAAGAAGCCAGAGTGAAGCAGCATCCAAGGATGCATCAGCATGAATGTCCAGAGGATAATAACCTATTTTGTAGAAATTCAATTGCTAGTTATGTTTTTAAACCTTTTAGCAAGCTGGATCATTTTTCTGCTAGGTGCAAGGAAAGTATATAGCTGATTTAATGGGGTTCTATCGTAATTGAACAATCAACTGTCTGTCATATCAGCATTTCTTAATCTGAAATTTGTGACTCATATAATAGAATAAATTGTTGGTTTTCTAACAGAAAGGCACTTATTTAATGCATCAAATATAGTTGTTGGTTTTTATGTGGATCTTCTATTGTATGCCAATGCAGTTGTGTTGGATGTTACGCCTCCTAACTGGACAAAGAAGCCCAATTCAGACATTATGCTGTACGAGTGTACAGATGTCTGTACACTTGTACTCATGTTTGTGTGAATGATTGTACCTGTGTTCATTTTAAAAGTGGACTTTGATATAGGCCCTTCAAATGCATGGTGGATATAGGGAGTGTCCTGCTGTGTCAAAAGTAATTTGCCTATTATTATTATTATTATTATTACAATTTATATCCCACTCTTCCTCCAAGGAGCCCAGAGTACATACTTAAATTTCTCTTTCACAACAACCCTGTGAAGTAGGCTAGGCTGAGAGAGAAGTGACTGGCCCAGAGTCACCCAGCTAGTATCATGGCTGAATGGGGATTTGAACTCGGCTCTCCCCGGTCCTAGTCCAGCACTCTAACCACTACACCACGCTGCCTCTGAGTATAACACAAGGGTCCCTGTGCAGTGCTGAAAACCTAACCCCTTTCTCCTGTTTCAGTTTGCCCTGTCTCAACTTTGCATAGCTGTTGAAGCAGGCTTTCTCCCTAGCACTGGCACGACAGTTGAGTGGCATCTGAAAGTGGCTTTGGACATTGTCTTGCCATGCAGAAACAGGATGTGCAAGTTTCTTCTCTCTAGCTTCTGGAACAAAGCCTTGTGTACTCTTGAGACATTAAAAAAAAAGAGTTCACATTTTAGATCGCAAGTGTAACGCCATACGTATTCCAACTAAATTCTGCAGGAGTCAGGAGAGCACATCTCAGAATATTCCTGTTCCAGGCTGCTGTGCAAACATTCCTGCTGGCTGCTGTTGTGCAACGTTACTCGGCTCTCATGTTCTCATGGCCCGCAAACAAGTTTTGAAGGGCACACACATAGAGGCTTTTCTCACGACCACACGGGACAGGGCTAAGGGAGGCCAGCCCAGTTCTGCATGGTCACACTCTGCAATGGGAGCCGCGTAGCTCCCGGCAGCTAACATTCAAAAACACCCCTCCCCTTAAACCAGGTTAAGGGAGCGAGCGCCGACTCACGAGGAGACCCCCGACCAGGAGGCTCCAACAAGCCTTACAGTCTTGGGAGTCTTGTGCGGGACATCCTGGGACTCCCGATCCCCGCCATCCCTACCGGCTGCATGATGGAGCTGGTAATTGTGTGGGTAGCCGATCCGGCTGCCCAGGGATGGCTCCCTGCTCGTCTGTGGGGAGACCCCAGTAAGGCTCTACACACCAATCATGTAGAGCCTCATTGTGTTTTTTCCTGGGTTAGGCTGCATGCACATGGCCAATGAGAAGTTGCACCACTCTGCAAGGACAGCAGCCCCAGAAAAGATTATGTGAGAAACTCTGTGCTGTTTCCAGGGCTGCAGAGTTTAAAATATGTATGTATGTATTTAAAATATTTATACCCGCCCCTCCAGTGTACTACTGCTCAAGGTGGCTCACAACAATAAGATAGACACAGGTACAATACAATAAAAGTAATAAAATTAACTTAATTTTTAAAGAAGTCAGACTAAAACCCACAATTATTAGGTTCAAATTAAAACTGAAAATTATAAAAAGCTAAAGAACCTACCAGATATAACAAAACAATAATGGAGCATTAAGAAGCCTCCTTAAGAAGGTGCGTTTTGAGATGTTTTTTAAGAACACTGAGGGAGGGAGCATGGCGAAGCGCTTCAGGGAGGGCATTCCAAACCCGGGGGGCCACAACCGAAAAGGCCCTGTTTCTAGTCCCTGCCAACTGGATCTCTGTTAGTGGAGGGGTCATGAGCAGGGCCTGAGATGATGAGTGGAGGGCCCTGGCAGATTCATATGCATGAATGAGGTCCGACAGGTACCCCAGCCCCAAGCCGTGTAGGGCTTTAAAGGTCAATACCAGCACCTTGAATCTAGCCTGGAAGCGGACCGGTAGCCAATGAAGCTGATGCAGGATGAGTGTAATACTCATGAAGCGACTTGCACCCATGAGCATCCCTGCAGCAGCGTTCTGAACCAGCTGAAGCTTCTGAACAGTCTTCAAGGGCAGCCCCACGTAGAGCGCATTACAGTAGTCCAATCTGGATGCTACCAATGCATGAGTGACTGAGGTCAGGTCCGATTTCTCCAAGTAGGGTCACAGCTGGCATACCAGCCGTAGTTGGTAAAAGGCGCTTCTGCACACCACCGCCACCTGCACCTCCAAGGACAGTGTTGGGTCCAGAAGCACCCTGAAACTGCGAACTTTGTCTTTCAGAGGGAGCGTGACTCCTTCCAAGACCAGATTTACCTCATTACTCAGATGATCAGTTCTACCAACCCGGAGCACTTCCATCTTATCTGGATTGAGTTTCAGGTTGTTTGCCCCCACCCAGTCCAGAACAGCTTCCAAGCATCAGTTCAGAGCATCCACTTCCTCCCTATATAAAATATAGTCTTCAGAAATAAGTCACTTCCAGGGCTGTCTTTTTCAAAGCTAAGCCATGGCAGTCATCATTACCACACCACCATGTGGTATGAAAATGACATTTAAAAGAGGCCTGTCTTGTAAGTGTGGGGTCCTGGCGTAGTTCAGCCCTGAATAGGGCCAGTTTGACATGAACCAGACCGTGGTTTGATTCAGGTTGGATCTGGTTCAGTAGGTCCTTGTTGGTTGATTTGGTTCAGGATTGTAGGTCTCTGAAACTTTGCACATCCCTCTACCTGGAATGTTCAGATAACTTTATCATAGGCACTCAAAAATAATTGGTTGGCCACATGCCTAAGGCTGTTATGTATCCCTGGCCACTGGTAAAAGTCCTGGAAGGAGAGCTGGTCTTGTGGTACCAAGCACAAATTGACCCCTTTGCTAAGCAAGGTCTGCCCAGGTTTCATTTGTTTCGGAGACTACATTTGAGCACCTTTAGGCTATAGCCACTCTAGGAAAAGCAATTGCATGCTTGCATGCAAAAGGTTCGATGTTCCCTCCCTAGCATTTCCAAGATAGGGCAGAGAGAGACTCCTGCCTGCAATGTTGGAGAAACCACTGCCAGTCTGCGAAGACAATACTGAGCTAGATAGACCAAGGGTCTGACTCTGTATATGGCTGCTTCCTATGTTCCCAAGTATAATATATCTGTAGGTCCTGGTTCTTGATTTGATCTTTGCCTACCTGACACAACTGCAGGCATCAGGACAGTACCTTGTATAGAATATGCCTTGTTTTTCAACTTACTGTGGTGTGTGTTTGTGTGTGTCCTTTCCACATCTTATGTTCTAGTTTATCAGATATTAAGATACTTTATTGATCAAAGCATATGAAGCAAAAAGTAGAAAATGTGAGGTAGCATATGTATTTTATTTCTCATTTTCTCTGTGTTAGCTTTACATCTGAAAAAAATATCTATAGAAATCTATTTAAGCAATATTGTGACCTGATGCTTGAAATACACATGGCCCATCTGTACAGTGCCAAAGAATAAAATACCTACAAATGGGATAAGAGAGACATTTTCCTACAGATTTGAGAGAAATGGCAGATCTATGGCTATCTAAAGTTAGATTTTTCTCTGGTTGCAAGGCAGTAAATTTTAACTCTTTTGAAATTATCTATTGATTGGTTCTTGGGCATGTTGCACACTATTCTGTAACCCTTGAAGAGAGAGAAGGAGAAAAGAGACTATTAATCCACACCAGAAATGGTAGTCTTATTCCTTTTAGAATGTTGATGGCATTCAACATTTTTTTAGAAAGAGGGCATGGAAGGGACACAGAGAGAGAAGTGACTGACCCAGAGTCATCCAGTGAGTTTCATGGCCAAAAGGGGATTTTAACTCTAGTCTCCCTGGTCCTAGTCCAAAACTCTAACCACTACCCCTTGCAGCACTGAGTAAGTTAATCATGATTGAGTTCCATTGAAAGGAATGGGATTTAAATTAGTCATGACTAACTTGTCTCATTGATTTCAATGATGCTTAGCCTGGATGATGCTCAATATTTTTAAAAGACCTTAAAGTCTAACAGTTATACGGTAGATCCTCCCCACTCCAAGCTACATTCGTTGGGGAGGGATCTTGATGTAATTGATTTTCATTAAATGGACAACTTGTGCATAAGTCAAGGCTTTATTTCTGAACCAACAAGCCTTCTTGATAAGGATCTGAACTGGAAAATCTCAGGGGCCCAGTTAGGTCTGGAATGGAAATCTCTTCAATTAACATCTGCCTTATATAGCAGATCATCAGCTTGCTTTCAACAGTATGGCTGATGAGTAGCAAGGCTTCAGATCAAGAATGTACAATATAAAAGAATATCAAGGACATATTTTGTACCTCCAAAATACTGACTAACTAAATGTTAATGTAAAGAAAATCAACATTTCTGGAAGTGGTGAAGTCTTCAGTATGAAAGT
The DNA here is from genome assembly GCF_027244095.1 of Hemicordylus capensis. Classification (NCBI taxonomy): domain Eukaryota; kingdom Metazoa; phylum Chordata; class Lepidosauria; order Squamata; family Cordylidae; genus Hemicordylus; species Hemicordylus capensis. The sequence continues at coordinate 340,021,673 of NC_069659.1, forward strand.
TGGGTCAAATTTACTATTGGAGTTAAACATCAGAATGTAAGGTTTGCCTGGCAAATTACATTTTGACATCTGTACACTAATTTTGGACAGTAGGGATGTGTAGAAAACAAGAGGTGCTATAACTACACTAGAGTATATATATATCTGCCCAGCACAGGGGCGGAGCCACCATTGGGCGAATGGGTTCAAATAACCCGGGAAGCTGCCAATCAGGGGCCATGCCTCACAGCCCCAACACACACCCAGCATCTGACGTCAGACACGAAGGTGCTGGTTTAGCTCCCAAGCGGGGGCTGCGCATCCCCCGTTCGGGAGTTAAATGGCTGCTCCTGGCTGCACTGCAAACACAGAACCAGCTCCAACCTAGCTCCTGAACAGGGCAACACGGCCCTGTTCAGGAATTGGATGGCCAACGCTGCAACCACAGGGCGGCCAGAAGTGGGTCTCCCCTGCCTTTAAACCAGGGAAGAGCCACTCCTGGCTGTGCTGCGAACACAGCGCTGGCCGGACTCAAACTGCCGAATGGAGCCGCGCAGCTCCGTTCAGGAGCCATACCATGCCCCCTGCATCTGACATCAGATGTGGGGCCATGGCCAGCTCCCGCATCTGATGTCAGACGTGGGGGGCGGGGTGAGTGGGGCCGCCATGGCCAGACACGGGCCACTGTCCATCTGGCTCAGCTAGATCAGACAGAGTTCTATTCATTCCAGCAATCTCTTTATGGCAAAAGTGAGCTGAATGCCTCAAAAGCAAGGGTTTTCTCTGGCCTCACTACCTGAACAGTATACTGCCTCTGAACAGGCAGGTTCCATTTAGCTATAATGGCTAACAGCCATTCATAGACCTTTCCTCCATGAGATCCAGTGGCAGTCCTTTGAAAGAGAGTGTGATGTAGTGAATAGAGTATTAGACTACTCTGTACATCATACAACTACTTTGCTGAACCTAAGCAGGTCTTAGTGTGGTCAGTGCCTAGATGGAAGACCCCTGTCTGCCACCTTTTGGGATGGGGCCATAGCTCAGTGGTAGAGCATCTGCTTGCATGCAGAAGGTCCCAATTTTGATTGTTGGCATCTCCAGGTAGGCTACGAGAAACTCCTTCCTGAAACCTTGGAGAACTGCTGCCAAGCAGTGTAGACAAATACTGAGCTAGATGGATCCAATGGTCTGACTCAGGATAAGGCAGTTCAGGCGCGGCTCGTAAACTCTCCTCTCAGGGGCCGGCGGGCGGCTTCTTTAAGGTAAACGGAGCCAGTGCTCTGTGCCGCCCAGTAGCCCCCGCGGTGGGGAATCACCTCCGCCACTCACCTGGCTGCTGGCGTGGGCTCACCTCCGCGGGAGCCAGGTGAGTGGCAGAGGTGATTCCGCGCCACGGGGGCTGCTGGGCGGCATGGAGCACTGGCTCCGTTTACCTTAAAGAACCCCCCCCCCCAGAGGAGCGTTCACGAGCTGCGCCTGAGGCAGTTCCCTATGTTCCTAAGATTAGCAGTAGGGAGATCTGAGTTAAGAACATAAGAACAGCCATGCTGGATCAGGCCCAAGGCTCATCTATTGGAGAAGGCAAATTCAAGAGAAGGCAGTTAGAATGAGAGAGAGAGAGAAAGTGTGTGTTGAATGTTAGAAACCAGTTGGTTAGTTGCATGACAGTTTATCAAAGAGCTGAGAAGGTGAGCTTGAGGCTTGGATCAAGAAAGTGGCTGTGAACAGGTGGTACTTCTCTGGAGAAGAGAGAATTGAGGCTTGGGGAGAGGCCGGGGACAGAACTACTCTCTGGTAGGAAGCCTGTTACCTGTTCAGGAAAAGACCTGAAACTCTTGAGAGGGGAGGCAGGTCAATATGATCAAACTAGGCACCTAACCCCTATGTGGAGAGGAGAAAAGGAAAGAAAAAACTTAACTGTTTAATATGTGGAAATTACCTGCACTGCTATAAGTTGTAAGTAATAAGAAATGTGATGACATCCTGAAACCACGACACTATGTACATCTGTAACCTAGTTACCATTATGCTTTTAAGTGCCTTATGTTTTCAGAACAAGTAAACAGGCAACATCTTTTACTTTTCCTTCCTCAGCTAACAAGGGCCCATGGGAAAAGATTGGCCTTGAATTTTTAACAAAAAGGCGTTGATGGTCCTTGCCAAGGGGATATTCTATAGCCTTGGAGTTATTACAGAAATGACTCCTCTACTGCCAATACTGTTCTAAACTACAGACCACCATTATTCACATTTATATCCTGCCCTTCCTTCAGGGTGCTTGCAGATATGTGGGTTACCCCCCTTAATCTTCACAACAACTTTGTAAGGTAGGCAATGAAAGATGGTGACTGGTTCAAGGGACCCAAGTGAGGTTCATGGGAAGCAAGGGTTTGAACTGAGATCTATCTGGTCCTATTTTGACACTAACGATTATCCTACCCTGAAAGTAGATGCGTCTATTTGTGTGTGTGTATCTAATCACAAAAGTATCAATCTATAGAATGTATTAAAGAGTTCTGTTCGTTTTTTGTCCAGGGGGATATAAATGGTGCTTCTCCACTTTACTACCAAATTCCTTCCTGCATTAGAATGTGAACTCTGTCAGTCTTTTAAATGTCAGATAGAAGCTGGATGCTAGAATGAATCAAAGTTAGCAAAATTCTAAGTATGTTCTATTAACGATGTTGGGAATTCTCTCTGGTAAGAGAATCCCTTTTTCATTATAGCAGAGTGCACAGAGGCACAACGCAGCGGAATTTAGTAGGCATGCATGTATGCTGAGAGTAAAGTAACTTGGAGCCAGTTCATAGTTTCAAATCAATATATATGGCATTTATTAGAGGAGGGCTGGTCTTGTGGTAGCAAGCATGACTTGTCCCCATAGCTAAGCAGGGTCTGCCCTGGTTGCATATGAATGGGAGACTTGATGTGTGAGCCCTGTAAGATATTCCCCTCAGGGGATGAAGCCACTCTGGGAAGAGCAGAAGGTTTCAAGTTCCCTCCCTGGCTTCTCCAAGATAGGGCTGACAGAGATTCCTGCCTGCAACTTTGGAGAAGCTGCTGCCAGTCTGTGAAGACAATGCTGAGCTAGATAGAGCAATGGTCTGACTCAGTATATGGCAGTTTCCTATGTTCCTATGATCTAACTCCATTCTGGATAGGAAAGTGAGGAGTTAGGATCTCTAATCTATCTACCTAGCTGGATGCAGATGGATTCTGCATCTCTGCACACATGGTGCAGGGGAGAGGAGCTTGCATGTTGCAAGGTAGAAGGAACAAGAAGAGAAGGGAGAGAGGAAGGAGGAAGTGTCCTTAAGATTAGCAATCTACATTCCAAAGGGATAGTGTCAGAGCAGTAGAGAAGGGATGACCAATGTCTTGACCCTCTAGCCCTCTGACTCACTAGTCTGTCCTCTACTGTCATTGAGACAAGAGACAGCGCAAAGTCCTTAACTTCCAACAAGCGAAATAGGTTCATAGTTACCTGTTTCCTCCACATGGCAAATGAGAGTTTCTGGAAGGAAGGGAAAGTCTGAAAGTGGAAAGGTTGGTAGAAGCACTAAAAGCATTGCCACAAAGGGCCAAAAATGGCTAACACGGCACTCTGGATGAATGGCAGCCATTATGCTCCAACTGTTAGCCTGCATGAACATGCCGGTCTGCTCCACAGGAACACACTGTCATTCCAGGAATGGACTATGTAAGATGCAGCATATCAGGCAGTTTTGTTCCCATGACAATCTGATGTTTGTGCTCCTTTATTAATAACTCAATCGCTTGGTGGGTGAAAGATGGCACGAGAATTCCACCCGGAATGTGATTTGTACAAATTTCTACCTGCTGTCAAGTCATAGCAACATTTGCACAATATCCATGGTCTCAACAGATTCTGTTTATGATTTATAAGATCACCCTTTTGGTACCCTTATGTTCTGCAGCCCCTTGCCTTAGATGCAAATTGGAACCTGCTGCCTATGGGTAAACAGAAGGTGTAAACATGTAATTCAGGTGTCTTTATGAAGTAGCAAGAGTTTATTCTCACAATATCTCTGCACAAAATCTCGCCTCTAAAAGTAGGGGTGGTGCAAGACATTTTGTTACTTGAGGCAAAGGACAATATAACACACCACCATCTGTGGGTGAGTGTGCCCATGATGGAAGGGGCAGCACCTCAGGCATGCTCACGCCCATGCCTAAGGCAACTGTCTCACCCTGCCTCATGGAGGTGTTGCCCCTGACTGAAAGTGTTTGACTCACAGCTGCTCTTTACAGTTGGCTGGATAACCTGTCAGATTATCTTCCTGCACTGAGCACTGATTATGCTTTCATTATTGGCGGCCAAATTTTGCATTACTAAGGAATGGAAAAGGAAGAACCCCTCAAAAAGTAAAATTGGGTTTGATACAGGAAGACCTCATTATTCATGTGGGTTCTGTTCCCGCAGATTACCACAGATAATGAGGCATTAGGTCTGTGGGATCATGGGGGTTAGGTTCCCAGACTTCAGAATTATTGCTTAAAAACATCAAAAAGCAAAAACAAAACAAAAACCCCCACAAAAACAGGCCAAATAAAGTTCTGTACCATTCTCTTTCAGGAATTCAATGATACTTCCCAACTAAGTCCCAAAGGGCTCTTTTCCACAAAATGGCAGTTGGCCGCCCCCCAACTTGCAGATATATGAATCTAACCTGTTATTTTCCATTTCCCCCCATGTAAGCTAAGATCGGGTGTCAGTTCCTCGACCATGGATACACAAAACCACGGGTGGCAGGTCTGCGGATAGTCAGGTTCTCCAGTAAAATTTGGGAGTTTATGGTACAGGACAAGCTTTCTTCCCAGATAAAAACTTCTTCTCATCGGAATTATAAGTGTTTCTTTTTAGAACATTAGTTACCCTTTTAAAATTGGATTGATGTCAAAAATCCTGCATATCAAAAATGTGAACGGTTGAAAATGATTTTTATTTTATATTTCTATTAACCAATATTTTAAATGAATTAAAAGAAGTAATGATCCTGAGATGTTATATTTATTTCTTCCTGAGCTGAGTCTCCTTTTATATATTTCTGCAAAAATTAAAAATTAAAAGTATGGGTGGGGAAACACCTCCAAGTCCGCTTCAGACTCTAAAATGCTATGATGTACTTCTATGCAGTGCTAAACTTAAACATGGTGATAGCTACTGAAATTCCATTGAAGTGAATTTGGGGTTCCTCCATAGACCAAAACCTCTGAAGAAATGCAAGGGAAACTGAAATAATGTTGATAAGCTAGTGACTCTAAGAATGAGTCAACAACATTTTTGTGAAATCTTTCACCACTTGTAAAAAAGGGTCAGTCAATCTTTCAGCAGTCTTACAGGGAGAAGAAATGTTTGCCTCTTTTGAAATGGCAACTGTCACTTTAAATGAGATGATCTGCAGTCAGATCCCTCCCTCTCTTGGCAAGTGCCTTTCAAGAGAGGTAGATAGATTGTTTCCACATGAAAAGGTCACTTTTCCCCTAGGGGATGACTAATTTTTTTGGAGAAGTTGTTCCCATTCCAAAAAGCAGCATGTTCAACTGCAAAAAGACAAATCCCATGAAAATTCAGCACAGCTCCGGGGAATACTTCTTAAAGTGGTTTTGCACATCCTTAGATGGTGCCTCCCAACTGTAATGCTGTGGAAAAGGCTTGATCTGTGATGGCATTTCAGAGAGGAGACATAACTTTGAAAAGATTCTTAATTTTGCTCTACCAGCCCATACAACTACAGTGTCTGCATGAGCCATACAGAGGAGATCTAGCATGCAGGTGCTGCATCCATATGGATTGGTGCTCAGGACAACCACCTTCACATGCTATGGTAGCTATCTACATCAGGCGCCCAGATTCCTATTAGGCTGGTAGGCAATTTGCAAAGCAGGCAAGCAGGGCCATGTAGACTCCACAGGATCATGCTAATCCAAGTGGTGAGTGCTTGTAGGCTTTTTAGCAGGACAGGGGTGACTTGTCAGTCAGAGGCCATTTCTTCCTTGTTTGCAGCATCCAATGGCAGTAGTACTATGCTCTCCATCTTTCTAGTCAGCTGTCAGAGAGTGAATTGCATGCCCAGTAGGCCTATACTTTGGCATCAAAGCTGAATAATCTGCACTATCCCCTCGGTATCATTCATGTATTATATATTACTAGCCAAGCCGCACAGAGCATCTGTGCGCTCTTTGGGGCAGGTGTTCTCCCCCTCCCTCCTACCCCACTCTCTTGCCCCCTCCCCTCCCTCCTGCCCCACTCTCTCTTGCCCTTCCTCCCTCCCCCTCCCACCCCACCCTCTCATCCTCCCTCCCCCCTCCTGTCCCACTCTCTCTTGACCTCCTTTCTGCCCCGCTATCCCTCCCCCTCCTGCCCCACTCTCTTGCCCCCTCCTGCCCAACTCTCTCTTGCCCCTGCCTCCTGCCCCACTCTCTCTTGCCCTCCTTCCCCCTCCCTTCTGCCCCGTCCCCCCTCCCCCCACCCTCACTGAACATTTTACTGTGGTGGGCAGCCATTTTCGGCCGGACCTCACCGCTGCCACAGACCCTCCTTACAGGATGGCGGGTGGCCAAAAAGGGCCCTGCTGCCACCATTCCTCCTCCCGGGTGGCGAACAGGGAGGTCCTGCCACCCATTTCCCTCCCGTCCCGGCCTCCAACAGGCGTGATTCAAAATGAATTTGAATCACCCAGATTTGAGTCAAACTGATTTGGATTCGAATTGATTTGCTGCTACTCTTTGCCTCGAGATTGGTTCTTGTTCGATCTCTTGTCTAGCTTGGGAGGTTTCACTCACACATTGGCTCAAACTTTGTTTGAACCCCCAAGGATCTCTTTATGTTCAACATAAAGGAGGGATTTATGTGGAGGGATTCTTTTCCTAACCCATGGTTGTCTGTAGTTACCCGCAAAATGCTGGGTATGGGGCTCTATCTTTCTCACATTCTCTCCTTGGGCTATGCAAAGGCGAAGGCCACTGTCATTCAGCACCTAAAGGATATTGAGCATCAACGTCTGGTTGCCCTTGGGAATAGACGCTGTTCCCCCTTACATCTCGGCATCTCCTTCCCAGTTGGAAACCAGTCTGCTAGATATCTATCCTCCCTTCACTTTGTTAAATTCAGGTCGGCCTTTGCTAGGGCCAGGTTGCATGATCTACCTTCTGCTATACTCCTTAGCAGGTTTTCTAAAGATCCTTCTGCTTTGGGGCTGTGTCCATGTGGAGAGGGTAGCCTTGAAACTGTCATGCACATCTTGCAATATTGTCCCCTATACCGTGATTCGAGGAGAGAATTATTGTTTCCAATTTTTGAGCAGTTCCCTGGTAGGCCTGACTCCTTCTATCTGAACTATTGCCTGGCTGACACCAACGATGAAGTCACTAAAATAGTAGCTAAATTCATTTATGGGGCTATGAGACAGACATCCCGCCATGGTTTTTTATAATGTATTTTTAGTTCTATTCACAATCCTGTTTTTACATTTTCAGTGTTCTTTATGATATTTATTGCACCTCTGTATGCTCTTTTTGTTTTTCTCTGGTTGGCTTAAGGCTGTAATAAAATTGATGATGATGATGATGATGATGAATTGATTTGCACGTCCTAGCCACTTCCACATAGTACCGAGAGGATGGTGCAGATGATTCAGCTTCAGCTGCACTGAAGCACGGACCTAATGCCCAGTATTAGTCTTTACTCCCCAAAGTGTCTAGCTGCTACACTAGAACAGCTGTGTAGCAGTGCACGTATGATGAAGAAGCACTGTGCCTGGAATTCCAGTTTGGGAAATGGCTGGATGGTGTTTTCGCTCCACAGCATCCTCAACCGCACTCCGGATCGGTGCACCCTGAAACGGGGATTCCCAGGTATTGTTGACTACAATCCCCATCATTGCCAGCTGCAATGGCCTTGGCTGAGGATGGTGAGAGTTGTAATCAATGAGACTTAGAAAAGAATATTCTCCAATTAGAATTTATTTGATCATTCTTCACTTAGAAGGGATGAGAATATTTTGGAAAATTATTCTCCAAATTCCCACCTTTCAAATTTTTTCCATACAGAAATAATTCAAATTCGCACATCCATAGATGGCTCCTTGGGGGCATTTTAATAAAGATTTCAGAGTTCCAGAATACTTAAAGAGCATAGTTTGGAGTGGGGAAATAAACAGAGACTTCTTTTTTGGTGGGGGAGAGTTGCATAAGTGGCAAAATGAACGAAATAGCATTTTGGGAAGAGCAGAGAAGAAAAGTCTGGACTTCCTGATTCTAGAGGCCTAGTCTTTGTTAATTTGCAATTCCAAATTGTTCCAAGCAACTATAATGCCTGCATTTAGCAAAACAAAAGGGCTCTTTAGAAGTTTCTGTTTTGATGCTATGGAGACAGACTTTATTAGAGCAACCAGATCCCTCGACTTGTTTGAAGGATATGCTTTGGTAGTATACAAAGAATGATTTAGAGATTATAAAGGCTAATCAAAACTCTCTACCTTAATTGGGTCAAATGTAAAGATCAATTTAGTCTAGGACTATCCCCTCTAACTGTTTTTGATTTTCCTTTTTTCTAAGGAATGTGAAAATAAGCCTCTTTGGCGCTGAATTCTTGTTCCAGAAAACACCACTTCTGGAAATGATGGCGTTAGAATTATTCGTTTAACTAGCTGATCATCTGAGCCCCTCGTTCTCCCTGTCTCTTCATTTCCCCCCTCCCTTCAGCCCCAGTCTGTTTCCCCCTCCCTTCAGCCCCAGACCATTCTCCTTCCCCCCTCTTCATCCCCAGACTGTTCGCCTGGCTGGAGCTTTCCTTTCCCTCTGCCCTGCCAGTGGCAGTTTCCCTCGCCAGCCAGCACTTTCCTTTCCCTTCGCTCAGCCGGCGGCCGTTTTCCTTGCGACTGGCCTGGCCAGCACTTTCCTTTCCCTCTCCACCTGTCGGCACCGCTGCCAGCAGTGTTCTTCATTGCTGGCCTGGCTGGCACTTTCCTTGCCTGCCTGCCTGCCTGCCTGCTGGGCTTCCAGCACTTCCCTCCCCGCCGCTTTTTCTGATTGCCTGCCGGCCAACAGGCCACCACTGCCATTTTCTTTCTTCCCACCTTTGGCTATCCGGCAGCTCTCCAAACTCTCATGAGAGCTGCCACACATAGGATTAGCCATAGGTATGCCTTAGAGAATTAAATATATAGATGGTGAATATTTTAAACCTCAGCAGATTATTTTTCAAATATCTTGCCCCATTTGCTCCCCCTGATAATCTTCAGATAATATTTTGAGGGCACAGCTATCCCAAGTCTAGACTCAACAACATCTGGGCATCCCTGTTACAGAGAGCACTGCTTAGGATCCATATACAGAAACTTCCCTTGCTAGATTGGGTCACATATTTCCCCTTTCATTTCCTCCTAATAACTTCCTTGTCGTTCTTTTCTTTTGTTCATAGATGGACCTAATTAAAATGTTCCGTATGAGAGAGTTGCACTCTTAAGCCTTGTTAAATAGCTTTGAGTTATCCCTGTTATTGTTGTTTTAACCTTTGAATGGGCCAAATGTGACATTTTTCTAGAGGGTGAAAAAATGTGTTGCAGTGTTTTTGAATATATTAAAAGAGCAGCATTATGCTTTTTAAATTCAGCCATATACACTGTGAGCTGTCGCTGAGATGGAGCTTCACAAACTGTTTTCAGGGTGTATAGATAATTGCCAGGGAAAACATATTGCAAATGCCAGTTTGTATGTGAATACATGAAACTTTAATGCGTTTGAACTCAGCAAGCAATACGTTTCTCACGTAAGAGAAAATAACACAGCAACAACCACACATTTCTTATGCCCTTGTTCCTATCAACACAGTCCTGCACACAGACATCTTGTGGTGGAGGCGTCTGGGGCTACGGTGTGAGGCCCATCAGATTTCAGTATGAAGGAAACAGACACACTGAGGGCTAGTGTGGTGGGTAGAGTGTTTGACCTATTTTGGAGAGACCCAGGTTCAAATCTCCACATAATTACAAAGCTGACAGATGTGTATCTTGGGCCAGTTACTGAGGCTATTCTCACGATTAACAGAAACCAGGCTAGGAGAGCCTAGCCCGATTTTTGTTAATCGTGAGAACCACCGGGCTCGGTTACGAGCCCGGTGGTTCTAGAGTGGGTAACCCGCTCTGGAACCCCTGGTAAAAAGCAGGTTTGCAGAGCGAGCACTCTGCAAACCTGCTTTTTACAATTGGGAGTAGCCGCAGTGTGCCTTCGCGCCTCACCTACTCATGAGTAGACTCCCGGCCGGGAGGCGAAAAGCTGCCTCCTGGTTCGGGGGTCTCCCCAGTATGCCCTGAGCGCTCACGCAGGGCATACTGGGGCTTGCAGGGGCTGGGTGGCCCCCGAGCTCCCCAGCCCCCACCGGCTCCATCTCGGAGCCGGCAATCGTGTGGGCGGCCAATCCGACTGACCAGGGCTCCCTCTCCCCTCATGAGCGGGGAGAGTGGGCTTAGCCCGCTCTCCCCGCTCACCCGAAGAAACTGGGTCTCACGGATTGTGAGACCCGGCTCACGGTCTCTCAGCTTAACCTCCTTTAAAATACAGTGTAAAGATAAGAACTATGTATGCTTGGAGGTCTTATGTACTTAATGGCTTTTAGTAAAACAAGATGAAATTTCAGTTTTAAAATAAATAACTGCCAAATGTCTACCTCGCAGCCCAGCTGTGCTTGCTCCAGATTTTGGGATGGGTGTTCAAACCCTGAAGATACATGGGTCTTAGGAGAATGTACCAGATGTTATGGTTTACTTATGTTATTATGAACAAAACAAGAAAAGTATACAAACTATCCCCAAATGTGTCTGAGAACACATATTCAGCTTTATTACCTTTTATCTTGTGAACATAACTTCTTAAAGGTACCCTACCTAACTGAAGGATCTAATCCACCCTCATCCCAAGTCCCAAAACTCAATGAGGCTCTCCACACGATGGGGCAGAATCGGGCTAGTGGAGGCTAGCCGAATTTCACCCCATTGTATGAACCACCGGGCTCGGCTGCGAGCCCAGTGGCTCCTAGGCGGTTAACCAGTCCCTCGGTTCCTAGGCGGGTAGTTCCTAGGTTGGTGGCTCGCCTAGTGAGTGCTCCGAAAACCTGGTTTTAAAGATCATGAGTAGCCACAGTGCAGCTCCGTGCCGCGGTTACTCACGAGTAGACCCCCAGAGTAGACCCCCAGCCCCTGCCGGCTCCGTCACGCCCAGGGCTCCCACTCTGATCGTGAGTTGGGAGAGTGGGCTTAGCTCACTGATTGTGAGACCCGGCTCAATGACAACATAACTGCTCCCAAATCCCAATGGGAATTTCCCCAACATTCCACCCTCCAAGCATTCTCCCTCTTACCTCTTACTTCACGATTACATGCTCCAAGCAATCTCACCCACCCCCATTCAGACAAGCCTCAGACCAAAGTTCACTACAGCTTATTACTAATTAGTCATTCCTGCTAACTGGGCAAAGAGGCATCTTTCAGTGGTGATTCTCTTTATATTAAGCAGGGGGTAGGGATGTGCATGGAACCAGTTTGTCTGGTTCGGTTCAGATCCAGATCGGATTCGAACTGGACCGGGCATATTTGGTTCTGGCACTGTGAATGAGGGCCAGTTCAGGGGTGTTAGTGGGCTGTAAAAAAAAAGTTGTACTTATCGCTGCCACCGAGTTGAGAGGCCATGGGGGGTACTGCTGCAGCATGCCCGGCCACGCAAATGGTCATAACCTTTTATGGCTATGTAATATGCAGATATGCAAATGGCCTGCGCACATGCACAGTGGCCTCAAAAATGGAAACCGCATGCTCTTAAAGGGCCAAAACAGCCTTGCAACAGGCCAAAATGGCCCTTTGGAGACCAGGGGAGGCCGGCACGGGAAGGGGAAGCCGCCGGAGACCCCCACAGCCACAGCAACACCCCTGAGGCCACCAAGGCGATGAGTATAAACAGCCCCAAACCAGCCTGGGGGGTTCGGCTTGACCTCAAGTCGAACTGGCTCAAACATCCCTAGCAGTGGGAGAGCAGCTGGGCCTATTCAGCACCAGCATCCCTTCGCTGGTGCCTATCTTTGTGTTTCCTTTTAGCACATGAGCCCCTTTGGGGACAGGGAACCACCTTCTTGTTATGTTTCCCCCCCCCCCTGCGTGAACTGTTTTGGGGGCTTGGGGCGGGGTTAAAATGGGTATATAAATAATATAAACTTCAACTTCAAATGTTCAACTTTTAAGCTGGGTTTTAATGGTGTCCTGTTCTTAGTTATTTTACTTTTTAAATTTATGTTATTTTGCTGATTGTTTTATTATTTTTGTGAGCTGCCCCAAGCAGTAGTGCACTGGAGGGGCAGCATATGAATATTTAAAATGAATGAATAATAATTAGCACTCATTGATTAGAGCACAAGACGGTAGAATGCTGTTCACATGTGTTTCCTTGTATCTAGCCCACTTTATATGTTGTGTTCAACTCACAATCAGCGTATGGTATGCACATAATTGTTGAGTGATCCACATTCATAGATATCAATGTCATGGTCAATGGGTGTACAGCAGCACATGTGATCTGTGCTCTACATTTTTGAGGGGTCTAGACCCAGTGTTGGACTGGGTCTAGTCTGGGACTAGTAACCACTGGTCTAGTCCCAGTGTACTTTGAAAATATACAATCTTTCACATGAAAAGGTAGGTGAATATACAAACACGTGTGCATGTGTATAATGTAACTTGTGAATAAAAGCACCATTTACATACAAAAAAAGGTGCAGCTGGTGGAGTCACCATGGGGCTGAGTAGAGCCCCTTTCCCTCCTGCCCTCCTCCAACACCAGCTTGGGTATATCTCTGCAAGGCCAATGCATGCATCTCATAGGCTCAAAGTGGACTATTGGTCAAATTCTAATGGAACACTTTGGATCTGTTGATAGCTGAGTTTTTGCTGGGCTCAGAGGGCCTTGGTCTGACCTAGCTAGCAAGGCACTTTTTACATTCTTAAGCTAGAGTGCATGCTCAGGATCACTTAAGACTGATTGGTTCTGCTGTGACTGATAAGAGATCTTGAGTTCTCTAAATTTAAAACCCAGTTCACGGACTATGGAGATTCAAATATAAGGAAGAGTAGATAAAACAAGACTGATGTCAGCCCACCTTTGCTGTTGGAGATGGGTGAGTAGGCCAGTGCTTGCCCTCAACATACTTGTGGCTTTTTGACTGAGTATTCAAAAAACCTTAAGGAGGTATTTTGAGTGCTCAACTGGAGCACTCAAAAAGCCCTCTTTGGCTGCTGCTTCCCCCTTTCTCAAGGCAAAAATGTTCCTTAGGTGGGAGAGGCAGTGGCACTGGCGGCATGTGCTCCCATAGAAGCACAGGGTGTCTTTTCCAGCTGGGGAGCTTAACTGCAAGTCCCAAGATCCCTGGCAAGAACACATACTCTCTACCCCCTCCTCTTTTGCTTCCCCCTTCCTTCTCCAAGTAATACTTTTTGCCTTGGGGAAAGGGGAGCAGAGCTGTGAATTGAGGTGGGGGCTTGCTCAAGATGGACTGTGCCTTAATTCTGCTTACAGCCAGCCAGCCAGGGATATTTTCATTGTCAGGCACCCCTGCTTCAATTGATTGCCCCCTCCTTACTTGATATAGAAATACCCATCCTTTTTTCTCCTCCTAGGGTCCTTGCCTACAGGCTACATGGCACACCAGCTGCAAACATAAACTGTGCCCTTCCTGGTGGGGTGGGGAGAGTTCAGAGTTCAGGGAAGATAGCTGGGATGTAGCCAGGTGTCTGTAGTTACAGCCTAACTCTCTTCAAACCTTACTCCTCCAAAGAGGACCAATGTGTGAGGGCCACAAAGGAGTGCACAGTTGGAGCCACATATCTCCCCGTTGAAAAATCCAGTGGCCCAGACATTCACTTGTTTAGCTTTTCTCTGCAGAGAGCAAATGCTAAACAGAGGATCACAGAGAGAACTTACCGTGCATTTAGCACCTGCTCCCTGCAGAGAAGCACTGACATCTGGAGGCATGAGTTTCTCAGTTGCGCTTGCTCCCTTCATGTGTTGGTCCTCCATAAATAGATCTCCAGTAGTTTAGAATCGTGGTTTACTGTTTGTTCAGCAACTAAGCATCTAACTGTTTGCTCAGCAATTAAACTTTCAGAAACTAAGCATCTGGAACCTACTTTGCTGCTGGTGACTCAAAGAGCAAGAACAGAAATGCTTTTGAAACCAATGTGCTGTAGAAGTTTGACTCATTTTGTCTGTCTGTCTGCATTTACTGTGAATCAGTATTCTTGTATGTGTTGAAGCTTTGAATAATCAGTCTGTTTGGTATTCATGGTAGCTCCAGAACAGTGTAAGATCACAAGGCCAGCCCTACAATTAGGCAGCCTGAGAAGTCCACCGCAGGGGACAGATGTTGGGTATCATTAATGGATAGTAAATTGCCAACAATTTAGGAGTAGATTGTTACCATCACCAGGGGTTTCCATTTGGATTTTCTATCTCAGGCACTGAAATGTCTTGAGCTGCGTCTTTAAGATCCTGCCACTCATTAACTGAATCTATTTATTTGTATAAATGCAAAAACAAAACATATTGAGGCAGTTCTTATGATCTGCCGAAACCAGACGAAGGAAGCCAAGCCCAGTCTTGGTGGATCATAAGAACCACTGGTAGCTGCACAGTGGCAAACCGGCCCAAGAGGCCCGCTGCCTAGTAGTGGTGTGCATGAACCGGTTCGAAGGCCATTCAAAAGGCCTCTGAATCAGTTTGTACAGGTGCCGGTTTAACGGTTTGACACCGGTGGGGGGGGGCTTCCTTTAAGGGCAGGGGAGGGTGCACTTACCCCTCACACCGCTTTCCCTCCGCTGGCACCCCATTTTAAGGAAACTTCTTGGGGTGGCGGCATACCTCCCTGCCTCCTCTTTCCCCATTCCTGGCTGGAAGTAGCGACTGAGTGCGCGCCTACTGCCGCACGCGTCGCACACATGCTGCACATGTCACACGCACAACGTGTGTCTGTCCATGACGCAGTCACTACTTCCAACCAGGAATGGGGGAAGGGGAATGAGGGAAGGGGTGGCAGGGAGGTACGCTGAAGTTTCCTAAAAATGGAGCGCCAGCAGAGGAAAAGCAGCGGGAGGGGTAAGTGCACCCTCCCCCACCCTTAAAGAAAGACACACACACACACACCCGGCATCCATCCGCACCGTAGCGGTTCCGTGCACACCACTACTGCCTAGTCAAGGTTAAGGGTACAAATGCACTCTTAATCCAGGCTAAATGATCATGTGTTGGTGCCACACGGCGCTGCATGGCTCTGACACCGCAGCAGCCTCCCGGCCAGTGCCAGGGGAATCACTTGCGTGGTGCATCATTTATTTATTTATTTAGTACATCTGTATACCGCCCCATTCAAAAAAGTCCTTGGGCAGTTCACAAGATAAAACCAGCAAAACATTAACATAATTAAAACAATTTAAAATACAATAAAAACTCTAAAACCAAAACTTTAAAACTATAAACTAAAAGCCTGACTAAACAGGCATGTTTCTAGGTCCTTCTTAAAAACATTCAGAGAAGGGTAAACTCTAACTCTAAAGTGAATAAAAACACTTTATTCTAATTCTGTTAGAAAGTACATTCCAGCATCTGAGGGGCTGGACTCTGGAAGTTCTATGTGTCGTCCAGGGGGCCGGGGCGACACATCTCAGACCCTGACCCTCCGTGCTGCCAGAGGAGGCAGCTGCATGTCTGGGTGCGTGATCTCCATTTCCAGATCAGGGATTCAGGGGCGTACAGTACATCCGGCGAAGGGAGACAATTGTCTCCTGGCCCACTGCCTCAAAGGCCCCCGCAAGACCGTGCCCAGTGCAACGTTGCCCCACACAGGATGCTGGGAACAAGGAACTTCCTGTTCCCATCTAGCTACAAGCAGAGCTTTACCGGCAGCAGAGATGGCGTGTGATGGTGTGATGTATGATGGTGCCAGGCTGTGGAGAAGCGGTGGGGAGTAGCAGCAGAGCATGGGAGGGGCAGGTAAGACCGTCCCCTCCCCATTTAAAGTGCCTGCTCACTGCCTGACTTGTTGTTCTGGGTTTTTTTGCCCCTCCCCACCCCTATCCCCACTGGGAATTGCTGACTGAGTTTGCTGTAGTTGGCTCTTGGGCTTGTCTCCCCCCAGGAAGGTAAAACAAAAACTCCAACCCTTATTATGTATATTTTGTGTGTGTGAGAGTGATTTGTTCCCTTTGCTCTCTTTGCTTAAGCCATGAACTGTGTGTGTGGAAGAAGTAACCTCAGTTTGTGTGCATGTGTTTCTTTCGTGTCTGTGTCTCTGTGTTAGAGAGAGTTCTACACTTTAAGAGGTAAGAAAAAATGCTCTGACAAAATGGATCTGGTTTTGGTTTTGTTCTTTTTTAGCAACAAAGTTATCAAAATGGCTTAAATAGCAAAATATGAGAAAATGGTTTTCTCAACATGTTTCCCCTTATAATCATTAATATTCCATTTTGCTTTGTGTTTTTAACAGTAGTTCATATATAAACTATTTATTTATTTATTTATTTATTTATTTATTTATTTATTTGATGTATATACCGCCCTTCCAAAAATGGCTTATTTTTTAAATAAGTTTGTAATGGACTGAAATGTTGTGAGCATTTCTGCAGTGCTACACATATTTTCTTGATGCCCATTAAAAGGCTGTCTCAAAGGAAAAAGGATGGATTGAAAAAAGGATGGATTGAAGAAGAGCTGGGGGAAGGAGGATGAAGTTGTGGCTTGATATACTTGTCTATTTAGTTTTATTTTAAAAACAGATGGTAAACACAAATAATTTCAGTGCATTATTGTACAAATTATGCTGAATCATGCCCATTTTTCTTCATGGTATTCCTGCTTTTGTGGCAGAAGTACGTGTATGCTTCACAAAGTGTGTTTTACTGTCAATTTAAAGATAGGAGTAACTATGTGCACTGATGGAGGAGTTTCCACCATCTTAAACAAAGGAGCTCTCACAAGAGGAGGAACCATATAAATGCTCACTTTATGGCTTAAAGCTTCTATAATAAATTAGATCTACTTAATCCAGTAAATTATCAGATTGTCAAATTGAGGTCCACAGATGTTGTTAGATTACAACTCCTACCACCCACCAGCACAAAGGCCATTGTAGCTGTGAGTGATGGGAGTTGTAAATCCAACAATAACTGGGGACCCAGTTTGACAATCTCTGGGTCAGAT
Source organism: Hemicordylus capensis (assembly GCF_027244095.1). Classification (NCBI taxonomy): domain Eukaryota; kingdom Metazoa; phylum Chordata; class Lepidosauria; order Squamata; family Cordylidae; genus Hemicordylus; species Hemicordylus capensis. The sequence continues at coordinate 340,038,908 of NC_069659.1, forward strand.
ATAATTTTTTTTACCCATTTCTGAATTCAGAGGCATGTGTTCTTTACTCATATCATTGGGCTGGGTGTAATAAAGTTGGTTCAAATTCAAAAACTAAGCATAAGCATCTCACACAGTATAAACTGCGCCCCCCCTCCTCTGAGCTTCAGACTGCCATTCAAAAGGGGCTGTTTTTGCCTGTTTAAATAAAAAAAGATCCACTTTTAATTTAAGAAAAAAGGGGGAAATCTGAGCAGAGATCTTGTGCCATTTTTACTCCTCCCCCCACCAGACACTCTCTTGACCTCCAGATCTTCCTTTCACTGGTCCTTCATGGTTTTAGAGACAGAAGGGGAAGTGGGTAAAGAAATATGTGGCGAGTCTCTTTATTTAGCAGGGAGAGAGCAATTGGCCCTATCCATCTCCAGAACAGCATCCCTGCAGTGGCTGTTGCCACTGTTGAAAAGCAGTGTATAAATATACCGCGAGGTATACACCATAAATATACCGTGGTGTATAAATATACTGCGAGGTATACACTGTAAATATACCGTGGTGTGTGTGTGTGTGTGTGTGTGTGTGTGTGTGTGTGTGTGTATATCGTGAGGTATCTCTGCTGTGGCTGTTGCCACTGTTGAAAAGCGGTGTATAAATATAAACACCGGGGCCTATTTTAAAATCTTGTCTCCGGGCCCACTCCAACTCCGGGCCCAGGTATGCCCCTGCAGGGGTTGTTTGTCGGGGAGGCAAGCTTTTTAAGGCTTCCTCCCCTCGCACCCTCAAGCCCTTTCTCATGGGCTTTTTTGGCGGGGGGCAAGGGTAAATCAGAGAGTCAGTTGATTAACATTTCACTTGCTGGGACAGTGGATACAGTTTAGCGTTGTTCTGAGACTTCCTCCAATGTCAAATGCAGAAAATGGGTGACTGGAAAAAGCTAGTTCCAGGGAGCAAAGGGGTGATGAAGACCATTATTAGGGGAGCAACAGTGGTGTACATATTAATACATACCTTATATTAATACATACCTTATAGAATGGAGGTAAATGTGTTAATATATTTTCCACCTTAATAAGAGAGGTAAGTATGTTATTTTATCTTAATAAAACTTATCTTAATAAGGGTGATAAAGGTGAGTGTGTGTGAGAGAGAGAGAGAGAGAGAGAGAGAGAGAGAGAGAGAGAGAGAGAGAGAGAGAGAGAGAGAACGGACACCAGCATTTTAGGAGAGGCTGGCCAGGACTTGAGGCAGGGCCTTCTCAGCTGTGATGCCCTATCTGTTTATGTGTTCCTACCTTAATGTATTTTTGGAACCAGGCCAAGACTGTTTTGTTTTCCCAGGCCTTTCATTCATCTTACGTGAGCTGAAAATCTGATTACTAGATGTCACGCTGCTATTTTTATCCTGCTGGTTATTGACTGCGGTTATTTAATGCGACCCCGCCCAGTTTTATTGTGTCCTTTTCTGGGAACCACCACTGAACAAAGACGTATACAAGGATTGAAAGGAAGAGTGTACAAATCTATTAAAGGAATAATAATGTGTTAATGGGTGGTGAATATTGGTTATAGGGAAGTAAAGCAGGATGGCAAAAATCAGCCCTGGAGAAGTAGATCGCTTATTGTCATGGCAGACTTCCTTTCAAAGAGCTAGAATCCGAGTGTAGAGTCTACTGGTCTTGTGGTAGCAAGCATGAATTGTCCCCTTTGCTAAGCAGGGTCTGCTCTGGTTTGCATTTGAATGGGAGACTACATGTGAGCACTATAAGTTATTCCCTTCAGGGGATGGGGCCGCTCTGGGAAGAGTATCTGTATGCTTGCATGCAAAAGGTTCCAATTTCCCTCCCTGGCATCTCCAAGATAGGGCTGCGAGAGACTCCTGCCTGCAACCTTGGAGAAGCCACTGCCAGTCAGTGTAGACAATACTGAGCTCGATGTACCAATGGCCTGACTCAGTATAAGGCAGTTTCCTATGTTCCCATGCTTCAGCAAAATATGCATGTCCTACAAGCTGGTACAGTGATCATATACTCCACAGCTCTGTGTTATATCATGCTAAAATGGACTGCTTGCAGAAATAAACATTAATTATGTTGTTTGAACCGGGGGGGGGGATGACAGTTTTAAATGCAGGGGGGAAGAGGGAGGGAAAAGTGACGCCGTCCTGCCTCAAAATCCCAGGTCCTAAATTACCACTTTAATGTGATTTTTATTGCAAGCAATATAACCAGTTGTTAGCACCTCCAGAGTACAACCTGGAAGCATTGCATTTTAATTGCTCTACGTGTTACTTTGCTGTTTTTACCGATCCTCAGCCCAGCCTCCATCTATTAGAAGTGTTAAAGCCATGAATTATCTGGGTCCTGAGAAGCTCTGATAACGACCCACAGAGCAGCTCATTCAGGTGTAAGTAAAGTGTGCCGTCGAGTCCGTGTCGACTCCAGACGACCACAGAGCCCTGTGGTTGTCTTGGGTAGAATACAGGAGGGGTTTACCATTGCCATCTCCTGCGCAGTATGAGATGATGCCTTTCAGCATCTTCCTATATCACTGCTGCCTGATATAGGTGTGTCCCATAGTCTGGGAAACATACCAGCGGGGATTTGAACCAGCAACTTCTGGCTTGCTAGTCAAGTTATTTCCCCTCTGCACCATTAGGTGGCTTCATTCAGGAGTTTAATAGTGAAATGGGGGTTTAACATGTTGACCTCTTCTCGGAAGCTTCTCAGAAGGTAAGGGCATCCTTGAGAGATTATCACTGTTGCTTTCACTGCCACTATAGGAGTCAACGTACAGATGGACCTTGCTATATGCAGTTCTGCTAATTGCAGTTTTGCTTATTCAGGGTCCACAAAAAGGCACCCTACCTCATTATCCGCAGATATGAAAGGATTTAAACCCACATATCCATGGTTCCTTGAAGGCCAGAAATGACTGCAGTGGTCATTTCTGACCACCATTTTGTCCACAGGAGCCATTTTGTGGCTCATTTCGTCAGAAAAATGGGGAAAAGAGAGGGAAAAATCAATGATTTCTGCCCCATTTGGGACTTTTGGGAAGCATTGCTGGATGCCAGGAAATCCACGAAGCACAGAAGGGCACTTTATTTGGCCCATTTTCGCATTTAAAAAGTGATTTTCAAGAAATTTTTTGAAGTCTGGGAACCTAACCTCACAATCCCAAGACTTCAATGGCTCATTATCCACGGATTCATTTTATTTATTTATTTATTTGTTTGTTTGTTTGTTTGTTTATTTATTTATTTATTTATTTATTTATTTATTTATTTATTTATTTATACAGCTTTATACTGCCCAAAACCTACGTGTCTGGGCGGTTTACAACAGGATAAAAACAAAGTAAAACATTTGTTAAGACAAAAATGGGGGGGGGGCACATTACAACAATTTAAAAATTTTAAAATAATATTTTAATACAGCATTAAAACCATTAAAACAACATTAATTAAAAACCTGGGTGAAGAGTTGTGTTTTTAGACTTTTTAAAAGCTCTCAGAGATGGGGAGGCTCTTATTTCACTAGGGAGCACATTTCAAAGCCTCAGGGCAGCAGTGGAGAGCTGCAGACAGACCTCTCCAGCAGATCTCAGTGGGTGGTGGGGTTCATGACAAAGAAAGCATTCCCTTAAGTACCCAGGGCACAAACTGTTTAGGGCTTTATGGGTTATAACCAGCACCGGAAACATATTTGCCCGGAAACATATTGGCAGCCAATGTAGCTCCTTCAATACAGGAGTTATATGGTCTCTCTGAGATGACCCAGAGACCAGCCTGGCTGCCGCATTCTGGACCAACTGTAGTTTCTGGACTATGTACAAGGGCAGCCCCACATAGAGAGCGCATTACAGTAATCCAGGCTGGAGGTTACCAGCAGATGTGCCACTGTTTTGAGGTCGTTCACCTCAAGAAACGCACGCAGCTGGCGTATCAGCCGAAGCTAATAGAAGGCACTTCTGGCCACCGCCTCAACCTGGGAGACCAGTGAGAGGCTCAGATCCAGAAGCACCCCTAGACTGCGTACCTGTTCCTTCTGGGGATGTGTGACCCCATCGAGAACAGGCAGATCAAAATCATCTCTCGAGTTCCGACCCCGCACAATGAGTACCTCTGTCTTAGCCGGATTCAGTCTCAGTTTGTTATCCCTCATCCAGCCCATCACCGACTCCAGGCAGGCATTTAGGGAGGTTATGCCCTCTCTCGATGATGCTGACATGGAGAAATAGATTTGGGTGTCATCAGCATACTGATAGCACCCTGCACCAAATCTCCTGATGATCTCTCCCAGCGGTTTCATATAGATGTTAAACAACATTGGAGACAATATGGAGCTCTGGGGCACACCATACAAGAGTTCAGATTTTGAAGAACAGCAGTCTCCAAGGGACACTATCTGGAACCTGCCCGAGAGGTAGGAGCGGAACCACCGCAAAGCAGTGCCTCCAACTCCCAACCCCCTCAGACGCTCCAGAAGGATACTATGGTTGATAGTATCAAAAGCCGCCGAGAGGTCCAGAAGGACCAACAGAGTCACACTTCCTCTGTCAATTGCCAATTGGAGATCGTCCAACAGGCCGTCCAAGGCAGTCTCCACCCCATAGCCAGCTCGAAAGCCAGTTTGAAATGGGTCAAGATAATCATTACAATAATCTGCAGGAACGGAACCCCCACAGATAATGAGGTCCACCTGTACATCTTTTTAAATACAGTTCACAGATTTAGGCTTTGTGGCCTAAGGAGTGAATACCAGTTGGCCTTTGTTGTTTGCTGTCTCAAGAATGGTTTAACATGGTAGGTACCCCTGTTGCTCCATATGGGTGGATGGGTTGTTTGATTGGTTACCTTTATACAGTATACTGCATAACAGAAAAATATCTAGGTGGTTTACCAACCAGGATTAAAATGGAGATTAAAAATGGAGATTAAAACAGAATCAGTTAAAAACAGGCATTAAAATGCCAGGTTAAAAAGGTGTGGCCTCAAAGCATACCTGCCAACATGTCCCTATCTAGGTGTATGTTAAGGCTCTCTTAAAGGCAAGCAAACCCCATATCTTGGCTGAGAGCTTGTCCCAAACCCTGAGAGGTGGCTTCAGAGAAGGTCCAACTCTGGGTCACCACCAGACAAGGTTGTCGTTCCGGAGCACCTATATCCTTCAGGGGTTGAAGGGATTATCCTGAAGGAGAATTACATCTGATTGTCCTTCAGAGCACCTGTATTCCTGACCAGCTCACCTGTTTGATACACTGAAAAATGAATATTATAGACAATTAAATTAAATTAAATGCATGCCAGAAGCACAACGCCCTTTTCTCTTGTACCAATGACATTGTCTTATGTGCTGGTTGAATGCTAGCGCTGCACTGAAAGTGCCCAGCTCCCACCCCTGCCACCGCCACCACCGAGAATTTTCAGCTTACATTTGGGATGTTTGGGGTGGAGGCAAAAGCAGGGACAAAAGTACTTGCCTCTTTTGCATTTCTTTCCTGCCTGGTTCAAAACAGCAGCACTTCTCCCAGTCATAGCAGCCACTAATTTCCCCCACAGAAGCCTCACAATGATGTAACATCTTGGCATGGTCTACTGCAAAGTTCTTGTCTGGGCCCAGTTTTGGGGAGCATATTAGTACCTTTTAATATCATCTTCACTGTCTTCCAATCTGTTTCTGGACCAATGCAGTACTTTTATTACCAGGTTATTAGCCATAACGAGCCCTAAGTAGCTTAGAATCAGGTTGCGTAGATGACTATCAACCCATATAACTCAGCTTGCTCATTAGGATGTGGGTTTTCCACTTTTATACGTGTGGCTACCCTGTGAAGCAGGTTAGGCTGACAGAAAGTAAGTCTACGCACTTGTTCCCCACCGGGGCATTGGGGGGGGGGTTGACCTACCTTTCCCCCCCAGATGATCCATTGGGTGCATGTGGGCACACCATCATGTGCCCATACAGTCCATGCTGCCTGGGAGTCAGGTCACTCTAGGAACCCAACTTTATGTATGCTCGGGCTGCACCACCACCCCCGGCTAAAGACCGGGGCCCCGATCCCGATGCTGTACATGAGCAGTCTTATTGACTGGCTCAAGGTAATCTAATAAGCTTCATGGTTGAGTGAGGCTTTGTATCTAACTTTTTCTCTGGCCAAAGTTCCGCATTCTAACCACTATCATGCTGGCTTGCCATGGACTTTATCATGCAGAATGCACAATAAAAATTAGATCTACAATTGCAACATGAGGATCTAATTTGTAAACTGCCCAGAGATGTGGGGTTTGGGCGGTATAGCAATATTTTAAATAAAATAAATAAATAAATTGCAGCTCGAAGCCATGAGTTTATGGAGGGCATTCTTCCCTGGTAGGAAAACATGCATCTGTATTAGGTTCTTGACCTGCTGCTGCTTTCATGTGACTCAATTGCAATGCTTGTTTCTTGTGGGTCAAATATTCCATCCGCCCAGTTGTTGGGCCAGCCTTGAGAATAGATAGATGAGGCAATCATAGCCCTGGAAGAGTGATTTTCCACACCCAACCATGTGTGGAACCTGCTGAAATTTCCATGTGTCTCGGCAAACACAGACTTGCCAAATGAACTGATGTTTGTTGGCCCTGAAAAGGAATGGTGCTCCTTTCCCCTTCAGTATTAAATTCATTAAAGGCTTTTTTAATTTTGTTGAAAGGGAACTAATATCATATCTAGATCTTGTCAAGACCTCAGTTCAGTAGCTAAGTCAGTTTCAGAGACTCTGGGGAAATCTGTGCACAAATACCTGTTCAATATTTTATGTATATGTCGTGTATGGTTTACATGGGCAGAGTGTTGTTTTTTAAGCATTTTTCATTGTGCCCTAATTTTCATGAAAGCTGTAAACTTGTGTCTGGGCTGTACCACTCCAGACTGCAAATGGGGGCTCACATGTTTGAATGCTTCTCTAAACAAAAGCATTCCATGAACACAGCAAACGTGTTTGTGTGTTCCTCCCCATCGCTGGCAACTTTTAAAGAGGCATTGAAGATGCATTTATTCACCCAGGCTTTTAATTAGATTTATGGTTTAAAATTTTAATACTGGTTTTAAATGAATTTAATGTTAATGTTTTTAATGTTTAAATGATTTTAATTGTTTGATTGATTTAGTTTTTATTTTAATTGTTATTTGATTTTTATTGTTTTTCTTTGTTGTAAACTGCCCTGAGCCATTTTTGGAGGGGCAGTATATAAATCCAATCAAATCCTATCCTATAAATCAATCAATCAGTCAATCAATCAATCAATCAATCAATATTAGTGTGTCAAGGAGAAAGGGCCTAGACCAGCCCTCTCCCTGGCATGCTAGTATTTGGTGTGCAAGGTATTTTTTCTTCTTCTTAAGACCAAGTCTTCAGTGAGTTGCCACCTGCCGTCTGAAGTGTGCTGTCAGGGTGAGAAATAAGCTTATGAGGCTATTCTCACACACAGTGGAAACCAGGCTAAGAGAGCCCAGCCTGGTTTCCACTGCGTGTGAGAACTGCTAGGAGCTGCGTGGCTCCTGGCAGCGGCAAATGCTCTTGGGTAGTCTGCCACTTAACCCAGGTTTCGGGTGCGAGAGTGCCCGGAAAGTGAGTTAGATGATCATGTGTCGTTGCAGTGCAGCTCTGCGTTGTAGCCACCTGGTCGGGGTGGCACAGGTAGCCCCCTCACCCCGACCAGGTGGCTACAACAAGCCTCCCAGCATCAGGGGGCTCCCCAAGCCTTAGAACATAAGAACAGCCCTGCTGGATCAGGCCCAAGAACGCCCATCTAGTCCAGCATCCTGTTTCACACAGTGGCCCACCAGATGCCGCTGGAAGCCTACAGGCAGGAGTTGAGGGCATGCCCTCCCTCCTGCTATTACTCCCCTACAACTGGTACTCAGAAGCATCCTCATGGGACTTCCTTATAGGACTTCCTTATGGGGCTTCCAGTGACTGGGAGGCCCCTGAACCCCACCACCCCAATCGGCTCTGTGACGGAGCCAGTAATTGTCTGAGGGAGGGCAGCTTGACTGTCTGCAGGGAGAGCAGGTTCGCTCTCCTCGCTGACCCCATTTTGGCTCTACACATGGATCGTGTGTAGACCTTTTATGTCTTAATCCCAGTCATTGATGAACTGGTTTAGTCAATTGTTATGTCAGAAATTCAGGGAGCTGTTTTAACAATAGCCCTTTCCTGATGATGTGTTCAGCATGTGTATGATTTCTGGCTGTTCATAGGTTACGTTGTACATGTACAGATGTCTGATATATTTTTCATGTGTGACTGATAGTACATTAGTTTTAAAAGCTTTACAAAAGATGGTTTAATGTGATGTCTGAATATAGCCAGTAAGCTTCATGGCTGAGGGGGGATTTGAACCTGGGTTTCACTGGTCATAGTCCAATACTCCAGTCACTACAGCACACCGTTCCAGTCTGAGGCCATGACAGCTGTTGCCACATAGAGTCTGTTGTCCAAATGACGTCCATGTAGTGGCCATAAAATGTGTGAATCGACTTCAAAGAAAGAGATGGTTGCTTGAAAAAACAAAATATGAGTGTGAAAAAGCTTTCAATTCATCTCTTCAAGGTTGTTTTCCCAAGTAGGAGAGGCAGCACATTTCCTATAGCCCTTTAAAAGTTTGAGTATAAATATATAATTGAGTCAAGAGAAGGCAATGGGATAAAGTTTGGGGAGTTAAAAAAGGCACAGAACACATTTGTATGTGCTAAAAGCATCAGAATCAGTATGCAACTTAATATAAAATGTCAGTCAGCATTCAGCAGTTACGCCATTCATTTTCCCATTGTTGCCTGAGACATTTGTTTGTACTACCTAGGAAAAAATGCTCTTTTTATTTTGCACGGAAACAAAATTATATATAAGCTTTGCAGAGTTGTTCAAAGGAATGCATGACGCTTACATACTCCTTCTCAGCAAGCGTTTGGAAAGCATGTCAGAAAGCAGAATTCTACATTCTCAACAGCTCGACGATGATTATATTACGGGAAGCAGGTGCACAGTTGTCTTCTGTCACATGCATGCACAAGTTAATTGCAAAACACTTCATGCATGCCTTGCAATGGGAAAATTAATTTGGAACCAAGAGGTAATTGTTTGTTTAAGTGATAGTATCTAACACCACTCAGGGATTAATTGTGAAGCAAGCCATGTACCATTTTGTTGTCAAAAGGGAACACTGAGCTCCCTAGATTCTTATCAGTCTAAAGGTAAAATGGCACGAGAGCTTACTTCTATAATTTCCAAGACAAAAATATTTTCTTAATCTATCTCTCATGTCCAGAGTATGGCTGAAGGGAAAAGTGAAGCAATAATCTGCTATACTTAGAGATCTCCACAGCATACTTGAGGAATTTCATTGCTAATTCATTTTTCACCCTATCAAGACACTGGAGGAAAGATGTGAAGACACTGTCTGAGAAAATTCTGACATTTCTCCTTGAGGGCAACCCAAACATTTCTTTTAAATTTCAGTTTTTCCTTGGAGGAACCCTGATTTTCATTTTCAGATTTCACTTTGGAGAAATGTTGGTTCCATCAAGTTTCTAATCCCTTGTCTCTCCCCAGAAGCGGAACAATTCAGTGAAATATTCTGCCTTGCTCCTGTTAAATCTCCTGATCCTATTATATACAGTATTTTGACCCCAATCTCTTATCTGTGGATTTTTGAAGTGGGTGGTGTTGGCATCTGTTGACTTTGAGGAACCAGGAGAAGACCATGTTGCCCACATAAGACCACAGACCGGGTCTCACGATCCGTGAGACCCAGTTTCTTGCAGTGAGTGGGAAGAGCGGGCTAAGTCCTCTCTCCCCGCTCACGAGTGGAGAGGGAGCGGGGAGACCCCTGGAGCCGGGAGGCAGCTTTTTGCCTCCTGCTCGAGGGTCTACTTGTGAGTAGCCATGGCACGGAGCCGCACCGCAGCTTCTCATGAGCAGATAGCCTGGGTTTGCTGAGCGCTTGCTCTGCAAACCCGGGCTAAAGGGTGGGGTACTTGAGCGGGTTAGCCACTCAAGAACCACCGGGCTCGCTTGCGAGCCCGGTGGTTATTACGATTAACAAAAATCATGCTAGGCTCTCCCAGCCCGATTTTTGTTAATTGTAAGATTAGCCCCCACATCTTCCATGGTATAAACCCCTTGTGCTTGCATGCATATACACACATACACAGAGGTTAACTGGTACGCTTCAGAATTCAGTCTACACTGTGGTCTGAAAATAGACACCACAAAGGAAGAACACGAATAAATCACAACTCTAGTAGACCATGCTGTTTTTTATGCTGTAGGATACCATTCTTTTGTCTTAGCAGGGGTGTGAAGCCAACCCCCAAACCTTAATAATCTTTCCATCCCTTTACATTTATTTTTATGCACAAATGTTGTGGCTGACCTAGATTCAGGATCTCCTCTGACTCTACATTTAAAAGCAAGGAAGCCATTCCAGCATGACATCTTCCTGTACTGCTTGGTAAGATCAGAAGTCTGATTAGAGGAAGTGCACTGCTGTACCTGTGTTCAATTGTAACATGGCCATTCACGTGACCTCCCAGGTAGGCGGGCAGGGGGAAGGCCTCCCGAACCTTTCCTTCCCCCCAGGCAATAGTTGCTTTGTTGGCTGGAGCTTGCTGCACACTCCTGCACAATCAGTCCTGCTCTGTGCAGTGTGGAGCAGGACTGATTGATCTGAGGCTGGGAGTCATTACCCCGGCCTCCATGAAACTCACAATGCACCGCATGACACACGCAATGCACTGGGGGATTCCCCCAAGAGGAATCCTAGGAGTTCCTGAGCAAGTAGCTGGGGGTAAGGGAGTGCTCGTTCCCTTAACCTCATTGAACATTTGGGATAAATAGGGGGGCTAAGTGCCACTGCCCTGCCAGGATCAGGCCTGATCCCGGCAGTCCTCATGTACAATTCTCATGCAGAGCCTTCTCATGCTTCCAGGCTGCGCGTGAGAGCAGCCTCAGCATGTGTATTACTGTACCTGTGTGCAGATCTGTATCTGCATACACTGTACATTCATTATGAGTGCCGAACATAGCATGTGGATGTGGCTCATGTGGCCGTGGTCCCAAAGCTGCTCAAAGTAGCATCCGTTTTTGCTTTCACTGGCTGACACCGTGGCTAACGAAGCAGGTGTAGAAGGATGTTGCACTAGCTCAAAGCTGTGGTGCTGACTCCTTGCACTGCAGCTGGAGCTCACCTTCCAGACTAGTACTACACTACCACAAGCATGCTTGTCTTCCAAACACAAAGGGGGGCTTCTGCACAAATCTTGCAGTAGTGCAACTTTGCTCATTCTGCAAGTGCTTTGTTAGGATGTTAGTCACTGACAGGAATGGACTCTTTCGTAATATTTCTAGATTGCATTTCTGGTGTCCGAATCCCCATGGAAGTGTCTCCTTAAAAGGATCTACGTTTTCTTGTGCTTTCTCTCACCAGCCCTTGTGGAGAGAATTCTGTCTCTCTAGGTATTTGGCTGGCTTCCTTCTTTTTCGAGCATTTCCTCCTTGAGCCTTTCTTTGACCTCTTTCCTATTTTTTTCTTAATTATTGTATAGGTTTTTATTTTCACACTCTTTGCTTCCTCTTAACGTCACTACTCAGGTAGAGCAAAGTTCCCTGCCCCCCCCCCGCCCCCAAGTCTTTCCCCTTCTCATCTCATGTTTTTTAGATTGTGAGCCGGAGGACAGGGATCTGTTCATTATATGCTTGTACTGAGCCTCGTATATTTTAGGTGCATTTTATAAATAATATATGATGAGGATGACTCATACTGTATAAATTTCACATGAGAATGCAACATGGGTACTTACCTGAAGGATCATTCTCGGCAGTGGAACGGAGTGCATCCGTGAATGGGTTAATGCTCCTCCACTCGCTCCAAGACAGGGCTGCAGACTTGAAAGCAGGTCTGCCCAAGGCAGGGAGGAGCTCCCCCTAGTGTCCCCAGTAGAACTAACAAGTCTCTCGTGCAAACTAAAAACACATACAAACTTAACAAAGAAGCAAAAACTGAAAAAGCTAATAAACGCATTTTAAAAAACCACAGGATAATAACAATAAGATATAAAACATGCCAGACCAGAGGTGGGTGGATAAAACCCCACAGAACGTACTTTCAAAGGGTCCTGGGACAGTGGGTATTTATTTTATTCATTTATTTTATTTAAATACCACCTCACTCCAAAGGCTCTAGGTGGTCCACAGAAACAAAGCAAGAAAAGCACAAAACAAAACAAACTAATAAACTCAAAAGTGAAGTCCACTCAAGAAAACAAGAACAGAGAAAGTCAGTGATTGTGCGAACACTTAGGAGAGACAACTGGGTAGGCTGGATGTGCTCCATTACCTAAAATGATCCTTCAGGTAAGTACCAAAGTTGCATTCTCAGGCAGTGGAGAAGTGCATCTGTGAATGGGACTTACCAAAGCCCTCCAAACTCTGGGTGGGATGTCTCTCCTAAAGAACTAGACTTTGAGTATTTGTTCAAGGAACCCAAAGGAAGCATCAGAAGATACCAAAGTCTGGATTTTGTAGTGACTAGAGAAGGTGGAGATAGAGGACTGGGTAGCTGTCCTACAGATGTCTATCAAGGGTGCTTGGGAAGTGATGTCTCCTGGGACCTTTTTGTTGGAACTCTCATAGGCATAAACAATGCAACCCTTTAGACACCTGGCCAGGGTGGAGGAGGAAACTGGAAGTGTGGGGAGATACAAAGAGAGATTCTGATGCTCTAAAAAGTTTAGTCCTCTAAAGATACACCTGGATATAGCTCTCCTGAAATCCAGAATGTGCCATACCTTTTATGTTGGAGAAGAAGGATTAGGTAAAAAGGAACATAGAAGCAACTCTTGGGATCTATGGAACATTGAGTTAATCTTAGGGATGTAGGTGGGATCACAATGGAATAAAACATCATCAGGGAGAACTACACATAATTCCTTCCATACTGAGAGGGCAACAATCTCAGAACCTCTCCTGGCCATGGTTATGGCCACCAAGAATTATGCCCACCATGTCAGCCACTTCAGATCAGCTGAACGAAGGGGTTCAAAGGGTGCCCTAGTTAGAGAGCCAAGAACAATATCCAACTCCCAAGTCAGAAATCTATGGATTGGGGCTGCTTGAGGCTCCTCTGAGGAAGCACTTTATGTGCGGGTGCATGGCTAAAGATGAATGTGAGTTAACACAGATTACTGAGGACATGGCTGTGACCTGCCTCTTAAGCATGTTGGGTGTTAAACCCTCATCTAGGCCTCTTTGCAAGAAAGAGAGGATGTTGCTGGCGGTGGGGTGGGCTGTGTGGGATCCAGTCCCCTGGAAACACACTATGATGTGAAGGCTTTCCAAGAAGCCTGACAGATCTTCTTAGTAGAATCTTTCCTGGATGCAAGTAGTGTTGACAGCACACTATCCTCATATCCCTGCTGGCTCAGAGCTTGCCATTCAACCTCCACGCCGTCAGATGGAGCCAGGTGGACTCTGGAAGGTAGATAGGTCCCTGGGATAGGAAATATGGGTCATGACCCAGAGACAGTGGGGACTCCAGCTAGAGCTGAATGTGGTCTGAGTACCATGGTCTTTGAGGTCAAGCCAGAACCACCAACCAGAATGATGTGGGCTTGATCTTCACTGATCTTCTGGATGCTCTTTCCCAGAATAGCTTGAGGTGGGAACTCATATAAAAGGTCTGGAGGCCAGTGCATCAGAAAGGCATCCTGGGCCTGGGGGTTGAAGAACCGGGACACAGACTTTCTCAACTTTGCATTTTGAGATTAAGCAAAATGATCTATCTGCAGGAGACTGAACCTTTGCACTATTCTGTGGAATGCTGCTGGACTGAGACTCCATTCTGATTGGTCTGTGGTCTGGAGATTCAGCCAGATAACTTGGATGTTGAGCACATCCTGTACGTGCTCTGCGGAGATGGATGACAGGTGTTTTTCCACTCATGACAGGAGCAGTGGCCTGGATCATATGCTTCCTTGGCGATTCACTTCAGCTTTTGCAGTTACATTATCTGTTCTGATGAGAACATGGAGGCCTTGAACCAATGGCTGGAACTTGAGGAGAGCTGGCCTGATTGCCTGAAGCTCCAGCCAACTGATGCTGTGCTGACTCTCCTGCTGTAACCATCACCCCTGAGCAAACTGGTGGTTGCAGGCCCCCCCCCCCCCCCCCCGCAACCATGAAGACTGGCATCTATTGTGACCTGGATTGTTGGTAGATTCAGGAAGGAACAGCCATTGAGGAGTGCTAGTGACCTCCACCACTGAAGCGATTTCTTGACATGCAGGGGAACCTGACACTGGAGTCTGTTGTCTGAAGCTGGTAGCTATTTCATTCTGAAGATAAATAATGCATACCAGGTTCTCCAAGATCAAACCAACAAGAAACAATAAGATCCCCACCAAACTATACAATAACCATGTAGTGAAAAGTAAGCCACAACTTGATCCAATGTCGTTCTATAATTGAATACATTTGCAGTCTGATAAGACAAAACGTAAATGATTAGAAAACATAAATATGTAACTTTGGAGGGTTGGTAAAGTCCATAGTGTGAAGAGTGATGTGTGATACAAAACAAATATGTCCATACACCCACAATGGTGACCTGGTGACCTCCATTTTGCTGTAAGTCTTTCTCAAGTGGAAAATGGCCTTCACAAAATAATGCTACTCCACATGCTCAAGTCTGATCTTTATGTTAACAGCCACCTCTATTACGTCTGGAGAATTCCCTCAGAAAAACAGTACAAAGCTACTCTTGTACCTTACAAGGTCCTTGTAAGGTAGCTTTGTTCACCCTCCTGGTGAGAGACAGATTCTTCTGAAATGTATCCCTGCTCCTCAGGGCTGTCAGAATGCTCTGCTATGGCAGAGAAAGAGATAAGAAAAAACAAAAATAAAATATGCCAATTGGAATCCACCTCCGTTCCCACCCTAACTAAGCCACGGGACGGGTGCACCAGAAAAGTGACCCTATTTGAAGGGCTGAACTGGGGACCCTATGAGGAGCTCCACCCTGCCATAGGCAGTCCCCCTTTCAAATCTGCAGCCCTCTATTGGAGCGAGTGGAGGAGTGTTAACCCATTCACAGATGCACTCCTCCACTGCAAGAGAATCACATAGCTGTTTTCTAATATGGAAAACACTAGATGCATTGCACGGAGGATTAAGACTGGAAGGCTCTACACATGATCAGTGTGTAGAGCCAAAAGGGGTTCCACGGAGAGAGTGGTCTTGACCCACTCTCCCCACAGACAATCACGGAACCCTACTCGGGCGGGCAGATAGCCCACCTAGACAAACCACGGCTTTGCTCTGGCATTCCTGTGCCCGGCCACGGCTCGCCTGGTAGCTCTGGGTGTTGGGCAAAGGGAAGCACCACTGTGTGGCATCCTGCCCACCCTCAGAGCCTCAGTAATGCACCACTCCCTTCTCCTCGCTTCCCTTGCAAGCAGCTGCGGCAGACACAGCCAAAAAATCAAGGTTGGTGGAGCACTTGCTCCATTAACCTTGTTTAAGGGGGAGAGTATTTAGGCGGGCTTGCTGCCGTGCCACTGCCAGTTGCTGCACATGAGCAGCAGAAACCCGGCTGGGGTCCCTTAACCCTGTTACTGCTGCTCATGAGAATCGCCTAAAAATTAGGGATGTGCACGGTCCGGAGCAGTCCGGACCGGCACCGAAGGGGGGGCCTTACTTTTAGGGCGGGGAGGGCTTACTTACCCCTCCCGCCTCTTTGCCCCCTCCAGCGCCCATATTTAATAGACTAACGGGGCGCTGGAAACCAGCCACCCCCGCCCCCGCCGCGAGCAGATTTCTCTGAAAACTACCCATACCCCTGCCGCCGCCGTAGCCCGCCAGCCAGCCAGCCCTTCCTCCCTCCCTCCCAGCTGCCCGCCCGCCCGCCCGAGTCCTCACCGGAATGCTTTGTTAAAAAACGAGATGAGCTCCCGGACAGAGCTCCTCTCGTTACGAAGGCCTGCTGCAGAATGAAGGCGCTTTGCGTGCGCGCGCATGCACGCGCCGCAAAGGACGCCGATCGCCGGAGGCCCGGTCTACCCGGCCGGGAAAGGGCCGGGTAGACCGGGCCTCCGGCGATCGGCGTCCTTTGCGGTGCGCGCATGCGCGCACGCGCAAAGCGCCTTCATTCTGCAGCAGGCCTTCGTAACAAGAGGAGCTCTGTCCGGGAGCTCCTCTCATTTTTTAACAAAGCATTCCGGTGAGGACTCGGGCGGGCGGGCAGCTGGGAGGGAGGGAGGAAGGGCTGGCTGGCTGGCGGGCTACGGCGGCGGCAGGGGTATGGGTAGTTTTCAGAGAAATCTGCTCGTGGCGGGGGCGGCAGCGGGGGCGGCTGGTTTCCAGCGCCCCGTTAGTCTATTAAATACGGGCGCTGGAGGGGGCAAAGAGGCAGGAGGGGTAAGCAAGCCCTCCCGCCCTTAAAGCAATACCCCACACCCGGACCCGGACCAGCAAGCGCCGAACCGGTCCGGCAGTTCGGCCATTCTTTAGAATGGCCACCGGACCGGTTCGGACTCACCCCTACTAAAAATCCTGTAGAAGGTAGGTTAGGCTGAGAGAGAGAGTATCATCCAGACAGTCAGCTTCCTGACTGTTCAGGGATCCTTGTTATCAAGGGCAGAATGGTATCAACTGGGGCTGTACGTAGGGATGCCTAAAACAACACAGCATGCACCACCCCTTCAAAACCACATAGAGGCAGCAACTCACAGCAGGCCTTCTCCAGCAATGTTGCATGCTTCAGTGCAGGGGGCTCCTTTGTGGGAAGCAGAGCCCCATATTCTTCCCAGCAATTGCATGGGGAATGCTGGGAGGTGTAGTATTTTCTATGGGGAAACCACTTGAAGGGACTACCCTCCCTGTGCTCACTGTACACACATCGCCCCCACCTTCCCAGCAGTTACTGGGGTAGTCAAAGACTTTATTTCCTGTAAAGGAGGCCACCCCTCCACCAGAATTACACGGTACTATGCAGAGACTGGCTTGCTGCAAGCGGACACCTCCACATGTTTCTGAAGGGCTGACATACATTATTCTGCTTTGGACATTCTGAAGCACAGCCCTGGTATCAACTATACCATTCGGGTCCTCACTCAGTGTTAATTTATGCACCTTATTGTACTGTAGGAAAGCCATATGCATGTTGGCTTCTCCTGATTATGCCTAGTAAACCAATATGACAGACATGAGCTAAGCTCTCTTGTTCGAACCTGCTCAGGTGTGGTCTGTACTACCTGTGGAAGATGAAAGATTAAATTCTATCTTGAAATCAGATTCCTCCACAAAGAATTTGTCTTTTGGAAATATGCAGTGGCTGCTATGTAGTCTGTGGGAAAGGCACAAAGGAAGAATGAGGTTCTGTTCCCACAGTGAAATTGCTCATGAAGACGGAGTCCAATATAGGCATCCTTCACTAGGTTCCCATCTGAAAGATTTGTAATGGAACGTTTTGCAGAAGTTAGAGAAAATTATCTTAAAATAATTTATAGATGGTCCATGACTTCTGTGAAATTGGCATCTATTACTAAAAACAAATGTATGCTCTCTTGGAACAACTGTAATGAGAAGGACACATATTTTCATCAATGGTGGATGTGCCCAAGGATTAGAACCTCTTGGGACTTGGTATTTGCAGAAATGGGTAAAATCATTAATCAGGAAATTAAAATAGATCCTCAGCTAGCATTAGAAGTTTTGGAGGCTCATAAATATTGCTGAAGACACGCCGGCCGCACGGAGGAGAGGGTTTGGGGGGTCTGCCTGTCATTCCTCCCCCCCCCTCGGACTTTACATCTGGCCCCTCTGGGTTTGTTTTTCCATCTTGCCCGGACGAGAAGCTGTCTGCCAGCCTGCTGCCTTCAGAAAGCCTGACAATTAACACCTGTGTCAGCCAGCAGTCCTTTGTGGCAGAAAGGGCTGCTGGGAAGTTTTAGATGCTCATTAATATTGCTGAAGGCATGCCGGCAGCGTGGCTGGCAGCCTGCCTGTAGGCAGCCACTGAAGCCGGCCGCCAAAGGGGACTGGCCTTTGGGGGTGGGACTGAGGGCTGGGGGATGGTTGTTCCATGGGTGGGTGGATTTTTGGGTCAAATTTCTGTTTTTATTGCCCTGAGTTGTGCCAGGCCTAGTTGATGAGATGTGCTTGGGCTCTCCTGAGGGGGATGATGCAGGGGGTGCTCCTGGCAGCCTTGGGGCAGCTATTGCTGTAGGGGTGGGGAATAGAAGAATTGGCACCGGCAGAACATCTGGCCGTTACAGGGGAGGATAAATTGGTAATCTAGTAACTATTTCTACTTCCAACTGTTCTGACAACTCTCAGGCCTTGGGGAGCAGCACCAACTACCCACAGAGCCTGGCCTTGCTCCTTTGTAATGCCAGGTCAGTTCAAAATAAGACCGAAATTGTTCATGAGTTGATCATGGATGAGGGAGCTGACCTGGCATATATAACTGAGACCTGGTTGGGGGGAGGCGAGTGGCCCAGTGGCTCAGCTTCTCCCTCCAGGTTACTCTGTTGTGGAGCAGGTTAGGGGAAGTGGGCGGGGGGAGGGGGGAGTGGCTGTGGTCCATAAAAACACTATCCCCCTTACCAGGGCCCCAGTGAGACAATATTGAGTGTGTATTTCTGAGGCTGGGAACTAGGGATAGATTGGAGATTCTGTTGGTGTACCGCTCACCCCGCTGCCAAACTGACTCCCTAACTGAGCTGACGGAGCTGATCGTGGAGTTGGTGTTGGAGTCTCCCAGGCTCTCGGTGCTGGGGGACTTCAATATCCATTTTAGGACTGGCTTGTCTGGTGTGGCTCAGTAGTTCATAGCGGCCATGACAACCATGGGCCTATCCCAATTAATTTTTGAACCAACTCATGTTGCTGGCCACACGCTGGATTTGGTCTTCTGTTCGGATCGGGGGGGTGTTCCGTGGGTGGGGGATCCAGTGGTTACCCCATTGTCATGGACGGACCACTACCTGGTTAAGGTAGGTATCACGGTCACAATCCACCCCTGCAGGAGTGATGGACCTATTAGGATGGTCCACCCAAAAAAGCTGCTGGACCCAGCAGGTTTCCAAAAGGCCTTGGAGGGTTTCAATGTTGGTGCGGCCAGTGATTCTGTCGAAGCCCTGGTGGGAACCTGGAATAGAGAACTCACCAGGGCAGTAGATATTATTTCTCCTAAGCGTCCCTCCAGGCCTGCTTCTAAGATGGCTCCCTGGTACACAGAGGAGTTGCGTGGGATGAAGCGGCTTGGTAAGTGACTGGAACACAAGTGGAGGAGAACTCGGCTCGAATCTGACAGGATGCAGCATAGAACCCATTTGAAGAGCTACGCAATGGCAGTGCGCGCAGCAAAAAAGCATTTTTGGTCGGTGCTCATTGTGTCTGCGGGTTCATGTACGGCAGAGTTATCCCAGGTGGTGAGGAGTATAATTTCTGCTCCTTCTGCCTCAAATCAGCTCCCGGAGATACTCTGCTGTGACACCTTTAGTGGGTTCTTTGCGGATAAAAGCTCCTGTATTCGGGCTGACTTAGACTCCACTATTTCTGCAGGGTCTGTGAGGGAGGTATCCCATGATCCCTCTTGCAGTGATAGGTTGGATCAGTTTCAATCTGTGACTCCTGATGACATGGACAAGCTGCTTGGAGCGGTATGGCCTACCACTTGTTCTCTGGCCCCTTGCCCAACCTGGCTGCTTCGATCTAGCGGAGAGATTGTTGGAGATGGCCTAGTTAATATCATAAATGCATCGCTGAGGAAGGGTAGGGTGCCTCCCTGTTTGAAGGAGGCAATAGTTACACCGCTTCTTAAGAAGCCTTCCCTGGATCCGTCAGCTATGGATAGTTATAGGCCAATCTCCAATCTCCCCTGGCTGGGCAAGGTAATCGAGAGGGTGATGGCTAACCAGCTCCAGGCGGTTTTGGAGGAAACTGATTATCTAGATCCACTTCAAACTGGCTTTAGAACAGGCTATGGGGTTGAGACAGCCTTGGTCGACCTGATGGATGACTTTTACCGAGGAATCGACAGAGCGAGTGTGACTCTGTTGGTCCTCTTGGATCTCTCGACGGCGTTCGATACCATCAACCATGGTATCCTTCTGGTTCGTCTGGGGGAGTTGGGAATAGGGGGCACTGTTCTGCAGTGGTTTCGATCCTATCTCTTGGTTAGATCCCAGATGGTGGAGCTTGGTGACAGTCGCTCCTCAAAGCAGGAGCTGTTATATAGAGTCCCTTAGGGCTCCATTCTGTCACCAATGCTTTTTAATATCTACATGAAACTGCTGGGTGAGGTCATCAGGAGATTTGGTGCTGGGTGTTATGAGTATGCTGATGACACCCAAATTTACTTCTCCCTTTCATCCTCAGGAAATGGCACTCATTCTCTAAATGCCTGCCTACAGGCAGTAATGGGCTGGATGAGGGATAACAAATTGAAGCTGAATCCAAGCAAGACGGAGGTGCTCATTGTGGGGGCTCAGAATCTGAGGAGTGAGTTAGATCTTCCTGTGCTGGATGGGGTTACATTTCCCCAGAAAGAGCAGGTGCGCAGCTTGCGAGTACTCCTGGACCCAGTCCTCACCCTGGTTTCTCAGGTGGAGGCAATGGCCAGGAGTGCTTTCTATCAGCTTCGGCTGATTCAACAGCTGTGCCCATTCCTTAAGGAGGATGACCTCAAAACAGTGGTGCATCAGCTGGTAACCTCCCGGCTTGACTATTGTAATACGCTCTACGTGGGGCTGCCTTTGTACATAGTTTGGAAACTTCAATTAGTTCAGAATGCAGCAGCCAGATTGGTCTCTGGGGCAACCCAGAGAGACCATATTACACCTATTCTGAAACAATTGCACTGGCTGCCGATATGTTTCTGGGCAAAATACAAAGTGCTGGTTATTACCTTTATAGCCCTGAATGGCTTAGGCCCGAGTTACCTTAGAGAACGCCTTCTTCTGCGTGATTCCCACCACACATTAAGGTCATCTGAGGAAGTTCATCTCCAGTTACCACCAGCTCGTCTGGTGGCGACTCGGAGGCGGGTCCTCTCTATAGCTGCTCCGGGGCTGTGGAATGCGCTCCCTGCGGAAATCCGCAATTTGAATTCTCTATTAGCCTTCAGGAGAGCCCTTAAAATGTATTTGTTTGGCCTGTCTTTCCAGGGTTTTTAAATCTGTTTTAATATTCTAACCCGATTTGGGGGCTTTTAATCACTGTAATTGTTTAATGGTTGTTTTAAAAAAGTTTAAAATTGTTAATTGTTGTTATATTGTTTTAAATTTGTTTTAGCTTTTTATTGTTTTAGTGGTTTGTTTTAATTGTAAACCGCCCTGAGCCATTTTGGAAGGGTGGTATATAAATCAAATAAATACATAAATAAATATTGGGAATATTTACTGAAGAGAGTAAAATAATAAAATCTTAAGAGCTGGTGAATTATATATTGATAGCACCCAGAAGAATGGTGATATCTAAAAACTGGAAGCATGGAATATTATTTTAGTGGCGCAGTGGAGAAATGCTTGACTAACAAGCAGAAGGTTGCTGGTTCAAATCCTTGCTGGTACTATATCGGGCAGCAGCGATATAGGAAGGTGCTGAAAGGCATCATCTCATATTGCATGGGAGGAGGCAATGGTTAAACCCCCTCCTGTATTCTAGCAAAAGAAAACTATAGGGCTCTGTGGTGCCAGGAGTTGAAATCAACTTGACAGCACACTTTACTTTACTTTACCTTACAATATGCTTTGGTTATAGCTACAGCGGATAAATTTACCCTTTTGTTGCATCTTCAAACAGGACAATCAAAACCATATTCTTTCTTTGCAATCTTAGATTTAATATTTTAAATCAATCAAAGACATTATGGTAAAGTATTACCTACTTGTTATATTCAGATGTGGAAAGATGTGTGTTATTCCTAAAATGTTCAGATTTGTTTGGGTTAACATTTTGGATTGGTAACATCTATAATAATGATTGAGATCTGATCTCTAGGAAGCTAAAGTGTATGAGTTATTATGCATTCTATAATATTATATTATGTAATGTTCATTCATATATATATATATATATATATATATAAACTTCTGCAAAAGTCACCTATCTCCTGTTTAATTTGCCCAGCAAACAAGGGTGAAATCCAGCAAAGCTGAGGACTTTCAAGTTCCATTAGAGTTAGACTTCAGTGTATGCATGTGTTTAACTCTCCCCCTGAAATTAATCAATGGGATTTAAGAATACTTAACGTTGGTTCAATTATGCCCAGTGCCATTAAACTGCTCTGAACATGAGACAGGATTCAGCAGTCTTCTCTTCTGTTCATGGGATGGCTGTTTTGTCAACGCCGTGATGTTCTCACTTAGTTTTCGGAAGGAGTTTTACTACTACTTGCTCATGTTTAGCCATCTGAATAGTTATTATGCACTGAATTCTCATTTAGCTTAATTGCAAATTATTGGGAGCATCCAGTCACTAGCTGACATCCTGACTAAATTTATTAGAGGAGGTCCTTTTCAAATGTTGTAGTACTTTAGAGTAGCTCCTGAATAGTACTATTGACAAATTTAGTCAGCCACTGTTTTTCCATCCCTCTGTTTGTCCACTGGTAATATTCTCAAACATGTTGCCTGTTTGAGACCCTTATCTTCACAATTAAATGTGTGGCATTTGTGTTGGAAGTAGAAGATAAGGATTTTGTGTCATTGTTAGTGATGTATAATTCGTGAGGAAGACTGTAGTGAACTGGTCCTCCAGATCTCTTCCAGAGACCCTTTTCTTCGGATGCCCCTAACCTTCAGTGGCTCAGGAACTGGCTACTGGAGAAAGGACATTTTCTGTGAGAGAGCCCAAATTAAGGAAAGCTCTTCCCTTTGGTTTGCCATCACTACTACCTTTGGCACCAGGCTAGGTTCATCCAATTTTTGATGGCTTTTAATAACAGTTGAGATCCTTTTATATGACCTTTTATTATATATAGTTCTCTTTGAAATTCTTATCTGTTGGTCCTACTGTGTTATC
Organism: Hemicordylus capensis; assembly: GCF_027244095.1. Classification (NCBI taxonomy): domain Eukaryota; kingdom Metazoa; phylum Chordata; class Lepidosauria; order Squamata; family Cordylidae; genus Hemicordylus; species Hemicordylus capensis. The sequence goes on from NC_069659.1 coordinate 340,061,953, forward strand.
TTGTTTGCATAGTGTTTCTCAGTGTCTTATTATTTGTCAGCTACCTTGAGGCTTTTCATGTGAAAGGTTGGGTACAGATTCTATAAATAAATAGTGTATGTGTGAACGTATATGTGTGTAATATATATGTAATGTACGAACAGCAATATATGGGTATTTAAGAGAATGACTTTTTCTCCATGATCCCCATCACCCTTTGAGATCATCTGGAGAGGTTCTTCTACAGTTGCCACCAGCTCATCTGGTGGCTACTCAGGGACGGGCCTTCTCCGTTGCTGCCCTGAGGCTTTGAAAAGCACTACCTGTTGGAATAAGAGCCTCCCCATCTCCGACAACTTTTAAAAGGGCAGTTAAGATACATTTGTCCAGCCAGGTTTTTAGTTAGATTTGCAGTTTTTTTAAAATAGTTTTTAACAGTTTTAACATTGTGTTATATTGTAAATTGCTTTAATTTTGGTTTTGATTTGTACTGTTTTTATTGTAAACCACTCAGAGACATTAGTTTTGAGCGGTATGCAGATATGTTAAATAAACAAATAATTCATGACTGTTCACACACTGAGCGCACACTGTGGGGTGTGTGTTTGAAATGGGGAATTTCTCTGTGGCAACTGATATGAGAGGTGTAGAGTGAGGGTCTTCCTGTTCTCCTGTCTCAGCCTAGTTTTACTATAGCCTGGGGAAAAATATTCTGTAAGTAAAACACCTAGAATAACTCTGCTTCTTTCTTCATTGCATCTAAGAACATAATAACGCTCAGCCGTCTTAATCAGATGACATTTTACAGAGTGCTCCAAACGGCAACAAATGACTGTTGGCACACATGCAATGTAGTATTTTACTATGTGTATTAGTTTAATATGCAGAGTATTTGCACAATAAGGTTGTAACTCTCTTTGCATTGCTCCAGTTGATAGCTCTGTAAACGCCAAAATAAAATAAATCAGAGGGTTTTCTCTTTTTAAAAAATCCATTTGCTCATTACCAACTTACTGTGTGAGTGCATTGCATCATGTTTGCTATTCCTGTGATGTATGGGGGGAAAGTAAATATTTCCTCAGAACACAAACTTGCAGCTCAGATAAGATTATCTTTGCATTGCTGTCCTTGGGCTAAAAGGAAAAGGGTAGGAGAAACAAGTGACGTCTTTATTTTAGTTTTTCTTTCTCTTTTATTCTGTCTTTTAATCCTTTCCTTCTCATTTTCTAATTTTAGAGTCAAAGCAATTTTGCAATTGAGATGTTGAGGTAAATAATTCTTCTTGGAGACAATGAGCCCTTTCTCATGATTGCATGAAAAGGCTTGAAAGCGGGTGGGGAATCGGGAGAGCTGGTCTTGTGGTAGCAAGCATGACTTGTCCCTTTAGCTAAGCAGGGTCTGCCCTGGTTGCATATGAATGGGAGACTAGAAGTGTTAACACTATAAGATATTCCCCTTAGGGATGGAGCCACTCTGGGAAGAGCAGAAGGTTCCAAGTTCCCTCCCTGGCTTCTCCAAGATAGGGCTGAGAGATTCCTGCCTGCAGCCTTGGAGAAGCCACTGCCAGTCTGGGTAGACAATACTGAGCTAGATGGACCAATGGTCTGACTCATTATATGGCAGCTTCCTATGTTCCTATGTGGCAGGGAAGGAAAGAAAAGCTCTCCTTGCCCACAGACAATCTGGCTGCCAGGTCCGGGCAGGTCGAGGATGCATGCCCACATGCCCCCTCCCCGGAAACCCTACAATGCACTGTGCAAGTATGCAGTGCATTGTGGGGATCTCCCCGGTGATGGCCAGGAGCCAGCTCCAGCTGGGAGCAGCTGGCACGCGTACATAAGCATTTAGCCCGAGATAAGAGCACGCCTGCACCCTGAACCTCGGCTAGCCAGTGGGCTTCCTAGGTGGGTTTGCCAACCCAGTGCTTATCTCCCGCTGGTTATCACAAGCAGCCAAGCCTGGGCTTGGCTGCCCTAGCCCAGTCATGGCTGCTCATGAGAACAGCCTCAATATTTGCAAAAGACGATCTTTTCCTCTCAGGGCAGAAAGTCCAGGCAATGACAGTCTGTCATCTGGTCCTGTTTTGCTGCAAGTTTTAACTACAACCTGTCTACATGGGCATACCAGTTTCTATGGGACTCTGGGAAGAAGTGAAAGAATTGGATGAAATCCTATGTCCATGTGTATTTCAGCTGACTAATGGATAGCAATTTTTTCTCATGAATATGTATATCCAAGATAGGTTACTTGATCAGCCTTCCACTGCAACTTTCTTGTCATAGAATTTATTTATTTTCAACCTCAGGGATTTGGAATCTTTTTATCTTTAATTAGTCAGTTATATGCTGCAGATACCTTTCCTTCTTGGATTGGATTCAAGACTCCAGGCTTCATTTTATTTGGACCATGGAAGACAGAGTTTTTTTGCATATTTCGCAGGATTCTATATTCCAGAAGAGCTTGTCCCACATTTACTTAAAGGCCAAGACATTTACTGATTTATCAATTAAAGATATACTAGAAAACTTTAATTGTCCTATAAATACATCATTGGCCTGCTCTATGCCCACAATAGAATGGGAAGTCACTACAGACTCTCGCTGGGGGATACCATTTTTGAGTGTTCTCTCTTGTAAATGAAACATCTCTGCACACACACACACACACACACACACACACACACACACACATACACACACACACTCTCTACTCCTCTGCCCATCAATGAGAAGGATTCCAGCCCAGCCCAATCCCTGATGTGCTGTTTTCCTACTTGTTTTGCGGTATAGAGGAGCACTCATGCTTCCGATCCCATGCTGTCCAGTTGTTGCTGGGCACTATTTCCTGCTCTCTCTTCCTGGCCACTTCAATATGGAGAGTGGGTTAATCACCCTTGCCTTCCTCCTCAAAACATGCTGCCCAAGGTCCTTGCTCCTCGCCAAGTGCCAACATAATCAGCCCAATCTCATTGCCATCATAGGTGTTTCCTGCTCCTTCCCTAAATAGCCCTGTGCATCCTGTGCACTCCTTCAGGCCCCTTCCAGTCTCTCACAAGACTGACATTTGATCTCACAAGAGCCCTTCTGTGCTCCTCCTTTCCCCAGTCTCCTTCCTGCTCTCCTCACTCTGCAGATCGGGCAGGCTGCCACCAATTACCAGGAAATGCCCTGGTCCCTTTCTTTTGTCTTGCTGCCCATTTGTGGCCAAGAGCATTCCACTGTTGAGCATGTCCCATCCCTCTACCCTGGCTGGGGCTTCAGCTTCTAAGCAGTGCGAGGTCTGGATACATCCTTGCAGTGTAGAGTGGTACAGTCCCTTCCGCCACCTCCCTGCATTCCACTGCCTCACCCTCACTTCATTCTGCATATGTATTGGATTGTTTATATGTACACATGGCTGTCAGCAGTCCAGAATGAACTTTCCCAGCAGCAGTATGTGGACATATAATGGCAGATAGTGCACTGTGTGGTGTTTTAAGCCCTATGCAGGCATTATATAGCTGAGTACACAAGTATCCAATACAACAAGAATGGGAGTGTGATGGCTAGCCAGACGTCTTGATGTTGATGTACTCCACAGTCATACCACCAAAGTCCCTGGGAGACTTTGAGGCTTATCAGGCAATGGACATGGTTATGGAGTGCTTAGCATCAGGGGACTTGGCTAGCTGGCATGTTCCTATTCATTGTGCCTGGATACAGCATCCCCATGTACATCATTAGCCTGAACAGGGCTTTAGAATTCACGCTTCATGCATAACAGAGCCAGCGTGGTGTAATGGTTAGAGTGCTGGACTAGGACTGGGGAGACCCGAGTTCAAATCCCCATTCAGCCATGAAACTAGCTGGGTGACTCTGGGCCAGTCACTTCTCTCTCAGCCTAGCCTACTTCACAGGGTTGTTGTGAAAGAGAAACTCAAGTATGTAGTACACCGCTCTGGGCTCCTTGGAGGAAGAGCGGGATATAAATGTAATACTACTACTACTACTACTACTAATAATAATAATAATAATGCTTGTGCACCAGAAACAATATGCATCACACACACATGCGTACGCGCATACGCACACACACACAGAGATGTAAGTCCTACAGATCCAGCAGACATATTTTCAAAGCCCTTCCCCAAGTCATTTACCTGGGACAGGTGCGAGAAAAGTGGGCCTGCCTCTCATAAACAGGGACATTTCAGGAATATGCATATCCTCTTAAAATGGCTGAAATCCAGATTAACAACATATTTGTGGAAAGCTAGTTGTGCTAAGACTAGAGTTTGTGTTCAAGATGAGTGTTGCACCTGCGCAAACATGTTTGCATGTTTGCAAACATGTTTGCACTGGAACAAGGTGCACAATCTGTAGCGTGCCTCATATGTTTTTCAGGAACTTCTCTGCAAGAGCACCACTTTGAGCATCCCCATGATGTCATGCAGCTGCGTGATCTTCTTGCTCTAGCACAACTTAGTCTGGGAGGCTGTTCTCATGCACACCCTAACCCAGGCTAGGGAAGCCCTGCCTAGGGTAGGCAGTGCATGAGTACTGCTGGGATATGGCCCGATCCCAGTGGAGCACTGCTGGCTAGCCCTGCTTTGAATCCCAGCTCTTAGCCAGGGTTAAGGGCTCTGAGATCATGTGTTTGCTGGGGCTACATTCAGCCCCAGCAGACCCAAAGATGGGTGCAGGAGCGCCTTTCTCCTGGGGGAATCCCCCAATGCATCACACATGTCACAAAGTGCATTGTGGAATATCCCAGAGACTGGGATGCATCATCCTGGTCTCCAGAGATCTGTGCTGCACCATGCATCATGGATAATCCAGGAGCATGGTTCTCACTCCCAGCAAGGTTAAGCACTCATCTGACAGGGAGGTGAGTTCAACCAGCCTTGCCCCCCACCCTCCCACCTGCCACTCTGCCCACCTGGTCATGTGAATGACCTCTGGGTGTCAGCCATTGCTTTGTGCAATTGAGCAAGCCTTGCTGAGAATCTTGTTCCAGCTCTGCAGAACTTTCATTCCTGACACGACGAAATCTAAAACAGCCCCCTGATATTAGCCAGCATTTATTTCCAGATTTACCTATGAAGTGCAGATTCTGGGGATCATAGAAAAGAAGAACAGACGCTAGGATCCCAAAGGTTTCAGTATTGTGACTTGGGTAACACGAGCTGCTAATAACAAACCTTGCGCAAACAGCTTTCTGCCGAAAAGCGAAAGTAACAGATGAGAGGATTAGAAAAAAGGGAGAGGGAAAGAGGGAGAGAGAGTGATTGAATAGGAGGGTCCAAAGTAAGACAACTGCCGTGTTGTCCGAAGCACATGTTAATTGAGCGCAAGAGATCAAAGGGTGTGATGTCACTTTATAGAGAAACAGGTCAGGCAAGCCCAGGTAACTCAGGAAGGCAGGTTGCTAATTATTCCCAGAAGAAAGTAAGGTGTACGGTTACATTGCTACAGTAGGAAGTCAGGAGGTCAAATTTTCCCAGTAACCGACACAACTGGGACCTGCCTGGTTCCTCCAGAAAGACCCATCTGTCTCTCTCACACTCCCTCTAGATTTAGAAAAATGGGAGAGAAGGAAACAGCCTTCCCAAACCCTCCCCTGCAAGGTAAGTGCCTGTAAAGGACGAGATCACCTTTGTTGTCTGCAAGAAGCCGGGATTAGGTTGGAGGCAGTTAATGTTTAGCTTTTCAGCAGCTACAGGCAGAAGCTGCCTGTCATACCTGTGGAGGCTTTGCCTGTGCACGTGGATGTGTTTCTGGGGAAAGGGGAAACCCCAACCCAGGCATATGATCCGGTTTTGGTGGTGTTTGTTTGTTTTTTTAAATGTTGCCCTGATTCAGAGGAGTGTGAGGAGAGGGCCCAATAGCTGTGCAAGTGTGTTTAATACCATTAGAAAATGTGATTAGTGGCTGAATCTTAACAGTAACCTTCTGGTTTCTTGTGGATTTTGTGTATAGAGAGTGGTGGGCAGGGTTGAGGATATGGAAATGTTTCTTCTAAAACAGTTTCCAATGAGTAGAGATGAGCTTGGGAACACAGTGTAGCAAAATCCAGTAAAATATATGCGTCTGAAAGTTTCCTGGTCTTTCTGTGATGCACATCAGTGGAGAAATAACTTGGCCTGTAACAAAGCGGCAGTCATTTATTGGAGCAATTTAGCCTGGTCCTAAACATGTATACCGAGTGACTTCCTGGTAAGCATGTTTACTCTTAAGAAATGAGCCTCTCGCTTAAGACATGCATCCCTTGAAACAGGGATTCTCAAGGGTGTTCCCAGATAATGATGATGACAATGACGAATATTTATGCACCACTTTTCAACAAAAGTTCCCAAAGCTGTTTCCAAAGAGAAATAAAATGCATGTTGGACTATAGCTCCCATCATTCCCAGCTGGATGTGATAGGACTAAGGATAATAGGAGTTGTAGTTCTGCAACATCTGGGGACTTATGTTAGAGAATCCCTGAGCTAAAATGTTTCAAAATCAAGGGAGATTAGGGATGCAGGAAGACTTAAACATCAAATAAAGTATAGCAAATAGGCAATTAATCAATGGGATGCAAGAAGCAGAATTCATGGAAATCAAACCACCAACAGCATGCATATCTTTCTTCCCATCATGGAAAACTCCAAGGTACTTCCAGGACTAAAGAGCTTCATGAAAGGTGTGTGTTCTGTGAGTGCAACATCTGTGAGTGCAACATCAAGTGATAACTACATATATAAAAGAGCCCTTGCAAATCAAGCATTACAAACAGATAATTTTGTAAGAGCACTTGGCCTTCACATAGCCAAATTGTTTGTTTATTTTTTCTGATAATGTGTTTTCCCCATTACTGTAGTTTTGACAGGATAATGAGTTATATGTCCCCTGTAAATACTCTAATACATAACATGTCATTTGCCCATTCTAGTACCCATGTTGGCTCGCTGGCTTCTTGTTATACAGGGCAAACATACCCAGCGCTTAGTATGCTAAGCAGCTCTTGAGAGCATCTTGAGGGGGAAATATCCTTAAGGGAGGCTCTGTTTAATACTGTCTTTCAAAGGCAGTATGAGCCATCTTCAAAGGCAGTGTGAGCCAGTATGAGCCACTTTCAAAGGCAGTATGAGCCAGTATGAGCCAATGGCAGAATGAGCCATTTTGCAGAAAAAAGGAAGTATATACCCCGGGAAAGATCTTGCACCTTTGCAAGAATCATTTCATCTTGGCAGCAAAATGTTTTTCTTTTTCCACCTAGCACATGTTTCGAGTTCTTCCTCCAGGATGGTTCTGAATGCCTCAAGCAAGGAAGCTTCCTTGAGATGCTAATCCATAGTTTCATGGATCATACTCTTTAGGATAATCACCTGCAATTATTCTTTTCATTTGACTCATCCCGCTTCTCTTCTTAATTTCCCTCCTTGTGTAACTGACTCTGTTGCTATTCAGTGTGCATTCCAGCCATAGGGGATGCACAAACTGTGAAGTTTGTGCTTTTTTGCCTTATGTGGCTGTCTAAACTTCTAGTTTCCTTTCTGGAAGATAATTTATTTAGTATCAGGAAACATTCCATTTTTGAGAAGTCTCACCTTCAGTCTAGAAGTGGCACAGCCTATACACAGTGAGAATTAGACCGAGCAGAAACAAGGGAGTGTTAAAACGTGTTTGAATTTTAAAATTTTTAGGATAGATTTTTCTCTCAAGTAGATTCACAGAGGCTTGAGACATGGAGAAAGTGGCTGATTATTTTGAAATGGATAATGGAGCCTTAATTAGGTTATACCGGGCAAGAGGTATTCCATATGAAGGGAAACACTTCAGAGCTCCTTAATCCAAAAAGATGCTGCAGAAGGTAGTAAGATTATTAGTTTCACAGTGCCTGCAAGCCAGATCCAATCCAGATGTCCCCAGAGTATGTCTCTCTGGAGGAGATGCATCTGCAGACACAAGAGAGGGAGGGGTGACAAGAGTGTAAACCTGAGTGGGAGATGGCCAAATTAAAGATGCAGATGTATGTGAAATGGACAGACTTCCACAGGAGTAGCTGCAGTCACAGCTAAAGCAGCAAGGCAATGGCCAGAAGTTTATTTTATTTATTTATTTATTTATTTATTCGATTTTTATACCGGCCTTCCAAGCTGGCTCAGGGCGGTTTACAATTAAAAAACAGAAATCATTAAAAACAATTAAAATAGAAATACGAATATAAACATCAAATTTAAAAAACATCTTAAAAAACAATTAAACTATCAAAACAATTAAAACCCAGAAAACCAGGTTAAGATTAAAACAGTCAAAACTAAATTAAAAACCCTGAAAGGCCAGGCCAAACAGATAGGTTTTAAGGGCTCTCCTGAAGGACAGCAAAGAATTAAGATTACGGATTTCTGCCGGGAGTGCATTCCACAGTCCAGGAGCAGCCACAGAGAAGGCCCGCCTCTGAGTCGCCACCAGACGAACCGGTGGTAACTGGAGACGGACCTCCCCAGATGACCTTAACGTGCGGTGGGGATCATGTGAAAGAGAATCATGTAAAAGAACTAATATCATTAGTTCCAGAGGAGGAACTGTACAGCATCTTGGCCACCTTTGAGAAGGCAGCAAGGAACTAAAACATGCACAAGGAAGACAGGAAGATGTCATTAAATTCTCATCAGGGGGGCAGTTGGAGAGGGTTGAGCTGTGAAAGGGCAAGGACTAGTTAAGAAAAGGAAGAAGCAAAGAGGCCAGGCAAACTGAAGGAAGAGAGAACAGTTGTCAGGTGGAAAGGAGGAAGAAAAGGGTGAAAGTCTTTTAAATCATTCCAGGAAACGTTCAGTGAGTGACACAATTATTCCAGAGGACCTGCTTCAAGGCTGCGCAATAACACATAGCTCAAAATAATCATTTCTAGGGGAGCCTGTTTAACAGCCAGACCTCTAACTGAAAGTGGGGAAAGGATTACAGAAGTGAAAAATCTATGCTGAAAATTGAAGAAGGGAAGTAGCAAGGTCCACATCATAGCTACTGCCCATAGAAATTGAGAACAGAACAGCAATAAATCACCTAGTTGAAAGTTATGTTTTGATTTTGGTTCTAAGAAACTTGTATTTTTGAAAATTAAGCTTGTAACCCTCTTGTTTTCTTGTGACCTTCTGATTTGGCCCGCTTTCATGCCTATGTCTTAACCAGCTATTGAGTCAGTCTGGGGAAAAAGAAAGAAGCAGTTAATTGAAAGGCAAGAAGGGATAATAATAATAAATATTATTATTATTTATTTACACAGTCAGACAGGTGTTATTGACTGGTTTGTTTTAGACAGACATCGAGTCCTTCTCAAGGACCTGGGATGGCTGAATTTCATTGTCAATGTTGTTGCTGTTGCTATAGATATCATTGCAGAATATAGGCTGTTCCCAGTAAAGCTGCTTTTTGTAATTGGCTGATGGTGATTTCTGTGGCCCCTATGGTGTTGAGGTGCTCTTCAAGTTGTTTTGGAACTGCACCCAGGGCGCCAATTACCACTGGGATTATTTGGGTCTTTTTCTGCCACCGCCTTTCAATTTCAATTTGTAGATCTTTGTATTTTGTGATTTTTCCTATTTCTTTTCTTCTATTCTGCTATCCCCTGGTATTGCTATGTCGATTATTTTGACTTGTTTTTCTTTCTTCTCAACTACAGTTATATCTGGTGTATTGTGTGGCAGATGTTTGTCTGTTTGTAGTCGAGAGGGTTTCAAGAGGGTTACAAGCTTAATTTTCAAAAATACAAGATTCTTAGATCCAAAATGATGATGATGATGATGATGATGATGATGATGTTGTTATTTGTGTAGCTTCAACCAGATAAGGATCCTCCGCAAAGAGCATCCTCTGTTATCAAAAGAAAGCTGAGAAATATAATGTTCCTTTGGAGCTTGGATACTTGTAACTTCTTCAGGCATGAACCTAGCTTTAGCATGCATGTACATATATCTAGTTTGGAACTCTTTGTTGTCCATTCACTTCCTGTGAGAGCAGGAAGTGAGCTCTGGTAAAGGGGCAGATGAATGTGAGCAGAACTCTGTATAGCAGACAATAGCTCCTCTTGCTATTCTGTTAATGCTCTTGCTTTCTGTCAGTGCTGCCATAGTGAAGTATCTGTCTTGTGCTGGAATCAAGTACCAGCTGCTTTGGTTTTTGTCCCTTATTGCACCCTGCATGATGTGAATTGTTCAAAACTGAACTCTTTGATGTGGCCAAAGGGGGTGATTTTGCATTTTGCCGCAGTGGCACATGGAATATTGAATTGTGCTTGTGACAAATGATTTGGGATGGACTTGTCAATAGCACACATTTGGTTGCCTGTGGTGACTGTCAGTGGCCACTTTTGTGGCTGAAAGGCCAATAAGAATTCCTTTGGGCTAAGGATGCTTTTGGATTTGCTTGAAAAGCTGACTCATAGCATTGGTTTGCTGTGTATGTAGTGCCATCTGATCAGGGCAGGGGGGGAATCCCTAGCCACATGGAAGCAATATGTAGAATTATTGGGATCAGCTCATGAGATATGTGGAGAACTTCAGTAGATATGCATATCTTATGTAAACTTCTCTCATGCTGTAATTCATGACAAGATGGATGGTTCCAGATTCTGCCTACTCCCCTATCGGATCAGATTTCAGAAGATACAGAGATCTCTGCAGCTTCCATTCTGGACATATGTTTAAACACATATTGTGTGCTTTTCACTGCATCGTCACACCAGCTGTTTGGACAGGAGAATATGAACATGAAAATATGAAAAATATGTATTACTTTTGATGGTAGAAAAAAAATCTAGATATTTGAAAGGAAGAGAATGGAAGAGAAATTAAAGGAACGGAAACTGTGTGAAGTTCAAGTGGAATGTAAATGGAGACATTCTTCTACTCCTAGCCTTTTAGGGACTTTGGGGGGATTATGTGAACAGAGCTAGTGCTACTACTACTACTACAAATATTTATATATTGCTTTTCAACAAGGTTTCCAAAGTGGTTTACATAGAGGAATAATAAATAAATAAGATGGATTCCTGTCCTCAAAGGGCTCGCCCCCAGCACAGTACCTCCAGTGACTGTTGCTGGTGTCTGTTTTATGTTTCTTTTTAGATTGTGAGCCCTTTGGGGACAGGGATCCAACTTATTTATTTATTATTTCTCTGTGTTTTTTGGTCAAAGACCGTAAATAAAGTATGATGATGATTTCTCTGTGTAAACTGCCCTGAGCCGTTTTTGGAAGGGTGGTATAGAAATCAAATCAAATCAAATCAAATCAATGCATAAATAAAATAATAAAAAAGGAAACATAAGATAGACACCAGCCACAGTCACTGGAGGGGTACTGTGCTGGGTGTGGATAGGGCCAATTGTCTTCCCCTGCTAAATAAAGGGAATTTTAACTTTTAAAAGGTGCATCTCTGCCCAGTTAGCAGAGCTCACATGGTTTGAATGCTCCTTCAAAAGAAATCAATGTACACAGAAAACTACCATGTAAGGGGAAATAATAGGGTAGTACTCTTTGCTTTGACATGCTAGGTTTTTTTTAATTGCAAAAGTATAAAATTTATAGGTGGCCCTCACTATTTGTGGGAGTTCCATTCTCTCCTATAGGTGTGACTACGGAAACCTTGAATATTGAAACCTTACCCCTATAGGAATCGAGGGGGTAGGTTCCTGCACACACAGAAAGGGCTAAAAGTATGGGGTGGGGAGAGAATTAAGAAAAATAAAGTACTGTACCTGGCCCTCTAGGTCTCTCCAGATCTCCAGCAATGCTCCCAAATGCCCAATTGCTCTGATCTTTTGCAAAAAAATCATGGGAATTTCTTTTAAGAGCCACAAAATGGCTCTGCATTGTAAAATGGCAGCCAGAAATGACATTGGAAGTCATTTCCAGGTTGCTTCCAGCCACTCAAAACCAAGAATAGGTGGATTTTGCCTATTTTTAATACCACAGATAAAGAAATCGGGTTTCTAAGAACATGGTTGTTGGAACCGCGGTTAATGAGGGCCACCTGTATAGAAGATAGGATGGTTTAGAAAGAGAATACCATGAAAAGAAATTCAAACATAAAAAGGGAAATAGAAGACCACATGTGGATAAATTATAATCATACAAATATTACAAATGAAGAAATATTTCAATATAATGACCCACATGTTGTGCAACCTAATGCAAGCAGTGTTGACCCACGCTGCCACAGGCTCCTAGCGAAGCACCAGCAGTCTTGAATTTTTGTGCAAGAGTGCAGATACTTAAAGTACGATACCTGTGCACCAGAATCAATCCTTAGATTGGGATGATGGTCTGCCACATGTTTCCAGTCAAGGGAGTGCTTCTGGAGCACGGGCACACTAGCTTGAGTTGCGCTATTGCGCAACAGCACAAGCCTGCTGCCACCACAGTAGGAGCCTGCAGAAGACTGTGTTAGGCTGTGCAATATGTAAAGGTAAAGTTGTGCCGTTGAGTTGATGTCGTCTCCTGCTGACCACAGAGCCCTGTGGTTTTCTTTAGTAGAATACAGGAAGGGTTTACCATTGCCATCTCCCATGCAGTATGAGATGATGCCTTTCAGCATCTTCCTATATCACTGCTGCCTGATATAGGTGTTTCCCATAGTCTGAGAAACATACTAGCAGGGATTTGAACTGGCAACCTCTTGCCCCCTAGACAAATTACTTCCCCACTGTGCCATTAGGTGGCTGTGCAATATGTAGGCCAACATAAATGTGTTTTCTAGCCTCATCAGTCAACGTAACTGAAAATGTATTGGCTACTATCAACATCACATTTCTGTTTTAATAAAGGCAGCCGAGTTTGTTTAAAAGTGTTTTGTTTTGTTTTTAACACACATATCCCTCAGATATGTGTGTTCTATAATTTTGTTCATCTCAGCCATTTCCAGATTCTGGCTAACCATGTCTTTGTAGGTGACATATTACAGCTTTGCCAGATGGCTACAACAGGAATCCTAGCTGCTGCCAGGAGATTCCACAATAGTTCATATTCTTCAACTCTTACACAACCTTTTGAGTAATTTAGCAATATCAGTAATGGGTCAAATGGAATTGAATATTGGACGACTGATATAATAGTACAGTGTATTTCCCCCCCAATAGAACTGCCTTAGAACAAGTTCATCAAATGTACCTGAAATCAGCATTAGTTCATGCACTTTTCCAACATTGATCCAATTCATTATCATCATCCATATTACTTAACAATATTTGTGGGGATTGGACCATTCAATAATTAATTGAATCGACTGCAGCCTCCACCTGCAGATAAAATGGTATAGCCCAGATATAGGCTTACTACCTCAGCAAGAACTAGACTTTACTCACTAGGCTTCTGCAAAGATTCAGCTATGAAGCAGGATCTTTTGCACCCTGCCCCTGGCCTTGCAGAGAGGTGGCCACTCACAGTGCTTAAATTCACTCTGAGTGATCCTGTGTGTAGTATTGGGGAGGGCTGATAAAGAGATGCAGAGCCATGACAAGCCCCGGCAACGTCAGGGAGGCCATGCAGGATAGCACATAAGGAATGCTGGGAAATGCTGCCCAGTACTTTCCTTATAGAGCAGGGCTGCACAACTCAAATGCCCCAGTGGGCTGGAACCATCCACATTATTAGATTAAAATTTTAAAAATATCATTATAGACTTGTGGATCTATTCCCCCGGTCAATGGACCCATAGTTTTAACCAAGTGGCCAGAAAATAGGTCCTATCCCTGCTCAATCAGTGGGGCCCCTGGAGTGCAAGCCAGCCCAAATAAATGCTAATTCCTCTCCTCTCCCTAAATTGTCGTTGCTTTCAGGCTGCAACCCTAGGCATGCTTATGTGGGAGTAAGACTCACTGGGTACACCATGGAACATAATTCTGAGAAAACATGCGTAGGATGGTGTTATAAAGCAGTTTCCAGCTCCTGCGTTGCTGCAGGATACCTGGGGGACAGTAAAATAGTCCCTGCAGGCCAAATCTGCCCCCCCCCCCGGCCTTATGTTGTGCAGGCCTGCTATAGAGGCATATGCATAGGCCTGATATAACTCCCCAATTTAACTCTTCACCTGGCCTCTTTGCACTGTCTCCCAGACTTCTTCCCAGCACCCAGAAGCGGAAATCATACCACTCTTGTCTTCAGCCTTTTCACTAATGGTCCTTTCCATTTGCTGGATTCCAGAAGATATTTTCAGTGCTTTACAAACTAAACCATAAATACACAGTGCAAAGGATTTTGACTGTGTGAGCAGATTCTATAAAGGGGTTTGGTATGATATTTTCAGCAGAGATCCATCCCACACATGGATGACAGCTGCAAGTTTGGTTTTGTATCTGTTTGTTCTTGGATTTGCATGGATTTTAGCAGATGCCAGTTTGACACCCTCTTATACTTTCATTCTTTGTTGTAAGCCTTGTGTATTCACCCCATTGCATCAGTGTGTATCAGGTCCTCCGATTGCCAGTCTGCAATATGAGCATGTCTTTAAAAAGCTTTTGAATGGCACATAACTGTATTAGGTGATTTTTAGTATAAGTAGTGAAGTTGTACTTACTGTCATCATGTAATAAAGGCGTATCCCATTCAAATATTGCTATGATATTTTCATCCAAGAGTGCAAAGTATGGTTTTAAGAGTGCTTGTTCATTTGGGGCACTGTCACTCATCTATAAAAGCAGCAGTAACCATCAAGAGTTGATGGTTAATGAACTAGGAAGCTCTTAGTGCAGGGGGTTCTCCAACTTGGGTCCCCAGATGTTCTTGGACTACAGTTTCCAGCTGGAGAGCTGCTCTTGTGGCAGCAAGCATGACTTGTCCCCTTAGCTAAGCAGGGTCCGC